>NC_140739.1:12217500-14617500 GCF_050655825.1 Lonchura striata | reverse complement strand
GGAGGCATCTCAGGGGGGTTTGGGGGCATCTCAGAGGGTTTGGAGGCATCTCGGGGGGGTTTGGGGTCTCCGGGGGTTTTTGGGGGTCTCTGGGGTGGTTTTTGGGGGGAGTTTTTGGGGTGGTTCTTGGGGGTCTCGGGGTGGTCTTTGGGGGGAGTTTTTGGGGTGGTTTCGGGGGGTCTCTGGGTGGTTTTTGGGGGAGTTTTTGGGGTGGTTTTTGGGGGTCTCTGGGGTGGTTTTTGGGGGAGTTTTTGGGGTGGTTTTTGGGGGTCTCTGGGGTGGTTTTTGGGGGAGTTTTTGGGGTGGTTTTTGGGGGTCTCTGGGGTGGTTTTTGGGGGAGTTTTTGGGGTGGTTTTTGGGGGTCTCTGGGGTGGTTTTTGGGGGAGTTTTTGGGGTGGTTTTTGGGGGTCTCTGGGGTGGTTTTTGGGGTGGTTTCGGGGGGTCTCGGGTGGTTTTTGGGGGCTCCTGACCCCTCCCCCCCAGTACTACACCTTCGCCCGGCGCATGGCCCTGGCCAAGGCCTTCCCCGAGAGCTTCACCTACGAACCCCCCGAGGCCGCGGCTGTGAGTGACCCCAGAACCCTGGGGGGGACCCCAAACCCGGGGGACCCCAAAACACTGGGGGGGACCCCAAAATCCTAGAGGGGACCCCCCTGAGTGACCCCAAAACCGGGGGGACCCCAAAACCCAGGGGTGAACCCCAAAACCCTGGGGGGGACCTCAAAATCCTAGAGGGGACCCCCCTGAGTGACCCCAAAACCGGGGGGACCCCAAAACCTAGGGGTGAACCCCAAAACCCTGAGGGACCCCAAAACCCTGGGGGGGACCCCCCTGAGTGACCCCAAAACCGGGGGGACCCCAAAATCCTGGGGGGGACCCCAAAAACCTGGGGGGGATCCCAAAATCCTGAGTGACCCCAAAACCCGGGGGACCTCAAAACCCTGGGGGGACCCCCTTTTCCACCCCATTTTCCCCATTTTTTCCCCTTTTCCCCCCGCGTTTTTTCCTCATTTTTTCCATTTTTATCCCCTTGTTTTCCCCTTCCCCCCCCTGCATTTTTCCCCCATTTTTCCCCTTCCCCCCCATTTTTTCCACTTTTATCCCCCTTTCCCCCCCCGTTTTTCCCCCATTTTTCCTCCTTTCTCCCCGTTTTTCCCCATTTTTCCCCTTTCCCCCCCCCGTTTTTCCCCCTTTCCCCCTCCGTTTTCCCCCATTTCCCCCCATTCCCCCTTTCCCCCTTTTCCCCCTTTTCCCCCATTTTCCCCCCTTTTATCCCCCTTTTCCCCCATTTTCCCCATTCCCCCTTTCCCCCATTTTCCCCTTTCCCCCCTTCCCCCCATTTTTTCCCCATTTATCCCCCTTTTCCCCCATTTTCCCCATTCCCCTTTTCCCCCATTTTTCCCCTTTCCCCCCCTTTTTCCCCCTTTTCCCCCATTTTCCCCATTCCCCCCTTTCCCCCATTTTCCCCTTTCCCCCATTTTTTCCCCATTTATCCCCCTTTTTCCCCATTTTTCCCCTTTCCCCCTTTTCCCCCTTTCCCCCCATTTTCCCCCATTTTCCCCCCTTTTATCCCCCTTTTCCCCCATTTTCCCCATTCCCCCTTTTCCCCCATTTTCCCATTCCCCCCTTTTCCCTCCTTTTCCCCCATTTTCTGCATTCCCCTATTCCCCCCTTTTCCCCCATTTTTCCCCTTTTCCCCCGTTTTCCCCCATTTTTCCCCATTCCCTATTCCCCCTTTCCCCCCCATTTTTCCCCATTCTCCCCCATTTTTCCCCATTCCCCCCTTTTCCCTCCTTTTCCCCCATTTTCCCCATTCCCCCTTTCCCCCCATTTTTCCCCATTCCCCCCATTCCCCATTCCCCCATTTATCCCCCTTTCCCCCCATATTCCCCAATCCCCTTTCCCGTTCCCCCTCCCCTCTCCGCCCCTCCCCGCAGGGGTTCCGCTACCCCCGGCCCGCCTCGGTGCCGCCGTCCCCGGCGCTGTCGCGCCTCTCGAGCCCGCGGCACAGCGACGACGAGGACGAGCGCTACGACGAGGAGGAGGAGGCGGCCAAGGACCGCGCCAACATCCGCCGGCCCCCGAGCCCCCCCGGGCTGCCGCCCACCCGCAACTGAGCCCCCCGATTTGGGGAGGGGGCTCCTCCTCATCCCCCCCACCCGCAACTGAGCCCCCCGATTTGGGGAGGGGGCTCCTCCTCATCCCCCCCACCCGCAACTGAGCCCCCAGATTTGGGGAGGGGGCTCCTCCTCCTCATCATCACCCACCCGCAGCTGAACCCCCGAAATTTGGGGAGGGGGATCCTCCTCCTCATCATCACCCACCCGCAGCTGAACCCCCGAAATCTGGGGAGGGGGCTCCTTCAACAGCCCCACTACCCACTACCGAGCCCCGGAAATCTGGGGAGGGGGCTCCTCATCCCCCACCCACTACTGAACCCCAAAATCCGGGCAGGGGGCTCCTCCTCATCCCTCCCCACCCACAAATGATCCCCCGAAATTTGGGGAGGGGGCTCCTTCTCATCATCCCCCCCACCCGCAACTGAGCCCCCCAAATCTGGGGAGGGGGCTCCTCCTCATCCCCCCCACCCGCAAATGATCCCCCGAAATTTGGGGAGGGGGCGCCTTCAACACCCCCCCTACCCGCAGCTGAACCCCCGAAATCTGGGGAGGGGGCTTCTCATCCCCCACCCACTACTGAACCCCCGAAATTTGGGGAGGGGTCTCCTCCTCCTCATCCCCCACCTGCAACTCACCCACCGAAATTTGGGGAGGGGGCTCCTCCTCATCCCCCACCCACAACTCAGCCCCAGATATTTGGGGAGGGGGCTCCTCCAACCCCCCCCACGCTGGACTCGCAAAAAAATACAAAAAAAAGGAGGAGGAATTTGGGGGGGGTCCCCAAAATTCTCCCCCCGCCTCATTTCAGTGCCTGGGCTCGGGGGGGGGGGGGTGCCCCCCTCGGTGTTGTTTTATTTTATTTTTTGGGGGGTTTTTTGTTGTTTTTTTTTTGGGGGGGGGTCCCCGCGCCCCCTCCCCACAATCACACTCCGAACCCCCCCCCCCCCCCCCCAAAATCTGGGGCCGGGGGGGGCCCCGCATCCGTCCGACCCCCCCCCGGCGCAGCGGATCAATAAAGGTGCTTCACAGCCCCCCCCTCCCGGCGGCGAGTTTGGGGGTGCCCCCTCCCCAAATTATGGGGGGGGTTGGGGTCACACCCCCCGAATTATTGGGGTCACACCCCCTCCCCAAATTTGGGGGGGGGTCTCAGTTGTGGGGCAGTTTCTGCCCCCCATGGGTTGATTTTGGGGTGGGGTCCTCAGTTATGGGGAAATTTGGGGTCCCCCCACCCCAAATTATGGGGGGGTTGGGGTCACACCCCCCAAATTATTGGGGTCACACTCCCCACCCCAAATTTGGGGGGGGGTCTCAGTTGTGGGGCAGTTTCTGCCCCCCATGGGTTGATTTTGGGGGTGGGGGTCACAGTTATGGGGAAATTTGGGGTCCCCCCTCCCTAAATTATGGGTGAGATTGGGGTCACACCCCCCAAATTATTGGGGTCACACCCCCCACCCCAAATTTGGGGAGGGGGCTCAGTTGTGGGGCAGTTTCTGCCCCCCATGGGTTGATTTGGGGTGGGGTCCCAGTTATGGGGAAATTTGGGGTCCCCCATGGGTTGATTTGGGGGGGGGGTGTGATTTTGGGACCCCCTCCATTTTTGGGGTGCTTTCATCCCCCCACACAGGGGACAATTTTGGGACCCCCAAAACGGGTTAATTTGGGGGTCCCGCCATTATGGGGCACTTCAGAGCCCCCTCCCCAAATTTTGGGGTGATTTTTCCCCCCACACCCCCCCAAATCCTGTGGGTCAATTTTCCGGCTCCTCCTTCAAACCACCCCAAAATTTGGGGGGGGGCGTCTCCTGATGACGGGGTGGGTTCGGGGGGTCCCCCCAAATTTCTGTTTTGGCGGGAATTCGGGCCCACCCCCCGGATGTGGGGGCGGTTTTGGGGTTCCCGCGCCCCCTGAGTCACCCCCGCCCCCGCCATGACGTCACACGAGGGGGCGTGGCCAACCATTGATGGTTAACAAGGGGGCGTGGCCGCCGGGTGCGTTTTTCTCAATGAGGGGGCGTGGCCGCGCCGCGCGATTTACCCAATGAGGGGCGTGGGTCCGGGAGTGGGCGTGGCTTAGCGATCCATTTATGGTCAATGTGGGCGTGGCCTGGTGGGATCCCCGCCGCTGTCAATGGGATGGGGCGTGGTCTGTGAGGAAGGGGCGTGGCTGGGGGCGGGGCCTGAGGGGGTTCCCCACTCGCGCGTGGGGCGGGGGGCTCAGAGCGGCCACGGGGGGCTCAGGGCGGCCATGGGGGGTCCCGCGATCGGGCCCCTCCTGCTGCTCGTGGCTGGAGCCGGAGCGATGCTGCGGTGAGAGACCGGGGGGGGTCCCGGGGGGAAGTTTGGGGGGTCCTGGATACTTGGGGTGGGGATTTGGGGGGGTCCCGGATACCTGGGAGGTGTTTGGGGGGGGTCCCGGATACCTGGGGTGGGGATTTCGGGGGTCCCGGATACCTGGGGGTGTTTGGGGGGGGGGTCACGGATGCCTGGGATAATTTGGGGGGGGGTTCCCAGATACCTGGGGGTGTTTGGAGGGGTCCCGGATATCTGGGAGGAATTTTGGGGGGGTCCCGGATATTCGGGAGGAATTTTGGGGGTCGTTGAACACCTGGCTCCTCTCAGGTGGGGGTTTGGGGGGTTTCGTGGACACCTGGATGCCCCCCGGTGGGGTTTTGGGGGTCCCTGGATGCCCCCAGGTGGGGTTTTGGGGGCTGAATTTGGGGGTTCCCGGATACTTGGATCCCCCCCCCCCCCCAGGTGGATTTTGGGGTTCCCTCTCCCTCAAAGGTGGATTTTGGGAGAGGTTTTGGGGGTTCCTGGATCCCCTCAGGTGGATTTTGGGAGGGGTTTTGGGATTCCTGCTCCCTCCCAGGTGGGTTTTGGGGGTTCCCGGTCCCTCCCAGGTGGATTTTGTGGTTCCCGGATGCCCTCGGGTGGATTCTGGGAGGGGTTTTGGGGTTCCCGGTCCCTCCCAGGTGGATTTTGGGGTTGCTGGATGCTCCAAGATGGATTTTCGGATTCCCGGATGCCCTCGGGTGGATTTTGGGAGGGGTTTTGGGGTTCCCGGTCCCTCCCAGGTGGATTTTGGGGTTCCCGGTCCCTCCCGGGCGGGGGCGGGAGCCGGTCGGACCCGCTCGGCCCCGGCCCCACCCTTAGGGCGTGACCCCCCCGTGACCTTTGACCCCAGGGGTGACCCTGGGGGTGACCCCAGAATTTGGGGACCCTCCCTCACCCCATTAACCCTTCCAACCCCATGGAGCCACGACGGAGCCCCTCATTAATGAACCTCGTTAATGAACCTCGTTAATGAACTTCGTTAATCCCCCGCCCCGTTCCGCGCTGCGCTGCCCGCGCCTTCATTAGCATAATTAGTGCCATTAAGCTGATTAAGGTCACGGGGCGCCGTTAACCCCTTCGTGTCCCCCGCAGCATCCCCCTGGAGAGGGGGCCCTGGGTGCCCCCCAAATTTTGGGGGGCCGGGGGGGGTCCCCGCAGCCGCAGTGGGGGAGGGGCGGCGGCGCCCGCGCGGCTGCGGAACTTCATGGACGTGAGTGGGGGAGGGGCGGGGGGGACCCCGGGGGGACACTGGGGACACTGGGGGGACAGGGGGACACTGGGGGGACAGGGGGACACTGGGGACATGGGGGACACTGGGGGGGATAGGGACATGGGGGACATTGGGAACAGGGGGACGCTGGGGACACTGGGGGGGACAGGGACATGGGGGACATTGGGGACATTGGGGACACTGGGGGGACAGGGGGACACTGGGGGGGACAGGGACATGGGGGACATTGGGGACATTGGGGACACTGGGGGGACAGGGGGACACTGGGGGGGACAGGGACATGGGGGACATTGGGGACATTGGGGACACTGAGGGGACAGGGGGACACTGGGGACATGGGGGACACTGGGGGGGACAGGGACATGGGGGACATTGGGAACAGGGGGACACTGGGGACATTGGGGGGTCACAGGGACATGGGGGACACTGGGGACACTGGGGGGACAGGGGGACACTGGGGACATGGGAGACACTGGGGGGGATAGGGACATGGGGGACATTGGGAACAGGGGGACACTGGGGGGACAGGGGGACACTGGGGACATTGGGGGGGATAGGGACATGGGGGACATTGGGGGGTCACAGGGACATGGGGGACATTGGGGACACTGGGGGAGACAGGGACATGGGGGACATGGGGGGGTCACAGGGACATTGGGGACACTGGGGACATTGGGGACATTGGGGGGGACAGGGACATGGGGGACATTGGGGGGGTCACAGGGACATGGGGGACATTGGGGACACTGGGGACACTGGGGACACTGGGGACATTGGGGACACTGGGGACACTGGGGGGGATAGGGACATGGGGGACATTGGGGACAGGGGGACATTGGGGACACTGGGGGGTCTCAGGGACATTGGGGACACTGGGGACACTGGGGAGACAGGGGGACACTGGGGACACTGGGGACATTGGGGGGGACAGGGGGGCATTGGGGACATTGGGGGTCACAGGGACATGGGGGACATTGGGGACAGGGGGACATTGGGGACACTGGGAGGGACAGGGACTTTGGGATATGGGGGACATTGGGGACATGGGGGGAGTCAGGGACCCCTGGGGGGGGACAGGGGGACACTGGGGACATTGGGGACAGGGGGACACTGGGGACATTGGGGACATTGGGGGGAGTGGGGGATGAAGATATTGGGGGGGACAGGGGGGACATTGGGGACACTGGGGGGGTCACAGGGACATGGGGGACATGGGGGGGACAGGGACCCCCGAGGGGGGGACAGGAACCTTGGGGACTTTGGGGACATTGGGGGGGGTCACAAAGACCTTGGGGACATTGGCGGGGGGGGGTCACAGGGACTTTGGGGACATGGGAGGGGACAGGGACATTTGGGACATTGGGGGGCTGGGGCACAGTGACATGGGGGGGTCACAGGGACGCTGGGGACAGGGACATGGGTGTGACAGCTCCACGGGGACACCGGTGGGGGGGTTGGCAGCGCCTTGGGGACAACGAGATGACACCGTGTGTGTCCCCCCCCCACCCCCCCCCCCCAGACCCTTGGGGACACTGCAGTGACACCGTGTCCCCCCAGACCCCTGGTGACACCGCGGTGACACCGTGCCTGTCCCCCCAACCCTTGGTGACACTGCGGTGACACCGTGCCTGTCCCAGACCCCTGGTGACACCGCGGTGACACCATGCCTGTCCCCACGAACCCTCGGTGACACCGCGGTGACACCGTGCCTGTCCCCCCCAGGCCCAGTACTACGGGACGATCTCCCTGGGGACCCCGGCCCAGAATTTCAGCGTCGTGTTCGACACCGGCTCCGCCGACCTCTGGGTGCCGTCGTCGCGCTGCTGCCTGCTCTACCTGGCCTGCTGTGAGGGGCGGGGCCTGGCGGGCCGGGGGCGGGGCTTAGCGGGGCGGGGCACGGGGATTGGGCGTGGTTTGGTCGGTGGGCGGGGCTTAGCGGGGCGTGGCTGGTTGAGTGGGCGTGGTCTGTGAGATGGGCGGGGCTTAGCAGGGCGTGGCACAATGAATGGGCGTGGTTTGTGTGGTGGGTGTCGCCTGGAGGGCGTGGCTCATAGAGTGGGCGTGGTTCGGATGGTGGGCGTGGCTTAACAGGGCGCGGCAAGGGCACTGGGCGTGGCTTGGATGGTGGGCGGGGCTTATCAGGGTGTAACATGGGAGTGGGCGTGGTTTTAAAAAGTGGGTGGGGCCTGGCAGGGCGCGGCACGGGGAGTGGGCGTGGTTTGGATGGTGGGTGGGGCTTATTGGGGCGTGGCAGGGTGCTCAGGGTGTGGTTTGGGTGATGGGTGGGGCGTATTGGGGTGTGGCAGGGTGCTCAGGGTGTGGTTTGGATGGTGGGTGGAGTTTATTGGGGTGTGGCAGGGTGCTCAGGGTGTGGTTTGGATGATGGGTGGGGCTTATTGGGGTGTGGCAGGGTGCTCAGGGTGTGGTTTGGATGGTGGGTGGGGCCTGGCAGGGCGTGGCAGGGTGCTCAGGGTGTGGTTTGGGTGGTGGGCGGGGCTTATTGGGGTGTGGCAGGGTGCTAAGGGTGTGGTTTGGATGGTGGGTGGAGTTTATTGGGGTGTGGCAGGGTGCTCAGGGTGTGGTTTAGGTGATGGGTGGGGCTCATTGGGGTGTGGCAGGGTGCTCAGGGTGTGGTTTGGGTGATGGGTGGGGCTTATTGGGGTGTGGCAGGGTGCTCAGGGTGTGGTTTGGATGGTGGGTGGAGTTTATTGGGGTGTGGCAGGGTGCTCAGGGTGTGGTTTAGGTGATGGGCGAGGCTTATTGGGGTGTGGCAGGGTGCTCAGGGTGTGGTTTGGGTCATGGGTGGGGCCTGGCAGGGCGTGGCAGGGTGCTCAGGGTGTGGTTTGGGTGATGGGCGGGGCTTATTGGGGTGTGGCAGGGTGCTCAGGGTGTGGTTTGGGTGATGGGCGGGGCTTATTGGGGTGTGGCAGGGTGCTCAGGGTGTGGTTTGGGTGATGGGCGGGGCTTATTGGGGTGTGGCAGGGTGCTCAGGGTGTGGTTTGGGCGGTGGGCGTGGTCTGACGCGAGTGGGCGTGTCCCCGCAGGGCTCCACCCCCACTACCACTCGCTGCTGTCCTGCACCCACCGGGCCAACGGCACCGAATTCGGCATCAGCTACGGCAGCGGCAGCCTGCGCGGCTTCCTGAGCACCGACACGCTCACGGTGGGCGGGGGTCCCTGGGGAGGGGTCCCGGGGGTCCCTCGGGAGGGGTCCCGGGGGTCCCTGGGGAGGGGTCCCGGGTGTCCCTGGGGAGGGGTCCCGGGGGTCCCTGAGCACCGACACGCTCACGGTGGGGAGGGGTCCCTGGGGAGGGGTCCTGGGGGTCCCTGGGGCTTCCTGAGCACCGACACGCTCACGGTGGGCGGGGGTCCCTGGGGAGGGGTCCCGGGGGTCCCTGAGCACCGACACGCTCACGGTGGCCGGGGGTCCCTGGGGAGGGGTCCTGGGGGTCCCTGGGGAGGGGTCCCAGGGGCTTCCTGAGCACTGACACGCTCGTGGTGGGCGGGGGTCCCTGGGGAGGGGTCCTGGGGTCCCTGGGGAGGGGTCCCGGGGGTCCCTGGGGAGGAATCCCGGGGGTCCCTGAGCACCGACATGCTCACGGTGGACGGGGGTCCCTGGGGAGGGGTCCCGGGGGTCCCTGGGGGTCCCTGGGGAGGGGTCCCGGCGGTCCCTGGGGTCTCTGGGGAGGGGTCCCGGGGTCCCTGGGGGTCCTTGGGAGTCCTTGGGGAGGGGTCCTGGGGAGGGGTCCCGGCAGTCCCTGAGCTCCAACACGCTGACGGTGGGGAGAGGTCAGTGAGAAGATAATGAGGGGTGGGGCCAAACCAGACATTGGCAGTGTCACTGTCCCTGTCACCGTGTCCCTGTCACCGTGTCCCTGTGTCCCTGTCCTGTGTCCCTGTCCACACAGGTGTCCAACATCTCGGTGCCCAACCAGATATTCACCAAGACGGTGTCACCGTGTCACTGTCACTGTCACTGTGTCCCTGTCCCTGTGTCACAATCCCTGTCCCTGTCCTTGTCACTGTCACTGTCACCGTGTCCCCATGTCCCCACAGGTGTCCAACGTCTCGGTGCCCAACCAGACGTTCACCGTGTCCCTGTCAACATGTCACTGTCCCTGTGTCACTGTCCCCACAGGTGTCCAACATCTCGGTGCCCAACCAGACATTCACCAAGACGGTGTCACTGTGTCACTGTCACCGTCACCGTGTCACCATGTCCCTGTGTCCCTGTCCCTGCAGGTGTCCAACGTCTCGGTGCCCAACCAGACGTTCACCGTGTCACCGTCACTGTGTCACTGTCACCATGTCACCGTCACCGTGTCACTGTCCCTGTGTCACCATGTCCCCGTGTCCCTGTCCCCGCAGGTGTCCAACGTGTCGGTGCCCAACCAGACATTCACCGTGTCCCTGTCACCGTGTCCCCATGTCCCCGTGTCACTGTCCCCGCAGGTGTCCAACGTGTCGGTGCCCAACCAGACGTTCACCGTGTCACTGTCACCATGTCACTGTCCCCGTGTCCCTGTCCCTGCAGGTGTCCAACATCTCGGTGCCCAACCAGACGTTCACCGTGTCACTGTCACCGTGTCCCTGTCCCTGTGTCACTGTCCCCGTGTCCCCACAGGTGTCCAACGTCTCGGTGCCCAACCAGACGTTCGCCGTGTCCCTGTCACCATGTCACTGTCCCTGTGTCACTGTCCCTGTGTCCCTGTCCCCGCAGGTGTCCCAGATCTCGGTGGCCATGCCAATGTCACCCTGTCACTGTGTCACTGTCCCTGTCCCTGTCCCCGCAGGTGTCCAACGTCTCGGTGCCCACCCAGACGTTCACCGTGTCCCTGTCACCATGTCACCGTCACCGTGTCCCCATGTCCCCGTGTCCCTGTCCCCGCAGGTGTCCAACGTGTCGGTGCCCAACCAGACGTTCACCGTGTCACTGTCACCGTGTCACCATGTCCCCGTGTCCCTGTCCCCGCAGGTGTCCAACGTGTCGGTGCCCAACCAGACGTTCGCCGAGGCGGTGGCGCTGCCCGGGCTGGCCTTCGCGGCGGCGCGCTTCGACGGCGTGCTGGGCCTGGCGTACCCCGGCGCCGCCGCCGGCCCCGCGCGCCCCGTGTTCGACAGCATGATGGGGCTGCGGCTGTTCCGCAACAACGTCTTCTCCTTCTACCTGCGCAGGTACGGCCACCTGGGGACACCTGGGACACTGGGACAGCTGGGACAGCTGGGACAGCTGGGGACATTGGGGACACTGGGGACACTGGGGACAGCTGGGACAGCAGGGACAGCTGGGACAGCGGGGACACCTGGGACAGCTGGGACAGCTGGGACAGCTGGGACAGCGGGGACAGCTGGGACAGCGGGGACAGCTGGGGACACTGGGACAGCAGGGACAGCTGGGACAGCAGGGACAGCAGGGACAGCTGGGACAGCGGGGACAGCTGGGACAGCGGGGACAGCTGGGGACACTGGGACAGCAGGGACAGCTGGGGACACCTGGGGACACCTGGGACACCTGGGACATTGGGGACATTGGGGACACCTGGGGACACCTGGGACAGCTGGGACACCTGGGCATGACCAGAGCACCCTGAAATAGCCCTGATCCAGCCCTGAGCATGCCCCAAATACACCCCCAAATACACCCAAAATAACTCCAAATACACCCAAAATATACCCAAAATAACCCCAAATCCCCTCTGGGACCCCCTGGGACCCCCAAACCCCCTTAAATCCCCTCTGGGACCCCCCAAATCCCCTCTGGGACCCCCTGGAACCCTAATTCCCCCCTGAAATCCCCTCTGGGACCCCCTGGGACCCCAAATCCCCTCTGGGACCCCCTGGAACCCCAAATCCCCTCTGGGACCCCCCTGGGACCCCAAATCCCCTCTGGGACCCCCCTGGGAGCCTAATTCCCCCCTGAAATCCCCTCTGGGACCCCCTGGGACCCCCAATTCCCCCCTGGGACCCCCAAGCCCCCCCTGACACCCCCGATTTCCCCGGGGGTGCAGCGGGGCGTCGGAGGGCGACGGGGGGGAGCTGCTTTTGGGGGGCATCGACGAGCGGCTCTTCGAGGGACCCCTGCACTACATCCCCGTGACCCGAAAGAGCTACTGGCAGGTGCACATGGACAGGTGAGGCACCCCAAAATCCCCCCAAAATCCCCCAAAATCTCCTGCCCCAAATTCCAAAATCCCCTCCCCCAGATTCCCCAAGACCCGCCCAAAATTCCTCCCTGGTCTGTCCCAAAATGCCCCCTCAAAATTCCTGAAGATTCCTCAAATTCCTCCTGAACCATCCCAAAATTCCCCCCAAAATCCCCTCCCCCAAATTCCAAAATCCCCTCCCCCAAATTCCCAAAGACTCCCCCAAAATTCCTCCCGGGATTGTCCCAGAATCCCCCCTCAAAATTCTTAAAAATTCCTCAAATTCCCCCTGAACTATCCCAAAATCCCCCCCAAAATCCCCCCAAAATCCCCTCCCCCAAATTCCAAAATCCCCTCCCCTAAATTCCCAAAGACTCCCTCAAAATTCCTCCCGGGATTGTCCCAGAATCCCCCCTCAAAATTCTTAAAAATTCCTCAAATTCCCCCTGAACTATCCCAAAATCCCCCCCAAAATCCCCTCCCCCAAATTCCAAAATCCCCTCCCCTAAATTCCCAAAGACTCCCCCAAAATTCCTCCCGGGATTGTCCCAGAATCCCCCCTCAAAATTCTTAAAAATTCCTCAAATTCCCCCTGAACTATCCCAAAGTTCCCCCCCCCGCCAAATTCCCAAAGACCCCCCCCAAATCCCCCTGAACCCTCTCAAAATCCCCCCCAAATCCCCCCAAAATCCCCTCCCCCAAATTCCAAAATCCCCTGCCCAAAATTCCCCAAGACCCCCCAAAATCCCCCCTGGACCCTCCCAAAATCCCCCCTCCCCAAATTCCCAAACACTTCCCCAAATCCCCCCTGAACCATCTCAAAATCCCCTGCCCAAATTTCCCAAGACCCCCCCCAAATGCCCCCCGACCCCTCTGAGTGTCCCCAAATCCCCCCTAAAAGCCCCCTGACCCCTCAAACTGCCCCCAAAGCCCCCCTAAAAGCCCCCTGACCCCTCTGAGTGCCCCCTGACCCCCCTAATTGCCCCCCGCCCCCCCAGGCTGTCCGTGGGGTCCCCGGGGGTCTCGGGGTGCCGGGACCCCCCCCTGTGCCGGGGGGGCTGCGAGGCCATCGTGGACACGGGGACCTCGCTGGTCACCGGGCCCAGCGCCGAGGTGGGCGCCCTGCACCGGGCCCTGGGGGGCTTCCGCGCCGAGCAGGGGCAGGTACGGACCCCCGGACCCCGCCAGAGACCCCCGAGACACCCCCAGAGACCCCCGGGACACCCCCAGATACCCCCGGGACACCCCCAGAGACCCCCAGACCCCGCCAGAGACCCCCGGACCATCCCAGAGACCCCCGCGACACCCCCAGAGACCCTCGGGACACCCCCAGAGACCCCCGGGACACCCCCAGATACCCCCCGGACCCCGCCAGAGACCCCCGGGACACTCCCAGAGACCCCCGGACCATCCCAGAGACCCCCCAGACCCCGCCAGAGACCCTCGGACCACCCCCAGAGACCCCCAGACCCCACCAGAGACCCCCGGACCATCCCAGAGACCCCCGGACCCCGCCAGAGACCCCCGGACCATCCCAGAGACCTCCGGACCACCCCAGAGACCCCTAGACCCCACCAGAGACCCCCGGACCACCCCCAGAGACCCCCAGACCCCACCAGAGACCCCCGGACCACCCCGGAGCCCCCTGGACCCCCATGGACCCCCCCTGACCCCTCCCGGACCTCCATGGACCCCCATGGAACCCCCCGAGGCCCCATGGACCACCCCGGAGACCCCCGGACCTCCATGGACCCCCCCAGAGACCCCCAGAACCCCATGGACCCCCATGGACCTCGGGGGGGGGGGTGTTGGGTGACACCCAGGGGTCCCCCTGGGGTGGGTGAGTGACACCCAGGGGTCACCTCGGGGGGGGGGTGGGTGACACCCAGGGGTCCCCGTGTCCCCGCGGGGGGGGTGGGTGACACCCATGGGTCCCCTCGGGGTGGGTGGGTGACACCCAGGGGTCCCCGTGTTCCCCCGGGGGGGGTGGGTGACACCCAGGGGTCCCCTCAGGGTGGGTGACACCCATGGGTCCCCATGTCCCCCCCAGTACCTGCTGGACTGTGACAAGGTCACGTCCCTGCCCAACGTCACCTTCGTGCTGGCGGGGACGACGTTCACGCTGAGCCCCCAGGAGTACGTGCTCAAGGTGGGAGCCTGTCCCCGTGTCACCTGTGTCACCTCTGTGTCACCTGTGTGTCACCTGTGTCCCCCCTGTGTCACCTATGTCACCTGCATCACCTGTGTGTCACCTGTGTGTCACCTGTGTCCCCTCTGTGTCACCTGTGTGTCACCCCTGTGTCACCTGTGTCCCCCCTGTGTCACCTGTGTGTCACCTGTGTCACCTGTGTCACCTGTGTCACGTGTGTCACCTGTGTCACCTGTGTGTCACCTGTGTCACCTGAGTCACCTGTGTGTCACCTGTGTCACCTGTGTCACCTGTGTGTCACCTGTGTCACGTGTGTCACCTGTCACCTGTGTGTCACCTGTGTGTCACCTGTGTGTCACCTGTGTGTCACCCCTGTGTCACCTGTGTCCCCTTGTCCCCATGTCCATCATGTCCCCATCCTTCTCCTTGTCCTTCTGTCCCCTGCTCTGTCCCCGTGTCCCTGTCCCCTTGTCCCCATGTCCCCGTGTCCCCCTGTCACCTCCATGTCCCCCTGTCCCCAGCTCTGTCCCCGTGTCCCCCTGTCACCGCCGTGTCCCCCTGTCACCGCCGTGTCCCCCTGTCCCCAGCTCTGTCCCCGTGTCCCCCTGTCACCGCCGTGTCCCCCTGTCACCCCCGTGTCCCCCCGTCACTGCCGTGTCCCCGTGTCACCGCCGTGTCCCCCAGGTGTCCCAGCTGGGGACCCCCACGTGCATCAGCGGCTTCATGGGCCTGGACATCCCGCGGCCCTCGGGGCCGCTCTGGATCCTCGGGGACGTTTTCCTGGCCGTGCACTACGCCGTCTTCGACCGCGACCGCGACCGCGTGGGGCTGGCCCGCAGCCGCCGCCGCCCCGGGGACCCCTGAGGCACCCGGGACACCCTGGGGACACCCTGGGGACACCCCCAGGACACCCCGGGGACACCCCAGGGACCCCTGAGGCACCCCCAGGACACCCCGAGGATCCCTGAGGCACCCTGGGGACCCCCGAGGACACCCTGGGGACACCCCCAGGATACCCCGGGGTCACCCCGGGGACCCCTGAGGCACCCGGGACACCCTGGGGACACCCTGGGGACACCCTGGGGACACCCTGGGGTCACCCCGGGGACCCCTGAGGCACCCCGGGGACCCCCAGGACACCCCGAGGACCCCTGAGGCACCCCGGGGACCCCCGGGGACATCCCCAGGACACCCCCAGGACAACCCGGGATCACCCTGGGGACCCCTGAGTCATCCCGGGTCACCCTGGGGTCACCTCTGGGACACTCCGGAGACCCCTGAGGCACCCTGGGGACCCCTCGGGGACACCCTGGGGACACCCCCAGGACACCCCGAGGACCCCTGAGTCATCCCGGGACACCCTGGGGACACCCCGGAGACACCCCTAGGATACCCCGGGGACCCCTGAGGCATCCGGGACACCCTGGGGACACCCCCAGGGTCACCTCTGGGACGCCCTCAGGATACCCTGGGGACCCCTGAGCTCCCAGAACACCCTGGGGACCCCTCTGGGACACCCCCAGGGTCACCCCCAGGACACCCCGAGACCCCTGAGGCACCCGGGACACCCAGGGGACACCCCGGGGACCCCTGAGGCACCCTGGGGACCCCTCTGGGACACCCCCAGGGTCACCCCTGGGATAACCCGGGGACTCCTGAGGCACCCGGGACACCCTGGGGTCACCTCTGGGGCACCCCCAGGACACCCTCAGGACACCCCAGGGACTCCTGAGTCACCCTGGAGACATTCCCAGGACACCCCAGGGACACCCCGGGGACACCTGAGTCCCCTGGGACACACCGGGAACACCTGGGACACACCTGGGACACCCCCAGGACACCCCGTGGACTCCTGAGACACCCCCAGGAGACCCCCAGGACACCCTGGGGACACCCCAGGGTCACTCCGGTGACTCCTGAGACACCCTGAGGACACCTGGGACACCCCCAGGACACCCTGGGGACACCTCTGGATGACTGGGACACCCCTGGGGACCACCTGGACATGCGGACCACCCAACACCTGGGCGTCCCCAGGTGACAGCCACCCCAGGGACACCTTGGGACCACCCTGGACACCTGGGTGTCACCAGGTGACAGCTGCCCCAGGGACACCTTGGTGACCCCCGGATCTCTGAGTCCTCCCTGGGACCACCCAACCCACGAGGACCTTGGGGACCCCCCGCATGTCACCCCCCCCCTCCCTCAGGTGACCCTCCTTGACACCTGCACCCATCCTGGGGACACCTGGGACCTTCTGGGTCACCCCAGGGTCCCCTGGAACCCCTCTGGGACCCCCTGGATGTTGTTTTTTTTGGGGGAGGGGGCTCCTGGTCCTGGCTCCTCCCTTGGGTGCCCCCCGGAGGTGGAGACCCCTCCCCAGTCCCAGCACAGCCCAGAAGCCCCCAGACCCATTTGGCTTTTTGCTCCCAGTGCTCCCAGTAACGCCCAGTTCCCCCCTGCCCCCCCCGCTCTGAGGGGGCGTGGCTTCGCCGCTTAGGGGCGGGGCTCCAGTGATATGGGCGTGGCTTTCGAGAAGTGGGCGTGGCCTCTCCTCTCGGTGGGCGTGGTTTCAATAAATGTGCGGTTCCCCTCAATGTGGGCGTGGCCTCTCCTTGCAGTGGGCGTGGCTTTAATGCAAATCGGCTTTTCCCCTCACTGTGGGCGTGGCCTCTCCTCTCGGTGGGCGTGGCCTGCATAAATTTAGGGTTTTTACACGAGTGGGCGTGGCCTCCCCCACAGTGGGCGTGGCTTTAATGCAAATGGGCGTGTCCCCCTCTCCGTGGGCGTGTCCCCCTCTCCGTGGGCGTGTCCTTCTATCCGTGGGCGTGTCCCCCTCACTGTGGGCGTGTCCCCCTCCCCGTGGGCGTGTCCCCCTCTCCGTGGGTGTGTCCCCCTCTCCGTGGGCGTGTCCCATTCACTGTGGGCGTGTCCCCCTCTCCGTGGGCGTGTCCTTCTATCCGTGGGCGTGTCCCCCTCACTGTGGGCGTGTCCCCCTCACTGTGGGCGTGTCCCCCTCTCCGTGGGCGTGTCCCCCTCTCCGTGGGCGTGTCCCTCTCACTGTGGGCGTGTCCCCCTCCCCGTGGGCGTGTCCCCCTCCCCGTGGGCGTGTCCCATTCACTCTGGGCGTGTCCCCCTCTCCGTGGGTGTGTCCCCCTCTCACTGTGGGCGTTTCCCCCTCTCCGTGGGCGTGTCCCCCTCCCCGTGGGCGTGTCCCATTCACTGTGGGCGTGTCCCCCTCCCCGTGGGCGTGTCCCCCTCTCCGTGGGCGTGTCCCCCTCTCCGTGGGCGTGTCCCCCTCTCCGTGGGCGTGTCCTTCTATCCGTGGGCGTGTCCCACTCTCACTGTGGGCGTGTCCTCCCCTCCCCGTGGGCGTGTCCCATTCACTGTGGGCGTGTCCCATTCACTGTGGGCGTGTCCCATTCACTGTGGGCGTGTCCCCCTCTCACTGTGGGCGTGTCCCCCTCCCCGTGGGCGTGTCCCCCTCCCCGTGGGCGTGTCCCCCTCCCCGTGGGCGTGTCCCGCTCTCTGTGGGCGTTTCCCCCTCTCCGTGGGCGTGTCCCCCTCCCCGTGGGCGTGTCCCCCTCCCCGTGGGCGTGTCCTCCGCCGCGCCTGCGCGCTCCGCTCCCTCCCCGCCGCGCCGGGATGCGGCACCCGCCGTCCCCTCTCCCTCCCCTCGCCCCCTCCTCCTCCTCCTCCTCCTCCTCCCATCGCGACTCTCGCCCCCTCCTCCTCCTCCTGTCGCGACCCTCGCCATGGGCTGGCAAGCCGAGCGCGACAAGGTGGTGATCAACGTCGGCGGCGTCCGCCATGAGACCTACCGCAGCACCCTGCAGACGCTGCCCGGCACCCGCCTGGCCGGGCTGGCCGAGCCGGGCGCCGCCGCCCGCTTCGACTACGACGCCGGCGCGGGCGAGTTCTTCTTCGACCGGCACCCCGCCGTCTTCGCCTACGTGCTCAACTACTACCGCACCGGCAAGCTGCACTGCCCGGCCGACGTGTGCGGGCCGCTCTTCGAGGAGGAGCTCGCCTTCTGGGGCATCGACGAGACGGACGTGGAGGCTTGCTGCTGGATGAACTACCGGCAGCACCGCGACGCCGAGGAGGCCCTGGACAGCTTCGAGAGCCCCGAGGGGCCCGGCCCGCCCGAGCCCGCCGAGCCCAAGCGGCTGTGCCTGGAGGAGGGCCGGCCGGCCGGCTGGTGGCGGCGCTGGCGGCCGCGGCTCTGGGCGCTCTTCGAGGATCCCTACTCCTCGCGGATGGCCAGGGTGAGGGCAAGGGGGGATAAAAGGGTCTGCGGCGGGGTTTTGGAGAGGTTGTGGGGGGGGGTTAGGGCGATTCTGAGGGGGTTTGGGGCGTTTAAAGGGGTTTAGGGCAGCTCTGAATGGGGTCCCGGGGGATTTGGAGGGGTTTAGGGCAGCCCTGAAGGGGTTTAGGGCGATTCTGAGGGGGTTTGGGGGGTTCCAGAGGGGTTTAGGGCAGCTCTGAATGGGGTCTCGGGGGATTTGGAGGGGTTTAGGGCAGCCCTGAAGGGGTTTAGGGCGATTCTGAGGGGGTTTGGGGGGTTTAAGGGGGTTCCAGAGGGGTTTAGAGCAGCCCTGAAGGGGCTCTTCGGGGATTTAGAGGGGTTTAGGGCAGCCCTGAAGGGGTTTAGGGCGATTCTGAGGGGGTTTGGGAGGTTTAAGGGGGTTCCAGAGGGGTTTAGGGCAGCTCTGAATGGGGTCTCGGGGGATTTAGAGGGGTTTAGGGCAGCCCTGAAGGGGTCTTGGGGGATTTAAAGGGGTTTAGGGCAGATGTGAAGGGTTTAGGGCATTTCTGAGGGGGTCTTCGGGGATTTAGAGGGGTTTAGGGCAGCCCTGAAGGGGTTTAGGGCGATTCTGAGGGGGTTTGGGGTAGATCTGGAGGGGGCTTGGGGGGTTTAAAGGGGTTTAGGGCAGCCCTGAAGGGGTTTAGGGCATTTCTGAGGGGGTTTGGGGTAGATCTGGAGAGGGCTTGGGGGGTTTAAAGGGGTTTAGGGCAGCCCTGAAGGGGTTTAGGGCATTTCTGAGGGGGTTTGGGGTAGATCTGGAGAGGGCTTGGGGGGTTTAAAGGGGTTTAGGGCAGTCCTGAAGGGGTTTAGGGCATTTCTGAGGGGGTTTGGGGTAGATCTGGAGAGGGCTTGGGGGGTTTAAAGGGGTTTAGGGCAGTCCTGAAGGGGTTTAGGGCATTTCTGAGGGGGTTTGGGGTAGACCTGGAGGGGGCTTGGGGGGTTTAAAGGGGTTTAGGGCAGATCTGAAGAGGTCTTGGGGGATTTAAAGTGGTTTAGGGCAGCCTTGAAGGAGTTTAGGGCATTTCTGAGGGGGTTTGGGGTAGATCTGAGGGGGTCTCGGGGGATGTAAGGGGACTCTAGAGAGTTTTAGGGCAGCCCTGAAGGGGTCTCGGGGGATTTAAAGGTGTTTAGGGCAGATGTGAAGGGGTTTAGGGCATTTCTGAGGGGGTTTAGAGCGGCTCTAGAGGGGTTTAGGGCAATCCTGAAGGGGTTTAGGGCATTTCTGAGGGGGTTTAAGACAGATATGAAAGGGTCTCGGGGGATTTAGAGGGGTGTAGGGCAGTCCTGAAGGGGTTTACGGCATTTCTGAGAGGGTTTAGAGGGGCTCTAGAGGGGTTTAGAGCAACCCTGAAGGGGTTTAAGGTGTTTCTGAGGGGGTTTAGGGCAGATCTGAGGGGGTCTTGGGGGCTCTAGAGGGGTTTAGGGCAGCCCTGAAGGAGTTTAGGGCATTTCTGAGGGGGTTTAGGGTAGATCTGGAGTGGGCTTGGGGGATTTAAGGGGGTTCTAGAGGGGTTTAGGACAGCCCAGAAAGGGTTTAGGGCATTTCTGAGGGGGTTTAGGGCAGATACGAAGAGGTCTCGGGGGATTTAGAGGGGTTTAGGGCAGCCCTGAAGGGGCTTAAGATGTTTCTGAGGGGGTTTAGAGAGGCTCTAGACAGGTTGAGGACAGCCCTGAAGGGGTCTTGGGGGATTTAAGGGGTTTAGGGCAGCCCTGAAGGGGTTTAGGGCATTTCTGAGGGGGTTTAGGGTAGATCTGAAGGGGTCTCGGGGGATGTAAGGGGATTCTAGAGGGGTTTAGGGCAGTCCTGACAGGGTTTAGGGCAGCTCTGATGGGGTCTTGGGGGATTTAGAGGGGTTTAAGGCAGCCCTGAAGGGGCTTAAGGCGTTTCTGAGGGGATTTAGAGGGGCTCTAGAGGGGTTTAGGGTAGATCTGAAGGGGTCTTGGGAGATTTAAAGGGGTTTAGGGCAGCTCTGAATGGGTCTTGGGGGTTTAGAGGGGTTTAGAGCAGCCCTGAAGGGGTTTAGGGCGTTTCTGAGGGGGTTTACAGGTGTTTAGAGAAGTCCTGTAGGGGTCTCGGGGGCTCTAGAGGGGTTTAGGGCAGCTCTGAAGGGGTTTTGGGGGTTTAAAGGGTTCTAGAGGGGTTTAGAGCAGCCCTGAAGGGATTTAAGGCATTTCTGAGGGGGGTTGTTGGGCTTTAGAGGGGTTTAGGGCATTTTTGAGGGGGTTTGGGGTGATTTAGAGGGGTTTAGAGCATATCTGAGGGGGTTTGTGGGGCTCTAGAGGGGTTTAGAGCAGCCCTGACGGGGTTTAGAACATTTTTGAGGGGGTTTGGGGGCCTGTGAGGGGGTTTTAGAGATTCTAAATGGGTTTAGAGCATCTCTGAAGGGAGTCCTGAGGAGTTTTGAGGGATTTAAGGCGTCTCTGAGGGGGTTTAGGGGGGCTCTGAGGAGGTTTAGGAAGGTTGGGGGAGCTCCAGAGGAGTTCAGGACATCTCTGAGGGGCTGTGAGGGGATTTGGGGGAGCTCTAGGGGGGTTTTAGGGCACCTCTGAGGGGATGTGAGGGGGTTTAAGGGTGGCTGAGGGGGTTTAGGACACCTCGGAGGGGATTTAGGGGGTTTAGTAGCGCGGTGAGAGAGTTTGGGGGGCTCTGAGGGGAGATGTGAGGGGTCTGAGGGGGAATTATGGCAATTGGAATTTTTTAAGGGAATTAAAGTGAATTCTAGAGGGGTTCAGGGCATCTCTGTGAGGGTTTTGGGGGGCTCTGAGGTGGTTTGGGGGGGAATGTGAGTTTGATGGGGCTCTGAAGGGGTTTAGAGGGGCTCTGAGGGGGTTTAGAGGGGCTCTGAGGGGGTTCTGGGGGGTCCTGAGAAGGTTTAGGACGTTCTAGAGGGGATTTAAGGATGTCTGAGGGAGTTAAGGACATCCCTGAGGGAGTTTTAGGAGGATTTTAAAGTGATTTTTGGGGGTGCAGACAGGGCTGGGGGGGATGTGAGAGGATTTAGGGCATCTCTGAGGTGGTCTCGGGGGGTCTCTGAGGGGGTTTAGGGCATTTCTGAGGGGGTTAAATGGATTTTGTGGGAATCTCTCAGGTTTAAGAAGGCTCTGAGAGGGTCTTGGCGTGTTCCGAGGGGGTTTAGGGCATTTTTGGAGGAAGTTTAGGGGGTCTGTGAGGGGATTGAGGCACTTCCCAAGACTTTTAGGGGGTCTTTGAGGAGGTCTTGGGGGGCTTTGAGGGGGTCTTGGGCAGCTGGGGGGGTTTTAGGGCAGCTCTGAAGGGATTTGGGGGTCTGTGAGGGTTTTAAGGGATCTCTGAGGGGATTTTGGGGGTCTCTGAGGGGGATTTAGGGGGTCTCTGAGGGAGTTGAAGGGTCTGAGGGGGTTTAGGGACACTGTGAGGGGTTTAGAGGAGCTCTGGCCGGGTTTTGGGGGTCTCTGGGGTGTTTTAGAGAATTTTTGAGGGGGTTCGGGGGGGTTTCAGGGGGTCTTGAGGGGCTCCGAGGGGGTTTAGTGGGTCTCTGAGTGGGTTTTGGGGGGTTCTGTGAGGAGATTTGGGGGTCTTTGAGGGGTTTTGGGGGTTCTGTGAAGAGGTTTGGGGGTCTCTGAGTCGGTTTGGGGGGGGTCTGTGAGGAGATTTGGGGGTCTCCGAGTGCATTTTGAGGGTTCTACGAGGAGGTTTGGGGGTCTCTGAGTGACTTTTAGGGTCTGTGAGGAGATTGGGGGGGGGGTCTGCCAGGAGGTTTGGGGGTCTCCGAGTGGTTTTGGGGAGTTCTGTGAGGAGATTTGGGGGTCTCCGAGTGAGTTTTGGGGTCTGCCAGGAGGTTTGGGGGACTATGAGTGAGTTTTGGGGGGTCTGTGAGGAAATTTGGGGGTCTCCGAGTGGGTTTTGAGGGCTCTATGAGGAGGTTTGGGGGTCTTGAGTGGGTTTGGGGTCAGTGAGGAACTTTGGGGGTCTCTGAGTGAGTTTGGGGGGTCTGTGAGGAGGTTTGGGGGTCTCCGAGTGGGATTTGGGGTCAGTGAAGAACTTTGGGGGGTCTCTGAGGAGGTTTAGGTGGGCTCAGGGGGGCTTTGGGGGTCTTTGAGGAGGTTTAGGGGGGCTTTGGGGGTCTTTGAGGAGGTTTAGGGTGCTCAGGGGGTTTTGGGGGTCTCTGAGGAGGTTTAGGGGGCTCAGGGAGATTTGGGGGTCTCGGAGCTGATTTGGGGGGGCTTTGATGCCACTCCTGGGGGGTCTGTGAGGTGCTGGGGGTGGGGGGGGTCAGATTTATTTTGGGGGGGGGACACCGGGGACCCTGAGGGGACCCTGAGGGGACATCGGGGGTGGCTTTGAGGGGACAGCGCTGGGTGGGGGGGGGGGATGGGGACACGGGGATGGGGGGGATGGGAGGACGCGGTGGGGGTGGGGAGGGGTCCGATCCTCTCTGTGTCCCCCCCCCGGTGTCCCCTCGGTGTCCCCCCGCAGCCGCTGGCCCCGATCCTGCCGCAGCGGGGCCGGGGGGGGGAGGACCGCACTGCGGTGCCCCCTCCCCCCCCAGGCCTGGCCTACATCCCCTCCCCCCCCCGGGCCCCCTCCCCCTCCGTGTCACCCTCCCCTCCCCCACCTGGCCTAAATCGCCCCCCCCCAGCCTGGCCTAGATCCCCCCCCGTGTCCCCTGTGTCCCCCAAATCCCCCCCGCGTGTCCCCAAAATCCCCCGCGTGTCCCTCGTGTCCCCAAACCCCCCCCCCGTGTCCCCAAAATCCCCCGCGTGTCCCCAAAACCCTCCCCTGCGTGTCCCCAAAATCCCCTGCGTGTCCCTCGTGTCCCCAAACCCCCCCCGCGTGTCCCCAAAATCCCCCCCCCCACGGCCTAGATCCCCCCCGTGTCCCTCGTGTCCCCAAAATCCCCCCCCGCGTGTCCTTTGTGTCCCCCAAACCCCCCCCGCGTGTCCACAAAATCCCTCCCCGTGTCCCCAAAATCCCCCCCCGTGTCCCCGAAATCCCCCCCTGTGTCCCCAAAATCCCCCCCCGTGTCCCCCAAACCCCCACCCGTGTCCCCAAAATCCCCCCGTGTGTCCCTCGTGTCCCCCAAAATCCCCCCCCGTGTCCCCAAAATCGCCCCCCGTGTCCCCAAAATCCCCCCGTGTGTCCCTTGTGTCCCCAAAATCACCTCACCCGTGTCCCCAAAATCTCCCTGTGTCCCTCGTGTCCCCCAAACCCCCCCCCCGTGTCCCTAAAATCCCCCGTGTGTCCCTCGTGTCCCCAAAATCCACACCCGTGTCCCCAAAATCCCCCCCCGTGTCCCTCGTGTCCCCAAAACCCCCCCCGTGTCCCCAAAATCCCCCCCGCGTCTCTCGTGTCCCCCAAAATCACCTCACCCGTGTCCCCAAAATCTCCCTGTGTCCCTCGTGTCCCCCAAACCCCCCCCCCGTGTCCCTAAAATCTCCCCGTGTGTCCCTCGTGTCCCCAAAATCCACACCCGTGTCCCTAAAATCCCCCCCCGTGTCCCTCGTGTCCCCAAAATCCCCCCCCGCGTGTCCCTTGTGTCCCCCAAAACCCCACCCCCGCGTCCCCAAAATCCCCCCCCGTGTCCCCAAACCCCCCCCGCGTGTCCCCAAAATCCCCCCCTGTGTCCCCAAAATCCCCCCATGTGTCCCCCAAACCCCCACCCATGTCCCCAAAATCCCCCCAGCCTGGCCTAGATCCCCCCTGTGTCCCTCGTGTCCCCCAAACCCCCCACCTCATGTCCCTCGAGTCCCCAAAATCCCCCCTGTGTCTCTTGTGTCCCCCAAAATCACCTCACCCGTGTCCCCAAACCCCCCCGCGCGTCCCCTGTGTCCCCCAAAATCCCACCCGTGTCCCCAAAATCCCCACGCGTGTCCGTCGTGTCCCCCAAACCCCCACCCGTGTCCCCAAAATCCCCCCCCGCCTGGCCTAGATCCCCCCGTGTGTCCCTTGTGTCCCCCAAAATCACCTCACCCATGTCCCCCAAAATCCCCCCGGCGTGTCCCTTGTGTCCCCCAAAATCCCACCCGTGTCCCCCAAACCCCCACCCGTGTCCCCAAAATCCCCCCCCCATGGCCTAGATCCCCCCTCTGTGTCCCTCGTGTCCCCCCAAACCCCCCCCGCGTGTCCCCAAAATCCCCCCTCTGTGTCCCTCGTGTCCCCCCAAACCCCCCCCGCGTGTCCCCAAACTCCCCCGCGTGTCCCTCGTGTCCCCCAAATCCCACCTGTGTGTCCCCAAACTCCCCATGTGTGTCCCCAAAATCCCCCCCCGTGTCCCCAAACTCCCCCGCGTGTCCCCCAAAATCCCACCCGTGTCCCCAAAATCCCCCCAGCCTGGCCTAGATCCCCCCCGTGTCCCTCATGTCCCCCCAAACCCCCCCCATGTCCCCCAAAATTACCCCCCGTGTCCCTCGTGTCCCCCCAAACCCCCCTGTGTGTCCCCAAAATCCCCCCCGTCCCTCGTGTCCCCCAAAATCCCCCCCTGGCCTAGACCCCCCCCCACTCGTGTCCCCCAAAATGTCCCCAAATATCTCCCCCCCCCCCCCCCGCCGTGCCCTAAATATTGTCCTGCCCCCCCCCGTGTCCCCAAACCCCCCCCGTGTCCCCATGGGGACATTTTGGGGGGGTCACGGATTTGGGGGGGTCAGTGTGGATAATTTTGGGGGGTCAGTGATTTTGGGGGGTCAGTGTGGGGAATTTTGGGGGGGTCAGTGATTTGGGGGGGGTCAATCTTGGGAATTTTGGGGGGGTCAGTGATTTTGGGGGTCAGACTGGGACATTTTGGGGGGGTCACGGATTTGGGGGGTCAGTGTGGGGAATTTTGGGGGGGTCAGTGATTTGGGGGGGTCAGTCTTGGGAATTTTGGGGGTGTCAAAGATTTGGGGGATGCTCAGAACTCAAACCAATGAGCCCCCCCCATGAATATTTGGGGGTGTCAGGGATTTGGGGGGGTCAGTGTGGGGCATTTTTGGGGGGTCAATCTGGGGAATTTTGGGGTGGTCAGTGTTTTGGGGGGGTCAATCTGGGGGTTTGGGGCATTTTGGGGGTGCCAATGATTTGGGGGGGGTCAGAACTCAACTGAGCCACTACTCACGAATATTTGGGGGGGTCAGTCTTGGTAATTTTGGGGGGGTCAGTGATTTTGGGGGGTCAGTGTGGGGCATTTGGGGGGGCAGTAATTTTGGGGGGGTCAGTGTGGGGCATTTTGGGGGGGTCGGTGATTGGGGGGGGTCAGTCTGGGGAATTTTTGGGGGACAGGGATTTTGGGGGGGTCAGTGTGGATCATTTGGGGGGGTCAGTGATTTTGGGGGGTCAGACTGGGGAACTTTGGGGGGGCAGGGATTTTGGGGGGGTCAGTGTGGGGGTTCAGGACATTTTGGGGGTGTCAGTGATTTGGGGAGGTCAGAACTCAACTGAGCCCCCCCATGAATATTTGGGGGTGTCACTGATTTGGGGGTGCTCAGAACTCAAACCAACAAACCCCCCATGAATATTTGGGGGTGTCAATGTTTTTGGGGATGCTCAGAACTCAAACCAACAATCCCCCCATGAATATTTGGGGGTGTCAATGTTTTTGGGGGTGCTCAGAACTCAAACCAACAATCCCCTAATTAATATTTGGGGGTGTCAATGTTTTTGGGGGTGCTCAGAACTCAAACCAACAATCCCCTAATTAATATTTGGGGGTGTCAATGTTTTTGGGGGTGCTCAGAACTCAAACCAACAAACCCCCCATGAATATTCGGGGGTGTCACCGGTTCGGTGGGGGGGTCCAGAACCCCAAATTCCCGTTCCTCCCCTTCCGTGCCTTTTGGGGGGTCTCAGCCCCCTCCACCCTGACCTCTCCCCTCTCCCCCTCCCCAGTACGTGGCCTTCGCCTCGCTCTTCTTCATCCTCATCTCCATCACCACCTTCTGCCTGGAGACGCACGAGGCCTTCAACCGCGTCATCAACAAGACGGAGACGGTGACCACGGGCAACGAGACGGGCACGCAGGTGGCCGTGGAGGTGGAGACCGAGCCCTTCCTCACCTACGTGGAGGGGCTGTGCGTGGTGTGGTTCACCTTCGAGTTCCTCATGCGCGTCAGCTTCTGCCCGGACAAGCGCGACTTCATCAAGAGCAGCCTCAACATCATCGACTTCGTGGCCATCTTGCCCTTCTACCTGGAGGTGGGCCTGCGGGGCTTGTCCTCCAAGGCGGCCAAGGACGTGCTGGGCTTCCTGCGCGTGGTGCGCTTCGTGCGCATCCTGCGCATCTTCAAGCTGACGCGGCACTTCGTGGGGCTGCGCGTGCTGGGCCACACGCTGCGCGCCAGCACCAACGAGTTCCTGCTGCTCGTCATCTTCCTCGCCCTGGGCGTGCTCATCTTCGCCACCATGATCTACTACGCCGAGCGCATCGGCGCCGACCCCGACGACGTCACCGGCTCGCGGCACACCTACTTCAAGAACATCCCCATCGGCTTCTGGTGGGCCGTGGTCACCATGACCACGCTGGGCTACGGCGACATGTACCCCATGACGTGGTCGGGCATGCTGGTGGGCGCCCTGTGCGCGCTGGCCGGCGTGCTCACCATCGCCATGCCCGTGCCCGTCATCGTCAACAACTTCGGCATGTACTACTCGCTGGCCATGGCCAAGCAGAAGCTGCCCAAGAAGAAGAACAAACACATCCCCAGGCCGCCCCAGCCCGGCTCGCCCGGCTACGGCTCGCCGGGCGCGGGCCCCAACGCCCCCGGCAGCCCCCGCGCCGCGCGCCGCCCGCCCGCCTGCCCGCTGGCCCAGGAGGAGGTGGTGGAGATCAACCGGGCCGGTGAGCGGCCAGGCCGGCACCCTGGGGCGGGGGGTGGGCGTGGAGGGGGTTTGGGTGGGTTTTGGGGTGGGTTTGGGGGGGTTGGTGGGGTTTGGGGCGGGGTTTGGGGGAGTTGGTAGGGTTTGGGGTGGGTTTGGGGTGGGATTTGGGGGGTTTTGGGGTGGGGTTTGGGGGAGTTGGAAGGGTTTGGAGGGGGTTTGGGGTGGGATTTGGGGGGGTTTGGGGTGGGTTTAGTGGGGTTTGGGGTGGGATTTGGGGGTTTTGGGTGGGTTTGGAGGGGGTTTGGGGGGTTTGGGTGGGTTTTTGGGGGGTTGGGGTTTGGGGTGGGGTTTGGGGGAGTTGGAAGGGTTTGGGGTGGGTTTGGGGTGGGTTTGGGTGGGTTTTGGGGGGTTTGGGGTGGGTTGGAAGGGTTTGGAGGGGGTTTGGGGTGGGATTTGGGGGGGTTTGGGGTGGGTTTAGTGGGGTTTGGGGTGGGATTTGGGGGTTTTGGGTGGGTTTGGAGGGGGTTTGGGGGGTTTGGGGTGGGTTTTGGGGGGGTTGGTGGGGGTTTGGGGTGGGGTTTGGGGGAGTTGGAAGGGTTTGGGGTGGGTTTGGGGTGGGTTTGGGTGGGTTTTGGGGGGTTTGGGGTGGGTTGGAAGGGTTTGGAGGGGGTTTGGGGTGGGATTTGGGGGGGTTTGGGGTGGGTTTTGGGGGGGTTTGGGGTGGGATTTGGGGGTTTTGGGTGGGTTTGGAGGGGGTTTGGGGGGTTTGGGTGGGTTTTGGGGGGGTTGGGGTTTGGGGTGGGGTTTGGGGGAGTTGGAAGGGTTTGGGGTGGGTTTTGGGGTAGGTTTGGGGGGGTTGGTGGGGTTTGGGGGAGTTGGAAGGGTTTGGAGGGGGTTCGGGGTGGGATTTGGGGGGTTTTGGGGTGGGTTTAGTGGGGTTTGGGGTGGGATTGGGGGGCTTGGTAGGGTTTGGGGTGGGATGAGTGGGGTTTTGGGATGGGTTTTGAGGGTTTTGAGGTGGGTTTGGGGGGTTTTGGGGTGGGTTTGGAAGGGGTTTGGGGTGGGTTTTGGGGGGCTTGATGGGGTTTGGGGTGGGTTTTGGGGGGTTTGGGGTGGGTTGGAAGAGTTTGGAGGGGGTTTGGGGTGGGATTTGGGGGTTTTGGGGTGGGTTTTGATGGGGTTTGGGGTGGGATTTGGGGGGTTTGATGGGGTTTGGGGGGGTTGGTAGGGTTGCAAGGGGTTTTGGGGTGGGTTTTGGGGGGCTTGGTAGGGTTTGGGGTGGGTTTGGGGGGTTTTGGGGTGGGTTTGGGGGGGTTAAGAGGGTCTTGTTGAGTTTGGGGTGGGATTAGTGGGTTTTGGGGAGGGTTGGTAGGGTTTGGGGTGGGTTTAGTGGGCTTTAACCGGGGTTAGTTGAGTTTAGGGTGGGATTAGTGGGGTTTAACCAGGGTTAGTTGAGTTTAGGGTGGGATTAGTGGGGTTTAACCAGGGTTAGTTGAGTTTGGGGTGGGTTTAGTGGGGTTTAACCAGGGTTAATTGAGTTTAGGGTGGGATTAGTGGGGTTTAACCGGGGTTAGTTGAGTTTAGGGTGGGATTAGTGGGGTTTAACCGGGGTTAGTTGAGTTTAGGGTGGGATTAGTGGGGTTTAACCAGGGTTAGTTGAGTTTAGGGTGGGTTTAGTGGGGTTTAACCAGGGTTAGTTGAGTTTAGGGTGGGATTAGTGGGGTTTAACCGGGGTTAGTTGAGTTTGGGGTGGGATTAGTGGGGTTTAACCGGGTTTAGTTGAGTTTAGGGTGGGATTAGTGGGGTTTAGTGGGGTTTAGTGGGATTTTTTAGGGTTTGGGGGAATTTTGGGGGAATTTCGTGGGTTTTAGGGATTTTAGTGGGATTTCAGTGGGATTTGGGGAATTTTGGGGGCGTTTGGTGGATTTCAATGGATTTTGGAAGGATTTTTGGGGATTTTAGTGGCGCAGCCTGAGGTGGTTTGGGGAAATTCAGTGAATTTTGGGGGGATTTTTCTGGATTTTGGGGTAATCGGTGGAGTTTGGTGGATTCGGGGCGAATTTGGGCGAGTTTCGGGGTGTTTGGTGGATTTTGGGTGAGTTCTGCCGATTTTGGGGGAATTTTGGAAAGATTTGGCGCAGGGCTGGGGGAATAATGTGAGGGGAACGTGGTTTGGGGGAGTTTTGTGGGATTTGGGGAGTTTTGGGCGGATTATGTGGGAAAACTTTTTTTTGGGGATATTTTTGAGGTATTTTGTGTGAGCCTGCTACATTTTGGAGGATATTTTGGGATATTCGGGGAGAATTTGTAATATTTTAGGGGGAAATTTGGGGAAAATTGGGAGGAGTTTGGAGTATTTTGGGGGGAGTCTGGTGCATTTTCGGGGGAAATTTTTTGTATTTTGGGGAGAATTTAGCGCATTTTGTGGCGATATTTTGATATAACTTTGGGGTATTTTGGGAGGGAATTTTTGCATTTTGGGGGGATATTTTGGGGTAAGTTTGGTGCATTTTGGAAGATATTTGGTGCATTTTGTGGGGATATTTTGGGGAGAATTTGGTGAATTTTGTGGGGATTTTTTGGGAAGTATTTGGGATATTTTGGGGGAACTTTTTGTATTTTGGGGGAATATTTTGGGGCGAAATTTTTCCATTTTGGGGGGATATTTTTGGGAGGATTTTTTGTATTTTGGGGGGATATTTTGGGGGAATTTTTTCCATTTTGGGGGGATATTTTGGGGAGGATTTTTTGTGTTTTGGGGGGAAATTTTGGGGCAAAATTGGCACATTTTGTGGGATATTTTGATATATCTTTGGGGTGTTTTGGGGAGGATTTTTTGTATTTTGGGGGGATATTTAGGAGGGAATTTTTTCCATTTTGGGGGGATATTTTGGGGGAATTTTTTCCATTTTGGGGGGATATTTAGGAGGGAATTTTTTCCATTTTGGGGCAATATTTTGGGGAGGATGTTCTGTATTTTGGGGGGATATTTTAAGGAGGATTTTTTGTATTTTAGGGGAATATTTTGGGGGTGATTTTTTGCATTTTGGGGGGAAATTTTTCCATTTTGGGGGGATATTTTGGGGAGGATTTTTTTGTATTTTGGGGGGATATTTTAGGGCGAGTTTGGCGCATTTTGCGCTCCCACCCGCCAGGACTATCATCCCCCACCCTGGCCGGGTTCGACCCCCCCGCGGGTGCTCGGGGGGGGTTCCCGGCCCAATTTCGGGGGGATATTTTGGGGGAATTTTTTCCATTTTGGGGGGATATTTAGGAGGGAAATTTTTCCATTTTGGGGGTATTTTTAGGAGGGAATTTTTTCCATTTTGGGGCGATATTTAGGAGGGAATTTTTTCCATTTTGGGGGGATATTTAGGAGGGAATTTTTTCCATTTTGGGGGTATTTTGGGGGTGGTTTTTTGCATTTTGGGGGGAAATTTTTCCATTTTGGGGGTATTTTTAGGAGGGAATTTTTTCCATTTTGGGGCGATATTTAGGAGGGAATTTTTTCCATTTTGGGGGTGCTCGGGGGGGGTTCCCAGCCCAATTTCGGGGGGATATTTTGGGGGAATTTTTTCCATTTTGGGGCGATATTTAGGAGGGAATTTTTTCCATTTTGGGGGTGCTGGGGGGGGGTTCCCAGCCCAATTTCGGGGTCCCCAAACCTGCAGAGTCGCGGCCGAACGGCGAGGCGGGGCGGGCGGCGCTGGCGCAGGAGGACTGTCCCCCCATCGAGCAGGCGCTGAGCCCCGAGGAGCGCGGGGGGGGACCCCAAAACGCCCCCGCCGGGCCCGGGGGGGGCCGCGAGCGCTGCGGCCGCGACCGCGCCTGCTTCCTGCTGGGGCCCGACTACGCGCCCCCCCCCGAGGGAGCCCTGCGCAAAGGTGGGTGCTGGGGGCACCCCGGGGTGCCCCGACACTGGGTGGGGGGGTCACATAGCCCCCCGTATGCTGGGGGTGCTGATATCCCATCCTGGGGACCCCAAAAATGGGTGGGGGGGGTTACAGAGCCCCCCATATCCTGGGGGTGCTGATATCCCCCCCCGAGGGAGCCCTGCGCAAAGGTGGGTGCTGGGGGCACCCCGGGGTGCCCCGAGACTGGGTGGGGGGGTTACAGAGCCCCCCGTATGCTGGGGGTGCTGATATCCCATCCTGGGGACCCCAAAAATGGGTGGGGGGTTACAGAGCCCCCCGTATGCTGGGGGTGCTGATATCCCATCCTGGGGACCCCAAAAATGGGTGGGGGGTTACAGAGCCCCCCGTATGCTGGGGGTGCTGATATCCCATCCTGGGGACCCCAAAAATGGGTGGGGGGGGGTTACAGAGCCCCCCGTATGCTGGGGGTGCTGATATCCCATCCTGGGGACCCCAAAAATGGGTGGGAGGGGTTACAGAGCCCCCCGTATGCTGGGGGTGCTGATATCCCCCCACCAAGGGAGCCCTGCGCAAAGGTGGGTGCTGGGGGGACCCTCAAAATGGGGGGGGGGGGGGGTTACTGACACCCCAGGGTGCCGTGAAAATGGGTGGGGGGGTTACAGAGCCCCCCAAAACTTTCCGAGGTACCTACAGACCCCCCCCCCCCCGATATCCTGGGGGTGCTGATATCACCCCCCCGGGGCACCCCAATACTGCGTGGGGGGGTTACTGACACCCCGGGTACCCCAAAACTGTCCGGGGTGTTTACAGCCCCCCCCCATTTTCTGGGGGTCCCCAAATCCCCCTCCATGTCCCCACCTCCCCCCTCAATGTCACCCCAAATCCTGGGGGTCCCCAAATTCCCCCCCACCCCCCCCAGGGTACCCCAAAACCCCTTTGGGGGGGGTCCCCAAATTCCTCCCTCCCGCTTCCCGCGTGTCCCTCCCAGTTCCCACCTCCCCCAAACTGGGGGAACTGGGAGAACTGGGAGGGGGCGGGGCTTGCACAGCCCCCCCAAACTGGGAGAACTGGGAGAACTGGGAGGGGGCGGGGCTTGCACAGCCCCCCCAAACTGGGAGAACTGGGAGAACTGGGAGGGGGCGGGGCTTGCACAGACCCCCCGGCGCTGGGGGGCTCTGGGTGCCCCTTGCACACGCGCGTGCAAGGGGCGGGGCTGGCTGGGGGCTCCGCCCATTTGGGGGTCCCTCTCCCCATTTTGGGGTCCCTGTCCCCATTTAGGGGGTCCCTGTCCCCATTTAGGGGTCTCTGTGTCCATTAAGGGGTCCCTGTCCCCATCAGGGGGTCCCCGGGGTGACCCCTCCCCTCTCCCTTCTGTCCCCATTTAGGGGGTCCCTGTCCCCATCAGGGGGTCCCTGTCCCTAGGGGGTCCCTGTCCCCATTTAGGGGGTCCCTGTCCCCATTTAGGGGGTCCCGTTTGGGGGTCCCTGTCCCCATCAGGGGGTCCCTGTCCCTAGGGGGTCTCTGTCCCCATTTAGGGGGTCCCTGTCCCCATCAGGGGGTCCCTGTCCCTAGGGGGTCCCTGTCCCCATTTAGGGGGTCCCTGTCCCCATTTGGGGGTCCCTGCCCCACCAGGGGGTCCCCGGGGTGACCTCTCCCCTCTCCCTTCTGTCCCCATTTGGGGGTCTCTGTCCCCATTTAGGGGGTCCCTGTCCCCATCAGGGGGTCTCTCCCCATTTAGGGGGTCCCTGTCCCCATCAGGGGGTCCCGTTTGGGGGTCCCTGCCCCACCAGGGGGTCCCCGGGGTGACCCCTCCCCTCTCCCTTCTGTCCCCATTTGGGGGTCTCTGTCCCCATTTAGGGGGTCCCTGTCCCCATCAGGGGGTCCCGTTTGGGGGTCCCTGCCCCACCAGGGGGTCCCCGGGGTGACCCCTCCCCTCTCCCTTCTGTCCCCAGCGCTCGTCACCGCCTGAGAGCCCCGACGGCGCCGCAGGTCAGCCGCCAGGGGGCGCCCTCACCCTGGCCCCGCCCCCCGCGCTTGGCCCCGCCCCCTCCCGGGGCTGGCCCCGCCCCTCGCACCGCTGCGCATGCGCAATTCCCGCTCCCCCCCCCCCCCCCGCACCGCGACGCTGCTTGACCGGGGAATGGGGGGGGAGGGGCGGCAGAGGGGACCCCCCCCCAAAATATCCGGGAACCCCCCCGAAAATACCCGGGAACCCTAAAAATATCTGGGAACCCCCCCAAAAATACCCGGGAACCCCAAAAATACATGGGAACCCCAAAAATATCTGGGAACCCCCCCCAAAAAATACCTGGGAATTGCCTCAAAAGTACCCGGGAATATCGAAAATAACCGGGAACTCCCAAAACCACATCTAGGAACCCCCAAAAATGCACCTGGGAACCCCCCCAAAAAATTTGGGAACTCCAAAAATATCCGGGAACCCCAAAAACCCACACCTGGGAACCCCCAAAAAGTCACCTGGGAACCCCAAAAAACACCTGGGGACCCTCCCGGCATTTGTGGGGTGCCTGCTCCTCCCCCCCCTCCTCAATACCCCCTGGGGGGTCCCCAAATTTTGGGGAGGCACCCCCAGCTCCTGGGGGGTGACCCCACATTTGCAGGGGGGTCCCCTCTTCCCCCATAATGGGGTCCCCCAAATTTTGGGGATCCTCAAACTTTTGGGGGTGTCCCAAATCTTTGGGGGGTCCCCATTTCCTGAGGGGGGGTCCCTAAATCCCGGGGGGAATCCTCAACCACTTGGGGGGGCTGGGGGGGTTTTGGGGGGACCCCAAATTTTGTTTTAAAGGGAGAGGGAGGGGGAAGGGTGGGATCGCATTTTTGGGGGGAGATTTTCCCCATTTTTGGGGGGATGGGATATTTGGGAAATGCAAGGGAGGGGGGGGCTGAGGGGATTTTGGGGGTTCACCGGTGGTTTTTTTTTTTGGGGTACTGACCCCCCCTCTCCCCCATTTGTGTCTCCCCAAAAAAGGCTACGAGAAGTCGCGGAGCCTCAACAGCATCACGGGGGTGCGGGTGGCCCCCGCCGCGCCCCCCTTCAGCTCCCCCAGCCCCCCCCGGCGCCCCCGCTCCCCCATCCCCTCCATCCTCTGAGGGGGAGGGGGGGCACCCCCTTTTCCTACCTCCCCACCCCCCCCAAAATCCCAAAATCCCAGAGTGGGATTTGGGGCAAAAAACCGGGAAAAAAACTCATCAGTGGCAACGGGGGGAGGGGGCACCCCGGCATGGGGGGGGTGATTTTGGGGACACCCCACCCCCCCCTTCCCTAAAAGGGATTGGAGCCCCCCTAAAAAGGAGGGGTGCCCCCCTAAGAGACTGTGAAAGGGGGTGACGAGGGGACCCCCCCCCAGCCCCGATGTCACCCCAAAGGCTGCACTGCACTTTCTGGACTGGGTGTCCCCCCCAAAATTTGGGGTCCCTCCAAGCCCACCCCTGTTTCTGGGGCGGGTTTGGGTGTCGCTGTCGTTCCCCACCCCGTGTGTGTCCCCCCGCCTCCATGATCACTCAGGACTTGGGGAGCCCCTCCCCCCCCCCCCCCCCCAAATTGGTGTCACCTCACCTCGTGTGTACCCTGTGTGTGTCCCCCATGTCCCCCCCCACCGTGTGTCCCCTCCCCTGGGCTCCCCACACCCCCCCAAGCAATAACTGGAGCCGCCGGACGCGCCGATGGCGGAGGACGACGGCGGAGGTAGGGAGGGCCCTGCCCGGGTGTCCCCCCTGTCCCCCTGTGGTGGCAATGTCACCCCAGAAGTGGGGGGAGAAGGGGGGAAACCGTCCCCACTGCGAGGCCAGGCTGCGTTTCCATGGTAACGAGACTAGGCCTGAGCACTCACTGTGGCGCCAGGCTGCGTTTCCATGGTAACGGGACTAGGCCTGAACTCTCACTGCGATGCCAGGCTGCGTTTCCATGGTAACGAGACCAGGCCTGAGCCCTCACTGCGAGGCCAGGCTGCGTTTCCATGGTAACGAGACCAGGCCTGAGCCCTCACTGCGAGGCCAGGCTGCGTTTCCATGGTAACAGGACCAGGCCTGAGCTCTCACTGCGAGGCCAGGCTGCATTTCCATGGTAACAGGACCAGGCCTGAGCCCTCACTGCGAGGCCAGGCTGCGTTTCCATGGTAACGGGACCAGGCCTGAGCCCTCACTGCGAGGCCAGGCTGTGTTTCCATGGTAACGAGACCAGGCCTGAGCCCTCACTGCGAGGCCAGGCTGCGTTTCCATGGTAACGAGACCAGGCCTGAGCCCTCACTGCGAGGCCAGGCTGCGTTTCCATGGTAACAGGACCAGGCGTGAGCCCTCACTGCGGGGTCAGGCTTCGTTTCCATGGTAACGGGACCAGGCGTGAGCCCTCACTGCGGGGCCAGGCTGCGTTTCCATGGTAACAGGACTAGGCCTGAATCCGCACTGCGAGGCCAGGCTGCGTTTCCATGGTAACGGGACTAGGCCTGAGCCCTCACTGCAAGGTCAGGTTTTGTTTCCATGGTAATGGGACTAGGCCTGAGCCCTCACTGCGAGGCCAGGCTGCGTTTCCATGGTAACAGGACCAAGCCTGAGCCCTCACTGCGGGGCCAGGCTGCGTTTCCATGGTAACAGGACCAGGCCTGAGCTCTCACTGCTAGGCCAGACTGCGTTTCCATGGTAACAGGACCAGGCCTGAGCTCTCACTGCGAGGCCAGGCTGCGTTTCCATGGTAACGGGACTAGGCCTGAGCCCTCACTGCGGGGCCAGGCTGCGTTTCCATGGTAACAGGACTAGGCCTGAACTCTCACAGCGAGGCCAGACTGCGTTTCCATGGTAACAGGACTAGGCCTGAATCCGCACTGCGAGGCCAGGCTGCGTTTCCATGGTAACAGGACTAGGCCTGAACTCTCACTGCGAGGCCAGGCTGCGTTTCCATGGTAACGGGACCAGGCCTGAGTTCTACTGCAAGGCCAGGCTGCGTTTCCATGGTAACAGGACAAGGCCTGAGCCCTCACTGCGAGGCCAGGCTGTTTCCATGGTAACGAGAGTGGGCCTGAGTTCTACTGCGAGGCCAGGCTGCGTTTCCATGGTAACAGGACCAGGCCTGAGCGCTCACTGCGAGGCCAGGCTGCGTTTCCATGGTAACGGGACTAGGCCTGAGCCCTCACAGCGAGGCCAGGCTGCGTTTCCATGGTAACAGGACTCGGCCTGAATCCTCACTGCGAGGCCAGGCTGCGTTTCCATGGTAACAGGAGCAGGCCTGAGTGCTCACTGTGAAGCCAGGCTGCGTTTCCATGGTAACAAGACCAGGCCTGAATCCTCACAGCGAGGCCAGGCTGCGTTTCCATGGTAACAGGACCAGGCCTGAGCCCTCACTGCGAGGCCAGGCTGCGTTTCCATGGTGACGGGACTAGGCCTGAATCCTCACAGCGAGGCCAGGCTGCGTTTCCATGGTAACAGGACCAGGCCTGAGTTCTTCTGTGAGTCCAGGCTGCGTTTCCATGGTAACAGGACTAGGCCTGAGCGCTCACTGCGAGGCCAGGCTGCGTTTCCATGGTAACTGGACTAGGCCTGAGCCCTCACTGCGAGGCCAGGCTGCGTTTCCATGGTAACAGGACCAGGCCTGAGTTCTAGTGCGAGGCCAGGCTGCGTTTCCATGGTAACAGGACCAGGCCAGAGCCCCCAGAACAGGCCTTGCCCCCTTTGGGGGGGGCCGGGACCCCCCCAAACCTGTTCCCCCCCCCAGGGGGGTTCCTGGGGGCAGCAGTTTGGGGGTGGGGCCCCCCAGGGTGCCCCGCCCCCGACCAGCATGTCTGCATGTCCGACCCGCCGGTATTTATTGTAATATGCAAAAAAACCCCAAAACTCCCTGAATCTCCCCAAACCCACCCTCCCCCCCCTTTTCGGGGGTCCCCATTTATCGGGGTCCCCTCCTTCTCCAGCCCCACCCCCCCTCCCCAGCGCGGCGGGAGCCTTATGCAATGACTCCTATGCAAATGAGATGCTAATGAGGACTAATTGCTCCTTGGCCGCTCCCTTCCCCCCCCTTCCCCCCCCAATTCGCTGCATGTTTGGGGGGCCCCCGACGCCTCTCGCGCTTTTTGGGGGGAGGGTCTCCAGCCCCTCCCCCCCCGGGCTGCGCTGTAACGAGCTCCCCCCCTTTAATTACTATTTATTAACACCTCATGAATATTCATGACCCCCCCTCCCTCCCCTGGGATCGGTGCAATCCCCCCTCCCCCCCTCGTCTCTGGGGTTTTTTTTTTGGGGGGGTGCGCCCCCCGTTTTGGGGGGGGTCTCTGACTCAGGAAGGGGGGAGGGGCTGTGCCAAACGGGGGGGGCCCCCGGGGGGTGGGGGAGGGGCGGGGGCCCCGCTGGGGGGGGGGTGGGGGAGGGGCTCAGAGCTATTTTTTCACGCGGGGAATTGAAACGGCCGCGAAATAAAAAGTGACAAAAAAAACCAAAACAAAAACCAGAAAAACAGGTGGAAATGGCCTTAAAATGGGGAGGGGTCTTGGGAAGGGGGGGGGGGGGTCCCTGGTGGGTGGCGCCTCAGTGTCCTGTCCCCGGTGTCCCCCAAGTCCCCTCTGTCCCCCATGTCCTCCCTGGTGTCCCCCATGTCCCCTCCCGTGTCCCCTCTGGTGTCCCCCCTGTCCCTCCCCCATGTCCCCTCTGTCCCCTCCCGTGTCCCCGAAGTCCCCTCTGTCCCCCATGTCCTCCCTGGTGTCCCCCATGTCCCCCCTGTCCCCCCCCGTGTCCCCCCCGGTGTCCCCCACATCCTCTCCCGTGGCTGGAGCAGGAATAGAAAAGCTTTATTGGGTGGGTGGGGCTGGGGGACAGGGGGGACACGGGGACATGGGGGGGACAGGGACATTGAGGGGTGGCAGAGACATGAGGGGTGACAGGGACATTGAGGGGTGACAGGGACATGGGGGTGACAGGGACATGGAGGGGGTGACAGGGACATGGGGACATCGGGGGTGGCAGGGGGGACATGGAGGGTGACAGGGACATTGAGGGGTGACAGGGACACGGGGGTGGCAGGGGGGACACGAGGGGGATGACAGGGACACAGGGGAGGGGTGCAGGGCCCGCGGGTGGCCCCGGGATCACAGTCGCGGTGTGGCAATGTCACGGTGTCACCCGTGTCGTGGTGTCACCGTCACTCACAGTTTCGTCTCCCCCCTCCCTCCCCCAATAATTAATTCATTGATTAATTGGTTAATTAAAAACGTCAGCAGCAGCGGGGCGGGGGAGGGGACAGCGGATGGTGCCAGCCCATCCCCCACGGCGCGGGGTGGGGGGGAGGGGACACCGTGGTGTCCTCGAGGGCTCTGGGGGGGGGGGGTCACAGTGTCACCAGTGGGGTCACAGTGTCACCCACAGGGTCACGGTGCCACCTGTGGGGTCACAGTGTCACAATGTCACCCACAGGGCTGTGGTGTCACCTGTGGGGTCACAGTGCCACCCACGGGGTCACGGTGTCACCCATGGGGCCACAGTGTCACCCATGGGGTCACCGTGTCACCCATGGGGTCAGTGTCACCCACGGAGTCACAGTGTCACCCATGGAGTCACAGTGTCACCCACAGGGTCACGGTGCCAGCCATGGGGATGTGGTGTCACCCACAGGGACGTGGTGTCACCTGTGGGGTCACAGTGCCACCCGCGGGGTCACAGTGCCACCCGCGGGGATATGGTGACACTGATGGGGTCAGTGTCACCCACAGGGATGTGGGGTCACCCATGGGGTCACAGTGTCACCCACGGGGATTTGGTGTCACCTGTGGGGTCACAGTGTCACCCACAGGGCCGTGGTGTCACCCGTGGGGTCACAGTGTCACCCGTGGGGACAGGGCCACCCTGAGCTGTCCCCTGGGGCTCTCTCGGTGGCCGTGGTGTCACCCCTGGGGACATGGTGATGTGGCTCTTGGTGGTGGCACTTTAGGGACAAAACGCGTCCTCAGCGGGGACCGTCCCCATCCTTGTCACCGTGTCACCTCGGTGCCACCCAGCTGTCCTCATCCTCCTGGTGTCACCTCCAAGGCCACGAGGACCTTGTGATCGCTGTCCTCGTTGTCACTCGGTGCCACAGGGACGTGTCCATGTCCTGGTGTCACCTTCTGGGTTCCTGTCCGTGTCCTGGTGTCACCTCATGGGTTCCTGTCCTTGTCCTGGTGTCACCTCGTGGGATGTGTCCGTGTCCTGGTGTCACCTCATGGGTTCCTGTCCTTGTCCTGGTGTCACCTCATGGGACGTGTCCATGTCCTGGTGTCACCTTCTGGGTTCCTGTCCATGTCCTGGTGTCACCTCGTGGGACGTGTCCGTGTCCTCGCTGTCCCCCACGAGTGCCACCATCCCCGTGGGTGCCTTGAGGACGTGTCCTTGTCCTCGCCGGTGCCACCAGGACCTGTCCTTGTCCTCGCCGGTGCCACCGGGGCCTGGCCTTGTCCTTGTCCTCGCCAGTGTCACCTCAGGTGCCACCAAGACTTGTCCTTGTCCTGGCCGGTGTCACCTGGGTGACATCTTCTCCTCCTCGGTGTCACCGCCCCTGTCCTTGTCCCCGCTGTCACCTCAGGTGCCACCAGGACCTGTCCTGGTCCTGGCCGGTGTCACCTCAGGGGCCGGGGGGGCCCCTCTGTGTCCTTGCTGTCACCGCGGGGGTGGCCAGGGTGTCCCCAGGGATGTCCTGGGTGTCCTCTGTGTCCCAGGGGTGTCCCCAGGGGTGTCCCAGGGATGTCCTGGGTGTCCCCTGTGTCCCAGGGGTGTCCCCAGGGATGTCCTGGGTGTCCTCTGTGTCCCAGGGGTGTCCCCAGGGGTGTCCCAGGGATGTCCTGGGTGTCCCCTGTGTCCCAGGGGTGTCCCCAGGGATGTCCTGGGTGTCTCCCGTGTCCCAGGGGTGTTCCCAGGGGTGTCCCAGGGATGTCCTTGGTGTCCCCTGTGTCCCCAGGGATGTCCCCTCTCTCCCAGGGGTGTCCCCAGGGATGTCCTGGGTGTCCCCTGTGTCCCCAGGGATGTCCCCTCTCTCCCAGGGGTGTCCCCAGGGGTGCTTGGGGATGTCCCTTCTCTGTCCCCGGGGGTGTCTCTGGGGTGTCCCCTCTGTCCCAGCTGTGTCCCGGGTCTGTCCCCAGGGCTGTCCCCTCTGTCCCAAGTGTGTCCCCTCTCTCCCAGGACTGTCCCAGGTGTCCCAGCTGTGTCCCCTGTTTCCCAGGGATGTCCCTGGACTGTCCCCAGGTGTATCCCCAGGGGTCCCCAGCTGTGTCCCAGGTGTCCCCTCTTTCCCAGAACTGTCCCCAGGTGTGCCAGGTGTCCCCAGCTGTGTCCCCTCTCCCCCAGGACTGTCCCCAGCTGTGTCCCGGGTGTGTCCCCAGGGCTGTCCCCTCTGTCCCAGGTGTGTCCCCTCTCTCCCAGGACTGTCCCAGGTGTCCCCAGCTGTGTCCCAGGCCTGTCCCCGGTCTCTCCCCGTTCTGTCCCGGGTCTGTCCCGGGTCATACCTCGGACTCGAGGCTGGAGAAGTGGGCGGAGCCTCTGCGCGCCCCCAGCGGCTCCGCCCCCCCGCGCCCCCCCCCGCAGCCGTGCCGGTGGTGGGGGGGGGGCGGGGGCGGGGAGGGCGCCCCCCGGCGGGGGTGGGGGTGGGGGAGGGGGGGTCCCCAGAGCCCCGCCCCCCCCCACGGCCCCCCCCACGCCCCTCCCCCCCCCCAGGCGCTCAGGTCCTCCAGGCTGCGCGAGGCCGGGGGGGGGCGGCGGGCGCAGGGCGGGGGGCGGTGCCGGCGGGGCGGGGGGGGCGCGGCCCCCCAAAACCCGGCCCAGGGGTGGGGACCCCCCCCCCAATACCCCGGCGGGGTGAGGGGGGGTCCCCATCGCGCCCCCTCCCCCCAGTCGCGGAGCCGCTCGGCCGAGCAGCTGCGGCAGCGGGGGGGCAGGGGCGCGTACAGCGGGGGGGGCGGCAGGGGGGGGGTCCCCAAAAACTCCAGGCTGCCCCAGGCGGCGCCCCCAGCCCCACCCCAGGGCCCCCCCAGCTTCTCGGCCGACCAGCAGCGCCCCGGGGGGGGCGCGGGGGGGCCCCGCTCGCGGCCGGGGACGGTGCAGAAATAAGGGGGGTGGGCGTGGGGGGGGGGCGCGCACCAGCACGGACCCCCGGGGGGGGGCGGCGGCGTTTGGGGGGGGAGGGGAGCAGGGGGAGGGGCGGGGGGGGGCGGGGGGGGGCGGCCTCGCAGCCCTCCGAGTCCGAGTCGGAGACGTCGGGGTACAGGCTGGGGGGGGGCGGCGCGAAATGGGGCGGGGGGTGCCCCCGGCAGAGGTGGGCGCGGGGCGGCCGCAGCAGCGGCTGCGTCTCGGGGTCCCCCCCCACCCCCGGGACCCCCGGGACCCCCGGGACCCCCAGCCCGGCCCCGCGGGGGGGGCGGCGGGGCCGCTCGCGGTGGGGCGCGGGGGGGCTCCGCTCGTCCTCGTACGCCAGGCGGGCGTAGGCGAACGGGGGGTCGGGGTCGTCGCGGGACCCCCCCGGGGGCTCGTAGGGGGCGCGGCGGGGCCAGGGGGGGGTGAGGGGCTCCGGGGGGGGCGGGGAGCGCGGGCAGGGCCCCCCCCCGGCCGCCCGGCCCAGCCCCTGCGGCTCGATGGGGCCGTAGAAGCGGTGGAAGGAGTCGGGGGGACCCCGGCGGGGGGCGGGGGGCGTGCGCGGGGGTCGCCACCGCTCGGGGGGGGGGCGGCGGTCGCGGGGGGGGGTGGGCGTGGGGAGGGCGGGGGGCGTGGGGGGGTGGGGGGGGGCGCGGAGGGCGTGGGGGGGCGTGGGGGGGTCCTCGGCGCTGCAGCAGCTGTACATGCCCTGGGGAGGGGGGGGACACACACACAAGGTGGCATTTTTGGGGGGGGGGGGCACTGCGTGTCCCCAGCCTGTCCCCGCGTGCCTCAGTGTCCCCGCGTGCCCCCCCCGATGTCCCCCGGTGTCCCCATGTCCTTCAGTATCTCCCAGTATTGCCCAGTGTCACCCCCATGTCCCCAGTGTCTCCCATCCCCTGATGTCCCCATCTCCCCCCAGTGTGCCAACATCCCCCCCAATGTCCCTGATGTCCCCCGTGTCCCACCATCTTCTCAATGTCCTCACGTCCCCCCAGTGTCCCCCACATCCCCCGTCCCCGATGTCCCAAATGTCCTCTCAATGTCCCCCCGTGTCCCCGTACCCTGCTGATGTCCTCGGGGTCCCCACACCCCCAATGTCCCCCACACTGTCAATGTCCCCAATCCCCTCAATGTCCCCGTGTCCCCCCGTGTCCCCATGTCCACATACCCTGCCCATGTCCCCAGTGTCCCCACGTCCCCTACCCTGTTGATGTCCTCCATGTCCCCACACCCCAGTGTCCCCACATCCCCCAATCCCCCCAACGTCCCCATGTCCCCCCGTGTCCCCATGTCCCTGTACCCTGCCCATGTCCCCGATGTCCCCACATTCCCCAGTGTCCCCCCATGTCCCAATCCCCCCAATCCCCCCAGTGTCCCCATGTCCCCCTGTGTCCCCGTACCCTGTTGGTGGCCTCAATGTCCCCAGACCCCCCAATGTCCCAAATCCTCACCAATGTCCCCCACATCCCCAATGTCCCCAATCCTTGCAGTGTCCCCCACATCCCCTGCTGTCCCCAGTGTCCTGTGTCCCCATGTCCTTGTACCCTGCCCATGTCCTCAATGTCCCCAATCTCCCCAATGTCCCCCACACCCACAATGTCCCCAATCTCCCCAATCCCCCCAATGTCCCCCACATCCCCTGCTGTCCCCAATGTCCCCAATCCCCCCAATGTCCCCCACATCCCCTGCTGTCCCCAATGTCCCCGTGTCCTCTACCCTGCTGATGTCCTCGATGTCCCCACACCCCCAATGTCCCCAGTCCCCTCAATGCCCCCAATCCCCACAGTGTCCCTGTGTCCTCCCGTGTCCCCATGTCCCTGTACCCTGCCCACATCCTCAATGTCCCCACATCCCCTGCTGTCCCCAATGTCCCCTACCCTGCTGATGTCCTCAATGTCTCCACATCCCCCAGTGTCCCCACACGCCCAATGTCCCCCACATCCCCCAATGTCCCCCACATCCCCCACTGTCCCCAGTGTCCCCAATCCCCCCAATGTCCCCCACATCCCCCACTGTCCCCAATGTCCCCAATCCCCCCAATGTCCCCCACATCTCCAATGTCCCCAATCCCCCCAATGTCCCCCACATCTCCAATGTCCCCAATCCCCCCAATGTCCCCCACACCCCCCACTGTCCCCAATGTCCCCAATCCCCCCAATGTCCCCCACATCTCCCAATGTCCCCGATGTCCCCAATCCCCCCAATGTCCCCCATATCCCCCACATCCCCAATGTCCCCAATCCCCCCAATGTCCCCCACATCCCCCACTGTCCCCAGTGTCCCCGTGTCCCCTACCCTGCTGATGGCCAGCAGGCAGCGCAGCCGCCCGGGCGTGCCCAGGTGCCGCAGCTTCCAGTGCACCAGGTGCTCCCAGGCGAAGACCAGCAGGCTCAGCCCCATGGCCACCAGCAGCATGTAGAACACCCCGGCCATGTTGTCGATGTCCAGCTTGCTGCTCATCACCTCCAGCTTCTCCTGGTGGCAGATCCCCGACAGCCACAGCCGCTCCAGCATCTCGATCTCGTCTGGGGTGGGGCGGGGCAGAGGGGTCAGGGGGGCTGGGGGGCATCTCAAAAGGGTTTAAGGGTTTGGGGGCATCTCAGGGGGGTTTGGGGGCATCTCGAGGGGGTTTGGGGGCATCTTCAGGGGTTGGGGGGCATCTCAGAGGGGTTTGGGGGCATCTCAGGGGGGTTTGGGGGCATCTTCAGGGGTTGGGGGGCATCTCAGAGGGGTTTGGGGGCATCTCAGAGGGGTTTGGAGGCATCTCAGAGGGGTTTGGAGGCATCTTGAGGGGTTTGGGGGCATTTCAAAAGGGTTTGGGGGACATCTCGAGGGGTTTGGAGGCATCTCAGAGGGGTTTGGGGGCATCTTGAAGGGGTTTGGGGGCATCTCAGAGGGGTTTGGAGGCATCTCGGGGGGTTTGGGGAGAATCTTGGGGAGTTTGGGGGCATTTCAGAGGGGTGTGGGGACATCTCAGGGGGGTTTGGGGAGAATCTCAGGGGGTTTGGGGGCATCTCAGGGGAGGTTTGGGTCTCCAAAGACCCCCACAAAACCCCTCAGAGACCCCCGAACAAACCGTCCCCCAGGAGCTGGAGCAGGGCAAGGTCCATGGGACATCATCAGCAGGACCCCAGGACCCCCAAACCCACCAAAGACCACCCCAAAACCCCTCCGAGACCCCCGGACCCACCGTCCCCCAGGAGCTGGAGCAGGGCCAGGTCCACGGGGCGTTTCCAGCGGGATCCCCTCTGCAGGGCGATGCCGTGGGGACCCAAAACTCCCCCAAAATCCCCCCAAAACCCCTCCGAGACCCCCGGACCCACCGTCCCCCAGGAGCTGGAGCAGGGCCAGGTCCACGGGGCGCTTCCAGCGGGATCCCCTCTGCAGGGCGATGCCGTAGCCGGTGGAGGCGAAGACCTTCCCCGAGCCGATGGTGACCAGCTTGCAGCCTTCCTCCTTGCGGGCCATGTAGTTCAGCACGGCCGCGTCGTAGATGAAGGCGTCCAGCTTCCTGCGGGGAGGGACACGCCCACCGCCCTCAGCCACGCCCACCGCCCGGAGACCCCGCCCACCACATCTAAACCCCGCCCACTGCCTCACCTGTGCACTAAGCCCCGCCCACAGCCTCACCTGTGCACTACGCCCCACCCACAGGGTCACCTGGGCTGTTGGCAATACCCCAAAGCCACGCCCACAGGTAATAGACCCCGCCCACCGCACCTAAACCCCGCCCACCGCACCGAAACCCAGCCCACAGCATCGAAACTCCGCCCACCGCCTCACCTGTGCACTAAGCCCCGCCCACAATGTCGCCTACATTGCTGCCAATAAACACAAGCCCCGCCCACATTGTATAGGCCACGCCTACTTGGATCCACCCACATCCCAAAGCCCCGCCCACAGCACCAAAACCCCGCCCACCTCACATAAACCCCGCCTACGGCACCTAAACCCCGCGTACGGCGCCTAAACCCCGCCCACCGCGCCTAAACCCCGCCCACAGCCTCACCTGTGCACTAAGCCCCGCCCACAGACACCACACCAGTACCCAAGCCACACCCACCGCATAATTTAGCCAATAACCACGCCCATTTTTCACCAGGCTCCGCCCACTTCCACGAAGCCCCTCCCCTATCACATCCTGCCAATCATGTGCCACGCCCATCCAAACCACGCCCATTTCCCCACAAGCCACGCCCCCTCCAGGCTCCTCCCACCCCAGACCACACCCCCGACCCCCAGACCCCCCCCGTACCCCATTATTTCCCCCATTATTCTCCCCCGTACCCGATTTTCCCCCCCGTACCCCGTTATTCCTCCCTGTACCCCACTTCCCCCCCATTTTTCCCCCTGTACCCCATTTTCTCCCCCATTTTTCCCCCCGTACCCCATTATTCCCCCCAAAGCCATTATTTTCCCTTCCATACCCCATTTCTCCCCCATTTTTCCCTTCCATACCCCATTATTTCCCCCATTATTTCCCCCATACCCCATTATTTCCCCTGTACCGCATTTCTCCCCCATTTTCTCCCCTTGTACCCCATTATTCCCCCCAAACCCATTATTTCCCCCCATAATCCATTATTTCCCCCATTTTCCCCCCGTACCCCATTATTTGCCCCCATACCCCATTTTCTCCCCCATTTTTACCCCCAAAACCCATTATTTCCACTGTTATTCTCTCCCATACCAAATTTTTCCCCCCTGTACCCCGTTATTTCTCCCTGTACCCCACTTCCCCCCCATTATTCCCCCCATACCCCATTTTCACCCCCATTTTCCCCCCTGTACCCCATTATTTCCCCCATACCGCATTTCTCCCCCATTTTTCCCCCCCATACCCCATTATTTCCCCCATTTTCCCCCTGTACCCCATTATTTGCCCCCATACCCCATTTTCTCCCCCATTTCTCCCCCATTTTAACCCCTGTACCCCATTATTTTCCCCCGTACCCCATTTCTCCCCCATTTTTCCCCCCATACCCCATTTTCCCCCAATAACCCATTATTTCCCCCATTATTCTGCCCCGTACCCCGTTATTTCCCCCATTTTTCCCCCCGTATCCCATTATTTCCACCCGTACCCTGTTTTCTCCCCCATTTTTAACCCCATACCCCGTTATTTCCCCATTTTTACCCCAATACCCCATTATTTCCGCCATTTCCTCCCCATACCCCATTATTTCCCCCCCTTACCCCATTTTTCCCTTCCATACCCCGTTATTTCCCCCATTATTTCCCCCCATAACTCGTTATTCCCCCCCGTACCCCGTTATTTCCCTTGTTTTATACCCCTGTACCCCGTTTTCAGCCCCCGTACCCCATTATTTCTCCCGTACCCCGTTATTTCCCCCATACCCCATTATTTCCCCCATACCCCGTTTTTCCCCCTCTACCCCATTTTCTCCCCTGTACCCCATTATTTCCCCCATTATTTCCCCCCCATACCCCATTATTTCCCCCATTATTTCCCCCTGTACCCCATTATTACCCCCCGTACCCCATTATTCCCCCCCGTTCCCCATTATTTCCCCCATTATTTCCCCCCATACCCCATTATTTCCCCCCCGTACCCCATTATTTCCCCCATTATTCCCTCCTGTACCCCATTTTCCCCCCTGTACCCCATTATTTCCCCCATTATTTCCCCCTGTACCCCATTATTCCCCCCGTTCCCCGTTATTTCCCCCATTATTTCCCCCTGTACCCCATTATTACCCCCCGTACCCCATTATTCCCCCCCGTTCCCTGTTATTTCCCCCATTATTCCCTCCTGTACCCCATTTTCCCCCCTGTACCCCATTATTCCCCCCCGTTCCCCGTTATTTCCCCCATTATTTCCCCCCCATACCCCATTATTCCCCCCCATACCCCATTATTTCCCCCCGTACCCCGTTTTGTGCCCCTGTACCCCGTTTTGTGCCCCCGTACCCCGTTATTTCCCCCATTATTCCCCCCGTACCCCGTTTTGTGCCCCCGTACCCCGTTTTGTGCCCCCGTACCCCGTTTTGAGGTGCTGCAGCGCGTCCTCCACGCCGCGCTGGTTGTAGCGCACCATGTAACTGTGCATGGCCGGGTAATTGCTGCGGATGTTCTTCTCCGTGCTGCCGTTGGGCACCGTGCCGAACTTCAGCGGGGGGTACTGCTCCTGGGGCCGCTGGAACTGCGCCCCAAAATCCCCAAAATCTCCTCAGGAACCCCAAAAATCCACGGGAACGCCCAAAAATAAACCTGTGCCAATAGGGACCCAAATACACCCACCCAACACCCAAAGGTGACACCCAAAGGTGACACCCAAAGGTGACACCATGCCCTCAACATCTCCTAAGCTTCATGGGGGTGCTGATCCTGGATCTGCGCTCCAAAAACCCCGAAAATCACCTCAGGGACCCCAAAAATCCACGGGAACGTGCAACAAGACCCACCAACCCCCACCCAACACCCAAAGGTGACACCCAAAGGTGACACCCAGCCCCCAGCGCCGGCGCCTCGCGGTGTCACCTTGCGGTCGCTGAGGCCGGACACGGTGTCCACGTACTCCTCCTGGATCATGAAGGCCGCCAGGTTGGCCGTGTAGCTGGCGAGGAAGATGACGGCGAAGAAGGCCCAGACCAGCACCATGATCTTGCTGGTGGTGCCCTTGGGGTTCTCCACCGGCACCGAGTTGTTGAACACCAGAGCCCACAGCAGCCAGATGGACTTGCCGATGGTGAAGGTGGAGCCGCCGGCACCTGGGGGACGGGGGGACAGGGTCACCTGGGGTCCCCCAGAGTCACCTGAGGTCACCTTGGGTCACCCAGAGTCACCTGAGGTCACCTGGGGTCCCCCAGAGTCACCTGAGGTCACCTTGGGTCACCCAGAGTCACCTGGGGTCACCCCAAGGACAGGGGACACCACCAGCAGCCAGATGGACTTGCCGACGGTGAAGGTGGAGCCACCAGCACCTGGGGGGACGGGGGACGGGGGGACATGGTCACCTGGGGTCACCCAGAGTCACCTGAGGTCACCTTGGGTCACCCAGAGTCACCTGGGGTCATCTGGGGTCACCCAGAGTCACTTTGGGTCACCTGGGGCCACCTTGGGTCACCTGGGATCACCTTGGGTCACCCAGAGTCACTTTGGGTCACCTGGGATCACCTTGGGTCACCTGGGGCCACCTTGGGTCACCCAGAGTCACTTTGGGTCACCCCAAGGACAGGGGACACCACCAGTGGGCAGATGGACACGCTGATGGTGGGGAGACAGGGGACAGCATCACCTGGGGCCACCTGGGGTCACCTGGGGCCACCTTGGGTCACCCAGAGTCACCTGGGGTCACCTGGGACCACCCAAGGACAGGGGACACTGGGGGGACACAAGGGGACACAAGGAGACACTGGGGGGTCACAAGGGGACTCTGGGGGGGGTCACAAGGGGACACGAGGACATGAGGGGACACGAGGGGACCCCATCGACGCCCAGAGCAGCTGATGGATTTGTCACTGGTGAACATGGAGCTGCCCAGACTTGGGGACACCGGGGGTGACACGCGGGTGACACGGGGGTGACACGGGGGTGACACGGGGACAGCGGGTCACTCACGCTGGCCGCTGGCCAGGCTCCGGTTGTAGCCCACGGGGCTGAAGTACTCGAAGATGAAGACGGTGACGGCCACCACGGTGAGACACATGACGAACATCATCACCCACACGGCCGGGCTGTACGGCTCTGCGGGGACAGCGGGGACATTGGGGACAGTGGGGACAGTGGGGACAGTGGGGACATGGGGACAGCTGGGAATGAGGGGACATTGGGGACATTTGGGACACTGGGGACATTGGGGACACATGGTGAGACACATCACAAACATCATCACCCACACGGCTGGGCTGAACGGCTCTGCGGGGACACTGGGGACATCAGGGGACAGCGGGGACACTGGGGACACTGGGGACATCAGGGGACATTGGGGACATTGAGAACATCGGGGACAGCAGGGACATTGGGGACATCAGGGGTATTGGGGACATCGGGGACATTGGGGCCATTGAGGGATTGGGGACATCAGGGATATTGGGGACATTGAGGACACAGGGACAGGAGGGGACACAGGGGACAGCAGGGACATCGGGGACGTCAGGGACAGGAGGGGACATTGGGGACACACATGGGGACATGGAGGGCAGTAAATTCTTTGGGCACAAAGGGACATTGGGTTTTGGGGATCCCAGTTGAGTTTTGGAGATCCCAGTTGGGTCTGGGAGATCCCAGTTGAGTTTTGGGGATCCCAGTTGGGTTTTGGGGGATCCCAGTTGAGTTTTGGAGATCCCAGTTGGGTTTGGGAGATCCCAATTGGGTTTGGGAGATCCCAGTTGGGTTTTGGGGATCCCAGTTGAGTTTTGGAGATCCCAGTTGGGTTTTGGGAGATCCCAGTTGGGTTTTGGGAGATCCCAGTTGGGTTTTGGGGATCCCAGTTGGGTTTGGGAGATCCCAATTGGGTTTGGGAGATCCCAGTTGGGTTTTGGGGATCCCAGTTGAGTTTTGGAGATCCCAGTTGGGTTTTGGGAGATCCCAGTTGGGTTTTGGGGATCCCAGTTGGGTTTTGGGGATCCCAGTTGGGGTTTGGGAGATCCCAGTTGGGTTTTGGGGATCCCAGTTGGGTTTTGGGAGATCCCAGTTGGGGTTTGGGGGATCCCAGTTGAGTTTTGGAGATCCCAGTTGGGTTTTGGGAGATCCCAGTTGGGTTTGGGAGATCCCAGTTGGGTTTGGGAGATCCCAGCTGGGTTTTGGGGATCCCAGTTGGGTTTTGGGGATCCCAGTTGGGTCTGGGAGATCCCAGTTGAGTTTTGGAGATCCCAGTTGGGTTTTGGGGATCCCAGTTGAGTTTTGGAGATCCCAGTTGGGTTTTGGGGATCCCAGTTGAGTTTTGGGGATCCCAGTTGGGTCTGGGAGATCCCAGTTGAGTTTTGGGGATCCCAGTTGAGTTTTGGTGGATCCCAGTTGGGTTTTGGGGATCCCAGTTGGGTTTTGGGAGATCCCAGTTGGGTTTTGGTGGATCCCAGTTGGGTTTTGGAGATCCCAGTTGGGTTTTGGGGATCCCAGTTGGGTTTTGGTGGATCCCAGTTGGGTTTTGGAGATCCCAGTTGGGTTTTGGGAGATCCCAGTTGGGTTTTGGGGATCCCAGTTGGGTTTTGGAGATCCCAGTTGGGTTTTGGGAGATCCCAGTTGGGTTTTTGGGGTACCCAGGAAGGCGGAGGGGGACACGGTGCCGTTGCTGCGGGACACCATCACGCTGATGCCGGTCTCCACGAAGGGCACGGAGAAGTCGATGATCTCGGAGCGCTCCTCGTTGATGGTCAGCGAGCCGATGGCCATGTCGGCGCGGCGGTAAAACACCTGGGCGGGGCAGGGCGTGGTCGGGGCGTGGCCAGAGGGGCGTGGCCAGAGGGGCGTGGCCAGAGGGGCATGGCCAGAGGGGATTTTTGGGGGTCCCCCTGCCATCCCCATCCCCCTTGGTTGCCCTCCCTGATCCTCCCTGGGGGTCTCTCCCCAGCCTCCATCACCAGGGGTCTCCATGGTGGGTTTTGGGCATTTTTGGGGTGCAGAGGGACATTTTTGGGATTTGGGGAGGTATTTTTGGAATTTGGGGATGTATTTTTGGGATCTGGGGACGTATTCTGGGGATTTGGGGATGTATTTTTGGGGGTCCCACCTTCCCTACCATGCCCTTCCCCCTTGGTTGCCCTCCTTGGGGGTCTCTCCCCAGCCTCCATCACCCGGGGGTCTCCATGGTGGGTTTTGGGGCATTTTTGGGGTGCAGAGGGACATTTCTGGGATTTGGGGATGTATTTTTGGGGTCCCACCTCGCCCACCATGCCCTCCCCCCTTGGTTGCCCTCCCTGACCCTCCTTGGGGGTCTCTCCCCAGCCTCCATCACCATGGGGTCTCCATGGTGGGTTTTGGGGCATTTTTGGGGTTTTGGGGCATTTTTGGGGTGCGGGGAGGTGATTTTGGGGGTCCCACCTCGCCCACCATGCCGTTCCAGACGCCGTCGATCTTCTTGCCATGTTTGCCGTTGGTGACCAGGTAGAGGTCGTAGGTGAAGCCCAGGGCCCGCGCCAGCCGCTTCAGGATGTCGATGCAGAAACCTTTGCAGCACTTCTTCTCAAAGGGCGGGGGGCTGCAGGGGACCCCGAGAGTGGTGCCACCCTCACCTGTGCCAGGTGTGCCCACCTGGGCAGCGCCACCCTCACCTGTCCCAGGTGTCCCACCTGGCAGTGCCACCAATACCTGTCCCAGGTGTCCCCCAACCCCTTCAGTGCCACCTCCACCTGTCCCAGGTGTCCCCCACCCTCACCTCTCCCAGATGTGCCCCACCTGGTCAGTGCCACCCTCACCTGTGCCAGGTGTGCCCACCTGGGCAGTGCCACCAACACCTGTCCCAGCTGTCCTCCACCTGGTCAGTGCCAGCCCACCTGTCCCAGGTGTCCCCCAACCCCTTCAGTGCCACCTCCACCTGTCTCAGGTGTCCCCCACCCTCACCTCTCCCAGATGTGCCCCACCTGGTCAGTGCCACCCCCACCTGTCCCAGCTGTCCTCCACCTGGTCAGTGACACCCTCACCTGTGCCAGGTGTGCCTACCTGGGCAGCGCCACCCTCACCTGTCCCAGGTGTCCCCACCCTCACCTGTCGCAGGTGTGCCCCACCCGGTCAGTACCACCCCCACCTGTCCCAGGTGTCCCCCCTGGTCAGTGCCACCCTCACCTGTCCCAGCTGTGCCCACCTGGTCAGTGCCACCCTCACCTGTCCCAGCTGTCCCCACCTGGTGGTGCCACCCCCACCTGTGCCCGGTGTCCCCACCTGGTCAGTGCCACCCTCACCTGTCCCAGCTGTCCCCACCTGGGCAGTGCCACCCTCACCTGTCCCAGCTGTCCCCACCTGGGCAGTGCCACTCCGATCTGTCCCAGGTGTCCCACCTGGCAGTGCCACCAATACCTGTCCCAGGTGTCCCCCAACCCCTTCAGTGCCACCTCCACCTGTCTCAGGTGTCCCCCACCCTCACCTGTCGCAGGTGTGCCCCACCTGGTCAGTGCCACCCCCACCTGTCCCAGCTGTCCCCACCTGGTCAGTGCCACCCCCACCTGTCCCAGGTGTCCCCACCTGGTCAGTGCCACCCCCACCTGTCCCAGCTGTCCCCCCCGGTCAGTGCCACCCCCACCTGTGCCCGGTGTCCCCACCTGGCGGTGCGGTTGAGCTGGCGCCGGCAGGGCACGGAGTCGCGGATGCAGGTGCCGGTGGCGGGGTCGATGTTCTCCACGATGACGAAGGGACGCTCCTCCAGCGTGGCCACCGTCAGGTGCCGCCCGTCCTCCACCGGCTGCAGGAACCGCCCGTAGCGCGACCACACCGGGTACTTGAGCCGCAGCACCCGCTGCTCCCAGCTGCCCACCTGCGGGGACACGTGGTGGCATCTGGGGACACGTGGGGACATGTGGGGACAGCCAGAGGGTGACAGGCCCAGGTGTCACCATGATGAGATCCCACCACCTACAGTGTGACCACACCGGGTGCTTGAGCCGCAGCACCTGCTGATCCCAGGGGGGACACGTGGGGACACCTGGGGACACGTGGGGACACGTGGTGGCATCTGGGGACACGTGGGGACACTGAGAAGGTGACAGGCCCAGGTGTCACCATGAGGAGATGCCACCACCCACAGTGTGACCACACCGGGTACTTGAGCCACAGGACCCGCTGCTCCCAGCTGCCCACCTGCGGGGACACGTGGGGACACGTGGTGGCATCTGGGGACACGTGGGGACACCCAGAAGGTGACAGGCCAAGGTGTCACCATGATGAGATCCCACCACCCACAGTGTGACCACACCGGGTGCTTCAGCCGCAGCACCCGCTGCTCCCAGCTGCCCACCTGGGGACACGTGGGGACATGTGGTGGCATCTGGGGACACTTGGTGGCATCTGGGGACATGTGGAGATACCCAGAAGGTGACAGGCCCAGGTGTCACCATGAGGAGATGCCACCACCCACAGTGTGACCACACCGGGTGCTTGAGCCGCAGCACCCACTGTTCCCTGGGGTGACACCCTGTCCCCGGGGGTGGCACCTGTCCCGGGGGTGGCACCCTGTCCCAGGGGTGGCACCCTGTCCCGGGGGTGGCACTCACCACCTCCCAGCTGCGCTCCTTATTGAGGGAGATGACGACCAGCGAGGGGTTCACCAGGTACCCATCCTCGTTGAAGGAGAAATCCTTCTGGCCCCACGTGATGTTCATGAAGTACCTGCAGGACGCCGCCCCGGGAACGTCACCCAATGTCCCCAACGCCACCCCGGGAACGTCACCCCATGTCCCCAAAGCCACCCTGGGAATGTCACCCAATGTCCCCAACGCCACCCCAGGAACGTCACCCGATGTCCCCAGTGCCACCCCGAGAGTGTCCAGGGTCACCCAATGTCCCCAGCGCCACCGCGAGTGTGTCCGGGGTCACCAAATGTCCCCAACCCAACTGTCCCCAGCCATGTCCAGAGCCACCCAAAGGTCCCCAACCCAACCTCACCGCAACCATGTCTAGAACCACCTGAACATCCCTAACCCAACCGTCCCCAACCCAACTGTCCCCAACTCAACTGTCCTCAAACCAACCGTCCCAAACCCATCCCCAACCATGTCCAGAGCCAACCAAATGTCCCCAACCCAAATGTCCCCAAACAGGTCTAGAACCACCTGAACATGCCCAACCCAACTGTCCCCAACCCAACCGTCCCCAACTCAACCGTCCCCAACCATGTCTAGAACCACCCAACTATCCCCAACCCAACTGTCCCCAACCCAACCTCACCCCAACCATGTCCAGAGTCACCCAAGTGTCCCCAACCCAACCGTCCCCAACCCAACTGTCCCCAACCCAAATGTCCCCAACCATGTCTAGAACCACCCATCTCCAACCCAACCGTCTCTGACCCAACTGTCCCCAACCCAAGTGTCCTCAACCCAACTGTCCCCAACCCAACTGTCCCCAACCGTGTCTAGAACCACCCAACTGTCCCCAACCCAACCATCCCCAACCCAACCATCCCAACCCACCCCAGACCCCACCTGCCACCCTCTGGCGGCGCCGCCGGGTCCCACCTGTGCAGGTTGTCGTTGATCTGGGTGACGTTGGGCGTGCGGCAGTCGTTGTTGAACTCGGGGATGAAGCCGTAGTCGCGCAGCAGCGCCTCGGCGCCCTTGGCCACGATGGCCACGCCGTTGCGCACGCGGTGCTGGAGGTCGTCGCGCCAGCCGGCCGACAGCACGGCGAACAGCCCGGCGGGGACGTGCTCGGGCAGCTGCTCGCTGCCCCCCAGGTTGGTGCCCACCACGAACCAGATGTAGCCGGGCCCGGTGAGGCCGGCGTCGCGGGCGGCGCGGAACACGGCCTCGGCCTCGTCGCGCGAGCAGTAGAGCAGCCGGATCTGCGCCGTCACCTCGCGCAGCTGCCGGCGCGTCCGCGCGCCCTCGGGGTCGTCGGTCAGGTTCAGGGTGACCACGCCGCGGTGCTCCCAGCCGATGAAGCTGCTGTCGGTCAGCACCTCCACGTAGTCCACGAAGTCCTCGTAGCCCGGCAGCAGCGTGGTGACCACGGCGAAGGCCGTCCAGTCGTACTCCTCCAGCACCTCGAAGATCACCTGGAGCTGCTGCTCCGTGGAGGAGCCCAGCTGCAGGAAGGTGGAGCCCTTCTCCTGCGGTGGCGGGAGACGGGGAGGGGACACGGGTTGGGGACGTCGCGTTGGGGACGGTTGGGTCACGCTAGGTTGGGCTTAGGGACGGTTGGGTTGAGGAGGGTCGAGTGGGGCTGGAACACAGTTGGGGTTTGGGAACCGCTGGGTTGGGGACATTTGGGTGACACCAGACACAGGTGGGGCTTGGGGACAGGTGGGCTGGGGACATTCAGGTGGCTCCAGACACAGCTGGGGACATTTGGGAGCCCCTGGACACAGTTGGGGACATTCAGATGGCTCCAGACACATTTGGGGACATTTGGGTGCCCCTAGACATGGCTGGGGACATTCAGGTGGCTCCAGACATGGTTTGGGACATTCAGATGGCTCCAGACACAGCTGGGATGTGACAGAGTTGGGGACATTCAGGTGGCCCCAGACACTGTTGGGGTTAGGATGGGGACAGTTGAGTGACACAAGACATGGCTGGGGTCATGCTGGGGACAGTTGGGTGACACAGGACACGGCTGGGGACAGTTGGGTGACACAAGACACGGCTGAGGTCATGCTGGGGACAGTTGGGTGACACAGGACACGGCTGGGGACACTCGGGTGCCCCCAGGCAGGGCTGGGGTTGGAGACAGTTGGCTCGAGGACGCTCGCTCGGTCCCAGATCCACCCGGGGACGTTTGGGTGTCCCCAGACACGCCCGGCGTCGCTCGGGGGGCGTCACCTTGGGCGTGAGGACGATGGCGGAGCCGCCGTTGACGCCGATGATGGGCACGGAGGTCTGGGCCGAGATGAAGTCCAGGATCTGCGCCACGGCCTCGGAGCGCGTGTCGTCCTCGAAGACGACGCCGTGGATGCGCAGCGAGGACAGCACGTCGCACAGGCGCACGATGAGGCTGCGCGGGTTGGTGTCGTTCAGCACCACCCCCACGGGGTTGACGTCCAGCGAGAAGTTCCGGAAGGTTCCGGGCGCCAGGCGGGGCCCGGCGGGGCCGTAGGAGGCCCCGCTGAGGATCACGGCCACGTTGAGCGTCCGGCGCGGCGCCGCCGGCGGCTCCAGGAAGGGGCTGGCGCAGGCCAGGGCCAGGGCGAGCAGCATCCTGCCGGCGGGGACGGGGACCGGGGGGCTCATCGCGCCGCCGCCGCTGCGCCCTGCGGGGACACGGCGGCCGCGGGTCACCGCCGGTGCCCGCCGGTGCCCACGGGTGCAGGGGAGGGTCAGGCATGGAGATATCGGTGCCACCAGTAACCACCAGTAACCACCAGTGACCATCAGTGACCACCAGTGACCATCAGTGCCAGGGGAGGGTCAGGCATGGAGATATCGGTGCCACCAGTAACCACCAGTGACCATCAGTGCCAGGGGAGGGTCAGGCATGGAGATATCAGTGCCACCAGTAACCACCAGTGACCACCAGTGGCCACCAGTAACCACCAGTGACCATCAGTGCCACCAGTAACCACCAGTAACCACCAGTGACCATCAGTGCCCACGGGTGCAGGGGAGGGTCAGGCATGGAGATATCAGTGCCACCAGTAACCACCAGTGACCACCAGTAACCACCAGTGACCATCAGTGCCAGGGGAGGGTCAGGCATGGAGATATCGGTGCCACCAGTAACCACCAGTGACCACCAGTGACCATCAGTGCCAGGGGAGGGTCAGGCATGGAGATATCAGTGCCACCAGTAACCACCAGTGACCACCAGTGCCAGGGGAGGGTCAGGTATGGAGATATCGGTGCCACCAGTAACCACCAGTGACCATCAGTGCCAGGGGAGGGTCAGGTATGGAGATGTCGGTGCCACCAGTAACCACCAGTGACCATCAGTGCCAGGGGAGGGTCAGGTATGGAGATATCGGTGCCACCAGTAACCACCAGTGACCATCAGTGCCAGGGGAGGGTCAGGCATGGAGATGTCGGTGCCACCAGTAACCACCAGTGACCATCAGTGACCACCAGTAACCACCAGTAACCACCAGTGACCATCAGTGCCAGGGGAGGGTCAGGTATGGAGATATCGGTGCCACCAGTAACCACCAGTGCCCACCAGTGACCCCCCAGAACAAAACCCTGTTACCAACCCCAAACCAGCAGGTGACAAACTGGTGTCACTGTCCCCACAACACCGGGGGAACAAATCTGCCAGAGGGTGACAAACCCCTGTCACTGTCCCCAAAACAGAGCGGACAAACCTGTGAGAGCGAGTGACAAATCTCTGTCACTGTCCCCAAAACAGCAGGGGACAAACCAGTGCCAGCGGGTGACAAACTGGTGTCAGTGTCCCCAAAACAGCGGGGACAAACCCCTGTCACTGTCCCCAAAACAGAGGGGACAAACCTGTGAGAGCGAGTGACAAATCTCTGTCACTGTCCCCAAAACAGAGGAGACCAAACCCTGTCACCATTCCCAAACCAGCAGGTGACAAACCAGTGTCACTGTCCCCAAAACAGCAAGAATAAATCTCTGTCACTGTCCCCGAATCAGCAGTGACAAACCTGTGCCAGCGGGTGAAAACCTGTGTCATTGTCTGCAAAACAGCGGGTGACAAACCCTTGTCACCATCCCCAAAACAGTGGGGACAAACCTGTGCCAGAGGGTGACAAACCTGTGTCATTGTCCCCAGAACAATGGGGACAAACCCCTGCCACTGTCCCCAAGCCAACAAGGGACAAACCTGTGCCAGCGGGTGACAAACCCCTGTCACCATCGTCCCCAGAACAGCAGGTGAAAAATTCCTGTCACTGTCCCCAAAACAGAGGAGACAAACCCCTGTCACTGTCCCCAAAACACCAGGTAACAAACCCCTGTCACTGTGCCCAAAACAGCAGGAACAAACCTGTGCCATTGTTCCCAGAACAGCAGGGACAAGCCTGTGCCAGCGGGTGACAAACCCCTGTCACTGTCCCCAAAACACCAGGTGACAAACCCCTGTCACTGTGCCCAAAACAGCAGGGACAAACCTGTGTCATTGTTCCCAGAACAGCAGGGACAAGCCTGTGCCAGCGGGTGACAAACCCCTGTCACTGTCCCCACACCACTGGGGGAACAAGTGACAAGCCCCTGTCACCGTTCCCAAAACAGCCGGGACAAGCCTGTGCCAGCGAGTGACAAACCTGTGTCATTGTCCCCAGAACAGCAGGGACCAGCCTGTGCCAGCAGGTGACAAGCTCCTGTCACTGTCCCACAAACAGTGGGGACAAACCTCTGTCACCATCCCCATAACAACAGGGACAAACCCCTGTCACTGTCCCCACAACACTGGGGGAACAAGTGACAAACCCCTGTCACTGTACCCAAAGCAGCAGGGACAAACCTGTGCCAGCGGGTGACAAACCTGTGTCATTGTCCCCAGAATAGCAGGGACAAACCCCTGTCACTGTCCCCAGAACAGCAGGGACAAGCCTGTGCCAGCGGGTGACAAACCCCTGTCACTGTCCCCAGAACAGCAGGGACAAGCCTGTGCCAGCAGGTGACAAACCCCTGTCACTGTCCCCAGAACAGCAGGGACAAACCTGTGCCATTGTTCCCAGAACAGCAGGGACAAGCCTGTGCCAGCGGGTGACAAACCCCTGTCACTGTCCCCAGAACAGCAGGGACAAGCCTGTGCCAGCGGGTGACAAACCCCTGTCACTGTCCCCAGAACAGCAGGGACAAGCCTGTGCCAGCGGGTGACAAACCTCTGTCACTGTCCCCAGAACAGCAGGGACAAGCCTGTGCCATTGTTCCCAGAACAGCAGGGACAAGTCTGTGCCAGCGGGTGACAAACCTCTGTCACCATCGTCCCCAGAACAGCAGGAGGGGACAAACCCATGTCACCATCCCCACCCTGGTGAGGACAAACTGTCCCCGTGCCGGAGTGGGACACAACTCCCTGTGTCACTGTCCCCACACCCCCGTGTCACTGTCCCCACACCTCCGTGTCACTGTCCCCACACCCCCCTGTCACTGTCCCCACACCCCCCTGTCACTGTCCCCACACCCCCCATGTCACTGTCCCCACACCTCCGTGTCACTGTCCCCACACTCCCGTGTCACTGTCCCCACACCTCCGTGTCACTGTCCCCACACTCCCGTGTCACTGTCCCCACACCCCTGTGTCACTGTCCCCACACCCCCCCTGTCACTGTCCCCACACCTCCCTGTCACTGTCCCCACACCCCTGTGTCACTGTCCCCACACCCCCCTGTCACTGTCCCCACACCCCCGTGTCACTGTCCCCACACCAGCAGGAGGCACAGCTGTGTCACCGTCCCCGTGACAACGGGGTGACGAGTCAATGTCCCCTCCGTGTCCCCTCCCCAGCGACACCGGCTGTGTCCCCAACACCTCTGTGTCCCCTCCGTGTCCCCTCTGTGTCCCCCCCGTGTCCCCCCCGTGTCCCCCCCGTGTCCTACCTGGCCCAAGCTCCTCTCCGGGGGGCTCTGCCTCATCTCGGCCGGGGGGACAATGGGGGGGTTGGGGACAATGGGGGGTTGGGGACAATGGGGGGTTGGGGACACACAGAGGGGGGTTGGGACAATGGGGGGTTTGGGGACACACAGAGGGGGGTTGGGGACAATGGGGGGTTTGGGGACACACAGAGGGGGGTTGGGACACACACGGGGGGGTTGGGGACACACAGAGGGGGGTTGGGGACACACACGGGGGGTTTGGGGACAATGGGGGGGTTGGGGACAATGGGGGGTTGGGGACAATGGGGGGTTGGGGACACACAGAGGGGGGTTGGGGACACACACGGGGGGTTTGGGGACAATGGGGGGGTTGGGGACAATGGGGGGTTTGGGGACACACACGGGGGGCTTGGGGACACACACGGGGGGTTTGGGGACAATGGGGGGGTTGGGGACACACACGGGGGGGTTGGGGACACACAGAGGGGGGTTGGGGACACACAGAGGGGGTTTGGGGACAATGGGGGGGTTGGGGACACACACGGGGGGTTTGGGGACAATGGGGGGGTTGGGGACACACACGGGGGGTTTGGGGACACTGGGGGGGTTGGGGACACTGGGGGGGTCAGCCTGGTGGCTGCACCTGGTGGGGGGGAGGGGACAGTGAGGGGAAGGTCCGGCCCTTCCCGAGCACCCGACCCTCCCCCCAAAATCCCCAGAACGCCCAAATGCTCCCCAAAATATCGGATCCCCCCCCAGCGGGGACCCCAGTGCCTCCCAGTCCACTCCCAGTTCACCCAGTTGGGTGCCAGCACCCCCAAACTGGTCACCAGTGCCCCCCAGTTAAACTCCAGCATCCCCCAGTTCCCCCCCCCAATCCTGCCTCCCCTCCCATTCCACAGCCCGGAGCTGGGTCCCAGCTCCTCCCAGTCCATCCCAGTCCCCCCAAATCCCCCATTCCACCCCAAAACCCTCCCAGTCCCCCCAAATCCCATTCCAGTCCATCCCAGTCCCCCCAAATCCCATTCCAGTCCATCCCAGTCCCCCCAAATCCCCCATTCCACCCCAAATCCCTCCCAGTTCCCCCAAATCCCATTCCAGTCCATCCCAGTCCCCCCATTCCACCCCAAATCCCTCCCAGTCCCCCCAAATCCCGTTCCAGTCCCTCCCAGTTCCCCCTTTTCCATTCCAGCCCCCCCAGTTCGCCCCCAGCTCCTTCCATTCCTCACTCAGCCCTCCCCAGTCACCCCATTCCCCCCATCCCATCCCATCCCAGTTCTCCCAGTCCCACCCCAGTTCCCCAAACTGGGTCCCAGCCCCATCTCCATCCCCCCCAACTCCATCCCAGTCCCATCCCAGTCCCCCCAGTTTCACCCCAGCCCCCCCAAACTGGATCCCAGCTCCCTCTCCATCCCATCCCAGTCCTCCCGGTCCCACCCCAGTTCCCCCAAACTGGTTCCCAGTTCCTTCTCCATCCCCTCCCAGTCCCCCCAGTCTCCTCCCAGCCCCCCAAACTGGGCCCTGGCTCCCTCTCCATCCCCCCCCAATCCCCCCAACCCCACCCCACTCCCCTGCGATGAGACCCTCCCCATCTCCTCTCCCCCAAACCCCCCCAGTGCCCCCCAATCCCACCCCAGACCCCCCAACTGGCCACCACCACCCCCCCATCCCCTCCCAGTCCCTCCCAGTGCCCCCCAGTCCTGCCCAGTGCCCCCCAGTCCCTCCCAGTGCCCTCCAGTCCGGCCCCGCCGCCCCCCCCGGCCCTGCAGCAGCCGCTGCCGCTCGCAGAATACTAATGGGGCAGGCGGGTGGTGCGGCGGGGCCGCCTGTCCGTCCGCCTGTCCGTCTGTCTGTCCGCCTGTCTGTCCATCCCTGTGTCCCGCTGTCCCCGTGTCCCCCTGCCCTGCCCCCCCCGAGGGGTCTCGGGGTGTCCCCAGCCCGCGGGGAAAGGGGAGAGGGGGGATTTGGGGTGCTGGGGGGCGGTTTTGGGGTGTCGGGGTGTTGTCGGGGTGTCCTGGAGATGTTTGGGGGGTGTCGGGAGGGGGGCAGTTGGGGGTGTTATGAGGTGTGGAGTTGTTTGGGGGTGCATGTGGGGGTTGTTTGGGGGTGTCGGGGAGGTGTTGTTGGGGGGTTTTGGGGGTTTGGGGGTGTCAAGGAGGTGTTGTTGGGGGGCTCTGTGGGTTGCTGGCGGATTTGGGGGTGTCAGGGAGGTGTTGTTGGGGGGTTCTGTATCAGGGATGTTTTTGGGTGCTGGGGTGGGAGGGGTCCCAGGGGATATTTGGGTCCCAGGGGTCCCAGGGGAAGGGGCTCAAGGGGTGTTGGGGGGTCCCAGGGGGAGTTGGGGTTCCAGAGCGGGGGGTGCTGGAGGGTCCTGAGAGGGTCTCAGGGTTCCGGGGGGTGTCCTGGGGGGTGTTGGGGGGTCCCGGGAGATGTTGGGGGTGTCCTGGTGGGGGGCTGTGAGGTGTTGGGGGGTCCCGGGGGGTGTTGGGGGTGCCCTGGGGGGTCCCGGGTGGTGTTGGGGGTGTCCTGGGGGGGGGGCTGTGAGATGTTGGGGGGTCCCAGGGGGTATCCTGGGGGGTGTTGGGGGGTCCCAGGGCTGTTGGGGGTGCCCTGGGGGGTATTGGGGGTGTCCTGGTGTGAGGTGTTGGGGGGTCCCGGGGGGTGTTGGGGGGTCCCAGGGGGTGTCAGAGAGCTGGGGGGGACCCCAGGGGGCTGTGTCAGGTTGTGGGGGGCCGGATGGGGGTCGGGGGTCCCGGGGGGGGGGGGTCAGTGATGGAGTCCGAGAATTGAGGGGGGGTCCTCAGGGCAGCGCGGGGGGGACTGTGAGCAGCTCCCGGGGGGGATTTGGGGGTCTCGAGGGAAAACCGGGGGGGGCTTTCGGTACCGGGGGGGTCTCGGGGGGTCCATCGGGGTTTCAGGGTGTTGAGGGGGGGTCCCCAGGGTGGGGTGGGGGAGGTCTGTGGGGAGGGGTCTGCAGCCGCCGCTCACCTCTCACGCTGCCCGCCGCATCCCCGCCGCTGCCGCCGCCGGTCACTGGGACACACCGGCCCGGCCCCGCCCCTGCGGTACCGGCCACACCCCCCCGGTACCGGCTCCGCCCCCCCGGTACCGCCCCGCCCCTCCCGGTACCGGCTCCGCCCCTCCCGGTACCGGCTCCGCCCCTCCCGGTACCGCCCCGCCCCTCCCGGTACCGGCTCCGCCCCTCCCGGTACCGCCCCGCCCCTCCCGGTACCGGCCACACCCCCCCGGTACCGGCCACACCCCCCCGGTACCGGCTCCGCCCTCCCGGTACCGGCTCCGCCCTCCCGGTACCGGCCACACCCCCCCGGTACCGGCTCCGCCCTCCCGGTACCGGCTCCGCCCCTCCCGGTACCGGCTCCACCTTTCCCGGTACTGCCCCGCCCCTCCCGGTATCAGTCCAGCCCCTCCCGGTACCGGCTCTGCCCCCTCCCGGTACCGCCCCGCCCCTCCCGGTTTTGGGGGCGAGGGCAGGTGACAGATGGGGACAGGAGAGGGGACAGACTCAGGTGAGAGTGGGGACAGATCCAGGTGACAATTTGGGACAGGTCCAAGTGACAGCTTGGAGAGAAGACAGGGGACAGGGACAGGTGGGAGGACACAGGGGACAGGTGAGGGGACAGGGTCTGGTGGTGGCTTGGGGACAGGTGGGAGGACAGGGGACAGAGTGGGGACAGACCCAGGTGATAGTGGGGGACAGGAGAGAGGACAGGGCCAGGTGACAGCTGGGGACAGACCCAGGGGACAGAGTGGGGACAAGCCCAGGTGACAGTGTGAGGACAGGGGTGGGTGGTGGCATGAGGACAGGCCCAGGTGACAGTGGGGACAGGAGAGGGGACAGACCCAGGTGACAGTGTGGGGACAGGCCCAGGGGACAGTGGGGAACAGCAGAGGGGACAGCTGGGGACAGGCCCAGGGGACAGCTGGGGACAGGCCATGGGGACAGTGTGGGGACAGCCCCAGGGGACAATGTGGGGACAGCAGAGGGGACAGTGTGGGCACAGCAGAGGGGACAGTGGGGAACAGCAGAGGGGACAGCTGGGGACAGCCCCAGGGGACAGCTGGGGACAGGCCCAGGGGACAGTGTGGGGACAGCAGAGGGGACAGGAGAGGGGACAGAGTGGGGACAGCAGAGGGGACAGCTGGGGACAGCCCCAGGGGACAGCTGGGGACAGCCCAGGGGACAGCTGGGGACAGGCCCAGGGGACAGTGTATGGACAGCAGAGGGGACAGCAGAGGGGACAATGTGGGGACAGGCCCAGGTGACAGCTGGAGACAAGCCCAGGGGACAGCTGGGGACAGGCCCAGAGGACAGTGTGGGGACAGCAGAGGGGACAGCAGAGGGGACAATGTGGGGACAGCCCCAGGGGACAGCTGGGGACAGCCCCAGGGGACAGCTGGGGACAGCCCAGGGGACAGCTGGGGACAGGCCCATGGGACAGTGTGGGGACAGGCCCAGGGGACAGCTGGGGACAGCCCAGGGGACAGCTGGGGACAGGCCCATGGGACAGTGTGGGGACAGGCCCAGGGGACAGCTGGGGACAGCCCAGGGGACAGCTGGGGACAGCCCAGGGGACAGTGTGGGGACAGCAGAGGGGACAGTGTGGGGACAGGCCCAGGGGACAGCTGGGGACAGGCCCAGGGGACAGCTGGGGACAGGCCCAGGGGACAGTGTGGGGACAGCAGAGGGGACAGCTGGGGACAGCCCAGGGGACAGTGTGGGGACAGCCCAGGGGACAGTGTGGGGACAGCCCAGGGGACAGCTGGGGACAGGCCCAGGGGACAGTGTGGGGACAGGCCCAGGGGACAGTGTGGGGACAGCAGAGGGGACAGCTGGGGACAGGCCCAGGGGACAGTGGGGAACAGCAGAGGGGACAGCTGGGGACAGGCCCAGGGGACAGCTGGGGACAGGCCCAGGGGACAGTGTGGGGACAGCCCAGGGGACAGCGCGAGGCCCGCTCCTCCACGCGCCGCTGCCCCGGCGCTGCCCAAGCCGCGTCCATCACCTGCCCAGCAGCTGCTTCCAGTCCAGGGCCACGCTTGGCTGACGGCGACGGCAGCGAGGAGGACGAAAAGCGACGCGGAGGGGACCGGAGCCGTGCCCGCCATCCCCCCGTCGGCGTGAGGGGAGCTGGCTGAGGGAAATGGCGCCGCCCGCCATCTTGGCACCCTCGGCCTGAGGGGAGGCCAGCGAGGGGAGCCCCCCATGGCCGGACCCGTATTTGGAGAGCCTCCTGTTCAGGTCCGGGAGGGTCCCGAGGGAAGTTTGGGGGTCCCGAGGGAGTTTTTGGGGTTCCTGATGGAGTTTTTGGGGTCTCTCTCCCGCCCCGCCTCCCCTCAGCGCTTTCCCGCCCTTTTTCCTTCCCGCGCGGCCGCTAGGGGGCGCCCCGCGCGCCGGCTTCTGATTGGCCGCGGCCTGGGCGAGGCTCCGCCCCCTGCCTCGTGCGGGTCTGCGGTGGGGGCGTGGCCTATGCAGGAGGGGGCGTGGCCAAAGGCGCCCTATGGAGACCCTATAGAGACCCTATGGAGACCCCATAGAGACCCTATAGAGACCCTATAGCACTCTATAGAAACGCTATAGCGCCTATAGAGACCCTATAGAGACCCTATAGCACTCTATAGAAACCCTATAGCGCCTATAGAGACCCTATAGAGACCCAGAGACCCATAGAGACCCTACAGAGAACCAGAGACCCATAGAGACCCTACAGCACTCTATAGAAACCCTATAGTGCCCTATAGAGACCCATAGAAACCCATAGAGAGAGACCCATAGAGACCCACAGAGAGAGACTCATAGAGACCCTATAGAGACCCTATGGAGACCCTATAGAGAGAGACGCATAGAGACCCGAGACCCATAGAGACCCTATAGAGACCCATAGAAACCCTACAATGCCCTATAGAAACCCTATAGCACCCTATAGAGACCCTATAGAGACCTATAGAGAAATACCCTATAGACACCCTATAGAGAACCATAGAGACCCTATAGTGCCCTATAGAGACCCATAGAGAGAGACCCAGAGACCCTATAGAGACCCATCGAGACCCTATAGACACCCTATAGAGACCCTATAGAGACCCTATAGAGACCCTATAGAGACCCTATAGAGACCCATAGAGATCCTATAGAGAATCTATAGAGACCCATAGAGACCCTAGAGACCCATAGAGATGCAGAGATCCATAGACACCCTACAGAGATCCATAGAGACCCATAGAGAGCCTACAGAGACCCTATAGATACCCTATAGAGACCCTATAGAGACGAGACCCCTAGACACCCATAGAGACCCTATATCGAACCCCATTACCCACAATGCCCTGGGGCAATGCCTGACCCGCCCCCCCGGCGATGACATCATCAGCCACACCAATGACATCATCGGTCGTGTTGACATGGCTGCAGTGACATCACCAGACACACCCACCCAGTCGGTGACATCATTGGCCACGTTGATGATGTCATTGGCCACGCCCACCCAGTCAGTGACATCATTGGCCATGTTGATGATGTCATTGGCCACACCCATCCTGTGTCGTCATTGGCAATGTTGATGATGTCATTGGCCACACCCATCCTGTCAGTGTTGTCATTGGCCACACCCATCCTGCTGATGATGTCATCGGCCATGTCCGTTCTGCCATTGGCTGCCCGTGGCCTCCCAATGACATCACAGACGATGCCGGCCACGCCCATATCTGGCTGATGATATCATTGGCCATGCCCATCTCGCTGCCGATGTCATTGTTGGTATCTGTACCACCGATGACGTCACTGGCCACACCCCCAGTGTGTGATGATGTCATCAGGTGGCCATTGATGATGTCATTGCAGGGTCAGGGGTTGGGCTGGGGGGGACAGCGTGGTGGGCGTGTCCCGTTGGTGCATTCCCAGGTAGGCGTGTCCAGTGGGCATGTCCCAGGAGGGCATGTCCAATGGGAATGACCCTGATGGGTGTGTCCTGTGTGGATGTGTCCAGTGGGTGTGTCCCAGGTGGGTGTGTCAGTGGGTGTGTCCAGTGGGCGTGTCCCAGATGGGCGTGTCCATTGGTTGTATCCCAGAGGGATTTCTAGTGGGTGTGTCCAATGGGTGTGTCAATGGGTGTGTCCCAGGTGGGTGTGTCCCAGGTGGGCGTGACCGTTTGGGGCATGTACAGCAGGTATGTCCATTGGCCGTGTTCATTGGGTGTGTCAAGTGGGCGTGTCCAGTGGGCGTGTCCATTGGGCGTCTCCATGGGTGTACCCAGTGGGCGTGCCCATTGGGTGTGTCTAGTGGGCACGTCCATTGGGTGTGTCCATTGAGTGTGTCCATTTGGCGTGTCAAGTGGGCGTGTCCTTTTGGCATGTCCGGAGGCCGTGTGTCAGTGGGGGTGTCCCGTGGGGTGTGTCCATTGGGTGTGTCCTAGGTGGGCGTGTCCCAGGTGGCCATGTCCTGGGTGGGCACGTCCATTGGCTGTGTCCATTGGGCGTGCCCCAGGTGGGCTTGTGCCTGGGTATGTCCATTGTGCGTGTCAAGTGGGAGTGTCAATTGGGCGTGTCCATTGGGTGTGTTCATGGGCGCATCCATTGGGTGTGTCCATTGGGTGTGTTCATGGGCGCGTCCACTGGGTGTGTCCATTGGGTGCGTCCATTGGGCGTGTTCATGGGCGTGTCCATTGGGTGCGTCCATTGGGTGTGTTCATGGGCACGTCCACTGGGTGTGTCCATTGGGCATGTTCATTTGGCGTGTCCAGTGGGCATGTCCATTGAGTGTGTTCATTGGATGTGTCCATTGGCCGTGTCCATTGGGTGTGTCAAGTGTGAGTGTCCATTGGGCGTGTCCATTGGGTGTGTTCGTGGGCGTGTCCATTGAGTGTATCCATTGAGTGTATCCATTGGGCGTGTCCATTGGGTGCATCCATTGAATGTGTCCATTGGGTGTGTCCAGTGGGAGTGTCCATGGGTGTGCCCATTGGGTGTGTCAATTGGGCGTGTCCATTGGGCGTGTCCATTGGGCGTGCCCATTGGGTGTGCCCATTGGGCGTGTCCATTGAGTGTATCCATTGGGCGTGTCCATTGGGTGCATCCATTGAATGTGTCCATTGGGTGTGTCCATTGGGTGTGTCCATTGGGTGTGTCCATGGGTGTGTCCATTGGGTGCATCCATTGAATGTGTCCATTGGGTGTGTCCATGGGTGTGTCCATTGGGTGCATCCATTGAATGTGTCCATTGGGTGTGTCCATTGGGTGTGTCCATGGGTGTGTCCATTGGGTGTGTCCCGGGTGGGCGTGTCCCGGGTGGGCGTGTCCGGCTCAGTCCCGCCCCCGCAGCCGCAGGTAGCCGCCCCCGCTGGCCAGCGCCAGGGCCCCGCCCAGCCCGGCCAGCGCCGGGCAGTGCCCGGGGTGGCCCCCGAGCACCCCAGGGTGCCCCCCGAGCACCTCGGGGTGGTCCCCGAGCGCCCCGGGGTGGCCCCCGCTGGCCAGGAACAGCCCCACCGCCAGCAGCGCCGCCAGTCCTGCGGGGACACCCGGGGGGACATCGGGATGGGGACATCGGTGGGGGGGACACAGGAGGGTGACACCGGGGGGGAACACAGGACGAGGGGAGGTGACACCAGAGTGGGTGTTTGGGGGGTCCCAGGGGAGTTTTGGGGGGTCCTGGAGAAGTTTGGGGGGTCCCAGGGGAGTTTGGGGGTTCCCAGGGAATTTTGGGGGGTCCTGGGGGAGTTTTGGGGGGTCCCGGGAGAGTTTTGGGGGGTCCCAGGGGAGTTTCAGGGGGTCCTGGAGTAGTTTAGGGGGTCTCAGAGGAGTTTTGGGTGGTCCCAGAGGAGTTTGGGGGTGGTCCAGGGTAGTTTGGAGGATCCCAGGTGAGTCTGGAGGGGTCTGAGGGGAGTTTGGGGGCTCCCAGAGGAGTTTTGGGGCTCTCAGGGCAGCTTGGGGGGGTCCCAGGGGAGTTTTGGGTGGTGCCAGGGAAGTTTTGGGTGGTCCCAGGGTTTTGGGTGGTCCAAGGTGTTTTGAGGGATCCCAGAGGATTTTTGGGGTGGTCCCAGGGGATTTTTGGGTGGTCCCAGGTGAGCCTGGGTGGTCCCAGGGGTTTTGGGTGGTCCCAGAGGAGATTTTTGGGGGTGTCAGGGGTTTTGGGGAGCCCCGTTTTTGGGGGGCACGGACCTGCCAGCAGCTGGGCGGTGGCTGAGGGGAGGAAGAGGCGCCCGCGGGGCCCCCCCAGCAGCTGCCCGAGGAAGAGGAGGAGGCCGAAGGCCGAGAGCAGCAGCGCGGCCACCATCAGCCCCTGCACCCCCCGCAGCAGCGCTGGGGACACCGAGCCCCCGTCAGCCCCCCGAGAACGAGAGGAGACCCCCGAAAACGAGCACAGCCCCCCCAAAGTGAGCACAGGCCTCCCAAACCCAGCACAGCCCCCCGAGAACGAGAGGAGACCCCCAAACCCAGCACAGACCCCCGAGAACGAGAGGAGACCCCCGAAAACGAGCACAGCCCCCCCAAAGTGAGCACAGCCCCCCCAAACCCAACAGAGCCCCCCGAGAACGAGAGGAGACCCCCAAACCCAGCACAGCCCCCCCAAAGTGAGCACAGCCCCCCCAAACCCAGCACAGCCCCCCGAGGACGAGAGGAGACCCCCGAAAACGAGCACAGACCCCCCAAAGTGAGACAGGCCCCCCAAACCCAGCACAGCCCCCCGAGAACGAGAGGAGACCCCCGAGAACGAGAGGAGACCCCCGAAAACGACCACAGCCCCCCCAAACCCAGCACAGCCCCCCCAAACCCAGCACAGCCCCCCGAGAACGAGAGGAGACCCCCGAAAACGAGCACAGACCCCCCAAAGTGAGCACAGCCCCCCCAAACCCAGCACAGCCCCCCGAGAACGAGAGGAGACCCCCAAACCCAACACAGACCCCCCAAAGTGAGCACAGCCCCCCCAAACCCAGCACAGCCCCCCGAGAACGAGAGGAGACCCCCAAACCCAGCACAGCCCCCCGAGGACGAGAGGAGACCCCCGAAAACGAGCAAAGAGCCCCCAAAGTGAGCACAGCCCCCCCAAACCCAGCACAGCCCCGCGAGAACGAGAGGAGCCCCCCGAAAATGAGTGGAGACCCCCAAACCCAGCACAGCCCCCAAAACCCAGCACAGCCCCCCGAAACCGAACGGAGCCCCCCAAAAACCAGCGGAGCCCCCCGAAAACCAGCGGAGCTCCCCAAAACCCAGCACAGCCCCCCGAGAACGAGAGGAGACCCCCGAACCCAGCACAGACCCCCCAAAGTGAGCACAGCCCCCCCAAACCCAGCACAGCCCCCCGAGAACGAGAGGAGCCCCCCGAAAACGAGCACAGAACCCCCAAACTGAGCACAGCCCCCCCAAAGTGGGCACAGACCCCCCCCCTCAGCACCCCCAAAGACCCTCCAGAGACCCCCCCAGAGATGCCCCTAAACCCCCTCAGAACCCCTCCAGGACCCCCAAGACCCCCCAAGGACCACCCAGAACCCCCCCAAATCCCCCAGGACCCCCCCAAAACCCTCAGGGCCCCCCCAGAACCTCCCTCCAGACCCTCAAAGGACCCCCAGGACCCCCCAGAGACGCCCTTAAACCCCACCAGGGACCCCCATGGAGCCCAAGGGAACCCCCCCAAAACCCCCAAGATCCCCCCAAAACAACCCCCCCAGGGACCCCCCAAAAAGCCCCCAAAACCCCCAAGACCCCCCCAAAACCCCCCAGGATCCCCCAGAACCTCCCAGGACCCCCCCCAAAATCCCCAGGGACCCCCCAAAACCCCCCTAAAATGCCCAAGATCCCCCCAAAACCTCCCCAGGACCCCCCCAAGACCCCCCCAAAACCCCAAATACCCACCCAACCCCCACCCCAGGATCCCCCAGAACCTCCCAGGACCCCCCCCAAAATCCCCAGGGATCCCCCAAAACCCCCCCAAAATGCCCAAGACCCCCCCAAAACCCCCAAGACCCACACAAAACCCCCCCAAATCCCCCTAGATCCCCCCAAAACCCCCCGGGACCCCCCCGGGACCCCCACTCACGGCTGAGCCCGAGGCTGCGGCACTCCCAGCCCCGGCTGAGATTTTGGGGGGCGCAGTCGAACCAAAGGTTCAGCGCCTGCGAGTCCGGCAGCACCCACCAGCCCTGGGGGGCAGGGGAGGGGTGGGGGACCCCCAAAAGCACCCCAAAAATATCCCAAAACCGCCCCAAAAATACCCCAAAATCACAGCAAAAACAGCCCCAAAAACAACCCCTAAACACCCCCAAAAACATCCCCAAACCACCCCCAAAACATCCCCAAAAATATCCCAAAAACACCCCAAAAATATCCCAAAACATCCCAAAAACACCCCAAAAATATCCCCAAACACCCCAAAAACACCCCTGGGGACTTGGGGGTTCAGCAGTGTTTGGGGGGATCCCACTCTGGGATTTGGGGGTCCCAGGGTATTTTTGGAGTCCCTGGGGTGTTTTTTGGGGTCCCAGGGCTGTTTTTGGGATCCCAGGGACATTTTTGGGGGATCCCAGGGCTGTATTTTTGGAGGGTCCCAAGGGTCTTTTGGGGTCCCTGGTGTATTTTGGGGATCCCAAAGCTGTTTTTTGGGGGTCCCAGAGAAGTTTTGGGGGTCCCAGGGTATTTTTGGGGTCCCCGGGCTGTTTTTTGGGGGGTCCCAGGCAAGTTTTGGGGGTCCCAGGGCTGTTTTTGGGGTCCCGGGGACATTTTGGGGTCCCCGGGCTGTTTTTTGGGGGGTCCCAGGCAAGTTTTGGGGGTCCCAGGGGTGTTTTTGGGGGTCTCAGGGACATTTTTGGGGGTCCCAGGGCTGTTTTTGGGGTCCCAGGGACATTTTTGGGGGTCCCAGGGCTGTTTTTGGGGGTCTCAGGGACATTTTTGGGGGTCCCAGGGCTGTTTTTGGGGTCCCAGGGACATTTTTGGGGGTCCCAGGGCTGTTTTTGGGGTCCCAGGGACATTTTGGGGTCCCAGGGCTGGTTTTGGGGGGGTCCCAGGGGTATTTTGGGGTCCCAGGGACATTTTTGGGGGTCCCAGGGACATTTTTTGGGGGTCCCAGGGCAGTTTTTGGGGTCCCACCTTGCCCAGCGTGGCGAGGAAGAGCAGCAGCAGCACGAGCAGGTGAAGGGCGCTGACGGCAGCCGGGAGCAGCTCCATGGGGGGCTGGGGGAGAGGGGGTCGGGCACCCCAAAAACCCCCCGGGAGACCCCCAAAAACCACCCCAAAACCCCCCCCGGGAGACCCCCAAAAACCACCCCAAAAACCCCCGGGAGACCCCCAAAAACCACCCCAAAAACCACCCCAAAACCCCCCGGGAGACCCCCAAAAACCACCCCAAAAACCTCCCCGGGAGCCCCCGAAAAACTACCCCAAAAACCCCCCGGGAGCCCCCCAGAAACCACCCCGGGAGCCCCCCAAAAACCACCCCAAAAAAACCCCCGGGAGCCCCCCAAGAGTCCTTCAGAGCCCCCCAAACACCCCCCAAAAATCCCTCTGAGTCCCCCAAATCCCTCCTGAAGCCCCCCAAATCCTCTCAGAACTCCCCAAATCCCCTCCGAATTCCCCCAAAATCCCTCCGATCCCCCCAAATCCCCCCCGAATTTCCCCAAAATCCCTCCGAGCCCCCCAAATCCCCCCCAAATCTCCCCGAATCCCTCCAAATCCTCTCAGAACTCCCCAAATCACCCCCGAATCCCCCCAAAATCCCACTCAGAACCCCCGAATCCCCCCCAGATTCCCCCCGAATCCCCCCAAACCCTCTCAGAATCCCCCCAAAAACCCTCGAATCCCCCCAAAATCCCCTCGGAACCCCCAAATCTCCTCAGAACCCCCAAATCCCCCCCGAATCCCCCCGAATCCCCCCAAAACTCTTAGAGCCCCCCCAAATCCCACCCCAAACCCTCTCAGAGCCCCCCAAACCCCCCCCAAATCCCCCCCAAACCCCCCCCACCCACTTTTTTTGGGGGTCGCGCCTCTCCCGCAGCTCCGCTCGCTCGGTGCGGGGTGGGCGTGGCCTCCCCGCCCAGGCCACGCCCCCGAACGACCACACCCACCGCGACCACGCCCACAGCCGGTCACACACTCCCTGGCCACGCCCACCCCACATCCTGCCTTCTGATTGGGTGCTGATTTTTGGGAGGCGCCTGATTGGCGGAAAACTTTGGCAGCCTCTGATTGGCTGGGAGGGTTTTTTGGGTTTCCCCCCCTCCCTTCCCCGCGGCGCGCTGCGCTCTGATTGGTGCAGAAGGACAGGGGCGTGGTTTAAAGGTAAATAGCATCTTCTGATTGGCCGATGGCGCGGGGACCGCGCCCTGTTTGTGATTGGCTGCGAGCCCGAGCCCCGCCCAGCCTCTGATTGGTTGATTCGCGCTGAGGTGGAGAAAATCGCGGATCACGTGGTCCTTGTGGCCACGCCCTCTTTTCCGTCCGTGTCACGTGGTCGGGCGAGGCCCCGCCCCTGGCGACGGCGCCATGGCAACGGCGGGGGTCACGTGACCGCGGTCCGAGCGCGAGGGGAAATTTGGGGGGTCCCAGGGGGGGAAATTGGGGGGGGGTGGGAGATTTTGGGGGGTCCGGGACCCCATTTTGGGGGATTTGGGGCGGTGGGGTACGGGGGAGGGGGGGGGATGGGATTTGGGGGGATTTGGGGGGGCTGGGATGGAATTTAGGGGGCTGGGTTGGGATTTTGGGGGGGCTGGGATGGGATTTGGGGAGATTTGGGGGGTCTCAGATGGAATTTGGGGGGCTGGGATGGAATTTGGGGGGATTTTCGGGGTCTGGGATGGATTTTGGGGATCTGGGATGGGATTTGGGGGGATTTCGGGGGTCTGGGATGGATTTTGGGGGAATTTCGGGGGTCTCAGATGGATTTCGGGGGTCTCAGATGGAATTTGGGGGGTCTCAGATGGATTTTGGGGGTGATTTCGGGGGTCTCAGATGGAATTTGGGGGGTCTCAGATGGAATTTGGGGGTGATTTCGGGGGTCTCAGATGGAATTTGGGGGGTCTCAGATGGAATTTGGGGGTGATTTCGGGGGTCTCAGATGGAATTTGGGGGGTCTCAGATGGATTTTGGGGGTGATTTCGGGGGTCTCAGATGGAATTTGGGGGTCTGGGATGGAATTTGGGGGTCTGGGATGGATTTTGGGGGGATTTCGGGGGTCTGGGATGGAATTTGGGGGTCTGGGATGGATTTTGGGGGGATTTCGGGGGTCTGGGATGGAATTTGGGGGTCTGGGATGGATTTTGGGGGGATTTCGGGGGTCTCAGATGGAATTTGGGGGTCTGGGATGGAATTTGGGGGTCTGGGATGGATTTTGGGGGGATTTCGGGGGTCTCAGACCCCCCCCCCCCCCCACAGATGGCTGGGGCCCAGCGCCGCCTGGAGCTGCTGCAGGATCAGGTGCAGAGGGTGAGAGCGGGGGGGACACGGGTGGGGTCCCACAGACACGGGTGGGGGTCCCACGGACACGGGTGGGGGTCCCTGAGATGTGGGTGGGGTCCCACGGACACGGGTGGGGGTCCCACAGACACGGGTGGGGTCCCTGAGATGTGGGTGGGGGTCCCATGAACATGGGTGGGGTCCCTGAGATGTGGGTGGGGGTCCCATGGACACGGGTGGGGGTCCCTGAGATGTGGGTGGGGTCCCACGGACACGGGTGGGGGTCCCACAGACACGGGTGGGGTCCCTGAGATGTGGGTGGGGGTCCCACGGACACGGGTGGGGGTCCCACAGACACGGGTGGGGTCCCTGAGATGTGGGTGGGGGTCCCTGGACACGGGTGGGGGTCCCACAGACACGGGTGGGGGTCCCTGAGATGTGGGTGGGGGTCCCACAGACACGGGTGGAGTCCCACGGACACGGGTGGGGGTCTGGGGTCTCTGGGGGTCCCTTTGGGGGTCTCTGACCCGTTTTTGGGGTCTCTGACCCATTTTGGGGGTCCCTGACCCGTTTTTGGGGTCACTGACCCATTTTGGGGGTCTCTGACCCATTTTGGGGGTCCCTGACCCGTTTTTGGGGTCCCCCCAGGCCGGGGCGGCTCAGGGGGGGTCCCTGGGGGTCCCTGACCCGTTTTGGGGGTCCCTGACCCGTTTTTGGGGGTCCCTGACCCGTTTTTGGGGTCCCTGCCCCATTTTGGGGGTCCCTGACCCGTTTTTGGGGTCCCTGCCCCATTTTGGAGGTCCCTGACCCGTTTTTGGGGTCCCTAACCCGTTTTTGGGGATCCCTGACCCGTTTTTGGGGTCCCTGCCCCATTTTGGGGGTCCCTGACCCGTTTTTGGGGTCCCCTCAGGCCGGGGCGGCTCAGGGGGGGTCCCTGGGGGTCCCTGACCCGTTTTGGGGGTCCCTGACCCGTTTTTGGGGGTCCCTGACCCGTTTTTGGGGTCCCTGCCCCATTTTGGGGGTCCCTGACCCGTTTTTGGGGTCCCTGCCCCATTTTGGAGGTCCCTGACCCGTTTTTGGGGTCCCCCCAGGCCGGGGCGGCTCTGGGGGGGTCCCTGGGGGTCCTGCCCCCCCTGCGCCGGGAGCTGGAGCGGCTGCGGGGGGAGCGGCGGCGGCTGCGGCGCCTCCTGAGGGGGCGGCTGAGGGTGAGACCCCAAAAACAGCCCTGAGCCCCCCTAAAAATCAACCCTGAGCCCCAAAAATAACCCTGAAACCCCCAAAAACAGCCCTGAACCCCCAAAAACAGCCCTGAACCCCAGAAATAACCCCGAAGCCCCAAAAATCAATCCTGAAACCCCAAAATATCCTTGAACCCCCCAAAATCATCCCTGAGTCCCCCAAAAATCATCCCTGAACCCCCAAAAACAGCCCTGAACCCCAAAAATCAACCCTGAACCCCCCAAAACAGCCCTGAACCCCCAAAAACAGCCGTGAACCCCAAAAATCAACCCTGAACCCCCCAAAACAGCCCTGAACCCCCAAAAACAGCCGTGAACCCCAAAAATCAACCCTGAACCCCCAAAAATCATCCCTGAACCCCAAAAACAGCCCTGAACCCCAAAAATCATCCCTGAACCCCCCAAAATATCCCTGAACCCCCAAAACTCATCCCTGAACCCCCCCAAATCCTCCTGAGCCCCCAAAAATCCCTGTGACACCCCCAAAACCCTCCTGAACCCTGGGGAGTGGATCCCGGGGCAATCGAGCGCTGTGATTGGCTGGGGAGGGGATCCTGGGGTGTCAGAGAACTCTGATTGGCTGGGGGGGAGGTGGATCCTGGAGGGTTGTGATTGGCTGGGGGGGGGGGGGGTGGATCCTGGAGGGCTCTGATTGGCTGAGGGTTGATCCTGGAGGGCTCTGATTGGCTGGGGTGGATCTTGGAGGGCTCTGATTGGCTGAGGGTGGATCCCGGAGGGCTCTGATTGGCTGGGGGTGGATCTTGGAGGGCTCGGATTGGCTGGGGGTGGGATCTTGGAGGGCTCTGATTGGCTGGGGGGGGGGGTGGATCCCGGAGGGCTCTGATTGGCTGGGGGTGGATCCCAAGGGCTCTGATTGGCTGCAGGAGCTGGAGGAGACCCAGCGGGAGATCGAGGCCGAGCTGCAGCGAGCGGCGCCGGCGCCGAAGGACGGGTGGGGACCCCAAAAAACCCCCCAAAAAAACCCCAAAACCCCCCCAAAAAACCCCAAAAACCTCCCAAAAAACCCCCCAAAAAACCCCAAAAACCCCCCCAAAAACCCCAAAACCCCCCCCAAAAACCTCCCAAAAACCTCCCAAAAAACCCCCCAAAAAACCCTGATACCCCCAAACCTGACACCCCCAAATCACGTGGGACCCCGAAAACCCCCCTGGGACCCCCAAACCCGACACCCCCAAATCCCCCCGGGACCCCCCAAATCCCCCGGGAAACCCCGAACCCCCCGGGACCCCCCAAAACCCCCCCTGGGACCCCAAAATCCTCTCCAGGGACCCCCAAAATCCTCCCCGGGACCCCCCAAATCCCCCCCGGGACCCCCCAAAACCCCCCTGGGAGCCCCCAAAACGCCCCCGGGACCCCCCAAATCCCCCCCGGGACCCCCAAATCCCCCCCGGGACCCCCAAATCCCCCCCGGGACCCCCCAAAACCCCCCCGGGATCCCCCAAATCCCCCCCGGGACCCCCCAAATCCCCCCCGGGACCCCCAAATCCCCCCCGGGATCCCCCAAATCCCCCCCGGGACCCCCCAAATCCCCCCCGGGACTCCCCAAATCCCCCCCGGGATCCCCCAAATCCCCCCCGGGACCCCCCAAATCCCCCCCGGGATCCCCCAAATCCCCCCCGGGACCCCCCAAAACCCCCCCGGGACCCCCCAAATCCCCCCCGGGACCCCCAAAATCCCCCCCGGGACCCCCCAAATGCCCCCCGGGACCCCCGTTCCCCCCGGGACCGCCGCCGTTCTCGCTCCCGCAGCGCCCCGGGGGTCCCGCGGGGGTCCCGGGGGTCCCGGGGGGCTCCGGGCGAGGCCGAGCGGGGCCGGGAGCGGCAGCGGCGCCTGCGGAGCTTCCTGGAGACCAAGGGGCGGCAGCGGCCCCGAGCGGGTGCGGCCCGGGGAACCGGGAACCGGGGGGGACCGGGAACCGGGCACCGGGAACCGGGGGGTTAACGGGGAACCGGGGGGGACCGGGGGGACCGGAGGGAACGGGGGGAACGGGGGAAACGGGGAGAACGGGGAACCGGGAACCGGGCACCGGGAACCGGGGGGGGACCGGGGAACCGGGGAACCGGGCACCGGGAACCGGGAACCGGGGACCGGGAACCGGGAACCGGGGGGGACCGGGGACCGGGGACCGGGCACCGGGCACCGGGAACCGGGGGGTCAACGGGGAACCGGGGGGGACCGGGACGGAACCGGGGAACCGGGGGGTTAAAGGGGAACCGGGGGGGACCGGGGGGAACGGGGGAAACGGGGAGAACGGGGAACCGGGAACCGGGCACCGGGAACCGGGCACCGGGAACCGGGCACCGGGAACCGGGGGGGGACCGGGGAACCGGGGACCGGGGGGGGACCGGGGACCGGGAACCGGGGGGTTAACGGGGAACCGGGGGGAACGGGGAACCGGGAACCGGGGGGAACCGGGGGGGGATCGGGAACTGGGGGGTTAACGGGGAACCGGGGGGAACGGGGAACCGGGAACCGGGCACCGGGAACCGGGAACCGGGGGGGGACCGGGAACCGGGGACCGGGGGGGACCGGGAACCGGGGGGTTAACGGGGAACCGGGGGGAACGGGGAACCGGGGGGAACCGGGGGGGGATCGGGAACCGGGGGGTTAACGGGGAACCGGGGGGAACGGGGAACCGGGAACCGGGGGAGACCGGGACGGAACCGGGGAACCGGGGGGTTAACGGGGAACCGGGGGGGTCTGAGCGGCTACCGGGGGGATACCGGTGGGGTACCGGGGGGGAGTAACGGGGCTACCGGGGGGTACCGGGGCTAACGGGGATGACTGAGGGGCTACCGGGGGGGGGGGGGGGTAACGGGGGCTACCGGGGGACCAGGGGAGGTAACGGGGTTACCGGGGGAGATAACGGGGGTACCGGGGGGGTAACGGGGTTAACGGGCGTGTCTGAGTGGCTACCGGTGGGCTACCGGGGCTACTTGGGGGGTTACCGGGGGGGTGTGACGGGGCTACCGGGGGGCTACTGGGTTTCCGGGGCTGCCGAGGGGCAAGTGGGGGCTACTGGGGGCACCTCGGGGTGCTTGGGGTCCCTGGGGGGGATTTTGGGGGTCCCTGAGGGATTTGGGGGTCCCTGGGGGGATTTGGGGGTCCCGGGGAGGATTTTGGGGGTCCCTGGGGGGATTTTGGGGGTCCCTGGGAGGATTTTGGGGTCCCTGGGGGGGGATTTTGGGGGTCCCTGTGAGGATTTTGGGGTCCCTGGGGGGGGATTTTGGGGTCCCTGTGAGGATTTTGGGGGTCCTCATGGGTGTCCCCCCCCAGCACAGCCCCACCCGAAGCCCCGGGACCCCCCCGAGACCCCCGGGGACCCCCCTGAGGGGGTGGGGGAGGGGCTGGAGCCCCCCAAAAATGAGGAGGAGGAGGAGGAGACCTGGCTGGACGGTGAGGGGGGGCTGGGGGGGTTTGGGGGGGTCTGAGGGGTCCCATGGTGATTTTTGGGGTTCCCTGCTGATTTTTGGGGTTCAGGGGGGCTCCAATGGTGGGTTTTGGGGTTCGGGGGGGTCTCAGGGTGTTCCCATGGTGGTTCTGGGGCTCCCCTCCTGATTTTTGGGGTTCTCAAGTTGATTTTGGGGTCCCCCTGCTGATTTTCGGGGTGCAGGGGGCTCCCAGGGTGATTTTTGGGGTTCCCAGGGTGATTTTTGGGGTTCCGAGGTTGATTTTGGGGGTCCGTCCCAGGTTGATTTTGGGGTTCCCAGGTTGATTTTTGGGGTTCCCCGCTGATTTTGGAGGTGCAGGGGGGTTCCCAAGGTGGATTTTGGGGTTCCGAGGTGGATTTTGGGGGTCCCAAGTTGATTTTTGGGGTTCCCATGGTGATTTTGGGGTTCCCCCACTGATTTTTGGGGTTCCCATGGTGATTTTTGGGGTCCCCCCACTGATTTTAGGGTGCAGGGGGCTCCCAGGGTGGATTTTGGGGTTCCCTGTCAATTTTCAGGTTGCAGGGGGCTCCCAGGTTGATTTTTTGGGGTTCCCCTGCTGATTTTTGGGGTTCCCCGCTGATTTTTGGGGTGCAGGGGAGTTCCCAAGGTGATTTTTGGGGTTCCCAAGGTGGATTTTGGGGTCTCCCTGCTGATTTTTGGGGTTCCCCGCTGATTTTTGGGGTGCAGGGGGGTTCCCAAGGTGATTTTTAGGGTTCCCAAGGTGGATTTTGGGGTCTCCCTGCTGATTTTTGGGGTTCCCCGCTGATTTTGGGGTGCAGGGGCCTTCTCGCAGTTCCTGCTGCTGACGGAGCAGCAGCGGCAGCTGCAGGAGCTGCAGCAGGAGGTGGAGCAGGTGGGACCCCAAAACCCCCAAAAAACCCCAAAATCCTCCAAAACCACCCCAAAACCACCAAAATCCCCCCCAAAACCCCAAAATTCCCCCCCAAAATCCCCCCAAAACCACCAAAATCCCCCTGAAATCCCCCCAAACCCCCCAAAACCCCAAAAAACCCCAGAATTCCCCCAAAACCCCCCCAAAACCCCCCAAAATCCCTTCCCAACACCCCAAAAAAACCCCAAAACCCTTCCCAGCACCCCAAAACCCCCCAAACCCCTCCAGACCCCCCCAAATCCTCCCCAAACCTCCCCAAAACCCCTCTGGACCCTCCCAAATCCCCCCCAAATCCCCCAAAATCCCCTTCCAACAGCCCAAAAAAAACCCCAAAACCCCCCAAATCTCCTCCAAACCCCCCAAATCCTCCCCAAACCCCCCCAAAATCCCCCCAAACCCCCCAAATCCCCCCAAAATCCCCCCAAACCCCTCCCCAGCTCCGGGCCGCCGTGGCAGCCGCCGAGACCCCCGAGGAGGAGCCGGGGGGACCCCCGGGGGACCCCGAGCCGGAGCCCCGGGCAGGCACGGGGGGACCCCCGGGGAATTCGGGGTTCGGGGGGGGAAATTTGGGGTCTGGGGGGGGATTTGGGGTCCTTGGGGGGGAAATTTTGGGTCTGGGGGGGAATTTGGGGTCCTTGGGGGGCAAATTTGGGGTCTGGGGGAGGATTTGAGGTCCTTGGGGGGGAAATTTGGGGTCTGGGGGGGGATTTGGGGTCCTTGGGGGGGAAATTTGGGGTCTGGGGGGGGATTTGGGGTCCTTGGGGGGAAATTTGGGGTCTGGGGGGGAATTTGGGGTCTGGGGGGAAATTTGGGGTCTGGGGGGGAATTTGGGGTTTGGGGGGGAATTTGGGGTTTGGGAGGGGGAATTTGGGGTCTGGGAGGGGGAATTTGGGGTCTGGGAGGGGGAATTTGGGGTCTGGGGGGGAATTTGGGGTTTGGGGGGGAATTTGGGGTTTGGGAGGGGGAATTTGGGGTCTGGGAGGGGGAATTTGGGGTCTGGGAGGGGGAATTTGGGGTCTGGGGGGGAATTTGGGGTTTGGGGGGGAATTTGGGGTTTGGGAGGGGGAATTTGGGGTCTGGGGGGGAATTTGGGGTTTGGGGGGGAATTTGGGGTTTGGGAGGGGGAATTTGGGGTCTGGGGGGGAATTTGGGGTCTGGGAGGGGGAATTTGGGGTCTGGGGGGCGATCTGGGGTCCTGGAGGGGGAATTTGGGGTTCGTAGGGGTTAATTTAGGGGGATCCTGGGGGGGAATTTGGGGTTCGTGGGGGTGGAATTTGGGGTCCGAGGGGGCGATTTAGGGGGATCCTGGGGTGGAATTTGGGGTCTGGGGGGGGGTACACGCAGGTTTTTGGGGGTCCGGTCCGGTTTTTGGGGGGGGGGTGTCTCACGGGTGCGTCCCCCCCCAGGGCTGGGGGTGCTGCCGGCCCGGCTGGAGGGGGGGCCGGGGGCCGGGGACCCCCCCGGGGGCCCCCCCGGAATTGGGGACCCCCTGTGGGACCCCCCCGGAATTGGGGACCCCCTGTGGGACCCCCCCGGAACTGGGGACCCCCCCGGAACTGGGGACCCCCTGTGGGACCTCCCCGGAACTGGGGACCCCCTGTGGGACCCCCCCGGAATTGGGGACCCCCTGTGGGACCCCCCCGGAATTGGGGATCCCCCCGGAACTGGGGACCCCCTGTGGGACCCCCCCGGAATTGGGGACCCCCTGTGGGAGCAGCTGCGGCGCCTGGAGCTGGCCGTGAACCGGAGTGGGGAGCCGGGGACGGTGAGAGCAACTGGGGGAACTGGGAGCACTGGGAGGGACTGGGAGAACAGACTGGGAGTACTGGGGGGGACTGGGAGCACTGGGAGGGACTGGGATAACAGACTGGGAGTACTGGGGGGGACTGGGAGCACTGGGAGGGACTGGGAGCACAAACTGGGAACACTGGGAGGGACTGGGAGGGACTGGGAGAGAGAAACTGGGAGTACTGGGAACAACTGGGAGTACTGGGAGGGACTGGGAGAACAGACTGGGAGTACTGGGAGGGACTGGGAACACAAACTGGGAGTACTGGGAACAACTGGGAGCACTGGGAGGGACTGGGAACACAAACTGGGAGTACTGGGAACAACTGGGAGCACTGGGAGGGACTGGGAACACAAACTGGGAGTACTGGGAAGGACTGGGAGAACAGACTGGGAGCACTGGGAGTGACTGGGAGTTTGGGAAGGGGAGGTCGGGGGGTTTTGGGGGGGCAATTTTGGGTTCATTGGGGGAGAATTTGGGGTTCACGGGGATAATTTGGGGTTCATGGGGAAATTTTGGGGGTTCATTGGGAGAATTTGGGGGTTCATGGGGAAAAATTTGGGGTCCATTGGGGAAAATTTAGGGGTTCACGGGGATAATTGGGGAAAAATTTGGGGGTTCATGGGGGAGAATTTGGGGCTAATTTGGGATAATTTGGGGACTCATTTGGGATAATTTGGGGTTCACTGGGGAAATTTTGGGGTTCACGGGGATAATTTGGGGTTCATTGAGGAAATATTGGGGGATAATTGGGGAAAAATTTGGGGGTTCATGGGTAGAATTTGGGGGTTCATTGGGGAGAATTTGGGGGTTCATTGGGGAGAATTTGGGGGTCTTGCAGGTTTGGGGGTCCCCCCTCGGGGTTTGGGGTCCCCCAAAATTTTCGGGTCCCCCCTCGAGGTCTGGGGTCCCCAATCGGGGCTTGGGGTCCCCCCCCAATTTTGGGGGTCCCCGCTCGGGGTTTGGGGTCCCTGCTCGGGGTCTGGGGTCCTCCCCAATTTGGGGGTCCCCCCCAGTTTTGGTGTCCCCCCCAATTTTGGGGTCCCCCCCAGGTCCTGGCAGGGATCGAGCCCCGCTGGAGCCGCCCCCCCCCTCTGCGCCCCCCCAGCCCCAGGTGAGCCCCCCGGGACCCCCCAGACCCACCCTGGCAGCGGGGTGGGGGGGGTCACAGCACCCAAGGGTGCCCCCCACATCCCCCCCGCCCCCCAGGGAGGAGGAGGAGGAGGAGAGACCCCTGAGCCCCCGAGAGCTGCGGGAGAGGGTCCTGAGAGAGGTGGGGGCACGGGGGGCTGGCACCCTTGGGTGGGGGTCCTGAGAGAGGTGGGGGCACGGGGGGGCTGGCACCCTTGGGTGGGGGTCCTGGCACCCATAGAGGGGTTCTGGGACATGAGGGGGGGTCCCAGCCCTATGGGTGGGGGTCCCGGTGCCGTGGGTGGGGTCCTAGCCCTATGGGTGGGGGTCCCAGCCCTATGGGTGGGGGGTCCCAGTGCCGTGGGTGGGGTCCCAGCCCTATGGGTGGGGTCCCAGCCCTATGGGTGGGGTCCCAGCCCTATGGGTGGGGGGTCCCGGTGCCGTGGGTGGGGGTCCCAGCCCTATGGGTGGGGGTCCTGGTGCCATGGGTGGGGTCCCAGCCCTATGGGTGGGGGGTCCCGGTGCCGTGGGTGGGGGTCCCAGCCCTATGGGTGGGGTCCCAGCCCTATGGGTGGGGGTCCCGGTGCCATGGGTGGGGTCCCAGCCCTATGGGTGGGGGTTCCAACCCTATGGGTGGGGGTCCCGGTGCCATGGGGGGGGTCCCAGCCCTATGGGTGGGGGTCCCAGCCCCATGGGTGGGGGTCCCAGCCCTATGGGTGGGGTCCCAGCCCCATGGGTGGGGTCCCAGCCCCATGGGTGGGGTCCCAGCCCTATGGGTGGGGGGTCCTGGACGCGCGGGTGCCCCCCCAAGCCCCCTCCTCCCACAGGTGCTGAGCCGCGAGGGACCCCTCCCCACCCCCCGGCTGAGTCTGGGGGGTCCCCGCGACCCCCCCGGGCCCTGAGCCCCTCCCCCCCCGTTCCCGCGGCAACCGCGTCAATATTTGGGGCGGTGGCGGCCGCGTTGTCCCGGTAACGGCCCAAACTTCCCAAAACAGCCCGAAACGGCCCAAAAACCAGCGGGGGGAGGGGCGGGGGCGCCGCCCTTCGTCCCCCCCGTGGCACCCACCCACCCACGGGCTGCGGACGCACGTGGGGGCCCCTCCCCCGCCCCGGGGACCCCCCCCCGCCCCGGGGACCCCCGCCCGGTTCGTGGTGATGCCGTGACGTCATTCCCGGGACCCCCGTGACGTCACACCCCGCCGGCCACGCCCCCTGGGGCACCGCCCGGAGCGGCGCGAGCGGGACCGGCCCGGCGGAGAGACCCGAAGGGAGCCGAACCGGCCCGAGCGGAGCCGAACCGGGAGGCGCCGAACCGCTCCGGAGACACCCGAACCGGCCCGAGCGGAGCCGAACCGGGAGGCGCCGAACCGCTCCGGAGACACCCGAACCGGCCCGAGCGGAGCCGAACCGGGAGGCGCCGAACCGCTCCGGAAACAGCCGAACTTGGACTCGAAGCGGGAGCCGAACACTCCCGGAGGGAGCCGAACTCGCTCGGGGGGGGGCCCGAACGTGGACACGAAACTGTTCGGAGGGTCCCGAACCCGCCTGAGGGAAACCGAACCGGGAGGAGCCGAACCGGGAGGAGCCGAACCGGGAGGAGCTCCGGAGAGACCGAACGGTCCCGAACCCGCCTGAGGGAACCGAACCGGGAGGAGCCGAACCGGGAGGAGCCGAACCGGGAGGAGCTCCGGAGAGACCGAACGGTCCCGAACCCGCCTGAGGGAACCGAACCGGGAGGAGCCGAACCGGGAGGAGCCGAACCGGGAGGAGCTCCGGAGAGACCGAACGGTCCCGAACCCGCCTGAGGGAGCCGAACCGGGAGGAGCCGAACCGAGAGGAGCCCAACTGCTCCGGAGGGATCGAACGGTCCTGAACCGGCCCGAGGGAGCCGAACCGTCCCGAACCACCCGAACCGGGAGGAGCCCAACTGCTCCGGAGGGACCGAACGGTCCCGAACCCGCCTGAGGGAACCGAACCGTCCCGAACCCGCCTGAGGGAACCGAACCGTCCCGAACCCGCTCCGGACAGACCCGAACCGTCCCGAACCGGGAGGAGCCCAACCGCTCCGGAGAGACCCGAACCGTCCCAAACCGCCCGAGCCGGGAGGAGCCGAACCGTCCCGAACCACCCGAACCGTCCCGAACCACCCGAACCGGCAGCGTCCCGCGCCAAGGGACCGGAACCCGCCCGGAGGGGACCCGAACCGGGACCCCGAACCGGGACCCGAACCGGGACCCCGAACCAGGACCCCGAACCGGGACCCCGAACCGGGACCCCGAACCGGGACCCCGAACCGGGACCCGAACCGGCACCGTCCCGTCCGTAAGGACCCGAACCGAACTCCCCAAAAACTCCTCCGGAACAGCCCGAACGCGCTCGGGTGAGTGCCGGGACCCTCGGGGGTCTCCCCGGACCTCGGGGGTCTCCTCCAGAACTTTGGGGTCTCCTCTGCCCTTCGGGGGTCTCCCCCGGAACTTTGGGGTCTCCTCCGCCCCCTCGGGAGTCTACCCGCCCCTCGGGGGTCTCCCCGGACCCTCGGGGGTCTCCCCCGGAACTTTGGGGTCTCCTCCGCCTCTCGGGGGTCTCCTCCAGAACTTTGGGGTCTCCTCCGCCCCTCGGGGGTCTCCTCCAGATCCTTGGGGTCTCCCGGGACCCTCGGGGGTCTCCTCCGCCCCCCGGGGGTCTCCCCCAGAACTTTGGGGTCTCCTCCGCCCCTCGAGGGTCTCCCCCGTCCCCCGGGGGTCTCCTCCGCCCCTCGGAGGTCTCCCCCATATCCTTGGGGTCTCCCCCATATCCTTGGGGTCTCCCCCATATCCTTGGGGTCTCCCTCGCCTTTCGGGGGTCTCCCCCAGAACTTTGGGGTCTCCCCCGCCTCTCGGGGGTCTCCTCCTCCCCTCGGGGGTCTCCCCCGCCCCCCGGGGGTCTCCCCGTCCCCCGGGACCCCCGCCCATCACCCACAGGATGCAGCCAGCGCCCGGCCGGGGCGGGGATGAGGCGGGGGCGGGGGGAGAGGAAGGAGAATTTTCCGAGGCCTTTTATGGGCACAGCCCTGACCGCGCCCACCCCCGGGACCCCCGGGACCCCCGGGGGGAACCCCAGGATCCCCCCAGTGCAGGGAATCCCCCCCCCCAAAATCCCAGTTTCCTTCACTCCTTCCAGCCCCCCAAAACCCTCTCCAGCCTCCCCAAAATCCTCTCCAGCCCCCCAAAATCCTCTCCACTCCCCCAAAACCCTCTCCAGCCCTCCATTAAAAAATAAATTACAAAAAGAAAAAAAAAAGTTTTAAAATTTACCCCAAATACCATTAAAAAATAAATTATCAAAAAAAAAAACCCACAAAAAAAAGTAAATGTTTAACCCCCGGACCCCATTAAATAATAAATTATGAAAAAAAACCCCACACAAATAAAGGTAAAAATTTAACCCCAACCCCATTAAAAAATAAATTACAAAAAGAAAACTAAAATTAAAAATTTACCCCCAATAACCAAATACCCCCCAGTACCCACCCCAAAACCCCCCAAGCCCCCCAATACCCACTCCAAAACACCCCAATACCCAAATACCCCCCAAAACCCCCCAATACCCACCCAGCACCCCAATACCCAATACCCAAATACCCAATACCCAATACCCAAATACCCAAATACCCCCCAATACCCACCCAGCACCCAATATCCAATATCCAAATACCCAATACCCAACCCAATCCCCACCCCAAAACCCCCCAATACCCACCCCAAGACCCCTCAATACCCAAATACCCAATACCCAAATACCCACCCCAAAACCCAATACCCAAAACCCCCAATACCCCAATACCCCAATACCCAAATAGCCACCCCAAAACCCCCAATACCCAAATACCCCAATACCCCCATACCCCCGAATACCCAAATACCCCAATACCCCCATACCCCCCAATACCCCAATACTCCAATAACCCCCAATACCCCAATACCCCCCAATACCCCCCAATACCCAAACCCCCAACACCCAAACCCCCCGTAACCCCCCGAAACCCTGTCCCCCTCTCTCCGCAGCCGCCGCGATGCCCGCCCCGTGCCGCCCCCCGTCCCTTCTGCGCTGCGTCCAGGCCCTCAGCGCGCTGCTGGCGCTGGCGCTGGCCGCGGCCCCGGGCTACTGGCACTCGGGCGAGGGCGACGGCTGCCTGTCCGCCTGGGCCTTGTCCTTCGTCTTCACCCTCCTCCTCCTCCTCCACGACGCCCTCCGCCGCCCGCCGCCCCGCCGCGACCTCCCGCTGGCCCTGGCGCTGGCCGCCGCCATGGCTTGCGCCACCGCCACCGTCCTGTGGCCGCTGGGCCACCTGCGCGGGCACGAGGGCGGCCAAGGTCGCCCCCGCGCCCTCCGCGCCGCCGCCGCCGCCGCCTCGGCCGTGGCCACGCTGGCCTACGCCGCCGAGGTCGCCCGGGACCGGGCGCGACCCGGCGAGGCCGCCCCGTACTTGGCGACCCCGTCCGGGCTGCTCAAGGTGGCCGAAGCCTTCCTCGCCCTCGTCCTCCTCGGGCTGTCGGCCGAGCTGGGCGCGGCGTCGGGGCCGGCGGCCTTGCGCTGGTGCCTGGGCATCTTCTGCGTGTCCTTCGTGCTGGGCGTGCTGCTGGTGGGGGGCTGCCTGCTGGGCTGGGGGTGGTGCGGCTGGATGCGGGACCCCGAGGGGATGCGCTGGGGGCTGGGGGTCTACGCGGGGCTGGGGGTGCTGGCCTACGGGGCGGCCACGGTGCTGTGGGCGCTCTACAGCTTCTCGGACGACGTGGGCGGCCAGGCGCGGAGACCCCACGGCTGCCCCGCCACCTGCGCCTGGGACAGGAGGGTGCTGGTGGCCGTGCTCAGCGGGCTCAACCTGGTGGCGTTCGGCGTGGATTTGGGGCAGACGGGACGGTTGGTGCTGTTGAGGGCGTGAGGGGGGGTCTCCAGGGTGAGTGGTGGTGGGGGGGGGGATACTGGGGGGGTCAGAACAGTAACGGGGGTCTGGGGTCACCCCAGGGTGGGATCCGGCCTCTCTGGGGGTCTGGGGGTCACCCTAAGGTGGGATCCAGCCTCTCTGGGGGTCTGGGGTCTCCCGCAGGTTGGGATCGGGGTCTTTGTGGGGGTCTGGGGTGATCGCTGGGGTGGGATCAGGCTCCCAAAGGATTCTTCTGTGGAGGTTTGGGGTCCTAAGAGGGATCTGGAGGGGGATTGGGGTCTGGGGGGCACCCCGGGGTGGGATCCGGCCTCTCTGGGGGTCTGGAGTCACCCCAGGGTGGGATCCAGCATCTCTGGTGGTCTGGGGTCACCCCAGGGTGGGATCCGGCCTCTCTGGGGGTCCGGAGGTCACCCCAGGGTGGGATCAAGCTCCTAATGGGAGCCCTGGACCCTCTATAGGGCAAGACTGAGTTCCTAATGGGGGTCTGGGGTCACCCCAGGGTGGGATCCAGCATCTCTGGTGGTCTGGGGTCACCCCAGGGTGGGATCTGGCCTCTCTGGGGGTCTGGGGTCCTCTCCTGGGATTGGATCAGACTCCAAATGGGAGCCCTGGACCCTCTATGGGGCAGGATTGAGCCCCTAATGGTGGTCTGGGTGTGACCAGGTGGGATCGGGATGCTAATGGGGGTCTGGGGTCTCCCCATGGGATGAGATCAAGCCCCTCATGGGAGCCCTGGACCCTCTGTAGGGCAGGACTGAGCCGCTAATGGGGGTCTGGGGGTCACCCCAGGGTGGGATTCAACCTCTCTGCGAGTCTGGGGTCACCCCAGGGTGGGATCCAGCCTCTCTGGTGGTCTGGGGTCTCCCCAGGGTGGGATCAAGCCCCTAATGGGGGTCCTGGACCCTCTATAGGGCAGGATTGAGCCCCTAATGGGGGTCTGGGGGTGACCAGGTGGGATCGGGATGCTAATGGGGGTCTGGGGTCTCCCCGTGGAGTGAGATCGAGCCCCTCATGGGAGCCCTGGATCCTTTTTTGGGGCATTCCTGGTCCTTATCAGGGTGGGGGTCCCCTCTGGGGAGATAACGGGACCCCAGTGGGGGTCCTGGTTCCTCTGTGGGGTGGGATCCAGCCCTGGCAGGGGTCTGGGGTCACCCCAGGGTGGGGTTGGGTGCTAAATGGGTTCTGCATCCTCTATGGGGCGGGATCTGGCGATTTTGGGGCTCTGGGATCAAGTGCCTGGAGGGAAGTTGGGATCACAAGGGGGTCTTGGGGAGGGGGACACCGCCGAGGCCTTAATTTGGGGGGTGAAAATGTCATTAAAGAGATATTTCTGCTTCTTAATGAGCTGCTGAGTGTCTGTGATGGAGCGTGAGGGAGGGAAAAGTGTGGGAAATGTGAGGGGAAAATGATGGGAAACGGGAAGGGGGGAGAGGGAAAGAAATTTGAGGGGAAAAGGGGAGGGATAGGGAAAAGAGGAGAAAATGGGGAAAAAAACATGAGGGGGGAAGAGGGTAAGAAATTTGAGGGGAAAGGGGGAGGGATGGGGAAAAGAGGAGATAATGGGGAAAAAAAACTTGAGTGTGGGGAGGCTGAGGGGGAAAAGAGAGGGAAAAAGGCAGGAAGTGTGAGAGGAAAAAGGGTAGAAAAGGTGAGGGGGAAAGGGTGGGAAATGTGAGGGGGGAAAAGGGAAGAAAATATGAGGGAAAAAAGCCAGGAAATATGAAGGGAAAAGGCAGGAAGTGTGAGAGGAGAAAGGGCAGAAAATGTGAGGGGAAAAAGGGAGGGGAACGTGAGGGGGAAAATGGTGGGCAACATGAGGGGGAAGAGGGTAAGAAATTTGAGGGGAAAAGGGGAGGGATGGGGAAAAGAGGAGAAAATGGGGAAAAAACGTGAAGGGCAAAGTGTGGGAAGTGTGAGGGGGGAAAGGGTGAGAAAAGAGAGGAAAAAAGCAGCATGTGTGAGAGAAAAAGGCAGAAAATGTGAGGGGAGAAAAGGGCGGGAAACGTGAGGGGGAAAAATGGAAATGTGAGGGGGAAAGAGTGGGAAATGAGGGGGGGAAATGGTGGGAAATGTGAGGGGGAAAAGGGAAAGAAATATGAGGAGAAAAGAGCGGGAAATGTGAGGGGAGAAAATGAAGAGAAACGTGAGGGGAGAAAAAGGGGGGAAATGTGAGGGGGGAAAAAAAAGGAAATGTGAGGGGAAAAAGAGTGGGAAATTTGAGGGGGAAAATAGTGGAAAATTTAAGGAGGAAAAGGGCAGGAAATGTGAGGGGAGAAAATGAAGAGAAATGGGAGAAAAAGCAAGATCCACGAGTGGATACAGAGCCAGGAAAGACGAAGGGAAAAGAGAAGAAAAGACAAAGTGGAAAAGGTGGGAAATGTGATGGGGGCGAAAAAAAAGGAAATGTGAGGGGAAAAGTGAGGGGGGAAAAAAAAGAAATGTGAGGGGAAAAGAGTGGGGAATGTGAGGGGGAAAATGTGGGGAATGTGGGGGGGGAAAAAAGGAAATGTGAGGGGAAAAGAGTGGGGAATGTGAGGGGAAAAAGGGGAAGAAATGTGAGAGGAGAAAAAGAAGAGAAATGTGAGGGAGAAAAGGGTAGAAAATGTGAGGGGAAAAAAATAGTGGGAAACTTGTCAGGAGGGGAAAAAAAGGGTGGGAAACATGAGGGGGAAAAGAGTGGGAAATGTGAGGGGAGAAAATGGCGGGAAAAGAGAGGAGAGAAAAGGGCGGGAAATGTGAGGGGAAAAAAGGGGGGAAACATGAGGGGAAAAAAAGGAAATGTGAGGGGAAAAGTGTGGGAAATGAGAGGGGGAAATTATGGGAAATGTGAGGGGGAAAAGGAGAAGAAATGTGAGGGGAGAAGAAGAAGAGAAATGTGAGGGAAGAAAAGGGAAGGAAACATGAGGAGAGAAATGAAATGTGAGGGGGGAAAAAGGAAATGTGAGGGGGAAAGTGTGGGAAATGAGAGGGGGAAATTGTGGAAAATGTGAGGGGGAAAAGGAGAAGATATATGAGGAAAGAAAAGGGCAGGAAATGTGAGGGGAGAAAGGGTGGGAAACATGAGGGGAGAAAATGAAGAGAAATGTGAGGGGAGAAAAAGGCAGGAAATGTGAGGGGGAAAAATGGAAATGTGAGGGGGGAAAAGTGGGAAACGAGAGGGGGAAAATGGTGGGAAATGTGAGGGGGAAAGAGGAAGAAATATGAGGAGAAAAGAGCGGGAAATGTGAGGGGAGAAAAAGGGGGGAAATATGAGGGGAAAAAGGGTGAGAAATGTGATGGGGTTAAAAAAAAGGAAATGTGAGGGGAAAAAGAGTGGGAAATTTGAGGAGGAAAAGGGCAGGAAATGTGAGGGGAGAAAATGAAGAGAAATGGGAGAAAAAGCAAGATCCACGAGTGGATACAGAGCCAGGAAAGACGAAGGGAAAAGAGAAGAAAAGACAAAGTGGAAAAGGTGGGAAATGTGATGGGGGTGAAAAAAAAGGAAATGTGAGGGGAAAAGAATGGGAAATGAGAGGGGAAAAATGTGGGAAATTTGAGGGGGAAAAAAGGAAATGTGAGGGGAAAAGAGTGGGAAATTTGAGGGGGAAAATGGTGGGAAATGTGATGGGGGTGAAAAAAAAGGAAATGTGAGGGGAAAATGTGGGGAATGTGAGGGGGAAAATGTGGGAAATTTGAGGGAAAAAAAAAGGAAATGTGGGGGGAAAAGAGTTGGGAATGAGAGGGGAAAAAAAAGGAAATGTGAGGGGAAAAAAAGGAAATGTGAGGGGAAAAGAGTTGGGAATGAGAGGGGAAAAATGTGGGAAATTTGAGGGGAAAAAAAAGGAAATGTGAGGGGAAAAGAGTGGGGAATTTGAGGGGGAAAATTCCTCCCCAAAACGAAGCACAGACTCTGGGGAATTGCTCAGATTCTTTATTTTTTGGGGGTTTTTTGTCACCCACACAATCTTCTTTTCCTTCTCCCGGCCGTGCACGATGGTGCTGGGCTGGAGGTGGCGAAAATGGGGGTCAGCGCCCCAAAATTTGGGGGAATCCCCTCAAATTTGACCTCAAAATCCATCCCGCTAATTAAACACCCGCCCCCTTAAATACCCCCTAATTAAATACCCCCTAATTAAAAACCCCCTAATTAAACCTTAGCCTGAATTACAAATATACCAAATACAGCCTCAAAAATCACCATTAAATCTCCTTAATTAAAGTCCTCCCTAATTAAAATACCTAATTTAATAACTCCATTTAACTCCCTCAATTAAAGACCTTCTTAACACCCCTAATTTAACAACTCCATTAAACTCCCCCAATTAAAGACCTCCCTAATTAACACCCCTAATTTAATATTTCCATTTAACTCCCTCAATTAAAGACCTCCCCAATTAACACCCCTAATTTAATAACTCCATTTAACCCCCCCAATTAAACCCCCCAATTAAACCCCTCAATTAAAACACCCCAATTAAACCCAAGTAAAAACCAATTTAACCCCCCCAAGACCCCTCAATTAATCCCCCTCAATTAACCCCCCCAATTAACCCCCCCCAATTAACACACCCCAATCTAACAACCCAATCAAACCCCCCAATTAAAGCTGCTCTAATTAATACCCCCTCCCAACAAATTAAGCCCCCTCTCACCATTTTTTTGTCACCATCACTGAGGCACTGTGGAAGGGAGAGAAACTCATTGAGGGGGCTTCAGCTCCCCCCCAAATATCAGGAACCCCTCCCAAGGTACCCCCAAAATTTTGGGGAACCCCCCCCAAATCTTGAGGACCTCCCCAAAATTTTGGGGTGCCCCTTCTCCTTTCCATTATTCCTTCACCTCCTTGTACCACGACCCTCCCCCAGGTATCCACCACCTCCCTAAAAAATTTTGGGAACTCCTCCCCGATTTTTGGGGATCCCCCAGATTTTGGGGACCCTCCCATGATTTTGGGGACACTCCCATGATTTCGGGGACCCCCTCAAACCTTGAGGACCTCCCCCAAATTTTGGGGTGCCCCTTCTCCTTTCCATTATTCCTTCCCCCAGCACCTCCCCTTTGTACCACAACCTTCCCCCAGATATTCACAAATTCCCCCCAAATTTTGGGAACTCCTCCCCGATTTTGGGGATCCATCAGATTTTGGGGACCCCCCCATGATTTTGGGGACCCCCTCAGACCTTGAGGACCTCCCCCAAATTTTGGGGTGCCCCTTCTCCTTTCCATTATTCCTTCACCCCCTTGTACCACAACCCTCCCCCAGGTATCCACCACCTCCCTAAAAAATTTTGGGAACTCCTCCCCGATTTTGGAGATCCCCCAGATTTTGGGGACCCTCCCATGATTTTGGGGACCCCCCATGATTTCGGGGACCCCCTCAGACCTTGAGGACCTCCCCCAAATTTTGGGGTGCCCCTTCTCCTTTCCATTATTCCTTCCCCCAGCACCTCCCCCTTGTGCCACAACCTTCCCCAGATATTCACAAATTCCCCCCAAATTTTGGGAACTCCTCCCCGATTTTTGGGGATCCCCCAGATTTTGGGGACCCCCCCATGATTTTGGGGAGCCCCTCAAACCTTGAAGACCTCCCCAAATTTTCGGGTGCCCCTTCTCCTTTCCATTATTCCTTCCCCCCTTGTACCACAACCCTTCCCCAGGTATCCACCACCTCCCCCAAAATTTTGGGAACTCCTCCCCGATTTTTGGGGATCCCCCAGATTTTGGGGACCCCCCATGATTTCGGGGACCCCCTCAAACCTTGAGGACCTCCCCCAAATTTTGGGGTGCCCCTTCTCCTTTCCATTATTCCTTCACCCCCTTGTACCACAACCCTCCCCCAGGTATCCACCACCTCCCTAAAAAATTTTGGGAACTCCTCCCCGATTTTTGGGGATCCCCCAGATTTTGGGGACCCCCCCATGATTTCGGGGACCCCCTCACCCCGAATCTCGAGCCGACACTCGGTCAGGGCCTCGCCCAGCTCGTTGACAGCCCTGCAGGTGTAGGTGCCGCCGTCGAAGGGTCCCGGCTTGCGGATCAGCAGCGTCAGGACCCCCTGGCTGTGCCTGGCCAGGAATTTGGGGTCCTCCCCGATGGCCACCTGGTTCTTCAGCCACACCACCTTGGGCTGCGAGGGACACACCTGGCCAGGTGAGGCCCCAACGCACCCCAAAAATATCCCAAGGTACCCCAAAAATGCCCCAAGGTACCCCAAAAACCACCCAAGGTACCCCAAAAACTCCCAGACCTGAGGGTGGGTTCACAGCCCCACAGGGACACCCCAAAATCCCTTCCTCAGGTGAACCCCACACCTGGATCTTCAGGCTGGGAGGGGCACACCTGGGCAGGTGAGGCCCAAACGTACCCCAAAAACCACCCAAGGTACCCCAAAAACCACCCAAGGCACCCCAAAAACTCCCAGACCTGGGGATGGGTTCACAGCCTCATTATGACACCCCAAAATCCCTTCCTCAGGTGAACCCCACACCTGGTTCTTCAGCCACACCACCTTGGGCTGCGAGGGACACACCTGGCCAGGTGAGGCCCAAACGCACCCCAAAAATATCCCAAGGTACCCCAAAAACCACCCAAGGCACCCCAAAAACTCCCAGATCTGGGGATGGGTTCACAGCCCCACGGGGACACCCCGAAATCCCTCCCTCAGGTGAACCCCACACCTGGATCTTCAGGATGGGAGGGGCACACCTGGCCAGGTGAGGCCCAAACGCACCCCAAAAACCACCCAAGGTACCCCAAAAACCACCCAAGGTACCCCAAAAACCACCCAAGGTACCCCAAAAATACCCCAAGGCACCCCAAAAACCACCCAAGGCACCCCAAAAACCACCCAAGGTACCCCAAAAATGCCCCAAAACTCATCCAGGACCCCAAAATCTCCACTCAGGACCCCAAATCTCCACCCAAACCCCCCTAATTTTGGGGTGAACGTGCTCAGGGGGACCCCAAAATCCCCTCAGGACCCCAAATCTTCATCCAAACCCCCCAAATTTTGGGGTGAACATGCTCAGTGGGACCCCAAAATCCCCCCAGGACCCCCAAACTGGCCCCCAAGACCCCCCATAATTATCCAGTTAAGAGCAGAGTGGTTAATTTTTGATTCTTAACCCCAAAACCCACCCAGAACCCCCCCAAATCTCCACCTAGGACACCCAAACCCCCCTAGTTTCGGGGTGAGCGTGCTCTGGGGGACCCCAAAACCCACCCAGGACCCCCAAATCTTCATCCAAACCCCCCTAATTTTAATGGGAACAGTATCAGGGGGACCCCAAAATCCCCTCAGGACCCCAAATCTCCACCCAAACCCCCCTAATTTTGGGGTGAACATGCTCAGGGGTACCCCAAAACCTGACCAGGACCCCAAATCTTCATCCAAACCCCCCTAATTTTGGGGTGAACGTGCTCAGGGGGACCCCAAAACCTGACCAGGACCCCAAATCTTCATCCAAACCCCCGTAATTTTTGGGTGAACAGGCTCAGGGGTACCCCAAAACCTCCTCAGGACCCCCCAAACTGACCCCCATAATTATCCCCACCCATCCAGTTAAGAGCGGAATGGTTAATTTTTGATTTTTAACCCCAAAACCCACCCAGAACCCCCCCAAATCTCCACCTAGGACCCCCAAACCCCCCTAATTTCGGGGTGAGCGTGCTCTGGGGGACCCCAAAATCCCCTCAGGACCCCAAATCTCCACCCAAAGCCCCCTAATTTTAATGGGAACAGTATCAGGGGGACCCCAAATTCCTCCCAGGACCCCCAAATCTCCACCCAAACCCCAAATCTCCATCCAAAGCCCCCTAATTTCAGGGTGAACGTGCTCAGGGGGACCCCAAAATCCCCTCAGGACCCCAAATCTTCATCCAAACCCCCCCAAATTTTGGGGTGAACATGCTCAGGGGGACCCCAAAATCCCCCCAGGACCCCCAAACTGACCCCCAAGACCCCCCCATAATTATCCAGTTAAGAGTGGAGTGGTTAATTTTTGATTTTTAACCCCAAAACCCACCCAGAACCCCCCCAAATCTCCACCTAGGACCCCCAAACCCCCCTAATTTCGGGGTGAGCGTGCTCTGGGGGACCCCAAAATCCCCTCAGGACCCCAAATCTCCACCCAAAGCCCCCTAATTTTAATGGGAACAGTATCAGGGGGTCCCCAAAACCCCCTCAGGACCCCAAATCTCCATCCAAACCCCCCTAATTTTGGGGTGAACAGGCTCAGGGGGACCCCAAAATCCCCTCAGGACCCCAAATCTTCATCCAAACCCCCCTAATTTTGGGGTGAACGTGCTCAGGGGGACCCCAAAATCCCCTCAGGACCCCCAAATCTCCACCCAGGACCCCAAATCTCCACCCAAACCCCCCTAATTTTGGGGTGAACAGGCTCAGGGGGACCCCAAAATCCCCCCAGGACCCCAAATCTCCATCCAAAGCCCCCTAATTTCAGGGTGAACGTGCTCAGGGGGACCCCAAAATCCCCCCAGGACCCCCAAACTGACCCCCAAGACCCCCCCATAATTATCCAGTTAAGAGCGGAGTGGTTAATTTTTGATTTTTAACCCCAAAACCCACCCAGAACCCCCCCAAATCTCCACCTAGGACCCCCAAACCCCCCTAATTTCGGGGTGAGCGTGCTCTGGGGGACCCCAAATTCCCCCCAGGACCCCTCCCCAGACCTTGGGGTGCCCCCTGACCGCGCAGTTGAGGGCGGTGGAGTATCCGGCCACGGCGCTGCGATCCACCAGCGGGGTCAGGAACTGGGGGGCCGAGCGGAAATCGTGCTCCTGGTACTGGGGGGGCTTCAGCCGCAGCTCTGGGGGGGGGTCCCACAGCAGTTAGGGGGACCCCGAAATTCTCAAGGGGGTGAGAATTGTCTGGGGTTCCACCCCCGACCTCAAAAATGGGTGGGTGAAATCAGGGTGAGACCCCAGTGCCAAAAAAACCCCTTTAAAAATCTTCATAAAGTCACCGTTAAACACGCCAAAATTAATGCCTCACAATTAAACAGACAGCAATTCATTAAAAATACTAATTAAGAGGTTAATTAAGGCTGTGGTTTTGGGGTTGGGGGTTTGGGGATGCTGGAAGTGGTTTTGGGATCGTGGGGATCTTCCTGAGACCACAGGAAATGCAACGAATCTCTTCAAATCTACCCCAAAATCACCTCAAATCCTCCCAAAATCACCTCAAATCCTCCCAAAATCACCTCAATAGCTCCCAAAAATACCTCAACACCCCCCAAATCCCTTCAAATCTACCCCAAAATCACCTCAAATCCCCCCAAAAGCAACTCAACCCCCCCTCAATCCACCTCAAATCCCCCCAAAACCACCTTGGACCTCCTGAAAAACACCCCAAAATCACCTCAAATCCCCCAAAAAACACCTCAAATCACTGAAAAATCACCTCAAATCCCTTCAATCTCCCCACAAAACCATCTCAAATGCCCCCAAAATCACCTCAACACCCCCCAAAAACACCTCAACACCCCCCAGATCCCTTCAAATCTACCCCAAAATCACCTCAAATCCTCCCAAAATCACCTCAAATCCTCCCAAAATCACCTCAATAGCTCCCAAAAATACCTCAACACCCCCCAAATCCCTTCAAATCTACCCCAAAATCACCTCAAATCCTCCCAAAATCACCTCAAATCCTCCCAAAATCACCTCAATAGCCCCCAAAAATACCTCAACACCCCCCAAATCCCTTCAAATCTACCCCAAAATCACCTCAAATCCCCCCAAAAGCAACTCAATCGCCCCTCAATCCACCTCAAATCCCCCCCAAACCACCTTGGACCTCCTGAAAAACACCCCAAAACCACCTCAAACCCCCCCAAAACCACCTCAAATCCCCCCAAAACCCCCAAATCCCTTCAGTGTCCCCCAAAACCATCTCAAACCCCTGAAAACCACATCAACATCCCCCCCAAATCTCCTCAAACCCCCCAAAAACCACCTTGAACTGCCCCTAAACCATCTCAAAACCACCTCAAACCCCCCCAAATCCACCTCAAACCTCCCCAAAACCACCTCAATCTCCCCCAAAACCACCTCAGACCCCCCCAAAACCCCCAAATCCCTTCAAACCTCCCCCAAAACCACCTCAATCCCCCCCAAAACCACCTCAAACCCCCCCCCAAAACCACCTCAGATCCCCCCAAAACCACCTCAGACCCCCCAAAAACCCCCTCAAATCCCCGCAAACCCCCCCAAATCTCTCCCAAATCTCCCCTAAAACCCCCTCAAACCCCCCCCAGAGCCCCCGAATTTTGGGGTACCCGCTTTGGGGATGAGGGCGGTGTTGGAGGACAGCCCGGGTTTCTCGCTCAGCCCGCACAGGTTCCTCCCCAAATCCCTTTGATATCCCCTCAAATCCCCCCAAAATCACCTCAGATCCCCCCAAAACCCCCAAATCCCTTCAGTGTCCCCCAAAACCATCTCAAACCCTGGAAAACCACATCAACATCCCCCCCAAATCTCCTCAAACCCCCCAAAAACCACCTTGAACTGCCCCAAAACCATCTCAAAACCACCTCAAACCCCCCCAAATCCACCTCAGATCCCCCCAAAACCACCTCAATCTCCCCAAAAATCACCTCAGATCCCCCCAAAAACCACCTTGAACTGCCCCCAAACCATCTCAAAACCACCTCAAACCCCCCCAAATCCACCTCAACACCCCCAAAACCACCTCAATCTCCCCCAAAATCACCTCAGATCCCCCCAAAACCCCCAAATCCCTTCAAACCTCCCCCAAAACCACCTCAATCCCCCCCAAAACGACCTCAAACCCCCCCAAAACCACCTCAAATCCCCCCAAAACCACCTCAGACCCCCCCAAAAACCCCTCAATTCCTCAAAATCTCCCCCAAATTTCCCCCAAAACCCCCTCAAACCCCCCCCAGAGCCCCCGAATTTTGGGGTACCCGCTTTGGGGATGAGGGCGGTGTTGGAGGACAGCCCGGGTTTCTCGCTCAGCCCGCACAGGTGCCCCCCCAAATCCCTTTGATCTCCCCTCAAATCCCCCCAAAATCATCTCAGATCCCCCCAAAACCCCCAAATCCCTTCAGTCTCCCCCAAAACCATCTCAAACCCTGGAAAACCACATCAACATCCCCCCCAAATCTCCTCAAACCCCCCAAAAACCACCTTGAACTGCCCCAAAACCATCTCAAAACCACCTCAAACCCCCCCAAATCCACCTCAGATCCCCCCAAAACCACCTCAATCTCCCCAAAAATCACCTCAGATCCCCCCAAAAACCACCTTGAACTGCCCCCAAACCATCTCAAAACCACCTCAAACCCCCCCAAATCCACCTCAACACCCCCAAAACCACCTCAATCTCCCCCAAAATCACCTCAGATCCCCCCAAAACCCCCAAATCCCTTCAAACCTCCCCCAAAACCACCTCAATCCCCCCCAAAACGACCTCAAACCCCCCCAAAACCACCTCAAATCCCCCCAAAACCACCTCAGACCCCCCCAAAAACCCCTCAATTCCTCAAAATCTCCCCCAAATCTCCCCCAAAACCCCCTCAAACCCCCCCCAGAGCCCCCGAATTTTGGGGTACCCGCTTTGGGGATGAGGGCGGTGTTGGAGGACAGCCCGGGTTTCTCGCTCAGCCCGCACAGGTTCCTCCCCAAATCCCTTTGATATCCCCTCAAATCCCCCCAAAATCACCTCAGATCCCCCCAAAACCCCCAAATCCCTTCAAACCTCCCCCAAAACCATCTCAAACCCCTGAAAACCACATCAACATCCCCCCCAAATCACCTCAAACCCCCCAAAAACCACCTTGAACTGCCCCAAAACCATCTCAAAACCACCTCAAACCCCCCCAAATCCACCTCAAACCTCCCCAAAACCACCTCAATCTCCCCAAAAATCACCTCAGATCCCCCCAAAACCCCCAAATCCCTTCAAACCTCCCCCAAAACCATCTCAAACCCCCCCAAAACCATCTCAAACCCCCCCCCAAAACCACCTCAGATCCCCCCAAAACCACCTCAGACCCCCCAAAAACCCCCTCAAATCCCCGCAAACCCCCCCAAATCTCTCCCAAATCTCCCCTAAAACCCCCTCAAACCCCCCCCAGAGCCCCCGAATTTTGGGGTACCCGCTTTGGGGATGAGGGCGGTGTTGGAGGACAGCCCGGGTTTCTCGCTCAGCCCGCACAGGTTCCTCCCCAAATCCCTTTGATCTCCCCTCAAATCCCCCCAAAATCACCTCAGATCCCCCCAAATCCCTTCAAACCCCCCAAACCCACCTCAAATCCCCCCAAAACCCCCAAATCCCTTCAGTGTCCCCCAAAACCATCTCAAACCCTGGAAAACCACATCAACATCCCCCCCAAAACCACCTCAAACCCCCCAAAAACCACCTTGAACTGCCCCTAAACCATCTCAAAACCACCTCAAACCCCTCCAAATCCACCTCAAACCCCCCCAAATCTACCTCAGATCTCCCCAAAACCACCTCAATCTCCCCAAAAATCACCTCAGATCCCCCCAAAAACCACCTTGAACCGCCCCCAAACCATCTCAAAACCACCTCAAACCCCTCCAAATCCACCTCAAACCTCCCCAAAACCACCTCAATCTCCCCCAAAATCACCTCAGATCCCCCCAAAACCCCCAAATCCCTTCAAACCTCCCCCAAAACCATCTCAAACCCCCCCAAAACCATCTCAAATCCCCCCAAAACCACCTCAGAACCCCCCAAAAACCCCTCAACTCCCCAAAATCTCCCCCAAAACCCCCTCAGACCCCCCCCAGAGCCCCCGAATTTTGGGGTACCCGCTTTGGGGATGAGGGCGGTGTTGGAGGACAGCCCGGGTTTCTCGCTCAGCCCGCACAGGTTCTCGCTGAACACCTTGAACAGGTACTCGTTGCCCATCACCAGCTCCGAGGCCGTGCAGCGCAGGGGCCGGTTGTGCTCGTACACCGTGAACCACTCCTGCGGTTTGGGGGGGGGGGTTTCGGGGGGTCGTGAGGGGGTTTTTTTTGGGGGGGTTGTTTTGGGGGAGGTTTGGGGGAGCTGAGGGGTTTTGGGGGCATTTGAGGTGGTTTTGGGGGAGTTGGAGGTGGTTTTGGGGGAGGTTTGGGGGAGCTGAGGGGTTTTTGGGGGGAGCTGAGGGGGTTTTGGGGCATTTGAGGTGGTTTTGGGGGAGTTGGAGGTGGTTTTGGGGGAGGTTTGGGGGAGCTGAGGGGTTTTTGGGGGGAGCTGAGGGGGTTTTGGGGCATTTGAGGTGGTTTTGGGGGAGTTGGAGGTGGTTTTGGGGGAGGTTTGGGGGAGCTGAGGGGTTTTTGGGGGGAGCTGAGGGGTTTTGGGGGCATTTGAGGTGGTTTTGGGGGAGTTGGAGGTGGTTTTGGGGAGGTTTGGGGGAGCTGAGGGGTTTTTGGGGGGAGCTGAGGGGGTTTTGGGGCATTTGAGGTGGTTTTGGGGGAGTTGGAGGTGGTTTTGGGGGAGGTTTGGGGGAGCTGAGGGGTTTTTGGGGGGAGCTGAGGGGGTTTGGGGGCATTTGAGGTGGTTTTGGGGGAGTTGGAGGTGGTTTTGGGGAGGTTTGGGGGAGCTGAGGGGTTTTGGGGGCATTTGAGGTGGTTTTGGGGGAGTTGGAGGTGGTTTTGGGGAGGTTTGGGGGAGCTGAGGGGTTTTTGGGGGGAGCTGAGGGGGTTTTGTGGCATTTGAGGTGGTTTTGGGGGAGATTTTGGTGAGTTGAGGGGTTTTGGGGCATTTGAGGTGGTTTTGGGGAGGTTTGGGGGAGCTGAGGGGTTTTTGGGGGGAGCTGAGGGGGTTTTGGGGCATTTGAGGTGGTTCTTGGGGGGGTTGGAGGTGGTTTTGGGGAACTTTGGGGGAGATTTTGGGGACTTGATGGGTTTTTGGGGAAGATTTCAGGTGGCTTTGGGGAGGTTTGGGGGAGATTTTGGGGAGTTGAGGGGTTCTTGGGGGGGTTTGAGGAGGTTTTGGGGGAGATTTTGGGGAGTTGAGGGGTTTTGGGGGGTTTGAGGTGGTTTTGGGGGAGGTTTGGGGGAGATTTTGGGGGTTTTGGGGGGAGCTGAGGGGGTTTGGGGGCATTTGAGGTGTTTTTGGGGGAGTTTGAGGTGGTTTTGGGGAGGTTTGGGGGAGCTGAGGGGTTTTGGGGCATTTGAGGTGGTTCTTGGGGGGGTTTGAGGTGGTTTTGGGGGAGATTTTGGGAAATTGAGGGGTTTTTGGGGGGGTTGGAGGTGGTTTTGGTGAGGTTTTGGGGGAGATTTTGGGAAATTGAGGGGTTTTTGGGGGGGTTTGAAGTGGTTTTGGGGGAGATTTTGGGGAATTTAAGGGTTTTTGGGGGGCGTTGAGGTGGTTTTAGGGAGGTTTGGGGGAGATTTTGGGGATTTGAGGGGTTTTTGGGGGCTTTGAGTTGTTTTTGGGAAGGTTTAGGGGAGATTTTGGGGAGTTGAGGGGTTTTTGGGGGGGTTTGAGGTGGTTTTGGGGAGGTTTGGGGAAGAATTTTGGGCACTGCAGGATTTTTGGGGAAGATTTGAGGTGGTTTTGGGGAGGTTTTGGGGGAGATTTTGGGGTGCTGAGTGGATTTGGGGGTTCAATTCAAGATTTCGGGGTTCCATTGACGATTTGTGGGTTCCACTCAGAATTTGGGTGCTTAATTCAGGATTTTGGGGTTCAATTCAACATTTGTGATTTCCACTCAAAATCTGGGGGTTCCCTTGAGGATTTTGGGGTTCAGTTCAAGATTTGGGGGTTCCATTGACAATCTGGGTGTTCCATTCAGAATTTGGGGGATCCTTTGAGGATTTGGGGGCTCCACTCAGAATTTGTGGGTTCCACTCAGAATTTGGGGGCTTAATTCAGGATTTTAGGGTTCAATTCAAGATTTGTGATTTCCGCTCAAAATCTGGGGGTTCCCTTGAGGATTTTGGGGTTCCGTTCAGGATTCTGGGGGTTCCCCCGGGCGGATTTTGGGGCGCTGCCCCCTCACCATGGTTCTCTTGTCGGCCTTCATGATGGTGTAGCCGGTGATTTCGGCGTTGCCGTCGTCCTCGGGGGGCTCCCACTCCACCAGCGCGTTGAACCCCCAAACCTCCTTCACCTGCACCTTCCGGGGGGGCCCCGGCCGCTCTGGGACGGGGGGAACGCCTCAGGTACACCCCAAAAATCACCCCGAAAACACCCCAAAAACATACCCAAAACCACCCCAAAAACACCCCAAAAACTTACCCAAAAACACCCCAAAAACACCCAAAGAAACCCCAAAATATCCCAAAAAACACCCCAGAAAAACCAAAAAATCAACCAAAACACTCCAAAAATATATCCAAAAACATGCCAAAAATATACCCAAAAACACCCCAAAAACATACCCAAAACCACACCAAAAATCACCCCGAAAACACCCCAAAAACATACCCAAAAACACACCAAAAATCACCCCAAAAACACCCCAAAAACATCCAAAGAAACCCCAAAATATCCCAAAAAACAACCCAGAAAAAACAAAAAATCACCCCAAAACCGCCCCAAAAATATACCCAAAAACACTCCAAAAATATACCCAAAAACACTCCAAAAATATACCCAAAACCAGTTCAAAAATATACCCAAAAATATACCCAAAAACACCCCAAAAATATACCCAAAAAACACCCCCAAAACCCACAAAAAAAACCCCAAAAACATGCAAAGAAACCCCAAAATATCCCAAAAAACAACCCAGAAAAAACAAAAACCAAAAAAACACCACCCCAAAATCCCCCAAAATCCTCAAAAAAAACCAGCCAAAAAACCATCCCAGTGCTCCCAGTCCCTCCCAGTGCTCCCAGTTCCCAATCCCAGTACCCAGCCCAGTTCCCCCAGTTGCTGTCCCATCACTCCCAGTCCTCCCAGTCCATCCCAGTGCTCCCAGTCCCCAATCCCAGTGCCCAGCCCTGTTCCCCTCACACCATTCCCATCCCTCCCAGTCCCTCCCAGTCCCTCCCAGTCCATCCCAGTGCTCCCAGTCTCTCCCAGTGCTCCCAGTTCCCAATCCCAATGCCCAGTCCCAGTTCACCCAGTTCCCCCAGTTGCCGTCCCATCACTCCCAGTGCTCCCAGTTCCCAATCCCAGTGCCCATCCCTGTTCCCCTCACACCATTCCCATGTTTCCCATCCCTTCCATCCCTCCCAGTCCCTCCCAGTGCTCCCAGTTACCGACGACGCGCAGGCGCATCTCGGCCGTGTCCTCCATGCCCTCGATGCCAACAGAGCCTGGCATTCCCAGTGCTCCCAGTGCTCCCAGTCCCCAATCCCAGTGCCCAGACCCAGTTCCCTTCTCACCATTCCCATCCCTCCCAGTCCCTCCCAGTCCATCCCAGTGCTCCCAGTTCCCAATCCCAATGCCCAGACCCAGTTCCCCCAGTTGCCGTCCCATCACTCCCATCCCTCCCAGTCCCTCCCAGTGCTCCCAGTTCCCAATCCCAGTGCCCAGCCCTGTTCCCTTCTCACCATTCCCATGTTTCCCATCCCTCCCAGTCTCTCCCAGTGCTCCCAGTTCCCAATCCCAATGCCCAGTCCCAGTTCACCCAGTTCATCCAGTTGCCGTCCCATCACTCCCAGTCCTCCCAGTCCATCCCAGTGCTCCCAGTCCCCGACCCCAGTGCCCAGCCCTGTTCCCCTCACACCATTCCCATGTCTCCCATCCCTCCCAGTGCTCCCAGTCCCTCCCAGTGCTCCCAGTTACCGACGACGCGCAGGCGCATCTCGGCCGTGTCCTCCATGCCCTCGATGCGCACGCTGAGCCTGGCATTCCCAGTGCTCCCAGTTCCCAATCCCATCACTCCCAGTCCCTCCCAGTCCATCCCAGTGCTCCCAGTCCCTCCCAGTGCTCCCAGTTACCGACGACGCGCAGGCGCATCTCGGCCGTGTCCTCCATGCCCTCGATGCCAACAGAGCCTGGCATTCCCAGTGCTCCCAGTTCCCAATCCCAGTGCCCAGCCCTGTTCCCCTCACACCATTCCCATCCCTCCCAGTCCCTCCCAGTCCATCCCAGTGCTCCCAGTCTCTCCCAGTGCTCCCAGTTCCCAATCCCAATGCCCAGTCCCAGTTCACCCAGTTCATCCAGTTGCCGTCCCATCACTCCCAGTGCTCCCAGTCCTCAATCCCAGTACCCAGCCCAGTTCCCTTCACACCATTCCCATGTCTCCCATCCCTCCCAGTCCATCCCAGTGCTCCCAGTTCCCAATCCCAATGCCCAGACCCAGTTCCCCCAGTTGCCGTCCCATCACTCCCAGTGCTCCCAGTTCCCAATCCCAGTGCCCAGCCCTGTTCCCCTCACACCATTCCCATCCCTCCCATCCCTCCCAGTCGCTCCCAGTGCTCCCAGTTACCGACGACGCGCAGGCGCATCTCGGCCGTGTCCTCCATGCCCTCGATGCCAACACTGAGCCTGGCATTCCCAGTGCTCCCAGTGCTCCCAGTCCCCAATCCCAGTGCCCAGCCCTGTTCCCCTCACACCATTCCCATGTTTCCCATCCCTCCCAGTCCGTCCCAGTGCTCCCAGTTCCCAATCCCAGTGCCCAGCCCTGTTCCCCTCACACCATTCCCATGTTTCCCATGTCTCCCATCACTCCCAGTGCTCCCAGTCCTCAATCCCAGTGCCCAGCCCTGTTCCCTTCTCACCATTCCCATCCCTCCCCTCCCAGTCCCTCCCAGTCCCTCCCAGTCCCTCCCAGTTACCGACGACGCGCAGGCGCATCTCGGCCGTGTCCTCCATGCCCTCGATGCGCACGCTGAGCCTGGCATTCCCAGTGCTCCCAGTTCCCAATCCCAGTGCTCCCAGTCCGTCCCAGTGCTCCCAGTCCCCAATCCCAGTGCTCCCAGTTCCCAATCCCAGTGCTCCCAGTTCCCAATCCCAGTGCCCAGCCCTGTTCCCCTCACACCATTCCCATGTCTCCCATCCCTCCCAGTCCATCCCATCCCTCCCAGTCCCTCCCAGTGCTCCCAGTTACCGACGACGCGCAGGCGCATCTCGGCCGTGTCCTCCATGCCCTCGATGCGCACGCTGAGCCCGTAGCGCCCCGAGTGCCCCCTGGCGGCGGCGCGGATGAAGAACACCGTGTCGCGGTCCGACGTGCGCACGTGCACGTCCTCGCCCAGGGGCCCGCCCTCCTTCGTCCACGTGACCTGGGGGCGGGGCTTACCCTGCCGGGGGGCGGGGCTTGGTCAGACCCCATGGGGGGGGGTGGGGATGGGGGGTCCCTATGGGGCTGTGGGGTCCCTATGGGGCTGTGGGGCTGGGGGGTCCCTATGGGGCTGTGGGGTCCCTATGGGGCTGTGGGGTCCCTATGGGGCTGTGGGGCTGGGGGGTCCCTATGGGGCTGTGGGGTCCCTATGGGGCTGTGGGGCTGTGGGGTCCCTATGGGGCTGGGGGGTCCCTATGGGGCTGTGGGGTCCCTATGGGGCTGTGGGGCTGTGGGGTCCCTATGGGGCTGTGGGGGTGTGGGGCTGTGGGGTCCCTATGGGGCTGTGGGGGTGTGGGGCTGTGGGGTCCCTATGGGGCTGTGGGGTCCCTATGGGGCTGTGGGGGTGTGGGGCTGTGGGGTCCCTATGGGGCTGTGGGGTCCCTATGGGGCTGTGGGGGTGTGGGGCTGTGGGGTCCCTATGGGGCTGGGGTGTCCCTATAGGGCTGTGGGGTCCCTATGGGGCTGTGGGGTCCCTATGGGATCTATGGAGTCCCTATGGGGCTGTGGGGTCCCTATGGGATCTATGGAGTCCCTATGGGGCTGTAGGGTCCCTATGGGGCTGTGGGGTCCCTATGGGGCTGTGGGGTCCCTATGAGGCTGTGGGGGTGTGGGGCTGGGGTGTCCCTATGGGGCTGTGGGAGTGTGGGGTCCCTATGGGGCTGGGGTGTCCCTATGGGGCTGTGGGGTCCCTATGGGGCTGTGGGGTCCCTATGGGATCTATGGAGTCCCTATGGGGCTGTGGGGTCCCTATGGGGCTGTGGGGCTGGGGTGTCCCTATGGGGCTGTGGGAGTGTGGGGTCCCTATGGGGCTGAGGTGTCCCTATGGGGCTGTGGGGCTATGGGGTCCCTATGGGGCTGTGGAGTCCCTATGGGGCTGTGGGGTCCCTATGGGGCTGTAGGGCTGTGGGGCTGTGGGGTCCCTATGGGATCTATGGGGCTGTGGGGTCCCTATGGGGCTGGGGTGTCCCTATGGGGCTGGGGTGTCCCTATGGGATCTGTGGGGCTGTGGGGTCCCTATGGGGCTGTGGGGGTGTGGGGCTGGGGTGTCCCTATGGGATCTGTGGGGCTGGGGTGTCCCTATGGGATCTATGGGGTCCCTATGGGGCTGTGGGGTCCCTATGGGATCTGTGGGGCTGATTTGTCCCTATGGGGCTGAGTTACCACTCCAAATCTATACGGCAGAGCTCCCCTATGGGTCTGAATTTCCCCAATAAATCTATAGGGCAGAGCTGCCCCTATGGGGCTGAATTTCCCCAATAAATCTATAGGGCAGAGCTCCCCTATGGGGCTGAATTTCCCCTACAAATCTATAGGGCAGAGCTCCCCTATGGGGCTGAATTTCCCCTACAAATCTATAGGGCAGAGCTCCCCTATGGGGCTGAATTTCCCCAATAAATCTATAGGTCCGAGCTGCCCCTATAGGGCTCCCCATGGGGCGGCTGCCCCATAAGTTGTGGGTCCCGGCTCACCTGGAAGGGGATCACCAGGTTCACCTGCTCCCCCACCTTCCTCACGTACGTCTGCCGCAGGTGCCGCGGCAGCCGGATTTTGGGGCGCTCTGGGGGGGTGCGACAACGCTTGGGGGGGGTCTATGGGGCAGAACCCCCAAATTTGGGGTCCCACCCCAATTTTGGGGTCATCGCTCCCCCCCCTTATTCACAAATTCCCCCCAAATTTGGGGTCCCACCTCGATTTTGGGGTCATCGCTCCCCCCCCTTATTCACAAATTCTCCCCAAATTTGGGGTCCCACCCCAATTTTGGGGTCATCGCTCCCCCCCCTTATTCACAAATTCCCCCCAAATTTGGGGTCTCCCCCCGATTTTGGGCTCCTTCCCCATTTTTGGGGTCCCACCCCAATTTTGGGATCTCTCCCTATTTTTAGGGTCTCTCCCCATTTTTGGGGTCTTTCCCCATTTTTAGGGTCACTCCCCATTTTCCGTCTCCTCCAAATTTTTGGGGTCACTGCCCAATTTTGGGTTCCCACCTGATTTTTAGGGTCACCCCCCATTTTTAGGGTCCTTCTTCAATTTTGGGGTCCCTCCTCATTTTTGTAGTCCCTCCCCAATATTGGGGTCCTACCCAATTTTGGGGTCCCACCTCATTTCTGGGGTCTCTCCCCATTTTGGGGGTCTCTCCCCATTTTTGGGCTCCTTCCCCAATTTTGGGGTCCCACCTCATTTCTGGGGTCTCTCCCCATTTCTGGGCTCCTTCCCCAATTTTTAGGGTCCTCCAAATTTTTGGGACCCCCCTAATTTCGGGATTCCCCCCTGATTTGGGGGTCCCTCCCGCGATGTTTTGGGGTCTCCCCTAATTTCAGCCTCCCCCCCAATTTCAGCCTCCTCCCCTAATTTTGGGCTCCCCCCCTGATTTGGGGGTGTTCCCCCTAATTCGGGGCTAACCCCGCGATTTTGGGGGTGCCCCCCGTGATTTTGGGGATACCCCCTCAGATTTGGGGGGTGCCCCCCGTGATTTTGGGGATACCCCCTCAGATTTGGGGGTGCCCCTCTGATTTCAGGTTTCTCCCCAAATTTCGGGACCCCCCCCCCAATCCCGCCATGCCCCCCTTTATTCGGAGCCACCCCCCCGTGATTCAGAGCCACCCCCCGGATTTTGGGGCTAACCCCCCGTAATTTTGGGGGTGCCCCCCGTGATTTTGGGGATACCCCCTCAGATTTGGGGGTGCCCCACTGATTTCAGGTTTCTCCCCAAATTTCGGGACCCCCCCCCAATTTCAGCCTCCCCCCCATTCCCGCTGTGTCCCCCTTTATTCGGAGCCACCCCCCCCGTGATTCGGTGCCACCCCCCGGATTTCGGTGCCACCCCCCGTAATTTTGGGGGTGCCCCCCGTGATTTTGGGGTGCCCCGGGGCGCACCCACGATCTCGCGGATGGTGACGGGCTGGGCCATGGTGGCCGGGGGGCTGCGGCCCGCGATGTTGACGCCCACCACGCGGAACAGGAGCTTCTCCCCCGTGGGCAGCCCCCGCACGGTGAGGCCGCAGCGCTCCACCAGCTCCGTGTTCGCGGGGGTCCACGTGGACTCTGGGGGGCCGAAATTGGGGTTAGGGGGTCGGGGGTATCGGATTTGGGGGGTTAGGGGGTCGGGGGTTATTGGATTTTGGGGTTGTGGAGTTGGGGGTTATTGGGTTTTGGGGCTGGGGGCTCCACCAGCTCCGTGTTCGCGGGGGTCCACGTGGACTCTGGGGGGCCGAAATTGGGGTTAGGGGGTCGGGGGTACCAAATTTTGGGGTTGTGGGGTTGGGGGTTATTGGATTTTGGGGTTAGGGGGTCGGGGGGTGTCGGATTTTGGGGGGTTATGGGGTCAGGAAAGGGGTTTTGGGGCTGGGGGCTCCACCAGCTCCGTGTTCGCGGGGGTCCACGTGGACTCTGGGGGGCCGAAATTGGGGTTAGGGGGTCGGGGGTACCGGATTTGGGGGGTTAGGGGGTTGGGGGTACCGGATTTGGGGGGTTATGGGGTCGGGGGGTATCAGATTTTGGGGTTATGGGGTTGGGGGTACCGGATTTTGGGGTTTTGGGGCTGGGGGCTCCACCAGCTCCGTGTTCGCGGGGGTCCACGTGGACGCTGGGGGGCCGAAATTGGGGTTAGGGGGTCGGGGGTACCAAATTTTGGGGTTGTGGGGTTGGGGGTTATTGGATTTGGGGGGTTATGGGGTCAGGAAAGGGGTTTTGGGGCTGGGGGCTCCACCAGCTCCGTGTTCGCGGGGGTCCACGTGGACTCTGGGGGGCCGAAATTGGGGTTAGGGGGTCGGGGGTACCAAATTTTGGGGGGTTATGGATTTGGGGAGGGGGTTATGGGGTCGGGGGGTATCGGATTTGGGGGGTTATGGGGTTGGGGGTCTCGGATTTTGGGGTTATGGGGTTGGGGGTATCGGATTTGGGGGGTTAGGGGGTTGGGGGTCTCAGATTTTGGGGTTTTGGGGCTGGGGGCTCCACCAGCTCCGTGTTCGCGGGGGTCCACGTGGCCTCTGGGGGGCCAAATCTGGGCTTAGGGGTTCGGAGTTACCAAATTTTGGGATCCCACCCCAAAATTTTGGGGTGCCCCACTCACCACCCCTCCCCAGTCCACCTCGATGCACCCCAAACTTTTGATTTCCCATAAAATTTTGGTATCGCCCCAAATTTCAGCCATTCCCAACAAGCTTTTGGATCCCAACCAAAATCTATTGGATTTTCCCCAAAATTTTGGATTTTCCCCCGAATTTTTGGATTCCCCCCGGATTTTGGGGTGCCCACTCACCACCCCTCCCCAGTCCACCTCGATGCACCCCAAAATTTTGATTTCCCACGAAATTTTGTGATTGTTCCAAATTTCAGCCATTCCCACCAAGTTTTTTGGTCTTAACCGAAATTTTTTGGATTTTCCCCAAAATTTTGGGGTTCCCCTGAATTTTTGGATTCCCCCCAAATTTTGGGGTGCCTCACTCCCCAGTCCACCTCGATGTCCCCCAAATTTTGGAATTCCCACCAAATCTGGGGTCACCCCAAATTTCTGCCATTCCCACCAAGTTTTTTGGTCGTAACCGAAATTTTTTGGATTTTCCCCCAAATTTTGGGATTCCCCCAAAATTCTGGGACTTCCCCCTAAATTTTGGGGTGCCCCACTCTCCAGTCCACCTCGATGTCCCCCAAATTTTGGGATTCCCATGAAATTCTGGTATCGCTCCAAATTTCAGCCATTCCCACCAAGTTTTTTGGTCGTAACTGAAATTTTTTGGATTTTCCCCAAATTTTTTGGATTCCCCCCCAAATTTTGGGACTTCCCCCCAAATTTTGGGGTACCCCACTCCCCAGTCCACCTCGATGTCCCCCAAATTTTGGGATTCCCATGAAATTCTGGTATCGCTCCAAATTTCTGCCATTCCCAACAAGTTTTTTGGTCGTAACCAAAATTTTTTGGATTTTCCCCCAAATTTTGGGGATCCCCCCAAATTCTGGGACTTCCCCCCAAATTTTGGGGTGCCCCACTCCCCAGTCCACCTCGATGTCCCCCAAAATTTGGGATTCCCATGAAATTCTGGTATCGCTCCAAATTTCTGCCATTCCCACCAAGTTTTTTGGTCGTAACCGAAATTTTTTGGATTTTCCCCCAAATTTTGGAATTCCCCCAAAATTCTGGGACTTCCACCCAAATTTTGGGGTACCCCACTCCCCAGTCCACCTCGATGCCCCCAAATTTTGGAATTCCCACCAAACTTCGGTATCACTCCAAATTTCAGCCATTCCCACCAAGTTTTTTGGTCGTAACTGAAATTTTTTGGATTTTCCCCCAAATTTTGGAATTCCCCCAAAATTCTGGGACTTCCCCCCAAATTTTGGGGTGCCCCACTCCCCAGTCCACCTCGATGTCCCCCAAACTTTTGATTTCCCATAAAATTTTGGTTTCGCCCCAAATTTCAGCCATTCCCACCAAGTTTTTTGGTCGTAACGGAAATTTTTTGGATTTTCCCCAAATTTTTTGGATTCCCCCCCAAATTTTAGGGTTCCCCCCGGATTTTGGGGTGCCCACTCACCCCCTTCGCGGCACCACTCCACCAGGTAGCCGTCGATGCCGCCGGCGCCCAGGCGCTCGGGCGGGCGCCACTTGAGCGTGGCCGTGGTGTCGGTGACGTCCTCCAGCACCAGGTGGGTGGGTTCGCTGGTGGGGGCTGCGGGGGGACCCCAAAAATCACCCCAAAATGATCACCCCAAAAAATCGACCCCAAAATGATCGACCCCAAAATTATCGACCCAAAAAGATCAACCCCAAAATGATCGACCCCAAAAATCACCCCAAAATTATCGACCCAAAAAGATCGACCCCAAAATGATCGACCCCAAAAATCACCCCAAAATTATCGACCCAAAAAGATCAACCCCAAAATGATCGACCCCAAAAATCAACCCGAAATCGTCAACCCCAAAATCACCCCAAAATTATCGACCCAAAAAATCGACCCCAAAATGATCGACCCCAAAAATCACCCCAAAATGATTGACCCAAAAAGATCAACCCCAAAATGATCGACCCCAAAAATCACCCCAGAATTATCAACCCAAAAAGATCAACCCCAAAATGATCGACCCCAAAAATCACCCCAAAATTATCGACCCAAAAAGATCGACCCCAAAATGATCGACCCCAAAAATCACCCCAAAATTATCGACCCAAAAAGATCAACCCCAAAATGATCGACCCCAAAAATCACCCCAAAATGATCACCCCAAAAAATCGACCCCAAAATGATCGACCCCAAAAATCACCCCAAAATTATCGACCCAAAAAGATCGACCCCAAAATGATCGACCCCAAAAATCACCCCAAAATTATCGACCCCAAAAAATCGACCCCAAAATGATCGACCCCAAAAATCACCCCAAAATTATCACCCCAAAATGATGCACCCCAAAATTCAGCCCGAAATTCGAAACCCCAAAATTCAGCCCGAAATCGTCGACACCGAAATGGTCGACCCCAAAAATCGACGCAAAATGGTCGACTCCAAAAATCAACACAAAATGGTCGACCCCAAAATGGTCGACCCCAAAAATCACCCCAAAATTATTGACCCAAAAAGATCAACCCCAAAATGATGGACCCCAAAAATCAACCCGAAATTATGAACCCCAAAAACCAGCCCCAAATCCTCAACCCCAAAATGATCGACCCCAAAAATCACCCCAAAATTATTGACCCCAAAAATCAACCCGAAATCCTCAACCCCAAAATTATCAACCCAAAAATCACCCCAAAATGGTCGACCCCAAAAATCACCCCAAAATGGTCGACCCCAAAAAATCGACCCGAAATTATGAACCCCAATAATCAACCTGAAATCCTCAACCCCAAAATGGTCGACCCCAAAAATCACCCCAAAATTATTGACCCGAAAAATCACCCCAAAATGGTCGACCCCAAAATGATCGACCCCAAAAATCACCCCAAAATTATCAACCCCAAAAATCTCCCCCAAATCCCCCTCAAATCCCCACCAGGACCCCCAAAATCTCCTTAAATTCCCCCAAATACCCCTGGGACCCCCAGACCCAATCCGGGACCCCCAAAATACTCCCCAAATTCCCTCCAGGACCCCCCAAATCCCCCTGGGTACCCCCAGACCCAATCCAGGACCCCCAAAATACTCCCCAAATTCCCTCCAGGACCCCCCAAATCCCCCCCAAACCCACCGGGACCCCCCAAATCCTCCCCAAATCCCCTCCAGGAGCCCCCAGACCCAATCCGGGACCCCCAAATCCTCCCCAAATCCCCTCCAGGAGCCCCCAGACCCAATCCAGGACCCCCAAATCTCCTTTAGGACCCCCGAATCCCCCTGGGACCCCCCAGACCCAATCCAGGACCCCCCAAATCCTCCCCAAATCCCCTCCGGGACCCCCCAAATCCTCCCTCAAATCCCCTCTAGGACCCCTCAAATCCCCTTAAATCCCCCCAGACCCCCCCGGGACCCCCCAAATCCCCCCCAAATCCCCCCCAGGACCCCCCTGGGACCCCTCCCCGGGACCCCCACCCACCGATGGGCATGAAGGGGGGGGTGTTGAGGCTGGGGGCCGAGACGCCGATGGCGTTGACGGCGAAGACCCTCATCTCGTAGAGCCCCCCCAAACCCCCCCGGGACCCCCCAAATCCTCCCCAAATCCCCCCCAAACCCCACCCGGGACCCCCCAAATCCTCCCCAAACCCCTCCAGGAGCCCCGAGACCCAATCCGGGACCCCCAAATCCTCCTCAAATCCCCCTGGGATCCCCCAGACCCAATCCAGGACCCCCCAAATCCCCTCCAGGATCCCCCAGACCCAATCCGGGACCCCCAAAATCCTCCCCAAATCCCCTCCAGAAACCCCCAAATCCCCCTGGGTACCCCCAGACCCAATCCAGGACCCCCAAAATACTCCCCAAATTCCCTCCAGGACCCCCCAAATCCCCCCCAAACCCACCGGGACCCCCCAAATCCCCTCCAGGAGCCCCCAGACCCAATCCAGGATCCCCCAGATCCTCTCCAAATCCCCCCCAAATCCCCCCGGGACCCCCCAAATCCTCCCCAAATCCCCCCCAAACCCCACCCGGGACCCCCCAAATCCTCCCCAAACCCCTCCAGGAGCCCCGAGACCCAATCCGGGACCCCCAAATCCTCCTCAAATCCCCCTGGGATCCCCCAGACCCAATCCAGGACCCCCCAAATCCCCTCCAGGATCCCCCAGACCCAATCCGGGACCCCCAAAATCCTCCCCAAATCCCCTCCAGGAACCCCCAAATCCCCCTGGGTACCCCCAGACCCAATCCAGGACCCCCAAAATCCTCCCCAAATTCCCTCCAGGACCCCCCAAATCCCCCCCAAACCCACCGGGACCCCCAAAATCCCCCCCAAATCCCCCCCAAACCCACCGGGACCCCCCAAATCCCCTCCAGGAGCCCCCAGACCCAATCCAGGATCCCCCAAATCCTCCCCAAATCCCCCCCAAACCCCTCTGGGACCCCTCTGGGACCCCCACCCACCGATGGGCATGAAGGGGGGGGTGTTGAGGCTGGGGGCCGAGACGCCGATGGCGTTGACGGCGAAGACCCTCATCTCGTAGAGCACACCCTCGATCATGCGCGTGGACTCGAAGGTGAGCGCCGGCAGCACCTCGAAGTTGAGCTTCATCCAGCGGTGGGAGCCCTTCTTCTTCCTCTCCACCAGGTAACCTGGGCAGGTGGGACAGGTGGGACAGGTGAGAGAGGTGGGACAGGTGAGGGACAGGTGAGAGAGGTGGGACAGGTGGGACACAGGTGGGACAGGTGAGACACAGGTGGGACAGGTGAGGGACAGGTCAGAGAGGTGGGACACAGGTGGGACACAGGTGGGACACAGGTGGGACAGGTGAGGGACAGAAGTTGAGCTTCATCCAGCGGTGGGAGCCCTTCTTCTTCCTCTCCACCAGGTAACCTGGACAGGTGGGACAGGTGGGACAGGTGGGACAGGTGGGGGACAGGTGAGGGACAGGTGGGACAGGTGAGGGACAGGTCAGAGAGGTGGGACACAGGTGGGACACAGGTGGGACACAGGTGGGACAGGTGAGGGACAGAAGTTGAGCTTCATCCAGCGGTGGGAGCCCTTCTTCTTCCTCTCCACCAGGTAACCTGGGCAGGTGGGACAGGTGAGGGACAGGTGGGACACAGGTGGGACACAGGTGGGACAGGTGGGACACAGGTGGGACACAGGTGGGACACAGGTGAGACAGGTGAGGGACAGGTGGGACAGGTGGGATGGGTGGGACAGGTGAGACACAGGTGGGACACACGTGGCCCAGGTGAGTCCCAGGTGAGACACAGGTGAGACAGGTGAGACACAGGTGAGAACACACATGGCCCAGGTGGGACACGGGTGGCCCAGGTGAGTCCCAGGTGAGACACAGGTGACACAGGTGAGACACAGGTGGCCCAGGTGAGACACAGGTGACACAGGTGAGACAGGTGAGGGCACACATGGCCCAGGTGGGACACATGTGGCCCAGGTGAGGCCCAGGTGAGACACAGGTGACACAGGTGAGGGCACACATGGCACAGGTGAGGACACACGGGTGGCCCAGGTGAGTCCCAGGTGAGACACAGGTGACACAGGTGAGGACACATGGGTGGCCCAGGTGGGACACGGGTGGCCCAGGTGAGTCCCAGGTGAGACACAGGTGACACAGGTGAGACAGGTGAGGACACACATGGCACAGGTGAGGACACACGGGTGGCCCAGGTGAGTCCCAGGTGAGACACAGGTGAGACAGGTGAGGACACTCGTGGCCCAGGTGAGTCCCAGGTGAGACACAGGTGACACAGGTGAGGGCACACATGGCACAGGTGAGGACACACGGGTGGCCCAGGTGAGTCCCAGGTGAGACACAGGTGACACAGGTGAGACACAGGTGGCCCAGGTGAGGCCCGGCTGTGCCAGGACCCCCAGCCCAGCCCGCAGCGGTGGCACGGAGGGGACGCCCAGGTGCGTGCCCAGGTGCCACCTGCCAGGTGTGGCCCTCACCTGTCACCGGCTGCCCCCCGTCGAACTTGGGGGGCTCCCAGACCAGCACGGCCCAGTCCTCGCCCACCTGGGTGACGCGCACGGCCTCGGGCGGGTCGGGGACGTCTGCGGGGACAGGGCACACCTGAGCGCCCAGGTGTGCCCAGGTGTGCCCCCAGGTATCCCCAGGAGCCCCCAGGTGTGCCCAGGTGTGTCTCCAGGGGTGCCCAGGTGTGTGCCCAGGTTCTCCCCAGGTGTGCCCCCAGGTGCGCCAGGTGTGCCCACCCATGACGCGGATGTTGATGGCGGCCGTGTCCCCCCAGGTGTCCCCAGGTGCGCCCAGGTGTCCCCAGGTGTCCCCAGGTTCTCCCCAGGTGTCCCCAGGTGTGCCCAGGTGTCCCCAGGTGTGTCCCCAGGTTCTCCCCAGGTGTCCCCAGGTGTGCCCAGGTGTCCCCAGGTGTGTCCCCAGGTTCTCCCCAGGTGCCCCCAGGTGCACCAGCTGCGCCCAGGTGTGCCTAGGTGTCCCCAGGTGTGCCCCCAGCTGCCTGAGGTGCCCCCAGGTGCCCCCAGGTGTCCCCAGGTGCGCCAGGTGTGCCCACCCATGACACGGATGTTGATGGCGGCCGTGTCCCCCCAGGTGTCCCCAGGTGCGCCCAGGTGTCCCCAGGTGTGTGCCCAGGTGCCCCCAGGTGCGCCAGGTGTGCCCCCAGGTGTCCCCAGGTGCGCCAGGTGTGCCCCCAGGTTCTCCCCAGGTGTGCCCAGGTGCCCCCAGGTGTGCCCAGGTGTGCCCAGGTGTGCCCAGGTGTCCCCAGCTGCCCCAGGTGTGCCCCCAGGTTCTCCCCAGGTGTGCCCAGGTGTCCCCAGGTGTCCCCAGCTGCCCCAGGTGTGTCCCCAGGTATCCCCAGCTGCCCCAGGTGTGTCCCCAGCTGCCCCAGGTGTGCCCCCAGGTGTCCCCAGGTGTGCCCAGGTGCCCCCAGCTGCCCCAGGTGTGTCCCCAGCCGCCCCAGGTGTGTCCCCAGGTATCCCCAGGTGTGTCCCCAGGTGCCCCCAGCTGCCCCAGGTGTGTCCCCAGCCGCCCCAGGTGTGCCCCCAGGTTCTCCCCAGGTGTGCCCAGGTGCCCCCAGCTGCCCCAGGTGTGCCCCCAGCTGCCCCAGGTGTGTCCCCAGGTATCCCCAGGTGTGTCCCCAGCTGCCCCAGGTGTGTCCCCAGCCGCCCCAGGTGTGTCCCCAGGTGTGTCCCCAGGTGTGCCCACCCACGACGCGGATGTTGATGGTGGCCGTGTCCTCTCCGGCCGGGTTGGTGACCCGGATCTGGTACCGTCCCTCGTCGGCGCGCTCGGCGCTCTCGATGACGAAACTGCTCAGCTCGTGCTTGGACTCGAGCCGGACGCGGCCCTCGGTGGCCGAGAACTCCTGCAGGTGAGATACAGGTGAGATACAGGTGAGATGGACAGGTGAGATGGACAGGTGACACAGGTGACACAGGTGACACAGGTGGGACAGGTGAGAGGACACCAGGAGCTGCTCAGCTCGTGCTTGGACTCGAGGCGGACGCGGCCCTCGGTGGCCGAGAACTCCTGCACAGGTGAGATGGACAGGTGAGATACAGGTGAGATACAGGTGAGATGGACAGGTGAGACAGGTGACACAGGTGGGACAGGTGGGACAGGTGACACAGGTGAGGGGACACCAGGAGCTGCTCAGCTCGTGCTTGGACTCGAGCCGGACGCGGCCCTCGGTGGCCGAGAACTCCTGCACAGGTGAGATACAGGTGAGATGGACAGGTGAGACAGGTGGGACAGGTGAGAGAGGTGGGACAGGTGAGACAGGTGACACAGGTGAGGGGACACCAGAACTGCTCAGCTCGTGCTTGGACTCGAGGCGGACGCGGCCCTCGGTGGCCGAGAACTCCTGCAGGTGAGATACAGGTGAGATACAGGTGAGACAGGTGGGATAGGTGACACAGGTGGGACAGGTGACACAGGTGACACAGGTGACACAGGTGAGGGGACACCAGAACTGCTCAGCTCGTGCTTGGACTCGAGGCGGACGCGGCCCTCGGTGGCCGAGAACTCCTGCAGGTGAGATACAGGTGAGATGGACAGGTGAGACAGGTGGGATAGGTGACACAGGTGGGACAGGTGACACAGGTGACACAGGTGACACAGGTGAGAGGACACCAGGAGCTGCTCAGCTCGTGCTTGGACTCGAGGCGGACGCGGCCCTCGGTGGCCGAGAACTCCTGCACAGGTGAGATACAGGTGAGATGGACAGGTGAGATGGACAGGTGAGATGGACAGGTGAGACAGGTGGGACAGGTGGGACAGGTGGGACAGGTGAGATGGACAGGTGAGATACAGGTGAGATGGACAGGTGAGATGGACAGGTGAGATACAGGTGACACAGGTGACACAGGTGTGACACAGGTGACACAGGTGACACAGGTGACACACAGGTGACACACAGGTGACACTGAGGTCTCACCTGTCTGTCCCTGCTCCAGGTGACGCTGGGCGGGGGCTCTCCCGAGATGGGCACAGGTGACACAGGTGTGACACAGGTGACACACAGATGGCACAGGTGACACAGGTGTGACACAGAGGTGACACAGGTGACACACAGGTGACACCCAGGAGGTCTCACCTGTCCGTCCCTGCTCCAGGTGACGCTGGGTGGTGGCTCTCCGGAGATGGGCACAGGTGACACAGGTGACACACAGGTGACACACAGATGGCACAGGTGACACAGGTGACACAGGTGACACAGGTGTGACACAGGTGTGACACAGGTGACACTCAGGTGACACAGGTGACACTGAGGTCTCACCTGTCCGTCCCTGCTCCAGGTGACGCTGGGCGGGGGCTCTCCGGAGATGGGCACAGGTGACACAGGTGACACAGGTGACACAGGTGACACACAGGTGACACACAGGTGACACAGGTGTGACACAGGTGACACAGGTGTGACACAGGTGACACAGGTGACACAGAGGTGACACAGGTGACACAGATGACACAGAGGTGACACACAGGTGTGCCACAGGGGTCTCACCTGTCCGTCCCTGCTCCAGGTGACGCTGGGCGGGGGCTCTCCGGAGATGGGCACAGGTGACACAGGTGATGCACAGGTGACACAGGTGACACACAGGTGACACAGAGGTGACACACAGGTGACACAGGTGTGACACAGGTGACACAGGTGACACACAGGTGACACACAGGTGACACAGGTGACACAGGTGACACACAGGTGACACAGGTGACACAGGTGACACAGGTGTGCCACAGGGGTCTCACCTGTCCGTCCCTGCTCCAGGTGACGCTGGGTGGTGGCTCTCCGGAGATGGGCACGTCCAGCCGCACTTTGTTGCCCGCCACCACCACCAGGCTGTTCTCCGCGTCCCGGCCCGAGCAGTCCAGGTGGATCTTGGGCGGCTCTGCAGGCGGGCACAGGTGGGCACAGGTGGCCACAGGTGGGCACAGGTGTGCTCTGTCCTGCCAGGGGTTTCTTCTCCCCACCAGGTGTGCTCTGTCCCCTCAGGTGTGCCCACATGTCCTCCCAGGTGCCCCCAGGTGTGCCCAGGTGCCCCCAGGTGTGCCCAGGTGTCTTCCCTGGCGTCCCCCTCAGGTGTCCCCAGGTGCCCCCAGGTGTGCCCAGCTGTGCCCAGGTGTCCCCCCAGGTGTGCTCTGTGCCCTCAGTGAGTCCCAGGTGTGCCAGGTGTCCCCCCAAGTGTGCCCAGGTGTCACCTCAGGTGTTGCCAGGTGTCCCAGGTGTGTCTAGGTGTCCCCCCAAGTGTGCCCGGGTGTCCCCAGGTGTGCCCCCCCAGGTGTCCCAGGTGTGCCCAGGTGTGCCCAGGTGTCCCCCAGGTGTCCCCTCAGGTGCTCCCCCAGGTGTCCCCCAGGTGTCCCCTCAGGTGCTCCCCCAGGTGTCCCCAGGTGTCCCCAGGTGTCCCAGGTGTCCCCAGGTGTGCCCAGGTGTGCCCAGGTGTCCCCAGGTGTCCCCAGGTGTCCCAGGTGTCCCCAGGTGTGTCCAGGTGTGCCCAGGTGTGCCCAGGTGTCCCCAGGTGTGTCCCCAGGTGTGCCCAGGTGTGCCCAGGTATCCCCAGGTGTCCCCAGGTGCCCGCTGCCCTCACCTTGCTTGGGCACGTACTCCACCTTGATCTCTGTTGGGGAGAGGGGGGTCAGTGACGTCACAGGCCCCGCCCAGCGGCCGTGACGTCATCGATGACGTCACCGGGAAGGCGGTGACGTCACTGCCCCCATTGCCCCCCAAATTCCCCCCAAATTTCCCCCAAACCCCCAAATTTTTCCCATATTCCCCCAAATTTTTCCCAAATCCCCCCAAAACTCCCTAAATTTCCCCCAAATTTCCTCTAAAGGCCCCCAAAATTTCCCCCAAATTGCTCCCGAATCCCCCAAATTTTTCCCAAATTTCCCCCAATTTTTCCCCAATTTCCCCAAATATCCCCAACCTCCCCCCAAATTTCCACTAAATCCCCTCAAAACCCCCAAATTTTCCCCAAATCCCCCCAAATTCCCCCAAAACCCCCCAAATTTCCCCAAATTTTCCCCAAATCCCACCCAAAACCCCCAAAACCCCCAAATTCCCCCCAAATTTCCCCAAATACCCCCCAAATCGCCCAAATTTTTCCCAAATCTCCCTAAATTTCCCCCAAATTTCCCCTAAATCCCCCCAAAATCCCCCCAAATCCACCCCAGAACCCGATTTTTTTCCAAAATTCCCCCAAATTTTCCCCCAGTTTTCCTCAAAACCCCTAAATTTCCCCCAAATCCCCTAAATTGTCCCTAAATCCCCCCAAAATTCCCCAAAATTCCCCCAAATCCCCCAGAAATCCCCCCAAAACCCCCAGATTTTTCCCCAAATCCCCCAATTTTTTCCCCAATTTCCCCAAATTTCCCCCAAATCTCCCATTTTTTTCCCCAATCCTCCCAAATGTCCCCCAAATTGCCCCCAATTCCCCCCAAATCCCCCCAAATTTCCCCTAAATTCCCTCAAATCCCCCAACCCCCCAAATTTTTCCCCAATTTCCCCAATTTTTTCCCAATTTTTTCCCCAATTTCCCCAAATCCCCCCAAAACCCCCAAATTTTTCCCCAATTTTTTCCCAATTTTTTCCCCAATTCCCCCAAATCCCCCCAAATTTTTCCCCAATTTGCCCCATTTTTTCCAAAATCCCCCCCAAAACCCCCAATTTTTTCCCCAAATTTTCCCATATTTCCCCCAATTCCCCCCAAGTTTTCCCCAATTTCCCCAATTTTTCCCCAAATCCCCCAAATTTCCCCCCAAATCCCCCCCAGAACCCCCAATTTTTCCCCAACTTCCCCCCCAATTTCCCCAATTTTTCCCCAGATTTTCCCCAAATTTCCCCCAATTCCCCCAATTTTTCCCCCAATTCCCCCATTTTTCCCCAATTTCCCCAATTTTTCCCCAGTTTTTTCTGCAAATTTCCCCCTATTCCCCCCATTTTTTCCCAAATCCCCCCAAATCCCCCCCAGAACCCCCAATTTTTCCCCAACTTCCCCAATTTTTTCCCCAAGTCCCCCAATTTTCCCCCAATTCCCCCAATTTTCCCCCAATTCCCCCAATTATTCCCCAGTTTTTTCCCCAATTTTTCCCCAATTTCCCCAATTTTTTCCCAATTCCCCCAAATTTCCCCCAATTCCCCCAAATTTCCCCAATTCCCCCAATTATTCCCCAGTTTTTTCCCCAATTTTTCCCCAATTTCCCCAATTTTTTCCCAATTCCCCCAAATTTCCCCCAATTCCCCCAAATTTCCCCAATTCCCCCAATTTTTCCCCAGTTTTTTCCCCAATTTTTCCCCAATTTCCCCAATTTTTTCCCAAATCCCCCCCAAATCCCTCCAAAACCCCAAATTTTCCCCCAAATTTCCCCCAATTCCCCCAATTTTTCCCCAATTTCCCCAATTTTTTCCCAATTTCCCCAAATTTCCCCCAATTCCCCCCATTTTTCCCCAATTCCCCCAATTTTCCCCCATTTTTTCCCCAATTTTTCCCCAGTTTTTTCCCCAATTTTCCCAATTTTTTCCCAAATCCCCCCCAAATCCCTCCAAAACCCCAAATTTTTCCCCAAATTTCTCCCAATTCCCCCCATTTTTTCCCCAATTTTTTCCCCAAATTTCCCCCAATTCCCCCAATTTTTCCCCAATTCCCCCAATTTTTCCCCAGTTTTTTCCCCAATTTTTTTCCCCAAATTTCCCCCAATTCCTCCCATTTTTTCCCCAATTTTTTTCCCCAAATTTCCCCCAATTCCCCCCATTTTTTCCCCAATTTTCCCCCAAATTTCCCCCCATTTTTTCCCCAATTTTTTCCCCAAATTTTCCCCAATTTTTTCCCCCAATTCCCCCAAATTTCCCCAATTTTTTCCCAATTTTTTCCCCAAATTTCCCCCAATTCCCCCCATTTTTTCCCCAATTTTTCCCCAAATTTCCCCCAATTTTTTCCCCAATTTTTCCCCAATTCCCCCCATTTTTTCCCCAATTTTTCCCCAATTCCCCCCATTTTTTCCCCAATTTTTCCCCAAATTTCCCCCAATTCCCCCCATTTTTTCCCCAATTTTTTCCCAAATTTCCCCCAATTCCCCCCATTTTTTCCCCAATTTTTTCCCCAAATTTTCCCCAATTTTTTCCCAATTTTTTCCCCCAATTCCCCCAAATTTCCCCAATTTTTTCCCCCAATTCCCCCAATTTCCCCAATTTTTTCCCCAAATTTCCCCCAATTCCCCCCAATTTTTTCCCAATTTTTTCCCCCAATTTCCCCCCAAATTTCCCCCAATTCTTTCCCCAAATTTTCCCCAATTTTTTACCCAATTTTTCCCCAAATTTCCCCCAATTCCCCTCATTTTCCCCCAATTTTTTCCCCAATTTTTCCCCCCAATTCCCCCAATTTTTCCCCAAATTTCCCAAAACCCCCCAGATTTGCCCCAGATTTGCCCGTGCCCACCGAGGAAGTTGAGCTTGGCCGAGAGCGTGAGGGCGAAGCCGTCGGGGACGAAGGTGTAATCGCCCTCGTCCTCGGGCCGCACGTCGTCGATCACCAGCTTGTGGATCCTGCGGGGCCAAAAAATCCCAAAAATCCCCAAAATCCCCACAGCCAAAAAAATCCCCAGCCGAAAATCGCAAAATTGCAAAAATTCCCGCTCGAAAATCACCAAAATTGCAAAAATTCCCGCTCAAAAATCACCAAAATTGCAAAAATTCCCGCTCAAAAATCCCAAAAATCCCAACAATTCCCGCTCAAAAATCCCCAAAATCCCCAAAATCCCCACAGCCAAAAAATCCCCAGCCGAAAATCACTAAAATTGCAAAAATTCCTGCTCAAAAATCACCAAAATTGCAAAAATTCCCGCTCAAAAATCCCCAAAATCCCCAAAATCCCCACAGCCAAAAAATCCCCAGCCGAAAATCACTAAAATTGCAAAAATTCCTGCTCAAAAATCACCAAAATTGCAAAAATTCCCGCTCAAAAATCCCAAAAATCCCAACAATTCCCGCTCAAAAATCCCAAAAATCCCCAAAATCCCCACAGCCAAAAAAATCCCCAGCCGAAAATCGCAAAATTGCAAAAATTCCCACTCGAAAATCACCAAAATTGCAAAAATTCCCGCTCAAAAATCCCAAAAATCCCAACAATTCCCGCTCAAAAATCCCCAAAATCCCCAAAATCCCCACAGCCAAAAAATCCCCAGCCGAAAATCACTAAAATTGCAAAAATTCCTGCTCAAAAATCACCAAAATTGCAAAAATTCCCGCTCAAAAATCCCCAAAATCCCCAAAATCCCCACAGCCAAAAAATCCCCAGCCGAAAATCACTAAAATTGCAAAAATTCCTGCTCAAAAATCACCAAAATTGCAAAAATTCCCGCTCAAAAATCCCAAAAATCCCAACAATTCCCGCTCAAAAATCCCAAAAATCCCCAAAATCCCCACAGCCAAAAAAATCCCCAGCCGAAAATCGCAAAATTGCAAAAATTCCCACTCGAAAATCACCAAAATTGCAAAAATTCCCGCTCAAAAATCCCAAAAATCCCAACAATTCCCGCTCAAAAATCCCCAAAATCCCCAAAATCCCCACAGCCAAAAAATCCCCAGCCGAAAATCGCAAAATTGCAAAAATTCCTGCTCAAAAATCACCAAAATTGCAAAAATTCCCGCTCAAAAATCACCAAAATTGCAAAAATTCCCGCTCAAAAATCCCAAAAATCCCCAAAATCCCCACAGCCAAAAAAATCCCCAGCCGAAAATCGCAAAATTGCAAAAATTCCCGCTAAAAAATCACCAAAATTGCAAAAATTCCCGCTCAAAAATCACCAAAATCGCAAAAATTCCCGCTCAAAAATCACCAAAATTCCCGCCCGAAAATCCCCAAATCCAAAAAAATTCCAACTCAAAAATCACAAAACCAAAAAAAATTTCTGGTCGAAAATCACCAAAATCCAAAAAAATTCCCACCCGAAAATCACCAAAATTGCAAAAATTCCCGCTCAAAAATCACCAAAATCCCAACAATTCCCGCTCAAAAATCCCAAAAATCCCCAAAATCCCCACAGCCAAAAAAATCCCCAGCCGAAAATCGCAAAATTGCAAAAATTCCTGCTCAAAAATCACCAAAATTGCAAAAATTCCCGCTCAAAAATCACCAAAATTCCCGCCCGAAAATCCCCAAATCCAAAAACATTCCAACTCAAAAATCACAAAACCAAAAAAATTTCTGGTTGAAAATCACCAAAATCCAAAAAAATTCCCGCCCGAAAATCCCAAAATCGAAAAAAATTCCCAGCCAAAAATCAAAAAACCAAAAAAATTCCCGCCTGAAAATCACCAAAATCCAAAAAAATTCCCGCCCGAAAATCACCAAAATTGCAAAAAGTCCCAGCCGAAAATCAGAAAATCCGAAAAAATTCCAACTCAAAAATCACAAAATCCCAAAAATCCCAAAATCCGAAAACATTCCAACTCAAAAATCACAAAAACAAAAAAATTCCAACTCAAAAATTGAAAATTGCAAAAAGCCCCAGCCGAAAATCCCAAAATCCCAAAAAAATTCCCGCCCGAAAATCCCAAAATCCAAAAAAATCCCAAAAATCCCAAAAATCCCAAAAATTCCTTCACAAAAATCCCAAAAATTCCCAGCCAAAATTGGTGAAATCCCAAAAAATTCCCACTCAAAAATCCCAAAAATCCCAAAATCCAAAAAAATTCCGTTCAAAAATCCCAAAAATTCCATTCGGGTTTTTTTTTTTTGGGGGGGGGTGGGGGGTGATTTTGGGGATTTTTTGGGGAATTTTGGGGATTTTTGGGGAGTTTTTCAGGAATTTTGGGATTTTTTGGGGAATTCTTGAGATTTCTGGGGAATTTTGGGGACTTTTGGGGAATTTTTGGGATTTTTTTTTGGGAATTTTGGGGATTTTTGGGGGGAAATTTTGGGATTTTTGGGATATTTTGGGGATATTTTGCCAGTTTTTTAATTTTTTTTTTTTTGAGATATTTTGGGGGGGATTTTTTCGGGTAATTTTGGGATATTTTTGGGACATTTTGGGATATTTTTGGGATTTTTTTGGGATTTTTTGGGGGGATATTTTTGGGACATTTTGGGATATTTTTGGGATATTTTTGGGATTTTTTTGGGGGATATTTTTGGGATATTTTGGGATTTTTTTGGGGATATTTTTGGGATTTTTTTTGGGATATTTTTGGGATATTTTGGGGATATTTTTTTGGGGATTTTTTTTGATATTTTGGGACATTTTGGGATATTTTTGGGATTTTTTTGGGATATTTTTGGGGGATATTTTTGGGATATTTTTGGGATATTTTGGGATATTTTTGGGATTTTTTTTGGGATATTTTTGGGATATTTTGGGATATTTTTGGGATATTTTGGGGATATTTTGGGGATTTTTTGGGGATTTTTTTTGGGGATTTTTTTTGATATTTTGGGACATTTTGGGATATTTTTGGGATTTTTTTTGGGATATTTTTGGGATATTTTGGGGATATTTTTTTGGGGATTTTTTTTGATATTTTGGGACATTTGGGGATATTTTTGGGATTTTTTTTTGGGATATTTTTGGGATATTTTGGGGATATTTTTTTGGGGATTTTTTTTTATATTTTGGGACATTTTGGGATATTTTTGGGATATTTTGGGGATATTTTTGGGATATTTTGGGGATATTTTTTTGGGGATTTTTTTTGATATTTTGGGACATTTTGGGATATTTTTGGGATATTTTTGGGATTTTTTTGGGGGATATTTTTGGGATATTTTTGGGACATTTTGGGATATTTTTGGGGGATATTTTTGGGATATTTTGGGATATTTTTGGGATATTTTTGGGATATTTTGGGGATATTTTTTTGGGGATTTTTTTTTATATTTTGGGACATTTTGGGATATTTTTGGGATTTTTTTTTGGAATATTTTTGGGATATTTTGGGATTTTCGGAGCCTCACCGGCCGGTGTGCGAGATGTGGATGCGTTTGCTGGGCCGGACCTCGACGCCGTTCTTGAACCAGCGGCCGGTGACCTTCTCGTCCGACACCTCGCACTTGAACACGGCCTGCTCGGCCGCCTGCACCGTCAGGTCCGCGATGCCCTGCAGCACCTCCAGCTGCTTCTCTGCGGGCCAAAAAACCCCAAAATTCCATCAGAACCCCAAAAAATTCCATGGGAACCTCAAAAATTCCATGGAAACGCCAAGAAGTTCATTGGAACCACCAAAAACCCACAGGAACCCTTGAAGAACCCATGGAGAACATCTGGAGAACTTCCTGCAGCACCTCCAGCTGCTTCTCTGCGGGCCAGAAAACCCAAAATTCCATGGGAACCCAAAAAAACCCCACAGGAACCCTTGAAGAACCGATGGAGAACATCTGGAGAATTTCTTGCAGCACCTCCAGCTGCTTTTCTGCGGGCCAAAGCCCCCAAAATTCCATGAGAACCCCAAAAAATTCCATGGGAACCTCAAAAAATTCCAGGGGAACCCCAAAGAATTCCATGGGAACCCAAAAAACCCCACAGGAACCCTTGGAGAACCCATGGAGAACATCTGAAGAACTTCCTGCAGCACCTCCAGCTGCTTCTCTGTGGGCCAGAAAATCCAAAATTCCATGAGAACCCCAAAGAATTCCATGGGAACCCAAAAAACCCCACAGGAACCCTTGAAGAACCCATGGAGAACATCTGGAGAACTTCCTGCAGCACCTCCAGCTGCTTCTCTGCAGGCAAAAAAATCCAAAAATTCCATGAGAACCCAAAAAAATCCACAAAAACCCTTGAAGAACCCATGGAGAACTCATGAAAACATCTCGAGAACTTCCTGCAGCACCTCCAGCTGCTTCTCTGCAGGCCAAAAACCCCAAAATTCCATCAGAACCCCCAAAATTCCATGGGAACCTCAAAAAATTCTATGGGAACCTCCAGGACCTTCCACAAGGTGACCCTCAAACATCTCCTGGAGCTTTTGGGACCTCCCAGGCCCTTCCAGGACCCCTCAAATTCCTCTGAAACCTTCTGAGATCTCCAAGAACTTCCACAAGGTGACCCTCAAACATCTCCTGGAGCTTTTGGGACCTCCCAGGACCACGAAGAACCGCGGAGGAACGGCGGAGGAGGTCCCACCTTCCACGATGACCTCGGCCTCGGCCTCGCCGCCGTTGGTCATGATGCGGTAGCGGCCGGTGTCCTCCTTGGTGGCCTCGTTGAGGATCAGGAAGTGCTTCTTGCCGTCCTTCTTGAAGCGGTACTTGAAGGTCTCCTCGCGGGTCAGCTCCACCCCGTCCTTCGTCCTGAGGGGGACACGGGGTGGGCACAGGGTGGGCGTGGAGATGGACAGGGAGATGGACACCAGGTGGACATGGAGACGGACATGGACATGGAGATGGGGTGGGCATGGAGATGGACATGGAGGTGGAGATGGGGTGAGCATGGAGATGGACATGAGGTGGGCATGGAGATGGACATGGAGATGGGGATGGACTTGGAGATGGACATGGAGATGGATATGGAGACGGACATGGAGATGGACATGGAGATGGAGTGGGCATGGAGAGGGACATGGAGATGGGGATGGACTTGGAGATGGACATGGAGATGGATATGGAGACGGACATGGAGATGGAGATGGACATGGAGATGGAGTGGGCATGGAGAGGGACATGGAGATGGAGATGGGGTGAGCATGGAGATGGACATGGAGGTGGGGTGAGCATGGAGATGGACATGGACATGGAGATGGCGTGAGCATGGAGATGGACATGGAGATGGGGTGGGCATGGAGATGGACATGGAGGTGGACACCAGGTGGACATGGAGACGGACATGGAGATGGACATGAGGTGGACACCCCGTGGGCATGGGGTGGACACAAAGATGGAGATGGAGTGGACATGGAGATGGATATGGAGTGGACATGGAGATGGACATGGGGTGGACATGGAGATGGAGATGGAGATGGGATAGACATGAGGTGGACATGGGCATGGACATGGACATGGAGATGGACATGGAGATGGACATGGAGACGGACATGGACATGGGGTGGACATGGAGATGGACATGGGATGGACATGGAGATGGAGATGGGGATGGACATGGAGATGGAAATGGGATGGACATGGAAATGGACATGGAGATGGAGATGGAGATGGAGATGGAGATGGAGATGGAGATGGAGATGGACATGGACATGGAGATGGACATGGGGTGGACATGGAGATGGAAATGGGATGGACATGGAAATGGACATGGAGATGGAGATGGAGATGGAGATGGAGATGGAGATGGACATGGACATGGAGATGGACATGGGGTGGACATGGAGATGGACATGGGATGGACATGGACATGGGGTGGACATGGAGATGGACATGGGATGGACATGGAAATGGAGATGGGGATGGACATGGAGATGGACATGGAGATGGACATGGACATGGAGATGGACACGGGGTGGACATGGAGATAGACATGGACGTGGACACGAGATGGACATGGAGATGGACATGGGGATGGACATGGGGATGGAGATGGAGATGGACATGGAGATGGACACGGACACACGGAGGTCCAGCTCCGGCCGTACCACATGACCTGCGCGCCCTCCTCGGACACTTCGGCCTCCAGCACCACCCGCTCGCCCACCAGAACCTGCTGGTCCTCAGGACCATGAACGATGGTCACCGGTGGCTCTGTGAGGGACAGGTGAGGGACAGGTGAGGTGACACAGGGGACACCAGAACCTGCTGGTCCTCAGGACCATGAACAATGGTCACCGGTGGCTCTGAGGGGGACAGGTGAGGGACAGGTGAGGTGACACAGGGGACACCAGAACCTGCTGGTCCTCAGGACCATGAACGATGGTCACTGGTGGCTCTGAGGGGGACAGGGGACATGGGACAGCTGAGGGACAGCCGAGGGTGACCCCCAAACATCTCACAGAGCCCCCAAAAACCCCCCCAGATGCCCCAGGTGGCCCCAGGTGTGCCCAGGTACCCCAAAGTACCCCCAGATGCCCTCAAACCTCCCCAGATGCCCTCAAACCACTCCAGGTACCCCAAAGTACCCCCAGATGCCTTCAAACCTCCCCAGATGCCCTCAAACCTCCCCAGATGCCCTCAAACCCCTCCAGGTGTTCCCAGGTACCCCCAGGTGCCCCAAAGTACCCCCAGATGCCCTCAAAGCCCCCCAGATGTCCTCAAACGCCCCCAGGTACCACCAGATGCCCTCAAACCCCCCCAGGTGTCCCAGGTGTCCCAGGTGTGTCCCAGGTGTGTCCCAGGTGTGTCCCAGGTGTCCCAGGTGTCCCAGGTGTCCAGGTGTCCCACCTTTGACGAAGACCTCGGTGAAGCTCTTCTCGTCGTTGACCCGGCACTCGGACCCCCAGGTACCCCAAAGTACCCCCAGATGCCCTCAAACCCCTCCAGGTGTTCCCAGGTACCCCCAGGTGCCCCAAAGTACCCCCAGATGCCCTCAAAGGCCCCCAGATGTCCTCAAACGCCCCCAGGTGTCCCAGGTCCCCAGGTCCCCAGCTGTCCCAGGTGTCCCAGCTGTCCCAGGTGTCCCAGGTGTCCCAGGTGTCCCAGGTGTCCCAGGTGCCCAGGTGCCCAGGTGTCCCAGGTGTCCCAGGTGTGTCCCAGGTGTCCCAGGTGTCCCAGGTGTGTCCCAGGTGTCCCAGATGTCCCAGGTGTCCCAGGTGTGTCCCAGCTGTCCCAGGTGTCCCAGGTCCCCAGGTGTCCCAGGTGTGTCCCAGGTGTCCCAGGTCCCCAGGTGTGTCCCAGGTGTCCCAGGTGTCCCAGGTGTCCCAGGTCCCCAGGTCCCCAGGTGTCCCAGGTGTCCCAGGTGTGTCCCAGGTGTCCCAGGTCCCCAGGTCCCCAGGTGTCCCAGGTGTCCCAGGTGTCCCAGGTGTCCCAGGTGTCCCAGGTGTGTCCCAGGTCCCCAGGTCCCCAGGTGTCCCAGGTGTCCCAGGTGTCCCACCTTTGACGAAGACCTCGGTGAAGCTCTTCTCGTCGTTGACCCGGCACTCGGACCCCCAGGTGCCCCAAAGTACCCCCAGATACCCTCAAACCCCTCCAGGTGCCCCCAGGTGTGCCCAGATGCCCTCAAACCCCCCCAGGTGTCCCAGATGTCCCAGGTGTGTCCCAGGTGTCCCAGGTGTCCCAGGTGTCCCAGGTGTCCCAGGTGTCCCACCTTTGACGAAGACCTCGGTGAAGCTCTTCTCGTCGTTGACCCGGCACTCGGACCCCCAGGTGCCCCAAAGTACCTCCAGATGCCCTCAAACCTCCCCAGATGTCCTCAAACCTCCCCAGATGTCCTCAAACCTCCCCAGATGCCCCCAAACCCCTCTAGGTGCCCCCAGGTGTGCCCAGATGTCCTCAAACCTCCCCAGATGCCCTCAAATCCCCCCAGGTGTCCCAGATGTCCCAGGTGTCCCAGGTGTCCCAGGTGTCCCAGATGCCCCAGGTGTCCCAGGTGTCCCAGGTGTCCCAGGTGTCCCAGGTCCCCAGGTGTCCCAGGTGTGTCCCAGGTGTCCCAGGTCCCCAGGTGCCCAGGTGTCCCAGGTGTCCCAGGTGTCCCAGGTGTGTCCCAGGTGTGTCCCAGGTGTCCCAGGTGTGTCCCAGGTGTGTCCCAGGTGTCCCAGGTGTCCCAGCTGTCCCAGGTGTCCCAGGTGTCCCCAGGTGTCCCAGGTGTCCCAGGTGTCCCAGGTGTGTCCCAGGTGTGTCCCAGGTGTCCCAGGTGTCCCAGGTGTGTCCCAGGTGTGTCCCAGGTGTCCCAGGTGTCCCAGGTGTCCCAGGTCCCCAGGTCCCCAGGTCCCCAGGTCCCCAGGTGCCCAGGTGCCCAGGTCCCCAGGTGTCCCAGGTGTCCCAGGTGTCCCAGGTGTGTCCCAGGTGTCCCAGGTGTCCCAGGTGTCCCAGGTGTCCCAGGTGTCCCAGGTCCCCAGGTCCCCAGGTCCCCAGGTCCCCAGGTGCCCAGGTGCCCAGGTCCCCAGGTGTCCCAGGTGTCCCAGGTGTCCCAGATGTCCCAGATGTCCCAGATGTCCCAGGTGCCCAGGTGTCCCCAGGTGTGTCCCAGGTGTGTCCCAGGTGTGTCCCAGGTGTCCCAGGTGTCCCAGGTGTCCAGGTGTCCCACCTTTGACGAAGACCTCGGTGAAGCTCTTCTCGTCGTTGACCCGGCACTCGGACCCCCAGGTACCCCAAAGTACCCCCAGATGCCCTCAAACCCCTCCAGGTGCCCCCAGGTGTGCCCAGATGCCCTCAAACCCCCCCAGGTGTCCCAGGTGTGTCCCAGGTGTCCCAGGTGTCCCAGGTCCCCAGGTCCCCAGGTGTCCCAGGTGTCCCAGGTGTCCCAGGTGTCCCAGGTGTCCCAGGTGTGTCCCAGGTGTCCCAGGTGTCCCAGGTCCCCAGGTCCCCAGGTGTCCCAGGTGTCCCAGGTGTCCCAGGTGTCCCAGGTGTCCCAGGTGTCCCAGGTGTCCCAGGTGTGTCCCAGGTGTCCCAGGTGTGTCCCAGGTGTCCCAGGTGGCCCAGGTGTCCCAGGTGTCCCAGGTGTCCCACCTTTGACGAAGACCTCGGTGAAGCTCTTCTCGTCGTTGACCCGGCACTCGTAGGCGGCGTCGTCGGCCAGGGAACATTTGTTGATGGTCAGGATGCGCTTCAGCCCCACGTTCTCGAACACGTACCTGCGGGCGGGCACACCTGGGCACACCTGGGCACACCTGGGGACACCTGGGCACACCTGGGGGCACCTGGGGGGACCTGGGGGGACCTGGGGGCACCTGGGGGGACCTGGGGGGACCTGGGGGCACCTGGGGACACCTGGGCACACCTGGGGGCACCTGGGGGGACCTGGGGGGACCTGGGGGCACCTGGGGGGACCTGGGGGGACCTGGGGGCACCTGGGGACACCTGGGACACACCTGGGGGCACCTGGGGGCACCTGGGGGCATCTGGGGACACCTGGGCGCACCTGGGGGCACCTGGGGGCACCTGGGCACACCTGGGCGCACCTGGGCGCACCTGGGGGTGTCTGGGGACACCTGGGGACACCTGGGCACGCCTGGGGACACCTGGGGGCACCTGGGGGCATCTGGGGACACCTGGGGACATCTGTGCCACACCTGGGGGCATCTGGGGGGCATCTGGGGGCACCTGAGACACACCTGGGGACACCTGGGGAGACCTGGGCACACCTGGGGGTGTCTGGGGACACCTGGGGGCACCTGGGGGCACCTGGGGGCACCTGGGGACACCTGGGCACACCTGGGGGCACCTGGGGACATCTGTGCCACACCTGGGGGCATCTGGGGGCACCTGGGGGCACCTGGGCACACCTGGGGACACCTGGGGACACCTGGGGGCATCTGGGGACACCTGGGACACACCTGGGGACACCTGGGGCACACCTGGGGGCATCTGGGGACACCTGGGGGCACCTGGGACACACCTGTGCCACACCTGGGACACACCTGTGCCACACCTGGGCACACCTGTGCCACACCTGGGCACACCTGTGCCACACCTGGGACACACCTGGGCACACCTGGGGGCACCTGGGGGTACCTGGGGGCACCTGGGCACACCTGGGCACACCTGGAGACACCTGGGGACACCTGGGGACACCTGGGGTAGTCTGAGGGACACCTGGGGACAGCTGAGGGGCACCTGTGCCACACCTGGGGTCACCTGGGGACAACTGGGCACACCTGGGCACGCCTGTGCCACACCTGTGTGACACCTGGGGGCAACTGGGGTGGTCTGAGGGACACCTGGGGGCACCTGGGGGCACCTGGGCCACACCTGGGCCACACCTGGGCCACACCTGTGCCACACCTGGGCACACCTGGGGGCACCTGGGGGCACCTGGGGGCATCTAAGGACAACTGGGGACAGCTGGGGACAACTGGGGAGCACCTGTGCCCACCTGGCACACCTGTGCCACACCTGGGGGTGTCTAAGGACACCTGGGGACACCTGGGGTGGTCTGAGGGACACCTGGGCACACCTGGGCACACCTGGGGGTGTCTGGGGACAACTGGGGACAACTGGGGAGCACCTGTGCCACACCTGTGCCACACCTGTGCCCACCTGTGCCCACCTGGGGGTGTCTGGGGACAACTGGGGACACCTGGGGGTGTCTAAGGGCACCTGGGGACAACTGGGGACACCTGGGGAGCACCTGGGACACACCTGTGCCCACCCGTGCCACACCTGTGCCCACCTGTGCCCACCTGTGCCCACCTGGGGGTGTCTGGGGACAACTGGGGACACCTGGGGGTGTCTAAGGGCACCTGGGGACAACTGGGGACACCTGGGGAGCACCTGAGACACACCTGTGCCACACCTGTGCCCACCTGTGCCACACCTGTGCCCACCCGTGCCACACCTGTGCCACACCTGTGCCCACCTGTGCCCACCTGGCACTCACTTGTTGCTGGGCTTGATGAGCTGCCCGTTCTTGTACCACTTGAGGGGCAGGTCGGGGTTGCTGAGCTCCACCATCAGCCGGATCTTGTTGCCCTTGTCCACCTGGTAGGCGGGGTCCAGCTTCCGGATGAAGGCTGGGGGGGACAGGGGAGGTCAGGGGACCTCCAAAAACCACCTGAGAACCTCCAAAAACCACCCAGGAACCCAAAACCCACCCAGGAACCTCCAAAAACCACCCTAGAACCCAAAACCCACCCAGGAACCTCCAAAAACCACCCGGGGACCTCCAAAAATCCACCAGGAACCCAAAAATGACCTGGGGACACCAAAAAAACACCCGAAAACCACCCAGGAACCTCCAAAAACCACCTGAGAACCTTCAAAAATCACCTGAGAACCTCCAAAAACCACCCAGGAACCTCCAAAAACCACCCAGGAACCCCAAAAAAACATCCAGGAACCCCAAAAAACCACCCAGAAACCACCCAGAAACCACCCAGGAACCCCAAAAAACCACCTGAAAACCTCCAAAAATCATCTGAGAACCTCCAAAAACCACCCAGGAACCCCCAAAAAACATCCAGGAACCTCCAAAAACCACCCAGGAACCCCAAAAAGTCACCTGGGAACCCCAAAAATGACCTGGGGACACCAAAAAAACACCCAAAAACCATCCAGGAACCTCCAAAAACCACCCGGGAACCTCCAAAAACGACCAGAGAACCTCCAAAAACCACCCAGGAACCCAAAAAATCACCTGGGAACCCCGAAAAACCACCCAGGAACCCCAAAAAACCACCCTGGAACCTCCAAAAATCACCTGAGAACCCAAAAAAATCACCTAGGAACCCAAAAATCCACCAGGAACCCCAAAATGACCTGGGGACACCAAAAAACCACCCAAAAACCACCCAGGAACCTCCAAAAACCACCCAGGAACCTCCAAAAATCCACCAGGAACCCAAAAATCCACCAGGAACCCCAAAATGACCTGGGGACACCAAAAAACCACCCAAAAACCACCCAGGAACCTCCAAAAACCACCCAGGAACCTCCAAAAACCACCTGAGAACCTTCAAAAATCACCTGAGAACCTCCAAAAACCACCCAGGAACCTCCAAAAACCACCTGAGAACCTCCAAAAACCACCCAGGAACCTCCAAAAACCACCTGAGAACCTCCAAAAACCACCCAGGAACCTCCAAAAACCACCTGAGAACCTCCAAAAACCACCCAGGAACCTCCAAAAACCACCTGAGAACCTCCAAAAACCACCCAGGAACCCAAAAACCACCCAGGAACCCAAAAACCACCCAGGAACCTCAAAAAACCACCCAGGAACCCCAAAAAGTCACCTGGGAACCCCAAAAAACCCAAAAGGTTCCTCAGGGAACCATCAGGGGTCCAGCTTCCGGAAGAAGGCTGGGGGGGACAGGGGAGGTCAGGGAACCTCCAAAAATCCACCAGGAACCCCAAAATGACCTGGGGACACCAAAAAACCACCCAAAAACCACCCAGGAACCTCCAAAAACCACCCAGGAACCTCCAAAAACCACCCAGGAACCTCCAAAAACCACCCAGGAACCTCCAAAAACCACCTGAGAACCTCCAAAAACCACCCAGGAACCTCCAAAAACCACCTGAGAACCTCCAAAAACCACCCAGGAACCCAAAAAAATCACCCAGGAACCCAAAAAACCACCCAGAAACCTCCAAAAATCATCTGAGAACCTCCAAAAAACACCCAGGAACCCAAAGAAACATCCAGGAACCCCAAAAAACCACCCAGGAACCTCAAAAAACCACCCAGGAACCCCAAAAGTCACCTGAGAACCCCAAAATTTGCCAAATTTGCCCCAAAATGTGTCACCTTCGCTCTTCTTGGGCTCCACCTTGATCTTCTTGATCATCTTGATCATCTCCTGTCCTTCAAACCCTCAAAATCCCTCAAGGATTTCACGTAAAAACCCCAAAATTTCTCCAAATTTCCTCCAATTTTTTCCAATTTTTTTCCCAAATTTTCCCAAAATTTGCCGAATTTTCCCCAAGATGTCCCACCTTCGCTCTTCTTGGGCTCCACCTTGATCTTCTTGAGGCGCTTGAGCATGCCGCGCAGGTCGGTGATGCCGTACTGGAAGGCGATGCGCTCGTACTCGCTCTTCTTGGTGACGCCCTTGAGCAGCTCCCAGATCTCGGGTGGGATGGTGTCCTCCTCGTCGTCCTTCTTCTTCTTCTTCACCTCCTCGGCCTGCTCCTCCCTGCCGGCCGGAGCCTTCAGCCTCAGCCTCAGCCTCATCATCTTCATCTTCATCTTCATCCCAAAGTTCTCCTCAACTCAACCCTGTTCCTGTCCTCATCCTCATCTTCATCCTCATCTTCATCTTCATCTTCATCCCAGAGTTGTCCTCAACTCAACCCTGTTCCTGTCCTCATCCTCATCTCCATCTTCATCCTCATCCTCATCCTCGTCCTCATCATCCTCATCCTCATCTTCATCCTCATCATCTTCATCCCAAAGTTCTCCTCAACTCAACCCTGTTCCTGTCCTCATCCTCATCCCTGTTCTCCTCATCACCATCCTCATCCTCATCATCCTCATCTCCATCCTCATCATCTTCATCCTCATCCCCATCCTCATCCTCATCCTCATCCCCTCCTTCTTCTTCTTCACCTCCTCGGCCTGCTCCTCCCTGCCGGCCAGAGCCTTCAGCCTCAGCCTCATCCTCATCCTCATCCTCGTCATCCTCATCTTCATCCCAGAGTTCTGCTCAACTCAACCCCGTTCCTGTCCTCATCCTCATCCTCATCTTCATCCCTGTTCTCCTCATCCTCATCCTCATCCTCATCTCCATCTTCATCCTCATCCTCATCATCTTCATCCTTCATCCTCATCCTCATCATTCTCGTCCTTGTCCCTCCTGCCCTTCCTCCTCCTCCTCTTCATCCTCCCCCTGCTCTTCCTCATCCTGCCCTTCCTCTTCCTCTTCCTCTTCCTCTTCCTCTTCCTCTTCCTCTTCCTCTTCCTCCTCCTCCTCCTCCTCCTCCTGCCCTTCCTCCTCCTCTTCATCCTCCTCCCCTGCCCTTCCTCCCCTCCTGCCCTTCCTCCTCCTCCTCCTCCTCCTCCTCCTCCCCTGCCCTTCCTCCTCCTCTTCCTCCTCCTCCTCCTCCTCTTCCTCCTCCTGCCCTTCCTCCTCCTCCTCCTCCTCCTCCTCCTCCTCCTCCCCCCCTGCCCTTCCTCCTCCTCCTCCTCCTCTTCCTCCTCCTCCTCCTCCTCCTCCTGCCCTTCCTCCCCCTGCCCTTCCTCCTCCTCCTCCTCCTCCCCCCCTGCCCTTCCTCCCCCTCCTCCTCCTCCTCACCTCTTCTTCAGCAGCCCGCTGAAGTCCAGCTCTCCGGCCGTCTCGTCCTTGGCGCCGTCCCTGCAGAATTTGGGGCAATTTCGGGGGATTTTGGGGCATTTTGGGGTCCCCAGGGGGGGTCTCGGTGTCCAGGGGAGTCCCTGGGGGGGTTTTGGGGGGAATTTGGGCAATTTTGGGGATCCCCAGGGTGGCATTTTGGGGGAATTTGGGAGGATTTTGGGGATCCCAAAGTTGGATTTTGGGGCATTTTGAAGGGATTTTTAGGGGATTTCGGGGGAGTTTTGGGGGATTTTGGGGTCCCGGGTGAGATTTTGGGGTTTTTGGGGGGTCCCAGGTGAAATTTTGGGGTCCTGGGTGGGATTTTGGGGTTTTTGGGGTGTCCCAGGTGAGATTTTGGGGTTTTTCGGGTGTCCCAGGTGGGATTTTGGAGTTTTTGGGGTGTCCCAGGTGGGATTTTGGGGTCCTGGGTGGGATTTTGAGATTTTTTGGGTGTCCCAGGTGAGATTTTGGGTTTTTTGGGGTGTCCCAGGTGAGATTTTGGGTTTTTTGGGGTGTCCCGGGTGAGATTTTGGGTTTTTTGGGGTGTCCCAGGTGAGATTTTGGGTTTTTTGGGGTGTCCCGGGTGGGATTTTGGGTTTTTGGGTGTCCCAGGTGGGATTTTGGGTTTTTGGGGGGTCCCGGGTGGGATTTTGGGGTCCCGGGTGAGATTTTGGGGTTTTTGGGTGTCCCAGGTGAGATTTTGGGTTTTTTGGGGGGTCCCAGGTGAAATTTTGGGGTCCTGGGTGGGATTTTGAGATTTTTTGGGTGTCCCAGGTGAGATTTTGGGTTTTTTGGGGTGTCCCAGGTGAGATTTTGGGTTTTTGGGGTATCCCAGGTGACATTTTGGGTTTTTTGGGTGTCCCAGGTGAGATTTTGGGTTTTTTGGGGTGTCCCGGGTGGGATTTTGGAGTTTTTGTGGTCCCGGGTGGGATTTTGGGGTCCCGGGTGAGATTTTGGGGTTTTTGGGGTGTCCTGGGTGAGATTTTGGGGTTTTTGGGGAGTCCCGGGTGGGATTTTGGGGTCCCGGGTGGGATTTTAGGGTTTTTTGGGGTTTCCCGGGTGGGATTTGGGGGTTTTTGGGGTGTCCCAGGTGAGATTTTGGATTTTTTGGGGTGTCCCAGGTGAGATTTTGGGTTTTTTGGGGGGTCCCAGGTGAAATTTTGGGGTCCTGGGTGGGATTTTGGGGTTTTTTGGGTGTCCCAGGCGAGATTTTGGGGTTTTTGGGATGTCCTGGGTGGGATTTTGGAGTTTTTGTGGTCCCAGGTGAAATTTTGGGGTCCTGGGTGGGATTTTGGGTTTTTGGGGTGTCCCGGGTGAGATTTTGGGTTTTTTGGGGTGTCCCGGGTGGGATTTTGGGGTTTTTTGGGGGGTCCCGGGTGGGATTTTGGGTTTTTTGGGGTGTCCCAGGTGAGATTTTGGGGTTTTTGGGTGTCCCATGTAAGATTTTGGGGTTTTTGGGGTGCCCCGGGTGGGATTTTGGGGTTTTTTGGGGGTCTCCACTCACGTCCTCTTGAAGGCCTGCAGGACGTTCTCCGAGCCCGAGGGGCGGCCGGCTGGGGAGGGCGTCCCAAAAATGTCCCAAAATGTCCCCAAAATGTCCTCAAAATGTCCCCAAAATGTCCCCAAATCCCCCAAATGCCCCAAAATGTCCCCAAATCCCCCCAAAATGTCCCCAAAATGTCCCAAATATCCCCAAATTTCCCAAATGTTCCCAAATGTCCCCAAAATGTCCCAAAATGTCCCCAAAATGTCCCAAAAATGTCCCCAAATCCCCCCAAAATGTTCCCAAATGTCCCAAATATCCCCAAATGTCCTCAAAATGTCCTAAAAATGTCCCCAAATCCCCCCAATGTCCCCAAAATGTCCCAAAATGTCCCAAAATGTCCCAAAATGTCCCCAAATGTCCCAAAATGTCCCAAAATGTCCCAAAATGTCCCCAAATGTCCCAAATATCCCCAAATTTCCCAAATGTTCCCATATGTCCCCAAAATGTCCCAAAATGTCCCAAAAATGTCCCCAAATCCTCCCAAAATGTCCCCAAAATGTCCCAAAATGTCCCCAAAATTTCCGAAAATGTCCCAAAATGTCCCCAAAATTTCCCAAAATGTCCCCAAATCCCCCCAAAATGTCCCCAAATGTCCCAAATATCCCCAAATTTCCCAAATGTTCCCAAAATGTCCCCAAATGTCCCCAAATGTCCCCAGGGTTGTTTTCAGGGAGTTTTGGGTTTTTTTGGGAGTTTTTAAGGCGGTTTTGGGGTGATTTTGGGACATTTTTGGGGTTAATTTTGGCTTAATTTTGGGATATTTTTGGGATGATTTTGGGGTTGATTTTGGGATAATTTTTAGATATTTTTGGGGTTAATTTGGGATCACTTTGGGTTAATATTGGGATATTTTGGGGATATTTTTATGGTTAATTTTGGGTTAATTTTCGGGTGTTTTTGGGGTGGTTTTTTTTTTTTGCTGATTTTGGGATATTTTTGCGTTAATTTTGGGATAATTTTGAGGTGAATTTTTTGCTGATTTTGGGATATTTTTGGGATAATTTTGGGATAATTTTGAGGTGAATTTTTTGCTGATTTTGGGATATTTTTGCGTTAATTTTGGGATAATTTTGAGGTGAATTTTTTGCTGATTTTGGGATATTTTTGGGATATTTTTGGGGTGATTTTGGGATATTTTTGGGGTGATTTTGGGCGATTTTGGGGCTCCCACCCTCGACGTCGATGTTGAAGGAGCAGCGGGTGCCCGGGAGGTTTTTGGGGTTATTTTTGGTTAATTTTGGGACATTTTAATGGATATTTTTGGGATATTTTTTTGATATTTTTTGGATAATTTTGGGGTGATTTTGGGCGATTTTGGGGCTCCCACCCTCGACGTCGATGTTGAAGGAGCAGCGGGTGCCCGGGAGGTTTTTGGGGTTATTTTCGGTTAATTTTGGGACATTTTAATGGATATTTTTGGGATATTTTTGGGATATTTTTTGGATAATTTTGGGGTGATTTTGGGGTAATTTTGGGGTGATTTTGGGCGATTTTGGGGCTCCCACCCTCGACGTCGATGTTGAAGGAGCAGCTGTCCTTCTTGTCCTTGGCCGTGACCTCGCAGCGATAATCGCCCCGGTCCCCCGGAACCACCTTGGAGATGGCGAGCTCGAAGGTGAACACCTGGCACAGGTGAGACAGGTGAGAATGGACAGGTGAGAACACCTGGGACAGGTGAGACAGGTGAGAATGGACAGGTGAGAACACCTGGCACAGGTGAGACAGGTGAGAATGGACAGGTGAGACAGGTGAGAATGGACAGGTGAGAACACCTGGGACAGGTGAGAATGGACAGGTGAGAATGGACAGGTGAGAATGGACAGGTGAGAATGGGCAGCTCGAAGGTGAACACCTGGCACAGGTGAGACGGGACAGGTGAGACAGGTGAGAACACCTGGGACAGGTGAGACAGGTGAGAATGGACAGGTGAGAATGGGCAGCTCGAAGGTGAACACCTGGCACAGGTGAGACGGGACAGGTGAGACAGGTGAGACAGGTGAGAATGGACAGGTGAGACAGGTGAGAACACCTGGGACAGGTGAGAACGAACAGGTGAGAATGGACAGGTGAGAACACCTGGGACAGGTGAGATGGGACAGGTGAGACAGGTGAACACCTGGCACAGGTGAGATGGGACAGCTCGAAGGTGAACACCTGGCACAGGTGAGACAGGTGAGAATGGACAGGTGAGAACACCTGGGACAGGTGAGAACACCTGGGACAGGTGAGATTGGACAGGTGAGATGGGACAGGTGAGACAGGTGAGAACACCTGGGACAGGTGGGACAGGTGAGACAGGTGAGAATGGACAGGTGAGAATGGACAGGTGAGAACGGACAGGTGAGATTGGACAGGTGAGAATGGACAGGTGAGTTCCCCCCCCCAGTCCCTCCCAGACCCTTCCAGCTCATTCCCAGTCCAAACCAGTCCAAACCAGTCCATTCCCAGTATAAACCAGTACAAACCAGTACAAACCAGTACAAACCAGTACAAACCAGTATAAACCAGTCCCACCTGGCTGTCCTTGTCGCAGGTGTCCCGGAACTGGAAGCGGGCTCCGCTCTTGCTGCCCAGCTCATTCCCAGTGCTCCCAGTCCATCCCAGTCCATCCCAGTATAACCCAGTCCATTCCCAGTATAACCCAGTCTATTCCCAGTATAAACCAGTATAAACCAGTACAAACCAGTCCCACCTGGCTGTCCTTGTCGCAGGTGTCCCGGAACTGGAAGCGGGCTCCGCTCTTGCTGCCCAGCTCCAGCCATTTGCCCTTGAACCATTTGACGGCGGGTTTGGTTCCCAGTTTGGCGCCGTCCACTCGCGCCACCACCAGAACGTCCCCGCCTGGTTTGGGGGAAAAAACCCCAAAAAAATCAAAAAAAATCCAAAAAAAATTTAAAAAAATGAAATTGGGGGAAAAAAGATGGAAACAGGGAAAAAAAAACGGGAAAAAAAGGGAAAAAAACGCGGCAGAAATAGCGCCCCGAGAAAATGAAATCGGGAAAAAAAAATATGAAAAAAGAAAAGAAAAATTTCCCGAAAATCCCCACGAAATTCACCCCCAAATTCCCCAAAATTCCCTCAAATCTACCCAAACCACCTCAGGATAAATCTCCCCCAAAATCCCCCCAAATTTTCCCAGATTTCGCCAAAATTCCCCCAAATTCCCCACAAAATCCCCCAAATCCCTCAAATCCACCCAAATCCCCCAAAATTCTCCCAAAATTCTCCCAAATCCCCCCAAAACCGCCCAAAATCCCCCTCAAATCACCCAAATCCCCCAAAATCCCCCCGAAATCCCCCAAAATTCTCTCAAATCCCCCCAAAATCCCCCCAAAATCCCCCCAAATCCCCCCCAAATAACCCCAAAATATCCCAAATCCCCCAAATCCCCCCAAAATTCCCCAAATCTCCCCAAATTCCCCTGCAAAATCCCCCAAAATCCCCCAAACCCCCCAAATCCCCCCAAAATCCCCCCAAAATTCTCCCAAATCCCCCCCAAATCCCCCAAAATCCTCCCAAATCCCCCAAATCCCCCAAATCCCCCCAAATTCCCCCAAAATCCCCCCAAAATCCCCCCAAATCCCCCCCAAATCCCCCAAATCCCCCCAAATTCCCCAATTCCCAAACCCCCCAAAATCCCCCCAAATTCCCAAATCCCCCAAATCCCCCCAAAATCCCCCAAAATCCCCCAAAATCCCCCCAAATCCCTCAAATCCCCCCAAACCCCCCCAAACCCCCCCAAAATCCCCCCCAAATTTCCCCAAATCCCCCAAATTTCCCCAAATCCCCCCCAAATCCCCCCAAATAACCCCAAACCCCCAAAATCCCCCCAAATCCCCCCAAATCTCCCCCCAAAATCCCCCCCAAACCCCCCTCAAATCACCCAAATCCCCCCAAATTCCCCCAAAAATCCCCCAAAATTCTCCCAAAATCCCCCAAATCCCCCCAAATCCCCCAAATCCCCCAAATTCCCCAATTCCCAAACCCCCCAAACCCCCCCCAAACCCCCCCAAATCCCCCCAAATTCCCCAAATCCCCCCAAAATTCCCCAATTCCCAAGTTCCCAAATTCCCAAATCCCCCCAAAATCCCCCAAATTCACAAAATTCCCAAATCCCCCCCAAAATCCCCCCAATCCCCCCCAAATCCCCTCCAAAACCCCCCAAAAATCCCCCAAAATCCCCCCAAAATTCCCCAAATCCCCCCAAATTCCCAAAATCCTCCCAAAATCCGCGCAAACCCCCCAAATTCCCCAAATCCCCCCCAAAATCCCCTCAAACCCCCCAAATCTCCCAAATCCCCCCAAATCCCCCAAAATTCCCAAAATTCCCAAAATTCCCAATCCCAATCCCTGCTCACCGCTCTCCACCAGCACGTTTTGGGGCTGGCTCAGGAACAGCCCGTCCGGGTCGGGGGGTCCGGGGGGGTTCAGCTCCTCTGGGGGGGCGGGGGGGTCAGGGGGGCCGAGACCCCCAAATTTTGGGGAGGGGGGAGGGGGGAGGGCACCAAAAATTTGGGGGGAAAAAACCCCAAAACTCACCCAAATCATCCTTGGGCTCTGGAAGGGAATGGGGGGAGGGGGAGTGAGGGAGGGACCCCAAAAATGAGGAAAGGCGCCCCAAAATCACCCCAAAAATCATCCCAAAAATCATCCCAAAATAATCCCAAAAATCATCCCAAAATAACCCCAAAATCGCCCCAAAATCATCCCAAAATCATCCCAAAATCATCCAAAAATCATCCCAAAATCACCCCAAAAATCATCCCAAAATCACCCAAAAATCATCCCAAAATCATCCCCAAATCCTCCCAAAATCATCCCAAAATCATCCCAGAATCACCCCAAAAATCATCCCAAAAATCACCCCAAAATCACCCAAAAATCATCCCAGAATCATCCCAAAATCATCCCAGAATCACCCAAAAATCATCCCAAAATCATCCCCAAATCCTCCCAAAATCACCCCAAAATCATCCCAGAATCATCCCAAAATCATCCCAAAATCACCCCAAAATCATCCCAGAATCTCCCAAAATCACCCAAAAATCATCCCAAAATCATCCCAAAATCATCCCAAAATCCCCCCAAATCCCCCAAAAAAATCCCAAAAAATTCCCAAATTCCCTCCAAAATTCCCCCCAAAATTCCCCAAATCCCCCCAAATTTGCCCCAAAAATCCCCAAAATTCCTCAAAATTCCCCCAAAATCGCCCCCGAAAATCCTCCCAAATCCCCCAAAATTCCCAAATTCCCCCCAGAAAATTCCCCAAATCCTCCAAAATTCCCCAAAATCCCCCCAAAAATCCCCCAAAATTTCTCAAAACTCCCCCCAAAAAAATCCCCAAAAATTCCCAAATTCCCCCAAAAATTCCCAAAAAATTCCCAAATTTCCCCAAAAAAATCCCCAAAAATTCCCAAATTCCCCCAAAAATTCCCAAAACCCCCCCAAAAAATCCACCAAATCCCCTCAAAAACTCCCAAATTTCCCCAAAAAAATCCCCCAAAATTCCCAAATTTCCCCAAAAAATCCCCCCCAAAATCCCCAAAAATTCCCCAAAAATTCCCAAATTTCCCCAAAAATTCCCCAAAAACTCCCAAATTCCCCCCAAAAATCCCCAAAAATTCCCCAAAAACTCCCAAATTTCCCCCAAAAATTCCCAAAAATTCCCCAAAATTCCCAAATTTCCCCAAAAAAAATCCCCAAAAATTCCCAAATCCCCCCAAATCCCCCCAAAAATCCCCAAAAATTCCCCAAAAACTCCCAAATTTCCCCAAAAAAATCCCCAAAAATTCCCAAATCCCCCCAAAAATCCCCAAAAATTCCCCAAAAACTCCCAAATTTTCCCCAAAAATTCCCCAAAAACTCCCAAATTCCCCCCAAAAATTCCCCAAAAATTCCCAAATTTCCCCAAAAATTCCCCAAAAACTCCCAAATTTCCCCCAAAAATTCCCCAAAAACTCCCAAATTCCCCCCAAAAATCCTCAAAAATCCTCAAAAATTCCCAAATTTTCCCAAAAAATCCCCAAAAATTCCCCAAATCCTCCCCAAAAATCCTCAAAAATTCCCCAAAAATTCCCAAATTTCCCCAAAAAAATCCCCAAAAATTCCCAAATCCCCCCAAAAAATCCCCAAAAATTCCCCAAAAATTCCCAAATTTCCCCCAAAATTCCCAAATTTCCTCAAAAAATCCCCAAAAATTCCCAAATTTCCCAAAAAAATCCCCAAAAATTCCCCAAATCCTCCCCAAAAATCCCCAAAAATTCCCAAATCCCCCCAAAAATTCCCAAAAATTTCCCAAATTTCCCCAAAAAATCCCCAAAAAATTCCGAAATTCCCGCTCCCCTCCCCCACCTTTCGGGGGCTCCTCGGGCCCCTCCCCCGCCGCCTTTTGCCCAATTTCGCCTTTTTTCTCCTCATTTTTCTCCTCTTTTTTCTCCTCTTTTTTCTCTTTTTTCTCCTTTTTCGCCTCTTTTTTGGCAGCTGCCGGGGAGGGGAAAAAAATCAAAATAAAACCAAAGAAATTAAAAAAGAAAATTAAATAAAATTCAAAAGAAATAAAAATTAAAATCAATAAAATTAAAATCAAAATTGAAAAAAAATGAAAAATTAAAAGAAAAGAATGAAAAATTAAACTAAAACGGGAAATTTAAAAAAAAAAAATATTTAAAGTTAAAATAAAAAATGAAAAATTAAGATTAAAAAACGAACATTTAAAATAAAAAGTGAAAAAATAAAATAAAACTGAAAATTAAAAAAAATATTTAAAATTAAAATAAAAAATGAAAAATTAAGATTAAAAAATGAACATTTAAAATAAAAAATGAAAAATTAAAAGAAAAACATAACAATTAAAATAAAACTGAAAATGTAAAAAAAAAATTAAAATTAAAATTAAAATATGAAAATTTAAAATAAAAAAAAGAAAAATTAAAAGAAAAAAATAACAATTAAAATAAAAAAGAAATTAGAAGAAGGAAAATGAAAAGTGAAAATAAATAAAACAAAGAAGTAAAAATTTAAAAAAGAAATTTAAAATTAAAAAAGGAAAAACTAAATTGAAAAATTAAAAGTTTCAAAAATGAAAGCTTAGAATTAAAAAATGAAAAATTAAAATAGAATAAATTAAAAACTAAAACTAAAAAATGAAAACCTAAATTTAAAAAATGGAAAAATTAAAATAAAAAACGAAAACTTAAAATTAAAAAAAATGAAGAACTAAAATTTTAAAAATCTAAAAAAAAATTAAAACAAAAAATGAAATGAAACAAAGAAAATTAAAGACAAAACATTTTTCCCACAATCAAAAAACTTTAAAAAATAAAAAAAAATTCAAATTAAATTTTTTGGGGGGGGGGGGGGGCGGATTTGGGGGATTTTGGGGGGAATTTTGGGGGGATTTTGGGGTGGGGGAGGGGCGGATTTTGGGGGGATTTTTTGGGATTTTGGGGGGATTTTTTGGGATTTTTTGGGATTTTTTTGGTGGGGGAGGGGCGGAATTTTTTTGGGATTTGGGGGGTGGGGGAGGGGCGGATTTTTGGGGATTTTTTGGTGGGGGAGGGGCGGATTTTTGGGGGGATTTTTTTGGATTTTTTGGTGGGGGAGGGGCGGATTTTGGGGGGATTTTTGGGGATTTTTTGGGATTTTTTTGGTGGGGGAGGGGCGGAATTTTTTTGGGATTTGGGGGGTGGGGGAGGGGCGGATTTTTTGGGATTTTTTGGTGGGGGATGGGCGGATTTTGGGGGGATTTTTTGGGATTTTTTTGTGTGTGGGGGAGGGGCGGATTTTTGGGGGGATTTTTTGGGATTTTGGGGCGATTTTTTGGGATTTTTTGGGATTTTTTTGGTGGGGGAGGGGCGGGGTTTTTTGGGGATTTTTTGGTGGGGGAGGGGCGGATTTTGGGGGGATTTTTTGGGCTTTTGGGGGGATTTTTTGGGCTTTTGGGGGGATTTTTTGGGATTTTTTTTTTGTGTGTGTGGGGGAGGGGCGGATTTTTTGGGGGATTTTTTGGGATTTTTGGGGGGATTTTTTCGGATTTTTTGGGATTTTTTTTGTGGGGGAGGGGCGGATTTTTGGGGGGATTTTTTGGGATTTTGGGTGGATTTTTTGGGATTTTTTTTGGTGGGGGAGGGGCGGATTTTTTTGGGGATTTGGGGGGGTGGGGGAGGGGCGGATTTTTTGGTGGGGGATGGGCGGATTTTGGGGGGATTTTTTGGGATTTTGGGGGGATTTTTTGGGATTTTTTGGGATTTTTTGGTGGGGGAGGGGCAGATTTTTGGGGGGATTTTTTGGGATTTTTTGGGATTTTTTTGGTGGGGGAGGGGCGGGGTTTTTTGGGGATTTTTTGGTGGGGGATGAGCGGATTTAGGGGGGATTTTTTGGGATTTTGGGGGGATTTTTTGGGATTTTTTTGAGATTTTTTGGTGGGGGAGGGGCGGATTTTTTGGGGGATTTTTTTGGCTTTTGGGGGGATTTTTTGGATTTTGGGGGGATTTTTTGGGATTTTTTTGAGATTTTTTGGTGGGGGAGGGGCGGATTTTTTGGGGGATTTTTTTGGCTTTTGGGGGGATTTTTTGGGATTTTCGGGGGATTTTTTGGGATTTTTTTTTGTGTGGGGGAGGGGCGGATTTAGGGGGGATTTTTTGGGCTTTTGGGGGGATTTTTTGGGATTTTGGGGGGATTTTTTGGGATTTTTTTTTTTTTTGTGGGGGGGAGGGGCGGATTTTTTTGGGGGATTTTTTGGGTGGGGGAGGGGCGGATTTTGGCCCTGCCAAATTTGGGGTTCGCTCCGTGACCCCCCCAAAAATAGCGGCGGCTCCGGTGTCACCTCCGGGCTCGGGTGACATTTTGGGGGGGCCCCTCCCCCCTCCCCCCCCCCGCGGCCAAAAATAAAATTTAAAAATAAAATCGGGGGGTGGGGGAGGGGGGGAAGGAAAATTTGGGGTTTTTTAAGGGCGGGGAGCCCCAAAAATCGGCGCGAAACCCCCCAAAAAATTGGAGAGAACCCCCAAAAAATTGGGGCAAAACCCCCCCAAAAAATTGGGACAAATCCCTCCAAAAAATTGGGGCAAAATCCCTCAAAAATTGGAGCAAAACCCCCCAAAAAATTGGGGCAAAATCCCCCAAAAATTGGAGCAAAACCCCCTCAAAAATTGGGGCAAATCCCTCAAAAAAATTGGGGCAAAACCCCCCCAAAAAATTGGAGAGATCCCCCAAAAAATTGGGGCAAAACCCCCCAAAAAATTGGGGCAAAACTCCCCAAAAATTGAAGCAAAACCCCCCAAAAAATTGGGGTAAAACCCCCCAAAAAATTGGGACAAAACCCCCCCAAAAATTGGGACAAAACCCCCCCAAAAAATTGGAGAGATCCCCCAAAAATTGGGACAAAACTCCCCAAAAAATTGGGGCAAAACCCCCCAAAAATTGAAGCAAAACCCCCCAAAAAATTGGGGCAAAAACCCCCCAAAAATTGTCAAAATCCCCCCCCAAAAAAAGGAAAATTTGACAAATTTTTGGAACCCAAAATTTGGAATCTCCCCCAAAATTTTTGGAACCCCCCCAATTAAAATTATCAGATTCCCTCCCAAATTAATTTTGGAACCCTCCCCAAAAAATTGTCACAATCCCCCCAAATTTTTGGGACACGAATTTTGGAAACCCCCCTCCCCCCCGAAAAATTTTTTGGAGAACCCCCCAAAATTTTTGGAACTTCCCAAAAGTGTCATGAACGCCCCAAAAAATTGTCAAAATCCCCCCAAAAATTGTCAAAATCCCCCCAAAAAATTGGCGAGACCTCACCAAAAAAAATAAATTTACCCAAATTTTTGGAATTCAAATTTTGGAACCTCCCCAAAATTTTTGGAATCCCCCCAAAATGTCACACCCCCCCCCAAAATGTCACAACCCCCCCCCCAAAAATTGTCGCCTCCTAAAATGTCACCCCCCAAAATAACTGTCCCCTCCCCCCCCAAAATTTGTCACCTCCCAAATTTGTCAACCCCCAAAAATGTCAAGAATTCCCAAAATTTGTCTCAAACCCCCCAAATTTTGTCCCTTCCCCAAAAATTGTCACCCCCAAAAATGTCACAAAACCCCAAATTTGTCCCTTCCCAAAAATTTTCGCCCCCCAAAATTGTCACGAATTCCCAAAATTTGTCCCAAATCCCCCCAAATTTGTCACCCCCCAAAATTGTCCCAAATCCCCCCAAATTTGTCCCCTCCCCCCCCCAAAATTTGTCACCCCCCAAAAATGTCGCCCCCCCCCCCCCCCAAAGCGCTGAGTCAGCAACGGTGGGAAAAAAACCCCCAAAATTCGAATTTTACACCCCAAAAAACTCCAAATTCAAATTTTACACCCCCAAAAAACCCAAAATTCAAATTTTACACCCCAAAAAACTCCAAATTCAAATTTTACACCCCAAAAACCCCAAAAGTCAAATTTTACACCCCAAAATCACCCCAAAAAACCCCAAAAATCAAATTTTACACCCCAAAAAACCCAAAATTCAAATTTTACGCCCCAAAATCACCCCAAAAAACCCCAAAAATTCAAATTTTACACCCCAAAAAAACCCCAACATTCAAATTTTACACCCCAAGAAAATCGCATTTTTATATTTCAAAAATCGACCCAAAAAGTCGCTTTTTACTCCCCCAAAATTCGCTTTTTGTACCCAAAAACTACCCCAAAAAATCGCATTTTTATATCTCAAAAATCACCCCAAAATTTGCTTTTCACACCCCAAAAATCACCCCAAAAATTGTATTTTACTCCCCTAAAATTTGCATTTTTACACCCCAAAATTCGCTTTTTACACCCCAAAAATTTGCTTTTTATACCCCAAAAATTCACATTTTTTCCCCAAAAAATTTCAAATTTTTACCCCCAAAAATTCACATTTTTGTCCCAAAAATCGCCCCAAAAATTCCCTTTTTTCACCCAAACTTCCTCCCCAAAATTCGCTTTTTTCACCCCCAAAAATTCAAAATTTTCCCTCCAAAATTTGCATTTTTCACCCCAAAATTTGAATATTTACCCCTAAATTTGCATTTTCACCCCAGAATTTGCATTTTTCTCCCAAAATTTGCATTTTCCACCCCAAAATTTGCATTTTTTACTCCAAAATTGGTCCCCGCCTTCCCGGGCATTAATTAGCTCAGTTAATTAAGGATTTAATTGAATGTTTTCATTAAGTCTCCTCCCGATTAATTCAGCTTCTCATTAATTAATGGTGATTAATGAGTAATTAATGAGGAATTAAGGGGTAATTAATGAGTTAATAGTGGTAATTAATGATTGATTAATGAGTAATAAACGAGTAATTTAGTGGTAATTAATGAGTAATTAAGGAACTATTAATTAGTTAATAATGGGTAATTAATGGGTAATTAATGGTGATTATGGGGCAATTAATGGGTAATGAACGGGGTAATTAATGAGTTATTAATTGGTAATTAATGAGTAATAAATAGGCAATTAACGGGTAATTAATGAGTTAATAAAGGGTAATTAATATATAAATAATGAGCAACTAATTAGTTATTAATGGGCAATTAACGGGTAATTAATGTATAATTAATCCATGCTTTATGGGTACTTAATGAGTAATTAATGAGTAATTAGGGGTAATTAATGTATAATTAACGTGTAATTAATGAGTAATTAACAGATGATTGATAAGTAATTGGTGGTAATTTATGGATATTTGACGTGTAATTTACAGGTAATTAATACATAATTAATGGGTAATTAGTGGATAATTTAGGGGAAATTAATGGTTGATAAATAGCTAATTCTCCCCATTAGTTAATTAAAAAATTGAAAAATTGAATAAATTGAATACATTCAATTAATTAAAAATAATTAAACTACCGCCGGGCCAATTAATTCCCCCGGCTAATTAATTACCACCATCAATTAATTAAAGAAACCAACGCAAAACCCCAATGAAATCACCGCAATCAACAAAACCAAATTAATGAAACGATTAAAATAAATCATTAACCCCTCCCAGGGCCCTTGGGGGCGGCGCTAATTAAGCCCCTCGCTAATTAGGCGCGTTAATTACCGGCCTTGGCCTCGGGCATGGCGGCGGCGCTCGGGGGGTCCCGACTGGCCCCGCCCCCCCCGCGCCCGCGCTTAAACCCCATTGGCCACGCCCACGCCGGCCACGCCCACCACAGGCCACGCCCCCTCAAGGCCACGCCCCTAATTGAAGTCAATGGGGCTGAGGCCACGCCCCTCGGGCAGACCACGCCCCCTCCATATAGAGTCAATGGCAATTGAGGCCACGCCCCCTCACGCAGACCACGCCCATTCACACAGGCCACGCCCATTCACACAGGCCACGCCCCCTCCATATTAAGTCAATGGCAATTGAGGCCACGCCCCCTCACTCAAGCCACGCCCCCTCAGCCCCCCCCGCCAATGGAACCGTCCGGCCCCTCTCCCCCCCCAATCCCAATGGAACCTTCCAGCCCCGCCCCTCACAGATTTTTGGGGTTTTTTTCCCCAATTTTTGGGGATTTCCACCCAAATTTTGGGATTTCCACCCAGATTTTCCATTTCTGCCTCGATTTTTGGGATCTCCACCCAATTTTTGGGATGTTTTTCTCAAATTTTTGGGGTTTTTTTAACCAAATTTTTGGGATTTTTTTCCCCAGTTTTTAGGATTTCTTCCCCAATTTTGGGTTTGGTTTTTTTTTTCCCCAATTTTTTGGGATTTTTTCCCAATTTTGGGGGGATTTTCACCCCAAATTTTTGGGATTTTTCTCCCAAATTTTCAATTTCTGCCTCGATTTTAGGGATCTCCAACGAATTTTTGGGTTTTTTCCCAATTTTTGGGATTTTTCCCAATTTTTGGGATTTTTCCCCAAATTTTTGGGGTTTTTTCCCAATTTTTGGGTTTTTTTTCCCCAATTTTTGGGTTTTTTTTTACACAATTTTTGGAGATTTTTTCCCAATTTTTGGGATTTCCTCCCCAAATTTTTGGGATTTCCACCCAAATTTTCAATTTCTGCCTCGATTTTTGGGATTCCCACCCCAATTTTTTGGGATTTTTTCCCAATTTTTGGGATTTCCCCCCGATTTTGTCATTTTCTACCCCAATTTTTGGGGTTTCCCACCCCAAATTTTGGGATTTGCACACCAATTTTTGGTTTTTTTTTTCCCCAATTTTTTTTGGATTTTCCCCCCAGTTTTTGGACATTTCCACCCCACATTTTTCGGGATTTCCTCCCAATTTTATTTTTTCCCACCAAAATTTTGGGTTTTTTTCCCAAATTTTTCATTCCCACCCCAATTTTTTAGCCTTTTTCCTAAATTTTGGGATTCCCACCCCAATTTTTTGGGTTTTTTCCCCAATTTTAGGATTTCCACCCCAATTTTTTGCCATTTCCCACCCAAATTTTGGGACTTCCATTCAATTTTTGGGATTCCCACCCCAATTTTGGGGTTTTTTCCCCCAATTTTTTAGGATTTCCTCCCAATTTTGGTATTTCTACCCAAAATTTCCATTTCTTGCCCCAAATTTGGGGATTTCCACTGAATTTTTGGGATTTTTTTCCCAATTTCAAGGATCTCCACCCCAATTTTAGGGTTTTTTTCCCAATTTTTGGAGTTTTTTCCCAAATTTTGGAATTTCCCTCCCAATTTGGGGATGTCCCCAATTTTTGGGGATTTCCACCTAAATTTTCAATTTCCACCCCAATTTTTTTCCCTCCCCACCCCAATTTTTTGGTTTTTCCCCCAATTTTAGGATTCCCACCCCAATTTTTGCCATTTCCTCCCAAATTTTCACTTCCCACCCCAATTTTTCGGGATTTTTCCCCAAAAAAAAAACCCCCAGACCATCTCCAGGTGCCCAAACTCCGTTTTTATCTCCAACTCCGGCATCGGGCGGGGGGAACTTCCCTCGGGGGGGCAACAAAATCCTCCAAAATCCTCCAAATCCTCCCAAAATCCACCCAAATCCACCCAAAATCCACCCAAATCCTCCAAAATCCTCCAAAATCCACCCTAATCCTACACAATCCTCCAAAATCCACCAAAATCCACCCAAAATCCCCGAAAATCCTCATAAATCCACCCAAATTCTCCCAAATCCCCCAAATCCCCCCAAATCCTCCAAAATCTACCTAAATTATCCAAAATGCACCCAAATCCTCCCAAATTCACCCAAAATCCACCCAAATCTTCCAAAATCCACCAAATTCTTCTCAAATCCCCCAAAATCCCCCAAAATGCACCCAAAATCCCCCAAAATCCCCCCAAATCCCCCCAAATCCTCCAAAATCCACCCAAATGCACCCAAATCCTCCAAATCCTCCCAAAATCCACCCAAATCCTCCAAAATCCTTCAAAATACTCCAAAACCCTCCAAAATCTTCAAAATCCACCCAAATCCTCTAAAATCCACCCAAATCCTCCAAATTTTTCCAAAATCCACCCAAAATCCACCCAAATCCACCTAAATTATCCAAAATTCCCTAAATCCTCCCAAATTCACCCAAAATCCATCCAAATCCACCCAAATCCACCCAAAATCCACCCAAATCTACCAAAATCCCCCAAAATGCACCCAAATCCACCCAAATCCTCCAAAATCCTTCAAAATACTCCAAAACCCTCCAAAATCTTCAAAATCCACCCAAATCCTCCAAATTTTTCCAAAATCCACCCAAAATCCACCCAAATCCACCTAAATTATCCAAAATTCCCTAAATCCTCCCAAATTCACCCAAAATCCACCCAAAATCCACCCAAATCCTCTAAAATCCACCCAAATCCTCCAAAATTTTCCAAAATCCACCCAAATCCACCTAAATTATCCAAAATGCACCCAAATCTTCCAAAATCCCCCAAAATCCCCCCAAATCCCCCAAAACCCTCAAAATCCACCCAAATCCTCTAAAATCCACCCAAATCCTCCAAATTTTTCCAAAATCCACCCAAATCCTCCCAAATTCACCCAAAATCCACCGAAATCCTCATAAATCCACCCAAATTCTCCCAAATCCCCCAAATTCTTCCCAAATCCCCCCAAAATCCTCCAAAATCCCCCAAAATCCTCCAAAATCCCCCAAAATCCCCCAAAATCCTCCAAAATCCTCCCAAAATCCCCCAAAATCCACCTAAATTATCCAAAATCCCCCCAAAATCCTCCAAAATCCCCCAAAATCCTCCAAAACCCCCCAAAATCCTCCAAAATCCCCCAAATCCCCCAAAATCCCCCAGCCCCCCCATCCCCCCCCCTCCACCGCCGGACCGAACCATTCCCTCCCCGGGGGGAGCCGGGGGCACATTTTGGGGCGGTTTCGTCGTTTTTCGGGCGTTTCCCGCCGGGTTTTTGGGGTTATTTACAGCGGGGGGAGGGGCAGGGGGGGCGGGGCGGGGCCCCCCGGGGATTTGGGGGGTCCCGGGGGGTCCGGGGGGTCCTCGGGGGGGGCGGGGCGGCGGCGGCGGCGCCGGAAGTATTTGTAGCGCTGCACGTAGGCGCCCACCAGGCGCGTCACCTTCACCGGGTTGATCTCGCCGCTGCGGCTGTGGCAGATCTGGGGGAAATTTGGGGGGATTTGGGGAAATTTGGGGGAATTTGGGGTTATTTGGGGATTTTTTCGGATTTTTTGGGGATTTTTTGGGGGGGGTTTGGGGGGTTTTGGGGGGGTTTTAAGGGTTTTTAAGGGGTTTTTAGGGGATTTTATTTGAGTTTTTAAGGGGTTTTTGGAAGGGTTTTGGGGGATTTGGGGGGATTTGGGGGAATTTGGCGGATTTGGGGGGATTTGGGGTTTTTTGGGATTTTTTTGGGGGGGGTTTAGGGGGTTTTGGGGGGGTTTTTAAGGGGTTTTTGGGGATTTTATTTGAGTTTTTAAGGGGGTTTTTTGGAGGATTTTGGGGACATTTGGGGATTTGGGGAAATTTGGGGGGTTTTGGGGTTTTTGGGGGTTTTTGGGGTTTTTTTTGGGGGGGTTTTGGGGGTTTTTAAGGGGTTTTTTTTGGATTTTATTTGAGTTTTTAAGGGGTTTTATGGAGGATTTTGGGGACATTTGGGGATTTGGGGAAATTTGGGGGGATTTGGGGTTTTTGAGGGTTTTTTGGGGGTTTTTTTGGGGGGTGTTTAGGGGGTTTTGGGGGGTTTTGGGGGGGTTTTAAGGGGTTTTTGGGGATTTTATTTGAGTTTTTTAAGGGGGTTTTGGGAGGGTTTTGGGGAATTTGGGGGAATTTGGGGGAATTTGGGGTTTTTTGGGGATTTTTGGGATTTTTTTGGGGGGTTTTTAAGGGGTTTTTGGGGATTTTATTTGAGTTTTTAAGGGGTTTTATGGAGGATTTTGGGGAAATTTGGGGGAATTTGGGGGATTTGGGGAAATTTGGGGGAATTTGAGGTTTTTTGGGATTTTTTTGGGGGGGGTTTAGGGGGTTTTGGGGGGTTTTTAAGGGGTTTTTTGGGGATTTTATTTGATTTTTAAGGGGGTTTTGGGAGGATTTTGGGGAAATTTGGGGCAATTTGGGGGAATTTGGGGATTTGGGGAATTTTGGGGATTTTTTGGGGGGGGTTTGGGGGGTTTTTAAGGGTTTTTTTCGGGATTTTATTTGAGTTTTTAAGGGGTTTTTTTGGAGGATTTTGGGGGACATTTGGGGATTTGGGGGGTTTTGGGGGGATTTGGGGGATTTGGGTTTTTTGGGATTTTTTGGGATTTTTTGGGGGTTTTTTTGGGGGGGGTTTGGGGGGTTTTGGGGGGGTTTTAAGGGGTTTTTAAGGGGTTTTTGGGGATTTTATTTGAGTTTTTAAGGGGTTTTATGGAGGGTTTTGGGGAAATTTTGGAAATTTGGGGGGATTTGGGGAAATTTGGGGAGTTTTGGGTTTTTGGGGGTTTTTTGGGATATTTTGGGATTTTTTGGGGATGTTTTTGGGGGGGTTTTGGGGAGTTTTAAGGGGTTTTTTTGGGATTTTATTTGAGTTTTTAAGGGGTTTTTTTTTGAGGATTTGGGGGAATTGGGGGATTTGGGGGGATTTGGGGAGTTTTGGGATTTTTGGGGATTTTTGGGGATTTTTTTGGGGGGGTTTAGGGGTTTTAAGGGGGTTTTGGGGGTTTTTTGGGGGATTTTATTTGAGTTTTTAAGGGTTTTTTTTGAGGATTTTGGGGAAATTTGGGGAGTTTTGGGGTTTTTTGGGATTTTTTGGGGGTTTTTTTGGGGGGGGTTTGGGGGGTTTTGGGGGTTTTTAAGGGTTTTTTGGGGATTTTATTCGAGTTTTTAAGGGGTTTTATGGAGGGTTTTGGGGAAATTTGGGGATTTGGGGAAATTTTGGGGGTTTTGGGGTTTTTGGGGATTTTTTGGGGGTTTTTATGGGGGGGTTTGGGGGGTTTTGAGGGGGTTTTGGGGGGATTTTATTTGAGTTTTTAAGGGGCTTTTTTGGAGGATTTTGGGGACATTTGGGGATTTGGGAAATTTGGGGGGTTTTGGGGATTTGGGGAATTTTGGGGTTTTTTGCGATTTTTTCAGGGGGGGTTTAGGGGGGTTTAGGGGGTTTTGAAGGGGTTTTTGGGGGGGTTTTAAGGGTTTTTTTTGGGATTTTGAGTTTTAAGGGGTTTTTTGGAGGATTTTGGGGAAATTTGGGGATTTGGGGAAATTTTGGGGATTTTTTGGGGGGGGTTTTGGGGGGTTTTTAAGGGTTTTTTTTTTCCCATTTTTGACCATTTCCCTCCAAATTTTCTCTATTTCCCCCCAATTTTTGCCAATTTTTCTCAATTTTCTCCATTTTTCCCCCACTTTTTGCCCATTTTTCCCCATTTTTTGCCCGATTTTCACCAAATTTTCACCGTTTTCCCCAAATTTTCTCTATTTTTCCAATTTTTCAACCCATTTTTGAGTACCTTGTACTCCTCCTTGCTGATCTCCTTACATTGCCAGATTCCTTATTTTCCTCCAATTTTCTCCATTTTTTCCCCATTTTTTGCCCGTTTTTCTCCATTTTTTGCTCGATTTTCCCCAAATTTTCACCATTTTTCCCAAATTTTCACCATTTTCCCCAAATTTTCTCTATTTTTCCCTTTTTCCCCCAATTTTGTGTCACCTTTTGCTCCTCCCTGCTGATCTCCTTGTTCTGGCAGATTCCTCATTTTTTGCCCGTTTTTCCCCATTTTTTGCTCGATTTTCACCAAATTTTCACCGTTTTTCCCCAAATTTTCACCATTTTTCCCAAATTTTCTCTATTTTTACCTTTTTCCCCCAGTTTTGAGTCACCTTGTACTCCTCCTTGCTGATCTCCTTGCTCTGGCAGATTCCTCATTTTCTCCCATTTTCCCCCCAATTTTCTCCATGTTTTCTCCATTTTTTTCCTGATTTTCACCAAATTTTCACCATTTTTCACAACATTTTCTCTATTTTTCCCAGTTTTTCCTGTTTTTCCAATTTTTCACCCCATTTTTGGGTACCTTGTACTCGTCCTTGCTGATCTCCTTGCTCTGGCAGATTCCTCACTTTTCGCTCATTTTTTCCCCATTTTTTGCCCGTTTTTCCCCATTTTTTGCCCGATTTTCACCAAATTTTCACCGTTTTTCCCCAAATTTTCACCATTTTTCCCAAATTTTCTCTATTTTTACCTTTTTCCCCCAGTTTTGTGTCACCTTGTGTTCGTCCTTGCTGATCTCCTTGCTCTGGCAGATTCCTCATTTTTCGCTCGTTTTTTCCCCATTTTTCGCCCATTTTTCCCCATTTTTTGCCCGATTTTCACCAAATTTTCACCGTTTTTCCCCAAATTTTCCCTTTTTCCCCCCAATTTGGTCAGACCTTGTGCACGGCCTTGCGCAGGATGTCCTTGTACTCGTCCTTGCTGATCTCCTTGCTCTGGCAGATTCCTCATTTTTCGCCCGTTTTTTCCCCATTTTTCGCCCGTTTTTCCCCATTTTTCGCCCGATTTTCACCAAATTTTCACCGTTTTTCCCCAAATTTTCCCTTTTTCCCCCCAATTCGGGGTCACCTTGTGCACGGCCTTGCGCAGGATGTCCTTGTACTCGTCCTTGCTGATGTCCTTGCGCTGGTAGAAGGGTTTGATCGCCAGCTTCACCTCCTCCACCGCGCGCTCCTGCGTGTGCAGCTTCTGCAGGTACTGCGGGGTCACACGGGGGTCACGGGGTCACACGGGGGTCACCCGGGGGTCACGGGGTCACCACAAAGTGATGGAGTCAGCTGAGGTCACCCAAGGGTCACCCACGGGTCATGGGGTCACCACGAGGTCAGGGGGTCACCCAGGGGTCACACGGGGGTCACGGGGTCACCCGGGGGTCACCCGGGGGTCACGGGGTCACCACGAAGTGATGGAGTCAGCTGAGGTCACCCAGGGGTCATGGGGGTCACGGAGGGTCATGGGGTCACCGAGGGGTCACATGGAGGTTACAGGGATCACACAGGGGTCATGGGGTCACACAGGGGTCACGGGGTCACACAGGGTCACCCAGGGGTCACCACAAAGTCATGGAGTTAGCTGAGGTCACCCAGGAGTCACGGGGTCACCCAGGGGTCACGGGGTCACCGAGGGGTCACATGGTGGTTACGGGGGTCACACGGGGGTCACAAGGTCACACAGGGGTCACCGAGGGGTCACCACAAAGTCATGGAGTTAGCTGAGGTCACCCAGGGGTCACGGGGTCACCCAGGGGTTACGGGGTCACCAAGGGGTCATGGGGTCACCACAAGGTCACCCAGGGTAACCATTAAGTCACAGGGTCACATGGGGGTCACGGGGTCACACAGAGGTCATGGGGTCACCCAGGGGTCACACGGGGGTCATGGGGTCACTGAAGGGTCACAGGGTCACACAGGGTCACAGGGTCACCCAGGGGTCAGCACGAAGTCATGGAGTTAGCTGAGGTCACCCAGGGGTCAAGGGGTCACTGAGGGGTCATGGGGTCACCAAGGGGTCACTGAGGGGTCTCCAAGGCGTCATGGGGTCACACAAAGGTCATGGGGTCACAAAGGGTCACCATGAGGTCACCACGAGGTCATGAGGTCACCCAGAGGTCACAGGGTCACCACAAGGTCACCCAGGGTTACGATGGGGTCACCATTAGGTCACGGGGTCACCCAGGGGTCACGGGGTCACCCAGGGGTCACGGGGTCCCCACAAGGTCATGGGGGTCACCCGGGGGTCACCACAAGGTCACCCAGAGGGTCACCCAGGGTCACGGCGAGGTCATGGCTGAGCACGGGGTCACCACGAGGTCACCAAATGTCCCCAAATGTCCCAAAATCCCCCAAATCTCCACATTGTCCCCGATGTCCCCAACTCCCCTCGATACCCCAAATCCCCCCAAATGTCCCCAAACCCCCCCAAATGTCCCCAAACCCCCCCAGTGTCCCCAATGTCCCAAATCCCCTCACTGTCCCCTCAATGTCCCCTCAATGTCCCCAATGGCCTCGATACCCCAAATATCCCCAAATATCCCCAAATCCCCCCAAATGTCCCCAAATCCCTCAATGTCCCCAATGTCCCCTAAAGTCCCCAATGTCCCCAATAATCCAAATATCCCCAAATCGCCCCAAATGTTCCCAATGTCCCCAACCCCCCCAACGTCCCCAATGTCCCCAAATCCTCCCAAATGTCCCCAATTCCGCAATGTCCCCTCCTGTCCCCAATGTCCCCAATCCCCTCAATGTCCCCAGTGTCCCCCCGCTGTCCCCACACCTTGTCACTGTCCCCTCTGCCCTCACCGTCCCTCCAATGTCCCCAACCCCCCAAATGTCCCCAATGTCCCAAATGTCCCCAATGTCCCCAATACCCCAAATATCCCCAAATCCCCCAAGTGTCCCCAATGTCCCAAACCCCCCAATGTCCCCAATCCCCTGAATCCCCCTAACCCCCCAAATCCCCCCAATGTCCCCAACCCCCCCAAATTCCCAAATCCCCCCAATCTCCCAAATGTCCCCCAACGTCCCCAATGTCCCCCACACTGTCCCCGCACCTTGTCGCTGTCCCCTCTGCCCTCGCCGTCCCTCCAATGTCCCCAAATCCCCCAAATGTCCCCAAATTCCCAAATCCCCCCAGTGTCCCCAATCGCCCCAAATCCCCCCAATCTCCCAAATGTCCCCAATGTCCCAAATTCCCCCAATGTCCCCAATGTCCCCAACCCCCCAAATGTCCCCAATGTCCCCCAACGTCCCCAATGTCCCCCCGTTGCCCCCGCACCTTGTCGCTGTCCCCTCTGCCCTCGCCGTCCCTCCAATGTCCCCAAATGTCCCAAAATGTCCCCAATCTCCCAAATCTCCCCAACGTCCCCAATACCCCAAATCCCCCCAATGTCCCCAATCCCCCCAAATCCCCCCAATCTCCCAAATGTCCCCAAATCCCCCCCACTGTCCCCGCTGTCCCCGCACCTTGTCGCTGTCCCCTCTGCCCTCGCCGTCCCTCCTGTCCCCCCCGTACAGGGGGGCTCCGGCCGCCCCCCCCGGGCCGGGCAGGGCGGGGGTGGGGGGCGCGGGGGGTCCCCCCCCGAGGGGCAGCAGGTACGGGGGGGGGCCCTGGGGGGGGCCCGGGGGGGCGGGGGGGGGCTGGGCGGGGCCCAGGGGGGGAGGGGCCGCCTTGCTCTGGCTCAGGATCTGCCAAAAAAAATTAAAAAAAAAAAAAAAATTTTAAAAATTATGGGTTGTTTTGTTTTCTTTTGGGGTCCCCCAACCTGTTTTCGGGGTCCCCACCCCCATTTTGGATGTCCCCACCCTCATTTTGGGGTATCCCTGGTCATTTTTGGGGGTCCCCACCCCCATTTTGGGGGGTCCTCGGTGCTTTTTGGGGTCCCCACCCCCATTTTGGATGTCCCCACCCTCATTCTGGGGTATCCCTGGTCATTTTTGGGGGTCCCCACCCCCATTTTGGGGGGTCCTCGGTGCTTTTTGGGGTCCCCATCCCCATTTTGGATGTCCCCACCCCCATTTTGGGGTGTCCCTATTCATTTTGGGGTCCTCACCCCCATTTTGGGGTATCCTTGGTCCTTTTTGGGGGTCCCCATCCCCATTTTGGGGGATCCCTGGTCGTTTTTGGGGTCCCCACCTTCATTTTGGGGTGTCCTTATTAATTTTCTGGGGGTCCCCATCCCCATTTTGGGGGTCCCCACCCTCATTTTGGGGTATCCCTGGTCATTTTTGGGGTCCCCACCCTCATTTTGGGGTGTCCTTGGTCCTTTTTGGATGTCCCCACCCCCATTTTGGGGTATCCCTGGTCATTTTTGGGGGTCCCCACCCCCATTTTGGGGCATCCCAGGTCATTTTTGGGGTCCCCACCCTCATTTTGAGCTGCCCTTGTTCCTTTTTGGGGTCCCCCAACCCATTTTTGGGGTCCCCACCCCCATTTTAGGGTGTCCCTATTAATTTTTGGGGTCCCCACCCCCATTTTGGGGTATCCCAGGTCATTTTCGGGGTCCCCCCCCCAAATTTCGGGGTTCCCCCCCCAAATTTCGGGGTGCCCCCCCAAATTTTGGGGTGCCCCCCCCAAATTTCGGGGTCCCCCCCAAATTTCGGTGTCCCCCCCCCAAATTTCGGGGTTCCCCCCCCAAATTTCGGGGTCCCCCCCAAATTTCGGGGTCTCCCCCCAAATTTCGGGGTGCCCCCCCAAATTTCGGGGTGCCCCCCCAAATTTCGGGGTCCCCCCCAAATTTCGGGGTCCCCCCCCAAATTTCGGGGTTCCCCCCCAAATTTCGGGGTCCCCCCCAAATTTCGGGGTCCCCCCCCAGATTTCGGGGTCCCCCCCCCAAATTTCGGGGTGCCCCCCCAAATTTCGGGGTCCCCCCCCCCAAATTTCGGGGTCTCCCCCCAAATTTTGGGGTCTCCCCCCCAAATTTTGGGGTCTCCCCCCAAATTTTGGGGTCTCCCCCCCAAATTTCGGGGTCTCCCCCCAAATTTCGGGGTGCCCCCCCAAATTTCGGGGTCCCCCCCCAAATTTCGGGGTCCCCCCCCCAAATTTCGGGGTCCCCCACCCCAAATTTCGGGGTGCCCCCCCAAATTTCGGGGTGCCCCCCCAAATTTTGGGGTCTCCCCCCAAATTTCGGGGTTCGCCCCCCAAATTTCGGGGTTCCCCCCAAATTTCGGAGTTCCCCCCCAAATTTCGGGGTCCCCCCCCCAAATTTCGGGGTGCCCCCCTATATTTCGGGGTCCCCCCCCAAATTTCGGGGTCTCCCCCCAAATTTCGGGGTGCCCCCCAAATTTCAGGGTCCCCCCCCCAAATTTCGGGGTCCCCCCCAAATTTCGGGGTCTCCCCCCAAATTTCGGGGTGCCCCCCCAAATTTCGGGGTGCCCCCCCAAATTTCGGGGTCCCCCCCAAATTTCGGGGTCCCCCCCCAAATTTCGGGGTTCCCCCCCAAATTTCGGGGTCCCCCCCAAATTTCGGGGTCCCCCCCCAGATTTCGGGGTCCCCCCCCCAAATTTCGGGGTGCCCCCCCAAATTTCGGGGTCCCCCCCCCAAATTTCGGGGTCTCCCCCCAAATTTTGGGGTCTCCCCCCCAAATTTTGGGGTCTCCCCCCAAATTTTGGGGTCTCCCCCCCAAATTTCGGGGTCTCCCCCCAAATTTCGGGGTGCCCCCCCAAATTTCGGGGTCCCCCCCCAAATTTCGGGGTCCCCCCCCCAAATTTCGGGGTCCCCCACCCCAAATTTCGGGGTGCCCCCCCAAATTTCGGGGTGCCCCCCCAAATTTTGGGGTCTCCCCCCAAATTTCGGGGTTCGCCCCCCAAATTTCGGGGTTCCCCCCAAATTTCGGAGTTCCCCCCCAAATTTCGGGGTCCCCCCCCCAAATTTCGGGGTGCCCCCCTATATTTCGGGGTCCCCCCCCCAAATTTCGGGGTCTCCCCCCAAATTTCGGGGTGCCCCCCAAATTTCAGGGTCCCCCCCCCAAATTTCGGGGTCCCCCCCCCAAATTTCGGGGTTCCCCCCCCAAATTTCGGGGTCCCCCCCAAATTTCGGGGTCTCCCCCCAAATTTCGGGGTGCCCCCCCAAATTTCGGGGTCCCCCCCCCAAATTTCGGTGTCCCCCCCCCAAATTTCGGGGTTCCCCCCCCAAATTTCGGGGTCCCCCCCAAATTTCGGGGTCCCCCCCCCAAATTTCGGGGTCCCCCCCCCAAATTTCGGGGTCCCCCCCCCAATTTCGGGGTCACCCCACCCTCCCAGTTTCGGGGTCCCCCCCCAAATTTCGGGGTGCCCCGTGTCCCACCTGGTTGGTGGCCTGGATCAGCTCCTGGGCCTTGGCCCGGCTGGCCAGGTTGGCTTCCTCCATCTTGAACAGCAGCGCCGTCACTGGGGAGAGGGGCGCCCCAAAAATCCCCGTTACCCCCAAAATCACCCCGAAAATACCACAAAAATACCACAAAATACCCCAAAATATCCCAAAAAACCCCCAAAATCACCCCAAAACCACCCCGAAAATACCACAAAAATACCCCAAAATATCCCAAAAAACCCCCAAAATCACCCAAAAAATACCCCGAAATATCCCAAAAGACCGTTACCCCCAAAATCACCCCGAAAATACCACAAAATATCCCAAAAACCCGTTACCCCCAAAATCACCCCAAAACCACCCCGAAAATACCACAAAAATACCCCAAAATATCCCAAAAAAGCCCAAAATCACCCCGAAAACACCCTGAAATATCCCAAAAACCCGTTACCCCCAAAATCACCCCGAAAATACCCCAAAATATCGCAAAAATCCCCATTACCCCCAAAATCACCCCGAAAACATCCCGAAATATCCCAAAAACCCGTTACCCCCAAAATCACCCCGAAAATACCCCGAAATATCCCAAAAAACCCCAAAATCACCCCGAAAATACCCCAAAATATCCCAAAAACCCGTTACACCCAAAATCACCCCAAAACCACCCCGAAATATCCCAAAAACCCGTTACACCCAAAATCACCCCGAAAACACCCCGAAAATACCACAAAAATACCCCTAAACACCAAAAAAATACCCCAAAATATCCCAAAAATACTCCAAAATATCCCAAAAATCCCCGTTACCCCCAAAATCACCCCGAAAATACCCTGAAATATCCTAAAAACCCGTTACCCCCAAAATCACCCCGAAAACACCCCGAAAATACCACAAAAATACCCCAAAATATCCCAAAAAACCCCCAAATCACCCCAAAAATACCCCGAAATATCCCAAAAACCCGTTACCCCCAAAATCTCCTAAAAAAACCCACAAACACCCCCAACCCCCCCCAAAAAACCTCAATAACCCCCCAAAAAACCCCCCAAAACCGCCCAAAACCCCCCCAAAAACCCCCCAAAACCCAAACCCCCCAAAAAACCCCAAAAACCCCCCCAATAATCCCAAAAAGCTCCCCCAACATCTCCCAAAAAAACCCAAAAAAACCAAAAAACCCCCCAACCCCCCCCAAAAAACCCCAAAAACCCCCCAAGTCGCCAAACCCCCCCAAAATCTCCCAAAAAACCCAAAAAACCCCCAAACACCCCCAAAACCCCCCTAAAAAAACCCAAACACCCCCAAAAAACCCCAAAACCCCCCCCAAAAAATCCCCAAAAACTCCCAAAAAACCCCAAACCCACCCCCAAAACCCCCCTAAAAAACCCCAAAAAACCCCAAAAAACCCCAAAACCCCCCCAAAAAACCCCCAAACCCCCCCAAAAAACCCCTAAAAAAACCCAAAAAACCCCAAACCCCCCTAAAAAAACCCAAAAAACCCCCAAACCCCCCCAAAACCCCCCTAAAAAAACCCAAAAAAGCCCAAAATTCCCCTTAAAAAACCCAAAAAACCCCAAAAAACCCTAAAAAAACCCAAAAAACCCCCAAATCCCCCAAACCCCCCCTTAAAAAACCCAAAAAACCCACAAACCCCCCAAACCCCTCCTAAAAGAACCCCAAACACCCCCAAAATCCCCCCCAAAAAACCCCAAACCCCCCCAAAACCCCAAAAAACCCCCAAACACCCCCAAAACCCCCCTAAAAAAACCCAAAAAAAACCCCAAACCCCCCTCAAAACCCCAAACACCCCCAAAAGCACCCCAAAAAACCCCCAAACCCCCCCTTAAAAAAACCCAAAAAAACCACAAAACCCCCCCTAAAAAACCCCAAAAAACCCCAAACACCCCCTTAAAAACCCCACAAAAACCCAAACCCCCCCCAACCCCCCCCCTAAAAAGCCCCAAAAACCCCCCAAGTCCCCAAATGCCCCCCTAAAAAAACCCAAAAAACCCCAAAATCCACCCCAAATCCCCCCTAAAAAACCCCAAAAAACCCCCAAACCCCACCAAAACCCCCCTAAAAAAAACCCAAAAAACCCCAAACACCCCCAAACCCCCCTAAAAAAACCCCAAACACCCCCAAAAAACCCCCAAATCCCGCTAAAACCCCCCTAAAAAACCCCAAACCCCCCCAAAACCCCCCTAAAAAACCCCAACCCCCCCTTAAAAAACCCAAAAAACCCACAGACCCCCCCAAACCCCCCCTAAAAACACCCAAAAAACCCACAAACCCGCCCAAAAATCCCCTAAAAAACCCCAAAAAACCCCAAACACCCCCAAACCCCCCCTAAAATACCCCAAAAAACCCACAAACACCCCCAAAACCCCCTAAAAACCCCCCAAAAACCCTCCAAAACCCAAACCCCCCAAAAAACCCCAAAACCCCCCCCAAAAAATCCCCAAAATCTCCCAAAAAACCCAAAAAAACCCAAACCCCCCACCCAAAACCCCCCTAAAAAAACCCAAAAAACCCCCAAATCCCCCAAACCCCCCTAAAAAACCCAAAAAACCCCAAAATCCACCCCAAACCCCCCTAAAAACCCCAAAGCCCCCCAAAACCCCCCCAAAAATCCACAACCCCCCCCCAAACCCCCCTAAAAAACCCCAAAACCCCCCCAAACCCCCCTAAAAAACCCCAAAACCCCCCCAAATCCCCCCAAACCCCCCAAAAAACCCCAAACCCCCCTCAAAACCCCAAACACCCCCAAAAGCACCCCAAAAAACCCCCAAAAAACCTCAAACCCCCCTAAAAAACCCCCAAAAAACCCACAAACCCCCCCCAAACCCCCCTAAAAAACCCCAAAACCCCCCCAAACCTCCCCAAAACCCCCCCAAAAAAACCCCAAAAAACCCCAACCCCCCCTAAAAAACCCCAAAAAAACCCAAACACCCCCAAAACCCCCCTAAAAAACCCAAAAGCACCCCAAAAAACCCCCAAACCCCCCCTTAAAAAACCCAAAAAAAACCACAAATCCCCCCTAAAAAACCCCAAAAACCCCCCCAAACCCCCCCTAATAAACCCCAAAAAACCCCCAAAATCCCCCCCAAACCCCCCCAAAATCCCCAAAACCCCCCCAAACCCCCCAAAAAACCCCAAACCCACGCGCCAGGACGCCGCTGGCGGCGCAGTCCACGCCGCCCTGGAGGCTCCACCCCGGTGCCGGTGCCGGTGTTGCCGGTGCTGCCGGTGCCGGCGCCGCTCCGCCGCCGTCGTCCTTCCCCTCGCTCCGGCTGTCGGCCTCGGGCTCCCCTCGACTCTGGGGGTCCCCCTCTCCCGTCCCCTCCATTTTTGGGGCTCCCTCCTCGCTCAGGAACGAAACCTCGGGGGTCTTGCAGCTGCTGTCCACCGTCTGCGAATCCGGCGTCAGCTCCCGCTCCGCCGCCGCGCCACATTTCGGCGCCGCCGCCGCCGCCGCCGAGACGGGGCTGGGAAGTTTTGGGGTTCCCCCGGCGGATTTCTCCGAGCCGGACCAGGTTGGGTCGGTTTTGGGGGGCAGGCGGAGAGGAGGGGAGGCGGCGCTTTGGCTGCAGCTGTCGGCCTTGGATTTCTTCAGCGCCGCGCCGGTGCCGCCGGCGCCGCTCTTGGTTTTGGTTTTCCTCTTCTTGCGCGCCTCGCCCTTGGTTTTCACCTTCACCTTCTTGGCCGCGCCCTTGGTTTTGGCAGGTTTGGCTTTGCGCGTTTTGGCGCCCGCCTCGTTTTTGGCCGTTCCTTTCTCCGCCTTCTCCTCGGCCTTGAGGAACGCCGCGCGGCTTTCGGCGTCGCGGGCGAATTTCACCCCGATGCCGCCGTCCTTGCCGGGCGTCGTGGTGGAGCTGACGCCCTCGCGGATCAACACCGACACCTTGGATTGCAGCTTCACCTTCCTCGGCGCCGCCGCCGACGCCGGCGGTTTGGCCGCCGCCGTTTCCGCGCCGTCCTTGCCGTGCCCGCTTTTGCTTTTCCGCCCGCTTTTTTCCCGTTGTTTCTCCTTGTTTTTCGCCGGCTCGGTCGGCGCCGGCTCGGCGTAATCCTTGAATTTCTTCTTGTATTTCTCCCTGGCCGCCGGGCGCTCCTCGGCGCGGCCGCGCTTCCTCTCCTTGTCCTTCTTGGCGGGCTCGGCGGGCGCGGGCCGCGCCTCGGCTTGGCGCGCCGGCGGCTCGGCGTGCTCGCGGTCGGAGCCGCCTTCGAAGCTCAGCCCCTCCGAGTCGTAGAGCACCTCGCGCTTGGGCTCGGCCGCGCCGCCGGCGCGCCGGCTCACCGTGATGGTCCTCTTGATGGCGAACAGCTCCGAGTCGTTCAGCTCCTGCACCGACGGCGGCACCACGGCGCGGGCCTGGCGCCGCCGCGCCGCCTCGCCCTTCTCCGCCTTGGCGTCGGCGTCGCGCCGGGAGCCGCGCCGCTCCCGCGACCTCGAGCGCTGCTTCTTCTTCTTCTTCTCGCCGCGGTGCTTCTCCTTGTGCCGCGAGCGCCCGGAGCTGCCGGAGCGGCGCCGGCGGCGCTTCTCCCGCGAGCGCGACCGCCGCGACCACGAGCGCCGGCGCGAGCGCGACCGCGAGCCGCCGCCGCCGTGCCGACGCTCCTTCGCTTTCGGCGACGGCTCCGGCGCTTTCTTGCCGCCGCCGGCGGCCCAGGCGTCGCCGCCGCGCTCGCGGGACCGCTTGGGCTTCTTCCGCGACGCCGCCGACGGCGAGCGCGGCGAGGGCGGCGCGCGGAGCCGCCGCTGGCTCAGGATTTTGCGCCGCAGGTCGGAACCGCCGCCGGAGCCGGCGCCGCCGCTTTTCCACCGCGGATCCGGTTGGGATTCGGCGCCGAAATCGGCCTCCTCGTCCGAATCGGCGTGCAGCGACAGGAAATCGTCGCCGCCCTCGGGCAGCCGCACCGGCCGCGGCTCCGGCGCGCGGCCGCGGGTGGCGGTGCCGGTGCCGGCGTTGCCGGCGGCGTTGCCGGCGCCGCCGCGGAAGATCCTCGGCGGGCTGAAGCGCTCCTCCTCGGGCTGCACGATCTCGCCCTCCTCGATCTCCGAATCGCCCGGCGCGCCCCACTCGCGCCGCCCGCGGTGCCGCGCCGCTTTCGGCGCCCCGGCCGCGCCGCGCGGTTGCTGCGTCGCCGTCGCCGCCGTCGCCGCTTTGGCGTTACCGGCGGTCACCACCTCCAGCGAGAGCTTGCCGTCGAACTTGGCGCGCGCCTCGCTCTCGGCGCCGCCTTTGCCGCCCAGCTCCACCACGAAGACGCGGCGGCGCGGCTCCGCCTCCACGGCGGCGGCGTTGCGGGGCGAGGAGCCTTCCTCCTCCTCGTCGTCCTCCTCCTCCTCCTCGTCGTCCTCCTCCTCCTCGGGCAGCGTGGAGTCGGCGCCGGGCGCGTTGGGCGGCGTTTTGGGCGGCGCCGGCTCCGGATCTTTCTCGAAGTCTTGGCTCAGGCTGTTGTCGTCGTAGATGCCGGCCAAGGTCTCCGAGATGCGGCTGATGCTGTGCGACACGTCCGGCAGCGCCGCCTGCTCTTCCTCCTCCTCCTCCTCCTCCTCCTCCTCCTCCTCCTCTTCCTCCTCCTCGTCTTCGTCCTCGTCCTCATCCTCCTCCTCGTCCTCCTCCTCCTCGGGGCTGGGGCTGCTGCGCGACGAGCTGGGGTTGGAGCCGGTGGGGTCGAAGGGGTCGTACTTCTGGTCCTGCCGGCCTTCGGCCTCTTTGCCGGGCGAGGAAGACGAGGCCGCGCCGGCGCCGTAACCGAATTCCGCCGCCGCCGCCGCCGGGTTCTCCTCGTCCGTGGGGTGGAAAGGATCATAAATATCCAAGGAAGGCGAGCGGGGCCGGGCGGAGACGGGCGGGGGGCACGAGGAGGAGGAAGAGCGGGATGAGGAGGAGGAGGAGGAGGAGGATGAAGAGGAGGAATCGGCTTTTTCGGGGGGGTGGGCGCGGCCGGGCTGCTGGCGGCCGGCGGGGGGCGGCGCCGGGGGGCGCTGCTGTTGGGGCTGCTGCTGGTTTTGGGGCGCCCCCGGCCCGCCCGGGGCGGCCGCTCGGGGTCCCCGGGGCCGGCGGGGCCGGGCCGGGGTCGGGGGAGGGGCGCGGCGGGTCCGGTGGGGGAGGGGAGGCGCCGGCGGGGGTCCGGCCGGGGGGCCCGGGGGGCCGGGGGGACCCCCGGGGACGCGCCAGCGGCGGGACGAGGAGCCGGGGAGGGGACCTGGCGGGGGACGGAGAGGTGGCGTCAAATTGTGCACAGAGACACCCGAAATATGCCTTTTTCACCCCAAAATATCCCATTTTCACCCCAAAATATGCCATTTTCACCCCAAAATGCCGTTTGTACCCCAAAATATCCCATTTTCACCCCAAAATATCCCATTTTCACCCCAAAATATGCCGTTTTCACCCCAAAATGCCATTTGTACCCCAAAATATCCCATTTTCACCCCAAAATATCCCATTTGTACCCCAAAATATCCCATTTTTAGCCAAAATACCCCAAATCCCCCCAAAATCCACCCAAATCCCCCGACAATCCACCCAAACGCCCCCAAAATCCACCCAAACGCCCCCAAAATCCACCCAAACCACCCCAAAATCCACCCAAATCTCCCCAAATCCCCTCAAATCCCCCCAAAATCTCCTCAAATCCCCAAAATCCCCTAAACCCTCCAAATACCCCCACAAAATCCACCCAAACCCACCCAAAATCCCCCCCAAAACCCGCTCAGAAATCCCCCAAATCCCCCCAAAAATCCTCCAAAATCCGTCCCAAACTCCCCAAAATCCACCCCAAATCCTCCCAAAATCCACCCCAAATCCCCCCAAAATCCCCCAAACCCCCCAAAATCCACCCAAACCCTCCAGAAAATCCCCCAAAATCCTCACAAAATCCACCTAAATCCCCCCAAAACTTTCCCAAAATCCCCTCAAACTCCCCCAAAATCCCCCCAAATCCCCTCAAATCCCCCCAAAATCTCCTCAAATCCCCCAAAATCTCCTCAAATCCCCCAAAATCTCCTAAACCCTCCAAATACTCCCCCAAAATCCACCCAAAATCCATCCCAAAATCCACTCAATCCCTTCAGAAACCCCCCCAAAATCCTCACAAAATCCACCTAAATCCCCCCAAAACCTCCCCAAAATCCCCTCAAATCCCCCAAAATCCACCCCAAACCCTCCCAAAAATCCCAAAATCCCAAAAAAACCCCCCTGACCTCCTTTGGGGGCCCTCCAGGGCCGCTCCCGGCGCAGGAGCCCCGAGGTGGCCACCAGCCCCCCAAATCTCCCCAAAATCCCCTGAAATCCCCTCAAATCTCCCCAAATCCCCTCAAATCCCCCCAAAATCTCCTCAAATCCCCCAAATTCCATCCCAAAATCCATCCCAAAATCCATCCCAAAATCCACCCAAAATCCACTTAATCCCTTCAGAAACCCCCCCAAAATCCTCACAAAATCCACCTAAATCCCCCCAAAACCTCCCCAAAATCCCCTCAAACTCCCCCAAAATCCCCCAAAATCTCCCCAAAATCCACCCCAAACCCTCCCAAAAATCCCAAAATCCCCCAAATCCCCCCTGACCTCCTTTGGGGGCTCTCCAGGGCCGCTCCCGGCGCAGGAGCCCCGAGGTGGCCACCAGCCCCCCCAGATCCCCCCAAAATCCCCTCAAATCCCCCCAAATCCCCTCAAATCCCCCCAAAATCTCCTCAAATCCCCCAAAATCCCCTAAACCCTCCAAATACCCCCCCAAAATCCACCCAAACCCACCCAAAACCTCCCCAAAATCCACCCAAAACCTCAAAAATCTGCCCCAAAATCCGCCCAAAATCCACCCAAACCCACCCAAAATCCCCCCCAAAACCCGCTCAGAAATCCCCCAAATCCCCCCAAAAATCCTCCAAAATCCGTCCCAAACTCCCCAAAATCCACCCCAAATCCACCCCAAACCCCAAAATCCACCCAAACCCCCCAAAATCCAGCCAAAATCCACCCAAACCCTCCAGAAAATCCCCCAAAATCCTCCCAAAATCCACCTAAATCCCCCCAAAACTTTCCCAAAATCCCCTCAAACTCCCCCAAAATCCCCCCAAAATCCCCTCAAATCCCCCCAAAATCTCCTCAAATCCCCCAAAATCCCCTAAACCCTCCAAATACCCCCCCAAAATCCACCCAAAATCCATCCCAAAATCCACTCAATCCCTTCAGAAACCCCCCCAAAATCCACCTAAATCCCCCCAAAACCTCCCCAAAATCCCCTCAAACTCCCCCAAAATCCCCTCAAATCCCCCCAAAATCCCCTCAAATCTCCCCAAATCCCCTCAAATCCCCCCAAAATCTCCTCAAATCCCACAAATTCCCCTAAACCCTCCAAATACTCCCCCAAAATCCACCCAAACCCTCCAGAAAATCCCCCAAAATCCTCACAAAATCCACCTAAATCCCCCCAAAACCTCCCCAAAATCCCCTCAAACTCCCCCAAAATCCCCCAAAATCCCCCCAAATCCACCCCAAACCCTCCCAAAAATCCCAAAATCCCCAAAAATCCCCCCTGACCTCCTTTGGGGGCTCTCCAGGGCCGCTCCCGGCGCAGGAGCCCCGAGGTGGCCACCAGCCCCCCCAAATCTCCCCAAAATCCCCTCAAATCCCCCCAAATCCCCCCAAAATCTCCTCAAATCCCCCAAAATCCCCTAAACCCTCCAAATACTCCCCCAAAATCCACCCAAAATCCACTCAATCCCTTCAGAAACGCCCCCAAAATCCTCACAAAATCCCCTCAAACTCCCCCAAAATCCCCTCAAATCTCCCCAAATCCCCTCAAATCCCCCCAAAATCCCCCCCAAACCCTCCCAAAAATCCCAAAATCCCCAAAAATCCCCCCTGACCTCCTTTGGGGGCTCTCCAGGGCCGCTCCCGGCGCAGGAGCCCCGAGGTGGCCACCAGCCCCCCCAGATCGGCCACGCGAACCTCGGCCACCAACTCCAGCTCCTCGTCCTCGGGGGACCCCTCCCCGCTGGGGGCACAGGGACGGGTGAGCCCCAAAAACCGACCCCAAAATCCCAAAATCTGACCCCAAAATACCACCCGGAAGCACAGAAATGGGGCAAAAAAAATGGGCCCCAAAATCCCAAAAACCGACCCCAAAATCCCAAAATCCGACCCCAAAATCCCACCCGGAAACACAGAAATGGGGCAAAAAAATTGGCCCCAAAATCCCAAAAGCCTACACCAAAATCCCAAAAATGGGCCCCAAAATCCCAAAATCCGACCCCAAAATCCCAAAAACCGACCCCAAAATCCCACCCGGAACCACAGAAATGGAGCAAAAAAATTGGCCCCAAAATCCCAAAAATGGGCCCCAAAATAATCCCCAAACACCAGAAATGGACCTCAAAACTGGACACCAAAATCCCAAAAACCGACCCCAAAATCCCAAAAATTGGCCCCAAAATCCCAAAAATGGGCCCCAAAATCCCAAAAACGGGGCCCAAAATCCCACCCAGAACCACAGAAATGGACCTCAGAAAATGGGCCCCAAAATCCCAAAAATTGGCCCCAAAATCCCACCCGGAACCACAGAAATGGGTCAAAAAAATTGGCCGCAAAATCCCAAAAACCGACCCCAAAATCCCAAAAACCGACCCCAAAATCCCAAAAACCGACCCCAAAATAGAACCCCCCAACCACAGAAATGGGGCCCAAAAATTGGCCACAAAATCCCAAAAATGGGCCCCAAAATAATCCCCAAACACCAGAAATGGACCTCAAGAATGGACCCCAAAATCCCAACAACCGACCCCAAAATCCCAAAAATTGGCCCTAAAATCCCAAAAATGGGCCCCAAAATCCCAAAAACGGGGCCCAAAATCCCAAAAATGGGCCCCAAAATCCCAAAAACGGGGCCCAAAATCCCACCCAGAACCACAGAAATGGACCTCAGAAAATGGGCCCCAAAATCCCAAAAATTGGCCCCAAAATCCCACCCGGAACCACAGAAATGGGGCAAAAAAATTGGCCGCAAAATCCCAAAAATGGGGCCCAAAATCCCAAAAATGGGCCCCAAAATCCCAAAAATGGATCCCAAAAATGGACCCCAAAAATTGGCCCCAAAATCCCAAAAACCGACCCCAAAATCCCACCCGGAACCACAGAAATGGGGCAAAAAAAATTGGCCACAAAATCCCAAAAATGGATCCCAAAATCTGCCCTGAACCCCAAAAATGGACCCCAAAAATGGGCCCGAAAGATGGACCCCAAAATCCAAAAATGGGCTCAAAAATCCCAAAAATGAATCCCAAAAATGGGCCCCAAAATCCCTAAAATGGACCCCAAAATCACCCCCCCGAACCCCAGAAATGGACCCCAAAAATGGGCCCCAAAATCCCAAAAATGGGCTCAAAAATCCCAAAAATGTAACTCTAAAATAGGCCCAAAAATCCCAAAAATGGACCCCAAAAATGGACCCCAAAATCCCAAAAATGGACCCCAAAATCCCAAAAATAGATCCCAAAAATGGGCCCCAAAATCCCAAAAATGGACCCCAAAAATGGGCCCCAAAATCCCAAAAATGGGCTCAAAAATCCCAAAAATGTACCCCTAAAATAGGCCCAAAAATCCCAAAAATGGACCCCAAAAACAGACCCCAAAATCCGAAAAATGGACCCCAAAAACGGACCCCAAAATCCCAAAAATAGATCCCAAAAATGGACCCCAAAATTCCCTCCTGTACCCCAAAAACGGGCACAGAAACCCAAATTTTTGGGGTCTCCCTTCACCATTTTTGGGGTCACCCCAATTTTTGGGGATTTCCCCCAAATTTTGGTTTGTTCCCCGCCCCATTTTTTGGGGTCCTCCCAAATTTTTTGGGGTCCCCCTCAAAAATTTTTGAATTTTCCCCCCAATTTTTGGGAACGCCCCCAATTTTTGGGGATTTCCTCCAAATTTTGGGGTTTTCCATCCCTGATTTTGGGGATCCCAACCCAAATTTTTGGGGTGTCCCCCCCCACAAATTTTGGGGTCTCCCCATTTTTTGGGGTGTCCCCCCCAAATTTTGGGTTGTTTCCCCCCCACCAATTTTGGGGTCCTCATCCAATTTTTGGGGATCCCCCAAATTTTTGGGGATTTCCTCCAAATTTGGGGTTTTTTCCATCCCTGATTTTGGGGATCCCAACCCAAATTTTTGGGGTGTCCTCCCCCAAATTTTGGGGTCTCCCCATTTTTTGGGGTGTCCCCCCCAAATTTTGGGGTCTCCCCATTTTTTGGGGTGTCCCCCCCAAATTTTGGGTTGTTCCCCCCCCACCAATTTTGGGCTCCTCATCCAATTTTTGAGGACCCCCCCCCCAATTTTTGGGGATTTCCTCCAAATTTTGGGGTTTTTTCCATCCCTGATTTTGGGGATCCCAACCCAAATTTTTGGGGTGTCCTCCCCCAAATTTTGGGGTCTCCCCATTTTTTGGGGTGTCCCCCCCAAATTTTGGGGTCTCCCCATTTTTTGGGGTGTCCCCCCCAAATTTTGGGGTCTCCCCATTTTTTGGGGTGTCCCCCCAAATTTTGGGTTGTTCCCCCCCCACCAATTTTTGGGGATCCCCCCCAATTTTTGGGGATTTCCTCCAAATTTTGGGTTTTCCATCCCTGATTTTGGGGTTACGTCCCAAATTTTTGGGGTGTCCCCCCAAATTTTGGGGTCCCCCCCTCACCTGCTGAGCTGCAGCTGCTCCAGGGCCCCCCCCGGGCCCCCCACGGGCTCCCAAACCTGGGGGGAAACGGAACTGGTCAGACTGGGAGGGACTGGTTTGGACTGGTTTGGACTGGGAGGGACTGGGAGGGAACTGGGATAAACTGGGAGGGACTGGGAGGGACTGGGAGGGACTGGGACGGACTGGGGGGAACTGGGAGGGACTGGGATAAACTGGGAGGGACTGGGAGGGAACTGGGATAAACTGGGAGGGACTGGGAGGGACTGGGAGGGACTGGGATAAACTGGGAGGGACTGGGATAAACTGGGAGGGACTGGGAGGGAACTGGGATAAACTGGGAGGGACTGGGAGGGACTGGGAGGGAACTGGGAGGGACTGGGAGGGACTGGTTTGGACTGGGAGGGACTGGTTTGGACTGGGAGGGAACTGGGAGGGACTGGGAGGGACTGGGAGGGACTGGTTTGGACTGGGAGGGACTGGTTTGGACTGGGAGGGAACTGGGAGGGACTGGGAGGGACTGGGAGGGACTGGTTTGGACTGGGAGGGACTGGTTTGGACTGGGAGGGAACTGGGAGGGACTGGGAGGAACTGGGAGAGAACTGGGAGGGAACTGGGAGGGACTGGGAGGGACTGGGAGGGAACTGGGGGAAACTGGGAGGGACTGGGATGGAACTGGTTTATACTGGGAGGGAACTGGGAGCAAACTGGGACAAACTGGGAAGGACTGGGAGGGGACTGGTTTATACTGGGAGGTACTGGGATATACTGGGATATACCGGGAAGGGAACTGGGTTGTACTGGGATGAACTGGGAACAGAAGTGAGATGGACTGGGATGGACTGGTCCATACTGGTCTGAACTAGTCTGTATTGGTCTGTACTGGTCCATACTGGTCTATATTGGTCCATACTGGTCCGTACTGGTCTGTACTGGTCCATACTGGTCTATATTGGTCCATACTGGTCCATACTGGTCTGTACCGGTCCATACAGGTCTGTACGGGTCTATACTGGTCCATGCTGGTTTATACTGGTTCATACTGGTCCATACTGGCCTATACTGGTTTATACTGGTGTATACCAGTGCATACTGGTCTATACAAGTCTATGCCACTCCGTACTGGTGCATACTGGTCCACACTGGTCCATACTGGTTTATACTGGTCTATACTGGTCCATACTGCTTTATACCAGTCCGTACGGGCCCATACTAGTCCATACTGGTCCATACAAGTCTATGCCAGTCCGTACTGGTCCGTACTGGTCCGTACTGGTCCATACTGGTCTATACTGGTCCATACTGGTTTATAGTGGTCCCTACTAGTCCATACTGGTCCATACTGGTCCATACTGGTCCATACAAGTCTATGCCGGTCCATACTGGTCCATACAAGTCTATGCCGGTCCATACTGGTCCATACTGGTCTATACTGGTCCATACTGGTCCGTACTGGTCCATACTGGTCCATACAGATCTGTACTGGTCCATACTGGTCCGTACTGGTCCATACTGGTCCATACTGGTCCATACTGGTTTATACTGGTCCATACTGGTTTATACTGGTCCATACTGGTCTATACTGGTCCGTACTGGTCCGTACTGGTCCATACTGGTCCGTACTGGTCCATACTGGTCTATACTGGTCCATACTGGTCCGTACTGGTCCATACTGGTCCGTACTGGTCCATACTGGTCCATACAGATCTATACTGGTCCATACTGGTCCGTACTGGTCCATACTGGTCCGTACTGGTCCATACTGGTCCATATAGATCTATACTGGTCCGTACTGGTCTGTACTGGTCTGTACTGGTCCGTACTGGTCTGTACTGGTCCATACTGGTCCATACTGGTCCGTACTGGTCCATACTGGTCCATACTAGTCTGTACTGGTCCATACTGGTCCATACTAGTCCATACTGGTCCATACTGGTCCATACTGGTCCATACAAGTCTATGCCAGTCCGTACTGGTCCGTACTGGTCCGTACTGGTCCGTACTGGTCCATACTGGTCCGTACTGGTTTATACTGGTCCATACTGGTTTATACTGGTCCGTACTGGTCCGTACTGGTGACTCACCGCGCCGCCCTCGGGCCGGGCTCCCCAGCACCAGCGCTGCAGCCGGGGCGGCTTCCGGGGGGGGGCTGGGGACAGAGGGGACACGGTCGGGGGGACATCGGGGACACCCCAGGTGGCACCAGGGGACATCAGGGGACATTGGGGACACCCCAGGGGACATCGGGGACACCCCAGGTGGCACCAGGGGACCCCAGGTGACATCGGGGGACATCGGGGACACCCCAGGGGACACCAGGGGACACCAGGGGACATCAGGACCCCCAGGTGGCATCGGGACAGCCCCAGGACACCCCCAGGTGACCCCAGGTGACACCAGGGGACATTGGGGACACCCCAGGTGGCACCAGGGGACCCCAGGTGACATCAGGGGACCCCAGGGGACATTGGGGACACCCCCAGGTGGCACCAGGGGACCCCAGGTGACATCGGGGGACATCGGGGACACCCCAGGTGACACCAGGGGACGTCGGGGACCCCCCAGGTGACATTTTGGGACCCCCCAGGGGACACCAGGTGACATTGGAGACCCCCAGGTGACATGTGGGACCCCCCAGGTGACATCAGGGACACCCCCAGGTGGCCCCAGGTGACATTGGGGACCCCCAGGTGACATTTGGGACCCCCAGGTGACCTCTGGGACCCCCAGGTGACCTCTGGGACCCCCCAGGTGACATTTGGGACCCCCAGGTGACATCGGGGACCCCCCAGGTGACATCGGGGACCCCCAGGTGACCCCAGGTGACATCGGGGACCCCCAGGTGACATTGGGGACCCCCAGGTGACACTGGGGACACCCCAGGTGACATTGGGGACCCCCCAGATGACCCCAGGTGACATTTGGGACCCCCCAGGTGACATCGGGGACACGCCCAGGTGACATCGGGGACCCCCAGGTGACATCGGGGACACGCCCAGGTGACATCGGGGACCCCCAGGTGACATTGGGGACCCCCAGGTGACATTGGGGACCCCCAGGTGACCCCAGGTGACATTGGGGACACCCCCAGGTGACATCGGGGACCCCCCAGGTGACCCCGGGGCTCTCACCTTGTCCCCAGGTGCCGGCGCCACTCAGGAGGCGCTGCAGGGCTTTCTGTGGGGGACCCAAAATCACCCCAAATCAGCCCAAAAATATCCCAAAATCAACCCAAAATCACCCCAAATCAGCCCAAAACTAACCCAAAATCACCCCAAAAACAGCCCAAAAATATCCCAAAATCAGCCCAAAATCAGCCCAAAAAACAGCCAAAAAATATCCCAAAATTCACCCCAAAATCACCCCAAATCAGCCCAAAAATAACCCAAAACCACCCCAAAAACAGCCCAAAAATATCCCAAAATCACCCCAAATCAGCCCAAAAATAACCCAAAATCAGCCCAAAAACAGCCACAAAATATCCCAAAATCACTCCAAAAACAGCCAAAAAATATCCCAAAATCAGCCCAAAATCACTCCAAAAGCAGCCAAAAAATATCCCAAAATTCACCCCAAAATCACCTCAAATCAGCCCAAAAATAACCCAAAACCACCCCAAAACTAGCCAAAAAATATCCCAAAATCAGCCCAAAACCAGCCAAAAAATATCCCAAAATTCACCCCAAAATCACCCCAAATCAGCCCAAAAATAACCCCAAATCAGCCCAAAAGCAGCCAAAATCACCCAAAATCATGCCAAATCGGCCCAAAAATCACCCCAAAACCAGCCAAAAAATATCCCAAAATTCACCCCAAAATCACCCCAAATCAGCCCAAAAATAACCCCAAAACCAGCCCAAAATCACAACAAAAAACCCCCAAAAATAGCGAAATTCAAGCCAAAATTACCCAAAATCAGCCCATGAATTGCCCCAAAATCACCCCAAATCACCCAAAAAATATCCCAAAAATCACCCCAAAACCCACCCCAAACCCCTCCCAGTGCTCCCAGTTTATCCCAGTTCCTCCCAGTCCCCTCCCAGTCTGTCCCAGTTTATCCCAGTCCGCTCCCAGTCTGTCCCAGTTTATCCCAGTCCGCTCCCAGTCTCCTCCCAATTTGTCTCCCAGTTCCTCCCAGTCCCTCCCAGTTTATCCCAGTCCCTCCCAGTCCCCTCCCAGTCTGTCCCAGTTTATCCCAGTCCCTCCCAATCCCTCCCAGTTTCCCCCAGTCCCTCCCAGTTCCTCCCAGTCCCCCCACAGTCCCCTCCCAGTCCCTCCCAGTTTATCCCAGTTCCCTCCCAGTGCTCCCAGTTTGGTTCCCAGTCCCCCCCAGTTTATCCCAGTTCCCTCCCAGTTCCCCCCAGACCCCTCCCAGTTTATCCCAGTCCCCCCCAGACCCCTCCCAGTCCCTCCCAGTTTATCCCAGTTCCCTCCCAGTGCTCCCAGTTTGGTTCCCAGTCCCCCCCAGTTTATCCCAGTCCCTCCCAGTCCCCCCCAGTCCCTCCCAGTCCCCCCCAGACCCCTCCCAGTCCCTCCCAGTTTATCCCAATCCCCTCCCAGTTTATCCCAGTCCCCCCCAGACCCCTCCCAGTCCCTCCCAGTACAAACCAGTCTCACCAGTAGCCCCTGGCCGTGCCGCTCCCGCTCCTCGCCCGGCTCCTCCCCCCCCCGGGGGGGCTTCTCCTCCTCCTCCATGGCCTGGGAGGGAAATTGGGGTTGGGGGGACCCCAAAATCGGGGGGTTTCACCCCAATTCCGGCCCCATTTCCCCAATTTCGGATTTTTTCGGGTCTTTTTGGGGCATAAATTCGACACTTGTGGCTCTCGAATTGGGAATTCCCGCCCGAAAATCCAAAATTTTCACCCAAAAATTCGAAATTTCTGCCACAAAATTTGAATTTTCACCACAAAATTCTCAATTTCTACCCCAAAAGCTTCAATTTCTCCCCAAAATTCTCAATTCTTGTCCCAAAATTCTCAATTCCCACCCCAAAATTCTCAATTCCCTCCACAAATTCTCAATTGCTCCCCAAAATCCTCAATTCCTCCTCAAAATTCTCAATTTCTACCCCAAGATTCTGAATTTTACCCTAAAATTCTCAATTCCCACAACAAAATTCTCAATTTTACCCAAAATCCTCATTTTTTTCACAAAATTCTCAATTCCAGCCCCAAAATTCTCAATTCCCCCCCCAAAATTCCCAATTCCCACCACAAAATCCTCAATTTTACCCTAAAATTCTCATTTTTTCCCAAAATCCTGAATTCCCACCCCAAAATTCTCAATTCTGCCTCAAAATTGTCAATTCCTGCCCCAAAAATCTCTTCTTTTTTCCCCAAATCTCAAATTTTCCCCAAAATTCTCTATTTTTCCTCAAAATCCTGAATTCCCACCCCAAAATCCTCAATTCCCACCCAAAAATTCTCAATTCCACCCCAAAATTATAATTTTCTCCCCAAAATTCTCAATTCCCGCCCCCAAATCCCTTCTATTCCCCCCAAAAATTCCTTTTTTAGCCCCAAATCCTCCACTTCTCCCTCAAAATCCCACCCCGAAATTATCCTTTCACTCCAATTCCCACCCCAAATTTTCCTTTTCTTCCCCCAAATCCTTTCCAGCACCCAAAATCCCAAATTCTAACCCCAAATTTTCCTTTTCTTCCCCCAAATCCTTTCCAGAACCCAAAATCCCAAATTCTAACCCCAAATTTTCCTTTCCTTGCCCCAAATCTTTCCCAGAATCCCAAAATCCCAAATTCTAACCTCAATCCTCTTTTTCTTCCCCCAAATTCTTTCCAGAAACCCCAAATTCCCCATCCCACCCCAAATTTTCCTTTTCTTCCCCAAAATCCCAAATTCCAACCCCAAATTTTCCTTTTCTTTCCCCAAATCTTTTCCAGAACCCAAAATACCAATTTCTAACCCCAAATTTTCCTTTCCTTGCCCCAAATCTTTCCCAGAATCCCAATTTGCTGATCCCACCCCAAATCTTCCTTTTTTTCCCTGAAATCCTTTCCAGAACACCAAATTTTCCTTTTTTTCCCCCAAATCCCCTCCCAGAACCCCAAATCTTCATTTTCTTCCCCTAAATCCTTTCCAGAACCCCAAATCCCCTCAAATCTCCCCCAAATCCCCTCCCTGCACCCCAAATTTTCCTTTTCTTCCCCCAAATTCTTTCCAGAACCCCAAATCCCCTCAAATATCCCCAAATCCCTGATTTCCACCCCAAATTTTCCTTTTCTTCCTCTAAATCCTTTCCAGAACCCCAAATCCCCTCAAATCCCCCCAAATCCCCTCCCTGTAACCCAAATCCTCCTTTTCTTCCTCAAAACCCCCTAAATCTCCCCCAAATCCCTGACTTCCACCCCAAATCCTTTCGAGAACCCCAAATCCCCTCAAATCTCCCCCAAATCCCCTCCCTGCACCCCAAATTTTCCTTTTCTTCCCCCAAATCCTTTCCAGAACCCCAAATCCCCTCAAATCTCCCCCAAATCCCCTCCCTGTAACCCAAATCCTCCTTTTCTTCACCCAAATTCTTTCCAGAACCACAAATCCCCTCAAATCTCCCCCAAATCCCCTCCCTGCACCCCAAATTTTTGTTTTCTCTCCCCAAATCCCTTTTGAGAACCCCAAATCCCCTCAAATCTCCCCCAAATCCCCTCCCTGCAACCCAAATTTTCATTTTCTTCCTCCAAACCCCCCCAATCTCCCCCAAATCCCTGACTTCCACCCCAAACCTTTATTTTATCCCCCCAAATCCTTTCCAGAACCCCCAAATCCCCCCAAATCCCCTCCCTGCACCCCAAATTTTCCTTTTCTTCACCCAAATCCTTTCCAGAACCCCAAATCCCTGACTTCCACCCCAAACCTTTATTTTATCCCCCCAAATCCTTTCCAGAACCCCCAAATCCCCCCAAATCCCCTCCCTGCACCCCAAATTTTCCTTTTCTTCACCCAAATCCTTTCCAGAACCCCAAATCCCCTCAAATCTCCCCCAAATCCCCTCCCTGCACCCAAATTTTCCTTTTCTTCCCCCAAATCCTTTCCAGAACCACAAATCCCCTCCCTGCACCCCAAATTTTCCTTTTCTCCTCCCAAATCCTTTCCAGAACCCCAAATCCCCTCAAATCTCCCCCAAATCCCCTCCCTGCACCCCAAATTTTACTTTTCTCCCCCCAAATTCTTTCCAGAACCCCAAATCCCCTCAAATCTCCCCCAAATCCCCTCCCTGCACCCCAAATTTTCCTTTTCTTCACCCAAATCCTTTCCAGAACCCCAAACCTTTATTTTATCCCCCCAAATCCTTTCCAGAACCCCCAAATCCCCTCCCTGCACCCCAAATTTTCCTTTTCTCCCCCTCAGCCCCCTCCCCTCCCTCTTCCCCTCCCGCCCCCTCCCCACCCTCCCCCCGCCCCCCAGACCCCCCAAACCCCCCCCAAACCCCTCTCCCCACCCCACCCCCCCCTCCCCACCCCCTCCCGCCCCCCAAAACCCCCTCAGGACCCCCCAAAATCCCCTCCCGATCCCCTCCCTCGCCCCCCCCCCCGCCCGGGGCCGGGCCCCGCCGCCATTTTACCGCGGCCGCTCCGCTGCCCGCGCGCGGGGCACGCCGGGTAGCGCCGCCTACCGGGGGGGAGGACCCGCGCCCAGCGCGCGCGCGCGCGCCGTTGCCGGGCGACGCCGCCGCCGAGGCCACGCCCCTCCCTCCCCCCCCCGCCCAGGACCAATCACAGCCGGCCTTGCCGCCCCAGGCCACGCCCACTGCCCCCGCCTTTATTGCCTTATATGGGAGGGGGCGCGTGAAAGGGGCGGGGTTTGAATAAATTAACGGGAGGCCACGCCCCCCTTTCCCGCGCCCGGAAGCGGGGGGGGGATTTGGGGGGTTGGGGAGGGGGTTTGGGGGTCCCGAGGAGAATTTGGGGGGTCCCGAGGGGATTTTGGGGGGTCTCGAGGGGATTTGGGGGGGTCCTGGGGGGATTTTGGGGGTCCCGAGGAGAATTTGGGGGGTCTCGAGAGGATTTTGGGGGGTCTCGAAAAGATTTTGGGGGTCCTGGGGGGATTTTGGGGGGTCTCGAGAGGATTTTGGGCATCATGGGGGGATTTTGGGGGGTCTCGAGAGGATTTTGGGGGTCCTGGGGGGATTTTGGGGGTCCCGAGGAGAATTTGGGGGTCCCGAGGGGATTTTGGGGAGTCTCGAGAGGATTTTGGGAGTCCTGGGGGGATTTGGGGGGGTCTCGAGAGAATTTGGGGGTCCTGCGGGGATTTTGGGGGGTCTCGAGGGGATTTCGGGGGTCCTGGGGGATTTGGGGCGTCCTGGGGGGATTTTGGGAGGTCCTTGGTGTGTTTGGGGGGTCCCGAGGGAATTTTGGGGGATCCCGAGAGGATTTTGGGAGTCCCGAGGGGATTTTGGGGGTTCCGAGGGGATTTTGGGGGTCCTTGGTGTGTTTGGGGATCCCGAGGGGATTTTGGGGGGTCCTGAGGGGATTTTGGGGTTTGGGGAGGGGATTTTGGGGGTCCCATGGGGATTTGGGGGTTTTGGGGAGGAGATTTGGGGGTCTCGAGGGGATTTTGGGGGGTCCTGGGGGGATTTTGGGGGTCCCTAGGGGATTTTGGGGGTTTCGAGGGGATTTTAGGGTTTTAGGGAGGGGATTTGGGGGTCCCGAGGGGATTTTAGGGTTTTAGGGAGGGGATTTGGGGGGTCCTGGGGGGATTTTGGGGGTCTCGAGGGGATTTTGGGGGTCCTGGGGGGATTTTTGGGGGTCTCGAGGGGATTTTGGGGGTTCCGGGGGGATTTTGGGGGGTCCCGAGGGGGTTTGGGGGTCTCAAGGGGATTTTGGGGGGTCCTGGGTGTTGTTTTGGGGGTCTTCGCTGCCCCCTCCCCCAAATCTTATGGACCCCCCCCCATTCCTGCCCTCATTTTCCCCCCAAAATCCCCGCCCGGACCCCCCCAAATTCCCCCAATTTTCTCAAAATTTCCCCAAATTTTGGGAAAATTAAAAAAATCTCTTTTAACACCCCAAAATTTCACAGTAAAAAAAAGGGGGGGACCCCCCAATTCTCACCCTGAACCCCCCCCAGGAGCTCTGAGCCCCCCAATTCCCCCAAATTCCGTTCCTGCACCCCAAATTTCCCTTTCTGACCCCAAAAATCCCTCGCAACACCCACTGAAAATCCCCAAATTTCTCCTTTCTGCCCCATTCCTCCTCTTTTTCCCCCTCAACCCAAAATTTCCCCTTTTTTGCCCCTTTTTGAACCCCAAATCCACAAATCCCTGCACCCCAAATTTTCCCTTTCTGACACCAAAAATCCCTCCCAATACCCACTGAAAATCCCCAAAATTCTCTTTTTTGCCCCATTCCTCCTCTTTTCCCCTAAATCCAAATTTTCTCCTTTTTTGCCCCTTTTTGAACCCCAAATCCACAAATCCCTGCACCCCAAATTTTCCCTTTCTGACACCAAAAATCCCTCAAATCCCTCCCAATTCCCAAATCCCCAGATCCCCAAAATTCTCTTTTTTGCCCCATTCCTTCTCTTTTTCCTCCTCAATCCAAATTTTCCCTTTTTTGCATTTTTTCACCCCTTTTTGAACCCCAAATCCTGCTCCCAAACCCCCAAATTCCCTCCCTGCACCCCAAATTTCCCTTTCTGACACCAAAAATCCCTCCCAATACCCACTGAAAATCCCCAAAATTCTCTTTTTTGCCCCATTCCTCCTCTTTTCCCGCTCAATATAAAATTTCTCCTTTCTTGCCCTGAAATCCCTTTACAAAATAAAATTTACAATTTTCCATCTATTTTTCAGCTTCAGATTCTCAAACATTTTGTTCCACCGAAACCAAAATTTCTTCAAGGTGCAAAAACACCCAAAATATTCAGAATTTGACCCTGACCAGGAAATCCTCGGCTCATGTCATTTCTCTTTAAATTTTCCCTTTTCCTTCACATTTCCTGGCTTTTTTCCCCTCAAATTTCCCACCATTTTTTTCCTCTCACTTTTCCCACCATTTTCCCCTTAAATTTCACATTTTTTACCTCAGTTTTCTGCTTTTTTCCCTCAGATTTCTCACTCTTTTCTCCCCCATCCCCTTTTCTTGACATTTTTTCCTCTCATTTTTCCCGCCCTTTTTCCCCTCATATTTCTCATTTTTTCCCTCACATTTTCCTTCCTTTTCCCCTCAAATTTCCCACCATTTCCCCCCTCACTTTTCCTACCCCTTTTTCCCTAATTTTTCCCATTTTTACCTCACATTTTCCGCCTTTTTCCCTTTCGAATTTTCCGCCATTTTTACTCTCATTTTCCCCACCATTTTCCCACTAATATTTCTCTTTTTTTACCTCAGTTTTCTGCCTTTTCCCCCTCATATTTTCCACCTTTTTCCAATCACGTTTCCCACCATTTTTCCCTCTCACTTTTCCCACCATTTTTTTCCTCGTATTTCTCATTTTTTACCTCACATTTTCTGCCTTTTTCCCCTCACATTTCCCACTCTTTTCTCACATTTCCTGCCATTTTTTCCTCTCACTTTTCCCATTTTCCCCTCACATTTCCTCCCTTTTCCCCTCTCTTTTTCGCACCATTTTCCCCTCATATTTCCCATTTTTACCTCACATTTCCTCCCTTTTCCCCTTTTTTTCCCACCATTTTCCCCTCATATTTCCCATTTTTTCCCTCACATTTTCCTCCCTTTTCCCCTCAAATTTCCCCCCATATTTTCCTCTCATTTTTCCCACCATTTTCCCCCTAATATTTCTCTTTTATTACCTCACTTTTCTGCCTTTTCCCCCTCTCATTTTCCACCTTTTTCCCCTCAAATTTCCCTCCCTTTTCTCTCCCCTCCCCTTTTCTCGACATTTTTTCCTCACTTTTTCCGCCCTTTTTTCCTTCATATTTCTCATTTTTTACCTCACATTTTCCTCCCTTTTCCCCTTCAAGTTTCCCACCATTTTCCCCTCTCACTTTTCCCGCCCTTTTTTCCCCTCATATTTCTTTTTTTTTCCCCTCACATTTCCTCCCTTTTCCCCTCTCACTTTTCCCACCATTTTCCCCTCTCACTTTTCCCATTTTTTCCCTCACATTTTCCTCCCTTTTCCCCTCAAATTTCCCACCATTTTTTCCTCTCACTTTTCCCATTTTCCCCCTCACATTTTCCACCATTTTCCCCCTCAAATTTCCCACCATTTTTTCCCTCTCACTTTTCCCATTTTCCCCTCATATTTCTCATTTTTTCCCTCACATTTTCCTCCTTTTCCCCTCACGTTTCCCGCCCTTTTCCCCCTCATATTTCCCATTTTCCCCTCACATTTCCTTCCTTTTCCCCTTTCTTTTTCCCACCATTTCTTCCTCACATTTCTCATTTTTTCCCTCACATTTCCTCCAATTTTTTATATTGTATTATTTATTTTATTTTTATATTTTTATATATTTTATATTTTTATATTTTTAATATTTATGATATTTTTAATATTTTTAGATTTTCCATATTTTTCATATTTTAATATTTTTATATATTTTTATATTCTTTATATTTTTTAGCATTTTTTACTTTTTATATTTGTAATGTTTTTTAATATTTTTTATATTTTATATATATTTTATATATTTTATATATTTATATAAATTTTATATATTTTGTATTTTTAATGTATTTTATATTTTTTATATTTTTTATATTTTATTTTTATTTCTAATTTATTTTATATTTTTTTTCATATTTTTATGTTCTTAACTTTTAAAATATTTTTATATTTTTCATATTTTTTATATATTTATATTCTTATATTTTGATTTATATATTTTTATTTTTAAATTTTTAATATTTTTAATATCTTTAAATATTTTTATATTTTTATATATTTTATATATTTTATATTTTTCATATTTATAATATATTTTTATATTTTATTTTTTATATTTTCATTTTTTATCTTATATTTTTTATGTTTTTCAGATTTTAATATATTTTTATATGTTATTTTTAATATTCTTATATTTTTCATATCTTTATATATTTTTATTTTTAAATTTTTAATATTTTTAATATTAATTTTATATTTTTAATAATTTTAATATTTATATATATGTTATATATTTTTATATAGTTTCTATTTTAAATATTTTTATATTTTGAATTTTTTTTTAAATTTTAAAATATTTTTTTATTATTTTAAAAATTTGTTTTCTTTTTAATTTTTTATATATTTTTAAATTTTTAATCTTTGATTTTTATATTTTTTAATATTTTTTAGCTGCTCTCCTCCATATATGTTATATATTTTTACATCGTTTCCATTTTAAATATTTTTATATTTTGAAAATTTTTTTAAATTTTAAAATATTTTTTTATTATTTTAAAAATTTGTTTTCTTTTTAATTTTTTATATATTTTTAAATTTTTAATCTTTTATTTTTATTTTTTTAATATTTTTTGGCTGCTCTCCTCCATATATGTTATATATTTTTACATCGTTTCTATTTTAAATATTTTTATCTTTTGAAATTTTTTTAAATTTTAAAATATTTTTATATTATTTTAAAAATGTGTTTTCTTTTTAATTTTTTATATATTTTTAAATTTTTAATCTTTTATTTTTATTTTTTTAATATTTTTTGGCTGCTCTCCTCCATCCCTCCTCGGGTGGCTGTTGTGGTTTTGGGGGTCACAGACCCCTCAATAAATTAAATATTGATTATCGGGAGGGAATTTCTCAATAAACTGAATATTGATTATCTGGAATGCCTCTCAATAAATTAAATATTGATTATCTGGAGCACCTCTCTTCCTCAATAAACTGAATATTGATTATCTGGAGGGCCTCTCTCAAATTAAATATTGATTATCTGGAGGGCATCCCTCAATAAACTGAATATTGATTATCTGGAGGGTCTCTCTCCCTCAATAAATTAAATATTGATTATCTGGAGGGTCTCTCTCCCTCAATAAATTGAATATTAATTATCTGGAGCGCCTCTCTCAATAAACTGAATATTGATTATCTGGAATGCCTCTCAATAAATTAAATATTGATTATCTGGAGCACCTCTCTTCCTCAATAAACTGAATATTGATTATCTGGAGTGCCTCCCTCAATAAATCAAATATTGATTATCTGGAGTGTCTCTCCCTCAATAAACTGAATATTGATTATCTTGAGTGCCTCTCTCAATAAACCGAATATTGATTATGTGGAGTGCCTCTCTCAATAAATTAAATATTGATTATCTGGAGGGAATCCCTCAATAAACTGAATATTGATTATCTGGAGTGCCTCTCTCCCTCAATAAATTAAATATTGATTATCTGTAGCGCCTCTCTCAATAAACTGAATATTGATTATGTGGAGTGCCTCTCTCAATAAATTAAATATTGATAATCTGGAGGGAAGCCCTCAATAAATTAAATATTGATTATCTGGAGGGCCTCTCTCTCTAAATAAATTAAATATTGATAATCTGGAGGGCATCCCTCAATAAACTGAATATTGATTATCTGGAGTGTCTCTCCCTCAATAAATTGAATATTGATTATCTGGAGTGCCTCCCTCAATAAACTGAATATTGATTATCTGGAGGGCCTCTCTCCCTCAATAAATTAAATATTGATTATCTGGAGTGCCTCCCTCAATAAACTGAATATTGATTATCTGAAGTGCCTCTCTCCCTCAATAAATTAAATATTGATTATCTGCAGGGCCTGTCTCCCTCAATAAACTGAATATCGATTATCTGAAGTGCCTCTCTCAATAAATTGAATATTGATTATCTGAAGTGCCTCTCTCCCTCAATAAATTAAATATTGATTATCTGGAGGGAATCCCTCAATAAATTAAATATTGATTATCTGGAGGGCATCCCTCAATAAACTGAATATTGATTATCTGAAGTGCCTCTCTCCCTCAATAAATTAAATATTGATTATCTGCAGGGCCTGTCTCCCTCAATAAACTGAATATTGATTATCTGGAGTGCCTCTTTCTCTCAATAAATTAAATATTGATTATGTGGAGTGCCTCTCTCAATAAATTAAATATTGATTATCTGGAGGGAATCCCTCAATAAATTAAATATTGATAATCTGGAGGGCATCCCTCAATAAACTGAATATTGATTATCAGGAGTGTGTGAACCTGATCGAAGTCCAGCTTGTTGCGAGGTGAGTGGTAAGAAAAGGAACATTTTTTAATCTTTTAATTTGAATTTTGCAGGTTTTTTCCGCTTTATTTTTTATAGTAAAACACCAGGAGTAGCTTTATTAAATTTGGGTTTTTTCCCCCTTAAGTCGCGCCCGCTCTGCTCTATCGCTTTGCTGCGTTTGATTTGAAAAATTCTGCGTTTCCACAGCGGGTTTTTCGTCGCGGAACGTCCCGGCGGGAGGATAAAAACCGCGGCGATGTCACAAAGGATTTGTCACCCGCGGCACCCCTGGCGACCACGGAACCCACCCGAGCCCCGCACTGTCCGCCAGGACAGCGACGGGTGAGCACGGTGCTGGCTCGCGTCTGACCTAAAACATTCCAAATTGCATTCTTGTCTCATCCGAAATGGAGAAAAAACCCCCAAAACGACCCAAAGTGGCTTTTCGGGAGGTGGTGGAGGTTATCGGAGAGAAGGACTCTGAGGAACCCACCTCGGTGACCGCGGTGGAGGAGCTGCACCTCAGTGAGCGTCGCGGCGGGGAAGGAATCCCAGCTCCGCATCCGTCCTCGGCGGCGATAATTTGGATTTTTTCCCTCTTTTTCAGATCCCGGATGGGTGCCGCTTCATGCAAAGCACACGGTGGATTTCGTCGAAGCTTTTGCTCGGAGCCCGGCGAAGGTACCCGAGGGGGTTCGGGGCGGGCGGAGGATCTGCGGGGGCGAATTGAAATGTAAATTTTGAGAATTTGGGGATTTGAGTTAGAGTTTAACCTTACTAAAGTAAATTAAAATAATAATAGGATGAAAAATCAATAATCCGTACTAGACTTAATTGAAATAATAATAGGATGAAAAATCCAATCTCGCAATGCAAATTGAAATTAAATTTTGAGGAATTTAGAGATTTGACTTAGAGTTTAACCTTACTAGAGTAAATTAAAATAATAATAGGATGGAGATAAGCAGTACTAGAGGTAATTAAAATAATAATAGGATGAAAAAATCAATAATCCTTACTAAATTGAAATGATAATAGGATGAAAAATCAAATCTCGCAATGCCAATTGAAATTAAATTTTGAGGAATTTAGAGATTTTAGTTAGAATTTAACCTTACTAGAGTAAATTAAAATAATAATAGGATGGAGATAAGCAGTACTAGAGTAAATTAAAATAATAATAGGATGAAAAAATCAATAATCCTTACTAAATTGAAATAATAATAGGATGAAAAATAAATCTTGCCATGCAAATTGAAATTAAATTTTGAGGAATTTAGAGATTTGAGTTAGAATTTAACCTTACTAGAGTAAATTAAAATAATAATAGGATGGAGATAAGCAGTACTAGAGGTAATTAAAATAATAATAAGATGAAAAAATCAATAATCCTTACTAAATTGAAATGGTAATAGGATGAAAAATCAAATCTCGCAATGCCAATTGAAATTAAATTTTGAGGAATTTAGAGATTTGAGTTGGAATTTAACCTTACTACAGTAAATTAAAATAATAATAGGATGAAAAAATCAATAATCCTTACTAAATTGAAATGATAATAGGATGAAAAATCAAATCTCTAAATGCAAATTGAAATGTAAATTTTGAGGAATTTGGGGATTTGAGTTAGAGTTTAAGCTTACTAGAGTAAATTAAAATAATAATAGGATGAAAAAATCAATAATCCTTACTAAATTGAAATAATAATAGGATGAAAAATCAAATCTCGCAATGCCAATTGAAATTAAATTTTGAGGAATTTGGGGATTTTAGTTAGAGTTTAACCTTACTAGAGTAAATTAAAATAATAATAGGATGAAAAAATCAATAATCCTTACTAAATTGAAATGATAATAGGATGAAAAATCAAATCTCTAAATGCAAATTGAAATGTAAATTTTGAGGAATTTAGAGATTTGAGTTAGAATTTAACCTTACTACAGTAAATTAAAATAATAATAGGATGGAGATAAGCAGTACTAGAGGTAATTAAAATAATAATAGGATGAAAAATCAATAATCCGTACTAGTTTTAATTGAAATAATAATAGGATGAAAAATCAAATCTCGCAATGCCAATTGAAATTAAATTTTGAGGAATTTGGGGATTTTAGTTAGAGTTTAACCTTACTAGAGTAAATTAAAATAATAATAGGATAAAAAAATCAATAATCCTTACTAAATTGAAATAATAATAGGATGAAAAATCAAATCTCCCAATGCCAATTGAAATTAAATTTTGAGGAATTTAGAGATTTGAGTTGGAATTTAACCTTACTACAGTAAATTAAAATAATAATAGGATGGAGATAAGCAGTACTAGAGGTAATTAAAATAATAATAGGATGAAAAATCAATAATCCGTACTAGTTTTAATTGAAATAATAATAGGATGAAAAATCAAATCTCGCAATGCCAATTGAAATTAAATTTTGAGGAATTTAGAGATTTGAGTTAGAATTTAACCTTACTAGAGTAAATTAAAATAAAAATAGGATGGAGATAAGCAGTACTAGAGGTAATTAAAATAATAATAAGATGAAAAAATCAATAATCCTTACTAAATTGAAATGATAATAGGATGAAAAATCAAATCTCGCAATGCCAATTGAAATTAAATTTTGAGGAATTTGGGGATTTTAGTTAGAATTTAACCTTACTAGAGTAAATTAAAATAATAATAGGATGAAAAAATCAATAATCCTTAATAAATTGAAATGATAATAGGATGAAAAATCAAATCTCTAAATGCAAATTGAAATGAAATTTTGAGGAATTTGGGGATTTTAGTTAGAATTTAACCTTACTAGAGTAAATTAAAATAATAATAGGATGAAAAAATCAATAATCCTTACTAAATTGAAATGATAATAGGATGAAAAATCAAATCTCGCAATGCAAATTGAAATGTAAATTTTGAGAATTTGGGGATTTTAGTTAGAATTTAACCTTACTAGAGTAAATTAAAATAATAATAGGATGAAAAAAATCAATAATCCTTACTAAATTGAAATGATAATAGGATGAAAAAGCAAATCTCTAAATGCAAATTGAAATGAAATTTTGAGGAATTTAGATATTTGAGTTGGAATTTAACCTTACTAGAGTAAATTAAAATAATAATAGGATGGAGATAAGCAGTACTAGAGGTAATTAAAATAATAATAGGATGAAATAATCAATAATCCTTAGTAAATTGAAATAATAATAGGATGAAAAATCAAATCTCCCAATGTCAATTGAAATGTAAATTTTGAGGAATTTGGGGATTTGAGTTGGAATTTAACCTTAGTACAGTAAATTAAAATAATAATAGGATGAAAAAATCAATAATCCTTACTAAATTGAAATAATAATAGGATGACAAATCAAATCTCGCAATGCCAATTGAAATTAAATTTTGAGAATTCGGGGATTTTAGTTAGAATTTAACCTTACTAGAGTAAATTAAAATAATAATAGGATGGAGATAAGCAGTACTAGAGGTAATTAAAATAATAATAGGATGAAAAAATCAATAATCCTTACTTAATTGAAATGATAATAGGATGAAAAATCAAATCTCGCAATGCCAATTGAAATTAAATTTTGAGAATTTGGAGATTTGAGTTAGAATTTAACCTTACTAGAGTAAATTAAAATAATAATAGGATAAAAAAATCAATAATCCTTACTAAATTGAAATGATAATAGGATGAAAAATCAAATCTCGCAATGCCAGTTGAAATGTAAATTTTGAGAAATTTGGGGATTTTAGTTAGAGTTTAACCTTACTACAGTAAATTAAAATAATAATAGGATGAAAAAATCAATAATCCTTACTAAATTGAAATGATAATAGGATGAAAAATCAAATCTCTAAATGCAAATTGAAATGAAATTTTGAGGAATTTGGGGATTTTAGTTAGAATTTAACCTTACTAGAGTAAATTAAAATAATAATAGGATGGAGATAAGCAATACTAGAGGTAATTAAAATAATAATAGGATGAAAAAATCAATAATCCGTACTAGACTTAATTGAAATAATAATAGGATGAAAAATCAAATCTCGCAATGCCAATTGAAATTAAATTTTGAGGAATTTAGAGATTTGAGTTAGAATTTAACCTTACTAGAGTAAATTAAAATAAAAATAGGATGAAAAAAATCAATAATCCTTACTAAATTGAAATAATAATAGGATGAAAAATCAAATCTCTAAATGCAAATTGAAATGAAATTTTGAGGAATTTAGAGATTTGAGTTGGAATTTAACCTTACTAGAGTAAATTAAAATAATAATAGGATGAAAAAATCAATAATCCTTACTAAATTGAAATGATAATAGGATGAAAAATCCAATCTCGCAATGCCAATTGAAATTAAATTTTGAGGAATTTAGAGATTTGAGTTAGAATTTAACCTTACTAGAGTAAATTAAAATAATAATAGGATGGAGATAAGCAGTACTAGAGGTAATTAAAATAATAATAAGATGAAAAAATCAATAATCCTTACTAAATTGAAATGATAATAGGATGAAAAAGCAAATTTCGCAATGCCAATTGAAATTAAATTTTGAGGAATTTGGGGATTTTAGTTAGAATTTAACCTTACTAAAGTAAATTAAAATAATAATAGGATGAAATAATCAATAATCCTTACTAAATTGAAATGATAATAGGATGAAAAATCAAATCTCGCAATGCCAATTGAAATTAAATTTTGAGGAATTTAGAGATTTGAGTTAGAATTTAACCTTACTAGAGTAAATTAAAATAATAATAGGATGAAAAAATCAATAATCCTTACTAAATTGAAATGATAATAGGATGAAAAATCAAATCTCGCAATGCAAATTGAAATGTAAATTTTGAGGAATTTGGGGATTTGAGTTAGAGTTTAACCTTACTACAGTAAATTAAAATAATAATAGGATGGAGATAAGCAGTACTAGAGGTAATTAAAATAATAATAGGATGAAAAAATCAATAATCCGTACTAGACTTAATTGAAATAATAATAGGATGAAAAATCAAATCTCGCAATGCCAATTGAAATTAAATTTTGAGGAATTTAGAGATTTGAGTTGGAATTTAACCTTACTAGATTAAATTAAAATAATAATAGGATAAAAAAATCAATCATCCTTACTAAATTGAAATGATAATAGGATGAAAAATAAATCTTGCCATGCAAATTGAAATTAAATTTTGAGGAATTTAGAGATTTGAGTTAGAATTTAACCTTACTACAGTAAATTAAAATAATAATAGGATGGAGATAAGCAGTACTAGAGGTAATTAAAATAATAATAGGATGAAAAAATCAATAATCCTTACTAAATTAAAATGATAATAGGATGAAAAATCAAATCTCGCAATGCCAATTGAAATTAAATTTTGAGGAATTTAGAGATTTGAGTTGGAATTTAACCTTACTAGAGTAAATTAAAATAATAATAGGATGAAATAATCAATTATCTTTAGTAGAGTTAAGTAAAATAATAATGCAATGAAAAATCAAACCCACAATTACAATTGAAACGTAAATTTTGAGGAATTTAGAGATTTGAGTTAGAAATTAACCTTACTAGAGTAAATTAAAATAATAATAGGATGAAAAAAATCAATAATCCTTACTAGAGTTAATTAAAATAATATCAATAAATGAGCAGACCTTGATGAAATTAGGAGTTTTTTAACTAATAATTGATTCCTTGTCAGCACGGTGTTTATTTATTTGCATTTATAATGAAGAATATAAACTGACAAATAGCTTTTAGGAACATCAGACAATTGTAGTCCAATTGTCCATTGTCCAATTGTCCAAAAACAATTTATTCACAATTGGCTGTGGCTAAACACACACTTTTTAACTTAAAACTTTTAGAGAATTTTTGTCCCTCACCGTTGGATATCGGTGCTAGATCAATATCCATATTTTTTTTTAATAAAGAAAAATAAATATTTTTAGGGAATGGGTGTGTTTATTCACAGCCAATGAAGATTTTTAGGGAATGGGTGTGTTTATTCACAGAAAATAAAATTTTTAGGGAATGGGTGGTTTTATTCACAGTGCTCAGGGCTCATTGCCCTATAATGGACCTGCTCTGAGAACTCCCCATCCTTTTTTATTATATTCCTTTAATTTATATATATATATTTATATTTATATATTTATATATATTTTTATATATATATATATAGTATTTTACATATATATATAGTATTTTACATATATATATAGTATTTTTTATATAGAGTATTTTACATGTATTTTATATATATATAGTATTTTAGATATATATAGTATCTTATATATATAGTATTTTATACATATGTAGTATTTTATAAATATATATATAGTATTTTACACGTATATATAGTATTTTTTTATATATAATATTTTTATATATATAGTATTTTACATGTATATCTAGTATTTTATGTATATATATAGTATTTTATATATATAGTATTTTACATATATATGGTATTTTACATATATATGGTATTTTACATATATATTATTTTACATATATACATTATTTTAAATATATATAGTATTATATATATAGTACTTTTTACATATATATAGCGTATTTTATATATATATACAGTTTTTTATATATATATATATATATATAGTATCGTTTTTTTTAATATATATACACATATACATAGTAACGCAATATATATTATATACCTACTAATTTCCATATGCATAAAATTTCACCCTAAATTCATACATATTCATTCTGCTGATTTCTCATTATTTTCAGAAAACACAGAAAGAACTCCTGGGTCACTCTGTTTTAAGGCCCGAGGAGTCTTTCTTATCTCTTATTTTTTAGCGTGGAAATTTGCATTTTTTTCTCGTTAGCTAAGGCTGCAGTTACCAGAATAAACAGCAGATTTAGAGATTAAAGTGGCATATTTTACCTAAATCAAAATGGATTTTTACTCTGTTAAATTTTTACTCTGTTAAATTCTTGTTCTGTTAAATTTTTACTGTTAAATTTTTACTCTGTTAAGTTTCACTCTGTTAAATTTTTACTTTGTTAAACTTTTACCTTTAAATTTTCACTCTTTTAAATTTTCACTGTTAAATTTCTACCCTGTTAAATTTTTCCTCTGTTTAATTTTAACTCTGTTAAATTTTTACCTTGTTAAATTTTTGCCCTGTTAAATTTTCACCCTGTTATATTTTTACTCTGTTAAATTTTCATTCTGTTAAATTTTTACCCTGTTAAATTTTTACTGTGTCAAATTTTCACTCTGTTAAATTTTTGCTCTATTAAATTTTTACCCTGTTAAATTTCCACTCTGTTAAATTTTTACCCTGTTAAATATTTGCCATGTTAAATTTTCACTCTGTTAGATTTTTCCTCTGTTAATTTTTTGCCCTGTTAAATTTTCACTCTGTTAAATATTTACCCTGTTAAATTTTCACTCTGTTAAATTTTTGCCCTGTTAAATTTTCATCCTGTTAAATTTTCACTGTGTTAAATTTTCACTCTGTTAAATATTTACCCTGTTAAATTTTCACTCTGTTAAATTTTCACTGTTAAATTTTTACCTTGTTAAATTTTTACTGTTACATTTTTGCCATGTGAAATTTTCACCCTGTTAAATTTTCACTCTGTTAAATTTTCACTGTTAAATTTTTACCTTGTTAAATTTTTACCTTGTTAAATTTTCACTCTGTTACATTTTTGCTCTGTTAAATTTTCACTGTTAAATTTTTACCTTGTTAAATTTTCACTCTGTTACATTTTTGCTCTGTTAAATTTTCACTGTTAAATTTTTACCTTGTTAAATTTTCACTCTGTTACATTTTTGCCATGTTAGATTTTCACTCTGTTAAATTTTCACTCTGTTAAATTTTTCCTCTGTTAAATTTTCACTCTGTTTAATTTTTACCTTGTTAAATTTTTGCCCTGTTAAATTTTCATCCTGTTAAATTTTCACTGTATTAAATTTTCACCCTGTTAAATATTTACCCTGTTAAATTTTCACTCTGTTAAATTTTCACCTTATTAAATTTTTACTGTTACATTTTTGCCATGTGAAATTTTCACCCTGTTAAATTTTCACTGTTAAATTTTTACCCTGTTAAATTTTCACTGTTAAATTTATACCTTGTTAAATTTTTACCCTGTTAAATTTTCACTCTGTTGAATTTTCACCCTGTTAAATTTTCACTGTTAAATTTTCACTCTGTTACATTTTTGCCATGTGAAATTTTCACCCGGTTAAATTTTCACTGTTAAATTTTTACCTTGTTAAATTTTTACTGTTACATTTTTGCCATGTGAAATTTTCACCCGGTTAAATTTTCACTGTTAAATTTTTACCCTGTTAAATTTTCACTCTGTTAAATTTTTACCCTGTTAAATTTTTACCTTGTTAAATTTTCATTCTGTTACATTTTTGCCATGTGAAATTTTCACCCTGTGAAATTTTCACCCTTAAATTTCCACCTTGTTAAATTTTCACCCTGTTACATTTTTGCCATGTGAAATTTTCACTGTTAAATTTTCACTCTGTTAAATTTTTACCTTGTTAAATTTTCACTCTGTTACATTTTTGCTCTGTTAAATTTTCACTGTTAAATTTTTACCTTGTTAAATTTTCACTCTGTTACATTTTTGCTCTGTTAAATTTTCACTGTTAAATTTTTACCTTGTTAAATTTTCACTCTGTTACATTTTTGCTCTGTTAAATTTTCACCTGGTTAAATTTTCACTCTGTTAAATTTTTACCCTGTTAAATTTTCACTGTTAAATTTTTACCTGGTTAAATTTTCCCTGTCTCGACGCCACGGCCTCACGCTGCTCTCGCTGTCCCCCCCAGTTCCAGGAGAAGGAGCAGAAATTGGAATTTCTCCACAGCATCTGCACCCTGTGCCGGGACTCCAAACTCCGCGACTTCTCCGAGGAGCTGAGGGATTTCTTCGACAGGCTCAAGCTGGTGGAGACGGTGCAGGTGAGGGGGAAACGCACGGAAAAAAGGGGAAAAAGAACCAAGGAATCCTGACAGGGATGGAGGGAGTTCTGGGGAGGAATGGTGAGAAATGTGGGGGGAGAAAAGGAGGGAAATGTGAGGGGGGAAAATGGTGAGAAGTGTGAGGGGGAAAAGGAGGGAAAGGTGTGGGGGAAATGGTGAGAAATGTGAGGGGAGAAAAGGAGGGAAATGTGAGGGGGAAAATGGTGAGAAATGTGAGGGGAGAAAAGGAGGGAAATGGTGAGGGGGAAAAGGGAGGGAAATGTGGGGGGAAAATGGTGAGAAGTGTGAGGGGAGAAAATGGAAAGAAAGATGAGGGGGGAAAATGGTGAGAAATGTGAGGGGAGAAAAGGGAAATAAAGGTGAGGGGGGAAAATGGTGAGAAATGTGAGGGGAGAAAAGGGAAATAAAGGTGGGGGGAGAAAAGGAGGGAAATGTGAGGGGGGAAAATGGTGAGAAATGTGAGGGGAGAAAAGGGAAATAAAGGTGGGGGGGGAAATGGTGAGAAGTGTGAGGGGAGAAAAGGAGGGAAATGTGAGGGGGAAAATGGTGAGAAGTGTGAGGGGAGAAAATGGAAAGAAAGGTGAGGGGTGAAAAGGAGGGAAATGTGAGGGGGAAATGGTGAGAAACGTGAGGGGAGAAAAGGGAAATAAAGGTGGGGGGGGGGAAATGGTGAGAAGTGTGAGGGGAGAAAAGGGAGGGAAATGTGAGGGGAGAAAAGGGTGGGGAGCAAGAAAGGGGAAATTGTGAGAAATGTGAGGGGGGAAAAGGGTGAGAAATGTGAGGGGAGAAAATGGTGAGAAATGTGAGGGGAGAAAAGGAGGGAAATGTGAGGGGGGAAAATAGTGAGAAATGTGAGTGGAGAAAAGGGAAATAAAGGTGAGGGGGGGGGAAATGGTGAGAAGTGTGAGGGGAGAAAAGGGAGGGAAATGTGAGGGGAGAAAAGGGTGGGGAGCAAGAAAGGGGAAATTGTGAGAAATGTGAGGGGAGAAAAGGGTGAAAAATGTGAGGGGTAGAAAAGGGAAAGAAAGGTGAGGGGGGAAATGGTCCAAAATATGAGGGGAGAAAAGGAGGGAAATGTGAGGGGGAAATGGTGAGAAATGTGAGGGGAGAAAAGGAGGGAAATGGTGAGGGGGAAAAGGGAGGGAAATGTGGGGGGAAAATGGTGAGAAGTGTGAGGGGAGAAAATGGAAAGAAAGATGAGGGGAGAAAAGGAGGGAAATGTGAGGGGGGAAAATGGTGAGAAATGTGAGGGGAGAAAAGGGAAATAAAGGTGAGGGGAGAAAAGGAGGGAAATGTGAGTGGAGAAAGGGAGGGAAATGTGGGGGGAAAATGGTGAGAAATGTGAGGGGAGAAAATGGAAAGAAAGGTGAGGGGAGAAAAGGAGGGAAATGTGAGGGGGAAATGGTGAGAAATGTGAGTGGAGAAAAGGAGGGAAATGGTGAGGGGGAAAAGGGAGGGAAATGTGGGGGGAAAATGGTGAGAAGTGTGAGGGGAGAAAATGGAAAGAAAGGTGAGGGGGGAAAATGGTGAGAAACGTGAGGGGAGAAAAGGGAAATAAAGGTGAGGAGGAAAATGGTGAGAAATGTAAGGAGATAAAAGGGAAAGAAAGGTGAGGGAGGAAATGGTGAGAAATGTGAGGGGAGAAAAGGCAGGGAAATGTGAGGGGGGGAAAATGATCCAAAACGTGAGGGGATAAAAGTGTGATTGGGAGAAAGTTGTGGTGGCCGTGCCGGGTTCCAACCCAGCTGTGCTTTCCGCAGCTGCTGCTGGATTTGGAGCCCAAGTACGAGATCAACGACCGCGTGCAGCGCCTCGCCATGCTGGCTTTCGCCGAGCTCAGGTACCGACCCACAGGCTCCATCCTCGCCTGCAGCCCGGTTCTGGGGCTCCGTGTGCTGGAAAAGTCTCTCCTCCAAGCCGTGCTTCCAAAAAAATCCTCCTCAGCCTCTTCTTGTTCGGTCTCAGGGCAGTTTACTGCGAGTTATCTCAAATTTTCTGCATTTTCCCCCTCGTGTTTCACGCACTTCTCCCATCACATTTCCCACCCTTTTCTCCTCACATTTCTCACCAATTCCCCCCCCTCACATTTCTCACTCACTCTTTTCTCAAGTTTCCTGCCATTTTTTCCCCCTCACTTTTCCCACTATTTTCCCCTAATATTTCTCATTTTTTACCTCATATTTTCCTCCCTTTTGCCCTCAAATTTCCCACCATTTTTCTCTCTCACTTTTCCCACCATTTCCCTCTAATATTTCCAGTCTTTTACCTCACATTTTCCTGCCATTTTTCCCTCTCACTTTTTCCACCATTTCCCCCCTCATATTTCCAATTTTTTACCTCACATTTTCCTCCCTTTTCCCCTCAAATTTCCCACCATTTTTCCTTCTCACTTTCCCACCATTTCCCCCCTTATATTTCCCATTTTTTACCACATTTTCCTTCATTTTCCTCTCAAATTTCCCACTATTTTTCCCTCTCACTTTTCCCACCATTTCCCTCTAATATTTCCAATCTTTTACCTCACATTTTCCTGCCATTTTTTCCTCTCACTTTTCCCACCCTTTTCCCCCTTATATTTCCCATTTTTTACCTCACATTTTCCTCCATTTTCCTCTCAAATTTCCCATCATTTTTCCCTCTCACTTTTCCCACCATTTCCCTCTAATATTTCCAATCTTTTACCTCACATTTTCCTGCCATTTTTTCCTCTCACTTTTCCCACCCTTTTCCCCCTTATATTTCCCATTTTTTACCTCACATTTTCCTCCATTTTCCTCTCAAATTTCCCACTATTTTTCCCTCTCACTTTTCCCACCCTTTCCTCCTCATATTTCCAATCTTTTACCTCACATTTTCCTGCCGTTTTGTCCTCTCACTTTTCCCACCATTTTCCCCCTTTTATTTCTCATTTTTTCCCTCACATTTTCCTCCCTTTTCCCCTCAAATTTCCAACCATTTTTTTCCTCTCACTTTCCCATCTTTTATATGGTACATTACATGTTAAATATTTATAGTTTTTCCCCAATTCCTATTACCTATATTAAATTATGCTTTTCTATCTTTTATATGATACATTACATGTTAAATGTTTATATTTTTCCCCAATTCCTATTGCCTATATTAAATGATGCTTTTCTATCTTTTATATGGCATATTACATGCTAAACATTTGTAGTTTTTCCCCAATGCCTATTACCTATATTTTATATTCTATCCTTATATAATTTACATATTAATTATTAAACTTATACTGTTTTATTGTGTACATCGTCATGAGTTTCTCATGATCTTTCTTAGGCCCCTGACCAGTTTCTCATTATTATTCTTATAAGTAATATAAGTAATTATAGTATTATAATATATATAAGTATATATATATATATATGTATAATAATAATAATATATATAATATATTGTTGCAATATACAATATACAATATAATATATTATATTATATATTATATATTATATATTATATATTATATATTATATATTATATATTATATATTATATATTATATATTATAATATATAATATAATAGTATAATAATATAATATATATAATCTAAGTATAATAATTATATATATCATATATAATTATAAATAATTATAATATTATTATTATGATTAAACAGCAATTATATTTAGTAACTAAACAATAATCACATCTAACAATTACATAATTTATCACAAACAGCTGCACTTCTAGCAACTACAATTTCTCCATGTGCTACGGGTGTTTATTTTTCCAGGGCCCAATAAGTTTAGTTTTAATTTAATTAATTTTTTTATTTTTAACCCTAAATCCCCACGATTTTAAAGCTTTTTTCTGTCTACTGAGTCTCTCTCTCTCTTGGCAGCACCATCGGGATCGTGCTGGAGACCAAAAAAGTTTTAAAACTTTGCTTCAACAGCGTCTTTCACCTCCGCCCGCTCCGGGAAATGTCACGCATGGAAGTGGCGCTCTGCACTCAGGTAAGGGCTGGAGGAGCCTCCAAACCCTCTGAGATGCTCCTGGGCACCCCAAAAATCCAAAATTCAGGTAGAAAAATCCAAAATCCAGGTGGTTTTGGGCACCCCAAAAATCAAAAATCCAGGTGGTTTTGGGCAACGCAAAAAATCGAAAATCCAGGTGGTTTTGGGCATCCCAAAAATCCAAAATTCAGGTGGTTTTGGTCAACCCAAAAAATCCAAAATCCAGGTGGTTTTGGGCACCCCAAAAATCAAAAATCCAGGTGGTTTTGGGCAACGCAAAAAATCGAAAATCCAGGTGGTTTTGGGCACCCCAAAAATCCAAAATCTAGGTGGTTTTACCCACTCCAAAAATCCAAAATCCAGGTGGTTTTGGTCAACCCCAAAAATCAAAAATCCAGGTGGTTTTACCCACTCCAAAAATCCAAAATCCAGGTGGTTTTGGGCACCCCAAAAATCCAAAATCCAGGTGGTTAAATCCAAAATCCAGGTGGTTTTGGGCAACCCAAAAAATCAAAAATTCAGGTGGTTTTGGGCATCCCAAAAATCCAAAATCCAGGTGGTTTTACCCACTCCAAAAATCGAAAATCCAGGTGGTTTTGGGCACCCCAAAAATCCAAAATTTGGTGGTTTTGGGCATCCCAAAAATCCGAAATCCCGGGACAGCAGGACCACGGCCACCGCTCTGTGTCCTCCTTGCAGGCGCTGCGCTCCATGGACACCATGCTGGAGGTGATGCTGCTCAGCACTCCTGCCCCCAAGATCGGCGAGATGCTGAACAACATGTTTGAGGTGTGTGCGTGAGGTGGAAGGAACAGCTCCAGGTTCCTCAGACCTGCAAGATGAGGAACATCTCCGGGTGTTCCTCACACCTTGGGAGATGAGGAACATCTCCAGGTGTTCCTGATGCCTTGGGAGATGAGGAAGATCTCCAGGTGTTCCTGATGCCTTGGGAGATGAGGAAGATCTCCAGGTGTTCCTCACACCTTGTGAGCTGAGGAACATCTCCGGGTGTTCCTCACACCGTGTGAGCTCAGGAACACCTCCAGGTGTTACCTTGTGAGCTGAGGAACATCTCCAGATGTTCCTCATACCCTGTGAGCTGAGGAACATCTCCAGGTTCCTCACACCTTGTGAGCTCAAGAACAACTCCAGGTGTTACCTTGTGAGCTGAGGAACATCTCCGGGTGTTCCTCACACCTTGTGAGCTGAGGAACATCTCCAGATGCTCCTCACACCTTGTGAGCTGAGGAACATCTCTAGATGTTCCTCACACCCTGTGAGCTGAGGAACATCTCCAGATGTTCTTCCTGCCTTGCGAGCTGAGGAACATCTCTAGATGTTCCTCACACCCTGTGAGCTGAGGAACATCTCCGGGTGTTCCTCACACCTTGTGAGCTGAGGAACATCTCCAGATGCTCCTCACACCTCGCGAGCTGAGGAACACCTTCAGATGTTCCTCATACCCTGTGAGCTGAGGAACATATCCAGGTTCCTCCCGCCTTGTGAGCTGAGGAACATCTCCAGGTGTTACCTTGTAAGCTGAGAAATATCTCCAGATGCTCCTCACATCTCGCGAGCTGAGGAACACCTCCAGGTGTTCCTCCCGCCTTGCGAGCTGAGGAACACCTCCAGGTGTTCCTCCCGCCTTGCGAGCTGAGGAACATCTCCAGATGTTCTTCCTGCCTTGCGAGCTGAGGAACACCTCCAGGTGTTCCTCCCGCCTTGCGAGCTGAGGAACATCTCCAGGTGTTCCTCCCGCCTTGCGAGCTGAGGAACATCTCTAGATGTTCCTCACACCCTGTGAGCTGAGGAACATCTCCAGATGTTCCTCCCACCTTGTGATCTGAGGAACACCTCCAGATGCTCCTCACACCTCGCGAGCTGAGGAACACCTCCAGTTGTTCCTCAAACCGAGGGAAAGGAGCCTGGGCGTCGTGTCCGTTCTTCTCTTCCTCCTGCTCGAGGAGGACGCTCCCCGCGGGCTTTGCCTGAGGGCCAAGCCTGGAGGCACCTCTGGAGAAGCCTCCATGACGCTGCTGCTGATTCTGGGTCTCACCTGCACCTTTTCTCCTCCCAGTCTCTCCTGCCCTACCTGCTCTCCGACTTCCTGCCCACACAGGAGAGGGTCGTGGGCAGGATTCGTGGGCTGTGCCATCTTCTGGCCAAATTTACCAGCGAGCAGGTAAAGCCACCCTCCATCCAGCCCATCACCATTCCCAAAGCTCCTCCATCCTTCACCTCAACCCTTCTCCTCTTCCTCCCGCGCCGCCTAGAGCGATGAAGATGAGGACGACGGCTCCTCCAGGGGACATCTCCAGATCCCGGTCCTGGGGAAGCTGCTGGGATATCTGTTCTTCAGGTTGTACCGGCCTGAAAACAGAATCACCATGGTGGTGGACATTCTCTCCTGCCTGATGACCTTCCTCTTCACGCAGAAATGTAGGAGGAAAAACCCCGCCGTGTGCACATAAATCTGAATTTTCTTCCTCTCCTGGTTCTCGTTCTTGGTGCGGGTGCCACCACGTCCCCAGCGCGGTTGTCACCTCTGTTTTTGTAGGTGATGCGATGGAAGAAGGTGACATCCAGCCCCCGGAACGTTGGGAAGCCGAGATCATCTCCTGGGTGAACGCTCCCAACGCGTGGAAAGTTCAGGCACGGAGATTTCCCTGCTGGAAATGGCGGGAGGGAAGTGGGAGGAGGGAAGGGGAATGGGAGGGGGGAAAGGAGCTGGAAATGGGAGAGGGAAAAAATGGGAAATGTGAGGGGAGAAAAGGGAGGGAAATGTGAGGGGGGAAAAGAATGGGAAATGTGAGGGGAGAAAAGAATGGGAGAATGTGAGGGGGAAAAAAAGAGAAGGAAATGTGAGGGGGAAAAAAGAGGAAATGTGAGGGGGAAAAAGAGTGGGAAATGTGAGGGGGAAAAAAGGAGGAAATGTGAGGGGGAAAAAGAGTGGGAAATGTGAGGGGGAAAAAAGCAGGAAATGTGAGGAGAGAAAAGGATGGAAAATTTGAGGGGGGGAAAAGAATGGGAAATGTGAGGGGAGAAAAGGATGGGAAATGTGAGGGGGAAAGAATGGGAAATGTGAGGGGGAAAAGGATGGGAAATGTGAGGGGAAAAAATGGGAAATGTGAGGGGAGAAAAGAGGAGGAAATGTGAGGGGGAAAAATGGGAAATGTGAGGGGGAAAAGAATGGGAAATGTGAGGGGGAAAAATGGGAAATGTGAGGGGAGAAAAGAGGAGGAAATGTGACAGGGAAAAGGATGGGAAATGTGAGGGGGGAAAAAGGATGGAAAACGTGAGGGGAAAAGGGAGGGAAACATAAGTGGGGAAAAGGATGGGAAATGTGAGGGGGGAAAAGAGCGGGAAATGTGAGGGGGAAAGGGATGGGAAATGTGAGGGGGAAAAGGATGGAAAATTTGAGGGGGAAAAGGATGGGAAAATGTGAGGGAGAAAAGAGGAAATGTGACAGGGAAAAGGATGGGAAATGTGAGGGGGGAAAAAGGATGGAAAACGTGAGGGGAAAAGGGAGGGAAACATAAGTGGGGAAAAGGATGGGAAATGTGAGGGGGGAAAAGAGCGGGAAATGTGAGGAGGAAAGGGATGGAAAATGTGAGGGGGAAAAGGATGGAAAATTTGAGGGGGAAAAGGATGGGAAAATGTGAGGGGAAAAAAGAGGAGGAAATGTGAGGGGGAAAAAAGCGGGAAATGTGAGGGGGAAAATGATGGGAAAAATAAAGGGACAATAGGACGGAAAATGTGAGGGGAGAAAGAGCAGGAAATGTGAGGGGGGAAAGGATGGGAAATGTGAGGGGGGAAAGGATGGAAAACATGAGGGGAAAAGAGAGGGAAACATGAGTGGGGAAAAGGGTGGGAAATGTGAGGAGAGATAAAGGATGGGAAATGTGAGGGGAGAAAAGGATGGGAAATGTGAGAGGGGAAAAGGATGGGAAAAATAAAGGGACAAAAGAACAGGAAATGTGAGAGGAAAAGGGTGGGAAATGTGAGGGGAAAATGACGGTTTCTGGCACTGCCTTTAATCCGTTCCTTCCTGCCGCAGGCTTTGGGGCGATACCTCCGGCCGGCGGAGAGGACGGAAGTGGTCCTTGCGGCCCTGGAGATCTTGGGACACGCCACCTTCCAGAACAATGAACCCCCGATGGAGTTCCTGGAGGAGGTCATGGAATCCCCTGAGGTGTGGCTGACGGATGTAAGTGGCTTTGGTCCTTCAACCCTGCCAGGCTCCTGCCTCCGTCCACCCCAAATCCTGAATCACCCCGAGGCACAGAGCATCTCACCCCCATCTGCCTCACCTTGCTGTTGTTTTCTCTGTGCTTTTCCCACATTTTGTGTCATTTTTTTCACGGTGCTGATTCCAAACCTCTGTTCATAATTAACCCCTTCCTTTTTCCTCCATCTGCACCTGGCGTGGTGGCTTATTTTACATTAATTTTGTTCTTTGGCGGTGCTTTGAGATGGTTTAACCACATTCTTTAAATCCTGACTGAGGATTGATGGGCAGGGCAGCCCCAGACGTGGCTGCACCACCCTGACCCGTGTTCCTTGTGATTATCTGGGATAATCATATCCCGTGATTATGTGTGTTTCTATGATTATCTGGGATAATCATATCATATCATCTCTGGGAATCAGGGATACAGCCCCAAATCTGACTCCGACACGGCTTTCGAGCCGAACGTATTTTATATTCTATCCTTACACAACTCACATATTAATTATTAAACTTACGTTGTTCTATTGTATACATTGACATGAGTTTCTCGTGATCTTTCTTAGGTCACTGACCATAGTTCCTCATGATTATTCTTATGATTTAACAGTAATTATATTTAATTACTAAACAACCATCACATCTAACAATTATATCAATTACCACGTACCAGCTACACGGTGCAGTTCGAGCAAGTACGAGTTCTCCACGTGCTTAGTTTATTTTTCCAGGGCCTACTAAGCTTATTTTTCCTTTTGACCCTTAATCCCCACGATTTTAAAACCCTTTTTCTATCACTCGCAGGTGCCAAAGGTGGTGAGGCACATCTTCAGTTTTTATGACGACGGCAACGCGATGACCGCCTTCAGCTTCCACTCCCTCCTTCTCCACCTGGTGAATATGAACCCTGAGCAAGCCGTCGCCGCGGCGCTGGAGGCCACGCCGAATTTCAGGTACTGCCCACCTGGAGATTCCTTCTGGGGAGAGCCACCCCGAGACTCTCTGGCTGCCCAAAAAACCCAAAAACGAGCGTGTCGGAATTTGTGGTGTTGATGATTCTGAGATGGGAAAAAGTCTCTGTCAGCCCTGTTGCCAAAGAAGTCATAATTCATCTGTGCTGATTATTTTTGTTTATTTATAATGTGTTCTGCTGCCCTGCTGCAGGTCCGTCCTGCAGGGCAGCGTGTGGGGCTCTGCCCTCAGTGGGATGTTACAAATATTATGTATTAAAAATTATGTGTGCTATATTTACAATAACATGCCAATGTAACATCCCTCAGAGGGATGTTACAAACATTATATATTAAAAATTATATGTGCTATATTTACAATAATGTATCAATGTAACATCCCTCAGTGGGAAGTTATAAACAGTATATATTTAAAATTATACGTGCTATATTTACAATAACGTGTCATTGTAACACCCCTCAGTGGGATGTTACAAACATTATATATTAAAAATTACGTGTGCTATATTTACCATAATGTGTCAATGTAACACCCCTCAGTGGGATGTTACAAACATTATATATTAAAAATTATATGTACTATATTTACAATTATGTGTCAATGTAACACCCCTCAGTGGGATGTTACAACCATTATATATTAAAAATTACGTGTGCTATATTTACAATAACGTGACAATGTAACACCCCTCAGTGGGATGTTACAAACATTATATATTAAAAATTACGTGTGCTATATTTACAATAACGTGCCAAAATCTATCACCTACTTTGAACAGTGGGTCCCAACCTAAACCCAGCCCCCAGTTTATGGTATATAATGTTACAAATATTATACACCACAAACTACCTGTGCTATATTTCTAGTATTTAATGTTTGTAACATCCCACTGAGGGATGTTACATTGACACATTATTGTAAATATAGCACACGTAATTTTTAATATATAATGGTTGTAACATCCCACTGAGGGATGTTACATTGGCATGTTATTGTAAATATAGCACACGTAATTTTTAATATATAATGGTTGTAACTTCCCACTGAGGGATGTTACATTGAAACATTATTGTAAATGTAGCACATGTAATTTTTAATATATAATGGTTGTAACATCCCACTGAGGGATGTTACATTGTCACGTTATTGTAAATATAGCACACATAATTTTTAATATATAATGTTTATAACTTCCCACTGAGGGATGTTACATTGACACATTACTGTAAATATAGCACACATAATTTTTAATATATAATATTTGTAACATCCCACTGAGGGCAGAGCCCCACACGCTGCCCTGCAGGACAGAGCTGCAGCAGGGCAGCAGAACACGTTATAAATAAACAAAAATAATCAGCACAGACGAATTATGACTTCTTCTTCGGCAACAGGGCTGACAGAGACTTTTTCCCATCTCGGAATCATCAACACCACAGATTCCAACCCCAGTGTCTCCCGGGGCTCTGTCCAGGGGGGTTCCTGACCCTCTTCCAGGGTCCCAGAGGGACTCCCTGGATTCCCACCGGAGCGGGGTCTCCATCCCACCCCCTTCCCCACCCCAACCCCTTCCACAGCCCTGCTGACATCGCCCTGCCTTGCAGCCAACAAATCCACCTGTGGAAGGTGATGTTCTCCGTGCGCCAGACGCTGGAGAAGGTCCTGAAGGAGCTGGAGGTCCACATCCTGGACTGCCGTAGCAACGTCTTCACTCAGCAGCAGAAGAATTGTCTCTCTTTCTTATCTGTGAGTCCAAAAAAAATTCACATTCTTCTGCCCTCCGCTGCGCCAGGGGAGCCCTGCCAGCTCTCTGCTCTTTCCTCCCAGATGCTGACCTTCGACGACGTGCTGGCGAGCAAAGTGTGTCCACTCTACCAAAATCTGAGCCTTCTCAGCAATCCGAAGATGGAAATGATCCCTCTGGTGCTCAGGGCTCTGGAGACGCTCTCGGAGAACGCCGAGACGGTGAGCGGGGGGAATGTGGCACGGGGATTCTGAGGCTTCAGAAGGAGGTGGTTTGGGGATGAAACGTGGAGAAAAATTACAATTTTACCATTCTGATAAAGATTTGTAGGGATTGTGTTTATTCACAGTGCTGGGTGAGGACTCATCGCCCTTCAATGGACGTGCACACCTCCGAAAACTCCCCATCCTTTTTTATTATATTATTGCCCTTACTAATTTCCGTATGCATAGAATTTCATAATAAATTCATGCATATTCATTCTGCTGATTTCACTCATAGTTAGTTACACTTGTACTCAGTTTTTGTCAGAAAGTACAGAAACAACTCGTGGGTCCTTTTCCCACTCTGTTTCAAGGTCCGAGGAGACTTTCTTATCTTTTTACTGTGGAAATTTGCATTTTTTTCTCCTTAGCTGGGGTAGTTTTGCTCGTGCTGCAGTTACCAGACTAAACAGCAGATTTAGCACGCTCCAAGTGGCACATTTCACCTAAATCCAAATGGATTTTTTACTCTGTTAAATTTTCACTCTGCTCCCAACACCCTGCCTGCCATGATGTGGCCTGGCAGCTGTTTTGGGAGCTGACCAGGCCCGGAAATTCTCACAGAATGGAGAATTTTGTACACAGTGAGACAGAATAAAACACCCACGGATTCAATTTTAGCCCACGGGAGAGGCTGCCGACCTTATCTGAGGAATTACATGCAAAAGGGGTTTGAATGATGTAAAAAAGAAATTGACACAGGGTGGAAAAAGTAGAATTTTGGGATTTTTTAGAATGAAATTGAGGGGTACAAGATGGAGGAGTCTGGGTGTGCCCTAGCTTCATCTTCCTTCTTCTTGTCCTCCATGTCTCGGTGTGATGGTGACAATTTTCTATTGGTTTAGGATAGGCACAATTTGTCCAACGTAGATTTTAGGTATTGGTATGGGAATTATAAACATGGTACACTTAATTTTGGGTATTTAATGTGGGAGCCACCTGGGGCAGGAGGGAGGCTGCCATGGGTTTTGTTCTAGCTGGACCTCAGCATGTCAGAAACTATTATAGATAAGGAAAAATAACTTTAAAAACTCGGCTTCACACATTCCAGACCTCTTCTTCCAGCGGCTGGACTAGGAAAAAATGATTTTCACACTGTTGGGGTCTTGCCAATGACCCCGACATGAATATAGAAATTAGTATAATATAGAATGAATATAGAAATTAAAATATAATATAATAATATAGACATGAATATAGAAATTAAAATAAATTAATTAAAAAAAAATAAAATAAAAAAGGATTGGGAGTTTTCAGGGGTGCGTGCGTCCATTGAAGGGTGATGAGTCCCCACGTGCGTCCAGCGCCGTGAATAAACACATTCCCTACAAATCTTTATTAGAATCGTAGAGTTTGATCTTTCATCTTTGCGTTTTCAACAGGCAAAAAAAATGAAGGGCCTCCTGCCCGAGATGGTGAAATTCCTGGGGTATCTTTCCTGGGACGTGTCCGTGATGGCCCTGGACGCTTTCCACAACGTGCTGGGGCAGCTGAAGAAGAAGGAGGCCAGCAGCGTGGCGGTGAAGGTGGTGCAGAGGCTCTGGTGGCTGTTTGATTCGGTAAGGTGGCACCAAAATGGGCCAAAATGTGAGGGGACAACAGGAGGGGAAGGTGAGAAGAGAAAAAGGGAGGGAAATGTGAGGGGAGAAAATGGTGGGAAATGTGAGAGGGAAAATGGTCCAAAATGTGAGGGGAGAACAGGAGGGGAAGGTGAGGGGGGAAAATGGTGAAAAATGTGAGAAGAGGAAAAGGGAGGGAAAGGTGAGGGGAGAAAATGGCTCAAAATGTGAGAAGAGGAAAAGGGAGGGAAAAGTGAGGGGGAAATGGTGGAAAAGGTGAGGGGGAAAATGGTGAGAAATGTGAGAGGGGAAAATGGTCCAAAATGTGAGGGGAGAAAAGGAGGGAAAGGTGAGGGGGAAATGGTCCAAAATGTGAGAAGAGGAAAAGGGAGGGAAAGGTGAGGGGAGAAAATGGCTCAAAATGTGAGAAGAGGAAAAGGGAGGGAAAGGTGAGGGGGGGAAAAGGAAGGGAAAGGTGAGGGGAGAAAATGGTGAGAAATGTGAGAGGGAAAATGGTCCAAAATGTGAGGGGAGAAAAGGGATGGAAAGGTGAGGGGGGAAAATGGTCCAAAATGTGAGAAGAGGAAAAGGGAGGGAAAGGTGAGGGGAGAAAATGGCTCAAAATGTGAGAAGAGGAAAAGGGAGGGAAAGGTGAGGGGGAAATGGTGGGAAAGGTGAGGGGGAAAATGGTGAGAAATGTGAGAGGGAAAATGGTCCAAAATGTGAGGGGAGAAAAGGAGGGAAAGGTGAGGGGGAAATGGTCCAAAATGTGAGAAGAGGAAAAGGGAGGGAAAGGTGAGGGGGAAATGGGCCAAAATGTGAGGAGAGAAAAGGGAAGGAAAGGTGAGGGGGGAAAATGGTGAAAAATGTGAGAAGAGGAAAAGGGAGGGAAAGGTGAGGGGGGGAAAAGGAAGGGAAAGGTGAGGAGGAAATGGTGGAAAGGTGAGGGGGAAAATGGTCCAAAATGTGAGAAGAGGAAAAGGGAGGGAAAGGTGAGGGGAGAAAATGGTGAGAAATGTGAGAGGGAAAATGGTCCAAAATGTGAGGGGGGAAAAGAAGGGAAAGGTGAGGGGGAAATGGTGGGAAAGGTGAGGGGGAAAATGGAGGGAAAGGTGAGAGGAAAATGGTCCAAAATGTGAGGGGAGAAAAGGAGGGAAACATGAGGGGGGAAAATGGTGAGAAATGTGAGAAGATGAAAAGGGAGGGAAAGGTGGGGGGGGAAAGGAAGGGAAAGGTGAGGGGAGTAAATGGTGAGAAATGTGAGAGGGAAAATGGTCCAAAATGTGAGGAGAGAAAAGGGAAGGAAAGGTGAGGGGGGGAAATGGTGAAAAATGTGAGAAGAGGAAAAGGGAGGGAAAGGTGAGGGGGGGGAAAGGAAGGGAAAGGTGAGGGGGAAATGGTGGGAAAGGTGAGAGGGAAAATGGTCCAAAATGTGAGGGGAGAAAAGGAGGGAAATGTGAGGAGAGAAAATGGTGAGAAACATGAGGGGAAAAAAAGGTGGGAAATGTGAGGGGAGGAAAAGGTTGAGAAATGTGAGGGGAGGGAAGGGAGAGAAACATGAAGGGGGAAAAATGGTCCAAAACATGAGGGGAGAAAAGGAGGGAAAGGTGAGGGGGGAAATGGTGAGAAATGTGGGAAGAGGAAAGGGAGGGAAACATGAGGGGAGAAAATGGTGGGAAACGTGAGGGGAAAAGGGAAGGAAACATGAAGTGAAATAGGATGGGAAATGTGAGGGGAGAAAAGGGAGGGAAAGGTGAGAGGAGAAAAGGGAAAGAAAGGTGAGAGGGAAAATGGTCCAAAATGTGAGGGGAGAAAAGGGAGGGAAAGGTGAGGGGAGAAAAGAGAGGGAAAGGTGAGGGGAGAAAAGGGCAAGAAACTTGAGGGGAAAAAAAGGTGGGAAATGTGAGGGGAGAAAAAGGAGGGAAAGGTGAGGGGGGAAAATGGCCCAAAATGTGAGGGGGGAAAATGGAGGGAAAGATGAGGGGGGTAAAAGGGAAAGAAAGGTGAGGGGAGAAAATGGTGGGAAATGTGAGAGGAAAAATGGTCCAAAATGTGAGGGGAGAAAAGGGAGGGAAACGTGAGGGGAAAAGGGAAGGAAACATGAAGTGAAATAGGATGGGAAACGTGAGGGGAGAAAAGGGAGGGAAAGATGAGAGGAGAAAAGGGAAAGAAAGGTGAAGGGGGAAATGGTCCAAAATGTGAGGGGAGAAAAGGGAGGGAAAGGTGAGGGGGAAAAGGGCTTAAAAGGTGAGGGGAAAAAGGGAAGGAAACATGAAGTGAAATAGGATGGGAAACACAAGGGGAGAAAAGGGTGGGAAACACGAGAGGAGAAAATGGCGAGAAACATGAGGGGAGAAAATGGTGAGAAATGTAAGGGGAGAAAAGAGTGGGAAACGAGGGGGAAGAGGGCTGGAAATGTGAGGGGAGAAAAGGGTGGGAAACATGTGAAGGAAAAGGGTGGGAAAGATAAGAAAAGGGAAGTAAACATGAGAAGGAAAAGGGAAGGAAATTTGAGAAGGAAAAGGGAGGGAAAGATGAGAAGGAAAAGGGAAGGAAAGATAAGAAAAGGGTGGGAAAAGTGAGAAGGAAAAGGGAGGGAAAGATAGGAAAAGGGAAGGAAATGTGAGAAGGAAAAGGGTTGGAAACATGAGAAGGAAAAGGGTGGGAAACGTGAGAAGGAAAAGGGAAGGAAAAGAGAAGGAAAAGGGAAGGAAAGATGAGAAAAGGGAAGGAAATGTGAGAAGGAAAAGGATGGGAAATGTGAGAAGGAAAAGGGAAGGAAAGACGAGAAAAGGGAAGGAAAGATAAGAAGGAAAAGGGAGGGAAACGTGAGAAGGAAAAGGGAAGGAAAAGGGAAGGAAAGATGAGAAGGAAAAGGGTGGGAAATGTGAGAAGGAAAAGGGAAGGAAAGATGAGAAAAGGGAAGGAAAGATGAGAAGGAAAAGGGAGGGAAACGTGAGAAGGAAAAGGGAAGGAAACGTGAGAAGGTAAAGGGAAGGAAAGATGAGAAAAGGGAAGGAAATGTGAGAAGGAAAAGGGTGGGAAATGTGAGAAGGAAAAGGGAAGGAAAGACGAGAAAAGGGAAGGAAATGTGAGAAGGAAAAGGGTGGGAAATGTGAGAAGGAAAAGGGAAGGAAAAGAGAAGGAAAGATGAGAAGGTAAAGGGAAGGAAAGATGAGAAAAGGGAAGGAAATGTAAGAAGGAAAAGGGAAGGAAAGACGAGAAAAGGGAAGGAAAGATGAGAAGGAAAAGGGAGGGAAATGTGAGAAGGAAAAGGGAAGGAAAGATGAGAAAAGGGAAGGAAACGTGAGGGCACAAAAAGGCTGAGAAGCCCCAGCTCAGCCCCTCCTGGCCGCGGGCAGGGAGCTGCTGTGTGTGACTCTCCTCCTTCCTCCTCCCCACCAGAAGGAACCCTGCGTGCGGGAGCGCTCCATCTCCCTCTTCGGAGAGCTCCTGGGCAAAACGGCGTGGAGGGACAGGAGAGCCATGAGGAGAAACTCATGGGAGGCCCTGGTCCAGCTCGTTCTTCACATGAGCGACCAGGTGCCCAGCGTGGCCAAGGTACCGAGCACTGACCCACAGATTGTGGCTCCTTCCACCTCCTTGAGGTCCTGGTGCTCCTTCCACCACCTTGAGGTCCTGGTGCCCCTTCCACCACCTTGAGGTCCTGGTGCCACCTCACATCTTCTGTCCCGCAGGCTTCCAAAAACGCCGTCCTGGCTGTGGCAGAGCTCCTCGGCTGGGAGGAGCTGAAGCAGCTGGCGAACAGGGAGCAGACGTGGATGATGGGCGAGTGCTTGGTGAGGATGGGTTGGGTGAGGGTTGTGAGCTCCTCAGCTGGACCTCCTCATGGTCCAAAGCCTGGAGCTGCACCCTTGGTCAGGTCTCAAGAGCAGGAGGTTCCTCCAAGCTGCGTGAAGGGAGGGTTCTGAGCCACGGGGGTGACGGCAGGGTGGGCTACTCTGGCCAGATGGTGGCTTCTGAGAGAGGTTCACAGCTCTGTGGTGTCTCCAGCTGGCCAAGGACTAGCTGGTGGCTCTGAGAAAGGTTCACAGCTCTGTGGTGTCTCCAGCTGGCCAAGAACCAGCTGGTGGCCTCTGAGAAACCCTCTCACCTTTGTCCTCTCCAACTGGCCAAGGACCAGGTGGTGGCCTCTGGGAAAGGTTCACACCTTTCTCCTCTTGAGCTGGCCAAGGACCAACTGGTGGCCAAGGACCAGCTGGTGGCCTCTCAGAAGGTTCACAGCTTTGTCCTCTCCAGCTGGTCAAGGACCAGCTGGTGGCCAAGGACCAGCTGGTGGCCTCTCAGAAGGTTCACAGCTTTGTCCTCTCCAGCTGGCCAAGGACCAGCTGGTGGCCAAGGACCAGCTGGTGGCTCTGAGAAAGGTTCACACCTCTGTGGTGTCTCCAGCTGGCCAAGGACCAGCTGGTGGCCTCTGAGAAGGTTCACAGCTTGTGATCTCCAACTGGCCAAGGACCAGCTGGTGGCCTCTGAGAAACCCTCTCACCTTTGTCCTCTCCAACTGGCCAAGGACCAGCTGGTGGCCTCTGGGAAAGGTTCACACCTTTCTCCTCTTGAGCTGGCCAAGGACCAACTGGTGGCCTCTGAGAAATGCCCACACCTTTGTGATCTCCAACTGGCCAAGGACCAGCTGGTGGCCTCTGAGAAACCCTCTCACCTTTGTGATCTCCAGCTGACCAAGGACCAGCTGGTGGCCTCTGAGAAACCCTCTCACCTTTGTGATCTCCAGCTGACCAAGGACCAGCTGGTGGCTCTGAGAAAGGTTCTCACCTTTCTCCTCTTGAGCTGGCCAAGGACCAACTGGTGGCCAAGGACCAGCTGGTGGCCTCTGAGAAGGTTCACAGCTTTGTGCTCTCCAGCTGGCCAAGGACCAGCTGGTGGCTCTGAGAAATGTCCACAGCTTTGTGCTCTCCAGCTGGCCAAGGACCAACTGGTGGCTTCTGAGAAAATGCCCACACTTTTGTGGTCTCTTGAGCTGGCCAAGGACCAACTGGTGGCTTCTGAGAAAGGTTCACACCTCTGTGGTGTCTCCAGCTGGCCAAGGCTTCTGAGAAATGCCCACACCTTTGTGATCTCCAGCTGGCCAAGGACCAGCTGGTGGCCTCTGAGAAAGGTTCACACCTTTCTCCTCTTGAGCTGGCCAAGGACCAGCTGGTGGCCAAGGACCAGCTGGTGGCTCTGAGAAAGGTTCACACCTCTGTGGTGTCTCCAGCTGGCCAAGGACCAGCTGGTGGCTTCTGAGAATTGCCCCACCTTTGTCCTCTCCAGCTGGCCAAGGACCAGCTGGTGTCCTCTGGGAAAGGTTCACACCTTTCTCCTCTTGAGCTGGCCAAGGACCAGCTGGTGGCTCTGAGAAAGGTTCTCACCTTTCTCCTCTTGAGCTGGCCAAGGACCAGCTGGTGGCCAAGGACCAGCTGGTGGCCTCTGAGAAGGTTCACAGCTTGTGCTCTCCAACTGGCCAAGGACCAGCTGGTGGCCTCTGAGAAACCCTCTCACCTTTGTCCCCTCCAGCTGGCCAAGGACAGCGGCAGAGCCGAGCAGTTCCTGCAGGACACCAAACCTTACCTCCTGAACCCTCAGGCCCCCATACGAGAAGCAGCTCTCAGGTTCATTGGTGAGTCCCCATCCCCACGTACCCACCTCGGGGCAACCCTGAGGTTGGTTTTGGTGCCCACCTTGCCCAGCGGCACCCCCGGGCTGCCGAGGGGCTCGGGCAGGGGGTGACGGAGCTCTGTGCCCAGGGTTGGCCGCGCGGCGCCTGATGGAGCAGAACGAGGACGCCGTGACCGCCGTCCTCGGGGGTGAGTGGTGCTGTCGGGACACCCGAGGGTTCTCCACGGGCGCGCGGGGCCTCACCCAGATGTTCTCGCTGCTGCAGGACTCCAAACGATGAAAGCAAGAGAGAGGAACCCCTCCATCCGTTCCCTGGCGGATCAGACCGGCTTGATCCTGACATCCCTGAAGGATCGCCAAAAATCGGGATTTTCCCTGCGCTCGCTCTGCTGCTGGTGCTGCTGAGCGCCCGGGGACGCGAATTCCGAAAATCCCAAAGAATCATGAGGTGGGCAAAGGATGCTCTGGGTTTTTAAAAATTAGGAGAGAAGGATCCCTCCATCTGTTCCCTGGTGGATCAGACCAGTTAAACTTCTAAAAAATCACCAAAAATTGGGATTTTTGTTGTGCTGCTGAGCGCCCGGGGACGCGAATTCCGAAAATCCCAAAGAATCATGAGGTGGGCAAAGGATGCGCTGGGTTTTAAAAAATTAGATCCCTCCATCTGTTCCCTGGTGGATCAGACCAGTTTGATCCTGAAATATCTATAAAATCAGCAAAAATTGGGATTTGAAATATCTAAAAAATCACCAAAAATAGGGATTTTCCCTGCACTCACTTGGCTGCTGAGCGCCCAGGGACACGAATTCCCAAAATCCAGAGAATTATGAGGTGGGCAAAGGATGCTCTGGGTTTTAAAAAATTAGGAGAGAAGGATCCCTCCATCCGTTTCCTGGTGGATCAGACCACTTAAACTTCTAAAAAACCACCAAATTTGGGATTTGAAATATCTAAAAAATCACCAAAAATTGGGATTTTTGTTGTGATGCTGAGCGCCCGGGGACACGAATTCCCGAAATCCAGAGAATCATGAGGTGGGCAAAGGATGCTCTGGGTTTTTAAAAATTAGGAGAGAAGGATCCCTCCATCCGTTTCCTGGTGGATCAGACCACTTAAACTTCTAAAAAACCACCAAAAATTGGGATTTGAAATATCTAAAAAATCACCAAAAATTGGGATTTTTGCTGTGCTGCTGAGCACCTGGGGACGTGAATCCCAAAAATCCCAAAGAATCATGAGGTGGGCAAAGGATGCTCTGGGTTTTAAAAAACAACAGGAATGAGGGATCCCTCCATCCGTTCCCTGGTGGATCAGACTGGTTTGATCCTGAAATATCTAAAAAATCACCAAAAATTGGGATTTGAAATATCTAAAAAAATCACCAAAAATTGGGATTTTCCCTCCGCTGGCTTGGCTGCTGAGTGCCCAGGGACACAAATTCCCAAAATCCAGAGAATCATGAGGTGGGTAAAGGATGCTCTGGGTTTTAAAAAATTAGGAGAGAAGGATCCCTCCATCCGTTTCCTGGTGGATCAGACCACTTAAACTTCTAAAAAACCACCAAAAATTGGGATTTGAAATATCTAAAAAATCACCAAAAATTGGGATTTTTGCTGTGCTGCTGAGCGCCCGGGGACGCGAATTCCGAAAATCCCAGAGAATCATGAGGTGGGCAAAGGATGCTCTGGGTTTTAAAAAATAACAGGAATGAGGGATCCCTCCATCCGTTCCCTGGTGGATCAGACTGGTTTGATCCTGAAATATCTATAAAATCAGCAAAAATTGGGATTTGAAATATCTAAAAAAATTACCAAAAATAGGGATTTTCCCTCCGCTGGCTTGGCTGCTGAGCGCCCGGGACACAAATTCCCAAAATCCAGAGAATCATGAGGTGGGCAAAGGATTTTCTGGGTTTTAAAAATTAGATCCCTCCATCTGTTCCCTGGTGGATCAGACCAGTTAAACTTCTAAAAAATCACCAAAAATTGGGATTTGAAATATCTAAAAAATCACCAAAAATTGGGATTTTTGTTGTGCTGCTGAGCACCCGGGGACGCGAATTCCGAAAATCCCAGAGAATCATGAGGTGGGCAAAGGATGCTCTGGGTTTTAAAAAATAACAGGAATGAGGGATCCCTCCATCCGTTCCCTGGTGGATCAGACCAGTTAAACTTCTAAAAAATCAGCAAAAATTGGGATTTGAAATATCTAAAAAACCACCAAAAATTGGGATTTGAAATATCTAAAAAATCACCAAAAATTGGGAATTTTTTTGTGCTGCTGAGCGCCCGGGGACGCGAATTCCCAAAATCCAGAGAATCATGAGGTGGGTAAAGGATGCTCTGGGTTTTTAAAAAGTCAGTTACAAGTTACGATTTGTAAACTATATAGAAATGTATATAAACTGCCTTTTTTTAGACAATAAACGGAGAAAATTTATTGTTTATAGTTTACAATTTGTAAACTTTAGACAACAAACAGAGAACATTTATTTTTTATAGTTTCCAACTTCTAAACTATTTTGAAGTTATATAAACTGCCTTTTTTTAGGCAATAAACAGAATATTTATTGTTTATAGTTTACAATTTGTAAATAAACTATATTGTAGTGCTTATAAATTGCCATCTCTTAGACAATAAACATTTATTGTTTATAGTTTACAATTTGTAAACTATACAGAAATTTATATTAACTTCAATCTTTGAGACAAAAACCAGAGCAAATTTATTGTTTATAGTTTAAAATTTGTAAACTATATTAAAATGTATATAAACTACCATCCTTTAGACAATAAACAGAGAACATTTATTATTTATAGTTTACAATTTGTAAACTATACAGAAATTTATATTAACTTCAATCTTTGAGACAAAAACCAGAGCAAATTTATTGTTTATAGTTTAAAATTTGTAAACTATATTAAAATGTATATAAACTACCATCCTTTAGACAATAAACAGAGAACATTTATTATTTATAGTTTACAATTTGTAAACTATACAGAAATTTATATTAACTTCAATCTTTGAGACAAAAACCAGAGCAAATTTATTGTTTATAGTTTAAAATTTGTAAACTATATTAAAATGTATATAAACTACCATCCTTTAGACAATAAACAGAGAACATTTATTGTTTATAGTTTACAATTTGTAAACTTTAGACAATAAACGGAGAACATTTATTTTTTATAGTTTCCAACTTCTTAACTATATTGAACTGTAAATAAACTGCCTTTTTTAAAGAATAAACATTTATTGTTTATAGTTTACAATTTGTAAACTTTAGACAACAAACGGAGAACATTTATTTTTTATAGTTTCCAACTTGTAAATTATATTTAAACATATATAAACTACCATCTTTTAGACAATAAACAGATAAAATTTATTCTTTATAGTTTACAATTTGTAAATAAACTATATTGAAGTGTAAATAAACTGCCATCTTTTACACATTAAATATTTATTGTTTATAGTTTACAATTTGTAAACTTTAGACGATAAATGGAGAATATTTTTTATAGTTTCAAACTTGTAAATTATATTGAAGTCTGTATAAACTGCCTTTTTTTAGACAATAAACATTTATTGTTTATAGTTTACAATTTGTAAACTACATTGAAGTTATATAAAAACTGCCTTTTTTTAGACAATAAACAGAACATTTATTGTTTGTAGTTTACAATTTATAAACAAATTACCAACTTTTAAAGAATAAACAAGAACATTTATTTAGAGTTTACAATTTGTAAACTATGTTGAACTTATATAAACTGCCATCTTTTAGGCAATAAACACAAAAAATTTTATTTATAGTTTACAATTTTTTAACTATGTTGAAATTATACAAACTGTCATCTTTTAGGCAATAAACACAAAAAATTTTATTTATAGTTTACAATTTTTTAACTATAATGAAATTATATAAACTGCCATCTTTTAGGCAATAAACACAGAAATTTTATTTATAGTTTACAATTTTTTAACTATGTTGAAATTCTACAAACTGCCATCTTTTAGGCAATAAACACAATAAGTTTATTTATAGTTTACAATTTTTTAACTATGTTGAAATTATACAAACTGCCATCTTTTAGGCAATAAACACAAAAAGTTTATTTATAGTTTACAATTTTTTAACTATGTTGAAATTCTACAAACTGCCATCTTTTAGGCAATAAACACAAAAAATTTTATTTATAGTTTACAATTTTTAAACTATGTTGAAATTTTACAAACTGCCATCTTTTAGGCAATAAACACAGAAATTTTATTTATAGTTTACAATTTTTTAACTATGTTGAAATTATACAAACTGCCATCTTTTAGGCAATAAACACAGAAATTTTATTTATAGTTTACAATTTTTTAACTATGTTGAACTTATATAAACTGCCATCTTTTAGGCAATAAAAACAGAAAGTTTCTTTATAGTTTACAATTTTTAAACTAGATTTAAATGTGTATAATCTGAATTAAATTGAGAACGTCGCTTTGGCCGTATTGGCTAAATTTGCATTTTTCCAGTCCAGCTCCATTCATATTTTAAGAATTCCCTAAATTTTGTTGGATTTCCTTCTGCTTCTCCCCCAGGCTGCTGAAAACGGGGCCAAAACGGGGCCAAAACGGGCCAAAACGGGGCCAAAACGGGCCAAAATGGTCAAAAAAGGAGGCGAGGCCAGAGCCGATCCAGCCCTGCAGGAGCTGCTGGGACTTTGCCCCCAGGTGGGTTTGGGGGTCCGGAAATATTCGGAATTATTCGGAATTATTCGGAAATATTTGGAAATATTTGGAAATTTTCGGAAATATTCGGAAATATTCGGAATTGTTCGGAAATATTTGGAAATATTCGGAAATATTCGGAAATATTCTGAAATATTTGGAAATATTCGGAAATATTTGGAAATATTCGGAAATATTGGGAAATATTTGGAAATATTCGGAAATATTTGGAAATTATCAGAAATATTTGGAAATATTCAGAAATATTCGAAAATATTTGGAAATGTTTGGAAATTATCAGAAATATTTGGAAATATTCAGAAATATTTGGAAATATTCGGAAATATTTGGAAATATTCGGAAATATTTGGAAATATTTGGAAATATTCGGAAATATTCGGAAATATTCGGAAATATTTGGAAATATTTGGAAATATTCGGAAATATTCGGAAATATTCGGAAATATTTGGAAATATTCGGAAATATTCGGAAATATTCTGAAATATTCTGAAATATTCAGAATTATTCGGAAATATTCGGAAATATTCGGAATTATTTGGAAATATTTGGAAATTTTCGGAAATATTTGGAAATATTTGGAAATATTCGGAAATATTCAGAACTATTCAGAAATATTCGGAATTGTTCAGAAATATTCGAAAATATTCGGAAATATTCGGAAATATTCTGAAATATTCAGAATTATTCGGAAATATTCGGAATTATTTGGAAATATTTGGAAATTTTTGGAAATATTCAGAATTATTCGGAAATATTTGGAAATTTTCGGAAATATTCAGAAATATTCGGAAATATTTGGAAATTTTCGGAAATATTCGGAAATATTCAGAATTACTCGGAAATATTTGGAAATTTTCGGAAATATTCGGAAATATTTGGAAATATTCGGAATTATTTGGAAATATTTGGAAATATTTGGAAATATTCGGAAATATTTGGAATTATTAGGAAATATTCAGAATTATTCAGAAATATTCGGAAATATTCAGAATTATTCGGAAATATTTGGAAATTTTCGGAAATATTCAGAAATATTTGGAAATATTTGGAAATATTCGGAAATTTTCGGAAATTTTCGGAAATATTTGGAATTGTTCGGAAATATTCAGAAATATTTGGAAATATTTGGAAATATTTGGAAATATTTGGAAATATTTGGAAATTTTCGGAAATATTCAGAAATATTCGGAAATATTCGGAATTATTTGGAAATATTTGGAAATATTTGGAAATATTCAGAAATATTTGGAAATATTTGGAAATATTCGGAAATATTTGGAATTATTCGGAAATATTCGGAAATATTTGGAAATATTCGGAAATATTTGGAATTGTTCGGAAATATTCGGAATTATTTGGAAATTTTCGGAAATATTTGGAAATATTCGGAAATATTCGGAAATATTCTGAAATATTCTGAAATATTTGGAAATATTCGGAAATATTTGGAAATATTTGGAAATTATCAGAAATATTTGGAAATATTCAGAAATATTCTGAAATATTCGGAAATATTTGGAAATATTCAGAATTATTCGGAAATATTCGGAATTATTTGGAAATATTCGGAAATATTCGGAAATATTCGGAAATATTCAGAATTATTCAGAAATATTCGGAAATATTCGGAAATATTCAGAATTATTCGGAAATATTTGGAAATTTTCGGAAATATTCAGAAATATTCAGAATTATTCGGAATTATTCAGAATTATTCGGAAATATTCAGATATATACGGAAATACTTGGAAATATTCGGAAATATTCGGAAATATTCGGAAATATTCGGAAATATTCAGAATTATTCGGAAATATTCGGAAATATTCAGAATTATTCGGAAATATTCGGAAATATTCGGAAATATTCGGAAATATTTGGAAATTTTCAGAAATATTTGGAAATATTCGGAAATGTTTGGAAATTTTCAGAAATATTCAGAAATACTCGGAAATATTTGGAATTATTCGGAAATATTTGGAAATATTCGGAAATATTCGGAATTATTCGGAAATATTCGGAAATATTTGGAAATGTTCCGAATTATTCGGAAATATTTGGAATTATTAGGAAATATTCAGAATTGTTCAGAAATATTCGGAAATATTTGGAAATATTTGGAAATATTCAGAAATATTCGGAAATATTCCGAATTATTCGGAAATATTTGGAAATTTTCGGAAATATTTGGAAATATTCGGAAATATTTGGAAATTTTCGGAAATATTCAGAATTATTCGGAAATATTCGGAATTGTTCAGAAATATTTGGAAATATTTGGAAATATTCGGAAATATTTGGAAATTATCAGAAATATTTGGAAATATTCGGAAATATTTGGAAATATTCGGAAATATTCGGAAATATTTGGAAATATTCGGAAATATTTGGAAATATTCGGAAATATTTGGAAATTTTCGGAAATATTTGGAAATATTTGGAAATATTCGGAAATTTTCGGAAATATTCGGAAATATTCGGAAATATTCGGAAATATTCGGAAATATTTGGAATTATTCGGAAATATTCGGAAATATTTGGAATTATTCGGAAATATTCGGAAATATTCGGAAATTTTCGGAAATATTCGGAAATATTCGGAAATATTCGGAATTATTCGGAAATATTCGGAAATATTCAGAAATATTCGGAAATATTTGGAAATTTTCGGAAATATTCGGAAATATTTGGAAATTTTCGGAAATATTCAGAAATATTCGGAAATATTCGGAAATATTTGGAAATTTTCGGAAATATGCGGAAATATTTGGAAATATTTGGAAATTTTTGGAAATATTTGGAAATATTCGGAAATATTCGGAAATATTTGGAAATATCCTGAATTATTTGGAAATATTCGGAAATATGTTGAAATATCTGAAATATTCTGAAATACTCTAAATTATTCTGAAATATTCTGAAATATTCCAAAATACTCTGAAATATCTGAAATATTTTGAAATACCTGAAATATTCTAAATTATTTTGAAATATCTGAATTATTCGGAAATATTTTGCAATATCTGAAATATTCTGAAATATCTGAAATATTCTGAAATATTCTGAATTATTTGGAAATATTCTGAATTATTCTGAATTTTTGCAGGCCAGCGAGAAGGATCCCTGGAGAGGAGCCCGAAATTCCTGGATCCGAGCCCAGCCCCAGATTTTTCCGAGCCTCTTCTAATTAACAAAAATGATAATTAATTGTATTAGATATAGAATTTATATAGAATTTATATAGTTAAACAAAATTTTATATGTTTTAAAATTAGATATAGAAATTGTATAAGTAAATAATAGATATAAACAATATCTGTAATTAACGTAGATATATTAGAAACATTGTGTTTCGTTAATAAGCGTTAAGTATATTAGAATTACCTATTTTACATATTCATTAGATGTATATTAGCTTTTAAATTTAAATAAAAGTTTTATTAAATCAATTAGGGAATGGATCTTGATTTCTGCTCTGCCTGGGAGTAAATTTTGGGTGTATTTGGGTGAATTTTGGGTGAATTTGGGTGAATTTTGGGTGAATTTGGGTGTGTTTGGGTGAATTTTGGGTGAATTTTGGGTGAATTTTGGGTGAATTTTGGGTGTGTTTGGGTGAATTTGGGTGAATTTGGGTGAATTTTGGGTGAATTTGGGTGAAGTTTGGGTGTGTTTGGGTGAATTTGGGTGTGTTTGGGTGAATTTTGGGTGTGTTTGGGTGAATTTGGGTGAATTTGGGTGAATTTTGGGTGTGTTTGGGTGAATTTGGGTGAATTTGGGTGAAGTTTGGGTGAATTTGGGTGAATTTTGGGTGTATTTGGGTGTATTTCGGGATTATTTTGGGTATTTGGGTGTATTTTGGGTGAAATTTGGGTTTATTCGTGTTTATTTGGGGTATTTGGGTGTATTTTGGGTTTATATGTGTGTATTTTGGTGTATTTTGGGTATTTGGGTGAATTTTGGGGTTATTTGTGTTTATTTTGTGTTTATTTTGTGTTTATTTGGGTGTATTTGGGAGAATTTTGGGGTGTATTTTGGGTATTTGGGTGAATTTTGGGTTTAGTTGGGTGTATTTTGGGATTATTTTGGGTATTTGGGTGAATTTTGGGTTTTTATTTTGGGTGTATTTGTGTGTATTAAGGGTGTGTATTTTGGGTATTTGGGTGAATTTTGGGTGGTTTTGCCTTTATTTTGGGTATTTGGGTGAATTTTGGGTTTATTTGGGTCTATTTTGGGTATTTGGGTGAATTTTGGGTGTATTTGTGTATATTTTGGGTATTTGGGTGAGTATTTGTGTTTATTTTGGGTTTATTTGGGTGTATCTTGGGTTTATTTTGGGAATTTGGGTGTATTTTGGGTTTTTGGGGTATTTGGGTGAATTTTGGGTTTTTATTTTGGGTGTGTATTTGTGTTTATTGTGGGTGTGTTTATGTTTATTTTGGGTTTATTTCTGTTTATTTTGGATATTTGGCTGTATTTTGGGTGAATTTGGGTGAATTTTGGGTGTGTGTTTGTGTTCCCCAAATCGTGACCCCCCCCCCACCCAAACCTCCCCAAATTCCCCCCAAAATCCGGCGACCCTCCCACCCCAAATCCCCCCCAAAATGTCCCCAAATCGCCCCAAAATCCCCCAAAATCTCCCCAATATCCCCCCAAATATCCCCAAATTCCACCCCCCAAAACCTCCTGCGCCCCCAGCCCCAAATTCCCCTTTTTTCACCCCAAATTCCCCTTTTTCCCCCCAAAACCTCCCGCCCCCCAGCCCCAAATTCCCCTTTTTTCCCTCCAAAATCGCGTTTTTTCCCACCAAATTTCCCTTTTTTTGCCTCAAAACCTCATGACCCCCAGCCCCAAATTCCTTTTTTCCCCCAAATTCTCCTTTTTCCCCCCAAATTTCCCCCTTTTTTTCCCCCAAACCTCTCACCCCCAGCCCCAAATTCCCCTTTCCGCCCCCCAGCCCCAAATTCCGCTTTTTTCGCTCAAAATTCCCTTTTTTCCCTTCAAATTCCCTTTCCCCCCCCAAAACCTCGTGCCCTCCCAGCCCCAAATTCCACTTTTTTCGCCCCAAATTCTCCTTTTTCCTCCCCAAATTCCCCTTTTTACCCCCCTAATTCCCCTTTTTCCCACCCAAATTCCCCTTTTTTCCCAAACCCCCAGCCCCAAATTCCGCTTTTTTCCCCCCTAATTCCGCTTTTTGCGCCCCAAATTCCCTTTTTCCTAAACCCCCAGCCCCAAATTCCGCTTTTTTCCCCCCTAATTCCCCTCTTTTCTCCCCAAATTCTCCTTTTTCCCCCCCAAATTTCCCCTTTTTTTCCCCACAAATTTCCCCTTTTTTCCCCCAAAACCACCCACCCCCAGCCCCAAATTCCTCTTTCCGCCCCCCAGCCCCAAATTCCGCTTTTTTCCCCTCAAATTCGCCTTTCACCCCCCTAATTCCCCTTTTTTTCCCCCCTAATTCCCCTTTCCCCCCCCCCAATTCCCTTTTTTCCCCCCAATTCCCCCTTTTTCCCCCAAATTCCCCTTTTTCCCCCCAATTCCCCTTTTTTCCCCCAATTCCCCTTTTTTCACCCCAATTCCCTTTTTCTCAACCCCCCAGCCCCTAATTCCCCTTTTTCCCCCCCTAATTCCCCTTTTTCCCCCCAAATTCCCCTTTTTTCTCCCCAAATTCCCCTTTTTTCCCAAACCCCCAGCCCCAAATTCCGCTTTTTTCCCCCCTAATTCCCCTCTTTTCTCCCCAAATTCTCCTTTTTCCCCCCAAATTTCCCTTTTTCCCCCCAAATTTCCCCTTTTTTCCCCCAAAACCTCCCACCCCCAGCCCCAAATTCCTCTTTCCGCCCCCCAGCCCCAAATTCCCCTTTTTTCCCCCCAAATTCCCCTTTTTCCCCCCCAAATTCCCCTTTTTTCCCCCCAAATTCCCCTTTTTCCCCCCCCCAAATTCCCCTTTTTTCCCCCTAAATTCCCCTTTTTCCGCCCCCCAGCCCCAAATTCCCCTTTTTTCCCCCCTAATTCCCCTTTTTTCACCCCAATTCCCTTTTTCCCAACCCCCCAGCCCCAAATTCCCCCTTTTTTCCCCCCAAAATCCCTTTTTTCCCCCCCAATTCCCCTTTTTTCCCCCCAAATTCCCCTTTTTTCCCCCCTAATTCCCCTTTTTTCCCCCCAAATTCCCTTTTTTCCCCCCAAATTCCCCTTTTTTTCCCCCCAAATTCCCCTTTTTTTCCCCCCAAATTCCCCTTTTTCCCCCCAAATTCCCCTTTTTCCCCCCTAATTCCCTTTTTTCACCCCAGTTCCCTTTTTCCCAACCCCCCAGCCCCAAATTCCCCTTTTTTCGCCCCAAAAACACTCGGGAGCCGGGGAACGATAAAAAGGTCTCGGCCACACCCACGACACGCCCGTCACGATAACACCGTAGAAAATTGGGGGGGGGTCCCGGGGGGCCCCTCCCCCCCAAAAACCCCTCGGGGGGGGGAGGGGAGGGGGGGAAGGGCTGGGGGGGGAGGGGCCCCAATAGATATAATAATAATAATAATAATTATAATAATAATAATTAAAAAAAAACCCCGAAATGAACAAAAAAAATGGGGAGGGGGCGTGGGAAAGGAGAGAAGCCCCCCCCCCAAAATTTGGGGGGGGGGGAGGGGTAAAGACCCCCCCCCCGAGGTGGGGGAGGGGTTTTGTGTTGGTAATTGGGGGGGGGAGGGGAAATTCGACCCCACCCAGGAGGGGCAAATTTGGGGGGGGGGAGGGGGGTGGATGCGCCCCTGGGGGGGTAAATTTGGGGGGGGGGCAAATACAATATGATACATAGACTTTGACATGTACACTATTTACAGCCCCCCCCCCAAAAATCCCCAAAATTTTGGGGTGGGGGAGGGGGGCGAGGGGGGTCCCCGCACCCCCAAAATTCATCCGAGGGGGGGGAGGGGGGGTTTCCCCTCCCCCTTTTTAAACCCCCCCCCCCAAATTCATCCGGGGGGGGCAACTTGGCAATAAATAGGTCGGCGGGGGGGGGGGGATTTTTTGGGGGGGGGTTTGATGATTTTGGGGACCCCTCCCCCACCCCTTGGCAGAGCCCCCCCCCCCAATTTGAAACCCCCCCCCCCAAAATTTATGTACAGGCTCCCCCCGAGGGGGCGAGGGGTGGTCCCGGCTGGAGGGGGGCAAATTTTGGGGGACCCCCCCCCAAAAAAATAAAAAAAACCCTGTTGGCTGCCTGGGATTGAGGGGGACCCCAAGGGGGGGACACAGATGTTGGGGACCCCCCCCCAAAAATTTGGGACCCCCCCCCAAAATCAGGGACCCCCCCCGGGCGGAGAGAGGGGGCTGCTAATAGACTTTTATACATATATATAAATAGGGGGGGGGGTCTCCGCCGGGGGGGCGTTTTTGGGGGGACCCCCCTTTTGGGGGGGTCGGGACACCCCGGTTTTTTTGGGGGGGGGGTCGGGACACCCCGTTTTTTTTTGGGGGGGGGGTCTCGGTGCCTCTGCCGATGGCCAGAGCCCCCCCGAACCCCGGAGAAAAAGGGGAGGGGGACACCCAGACCCTGCCGGGCTGATTTGGGGGGGGGTCCCAAAAATGGGGGTACCCCCCCAGTTCTGGGGTGGGATCCCCAAATTTTTTGGGGTGCGGTTTTTTAGCGGGAGGTGTCCCCCAATTTTTGGGGGGGGTCCCCCCAGAGCTGTCCCCGTTTTTTGGGGTGTCCCCATTTTTGGGGTGTCCCCATTTTTGGGGTGCCCTCCCACCCCTGATCCTGGGGGGGGGTGTCTGTCCCGCTCCCCCTCATTTGGGTGTGCCCCCCCCCCATTTTTGGGGACCCTCCCCCATTTTGGGGACCCCCCGCTGTATTTCGGGGTGCCCTGCGGGGGGTCCCCAATTCCATCCCCACTGCAGGAGCTTCAATCCTCACCCCAAAAATGCCCCCCCCCCCATTTTGAGGAGCTTTTGGGATGGCCCCCAATTATTTTGGGGAGGGGGTCCCCCGTATTTTGGGGTGCCCCCCCCCCAAATTGGTGTCCCCATCCCCGTGGCGGAGGCTCCACCCTTGTCCCCCCTGCCATTCTGGGGGTGTCACCCCGTTTTTTGGGGGGTGTCACCCCGTTTTTCGGGGGGGTTTCCCCATTTTTGGGGTGTCTCCATTTTCTGGGGGTGTCCCCGATTTTGGGGTGCCCCACTGGGGGTGTCCAGGTGTCCCCACCCGGCAGCTCCGTCCCCGTGGCGGGAGGTCCAGTCCTCGTCCTGGGGGTGTCACCCCGTTTTTGGGGAGGGGGGTTCCCCATTTTTGGGGTGTCTCCATTTTTTGGGGGTGTCAGCCCGTTTTTGGGGTCCCGGTTTTGGGGGTGTCACCCCGTTTCCAAGCAGGGGTCCCTGTTCCAGGGGTGTCATCCTGGATTCCGGGGGTGTCACCCCGTTTTTGGGGTCCCGTTTCCAGGGGTATCACCCCATGTTTGGGGTCCTGTTTTTGGGGGTTTCACCCCGTTTTTAGGGTCCCGCTTTTGGGGGTGTCACGCGTTTTTGGGGTCCCGTTTTTGGGGGTGTCACTCCGTTTCCGAGGTCCCGAATTTGGGGGTGTCACGCTGTGTTTGGGGCCCCGTTTTTGGGGTCCCATTCCAGGGGTGTCACGCCGTATTTGGGGTCTCGTTTTTGGGGGTGTCACGCCGTTATTGGGGGGGTCCCGTTTTTGGGGTCGTATTTTGGGGGTGTCACCCCAATTTTTTGGAGTCCCGTTGCCATGGGTGCCACCCCGTTTCGGGGGTCCCGTTTTCGGGGTCTGTTCCGGGGTCCCGTTTTTGGGGGTGTCACCCCATTTTTGGGGTCCCGGTTTTGGGGGGTCTCACCCTGTGTTTGGGGTCCTGTACTGGGGGTCCCATTTCCAGGGGTGTCACCTCGTGTTTGGGGTCCCGCTTTTGGGAGTGTCACCCCGTTTCGGGGGTCCCGGTTTGGGGGTGTCGCGCCGTGTTTGGGGTCCGGTTCTGGGGGTCTCACCCCGTTTCCAGGCAGGGGTCCCCGTTCCGGGGGTGTCACCCCGTTTTTAGGGTCCTGTTTTGGGGTCTGGTTTCCGGGGGTGCCACCCCGTTTCGGGGCTCCCATTCCCGGCGGTGCCACCCCATTTTGGGGGTGTCACCCCAATTTTTTGGAGTCCAGTTGCCAGGGGTGCCACCCTGTTTCGGGGCTCCCATTCCCGGCGGTGCCACCCCATTTTGGGGGTGTCACCCCAATTTTTTGGAGTCCCGTTGCCAGGGGTGCCACCCCGTTTTGGGGCTCCCATTCCCGGCGGTGCCACCCCATTTCGGGGCTCCCATTCCCGGCGGTGCCACCCCATTTCGGGGGTGTCACCCCAATCTTTTGGAGTCCCGTTGCCAGGGGTGCCACCCCGTTTCGGGGCTCCCATTCCCGGCGGTGCCACCCCATTTCAGAGGTGTCACCCCAATTTTTTGGAGTCCCGTTGCCAGGGGTGCCACCCCGTTTCGGGGCTCCCATTCCCGGGGTTGCCACCCCGTTTTCAGGGTCCCGGTTTGGGCCGTCACGCCGTTCGTGGGGGTCCCGTTGTCGGGGTCCGGCTGCGGGGGTGCCACCCCGTTTCCGAGGTCCCGCTTTCGGGGGGCTCGCCCCGTTTTCGGGCTCAGGCGCACTTGGCGCGCGCCTGGGCCAGCAGGTCGCTGAAGGAGTCGAAGAGGCGCTCGAGCCACGGCTGGTTGCGCATGCAGCGCTGCACCACCTCCTCCTGGCCCAGGTCCTCGGCGCGGCCCTCGATGGCCGTGGTCTGCGCCGGACGGGGAAACTGAGTCACGGGGCGGCCAGCGGGGTGGGAATGGTCATTGGGACGGGGGAAACTGAGTCACAGAGCGGCCAGCGGGGTGGGGAATGGTCAGTGGGAATGGTCAGTGGGACGGGGGAAACTGAGTCACGGAGTGGCCAGCGGGGTGGGGAATGGTCAGCGGGGTGGGGAATGGTCAGTGGGACAGGGGAAACTGAGTCACGGAGCGGCCAGCGGGGTGGGAATGGTCAGCGGGGTGGGGAATGGTCAGCGGGAATGGTCAGCGGGAATGGTCAGTGGGAATGGTCAGTGGGACGGGGGAAACTGAGTCACGGGGCGGCCAGCGGGGTGGCCAGAGGGATGGGAATGGTCAGTGGGACGGGGGAAACTGAGTCACGGAGCGGCCAGCGGGGTGGCCAGAGGGATGGGAATGGTCAGTGGGATGGGGGAAACTGAGTCACGGGGCGGCCAGCGGGGTGGCCAGAGGGATGGGAATGGTCAGTGGGACGGGGGAAACTGAGTCACGGGGCGGCCAGCAGGGTGGGGAATGGTCAGCGGGGTGGGGAATGGTCAGTGGGACAGGGGAAACTGAGTCACGGAGCGGCCAGCGGGGTGGCCAGAGGGATGGGAATGGTCATTGGGACGGGGGAAACTGAGTCACGGAGCGGCCAGCGGGGTGGGGAATGGTCAGTGGGAATGGTCACTGGGACGGGGGAAACTGAGTCACGGAGCGGCCAGCGGGGTGGGGAATGGCCCAGGTGACAGGGACATGTCCCCAGCTGTCCCCAGGTGTGTCCCCAGGTGTCCCCAGGTGTGTCCCCAGGTGTCGCCAGGTGTCCCAGGTGTGTCCCCAAGGTGTCCCCATGTCCCCCCAGGTGTCTCCAGGTGTCCCAGGTGTCCCCAAGGTGTCTCCAGGTGTCCCCATGTCCCCCCAGGTGTCCCCAGGTGTCCCCAGGTGTCCCCAGGTGTGTCCCCAAGGTGTCTCCAGGTGTCCCAGGTGTCCCCAAGGTGTCCCCCAGGTGTCCCCAGGTGTCTCACCTCGTCCTTGCAGCGCAGGAAGGTGCAGGGAACATGGGGGGGACACAGGGGGACAGGGGGGTGTCCCTGGTGTCCCCAGGTGTCCCAGGTGTCCCAGGTGTCTCCAGGTGTCCCACGTCCCCCCAGGTGTCCCCAGGTGTCCCAGGTGTCCCCAGGTGTCCCAGGTGTCCCAGGTGTCCCAGGTGTCCCAGGTGTGTCCCCAAGGTGTCCCCAGGTGTCCCCCAGGTGTCCCATGTCCCCCCAGGTGTCCCCAGGTGTCCCCAGGTGTCCCAGGTGTCCCCCAGGTGTCCCAGGTGTCCCTCAGGTGTCCCTCAGGTGTCCCCAGGTGTCCCAGGTGTCCCAGGTGTCCCAGGTGTCTCACCTCGTCCTTGCAGCGCAGGAAGGTGTGGTACTTGTAGTGGTGCAGGGAGTGGTAGAGCGTGTACAGGAAGGACTTCTCCACCTCCACCTTGAACTCCTGCGGGGGCACCCGGCTCAGGGACCCCAAAAACACCCGGGACCCCAAAATCCCACCCGGGACCCCCAAAATCACCCGGCTCAGGGACCCCCAAATCACCCGGGACCCCAAAATCCCACCCGGGACCCCCAAAATCCTACCTGGGACCCCCAAAATCCCACCCGGGACCCCCAAAATCCCACCCGGGACCCCCAAAAACACCCGGGACCCCCAAAATCCCACCCGGGACCCCCAAAAACACCCGGGACCCCAAAATCCCACCCGGGACCCCCAAAATCCCACCCGGGACCCCCAGAATCCCACCTGGGACCCCCAGAACCCCACCCGGGACCCCCAAAATCCCACCCGGGACCCCCAAAAACACCCGGGACCCCCAAAATCCCACCTGGGACCCCCCAAACCTCACCCGGGATCCCCCAAATCTCACCTGGGACCCCCCAGACCCCACCTGTGACCCCCCAAACCCCACCTGGGACCCCCCAAACCCCACCTGGGACCCCCCAAACCCCAACTGGGACCCCCAAACCCCACCTGGGACTCCCCAAACCCCACCTGGGACCCCCCAGACCCCCCCGGGACCCCCCAAACCCCACCTGTGACCCCCCAGACCCCCCCCGGGACCCCCCGACCCCCCCGGGACCCCCGTGCCCGTACCTGCGGCTTGCCCACGCTGCGCTTCACCTTGCTCAGCGTCTTGCGGTTGTACGGGTCCCCGCCCGGGCGCAGCCGCACCAGCGACTCGCCCGGCTCGGCGTGGAGCTGCGGGAAGGTGTGCAGGGCCTCCTGCGGACAGGGGGACAGGTGAGAGAGGGGGGACAGGTGAGTGAGGGGGGACAGGTGAGAGAGGGGGGACAGGTGAGTGAGGGGGGACAGGTGAGAGAGGGGGGACAGGTGAGAGAGGGGGGACAGGTGGGACAGGTGAGGGACGGGTGAGACAGGTGAGGGACAGGTGAGGGACAGGTGAGAGAGGTGGGACAGGTGGGACAGGTGAGGGACAGGTGAGAGAGGGGGAACAGGGGGGACAGGTGAGGGACAGGTGAGGGACAGGTGAGAGAGGGGGAACAGGTGAGGGACAGGTGAGGGACAGGGGAAAGAGGGGGGACAGGTGGGACAGGTGGGACAGGTGAGAGACAGGTGAGACAGGTGAGCGAGGGGGGACAGGTGGGACAGGTGAGGGACAGGTGAGAGAGAGGAGAGAGGAGGGACAGGTGAGACAGGGGGGACAGGTGAGACAGGTGAGGGACAGGTGAGACAGGGGAAAGAGGTGAGAGAGAGTGGGACAGGGGGGACAGGTGAGACAGGTGGGACAGGTGAGATACAGGTGGGACAGGAGGGACAGGTGAGACAGGTGAAGGACAGGTGAGACAGGTGAGGGACAGCTGAGGGACAGGTGAGGGACAGGTGAGACAGGGGGGACAGGTGAGAGAGGGGGGACAGTTGAGGGACAGGGGAGGGACAGGTGGGACAGGTGAGGGACAGGTGAGAGAGGGGGGACAGAGGAGACAGGTGAGGGACAGGTGGGACAGGGGGGACAGGTGAGGGACAGGTGAGGGACAGGGGAAAGAGGGGGGACAGGTGGGACAGGTGGGGAACAGGTGAGTGAGAGGGGACAGGTGGGACAGGTGAGAGAGGGTGGGACAGGTGAGAGAGGGGGGACAGGTGAGAGAGGGGGGACAGGTGAGAGAGGTGAGAGAGAGTGGGACAGGGGGGACAGGTGAGAGAGGGGGGACAGGTGAGAGAGGTGAGGGACAAGTGAGAGAGGGGGGACAGGTGGGACAGGTGAGAGACAGGGGAGGGACAGGTGGGGGACAGGTGAGAGAGGGGGGACAGGTGAGGGACAGATGGGACAGGTGGGACAGGTGGGACAGGTGAAAGAGGTGGGACAGGCAATACAGGTGACACAGGTGACACAGGGGACAGGTGAGAGATGGGTGAGGGACAGGTGGAACAGGTGACACACAGGTGACACATGTGTGACACATGTGACACACAGGTGACACAGGGTCACCACGGGGCCTCCTGGGACAGGTGAGCAAGCACAGGTGAGCACGGGGGTCACCGTGGGGTCACCGGTGTCACCTGAACTCCCCAGGTCACCCCCAAACCCCACAGACCCCCCCAAAACCCCTGCAGACCCCACAGATCCCTGCCAGGACCCCACAGGTCCCCCCCAAGCCCCCCAGGACCCCCAAATCCCACAGATCTCCTCCCAAATCCTCCCCAAGCCCACAGAACTCCTTCCACGAGACCCCCAAACCCCCCAGATCCCCTCCCAGGACCCCCCAAACCCCACAGAACCCCCCCAAACCCCCCAGATCCCCCCAGGACCCCCCAAACCCCTCAGATCCCCCCCAAAACCCCTCAGATTGCCCCCAAACCCCTCAGATCCCCTTCCAGGACCCCCCAAAACCCCACAGATCCCCCCCAAAACCCTTCAGATCCCCCCCAGGACCCCCCAAACCCCTCAGATCCCCCCCCAAACCCCTCAGATTCCCCCCAGATCCCCCCAAACCCCACAGATCCCCTCCAGGACCCCCAGATCCCCCCCAGGACCCCCAGATCCCCCCCAAAACCCCTCAGATCCCCCCCAAAACCCCTCAGATTCCCCCCAAAACCCCTCAGATCCCCCCCAGGACCCCCCAAACCCCTCAGATTCCCCCCAAAACCCTTCAGATCCCCCCCAGGACCCCCCAAACCCCTCAGATCCCCCCAAACCCCTCAGATCCCCTTCCAGGACCCCCCAAAACCCCACAGATCCCCCCCAAAACCCCTCAGATCCCCTTCCAGGACCCCCCAAAACCCCACAGAACCCCCCCAAAACCCCTCAGATCCCCCCCAGGACCCCCCCAGGACCCCCAGATCCCCCCCAAAACCCCTCAGATCCCCCCCAAACTTTACAGACCCCCCCCCCAAATCCCCCAAAACCCCCCAGATCCCCCCCAGGACCCCCCAGACCCCCTGACCTGCAGGCTGGGGTTCAGGGTCACCCTCTTCAGCACCTTCTTCTTGTGGTCGTTGAGGATGCCGTCAATCTTGCGCATGGGGGGCAGGTACAGCTCATCTGGGGGGGCACGGGGGGGTCAGGGGGGGTTATTTTTTTTGGGGGGGGGGTCCCCGGGCTGGGGGAGGGGCGGGGCTCACCGTTGGTGTCCTCCAGGGCCTGGATCATGTCGGGGTCCAGGGCGGTGCTGACCAGCATCTCCACGTAGCTGCGGTACATCTCCTTCATGGCCCGCGTGTTCAGCACCCGCCCCGGCGGGGCCCGCTCTGCGCGACACGGCCCCTTTAAGGGGCGGGGCAAAGGACACGCCCACCCCCCAAAAAACCGGGAAACCCCGCCCACAATTCACAGACATGGCCTCGGTATAAAGGTGCGTGGCCCCTTTAAGGGGCGGGGCAAAGGACACGCCCACCCCCCAAAAAAACCGGGAAACCCCGCCCACAATTCACTGACATGGCCCCGGTATAAAGGTGCGCTGGCCCTTTAAGAGAGGAGAAAACCCCGCCCACAATTCACAGACACGGCCCTGTTCTAAAGGAGCGCTGGCCCTTTAAGGGGAGGAGTGGAGGGACACGCCCACCTCCCAAAATTGAGGAAAACTCCGCCCACAATTCACAGACACACCCCCGTTTTAAATGATCGCTGGCCCTTTAAGGGGTGGGGCAAAAGGACACGCCTACCCCCCAAAATTGAGGAAAGCCCCGCCCACAATTCACTGACATGGCCCTGTTCTAAAGGAGCACTGGCCCTTTAAGAGAAGAGAAAACCCCACCCACAATTCACAGACACACCCCTGTTTTAAAGGAGCGCTGGCCCTTTAAGGGGTGGGGCAAAGGACACGCCCACCTCCCAAAAATGGGAAACCCCGCCCACAATTCACAGACACGCCCCCATTTTAAAGGTGCGCTGGCCCTTTAAGAGAGGAGAAAACCCTGCCCACAATTCACAGACACGGCCCCGTTTTAAATGAGCGCTGGCCCTTTAAGGAGTGGAGCAAAAGGACACGCCCACCCCCCAGAAAACCGGGAAACCCCGCCCACAATTCACTGACATGGCCCTGTTCTAAAGGAGCGCTGGCCCTTTAAGAGAAGAGAAAACCCCACCCACAATTCACTGACATGGCCCTGTTCTAAAGGAGCGCTGGCCCTTTAAGAGAAGAGAAAACCCCACCCACAATTCACTGACATGGCCCTGTTCTAAAGGAGCGCTGGCCCTTTAAGAGAAGAGAAAACCCCACCCACAATTCACTGACATGGCCCTGTTCTAAAGGAGCGCTGGCCCTTTAAGAGAAGAGAAAACCCCACCCACAATTCACAGACGCCCCCATTTTAAAGGAGCGCTGGCCCTTTAAGAGAGGAGAAAACCCTGCCCACAATTCACAGACATGGCCCTGTTCTAAAGGAGCGCTGGCCCTTTAAGAGAGGAGAAAACCCCGCCCACAATTCACAGACATGGCCCTGTTCGAAAGGAGCGCTGGCCCTTTAAGGGGAGGAGTGGAGAGACACGCCCACCCCCAAAATTGAGGAAAGCCCCGCCCACAATTCACTGACATGGCCCTGTTCTAAAGGAGCGCTGGCCCTTTAAGAGAAGAGAAAACCCCACCCACAATTCACAGACACGCCCCCATTTTAAAGGAGCGCTGGCCCTTTAAGGGGTGGGGCAAAAGGACACGCCCACCCCCCAAAAAACCGGGAAACCCCGCCCACAATTCACAGACACGGCCCCATTTTAAAAGAGCGCTGGCCCTTTAAGAGAGGAGAAAACTCCGCCCACAATTCACAGACACGGCCCCATTTTAAAAGAGCACTGGCCCTTTAAGAGAGGAGAAAACCCCGCCCACAATTCACAGACACGGCCCCGTTTTAAAAGAGCGCTGGCCCTTTAAGAGAGGAGAAAACCCCGCCCACAATTCACAGACACGCCCCCATTTTAAAGGAGCGCTGGCCCTTTAAGGGGAGGAGTGGAGGGACACGCCCACCTCCCAAAATTGAGGAAAGCCCCGCCCACAATTCACTGACACGCCCCCATTTTAAAAGAGCCCTGGCCCTTTAAGAGAGGAGAAAACCCCGCCCACAATTCACAGACATGGCCCTGTTCGAAAGGAGCGCTGGCCCTTTAAGGGGAGGAGTGGAGGGACACGCCCACCTCCCAAAATTGAGGAAAGCCCCGCCCACAATTCACAGACACACCCCTGTTCTAAAGGAGCGCTGGCCCTTTAAGGGGTGGGGCAAAAGGACACGCCCACCCCCCAAAATTGAGGAAAGCCCCGCCCACAATTCACTGACATGGCCCTGTTCTAAAGGAGCGCTGGCCCTTTAAGAGAAGAGAAAACCCCACCCACAATTCACAGACACGCCCCCATTTTAAAGGAGCGCTGGCCCTTTAAGGGGTGGGGCAAAAGGACACGCCCACCCCCCAAAAAACCGGGAAACCCCGCCCACAATTCACTGACACGCCCCCATTTTAATGAAGCGCTGGCCCTTTAAGAGAGGAGAAAACCCCGCCCACAATTCACTGACATGGCCCTGTTCTAAAGGAGCGCTGGCCCTTTAAGGGGAGGAGTGGAGGGACACGCCCACCTCCCAAAATTGGGGAAACCCCACCCACAATTCACAGACACACCCCTGTTCTAAAGGAGCGCTGGCCCTTTAAGGGGTGGGGCAAAAGGACACGCCCACCCCCCAAAAAACGGGGGGAACTCCACCCACAATTCACAGACATGGCCCCAGTATAAAGGTGCGCTGGCCCTTTAAGAGAGGAGAAAACCCCGCCCACAATTCACAGACATGGCCCTGTTCTAAAGGAGCGCTGGCCCTTTAAGGGGTGGGGCAAAAGGACACGCCCACCCCCCAAAAAACCGGGAAACCCCGCCCACAATTCACAGACACGGCCCCGTTTTAAAAGAGCGCTGGCCCTTTAAGAGAGGAGAAAACCCCGCCCACAATTCACAGACACGCCCCCATTTTAAAGGAGCGCTGGCCCTTTAAGAGAAAACCCCGCCCACAATTCACAGACACGCCCCCGTTTTAAAGGAGCGCTGGCCCTTTAAGAGAGGAGAAAACCCCGCCCACAATTCACAGACACGCCCCCATTTTAAAGGAGTGCTGGCCCTTTAAGAAAGGAAAAACCCCGCCCACAATTCACAGACACGCCCCCGTTTTAAAGGAGCGCTGGCCCTTTAAGAGAGGAGAAAACCCCGCCCACAATTCACTGACACGCCCCCATTTTAAAGGAGTGCTGGCCCTTTAAGAAAGGAAAAACCCCGCCCACAATTCACAGACACGCCCCCGTTTTAAAGGAGCGCTGGCCCTTTAAGAGAGGAGAAAACCCCGCCCACAATTCACTGACACGCCCCCATTTTAAAGGAGTGCTGGCCCTTTAAGAAAGGAAAAACCCCGCCCACAATTTACAGACACACCCCCATTCTAAAGGAGCCCTCCCCCAAATTTTGGGGTTCACTCCCCAAAAATTTTGGCTTCCCCCCTCCCCATATCCCGGCTTCCCCCTCCAAATTTTGGGTTCCCCCACCCCACCACCCAAATTTTGGGATCCTTCCCCAAATTTCACGTCCCCCCACCCAAATTCCGGGGATGCACCCCTCCAAAATTTGGGTTCCCTCCCCAAATTTTGGGCCAATCTGGGGTTCCCCTCCCCTCCCAAAATCCCGGATCCCCCCGCAAAACCCAAATTTTGGGATCCCCCCCCCCCATTTTGGTTTCCCCCCCAAATCCCAGATCCCCCCAAAAATTTCGGGTTTCCTCCGCTCCAAATTTTGAGGTTCTCCCCCCAAATTTCCAAATTCGCCCCTCAAATTTCGTTCTACCACCCCCAAATTTCAGGGTTCCCCCCCAAATTTTGGTTTCAAACCCCAAATTTTTGGGTTCCTCCCCAAAAATCCACTTTTCCCCCCAAATTTGGGGTTCCCTCCCCAAATCCCATTTCCCCTGCAAATTTCGGGTTCCTTCCCCAAATCCCGGATTCCCCGTCCAAAATTTGGGTTCCCTCCCCAAATTTCAGGTTCCCCCCCAAAATCCCAAGTTCTACCCCTCCAAATCCCAGGTTCTCCCACAAATTTTGGATTCTCCCCCAAATTTTGGGTTCCCCCCCTCCAAATTCTGGGTTCCCACCTCCAAATCCCAGGTTCCTCCCCAAATTTCGGTTTCCCCCCCAAATTTCTGGTTTCCCCCCAAATTTTGGTTTCCCCCCCTCAAATCCCATTTCCCCCCCCAAATTTCGGTTTGCCCCCAAATTTCCCCCCCAAATTTCGGTATTTCCCCCCAAATTTCAGTATTTCCCCCCAAATTCCTGTATTTCCCCCAAATTTTGGTATTTCCCCCCAAATTTCCGTATTTCCCCCCAAATTTTGGTATTTCCCCCCAAATTTCAGTATTTCCCCCCAAATTTCGGCATTCCCCCCCAAATTTCGGCATTCCTCCCCAAATTCCGGCATTCCCCCCCAAATTTCAGTATTTCCCCCCAAATTTCAGTATTTCCCCCCAGATTCCGCTATTTCCCCCCAAATTTCGGCATTCCCCCCAAATTTCGGTATTCCCCCCCAAATTTCAGTATCTCCCCCCCAAATTCCGGCATTCCCCCCAGATTTCAGCATTCCCCCCAAATTTCAGCATTCCCCCCCAAATTCCGGCATTCCCCCCCAAATTCCAGCACTCCCCCCAAATTCCGGTATTCCCCCCAAATTTCAGTATTCACCCCATTTCCGGCACACCCCCCAAATTCCGGCATTCCCCCCAAATTCCGGCATTTCCCCCCAAATTTCAGTATTTCCCCCCAAATTCCGGTATTCCCCCCAAATTCCGGCGTTCCCCCCAAATTCCGGCATTCCCCCCCAAATTTCAGTATCTCCCCCCCAAATTCCGGCACTCCCCCCAAATTCCGGCATTTCCCCCCAAATTTCAGTATTTCCCCCCAAATTTCAGTATTTCCCCCCAAATTCTGGCACACCCCCCAAATTCCGGCACACCCCCCAAATTCCGGCATTCCCCCCAAATTCCGGTATTTCCCCCCCAAATTCTGGTTTCCCCCCCCAGATTCCGGCATTCCCCCCAAATTCCGGCACTCCCCCCAAATTCCGGCACACCCCCCAAATTCCGGCATTCCCCCCATTTCCAGCATCCCCCCAAATTCCGGCATTCCCCCCATTTCCAGCACACCCCCCAAATTCCGGCATTCCCCCCAAATTCCAGCACTCCCCCCATTTCCAGCATCCCCCCAAATTCCAGCACTCCCCCCAAATTCCGGCACTCCCCCCATTTCCAGCATCCCCCCAAATTCCGGCACACCCCCCATTTCCGGCACTCCCCCCATTTCCAGCATCCCCCCAAATTCCGGCACACCCCCCATTTCCGGCACTCCCCCCATTTCCAGCATCCCCCCAAATTCCGGCACACCCCCCATTTCCGGCACTCCCCCCATTTCCAGCATCCCCCCAAATTCCGGCACACCCCCCATTTCCGGCACTCCCCCCATTTCCAGCATCCCCCCATTCCCGGCCGGTTCTGGGGCGCCGCTCACCCTCCTCGCTCAGCGCCTCGGGGCTGGACTCGGACTCGGAGCTCGTGGCCGCCTCCTTGAGCCACTTTTTCCTCTTTTTGGGGGGCGGCTCCGCCTTCACTTTGGGGGGTTTGGGTTTGGGTCTGGGGGGCGCGGGGGGGGCGCGGGGGGGCGCGGGGGGCGGCGCGGGGGGGGGCGGGGCGGGTCTCTCGGCCCTCGGCGCCCGCTCCGTTTTGGGGTTCTTTTCGGCTTTTTGGGGTTTCTCGGCGGGCTCGGGCCGGGCCGGGGGAGGGGCTCTGGGGGCGCTGGGCTTGGGGTGGGCGTGGCGCCTGGGGGGAGGGGCGAGAGAGAGAAGGGGGAGGGGTTAGAGGGGGCGTGGCCACGGGTGCGCCCGCAGGTGTGCCCAGGTGTGCCCAGGTGTGCTCAGGTATGCCCAGGTGTGGCCAAGTGTGCCCAGGTGTGCCCAAAAGTGTGCCCAGGTGTGCTCAGGTGTGCCCAAAAGTGTGCCCAGGTGTGCCCAGGTGTGCCCAGGTGTGCCCACAGGTGTCCCCAGGTGAGCCCAGGTGAGCCCAGGTGAGCTCAGGTGAGCTCAGGTGTGCCCACAAGTGTGCCCAGGTGTGCCCAGGTGTGGCCAAGTGTGCCCAGGTGTGCCCAAAAGTGTGCCCAGGTGTGCCCAGGTGTGCCCAAAAGTGTGCCCAGGTGTGCTCAGGTGTGCCCACAAGTGTGCCCAGGTGTGCCCAGGTGTGCCCAAAAGTGTGCCCAGGTGTGCCCAGGTGTGGCCAAGTGCGCCCAGGTGTGCCCAAAAGTGTGCCCAGGTGTGCCCAGGTGTGCCCAAAAGTGTGCCCAGGTGTGCTCAGGTGAGCTCAGGTGTGCCCAAAAGTGTGCCCAGGTGTGCCCAGGTGTGCTCAGGTGAGCGCATGTGTGCCCAAAAGTGTCCCCAGGTGAGCTCAGTTGTGCCCAGCTGTGCCCAGGTGTCCCCAGGTGTCCCCAGGTGTGTCCCCAGGTGCTGCCAGGTGCCTCCAAATGTGTCCCCAGAGGTGCCACCAGGTGTGCCCAGGTATGTCCCCAGGTGTGCCCAGGGCTGTCCCCATGTCCCCCCAGGTGTCTCCAGCTGTGCCCAGGTGTGCTCAGGTGTGTCCCCATGTCCCCCCAGCTGTGCCCAGCTGTGCCTAGGTGCCCCCAGGTGTGCCCAGGTGTATTCCCAGCTCTGCCCAGGTGTGCCCCCATGTCCCCCCAGCTGTGCCTATGTCCCCTCAGCTGTCCCCATGTCCCCCCAGCTGTGCCCAGCTGTATTTCCAGGTGTCAGGTGTGCCCAGGTGTGCCCAGGTGTATTCCCAGCTCTGCCCAGGTGTGCCCCCATGTCCCCCCAGCTGTGCCCAGCTGTATTTCCAGGTGTCAGGTGTGCCCAGGTGTGCCCAGGTGTATTCCCAGCTCTGCCCAGGTGTGCCCCCATGTCCCCCCAGCTGTGCCCAGCTGTATTTCCAGGTGTCAGGTGTGCCCAGGTGTGCCCAGGTGTATTCCCAGCTCTGCCCAGGTGTGCCCCCATGTCCCTCCAGCTGTGCCTATGTCCCCTCAGCTGTCCCCATGTCCCCCCAGCTGTGCCCAGCTGTATTTCCAGGTGTGCCCAGGTGTCCCCAGGTGTGCCCAGGTGTATTCCCAGCTCTGCCCAGGTGTGCCCCCATGTCCCCCCAGCTGTGCCCAGCTGTATTTCCAGGTGTCAGGTGTGCCCAGCTGTGCCCAGGTGTATTCCCAGCTCTGCCCAGGTGTGCCCCCATGTCCCCCCAGCTGTGCCCAGCTGTATTTCCAGGTGTCAGGTGTGCCCAGCTGTGCCCAGGTGTATTCCCAGCTCTGCCCAGGTGTGTCCCCATGTTCCCCCAGCTGTGCCCAGGTGCCCCCAGCTGTGCCCAGGTGTATTCCCAGGCGTGCCCAGCTGTGCCCAGCTGTGCCCAGGTGTGCCCAGGTGTGCCCCCATGTCCCTCCAGCTATCCCCATGTCCCCCCAGGTGTGCCCAGGTGTATTCCCAGGTGTGCCCAGCTGTGCCCAGGTGTGTCCCCAGGTGTGCCCAGGTGTGTCCCCAGCTGTCCCCAGGTGTGCCCAGGTGTGCCAGCCGTACCTGAGTGCCAGCGGGCGGTGCCAGGGTTTCCGGGAGCAGACCCTCACGTAATCCTTCTTGTTGACGTTCTCCAGGAACTTCACGTAGAGCCGCTGGTACCGGTGCTTGGCATCCCCAAAATACCCCAGGTACTGCGGGGGGGGCACAGAGGGGCTCAGGGCACCCCAAAATCCCAAAAATCCACCCCAAAATACCCCAAATCCACCCTAAAATCCCAAAAATCCACCCCAAAATCCCCCAAAATCCACCCAGGTTCCCCCAGGTTTTGGTGCTCGGCATCCCCAAAATATCCCAGGGACTGTGGGGGGGGGCACAGAGGGGGTCAGGGCACCCCAAAATCCCAAAAATCCACCCCAAAATCCCCCAAATCCACACTAAAATCCCAAAAATCCACCCCAAAATCCACCCCAGAATACCCAAAATCCACCCAGGTACCCCCAGGTTTTGGTGCTTGGCATCCCCAAAATACCCCAGGTACTGCGGGGGGGGCACAGAGGGGGTCAGGGCACCCCAAAATCCTCAGCGCCCCAAAATCCCAAAAATCCACCCCAAAATACTCAAAATCAACCCTAAAATCCCAAAAATCCACCCCAAAATCCCCCAAAATCCACCCAGGTTCCTCCAGGTTTTGGTGCTTGGCATCCCCAAAATACCCCAGGTACTGCGGGGGGGGACAGAGGGGGTCAGGGCACCCCAAAATCCTCAGAGCCCCAAAATCCCAAAAATCCACCCCAAAATCCCACAAATTCACCCCAGAATCCTCAAAAATCCCCCCAAAACCACCCAGGTTCCCCCAAGTTTTGGTGCTCGGTGTCCCCAAAATATCCCAGGTACTGCGGGGGGGGGCACAGAGAGGGTCAAGGGCACCCCAAAATCCCAAAAATCCACCCCAAAATACCCAAAATCCACCCTAAAATCCCAAAAATCCACCCCAAAATACCCAAAATCCACCCTAAAATCCCAAAAATCCACCCCAAAATCCTCAGCGCCCCAAAATCCCAAAAATCCACCCCAAAATACCCCAAATCCACCCCAGAATACTCAAAATCCTCAAAAATCCACCCCCAAAATCAATCCCAAATATACCCAAAAATCCACCCCAAACCCCCCAAAATCCACTCCAAAATCCTCCCAAAAATCCACCCCAAAATACCCAAAAATCCACCCCAAAAGCCCCAAAATCCACCCAGGTTCCCCCAGGTTTTGGTGCTCGGTGTCCCCAAAATATCCCAGGTACTGCGGGGGGGGACACAGAGGGGGTCAGGGCACCCCAAAATCCTCAGTGCCCCAAAATCCCAAAAATCCACCCCAAAATCCACCCCAAAATGCCCAAAAAACCTGAAAAATCCACCTCAAAATCCCAAAAATCCATCCCAAAATCTTCAAAAATCCACCCCCAAAATCTCCAAAAATCCACCTCCAAATCCACCCCAAAATCCCCAAAATCCCCAAAATCCACCACAAAATCCACCCAGAATCCTCAAAAATCCACCCCAAAACCCACCCAAAATCCCAAAAATCCATCCCAAAATCCCCAAAAATTCTTGGCATTTTTTGGGTAAAAAATCTCAGATTTCAGGGTCACACCCCAGGTTTGGGGCGGGGTTTTCCAGCCCAGGGTTATCCCCACGGGTTTGGGGATTTTTTTGGGGTGCCCCGGGTGTTTTTTGGGGTCCCCCCAGTTTTTGGGGTGCCCCAAAATTGGGGAGAGGTCCAAAATCCTCTATTTTTAGGGAAATCCCAATGATTTTTGGGGGAAAATCTCAGATTTCAGGGTCACACCCCAGGTTTGGGGCGGGGTTTTCCAGCCCAGGGTTATCCCCACGGGTTTGGGGATTTTTTTGGGGTGTCCCCGGTATTTTTTGGGGTGTCCCCGGTATTTTTTGGGGTGTCCCGGGTGTTTTTGGGGTCCCCCCAGTTTTTGGGGTGCCCCAAAATTGGGGAGAAGTCCCAAATCCTCCATTTTTAGTAAAATCCCCACGATTTTTGGGGGAAAATCTCAGATTTCAGGGTCACACCCCATGTCTTGGGCGGGGTTTTCCAGCCCAGGGTTATCCCCACGGGTTTGGGGATTTTTTTGGGGTGTCCCCGGTATTTTTTGGGGTGTCCCCGGTATTTTTTGGGGTGTCCCGGGTGTTTTTGGGGTGCCCCAAAATTGGGGAGAAGTCCCAAATCCTCCATTTTTAGTAAAATCCCCATGATTTTTGGGGGAAAATCTCAGATTTCAGGGTCACACCCCAAGTTTGGGGCGGGGTTTTCCAGCCCAGGGTTATCCCCACGGGTTTGGGGATTTTTTTGGCGTGTCCCCGGTATTTTTTGGGGTGTCCCCGGTATTTTTTGGGGTGTCCCCAGTATTTTTAGGGGTACCTGAGAGTTTTTGGGGTGCCCCAAAATTGAGGAGAGGTCCCAAATCCTCCATTTTTAGTAAAATCCCCATGATTTTTTGGGGAAAATCTCAGATTTCAGGGTCACACCCCATGTCTTGGGCGGGGTTTTCCAGCCCAGGGTTATCCCCACGGGTTTGGGGATTTTTTTGGGGTGTCCCCGGTATTTTTCGGGTGTTTTTGGGGTGCCACTCACGTTGCTGGTGGCGCAGAACTGCCGCTGCCCGTCCTTGATCTCGGGGGTGAATTTCTGCAGCAGCGCCTTCTGCACCCGCCAGATGGGCGGCGGCTCCCGGCCCGTCTGCAGCGCCAGCTGGGGAGACGGGGGTCAGCGCCCCGAAATCCGACCCAAATCCGCCCAAATCCACCCCAAAATCCGACCCAAATCCACCCCAAAATCCGACCCAAATCTGCCCAAATCCATCCCTATATCATCCCCAAAATCCGACCCAAATCTGCCCAAGTCTGACCCAAAACTGCCCAAACCCACCCCAAATTCATCCCCAAATCCACCCCAAAATCCGCCCCAAATCCATCCCAAAATCCACCCCAAAATCCGACCCAAATCCGCCCAAATCCACCCCAAAATCCGACCCAAATCCGCCCAAATCCACCCCAAAATCCGACCCAAATCTGCCCAAATCCATCCCTATATCATCCCCAAAATCCGACCCAAATCCACCCAAATCTGACCCAAAATCCGACCCAAATCTGCCCAAATCTGACCCAAAATCCACCCCAAATCTGCCCAAATCCATCCCTATATCATCCCCAAAATCCGACCCAAATCCGCCCAAATCCGCCCAAATCCACCCCAAAATCCGACCCAAATCTGCCCAAATCCATCCCAAAATCCGACCCAAATCTGCCCAAATCCATCCCTATATCATCCCCAAAATCCGCCCCAAATCTGCCCAAATCTGACCCAAAATCTGACCCAAATCCGCCCAAATCTGACCCAAAATCCGACCCAAATCTGCCCAAATCCATCCCTATATCATCCCCAAAATCCGCCCCAAATCTGCCCAAGTCTGAACCAAAACTGCCCAAAATCAACCCCAAATCCATCCCTAAATCAACCCCAAAATCCGCCCCAAATCCGCCCCAAATTCATCCCAAAATCCACCCCAAAATCCGACCCAAATCCGCCCAAATCCATCCCAAAATCCGACCCAAATCTGCCCAAATCCATCCCTATATCATCCCCAAAATCCGACCCAAATCTGCCCAAATCTGACCCAAAATCCGACCCAAATCCGCCCAAATCCACCCCAAAATCCGACCCAAATCCGCCCAAATCCATCCCTATATCATCCCCAAAATCCGCCCCAAATCTGCACAAATCTGACCCAAAACTGCCCAAAATCAACCCCAAATCCATCCCTAAATCAACCCCAAAATCCGACCCAAAACTGCCCAAACCCACCCCAAATTCATCTCAAAATCCACCCCAAAATCCGACCCAAATCTGCCCCAAATTCATCCCAATATCCACCCCAAAATCCGACCCAAATCCGCCCAAATCCACCCCGAAATCCGACCCAAATCCGCCCAAATCCATCCCTATATCATCCCCAAAATCCACCCCAAATCTGCCCAAGTCTGACCCAAAACTGCCCAAACCCACCCCAAATTCATCTCAAAATCCACCCCAAAATCCGCCCCAAATCTGCCCCAAATTCATCCCTAAATCCACCCCAAAATCCGACCCAAATCCGCCCAAATCCACCCCAAAATCCGACCCAAATCCACCCAAATCCGCCCCAAAATCCGACCCAAATCCGCCCAAATCCGCCCCAAAATCCACCCCAAATCTGCCCAAATCCACCCCAAAATCCACCCCAAATCTGCCCAAGTCTGACCCAAAACTGCCCAAACCCACCCCAAATTCATCTCAAAATCCACCCCAAAATCCGCCCTAAATCCGCCCCAAAATCAACCCCAAATTCATCCCTAAATCAACCCCCAATTCATCCCTAAATCCACCCCAAAATCCGACCCAAATCTGCCCCAAATTCATCCCAAAATCCACCCCAAAATCCAAACCAAATCTGACCCAAAACTGCCCAAACCCACCCCAAATTCATCCCTAAATCAACCCCAAATTCATCCCAAATTCATGCCAAAATCTGCCCCAAATCTGCCCAAATCTGACCCAAAACTGCCCAAACCACCCCAAATTCATACCAAAATCAACCCCCAAATCCGACCCAAATCTGCCCAAATCTGACCCAAAACTGCCCAAACCCACCCCAAATTCATCCCTAATCTGCCCCAAAATCAACCCCAAATTCATCCCAAAATCAACCCCAAAATCTGCCCCAAATCTGCCCAAATCTGACCCAAATTCACCCCAAATTCATCCCAAAATCCACCCCAAAATCTCACCCAAATCTGCCCAAACCCACCCCAAATTCATCCCTAAATCAACCCCAAAATCCGACCCAAATCTGCCCAAATCCACCCCAGAATCCGCCCCAAATCTACCCAAATCTGACCCAAAACTGCCCAAACCCACCCCAAATTCATCCCTAAATCCACCCCAAAATCCGCCCCAAATCCACCCCAAACCTGCCCCAAAATCAACCCCAAATCCATCCCAATTTCACCCAATCTGCCCAAAATCCGCTCCAAATTCACCCCAAATCCACCCCAAATCCATCCAGTTCAATCCCAGTTAAACCCCAGTTCAATCCCAGTTCAATCCCAGTTCAACACCAGTTCAACCCTAATTCCTCATGCAGTCCCTCCCAGTGCTCCCAGTTCCTTTCCCAATGCCATGTCCTGACTCCCAGTCCATCCCAGTGACTCCCAGTCCATCCCAGTGACTCCCAGTCCATCCCAGTCCCTCCCAGTCCATCCCAGTCCGTCCCAGTCCATCCCAGTGACTCCCAGTCCCTCCCAGTCCATCCCAGTCCATCCCAGTGACTCCCAGTCCATCCCAGTCCATCCCAGTCCCTCCCAGTCCATCCCAGTCCATCCCAGTCCCTCCCAGTCCATCCCAGTCCATCCCAGTGACTCCCAGTCCCTCCCAGTCCCTCCCAGTCCATCCCAGTCCATCCCAGTCCATCCCAGTCCATCCCAGTGACTCCCAGTCCCTCCCAGTCCCTCCCAGTCCATCCCAGTCCCTCCCAGTCCATCCCAGTCCATCCCAGTGACTCCCAGTCCCTCCCAGTTCCCTCCCAGTCCCTCCCAGTCCATCCCAGTCCCTCCCAGTCCCTCCCAGTCCATCCCAGTCCCTCCCAGTCCATCCCAGTCCATCCCAGTGACTCCCAGTCCCTCCCAGTCCCTCCCAGTTCCCTCCCAGTTCCCTCCCAGTCCCTCCCAGTCCCTCCCAGTGATTCCCAGTCCCTCCCAGTCCATCCCAGTCCCTCCCAGTTTATCCCAGTCCATCCCAGTGACTCCCAGTCCCTCCCAGTCCATCCCAGTCCCTCCCAGTGATTCCCAGTCCATCCCAGTCCCTCCCAGTCCGTCCCAGTCTCACCTTGAGGGCAGGGATATCCTCCACCCTGACCACGAACTCGTCCCTCTCCCGGAAGATTCCCTCTCCCCAGTGCTCCCAGTCCCACCCAGTGCCATGTCCTCACTCCCAGTCCATCCCAGTCCATCCCACTCCATCCCAGTCCATCCCAGTCCCTCCCAGTCTCACCTTGAGGGTGGGGATATCCTCCACCCTGACCACGAACTCGTCCCTCTCCCGGAAGATTCCCTCTCCCCAGTGACTCCCAGTCCATCCCAGTGACTCCCAGTCCATCCCAGTTTCTCCCAGTCCATCCCAGTCCCTCCCAGTCCATCCCAGTCCATCCCAGTCCGTCCCAGTCCCTCCCAGTCCGTCCCAGTCTCACCTTGAGGGCGGGGATATCCTCCACCCTGACCACGAACTCGTCCCTCTCCCGGAAGATTCGCTTTCCCCAGTGCTCCCAGTCCATCCCAGTGACTCCCAGTCCATCCCAGTGACTCCCAGTCCATCCCAGTTTCTCCCAGTCCATCCCAGTCCATCCCAGTCCATCCCAGTCCCTCCCAGTCCATCCCAGTCCATCCCAGTCCGTCCCAGTCCCTCCCAGTCCGTCCCAGTCTCACCTTGAGGGCGGGGATATCCTCCACCCTGACCACGAACTCGTCCCTCTCTCGGAAGATTCCCTCTCCCCAGTGCTCCCAGTTTATCCCGGTCCATCCCAGTCCATCCCAGTCCCTTCCAGTCCCTCCCAGTCCATCCCAGTCCATCCCAGTGACTCCCAGTCCATCCCAGTCCATCCCAGTTCATCCCAGTGACTCCCAGTCCATCCCAGTCCCTCCCAGTCCATCCCAGTCCGTCCCAGTCTCACCTTGAGGGCGGGGATATCCTCCACCCTGACCACGAACTCGTCCCTCTCCCGGAAGATTCCCTCTCCCCAGTGCTCCCAGTCCCTCCCAGTGCCATCCCAGTCCCTCCCAGTCCATCCCAGTCCATCCCAGTCCCTCCCAGTCCATCCCAGTCCATCCCAGTGACTCCCAGTCCCTCCCAGTCCCTCCCAGTCCATCCCAGTCCCTCCCAGTGCCATCCCAGTTTATCCCAGTCCCTCCCAGTCCCTCCCAGTCCCTCCCAGTCCATCCCAGTCCCTCCCAGTCCATCCCAGTCCCTCCCAGTCCCTCCCAGTCCGTCCCAGTCTCACCTTGAGGGCGGGGATATCCTCCACCCTGACCACGAACTCGTCCCTCTCCCGGAAGATTCCCTCTCCGCCGCTCTCCTCCTCGTCGCTGGTGTCCCCGCACACGGCGGCCGTGCCCTGCTTCTGCGCCAGGTGCAGCGGCCGCTCCGGCGGCTCCGGCGGCTCCGGCGGCTCCGGCGGCTCCGGCGACCCCCGGGGGGGGCTCGGGGACCCCCCGGCCCCGGGCGGGGACCCCGGGGGCGCCGCGGGGGGAGGGGGCGGCTCGGGCTGGGGGGGCTCCGGGGGCGCGGGGGGAGGGGGCGGGAGGGGATCCTCCGGCGGGGGGGCGGCTGTGGGGGGGGAAAGAGAGTTAGACAGGTCCTGGAAGGGGTATGGGAAACACTGGCAGGTCCTGGAAGGGGTATGGGAAACACGGGCAGGTCCTGGAAGGGTCATGGGAAACACTGCAGGGCCATGGGAAACACGGACAGGTCCTGGAAGGGGTATGGGAAACACTGCAGGGCCATGGGAAACACGGACAGGTCCTGGAAGGGTCATGGGAAACACTGCAGGTCCATGGGAAACACGGACAGGTCCTGGAAGGGTCATGGGAAACACTGCAGGTCCATGGGAAACACGGACAGGTCCTGGAAGGGGTATGAGAAACACGGGCAGGTCCTGGAAGGGGTATGGGAAACACGGGCAGGTCCTGGAAGTGGTATGGGAAACACGGGCAGGTCCTGGAAGGGTCATGGGAAACACGGGCAGGTCCTGGAAGTGGTATGGGAAACACGGGCAGGTCCTGGAAGGGTCATGGGAAACACTGGCAGGTCCTGGAAGGGGTATGGGAAACACGGGCAGGTCCTGGAAGGGGTATGGGAAACACTGGCAGGTCCTGGAAGGGCCATGGGAAACACTGGCAGGTCCTGGAAGGGGCATGGGAAACACGGGCAGGTCCTGGAAGGGGTATGGGAAACACGGGCAGGTCCTGGAAGATCCCTATGAATGAATGGCAGGCCCCTAGGAACCCCTGGCAGGTCCTGGAAGATCCCTATGAATGAATGGAATGTCCCTATGAATCAATGGAAGGTCCTGGAAGGTCACCATGAACCCCTGGCAGGTCCCTACGAATCAATGGAAGGTCCTGGAAGGTCACCATGAAGCCCTGGAAGTTCTCTATGAATCAATGGAAGGTCCTGGAAGATCACCATGAACCCCTGAAATTTCCTCATGAACCCATGGAAGGTCCTGGAAGGTCCCTATGAACCCCTGGCAGGTCCCTATGAATCAATGGAAGGTCCTGGAAGGTCCCTATGAACCCCTGGCAGGTCCCTATGAATCAATGTCAGGTCCTGGAAGGTCACCATGAACCTCCAAAATGTCTCTATGAACCCCTGGCAGGTCCTGGAAGGTCCCTATAAACACCTGGAGACTCTCTATGAATCCTGGCAGATTCCCATGAACCCCTGGCAGGTCCTGGAAGGTCACCATGAACCCCTGCAAGGTCCTGGAAGCCCACCATGAATTCCTGGAAGGTCACCATGAACCCCTGGCAGGTCCTGGAAGGTCACCATGAACCCCTGCAAGGTCCTGGAAGCCCACCATGAATTCCTGGAAGGTCACCATGAACCCCTGGAAGGTCCTGGAAGGTCACCATGAACCCCTGGCAGGTCCCTATGAACCCCTGGCAGGTCCTGGAAGGTCACCATGAACCCCTGGAAAGTCCCTATGAATCCATGGGAGGTCCTGGAAGGTCCCTATGAATCAATGGAAGGTCACTATGAACCCCAGGATGGTCCTGGAAGGTCACCATGAACCCCTAGAAGGTCCTGGAAGGACTCTATGAACCCCTGGAGGCTGCTGATGGGTCCTGGAAGGTCCCTATGAAGCCCTGGCAGGTCTCTACAAGCCCCTGGAAGGTCTCTGTGAACTCCTGGCAGGTCCCTACGAGCCCCTGGCAGGTCCTGGAAGGTCCCTATGGATTCCTGGAGGCTGTTTATGGGTCCTGGCAGGTCCATATGAACCCCTGGCAGCTCCTGGAATGTCCCTATGAACCCCTGGAAGATCCTGGAAGGTCCCTATGAACTCCTGCAAGGTCCTGGCAGCTCCCTATGAACCCCTGGAGGCTGTTTATGGGTCCTGGAAGATTCCTATGAGCCCCTGGCAGGTCTCTAAAAGCCCCTGGAAGGTCTCCATGAACCCCTGGTCACTCTCCATGGGTCCTGGAAGGTCCCTATGAACCTCTGGAATGTGTCTATGGGTCCTGACAGATCCCTAGGAACCCCTGGAGGCTGTTCATGGGTCCTGGAAGATCCCTATGAGCCCCTGGCAGGTCTCTACAGGCCTGTGGATGGTCCTGGAAGGTCCCTATGAACCCTTGGTTGCTCTCCATGGGTCCTGGAAGGTTACTATGAACCCTTGGTCACTCTCTATGGGTCCTGGAAGGTCTCTATGAACCCTTGGTCACTCTCTATGGGTCCTGGCAGGTCTCTATGAACCCTGGGTCGCTCTCTATGGGTTCTAGCAGGTCTCTATGAACCCTTGGTCACTCTCTATGGGTCCTGGCAGGTCTCTATGAACCCTTGGTCACTCTCTATGGGTCCTGGCAGGTCCCTATGAACCCTTGGTCACTCTCTATGGGTCCTGGAAGGTCACTATGAACCCTTGGTCACTCTCCATGGGTCCTGGAAGGTCTCTATGAACCCTTGGTCGCTCTCCATGAGTCCTGGAAGGTCACTATGAACCCTTGGTTGCTCTCCATGGGTCCTGGCAGCTCCCTAGGAACCCCTGGCAGGTCTCTACAAGCCCCTGGAAGGTCCTGGAAGGTCCCTATGAACCCCTGGAAGGTCCTGGAATGTCTCTATGAACCCCTGGAGGCTGTTCATGGGTCCTGAAAGGTCTCTATGAGCCCCCAGCAGGTCTCTACAAGCCCGTGGATGGTCCTGGAAGGTCCCTATGAACCCCTGTAATGTTCTGGAAGGTTCTTTTGAACCCCATGGAGGCTTTTTATGGGTTCTGGAAGTGCTGTATGAACCCCTGGTCGCTCTCTATGGGTCCTGGAAGGTCCCTATGAACCCCTGGAATGTGTCTATGGGTCCTGACAGATCCCTAGGAACCCCTGGAGGCTGTTTATGGGTCCTGGAAGATCCCTATGAGCCCCTGGCAGGTCTCTACAAGCCCCTGGAAGGTCTCTGTGAACTCCTGGCAGGTCTCTACAGGCCCGTGGATGGTCCTGGAAGGTCTCTATGAACCCTTGGTCGCTCTCTATGGGTCCTGGAAGGTCCCTATGAATGCCTGATCGCTCTCTATGGGTCCTGGAAGGTCCCTATGAACCCTTGGTCACTTTCCATGGGTCCTGGAAGGTCACTATGAACCCTTGGTTGCTCTCTATGGGTTCTAGCAGGTCTCTATGAACCCTTGGTCACTCTCCACGGGTCCTGGAAGGTCCCTATGAACGCCTGGTTACTCTCTATAGGTCCTGGAAGGTCCCTATGAACCTTGGTTGCTCTCTATGGGTCCTGGAAGGTCTCTATGAACCTTTGGTCACTCTCCACGAGTCCTGGAAGGTCCCTATGAACCCCTGGTCACTCTCTATGGGTCCTGGCAGGTCTCTATGAACCCTTGGTCACTCTCCATGGGTCCTGGAAGGTCTCTATGAACCCTTGGTCACTCTCCATGGGTCCTGGAAGGTCTCTATCAACCTTTGGTCACTCTCCATGAGTCCTGGAAGGTCTCTATCAGCCTTTGGTCACTCTCCATGAGTCCTGGAAGGTCACTATGAACCCTTGGTCACTCTCCATGGGTCCTGGAAGGTCTCTATGAACCCTTGGTTGCTCTCCATGGGTCCTGGCAGCTCCCTAGGAACCCCTGGCAGGTCTCTACCAGCCCCTGGAAGGTCCTGGAAGGTCCCTATGAACCCCTGGAGGCTGATAATGGGTCCTGGTCACTCTCTGTGGGTCCCTGTGAACCTGTGTCAGGTCCCAGCAGGTTCCTATGAACTCCTGCAAAGTCCTGGAAGGTTCCTATGAACTCCTACAGGCTGTTTATGGGTCCTGGCAGGTCCCTATGAACCCGTCAGGTCCTGTCAGGTCTCACCGTGCGCCTCGGGGGGCTCCCTGCGCTCGGGGGGCTCGTCCAGCGCCGAGATGGCCGAGCTGATGCTCTTCTGCAGGTCCTGGTTCTTGCTGACCGAGTCCTCCTCGTCGCTGGAGAAGGAGGGCAGCGTCTCCAGGTTCCTCTTGAGCTCCTCGTCCAGGCGCTTGCAGGGCGAGGGACACGCCATCACCAGCCCGCCCTCGGCCTCGCCGCCCTCCAGGGACCCCCCCAGCACGCCGGGGCCGAAGCCGGGGGGCGGCGCCGCGCCGCTCTTGGGGGGCTTGCCGGGCCCGGGGGGCGGCGGCTGCCGCTTGCCGGATTTGAGGAAGTCCAGGAAGGAGGCCATGAAGCCCGACTTCATCTCAGGCTGCTTCTCCTCGGCCTCGCGCAGCCGCTGCTGCTGCTGCTGCTGCTGCTGCTGCTGCTGCTGCTGCTGCGGCTGCTGCGGCGGCTGCGGCGGCGGCTGCGGTTTGGCGCGGCTCGGCGACGGCGGCGCCGCCTCGGCGAACGGGCCCGGAGCCACCGGGACGGAGCCGGGGATGCCGGGGACGGAGCCGGGGATGGAGCCGGGAAGCGAGGCGGGAGAGGCGTCCGGCTTGGACACGGCCAGCTTGATCTGTGGGGAGAGAAAGGGTTACTGGTTTGTACTGGGAGACACTGATCCAGATGTGAATGTCCCATGGACATGGTCAGTTTGATCTGTGGGGAGAGAAAGGGTTACTGGTTATACTGGTTTGTACTGGGACACATTGATCCATCCATGGAGACGGCCAGTTTGTTCTGTGTGAGAGAAAAGGGGTTACTGGTTTGTACTGGTTTGTACTGGGATACATTGATCCTATGACCCCATGAACGCCCATGGACACGGCCAGCTTGATCTGTGGGGAGAGAGAAAGGGTTACTGGTTATACTGGTTTGTACTGGAAGACATGGATCCCATGACCCCATGAACCCCCCATGGACACGGCCAGTTTGATCTGTGGGGAGAGAAAGGGTTACTGGTTGTACTGGTTTGTACTGGGAGACACTGATCCTATGACCCCATGAACCCCCATGGACACGGCCAGCTTGATCTGTGGGGAGAGAAAGGGTTACTGGTTGTACTGGTTTGTACTGGGAGACACTGATCCAGATGTGAATGTCCCATGGACATGGCCAGCTTGATCTGTGGGGAGAGAAGGGGTTACTGGTTGTACTGGTTTGTACTGGGAGACATGGATCCCATGACCCCATGAACCCCCCATGGACACGGCCAGCTTGATCTGTGGGGAGAGAAAGGGTTACTGGTTGTACTGGTTTGTACTGGGACACATTGATCCATCCATGGAGACAGCCAGTTTGTTCTGTGTGAGAGAAAAGGGGTTACTGGTTTGTACTGGTTTGTACTGGGATACATTGATCCTATGACCCCATGAACCCCCATGGACACGGCCAGCTTGATCTGTGGGGAGAGAGAAGGGGGTTACTGGTTATACTGGTTTGTACTGGGAGACATGGATCCCATGACCCCATGAACACCCATGGACACGGCCAGCTTGATCTGTGAGGAGAGAAAGGGTTACTGGTTGTACTGGTTTGTACTGGGACACATTGATCCATCCATGGAGACAGCCAGTTTGTTCTGTGTGAGAGAAAAGGGGTTACTGGTTTGTACTGGTTTGTACTGGGATACATTTATCCTATGACCCCATGAACCCCCATGGACACGTCCAACTTGATCTGTGGGGAGAGAGAAGGGGGTTACTGGTTATACTGGTTTGTACTGGGAGACATGGATCCCATGACCCCATGAACCCCCATGGACACAGCCAGCTTGATCTGTGAGGAGAGAAAGGGTTACTGGTTGTACTGGTTTGTACTGGGACACATTGATCCATCCATGGAGACAGCCAGTTTGTTCTGTGTGAGAGAAAAGGGGTTACTGGTTTGTACTGGTTTGTACTGGGATACATTGATCCTATGACCCCATGAACCCCCATGGACACGTCCAACTTGATCTGTGGGGAGAGAGAAGGGGGTTACTGGTTATACTGGTTTGTACTGGGAGACATGGATCCCATGACCCCATGAACACCCCATGGACACGGCCAGCTTGATCTGTGAGGAGAGAAAGGGTTACTGGTTTGTACTGGTTTGTACTGGGAGACACTGATCCAGATGTGAATGTCCCATGGACATGGCCAGCTTGATCTGTGGGGAGAGAAAGGGTTACTGGTTATACTGGTTTGTACTGGGAGACATAGATCCCATGACCCCATGAACACCCCATGGACACGGCCAGCTTGATCTGTGAGGAGAGAAAGGGTTACTGGTTGTACTGGTTTGTACTGGGACACATTGATCCATCCATGGAGACAGCCAGTTTGTTCTGTGTGAGAGAAAAGGGGTTACTGGTTTGTACTGGTTTGTACTGGGATACATTTATCCTATGACCCCATGAATTCCCCATAGACATGGTTAGTTTGATCTGTGAGAGAAAAGGGGTTACTGGTTGTACTGGTTTGTACCGGGACACATTGATCCTATGACCCCATGAACCCCCCATGGACACGGCCAGTTTGATCTGTGGGGAGAGAAAGGGTTACTGGTTGTACTGGTTTGTACTGGGACACATTGATCCATCCATGGACATGGCCAGTTTGTTCTGTGTGGGAGAAAAGGGGTTACTGGTTATACTGGTTTGTACTGGGAGACGGTAACCCATCCATGGAGACAGCCAGCTTGACCTGGGGGGGGGATGGGAGGACCCCAATTCTGGGTCATTTCGGGACCATCCCGAGCCCCCCAACCCCCCAACCCCCAATTTTGGGTCATTTCGGGACCATTCCGAGCACACCAAACCCCAATTTTTGATCATTTCAGGACCATTCTGAGCCCTCCAAACCCCAATTTTGGGTCATTTCGGGACCATTCCAAGCCCCCAACCCTCCCAAACCCCAAATTTGAGTCATTTCGGGACCATGTGGAGCCCCCCAACCCCCCGATTTTGGGTCCTTTCGGGACCATGCGGAGCCCCCCAACCCCCGATTTTGGGTCCTTTCGGGACCACGCGGAGCCCCCAACCCCCAATTTTGGGTCCTTTCGGGACCATATGGAGCCCCCCAACCCCAAATTTGAGTCATTTCGGGACCATTTGGAGCCCCCCAACCCCCGATTTTGGGACCTTTCGGGACCATCCTGAGCCCCCCAACCCCAAATTTGAGTCATTTCGGGACCACGCGGAGCCCCCAACCCCCGATTTTGGGTCCTTTCGGGACCATTTGGAGCCCCCCAACCCCCAATTTTGGGTCCTTTCGGGACCATTTGGAGCCCCCCAACCCCCGATTTTGGGACCTTTCGGGACCATCCTGAGCCCCCCAACCCCCGATTTTGGGACCTTTCGGGACCACGCGGAGCCCCCCAACCCCTCACCTTGAGCGGCCGCAGCGGCTCCATCCCCTCTCCGTCCTCGCCGCCCTTCTTGCCCCGGCCCCGGCCCCGGCCCCGCGGCCGCTTGGCTCCCTCGGGGAACCCGGGCGGCTCCAGGGGCCGGATCCTGGGCCGGCCCCGGGGCCGGGGGGGCCCTTCCCGCTTGGGCTTGGTGGGTTTGCGGCCGCGCTTCTTGGGCGCGGGGTGGGCGCCGGGGTGCGGGCAGAAGTCGATGTCGCCCATGGGGGTGAGCGGGGGCCGGCGGCAGCTGGAGATGAGGTCGGGCAGCAGGTCCGGGAGGCGCCGCGAGTTGAGGCGGATGTCGGCGGGCACGTCGGCTTTATCCTCGTCGTCCTCGAACTCGTACTCCTGCGCGTAGGTTTTTTTGGGGGGAGGGAAGGGGTCCCGCTTGCGCAGCAGGTGGAAGGACGAAGTTTTCAGCAGCTTTTTGGGTTTGGAGGAGCAGAAGAGAGGGGTGCTGAGAGGAGGAGGAGGGGGTTTCGGACCCCCGTCGCCGGTGCTCTGGATTAAGCCCAGCGGCTCCGCGTTCACCGTGGAGGGTAACTCGTGTTTGGGGGGCTCCAGCCCCAGCTGGGGGGGGTCCCCGGCGGCGCCCCCGTCCTGCGGGCAGAACGAGGGGTAGCTCTGCCCCATATCGTACGGAGGCGGCGCTTTCATCCCCTCGGGCCGCGCCTCCAGCCCGCCGGCGTTGGCGTTGCCTTCCTCCTCCTCCTCCTCGCTGGCCTTGGGGAAGTCCTCGGGCGGGGGTCCGAACATGTCCTCCATGCCGGGGAAGAAGCCGCGGTCCTCGTCCTGCAGCAGAGCGTCCGGGAAGCAGATGGAGGTGAGGGGCACGAAGCGCCCCTTGCCCCCCGCGGGGCTCCCCCCTTCCGAAAACTGGTCCTTGGCTTCGGGGGGCACGGCCGGGACGCCCCCCTCGGGGTCCAGCAGGTGCCCGGGCGGTCCCTGCACCCCCGCGCTCTGCCCCAGGTGCGGTTCCAAGCCCAAGGGGGGCTCCAAGAAGTCCTGGATTTCCTGGGGAGGGGGCAACACCTCCATGGAGTCGGGGGGCAGCGGCGGCGGGGCCTGGGGGTCCAGCCCTTGCGAGCGCACCTGGTGCAGGTGGGCTTCCAGCAGCAGCTGCGGGGAGGGGGCGGCCGGAGGGGCCGGGGCGGCCGAGGGGGCGGCGGGGGGCGGCGGCGGAGGGGGCGGCGGGGGCGGCATCCTCTGCTGCTCCAGCAGGTGAACGTCCAGCGGGGCTCTGCCCTTGGGCCGGCCGTGCAGCTGGCTCTGCGTGTGGGTCAGCACCGAGGGCAGCAGCGAGCCCCCCAGCTCCGGGGAGGGGTCCAGCAGGAGGTTGTGGGGCTCCAGCGGGGGTCCCTCGCCCACCAGCCGCCCGTGCTCGGGGGTTTTGGGCAGGTAGGAGTGCGGCGGCGGCGGCTGGCCCAGCTCCTTGCCGCCCGAGAGGTGCTCCGGAGGCTTCTTCAGCTCGTACGTGTCCAGCGCGGGCGGCGGCTGGTGGCCGTAGTGGACCACCGAGGTGGCCGCCACCTCGGCGCCCCCTCCTCCTCCGCTCGCCCCCCGGAATTCCTTGCCTCTCTCCGGCTTCTTCTTCTCCTTGAGCAGCGCCAGCTCCAGCGGCGCCTCCAGGTTGGAGTTGGGCCGGATGACGCTCTGCAGCTGGTACCGCTCCTCCTTGCCCAGCGCTCCCCCGTAGCCCCCCAGGGTTTTGGGGCGCTCCTCGCAGCCCCCCAGCCCCTCTCGGGGCGGGCTGGGCGCCTGCAGCAGGTGCTGGATCAGGAAATCCTCGTCCTCGCTGCGCTCCGCCGCCAGCAGCTCCGCCTCGCCTTTCGCCCCCTTGCCGAAAGCCGGGGGCGCCCCCGGCGGGGCGGGGGGCGGCTGCCGCTCCAGCCCCCCGCCCGGAGCGGCGCCGTAGCCCTGCGGGGCCATGAAGGACGGCGACAGCACCGAGCCCAGGTACTTCTGCGACTGGCCCGGCGACGCGCCGCTCTGCGGCCGGGCGGCCGGCGGCGACTGCAGCGGGCGGATGATGGGCGAGGGGCTGGAGCCCCCCAGGCCGGCGTAGGGCAGAGGCGGGCCGGGCATGGCGGGCGAGTGGCCGGTGCTGTAGGTCAGCGAGGGGCTGGCGGTGGGCAAGCCCTGCGAGGGGGCCGGGGGCCCGTAGCCCCCCGCTTGCCCTCCCTCGGGCTGGACGCCGTAGGGCAGCGCCTGCAGCTGCTCGGGCGAGTAGGTGCCGGCGCCGCTGACGCAGGGCTGCAGCCCCCCTTGGCCGCCGGCTTGCCCCCCGCCCTGGTAGCCGCCGGCCTTGCCGCCCAGGTCGCCCCCCTGCCCTCCGCTGAAGCCCCCCGCGGGCTGCGCCGCCCCCGCCAGGCTCTGGGGCGCGCCGGGCGCGCTGTAGCCGGGGGCTCCCCCCATGGCCAGCAGGCTCTGGGGCGGCTGGCCCGGCGAGTAGGCGGGCGACTGGCTGGCGATGACGGAGCTGGGCTTGGGCGTGCTGGGCGTGTAGCTGCTCTGGCACTTGGGCGTGTTGGTGGAGCGCGGCGGCTGCCGCGACGCCGAGTAGCTCTTGGACTTGCCGCCGTTGCCGCCGGCCGCGCCGCCGTTGCCCGCCGCGCCGCTGCCGGAGTAGCCGGGCGACTGGATGATGGGCCGGTAGCCCGGCTCGGGGCGCGGCGCGGCGGGCGCGGCCTTGGGCGGCTGCTGCGAGCCCTCGGAGCTGGCGGGCGACTGCTCGCCCAGCGGGCTGCAGGACAGCGGGGCGCGGTGCGCGGGCACCTGCTGGTAGGAGCCGCCGCAGCTCAGGTAGTGCTGCAGGCCCGGCGCCGGCGGCAGCTGCGGTTGCGCCGCTCCGGGCCGCTGGTAGTGCTTGATGACGCTGTCCTGCCGCGATATGGCGCGGTCGCCGCCGCCCGCCGCGTTGGCGCCGCCGAAAACGGGCGCGTTGTAGAGCTGGGGCGGCTGCTCGGCGGCGGCCAGCAGGTTGAACTGCGAGGAAGCGGGAGCCGGGCGGTACGGAGGCGTCTGGGCGGGCAGCGCCGAGCCCAGCACGGCCGAGCCCAGGCGGTCGAAGCCCAGCGAGGAGGGCACGGCGGGCTGCGCGGGTTTGATGTGCAGCAGCGGGTCGTGCGGCGACAGCAGCCCGTTGGAGCCGGGGCTGAAGGCGGCCTCGGGCAGGCTCAGCGGGGAACCCACCGGGAAGCTGCGGCCGCCGAAGGACGCCGGGTGCTGGTAGGGGCCCAGCGCCGACGAGGACGGGAAGGTGCCCGAGCCGGGAAGGGCTCCCGAGATGAAGAGTTCGGCCGGAGCTGGAGTGTGCATGGCTGCCAAGGGGGGGAGAACAGCGGAGTGAGGGGGGGAGACGGGGGGAACGGGGACGGGGGAGTGGGGGCACCCCGGGGTGGTGGGGGACCCCGGGAGGGTAAGAGGGGACACCCCCAGGGGGAGTGGGGGACACCCAGGGACCCCATTTGGGGAGGGGGGGACACCCCCAGGGGGAGTGGGGGACACCCAGGGACCCCATTTGGGGAGGGGGGGACACCCCCAGGGGGAGTGGGGGCACCCCGGGGAGTGTGGGGACCCCGGGAGGGTAAGAGGGGACACACCCAGGGGGAGTGGGGGACACCCCAGGGACCCCATTTGGGGAGGGGGGACACCCCCAGGGGGAGTGGGGGACACCCAGGGACCCCATTTGGGGAGGGGGGGACACCCCCAGGGGGAGTGGGGGACACCCAGGGACCCCATTTGGGGAGGGGGGGACACCCCCAGGGGGAGTGGGGGCACCCCAGGGACCCCATTTGGGGAGGGGGGGACACCCCCAGGGGGAGTGGGGGCACCCTGGGGAGTGAGGGGACCACATTTGGGGAGAGGGCACAGCCCTGGGGGGAACACCCAGGTACACCTGGGGACCCCATTTGGGGAGGGGGGACACCCAGGTACACCTGGGGACCCCATTTGGGGAGGGGGGGACACCCGGGTACACCTGGGGACCCCATTTGGGGAGGGGGGACCCCCCAAAGAAGCCCCCAGACCCACCAGTCTGCCAGGAGGGCATGCAGAACTGAGACCCCCCAGATCCGCCGGTCTGCCCAAGGGGGGGTGCAGAACTGGGACCCCCACCCCAAAGAAGCCCCCAGACTCATCAGTCTGCCAGGAGGGGAGGTAGAACTGGGACCCCCACCCCAAAGAAGCCCCCAGACCCACCAGTCTGCCAGAAGGGCGTGTGGAACTGGGACCCCCATACCAAAAAAGCCCCCAGAGCCCCCAGTCTGCCCAAGGGGGGGTGCAGAACTGGGACCCCCACCCCAAAGAAGCCCCCAGACCCACCGGTCTGCCCAAGGGGGGGTGCAGAACTGGGACCCCCAGACCCACCAGTCTGCCCAGAGGGGTGCAGAACTGGGACCCCCACCCCAAAGAAGCCCCCAGACCCACCAGTCTGCCCAAGGGGGGGTGCAGAACTGGGACCCCACCCCAAAGAAGCCCCCAGACCCACCGGTCTGCCAGGAGGGCGTGCGGAACTGGGAGAGCAGGGACGAGGCCGAGGGGCCGGGCTGGGGTCCGCGCGACTCCAGCGCCGAGATCAGGTTCATGACGGAGGCGTCGGGGGCCGCGCCCCCCGCGTGGTGCAGCCCCGTCTCGAAGAGCCCCGACAGCCCTGGGGACACGGGACAGCTCGGGGACAGCTCGGGGACAGCGTGGGGACACCCTGGGGACACCCTGGGGACACCCTGGGGACAGCTCGGGGACACGGGACAGCTCGGGGACAGCTTGGGGACACCCTGGGGACACCCTGGGGACAGCTCGGGGACAGCTCGGGGACACCCTGGGGACACGGGACAGCTCGGGAACAGCTTGGGGACACCCTGGGGACACCCTGGGAACAGCTCGGGGACACGGGACAGCTTGGGGACAGCTCGGGAACAGCTTGGGGACACCCTGGGGACACGGGACAGCTCGGGGACAGCTCGGGGACAGCTCGGGGACAGCGTGGGGACACCCTGGGGACACGGGACAGCTCGGGGACAGCTTGGGGACACTCTGGGGACAGCTTGGGGACAGCTCGGGGACACCCTGGGGACACAGGACAGCTCGGGGACAGCTTGGGGACAGCGTGGGGACAGCTCGGGAACACCCCGGGGATAGCCCTGGGGACATGGGGACAGCTCGGGGATACTGGGACAGCTTGGGGACAGCTTGGGGACAGCTTGGGGACACTTCAGGGGACACTTTGAAGATGTGGGGACACCTCGGCGTCAACTCAGGGATGTGGGGTCACCTTGGGGACACTTGGGAGACACCTTGGGGACACCCTGAGGACAGGGAGGGAATTGAGGGGACAGTTTGGGGTGACCCTGAGTGGAGCAGCCCTGGGGACACCTGGGGGACACCCTGAGGACACCCTGGGGATGTGGGGACACCTCGGGGACAGCTCAGGGATGTGGGGACACCATGAGAGTAAGGGGGAAAATGTGAGGGGAAAAGGGGGGAAATGGTAGGGGGAAAATGGGGGAAAATGTGGGGGGAAAAAGGGGAAATGTAAGGGGGTAAAAGTGAGAAATGTGAGGGGAAAAAGGGGGGAAATGTGAGGGGAAAAGGGAGAAAATGTGGGGGGAAATAGGGGAAAATGTGAGGGGAAAAGGGAGAAAATGTGAGGGAAAAAAAGGAAATGTTAGGGGGAAAAGGGGGGAAATGTGAGGGGGAAAAGGGGGGAAATGTGAGGGGAAAAGGGGGGAAATATGAAGAGAAAAAAAAAGGGAAATGTGAGGGGATAAAGAGCAGGAAGCGTGACAGAAGAAAAGAGTAAAGAATGTGAGGGGCAAAGAATGGGAAACATGAGGGGAAAATGGGTGAGAAATGAGACAACAAAGCAACAAGAAACATAAAGAGAAAAATTGGTAGGAAATGTTAGGGAAGAAAAAGTGAGACATGGAAAAGGAAAGTGTAAAACTTGAATGGACAAAATGACAAATGCATAAAAGGAAATAGCCAGAAAACTGAAGGGGAAAAGGGTGGGAAATGTGAGGGGGGGAAAAAGCAGGAAATGCAAGGGAGGAAAAAAGGGTACGAGGGGAAAATTGGAAATGTGAGGGAAGAAAACGTGGGAAAAAGAGCAGGAAATGTGAGGGGAGAAAAGGGCAGGAAATGTGAGGTGAAAACTGGGAAACATGAGGGAAAAAAGGGTGGGAAATTTGAGAGGGAGAAGGGCAGAAAACGAGACAATAACGTGACAACAAATATAACAAGAAAAATTGGTGAGAAATGTTACAGGAAAAAAGATGAAAAATGTGAGAAAAAGCGTAAAACTTGAGAGAACAAAAAAAAGGGAATGCAGGAAGAATTGGTGGGAAATGTGAGGGAAAAAATGTGGGAAATGTGAGGGGAAAAGAGTGGGAAATGTGAGGAGGAAAATTGGCAGGAAACGTGAGGGGAGAAAAAGGCGGGAAATGTGAGGGGAAAAAAAAGAGTAAGAAATTTTAGAGGCAAAAAAAGTGGGAAATGTGAGGGGGAAATGGGTGGGAAATGAGAAAACAAAGCAGCAGAAAACGCAAAGAGAAAAATCAGCAGGAAACGTTAACAGCAAAAACGTAAAAAAACCCATAAATTAAAAGAAAAGTGAAAAACTTGTCAACACAAAATGGTGGCAAACACGAGGAAGGAAATAAGAAAGAAACTTGAAGGGAAAAAAGGTGGAAAATATGAGAGGAACAAATGCATGAGGGAAGAATTGGTGGGAAAGGTGAGCAGAAAAAAGTGAGAAATGTGAAGGGGCAAAGAGTGGAAATGTGAGGGGTCAAGATAGCAGAAACATGAGGGGAAGATGGCGGGTAGGATTTGGGGAAAAAGTGAGAAATGTGGGGGGAGAAGTGTGAGTGGGAAACATGAGGGGAAAAGGGTAGGAAATGGGGAAAAGCACTGGAAATGTAAGGGGAAAAAAGGCAGGGAATACTGGGAAATGTGAGGGAGAATTGGTGGCAAATGTCAGGGGAAAAAGGGGGGAAAGGGTGGGAAAAGTGAGGGGAAAAAGAGCGGGAAATGTGAGGGGAAAAAGGGCGAGAAAAATGAGGGGAAAAAGTGGGAAATGTGAGGGAAAAAAGGCGGGAAACAAGGGGAGAAAAGGGAGGGAAACATGAGGGGGAAAAAGGGAGGGAAATGTGAGGGGGGAAAAAGAACCCAAAATATAAGGAGAAGAAAGGGAGGGAAAGGTGAAGGGAGAAAATGGTGATAAACGTGAGGGGAGAAAAGTGGGGGAAACGTGAGGGGAGAAAAGGATGGCAAATGTGAGGGGGAAAAAGAGTGGGAAACGTGAGGGGAAAAATGAGCAGGAAACGTGAGGGGGAAAAAAGAGCGGGAAACGTGAGGGGGAAAAAGAGCAGGAAAAGTGAGGGGGAAAAAGGCGGGAAATGTGAGGGGGGAAAGAGCAGGAAATGTGAGAGGGAAAGGGTGGGAAAAATGAGGGGAAAAAATGGGAAATGTGAGGGGGAAAGGGCAGGAAACGTGAGGGGAGAAAGGGTGAGAAAAGTGAAGGGAGAAAAAGTGGGAAAGGTGAGGGGAAAAAAGGGCAGGAAAAGTGAGGGGCAAAAAGGTGGGAAAACATGAAGGGGGAAAAAGGGCGGGAAACGTGAGGGGGAAAAAGAACAGGAAACGTGAGGGGGGAAAAGAGCGGGAAACGTGAGGGGAAAAAAGGCAGGAAACGTGAGGGGGGAAAAGGGTGGGAAATGTGAGGGGAGAAAAAGGTGGGAAATGTGAGGGAAAAAAGGCGGGAAATGAGGGGAGAAAAGGGAGGGAAATGTGAGGGGGAAAAGAGAGGGAAATGTGAGGGAGGAAAGAGCAGGAAATGTGAGAGGGAAAGGGTGGGAAAAATGAGGGGAAAAAGTGGGAAATGTGAGGGGGAAAGGGCGGGAAACGTGAGGGGGAAAAAGGCGGGAAATGTGAGGAGAGAAAAGAGCGGGAAACGTGAGGGGGAAAAATGGTGGGAAACTTGAGGGGGAAAAGAGTGGGAAATGTGAGGGGAAAAAGGGTGGAAAATGTGAGAGGGAAAGGGCGGGAAAAATGAGGGGAAAAAGTGGGAAAGGTGAGGGGGAAAAAGGTGGGAAACGTGAGGGGAAAAAAGAGCGGGAAATGAGGGGAGAAAAAGCGGGAAATGTGAGGGGGGGACAAATGTGGCAGGGTGACAGCGCTGGGACATTGAAGTGACAAAGTGACACAGGGACGGTCAGGGTGACACGGGGTGGGTGACAGGAGGGGACAGGAGGTGACAAAAGGTGACAAAAGGTGACAGAAGGTGACAGAAAGTGGAAGTAGGTGACAGTAGGTGACAGGGGGCAAGAGAAGGTGACAGAAGATGACTGAAGGTGACAAGGAATGACAGTAGGTGACAACAGGTGACAGAAGGTGACAAGCAGCGACAGTGGGTGATGGGGTGACAGAAGGTGACAGAGGGTGATGAGGAGTGACAGAAGGTGACAAGGAGTGACAACAAGTGATGGGGTGACAGAAGGTGACAGAAGGTGACAGAAGGTGACAGAAGGTGACAAGGAGTGACAACAAGTGATGGGGTGACAGAAGGTGACAGGGTGATGAGGAGTGACAGAAGGTGACAAGGAGTGGCAGTGGGTGAGGAGGTGACAGTAGGTGACAGTAGGTGACAGAAGGTGACAATAGGTGACAGAAGGTGACAAGGAGTGACAGTAAGTGACAAAAGTGACAAGCAGTGACAGAAGGTGACAACAAGTAACTGTAGGTGACAGAAGATGACAGAAAGTGACACAAAGTGACAAACAGCGACAGTAGGTGACAATGGGTGACAGAAAGTGACAGAAGGTGATGGGGAGTGACAGTGACAAGGAGCAACAGTAGGTGACAACAGGTGACAGAAGTCGACAGAAGTTGACAAAGAGTGACAGTAGGTGACAGTAGGTGATGGGGTGACAATAGGTGACTGAAGGTTACAGTAGGTGACAGAAGGTGATACTAGGTGACAGAAGGTGACAGTAGGTGATGGTAGGTGATGGGGTGACAATAGGCGACAATGGGTGACAGAAGGTGACAGGTGACAGTAGGTGATAGGGTGACAATAGGTGACAGAAGGTGATGGGGTGACAATGGGTGGCAGAAGGTAACAGTAGGTGACAGTAGGTTATGGGGTGACAATAGGTGAAAGAAGGTGACAAGGAGTGACAGAAGGTGACAGAAGGTGACAAAAGGTGACAGAAGGTGATGGGGTGACAATAGGCGACAACAGTTGACAGAAGGTGATAGTAAGGTGACAAAGAGTGACAGTAGGTGACAGTAGATGACAGAAGGTGACAAGGGGTGACAGAAGGTGACAGAAGGTGACAATAGGTGACAGAAGGTGACCGTAGGTGATGGGGTGACAATAGGTGACAGAAGGTGCCGGAAGGTGACAATAGGTGACAGAAAGTGACAGTAGGTGATGAGGTGACAATAAATTACAATAGGCGATGGGGTGACAATGGGTGACAGAAGGTGACAAAAGGTGACAATAAATGACAATAGGTGATGAGGTGACAGTAGGTGACAGAAGGTGCTGGAAGGTGACCGTAGGTGATGGGGTGACAATAGGTGACACAAGGTGACAATAGGTGACACAAGGTGACAAGGAGTGATAATAGGTGACACAAGGTGACACAAGGTGACAATAGGTGACACAAGGCGCCGGAGCGCGGTACCTGGCGGGTGGTGGTTGGCCGCATAGCCCTGCAGTGGGTGGGGCGCTCCGTAGGGCTGCCGGTGCAGCAGGTCGGGGTCGGGGTGCGACCCCCGCGAGCCCCCGTACACCAGGCTGGGGACAGGGACAGGCGTGTCAGGGACAGGTGTGTCACACGGGATTGTCACACCAAAACAACCCCCCCAGGCTGGGGACAGGGACAGGCATGTCAGGGACAGGTGTGTCACACGGGATTGTCACACCCACACCAAAACAACCCCCCCAGGCTGGGGACAGCGACAGGCGTGTCAGGGACAGGTGTGTCACACGGGATTGTCACACCCACACCTCACACTGGGCTGGAGATAGGGACAGGTGTGACTGTCACTGCCCCACAACGCTGTGACAAGTGTGACACACCTACAGGTGTGACACACCCACAGGTATGACACCAGCACACACAGGTGTGACACAGGCACCCACAGGTGTGACACAGGCACAAACAGGTGTGACAAAGTCACACACAGGTGTGACACGTCTACAGGTGTGACACAGGCACAGGTGTGACACAGCTGCACACAGGTGTGACACAGGCACAGATGTGACACAGGCACACAGGTGTGACACACCTACAGGTGTGACACAACCACAGGTATAACACAGGCACACACAGGTGTGACACAAGCACACACAGGTGTGACACAGGCACAGGTGTGACACAGCCGCATACGGGTGTGACACACTTACAGGTGTGACACAACCACAGGTGTGAAACAGCACACACAGGTGTATCACAGGCGCAAACAGGTGTGACACAGGCACAGGTATGACACAGCCGCACACAAGCTGTACACAGGTGTGACACAGGCACAGGTGTGACACAGCCACACACAGGTGTGACACAGGCACACATAGGTGTGACACACCTACACACAGGTGTGACACAGACACATACAAGTGTGACACCCCAAATCCTGGAGGTCCCCAAATCCCAGCACACCCCAAATCCCGGTGTAACAGGATCCCAACACCCCAAATCCCAGAGTAACGGGATCCCCTCACCCCAAATCCTGGAGTAACAGGATCCCAGCACCCCAAATCCCGGAGTAACAGGATCCCAGCACCCCAAATACCAGAGTAACAGGATCCCAGCACCCCAAATTCCAGAGTAACGGGATCCCAGCACCCCAAATTCCAGAGTAACGGGATCCCAGCACCCCAAATTCCGGAGTAACGGGATCCCAGCACCCCAAATACCGGAGTAACAGGATCCCAGCACTCCAAATCCCGGAATAACGGGATTCCAGCACCCCAAATCCCAGAATAACGGGATTCCAGCACGCCAAATCCCAGAGAAACAGGATCCCAGCACTCCAAATCCCGGAATAACGGGATTCCAGCACCCCAAATCCCAGAATAACGGGATTCCAGCACCCCAAATCCCGGAATAATGGGATCCCAGCACTCCAAATCCCGGAATAACGGGATTCCAGCACCCCAAATCCCAGAGTAACGGGATCCCAGCACTCCAAATCCCAGAATAACGGGATTCCAGCACCCCAAATCCCAGAGTAACGGGATCCCAGCACTCCAAATCCCAGAATAACGGGATTCCAGCACCCCAAATCCCGGAATAATGGGATCCCAGCACCCCAAATCCCGGAGTAAGGGGATACCTGCACCCCAAATCCCAGAATAACGGGATCCCAGTACCCCAAATCCCGGAGAAACGGGATCCCAGCACCCCAAATCCTGGAGTAACGGGATCCCAGCACCCCAAATCCTGGAGTAACGGGATCCCAGCACCCCAATTCCTGCTGTAATGGGACCCTCACCCCAAACCCAGAACAACTGGATCCCTGCGCCCCAAATTCTGGAGTAAGGGGATTCCCAGCACCCCAATTCCCACTGAAACAGGATCCCAGCATCCCAAATCCCACTGATAGGGGATCCCAGCACCCCAATACAGATTGAACACCCCAAATCCCAGCACAATTCCCGCTACAACGGGACCCCCACCCCAATTCGAGTGTAACGGGACCCTCACCCCAATTTGGGTATAACGGGACCCCCACCCCAATTGGGGTATAACGGGACCCCCACCCCAATTTCCGCAACAGGACCCTCACCCCCAATTCCTCTGTAACGGGACCCTCACCCCAATTCCTGCAATAACGGGACCCCCACCCCAATTCCGCTGTAACGGGACCTCCACCCCAATTTGGGTATAACGGGACCCTCACCCCAATTCGAGTATAATAGGACCCCCACCCCAATTCCTGCAATAACGGGACCCCCACCCCAATTCCTCCTGTAACGGGACCCTCACCCCAATTCGGGTATAACGGGACCCCCACCCCAATTTCCGCAACAACAGGACCCTCACCCCCAATTCCTCTGTAACGGGACCCTCACCCCAATTCCTGCAATAACGGGACCCCCACCCCAATTCCTCCTGTAACGGGACCCTCACCCCAATTTGGGTATAACGGGACCCTCACCCCAATCTGGGTATAACGGGACCCTCGCCCCAATTCCCGCTGTAACGGGACCCTCACCCCAATCTGGGTATAACGGGACCCTCACCCCAATCTGGGTATAACGGGACCCCCACCCCAATTTGGGTATAACAGGACCCCCACCCCAATTCCTGCAATAACGGAACCCCCACCCCAATTCCTCCTGTAACGGGACCCTCACCCCATTTCCTGCAATAAAGGGACCCCCACCCCAATTTGGCTATAACGGGACCCCCACCCCGATTTGGCTGTAACGGGACCCTCACCCCAATTCGGCTGTAACGGGACCCCCACCCCGATTTGGCTGTAACGGGACCCTCACCCCAATTCGGGTGTAACGGGACCCCCACCCCAATTCCCACTATAACAGGATCCCCACCCCAATTGGGCTGTAACGGGACCCCCACCCCGATTTGGCTATAACGGGACCCCCACCCCAATTCCCTCTGTAACGGGACCCCCACCCCAATTGGGCTGTAACGGGACCCCCACCCCAACCCCCCCCTCACCCCCTCCCCCCATCCCCCTCCCCCGCCGCCCCCTCCCCCCTCCGCCGCCCCCCCCCTCACCTGGCCTTGGCCGAGCGCTCGTAGCTCCAGCCGGGCCCGGCGCTGAGCGGGTCCCCGAACCCGGCTCCGGGGTAGTTCCTGTCCATGGGGGCGGCGCCCCCCGGGGCCGGGCGGGTTCGAGGGCCGGGGGGGCCGGGGGGGGGCCGGGGGCGGCCGGGCCGGGGGCGCCTCACGGAGCCGCCATGATGGAGCGGGGCCGCGCGCCGCCGCTTCCTCCCACACTGCCCCGCGCGGCGGCGGGCGCGCGGCGGGAGGGGCGGGGCGGCCGCCGGCCAATGGGGAGCGGGGGGCGGGGCCAGCGCAGGGCCATATAGGGGAAAAGGGGCGGGGCCAGTGCGGGGCCGGACAATGCCCGCGCGGGGAAGGGGGCGGGGCCGAGCGCCGCCGTACATGGGGAAAGGGGCGGGGCCACGCTGTGGCGGGAGCGCTGAGGGGGCGTGGCCACGCGGGAGAAAGGGGCGGAGCTTAGCGCTTCCATATATGGAAAAGGGGCGTGGCAAGAGGGAAATAGAGCGCTGAGGGGGCGTGGCCACGCGGGAGAAAGGGGCGGAGCTTAGCGCTTCCATATATGGAAAAGGGGCGTGGCAAGAGTGCAATATAGCGCTGAGGGGGCGTGGCCACGCGGGGAGAAAGGGGCGGAGCTTAGCGCTTCCATATATGGAAAAGGGGCGTGGCAAGAGGGAAATAGAGCGCTGAGGGGGCGTGGCCACGCGGGAGAAAGGGGCGGAGCTTAGCGCTTCCATATATGGAAAAGGGGCGTGGCAACACGGGAGCAGAGCGCTGAGGGGGCGTGGCCACGCGGGGAGAAAGGGGCGGAGCTTCGCCTTCCATATATGGAAAAGGGGCGTGGCAAGAGGGGAGCAGAGCGCTGAGGGGGCGTGGCCACGCGGGGAGAAAGGGGCGGAGCTTAGCGCTTCCATATATGGAAAAGGGGCGTGGCCAAAGGGGAGCAGAGCGCTGAGGGGGCGTGGCCACGCGGGAGAAAGAGGCGGGGCTTAGCGCTTCCATATATGGAAAAGGGGCGTGGCAAGAGGGAAATAGAGCGCTGAGGGGGCGGGACCACGCGGGGAGAAAGGGGCGGGGCTTAGCGCTTCCATATATGGAAAAGGGGCGTGGCAACAGGGGAACAGAGCGCTGAGGGGGCGTGGCCACGAGGGGAGAAAGGGGCGGGGCTTCGCCTTCCATATATGGAAAAGGGGCGTGGCAACAGGGGAATAGAGCGCTGAGGGGGCGGGGCCACGCGGGGAGAAAGGGGCGGGGCTTAGCGCTTCCATATATGGAAAAGGGGCGTGGCAAGAGGGAACAGAGCGCTGAGGGGGCGTGGCCACGAGGGGAGAAAGGGGCGGGGCTTCGCCTTCCATATATGGAAAAGGGGCGTGGCAACAGGGGAATAGAGCGCTGAGGGGGCGGGGCCACGCGGGGAGAAAGGGGCGGGGCTTAGCGCTTCCATATATGGAAAAGGGGCGTGGCAAGAGGGAACAGAGCGCTGAGGGGGCGTGGCCACGCGGAAATGAATGGGCGGGGTTCAGCGCTTTAATATATGGAAAAGGGGCGTGGTCAGAATAAAATACACTGCTGAGGGGGCGGGGCCATGCGGCGGAAAAAGGGGGCGTGGCTAAAGACTTCCCTATATGGAAAAGGGGCGTGACCAAACGACCGCGGGATTCCGTGGGGGCGTGGCCAAACACTTCCACGTATGGAAATGGGCGTGGTCGCACGTAGCAAGCCGTTTATGGGCGGGGCCAAGCCACACCTATAGGCGACGAAGGGGCGGGGCTAACAGGCTCCATGTATGGAAGGGGGCGTGGCAAACGGTGTTGGAAGTGCCGAGGGGGCGTGGCCACGCGGCGTTGATGCAGGAGGAAGGGGGCGGGGTTTCCCCATATGCAAATGGGGCGTGGCCAGAGAGTGGCGGGAGCCCTGAGGGGCGGGGCCAGGCATTTTCTATGGGCGAAGGGCGTGGCTGGGGCGTGGCCATAGGGGTTTCCGCCTCTGGGGGCGTGGCGACGTGGAGCAGCACGAAGTGGGCGTGGCTAGCGTGCTGAGGGAGGCTGAACTGGCGCCAACCGGGCGGAACCAAACCTCGCTCCCACCCGGACCCTTTTCCTCGCCGCACTTCCGGTCTCCGCTTCCGCCGCGCCGCTGCTGCCGGCGGGCGGGAGCCCCCCCGTAAAAAAAAAGCCCCAAAAACCCACGAAATCCCCCCAAAAAAAAACCCTCCCGGGCGGAACTGGGAGCTGCGGTCTGCACGGGCGGAACCAAAGCGCTGCCCCCACCCGGACCCTTTTCCCCGCCGCACTTCCGGTCTCCGCTTCCGCCTTCCGCCGCTTCCGCCGCTGCCGGCCCGAGGCGGGCGCGAAGCCCCAAAAAACAAAACTCCAAAAAAAACCCAAAAAAACCCAAAAAAAGCCCCCGGGCTCGTTTGGAATCCCGCTGCGGGTCCCCGCGGGCGCGGCCATGACGCGGCACGGCAAAAACTGCACGGCGGGGGCCGTGTACAGCTACCACGAGCGGCGCAAGGACACGGGTGCGCTGCGGGAACGGGGAGCGGGGAGCGGGGAGCGGGGATTGGGGATTGGGGATTGGGGATTGGGGATTGGGGATTGGGGATTGGGGATTGGGGATTGGGGGATTGGGGGATTGGGGATTGGGGATTGGGGATTGGGGGATTGGGGATTGGGGATTGGGGGATTGGGGATTGGGGGATTGGGGATTGGGGATTGGGGATTGGGGGATTGGGGATTGGGGGATTGGGGATTGGGAATTGGGGGAACTGGGGGATTGGGGATTGGGGATTGGGGGATTGGGGATTGGGGATTGGGGATTGGGGATTGGGGGATTGGGGGATTGGGGATTGGGGGATTGGGGATTGGGGATTGGGGATTGGGGGATTGGGGATTGGGGGATTGGGGATTGGGAATTGGGGGAACTGGGGGATTGGGGATTGGGGATTGGGGGATTGGGGATTGGGGATTGGGGATTGGGGATTGGGGGATTGGGGATTGGGGATTGGGGATTGGGGATTGGGGGATTGGGGATTGGGGATTGGGGATTGGGGGATTGGGGGATTGGGGATTGGGGGATTGGGGGATTGGGGATTGGGAATTGGGGGAACTGGGGGATTGGGGATTGGGGATTGGGGGATTGGGGATTGGGGATTGGGGGATTGGGGATTGGGGATTGGGGATTGGGGATTGGGGGATTGGGGATTGGGGATTGGGGATTGGGGGATTGGGGATTGGGGATTGGGGGATTGGGGATTGGGGATCGGGAATTGGGGGATTGGGGATTGGGGATTGGGGATTGGGGGATTGGGGATTGGGGATCGGGAATTGGGGGATTGGGGATTGGGGATTGGGGATTGGGGGATTGGGGGATTGGGGATTGGGGATTGGGGGATTGGGGATTGGGGATTGGGGATTGGGGATTGGGGGATTGGGGATTGGGGATGGGGGATTGGGGATTAGGGGAACGGGGATTGGGGATTGGGGATTGGGGGGATTGGGGATTGGGGATTGGGGGATTGGGGATTGGGGATTGGGGGATTGGGGGATTGGGGATTGGGGATTGGGGATTGGGGGATTGGGGATTGGGGATTGGGGGATTGGGGATTGGGGATTGGGGATTGGGGGATTGGGGATTGGGGGATTGGGGATTGGGGATTGGGGGATTGGGGATTGGGGGATTGGGGATTGGGGATTGGGGATTGGGGGGATTGGAGGGGATGGGGGGGGTTTGGGGATTGGGGGGATTGGGGATTGGGGATTGGGGGATTGGGGGATTGGGGATTGGGGATTGGGGATTGGGGATTGGGGAGCGGGGATTGGGGATTGGGGATTGGGGGATTGGGGATTGGGGATTGGGGAGCGGGGATTGGGGATTGGGGGATTGGGGGATTGGGGATTGGGGGGATTGGGGATTGGGGATTGGGGGATTGGGGATTGGGGATGGGGGATTGGGGATTGGGGGATTGGGGATTGGGGATTGGGGGGATTGGGGATTGGGGATTGGGGGATTGGGGATTGGGGATGGGGGATTGGGGATTGGGGGATTGGGGATTGGGGATTGGGGGATTGGGGATTGGGGGATTGGGGATTGGGGATTGGGGAGCGGGGATTGGGGATTGGGGGATTGGGGGATTGGGGATTGGGGGGATTGGGGATTGGGGATTGGGGGATTGGGGATTGGGGATGGGGGATTGGGGATTGGGGGATTGGGGGAACGGGGATGGGGGATTGGGGATTGGGGATTGGGGATTGGGGGATTGGGGATTGGGGATTGGGGATTGGGGATTGGGGATTGGGGGATTGGGGGATTGGGGATTGGGGATTGGGGATTGGGGGATTGGGGATTGGGGATTGGGGGATTGGGGATTGGGGGATTGGGGATTGGGGATTGGGGATTGGGGGATTGGGGATTGGGGGATTGGGGATTAGGGGAACGGGGATTGGGGATTGGGGATTGGGGATTGGGGATTGGGGGATTGGGGGATTGGGGATTGGGGATTGGGGATTGGGGGATTGGGGATTGGGGATTGGGGGATTGGGGATTGGGGATTGGGGGATTGGGGATTGGGGATTGGGGATTGGGGGATTGGGGATTGGGGGATTGGGGATTGGGGGAACGGGGATTGGGGATTGGGGGATTGGGGATTGGGGATTGGGGATTGGGGGGATTGGGGGATTGGGGGATTGGGGATTGGGGATTGGGGATTGGGGGATTGGGGATTGGGGATCGGGAATTGGGGGATTGGGGATTGGGGATTGGGGATTGGGGGATTGGGGGATTGGGGATTGGGGATTGGGGGATTGGGGATTGGGGATTGGGGATTGGGGATTGGGGGATTGGGGATTGGGGATGGGGGATTGGGGATTAGGGGAACGGGGATTGGGGATTGGGGATTGGGGGGATTGGGGGATTGGGGATTGGGGATTGGGGGATTGGGGGATTGGGGATTGGGGATTGGGGGATTGGGGGATTGGGGATTGGGGATTGGGGATTGGGGGATTGGGGATTGGGGATTGGGGATTGGGGGATTGGGGATTGGGGGATTGGGGATTGGGGATTGGGGATTGGGGGATTGGGGATTGGGGATTGGGGGATTGGGGGATTGGGGATTGGGGATTGGGGATTGGGGGATTGGGGATTGGGGATTGGGGGATTGGGGATTGGGGATTGGGGATTGGGGGATTGGGGATTGGGGGATTGGGGATTGGGGATTGGGGGATTGGGGATTGGGGGATTGGGGATTGGGGATTGGGGATTGGGGGGATTGGAGGGGATGGGGGGGGTTTGGGGATTGGGGGGATTGGGGATTGGGGATTGGGGGATTGGGGGATTGGGGATTGGGGATTGGGGATTGGGGATTGGGGAGCGGGGATTGGGGATTGGGGATTGGGGGATTGGGGATTGGGGATTGGGGAGCGGGGATTGGGGATTGGGGGATTGGGGATTGGGGATTGGGGGGATTGGGGATTGGGGATTGGGGGATTGGGGATTGGGGATGGGGGATTGGGGATTGGGGGATTGGGGATTGGGGATTGGGGATTGGGGATTGGGGAGCGGGGATTGGGGGATTGGGGATTGGGGATTGGGGAGCGGGGATTGGGGATTGGGGGATTGGGGGATTGGGGATTGGGGGGATTGGGGATTGGGGATTGGGGGATTGGGGATTGGGGATTGGGGATTGGGGGATTGGGGATTGGGGATTGGGGGGATTGGGGATTGGGGATTGGGGGATTGGGGATGGGGGATTGGGGATTGGGGGATTGGGGATTGGGGATTGGGGGATTGGGGATTGGGGGATTGGGGATTGGGGATTGGGGAGCGGGGATTGGGGATTGGGGGATTGGGGGATTGGGGATTGGGGGGATTGGGGATTGGGGATTGGGGGATTGGGGATTGGGGATGGGGGATTGGGGATTGGGGGATTGGGGGAACGGGGATGGGGGATTGGGGATTGGGGATTGGGGATTGGGGGATTGGGGATTGGGGATTGGGGATTGGGGATTGGGGATTGGGGGATTGGGGGATTGGGGATTGGGGATTGGGGATTGGGGGATTGGGGATTGGGGATTGGGGGATTGGGGATTGGGGGATTGGGGATTGGGGATTGGGGATTGGGGGATTGGGGATTGGGGGATTGGGGATTAGGGGAACGGGGATTGGGGATTGGGGATTGGGGATTGGGGATTGGGGGATTGGGGGATTGGGGATTGGGGATTGGGGATTGGGGGATTGGGGATTGGGGATTGGGGGATTGGGGATTGGGGATTGGGGGATTGGGGATTGGGGATTGGGGATTGGGGGATTGGGGATTGGGGGATTGGGGATTGGGGGAACGGGGATTGGGGGGATTGGGGGATTGGGGATTGGGGATTGGGGATTGGGGATTGGGGATTGGGGGATTGGGGATTGGGGGGATTGGGGGATTGGGGGGGATTGGGGGGGATTGGGGGATTCGGGGGGATTGGGGAGGTTTTGGGGGATTTGGAGGGGATTTTGGGGGGATTTTGGAGGATTTGGGGGGATTTTGGGGAGATTCGGGGGGATTTGGGGTGGTTTGGGGGAATTTCGGGGGGATTTTGGAGGGATTTGGGGTGGTTTGGGGGGATTTTGGGGGATTTGGGGGAGATTTTGGGGGGATTCAGGGGGGATTTGGGGGAATTTGGGGAGATTTTGGGGATTGTGGGGGGATTTGGGGGAGATTTTGGGGGGATTTTGGGGATTCTGGGGGGATTTTGGAGGATTTCGGGGGATTCGGGGGGATTTTGGGGGATTTTGGGGGGATTTTGGGGATTCTGGGGAGATTTTTGGGGGATTCTGGTCGGCTGAGCCGCGCGTGCCGCCGCTGCCCGCAGCCGCCTCGGGCTACGGCACGCAGCGCGTGCGGCTGGGCCGTGACGCCATCAAGGATTTCGATTGCTGCTGCCTGTCGCTGCAGCCCTGCCGGGACCCCGTGGTGACGTGAGTGAGCCCCGAAATAGGCCAAAAATAGCCCAGAAATAGCCCAAAATCAGCCCCAAAATCAGCCCTGAAATAGGCCAAAAATAGCCCAGAAATAGCCCAAAATCAGCCCCAAAATCAGCCCCAAAATAGCCCAAAATCAGCCCCAAACCAGCCCTGAAATAGCCCCAAACCTGACCTGAAATAGGCCAAAAATAGCCCAGAAATAGCCCAAAATCAGCCCCGAAATAGCCCAAAATCAGCCCCAAAATAGCCCAAAATCAGCCCCAAAATAGCCCAAAATCAGCCCCGAAATAGCCCAAAATCAGCCCCAAAATAGCCCAAAATCAGCCCAGAAATAGCCCAAAATCAGCCCCGAAATAGCCCAAAATCAGCCCAAAACCAGCCCTGAAATAGACCCAAAACTGCCCTGAAATAGCCCAAAAATAGCCCCAAACCAGCCCCAAAACCAGCCCAAAAATAGACCCAAAACTACCCTGAAATAGCCCCAAAGCAGCCCTGAAATAGCCCAGAAATAGCCCAAAATCACCCCAGAAATAGCCCAAAATCAGCCCAGAAATAGCCCAAAATCAGCCCCGAAATAGCCCAAAACCAGCCCAAAACCAGCCCTGAAATAGACCCAAACCAGCCCTGAAATAGCCCAGAAATAGCCCCAAAATCAGCCCCGAAACCAGCCCAAAAATAGACCCAAAACTACCCTGAAATAGCCCCAAACCAGCCCTGAAATAGCCCAGAAATAGCCCCAAAATCAGCCCTGAAATAACCCAAAAATAGCCCCAAAACTGCCCAAAAATAGCCCAAAAATAGCCCCAAACCTGCCCTGAAATATCCGAATTATAACCCAAAATCAGCCCTGAAATAGCCCAAAAATAGCCCAAAATCAGCCCCAAAATAACTAAATTATAACCCCAAAAGTGCACCAAAATCCCCTAAACTGGCCCAAAAAAACCCCAAAAATGCCCCCAAAAAAACCCCAAAATCCCCCAAAACCACCCCAAAATAAAACCCAAAATCCCCCAAAACCACCCCAAAAAAGCCAAAATCCCCCAAAACCACCCCAAAGAAGCCCCAAATACCCCCAAAAAACCCCAAAAATCCCCAAAACCCCAACCAAGACCCCCACAGAACCCCAAAAAAACCCCAAAAAACCCCCAAATCCGCCCCAAAACCGCCCAAATTTGACCATTTCTGGTCGCCCCGACCCCAAATCGCTCCCGAATAATTTTGGGGTTCCCCAAATAATTTTGGGGTTCCCGAATCTCCCCAGCCCCGACGGGTTCCTGTACGAGCGCGAGGCCATCGTGGGGTACCTGCTGCACCAGAAAACCAAAATCGCCCGCGAGACCAAGGTGAGAAATCCGAAATTCCCAAAATTCCCAAAAAATCCCCAAATATCCCCAAAAACCCCAAAAAATCCCCCACAAAAACCCAAAATCCCCCCAAAAAACCCCCAAAGAAACCTCAAAAAAATCCCCCAAAAAATCCCAAAATCGCCCGTGAGACCAAGGTGAGAAATCCAAAATTCCCAAAAATCCCCCAAAAACCCCAAAAATCCCCCCCAAAAACCCCAAAATCCCCCAAAAAAACCCCCAAAGAAACCCCAAAAAAATCCCCCAAAAAGTCCCAAAATCGCCCGTGAGACCAAGGTGAGAACCCAAAAATTCCCAAAATTCCCAAAATTCCCAAATATCCCCAAAAAATCCCCCACAAAAACCCCAAAATCCCCCCAAAAAAACCCCAAAGAAACCCCAAAAAAATCCCCCAAAAAATCCCAAAATCGCCCGCAAGACCAAGGTGAGAAATCCAAAATTCCCAAAAATCCCCAAATATCCCCAAATATCCCCAAATCCCCCAAAACCCCCAAAAAATCCCCCACAAAAACCCAAAATCCCCCCAAAAAAACCCCAAAGAAACCCCCAAAAAAACCCCAAAGAAACCCCAAAAAAATCCCCCAAAAAATCCCAAAATCGCCCCTGAGACCAAGGTGAGAAATCCAAAATTCCCAAAATTCCCAAAAATCCCCAAATCCCCTAAAAACCCCAAAAAATCCCCCCAAAAAAACCCCAAAGAAACCCCAAAAAACCCCAAAGAAACCCCAAAAAATCCCCCAAAAATCCCAAAATCGCCCGCGAGACCAAGGTGAGAAATCCAAAAATTCCCAAAATTCCCAAAAAATCCCTAAATCCCCCCAAAAACCCCAAAAAATCCCCCCCCAAAAACCCCAAAATCCCCCAAAGAAACCCCACAAAATCCCCCAAAAAATCCCAAAATCGCCCGTGAGACCAAGGTGAGAACCCAAAAATTCCCAAAATTCCCAAAAATCCCCAAATCCCCCAAAAACCCCAAAAAATCCCCCACAAAAACCCAAAATCCACCCAAAAAACCCCCAAAGAAACCCCAAAAAACCCCAAAGAAACCCCAAAAAATCCCCCAAAAAATCCCAAAATCGCCCGCGAGACCAAGGTGAGAACCCAAAAATTCCCAAAATTCCCCAAAAATCCCCAAATCCCCAAAAAACCCCCAAAAAATCCCCCCCCAAAAAAAACAAAATCCCCCCAAAAAACCCCCAAAGAAACCCCACAAAATCCCCCAAAAAAATCCCAAAATCGCCCGCGAGACCAAGGTGAGAAATCCAAAATTCCCAAATATCCCCAAATCCCCTAAAACCCCCAAAAAATCCCCCCCCAAAAACCCCAAAATCCCCCAAAAAAACCCCCAAAGAAACCCCAAAAAAATCCCAAAAAAATCCCAAAATCGCCCGTGAGACCAAGGTGAGAAATCCAAAATTCCCAAAATTCCCAAAAACCCCAAAAAATCCCCCCCAAAAACCCCAAAATCCCCCAAAAAACCCCCAAAGAAACCCCACAAAATCCCCCAAAAAATCCCAAAATCGCCCGTGAGACCAAGGTGAGAAATCCAAAATTCCCAAAAATCCCAAAAATCCCCAAATCCCCCAAAAACCCCAAAAAATCCCCCACAAAAAAAACCAAAATCCACCCAAAAAACCCCCAAAGAAACCCCAAAAAATCCCCCAAAAAATCCCAAAATCACCCAGAAATTCAGGATAAAACCCCAGAAATTTGGGGTAAAATCCCAGAAATTCGGGGTCAAACCCCCGGATTTGGGGATTTTGGGTTCCCTGTCTCATTTTTGGGGTCCCTGTCTCATTTTTGGGGTCCCTGATGAATTTTTGGGTTCCCTGATGAATTTTTGGGGTCCCTGGTGGATTTTTGGGGTGCAGGCCTGGCAGCGGCAGCGGGGCAGGATTTTGGGGTCAAACCCCAGAAATTTGGAGTAAAACCCCCGGATTTGGGGTTTTTGGGGTCCCTGTCTCATTTTTGGGGTCCCTGGTGGATTTTTGGGGTGCAGGCCTGGCAGCGGCAGCGGGGCAGGAATTTGGAGTCAAACCCCAGAAATTCAGGGTCAAACCCCAGAAATTCGGTGTCAAACCCCAGAAATTCAGGGTCAAACCCCAGAAATTCGGGGTCAAACCCCCGGATTTGGGGATTTTGGGGTCCCTGATGAATTTTTGGGGTCCCTGACGAATTTTTGGGGTCCCTGGTGGATTTTCGGGGTGCAGGCCTGGCAGCGGCAGCGCGCTGAGTGGCACCGGCAGCAGCAGCAGCCGGGGGGGGGGAATTCGGGGTCAAACCCCAGAAATTCGGGGTCAAACCCCCGGATTTGGGGTTTTTGGGTTCCCTGTCTCATTTTTGGGGTCCCTGCTGGATTTTTGGGGTGCAGGCCTGGCAGCGGCAGCGCGCCGAGCGGCGCCAGCAGCAGCAGGGTCAGGGGCAGGGGCAGGGTCAGGGGCGGGGGGCTGCGGGCGCTGCCCTCCGGAGCTTCCTGGAGACCGAGACCCCCCCGGGGAACGGGGCCGGGAGAGAGACCCCCGCGGGCGGCGGTGAGCGGGGATGGGATCGGGGGATTTGGGGGGGATTGGGGGGTTTGGGGGGATTGGGGGGATTTTGGGGGGTTTGGGGGGGATTTGGGGGGGAATTTTGGGGATTTGGGGGGATTTTGGGGGGTCTGGGGGAGTTTGGGGGGTTTGAGGGGGATTTTGGGGGGTCTGGGGGGGAATTTGGGGAGTTTGGGGGGGATTTGAGGGGATTTTGGGGGGTCTGGGGGGGAATTTGGGGGGTTTGGGGGGGGTTTGGGGGCTTGGGGAGGATTTTGGGGGGGTTTGGTGGGGGTTTGGGATGAATTTTGGGAGGTTTGGGGGGGGGTTGGGGGGGATTGGGGAGGATTTTGTTGGGGTCTGGAGGGGTTTGGGGGGGAATTTGGGGGATTTGGGGGGTCTGGGGGGGTTTGGGATGGATTTTGGGGGTTTTGGGGGGGAATTTGGGGGGGATTTGGGTGGGGTTTCGGGGGGGATTTGGGGGGTCTGGAGGGGTTGGGGTGGGATTTTGGGGGGGTTTGGGAGGGAATTTGGGTGGGTCTGGGGGGGTTTGGGTGGGATTTTGGGGGGGTCTGGAGGGGGTTTGGGGGGAGTTTTGGGGGGCTTTGGGGGGGATTTGTGGGGGTTTGGGCTGGATTTTGGGGGGTTTGGGAGGTTTGGCTGGATTTGGGGGGATTTTGGGGGGGATTTGGGGGGTCTGGGGGGTTTTGGGGGGGAATTTGGGGAGGTTTGGGTGGGATTTGGGGGGGGTTTGGGGGGATTTTGGGGGGCTGGGGGGATTTTGGGGGATTTTGGGGGGATTTGGATGGATTTGGGGGGATTCAGGGGGTATTTGGGTGGGATTTCGGGGGGTTTGGGGAGGATTTGGGGGGTCTGGAGGGGTTTGGGGGGGGTTGGGAGGATCTGGAGAGGAATTTTGGGGGGATTTGGGGGGATTTTGGGGGTTCTGGAGGGGATTTGGGTGGGCTTTGGGATGGATTTTGGGGGGATTTTGGGGGGTTTGGGGAGGATTTGGGGGGATTCTGGGTGGGTTTTGGGGGGGATTTTGGGGGATTTTGGGGGGATTTTGGGGGGTTTCAGGAGATTTTGGGGGGTTTTGGGATGGATTTTGGGGGGGTTGGGATGAATTTTGGGAGAATTTGGGGGGATTTGGGCGCTTTCGGTGGGGTTTGGGATGGATTTTGGGTGATTTTGGGGATTTTTTAGGAGGATATTGGGAGAATTTGGGGAGTTTTTTGGGGTGATTTTTTGGGGGGATTTGGGGATTTTTGGGGAATTTTCAAGGTATTTTTGGGAGTTTTTTGGAATTTAGGGATTTTTGGGAATTTGGGGATTTTTTGGGATTTTGGATATTAGGGATATTTTGGGGGAATGTTGGGATATTTTGGGGTATTTTGGGATATTTTGGGATATTTGGGGGGGATTTTGGGATATTTTGGGACATTTTGGGGTATTTTGGGATATTTTGGGATATTTTGGGGGGATTTTGGGATATTTTGGGACATTTTGGGACATTTTGGGATATTTTGGGGTATTTTGGGACATTTTGGGATTTTTGGGATATTTTGGGATATTTTGGGACATTTTGGGATATTTTGGGACATTTTGGGACATTTTGGGATATTTTGGGATATTTTGGGGTATTTTGGGACATTTTGGGGTATTTTGGGGGAATGTTGGGATATTTTGGGACATTTTGGGGTATTTTTGGGATATTTTGGGACATTTTGGGACATTTTGGGATATTTTGGGATATTTTGGGGTATTTTGGGACATTTTGGGCTATTTTGGGACATTTTGGGATATTTTGGGACATTTTGGGCTATTTTGGGACATTTTGGGATATTTTGGGATATTTTGGGACATTTTGGGCTATTTTGGGACATTTTGGGCTATTTTGGGCTATTTTGGGACATTTTGGTACATTTTGGGCTATTTTGGGCTATTTTGGTACATTTTGGGACATTTTGGGGTATTTTGGGGGAATGTTGGGATATTTTGGGCTATTTTGGGGTATTTTGGGACATTTTGGGGTATTTTGGGCTATTTCGGGATCTCAGCCCCTCCCCCTCCCCAGCCCCCCCGGGACCCCTCCCCAGTTTCTGGATCCCCTCCCTGACCCCCGAGGCCGGAGCCGAGCGGCTGCAGAGACCCGTGAGTGACCGAGTGACCAACTGACCAGAGTGACCAACTGACCAACTGACCAGAGTGACCACTGAGTGACCAACTGACCAACTGACCAGAGTGACCACTGAGTGACCAACTGACCAACTGACCAGAGTGACCACTGAGTGACCGAGTGACCACTGAGTGACCAACTGACCACTGACCACTGAGTGACCACTGAGTGACCACTGAGTGACCACTGACCAACTGACCAACTGACCAGAGTGACCAATGAGTGACCAACTGACCACTGAGTGACCAACTGACCAACTGACCAACTGACCACTGAGTGACCACTGAGTGACCAACTGACCACTGACCAGAGTGACCACTGAGTGACCAACTGACCACTGACCAGAGTGACCAACTGACCAACTGACCACTGAGTGACCAACTGACCAACTGACCACTGAGTGACCACTGACCACTGAGTGACCACTGAGTGACCAACTGACCACTGACCAGAGTGACCAACTGACCAACTGACCACTGAGTGACCAACTGACCACTGAGTGACCAACTGACCAACTGACCACTGACCACTGAGTGACCACTGACCACTGAGTGACCACTGAGTGACCAACTGACCACTGACCACTGAGTGACCACTGACCACTGACCACTGACCACTGAGTGACCACTGAGTGACCAACTGACCACTGAGTGACCACTGACCACTGAGTGACCACTGAGTGACCAACTGACCACTGAGTGACCACTGACCACTGAGTGACCACTGACCACTGAGTGACCAACTGACCAACTGACCACTGACCACTGAGTGACCACTGACCAACTGACCACTGAGTGACCAACTGACCGCTGAGCACTGACTGGGGGGTTTTGGGGTGATTTTGGGTTTTTTTGTGTTTTTGGGGTGATTTTGGGTTATTTTCGGGGATAATTTTGGGCTGATTTTGGGTTTATTTTGGGTGATTTCAGGTTTATTTTTGGGGCTAATTTTGGGTTTATTTTGGGTGATTTTGTGTTTATTTTTGGGTTTAATTTTGGGTTAATTTCAGGGGATTTTGTATTTATTTTTGGGGATAATTTTGGGTTTATTTTGGGTGATTTTAGGTTCGTTTTTGGGGTTAATTTTGGGTTTATTTGGGATGATTTCGGGTTTATTTTTGGGGTTAATTTTGGGTTTATTTGGGCTGATTTTGGGTTTATTTTGTGTTTATTTTTGGGGTTTATTTTGTGTTTATTTTTGGGGTTAATTTCGGGTTAATTTGGTCTGATTTCGGGTTTATTTCGGGTGATTTTGTGTTTATTTTTGGGGTTAATTTTTGGGTTTAATTTCGGGTTTATTTGGGCTGATTTTGGGTTGATTTCTGGTTAATTTGGGCAGATTTTGGGGTTTTTTTGGGTCAATTTGGGCTGATTTTGGGTTGATTTCTGGTTAATTTGGTCTGATTTTGGGGTTAATTTCGGGTTAATTTGGGCTGGTTTTGGGTTTATTTTGGGTTTAATTTCGGGTTAATTTGGGCTGATTCGGGTGAATTTGGGTGATTTTGGGTTGATTTTGGGTGAATTTGGGTGATTTTGGGTGGATTTCGGGTTAATTTGGGCTGATTTTGGTTTAATTATTTCAGGTTAATTTGGGCTGATTTTGGGTGAATTTGGGTGATTTTGGGTTGATTTTGGGTGATTTTGGGTTGATTTTGGATAATTTCAGGTTAATTTGGGCTGATTTTGGGTTAATGTGGGCTGATTTGGGGTTTAATTATTTCAGGTTAATTTGGGCTGATTTTGGGTGAATTTGGCTGATTTGGGTGAATTTGGGTGAATTTGGGTGGATTTCGGGTGATTTTGGGTGGATTTCGGGTTAATTTGGCCGATTTTGGGTGAATTTGGCTGATTTTGGGTGAATTTGGGCTGATTTTGGGCTGATTCCGGGTGAATTTGGGTTGATTTTGGGTGAATTTGGGCTGATTTGGCTGATTTGGGCTGATTTTGGGCTGATTTTGGGTGATTTTGGGCTGATTTGGGCTGATTTTGGGTGAATTTGGGCTGATTTCGGGTGATTTTGGGCTGATTCCGGGTGAATTTTGGCTGATTCGGTTGAATTTGGGCTGATTTTGGGCTGATTTCGGGTTAATTTGGGTTGATTTTGGGTGAATTTGGGCTGATTTCGGGTGATTTTGGGCTGATTGGGCTGATTTTGGGTTGATTTTGGGCTGATTTTTGGGTGAATTTGGGTTGATTTCGGGTGAATTTGGGCTGATTTCGGGTGATTTGGGCTGATTTCGGGTGATTTTGGGCTGATTTGGCTGATTTTGGGCTGACTTGGGTGAATTTGGGTGGATTTCGGATTAATTTGGGCTGATTTCGGGTGATTTTGGGCTGATTTGGCTGATTCCGGGTGAATTTGGGCTGATTTTGGCTGATTTTGGGTGAATTTGGGCTGATTTTGGGTGAATTTGGGCTGAATTTTGGCTGATTTGGGTGATTTTGGGCTGATTTGGGCTGATTTTGGGTGAATTTGGGCTGATTTGGCTGATTTGGGCTGATTTTGGGCTGATTTTGGGTGAATTTGGGCTGATTTGGGCTGATTTGGGGCTGATTTGGCTGATTTTGGGCTGATTCCGGGTTAATTTGGGCTGATTCGGTTGAATTTGGGCTGATTTTGGGTGAATTTTGGCTGATTCGGTTGAATTTGGGCTGATTTGTGTGCTTTGGTGCCCCCAGGAGCGCGGCGCGCGCTGCCCCATGTCCGGCCGGCGGCTGCGCCTGGCCCAGCTGGTCAGTGTCCACTTCACCCCGGCCCAGCGCGGCCTGAGCCCCGCCCGCCTGCTGGCCCGAGCGCCCAGTGACCGCTACGTGTGCGCGCTGACCGGCGACCCGCTGGGCAACGCCACGCCCTGCGCCGTGCTGCGGCCATCGTGAGTGACCACTGAGTGACCACTGACCCCTGAGTGACCACTGACTGACCACTGACCCCTGAGTGACCATTGACTGACCCTGAGTGACCCCCAGTGACCGCTACGTGTGCGCGCTGACCGGCGACCCGCTGGGCAACGCCATGCCCTGCGCCGTGCTGCGGCCATCGTGAGTGACCACTGAGTGACCACTGAGTGACCACTGACCTCTGAGTGACCACTGAGTGACCACTGACCCCTGAGTGACCACTGAGTGACCACTGACCTCTGAGTGACCAATGAGTGACCACTGAGTGACCACTGACCCCTGAGTGACCACTGAGTGACCACTGAGTGACCACTGACCCCTGAGTGACCACTGAGTGACCACTGACCCCTGAGTGACCAATGAGTGACCACTGACTGACCCTGAGTGACCACTGACTGACCCTGAGTGACCAATGAGTGACCACTGATCCCTGAGTGACCAATGAGTGACCAATGAGTGACCCTGAGTGACCATTGACTGACCCCCAGTGACCGCTACGTGTGCGCGCTGACCGGCGACCCGCTGGGCAACGCCACGCCCTGCGCCGTGCTGCGGCCATCGTGAGTGACCACTGAGTGACCACTGAGTGACCAATGAGTGACCACTGACCCCTGAGTGACCAATGAGTGACCATTGACTGACCCTGACTGACCCTGACTGACCCCCAGTGACCGCTACGTGTGCGCGCTGACCGGCGACCCGCTGGGCAACGCCACGCCCTGCGCCGTGCTGCGGCCATCGTGAGTGACCACTGAGTGACCAATGAGTGACCACTGACCCCTGAGTGACCAATGAGTGACCACTGAGTGACCAATGAGTGACCAATGAGTGCCCCTTAGTGACCAATGAGTGACCCCTGAGTGACCCTGAATGACCAATGAGTGACCCCTGAGTGACCAATGAGTGACCCTGAGTGACCAATGAGTGACCCTGAGTGACCCGAGTGACCCTGAGTGACCAATGAGTGACCCCTGAGTGACCAATGAGTGACCCTGAGTGACCAATGAGTGACCCCTGAGTGACCCGAGTGACCCTGAGTGACCAATGAGTGACCCCTGAGTGACCAATGAGTGACCCTGAGTGACCCCTGAGTGACCAATGAGTGACCAATGAGTGACCAATGAGTGACCCCTGAGTGACCCGAGTGACCCTGAGTGACCAATGAGTGCCTCTTAGTGACCAATGAGTGACCAATGAGTGACCACTGCCCGTGTGCCCAGGGCTCAGTGGTCACTGTGGGTCAGTGGTCACTCAGTGGTCACTGGTCACTCAGTGGTCACTCGATGGTCACTTGTCACTCAGTGGTCACTCGGTGGTCACTGTGGGTCAGTGGTCACTCAGTGGTCACTCGGTGGTCACTCCCCAGGGGGGCAGTGGTCACTCAGTGGTCACTCAGTGGTCACTCAGTGGTCACTGTGGGTCACTGGTCACTCGGTGGTCACTCAGTGGTCACTGTGGGTCACTGGTCACTCGGTGGTCACTCGGTGGTCACTCCCCAGGGGGGCAGTGGTCACTCAGTGGTCACTGTGGGTCACTCGGTGGTCACTCAGTGGTCACTCGGTGGTCACAGTGGGTCACTCGGTGGTCACTCGGTGGTCACTGTGGGTCACTCAGTGGTCACTCGGTGGTCACTCGGTGGTCACTGTGGGTCACTCAGTGGTCACTCGGTGGTCACTCAGTGGTCACTCGGTGGTCACTCCCCAGGGGGGCAGTGGTCACTGTGGGTCACTGGTCACTCGGTGGTCACTCGGTGGTCACTCGGTGGTCACTCCCCAGGGGGGCAGTGGTCACTCAGTGGTCACTGTGGGTCACTCGGTGGTCACTCAGTGGTCACTCGGTGGTCACTGTGGGTCACTCGGTGGTCACTCAGTGGTCATTGGTCACTCGGTGGTCACTGGTCACTCGGTGGTCACTCGGTGGTCACTCGGTGGTCACTCCCCAGGGGGGCAGTGGTCACTGTGGGTCAGTGGTCACTCAGTGGTCACTGTGGGTCACTCAGTGGTCACTGTGGGTCAGTGGTCACTGGTCACTCAGTGGTCACTCGGTGGTCACTCTGTCCAGGGGGGCAGTGGTCACTCTGGCCGCAGTCCAGCGCCTGCTCCGTCCGGCCATGCGGGACCCGCTGAGCGGCGCCGCCCTGAGCGAGAGCGACATCATCGAGCTGCAGAGGGTGGGACGGGGGATTTGGGGGGATTTGGGGAATTTGGGGAATTTTGGGGAGTTTTGGGGGATTTTGGGGATTTTTGGGGGGATTTTGGGGGAATTTAGGGGATTTTGGGGGGATTTTTGGGGATTTTTTGAGGGGGATTATGGGGAGTTTGGGATGATTTTGGGGACTTTTGGGGGGATTTTGGGGAGATTTTGCGGATTTTTGGGAATTTTTGGGGGATTTTGGGGGAATTTAGGGGATTTTGCGGGGATTTTTTTGGGGAGTTTTGGGGATTTTTGGGGGGGATTTTTGAGGAGTTGGGGGATTTTGGGAAGATATTGGGGGAGAGTTTGGGGATTTTTGGGGGGATTTTGGGGATTTTTGGGGAGTTTTGAGGGGGATTTTGGGAAGTTTTGGGGATTTTGGGGAGGATTTTTGGGAAGTTGGGGGGATTTTTGGGATTTTGGGGATTCTTGGGGAGTTTTGGGGGGATTTTGGGGGAATTTAGGGGATTTTTGGGGATTTTTTGAGGGGGAGTTTGGGGTGATTTGGGGGATTTTGGGGACTTTTGGAGGGATTTTGGGGAGTTTAGGGGAGATTTTGCAGATTTTTGGGAATTTTTGGGGGGATTTTTGGGGAGATTGGGGGAATTTAGGAGGTTTTGGGGGGATTTTTTGGGGAGTTTTGAGGAGGATTTTGGGGGGGATTTTTGGGTAGTTGGGGGGATTTTGGGAAGATTTTGGGGATTCTTTGGGAGTTTTGGGGGGGATTTTTGGGGATTTTGTGGATTTTTGGGGAGTTTTGGGCATTTTTAGGGGGATTTTGGGGATTTTTGAGAGTTTTAGGGGGATTTTGGGGATTCTTGGGGAGTTTGGGGGGTTTGGGGGATTTTTGTGGGAATTTTGTGGAGATTTTGGGGATTCTTGGGGAGTTTTGGAGAGATTTTGTGAGATTTCGGGGAGTTATGGGGATTTTTGGGGGGATTTTTGGGGAGTTTTGGGGGGAAATTTGGGAAATTTTTGGGGGATTTTTGGGGAGTTTGGGTGATTCTTGGAGAGTTTGGGGGATTTTTGGGGGGATTTTGGGGAGTTTTGGGATTTTGTGGAGATTTTCGGGATTCTTGGGGAGTTTTAGGGATTTTTGGGGGTTTTAGGTGCATTTTGGGGGATTTGGGGAGTTTTGGGGGGAATTTCTGGTATTTTTGGGGGATTTTGGGTGAAACTTTTGGGTTTGGGTTTTGGGGGAAATTCAGAGCAATTTTTGGGCTCTGGGTTGGATTTTGGGTGAAATTTTTCAGGTTTGGGGATCTGGGTTGGATTTTGGGGAGATTTTCGGGGATTTTGGGCTCCGGGTTGGATTTTTGGGGATTTTTGGGCTCCGGGTTGGATTTTTGGGGAGATTTTCGGGGATTTTGGGCTCTGGGCTGGGTTTTGAGTGAAATTTTGGGGATTTCTGGGCTCTGGGTTGGATTTCGGGAATTTTTGGGCTCTGGGTTGGATTTTTGGGGAGATTTTCGGGGATTTTGGGCCCCGGGTTGGATTTTTGGGGATTTTTGGGCTCCGGGTTGGATTTTGGGGGGATTTTGGGCAATTTTGGGGTCCCCCCTCACCCCTTTTCCCCCCCCAGGGCGGGACCGGCTTCGCTGGCGCCGGAGTTTCCCTGGAGGCCAAAAAATCCCGGCCGGTGATGCAGGCCTAGGGGGGACCCCAAAATCCCCCCAAAAACCCCAAATCCCCCCCAAAATCCCCAAATTCCTGTTAATCTTCCCCAAATTCCCATTAATCCCCCCCAAAATCCCTTTAATTCCACCCAAAATCCAGCCTGGAACCCCAAAATCCCCCCAAAATTTCCAAATTCTCATTATTCCCCCCCAAAATCCCGTTAATCCCCCCAAATTCCCATTAATCCCCCCAAATTCCCATTAATCCCCCCCAAATTCCCATTAATCCCCCCAAATTCCCATTAATCCCCCCAAATTCCCATTAATCCCCCCAAATTCCCATTAATCCCCCCCAAATTCCCATTATTCCCCCCCAAATTCCCATTAATCCCCCCAAATTCCCATAATTCCCCCCAAAACCCCCCTGGAACCCCCAGGTCCCATTTCCCCCTCCAAATAAACTCGTTTCACCCCAAAATTTCTGTTTCCGCTCCTTGAACCCCCCAAAAATTTTTTGGGGCGCCCCAAAAACTTCCAAAATTTGGCGGCGCCGTCGCCCTTTTAATTCCCCCCCGTGTGGGCCCCACCCGCGCCTCGCCGCTTTAAGCCACGCCCCCTCCCGCGCCGCAACCAATCAGCGCTCAGCACACCAGCTTTATTAGCATAGTGGGCGTGGCCTCAGTGGGCGACGCCCAATCAGCTTTGGGCAAAAATAAAGTGGGCGGGGCCTCCAGGAAGCCACGCCCATCTCAGGCACAAAAGGGGGGGAGCCCCAACCCCGGAGCTGTCAATCAAACCCGGCTGGCCACGCCCCCTTTTTGGGGAGGGGTCCCCAAAATTTCTGGGCAAGGCGGGGGGGGAGGGGAGGGACCCCCAAAATAAGACACTTGGTGGGGGAGGGGCACCCCCGAAATTTTGGGGGACCCCAACACTCGAAACCCCCAAATTTCAGGGAAAAATCCCCAAATTTTAGGGAAAAATCCCAAATTCTGGGGACGGAAACCCCAAATTTTTGGGTGAACCCCCCCCAAATTTTGACCTGAAAACCCCCGAATTTTCGGGGAAATCCCCAAATTTCAGGGAAAATCCCCAAATTTTGGGATGAACCCCCCCAAATTTTGGGCTAAAACCACACAATTTTGGGGAAAATCCCCAAATTTTGAGCTGAGAACCCCAAATCTTGAGGTGAAACCCCCAAATTTTTGGCTGAAACCTCCAAAATTTCGATCTGAAACCCCGAATTTTTTTCTCCTCTCCCATTTTTTAGGGGCACCCCAAAAATCAATGGGGAGGTTGAAAAATCCTCATTTTAAGGCTTCGAAATTGGGGTTTTTGGGGGTTTTTTTGTGGATTTTTGGGGTTTTTTGGAGGATTTTTGGGGTTTTTTGGGGTTCCCGGATTTTGGGGGATTTTGGGGATTTTTGGGGGGTCACTGGGGTCCCCCCCCAGCAGGCGGGGCCGGGGGAGGTCCCCGAAAATTTCGGGGTCGTCGCCAACCCCAACACCTGAAACCCCCAAATTTTGGGTAAAACCCCCAAATTTTGAGCTGAAAACCCCAAATTTTTGGCTGAAAACCCCAAATTTTTTTCTCCTCCCCCATTTTTTAGGAGCACCTCAAAAATCGATGTGGGGGGTGAAAAATCCTCATTTTAAGGCTTCGAAATTGGGTTTTTTTGGGGTTTTTTGGAGGATTTTGGGGGTTTTTTTGGGGTTGCCGGATTTTGGGGGATTTTGGGGATTTTTGGGGGGTCACTGGGGGTCCCCCCCCAGCAGGCGGGGCCGGGGGAGGTCCCCAAAAATTTCGGGGCCGTCGCCGCCGCCGCGCAGCGCCAGCGCCCGCATCGAGGCCGCGATCCGCTCCAGGTCGGGCGGCGCCTGCGGGAGGGAATTTTGGGAATTTTGGGAATTTTTTGGGGGGTTTGGGGAATGTTCCGAACCCCAAAACGATCCCGAAAAGTTCTGAGGGAACCCAAATTCGGGTTTTGGGGGGGGTGGGATTGTAAAAAAAAAATGAAAAATTCCCCAAAACTCCTCCCAAAATACCCCAAACCCACCATAAAAATTCTATAAAATCCCCCAAAATTCCCCCAAATCCTCCAAAATCCCTCCCAGCCCGCCCCCAGACTCCTCCAGTTCCCCAAAATGCCCCCAAACCCCCTCAAATCCCCCCAAAATCCCCCAAAACTCCCCCCCAAAATATCCTCCAAATGCCCCAAAAATCCTCCAAAAATCCCCCCCCAAATTACCTCCCAATTCCTCCCATAAAAACCCCAAAATCCCCCCAAACCCCCCATAAAAAACCCCAAATTCCCCCAAAATCCCCCATAAAAGCCCCAAATTTTCCCAAATTCCCCCAAATTTCCCCAAATTCCCCCAAAATCCCCCATAAAAGCCCCCAAAACACCCCCTAAAAAACCCAAATCCCCCCAGACCCCCCCAAATCTCCCCAAAATCCCCCAAACCCCCCCAAACCACCCCAAAATCCCCCATAAAACCCCCCAAACCCCCCATAAAAACCCCCAAATTTCCCCATATTCCCCCCAAAACCCCCATAAAAGCCCCCAAACCCCCATAAAAACCCCTAAAAACCCCCAAATTTCCCCAAATCCCCCCAAACCCCCCAAAATCCCCCATAAAACCCACCAAACCCCCCATAAAAATCCCCAAATTTCCCCAAAATGCCCCCAAAATCCCCCATAAAAAACCCCAAATTCCCCCAAGTTCCCCCCAAAATCCCCCATAAAAGCTCCCAAGTCCCCCATAAAAACCCCTAAAAACCCCCAAATTCCCCCAAATTTTCCCAAAAACCCCAAAATTTTCCCAAATTCCCCCCAAAATCCCCCATAAAAGCCCCCAAGTCCCCCACAAAAACCCCTAAAAACCCCTAAATTTCCTCAAATCCCCCCAAACCCCCAAATCCCCCAAATCCCCCCAAAATCCCCCATAAAAGCCCCCAAGTCCCCCACAAAAACCCCCAAATTTCCCAAATTCCCCCAAATCCCCCCCAAAATCCCCCATAAAAGCCCCTGAACCCCCCCCAAAAACCCCCAAATTTTCCCAAAATCCCCCCAAAATCCCCCATAAAAAACCCCAAATCCCCCCAAGTTCCCCCCAAATCCCCCCCAAATCCCCCATAAAAACCCCCAAATTTCCCCAAATTCCCCCAAACCCCCCATAAAAACCCCCAAATTTCCCCAAAATCCCCCCAAAATCCCCCATAAAAGCCCCCAAACCCCCCTAAAAACCCCAAATTACCCCAAATTTCCCAAATTTCCCAGGTCCCGCTGACCTTGGGGGGGTCCCCGCGGGGTCCCGGGGGGTTCCGGGGGCTCCAGCCGGGCACCGACAGCGGCAGCGACCGGGCCAGGGGGGGCCCGGGGGGGCTGCGGGGGGACCCCTCCTCGGGGGGGCTCCCTGGGGGGCAGAAACACAGAAAAACAAAAAAAAACAAAAAAACCCAAAGAAGGGCTGGAAACGGACTAAAATCCATTAAAATCCCGTTAAAATCCATTAAAATCCCTTTAAAATCCATTAAAGTCCCATTAAAATCCATTAAAATCCATTAAAATCCCATTAAAATCCATTAAAGTCCCGTTAAAATTCATTAAAATCCCATTAAAATCCATTAAAATCCATTAAAATCCATTAAAGTCCCATTAAAATCCATTAAAATCCCGTTAAAATCCATTAAAATCCCTTTAAAATCCTTTAAAATCCATTAAAATCCCGTTAAAATCCATTAAAATCCCATTAAAATCCATTAAAATCCCATTAAAATCCATTAAAGTCCCGTTAAAATTCATTAAAATCCCTTTAAAATCCATTAAAATCCCGTTAAAATCGATTAAAATCCCTTTAAAATTCATTAAAATCCATTAAAATCCATTAAAATCCCGTTAAAATCGATTAAAATCCCTTTAAAATCCATTAAAATCCATTAAAATCCCGTTTAAATTGATTAAAATCCCATTAAAATCCATTAAAATCCATTAAAATCCCGTTAACTGCCCGTTAAAATTGATTAAAATCCCGTTAAAATTGATTAAAATCCCGTTAAAATCCCATTAAAATCCCGTTAAAATTGATTAAAATGCCATTAAAATCCCATTAAGATCACTTAAAATCCCCTTAATTGCCTGTTAAAATTGATTAAAATCCCGTTAAAATCCCGTTAAAATCGATTAAAATCCTGTTAAAATCCCGTTAAGATTGATTAAAATCCTGTTAAAATCCCATTAAAATCGCTTAAATTCCCGTTAACTGCCCGTTAAAATTGATTAAAATCCTGTTAAAATCCCATTAAAATTGATTAAAATCCTGTTAAAATCCCATTAAGATCACTTAAAATCCCGTTAACTGCCCGTTAAAATTGATTAAAATCCCATTAAGATCCCGTTAAAATCACTTTAAATTAGCTTAAAATCCCATTAAAATTGCGCAAAATCCTGTTAAAATCGCTTAAAATCGCTTAAAATCCCGTTAAAATCCCGTTAAAATTGATTAAAATCCTGTTAAAATCCCATTTTACCTCCCCCCCCCCAAATTTTTGCACCCCCCCAAATTTTACCCCAAATTTTTGCCCCTCCCACCCCCAAATTTTCTCCCCCACCCCAAATTTTGCCCCTCCCCCCAAATTTTCTTCCTTTTACCCCAAATTTTTTCCAAAATTTTCGTTTCCCCCCCAAATTTTTCCCCTCCCACCCCAAATTTTTGCCTTTACCCCCAAAAATTTTACCCCCACCCCAATTTTACCCCAAATTTTGAGTCCCCACCCCAAAATTTTCTCCCCCCACCCCAAATTTTTCCCAACCCCCCGAATTTCCTTCCTTTTACCCAACTTTTGCCCAAAATTGTCGTTTTTCCCCCCAAATTTCCGCCCCTCCCCCACCGTCGGGGCTCTCCCAGTCCGGCTCCTCCTCGTCGCCGCCCCTCCCCCACTCCTCGTCCATCAGGAACAGCCCTGGGGGACCCCAAAATAGCCAAAATTAGCCAAAATTACCCAAAAAACCCCAAAATTATCCAAAATTACCCCAGATTACCCAAAACCCCCCAAAATTACCCAAAAAACCCCAAAATTACCCAAAACCCCCCAAAATTACCCAAAAAACCCCAAAATTAACCCCCCAAAATCACCCGGGACTCCCCAAAATATCCCAAAATATCCAAAATTACCCCAAAATCCCCAAAATTACCCCAAAATCCCCAAAATTACCCAAAAAAACCCAAAATTACCCAAAAAACCCCAAAATTAACCCCTCAAAATCGCTCGGGACTCCCCAAAATATCCCAAATTATCCCAAATTACCCCAAATTATCCTCAGACCCCCAAAATTACCCAAACCCCCCAAATTACCTAAAACCCCCCAAAATTACCCAAAAAACCCCAAAATTACCCCAAAACCCCCAAAATTACCCAAAAAACCCCAAAATTAACCCCCCCAAATCACCCGGGACCCCCCCAAAATATCCCAAATTATCCCAAATTACCCCAAATTATCCTCAGACCCCCAAAATTACCCCAAAATTACCCAAAAAACCCCAAAATTACCCAGAAAACCCCAAAATTACCCCAAAAAACCCCAAATTACCCCAAAAAAACCCAAAATTAACCCCCCAAAATCACCCGGGACTCCCCAAAATATCCCAAATTATCCAAAATTACCCCAAAATCCCCAAAATTACCCAAAAAAACCCAAAATTACCCAAAAAACCCCAAAATTAACCCCTCAAAATCGCTCTGGACTCCCCAAAATATCCCAAATTATCCCAAAATACCCCAAATTATCCTCAGACCCCCAAAATTACTCCAAAATTACCCAAACCCCCCCAAAATTACCCAAAAAACCCCAAAATTACCCAAAAAATCCCCAAATTACCCCAAAACCCCCAAAATTACCCCAGAACACCCAAAATTACCCAAAAAAAACCCAAAATTACCCAAAAACGCCCAAAATTCCCCAAATCCCCCAAACCTCCCCAAAATCTCCCCAAATTCCCAAAATTTTCCCTCAAATCCACCCAAAACGTCCCAAAATTCCCCCCAAATCTCCCAAAATTCTCCAAAATCCCCTCAAAATTCCCCCAAGATTCCGCCAAAATCCCCCAAAATTCCCAAAAATTCCCCCAAATTTCCAAAAATCTCCCCAAAATTCCCAAAAATCTCCCCTAATCCCCCCAAAATTCCCCGAATCTCCCAAAATTCTCCAAAATCCCTCCAAAATTCCCCCCAAATCACCCCAAAATCCCCAAAATTCCCCAAAATCTCCCCTAATCCCCCCAAAATCACCCCAAAATCCCCCCAAAATTCCCCCAAATCCCCCCAAAATTCCCCCAAAAAATCTCCCAAAAATTCCCCCAAAATCCCCCAAATCCCCCCAAAACTCCCCAAAATTCCCAAAATCTCTGAAAATTCCCAAAAATCCCCCCAAATTCCCCTCCCCCTCACCGATGACGTCACTGGGCGCCGCCCCCTCCCCCCCCCTCCTCCGGGGGGGGGTCGCGGGTTTTGGGGGGTCCCGGGCGCGATTTTGGGGCGAATTCGGGCGAATTTGGGGCATTTTCGGGGCCGTTTTGGGCGGTTTTTTTGGGGGGTCCCAGGGGAGATTCGGGGGAATTTTGGGGGAAATTTGGGGTGAAAATGCAGAATTTAGGGGAAAAATTTGGGGTGAAAATTGGGGATTTTGGGGAGGATTTAGGGGTGAAAATTGGGGATTTTGGGGAGAAATTGGAGGATTTTGGGGAGGATTTAGGGGAAAATTTTGGGGTGAAAAAGGAGCAGTTTGGGGAAGATTTTGGGGTGAAAATGGAGGATTTAGGGGAGGATTTTGGGGCTGATTTTGGGGTGCAAACGGAGAATTTTGGGGCTCATCTTGGGGCTGGTTTTGGGGAGAAAATGGAGGAATTTGGGGAGGATTTTGGGGAGAAAACTGAGAATTTTGGGTTGAAAATTGAGAATTTTGGGGAGAAAATTGAGAATTTTCGGGAGGATCTTGGGGAGAAAATTGAGAATTTTGGGGAGGATTTTGGGGCTGATTTTGGGGCGAAAACTGACAATTTTGGGGAGGATTTTGGGGTGAAAAAGGCAGATTTTGGGGTGAAAAAGGCGGATCTGGGGGCTGATTTTGGGGTGAAAAAGGCAGATTTGGGGGCTGGTTTTGGGGCTGATTTTGGGGTGAAAAAGGCGGATTTTGGGGCGGATTTTGGGGTGAAAAAGGCGGGTTTTGGGGCTGATTTTGGGGTGAAAAAGGCGGATTTGGGGGCTGATTTTGGGGTGAAAAAGGCGGATTTTGGGGCGGATTTTGGGGCGGATTTTGGGGCAGATTTTGGGGTGAAAAAGGCGGATTTTGGGGAGGATTTTGGGGTGAAAAAGGCGGATTTTGGGGCGGATTTTGGGGTGAAAAAGGCGGGTTCTGGGGCTGATTTTGGGGTGAAAAAGGCGGATTTTGGGGCTGATTTTGGGGTGAAAAAGGCGGATTTTGGGGCGGATTTTGGGGTGAAAAAGGCGGATTTTGGGGCGGATTTTGGGGTGAAAAAGGCGGGTTTTGGGGCGGGTTTTGGGGCGGATTTTGGGGCAGATTTTGGGGTGAAAAAGGCGGATTTTGTGGCAGATTTTGGGGTGAAAAAGGCGGATTTTGGGGCGGATTTTGGGGTGAAAAAGGCGGGTTTTGGGGCGGATCTGGGGGCGGATTTTGGGGTGAAAAAGGCGGGTTTTGGGGCGGATTTTGGGGTGAAAAAGGCGGGTTCTGGTGCAGATTTTGGGGTGAAAAAGGCGGATTTTGGGGCGGATTTTGGGGTGAAAAAGGCGGATTTTGGGGCGGATTTTGGGGTGAAAAAGGCGGATTTTGGGGCGGATTTTGGGGTGAAAAAGGCGGGTTTTGGGGCGGATTTTGGGGCGGATTTTGGGGTGAAAAAGGCGGGTTCTGGGGCTGATTTTGGGGCGGATTTTGGGGTGAAAAAGGCGGGTTCTGGGCCCGCCGCAGCAGCTCCCGCTGGATGCGGGGCAGGAATTTTCGGGTGGCCTCGCCCAGGGGTCCCGGGCCGTGCTGCAGCCACGCCCCGCCCCCCCCGGGGCCCCCCCAGCACCCCAAAACCGCCACGTCGGGACCCCCGGGACCCCCCCGGAACCCCTCGGCCGCCGCCACCAGCGCGGCCCAGAGCGGGGGGAGGGGCTCGGGGGGGGGAGGGGAGGACATGGGGGGTCTGGGGGGGTGTTGGGGGGTCCTGGGGGGATTTGGGGGGGAGTTGGGGGGATTTGGGGGGATTTGGGGGGTCCTGGGGCGGATTTGGGGGGGAGTTGGGGGGAGTTGGGGGGTCCTGGGGGGGAGTTGGGGGGTCCTGCGGGGGTTTGGGGGGGGTTTGGGGGGGATTTGGGGGGAATTTGGGGGGTCCTGGGGGGGATTTGGGGGGTCCTGGGGGGGTTTGGGGGGGAGTTGGGGGGGGTTTGGGGGGTCCTGGGGGGATTTGGGGGGGTCCTGGGAGGGGTTTGGGGGGGAGTTGGGGGGTCCTGGGGGGGATTTGGGGGGGTCAGGGGGGGATTTGGGGTGTTCTGGGGGGATTTGGGGGGGAGTTGGGGGGGATTTGGGGAGGATTTGGGGGGATTTGGGGGGTCCTGGGGGGGATTTGGGGGGTCCTGGGGGGGTCCGGGAGGGATTTGGGGGGTCCTGGGGGGATTTGGGGGGGTTTGGGGGGATTTGGGGGGGAGTTGGGGGCTCCTGGGGGGATTTGGGGGGTCCTGGGGGGGTCCGGGGGGGATTTGGGGGCTTTGGGGGAGAGTTGGGGGGGGTCCTGAGGGGATTTGGGGGGTTTAGGGGGAAATTGGGGGGTCCTGGGGGGGGCTGAGGGGTCCTAGAGGGGATTTGGGGGGTCCTGTGGGAATTTAGGGGGGTTTGGGTTGGATTTGGGGGTCCTGGGGGGGTCTGGGGGGGATTTGGGGGGTCCTGGGAGGGTTTGGGGGGTCCTGGGGGGATTTAGGGGGAATTTGGGGGGGGGATTTAGGGGGGTTTGGTGGGCAGTTAAGAGGGGTACCGAGGGGATTTTGGGGGGTCCTGGAGGGGATTTTGGGGGGTCCAGGGGGGGGTTGGGGGGGGGGGTTGGGGTCCCGGGGGGATCACGCGGGGATTTGGGGGGGGGGGAAAGGGGAAAATTTGGGGTAAAAAAGGGAATTTTGGGGTAAAAAAAGGGAATTTTGGGCTCCCGGGGCGGATTTTAGGGGTCCCGGAGGGGGATTGGGGGGTGAAAAAAGGGAATTTTGGGGTAAGAAAGGGAAATTAGGGATAAAAAAGGGGAATTTGGGGTAGAAAAGGGGAATTTGGGGTAGAAAAGGGGAATTTGGGGTAAAAAAAGGGAATTTGGGGTAGAAAAGGGGAATTTTGGGGTAAAAAAAGGGAATTTGGGGTAAAAAAAGGGAATTTGGGGTAGAAAAGGGGAATTTGGGGTAAGAAAGGGGAATTTTGGGGTAAAAAGGGAATTTTGGGGTAAGAAAGGGAAATTAGGGATAAAAAGGGGGAATTTGGGGTAGAAAAGGGGAATTTGGGGTAAAAAAAGGGAATTTGGGGTAAGAAAGGGGAATTAGGGATAAAAAAGGGGAATTTGGGGTAGAAAAGGGGAATTTGGGGTAAAAAAAGGGAATTTGGGGGTGAGAAAGGGAAATTAGGGATAAAAAAGGGGAATTTGGGGTAGAAAAGGGGAATTTTGGGGTAAAAAAAGGGAATTTGGGGTCGCGGTCGCGGGGGCCGCCCCCGAGATGGCGGCGGAGGAAGGGGCGGGGCCAGGAGCGGAATGGGCGGGGCCAAGGGGGAACCAACCAATGGCGGCGCGGCTTTGCGTGGGGGCGTGGCCAGGAGGGGGCGGGGTTTATGCAAAACGCGGCGGATTCCGCGGCTCCCATTGGTCAGGGGGCGGGGTGGGCGTGGCTAAAGGGGAGGGAGAGTGGGCGTGGCTTCCGCGGGAGGGGCATGGCCCCGCGGGTTTCATTGGTCGGTGGGCGGAGTGGCGCCGGAAGTGGGCGGGGCCAGAGGCGGAAGCGGAAGCGGGGGCGCGGCCATGGAGGAGGCGGCGGGAGGGAGGGTGAGGCCGCCCCTCCCCCACCCCCCGAAAAAAACCCAAATTCCCCCAAAATATCCCCAAAATTCCACCAAATTCCCAAAAATCCCCAAAATATCCCCAAAATTCCACCAAAATCCCCCAAAATATCCCCAAAATTCCACCAAATTCCACAAAATTCCACCAAATTCCCAAAAATATCCCCAAAATCCCCCAAAATCCCCCAAAATATCCCCAAAATTCCACCAAATTCCACAAAATCCCCCAAAATATCCCCAAAATTCCACAAAATTCCCCCAAAATCCCCCAAAATATCCCCAAAATTCCCCAAAAATCCCCCAAAATATCCCCAAAATCCCCCAAAATATCCCCAAAATTCCACCAAATTCCCAAAAATATCCCCAAAAATATCCCCAAAATTCCCCAAAATATCCCCAAAATTCCACAAAATTCCCCAAAATATCCCCAAAATTCCCAAAATCTCCCCAAAATCTTCCCAAAAATCTCAAAAAAATCCCAAAAATCTCCCCTAAATATCCCCAAAATTCCACAAAATTCCACAAAATATCCCCAAAATTCCCAAAAATCTCAAAATTCCACGAAATCTCCAAAAATCTCCCCAAAATTCCCAAAAATATCCCCAAAATTCCACAAAATTCCCCAAAATATCCCCCAACATTCCCAAAATCTCCCGAAAATATCCCCAAAAATCTCAAAATCTCCCCAAAATCTTCCCAAAAATCTCCCCTAAATATCCCCAAAATTCCACAAAATTCCACAAAATATCCCCAAAATTCCCAAAAATATCCCCAAAATTCCGCAAAATTCCCCAAAAAATCCCCCCAAATTCCCAAAATCTCCTGAAAATATCCCCAAAATTCCCAAAATCTCCCCAAAATCTCCCCAAAATCCCCAAAAATTCCCCCAAATCCCTCCAAATTTCCCCAGAATTCCCCAAAAACTCCCCAAAATCCCCCAAAATCCCTCCCAAAATTCCCCCACGATTCCCTAAATCTCCCCAAAATTCACCCAAATCCCCCAAAATTCCCAAAATCCCCGGAAATTCCCACAAATCCTTCCAAAATTCCCCCCAAATCCCTCCAAAACTCCCAAAATTCACCCAAATCCCCCAAAATCACCCAAAAATCCACCAAAATCCCCGAAATTCATCAACAACTCCTGAAAATTCCCCCAAATCCCCGAAAATTCACAGAATTCCCAAAAATTCCTCCCAAAATCCCACCAAAAATTTCCCAAAATTCCCCAAATCCCCCCCAAATTCCCCAAAAATCCCCCAAACCCCCAAAATCACCCCAAAATCCCCAAATTCCACAAAATCTCCCAAATCCCTAAAAACTTCCTGAAAATCCTCCCAAAATTCCCAAAAATTCCCCAAAATTCCCCCCAAAATTTCCCCAAAATCCCCAAAAAATCCCCCCAAAACCCCAAAGTCACCTAAAAATCCCCCAAAATCCCCAAAATTCTTAAAATCCCACAAAATTTCTCCAAAATTCTCCAAGAACTTCCAAAAACTCTGAAAAAATCTCTCAAAAATTCCCCAAAATCCCCCAAAAACTTCTCCAAAATCCTCCCAAAATTCCCCAAATCGACCCAAAATTTTCCAAATACCCCCAAAAGTCTCCAAAATTCCCCAGTGACCCCTGGGTGACCCCTGGGTGACCCCAGTGACCCCTGGGTGACCCCAATGACTCCTGGGTGACCCCGGGGTGACCCCGGGGTGACCCCTGTGACCCCTGGGTGACCCCTGTGACCCCTGGATGACCCAAATGACCCCTGGGTGACCCCAATGACCCCAATGACCCCAATGACCCCATGGTGACCCCATGGTGACCCCAATGACCCCATGGTGACCCCATGGTGACCCCTGGCTGACCCCAATGACCCCATGGTGACCCCAATGACCCCAATGACCCCATGGTGACCCCAGTGACCCCAATGACCCCAATGACCCCAATGACCCCATGGTGACCCCAGTGACCCCAATGACCCCAATGACCCCAATGACCCCAGTGACCCCATGGTGACCCCAATGACCCCATGGTGACCCCAGTGACCCCATGGTGACCCCAATGACCCCAGTGACCCCAATGACCCCAATGACCCCATGGTGACCCCAGTGACCCCATGGTGACCCCATGGTGACCCCAGTGACCCCAATGACCCCTTGCTGACCCCATGGTGACCCCAATGACCCCAGTGACCCCAATGACCCCAGTGACCCCATGGTGACCCCAATGACCCCTTGCTGACCCCATGGTGACCCCAGTGACCCCAGTGACCCCAGTGACCCCATGGTGACCCCAATGACCCCAGTGACCCCAATGACCCCATGGTGACCCCAGTGACCCCATGGTGACCCCAATGACCCCAGTGACCCCAATGACCCCATGGTGACCCCAGTGACCCCATGGTGACCCCAGTGACCCCATGGTGACCCCATGGTGACCCCAGTGACCCCATGGTGACCCCATGGTGACCCCAATGACCCCATGGTGACCCCAGTGACCCCATGGTGACCCCAATGACCCCAGCTGACCCCATGGTGACCCCATGGTGACCCCAATGACCCCATGGTGACCCCAGTGACCCCATGGTGACCCCATGGTGACCCCAATGACCCCAGTGACCCCATGGTGACCCCAGTGACCCCAATGACCCCATGGTGACCCCAATGACCCCAATGACCCCATGGTGACCCCAATGACCCCAGTGACCCCATGGTGACCCCTGGCTGACCCCAATGACCCCCAGCTGACCCCAATGACCCCATGGTGACCCCAATGACCCCAGTGACCCCATGGTGACCCCTGGCTGACCCCAATGACCCCCAGCTGACCCCAATGACCCCAATGACCCCATGGTGACCCCAATGACCCCATGGTGACCCCAGTGACCCCCGGCTGACCCCATGGTGACCCCAGTGACCCCTGTTTGACCCCTGTTTGACCCCGGCTGTTCCCGCCCCTCCCCCCAGGTGCTGCTGGCCCTGCCCGCGGCTGTTCCGGGGCCCCTCCCCCCGCGGCTGCACGGGGAGCTGCGCCTGCGCGCGCCCGTGGGTGCGGCTTGGACTGGGTATACTGGGTTATACTGGGTTATACTGGGTTATACTGGTTAGACTGGTTAGACTGGGTTATACTGGTTAGACTGGTTATACTGGGAGGGACTGGTTAGACTGGTTAGACTGGGAGGGACTGGTTAGACTGGTTAGACTGGGTTATACTGGGAGGGACTGGTTAGACTGGTTAGACTGGTTACACTGGGAGGGACTGGTTAGACTGGTTATACTGGGAGGGACTGGTTAGACTGGTTATACTGGTTTATACTGGGTTATACTGGGGGGGACTGGTTAGACTGGTTAGACTGGTTACACTGGTTTATACTGGGTTATACTGGGAGGGACTGGTTGGACTGGTTAGACTGGTTATACTGGGAGGGACTGGGAGGGACGGGTTGGACTGGTTAGACTGGTTGGACTGGTTATACTGGGTTATACTGGGAGGGACTGGTTAGACTGGTTAAACTGGGAGGGACTGGTTGGACTGGTTAGACTGGTGGGGACGGGTTAGACTGGTTAGACTGGTTAGACTGGTGTGGACTGGTTAGACTGGGAGGGACTGGTTAGACTGGTTAGACTGGGAGGGACTGGTTAGACTGGTTAGACTGGTTGGACTGGTGTGTACTGCTGTGTACTGGTGTGTACTGGTTATACTGGTTATACTGGTTATACTGGTTATACTGGTGTGTACTGGTGTGGACTGGTTTGGACTGGTTTGTACCGGTTTATACTGGTTTATACTGGGAGGGACTGGGGGGAACTGGGAGGGAACTGGGAGTGAACTGGGGGGGACTGGTTTGTACTGGTTTATACTGGGATGGACTGGGAGGGGATTGGGTTGTACTGGTTTGTACTGGTTTATACTGGTTTGTACTGGTTTATACTGGGAGGGACTGGGAGGGGATTGGGTTGTACTGGTTTGTACTGGTTTATACTGGTGTGTACTGGTTTATACTGGGAGGGACTGGGAGGGACTGGTGTGTACTGGGTTATACTGGTCTGTACTGGTCCATACTGGTCCATACTGGTTCGTACTGGTCCATACTGGTCCATACTGGTTTGTACTGGTTTATACTGGTTTGTACTGGTTTATACTAGTTTTTGCTGGTTCATACTAGTCCATTTTGGTCTATACTGGTCCGTACTGGTCCATACTGGTCCGTACTGGTTTATACTGGTCCATACTGGTCTGTACTAGTTTATACTGATTTATACTGGTCTGTACTGGTTTATACTGGTTTATACTGGTCCATACTGGTCCATACTGGTCTGTACTGGTCCATACTGGTCCGTACTGGTCCATACTGGTCCATACTGATCTGTACTGGTCCATACTGGTCCATACTGGTCTGTACTGGTTCCGCAGCCCCAGGACCTGGTGCTGGAATGGGAACCCCTGGAGGGGAACTGGGAACCCCCCGAGGAGACGGTGAGACCCCAAAACATCCCAAAATAACCCCAAAAAAACCCCAAAATAACCCCAAAATAACCCCAAAACATCCCAAAATAACCCCAAAAAACCCAAAAAAAACCCCAAAATAACCCCAAAACATCCCAAAATAACCCCAAAATGACCCAAAATAACCCAAAAAAACCCAAAAAACCCCCAAAAATAACCCCAAAATAACCCAAAAAATACCCCCAAAAAAGCCCAAAATAACCCCAAAAAAACCCCAAAATAACCCCAAAAAATCCCCCCAAAATTCCCCCAAATTTTTCCAATTTACCCCAAAATTTACCCCAAAATTCCCACAAATTTCCCCTAAATCCCCCCAAAATCCCCCAACTTTCCCAAATTTCCCCAATTTTCCCTGAAATTCCCCAAAAATCCCCCAAATTTGCCTTAAATTTCCCAAAATTCCCCCAAATTTCCCCAATTCTCCCTGAAATTCCCCAAAATTCCCCCAAATTTCCCCTAAATCCCCCCAAAATCCCCCAAATTTCCCCAAATTTCCCCAATTCTCCCTGAAATTCCCCAAAAATCCCCACAAATCTCCTCCAATTCTCCCGAAATTTTCTGAAATTTCCCCAAATTTACCCCAAAACTCCCCGAATTTCCCCCAAAATTCCTCCAGATTTCCCAAAATTCTCCCAAAATTCCCCAAAATTCCCCAATTTCCCCTGAAATTCCCCCAAAATCCTCCAAATTTTCCCCCAATTTGCCCAAAATTCCCCAAAATCCCCAAAATTCCCCAATTTTCCCTGAAATTCCCCAAAAATCCCCCCAAATCTCCCCCAATTTTCTGAAATTTCCCCAAAATTCCCCCAAAATCCCCATATCTTCCCAAAATTCCCCCAAAATTTTCCAATTTACCCCAAAATTTACCCCATAACTCCCCCAAATTTCCCCAGAATCCCGCAAAAATCCCCCAACTTTCCCAAAATTCCCCAATTTTCCCTGAAATTCCCCAAAAATCCCCCTAAATCTCTCCCAATTCTCCCCAGATTTTCCCAATTTCCCCCAAAATCCCCAAAATTCCCCAAAATTCCCCAAATTTCCCCCAAAATTCCCGAATTTTCCCAGGAGCCGCCCGACCCCGGCTTCGAGCCCGACTGGGCCGTGCTGAGCCCCCCCCGGCCCCGCCCCGGTACCCAGCGGGATTCGGGGGAAATTTGGGAAATTTTGGGAAATTTCGGGAAAATTGGGAATTTTGGGAAATTAGGGGCAATTTTGGGGAAAATTTGGGAAGTTTTGGGGATTTTGTGGGAATTTCGGGGGAATTTTGGGGAAGATTTGGGAAGTTTTGGGGGAATTTGGGGGGATTTTGGGGAAATTTCAGGGGAAATTGGGGGAATTTTGGGGCAATTTTGGGGAAAACTTGGGGGATTTGGGGAGAATTTTGGGGATTTTAGGGGAAAATTGGGGAAAATTGGAGGATTTCAGGGAAATTTGGGAAGTTTTGGGAAATTTGGGGGAAATTTGGGAACATTTGGGGGAATTTTGGGGAAAATTTGGGAAGTTTTGGGAAATTTTGGGGAAAATTGGGGAAATTTTGGGGGAATTTTGGGACATTTGGGGAATTTTGGGGGAAATTTGGGAAGTTTTGGGTATTTTGGGGGGATTTTGGGAATTTTGGGAACATTGGGGGGAATCTGGGGGGATTTTGGGGAACTTTGGGACATTTGGGGAATTTTGGGGAAAATTTGGGAAAAATTTGGGAAGTTTTGGGGATTTTGGGGGAATTTTAGGAACATTGGGGGGAATTTGGGGGGATTTTGGGGGAATTTTGGGAAATTTGGGGAATTCAGGGAAAAATTGGGGGGATTTTATGGAGGTTTGGGAAAAATTTGAAGAAATTTTGGGGAATTTTGGGAAATTATGGGGGAATTTCAGAGGAATTTTGGGGGAAAATTTTGGGACTTTGGAGGAGAATTGGGAGATTTTGGAGGGAAATTTTGAGGAGAAAAAATGGGAAAAATTTTGCCGATTTTTGGGCGATTTTGGAGCTGATTTTTGGGTGAATTTTGCTGATTTTTGGCTGATTTCAGATCCAATTTTTGGGTAAATTTTACTGATTTTTGGGCAATTTCAGAGTTGATTTTTGGGGTAATTTTGCTGATTTTTCGCTGAATTTTGCTGATTTTTGGCTGATTTCAGTGGGATTTTTTTAGCGATTTCTGTGGGATTTTTAGGCGATTTTGGAGCTGATTTTTGGGTGAAATTTCTCGATTTTTGGTGGGTTTTTTGGTGATTTTTGGGCGATTTTGGAGCCGATTTTTGGGTGAAATTTCCCGATTTTTGGTGGTTTTTTTGGTGATTTTTGGGCAATTTCGGAGCCTATTTTTGGTAAATTTTACCAATTTTTGGTAGGTTTTTTGCCGACTTTTGGACGATTTTGGAGCTGATTTTTTGGTGAATTTGCTGATTTTTGGGCGATTTCAGAGCGGATTTTTGGGTGAAATTTCCCCATTTTTGGGTGAATTTTGGTGATTTTTGGCTGATTTCGGAGCCGATTTTTGGGTGAAATTTGCCCATTTTTGGTGGTTTTTTTGGTGATTTTTGGGCAATTTTGGAGCTGATTTTTGGGTGAAATTTGCCCATTTTTGGTGGTTTTTTGGTGATTTTGGGGCGATCTCGGAGCCGATTTTTGGTGTTTTTTTGGTGATTTTTGGGCGATTTCGGCGCCGATTTTTGGGCGATTTCGGCGCTGATTTTTGGGTGGAATTTGCCCATTTTTGGTTCGTTTCCAGGCTGGGCCGGGGGGTTCTCGCTGCCCCTGCGGGAGCTGCGGGGGGATTTTTGGGTGAAATTTCCCGATTTTTGGTGGTTTTTTTGGTGATTTTTGGGCGATTTCGGAGCCGATTTTTGAGTTAAATTTCTTGATTTTTGGTGGTTTTTTCGGTGATTTTTTGGGCGATTTCGGCGCCGATTTTTGGGTGAAATTTGCCCATTTTTGGTGGTTTTTTTGGTGATTTTTGGGCGATTTCGGCGCCGATTTTTGGGTGGAATTTGCCTATTTTTGGTTCATTTCCAGGCTGGGCCGGGGGGTTCTCGCTGCCCCTGCGGGAGCTGCGGGGGCGGTTTTGGGTTAAATTTCTCAATTTTTGGTGGTTTTTTTGGTGATTTTTGGGCAATTTCGGCGCCGATTTTTGGGCGATTTTGGCGCCGATTTTTGGGTTAAATTTCTCCATTTTTGGTTCGTTTCCAGGCTGGGCCCGGGGGTTCTCGCTGCCCCTGCGGGAGCTGCGGGGGGATTTTTGGGTGAAATTTCTCCATTTTTGGTTCGTTTCCAGGCTGGGCCCGGGGGTTCTCGCTGCCCCTGCGGGAGCTGCGGGGGCTCCGCCGGGGCCCCCCCGGGCCGGGCCCCCCAATTTTGGAGCTGCTGCCCCGGGGGGGGCCCCGCCCCCCCCCCCTGCGCCTCCCCCGGGGGGGGCTCCGAAAACTCCGGAGACTTTTGGGGTCACGACTGCGCCCGTGAGTCACCCCCGAAAAACACCCCAAAAACCTGCCAAAAACCCCAAAAACCCCAAAAATCCACCCAAAAACCCCCCAAAAACCCTCCCAAAAACACCCCAAAAATCCTCCCAAAAACACCCCAAAAACCCTCCCCAAAAACCCCAAAAATCCACCCAAAAATACCCCAAAAATCCACCTAAAAACACCCCAAAAATCCACCCAAAAATACCCCCAAAACCCTCCCCAAAAACCCCAAAAATCCACCTAAAAACACCCCAAAAATCCACCCCAAAAACACCCCAAAAACCCTCCCCATAAACCCCAAAAATCCACCCAAAACCACCCAAAAATCCACCCCAAAAATCCCCTGAAAAATACCCCAAAAATCCACCCAAAAACCCTCCCCAAAAACCCCAAAATACCCTAAAAATCCTCCCCAAAAACCCCAAAATACCCCAAAAATCCTCCCCAAAACCCCAAAAATCCACCCAAAAACACCCCAAGAACACTCCCCAAAATCCCCAAAATCCACCCGAAAACACCCCAAAAACCCTTCCCAAAAAACCTCCCCAAAAACCCCAAAAATCCACCCAAAAAATACCCCAAAAATCCTCCCAAAAACCCTCCCCAAAAATCCCCAAAATCCACCGAAAAATACCCCAAAAACCCCAAAGTACCCCAAAAATCCTCCCCAAAAACCCCCAAAATCCACCCAAAAACACCCCAAAAACCCTCCCCAAAAACCCCAAAAATCCACCCAAAAACACCCCAAAAATCCACCCCAAAAACCCCAAAAATCCACCCAAAAATACCCCAAAAATCCTCCCAAAAACCCCAAAAATCCACCCAAAAACACCCCAAAAATCCACCCGAAAAACACCTTAAAAACCCTCCCCAAAAACCCCAAAAATCCTCCCAAAAATACCCCAAAAACCCTCCCCAAAACCCCAAAAATCCCCTGAAAAATACCCCAAAAATCCTCCCAAAAACCCTCCCCAAAAACCTGCCAAAACCCCCAAAAATACCCCAAAAATCCACCCAAAAATACCCCAAAAATCCACCCAAAAATACCCCAAAAACCCTCCCAAAAACACCCCAAAAATCCTCCCAAAAACACCCCAAAAACCCTCCCCAAAAACCCCAAAAATCCACCCAAAAACACCCCAAAAACCCTCCCCAAAAACCCCCAAAATACCCCAAAAATCCTCCCAAAAACACTCCAAAAACCCTCCCCAAAAACCCCAAAAATCCACCCAAAAAACCCCAAAAATCCACCTAAAAACACCCCAAAAATCCACCTGAAAATACCCCAAAAACCCTCCCCAAAAACCCCAAAAATCCTCCCAAAAATACCCCAAAAACCCTCACCAAAAACCCCAAAAATCCACCCAAAAACACCCCAAAAATCCACCCAAAAACACCCAAAAATCCTCCCAAAAACACCAAAAATACCCCAAAAATCCACCCAAAAACCCCCCAAAAACCCTCCCCAAAAACCCCAAAAATCCACCCAAAAACACCCCAAAAACCTGCCGAAAACCCCAAAAATACCCCAAAAATCCTCCCAAAAACACCCCAAAAACCCTCCCCATAAACCCCAAAAATCCACCCGAAAATCCCCTAAAAACCCTCCCCAAAAACCCCAAAAATACCCTAAAAACCCTCCCAAAAACCCCCCAAAAACCCTCCCCAAAAACCCCAAAAATCCACTCAAAAATACCCCAAAAATCCCCTGAAAAATACCCCAAAAATCCTCCCAAAAACCCCAAAATCCACCCGAAATTACCCTAAAAAGTCTCCCCAAAAACCCCCAAAAATACCCCAAAACCCCAGAGACCCCCGGGACCCCTCCCCAATTTCAGGGACCCCTCCCCAATTCCGGGGACCTCTCCCCAATTTAGGGACCCCTCCCCAATTTAGGGACCCCTCCCCAATTTGGGGACCCCTCCCCAATTTCGGGACCCCTCCCCAATTTGGGGACCCCTCCCCAATTCCGGGACCCCTCCCCAATTTTGGGGACCCCTCCCCAATTTCAGGGACCCCTCCCCAATTTTGGGGACCCCTCCCCAATTTCAGGGACCCCTCCCCAATTTTGGGACCCCTCCCCAATTTTGGGGACCCCTCCCCAATTTTGGGACCCCTCCCCAATTTCAGGGACCCCTCCCCAATTTTGGGACCCCTCCCCAATTTTGGGGACCCCTCCCCAATTTTGGGACCCCTCCCCAATTTGGGGACCCCTCCCCAATTTTGGGACACCTCCCCAATTTGGGGACCCCTCCCCAATTTCAGGGACCCCTCCCCAATTTCAGGGACCCCCGGGACCCCCGGCTGCTGCTCCTGGAGCCCCCCGCGCCCCCCCTGGAGCCCGGCCTGGTCACCGTGAGCACCCCAAAATTTGAGGGGGGGTCCCCAAAAATGGGGAGGGGGTCCCCAAAAATGGGGAGGGGGTCCCAAAGTTGGGGGGGGCCCAAAATTGGGGAGGGGGTCCTAAAAATGGGGGGGTTCTAAAAATGGGGGGGGGGGACACTGAAATGGGGGGGTCCCCAAAATTTGAGGGGGGGTCCCCAAAATAATGGGGGGGTCTAAAGTATGGGAGGGTCACAAAATGGGGGGGGTCCCCAAAAATTTGGGGGGGGGGTCCTAAAATGGGGGGGGTCCTAAAATGGGAGGGGGTCCCCAAAATGGGCGGGTCCTGGGATGGGTTTGGGAATATTTTGGGAAAATTTTGGGATAATTTTGGGATGATTTTGGGATAATTTCGGGGTTATTTTGGGATAATTTTGGGATTAATTTGGGGTTTTTTGGGAGCATTTTGGGGTTATTTTGGGAATATTTTGGGGTTATTTGGGGGTAATTTTGGGATAACTTTTGGGTAATTTCGGGAATATTTTAGGAATATTCGGGGAACATTTTGGGATAATTTGTGAAAAATTTGAGATTAGTTTGGGGTAATTTTGGGAAAATTTCAGGGTTATTTTGGGATGATTTTGCAGTTATTTTGGGAATATTTTGGGATAATTTTGGGAATAATTTTGGATAATTTCGGGGTTATTTTGGGATAATTTTGGGATTAATTTGGGGTTTTTTGGGAATAATTTTGGGGTTATTTTGGGATATTTTTGGGGTTATTTCGGGAATATTTTGGGATTATTTTGGGATGATTTCGGGCTGTTTTGGGGATTATTAGGGGTTATTTTGGGATTATTTCGGGGCTATTTTCGGGCAGTTTCGGGGCTATTTTCGGGTCTGTTTTTGGGCTGATTTCGGGCCGTTTCGGGTCTGTTTTTGGGCTGATTTCGGGCAGTTTCGGGGCTATTTTCGGGTCTGTTTTTGGGGTGATTTCGGGCAGTTTCGGGTCTGTTTTTGGGGTAATTTCGGGCAGTTTCGGGTCTGTTTTTGGGCTGATTTCGGGCAGTTTCGGGGCTATTTTCGGGTCCGTTTTTGGGGTAATTTCGGGCAGTTTCGGGTCCATTTTTGGGGTGATTTCGGGCTGTTTCGGGTCCATTTTCGGGTCCGTTTTTGGGCTGATTTCGGGCAGTTTCGGGTCCGTTTTTGGGGTGATTTCGGGCAGTTTCGGGTCCGTTTTTGGGGTGATTTCGGGCCGTTTCGGGGCTATTTTCGGGTCTGTTTTTGGGCTGATTTCGGGCCGTTTCGGGGCTATTTTCGGGTCCGTTTTTGGGGTGATTTCGGGCAGTTTTGGGGTTATTTTTGGGGTGATTTGGGGCCGTTTCGGGGTCCTGAGCCCCTCCCCAGCGCCCCCTGCGCGGTCCCGGCGCCGCCGCCCCGGGGGGGCGGGGCCCAAAGGGGCGGGGCCGGAGCTGCCACTCAAGGAGAGCAGCGAGGTGATTGGACAGGGGAAAAGGGGGCGGGGCCTAAAGGGGCGGGGCCGGAGCTGCCACTCAAGGAGAGCAGCGAGGTGATTGGCCGGGGGTTAAAGGGGCGGGGCCTAAAGGGGCGGGGCCGGAGCTGCCACTCAAGGAGAGCAGCGAGGTGATTGGTCGGGGAAAAGGGGGCGGGGCCGAAAGGGGCGGGGCCGGAGCTGCCACTCAAGGAGAGCAGTGAGGTGATTGGACAGGGGAAAAGGGGGCGGGGCCTAAAGGGGCGGGGCCGGAGCTGCCACTCAAGGAGAGCAGCGAGGTGATTGGTCGGGGATTAAAGGGGCGGGGCTAAAAGGGGCGGGGCCGGAGCCGCCCAGCAAGGAGTTCAGCAAGGTGATTGGGCGGTGCTAAAAGGGGGCGGGGCCTAAAGGGGGGATTTGGAGGGAGTTCTGGGGGGATTTTGGTGTTTTCGGGAGGGATTTTGGGGGGATTTGGGGGAATTTTGGGGTTTCGGGAGGGATTTTGGGGGGATTTGGGGGAATTTTGGTGTTTTCGGGAGGGATTTTGGGGGGATTTGGGGGAATTTGGGGGTTTCGGGTGGGATTTTGGGGGGATTTGGGGGAATTTGCGGGTTTCGGGTGGGATTTTGGGGGGATTTGGGGGAATTTTGGGGTTTCGGGAGGGATTTTGGGGGGATTTAAGAGATTTTCGGGTGAATTTCAGATATTTTGGGGGATTTTAGGGGCGGTTTTTTCAATGGGGGCGTGGCCTAATAAGCCCCGCCCCTTTCCAGGTGCCGCTGGGGCCCCGCCCCGCCCGAGGGCCGCCATTGGCTGCCGCCGATTGGGGGCGTGGCCTGGACCCGGAAGTGCTGCGGGAGCGAATCTTCAGGGGGGTGAGGGGCGGGGCCAGAGTGGGCGGGGCCGGAGTGGGCGGGGCCAGAGTGGGCGGGGCCAGAGTGGGCGGGGCCAGGGATGGGCGCCCCAAATTGACCCCAAATTGACCCCAAAGGTCCCCAAAAAATCCCAAAATCCTCCCCAAAACCCCACAAAAATCCCAAATCCCCCCAAATGTCCCCAAAAATCCCAAATCCCCCCAAAAAATCCCCCAAAAATCCCAAATCCGCCCCAAAATGTCCCTAAAAATTCCAAATTCCCCCCAAAATGTCCCCAAAATCCCATATTCCCCCCAAATGTCCCCAAAAATGTCCCAAAAATCCCAAATCCGCCCCAAAAACATCCCCAAACCCCTCGAAGATCTCCCCAAATCCCCCAAATCTCCCCATATCCCCCCAAAATCTCCTCAAACCTCCCCAAAATCTCCCCAAATCCACCAAGATCCCCCCAAAATCCCCCCACAGACCCCAAACCTTCCCCAAATCTCCCCAAATTCATGAAAATCTCTCCATATTCCCCCCAAATCTCCCCCAAATCTCCCCCAAATCTCCCCCAAATCACCCCAAAATCTCCCCAAATTCCACCCAAATCCCCCCAAAATCCCCTAAAATCTCCCCATGCCCCCCCAAAATTTCCCCAAATCCCCCCAAAATCCACCAAATCCCCCCAAATATTTCAAAATCTCCCCAAATCCCCCCAAATCTCCTCAAATCTCCCCCAAACCCCCCAAATATTCCAAATCCCCCCCAAATTCCCCCCGAAATCCCCCAAATGCCCCCTAAATCCCCCTAAATCCCCCCAAATCCCCCCAAATTTCCCCAAAATCCCCCCAAATATACCAAAATCCCCCAAATCTCCCCAAAATCCCCCAAATCCCCCCAAATCCCCCCAAATCTCCCCAAATCCCCCCAAATCCCCCCAAATCCCCCCAAATCTCCCCAAATCCCCCAAATCCCCCCAAATCCCCCCAAAATCCCCCCAAACCTCCCCCAAATCCCCCCAAATCCCCCCAAATCCCCCAAATCCCCCCAAATCCCCCCAAATCCCCCCAAATCTCCCCAAATCCCCCCAAATCCCCCCAAATCCCCCCAAATCTCCCCAAATCCCCCAAATCCCCCCAAATCCCCCCAAAATCCCCCCAAACCTCCCCCAAATCCCCCCAAATCCCCCCAAATCCCCCAAATCCCCCCAAATCCCCCCAAACCTCCCCCAAATCCCCCCAAAATCCCCCCAAACCTCCCCCAAATCCCCCCAAATCCCCCCAAATCTCCCCAAATCCCCCCAAATCCCCCCAAATCTCCCCCCAAATCCCCCAAATCCCCCCAAATCCCCCCAAATCTCCCCAAATCCCCCCAAATCCCCCAAATCCCCCCAAATCCCCCAAATCCCCCCAAATCTCCCCAAATCCCCCCAAATCCCCCAAATCCCCCCAAATCCCCCCAAATCTCCCCAAATCCCCCCAAATCCCCCAAATCCCCCCAAATCCCCCAAATCCCCCCAAATCTCCCCAAATCCCCCCAAATTCCCCCAAATTCCCCAAATCCCCCAAATCCCCCCAAATTCCCCGAATCCCGCAGGGCGTGCTCCCCGCGCTCCGGGCCCGGGCCTGGCCCTTCCTGCTGGGGCTGCGGAATTTGGGGGAGCCCGGGGGGACCCCCGAGAGCCCCGGGGGCACCCGCAGGTCAGAGGGGTCAGAATGGGGAGCAGGGGGTCAAAATGGGGGTGCGGGGGTCAAAATGGGGGTGTGGGGGTCAGAATGGGGGTGCGGGGTCAGAATTGGGGTGTGGGGGTCAAAATGGGGGTGCGGGGGGTCAAAATGGGGGTTCGGGGGTCAGAATGGGGGTGTGGGGGTCAAAATGGGGGTGCGGGGGTCAGAATTGGGGTTCGGGGGTCAAAATGGGGGTTCGGGGGTCAAAATGGGGGTGTGGGGGTCAGAATGGGGGTGCGGGGGTCAGAATTGGGGTTCGGGGGTCGGAATTGGGGTTCGGGGGTCGGAATTGGGGTTCGGGGGTCGGAATTGGGGTTGGGGGGTCAGAATTGGGGTGTGGGGGTCAGAATCGGGGTGTGGGGTGGGTTTGGCTTTTTTTGGGGTGCTCAGGATGTTTTTGACTGTTTTTGGGCCGTGTTTGGGTGTTTTCCCCCATTTTTGGGGTGCTCAGGATGTTTTTTGGGGTGGTTTTCGCCATTTTTCGGGTGCTCAGGATGTTTTTGACTGTTTTTGGGCCGTTTTTGGGGTGTTTTTGGCTGTTTTTGGGGTGCTCAGGATGTTTTTGGGGTGCTCAGGATGTTTTTTGGGGTGCTCAGGATGTTTTTGACTGGTTTAGGGCCGTTTTTCGGGTGCTCAGGATGTTTTTGGGGTGCTCAGGGTGTTTTTTGGGGTGGTTTTGGCTGGTTTTGGGGTGCTCAGGACGTTTTTGGGGTGCTCAGGATGTTTTTGGGTTGCTCAGGATGTTTTTTGGGGTGCTCAGGATGTTTTTGGGGTGCTATTGATGTTTTTTGGGGGGCTCAGGGTGTTTTTTGGGGTGCTCAGGGTGTTTTTTGGGGTGGTTTTGGCTGTTTTTGGGGTGCTCAGGACATTTTTGGGGTGCTCAGGACGTTTTTGGGGTGCTCAGGATGTTTTTGGGTTGCTCAGGTGTTTTTTGGGGTGTTTTTGGCTGTTTTTGGGGTGCTCAGGACGTTTTTGGGGTGCTCAGGATGTTTTTTGGGGTGCTCAGGTGTTTTTTGGGGTGTTTTTGGCTGTTTTTGGGGTGCTCAGGACGTTTTTGGGGTGCTCAGGTGTTTTTTGGGGTGCTCAGGACGTTTTTGTGGTGCTCAGGATGTTTTTGGGGTGCTCAGGTGTTTTTTGGGGTGTTTTTGGCTGTTTTTGGGGTGCTCAGGATGTTTTTTGGGTTGCTCAGGGTGTTTTTTGGGGTGGTTTTGGGGTGCTCAGGACGTTTTTGGGGTGCTCAGGTGTTTTTTGGGGTGCTCAGGACGTTTTTGGGGTGCTCAGGATGTTTTTGGGGTGCTCAGGGTGTTTTTTGGGGTGGTTTTGGCTGTTTTTGGGGTGCTCAGGATGTTTTTGGGGTGCTCAGGTGTTTTTGGGGTGCTCAGGTGTTTTTTGGGTTGCTCAGGATGTTTTTTGGGGTGCTCAGGATGTTTTTGGGGTGCTCAGGATGTTTTTGGGGTGCTCAGGGTGTTTTTTGGGGTGCTCAGGATGTTTTTGGGTTGCTCAGGATGTTTTTTGGGTTGCTCAGGATGTTTTTGGGTTGCTCAGGATGTTTTTTGGGGTGCTCAGGATGTTTTTGGGGTGCTCAGGTGTTTTTGGGGTGCTCAGGTGTTTTTTGGGTTGCTCAGGATGTTTTTTGGGGTGCTCAGGATGTTTTTGGGGTGCTCAGGACGTTTTTGGGGTGCTCAGGGTGTTTTTTGGGGTGCTCAGGATGTTTTTGGGGTACTCAGGATGTTTTTTGGGGTGCTCAGGTGTTTTTTGGGGTGTTTTTGGCTGTTTTTGGGGTGCTCAGGATGTTTTTTGGGTTGCTCAGGGTGTTTTTTGGGGTGGTTTTGGGGTGCTCAGGTGTTTTTGGGGTGCTCAGGACGTTTTTGGGGTGCTCAGGATGTTTTTGGGGTGCTCAGGACATTTTTGGGGTGCTCAGGTGTTTTTGGGGTGCTTTTCCAGGGAGGATTATTTCCGGATGAAGCTCCAGTGGCGCTCGCTGAGCCCGGGGCAGCTGCGCAGGAACAAAATCCTCAGCGGCTACCGGGAGCGCATGGGTGAGAGCCAAAATCCCCCCAAATCGCCCCAAAATCACCCCAAAAATATCCCAAAATCACCCCAAAATCACTGCAAAGATCACCCCAAAATCACCCAAAAATCACCCTAAAAATATCCCAGAAATCACTGCAAAATCACCCCAAAATCACTGCAAAAATCACCCCAAAATCACCCAAAAATCATCCAAAAAAACACCCCAAAATCACCCCAAAATCACCCCCAAATCACCCCAAAATCTCCCCAAAATCACCCCCAAATCACCCCAAAAATATCCCAAAAATATCCCAAAATCATCCCAAAATCACCCCAAAACCACCCCAAAATCACCCCAAAAATATCCCAAAATCACCCCAAAATCACTGCAAAGATCACCCCAAAATCACCCCAAAATCACCCCTAAAATATCCCAAAAATCACTGCAAAAATCACCCAAAAATGACCCCAAAATCTCCTAAAAATCACCCCAAACATTACCCCAAAATCACCCAAAAATCAGCCAAAAAATATCCCAAAAATCACCCCAAAATCCCCCAAAATCACCCCAAAAATATCCCAAAAATCACTGCAAAATCACCCCAAAATCACTGCAAAGATCACCCCAAAATCACCCAAAAATCATCCAAAAAAACACCCCAAAATCACCCCAAAATTACCCCAAAGTCGCCCCAAAAATATCCCAAAAATCACTGTAAAGATCACCCAAAAATGACCCCAAAATCACTGCAAAAATCACCCCAAACGTTACCCCAAAATCACCCAAAAATCACCCCAAAATCACCCAAAAATCACCCAAAAAATCTCCCCAAAATCACCCCAAAATCACCCAAAAATCACCCCAAAAATATCCCAAAAATCACCCCAAAATCAGCCCCAAAATTACCCCAAAAATCACCCAAAATCAGCCAAAATCACTCCAAAAAACACCCCAAAATCACCAAAAAATCTCCCCCAAATCATCTCAAAATCACCCAAAAATCACCCCAAAAATAATCCCAAAATCACCCCAAAAATAATCCCAAAATCACCAAAAATCCCCCCAAAAACCCAAATCTCCCCCTAAATGTCCCCCAAAAGTCCCAATTTGTCCCCAAATATCCCAAAAATCTCCCCAAAAATGTCTCAAAATCTTCCCCCAACATCCCCAACATTCCCAAATGTCCCCCAAAAAATCCCAAAAAATCCCAAAATGTCCCCAAATCTCCCCCAAATCCCCCCAAAAATCCAAAATGTCCCAAACATCCCCAAAATATCCCCAAAAAAATCCCAAAATATCCCCAAAAAAATCCCAAAATATCCCAAAAAATCCCAAAACTCCCCCGAAATATCCCCAAAAATGTCCTTAAAATGTCCCCAAATCCCCCTGAACTCTCCCCAAAATGTCCCCAAATCTCCTCCAAAAATCCCCAAAAAATCCCAAAATGTCCCAAAAAGTCCCAAAATGTCCCAAAATGTCCCAAAATGTCCCAAAATTCCCCCAAATCTCCGAGAGCGGGACCTGGCGCGGGCCCCGCCCTGGGCGCCGCCGGCGCGGCTGCGGGAGCTGCTGCTCACCTTCTGCATGTTCCACTTCGACCTGGGTAAAAAATCACAATTTTGGGCAATTTTGGGGAGATTTGGGGATTTTGGGGAATTTTGGGGATTTTTGGGAATTTTGGGGGGATTTTGGGGATTTTTGTTGGGATTTGGGGGATTTGGGGTTCAGGGCTCTCCTGACCTTCTGCATGTTCCACTTCTATCTGGGTAAAAAAAACCCAATTTTGGGCAATTTTGGGGAGATTTGGGGATTTTGGGGGATTTTGGGAATTTTGGGGGAATTTGGGGGGAGTTTTGGGGGATTTTTTGGGCGATTTTTGGGGATTTTGGGGGGAATTTTTGGGGATTTTTTTGGATTATTCGGAGGTTTACGGGGGATTTTTTGGCGACTTTTTTGGGATTTTTGGGGATTTTTTTGGGAAAATTTGGGGGTTTTGGGGAGAATTTGCGGATTTTGGGGGGTTTTTGCAAAATTTGGGGATTTTGGGGGATTTTGGGGGGATTTTTGTTGGGATTTTGGGGATTTGGGGTTCAGGGCTCTCCTGACCTTCTGCATGTTCCACTTGGACCTCGGTGAAACCACAAATTTGGGAATTTTGGGAAAATTTGGGGATTTTTGGGAATTTTGGGAAATTTGGGGGGATTTGGGGGGATTTTTGGGGATTTTGGGGGAATTTTTTGGGATTTTCTTTGATTATTTGGAGGTTTTGGGGGGATTTTTTTTTGGCGACTTTTTTTGGATTTTTGGGGATTTTGGGGGAAATTTGGGATTTTTTTGGGGGGAATTTTGGGATTTTTTGGGGCAAATGTTGGGATTTTTTTGGGGGGGGAAATTTGGGGATTTTGAGCGGAAATTCGCTATTTTTGAGGGAATTTTGAGGGGAAATTCACGATTCTTGATGAAATTTTTGGGGGAAAATTCGGGATTTTTTTGGGGAATTTTTTGGGGACCCCCCAAATTTTGGGATCTCCCGAATTTTGGGTTCCCAAATTTTGGTCTCAGGGTACGTGGGGGGGATGAGCGAGGTCCTGGGGGAAATTCGGGATTTTTGAGGGAATTTTTGGGGAAAATTTGGGATTTTTTGGGGCAAATCTTAGGATTTTTTGGGGGGAATTTTGGGATTTTTTTGGGGGGAATTTTGGGATTTTTTGGTGTCAAATTTTAGGATTTTTTTGGGGAGGAAATTTATGATTTTTGACCGTAAATTCGCTATTTTTGAGGGAATTTTGAGGGGAAATTCGCGATTTTTGATGGAATTTTTTTGGGGAAAATTCGGGATTTTTTGGGGACCCCCCAAATTTTGGGATCTCCCGAATTTTGGGTTCCCAAATTTTGGTCTCAGGGTACGTGGGGGGGATGAGCGAGGGCCTGGGGGAAAATCGGGATTTTTGAGGGAATTTTTGGGGAAAATTTGGAATTTTTTGGGGCAAATCTTAGGATTTTTTGGGGGGAATTTTGGGATTTTTTTGGGGGGAATTTTGGGATTTTTTGGTGTCAAATTTTAGGATTTTTTTGGGGAGGAAATTTGGGAATTTTGACCGTAAATTCGCTATTTTTGAGCGAATTTTGAGGGGAAATTCGCGATTTTTGATGGAATTTTTTGGGAAGATTCGGGATTTTTTGGGGAATTTTTTGGGGACCCCCCAAATTTTGGGATCTCCCGAATTTTGGGTTCCCAAATTTTGGTCTCAGGGTACGTGGGGGGGATGAGCGAGGTCCTGGGGGAAAATCGGGATTTTTGAGGGAATTTTTGGGGAAATTTTGGGATTTTTTTGGGGGGGAATTTTGGGATTTTTTGGTGTCAAATTTTAGGATTTTTTTGGGAGGAAATTTATGATTTTTGACCGTAAATTCGCTATTTTTGAGGGAATTTTTAGGGGAAATTCGCGATTTTTGATGGAATTTTTGGGGGAAAATTCGGGATTTTTTGGGGAATTTTTTGGGGACCCCCCAAATTTTGGGATCTCCCGAATTTTGGGTTCCCAAATTTTGGGTGCAGGGTACGTGGGGGGGATGAGCGAGGTCCTGGCCCCCCTGGTCTCCGTCTGCCCCGACGAGGCCGAAGCGTTCTGGGCCTTCGTCGCCGTCATGGAGCGCGTGGTGAGCCCGAATTTGGGGGGAAAAAAACGAATTTTGGGCAAATTTAAAAATCCAGGGGAAACCAGGGACTTTTGGGGGGGAAATCACAAAAAATTGGGGGGAAAAATGTCAAAATTTGGGTGAGAAAAGAGCAAAATTCAGGGGAAAATCTGGAATTTTTGGGGGGGAGAAAATCACAAAAATGTGGGGGGAAAAATGTCAAAATTTGGGTGAGAAAAGAGGAAAATTTGGGGGAAAAATCACAAAAATTTGGGGGGAAAAATGTCAAAATTTGGGTGAGAAAAGAGCAAAATTCGGGGAAAATCTTGAATTTTTGGGGAAAATCAACCAAAATTTGGGGAAAAAAAGTGAAAATTTTGAAGGGAAATGTCAAAAATGTTGGGGTGAAAGTCAAAATTTGGGGGAGAAAAGACCAAAATTTGGGGAAATTTATAAATTCAGGGGACATCTGGAATTGTTTAGGGAAAATTGTAAAAATTTGGGAAAAAAAGTGAAAATTTGGGTGAGATCTAAAATTTCGGGGGTGAAATGTGAAAATTTGGGAGGAAAAGACCAAAATTTGGGGAAAATCTGGAAATTTGGGGGTGAAATATGAAAATTTGGGGGGAAAGTCAAAATTTGGGGGAAAATCGACCAAAATTTGGGGTGAATTTGATCATTTTGGGGGGAAAATGCCAAAAATTGGTCAAAATCCAAAATTTTGGGGGTGTAATGTGAAAATTTTGGGGGGAAATGTCAAAATTTGGGGAAAATCTGGAATTTTGGGGGGGAAGCGACCAAAATTTGGGGGGAAATGTCAAAATTTGCGGAAAATCAACCAAAATTTGGGAAAAATTCAAAATTTTGGGGAGCATCAAAAATTTGGGAGAGGAAATGTCAAAATTTGGGGGGAAATTAGAAAATTCATGGGGAAATATGAAAATTTTGGGTGAAAAATGGCAAAATTTGGGGAAATTTATAAAGTTGGCGGAAATCTGGAATTTTTGGGGGGAAAATCGACCAAAATTTGGGGGAAAAATGCCAAAATTTGGGCGAAATCCAGAATTTTGGGGGTGAAATGTGAAAATTTTGGGGGTAAATGTGAAAATTTGGGGAAAATCTGAAATTTTGGGGGGGAATTGACCAAAATTTGGGGGAAATCCAAAATTTTGAGGGGGAAAATTGACCAAAATTTGAGGTTTTGGGTGGAATTTGGGGTTATTTTGGGGGATTTTGGGATTTTGGGGGGAATTTTGGGATTTTGGTGGTTTTGGGGGAGGCTTTGGGAGGGATTTTGGGGTTTTTTGGGTGGATTTGGGTTTTTTTTGGGGAATTGGGTTTTTCAGGGGGATTTTGGGGGGAATTTTGGGGTTTTTGGGTGGTTTTGGGAGAAATTTGGGGGAATTTTGGGGGAATTTTGGGTCGGAATTTGGGGCTTTTAGGGCTTTTTTGGGTGTTTGGGGGGATTTGGGGGAATTTTGGGCGGAATTTTGGGGTTTTTGGGGTTTGGGTTTATTTAGGCGATTTTGGGGTGGTTTTTTTTTTGGTTTTTAGGGTTTTTTGGGGTATTTGGGTGGTTTTTTGGGGGAATTTTTGGGTTTTTTGGGGGGAATTTGGCATTTTGGGGGATATTTTTGGGGATTTTATGGGAAATTCTTTGGGCTTCAGGGTTTTTTCGGAGGATTTGGGGGTTTTAAGGTTTTTGGGGGGTTTCTGGGGTTTTTCTGGGTTTTTTGGGGGGATATTTTTGGCTTTTTGGGGATCTTGGGGTGAATTTTGGGGGGTTTTGGGTGATATTTTTGGGGTGTATTGGGAGGGATTTTGAGGGGAAATTCTTTGTTTTTTGGGGGGGTTTTGGGTGAATTTTTTTGTTTTTTAGGGTATTTGGGGTTTTTTGGGGTTTTTTTGGGGATGTTTTTGGGGGGAGATTTTTGGGTGGAAATTCTTTATTTTTTAGGGGGTTTGGGGATTTTTGGGGGGTTTTTAAGGGTTTTTTGGGGGGGTTTTAAGGGTTTTTTGGTGGTTTTTTTGGGGTGAATTTTTGTTTTTTTGGGGTATTTGTGTTTTTTGGGATTTTTTTTGGGATTTCAGCCTTTTTGCCCCCCCCAGGGTGAGAATTTCGGGCCGGGCCCCGAGGGGCTGCGGAGGAATTTGGGGGCTCTGGGAGCTCTGCTGCGAGTGCTGAACCCCGGCCTCGAGCCCCTGCTGGGTGAGCAGCCCCAAATCGGGGAGAAAAACCCCAAAATCGGGAAAAAAATCCAACCAATGGGAAGAAACACACAAAAATTGGGGGAAAAAAACCCAAAAAACCGGGAGAAAAAGCTCAAAAAAATGGGCAAAAAGCCAAAAAAAATTGGGGAAAAAAAGCTCACGGAATTGGGAAGAAACACACAAAAATTGGGGAAAAAACCCCAAAAACGGGGAGAAAAAAACCTCAAAAAAATGGGTAAAAAGCCAAAAAAAAAATTGGGGAAAAAAAGCTCACGGAATTGGGAAGAAACACACAAAAATTGGGAAAAAAACCCCAAAAACCGGGAGAAAAAAAACTCAAAAAAATGGGGGAAAAAGCCCAAAAAAATGGGAAAAAAGCTCATGGAATTGGGAAGAAACACACAAAAATTGGGGGAAATAAAAAAGCAAAAAATTTGGGAAGAAAAAGACAAAAATTGGGGGAAAAAAAAACCCACAAAAAATGAGAAAAAAAAAAGAGGGGAAAAAACCCCCAAAATTGGGAAAAAGCCACAAAAATAGGAAAAAACCAGAAAAATGGGAAACAAACTCCCAAAAAGTGGGGGGGAAAACTCAAAAATTGGGAAAAACCATGAAAATTGGGCAAAACTACAAAAAATTTGGGAAAAAGCCCCAAAATTGGGCAAAAAAACAAAGAAGGGGTGGGACCCAAAAAATTGGAATAAATCCACAAAAATTGGGGAAAAGAAGCAAAAATTGGGGAAAAAACTCAAAAATTGGGAAAAAAAAAAAAACAAAAAATGGAAAAAGAGCCCCCCCAAAATTAGGAATAAAAAACCCACGAAAATTTGGGTGGGAAAAAAGCCCAAAAATGGGGAAAGAATCCCAAAAATTGAGGGGGAAACTGCAAAGTTTTGGGTGGGGTTGGGGTCCCTGAGTGTCCCCAATGTCCCCAATGTCCCCAATGTCCCCAAATGTCCCCAATGTCCCCAATGTCCCCAAATGTCCCCAATGTCCCCAATGTCCCCAATGTCCCCAATGTCCCCAAATGTCCCCAATGTCCCCAATGTCCCCAAATGTCCCCAATGTCCCCAAATGTCCCCAAAAAACCACAAAGCCACCCCAGAATCTCCTCAGAGAACGTCCCCAAAATGTCCCAAAACTGCCCCCGAACGTCCCCAAAATGTCCCAAAACCGCCCCAAATGTCCCCGATGTCCCCAATGTCCCCAACCCCCCGATGTGCCCAATGTCCCCAGTGTCCCAAATGTCCCCAAATGTCCCCAAACCTTCCCCAATCCCCTCAATGTCCCCAATCCCCCGATGTCCCCAGTGTCCCCAAATATCTCCAATGTCCCCGCTGTCCCCGATGTCCCTGATGTCCCCAGTGTCCCCAATGTCCCCAACGTTCCCAATGTCCCCAATCCCCCAATGTCCCCATCGATGTCCCCAATATCCCCGATGTCCCCAATGTCCCCAGTGTCCCCATCGATGTCCCCATCGATTTCCCCAATCCCCCAATGTCCCCAGTGTCCCCAGTGTCCTCAATGCCCCCGATGTCCCATCGATGTCCCCGATGTCCCCAATCCTGCCAATCCCCCAATCCCCCATTGTCCCCAATCCCCCGATGTCCCCAATGTCCCCATCGATGTCCCCATCGATGTCCCCTCTCTGTCCCCATCGATGTCCCCACTGTCCCCTGTCTGTCCCCGCTGTCCCCATCGATGTCCCTTCTCTGTCCCTCTCTGTCCCCTCTCTGTCCCTCTCTGTCCCCGCTGTCCCCATCGCTGTCCCCATCGCTGTCCCCATCGCTGTCCCCTCTCTGTCCCTCTCTGTCCCCTCTCTGTCCCCTCTCTGTCCCTCTCTGTCCCTCTCTGTCCCCTCTCTGTCCCTCTCTGTCCCCTCTCTGTCCCTCTCTGTCCCTCTCTGTCCCCTCTCTGTCCCTCTCTGTCCCCTCTCTGTCCCTCTCTGTCCCTCTCTGTCCCCTCTCTGTCCCTCTCTGTCCCCTCTCTGTCCCCTCACTGTCCCCTCTCTGTCCCTCTCTGTCCCCTCTCTGTCCCCTCTCTGTCCCTCCCTGTCCCCTCTCTGTCCCTCTCTGTCCCCTCTCTGTCCCTCTCTGTCCCTCTCTGTCCCCTCTCTGTCCCTCTCTGTCCCCTCTCTGTCCCCTCTCTGTCCCCTCTCTGTCCCCTCTCTGTCCCTCTCTGTCCCTCTCTGTCCCCTCACTGTCCCCTCTCTGTCCCCTCTCTGTCCCTCCCTGTCCCTCTCTGTCCCTCTCTGTCCCTCTCTGTCCCCTCTCTGTCCCCTCTCTGTCCCTCCCTGTCCCCTCTCTGTCCCTCTCTGTCCCTCTCTGTCCCCTCTCTGTCCCTCTCTGTCCCCTCTCTGTCCCTCTCTGTCCCCTCTCTGTCCCCTCTCTGTCCCTCCCTGTCCCCTCTCTGTCCCTCTCTGTCCCTCTCTGTCCCTCTCTGTCCCTCTCTGTCCCTCTCTGTCCCCTCTCTGTCCCCTCTCTGTCCCTCTCTGTCCCTCTCTGTCCCCTCTCTGTCCCTCTCTGTCCCCTCTCTGTCCCCATCGCTGTCCCCTCTCTGTCCCCTCTCTGTCCCTCTCTGTCCCCACTGTCCCCATTGCTGTCCCCTCTCTGTCCCCTCTCTGTCCCTCTCTGTCCCTCTCTGTCCCCTCTCTGTCCCCTCTCTGTCCCCTCTCTGTCCCTCTCTGTCCCTCTCTGTCCCTCTCTGTCCCCTCTTTGTCCCCAATGTCCCCATCGCTGTCCCCATCGCTGTCCCCTCTCTGTCCCCATTGATGTCCCCTCTCTGTCCCTCTCTGTCCCCAATGTCCCCATCGCTGTCCCCTGTGTCCCCAGCCCGGCGGTGGCCGCGCCGTTGCTGCTCCCGCTGGCTCCAGTTCCGCTTCCAGCGGCTGCTGGGCCCCGAGGGGACGCGGCAGCTCTGCGAGGTGCCCGGCTCTGGGGACATTTGGGGACATTTGGGGACACGGGGGACAGCTGGGGACATTTGGGGACATTCTGAGGTGGTTTTGGGGCCAATTTGGGGACACTTGGGGTGGTTTTGGGGACATTTGGGGACGTTCTGGGGCGGTTTTGGGACATTTTGGGGTCGTTCTCTGAGGAGATTCTGGGGTGGTTTTGTGGTTCCTTGGGGACACTTGGGGACATTTGGGGACATTTTGAGATGGTTTTGGGGAAATTTGGGGACATTTGGGGCGGTTTTGGGACATTTGGGGACATTCTGAGGTGGTTTTGGGGACATTTGGGGACGTTCTGGGGCGGTTTTGGGACATTTGGGGACGTTCTCTGAGGAGATTCTGGGGTGGTTTTGTGATTCCTTGGGGACATTTTGGGGACATTTGGGGCGGTTTTGGGGACATTTGGGGACATTCTGAGGTGGTTTTGGGGACATTTGGGGACATTTGGGGTGGTTTGGGGGACATTTGGGGACATTTGGGGTGGTTTTGGGGACATTTGGGGATGTTCTGGGGCGGTTTTGGGGACATTTGGGGACCTTTGGGTTGGCTTTGGGTGGTTTTGGGAACATTTGGGGACATTTGGGGCGGTTTTGGGGACATTCTGAGGTGGTTTTGGGAACATTTGGGGACGTTCTGGGGCGGTTTTGGGACATTTGGGGACGTTCTCTGAGGAGATTCTGGGGTGGCTTTGTGGTTCTTTGGGGACATTTTGGGGACACTTGGGGCGGTTTTGGGGACATTTGGGGACATTCTGAGGTGGTTTTGGGGACATTTGGGGACACCTGGGGTGGTTCTGGGGACGTTTTGGGGACATTGTCTGAGGAGATTCTGGGGTGGCTTTGTGGTTCCTTGGGGACATTTTGGGGACATTTGGGGACACTTGGGGAGGTTTTGGGGACATTTGGGGACATTTGGGGACAGCTGGGGCAGTTTTGGGGACATTTGGGGACGTTCTGGGGCAGTTTTGGGGACATTTTGGGGACATTGTCTGAGGAGATTCTGGGGTGGTTTTGTGGTTCCTTGGGGACACCTGGGGACATTTGGGGACACCTGGGGACACCTGGGGACACTTGGGGCGGTTTTGGGGACATTTGGGGACAGCTGGGGCGGTTTTGGGACATTTTGGGGACATTTGGGTTGGCTTTGGGTGGCTTTGAGGGGATTTGGGGACAATCTTGGGACATTTTGGGGACATTTGGTGTGGCTGGGGTGGTGACAATTGGGGACATTTTGGGGACATTTGGGGTGGCTTTGAGGGGATTTGGGGACATTTGGGGTAATTTTTTTGAGATTTGGGGACATTTTGGGGACATTGGGTGTGGCTGGGGTGCCTTTAAGGGGATTTGGGGACAATTGGGGACATTTTGGGGACATTTTGGGGTGGCTTTGAGGTGGTTTGGGGGCCTTTTGGGGACAATTTGGGGACACTTTGGGGTGCTTTTAAAAGGATTTGGGGATGTTTGGGGACATTTTTGGGACATTTCGGGGACATTTGGTGCGGTTTTGGGGACATTTTGGGGACATTTCCTGTGTCTGGGGTGGCTTTAAGGGGATTTGGGGACATCTGGGGACATTTTGGGGACATTTTGGGGTGGCTTTGAGGGGATTTGGGGACATTTTGGGACATTTGGGGTGGCTGGGGTGGCTCTAAGGGGATTTGGGGACAATTGGGGACATTTTGGGGACATTTTGGGGTGGCTTTGAGGTGGTTTGGGGCCTTTTGGGGACAATTTGGGGACATTTTGGGGTGCTTTTAAAAGGATTTGGGGATGTTTGGGGACATTTTTGGGACATTTGGGGATGTTTGGGGACATTTTTGGGACATTTTGGGGACATTTGGTGCGGTTTTGGGGACATTTTGGGGACATTTCCTGTGTCTGGGGTGGCTTTAAGGGGATTTGGGGACATTTGGGGACATTTGGGGTGGTTTTGAGGGGATTTGGGGACATTTGGGGACATTTTGGGGACATTTGGGGTGGTTTTGAGGGGATTTGGGGACATTTTGGGACATTTGGGGTGGCTTTAAGGGGATTTGGGGACATCTGGGGACATTTTGGGGACATTTTGGGGTGGTTTTGAGGGGATTTGGGGACATTTTGGGGACATTTGGTGTGGCTGGGGTGGCTCTAAGGGGATTTGGGGACATTTTGGGACATTTGGGGACAATTTGTGGTGGCTTTGGGGCAGTTTGGGGCCATTTCGGAGCCACTTTGGGGACATTTTTGGGGCCATTTGGGTGCGTTTGTCCCCAGAGGTGTCCCCAGAGGTGTCCCCAATGTCCCCAGAGGTGTCCCCAATGTCCCCAAGTGTCCCCAAGTGTCCCCTGCTGTCCCCAGGTGCTCTGGACGGGGCTGCCCTGCCCCAATTTCCTCCTCTTGGTCACCTGCGCCCTCCTGGAGCTGCTCGGGGACACCCTTGGGGACACCCTTGGGGACACTTCTGGGGACACCCCTGGGGACACCCTTGGGGACACCCTTGGGGACACCCCTGGGGACACCCTTGGGGACACCCTTGGGGACACCCCTGGGGACACCCCCGGGGACACCCTTGGGGACACCCCTGGGGACACCCTTGGGGACACTTCTGGGGACAGTGACAGCGACGGGGACGCGGCCCAGGGGGACACGGACAGCGAGGACAGCGACGGGGAGCAGGTGGGGACACCGGGGTGGCACCGGGGACACCAGGGACATCAGGGTGGCACTGGGATGGCACTGGGGACATCAGGATGGCACTGGGGTGGCACTGGGGACACGGGTGGGGACATCAGGGTGGAACTGGGGTGGCACTGGGGACACTGGGGTGACACTGGGGTGACACTGGGACATCAGGATGGCACCGGGGTGGCACTGGGGACATTGGGGTGGCACCGGGGTGGGGCTGGGGACATTGGGGTGGCACTGGGGACACGGGTGGGGACATCAGGGTGGCACCGGGGTGGCACTGGGGACACTGGGGACACTGGGATGGCACTGGGGACATCAGGATGGCACTGGGGTGGCACTGGGGACACTGGGGTGGCACCGGGGTGGGGTTGGGGACATTGGGGTGGCACTGGGGACACAGGTGGGGACACCGGGGTGGCACCGGGGTGGCATTGGGGACATGGGTGGGGACATCGGGGTGGCACTGGTGACACCAGGGACATCAGGGTGGCACCGGGGTGGGGTTGGGGACATCAAGGTGGCACCGGGGTGGCACTGGGGACACTGGGGTGGCACCAGGGACACAGGGGTGACATTGGGATGGCACTGGGGACACTGGGGTGGCACCAGGGACACAGGGGTGACATTGGGATGGCACTGGGGACACTGGGGTGGCGCCAGGGTGGCACTGGGGATAGGGCTGGGGACACTGGGGTGGCACAGGGACAGGGGTGGTGGCACAGGGTGGTGGCACTGTCCCCACTGTCCCCATGTCCCCAGGTGTCCCCGTGGGTGGCGGTGGGTGACATTAGGACAGGGTGGGTGACATTAGGACAGGGTTGGTGGCACAGGGTGGTGGCACTGTCCCCAATGTCCCCAATGTCCCCAGGTGTCCCCGCGGGTGGCGCTGCCCGAGCTGCTGCTCCGCGCCGAGCGGCTCTTCCTGCAGCTGGCGGCCACGCAGGTCGGTGTCACCAAATGTCCCCAAATGTCCCCAAGTGTCATCTGAGTGTCCCCAAGTGTCACCAAGTGTCCCCAAGTGTCCCCAAGTGTCCCTGAGTGTCCCCAAATGTCATCTGAGTGTCCCCAAGTGTCCCTGAGTGTCCCCAAATGTCATCTGAGTGTCCCCAAGTGTCACTGAGTGTCCCCAAATGTCCCCTGAGTGTCCCCAAATATCACCCAGTGTCACCCAGTGTCACCTGAGTGTCCCCAAGTGTCACCTGAGTGTCCCCAAATGTCACCTGAGTGTCCCCAAGTGTCCCCAAATGTCCCCTGAGTGTCCCCAAATGTCACCTGAGTGTCCCCAAGTGTCCCCAAATGTCCCCTGAGTGTCCCCAAATGTCACCCAGTGTCCCCTGAGTGTCCCCAAGTGTCACCTGAGTGTCCCCAAATGTCCCCAAATGTCCCCTGAGTGTCCCCAAATGTCACCCAGTGTCACCCAGTGTCACCTGAGTGTCCCCAAATGTCCCCTGAGTGTCCCCAAATGTCCCCAAATGTCACCTGAGTGTCCCCAAGTGTCCCAGATTGACCCCAATTACCCCAAATCACCCCAAAATTACCCCTGAGTGACCCCTGGGTGACCCCTGGGTGACCCCAAATGACCCCAAAGTGACCCCAAATCCCCCCCAGTGACCCCGGGGTGACCCCTGGGTGACCCCAGTGACCCCTGGGTGACCCCAGTGACCCCGGGGTGACCCCTGACCCCGCCCCTCCCCCAGGCGCTGCCCCCGGCCCTGCGGGAGCTGCTGGGACTGGGACAGACCAGGAGCCAAACTGGGACAGACTGGGAGGGACTGGGAGGGACTGGGAGCCAAACTGGGACAGACTGGGAGGGACTGGGAGGGACCAAGAGCCAAACTGGGACAAACTGGGAGGGACTGGGAGGGACCGGGAGCCAAACTGGGACAGACTGGGAGGGACTGGGAGGGACCGGGAGCCAAACTGGGACAGACTGGGAGGAACTGGGAGGGACTGGGGAGGCCCAACCCACCCCAGAGTCGCCCCCGGGCACCGCCTGAGCCAAACTGGGATGAACTGGGAGGGACTGGGAGGGAACTGGGAGTCAAACTGGGGCAACTGGGAGCAACTGGGACAAACTGGGATGAACTGGGAGGGACTGGGAGGGACTGGGAGAAACTGGGATGAATTGGGAGGAACTGGGAGCAATGGGAAGCCAAACTGGGATGAACTGGGAACCAAACTGGGGCAACTGGGAGGGACTGGGACAAACTGGGAGCACTGGGAGCCAAACTGGGACAAACTGGGAGCCAAACTGGGATGAACTGGGAGCACTGGGAGCCAAACTGGGACAAACTGGGAGCCAAACTGGGACAAACTGGGAAGAACTGGGATGAACTGGGAGCCCAAACTGGGATGAACTGGGATGAAATGGGAGCCCAAACTGGGACAAACTGGGAGCACTGGGAGCCAAACTGGTTTTTGTCTCTCTGGTCATTAAAGCTTTGGAACCCCGGGTTTGGAATTTTGGAATTTTTTGGGGATTTTTGGGAAATTTTTGGGAAATTTTTCGGGTTTTTTGGGAATTTCTGGACTTTTTTTTGGGAGGGGGATTTGGGAATTTTTTGGGGTTTTTTTTGGTGGAGTTTTTTTGAGGTTTTGGGTTTTTTGGGGGTTTTTTGGTGGTTTTTTTGAGGGGATTTGGGTTTTTTGGGGGGGGGTTTGGGGAAATTTTGGGGGTTTTTTTGGGAAGTTTTGGGGGGTTTTTGGCTTTTGGGGGGGTTTGGGGATTTTTTGGGAATTTTTTGGGGTTTTTTTAGAATTTTGCGGGTTTTTTGGGGGGTTTTTTTGGGGGGGCGTTTTTGGATTTTTTTTGGTGGAGTTTTCTTCAGGTTTTGGGGATTTTTTGGGTTTTTTGGGGGGATTTGGGGTTTTTTGGGGCGTTTGGGGGAAATTTTGGGGGGGTTTTGGGAATTTTGGGGGATTTTTGGGGGTTTTTTTTGGAATTTTGGTGGTTTGGGGGGGTTGGTTTTTTTCTGCGAGATTTGGGGTTTTTTGGGTTTTTTTTGGTGGAGTTTTTTTGAGGTTTGGGGGTTTTGGGGAATTTTTTTTGTTTGTTTGGGAATTTTGGGGGTTTGGGATTTTCTCGGGGATTTGGCGTTTTTTTGTTTTTTGGAATTTTTGGGGGTTTGTCTTTTTTGGGGGGGACTCGGGTTTTTTTGGGATTTTTGGGGTTTTTTTGGGAATTTTGGGGGTCTTTGTGTTTTTTGGGAAGATTTCTTGATTTTTAAGAAATTTTTGGGTTTTGCTTCAAGCTTTTGGGGATATTTTGGAACTTTTTTTTGATTTTTTCGGTGGTTTTAGGGATTTTTTGGAATTTTATTGGAATTTTGGGGGGATTTTGGGGGGATTTTTGGGGATTTTTTGGGGATTTTTCGGAGTTTTTGGGGATTTTTGGGGGCGCTCCCCTCCCGTAATTACGGCGGTGCCGCTCCCGTAATTACCGCAGTAGAGGCGCCCTCCTCCCGTAATGCTCCGAAAAGCGGCGCCGCCTGCAATTAATCCCTGAATTAATCAATAATTAATCCCTTAATCAATAATGAATCCATTAATTCATCAATAATCCGTTAATCGATAATTAATCCGTTCATTAATCAATAATGAACCCCTTCATTAATTAATCAGCGCGTTTATTGGTGATGGGCAGGGGGATGGAAACGCGGACGGCGTGGAATTAATGCGTGCTAATAAATAAATAAATAAATAAATTAATTAATTAATTAATTAATAGGGGAATATTAGCCCTGTACGAGCAGCACGCTCTACGCTGGAACTAATTAAATGTATTGTAATTATACGTAAATGAGGTGGTGGGAAAGTTGATTTGAAATGAATTTATTCTGCAAAAATGTATTTTAGATTTATTTTTTAATCCATATATTTTAATATTAATATATTTTAATATCATAATTTTAATATTCATATATTTAACGTTAATGTAATATTCACCTATTTTAATATTCATAGATATTGCTATTAATATATTTTAATATTGTTGCATGTTAGTATTAATATATTTTATATTAACGTAGTTTGAATATTAATGATCAATTTAATGTATTAATTATAATAAATTAATATGCATTTTTAAAATACATAAATACATTTTTGTGAATAATGCGCAAATTATTTGGGGGCATTTTGGGGGAGATTTTAGGGAATTTTGGGGAATTTTGGGAGGGATTTTTGGGATTTGGGGGGATTTTTGGGGGAAATTTTGAGGAATTTTGGGAGAGATTTGTGGGAATTTTGGGGAGGATTTTTTGGGGGAATTTTGAGGGATTTTGGGGAGATTTTGGGGAAATTTGTGGGGAATTTGGGGAGGATTTTTTGGGGGGATTTTGGGGAGATTTTGGGGGGTTTGGGGGAATTTTGTGGAGAATTTTCGGGGGGATTTTGGGAGATGTTGGGGAATTTGGTGAAATTTGGGGTATTTTGGGGGATTTTAAGGATTTTGGGCTGGTTTGGGGAGATTTTGGGGGGATTTGGGGGAGATTTTTGGGGAGATTTTGGGGGGTCCTGGGGGAGATTTTTGGGGTGTTTTTGCGTGATTTTGGGCTGTTTTGGGGGGGTATTTTTGGGCTGTTTTTGGGCTGGTTTTGGGGTGGTTTTCTGGTATTTTTCAGTGATTTTTGGGGTTGTTTCTGGGGTGTTTTTGGGGGTCATTTTGGGGTGTTTATGGGGTGTCTATGGAGTGGGTTTTGGGGTGATTTTGGGGTGTTTTTGGGGTTTTTTGGGGTGTTTTTGGGGTGTTTTTTGGGTGGATTTGGTTGGTTTTTGGGGGTGTTTTTGGGGGTCTCGCGGAGGGGATTTGGGGGGGTCTCACCTGAGTTCCAAAGGGGGTCCCGGAAGTGCTTTTGGGGTTTTTTGGGGTGGTTTTGGGGGTGTTTTGGTGTGGTTTTGGGTGGTTTTTTTGGGCTGGTTTTGGGGTGATTTTTTGGGGCTGTTTGGGGTGATTTTGGGGGTCCCGAGGGGGGGATTTGGGGGTGTCTCACCTGGGCTCCAATGGGGGTCCCAGAGGTGTTTCTGGGGTGATTTTTGGGATGGTTTTAGGGTGATTTTGGGGTGTTTTGGAGTGTTTCTGGGGGTGTTTTTGGGGTGAGTTTGGGTGTTTTTGGGGCTGGTTTTGGGGTGATTTTTTGGGTGCTTTTTGGGGCGCCTTTGGGATTATTTTAGGGTGTTTTTCGGGGTGATTTTGGGTGTTTTTAGGGAGTTTTTGGGGGTCCCGCAGAGGGGATTTGGGGGTGTCTCCCCTGGGTTCCGAAGCCGCTCCCAGAGGTGTTTTTGGGGTGTTTTTTGGGTGTTTTTGGGGGTGTTTTTGGGGTGAGTTTGTGTGTTTTAAGGGTGTTTTTGGGGTGATTTTTTGGGTGATTTTGGGTGATTTTGGGGTGAGTTCGGGGTGATTTTGGGGTGAGCTTGGGATGATTTTAGGGTGCTTTTGGGTTGATTTTTGGGGTGATTTTGGGGTATTTTGGGGGTGATTTTTGGGGTGATTTTAGGCTGGTTTTGGGGCGGTTTTGGGGTGGGATTTGGGCGGTTTTGGCTGTTTTTGGGGTGTTTCTGTGGCGTTTTTGGGCTGTTTTTGGTGGTTTTTGGTATTTTCGGGATGTTCCGGCCGGGAGCGCCCCCTGGCGGCCGGAGGCGGCGGCAGAGCCGCGCATGCGCAAGATGGCGGCGGCGCGCCGCAAGATGGCGCCAAGGAGGCCACGCCCCCTGTCAGACCACGCCCCCTCAAGCCACGCCCCTTCCCGAAGCCACGCCCATCATTATTCCTATTGGTGTGCCCCGCCCCTTCGCTGGCCACGCCCCTTTGGCCACGCCCACACCGCTGGCTGCGCTGGGCTCCCTCATTAATATTAATGAGGGGGTGGGGCCCACGCAGGCCTCCCCGCCTTTATATCGGGCAGCGCTAATTGAAAACAAGTTATGAATATTAATGAGGGGCATGATGGATGACGTACCAGCAGCACGGGGCTGAGTGGTGCCAATTAATGTTAATGAGGGGCAGGCTCATTAATATTCACAGAGGGAGGGCAATGATTGTGGCCAATCATTAATATTCATGAAGAAGAGGCCGCCGGGTACAGTACAATGGAGTAGGCCTCGTTAATTAGCCTTCTAATGAGCTGTGTCTCATGAATATTCATTATAATTGACCATCGGTCATTGCTGTCGCTAATATTAATGAGGTGGTAATTAGACAATCTGCTAATGGCTATTCGTGAACCTGTGGCAATTAGAAATCGCTCGCTAATTAATATTCATAATTGACCCGCTGTCTGCAACTGCGTCTTGATTAAAAGGGCAAATCGAGACCAACAGCTCATTAATATTCATGAGGGTGCAGCTAGCCCCGCCCCCAGCCCCTCCCAAATTTTTCCATGGAAATGAGGGCGTGGCCCAAAAGCTGTGGGCGTGGCCTTAAAGGGGGCGTGGCCTGAAAGCGGGCGTGGTTTGCAGGGCGTGGCTGTGGGCGTGGCCTGCCATTGTATGCTAATGATGCTTTGATGGGCGGAGCTTAAATCAGGGGGCGTGGCTTCGTGGGGTGGGCGTGGCTTAGCCCAGTCGGGGGTGCTATTAGCCAATCAGGGGCTGGCTTTGATTTGTGGGCGTGGCTTTTGAGGGGCGGGCGTGGCTTTAAATTCTCATTGTGGGCGTGGCTTTTTGAGGGGTGGGCGTGGCTTTAAATTCTCATTCTGGGCGTGGCTTTTGAGGGGTGGGCGTGGCTTCACTCTCGTTGTGGGCGTGGCTCCGCCGATGGGCGTGTCCTCTGCTAATGGTGGGCGTGGCTTTTGGGGGTGGGCGTGGCTTCACATCCCACCCTAGCCTTGCTGCCGCGAGTGGGCGTGCCTTGGTGACCATGGGGGCGTGTCCTCTGACGATGGTGGGCGTGGCTTTCCGAGTGGGCGTGGCTTCCCCCCACTCCAGCCGTGCTGCCGCGAGTGGGCGTGGCTTCGTGAGCAGATGGTGGGCGTGGCTTCGCGGGTGGGCGTGGCCCCATGAGCCATTGGGGGCGTGGCCTTGTCTGGTGGGCGTGTCCCCCTGACCCATTTGGGGCGCGGATTCCCGAGTGGGCGTGTCCTTTGCCGAGGGGGGCGTGGCTTTTGCGGGTGGGCGTGTCATTTACATAACAAGTGGAAGGGGGCGTGGCTTTGCGGGGTGGGCGTGACCTTTACTAATTGTGGGAGAGGCTTTTTGGTATGGGCGTGTCATTTGACGATAGGGGGCGTGGTTTGCGGGGGTGGGCGTGTCCTTCACAAACCAGATGGGAGGGCGTGGCTTTCCTGAGGGGCGTGGCTTTCCCAGAGGGGGCGTGGCTTTGCGGGTTGCACGTGTCCTTTGCCGACCAGGTGGGAGGGGCGTGGCTTATATAAGGGGCGTGGCTTTCCCTAGCGGGGGCGTGGCTTCCGTGGGGCGTGGTCTATCAGAGGGGGCGTGACTTATCGGAGGGGCGTGCTTCTGAGGGGGCGTGGCTTTTCCTAGCGGGGGCGTGGCTTATCAGAGGGGGTGTGGCTTTCCCCATGGGGGCGTGGCTTATCAGAGAGGGTGTGGCTTTCCCCACAGGGGGCGTGGTTTCCCCATAGGGGGCGTGGCTTTTTATGTGGGCGTGCCTTCCCCCCCCACCCCGCGAGGGGGCGTGGCCAGAGGGCGTGGCCGGGGGGGCAGGGCGGCCGCCATTGGCTGCGGGTGGCGGGTGGGCGTGTCCTTTACAGGCCAGGTGGGAGGGGCGTGGCTTATCAGAGGGGCCGTGGCTTTCCCTAGCGGGGGCGTGGCTTTCCGAGGGGGCGTGGCTTCCCCCATAGGGGGCGTGGCTTCCGTGGGCGTGGCCTCTCAGAGCGGGCGTGACTTATCGGAGGGGGCGTGGCTTCTGAGGGGGCGTGGCTTCCCCCATAGGGGGCGTGGCTTTCCCTAGCGGGGGCGTGGCTTACCAGGGGGCGTGGTTTTTCTAAGGGGGCGTGGCTTTCCGTAGTATGGGCGTGGCTTTCCCTAGTATGGGCGTGGCTTATCAGAGGGGGCGTGGCTTTCCCCATAGGGGGCGTGGCTTTCCCCATAGGGGGCGTGCCTTCCCTCCCCCACCCCGCGAGTGGGCGTGGCCAGAGGGCGTGGCCGGGGGGCAGTGCTGCCGCCATTGGCTGCGGGCGGCGGGTGGGCGTGTCCTTTACCGACCAGGTGGGAGGGGCGTGGCTTATCAGAGGGGGCGTGGCTTTCCCTAGCGTGGGCGTGGCTTCCGAGGGGGCGCGGCTTTTATGAGGGGGCGTGGCTTTCCATAGCGGGGTGCGTGTCTTATCAGAGGGGGCGTGGCTTTCCCCATAGGGGGCGTGGCTTCCGTGGGGCGTGGCCTCTCAGAGCGGGCGTGACTTATCGGAGGGGGCGTGGCTTCTGAGCGGGCGTGGCTTTTCCTACCGGGGGCGTGGTTTTCCCTAGCGGGGGCGTGGCTTACCAGAGGGGGCGTGGTTTTTCTAAGGGGGCGTGGCTTCCCCCATAGGGGGCGTGGCTTTCCGAGGGGGCGTGGCTTTCCCCATAGGGGGCGTGGCTTTCCGAGGGGGCGTGCCTTCCCTCCCCCACCCCGCGAGTGGGCGTGGCCAGAGGGCGTGGCCGGGGGGCCAGGGCGGCCGCCATTGGCTGCGGGCGGCGGGTGGGCGTGTCCCGCGGTGGGCGTGGCCCCGGTGGGCGGGGCCGGCGCGGCCGCTCGCGCTCCGCCGCTCCTCGGCCGCCCCCGCCGCTCCCGAGCCCGGCAGGTACGGGGGGGGAGGGGAGGGAGGGGAGGGGTCCGCACATCTGGGGGGGAGGGGAGGGGTCCGCACATCTGGGGAGGGGTCGCGCACCTCGCGGGGGGTGGGGGGGGGGGAGGGGGAGATGCGCGGTGGGGGAGGGGAGGGCGCCGCTCCGGGGATGGATTTGGGGAGGGGGAGGGGAGGGGAGGGGGGGATTTGGGGAGGGGTCGCGGTGGGGGAGGGGAGGGGGGGGCAGGGATTTGGGGAGGGGTCGCGCGGCGGTGGGGGAGGGGTGGAACGGGGCCGTTTTTTGGGGGGGGAGGGGAGGGGAGGGGGCGTCAGGGGTGGGGGAGGGGAGGGGGGGGAATTTGGGGAGGGGGCGGGGGGGTGGGGGAGGGGTCGCGCCCCGCACGCGCTGGGGGGGGGGAGGGGCGCGCGTGGGAATTTGGGGGGGGGGAGGGGTCGCTGCAGTGACACGTGGGGGGGGGATGGGCGCGCGCGGGGGGGGAGGCCACGCCCCCTCCCCCCTCCCCCCCCTTTCGGGGACCCCCCCCCTCATTAAGGACCCCTCCCCTAATTAAGGCCACGCCCCAAATTGGCCGACCCCTTCCCCAATTAAGGAGGCCGCGCTAATTAAGGCAGCTCCAGCCGTTGCGCCGCCCCCTCCCCAATTAGTGGAGCCCTCCCCTCATTAAGGGCCCTGCACTAATTAGGGACCCCTCCCCTATTTAATGACCCCTCCCCAATTAAAAACGCCCTCCCTAATTAAGGGCCCTGCCCTAATTATGGACCCCTCATCTATTTAAGGACCCTGGTCTAATTAAGAAACCCCTCCCCAATTAGGAGCCCTTGCCTAATTAGGGACCCTGCCCTAATTAGGGGACCCCTCCCCTAATTAAGGGCCCTGCCCTAATTAGGGGCTCCTCACCTATTTAAGGACCCTGGTCTAATTAAGAACTCCCACCCCCAATTAAGGACCCTGCCCTAATGAGGGACCCCTCCCCTATTTAAAGACCCCTCCCTAATTAAGAACCCCCTCCCTAATTAAGAACCCCCTCCCTAATTAAGAACCCCCTCCCTAATTAAGGACCCTGCCCTAATTAGGGACCTCTCCCCTATTTCATGACCCCTCACTAATTAGGAGCCCCTGCCCTAATTAGGGACCTCTGCCCTAATTAGGAACCCCCTCCCAATTAAGAGCCCCCTCCCTAATTAGGAGCCCCCTCCCTCATTAAGGACGCTGTGCTAATTAGGGACCCCTCCCTAATTAAGGACCTTCCCCTAATTAGGTACCCCTCCCCTATTTAATGACCTCTCCCTAATTATGAATCCCCTCCCTAATTAAGAAACCCCCCCTAATTTTGAGCCCCCTCCCTAATTAAAGACCCTGCCCTAATTAGGGACCCCTCCACCATTTAAGGACCCCTCCCTAATTAAGAACCCCCTCCCTAATTAAGGACCCTGCCCTAATTAAGACCCTTCCCAATTTAAGGCCTGTCCCAATTTCCTGACCCCCGCCCTAATTAAGAGACCCCTGCGTCATTAATGACCCTGCCCTAATTAGCGACCCTTCCCCAATTAATTGACCTTCTCCTAATTAAGTGCCCTCGCCCTACATAGGGACCCCTGCCCAATTAAACGACCCCTCCCTAATTAAGAGACCCCTCCCCAATTTCAGGACCCCTCCCTAATTAATAACCCTGCCCCAATTAAGGATCTCTCCCTAATTAAGCAACCCCCCTCCCCAATTTAAGGCCTGTCCCTAATTAAGGCTCCCTCTCCAATTAAGGACCCCTCCCTAATTAAGGCCCCCTCCATAAACAAGGAGCCCCGTCTAATTAAGGACCCCTCCCTAATTAATCACCCCCTCCCCAATTTTAGGACCTCTGCCTAATTAATGACCTCTCCCTAATTAAGCAACCCCATCCCAGTTAATTGTGTCCTCTTTAATTAATAGATCCCCTCCCTAATTAAGAGACCCTTCCCCAATTTAGCGTCCCCTCTGTAATTAAAGACCCTGCCCTAATTAGGGACTTTTTCCCAATTAAATGACCCCTCCCTAATTAAGCGACCCCTCCCCAATTAAGGACCCATCTCAATTAAATGACCCCTCCCTAATTAATCACCTTTCTCCAATTTAGCACCCTCTCCCTAATTTAAGGCCTGACCTTAATTAATGACCCCTCGGTAATTAATGATCCCTTCCCTAATTAAGGACCACTCCCCAATTAAGGCTCCATCCTTAATTAAGCTCCACCTCCCTAATTAAATGCCCCCTCCCTAAATAATGACGTCTCCCCAATTAACGACCCCTCCCCAATTAATGACCCCTCCCTAATTAAGCACCCTCCTCCCTAATTAATGACCCCCCAATTAATGGTCACCCCAGTTAATGACCCCTCTGTAATTAGTGATCCTGCTCTAATTAATGACCCCCCCAATTAATGACCTTCGCCAATTAATGGCCCCTAAATTAAAGACCCCTCTGTAATTAATAACCCGTCCCCAATTAATGACCCCAACTATTGATGACCTCTAATTAGTGACCCACATAATTAATGACCCCTCTCTAATTAATGACCCACCAATTCATGACCCCCCGATTAATGACCCTGCCCCAATTAATGACCCCCAATTAATGATAATCCCAATTAATGACCTCCCCAATTATTGACCCCCCCAATTAGTGACCCCTGTCTAATTAATGACCCCCCAATTAATGACTCCTCTGTAATTAATGATCCCCCAATTAATGACCCCCCCAATTAATGCCCCCTCTGTAATTAATGACCCCTCAATTAATGACCCCCCCAAATTAGTGACCTCTGTCTAATTAATGCCCCCCAATTAATGCCCTCTCTGTAATTAATGCCCCCAATTAATGACCCCCCCAATTAATGAACCCTCTGTAATTAATGACCCCTCAATTAATGACCCCCCCAAATTAGTGACCCCTGTCTAATTAATGCCCCCCAATTAATGCCCTCTCTGTAATTAATGCCCCCAATTAATGACCCCCCCAATTAATGAATCCTCTGTAATTAATGCCACCCAATTAATCCCCCTCTCTAATTAATGCCCCCCCCCCAATTAATGACCCCACCCCAATTTCAGGACCCCTCTTTCATTAAGGATCCCCCCAATTAATGATCCCAAATGAATGCCCCTTCTCTAATTAATGCCCTCCCAATTACTGCCCCCCTAATTAGCGCCCCTGTCTAATTAATGACCCCCCCGATTAATGCCCTCTCTGTAATTAACGCCCCCCAATTAATGACCCCCCAATAAATGAACCCACCCAATTAACGACCCCCCAGTAAGTGACCCCTGTCTAATTAGTGCCCCCCTAATTAGCGCCCTGCCTAATTAGCGCCCCCGTCTAAGTAATGACCCCCCCAATTAATGATCACCCCATTAATGACCCCCCCAATTAATGCCCTCTCTGTAATTAACGCCCCTCAATTAATGACCCCCCAATTAATGATCCCACCCAATTAACGACCCCTCAGTAAGTGACCCCTGTCTAATTAGTGCCCGCTAATTAGCGCCCTGCCTAATTAGCGCCCCTCCCCCCGCAGCCCCGCGGGAGCCGCGGCCTCGTTCTGGGCCCGGCCCCGCCCCCGCCCGGCCGGGAACAATTTGGGGACAATTTGGGACATTTTGGGAAAATTTGGGACAATTTGGGACAAATTGGGACGATTAGGGAAATTTGGGGAAAATTTGGGAAAATTTGGGACATTTTGGGACAATTTGGGACAATTTGGGGGAAATTTGGGACAATTTTGGGACAATTTGGGACAAATTGGGACAATTTGGGACAATTTGGGGGAAATTTGGGACAATTTGGGACAAATTGGGACAATTTGGGACAATTTGGGACAATTTGGGGGAAATTTGGGACAATTTTGGGACATTTTGGGACAATTTTGGGACATTTTGGGACTTTTTGGGGCAATTTGGGGTCAGTTTTGGGACATTTTGGGGACAATTTTGGGACATTTTGGGACAATTTTGGGTCAGTTTTGGGATATTTTGGGACATTTTGGGACAATTTGGGGACAATTTTGGGACATTTTGGGACTTTCTGGGACATTTTAGGGACAATTTTGGGACAATTTGGGACAAATTGGTACAAATTGGTACAAATTGGGACAATTTGGGACAATCTGGGGACAATTTGGGAAATTTTGGGACATTTTGGGACTTTTTGGGGCAATTTGGGGTCAGTTTTGGGACATTTTAGGACAATTTGGGGACAATTTTGGGACATTTTGGGTCAGTTTTGGGACATTTTGGGACATTTTGGGACAATTTTGGGACTTTTTGGGGCAATTTGGGGTCAGTTTTGGGACATTTTAGGACAATTTGGGGACAGTTTTGGGACATTTTGGGGACAGTTTTGGGACAATTTTGGGACAATTTGGGGACAATTTTGGGACATTTTGGGACATTTTGGGGACAGTTTTGGGACAATTTTGGGACAGTTTTGGGGCAGTTTTGGGGCAGTTTTTGGGGTTGTGACACTTTTTGGGGTGACAATTTTGGGTGACACTTTTGGGACACTTTTTTGGGTGGTTTTGAGGCGTTTTGCGCAGTTTTAGGGACGTTTGTGGGGATTCGGAGGAGATTTTCGGGGCATTTCGGGGCATTTTGAGGAAATTTTGGGGGATTTTGATGAATTTTGGGTGATTCTGATGAGTTTTGCTGCAGTTTCAATCCCGTTTTTTGGGATATTTCACCATTTTTTGGGATTTTCTGCCCCTTTTCATTGATTGGGTGATTCTGCTGAGATTTGGGTTGATTTCGTGACTATTTGGGTGATTCGGATGAATTTTGGGTGATTTTGATGAGTTTTGGGTTGGTTTCATCAATATTTGGGTGATTCTGATGAGTTTTGGGTGATTTTGATGAGTTTTGGGTTGATTTGGTGAATATTTGGGTGATTCTGATGAGTTTTGGGTCGTTTTTAAGGAATTTCGGGTGACTCTGATGAGTTTTGGGTGATTTTGATGAGTTTTGGGTTGGCTTTGTCAATATTTGCGTGATTCTGATGAATTTTGCTGCGATTTTGATCCGTTTTTTGCGGTTCCGATCCGGTTTATTGGGATTCCAATCCCGTTTTCTGCGGTTCTGATCCTGTTTTTTGGGGTTTCGATCCCGTTTTTTGGGGTTCCGATCCCATTTTTGGGGATTTCAATCCCATTTTTTGGGGTTCCGATCCCATTTTTGGGGATTTCAATCCCGTTTTTGGGGTTCCAATCCAGTTTTTTGGGGTTCTAATCCCGTTTTTGGGGTCCCGTTCCCATTCTCTGGGGTCCTGATCCTGTTTTTTGGGGTTCTGATCCTGCTTTTTTTTAATTTTTGGCCGTTTTTTGGGGTTCCAATCCCGTTTTTTGGGTTTCCGATCCCGATTTTCGTGGTCCCGATCCCGTTTTTGGGCACTTTTGGCCAATTTTGGGTTTCCGATCCCATTTTTCGTGGTCCCGATCCCGTTTTTGGGCACTTTTGGCCGTTTTTTGGGGTTTTGATCCCGTTTTTTGGGTTTCCGATCCCATTTTCCGCGGTCCCGATCCCGTTTTTCGGGGTTCCAATCCCATTTTCCGCGGTTCCGATCCCGTTTTTGGGCACTTTTGGCCATTTTTTGCAGTTCTGATCCCGTTTTTTGGGTTTCCGATCCCGTTTTCCGCGGTCCCGATCCTGTTTTTCGGGGTTCCAATCCCGTTTTTGGGCACTTTTGGCCGTTTTTTGGGGTTCCAATCCCGTTTTTCGGGGTTCCAATCCCGTTTTTCGGGGTTCCAATCCCGTTTTTGGGATTCCGATCCCATTTTTGCGGTCCCGATCCCATTTTCCGCGGTCCCGATCCCATTTTTCGGGTTTCCAATCCCGTTTTCCGCGATCCCGATCCCGTTTTTGGGCACTTTTGGCCGTTTTTTGGGTTTCCAATCCCGTTTTTTGGGGTTCCAATCCCATTTATTGGGGTTCCAATCCCGTTTTTTGGGTTTCCGATCCCGTTTTCCACGGTCCCGATCCCGTTTTTGGGCACTTTTGGCCGTTTTTTGGAGTTCCAATCCCGTTTTTCGGGGTTCCGATCCCGTTTTTCGGGGTTCCGATCCCGTTTTTTGGGTTTCCGATCCCGTTTTCCGCGGTCCCGATCCCGTTTTTCGGGGTTCCAATCCCGTTTTTTGGGTTTCCAATCCCGTTTTCCGCGGTCCCGATCCCGTTTTCCGCGGTCCCGATCCCGTTTTTCGTGTTCCGATCCCGTTTTCCGCGGTTCCGATCCCGTTTTCCGCGGTCCCGATCCCGTTTTTTGGGTTTCCAATCCCGTTTTCCGCGGTCCCGATCCCGTTTTTCGCGTCCCGATCCCATTTTCCGCGGTCCCGATCCCGTTTTTCGCGTCCCGATCCCGTTTTCCGCGGTCCCGATCCCGTTTTTGGGCACTTTTGGCCGTTTTTCGCGGTTCCGATCCTGTTTTTTGTGGTTCCGATCCTGTTTTTTGGGGTTCCGATCCCGTTTTTGGGCACTTTTGGCCGATTTTGAGTTTCCGATCCCGTTTTCCGCGGTCCCGATCCCGTTTTTCGGGGTTCCAATCCCGTTTTTTGGGTTTCCAATCCCGTTTTCCACGGTCCCGATCCCGTTTTCCGCGGTCCCGATCCCGTTTTTCGTGTTCCGATCCCGTTTTCCGCGGTTCCGATCCCGTTTTCCGCGGTCCCGATCCCGTTTTTTGGGTTTCCAATCCCGTTTTCCGCGGTCCCGATCCCGTTTTTGGGCACTTTTGGCCGTTTTTCGGGGTTCCAATCCCGTTTTTTGGGTTTCCCATCCCGTTTTCCGCGGTCCCGATCCCGTTTTTTGGGGTCCCGATCCCGTTTTCCACGGTCCCGATCCCGTTTTTTGGGTTTCCCATCCCGTTTTCCGTGGTCCCGATCCCGTTTTCCGCGGTCCCGATCCCGTTTTCCGCGGTCCCGATCCCGTTTTCCGCGGTCCCGATCCCGTTTTCCGCGGTCCCGATCCCGTTTTCCGCGGTCCCGATCCCGTTCCCGTCCCTTTTCCCGACCTGGGTGTCCCCGTCTCCCTGCCCAGGCTGGCATGCTGAGGCCATGCCGCGCTCGCCGGCCTCCAGCGAGGAGGAGGAGGGCGGCCGCGGCTCCGAGTACCCCGAGCCCGACTCCGACTCCGGCAGCTCCCGCGAGGGACCCCCCGGGCCCGGCCGCGCCCCCCGGCCGCCCCCCGAGGAGGCGCAGTTCAGCATGATGGTGTTCCGCATCGGCATCCCCGACCTGCACCAGACGGTGAGGAGACGCCCCGGATAACGGGAAAAAGGACAAAAATTGGGGGAAAAACCAGAAAAGTATGGGGGGAAAAAACAGAAAAAAATTGGGGGGAAAAAGCTAAAAAATTGGGGAAAAATGCAAAAATAAAGTGAATTTTTTCTGCCAAAATTGCGAAAAAATAGGAAAAAAATGGGGAATTTTTATACCAAAAAATTGGGGAAAAAAGCTAAAAAATTGGGGGAAAAATGGAAAAATAAAGTGAATTTTTCCCCCAAAATTTGGGAAAAAATTGAAAAAAAAAAGGGAATTTTTATACCATAAAATTGGGGAAAAAAATGCAAAAAATAAAGTGAATTTTTACCCCCAAAATTTGGGAAAAAATCCCCCCAAAACTGGGAATTTTTATCTAAAATATTGGTAATTTTTATCCAAAAAATTTGGGATTGTTATATCAAAAACTGGGGGAAAAAAACCTAAAAAATTGGGAAAAAACAAAAAAAAAAGTGAATTTTTCTCCCAAAACAGGGGGAAAATCACAAAAAATTGGGGGGAAGATCAAAAAAATTGGGGATTTTTTAATCGGAAAAAATTGGGGGAAAAAACACCCCAAAAACTGGGAGTTTTGCCCCAACCCCGTGCTCAGCATGATGGTGTTCCGCATCGGCATCCCCGACCTGCACCAGACGGTGAGGAAACGCCCCGGATAACGGGAAAAAGGACAAAAATTGGGGGAAAAACCAGAAAAATATTGGGGGAAAAAAACAGAAAAAAATTGGGGATTTTTATACCAAAAATTGGGGGGAAAAAGCTAAAAAATTGGGGGAAAAATGGAAAAATAAAGTGAATTTTTTCCGCCAAAAATTGCGGAAAAATAGAAAAAAAATTGGGAATTTTTATTCAAAATATTGGTAATTTTTATCCAAAAAATTGGGAAGAAGAGCAACAAAATTGGGAATTTTCTCACCAAAAATGGGGAATTTTCTCACCAAAAATGGGAATTTTTTTCCCCAAAAACATTGGGAAGAAGAGTAAAAAAAATGGTGAATTTTCCCCCAAAAATACTGAGGAAAAAAACCCAAAAAATTGGGAATTTTCCTCCTAAAAATGGGGAAAAAACCCAAAAAAATTGGAATTTTTATCCAAAAAATTGGGAATTTTTCCCCCAAAAAATTGGGGAAAATTGCGACCAAAACCTAAATTTTTCCCCAAAAATTGGGAAAAAATTAAAAAGAAATGGGAATTTTTATCCAAAAAAATTGGGGAATTTTCTCACCAAAATTTGGAATTTTCCCCCCAAAAATTGGGGAAAAAAACCCCAAAAATTGTAGTTTTTTCCCCCCAAAAAATCACGGGGAGATGGAAAAATTTGGGTTTTTTTGGGGCATTTTAAGGTGATTTGAGGCAATTTCCTCATCCAAACCTCCCCAAACCCGGGGATTTTTGATCTCCCCTCGCCCCAAACCCTTCGGGGTTTCATTTTTGGGGTTCCCATGAGCTGAACCCCAAATCCTCATTTTTGGGGTTGATCCCAAATGAATTTTGGGGTTTTTTGGATATTTTAAAGCAATTTGTGGCAATTTCCTCCCCAAACCCGGGGATTTTTGGGGTCCACTCACCCCAAACCCTTCGGGGTTCCATTCTCGGGGTTCCCCTGAACTGACCCCCGTTTCTCCCGCTCCCCAGAATCTTTGGGGTTCCCATTTTTGGGGCTCATCCCAGGATTTTTTGTGCCTTTTTGGGCCATTTTAAGGTGATTTGAGGCAATTTTCTCATCCAAACCTCCCCAAACCCGGGGATTTTTGGGGTCCCCTCACCCCAAACCCTTCGGGGTTCCATTTTCGGGGTTCCCCTGAACTGACACCCCCAATCCACATTTTTGGGGCTCATCCCAGGATTTTTTGTGCCTTTTTGGGCCATTTTATGGCGATTTGTGGCAATTTCCTCATCCAAACCTCCCCAAACCCGGGGATTTTTGGGGTCCCCTCACCCCAAACCCTTCGGGGTTTCATTTTCGGGGTTCCCCTGAACTGACACCCCCAATCCACATTTTTGGGGCTCATCCCAGGGATTTTTTGTGCCTTTTTGGGCCATTTTATGGCAATTTGTGGCAAATGCTTCATCCAAACCTCCCCAAAGTTGGGGATTTTTGATCTCCCCTCACCCCAAACCCTTCGGGGTTTCATTTTTGGGGTTCCCATGACCTGAACCCCAAATCCTCATTTTTGAGGCTCATCCCAAATGAATTTTGGGGTTTTTTTAGAATTTTTGGGGTTTTTTTTTGGATTTTGGGGTTTTTTTGGGCCATTTTAAGGTGATTTGAGGCAATTTCCTCACCCGGGGCTCCCCAAACCCGGGGATTTTTGATCTCCCCTCGCCCCAAACCCTTCGGGGTTTCATTTTTGGGGTTACCATGAGCTGAACCCCAAATCCTTATTTTTGGGGTTCATCCCGAATGAATTTTGGGATTTTTTGGATATTTTAAAGCAATTTGTGGCAATTTCCTCACCCGGGGCTCCCCAAACCCGGGGATTTTTGGGGTCCACTCACCCCAAACCCTTCGGGCTTCCATTTTCGGGGTTCCCCTGAACTGACCCCCGTTTCTCCCGCTCCCCAGAAGGTTTGGGGTTCCCATTTTTGGGGCTCATCCCAGGGATTTTTTGTGCCTTTTTGGGCCATTTTATGGCGATTTGAGGCAATTTCCTCATCCAAACCTCCCCAAACCCGGGGATTTTTGGGGTCCCCTCACCCCAAACCCTTCGGGGTTTCATTTTTGGGGTTCCCCTGAACTGACACCCCCAATCCACATTTTTGGGGCTCATCCCAGGATTTTTTGTGCCTTTTTGGGCCATTTTATGGCGATTTGTGGCAATTTCCTCATCCAAACCTCCCCAAACCCGGGGATTTTTGGGCTCCTCTAATTCCAAACCCTTCGGGGTTTCATTTTCGGGGTTCCCATGAGCTGAACCCCAAATCCTCATTATTGGGGTTCATCCCAAATGAATTTTGGGATTTTTTGGATATTTTAAAGCAATTTGTGGCAATTTCTTCACCCGGGGCTCCCCAAACCCGGGGATTTTTGGGGTCCACTCACCCCAAACCCTTCGGGCTTCCATTTTCGGGGTTCCCCTGAACTGACCCCCGTTTCTCCCGCTCCCCAGAATCTTTGGGGTTCCCATTTTTGGGACTCATCCCAGGGATTTTTTGTGCCTTTTTGGGCCATTTTATGGCGATTTGTGGCAATTTCCTCATCCAAACCTCCCCAGACCCGGGGATTTTTGGGGTCCACTCACCCCAAACCCTTCGGGGTTTCATTTTCGGGGTTCCCCTGAACTGACACCCCCAATCCACATTTTTGGGACTCATCCCAAATGATTTTTTGTGCCTTTTTGGGCCATTTTATGGCGATTTGTGGCAATTTCCTCATCCAAACCTCCCCAAACCCGGGGATTTTTGGGCTCCTCTAATTCCAAACCCTTCGGGGTTCCATTCTCGGGGTTCCCCCGACCCTGACCCCCGTTTCTGCGTCCCCCCAGAAGTGCCTGCGCTTCGACCCGGGCGCGGCGGTGTGGGCGGCCAAGCAGCAGCTGCTGTGCGCGCTGACCGAGGGGCTCCACGACGGCCTCAACTACGGCCTCTTCCAGCCCGCCGCCGCCGGCCGCGACGCCAAGTTCCTGGACGAGGAGCGGCCGCTGCGCGACTACCCGCAGAGCTTCGACCAGGGCGTGCCCTACCTCGAGGTGGGCGGGGCCACAGTGGGCGGGGACACGGGTGGGCGTGGTCACGGGTGGGCGGGGTCACGGGTGGGCGTGGCGGAGATTTTGGGTGGGGTTGGTTACTCAGAATTTTGCCAAAAGTGGCAGAAATGGGGTTAAAATGGTGCAGAATGGGCGTGGTCAGGGTTTGGGTGTGGCCCTGTGGGCGTGGTCACAGTGGGCGTGGTCTCAGTGGTGGGCGGGGTCACGGGGTGGGCGTGGTGGATATTTTGGGTGGGGTTGGTTACTCAGAATTTTGATAAAAGTGGCGGATTTGGGGTTAAAGTGATGCAGAATGGGCGTGGTCAGGGTGTGGGTGTGGCCCCGTGGGCGTGGTCACGGGGTGGGCGTGGTCACGGGGTGGGCGTGGTCACGCGGGAGGCGTGGCAGAGATTTTGGGTGGGGTTGGTTACTCAGAATTTGGATAAAAGTGGCGGATTTGGGGTTGAAATGTTGCAGAATGGGCGTGGGCATAGTAGGCGTGGTCACGGGGGTGGGCGGGGTCACGCGGGAGGCGTGGCGGACATTTTGGGTGGGGTTGGTTACTCAGAATTTGGATAAAAGTGGCAGAAATGGGGTTAAAATGGTGCAGAATGGGCGTGGTCACAGTGGGCGTGGTCACAGTGGGTGGGGTCACGGGGTGGGCGTCACGGAGATTTTGGGTGGGGTTGGTTACTCAGAATTTGGATAAAAGTGGCAGAAATGGGGTTAAAATGGTGCAGGATGGGCGTGGTCACAGTGGGCGTGGTCACAGTGGTGGGCGGGGTCACGGGGTGGGCGTGGCGGAGATTTTGGGTGGGGTTTGGTTATTCAGAATTTTGCCAAAAGTGGCAGAAATGGGGTTAAAATGGTGCAGAATGGGCGTGGCCAGGGATTGGGCGTGGTCACAGTGGGTGTGGTCACCGGGGTGGGCGTGGTGGAGATTTTGGGTGGGGTTGGTTATTCAGAATTTGGATAAAAGTGGCAGAAATCGGGTTAAAATGGTGCAGAATGGGCGTGGTCAGGGTGTGGGTGTGGCCCCGTGGGCGTGGTCACAGTGGTGGGCGGGGTCACGGCGTGGGCATGGTGGAGATTTTGGGTGGGGTTGGTTACTCAGAATTTTGATAAAAGTGGCAGAAATGGTGTTAAAATGGTGCAGAATGGGCGTGGTCACAGTGGGCGTGGTCACAGTGGGCGGAGTCACGGGGTGGGCGTGGCGGAGATTTTGGGTGGGGTTGGTTATTCAGAATTTTACCAAAAGTGGCAGAAATGGGGTTAAAGTGATGCAGAATGGGCGTGGTCAGGGTGTGGGTGTGGCCCCGTGGGCGTGTTCACAGTGGGCGTGGTCTCAGTAGTGGGCGGGGTCACGGGGTGGGCGTGGCGGAGATTTTGGGTGGGGTTGCTTATTCAGAATTTGGATAAAAGTGGCGGATTTGGGGTTGAAATGGTGCAGAATGGGCGTGGTCAGGGTGTGGGTGTGGCCCTGTGGGCGGGGCCACAGTGGGCGTGTTCACGGCGTGGGCGGAGTCACGGTGTGGGCGTGGTGGATATTTTGGGTGGGGTTGGTTACTCAGAATTTGGATAAAAGTGGCAGAAATGGGGTTAAAATGGTGCAGAATGGGCGTGGTCACAGTGGGCGTGGTCACGGGGTGGGCGGGGTCACGGGGTGGGCGTGGCGGAGATTTTGGGTGGGGTTGGTTATTCGGAATTTTGATAAAAGTGGCAGAAATTGTGTTAAAGTGATGCAGAGTGGGCGTGGTCAGGGTGTGGGTGTGGCCCCGTGGGCGTGGTCACTGTGGGCGTGGCTCATGGTGGGCGTGGTTTCAATTTGGGGTGGATTAATTAGGGAGAATTTGGGTTAAATTTGGAGAAATGGGGTTTAAATGATGGGGAGTGGGCGTGGTCAGGGTTTGGGCGTGGTCATGTGGTGGGCGTGGCTTCCATTTTGGCGGGTGGTCATTTGGGAAACTTTTGCCAAAATTGGCAAATTTGGGGGTCAAAAATTGATGCGAGTGGGCGTGGTCAGGGTTTGGGTGTGGCCATGGGGGCGTAAACTAAGTGGGCGTGGCCAATTTATGGGCGTGGCCATTTAGTGGGCGTGCCCACCATTCGGGACAGGGCGGCAGAATTGGGGTTAAAACAGCAAATTTGGGGTTAAAATGGCTCCGAGTGGGCGTGGTCAGGAGGCGTGGCCTCTGGGTGGGCGTGGCCACTGTGTGGGCGTGGCTTAAGGCAGGTGTGGGCGTGGCCAATGGGGTGGGCGTGGCTTAGGGCGGGTGTGAGCTTGTTCTGTGTGGTGGGCGTGGCTTAGGGCAGGTGTGGGCGTGTCCAATGGGGTGGGCGTGGCTTAGGGCGGGTGTGAGCTTGTTCTGTGTGGTGGGCGTGGCTTAGGGCAGGTGTGGGCGTGTCCAATGGGGTGGGCGTGGCTTAGGGCAGGTGCGGCGTGTTCATTGTGGTGGGCGTGGCTTAAGGCAGAGGTGGGCGTGGCCAATGGGGTGGGCGTGGCTTAGGGCATGTGTGGGTGTGGCTTGGGGCCATTGTGGGCGTGGTCTGGGTGATAGGCATGGCTTATTACTGCGTGGGCGTGGTCTATGCAATGGGCGTGGCTTGTGGCAGATTGTGGGCGTGGTCTGTGTCGTGGGCGTGGCTTCTTGAGGGCGTGGGGTGGGCGTGGCTTGGGGAGGTGGTGGGCGTGTGCCCGTGGGGTGGGCGTGGTCTGGGCCGGGAGGGGGCGTGTCCCCCGCTGGGGGGGCGTGGCCCCGTGCTGACCCCGCCCCCAGTTCCGGTACAAGACCCGGGTGTACAAACAAACCAACCTGGACGAGAAACAACTCGCCAAGCTCCACACCAAGGTGGGTGGGACACGCCCCCTGCCCCCTAGGCCACGCCCCCTCCTCATCCCGGACACGCCCCCAATTCCCTGGACACGCCCACCCAGCGCTCTGGCCACACCCCTTCTTTCCAAAACCTCACCTGTGCTGCCCAGAAGTGGCCACACCCCCCGAACCACCTGAGCCCCTGGACACGCCCCCTTTCCTTGGCCACGCCCCTCTGCTCATTGGCCACGCCCCCATCTGCTCTATTCAATTGCCGCGCCCCCTGTACTTTGGCCACGCCCTTTTTGCATAATCAACTCACTGGCCACGCCCCCTTTGGCCACACACCTCGTGCCGAGGCCACACCCACACTGACCACGCCCATTTGGGCTGTGGCCACGCCCATTGGGTGATGACATAACCCATTTTCTTTGTGGCCACGCCCCTTTCTCCCTGGCCACGCCCCCATCCCGCATGGCCACGCCCCTCCCGGGTGTCCCCAGGTGTCCCCCAGGGACTCCTGCATGTCCCCAGATGTCCCCAACGTCCCCAATTTCTCCAATGTCCCCTCCTGTCCCCAAATGTCCCCAGTGTCCCCAAATGTCCCCAATTCCTCAAATGTCCCCAAATGTCCCCAATGTCCCCTCGAAGTCCCCAAAATCCCCAATGTCCCCAACCCCCCCACTGTCCCCTCCTGTCCCCAATGTCCTGAAATGTGATCCAAATGTCCCCAAATGTCCCCAAATGTCCCCAAATGTCCCCAAATGTCCCCAATGTCCCCAAATGTCCCCAATCCCCCCAATATCCCCAAATGTCCCAAATGTCCCAATCCCCCAATGTTTCCAATGTCCCCAGTGTCCCCTCCTGTCCCTGATGTCCCCAAATGTCCCCAAATGTCCCCAATGTCCCCAATCCCCCCCATGTAACCAATGTCCCCAATGTCCCAAATGCCACAATGTCCCAAACCTCCTCTCCTGTCCCCAATGTCCCCAACCCCACCAAATGTCCCCAAACGTCCCAAATGTCCCAATCCCCCAATGTTCCCACTGTCCCCCGTGTCCCCTCCTGTCCCCGAAGTCCCCAATGTCACCAAATGTCCTCAACCCCCCCAATGTCCCCAAATGTCCCCAATGCCCCCCATTGTCCCCGATGTCCCCAATCCCCCCATTGTCCCCAATGTCCCCAATGCCCCCTGTCCCCGATGTCTCCAATCCCCCCCATGTCCGCAATGTCTCCGATGTCCCAAATGCCACAATGTCCCAAACCTCCCCTCCTGTCCCCGATGTCCCCGATGTCCCCAACGTGTCCCGGTGTCCCCAGACGGGGCTGCGGAAGTTCCTGGACTACGTCCAGCACGGCTCGGCCGAGAAGGTGGCGCGGCTGCTGGAGCGGGGGCTGGACCCCAACTACCACGACTCCGACTCGGGGGGTGAGACCCCAAATCCCCCAAAATCACCCCAAAATCATCCCCCCAAATCACCCCAAAATCACCCCAAAATCACCCCAAAATCCTCAAAAATAATCCCAAAAATCATCCCAAAAATCACCCCAAAATCATCCCCCAAAATCACCCCAAAATCATCCCCCAAAATCACCCCAAAATCACGCCAAAATCCTCCAAAATCACCCCAAAATCATCTCCCAAAATCCCCCCAAAATCACGCCAAAATCCTCCAAAATCACCTCAAAATCATCTCCCAAAATCCCCCCAAAATCATGCCAAAATATTCCAAAATCACCCCAAAATCATCCCCCAAAATCACCCCAAAATCCTCCCAAAAATTCCCCCTGAAAATCCTCGCAAAATCACCCCCGGGACCCCAACTACCACAACTTGGACTTGGGCGGTGAGACCCCAAATCCCCCCAAAATCTCCCCAAAATCATCCCCCAAAATCACCCCAAAATCCTCCCAAAATCATCCCCCAAAATCACCCCAAAAATCCTCAAAAATCATCCCAAAAATCACCCCAAAATCATCCCCCAAAATCTCCCCAAAATCCTCCAAAATCACCCCAAAATCATCCCCCAAAATCACCCCAAAAATGACCCTAAAATCCCCCTGAAAATCCTCCCAAAATTCCCCCCGGGATCCCAACTACCACAACTCTGACTCGGGGGGTGAGACCCCAAATCCCCCCAAATCACCCCAAAATCATCCCCCAAAATCTCCCCCAAATCCCCCAAAATCCCCCCAAAATCATCTCCCAAAATCATCCCCCAAAATCCTCAAAAATCATCCCAAAAATCATCCCAAAAAACATCCCAAAAATAATCCCAAAAATCACCCCAAAATCATCCCCCAAAATCCCCCAAATCACCCCCGGGACCCCAACTACCACGACTCCGACTCGGGGGGTGAGACCCCAAATCCCCCCAAATCACCCCAAAATCATCTCCCAAAATCACCCCAAAATCATCCCCCAAAATCACCCCAAAAATTATCCCAAAAATCACCCCAAAATAATCCCCCAAATCACCCCCGGGACCCCAACTACCATGGCTCGGACTCAGGGAGTGAGACCCGAAATGCCCCCAAATCCCCCCAAAATCATCTCCCAAAATCACCCCCCAAATCCTCCCAAAATCACCTGAAAATCACCCCAAAAATCCTCCCAAAATTACCCCAAAAATCCTCCCAAAAATCCTTGCAAAATCCCCCCAAAAATCACCCCAAAAAACCCTCCCAAAAATCCCCCACAAAATTACCCCGGAATTCCTCCAAAAAAATGCCCTGGGAGCCCAAAAATCATCTGGGACACCCCCAAAATCCTTGGGGTCACTCCAAATGTCCCCAATGTCCCCAATGTCCCCAACACCCTGAATGTCCCCGATGTCCCCAAATCCTTCCAATATTCTTGATGTCCCCAATATTCCCAATTTCCCAAAATTCCCCCAATACTCCCGATGTCCCCAATGTCCCCAAATCCCCCCAAATATCCCCAATGTCCCCAAGGTCCCAAATATCCCCAATGTCCCCAAATCCCCCCAAATATCCCCAATGTCCCCAAATCCTCCCAACATCCACAGTGTCCCCAATGTCCCCAAATGCCCCCAAATATCCCCAATGTCCCCAAGGTCCCAAGTGTCCCCAAATCCTCCCAATGTCCCCATGTTCCCAATGTCCCAAGTCCCCCCAGTGTCCCCACTGTCCCCAATGTCCCCAAGACCCCCTGATGTCCCCAAATCCCCCCAATGTCCCCAAAACCCCAAATGTCCCCAATGTCCCCAAATTGCCCCAATGTCCCCAACATCCCCAACATCCCCAATGCCCCAATACCCCAAAGTCCCCAACACCCCCCAGTGTCCCCAATCCCCCCAATGTCCCCAATGTCCCCGATGTCCCCAAATCCCCAGTGTCCCCGGTGTCCTCAAATGCCCCAAATGTCCCCAGCACCCCCAATGTCCCTGATGTCCCCAAATTGTCCCAAATACCCCCTGATGTCCCCAAAGTCACCAATGTCCCCAACACCCTGAATATCCAGGATGTCCACAATGCTCCCAAATCCCCTCACTGCCCCCAGTGTCCCCAAGACCCCCAATGTCCCTAAATTCTCCCAACATCCCAAATGTCCCCAAATGTCCCCAAATGTCTCCAATGTCCCAAATCCCCCAAATGTCTCTTAACACCCCCAATGTCCCCAACACCCTGAATGTCCCCAACATCCCAAATCCCCCAAATGTCCCCAACACCCTCAATGTCCCCAATGTCCCCAATACCCCCAATATTCCCAAATTCTCCCAATGTCCCCAAGAACCCCAAATGTCCCCAATGTCCCCAACACCCTCAATGTCCCCAATGTCCCCAATGTCCTCAACATCCCCGCTGTCCCCAGAGATGCCGCTGACGCTGGCGGCGCAGCGCGAGGGCCCGGCCGAGGTGGAGCCTCAGAGTCCCCAATGTCCCCAAATGTCCCCAATGTCCCAAATCCCCAAAATGTCCCCAAATCTCCCAAATGTCCTCAATGTCCCCGATGTCCCCAAAATGTCCCTAATGTCCCCAAATCCTCCCAAGGTCCCCAATGTCCCCGATGTCCCCAGTATCCCAAATCCCCCAAATGTCCCCAAATCCTCCCAATGTTCCCAAATGTCCCCGACGTCCCCAATGTCCCAAATGTCCCCAATGTCCCCAATGTCCCTGATGTCCCCAACGTCCTAAACGTCCCCGATGTCCCCAATGTCCCCACTATCCCAAATCCCCCAAATGTCCCCAATGTCCCCAAACCCCCCAATGTTCCCAATGTTCCCAATGTCCCCAATGTTCCCAATGTCCCCAATGTCCCCGATGTCCCCAATGTCCCCAACGTCCCCAACGTCCCCGCTGTCCCCGCTGTCCCCAGAGACGCCGCTGACGCTGGCGGCGCAGCGCGAGGGCCCGGCCGAGGTGGAGATCATCCGGCTGCTCTGCCTGGGCGGGGCCCACCTGGACTTCCGCGCCCGCGACGGAGCCACGGCGCTGCACCGGGCGGTGTGCACGCGGCGCTACCCCGCCCTGCTGGTACACCTGGGCACACCTGGGACACCTGGGGACAGCTGGGACACCTGGGGACAGATAGGGACACCTGGGGACACCTGGGCACACCTGGGACACTTGGGGACAGCTGGGACACCTGGGGACAGATAGGGACACCTGGGGACACGGGGGTGGCACAGGGGTGGCGCTGCACCGGGCGGTGTGCATGCGGCGCTACCCCGCCCTGCTGGTACACCTGGGCACACCTGGGCACACCTGGGACACCTGGGCACAGATAGGGACAGATGGGGACACCTGGGCACACCTGGGGACACGGGGGTGGCACAGGGGTGGCGCTGCACCGGGCGGTGTGCACGCGGCGCTACCCCGCCCTGCTGGTACACCTGGGCACACCTGGGCACACCTGGGACACCTGGGACAGCTGGGCACACCTGGGCACACCTGGGGACAGATAGGCACACCTGGGGACAGCTGGGACACCTGGGACACCTGGGGACAGCTGGGACACCTGGGGAGAGCTGGAGACACCTGGGCACACCTGGGGACAGATAGGCACACCTGGGCACACCTGGGACACCTGGGCACAGATAGGGACACCTGGGGACAGCTGGGACACCTGGGGACAGCTGGGGACACCTGGGGACAGATGGGGACGGCTGGGGACAGCTGGGACACCTGGGACACCTGGGCACACCTGGGGACAGCTGGGGACACCTGGGGACACCTGGGGACACCTGGGACATAGGGGTGGCACCCAGTGGGTGCTATGGCGGGTCCATGGGTGCCATGGGGGGTGTCTGGGGATGTCACCAGGGGGTCCCACGGGTGTCACTGGGGGGTCCCACGGGTGTCACGCTGTCACCCGCAGGCGCTGCTGGACCTGGGGGTTCCCCAAATAAAGGGGGTGACACCCCCTGGGTGCCATGGGTGCCATGGAGATGTCACCAGGGGGTCCCACGGGTGTCACCGGGGGGTCCCACGGGTGTCACCAGGGGGTCCCACGGGTGTCACCAGGGGGTCCCACGGGTGTCACGCTGTCACCCGCAGGCGCTGCTGGACCTGGGGGGGTCCCCGAACTACAAGGACCGGCGGGGCCTGACCCCCCTGTACCACACGGCCATGGTGGGCGGGGACCCGCGGTGCTGCGAGCTGCTGCTCTACAACCGCGCGCACATCGGCACGGCCGACGAGAACGGCTGGCAGGAGATCCACCAGGTGACAGCTGTGTCACCGTGTCACCGTGTCACTGTGTCACTGTGTCACTGTGTCACCCCATCACCATGTCACTGTGTCACCCTGTTATCCCATCCCTGTGTCACCCTGTGTCACCGTGTCACATCGGCACGGCCGACGAGAACGGCTGGCAGGAGATCCACCAGGTGACAGCCGTGTCACTGTGTTACATTGTCACCGTGTCACTGTGTCACCATGTCACTGTGTCACTGTGTCACCCCATCACCATGTCACTGTGTCACCCTGTTATCTCATCCCTGTGTCACCCTGTGTCGCATCGGCATGGCCGACGAGAACGGCTGGCAGGAGATCCACCAGGTGACACCTGTGTCACTGTCACCTGTCACCGTGTCACTGTGTCACCGTGTCACTGTGTCACCCCCTTATCCCATCCCTGTGTCACCCTGTGTCACATCGGCACGGCCAACGAGAACGGCTGGCAGGAGATCCACCAGGTGACAGCCGTGTCACCGTGTCACTGTGTCACTGTGTCACCCCATCACCATGTCACTGTGTCACCCCGTTATCCCATCCCTGTGTCACCCTGTGTCACCGTGTCACATCGGCACGGCTGACGAGAACAGCTGGCAGGAGATCCACCAGGTGACAGCCGTGTCACTGTCACCGTGTCACCGTGTCACCGTGTCACTGTGTCACCCCCTTATCCCATCCCTGTGTCACCCTGTGTCACATCGGCACGGCCAACGAGAATGGCTGGCAGGAGATCCACCAGGTGACACCTGTGTCATTGTCACCGTGTCACTGTGTCAGCGTGTTACTGTGTCACCCCATCACCATGTCACTGTGTCACCCCCTTATCCCATCCCTGTGTCACCGTGTCACATCGGCACGGCCGACGAGAACGGCTGGCAGGAGATCCACCAGGTGACACCTGTGTCATTGTCACCGTGTCACCGTGTCACTGTGTCAATGTGTCACTGTGTCACCCCATCACCATGTCACTGTGTCACCCCCTTATCCCATTCCTGTGTCACCCTGTGTCACCCTGTGTCACCATGTCACATCGGCACAGCCGACGAGAACGGCTGGCAGGAGATCCACCAGGTGACAGCCGTGTCACTGTCACCGTGTCACTGTGTCACCCAATCCTGCTGTCACCCTGTCACCACCTCACCATATCACCGTGTCACCCTGTCCTGCTGTCACCCTGTCACTGCGTCACCGTGCCAGTGGCAGATGTCACCATCACTGTCACTCTGCCACATCACCGTGTCACTGGGTCACCCCATCATCCCTCATCCCTCAAATCCCCTCAAATGTCCCCAAATCCCCCCAATGTCCCCAATGTCCCAAATCTCCTGATATCCTCAATGTCCCCACAATGTCCCAAATCAATCCAATGTCCCCAAATGTCCCCAAATGTCCTCAATGTCCCCAAATCCCTCCAATGTCCCCAATGTCCCCAAAGTCCCCAATCCCCCCAATGTCCCCAATCCCCCCGCTGTCCCCGCTGTCCCCAATGTCCCTGAGGTCCCTAATGTCCCCGATGTCCCCAATGTCCCTGATGTCCTCAATCCCCCCAATGTCCCCAATCCCCCCAATGTCCCCAATGTCCCCGATGTCCCCTCTGCTGTCCCCAATGTCCCCAATGTCCCCAATCCCCCCAATGTCCCCAATCCCCCCAATGTCCCCAATGTCCTCAATCCCCCCAATGTCCCCAATGTCCCCAATGTCCCCAATCCCCCCGCTGTCCCCAATGTCCCGATGTCCCCTCTGCTGTCCCAAATGTCCCTGCTGTCCCTGATGTCCCCAATGTCCCCGGTGTCCCCGATGTCCCCAATGTCTCCAATGTCCCCAATGTCCCCAATGTCCCCAATCCCCCCGCTGTCCCCAATGTCCCGATGTCCCCTCTGCTCTCCCAAATGTCCCTGCTGTCCCCGATGTCCCCGCTGACGTCCCCGTGTCCCCAGGCGTGCCAGCACGGCCACTCGCAGCACTTGGAGCATTTGCTGTTCTACGGGGCCGAGGCGGCGGCGCAGAACGCGTCCGGCAACACCGCGCTGCACATCTGTGCCCTCTACAACAAGGTGACACCCTGGGGACACCTCCGGGGACATCGGGGACATCGGGGACATCGGGGGGATTGGGGACATTGGGGATGTTTGGGACATTGGGGACATTGGGGACACAAGGACACGGGGGCGTCCGGCAACACCGCGCTGCACATCTGCGCCCTCTACAACAAGGTGACACCCTGGGGACACCCCCGGGGACATTGGGGACATCGGGGACATCGGGGGGATTGGGGACATTGAGGGGATTGGGGACATCGGGGACATCGGGGACATTGGGGACATTGAGGGGATTGGGGACATCGGGGACATTGGGGACATCGGGGACATTGGGGACATCGGGGACATTGGGGACATTGGGGACACTGGGGACATTGGGGACATTGGGGGAATTGGGGACATTGGGGACATTGGGGGAATTGGGGACATTGGGGACATTGGGGGAATTGGGGACATTGGAGGATTGGGGAAGGTTTGGGGACAACTGGGGACATTGGGGACATTTAGGGTTGCGGAGGTTGGGGACATCAGGGAGGTGTTGGTGACATTGGGAAGACTGGGGACATTTGGTGACATTTGGGGACATTTGGGGACATTGAGGATTGGGGACACTGGGGACATCGGGGGAATTGGGGACATTGGGGGACACCGAGGACATTGGGGATTGGGGACATTGGGGTGACATTGGGGACACTAAAGGGACATTGGGGGCACTGGGGACATTGGGGATTGGGGACATTGGGGTGACATTGGGGACACTAAAGGGACATTGGGGATTGGGGACATTGGGGATTGGGGACATTGGGGACACTGCGGACACTGGGGACATTGGGGTGACATTATGGGGACACAGTGGGGCCATTGAGGGCCACAGTGGGAAATGGGGGATTGGGGACCTTGGAGACACGCTGCTGGTGACACATTGGTGACATATTGTTGAGGACACGCTGGTGACACATTGGTGACACATTGGTGCCACATTGGTGACATCTTGGTGCCACCTTGGTGACACATTGGTGACACCTTGGTGACACATTGGTGACACATTGGTCACACCTTGGTGCCACCTTGGTGACATCTTGGTGACACCTTGGTGCCACCTTGGTGACATCTTGGTGACACCTTGGTGACACATTGGTGACACCTTGGTGACATCTTGGTCACACCTTGGTGCCACCTTGGTGACATCTTGGTGACACCTTGGTGACACATTGGTGCCACCTTGGTGACACCTTGGTGACATCTTGGTGCCACCTTGGTGACACATTGGTCACACCTTGGTGCCACCTTGGTGACACATTGGTGACATCTTGGTGACACATTGGTCACACCTTGGTGACACATTGGTGACACATTGGTGACACATTGGTCACACCTTGGTGCCACCTTGGTGACACCTTGGTGACACATTGGTGACACATTGGTCACACCTTGGTGCCAACTTGGTGACACATTGGTGCCACCTTGGTGCCACCTTGGTGACATCTTGGTGCCACCGGTGTCCCCCAGGAGAGCTGCGCCCGGATCCTCCTGTACCGAGGGGCCAACAAGGAGGTGAAGAACAACAGCGGGCAGACGCCGTTCCAGGTGACACCGGGGACACCGGGGACAACGACGGGGACACCGGGGACACCAATGGGGACACCGGGGACACTGGGGACATTGGGGACACTGGGGACACCAGGGACACCATGGGGACACTGGGGACATTGGGGACACCGGGGACACTGGGGACACTGGGGACACTGGGGACACCATGGGGACACCGGGGACATTGGGGACATTGGGGACACACTGGGTCCAGGTGACATCGGGGACACTGGGGACATCGAGGGGCACTGGGGACACCAATGGGGACGCTGGGGACACTGGGGACATCGAGGGGACACCGGGGACACCAATGGGGACGCTGGGGACACTGGGGACACTGGGGACACTGGGGACATTGGGGACATTGGGGACTCCAATGGGGACACCAATAGGAACACTGGGGACACCATGAGGACACTGGGGACACCAATGGGGACGCTGGGGACATTGGGGACACTAATGGGGATACTGGGGACACTGGGGACACCTCATTCTGGGTGACACTGGAGAAACTGGGGACATTGGGGACACTGGGGACACCCTGCTGCAGGTGGCACTGGGGACATTTTGGAGGGTGTGACCCCCCACGTGAGTGTCCCCTCTCTGTCCCCATCCCTGTCCCATCCTGTCCCTCTGTCCCTGTCCCTCTGTCCCTCTCCCCTGTGTCCCTGTCCCTGTCCATCTGTCCCTGTCCCTGTCCCTGTCCCTCTCCCCTGTGTCCCTGTCCCTGTCCCTGTCCCTGTCCCTCTCCCCTGTGTCCCTGTCCCTGTCCCATCTCTGTCCCTCTGTCCCTGTCCCTCTGTCCCTGTCCCTGTCCCTGTCCCTCTGTCCCTGTCCCTCTGTCCCTGTCCCTCTGTCCCTGTCCCTCTGTCCCTGTCCCTGTCCCTGTCCCTGTCCCTCTGTCCCTGTCCCATCTCTGTCCCTGTCCCTCTGTCCCTCTGTCCCTGTCCCTCTGTCCCTGTCCCTCTGTCCCTGTCCCTCTGTCCCTGTCCCTCTGTCCCTGTCCCCGCAGGTGGCCGTCATCGCCGGGAACTTTGAGCTGGGGGAGCTCATCAAGAACCACCGGGACAGCGACGTGGGTGAGCAGGGGGACACTGGGGACATTGGGGACATCAATGGGGACATTTGGGACATCATTGGGGACATTGGGGACATTTGGGACATTGGGGACATCATTTGGGACATCGGGGACATTGGGGACATTGGGGACATCAATGGGGACATTGGGGACATTGGGGACATTGGGGACATCATTGGGGACATCGGGGACATCAATGGGGACATTGGGGACATTTGGGACATCAATGGGGACATTTGGGACATCACTGGGGACATTGGGGACATTGGGGGGATTGGGGACATTGGGGACATTGGGGACATTTGGGGACATTGGGGACATTGGGGACATCAATGGGGACATTGGGGACATTGGGGACATCAATGGGGACATTTGGGACATTGGGGACATTGGGGACATTGGGGACATCAGGGACATTGGGGACATCGGGGACATCAATGGGGACATCGGGGACATCAATGGGGACATTGGGGGGATTGGGGACATTGGGGACATTGGGGACATCAATGGGGACATTTGGGGACACACCTGGGGACACACCTGGGGACACCGGGGATGTTTGGGGACGTTTGGGGACATTTGAGGACAGTGGGGAAGGGGGATGGGAGTTGGAAGGGACTCGGGGGGTGCCGCCGTTCCAACCCCCCCCAAACCCCCAAAATCCCCCCCAAAATTCCCCCCTAAACTCCCCCAAACCCCCCCTGACACCCCCAAACCCCTCAAAATTGCCCCTAAACACCCCAAATCTCCCCAAATCCCCCCAAATCCCCCCCAAACACCCCAAAATCCATCCCAAACCCCCCCTGAACACCCCAAACCCCCCCAGATCCCCCCTAAACACCCCAAAATCCATTCTAACCCCCCCAAATCCCCCTCAAAGCCCCCCCAACCCCCCAAATCCCCCGTAAACACCCCAAAACCCCCCCTGACCCCCCAAATCCCCCCAGTTCCCTTCCAGGAGAGCCCCAAACCCCCCCTAAACACCCCAAACCCCCCCTAAACACCCCAAAATCCATCCTGACCCCCTCAAACCCCCCCAGTTCCCTTCCAGGAGAGCCCCAAACACCCCCAAATTCTCCCCAAATCCCCCCCAGACACCCCAAAACCCCCCCGACCCCCCAAACCCCCCCAGTTCCCTTCCAGGAGAGCCCCAAACCCCCCAAATCCCCCCCAAACCCCCCCAAATCCCCCCTAAACACCCCAAAATCCATCCTGACCCCCCCAAACCCCCCCAGTTCCCTTCCAGGAGAGCCCAGACACCCCCCCAAACACCCCCAAATCTCCCCCAAACCCCCCCAAGTCCCCCCCAAACACCCCCAAACCCCCCCTGACCCCCCCAAATCCCCCCAGTTCCCTTCCAGGAGAGCCCCAAACCCCCCAAATCCTCCCCAAATCCCCCCCAAACACCCCAAATCCCCCCTAAACACCCCCAAACCCCCCCTGACCCCCCAAATCCCCCCAGTTCCCTTCCAGGAGAGCCCCAAACACCCCCAAATCCTCCCCAAATCCCCCCCAGACACCCCAAAACCCCCCCGACCCCCCAAACCCCCCCAGTTCCCTTCCAGGAGAGCCCCAAACCCCCCCAAATCCTCCCCAAATCCTCCCCAAACACCCCCAAACCCCCCCTGACCCCCCAAACCCCCCCAGTTCCCTTCCAGGAGAGCCCAAACCCCCCCAAACCCCCCCTAAACACCCCAAAATCCATCCTAAACCCCCCAAATCCCCCCAGTTCCCTTCCAGGAGAGCCCCAAACACCCCCCAAATCCCCCCCAAACACCCCAAATCCCCCCTAAACCCCCCCAGATCCCCCCCAAACACCCCCAAACCCCCCCTGACCCCCCCAAATCCCCCCAGTTCCCTTCCAGGAGAGCCCCAAACGCCCCCAGATCCTCCCCTAATCCCCCCCAAACCCCACCAAATCCCCCCCAAACACCCCAAATCCCCCCTAAACCCCCCCAAACCCCTCCAGTTCCCTTCCAGGAGAGCCCCAAACCCCCCCAAATCCCCCCAAATCCCCCCCAGACACCCCCAAACCCCCCCTGACCCCCCAAACCCCCCCAGTTCCCTTCCAGGAGAGCCCCCAGTTCGCCGGCCGCCGCCGGGAGGGGCTGCGGGGCCTCCCCCTGCCCCCCCAGCGGCTCCTGCGGGCCAACAGCGACACCGGGGGGGGGGCGCTGCCCGAGTGGGTGCTGAGGGGTCCCCCCGGAGCCCCCCCGGGCCCCCGGCCCCCCTCGGGCACCCTGCGCAGCTCCAGCTCCCCCCGGGGGGCTCGGGCGCGCTCCCCCTCCCGCGGCCGGCACCCCGAGGAGCCGCGGAGGCAGCCCCGGGGCCGGCCCAGGTAAAAGGGGGGGGATTTTGGGGGGTTTGGGGGGGATTTGGGGGGGATTTGGGGGGCTGGGACCCCCGAGGGGGGCACCCCGAGGAGCCGCGGAGGCAGCCCCGGGGCCGGCCCAGGTAAAAGGGGGTGGGGGGATTTTGGGGGGTTTGGGGGGGATTTGGGGTGATTTGGGGGGTTTCAGGGGGGTCTGGGGGGCTGGGACCCCCGAGGGGGGCACCCCGAGGAGCCGCAGAGGCAACCCCGGGGCCAGCCCAGGTACGGGGGTGGGGGGATTTGGGGGGTTTGGGGGGATTTGGGGGGAATTTGGGGGGTTTGAGGGGGATTTGGGGGGATCTGGGGGGGTTTTGGGGGCTGGGACCCCCGAGGGGGGCACCCCGAGGAGCCGCGGAGGCAGCCCCGGGGCCGGCCCAGGTAAAACGGGGGGGATTTTGGGGGGTTTGGGGGGGATTTGGGGAGATTTGGGGAGGATTTGGGGTGATTTGGGGAGGATTTGGGGGGGATTTGGGGGGTTTGGGGGGGTTTTGGGGGGATTCAGGGGGTTTCAGGGGGGTTTTGGGGGCTGGGACCCCCAAGGGGGGCACCCCGAGGAGCCGCGGAGGCAGCCCCGGCGCCGGCCCAGGTAAAACGGGGGGATTTTGGGGGCGTTTGGGGGGATTTGGGGTGATTTGGGGGGGATTTGGGGGGTTTGGGGGGGATTTGGGGGAGATTTGGGGGGGATTTGGGGGGTTTGGGGGGGATTTAGGGTGATTTGGGGGGGATTTGGGGTGATTTGGGGAGGATTGAGGGGGGTTTGGGGGGTTTCAGGGGGGTTTTGGGGGCTGGGACCCCCGAGGGGCCACCCCGAGGAGCCGCGGAGGCAGCCCCGGGGCCGGCCCAGGTAAAAGGGGGGGGATTTTGGGGGGATTTGAGTGGATTTTGGGGAGGGTTTGAGGGGAATTTGGGGGTTTGGGGTGGGTTTGAGGGGGGATTTGGGGGGGTTTGGGGGATTTTGGGGAGCTGGGACCACCAGAAAAGGCGCCTGGAGGAGCCTTGGAGGCAACCCCGGGGCAGGCCCAGGTACGGGGGGGAGCACCTGGGGGGGATTTTGGGGGGAATTTTGGGGGGATTTGGGGGGATTTGGGGTGTTTGGGGGGGATTTGGGGGGATTTGGGGGGGATTTAGGGGGATTTGGGGGTGTTTAGTGGGTTTTTGGGGGGATTTGGGGGGGATTTTGGGGGGATTTGGGGGGCTGGAACCGCAGCAAAAGGCGCCTGGAGGAACCCCAGGATAGGCCCAGGTACAGGGGGGGCACCTGGGGGGGATTTTTTTGGAGGGATTTGGGGGAATTTTGGGGGGCTGGGACCCCTGGGGGTGGGACTTGGGGGGGATTTTGGGGGATTTTGGGGGGGATTTGGGGGATTTTGGGGGGATTTTGGGGGACTGGAACCCCTGGAAAAGGCACCTGGAGGAGTCCCAGGTATTGGGGGGGGGGGATTTTGGGGGATTTTTGGGGCATTTTGGGGGATTTGGGGGATTTTTGGGGGGATTTGAGGGGCTGGAACCCCTTGGCGGAGATTTGGGGGGATTTTGGAGATTTTTGGGGGGGATTTTGGGGGGATTTGGGGGAGCTTGGGGGGATTTTTGGGGGGGCTGGGTCCTTTGGACTGGGACCTGCATCCCGTTTTTGGGGGTCTGGGGGCCCCTTTTGAGGGTTCAGGACCCCAAATCGGGACCCCAGACCCCAAATTGAGAACCCCAGACCCCAAATCGGGACCCCAGACCCCAAATTGAGAACCCCAGACCCCAAATCGGGACCCCAGACCCCAAATTGAGAACCCTAGACCCCAAATCGGGACCCCAGACCCCAAATTGAGAACCCCAGACCCCAAATCGGGACCCCAGACCCCAAAATTGTGATCCCAGACTCCAAAACCGAGACCCCAGACCCCAAATCGAGACCCCAGACCCCAAACCGCGACCCCAGACCCCAAATCTCCCCTCCCGGCCCCGTTTGGAGTCCCGGGACCCCAATTCGAGCGTCGGGAACCCCAAATCAGGACCCCAGACCGCAAACCAGGACCCCAGACCCCAAATCGGGACCCCAGACCCAAAATCTCGGCTCCCAGCCCCGTTTGGAGCCCCAGGACCCCGATTCGAGCGTCGGGAACCCCAAATCGGGACTCAGGGACCCCAAAATCGGGACCCCAGACCCCAAACCAGGACCCCAGACCCCAAATCGGGACCCCAGCCCCCAAATCTCCCCTCCCGGCCCCGTTTGGAGTCCCGGGACCCCGGTTCGAGCATCGGGAACCCCAAATTGGAACCCCAGACCCCGAACTGGGACCCCAGACCCCAAACCGGGACCCCAGCCCCCAAACCGGGACCCCGATTCGAGCGTCGGGAACCCCAAATTGGGACTCGGGAACCCCAAATCGGGACCCCAGCCCCCAAACCGGGACCCCAGACCCCAAAATCGGGACCCCAGACCCCAAACCGGGACCCCAGACCCCAAATCAGGACCCCAGACCCCAAATCAGACCCCAGCCCCCAAACTGGGACCCCGATTCGAGCGTCGGGAACCCCAAAATCGGGACCCCAGCCCCCAAACCGGGACCCCAGACCCCAAATCGGGACCCCAGGCCCCAAATCTCCCCTCCCGGCCCCGTTTGGAGTCCCGGGACCCCGGTTCGAGCATCGGGAACCCCAAATTGGAACCCCAGCCCCCAAACTGGGACCCCAGACCCCAAACCGGGACCCCAGACCCCAAACCGGGACCCCAGCCCCCAGACCGGGACCCCAGCCCCCAAACCGGACCCCAATTCGAGCGTCGGGAACCCCAAACCGGGACCCCAGCCCCCAAACCTGGACCCCAGCCCCCAAATCAGACCCCAGCCCCCAAACCGGGACCCCAGCCCCCAAACCAGACCCCAGACCCCAAACCGGGACCCGAGCCCCCAAACCGGGACCCCAGCCCCCAAACCGGGACCCCAGCCCCCAAATCAGACCCCAGCCCCCAAATCAGACCCCAGCCCCCAAACCAGACCCCAGCCCCCAAACCGGACCCCGATTCGAGCGTCGGGAGCCCCAAATTGGAACCCCAGACCCCAAATCAGACGCCAGCCCCCAAACCGGACCCCGATCCGAGCGTCGGGAGCCGCAGCTCGGGGCTCCCGGGGCCGTGCCGGGGGTCTCAGCCCCGTCCCCCCGGTGCCCCCCAGCTCCAGCGGCCTGAGCCGGGAGCCGGGCGCGGGGGGCACCCCCGGGGGCACCCTGGGCTCGCGGGGCGTGAAGAGGAAACTCTACTCGGCCGTGCCCGGCCGCACCTTCCTGGCCGTGAGACCCTACCAGGCGCAGGGCGAGGGCGAGCTCAGCCTCAGCAAGGGCGAGCGCATCAAGGGTGGGTCCGGGGGCACAGAGCCCCAGAATAGCCCCCAAAAAAACCCCAGAATAGCCCCCAAAAAAACCCCAGAATAGCCCCAAAACACCCCAGAATAGCCCCCAAAACACCCCCAGAATAGCCCCCCAAAAAACCCCAGAATAGCCCCCAAAAAAACCCCAGAATAGCCCCAAAAAACCCCAGAATAGCCCCCAAAAAAACCCCAGAATAGCCCCCCAAAACACCCCAGAATAGCCCCCAAAAAAACCCCAGAATAGTCCCCAAAAAACCCCAGAATAGCCCCCAAAAAAACCCCAGAATAGCCCCCCAAAAAACCCCAGAATAGCCCCCAAAAAAACCCCAGAATAGCCCCCAAAAAAACCCCAGAATAGCCCCCAGAAAACCCCAGAATAGCCCCCAAAACACCCCCAGAATAGTCCCCAAAACACCCCAGAATAGCCCCCAAAAAAACCCCAGAATAGCCCCCAAAAAACCCCAGAATAGCCCCCAAAAAAACCCCAGAATAGCCCCCAAAAAAACCCCAGAATAGCCCCCCAAAAAACCCCAGAATAGTCCCCAAAACACCCCAGAATAGCCCCCAAAAAAACCCCAGAATAGCCCCCAAAAAAAACCCAGAATAGTCCCAAAAACCCCCCAGAATAGCCCCCAAAAAAACCCCAGAATAGCCCCCAAAAAAACCCCAGAATAGCCCCCAAAAAAACCCCAGAATAGCCCCCAAAACACCCCCAGAATAGCCCCGAAATAGCCCCAAAACCCCCCCAGAATAGCCCCAAAATAGCCCCGAAAACCCCCCAGAATTGCCCCAAAAACCCCCCAGAATAGCCCCGAAATAGCCCCAAAACTGCCCCAAAATATCCCCAAAAGAGCCCCAAAACCCCCCAGAATAGCCCCAAAAGAGCCCCGAAATATCCCCAAAATAGCCCCAAAATAGCCCCAAAGACCCCCTCAGAATAGCCCCAGAATAGCCCCGAAATAGCCCCAAAATAGCCCCGAAATATCCCCCAATTATCCCCAAAATATGCCCAAAGTATCCCCAAAATATGCCCAAAATAGCCCCAAAATATCCCCAAAATATCTCCAAGATATCCCCAAAATATCCCCAAAATAGCCCTAAAATAGCCCCAAAATATCCCCAAAATTCCAGGATTCCACCCCCCAAAAAAAAATCCCCAAAAAAACCCCCCAAAAATCCCAATAAATCCCTAAAAACCACCAAAAAAATCCCGGAATCCACCCCAAAAAAACCCCAAAAATCCGGGATTCCTCCCCAAAAAAACCCAAAATTTTTTTTGTTGTATTTTTTCGGTTTTTTTTTTTTTTTTTTTTTTTTTTGTTTGTTTGTTTGTTTTTTTGTTTTGTTTTGGGTTTTTTTTTGGGGGGGTGAGTTTCTCATTTTTGGGGATTTTTGGGGGGTGGGATTTGGGATTTTGAGATTTTTGGGGGTTTTTGGGGCTTTTTTGGGGGTGGTTATTTTATTTTTTGGGTATTTGGGGAGATTTTTGGGGTTTTTTGGGGTGAATTTATAATTTTGGGGGGATTTTGGGAGGATTTGAGGGTTTTTTGGGGGGTGGGATTTGGGATTTTGGGAATTTCTGGGTGGGATTTGGGGTTTTTGGGGGATTTTGGGGTTTTTTGGGTGGGTTTCTCATTTTTGGGTTTTTTGAGGATTTTGAGGGTTTTTTTTGGTGTGAATTTCTCATTTTTGGGGATTTTGGGGGGATTTGGAATTTTGGGGGGGATTTTGGGGTTTTTTGGGAAGATTTTGGGAGATTTGTGGGGAGTTTTTTTGGGGGGGGTTTGGGGTAATTTTGGGGGATTTTGGGGTGTTTTGGGGGGGTTTTTGGGAGGGTTTTTTGGGGGGTTTTTGGTTTTTTTTGGGGGGGTTTTTGGGGTTTTTTGGGGGGTTTTTGGGGGGTTTTTGGGAGGTTTTTTGGGGCTTTTTGGGGGGGTTTTGGGCGAGTTTTTTGGGAGATTTTTGGGGAGATTTTTGGGGGTTTTTGGGGTAATTTGGGGGATTTTTGGGGTATTTTTGGGGTTTTTTGGGGTGTCTCTGACGGATTTCGGGTGCCCGCAGTGCTGAGCGTGGGCGAGGGCGGATTTTGGGGATTTTTGGGGTGTTTTTGGGGGTTTTTTTTCGGGGTTTTTGGGGAGTTTTTGGGAGGTTTTTGGGGGGGATTTTGGGGTATTTTTGGGGTTTTTTGGGGTGTCTCTGACGGATTTCGGGTGCCCGCAGTGCTGAGCGTGGGCGAGGGCGGATTTTGGGGATTTTGGGGTGTTTTTGGGTTTTTTTGGGTGTCTCTGACGGATTTCGGGTGCCCGCAGTGCTGAGCGTGGGCGAGGGCGGATTTTGGGGATTTTTGGGGTGTTTTTGGGGGTTTTTTTCCGGGGTTTTTGGGGAGTTTTTGTGAGGTTTTTGGGGGAGATTTTGGGGTATTTTTGGGGTTTTTTGGGTGTCTCTGACAGATTTTGGGGTGCCCGCAGTGCTGAGCGTGGGCGAGGGCGGATTTTGGGGATTTTTGGGGAGTTTTTGGGGGTTTTTTTTCGGGGTTTTTGGGGAGTTTTTGGGAGGTTTTTGGGGGGGATTTTTGGGGTATTTTTGGGGTTTTTTGGGGTGTCTCTGATGGATTTTGGGTGCCCGCAGTGCTGAGCGTGGGCGAGGGCGGATTTTGGGAGGGCCAGGCCCGGGGCCGGGTCGGGTGGTTCCCGTCCGAGTGCGTGGAGGAGGTGCCCCCCCGGACCCCCGAGGGCAAAACAGGTACCCCAAAAACCCCCGGACCCCAAAATCCCTTCCTGGACCCCAAAAACCCCCCAGACCCCAAAAACCCCCCAGACCCCAAAAATCCCGGACCCTAAAATCCCTTCCTGACCCCAAAAACCATTCCTGGACCCCAAAAACCCCGTACCCCAAAAATCCCCGGACCCTAAAATCCCCCCGGACCCCAAAAACCCCCCGGACCTCAAAATCCTTCCCTGACCCCAAAAATCCTTCCCGTACCCCAAAAACCATTCCTGGACCCCAAAAACCCCCCGGACCCCAAAAATCCCGGACCCCAAAAATCCCTCCCTGTACCCCAAAAACCCCTGGACCACAAAAACCCCGGACCTCAAAATCCTTCCCGTACCCCAAAAATCCCTTCCTGGACCCCAAAAATCCCTCCCTGTACTCCAAAATCCTTCCCAGACCCCAAAATCCTTCCCAGACCCCAAAATCCCTTCTCATACCCCCAAAATCCCTCCCTGACCCCAAAAAATCCCACCCAGACCCCAAAAATCCCTTCCTGGACCCCAAAAATCCCACCCCGACCCCAAAAATAACTCCCGGACCCCAAAAATTCCTTCCCAGACCCCAAAAATCTCCCCCCAACCCCAAAAATCCTTCCCAGACCCTAAATTCTCCCTCCGACCCCAAAAAAACCCAAAATCCCCAAATCCTTCACTGAACCCCAAAATCCTCAAATCCCTCAAATCCCCCAAACCCCTCTGACTCCAAAAAAACCCAAAAATGCCCCCCAAAAAACCCAAAATATCCCAAAAAACCCCCAAAATCTCCCTGGACTCCAAAAACCCAAATTCTCTCAAAATCCCCCAAATCCCCCAAATCTCTCCCCAAAACCCCAAAATCCCCAAATCCCTCTGACCCCAAAAAAACCCCAAAATTCCCCAAATCCCCCAAATCCCTCTGACCCAAAAATCCCCCAAAAACCCCAAAAATCCCCCCAAAAAACCCAAAAAGCCCCGAAAACCCAAAATCCTCCCTGGACCCCCAAAACCCCAAAAGTCTCCAAAAAACCCCAAAAATCTCAAAACTCTCTCAAAATCCCCCAAATCTCCCAAATCCCCTCTGACCCCAAAAATCCCCAAAAATCCCCAAAAATCCCCCAAACCCCTCTGACCCAAAAACCCCCAAAATCCCCAAAAACACCCAAAATCCCCAAAAATCCCCCAAAAACCCCCAAAATCCCCCCAAAAAACCCAAAAATCCCCGAAAACCCAAAATCCTCCCTGGACCCCAAAAACCCCTAAATGCCTCTGACCCCAAAAATCCCCAAAAATCCCCCAAATCCCCCAAACCCCTCTGACCCAAAAACCCCCAAAATCCCCAAAAAAAACCCCCAAAAACCCCCAAAATCCCCAAAATCCCCAAAAACACCCAAAAAACCCCAAAAATCCCCCCCAAAAAAACCCAAAACCCCAAAAATTCCAAAATTCGCCAAACCTCTCTGACCCAAAACCCCAAAAAACCCCAAAATCCCCAAAAATCCCCCCAAAAAAACCCCAAATTTCCCAAATCCCCCAAACCCCCAAAATCCCCCAAACTCCTCTGACCCAAAAACCCCCAAAAATCCCAAAAAACCCCAAAATAACCCCAAACCCCTCCAAATCCCAAAAAACCCTCAAAAATCCCCCAAAATCCCCCCAAAAACCCCCAAAACACCCCGAAAATCCCCCAAATCCCCCAAACCCCTCTGACCCAAAACCCCCAAAAATAACCCCAAATCCCCCCAAATCCCAAAAAAACTCAAAAACCCCCAAAAATCCCCACAAAAAAACCCAAAATCCCCCCAAAAATCCCCCAAATCCCCAAGCCCCTCTGACCCAAAAATCCCCAAATGCCCCAAATTGCCCAAAACTCCCCAAATTTGCCCCGAATTCCGGCAGAGTCGCGCAGCGAGAAGGCGAAGCGGCTCTTCCGCCACTACACCGTGGGCTCCTACGACAGCTTCGACGCGCCCAGGTGAGACCCAAAATATCCCAAAAATCCCCAAAAAATCCCAAAATCCCAAAATTCCCAAAATTCCCTCTCGGGAGCACAAAAAAACCCCAAAAAAATCCCAAAAAAAAAGCCCCGAAAAAGCCCCGAAAATCCCAAATTATTGCCACGAATTTCAACCCCTGAGACCCAAAATATCCCAAAAAAAACCCCCAAAATTCCCACAAATCCCAAATTTCCCTCTTGGGACCCCAAAAAATCCCAAAAAATTCCCCAAAAAAAGCCCCTCAAAACCCCAAATTATTGCCCCAAACTCCAACCCCTAAGACCCCAAAAAAACCCCAAAAAACCCAAAATTTCCTCTTAAAAACCCCAAATTTCCCCAAAATCCTCCCAAATTCCCCCAAATCCCCAGAATTTTCCCCCAATCCCCCAAAATCTTCCCAAAATCACATAAATCCTCCCAAAATCATCCAAAATTCCTCCAAAATCCTCCAAAATCTCCCCAAAATTCCCCAAATCATCCTCAAATCCCCCAAAATGCCAAAAAATTCCCCAAATTCCTCCCAAAATCCTCCCAAATTTTCTCCAAATCTCCCCAAAATTCCCCAAATCCTCCTCAAAGCCCCCAAATTCCTCCCAAATTCCCTCAAAATCACCCAAAAATCCCCCGAATTCTTCCTAAATCCTCCCAAAATCACCCAAATTTCCTCAAATCCTCCCAAAATTTTCTGAAATCTCCCCAAATCCCCCCAAAATCCCCCAAATATCTCCAAATCCCCCCAAAATCTCCAAATTCCTCCTGAAACCCCCAAAATTCTCCCTAAATCCCCCTAAATTCCCCAAAATCCTCCCAAAATTCTCCAAAATTTCCCAAAAATCCCCCAAATCCTCCCAAATACCCCAAATTCCACCAAAATCCCCCCAAATCTCCCAAAAATCCCAAATCTCCTCAAATTCCTCCTAAATCCGCCAAATCCCCTAAAATCTCCCAAAAATCCCCCCAAATCCCCCAAATTTTTCCCAAATTTGCCCCAAAATTTCCCCAAATTTCCCCAATTTTCCCTGAAATTCCCCAAAAATCCCCCAAATTTGCCCCAAAATTCCCCCAAAATCCCCAATTTTCCCTGAAATTCCCAACAAATTCCCCCAAATTTTCTCCCAAATCCCCCAAATCTCCCAAAATTTCCCCAAAATCCCCCCAAAATCTCCCCAAATCTATCCAAAATTCCCCAAAATTTTTTCCCAAATCCCCCAAATCTCCCAAAATTTCCTCACAATCCCCTGAATCTCCCCAAAATCTCCCCCCAAAAACCCAAAATCCTCCCAAATTTTCTCCCAAACCTCCCAAATCTCCCAAAATTTTCCCAGTCCCCCCAAAATCTCCCCCAAAATTCCCCCAAAATCCCCCAAATCCTCCAAATCACCCCTAAAATCTCCCAAAAAATCCCCCAAAATCCCCCCAAATTTTCTCCCAAATCCCCCAAATCTCCCCCAAAATCCCCCCAAAATCTCCCAAAATCTCCCCAAAATCCCCCGAATCTCCCCTAAATCCCCCCAAAATCTCCCAAAAAATCCCCCAAAATCCCCCCAAATTTTCTCCCAACCCTCCCCCCGGGGCCTGTCCCGGTTTGGGACCCCCCCCCCAAAATTGTCCGGCGGGTTTGGGGCAGTTTGGGGCAGTTTGGGGCAGTTTGGTGATTTTTTTGGAGTTGATTTGGGAAAGTTTTGGGGCATTTTTGTGATATTTTTGGAGTTGATTTGGAGCTGATTTGGCACCGATTTGGGGCAGTTTGGGACATTTTGGGGCATTTTTGGGATATTTTTGGAGTTGATTTGGAGCCGATTTGGGGCAGATTTGGGGCATTTTGGGGTCGATTTCGTGGCATTTTTGTGATATTTTTGGAGTTGATTTGGGGCATTTTTGGGGCATTTTGGGGTCATTTAATGGCATTTTTGTGATATTTTTGGAGTTGATTTGGAGCCGATTTGGGGCATTTTTGGGGCATTTTTGGGCATTTTTGTGATATTTTTTGAGTTGATTTGGGGCAGTTTTGGGACATTTTGGGGCAGATTTGGGCATTTTGGGGCAGTTTTGGGGCATTTTGGGGCAGATTTGGGGAAGATTTTGGGCAGTTTTGGGACATTTTGGGGCAGATTTGGGGCACATTTTTGGGCAGATTTTTGGGACAGATTTGGGACATTTTGGGGCAGATTTGGGGCATTTTGGGGTCATTTCATGGCATTTTTTTGGATATTTTTGGAGTTGATTTGGGACAGTTTTGGGGCATTTTTGGGGCATTTTGGGGCATTTTTGGGGCAGTTTTGGGGCTAATTTAGGGCAGATTTGGGGCAGTTTTGGGGTTTATTTGGGGGTTTTTTGGGACAGTTTTGGGGCTGATTTGGGGCATTTTTGGGGCATTTTTGGGCATTTTTGTGATATTTTTTGAGTTGATTTGGGGCAGTTTTGGGACATTTTGGGGCAGATTTGGGACAGATTTCGCGTTTATTTGGGGCCATTTTGGGGCAGATTTGGGCATTTTGAGGCAGATTTGGGGCATTTTGGGGTCATTCAATGGCATTTTTGTGATATTTTTGGAGTAGATTTGGGGCATTTTGGGGCAGTTTTGGGGTCATTTAATGGCATTTTTGTGATATTTTTGGAGTTGATTTGGGGCATTTTTGGGGCATTTTGGGTCCATTTTTTTGGGCAGTTTTGGGGCAGATTTGGGGCATTTTGGGGCATTTTTGTGATATTTTTGGAGTTGATTTGGGGCAGTTTTGGGGCTGATTTGGGGCATTTTGGGACATTTTGGGGTCATTTCATGGCATTTTTGTGATATTTTTTGAGTTGATTTGGAGCCGATTTGGGGCATTTTGGGGCAGATTTGGGGCTGATTTGGGGCAGATTTGGGACATTTTGGGGCAGATTTGGGGCAGATTTGGGGCTGATTTGGGGCAGATTTGGGGCATTTTGGGACATTTTTGGAGCAGTTTTGGGGCAGTTTTGGGACATTTTGGGGCAGATTTGGGGCAGATTTTTGGGCAGATTTTTGGGACAGATTTGGGACATTTTGGGGCAGATTTGGGGCATTTTGGGGTCATTTCATGGCATTTTTTGGATATTTTTGGAGTTGATTTGGGACAGTTTTGGGGCATTTTTGGGGCAGTTTTGGGGTTGATTTGGGGTCGTTTTGGGACTGATTTTGGGCAGATTTGGGGCAGTTTTGGGGCCATTTCAGGATGGTTTTGGGGCATTTTGGGGCAGATTTGGGGTTGGGTTAGGGGCACTTAGAAGGTCAATTTGAGGCTGTACTGGAGCCGTACTGGTTCTGTACTGGGACTTATACTGGTGCCATACTGGTGCCGTACTGGGAGTTGAACTGGTGCCATACTGGGAGTTATACTGGTGCTGTACTGGTTCTGTACTGGGAGCTGTACTGGTGCCGTACTGGTGCTATACTGGGAGTTGTACTGGTTCCATACTGGTGCCATACTGGTGCCGTACTGGTGCCATACTGGTGCCATACTGGGAGCTGTACTGGTGCCATACTGGTGCCGTACTGGTGCCATACTGGTGCCATACTGGGAGTTATACTGGTGCCATACTGGTGCCATACTGGTGCCATACTGGGAGTTATACTGGTGCCATACTGGTGCCATACTGGTGCCATACTGGGAGTTATACTGGTGCCATACTGGTGCCGTACTGGTGCCATACTGGGAGTTGTACTGGTGCCATACTGGTGCTATGCTGGTGCCATACTGGTGCTATCCTGGGAGTTATACTGGTGCCATACTGGTGCCGTACTGGTGCCATACTGGTGCTATACTGGTGCCATACTGGTGCCATCCTGGTGCCATACTGGTGCTATACTGGTGCCATACTGGTGCCATACTGGTGCCGTACTGGGAGCTGTACTGGGAGTTGTACTGGTGCCATACTGGTGCCACACTGGTGCTATACTGGGAGTTGTACTGGTTCCATACTGGGAGCTATACTGGTGCCGTACTGGTGCCATACTGGGAGTTATACTGGTGCCATACTGGTGCCGTACTGGTGCCATACTGGTTCTGTACTGGTTCTGTACTGGGAGCTGGAACTGCCCTTGGTGCTCGTCCTGTCCCAGTCCATCCCAGTTCATCCCAGTCCCATTCCAGTCTGTCCCAGTTCATCCCAGTCCCTCCCAGTCCCATTCCAGTCTGTCCCAGTCCCTCCCAGTCCATTCCAGTTTATCTGAATTCCCTCCCAGTCCCTCCCAGTCCATCCCAGTTCATCCCAGTTTATCTGAATTTCCTCCCAGTCCCTCCCAGTCCCTCCCAGTCCCTCCCAGTCCATCCCAGTTCATCCCAGTTTATCTGAATTTCCTCCCAGTCCCTCCCAGTCTGTCCCAGTCCCTCCCAGTCCATCCCAGTTCATCCCAGTTTATCTGAATTCCCTCCCAGTCCCTCCCAGTCTGTCCCAGTCCATCCCAGTTCATCTGAATTCTGTCCCAGTCTCTCCCAGTTTATCCCAGTTCCTCCCAGTCCCATTCCAGTCCCCTCCCAGTCTGTCCCAGTTCATCCCAGTCCATCCCAGTTTATCCCAGTTCCCTCCCAGTCCACTCCAGTCCATCCATGCCCCCTCCCCAATTAATTCCCCTCCCCAATTCCCGGCGCCCCCTCCCCAATTCCATCCCGGCGCCCCCTCCCCAATTCCTCCGCGCCTCTCCCGCTGTCCCCAGGATTTCCCCGCGCCCCCTCCCCAATTCCTGGCGCCCCCTCCCCAATAATTCCCATCCCGCGCCTCTCCGCTGTCCCCAGGATTTCCCCGCGCCCCCTCCCCAATATTTCCCGGCGCCCCCTCCCCAGTATTTCCCCGCGCCCCCTCCCCAATTCCTCCGCGCCTCTCCGCTGTCCCCAGGATTTCCCCGCGCCCCCTCCCCAATTCCCGGCGCCCCCTCCCCAATTCCCGGCGCCCCCTCCCCAATTCCGTCCCCGCGCCCCCTCCCCAATTCCTCCGCGCCTCTCCGCTGTCCCCAGGATTTCCCGGCGCCCCCTCCCCAGTATTTCCCTGCGCCCCCTCCCCAATTCCTCCAGAGCCTCTCCCGCTGTCCCCAGTATTTCCCCGCGCCCCCTCCCCAATTCCCGGCGCCCCCTCCCCAATTCCCGGCGCCCCCTCCCCAATTCCCCGCGCCCCCTCCCCAATTCCTCCGCGCCTCTCCGCTGTCCCCAGGATTTCCCCGCGCCCCCTCCCCAATTCCCCGCGCCCCCTCCCCAATTCCCCGCGCCCCCTCCCCAATTCCTCCGCGCCTCTCCGCTGTCCCTCCCCGGCCGCCGTCCCCGCCGCTCCGCCGGGTCCTAGAGCCGCTCCCGGTGCCGGTCCCGCCCGTCCGGCCCGGCCGCCAGCCCCGGGCCCTGCCGGGCCCCCTCCCCATCGCGGGGGGCGATGCGGCCGCGCCCCCTCCCCACGCAGCCCCCGCCATGTCCCGCCGCGCCCCCTCCCCCCGCGCCGCGCCCCCTCCCCCCGCGCCCCCGCTCTCCTCCAGCTGGCCCCTGCTGGGACCCCCCCGCCGCAGCGTCTGGTACATCTACAGGTACGGGGACCCCCGGGACCCCCGGGACCGCCCCGGGACCCCCCCGGCACCGGGACCCCCCCCCGGGCCGGGACCACCCCCCAAATCCATCCATCGTGTCCGCTTCTCCTGTCCCCGCCAAGGTCCTGCTGTCACCCCCCCCGTGTCACTCGGGACCCCCCCAGGACCCCCCCGGCACCGGGACCACCCCGGGACCCCCCCCCGGTACCGGGACCACCCCCCCAAATCCATCCATTGTGTCCGCTTCTCATGTCCCCACCAGGGTCCCCCAAATCCCGGTGTCACCCCCCCCGTTTCACTCCGGTGTCACTCGGGACCCCCCCGGGACCGCCCCGGGACCCCCCCGGTACCGGGACCACCCCCGGGACCCCCCCGGTACCGGGACCCCCCCCCCGGGCCGGGACCACCCCCCAAATCCATCCATCGTGTCCCCCTATCCTGTCCCCACCAGGGTCCCCCCAAATTCCAGTGTCACCCCCCCCGTGTCACTCCGGTGTCACTCAGGACCCCCCGGGACCCCCCCGGTACCGGGACCACCCCCCCAAATCCATCCATCGTGTCCCCCTATCCTGTCCCCACCAGGGTCCCACTGTCACCCCCCTGTGTCACTCGGGACCCCCCGGGACCCGCCCGGTACCGGGACCACCCCCGGGACCCCCCCCCCGGCACCGGGACCCCCCCGGTACCGGGACCACCCCCCCAAATCCATCCATCGTGTCCCCCTCTCATGTCCCCACCAGGGTCCCGCTGTCACCCCCCCCGTGTCCCGCCAGTGTCCCCCTCGTGTCCCCCGCAATGTCCCCTTGTGTCCCCCAAAGTCCCCCCGTGTCCACCCCAATGTCTCCCCTCAGTGTCCCCCTCGTGTCCCCCTCCCCAGTGTCCCCTCCTGTGCCCCTTCTTGTCACCCCCCCGTGTCCCCCCGTGTCCCCCAGTGTCCCCCAATGTCCCCTCATGTCCCCACTGTCCCCCCAATGTCCCCCTCAATGTCCCCCCCATGTCACCCCAAAGTCCCCCCATGTACCCCCCATCTACCCTCCAATGTCCCCTCCTGTCCCCAAGGTCCCCTCGTGTCCCCCAGTGTCCCCCCAGTGTCCCCCTCAGTGTCCCTCCAATGTCCCCCCAGGTCACCCTCGGTGTCCCCCTGTGTCCCACACATGTCCCCCCCCATTTCCCCCAATGTCCCCCCATGTCACCCTCCATGTCCACCCCCGTGTCACCCCCAATGTCCCCTGGTGTCCCCTGGTGTCCCCCTCAATGTCCCCCCCGTGTCACCCCCAATGTCCCCCCATGTCCCCAAGGTCCCTTCATGTCCCCTGGTGTCCCCCAATGTCCCCTGGTGTCCTCCTCAATGTCCCCTGGTGTCCCCCAATGTCCCCCCATGTCCCCAAGGTCCCCTCGTGTCCCCTGGTGTCCCCCAATGTCCTCCCAATGTCCCCCGCTGTCCCCTGGTGTCCCTCTGTCCCTCTTTGTCCCCCCGGGGGTGGCAGTGGGGGGACACAGGACAATGGGGAGGGGAGGGGACACTTGTGGGGGGACAGGGAGGTGACACGGTGGGGTTGGGGACATTGGGGACACGTCTGGGGTGCTTTGGGGACACTGCTGGGGACAAGGGGGGGTGTCACCGGTGTGCGGGTGTCATCGTGGCCTCGGTGCCATCGATGTCCCCCCCTTGTCCCCACGTGTCACCCGCGGGAGCGTCCCCCTGTCTGCGCCGTGGTCCCAGTGTCCCCAATGTCCCCAACACCCCCAGTGTCCCCTGATGTCCCCAACACCCCCCCAATGTCCCCAACCCCCCCAGTGTCCCCAATATCCCCAGTGTCCCCAATGTCCCCAACACCCCCAGTGTCCCCTGATGTCCCCAAACCCCCCCAATGTCCCCAACGTCCCCAGTGTCCCTTCCTCATGTCCCCAATGTCCCCAGTCCCCCCATTGTCCCCAATGCCTCCAACACCTCCTGATGTCCCCAAACTCCCCAATTCCCCCGATCCTCCCGATGCCCCCAAGGTCCCCAAAATACCCAGACCCCAATGTCCCCAACGTCCCCAACCCCTCCAATGTCCAAAAATGTCCCCAAATGTCCCCAGTCCCCCCAATCGCTCCAATGTCCCCAAATCCCCAAATGTCCCCAATGTCCCCAAATGTCCCCAACTCCCCCAATGTCCCTGATGTCCCTAATGTCTCAATTGTCCCCAAATCCCCCCAATGTCCCCAATGTCTCTTCCATGTCCCCAACCCCCCCAAATGTCCCCAAATGTCCCCAACATCCCCACTGTCCCCAATCCACCTGACGTCCCCAATGTCCCCATTGTCCCCAAATGTCCCCAAATGTCCCCAGTCCCCCAATCTCCCCAATGTCCCCAAATGTCCCCAATTCCGCAAATCCCCAAATGTCCCTTCCATGTCCCCAATCTCCCCAAATGTCCCCAATATTCCCAACGTCCTCAATGTCCCGAAATGCCCCAATCTCCCCAATGTCCCCAACCCTCCAATATCCCCAATGTCCCCAATGTCCCCAATGTCCCCAATCCCCCCGATGTCCCCAAATGTCCCCAATGTCCCCAATCCCCCAATCCCCCAATCCCCCAATCCCCCCAAAGTCCCCAATGTCCCCAATCCCCCCAATGTCCCCAATCCCCCCAATGTCCCCGATGTCCCCATTGTCCCCAGTGTCCCCAATCCCCCCGATGTCCCCGGTGTCCCCATTGTCCCCGGTGTCCCCGTGCCCGCAGCGATTACATCATCAAGGAGAAGACGGTGCTGCTGCAGAAGAAGGACAGCGAGGGCTTCGGCTTCGTGCTGCGCGGGGCCAAGGGTCAGCGGGGACATGGGGACATGGGGACAGCGGGGACAGCGGGGGATTGGGGACATTGGGGGGGATTGGGGATGTTGGGGACGTTGGGGATGTTGGGGGGATTGGGATCACTGGGGATTTGGGGACATGAGGGACATCGGGCACAGCGGGGACAATGGGGACATCGGGAACATTGGGGACATCGGGCGGATTGGGGACATCAGGGACATTGGGGGGATTGGGGACATTTGGGGACATTAGGGGATTCAGGGACATTGGGGATTTGGGGACATTGGGGACATTGGGGGGGTTGGGGACATCGAGGGGACATCAAGGGGACATTGGGGACATGAAGGACATCGGGCACAGCGGGGACATTGGGGACATCGAGGGGATTGGGGGGATTTGGGGATTTGGGGACATTTGGGGACATTTGGGGACATTTGGGGACATTTGGGGAGGGGCTGGAGGGTCCCGGGGTGGCCCCAGAGGTTCCTTGGGGGAGATTTTTGGGGAAATTTTGGGAATTTCGGAGGAATTTGGGGGATTTGGGGGGAATTTTGGGATTTTTTGGAGATTTTTTGGGAAATTTTGGGGGATTTGGGGGAAATTTGGGAATTTGGGGGGAATTTTGGGATTTTTATGGGAATTCAGGATTTTTTTTTTAGGAATTTTGAGATTTTTTGGGATTAATCTGGGAATTTTGGGATTTTTTTAATGGGATTTTTTGGGGGGAATTTGAGATTTTTTTCTCCATTTTTAATGTAATTTTTCTGGGACTTTTTTGGGACTTTTTTGGGGATTTGGAGATTTTGGGGAATTTGGGGATTTTCTAAAGGGATTTTTAAGGGGAGATTTGGGATATTTTTGGCTTTTATAAGCTAATTTTTTTGGCGATTTTGAGATTTTTTTGGGATTTTTGGGGATTCTTTTAGGAATTTCGAAATTTTTGGGGGAGTTTTGGGATTTTTGTGGGAATTTGGGGATTTTTTAATGGGATTTTTGGGAGGATTAGGGATTTTTCTCTTGGTTTTTTTACCTGGTTTTTTGGGGTTTTTGGGGGGGATTTTTGGGAGATTTTTGAGATTTTTTTTTAAATGGGAATTTGGGGGTTTTGAGGAATTTCGGGATTTTTGGGGGATTTGGGGATTTTTTAAATGCGATTTTCGGGGGGAAATTTGGGGTTTTTTTTCCATTTTTAATGTGATTTTTTTGGGGATTTTTGGGGTTTTTTGGGATTTTGGTAGGGATTTTGGTGTGGATTTTTGGGAATTGGGGATTTTGGGGATTTGGGGGATTTTTGGGGTGAGCTGGGTGATTTTCGGGGTCCCACCCCTCCCCACAGCGCAGACCCCCATCGAGGAGTTCACCCCAGCCCAGATTTGGGTGGGTTTGGGGCCCTTTGGAACGGGGATTTTTGGGTTTTTAAATTGGAATTTTGGGATTTTTTAATGGGAATTTGGGGATTTTGAGGAATTTTGGAATTTTTGGGGAATTTTGGGATTTTTTGAGGAATTTTGGGATTTTCTTGAGGAATTTGGGGATTTTTTAAAGGATTTTTTGGGGGGGGATTTGGGGTTGTTTTGGGCTTTTTCAACCTGATTTTTTGGGATTTTTTTGGGATTTTGGTGGGGATTTTTGGGATATGGGATTTTTGGTATTTTGGGGATTTGGAGATTTTGGGGAATTTTGGTGGTTTTTTTAAGGGATTTTTTGTGGGGGTTGTTTTGGGCTTTTTTAACCTTAATTTTTGGGATTTTTTCGGGATTCTCATGGGGATTTTGGTGGGGATTTTTGGGATTTGGGATTTTGGTATTTTGGGGAATTTGGGGATTTTTGGGGAATTTGGGGATTTTTTAAATGCAATTTTCTGGAGGCAATTTGGGCTTTTTTCTCCATTTTTTAATGTGATTTTTTTGGGGGGAAATTTTGGGGTTTTTGAGGATTTTGGTGGGGATTTTGGTGTGGATTTTTGGGAATTGGGGATTTTGGGGATTTGGGGATTTTTGGGAATTTGGAGATTTTTTAAAGGGATTTTTTGCAGGGGGAATTGGGGTTATTTTGGGCGTTTTTAACCTTATTTTTTTGGGGTTTTTTGGGGATTTTTTTGGGGGATTTTGGTGTGGATTTTTGGGAATTGGGTATTTTGGGGATTTTGGGGATTTGGGGATTTTGGGGAATTTGGAGATTTTCTAAAGGGATTTTTTGCAGGGGAAATTGGGGTTAATTTGGGCGTTTTTAACCTTATTTTTTTGGGGTTTTTTTGGGGATTTTTTGGGGGATTTTGGTGTGGATTTTGGGAATTGGGGATTTTGGGTATTTTTGGGGCGAGTTGGCGATTTTCGGGGTGCCGCCCTCCCCACAGCGCAGACCCCCATCGAGGAGTTCACGCCCACCCCGGCCTTCCCGGCCCTGCAGTACCTGGAGTCGGTGGACGAGGGCGGCGTGGCCTGGCGGGCGGGGCTGCGCATGGGCGACTTCCTCATCGAGGTGAGGGGCACACACCTGGGCACACCTGGGCACACCTGGGCACACCTGGGCACACCTGGGCACACCTGGGAATACACCTGGGCACAGCTGGGCACACCTGGGCACACCTGGGAATACACCTGGGCACACCTGGGAATACACCTGGGCACAGCTGGGAATACACCTGGGAATACACCTGGGCACACCTGGGCACAGCTGGGCACAGCTGGGCACACCTGGGAATACACCTGGGCACAGCTGGGAATACACCTGGGCACACCAAGGCACACCTGGGCACACCTGGGCACACCAAGGCACACCTGGGCACACCTGGGAATGCACCTGGGCACAGCTGGGCACACCTGGGCACACCTGGGCACACCTGGGCACACCTGGGCACACCTGGGCACACCTGGGAATACACCTGGGCACAGCTGGGCACACCTGGGCACACCTGGGAATACACCTGGGCACACCTGGGAATACACCTGGGCACAGCTGGGAATACACCTGGGAATACACCTGGGCACACCTGGGCACAGCTGGGCACAGCTGGGCACACCTGGGAATACACCTGGGCACAGCTGGGAATACACCTGGGCACACCAAGGCACACCTGGGCACACCTGGGCACACCAAGGCACACCTGGGCACACCTGGGAATGCACCTGGGCACAGCTGGGCACACCTGGGCACACCTGGGCACACCTGGGAATACACCTGGGCACAGCTGGGCACACCTGGGCACACCTGGGCACAGCTGGGAATACACCTGGGCACACCTGGGAATACACCTGGGCACACCTGGGAATACACCTGGGCACACCTGGGCACAGCTGGGAATACACCTGGGCACAGCTGGGCACACCTGGGAATACACCTGGGCACACCTGGGCACACCTGGGAATACACCTGGGAATACACCTGGGCACACCTGGGAATACACCTGGGCACACCTGGGCACACCTGGGCACACCTGGGAATACACCTGGGAATACACCTGGGCACACCTGGGAATACACCTGGGAATACACCTGGGAATACACCTGGGCACACCAAGGCACACCTGGGCACACCTGGGCACACCTGGGTATGTCTATGATACACCTGGGCACAGCTGGGTACAGCTGGGCACACCTGGGCACACCTGGGCATGTCTATGATACACCTGGGCACACCTGGGAATACACCTGAGCACACCTGGGTACAGCTGGGCACACCTGGCACACCCGAGCACACCTGGGAATACACCTGGGTACAGCTGGGAACAGCTGGCACAGCTGGGAACACACCTGGGAATACAGCTGGGCACACCTGGGCACAGTTGGCATACCTGCGAATACACCTGGGTACAGCTGGGCACACCTGGGCACACCTGCGAATACACCTGGGCACACCTGGGCACAGCTGGGAACAAACCTGGCAATACACCTGGGCACACCTGGCAATACACCTGGCGGTGTCACACACCTGTACAGTGTCACACACCTGTACAGTGTCACATGGTGTCACACACATGTCACACACGTGTCACCTGCGCAGGTGAACGAGCAGAACGTGGTCAAGGTGGGCCACCGGCAGGTGAACATGGACCTGAGCCGTGTCACACACCTGTACAGTGTCACACATGTGTTACATGTCACACACCTGTACAGTGTCACATACGTGTCACACCTGTGTCACCTGCGCAGGTGAACGGGCAGAACGTGGTCAAGGTGGGCCACCGGCAGGTGAACATGGACCTGAGCCGTGTCACACACCTGTACAGTGTCACACACCTGTACAGTGTCACACACATGTCACACACGTGTCACCTGCGCAGGTGAATGGGCAGAACGTGGTCAAGGTGGGCCACCGGCAGGTGGTGAACATGGACCTGAGCCGTGTCACACACCTGTACAGTGTCACACACCTGTACAGTGTCACACACCTGTCACACCTGTGTCACCTGCGCAGGTGAATGGGCAGAACGTGGTCAAGGTGGGCCACCGGCAGGTGGTGAACATGGACCTGAGCCGTGTCACACACCTGTACAGTGTCACACATGTGTTACATGTCACACACCTGTACAGTGTCACATACGTGTCACACACGTGTCACCTGCGCAGGTGAACGGGCAGAACGTGGTCAAGGTGGGCCACCGGCAGGTGGTGAACATGATCCGGCAGGGCGGGAACAGCCTGGTGCTCAAGGTGGTGATGGTGACGCGGCACCCGGAGCCCCCCGAGGCGCCCCGGCGCAGAGGTGAGCACAGCTGCGGGCACCTGGGCACACCTGGGCACACCTGGGATAGACCTGGGCACACCTGGGATAGACCTGGGGGCACCTGGGATAGACCTGGGGGTACCTGGGCACACCTGGGCACACCTGGGATAGACCTGGGATAGACCTGGGGGCACCTGGGCACACCTGGGGGCTCCTGGGATAGACCTGGGCACACCTGGGCACACCTGGGATAGACCTGGGGGTACCTGGGCACACCTGGGCACACCTGGGATAGACCTGGGGGTACCTGGGCACACCTGGGCACACCTGGGATAGACCTGGGCACACCTGGGATAGACCTGGGATAGACCTGGGATAGACCTGGGGGCACCTGGGCACACCTGGGGGCACCTGGGCGCACCTGGGCGCACCTGGGATAGACCTGGGGGCACCTGGGCGCACCTGGGATAGACCTGGGATAGACCTGGGGGCACCTGGGCACACCTGGGATAGACCTGGGGGCACCTGGGCACACCTGGGATAGACCTGGGATAGACCTGGGGGCACCTGGGCACACCTGGGATAGACCTGGGATAGACCTGGGGGCACCTGGGCACACCTGGGGGCACCTGGGCACACCTGGGATAGACCTGGGGGCACCTGTGTTTGTGGGCGGGGCTCAGTTAATTAGAATTTGGGGCGTGGTCTCAGTTAATTTGAATTTGGGTGGAGTCCCCATTAATTGGGGCAGGGCCTCGGTTAATTTCCCATTAATTTAGGGTGGGGTCACAGTTAATTTGAATTGGAGGTGGAGTCTCGATTAATTGGGGGCGGGGTCTCAGTTAATTTGAATTTTGAGAGGATTTACGGTTAATTTGAATTTGGGTGGAGTCTCCATTAATTGGGGGCGGGGTCTCAGTTAATTTGAATTTGGGTGCAGTCCCCGTTAATTGGGGCAGGGTCTCGGTTAATTTGAATTTGGAGAGGATTCACAGTTAATTTGAATTTGGGGCGGGGTCTCCATTAATTGGGGGCGTGGTCTCGGTTAATTTGAATTTGGGTGGAGTCTCCAATAATTGTGGGCGGGGTCTCGGTTGATTTGAATTGGGGCGGGGTCTCATTTAATTTGGGGTGGAGCCTCGGTTAATTTGAATTTGGCTGGGGTCTCCAATAATTGTGGGCGGGGTCTCGGTTAATTTGAATTGTGGGCGGGGTCTTGGTTAATTTGAATTGTGGGCGGGATCTTGGTTAATTTAAATTGTGGGCGTGGTCTCGATGAATTGTGGGCGGGGCTTCAGTTAATTGCAATTAGGGACGGGGTCTCCAATTATTTAAATTGTGGGTGGGGTCACAATGGAATTTGGGCAGGGTCTCAGTTTATTTAAATTGTGGGCCGAGTTTCAATTAATTGTGGGCGGGGTCTCAATTAATTTGAATTGTGGGCGGGGTTTCAGTTAATTATGGGCGGGGTATTGGTTTAGTTAAATTGTGGGCGGGGTCTCGGTGAATTATCGGCGGGGGTCTTTGTTTATTTAAATTGTGGGCGGGGTCCCAAAGAATTGTGGGCGGGGTCTTAGTTTATTAAAATGTGGGTGGGGTCTCAATGAATTGTGGGCGGGGTCTCAGTGAATTGTGGGTGGGGTCTTAGTTAATTTAAATTGTGGGCGGGGTCTCTGTTGATTTCAATTGTGGGCGGGGTCTCAGTGAATTGTGGGTGGGGTCTCAGTCGATTTTAATTACGGGCAGGGTCTCATTGAAATATGGGAGGGGTCTTGGTTGAGTTAAATTGTGGGGGAGTCTGAGTTAATTTAACTTGTGGGCGGGGTCTCAGTGTATTGTGGGCGGGGTCTGAGTTAATTTAACTTGTGGGCGGGGTCTCAGTGTATTGTGGGCGGGGTCTGAGTTAATTTAAATTGTGGGCGGGCTCTCAGTTGATTTAAATTGTGGGCGGGGTCTCCATGAATTGTGGGCGGGGCTTCAGTTAATTTGAATTATGGGCGTAGTCTCAGATTATTTGAATTGTGGGCGGGGTCTCATTTATTTGAATTGTGGGCGGGGCCTGGGTTGATTTGGATTGTGGGCGGGGTCTCAATTTGAATTGTGGGCGGGGTCTGGTTTTATTTGGAATTGTGGGCAGGGTCTCGGTTTATTTAAATTGTGGGCGGGGTCTCGGTTTATTTGAATTGTGGGCGGGGTCTCGGTTTATTTGAATTGTGGGCGGGGTCTCATTTATTTGAATTGTGGGCGGGGCCTGGGTTGATTTGGATTGTGGGCGGGGTCTCAATTTGAATTGTGGGCGGGGCCTGGGTTTATTTGAACTGTGATCGGGGTCTCAATTTGAATTGTGGGAGGGGTCTGGTTTTATTTGGAATTGTGGGCAGGGTCTCGGTTTATTTGAATTGTGGGCGGAATCTCAGTAAATTGTGGGCGGGATCTCGGTGAATTGTGGGCGGGGCCTCAGTTTATTTGAATTGTGGGCGGGGTCTCAATTTGAATTGTGGGCGGGGCCTGGGTTTATTTGAATTGTGGGTGGAGTTTCAATGAGCGGTGGATGTGGCCTCTGCCTGGCGGGCGTGGCCTGTGACTGGTGGGTGTGGCCTCTGTCGGTGGGCGTGGCCTGAACCGGTGGGCGTGGCCTGTGCCGGTGGGCGTGGCCCGTGTCGGGTGGGCGTGGCCCGTCTCGGGTGGGCGTGGCCTGTGCCGAGTGGGCGTGGCCTGAGCCGGTGGGCGTGGCCTGTTCCGGGGGCGTGGCCTGTGGCGGTGGGCGTGGCCTGAGCCGGGTGGGCGTGGCCCGTGCCGGGGGCGTGGCCTGTGCCGGGTGGAGGTGCCTGGTGGGCGTGGCCTGAGCCGGGGGGCGTGGTCTGAGCCGGGGGGCGTGGCCTGTTCCGGGGGCGTGGCCTGACGCGGCCCCGCCCCCAGCGGCCCCGCCCCCCCCGCGGCGCCTCCCGGCCCCCCCGATCTCGCTGCGCTCCAAGTCCATGACCTCGGAGCTCGAGGAGATGGGTGAGCGGATTTTGGGGGGATTTCGGGCGGTTTGGGGATTTTGGGGGGATTTCGGGCGGTTTGGGGGGTTTTGGGGGGATTTTGGGGGGATTTTAGGGGGATTTTTGGGGGATTTTTGGGGGGGTTTGGGAGATATTAGGGGGGATTTTTGGGGGGGTTTTGGGGGGATTTCGGGATGATTTTTGGAGGGTTTGGGGGATTTTAGGGGGATTTTGGTATGATTTTTAGGGGGTTTGGGGGATTTTGGGGGGAATTATGGGGATTTTGGGGGATTTGGGGAATTTTAGGGGGATTTTGGTATGATTTTTATGGGGCTTGGGGGATTTTAGGGGGATTTTTGGAGGTTTTTTGGGGGATTTGGGGGATTTTGGGGGGATTTTGGGGGGATTTTAGGGGGATTTTTGGGGGGTTTGTGAGATATTAGGGGGGATTTTTGGGGGGGTTTGGGGGATTTCAGGGGGATTTTGGGGGATTTTAGGTGGGATTTTGGGGGGATTTGGGGAATTTTAGGGGGATTTTGGGGGGGTTTGGGGGATTTTAGGTGGGATTTTGGGGGTGTTTGGGGGATTTTGGGATGAGTTTTGGGGGATTTTAGGGGGATTTTAGGGGAAATTTTGGGGGCTTTAGGGGGCTTTAGGGGGAATTTTGGGGGATTTTTGGGGGTTTGGGGGATTTTAGGGGAAATTTTGGGGATTTTAGGGGATTTTAGGGGGAATTTGGGGGATTTTGGGGGATTTAGGGGGAATTTTGTGGGGTTTGCGGGATTTTAGGGGGAATTTGGGGCGGTTAAGGAATTTTTTGGGGGGGTTGGAGGATTTTGGAGGGTTTTGGTGGATTTTAGGAGAAATTTTGGGGGTTTGGGGAATTTGAGGGGGAATTTTGGGAGGAGTAAAGGGATTTTTTCGGGGGGATTTTGGGGGGAATTTTGGGGGTATATGGGAGAATTTGGAGGGGATTTTGGGGGGCATTTCGGGGATTTTAGGGGAATTTTGGGGGGTTTAAGGGATTTTTGGGGGGGCGCTGGGGGATTTTGGGGGGTTTTGGTGGATTTTAGGGGGGGTTTTAGGGGGTTTAAGGGATTATTTGGGGGATTTGGGGGGAATTTTGGGGGGTTTGGGGAATTTTAGAGGGATTTTAGAAGGAATTTTGGGGGATTTCGGGGGAATTCTGGGGTCATTTTGAGCAGGTTTGGAAGATTTGGGGGGGTCTGGGGAATTTTGGGGGGATTTGAAGGGATTTTGGGGGGTCCTGGGGGGGATTTTTGGCAATTTTGGGGGGATTTTGGGGGATTTTGTGGAATTTTGATGATTTTTGGGGGGATTTTGGGGTTTTTTTTGGGACTTTGAGTTGATTTTTTGGGGTTTGGGGGGATTTGGGGAATTTTGGGGGGAATTTTGGGGTTTTGGGGTCGCTGAGGAATTTGGGGAGGGGTCTCTGATGCTTTGCTGACCTTTGACCTTTGACCTTTGACCTCCGGCCCCGCAGTGGAGAAGGGTGAGTGGGGGGGGGGCTCCGGACCCCCCCCGGGATTTTGGGAACCCCAAAAAAAAATCTTTGGGACCCCCCCCAAAATCCCCAAAATTTCCCAAAATTCCCCAAAATTCCCCAAAATTCCCCCAAACCCCCCAAATCCTCCCCAACCCTAAAAATTCTTCCAAAATCCCCCAAATATCCCTCAAAATGCCCTAAATTTACCCAAAAATCTCCCGAATTTCCCCAAAATTTTCCCCAAATTCCCCTAAATTTCCCCAAATGTTCCCCAAATTTCTCCAAAATTCTCCTAAAATCCCCCAAATTTCCCTCCAAACTTTTTCGATATTCCCAAAATTCTCCCAAATTTCCCTAGAAGTTCCCCAAAATTCCCCCAAAATTCTCCCAAATGTTCCCCAAATTCCCCCAAAATCCCCAAAATCTCCCCAAAATTCCCCCAAAAATCCTCAAATCCCCCAAATTTCCCTCCAAATCTTTCCAATACTCCCAAAATTCCTCCCAGTTTCCCCCCAAATTCTCAATTTTCCCAAATTTCCCCCAAATTCCCCAAATTTCCCCAAAATTCCCCCAAAATTTTCCTCAAGTCCCCCAAATTTCCATCCAATTTTTTTCCATATTTCCCCAAAATTCTCCCTAATTTCCCCAAAAAATGCCCAACATTTTCCCAAATTTTCCCCTAATATCCCCCAAAATTCCCCCAAAATTCTCCTCAAATCCCTCAAATTTCCCTCCCAATTTTTTCAATATTCCCCAAATCCCCCAAAATTTCCCAAAAAATTCCCAAATTTTCCCCAAATTTTCCCCAAAAATTCCCCAAATTTGCCCACCATTTCCCCAAAATTCTCCCAAAATTCCCCCAAATTCTCCTCAAATCCCTCGAATTTCCCTCCAAATTTTTAAAATTTTCCCCCAATTCCCCCAAATTTCCCAAATAATCCCCAAAATCTCCCAAACCTCCCCCAAATTTCCCCCAAATCTTTCCAAAATTCCCCCAAAATTCCCAAAATTTCCCCAAATTTTCCCAAATTTTCCCAAATTTCCCCCAATTCTCCCCTAACGCGTCTCGTGTCTCCCCAGTCTCCCCCTGGAAGAAACGGAGCGGTGAGTGACGGCCCCTTGCACACTCATCGCACACTCATCGCACACTCGCCCCTTGCACACTCACAGAACGTTCCGGACCCTTGCACACTCATCAAACACCCGTGGAACCTTCCGGAGCCTTGCACACCCATTGCACACTCATCGAGCACCCCTTGCACGCTCCTTGCACACTCACGGAACTTTCTGGAGCCTTGCACGCTCATCAGACACCCCATGAAAGTCCTTGCACACTCATCGAACATTCCGGACCCTTGCACACTCATCAGACACCCTTTGAAGGGTTCACGCACCCCTTGCACACTCATTGCACGCCCCTTGCACACCCACTCCTTGCACACTCATCAAGCACCCGTGGAACCTTCCGGAGCCTTGCACACTCATTACCCGGCCCTTTGAAGGTTTCCCACACCCCTTGCACACTCATCAAATACCCTTCAAAGGCCTTGCACGCTCATTGCACGCGCATGGAACCTTCCGGATCCTCGCACACTCGTCAGACACCCCTTGCACGCTCAGTGCACACTTGGGCAAAGGCTTGTGTGGGCCTTGCACACTCATTGCACGCTCATGGGACTTTCTGGAGCCTTGCACACTCATCAAACACCCCATGAGGGTCCTTGCACACCCCTTGCACACTCATCACACACTCCCTGCACGCCCCTTGCACACCCATTGCACACTCACAGAACGTTCCAGATCCTTCCACACCCATCAAAAAGGCTCGGAAGGCCTTGCACACTCATCGCACACTCATCGAGCACCCCTTGCACACTCATCGCACACCCCTTGCACACTCCTTGCACACGCATTGAGCAGCCTTGGAACCTTCCGGAGCCTTGCACTCTCACTGCACACCCCTTGCACACCCATTGGACTTTCCAGCGCCTTGCACACTCATTAAAAACCATTTGAGGGCCTTGCACACCTATTGCACACCTGTGCAAGGGTTTGCACAGGCATTGCACACCCCTTGCACGCCCCTTGCACACTCATGGAAATTACCGGAGCCTTGCACACTCACCCAACCCCCATTAGAAGCCTTGCACGCTCATTGCACACTCATTGCACACCAATGGAACCTTCCGGAGCCTTGCACGCTCGTCCGAACCCCTGACACGGCTCAGCTGTGCAAAGCTTTGCACACTCATTGCACACTCATTGCAAATCCTCGCAGGGTTTTCTGCAGGCCTTGCACACTCCTTGCACACTAACGGAACCTCCCGAAGCCTTGCACGCTCAGCGAATCCCCGTGCCAGGATTTGCACACTCAGCCCTTGCACGCTCATCCCCCCCTCCCCCAGCATCCCAAACTCCCAAAAATCCCCAAAAAAATCCCAAAAAATCCCAAAAAAATCCAAAAAAATCCCCCAAAAAATCCCAGAAATCCCCCAAAATCCCTCTGGGACCCCCCCCAAAATTTCCAATTTCCCAAAAATCCCCCAAAACCCCCAAAACGCCCCCCAAAACCTTCCCCAAGAACCCCCCAAAATCCCCAAATCCCCCCAAAATCCCTCTGGAAACCCCCCCAAAAAAAGCTCAAATTCCCCAAAATTGCCCCAAAATCCCTCTGGGACCTCCCCAAAATCCTCCCAAAATTTCCAATTTCCCCAAAATCCCCCCAAAACCTCCTCGAGACCCCCTCCAAAATCCCCAAATCCTCCCAAAATCCCCAAATCCTCCCAAAATCCTTCTGTGACCCCCCAAAATCCCCAAATTCCCCCCAAATCCCCCCAAAACCTCCCCGAGACCCCCCCCAAAATCCCCCAAAATCCTCCCCAAATCCCTCCAGGACCCCCAAAATCCCCCTGGAACCCCCAAAAATCTCCCCAAATCCCCCAGGAGACCCCAAAATCCCTCTGGGACCCCCCCCAAATCTTTCTGAGTCCCCCCAAAATCCCTCTCAGAGCCCCCAAAAAAAACCCAAGACCCCCCCAAATCCTTCTGGGACCCCCCAAATCCTTCTGGGACCCCCCAAAGTCCCCCCGGGACCCCCCCAAATCCCCTCGGGACCCCCCAAAATCCCCTCGGGACCCCCCAAAATCCCCCCGGGACCCCCCAAAATCTTCTCCTCCCCCCAGATTTCGACCCCTCCTCGACCACCGAGAAGAAGAGGACGGTGTACCAGATGGCGCTGAGTGAGCGGGGGGGTTGGGGGGTCCCGGGGGGATTTTGGGGGGTCCTGGGGGGGTTTTGGGGGTTCCCAAGAGGATTTTGGGGGTTCCCAAGAGGATTTTGGGGGTTCCCAGGAGGATTTTGGGGGGTCCTGGGGGGATTTGGGGGGTCCTGGGGGGGTTTTGGGGGGTCCTGGGGGGGCCCTGAGGAGATTTTTGGGTATCCCAGGGGAATTTTGGGGGGTCCCAGGGGGATTTTAGGGGGTCTTGAGGGGATTTGGTGATCCCAGGAGGATTTTGGGGGGTCCCAGGGGGATTTTGGGGGGTCCCAGGGGGATTTTGGGGGTCCTGGGGGAGCCCTGAGGAGATTTTTGGGGATCCCAGGGGGATTTTGGGGGGTCTTGAGGGGATTTTGGGGGGTCCCGGAGAGTTCTGGGGGGTCCCAGGGGGATTTTGGGGGGATTTTGGGGGAATTTTTTTTTATTTTGGGGGCAATTTTGGGAGGGATTTTATGGGAATTTTTTGGGGTGATTTTGGGGGGTTTCGGGCCCGGGACCCCTCCCCAAATTCCCTCCACCCCCAAGAAAATCTGGACAAGATTTGGGGTGGGGGAGGGTCCCGGGGATGTTTTTGGGTGAATTTTTGGGGATTTTTTTGGGATTTTGGGGGGGATTTTTTTGAGGTTTTTTTGGGGGGATTTTTGGGGTGATTTCGGGGGTTTTTGGGCCCGGGACCCCTCCCCAAATTCCCTCCCCCCCCCCCAGACAAGCTGGACGAGATTTGGCGTGGGGGAGGGTCCCGGGGAGGTTTTTGGGTGAATTTTTGGGGATTTTTTTGGGATTTTGGGGGGGATTTTTTTGAGGTTTTTTGGGGGGATTTTTGGGGTGATTTTGGGGGGTTTCGGGCCCGGGACCCCTCCCCAAATTCCCTCCCCCCCCCAGACAAGCTGGATGAGATCCTGGCAGCCGCCCAGCAGAGCATCAGCGCCGGGGAGGGGCCGGGGGCACCCCTGGGACCCCCCCTGGGCAAGGGGGGGCGCCCCAAAGGCTTCTTCGGCCCCGAGGTGAGTTTGGGGCGAATTCGGGGGAATTTGGGCAAAGTCGGGAAAGTTGGGGGAAAATTGGGGGGGAAATTCAGGGAAATTTGGGAAAATTCAGGGGGAAATTTGGGTAAAAATTGGGGAAAATTTGGGTGAAATTTTGGGGGAGTTTGGGGAAAATGTGGGTGAAATTCAGGTAAAATTCAGGTGAAATTTGGGCAAAGTTTGGGGAAATATGTGTGAAATTTGGGGGAAATTTGGGTAAAAATTGGGGAAAATTTGGGTGAAATTTTGGGGAAATTTTGGGAAAATGTGGGTGAAATTCAGGTAAAATTCAGGTGAAATTTGGGGAAATATGTGTGAAATTTGGGGAAATTGGGGCAAAATTTAGGTAAAATTTGAGGGAAATTTGGTTGAAATTCAGGGAAAATTGGGGAAATCTGGGCAAAATTCAGGGAGAATTTGGCAGAAGATGTGTGGAAATTCAGGTGAAATTTGGGGGAAATTTTGGTGAAATTCAGGGAAATTTGGACAGAAATTGGGTAAAATTTGGGGAAGTAATGGAAAATTTGGGGGAATTTGGGAAAAATTTCGGAGAAACTTGGGTGGGAAATTTGGGAGAAATTCAGGGGAAATTCAGGTAAAACTCAGGTGAAATTTGGACAAAATTTGGGGAAATATGTGTGAAATTGGGGGGATATTTGGAAAAAATTTGGGAGAATTTGGGTGAAATTTGCAGAACAGTTGAAATAAATTTAGTTGAAAATTGGGGGAAATTTGTGGGAAATTTGGGGAAATTGAGGAGAAATTTGGGGGAAATTGGAGCAAAGCTGGGGAATTTGGGCAAAATTCAGGGAAAATTTGGCAGAAAATGTGGGGAAATTCAGGTGAAATTTGGGGAAAATTTGGGTGAAATTGAGGGAAATTTGGGCAGAAATTGGGTAAAATTTGGGGAAAATTGGGGTGAAATTTTGGGGAAATTTGGGTGAAATTTGGAGAAATTTGGGTGAAATTCGGGAGGATTTGGGTGAAATGTGCAGAAAAGTTGAAAGAAATTTGGGTGAAAATTGAGTGAAATTTGGGGAAATTCAGGAGAAATTTGGGGGAAATTGGGGCAAAATTTAGGTAAAATTTTAGAGAATTTTGGGGGGAAATCGGGAGAAATTTGGGGAAAATTTGGGAAAAATTGGTTGAAATTCGAGGAAAATTCAGGTGAAATTTGGGCAAAATTCAGGGAAAATTTGGCAGAAAATTTGGGTGAAATTTGGGGAAAATGTGGGTGAAATTGATGGAAATTTGGGCAGAATTTAGGTTAAAATTGGGGAAAATTGGGGTGAAATTTTGGGGAAATTTGGACAAAATTTGGAGAAATTTGGGTGAAATTCGGGGGAAATTTGGCCACCGTTTTTGGGGTTCTGCTGTGGCTTTTTTGGGCATTTTTGGGTTTCTGATCTGATTTTTGGGGTCACCCCCCCCGTTTCTCCCCAGGGTCCCTTTGAGCGCCCCCTGCTGGCCCCGGGGCCGCCGCACGGGCTGGTGCTGCGCCAGAAATCCATCGGTGCGTGCCCCAAAATCCGGGAAAAACTCCCCAAAAACTCCTGAGAAACTCCCCAAAAAGTCCTCAGAAACTCCCCAAAAAGTCCTGAGAAACTCCCCAAAAACTCCTCAGAAACTCCCCAAAAACTCCTCAGAAACTCCCCAAAAAGTCCTGAGAAACAGCCCAAAAAATCCTGAAAAAACTCCCCAAAAAGTCCTGAAAATCTCCCAAAAAAATCCTGAAAAAAAACCCTTAAAATATCCCCAAAAAATCCTAAAAAACCCAAAAAAAATCCTGTAAAAACTCTCCAAAAATCCTGATAAAACCCCACAAAATAATCCCGAAAAAACCCAAAAAAAATCCCTGAAAAAACCTCCAAAAAATTCTGAAAAAAAAACCAACCCAAAAAATCCTGAAAAAACTCCCCAAAAATCCTTAAAAAACCCTAAAAAAAATCCCGCCCAAAAAAATCCTGACAAAACTCCCCAAAAATTCTGATAAATCCCCAAAAAAATCCCGATAAACCCCAAAAAAATCCCGATCAACCCCAAAAAACTCCCGAAAAACCCCAAAAAAACGCAAAAAACCCCCCAAAAAATCCCGAAAACCCCACAAAAAATCCCGAAAAACCCCAAAAAAATCCCAAAAAAACCCCCCCAAAATAACCCCCATCTCTCATCCCCCCTTCTTTCCCTTAACTCCTTTGAATCTCATTTGAATCTCATTTGAATCTCCTTTGAATTGCTTTTGAATCACCTTTGTCCCTCATTTGCATCTTCTTTGAATCTCATTGGAATCTCCTTTGCACCTCCTTTGCCCCTCATTTGCATCTCCTTTCCCCCTCATTTGCATCTCCTTTGAATCTCATTTGCATCTCCTTTGAATCTCATTTGCATCTCCTTTTCCCCTCCTTCGCCCCTCATTTGCATCTCATTTGAATCCCATTTGCACCTCCTGTTCCCCTCATTTGCATCTCCTTTTCCCCTCATTTGCATCTCCTTCGCCCCTCATTTGCATCTCCTTTTCCCCTCATTTGCATCTCCTTTTCCCCTCATTTGAATCTCCTTTGAATCTCATTGGAATCTCATTTGCCTCTCCTTTGAATCTCATTTGCACCTCCTTTTCCCCTCATTTGCATCTTCTTTGAATCTCATTGGAATCTCCTTCGCATCTCATTTGAATCTCATTTGCATCTCCTTGGAATCTCCTTTGAGTCTCATTTGAATCTCATTGGAATCTCCTTTTCCCCTCATTTGCATCTCCTTTTCCCCTCATTTGCCTCTCCTTCGCCCCTCATTTGCCTCTCCTTTGTCCCTCATTTGCATCTCCTTTTCCCCTCATTTGCATCTCCTTCGCCCCTCATTTGCCTCTCCTTCGCCCCTCATTTGCACCTCCTGTTCCCCTCATTTGCATCTCCTTTGAATCTCATTTGCATGTCCTTCGCCCCTCCTTTGCATCTCCTTTGAATCTCCTTTTCCCCTCATTTGCACCTCCTTTTCCCCTCATTTGCCTCTCCTTTGTCCCTCATTTGCATCTCATTTGAATCCCATTTGCCCGTCCTTCGCCCCTCATTTGCATCTCCTTTGAATCTCATTGGAATCTCCTTCGCATCTCCTTCGCCCCTCATTTGCATCTCCTTTGCATGCGCTCTGCCCGCAGGCGCGGCGGAGGACGAGCGGCCGCTGCTGGCGCCGCCTGGCGGCCGCTTCGCGCGCAGCCTGTCGGTGCCGGGCCCGGAGGAGATCCCGCCGCCGCCCACCACCGCGCCCCCCGAGCCGCCATTGGCTGCGCCGCGAGGGGGCGTGGCTCCGGCCGGAGGGGGCGTGGCCGCGCCAGCGGGGGGCGTGGCCGCGTCAGCAGTGGGCGTGGCCGCGTCAGCGGGGGGCGTGTCCCTGGGCGGAGGGGGCGTGTCCCTGGGCGGAGGGGGCGTGTCCCTGGGCGGAGGGGGCGTGTCCCTGGGCGGAGGGGGCGTGTCCCTGGGCGGAGGGGGCGTGGCCGCGGGCGCGCCGCCCTGGCGGCTGTACGGGCTGGGCGGGGCCGGGGCGGGGCCGCGGGGCGGGGCCGCGGCGGCGCTGCCGAAGCCGCTGCGGCGCAAGGGGCCGCTGGTGAAGCAGCCCAAGGTGGAGGCGGAGGCGGGCGCGGCGGGGCCGGAGCGCAGCTCCATCGCCATCCCCACCATCGTGGTCAAGGCGCCCTCCACCTCCAGCTCCGGCCGCAGCAGCCGCGGCAGCAGCGTGGAGGCTGAGGGGGGGGGAGGGGGGGGAGCACCCCCGAGGGGGGAGGGGGAGGGGGAGGGGGAGGGGCGGCGGCTCCTCCCCCCCCCCCGATTTCACCTCGCAGTTCGGGGCGGCGCTGGTGGGGGCGGGGCGGCGCGAGTGGGGGGCGGGGCGGCGCTCGGCGCTCTTCCTCAGCACCGAGGAGGAGGAGGAGGGGGCGCTGGGGGGAGGGGCGGGGGGTGGGGGAGGGCTGGGCCCCCCCGCCCCCCGCCTGCGGCACTCCAAGAGCATCGACGAGGGGATGTTCGCGGCCGGGGGGGGAGGGGGCGAGGCCTTCCCCGCCCCCACCCGCGGCTACCGGGGGGCTCGGGGGGGTGGGCAAGGCGGGGGGAGGGGCAGCGCCTTCAGCAGCGTGGGGGGAGGGGCGGGAGGGGCGGCCCCTCCCCCGCCGCTGCACGCGGGAGGGGTCCCGGTGCATCCCGCTATGAGCCCGGTGCATCCCAGTTTGTCCCCGGTGCATCCCAGTTTGTCCCCGGTGCATCCCAGTTTGTCCCCGGTCCATCCCAGTTTGTCCCCGGTGCATCCCAGTATGGGCGCGGTCCATCCCAGTTTGTCCCCGGTGCATCCCAGTTTGAGCCCCGCGCGCCCCCCTCCCCCCGCCGGCGGCTGCCGCGTCCTCCCCCCCGCCGCCCCCTCCCCCTTCCCCCTGGGGGGGCTCCACGGGGGTCTCCCCCACCCCCTCCACGCCCCTCCCCCCGCCGGCCCCGCCCCCTCCCCCCTGCACCCCTCCCTGGGGGGGGGGATGGGCTCCCCCCTGCCCGCGGGGGGAGGGGTCCGCTCCCTCCCCCTCCTGGGGGGGGTCTCCCCCGCCCTGCACCTCTCCGGCCCCCCCACCCTCCCCAAGGCGCCCCCTCCCCAAAAACTCCCCGCCCCCCCCTCCAGCCCCTCCCGCCGCCCCCCCCAGCCCGACCCCTGGGCCGCCCCTCCCCCCGCCGAGGGCCGCGTCCGCTTCTCCGAGGGGCCGGGGGGTGGGGGAGGGCCGGGGGGCGGGGGAGGGGCCGGGGGTCTCCTGTCCCTTCCCCCCCCCGCCCCCTCGGTGGACGCCGACGAGGAGCTGCTGCTGGCCGAGCCCCTCCCCCCGCCGCTGGAGTTCGCCAACAGCTTCGAGGGTCCGGCCGCGACCCTCGCCCACCCCCCGGAGGCCGCCCCTCCCCACCCGGGCCCGGGCGACTCGGCCGCGTCCAGCCTGACCTCGTACGACAGCGAGGTGGCCACGCTGACCCAGGGCGGGCCGGGGGGCGCCGCCCACGACCCCCGGCGGGCCGGCGCGGGGGGAGGGGGCCCGGGGGGAGGGGGCTCGGGGGGAGGGGCCGCCGAGGGCGCCGAGGCGGTGACGGACTCGGGCATCGAGGAGGTGGACAGCCGCAGCAGCAGCGACCACCCCCCCGAGGGCGCCGAGGGACCCCCGGCCGACGGGGGGGGAGGGGAGCGCCGGGGGAGGGGCCGCGCGGGGCTGAGGGGGAGGGCGGAGTGGGAGGAGCTGCCCCTCCCCCTGCCCCTCCCCGCCCCTCCCCTCCCCCCCCACGGGCAGGGCCCCCCCCCCCGCGGGGGGATGGGCGCAGGATGGAGCCGCGCGGGACTCGAGGGAGGATTCGGAGCCCGGCACAGGTGAGGGGGGAGGGGCGGGCGGAACACCTGGGGGAGGGAGGGGCGGGGGGAACACCTGGGGGGCGGAGGGGCGGGCGGAACACCTGGGGGGGAGGGGCGGGGGGAACACCTGGGGTGGGGGGAGGGGGGAACACCTGGGGGGGAGGGGCGGGCGGAACACCTGGGGGGGGAGGGGCGGAAGGCACACCTGGGGGGGAGGGGCGGGGGGCACACCTGGGGGGGAGGGGCGGGCGGAACACCTGGGGGGGAGGGGCGGGCGGCACACCTGGGGGGGGAGGGGAGGGCGGAACACCTGGGGGGGAGGGGAGGGCAGAACACCTGGGGAACATGGCACCCATCACACCTGGGGCACCCATCACACCTGTGACACCCATCACACCTGGGGCACCTGCGGGACATGGCACCCATCACACCTGGGGCACCCGTCACACCTGGGGTACCTGGGGAACATGGCACCCATCACACCTGGGGGGCGTGGCATCCATCACACCTGGGGCATCTGTCACACCTGGGACACCTGCAGCATTCATGGCACCCATCACACCTGTGACACCCATCACACCTGGGGCACCTGTGACACCCATCACACCTGGGACACCTGCAGCATTCATGGCACCCATCACACCTGTGACACCCATCACACCTGGGGCATGCATTGCATGGATGGTGCGGTCACACCTGTGACACACCTGTGGCACCTGTGGCACACCTGGCACCTGCATGGATGGGGGGCAGCCATCGCACCTGTGTCACCTATGGCACACCTGTGACACACCTGTGACTCACCTGTGTTACCTGTGGCACACCTGTGACACACCCATGACTCACCTGTGTTACCTGTGGCACACCTGGCACCTGCATGGATGGGGGGCAGCCATCGCACCTGTGGGAACACCTGTGGCACGCCTATGGCACACCTGTGATACACCTGTGACTCACCTGTGTTACCTGTGGCACACCTGTGACACACCTGTGACTCACCTGTGTTACCTGTGGCACACCTGGCACCTGCATGGATGGGGGGCAGCCATCGCACCTGTGGGCACACCTGTGGCACACCTGTGGCACCTATGGCACACCTGTGATACACCTGTGACTCACCTGTGTTACCTGTGGCACACCTGTGACACACCTGTGGCACCTGCATGGATGGGGGGGCCATCGCACCTGTGACACCTGTGGCACACCTGGCACCTGCTGCATGGGCTTGGGGGTGTGGCATCCTTGGCACACCTGTGACACACCTGTGACACACCTGGAATCTGCATGGATGGGGGAGCATTGCACCTGTGGCACACCTGGCACCTGCTGCATGGGCTTGGGGGGTGTGGCACCCTTGGCACACCTGCAACACACCTGTGGCAGCTGTTGCATGGATTGGGGTGGGCATCGCACCTGTGGTGTCCATCACACCTGTGCCCAGCACACCTGTACCCGTCACACCTGGCACACCTGTGCCCATCACACCTGTGCCCATCACACCTGTACCCATCACACCTATCACACCTGTGCCCATCTCACCGGTACACATCTCACACCTGTACCCCTCACACCTGTGCCCATCACACCTGTGCCAATCACACCTGTCACACCTGTGCCCGTCACACCTGTAGGGTCTCACCTGTACCCATCACACCTGTACCCATCACAGCTGTCACACCTGTACCCCTCACACCTGTGCCCATCTCACCTGGCACATCTGTACCATCACACCTGTTCACACCTGTGCCCATCTCACCTGTTCTCACCTGTACCCATCATACCTATACCCATGTCACCTGTACCCATCACACCTGTACCCGTCACACCTGTACCCCTCACACCTGTGCCCATCTCACCTGTTCACACCTGTACCCATCATACCTATACCCATGTCACCTGTACCCATCACACCTGTACCCATCACACCTGTACCCCTCACACCTGTGCCCATGTCACCTGGCACATCTATACCATCACACCTGTTCACACCTGTACCATCTCACCTCCACCCATCACACCTGTGCCCATCTCACCTGTACCCCTCACACCTGTGCCCATCTCACCTGGCACACCTGTACCATCACACCTGCACCCATCACACCTGTGCCCATCTCACCTGTTCACACCTGTACCTGGCACACCTGCCCACCCACTTCGGCGTTAAAGGGAAGGGCGTGGCTCGGGGGGCGTGGCTCGGGGGGCGTGGCCTCACCTGGCGTGGCTCGGGGGGCGTGTCCGGGGGCGTGGCTCGGGGGCGTGGCCTCACCTGGCGTGGCGCGGGGGGCGTGGTCAGTGGGCGTGGCCTCACCTGGCGTGGCTCGGGGGGCGTGGTCAGTGGGCGTGGCCTCACCTGGCGTGGCTCCGGGGGCGTGGTCAGTGGGCGTGGCTGGGGGGCGTGGCTCGGGGGCGTGGTCAGTGGGCGTGGCCTCACCTGGCGTGGTCAGTGGGCGTGGCCTCACCTGGCGTGGCTCGGGGGCGTGGTCAGTGGGCGTGGCCTCACCTGCCGCGTCCCCCCCTAACCCCCCGCCCCCCCCCCACAGGCTGACCGACTCCTCCGCCCCCGCCCCGCCCTCCCCCGCCAAGCCCCTCCCCCCGGGCCCCGCGCTGTTCCCCCATTGGCCGAAGCCGGCGGTGGGCGTGGCCGCGGAGCTGGAGCCGCGCCCGCCGCTGCGCCGCGCGCCCAGCCCGGCGCCGCCGCCGTCGGAGCGGCGCGGCAGCCCCGCGCCCCGGCCCGCCTCGCTGCCCGCGCTGCCGGCCGCGCCGCTCTACGCCGGCGCCTACCTGGAGCTGCGCGGCGCCTTCCCCGAGCCGCCCGCCGCCCGCTCGCTGTCGCCGCCCCGCGCCGCCGCCCCCGGGAAACCCTTCGGCGCCAAGCCGCTGGCGTTCTGGAGCAAGTTCGACGTGGCGGACTGGCTGGAGTCGCTGAACCTGGGCGAGCACCGGGCGCGCTTCCTGCACAACGAGATCGACGGCACGCACCTGCCCGCGCTGACCAAGGAGGATTACATCGACCTGGGCGTGACGCGCGTGGGGCACCGCATGAACATCGACCGCGCCCTGCGCCTCTTCCTCGAGAGGTGATGGGGCCGCGGCGGGCGCCGGGAGGGGCGGGCGCGGGGACGGGTGAGGGGGGCAGGCGGCCGGGTACCGAGGGGAGACCCCCAGGTGTGAGGGAGACACCTCCAGGTACCGAGGGGAGAGCCCCAGGTGTGAGCGGGAGGCACCCAGGTACCGAGGGGAGACCCCCAGGTGACAGGGAGACACCTCCAGGTACCGAGGGGAGACCCCCAGGTGTGAGTAGGAGGCACCCAGGTACCGAGGGGAGACCCCCAGGTGACAGGGAGACACCTCCAGGTACCGAGGGGAGACCCCCAGGTGTGAGGTGGAGGCACCCAGGTACCGAGGGGAGACCCCGAGGTGTGAGCGGGAGGCACCCAGGTACCGAGGGGAGACCCCCAGGTGACAGGGAGACACCTCCAGGTACCGAGGGGAGACCCCCAGGTGTGAGGGAGACACCTCCAGGTACCGAGGGGAGACCGCCAGGTGTGAGGTGGAGGCACCCAGGTACCGAGGGGAGACCCCCAGGTGTGAGGGTGACACCTCCAGGTACCGAGGGGAGACCCCCAGGTGTGAGGGGGAATCCCTCAAGTGTCAGGGAAAGACCCCCAGGTGTGAAGGGGAGACCCCCAGGTGAGAGGGGGAGGCCCCCAGGTACCTGGGGGAGGGGCTCAGGTGAGAGGGAGCAACCCCCAGGTACCGGGATGAGACCCCCAGGTGTGAGGGAGAGAGGGGGTGAGGGGGAAGGTGAGTGTGCAATGGGATCCAGGTGTGTAACGGGGTCCAGGTGTGCAATGGGATCCGAGTGTGCCACAGGATCCAGGTGTGCAACGGGATCCAGGTGTGCAGCAGGATCCGAGTGTGCCACAGGATCCAGGTGTAAAACAGGATCCAGGTGTAAAACAGGATCCAGGTGTGCAATGGGATCCAGGTGTGCAATAGGATCCAGGTGTACAATGGGATCCAGGTGTGCAATAGGATCCAGGTTTGCAACGGGATCCGAGTGTGCCACAGGACCTGGACTTAGGACTGTGAAAGGATCCAGGTGTGCCACAGGATCCAGGTGTGCAACAGGATCTGAGTGTGCAACAGGATCCAGGTGTGCCACAGGATCCAGGTGTGCAACAGGATCCAAGTGTAAAACAGGATCCGAGTGTGCAACAGGATCCAGGTGTGCAACAGGATCTAGGTGTAAAACGGGATCTGAGTGTGCCACAGGATCTGGATTTAGGACTGTGAAAGGATCCAAGTGTGCAACAGGATCCAGGTGTAAAACGGGATCCGAGTGTGCAACGGGACCCGAGTGTGGCACGGGATCCAAATGTGCAAGGGGATCTGAGTGTGCGACGGGATCCAGGTGTGCAACAAAGTGTGGATGTAGGAATGCAATGGGATCCGGGTGTGCAACGGGATCCGAGTGTGCCACGGAATCTGGATTTAGGATTGTACAAGGATCCGAGTGTGCAATGGGATCTCGGTGTGCAATTGGATCTGGGTGTGCAAAGGGAGGCGGGTGTGCAAGGGGATCTGCATATGGGGATGTAACGGGATCCAAGTGTGCAACAGGATCTGAGCGTGCAACGGGATCTCGGTATTCAAAGGGATCTGAGTGTGCAACAGGATCTGAACATGGAAATGTGATGGGATCCGGGTGTGCAACAAGATCCGAGTGTGCAACGGGAGCTCAGTGTGCAGCACGGTCCAGGTGTGCAACGGGATCCGAGTGTGCAACGGGACCTGGACATGGGATTGTGATGGGATCCGAGTGTGCAACGGGATCCGAGTGTGCAACGGAATCTGCATATGGGAATGTGATCGGATCCGAGTGTGCAACAGGATCTGAGTGTGCAATGAGACCTGGACATGGGAATGTGATGGGATCCGAGTGTGCAACAGGATCTCAGTGTGCAGCAGGGTCCAGGTGTGCAATGGGATCCAAGTGTGCAACGGGACTTGGACATGGGAATGTGATGGGAACCAAGTGTGCAATGGAATCCGAGTGTGCAACAGAATGTGGACATGGGAATGTGATGGGATCCGAGTGTGCAACAGGATCCAGGCTTGCCATGGGATCCAGGTGTGCAACAGGATCCAAGTGTGCAACGGGACCTGGACATGGGAATGTGATGGGATCCGGGTGTGCAAGCAGATCCAGGTGTGTAATGGGATCCGAGTGTGTAAGGGGATCTCGGTGTGCAAGAGGACCTGAGTGTGCCCTGGGGCCCAGGTGTGCAAGGGGACGCGGGCGTGCAGGGGGGCCGGGGCGCGCGTGCAGGGGCGGGCGTGCGGCGGGCGCTGAGTGTGCAACGGGACGTGGACAGCGGGCGCCGGGACGTGGACGTGGGCATCCGCTGGGACGCGAGCGTGCAACGGGAGCTGAGTGTGCAACAGGAGGTGGACGTGGGAGCCCGGCGGGATCTGAGCGTGCCCCGGGAGCTGAGCGTGCAGCGGAAGCTGAGCGTGCAACGGGAGCTGGAGGCGCAGAGGCGGCTGAGCGTGCAACAGGAGCTGAGCGTGCAACGGGAGGTGGAGATCCAGAGGAAGCTGAGCGTGCAACAGGAGCTGGGCGTGCAACGGCAGCTGGAGCTGGGCGTGCAGTGGGAGCCGGGCGTGCAACGGGAGCCGGGCGCGGAGTGGGAGGCGAGCGTGCAACGGGAGGTGGAGCTGAGCGTGCAGCAGGAGCTGAGCGTGCAAGCGGCTCCGAGCGTGCGGTGGGACGTGGAAATGGGCGTGCAACGGGAGCCGGGCGTGCAAGGACACGTGGGCGTGCCCCGGGAGCCACACGCGCCGCAGGACACGGACCCGGGCGTGCAATGGGAGCCGGGCGTGCGAGGGGAGCCGCTGAGCGTGCAACAGGCCGCGGACACGGGCGTGCAACAGAACATGATTGTGCAAGAGGCGATGATTGTGCAACGAGAGGCGAATGTACCGCAGGAGCCGGGCGTGCAAGAGGCCCCGAGTGTGCAACGGGATCCGCAGCCGGGCGTGCAAGAGCCCCTGAGCGTGCAAGGGGACGTGGGAGTGTGACCGGGCGTGCAAAGGGGGGGGTGGGAGCCCCCTCCGAGGCTCGCACGCGCGTGTGGGGGTGAGGGCGGCCGTGCGCACGCGCGTGTGCGAGGCTCACACGCACGCACAAGCGTCACTCTCTCGTGTCCATTGCACACGCGCAACTGTCACGCGCTCACACGCACTCCTTGCACGCCTAGTCTGCACCCCTTGCACACTCGCGTGCCACGCTCAGCTGTTCCTTGCACACTCACGTGCCTCACCTCTCCTGCCCCTCCCTCCCTTGCACACTCACGTCATGCACTCAGCCCCCTGCACACTCACGTGTCACACACATAACTCCCCTTGACACACGTGTGTCACACGCTCACCCCTTCCCTGGCACACGTGCTGACACGCCCCTTGCACACTCACCCCACTCACCCACCGCCCTTGCACACTCACCGGACACACTCAGCCCCTTCCCTTGCACACTCAACCCCCTCACACAGCACCCTTGCACACTCACAGCTCACCCTCACCCCAGCCCTTGCACACTCACCAATTCCCCCTCGCACACCCACCCAGGCTCTCTCACACACTCGTGGGTCGCACACCCATCCCTCTTACACACTCACAGCTCACCCACAGCCCTGCCCTTTGCACACTCACCATTCCCCTTGCGCACTCACTGCCCCACACTTTGCACACGCACTCTCACCCCCTTGCACACTCACCGTTCCCCATTGCACACTCACTGCCCCACACCTTGCACACTCGCTGTGCCACACCTCGCACACTCCCCATTCCCCCTTGCACACTCACTGTTCCCCCTCGCACTCACTGCACCACACCTTGTACACGCACTCAAACCCCCTTGCACACTCACCACTCCCCCTTGCACACTTACGCCACCCTTGCACACTCACCGTTCCCCCTTGCACACTCACCATTTCCCCCTTGCACACTCACACCACCCTTGCACACTCACTGCCCTATACCTTGCACACTCACCATTTCCCCCCTCGCACACTCACCCGCGCCCCTCCCCCCGCTCCCCCTCACACTCGCCCGCCCCTCCCCCCGGCCCCTTGCACACGCGCGTGCCCCGCCCGTGCCCCGCATGCTCACGGGCCCCTCCCCCACTCTCAAAGGGCTCTCTCAGGGTCGTCGCCCCTCCCCCGCCCCCCCCCAAAACAGAGGCAACGACCCCCGACTCGAATGTCTTCCAGCGCCCCTCCCCCACCCCACCCCCCAAACTCCAGGGTGGGGGAGGGGCGCACCCCACCCCCCCCAAATTCACTGTGACCCGCCCCCCCCGGGGGAGGGGGAGGGGAGGGGGAGGGGCGATGTCCCCGCCCCTCCCCCCACCCTCACCAGCCCCTCCCCCACCCCCCCAAGCCCCGCCCCCTCCCGCAGCGCCCCTCCCCCACTGATCAAGGATCCCCCTCCCCCCACACACTGCCCCTCCCCCCCCCAGCGCTGCCGAGCTGCCCCTCCCCCACCCCGCGCCCCTCCCCCCCCCCCCCCCGCGCAGCGGCTCGGGTGTAATTGTAATTACGGGATAATTAATTCAGTAATTAATTAATGAATTCATTAATTAACGAACCGGCGCCTCCCGGGGTTTTCTTGGGGCGGGTGGGGGGGAAAGAATCCCCGCCCCCACCCCGAGTGTGCAAAATGGGCGTGCAAGGGGCGGGGGGAGGGGGCGGGGCTGAGTGTGCAAGGCGGGGTGGGCGTGCAAGGGGCGGGTTTTTTGCACACGTGACCACCCCGTGGGCTCACACGCGCGTGCAAGGCCACGCCCCTTTTTTATTGGCCACGCCCCCATCCTCCACAGCGCCCCCTGGCGGCCCGGAGGTGTCTGGGTGTGGCCACGCCCCCTCCGTTTGGCCACGCCCCCTCCTTTTGACCACGCCCCCTTTTTGGCCACGCCTCTTTTTGGCCACGCCCCCTTTTTGGCCACGCCCCCATCCTTTGGGGCCACGCCCCCTCGGTTTGGCCACGCCCCTTCCTTTTGGCCACGCCCTCTCCGTTTGGCCACGCCCCCTCCTTGGGGGCCACGCCCTCTCCTTGGGGGCCACGCCCCCTCGGTTTGGCCACGCCCCCCGACACTACCGGGATCACCCCCAAAACCCCCCAGACCCCCCAAATTCGTCCCCAAATCCCCCCAAAACCCCCAAATTCCCTCATAGACCCCCCGGGAATTCTCCCCCATGGATGCCCCCAAGGACCCCCCGTAGCCCCCCAATATTTCCCCCATAATCTCCCCCATAATCCCCCCACAGCCCCCCAATAAATCCCCCCAAATCCCCCCACAGTCCCCCCAAAATTCCCCCCATAAATCCGCCATTAATCCCCCCATAAATCCCCCCTAGCCCCCCCATAAATCCCCCCAGAGCCCCCCCAAAATCCCCCCACAGCCCCCCAATAATTCCCTCATTGGCCCCCTTAAACCCCCCCATAATCCCCCCCAATAATCCCCCATAGCCCCCCAATAATCCCCCCATAGACCCCTTTAATCCCCCAAAATTCTCCCATAAACCCCCCCATAGTCCCCCAATAATCCCCCCACAGCCCCCAAATAATCCCTCCAATAAACCCCCAAAATCCCCCCATAGGCCCCCCAAAATCCCCCCAAAATCCCCCCAATCCCTTCCAATGAGCCCCCAATAATCCCCCTATAGACCCCCCAAACCCACCCCAATAATCCCCCCAAAATCCCCCCATAAATCTCCCAAAATCCCCACAATAATTCCCCCCAAATCCCCCCCAATAATCCCCCCATAAATCCCCCAAAATCCCCCCAGAAATCCCCCATAGCACCCCAAAAATCCCCCCAAAATCCCCTCGATAATCCCCCCATAAATTCCCCTTAAATCCCCCATAAATCCCCTATAGCCCCCCAATAATCCCCCATTAATTCCCCATAGCCCCCTAATAATCCCCCCAAAATCCCCCATAAATCCCCTATAGCCCCCCAAAAATCCCCCCAAAATCCCCCCATAAATCCCCCCTAAAAATCCCCCATAAATCCCCCAAAATCCCCCATAAATCCCCCCATAAATCCCCCATAAATCCCCCATAAATCCCCCCATAAATCCCCCCTAAAAATCCCCCATAAATCCCCCAAAATCCCCCCATAAATCCCCCCATAAATCCCCCATAAATCCCCCCATAAATCCCCCAAAATCCCCCATAAATCCCCCCATAAATCCCCCAAAATCCCCCCATAAATCCCCCATAAATCCCCCCATAAATCCACCATAACTTCCCCTATAGCCCCCCAATAATCACCCCATTAACTTCCCATATCCCCCTAAAAATCCCCCCAAAATCCCCCCATAAGTCCCCCATAAATCCCCCAATAATCCCCCCATTAACCCCCCATAGCCCCCCAAAATCCCCCCAAAATCCCCCGATAATCCTCCCATAAATTCCCCCAAATTCCCCTCATAAATCCCCCATAAATCCCCCCAAAATCCCCCATAAATCCCCTATAGCCCCCCAATAATCACCCCATTAACCCCCCATAACCCCCAAAATCCCCCCAAAATCCCCCCAAAATCCCCCCAAAATCCCCGCCCCCTCCCCGCTGCCGGCGGGCGGAGCCGAAGCCGCTCGGCCCCGCTCGGCCCCGCTCGGCCCCGCTCGGCCCCGCTCGGCTCCTCCCGGCCCCTCTCGGGCCGCTTCGGGCGGGTTCGGCTCCGCTCGGGCGGGTTCGGCTCCGCTCGGGCGGGTTCGGCCCCGCTCGGCTCCGCTCGGGCGGGTTCGGGCGGGTTCGGCTCCGCTCGGGCCGGTTCGGGCGGGTTCGGCCCCGCTCGGCCCCGCTCGGCTCCGCTCGGGCCGGCAGGTGAGCGGGGCCCGGCCGGAGGGACCGCGGGGTCCGGGGGGGGCGGGGGGAGAATTTGGGGGCGATTTTGGGGGTTCGGGTGGGGGGGGCAGGTGATGGGGGGCAGGTGTGGGGGGGGCAGGTGTGGGGGGAGGTATTGGGGGGCGGGTTTGGGGGTGCAGGTGTGGGGGGCAGGTGATGGGGAGAAGATTTGGGGGTGCAGGTGTGGGGGGCAGGTGATGGGGAGAAGATTTGGGGGTGCAGGTATGTGGGACAGGTGATGGGGAGAAGATTTGGGGGTGCAGGTGAGGGGGGCAGGTGATGGGGAGAAGATTTTGGGGTGCAGGTGTGGGGGGCAGGTGATGGGGAGGAGATTTGGGGGTGCAGGTGAGGGGGGCAGGTGATGGGGAGAAGATTTTGGGGTGCAGGTGTGGGGGGCAGGTGATGGGGAGGAGATTTGGGGGTGCAGGTATTGGGGTTCCGGTGATGGGGAGAAGATTTGGGGGTGCAGGTGAGGGGGGCAGGTGATGTGGGGCAGATTTTGGGGTGCAGGTGAGGGGGGCAGGTGGTGTGGGTCTGATTTTGGGGTGCAGGTGAGGGGGGCAGGTGATGGGGAGAAGATTTGGGGGTGCAGGTGTGGGGGGCAGGTGATGTGGGGCAGATTTTGGGGTGCAGGTGAGGGGGGCAGGTGATGTGGGTCTGATTTTGGGGTGCAGGTGAGGGGGGCAGTTGATGGGGAGAAGATTTTGGGGTGCAGGTATTGGGGGTTCAGGTGTGGGGAAGGTGATGGGGCTGATTTTTGGGGTTCAGGTGTGTGGGACAGGTGATGGGGAGAAGATTTGGGGTGCAGGTATCGGAGTTCAGGTGTGGGGCAGGTGTTGGGGCAGATTTAGGGGTGCAGGTGTGGGGGGCAGGTGATGGGGAGCAGATTTTGGGGTGCAGGTGATGGGGCTGATTTTTGGGGTTCAGGTGAGGGGGGCAGGTGATGGGGAGAAGATTTTGGGGGTGCAGGTATTGGGGTTCAGGTGTGGGGGCGGTTTTGGGGGTGCAGGTGTGGGGGGCAGGTGATGTGTGGCAGATTTTGGGGTGCAGGTATTTGGGGTTCAGGTGTGGGGCGGAGGTTTGGGGCTGATTTTGGGGGTTCAGGTGTGTGGGACAGCTGATGGGGGCAGATTTGGGGTGCAGGTATTGGGGTTCAGGTGAGCGGGCTGAGTTCGGGGTGAGGATTTTGGGGGTGCAGGTGTGTGGTGATTTTGGGGGGGCTGATTTTGGGGTCCAGGTGTGCAGGGCTGATTTTGGGGTGCAGGATTTTGGGGTTCAGGTGAGTGGGGTGATTTTGGGCTACAGGATTTTGGGGTGCAGGTTAGCGGGGCTGATTTGGGGGTTCAGGTATTTGGGGTTCAGGTGTGCGGGGCAGGTTTGGGGTGGCAATTTTGGGGGTTCAGGTGGGTGGGGCTGTTTTGGGGTTCAGGTGTACGGGCTGATTTTGGGAGGGGATTTTGGGGTTCAGGTATTTGGAGGTGGTTTTGGGGTTCAGGTATTTGGGGTTCAGGTGGGTGGGGCTGATTTTGGGGTTCAGGTGGGTGGGGCTGATTTTGGGGTTCAGGTGTACGGGGTGATTTTGGGGTGGGGATTTTGGGGTTCAGGTATTTGGGGTTCAGGTGTGCGGGGCAGTTTTGGGGTTCAGGTATTTGCGGTTCAGGTATTTGGGGTTTAGATGTGCGGGGTTGATTTTGGGGCTGATTTTAGAGTTCAGGTGTGCGGGGCTGATTTTGGGTCGGGGATTTTGGGGTTCAGGTATTTGGGTTCAGGTGTGCGGGGCTGATTTTGGTTCAGGGATTTTGGGGTTCAGGTATTTGGGGTTCAGGTGTGTGGGGCTGATTTTGGGGTTCAGGTGTACAGGGTGATTTTGAGTCAGGGATTTTGGGGTTCAGGTGCGCAGGGTTGATTTTGGTTCAGGGATTTTGGGGTTCAGGTATTTGGGGTTCAGGTGTGTGGGGCAGTTTTGGGGTTCAGGTTTTGGGGTTCAGGTTTTGGGGTTCAGGTATTTGGGGTTTAGATGTGTGGGGCTGATTTTGGGGTTCAGGTGTGCAGGGCTGATTTTGGGAGGGGATTTTGGGGTTCAGGTATTTGGGGTTCAGGTGTGCGGGGCTGATTTTGGGTCAGGGATTTTGGGGTTCAGGTATTTGGATGTGGTTTTGGGGTTCAGGTATTTGGGGTTCAGGTGTGCAGGGCTGATTTTGGGTCGGGGATTTTGGGGTTCAGGTATTTGGGGTTCAGGTATTTGGGGTTCAGGTGTGCGGGGCTGATTTTGGGGTTCAGGTGTTCGGGGCTGATTTTGGGGCAGGGATTTTGGGGTTCAGGTGTTTGGGGTTCAGGTGTGCAGGGCTGATTTTGGGAGGGGATTTTGGGGTTCAGGTGTTTGGGGTTCAGGTGTGTGGGGCTGATTTTGGGAGGGGATTTTGGGGTTCAGGTATTTGGATGTGGTTTTGGGGTTCAGGTATTTGGGGTTCAGGTGTGCAGGGCTGATTTTGGGTCGGGGATTTTGGGGTTCAGGTATTTGGAGGTGGTTTTGGGGTTCAGGTATTTGGGGTTCAGGTGTGCGGGGCAGGTTTGGGGTGGCAATTTTGGGGTTCAGGTGGGTGGGGCTGTTTCGGGGGTCACGTTGGGGTCACTTTTGGGGTGTCCCCCCCATTTCTGTCCCCCCACAGGTGACGCGAGGGGCGCCCCCGGCCCCGCCCTCCATGGCCCGGCCCCGCCCCCCTCCCCCCCCCCGGGCCCCTCTGAGCCCCCCAAAGTCGGGAGACCCCAAAGGTGAGGGGGCGGGGCCTGAAGGGGCGGGGCAGGAAGGGGAGGGGCTAAAGGGGAGGGGGAGAAAGGGGAGGGGCTTAAAGGGGAGGGTCAGAAAGGGGAGGGGCTAAAGGGGGGGGGAAGGGGAGGGGCAGAAAGGGGAGGGGCTAAAGGGGTGGGGAGAAAGGGGAGGGGCTAAAGGGGTGGGGGAGAAAGGGGAGGGGCTAAAGTGGGTGGGGCAGGAAGGGGAGGGGCTAAAGGGGTGGGGGAGAAAGGGGAGGGGCTAAAGTGGGTGGGGCAGGAAGGGGAGGGGCTAAAGTGGGTGGGGCAGGAAGGGGAGGGGCCTAAAGGGGAGGGGCTAAAGGGGAGGGGTTAAACTGGGTGTGGCTTAAAGGGGAGGGGCTTAAAAGGGTGGGGCAGAAAGGGGAGGGGCTAAAGGGGTGGGGGAGAAAGGGGAGGGTCTAAAGTGGGTGGGGAGAAAGGGGAGGGGCTAAATGGGGCTGGAATGGGAGGGGCTAAAGGGGAGGGGCTTAAAGGGGAGGGGTCAAACTGGGTGTGGCTTAAAGGGGAGGGGCTTAAAAGGGTGGGGGAGAAAGGGGAGGGGCTAAAGTGGGTGGGACTCGAATGGGAGGGGCAAAAAAGGGTGTGGCTTAAAGGGGAGGGGCTAAACTGGGCGTGGTTTAAAGGGGGGCTAAAGTGGGTGGGGCTTAAAGGGGAGGGGCTAAAGTGGGTGGGGCTTAAAGGGGAGGGGCTAAATCGGGGGTCGGGGCAAAATGGGCGGAGCTTAAAGGGGAGGAGCAAAAATGGGCGGGGTTAAAATGGGCGGGGCATAAATGGGCGGGGCTAAAATGGGTGTGGCTTAAAGGGGAGGGGTCTAAATGGGTGGGGCAGAAAGGGGCGGGGCTAAATGGGGGCTCGAGGGGGCTAAAATGGGAGGGGCTTAAAGGGGAGGGGCTAAAATGGGTGGGGCTGTGCCAGGTGTGCCCAGGTGTGCCCAGGTGTGCCCAGGTGTGCCCAGCGCCATTTTTTTGGCCCCAGCTTTGTCTGAGGCTCACGAGGAGAATTTCCCCCACATTTTTCTCACATTTTTGCCCATTTTTCCGTGATTTTATCCCGTTTTTTCACCCGTATCTGTAGATCATGGCCAGGATGTCCTTCTCACGTTTTTTTTCCCAATTTTTTCCATTTTTGCCCCCATTTTTCGCATTTTTTTCCATATTTTCCCCCCATTTTCTCCTCCATTTTCTCTCATTTTCCCACATTTTTTCCCATTTTTTCCTCATTCTCACAATTTTTCACCATTTCCTCCCATTTTCCCCATTTTATCCCCATTTCCCCCCTTTTTTTTTCATTTTTACAGATTTTCCTCATTTGCCACCATTTTTCACCATTTCCCCCACTTTTCCCCATTTTTTCCCCATTTCCCCCACTTTTCACCATTTCCCCCATTTTCCCTCCTTTTACCCCCATTCCCCCCTTTTTTCTCAATTTTTTCAAATTTTCCCATTTTTTCCCATTTCCCCTTTCCCCCCATTTTTCCCTCAATTTTCTCGTTTTTTCTTCATTCCCCCCATTTTCACCATTTCCCATATTTGATCCCCATTTCCCCCATTTGATCCCAATTTCCCCCATTTGATCCCAATTTCCCCCATTTTTTCTTGTTTTTTTCCTCAAATTTTTCCCATTTCCCCCCCATTTTTAGGCCGCATCTGGGGACTACAATGAGAACAGATTTTTCCTATTTCATCCCTATTTTATCCCTATTTTACCCATATTTTATCCATATTTTATCCACATTTTACCTCTATTTTGTCCCTATTTTATCTCTATTTTATCCATATTTCCCCCAAATTTCCCCATTTCCCCCCTTCTTTCCCCACTTCCATAAATCCCAAAAATCTCAATTTTTCCTCATTTTTTCCCAGTTTTCCCCCCATTTCTCCCCATTTTTAGGCCACATCTGATGACTGTAAGCAGGACAATTTCCCCATCTTTTTCCCATATTTTATCCATATTTTATCCAATTTTCTCCCATTTTTTCCCCACACCCAGAAATCCCCAAAATCCTATTTTCCCCCCATTTTTTCCCAATTTCCTGTTTTTTTTCCCCATTCCAGGCCATGTCCGAGGACTACGAGGAGGACAATTTCCCACATTTTATCCATATTTTATCCATATTTTATCCATATTTTGCCCAAATTTCCCCATTTTTTCCCCACTTCCAGAAATCCCAAAAATCTCATTTTCCCCCCATTTTTTTCCCAATTTCCCCTGTTTTTTCCCCATTTCCAGGCCATGTCCGGGGACTACGAGCAGGACGTTTTCCCCATATTTTCCCCAAATTTCCCCATATTTTCCCCAAATTTCCCCATTTTTTCCCCATTTTTCCCCCACCCCCAGAAATCCCTGAAATCTCATTTTCCCCCCATTTTTTTCCCAGTTTCCCTTGTTTTTTCCCCATTTCCAGGCCATGTCTGGGGACTATGAAGAGGACGTTTTCCCCACATTTTAGATGTATTTTTCCCATATTTTACCCATATCTTATCCATATTTTATCCATATTTTATCCAAATTTCCCCCAAATTTCCCCATTTTTTCCCCACTTCCAGAAATCCCAAAAATCTCATTTTCCCCCCATTTTTTTCCCAATTTCCCGTGTTTTTTCCCCATTTCCAGGCCATTTCTGGGGACTACGAGCAGGACGTTTTCCCCATATTTTCCCCATATTTTATCCATATTTTATATGCATTTTATCCATATTTTCCCCAAATTTCCCCATTTTTTCCCCATTTTTCCCCCACCCCCAGAAATCCCCAAAATCTCATTTTCCCCCCATTTTTTTCCCAATTTCCCCTGATTTTTCCCCATTTCCAGGCCATTTCTGGGGACTACGAGCAGGACATTTTCCCCATATTTTCCCCATATTTTCCCCATATTTTCCCCAAATTTCCCCATTTTTTCCCCATTTTTTCCCCACACCCCGAAATCCCCAAAATCTCATTTTCCCCCCGTTTTTTCCTGATTTCCCGTGTTTTTTCCCCATTTCCAGGCCATTTCTGGGGACTACGAGGAGGACATTTTTCCCACATTTTATACGTATTTTATCCATCTTTTATCCATTTTTTCCCCAAATTTCCAGATTTTTCTCCCATTTTTTCCTCACACCCCGAAATCCCCAAAATCTCATTTTCCCCCCATTTTTTTCCCAATTTCCCCTGATTTTTCCCCATTTCCAGGCCATTTTTGGGGACTACGAGCAGGACATTTTCCCCATATTTTTCCCATATTTTCCCCATATTTTCCCCATATTTTCCCCAAATTTCCCCATTTTTTCCCCACACCCCGAAATCCCCAAAATCTCATTTTCCCCCCGTTTTTTCCCGATTTCCCGTGTTTTTTCCCCATTCCAGGCCATGTCCGGGGACTACGAGGAGGACGTTTGCCGCAGCGCGCTGCGCCTGGTGCACGAGCTCTGCTTCGCGCCCCGCGCCCGCCCGCCCCACGCCCGCTGCCTCGAGTTCACCGACCTGCTGCGGCACCGCGGGCACCCGCGGCCGGCCGACACAGGTACGGCACACCTGGGCGCACCTGGGCACAGGTACAGCACACCTGGGCACACCTGGGTACAGGTACAGCACACCTGGGCACACCTGGGCACAGGTACAGCTCACCTGGGCACAGGTACAGCACACCTGGGCACACCTGGGCACACCTGGGCACAGGTACAGCACACCTGGGCACACCTGGGCACACCTGGGCACACCTGGGCACAGATACAGCACACCTGGGCACACCTGGGCACACCTGGGCACAGATACAGCACACCTGGGCACACCTGGGCACACCTGGGCACAGGTACAGCACACCTGGGCACACCTGGGCACACCTGGGCACAGATACAGCACACCTGGGCACACCTGGGCACACCTGGGCACAGATACAGCACACCTGGGCACACCTGGGCACACCTGGGCACAGGTACAGCACACCTGGGCACACCTGGGCACACCTGGGCACACCTGGGCACACCTGGGCACAGGTACAGCACACCTGGGCACACCTGGGCACACCTGGGCACACCTGGGCACACCTGGGCACAGGTACAGCACACCTGGGCACACCTGGGCACACCTGGGCACACCTGGGTACAGATACAGCACACCTGGGCACACCTGGGCACACCTGGGCACACCTGGGTACACCTGGGCACACCTGGGTACAGCTGAGCTCACCTGGGCACAGGTACGGCAGCACCGCGGGCACCCGGTGGATTTTTTGGGGTGGATTTCTGTGAATTCTGGATGGAATTTTTGGTGCGTTTCGATTGGATTTTTCTGGATTTTTGATGAATTTTGATGAATTCTGGTTGGATTTTTTGGGTGATTTTGGTGAATTTTGGGTGATTTTGCTGAATTTTGGGTTAATTTTGGTAAATTTTGGGTCTATCCTCCCCCAGAGGTGTCGGTGTCGCTGCTCTCGGTCATCGTCACCTTCTGCGGGCTGGTCCTGCTGGGGGTCTCTGGGTGGATTTTGGGTGGATTTTTCTGGATTTTTGATGAATTTTGATGAATTCTGGTTGGATTTTTTGGTGGATTTTGGTGAATTTTGGGTGAATTTCGGTAAATTTGGTCTCTTTCCCCCCAGAGGTGTCGGTGTCGCTGCTCTCGGTCATCGTCACCTTCTGCGGGCTGGTCCTGCTGGGGGTCTCTGGGTGGACTTTGGGTGGATTTTTCTGGATTTTTGATGAATTTTGATGAATTCTGGTTGGATTTTTTGGTGAATTTTGCTGAATTTTGGGTTGATTTCAGTGAATTTTGGTTATTTTCCCCCAGAGGTGTCGGTGTCGCTGCTCTCGGTCATCGTCACCTTCTGCGGGCTGGTCCTGCTGGGGGTCTCGCTCTTCGTCTCCTGGAAGCTCTGCTGGCTGCCCTGGCGCCACAAGGGGGGTCCCGGGGGGGTCCCCCCGAGGAAAGACCCCCCCCAGCCCGGGGGGGGAGGGGCGGCGCCCTTCGGGGACCCCCTGCCCGAGCGGGGGGACCCCCCCGAGCCCCCCCCCGAGCGCTGCTACCTGGACATGGGGCCCTGCCCCGAAATTGGGGGGGGGTCCCGCGCCCTGGCCCCGCCCCCCCCGCCCCTCCCCCCCCTGCCCCCTGGGGGACCCCCCCAGGGACCCCCCGAGTTCGGGGGGGACGGAGGGGGGGGAGGGGCGGGGACCCTGCCCAGCGCCCCCTCGCAGCAGCTGGTGGGGGGCAGGTGAGGGGGATTCGGGGGGATTTGGGGGATTTGGGGGATTTGGGGATTTTTGGGGGATTTGGGGGATTTTGGGGATTTGGGGATTTTTGGGGGATTTGGGGGATTTGGGGGATTTGGGGACATTTGGGGGATTTGGGGGGATTTGGGGGATTTGGGGATTTTTGGGGGATTTGGGGGATTTGGGGGATTTGGGGATTTTTGGGGGATTTGGGGGATTTTGGGGATTTGGGGATTTTTGGGGGATTTGGGGGATTTGGGGGATTTGGGGACATTTGGGGGATTTGGGGGGATTTGGGGGATTTGGGGATTTTTGGGGGATTTGGGGGATTTGGGGGATTTGGGGACATTTGGGGGATTTGGGGGGATTTGGGGGATTTGGGGATTTTTGGGGGATTTGGGGGATTTGGGGGATTTGGGGCATTTGGGGGATTTGGGGCATTTGAGGTATTTGGGGACGTTTGGGGGATTTGGACGATTTGGGGGAATTTGGGACATTTGGGAGATTTGGGGGATTTGGGGACATTTTGGGGATTTGGGGGGATTTGGGGACATTTGGGGAATTTTGGGGACATTGGGGACATTTGGGGGATTTGGGGATGTTTGGGTGATTTGGGGACATTTGGAGGATTTGGGGACATTTGGGGCATTTGGGGGATTTGGGACATTTGGGGGATCTGGGTGATTTGGGGGATTTGGGGGATTTGGGGGATTTGGGGACATTCACGGGATTTGGGGATTTAGGGGACATTTGGGGCATTTGGGGGATTTTGGGGATTTCGGGACATTTGGGGGATTTGGGAACTATTGGGGGATTTGAGGACATTGGGGGGATTTGGGGACGTTTGGGGGATTTCGGGGATTTGGGGACATTTGGGGACATTTGGGGGATTTGGGGACATTTGGGGGATTTGGGGAATTTCAGGAATTTGGGGACATTTTGGGACATTTTGGGACATTTGATGGGGACGGGGGGGGGGTGGGAAAGGGGGGGTATCCAACCCCAGATCCTCCGAAATCCCCCAAATCCCCCAAATCCCCGACCCCAAAAGGGTCTCCAGCCCCAAATCCCCAGTCCCAAAACCTTCTCTAACCCCAAATCCCCCAAATCCCCGTTCCAAAATCATTCCTAACCCCAAATCCTCATCCCCAAATCCTGAACCCCAAAACCATCTCCAACCCCAAATCCTGAACCCCAAATCCCCCAAATCCCCCAAATCCCCCAAATCCCCCAAATCCTCCAAATCTCCAACCCCAAAACCTTCTCCAACCTCAAATCCCCATCCCAAAAACCATCCTTAACCCCACATTCCCGAAATCCCCCAAATCCCCAAATTCCCCAAATCCTCCAACCCCAATTCCTCCACCCCAAACCCTCCAAATCCCCAAAACCAAAAGTGTCACTAACCCCAAATTCCGACCCCAAAACCAACTCTGACCCCAAATCCCCAACCCCAAAATCATCTCCAACCCCAAATCCTGAACCCCAAATCCCCCAAATCCCCCAAATCCTCCACCCCAAAACCATCTCCAACCCCAAATCCTCCCCCTCCAAATCCCCAAACTCCCGACCTCAAAAGGGTCACTAACCCCAAATTCCGACCCCAAAACCAACTCTGACCCCAAATCTCTGACCCCAAAACCATCTCCAACCCCAAATCCCCTAAATCCACATCCCAAAAGCATCCCTAACCCCAAATCCGCATCCCCAAATCCCACAAATCCCCAACCCCAAAATCATCTCCACCCCCAAATCACAAATCCCAAAACAAACACTGACCCCAAATCCCCAACCCCAAATCCCTGACCCCAAAACCATCCCCAACCCCAAATCTCCATCCCTAAATCCTCCAAATCCCCCAAATTCTCCACCTCAAAACCATCTCCAACCCCAAATCCCCAACCCCAAATCTTCCAAATTCCCCAAATCCCCGACTCCAAAAGTGTCTTCAGCTCCAAATCCCCCACCCCAAATCACCGATACCAAAAGGGTCTCTGACCCCAAATCCTCCTTCCCTAATCCCCCAAATCCCCAAAATCCCAAACCCCAAAATCACCGCTAGTCCCAAATCCCCAATCCAAAAACCACCTTGAAACCCAAATCCCCAACCCCAAAAACTTCCCTAACCCCAAATCCTCATCCCCAAGTCCCCCAAATCCCCCATCCCAAAACCTTGTCCAACTCCAAATCCCCCACCTGAAAAACATCCCTAACCCCAAATCCTCCATCCCAAAACCTCCAAATCCCCAAAACCCTGACCCCAAAAGGGTCTCTAACCCCAAATCCCCCACCCCAAAACCAGCACTGACCCCAAATCTCCAACCCCAAAATCATCTCTAACCCCAAATCCCCAATCTCAAAACCAACACTGACCCCAGATCCTCTCCAAATCCCTGACCCCAAAACCACCTCCAACCCCAAATCCCCCAAATCCCCAAAATCACCACTAACCCCAAATCCCCCTCCCCAAAACCATCTCCAACCCCAAATCCTGAACCCCAAATCCCCCATCACAGAGCCACCTCCAACCCCAAATCCCCCACCCCAAAACCATCTCCAACCCCAAATCCCAACCCCAAAACCATCTCCAACCCCAAATCCCAACCCCAAACCCATCTCCAACCCCAAATCCACCATCTCAAAACCATCTCCAACCCCAAATCCCCCAAATCCCCAAAATCACCACTAACCCCAAATCCCCCTCCCCAAAACCATCTCCAACCCCAAATCCTCCATCTCAAAATCTTCTCTAACCCCAAATCCCGAACCCCAAATCCCCAAATCCCCCAAATCCCCAACCCCAAAACCATCTCCATCCCCAAATCCCCAACCCCAAATCCCCAAAATCCCAATCCCAAACCCATCTCCAACCCCAAATCCTCCATCTCAAAACCATCTCTAACCCCAAATCCTGAACCCCAAATCCCCAAAATCCCAACCCCAAAACCATCTCCAACCCCAAATCCCAACCCCAAAAACATCTCCAACCCCAAATCCCAACTCCAAAACCATCTCCAACCCCAAATCCCAACCCCAAAACCATCTCCAACCCTTAATCCCCCTCCCCAAAACCATCTCCAACCCCAAATCCCCCATCCCAAAACCATCTCCAACCCCAAATCCTCCATCTCAAAATCTTGTCCAACCCCAAATCCCCGACCCCAAAGCCATCTCCAACCCCAAATCCCCAAAATCCCCAAAACCATCTCCAACCCCAAATCCCCAAAATCCCCAAAACCATCTCCATCCCCAAATCCCCGACCCCAAAACCATCTCCAACCCCAAATCCCCCTCCCCAAATCCATCTCCATCCCCAAATCCCCAACCCCAAAACCATCTCCAACCCCAAATCCCCCTCCCCAAAACCATCTCCAACCCCAAATCCCCCTCCCCAAATCCATCTCCAACCCCAAATCCCAACCCCAAAACCTTCTCCAACCCCAAATCCCAACCCCAAAACCATCTCCATCCCCAAATCCTCCATCCCAAAACCATCTCCATCCCCAAATCCCCAACCCCAAAACCATCTCCATCCCCAAATCCTCCATCCCAAAACCTTCTCCAACCCCAAATCCCCAATCCCAAAACCATCTCCAACCCCAAATCCTCCATCTCAAAATCTTGTCCAACCCCAAATCCCCAACCCCAAAACCATCTCCAACCCCAAATCCCCGACCCCAAAACCATCTCCAACCCCAAATCCCCGACCCCAAACCCATCTCCAACCCCAAATCCCAACCCCAAAACCATCTCCAACCCCAAATCCCCAAAATCCCCAAAACCATCTCCAACCCCAAATCCCCGACCCCAAACCCATCTCCAACCCCAACCCCCCTGACGGCCGTGTCCCCCCAGCTCCTCGCTGCCCCCCGTCCCCGAGGAGCCCCCGGCCCACCTGGGCCAGATCCAGCCCGAGCTCTACGGCCCCGCCGGTGACCCCGAGCCGGGCGGCGCCCGCGGTGGCCACGCCGGCGGCCTCGGTGGCCCGGCGCCGTCCTGCGGCCGCCTGAACGTGTCCCTGCGCTACTCCTACGGCTCCCAGCAGCTCCTGGTGCGCGTCCTGCGCGCCCGGGACCTGCCGGCCAAGGACTCCAACGGCTTCTCGGACCCCTACGTGAAGATCTACCTGCTGCCCGACCGCAAGAAGAAGTTCCAGACCAAGGTGCTGCGGCGGACGCTGAACCCCGAGTGGGACGAGACCTTCAGCTTCGGGGTGCCCTTCGCCGAGCTGCCGGCGCGGCGGCTGCACTTCAGCGTCTACGACTTCGACCGCTTCTCGCGGCACGACCTCATCGGGCAGGTGGTGCTGGACAACCTGCTGGAGGCGGCCGAGGCGCGGCCGGAGATGGCCATCTGGAGGGACATCCAGGAGGGCACTGGGGTGAGTGGGCTTTGAAATCATAGATAACCCATGAGGAACCCCACAGAGACCCCAAAACACCTCAAAAAAGGGTCATGGGACAGGGGAGGTGGGCAGGGAATCCTGGAGAACCTTCTGGAGGTGGTCACCAGAGGGACATCCAGGAGGGTACGGGGGTGAGTGGGGGTGGGGATGGTGGGGAAGCCCACAGAGACCCCAAAACACCTCAAGAAAGGGTCATGGGACAGGTGAGGTGGGCAGGGAATCCTGGAGAACCTTCTGGAGGTGGTCACCAGAGGGACATCCAGGAGGACACGGGGGTGAGTGGGGGTGGGGATGGTGGGGAAGCCCACAGAGACCCCAAAACACCTCAAAAAAGGGTCATGGGACAGGTGAGGTGGGCAGGGAATTCTGGAGAACCTTCTGGAGATGGTCACCAGAGGGACATCCAGGAGGGGACAGGGCTGAGTGGGCACTGGAATTGTGAAGAACCCCACAGAGACCCCAAAAGTCCTAAAAGATCCCAGAAAAAACCCAAAAGGTCTTGGGAAACGGTGGTGGAGAACCTTCTGGAGATGGTCACCAGAGGGATGTCCAGGAGGGCACGGGGGTGAGTGGGAGTGGGGATCGTGGGGAACCCCACAGAGACCCCAAAACACCTCAAGAAAGGGTCATGGGACAGGTGAGGTGGGCAGGGAATCCTGGAGAACCTTCTGGAGGTGGTCACCAGAGGGACATCCGGGAGGGCACGGGGGTGAGTGGGCATTGAAATCATAGAGAACCCACGAGGAACCCCACAGAGACCCCAAAACACCTCAAGAAAGGGTCATGGGACAGGTGAGGTGAGCAGGTGGTCCTGGAGAACCTTCTGGAGGTGGCAATCCAATGTGCCCACCTGGAGGAACATCCAGGAGGTGCCTGTGGAACTTGTCCTTGTCTCTGTCACCTGTCCCACCCGTCCCTCACCTGTCCCACCCGTCCCTCACCTGTCCCACCTGTCCCACCTGTCTCACCTGTCCCACCTGTCTCACCTGTCCCACCTGTCCCTCACCTGTCCCACCTGTCCCACCTCTCACCTGTCCCACCCGCAGGAGAAGGCCGACCTGGGCGAGGTGAACTTCTCCCTCTGTTACCTGCCCACGGCCGGGCGCCTCACGGTCACCGTCATCCGCGCCTCCAACCTGCGCGCCATGGACCTCACCGGCTACTCAGGTGTGTCACGGGTGTGTCACAGGTGTGTCACGGGTGTGTCACAGGTGGGGACAGGTGGGGAAAGGTGTTGTTTATCCTTAAGTCTGTGGGGTCTGTGGGGCCTGTGGGTTATTTTGGGTGGCCCTGGGTCTCCATGGGGTCTGTGGGTTATTTTGGGTCACTCTTGGTCTCCATGGGGCCTGTGGGTTATTTTGGGTCACCGTGGGTCTCCATGGGGTCTGTGGGTTATTTTGGGTGGCCCTGGGTCTCCATGGGGCCTGTGGGTTATTTTGGGTCACTGTTGGTCTCCATGGGGTCTGTGGGTTATTTTGGGTCACCGTGGGTCTCCATGGGGTCTGTGGGTTATTTTGGGTGGCCCTGGGTCTCCATGGGGTCTGTGGGTTATTTTGGGTGGCCCTGGGTCTCCATGGGGTCTGTGGGTTATTTTGGGTGGCCCTGGGTCTCCATGGGGTCTGTGGGTTATTTTGGGTGGCCCTGGGTCTCCATGGGGCCTGTGGGTTATTTTGGGTCACCGTGGGTCTCCATGGGGCCTGTGGGTTATTTTGGGTCACTGTTGGTCTCCATGGGGCCTGTGGGTTATTTTGGGTCACTGTTGGTCTCCATGGGGCCTGTGGGTTATTTTGGGTCACCGTGGGTCTCCATGGGGCCTGTGGGTTATTTTGGGTCACCGTGGGTCTCCATGGGGTCTGTGGGTTATTTTGGGTGGCCGTGGGTCTCCATGGGGTCTGTGGGTTATTTTGGGTGGCCCTGGGTCTCCATGGGGTCTCTGGGGCCCGCAGACCCCTACGTGAAGGCCTCGCTGATGGCCGAGGGCCGGCGGCTGAAGAAGCGCAAGACGTCCATCAAGAAGAACACGCTGAACCCCAACTACAACGAGGCGCTGGTCTTCGACGTCCCCCACGAGAGCGTGCACCACGTCAGCCTCACCATCGCCGTCGTCGACTACGACTGGTGCGCACCGGGAGAGGCTTTGGGGTGATTTTGGGGGGTTTGGGTGGGTTTGGGGGGGTTTGGGGTCATGCCGGAGCAGTGGGACACTCCTTGGGTGACGTCCTCCATGAGAACCTCAACTTTGTCATCATTGTTGGGTTCAACTGGTTTGTACTGGGAGGTTCTGGAGGTTTTTTGGAATGAATTTTGGGGTCTTTGAGAGTTTCTGGAGGGGTTTTGGGGTGATTTGGGGTGTTTGGGGTCATCCCGGAGGAATGGGACACTCCTTGGTTGATATCCTCCATGAGAACCTCAACTTTGTCATCATTGTTGGGTTCAACTGGTTTGTACTGGGAGGTTCTGGGGGGCCTTTGGAGGGAATTTTGGGGTCTTTGAAGGGTCTTGAGAGGATTTTGGGGGGTTTGGGGCAATTTGGGTGGGTTTGTAGGGCTTTCGGGTCATGCCGGAGCAATGGGACGCTCCTTGGGTGACGTCCTCCATGAGAACGTCGACTTCATCTCCATCGTTGGGTTCAACTGGTTTGTACTGGGAGGTTCTTGGGGGGTTTTTTGAAGGAATTTTGCGGTCCTTGAGGGGTTCTGGAGGGGTTTTGGGGTGATTTGGGGTGTTTGGGGTCATCCTGGAGCAATGGGACGCTCGTTGGTTGACGTCCTCCAGGAGAGCATCAACTTCATCTCCATCGTTGGGTTCAACTGGTTTGTACTGGGAGGATCTGGGGGGGCCTTTGGAGGGAATTTTGGGGTCTTTGAAAGGTCTTGGGGCAATTTTGGGGGGTTTGGGGTCATCCTGGAGCAATGGGACCCTCCTTGGTTGACGTTCTTCATGAGAACGTCAACTTTGTCATCATTGTTGGGCCCAACTGGTTTGTACTGGGAGGATCTGGTTGGTCTTTGGAGGGAATTTTGGGGTCTCTGAAGGGTTTTGGGGCAATTTTGGGGGGTTTTGGGGCATTTGTGGTCATCCTCGAGCAATGGGACGTTCCTTGGTTGAGATGATCACGCAGGGAAACCGACAGGGGTCGAATTTGGGGTGATTTTGGGGGATTTTGGGGTAGTTTTGGGGAATTTTGCGGTTTGGAAGAATGGGGGATTTTTGGGATGTTTTGGGGGAATTTTGGGGTCCCTCCATGGTTTTGGGGCCCCCTTGACCCCTCCAAAATCGGACACAAGAAGGTGATGGAGCTTTTTCTGGGAGAGCCAGATTTGGGGTGATTTTGGGGGATTTGGGGGAATTTTGGGGTATTTTTGGGGTTCTGCAGAATGGGGAATTTTTGGGGTATTTTGGGGGGGAATTTTGGGATTTTTTAGCGTCCCACTCACCCCTCCAAAATCGGACACAAGAAGGTGATGGAGCTTTTTCTGGGGAAGCCGGATTTGGGGTGATTTTGGGGGATTTGGGGGAATTTTGGGGTATTTTTGGGGTTCTGCAGAATGGGGAATTTTTGGGGTATTTTGGGGGGGAATTTTGGGATTTTTTAGCGTCCCACTCACCCCTCCAAAATCGGACACAAGAAGGTGATGGAGCTTTTTCTGGGAGAGCCAGATTTGGGGGGATTTTGGGGAATTTGGGGGAATTTTGGGGTATTTTGGGGTTTGGAAGAATGGGGGATTTTTGGGGTATTTTGTGGGGGGGTTTTGGGGTCCCTCCGTAGTTTTGGGGTCCCCCTGACCCCTCCAAATTTGGTCACGTGAAGGTGATGGGGCTGTTCTGCGTGGGCCGGATTTGGGGGCGTTTTGGGGGATTTTTGGGGTCATTTTGGGGGATTTTGGTGTCCAGCAGAATGGGGGATTTTTGGGGGATTTTGGGGTGATTTTGGGGATTTTTTGGGGTCCCCCTGACCCCCGCGACCCCCCGACAGCATCGGGCACAACGAGGTGATCGGGCTGTGCCGCGTGGGCAGCGACGCCGACGGCCCCGGCCGCGAGCACTGGGCGCAGATGTTGGCGAACCCCCGCAAGCCCATCGAGCACTGGCACACCCTGGTGGAGGTCTGACCCCCCGGGACCCCCAAAACCCCCCCGGGATACCCCAAAACCCTCCCGGGACCCCCCGGGACCCCCCGGGACCCCCCAAAACCCCCCCAGATCCCATCAGGATCCCATAGTGACCCCACAGGGACCCCCAAACCCATCGAGCACTGGCACACCCTGGTGAGGGTCTGAGCCCCCCGGGACCCCCCAAAACCCCCCCGGGACCCCCAAAACACCCCTGGGACCCCCAAAACCCCCTCAGGGACACCCCAAAACCCCCCCGGGACCCCCCAAAAACCTCCAGGGATCCCACAAAACCCCCAGATCCCATCAGGATCCCATAGTGACCCCACAGGGACCCCCAAACCCATCGAGCACTGGCACACCCTGGTGGGGTCTGAGCCCCCCTCCAGGACCCCCCAAAACACCTCTGGGACCCCCAAAACACCCCGGGACCCCCAAACCCTCATGGAGACCCCCAAAAACCCCCCAGATCCCATAGGGACCCCCAGATCCCATCAGGATCCCATAAGGAGCCCCTGATCCCATAAAGACCCCACAGGATCCATAGGGGACCCCGAGACCCCCCAGAAGTTTCAGGGACCCCCCCAGATCCTGTAAGGACCCCCCTGATCCCACAGGGACCCCAGGATCCCATAGGAACCCCCAGATTCCATAGGGGACCCCCAGATTCCATAGGGGATCCCCGGAATCCAAAGGGGAACCCCAGAATCCAAAGGGACCCCCCTGACCCCATAGGGACCCTTGGGGTGCCCCCGATCCCATAGGGGACCCCCGGAATCCAAAGGGGACCTGGGGATCCCTGACAGCGTCCGTGTGTCCTGTCCCCGTGTCCGTCTGTCCCGTCCCCGTGTCCCTCTGTCTGTCCCTGTGTCCACCTGTCCTGTCCCCATGTCTGTCTGTCCCAACCCTGTGTCCGTCTGTTCCCGTATCAATCCCTGTCCCTCTGTCCGTCCGTCTGTCCTATCCCTGTGTCCCCGTGTCCCCGTGTCCGTCTGTCCCTCTGTCCCCGTGTCCCTCTGTCTGTCCCTCTGTCCGTCTCTCCCCGTGTCCCCGTGTCCATCCCTGTCCCCCTGTCCGTCCATCCCCGTGTCTGTCTGTCTGTCCATCCCTGTGTCCGTCTGTCTGTCCTGTCCCCATGTCTGTCTGTCTGTCCATCCCTGTGTCCGTCTGTCTGTCCTGTCCCCGTGTCCATCCCTGTGTCCGTCTGTCTGTCCTGTCCCCGTGTCTGTCTGTCTGTCCATCCCTGTGTCCGTCTGTCTGTCCTGTCCCTGTGTCCATCCCTGTGTCCATCTGTCCTGTCCCCGTGTCCGTCTGTCCTGTCCCCATGTCCATCCCTGTGTCCGTCTGTCCCTCTGTCCCCGTGTCCCGTGTCTGTCTGTCCCTCTGTCCGTCTCTCCCCGTGTCCCCGTGTCCATCCCTGTCCCCCTGTCCGTCCGTCCCCGTGTCTGTTTGTCCCTATGTCTGTCCCTCTGTCCGTGTGTCCGTCTGTCCGTGTGTCCATCCCTGTCTGTGTGTCCATCCCTGTCCCGTGTCCATCTGTCCCCATGTCCGTCTGTCCCGTGTCCATCCCTGTCCATCCCTGTCCGTCCGGCCCATGTCCGTCTGTCCATGTGTCCTGTGTCCATCCCTGTCCGTGTGTCCGTCCGTCCCTGTCCGTGTGTCCGTCCGTCCCGTGTCCGTGTCTCCGTCCGTCCCTGTCCGTGTGTCCGTCCATCCCTGTCCGTGTCTCCGTCCGTCCCGTGTCCGTGTGTCCGTCCATCCCGTGTCCGTGTGTCCGTCCATCCCTGTCCGTGTGTCCGTCCGTCCCGTGTCCTCTGTCCGTCCGTCCCGTGTCCGTGTGTCCATCCCGTGTCTGTGTCTCCGTCCATCCCTGTCCGTGTGTCCATCCCGTGTCCGTGTCTCCGTCCGTCCCTGTCCGTGTGTCCGTCCTGTGTCCGTGTGTCCGTCCATCCCTGTCCGTGTGTCCGTCCCGTGTCCGTGTGTCCGTGTGTCCGTCCCGTGTCCGTGTCTCCGTCCATCCCTGTCCGTGTGTCCGTCCATCCCGTGTCCGTGTGTCCGTCCATCCCTGTCTGTGTGTCTGTCCGTCCCGTGTCCGTGTGTCCATCTGTCCCGTGTCCGTGTCTCCGTCCGTCCCGTGTCCGTGTGTCCATCCCTGTCCGTGTGTCCGTCCATCCCTGTCCGTGTCTCCGTCCATCCCTGTCCGTGTGTCCATCCCTGTCCGTGTGTCCGTGTGTCCGTGTGTCCGTGTGTCCGTGTGTCCATCCCTGTCCGTGTGTCCGTCCGTCCCAGGAGAAGGCTCTGACCAAGGCGGCCCCGCGGGACAAAGCGGCCCTGGGGGAGCCCCTGGGCCCGGCCTGAGCGGTGAGAGCCCAACTGGGAGCACTGGGAGGGACTGGGACGGACTGGGAACCAAACTGGGAGCACTGGGAGGGACTGGGAGGGACTGGGAACCAAACTGGGAGCACTGGGGGGAACTGGGAGGGACTGGGACGGACTGGGAGGGACTGGGGGCCAAACTGGGAGCACTGGGAGGGACTGGGACGGACTGGGAACCAAACTGGGAGCACTGGGAGGGACTGGGACGGACTGGGAACCAAACTGGGAGCACTGGGAGGGACTGGGACGGACTGGGAACCAAACTGGGAGCACTGGGAGGGACTGGGAGGGACTGGGACGGACTGGGAGGGAACTGGGAGGGACTGGGACGGACTGGGAGGGACTGGGAACCAAACTGGGAGCACTGGGAGGGACTGGGACGGACTGGGGGGAACTGGGAGGGACTGGGAGGGACTGGGAGTCAAACTGGGAGCACTGGGAGGGACTGGGAGGGACTGGGGGCCAAACTGGGAGCACTGGGAGGGACTGGGATGGACTGGGAGGGACTGGGAGGGACTGGGGGCCAAACTGGGAGCACTGGGAGGGACTGGGAGGGACTGGGAACCAAACTGGGAGCACTGGGAGGGACTGGGAGGGACTGGGGGCCAAACTGGGAGCACTGGGAGGGACTGGGAGGGACTGGGAACCAAACTGGGAGCACTGGGAGGGACTGGGAGGGACTGGGGGCCAAACTGGGAGCACTGGGAGGGACTGGGAGGGACTGGGGGGAACTGGGAGGGACTGGGAGGGAACTGGGAGGGACTGGGAGGGAACTGGGAGGGACTGGGAGCCCAACTGGGAGCACTGGGACGGACTGGGACGGACTGGGACGGACTGGGAGCCAAACTGGGAGCACTGGGAGCCAAACTGGTATAAACTGGGAGGGAACTGGGAGGGACTGGGGGGAACTGGGAATTCCCATTTTCATACTGGTCCATACTGGGAGTTCACTGGCCCACACTGGTCCATACTGGTTTATACTGGTTTGTACTGGGAATTCCCATTTCCATACTGGTCCATCCTGTCCCATACTGGTCCATACTTGGAATTCACTGGTCCATACTGGTTTCTACTGGTCCATAGTGTCCCATACCACTTCATACTGGTTCATACTGGGAATTCACTGGTTTGTACTGGTCCATACTGGTCCATACTGGTCCATACTGCTCTATACTGGTCCATACTGGTTTATACTGGTCCATACCGGTCCATACTGGTTTATACTGGTTTATACTGGTCCATACTGGTCCATAGTGGTTTATACTGGTCCGTACCGGTCCATACTGGTCCATATTGGTCCATACTGGTCCATACCGGTCCGTACTGGTCCATACTGGTCCATACTGGTCCGTACTGGACTATACCAGTCCATACTGGTTTATACCAGTCCATACTGGTCCATACCGGTCCATACTGGTTTATACCGGTCCATACTGGTTTATGCCGGTCCATACTGGTCTATACCAGTCCGTACTGGTTTATACCGGTCCGTACTGGTCTATACTGGTCTGTACTGGTCCATACTGGTCCGTACTGGTCCATACTGGTCCATACCGGTCCGTACTGGTCTATACCGGTCCATACTGGTCTATACCGGTCCATACTGGTTTATACCGGTCCATACTGGTCTATACCGGTCCATACTGGTCTATACCGGTCCGTACTGGTCCGTACTGGTCCATACTGGTCCGTACTGGTCTATACCGGTCCATACTGGTCTATACCGGTCCGTACCGGTCTATACCGGTCCGTACTGGTCCGTACTGGTCCATACTGGTCCGTACTGGTCTATACTGGTCCGTACTGGTCCGTACTGGTCCATACCGGTCCATACTGGTTTATACCGGTCCATACTGGTCCGTACTGGTCCATACTGGTCCGTACTGGTCCATACTGGTTTATACCGGTCCATACTGGTTTATACCGGTCCATACTGGTCCATACTGGTCCGTACTGGTCCATACTGGTCCGTACTGGTCCATACTGGTCCGTACTGGTCCATACTGGTCCGTACTGGTCTCCTCCGCAGGGCGGCGCCGTGGGGCCGCGGGCCCGAAGCCATGGGGGCCCCCCCGGCCCCCCCGGGCCCCCCCCGGGCCCCCCAAGACACGGGGGGGCCCCGCCCCCCCCCACTGTGAACCCCAAAACCGGGGGGGGTGGGGGGGAGGGGAACCCCCCCAAAAATGGGGCTCCCCCCCCCACCCCTCCCCCACCCCTCCCCCACCCCCCGTCCGTTCGTGTGCGGTGGGGGGAGGGGGATTTGGGGGACCCCCCCCCCCCCAAAATGGGACCCCCAAAAAAAGGGATCCCGAAAAAGGGAATCCCCAAAAAAAAAATCCCAAAAATTGGGGAGGGGGTCCCCCCAAAAAAATGGGACCCCAAAAAAAGGGACCCCAAAATTGGGGAGGGGAGCCCCAAAAAGGGACCCCAAAAAAATGGGATCCCAAAATTGGGGAGGGGGGACCCCGAAAAGAGACCCCAAAATGGGAGAGGGGGGATCCAAAAAAAAATGGGACCCCAAAAAAAAGAATCCCAAAATTGGGAGGGGGGACCCCAAAAAAAAATGGGACCCCAAAATTGGGAGGGAACCCAAAATAAAGGGATTCCAAAAAATGGGACCCCAAGGAAAGGAAACCCAAAATTGGGGAGGGGGTCCCCAAAAAGGGACCCCAAAATGGGAGAGGGGGGACTCCAAAAAAAAATGGGACCCCAAAAAATGGGATCCTAAAATTGGGAGGGGGGACCCCAAATTTGGGAGGGGACCTCCCAAAAAAAAGGGATTCCAAAAAATGGGACCCCAAAAAAAAGAATCCCAAAATTGGGGAGGGTGGACCCCAAAAAGGGATCCCAAAATGGGAGAGGGGGACCCCAAAAATAAGGGATCCCAAAAAAATGGGACCCCAAAAAAAGACCCCAAAATGGACTCCAAAATTGGGGAGGAGAGACCCAAAAAAAGGGCACCCCAAAAAAAGGGACCCCGAATTTGGGGAGGGGGACCCCAAAAAAAGATCCCAAAAAATGGGATCCCAAAAAAGGAGAGGGGGGACCCCAAAAAAAGGATCCCATAAAGGGGACCCCGAAAAACAGAATCCCAAAAATGGGGCCCCAAAACTGGGAGGAGGGACCCCAAAATTGGGGAGGGGGATCGCAAAAAAGAACCCCAAAACTGGAGAGGGGGGACCCCAAAAAAAAAGGGGCCCCAAAAATTGGGGAGGGGGGACCCCAAAAAAAGGGATCCCAAAAAAAGGGAGACGGGGGACTCCAAAAAAAAAGGGATCCCAAAATGGGACCCCAAAAAAGGGACCCCAAAAAAAGAGCCCAAAAGGGACTCCAAAATTGGGGAGGGGGGACCCCCAAAAAAAGGAGACACCAAAAAAAGGACCCCAAAAAAATGGAACCCCAAAAAGGAAATTTGGGGTGTCCTCCCCCCAAAATGGGGCCCCAAAAAGGGGCAACCCCCAAAAAAAGGGATCCCCAAAAAAGGGACCCCCAAAATGGGATTCCCCCCAAAAAAAGGGACCCTAAAAGGGACCCCGGTGTCCCCCCCAAAAAAGGGATCCCCAAAAAGGGCACCCCGAAAAAAAGGACCCCAAAAAAGGGATACCCAAAAAAGAGACCCCAGAAAAAAGGATCCCAAAAAAGGAACCCCAAAAAGGGACCCCAAAAGGGAAACCCCCCCCAAAAGGGAAACCCCCCAAAAAGGGAACCCCCCCAAAATAGGGAACCCCCCCAAAAAAAAGACACCCCCAAAAAGGGACCCCAAAAAGGGACCCCAAAAAGGGACCTCAAAAAGGGACCCCGGTCTCCCCCCTCCCAAAAGGGACCCCAAAAAGGGATCCCAAAAAAAGGACCCCAAAAAAGGATCCCCAAAAAAGGGACCCCAAAAAAGGGACCTCCAAAATGGGACCCCCCCAAAAAGGGAACGCCACAAAAAGGGAACCCACCCAAAAAAGGGAACCCCCCAAAAAAAAACCACCCCCAAAAAGGGACCCCAAAAAGGGACCCCAAAAAGGGACCCCGGTCTCCCCCCTCCCAAAAGGGACCCCAAAAAGGGACCCCAAAATAAGGGACCCAAAAAGGAACCCCCCCAAAAAGGGTCCCCCCAAAAAAAGACCCCAAAAAAGGGACCCTAAAAAAGAGGATCCCAAAAGGGTCCCCAAAAAAGGGACCTCCAAAAAGGGACCCCCCAAAAAAGGGTCCCCAAAATGGCCCCCCGTGCCCCCCACAACAGGCCCCCCCATTTTTGTCACCCCCCCCCGTGTGTCCCCCCAAAACCCGCGCCCCTCCCCCCCGTGTGTGTTTGTCCCCAGGAGGGACCCGGGGACCCCCCCGGGCTCGGTGTCCCCCCCCGGTGTCCCCTCGGTGTCCCCGTGTGTCCCCTCCCCCCCCGGGTGTGTCCGTGTGGGGCCGGGGGGTCCCCAAAGCCATAAAACCCCCCCAAAAAAACCCCCAAAATAATAAACCCCAAAAAAGGAGCGAGCCCGGAGCGGCTGGCGGCGTCTGGGGACATTTGGGGACATTGGGGACATTGGGGAGTTTGGGGACACTGGGGAGTTTGGGGACACTTGGGGACATTGGGAGGGGTTGGGGACATTGGGGGGTTTGGGGACATTGTGGGATTGGGGACACTTGGGGACATTGGGAGGGGTTGGGGACATTGGGGAGTTTGGGGACACTTGGGGACATTGGGAGGGGTTGGGGACATTGAGGACACTGGGGGGTTTGGGGACATTGGGGGGTTTGAGGACATTGGGGACATTGGGGACACTGGGGGGTTTGGGGACATTTGGGGACATTGGGGGGTTTGGGGACATTGTGGGATTGGGGACGGTTTGGGGACATTTGGGGATTTGGGGACATTGGGGACACTGGGGGGTTTGGGGACATGGAGGCGACATTGGGGGATTTGGGGACATCGGGGACATTTGGGGACATTTGGGGTTTCGGGGACATTTTGGGGGATTGGGAGTTGGGGACATTTGGGGACATTGGGGATATTTTGGGGGTTGGGGATTGGGGACATTTGGGGACATTGGGGAGGGTTTGGGAACATTTGGGGACTGGGGACATTTGGGGACTTCTGGGGGCGATTGGGGACATTTTTAATATTTGGGACATTTGGGGGTTTGAGGACATTGGGGACATTGGGGACCTAGGGGGACATTGGGGGATTCGGGATGTTGGGGACATTTGGGGACACTGAGGGCATTGGGGACATTGGGGACATTTGGGGGGTTGGGGACAATTGGGGACATTGGGGACATTGGGAGACATTGGAGACATTTGGGAGTTTGGGGACAATTGGTGGGTGTTGGGGACATTGGGGACATTTGGGGGTTGGGAGATTGGGGACATCAGGGACAGTTGTGGGGTTGGGGGACATTGGGGGGTTTGGGGACATTTGGGGACAGCGGGGACATTTGGAGGGGTTGGGGACCTTGGGGGACATTTGGGACATTGGGGACATTGGGGGGGGGGGTTTGGAGACATTTGGGACATTGCGGGTTGGGGGTTTGGGGACATTGGGGGACATTGGGGAGTTTGAGGACAATTGGGGACATTGGGGACATTTGGGGGTTGGGGACAACTGGGGACATCGGGGAGTATTGGGTGGATTGGGGACATTTGGGACATGGAGGACATTGGGGGGATTTGGGGACATTGAGGGGTTGGGGACATTGGGGGGATTGAGGGGATGGGGACGTTGGGGACATCAGGAACTTTGGGAGCTGGGGACATCAGGGACATTGGGGACATTGGGAACTTTGGGGACCCTGGAGGGTTTGGGGACACTGGGGACATTTGGGGACATTTGTGGGGTTGTGGACAATTAGGGACATTTAGGGTTTTGGGGACAATTGGAGACAATTGGGGACAATTGGGGACATTGAGGGAGTTAGGGAACATTCGGGGACATTTGGGGTTGGGGACAGTTGGGGGCATTTGGGGACATTTTGGGACATTTGGGACATCGGGAACATTTTGGGGTTGGGGACATTGGGGACATTTTGGGGGGGGGGTTAGGGACAATTGGAGACAATTGGAGACAATTGGGGACATTTGGGGTTGGGCATTGGGGACATTGGGGACCTTGGGGGGGTTCGGCGACAATTGGGGACATCGGGGACACTCAGGGGATTGGGGACAATGGGGAGTTGGGGACATGGAGGGGACATTTGGGGACATTGAGGCCATTTCGAACTTTGGGGACTTTGGGGACATTGAGGGGATGGGGGACAGTTGGGGACATTTGGGGACAACTGGGGACCTTGGGGGCTTCGGGGATGTTTGGGGACAACTGGGGACCTTGGGGACATTTAGGGTTGGGGAGATTGGGGACATCAGGGAGGGGTTGACGACACTGGGGGGGTTGGGGACATTTGGGGACATCGGGGACATTGTGGGGGTTTGGGGACATCGGGGGGGACATTTGGGGTTTTGGGGACATCTCTGGGGACATTTGGGGGTTTGGGGACATCGGGGGGACATTGTGGGGGTTTGGGGACAATGTGGGGACATTTGGGGTTTTGGGGACATCTTTGGGGACATTTGGGGTTTTGGGGACCCGGGGGGGGTCGGGCTGTGGCTGTCCCCGCCCTGTCCCCGTGTCCCCTCCCCCCCCCCTCCGGTCCCCTCTGTCCCCCTCCCCAGCCCCGCCCCCTGCCCCGCCCCTCCGGGGAGCCGAGCGGAGCCGAGCGGAGCCGAGCGGAGCCGAGCGGAGCCGAGCGGAGCCGAGCGGAGCCGAACCGGAGCCGAACCGGAGCCGAGCGGAGCCGAACCCGAGCGCGGGCAGAGCCGAGCGGAGCCGAACCGGAGCCGAACCCGCGGCCGAGCGGAGCCGAACGGAGCCGAACCGGAGCCGAGCGGAGCCGAACCGGAGCCGAGCGGAGCCGAGCGGAGCCGAGCGGAGCCGAACCGGAGCCGAGCGGAGCCGAACCCGAGCGCGGGCAGAGCCGAGCGGAGCCGAACCGGAGCCGAACCCGAGCGCGGGCAGAGCCGAGCGGAGCCGAACCGTTCCGAACGCTGCCGAACCGAGCCCGAACCCTCCCGAACCCTCCCGAATCCTCTCCGAATCCTCTCCGAACCCTCCCGAACCCTCCCGAACCCTCCCGAACCCTCCCGAATCCTCTCCGAATCCTCTCCGAACCCTCCCGAATCCTCTCCGAACCCTCCCGAACCCTCCCGAACCCTCTCCGAACCCTCCCGAATCCTCCCCGAACCCTCCCGAATCCTCTCCGAACCCTCCCGAACCCTCCCCGAACCCTCCCGAACCCTCCCGAAGCGGCGCCGAGCGGAGCCGAGCGCGGGCGGGGGCGCGGGGCCCCGGCGGCCGCTGGAGCGATGCTGAGGCCCGGCCCGGTGAGTGGCGACCCCCCCCCAGTCCGGACCAGTAACCCCCATCCCCCTCCCAGTATGGACCAGTAACCCCCACCCCCCTCCCAGTAACCCCCATCCCCCTCCCAGTCCGGACCAGTAACCCCCATCCCCCTCCCAGGACGGAGCCGGCCCCTCCGCATCCCTCCCAGTATGGACCAGTCCCTCCGCATCCCTCCCAGTATGGACCAGTAACCCCCATCCCCCTCCCAGTTCCCCCCAGTCCCTCCCAGTATGGACCAGTATAGACCAGTAACCCCCATCCCCCTCCCAGGACGGAGCCGGCCCCTCCGCATCCCTCCCAGTATGAACCAGTTCCCTCCCAGTCCCTCCCAGTATGGACCAGTAACCCCCATCCCCCTCCCAGTTCCCCCCAGTCCCTCCCAGTATGGACCAGTATAGACCAGTAACCCCCATCCCCCTCCCAGTTCCCCCCAGTCCCTCCCAGTACGGACCCGGCTCCTTTTGGGGTGGGGGGTGGGGGGGGAAATCTCGTTTTTTGGGGGGGGGGGTCGTTTTGGGATGCTCGGTTTGGGGGGGTCGTTTTGGGGGTGCCGATTTTGGGATCCCGATTTTGGGGTCCCCATTTTGTGGGGGTCGTTTTGGGGCTGTGAATTTTTAGGGGGGTCGTTTTGGGGGTCCCGATTTTGGGGTCCTGATTTTGGGGGGGGGGGGGGGGGGGGCGTCGTTTTAAGGGGTCGTTTTGGGGTCCCAATTTTGGGGGGGGGGTCGTTTTGGGATGCTCGATTTGTGGGGGGTCGTTTTGGAGTCCCATTTTCGGGGGGTCGTTTTGGGAGGGGTCGTTTTGGGGTCCCCATTTTGGGGTCCTCGTTTTGGAGGGGGTCATTTTGGGGGAGTCGTTTTTGTGGGGTCGTTTTGGGACCCCCATTTTGGGGTCCTCGTTTTGGGGGGGTCGTTTTGAGGCTGTGAAATTTGGGGGGGGGGGGCGTTTTGGGGGTCCCGATTTTGGGGTCCTCGTTTTGGGGGGCGTCGTTTGTGGGGCCCCATTTTGGAGGGGTCGTTTGGAGGATGTGAATTCTGGGGGGTCGTTTTGGGGTCCCCATTTTGGGGTCCCCATTTTGTGGGGGTCGTTTTGGGGCTGTGAAGTTTTGGGGGGTCGTTTTGGAGTCCCATTTTGGGGGGGTCGTTTTGGGAGGGGTCGTTTTGGGGTCCCCATTTTGGGGGGTCTTTTTCTTGGGGGTCTTTTTTGGGTTACTGATTTTGGGGTCCCCTTTTTGGGGGGGTCGTTTTGGGGCTGTGAATTTTTGGGGGGTCGTTTTGGAGTTCCATTTTGGGGGGGGTAGTTTTGGGGTCCCCATTTTGTGGGCATCGTTTTGAGGCTGTGAATTTTTGGGGGGTCGTTTTGGGGTCCCCATTTTGGGGGGTCTTTTTCTTCGGGGTCTTTTTTGGGTTACTGATTTTGGGGTCCCCATTTTGGGGGGGGTCGTTTTGAGGCTGTGAAATTTTAGGGGAGGGGGCGTTTTGGGGGTCCCGATTTTGGGGTCCTGATTTTGGGGTCCCCGTTTGGGGGGGGGGGCGTCGTTTTGAGGCTGTGAATTTTTGGGGGGGGTCTTTTTGGAGTCCCTTTTTGGGGGGGTCGTTTTTGGTGGGTCGTTTTGGGGTCCTAATTTTGGGGGGGTCATTTTTTTGGGGTCCTTTTGGGGTTCTGATTTTGGGGAGTCGATTTGGGGGTCCCCATTTCGGAGGGGTCGTTTTGGGGTCCCCATTTTGGGGTCCCCATTTTGAGGGGGTCTCTTTGAGGCTGTGAATTTTTGGGGGGGCCTTTTGGGGGTCCTCATTTGGGGGGGGGGTCTTTCTTTTGGGGTCGTTTTTGGCTCCCCATTTTGGGATCGTTTTGGGGGGGGTCCTCATTTCGGGGTGTCAGTTTAGGGGGGTATTTTTGGGGCCGTGAATTTTTGGGGGGGTGTCGTTTTGGGGTCCCCATTTTGGGGGGTCTTTTTCTTGGGGGTCTTTTTTGGGTTACTGATTTTGGGGTCCCCATTTTGGAGAGGGTCGTTTTGGGTCTCCATTTTGGGGTCCCCATTTTGGGGGGGGTCGTTTTAAGGGTTCATTTTGGGGTCCAAATTTTGGGGTCCCAAATTTGGGGTCCCCATTTCGGTGTCCCCATTTTGTGGGGGTCGTTTTGGGGCTGTGAATTTTGGGGGGTCGTTTTGGGGGTCCTCATTTTGGGGGATCTTTCTTGTGGGGTTTTTTTGGGGTCCCGAATTTGGGGGTCCCCATTTTGGGTTTTTTTTTCTCTGTGGGGTCTTTTTGGGGTCTCCGTTTTGGGGGGGTCGTTTTGGGGCTGTGAATTTTGGGGGGGTAGTTTTGGGGTCCCCATTTTGTGGTCATCGTTTTGACGCTGTGAATTTTTGGGGGGTCGTTTTGGGGTCCCCATTTTGGGGGGTCTTTTTCTTGGGGGTCTTTTTTGGGTTACTGATTTTGGGGTCCCCATTTTGGGGGGGGTCGTTTTAAGGGTTCATTTTGGGGTCCCAATTTTGGGGTCCCAAATTTGGGGTCCCCATTTCGGTGTCCCCATTTTGTGGGGGTCGTTTTGGGGCTGTGAATTTTGGGGCGGGTCGTTTTGGGGTCCCGATTTTGGGGTCCCGATTTTGGGGTCCCGATTTTGGGGTCCCGATTTTGGGGTGGGGGGCAAGGCCTGACCCCAATCCCCTTCCCCAAAGCCCAAATGGGGGTGGTGCACAGGTGTGCCCAGGTGTGTTACAGGTGTGTACAGGTGTGTACAGGTGTGTGCAGGTGTGCGCAGGTGTGCCCAGGTGTGTTACAGGTATGCACAGGTGTGCCCAGGTGTGTTACAGGTGTGTTACAGGTGTGCCCAGGTGTGTTACAGGTATGCACAGGTGTGTTACAGGTGTGCACAGGTGTGTTACAGGTGTGTTACAGGTGTGCAGGTGAGTGTGTACAGGTGTGCACATGCACAGATATGCACAGGTGAGTGTGTTACAGGCGTGTGCACAGGTGTGCGCAAGTGTGTTATAGGTGTGCACAGGTGTGTTACAGGTGTGTTACATGTGTGCACAGGTGTGTTACAGGCATGTGCAGGTGAGTGTGTTACAGGTGAGTGTGTTACAGGTGTGTGCACAGGTGTGCACATGCACAGATGTGTACAGATGAGTGTGTTACACGTGTGCGTACAGGTGAGTGCAGGTGTGCACAGGTGTGTTACAGGTGTGTGCACAGCTGTGTTACAGGTGTGTGTGTGCACAGGTGTGCACAGGTGTGTGTGTGCACAGCTGAGTGTGTTACAGGTGAGTGTGCAGGTGTGTGCACAGGTCTGTGTGTGCACAGATGTGCACAGGTGAGTGTGTTACAGGTGTGTGCACAGGTGTGCAGGTGAGCATGTGCACAGGTGTGTGTGTGCACAGGTGAGTGTGTTTACAGGTGAGTGTGCAGCCGTGTGCACAGGTGTGCACATGCATAGATATGTACAGGTGTGTACAGGTGTGCACAGGTGTGTGTGCGGGTGTGTGTTAGTGTGAGCACGTGTGTGCACTGGTGTGCACAGGTGAGTGTGCACAGGTGTGCACATGTGAGTACAGGTGTGTACAGGCGTGTCTACACAGGTGTGTGTGCACTAGTGAGCGTGAGCGCAGGTGTGCACAGGTGTGCACAGGTGTGTTTGTGTGTGTGTGTGCACAGGTGTGTGCACAGGAGTGCACAGGTGTGTAGGTGTGTTCAGGTGTGCACAGGTGTGTTTGTGTGTGTGTGTGTGCACAGGTGTGTGCGTGGACACAGGTGTGCACAGGTGTGTGAGTGTATGTACAGGTGTGTGAGCGTGTACAGGTGTGTGTGCATAGGTGTGAGAGTTACAGGTGAGTACGGGTGTGCACAGGTGTGTGAGTGTGCCCAGGTGTGCACAGGTGTGTTACAGGTGTGTTACAGGCGTGCCCAGGTGTGCCAAGGTGTGTTACAGGTGTGTTAGAGGTGTGCCCAGGTGTGTCACAGGTGTGCCCTGGTGTGCACAGGTGTGTTACACATGTGCCCAGGTGTGCACAGGTGTGCCCAGGTGTGTCACAGGTGTGTTACACGTGTGCCCAGGTGTGCCCAGGTGTGTTACACGTGTGTGTGTGCACAGCTTTGGCCCCGCCCCCTTTCCGCACTCACCCCAGGTGATTTTGGGGTGCCCCAGGTGGATTTTTGGGGTCCCAATGGAGATTTTGGGGTTCCTCAGGTGGATTTTTGGGGTCCCCAATGTGAATTTTGGGGTTCCTCAGGTGGATTTTTGGGGTCCCCAATGTGAATTTTGGGGTTCCTCAGGTGGATTTTTGGGGTCCCCAATGTGAATTTTGGGGTTCTTCAGGTGGATTTTTGGGGTCCCCAATGTGAATTTTGGGGTTCCTCAGGTGGATTTTTGGGGTCTCCAATGTGAATTTTGGGGTCCAGGTTGATTTTTTGGGGTTCCCCAGGTGCATTTTGGGGTCTCCAGGTGGATTTCGGGTTCCTGATGTGGTTTTGGGCATCTCCAGCTGCATTTTTTGGGGTGTCCAAGTGAACTTTGGGTCCTCCAGGTGGATTTTGGGGCTTCCCTTACAAGTTTTGGAATCTCCAGGTGCATTTTGGGGTTCCCCAGGTGGATTTTGGGGTCCCAATGTGGATTTTGGGGTCCCACAGGTCAATTTTGGGGTTCCCGGGTTGGGACTTTGTGTTCCTCATGTGGATTTTGGGGTTCCCAGGTGCATTTTGGGTTCCCCAGGTGGATTTTTGGGGCTCCCCAGGTGGATTTTGGGGTCCCAATGTGGATTTTGGGGTCCCACAGGTCAATTTTGGGGTTCCCGGGTTGGGACTTTGTGTTCCTCATGTGGATTTTGGGGTTCCCAGGTGCATTTTGGGTTCCCCAGGTGGATTTTTGGGGCTCCCCAGGTGGATTTTGGGGTCCTCGTGTGGGTTTTGGGTTCCTCTCTGAGGTTTTGGGTTCCCCAGGTGGATTTTGGGGTCCCAAGGTGGAATTTGGGGTTCCCAGGTGCATTTTGGGGTCTCCAGGTGGGTTTTTTGGGCTCCTGATGTGTTTTTGGGCATCTCCAGGTGCATTTTTGGGGTTCCCCAGGTGGATTTTGGGGTCCCCAATGTGAATTTTGGGGTTCCTCAGGTGGATTTTGGGGTTCCCCAGGTGGATTTTGGGGTCCCCAATGTGAATTTTGGGGTTCCCCAGGTGGATTTTGGGGTTCCCAGGTGAATTTTGGATTCCCCAGGTGGATTTTTGGGGTCTCCAGCTGAATTTTAGGGTCCAGGTTGATTTTTTTGGGCTGTCCAGGTGGATTTTGGGGTTCCCCACGTGAGTTTTGGATTCCCCTGGTGGATTTTGGGTTCCCCAGGTGGATTTTTGGGGTCCTCTCTGAGATTTTGGGGTCTCTGGGTGGATTTTGGGGTTCCCAGGTGAATTTTGGTGTTCCCCAGGTGGTTTTTGGGTTCCCTGATTTATATTTTGATTTTTCCAGGTGAATTTTGGGGTGTCCAGATGGATTTTGGGGTGTCCAGGTGATTTTTGGGCTCCCTAGGTGGATTTTGGGGTTCCCAGGTGAATTTCGGGGGTCCCCAGGTGTTTTTTGGGGTCCCCGATTTGGATTTTGACTTTTCCAGGTGGATTTTTGGGGTGTCCAGGTGATTTTTGGGGTCCCCGTGTGGATTTTGGGGGGTTCCAGGTGACTTTTGGGGTCCCAGGGGGACTTTGGGGCGTTCGGGGGAATTTTGGGGTGTCCTGGGGGGGTCTCAGAGGGGTTTTTTGGGGGGGTCCAGGGAGGATTTGGGGTCCCAGAGGTTTTGGGGGGTCCCAAAGGGTTTTTTGGGGTGTCCTGGGGAATTTTGGGGTGCCCAGGGGGGATTTTGGGGTCCCCGAGGGATTTTTGGGGTGTCTTGGGGGTATTTTGGGGTGCCCAGGGGTTTTGGGGGTATTTTGGGGAGGTTTGGGGCTCCCAGAGGTTTTTGGGGGTCCCAGAGGGATTTTTGGGGTGTCCTGGGGGGGGGTCTCAGAGGTTTTTTGGGGTTTTTTGGGGGGGTTTTGGTGGTCGGGGGACTCCGGAGACATTTTGGGGGGTCCCGGGGGGGGTCCGGGGGGATTTTGGGGGGTCCCGGGGGTCTCGGATCAGTTCTGGGGAATTTTGGGGGTCTCGGGGGGGTCCTCAGGTATTTGGGGGGGTCCGAGGTGATTTTGGGGGTCTCGGAGCCGTTTCGGGGAGGGGTCTGGAAGATCCGGGGGGTCCCGGAGGATTTTGGGGGGTCCCGGGGGGGGTTCCGGGGGGATTTTGGGGGGTCCCGGGGGTCTCGGAGCCGTTCTGGAGGATTTTGGGGGGGGTCTCTGCGGTTCCGGAGCCGTTCCGGGGGATTTTGGGGGGTCCCGGGGGTCTCGGTTCAGTCCCGGGGGGATTTTTGGGGGGTCCGGAGGATTTTGGGGGGCTCCCGGGGGGATTTTGGGGCTCTCGGAGCCGTTTCGGGGGGGGGTCTGGAAGATCCTGGAGCGTCTCGGACCCGTTCCGGAGGATTTTGGGGGGGGTCTCGCTTCGGTTCCGGGGGGCTCCGGAGGATTTTGGGGGGTTCCGGATCGTTCCCGGGGGGTCCCGGAGGATTTTGGGGGTCCCGGGGGCCGCGGACCCGTCCCGGAGGATTTTGGGGGGTCCCGGGGGTCTCGGACCCGTTCTGGAGGATTTTGGGGGGTCCCGGAGGATTTTGGGGGGTCCCGGCGGTCCCGGATCGTTCCCGGGGGGCTCCGGAGGATTTTGGGGGGGTCTCGGGGGTCTCGGATCCGTTCCGGATGATTTTGGGGGGTCCCGGAGGATTTTGGGGGGTCCCGGGGGTCTCGGATCGTTCCCGGGGGGCTCCGGAGGAATTTTGGGGTGTCCCGGGGGTCTCGGACCCATTTTGGAGGATTTTGGGGGGTCCCGGATCGTTCCCGGGGGGTCCCGGAGGATTTTGGGGGGTCCCGGGGGTCTGGGATCTCTCCGGGGGCGGAGCTCCGTTTTTTGGGGGGGGTGGGGGAGGGGAAGGGGGGAGGGGCAGGAAGGGGAAGGGGGGGCAGGAAGGAGCGGGGGAGGGGGAGGGGAGGAAGAGGAGGGGCGGGAGGGGGAGGGGAAAGAAGGAGGGGGAGGGGAGGGGAGGGGGAGGGGGCGGAGAGGAAGAGGAAGAGGAGGGGGAGGGGAGGAGGAGGGGGGGGAGGGGAGGCCGAAGGCTGCGCGGGCCGAGCGAGGCCGGGGGGGGGTGCGGGGTAAGGCCGGGGGTGGGGGAGGGGAGGGGGGGGGGAGGGGATGGATTTTGGGGGGGGGGGGAGGGGTTTTGGGGGGATTTTTGGTTTTTGGGGGTTTTTTTTTGGTTTTTTTTGCACGCGCGCGGGAAGGGGGCGGGGCTTGCACGCCTGGAGCGCGCGCGAGCGTGCACGCGGGGGGGGGGGGCAGGGGGGGTTTGCACACTTGTGTGGGACAGGTGAGGGTTTGCACACCTGTGGCAGGTGGGATTTGCACACCTGAGTGTGACAAGTGAGGGTTTGCACACCTGAGTGTGGCAGGTGGGGTTTGCACACCTGTGACAGGTGGGGTTTGCACACCTGAGTGTGACAATGAGGGTTTGTACACCTGAGTGTGGCAATGAGGGTTTGCACACCTGAGTGTGACAATGAGGGTTTGCACACCTGTGACAGGTGGGGTTTGCACACCTGAGTGTGGCAATGAGGGTTTGCACACCTGTGACAGGTGGGGTTTGCACACCTGAGTGTGACAATGAGGGTTTGTACACCTGAGTGTGGCAGGTGGGGTTTGCACACCTGTGCTTGCACACCCAGGTGGGCGGGGCCGTGTCGCTCACCTGTGTGGACAGGGGACCCCCAACCCCCCCCCGACCCCCCAAAAATCCCCCCTGATCCCCAAAATTCCCCCAGACCCTCCTGCCCCCCCACTTTGGGCACCCCTCAGGACCCTCCTGACACCCCCAGACCCCCCAAAACCCCTCCCAGCCCCCAAATCTCCCACCCGGGACCCCCCAAACCCCCAAATCTCCCACCCGGGACCCCCCAAAACCCCAAATCTCCCACCCGGGACCCCCCAAAACCCCCCGGGACCCCCAAATCTCCCACTTAGAACACCCAAACCCCCCCAAACCTTCGCTAACCCCCAAGTCTCCCACTTTGAACCCCCCAAAAGCCCCAAATCTCCCACTCAGGACCCCCCTGACCCCCAAATCTCCCCCCCAGGTGCCCCCAAACCCCCCCTGACCCCCAAATCTCCCACTCTGAACTCCCCCAAACCCCCAAATCTTCCACTTCAAACCCCCCCAAACCCCCAAATCTCCCACCCAGGACCCCCCAAACCCCCAAATCTCCCACCCAGGCCCCCCTAAACACCCCGTAACCCCCAAATCTCCCATTCAGGACCCCTCAAACCCTCCCTGACCCCCAAATCTCCCACTCTGAACCCCCCAAACCCCCAAATCTCCCCCCCAGGCGCCCCCAAACCCCCCCAACCCCCAAATCTCCCACTTTGAACCCCCCAAACCCCCCAAATCTCCCCCCCAGGCCCCCCCAAACCCCCCTAACCCCCAAATCTCCCCCCGCAGCTCCCGGGCCCCTGAAGCCGGCGATGCCCCTGGCCCTCGGCGCTCCTTAGCATGGCCCGGCCGCGCCAGCGCCCGGCCCGGCGGCCCGCGGCGGCCCCGGCGCCGGTGCCGGTGCCGGTGCCGGTGCCGGTGCCGGTGCCGGTGCTGCTGCTGGCACTGCTGGCGCTGCCGGCGGCGGCCGCGGCGCCCACGGCGTGCCCGGCGGCGTGCACCTGCAGCAACCAGGCCAGCCGGGTGATCTGCACGCGGCGCGAGCTGCTCGAGGTGCCCCAGAGCATCTCGGTCAACACGCGCTACCTGAACCTGCAGGAGAACCACATCCAGGTGAGCGCCACCAAAACCCCAATTTTTGTGTCCTTTGTCACAGGGGATTTCCCTCCATCCTTCACAGGGGCGGCGGCGCCTTCTGCCCATTTTATACCCACTTTATACCCATTTTATACCCATTTTATACCCACTTTATACCCATTTTATACCCATTTTTCACAGGTCTTCATCCATTTTATACCCATTTTTTACCCATTTTTTACCCATTTTTCACAGGTCTTCATCCATTTTATACCCATTTTTCTCCATTTTTTACCCATTTTTCTCCACTTTTTACCCATTTTTCACAGGTCTTCATCCATTTTATACCCATTTTTTACCCATTTTTTACCCATTTTTCTCCATTTTTTACCCATTTTTCTCCATTTTTTACCCATTTTTCACAGGTCTTCATCCATTTTATACCCATTTTTTACCGATTTGTTACCCATTTTTTACCCATTTTTTACCCATTTTTCACAGGTCTTCATCCATTTTATACCCATTTTTTACCCATTTTTCTCCATTTTTTACCCATTTTTCACAGGTCTTCATCCATTTTATACCCATTTTTTACCCATTTTTTACCAACTTTTCACAGGTCTTCATCCATTTTATACCCATTTTTTACCCATTTTTCACAGGTCTTCATCCATTTTTTACCCATTTTTACCCATTTTTTACCAACTTTTCACAGGTCTTCATCCATTTTATACCCATTTTATACCCATTTTTTACCCATTTTTTACCCATTCTCCATTTTTTACCCATTTTTCTCCATTTTTTACCCATTTTTCACAGGTCTTCATCCATTTTATACCCATTTTTCTCCATTTTTTACCCATTTTTCTCCATTTTTTACCCATTTTTCTCCATTTATTACCAATTTTTCTCCATTTTCTTACCCACTTTTCACAGGTGTTTACCCATTTTTAACCCATTATTCTCCATTTTTGAACACGTTTTTTTCTCCATTTTTTACCCATTTTTCTCCATTTTTTACCCATTTTTCACAGGTTTTTTTCCATGTTTTACCCATTTTTGACCCATTTTTCACAGGTTTTTTCTCCATGTTTTACCCATTTTTGACCCATTTTTCACAGGTGTTTCTCCATGTTTTTCTCCATTTTTACCCATTTTTCGCAGGTTTTTTTTTCCATTTTTCACGCATTTTTTACCTATTTTTCACAGGTTTTATCCATTTTTTACTCATTTTTCACCCTTTTTTCTCCATTTTTACTCATTTTTCATAGTTTTTTTTCTCCATTTTTTACCCTTTACTCTCCATTTTTTACCCATTTTTCACAGGTTATTTTCTCCATTTTTTTTATCCATTTCCTTGATTTTTCATTCATTTTTCATACATTTTTTTCTCCATTTTTAACCCATTTTTCACAAGTTTTTTTCCATTTTTTACCCATTTTTCACACATTTTTAATGGTTTCTGTGGTAATTTTTGTTGGGTTTTTAATAATTTTGGTGGTTTCAGTAGCGTTAATATTGTTGATATTTTTTAACATTTTTCATATTGCTAATATTGTTAATTTCATTAATATTAACAATATTTTAAATGTTGTTATATTTTTTAGATTTTTTGTATTTTTAGTATTGTTAATATTAACAATATTTTAAATGTTTTTATATTGTTAAGATTTTTCTGTATTTTTAATATTGTCAATATTGCTAATATTAACAATATTAAGAATATTAATTATTAATAATAATTTACATCTATACTTAAGATTAATAAACAATATTAACAGTATTAAAATATTGTTCATTTTAACAATATTTTTAATATTTTTGAATTTATAAGATTTTTATTATTTTTTATATTTTTCTTATTGTTAATATTGTTCATGTTGTTCATATTAAAAATGTTATAAATGTTTTTTATTTTTTAAATTTTTGGCATTTTTAGTATTGTCCATAATTTAAATTTTGTTAATATTGTAATATTTTAAATATTATTTTTAGTAATCTTAATATTTTGTATTTTAGTATTGTGGGCATTTTTTATGTTGTTAATTTTGCTAACATTTTTAACCTTTTCAGTATTTTAAATATTTTTTAATCTTTTTAATTTTCTGCATTTTTGTGTTTTTAACGGTTTTGATACCTTTAATTTTATATTTTGCATTCTTATGTTTTTGATATTTCCCATACTCTAAAAATGTTAAATTTTAATTAATTCCAAACTGAAGTATTAACTCCTGTGCTAAATTCCAAGCTGAAGTATTAAATTCCATACTAAATTCCATGCTGAAGTATTAAATTCCAAATTGAAGTATTAAATTCCGAGCGGAAGTATTAAATTTTGCGATAAATTTCGCGCTGAAGTATTAAATTCCAAACGGAGGTATGAAAGTCAGCGCTAAATTCTGTGTTAAAATATTAAAGTTGGTGCTCAAGTATTAAATCCTGTGCTGGAGTTTTAAATTCTAAGCTAAAGTATGAAAGTCTGTTCTAAAGTATTCAATTCTGTGCTAAAATATGAAATTCGGAGTGAAAGTATTAAATTCCGTGCTTGAGTATTAAATTCCGTGCTCAAGTATTAAAGTCGGTGTTAAAGTATTAAAATTATTGCTAAAGTATTGAAACCTGGGCCAAAGGCCATCCTAAAATCTTGAATTTCATACTAAAGTATCAAATCCCATCCTGAAGTGATAAATTCGGTGTTAAATTCTGGGCTAAAGTATTAAACCATGTTAAGGTATTAAATTTGGAGCGAAAGTATTAAATTCTGTGCTCGAGTATTAAATTCCACACTCAAGGAATAAAGTCAGTGCTAAAGTATTAAAATTATTGCTAAAGTATTGAAATCTGGGCCAAAGGCCGTTCCAAAGTCTTGAATTCCATACTAAAGTATCAAATTCAATCCTTAAGTAATAAATTTGGTGCTAAACTCTGTGTTAAAGTATTAAACTATTAATTTCTGAGCTAAAGTATTAAATTCCGTGCTCGAGTATTAAATTCTGCGCTTAAGTATTAAAGTCAGTGCTAAAGTATTAAAATTATTGCTAAAGCATTGAAATCTGGGCCAAAGGCCGTCCTAAAATCTTGAATTTCATACTGAAGTATCAAATTCCATCCTTAAGTAATAAATTCAGTGCTAAATTCTGGGCTAAAGTATTAAACTTTGGGCTAAGGTATTAAACTTTGGGCTAAAGTATTAAATTCTGGGCTAAGGTATTAATTTCTGAGCTAAAGTATTAAATTCCGTGCTCGAGTATTAAATTCCACACTCAAGGAATAAAGTCGGTGCTAAAGTATTAAAATTATTGGTAAAGTATTGAAATCTGGGCTAAAGGCTGTCCTAAAATCTTGAATTCCATACTAAAGTATCAAATCCCATCCTGAAGTGATAAATTCGGTGTTAAATTCTGTGTTAAAGTGTTAAACTCTGGGCTAAAGTAATAAACTCTGGGCTAAGGTATTAATTTCTGAGCTAAAGTATTAAATTCCGCGCTCGAGTATTAAATTCCGTGCTCGAGTATTAAATTCCGTGCTCAAGTATTAAAGTCGGTGCTCAAGTCTTGAAATGTGCGCTGAGGTCCGGACTATTAATTTGTTATTATCCATATTATGGTAACTTCTCCAAACGAGAAAACATTCCTTTCGTGCTTCTCCTTAATTAAAATTACCAAAGCAACCAAACGTAGGTGTTTCTCCTTAATTATAATTACAAAACCAACCAGTCTTTGATGGTTCTCCTTAATTACAATTAACAAACCAACCAACCTTTGGTGTTTCTCTTTAATTATAATTATGAAACCGACCCATCTTTGATGGTTCTCCTTAATTATAATCACCAAATGAATCAACCTTTGCTGCTTCTCCTTAATTACAATTTCCAAACCAACCCAATCTTTGGTGGTTCTCCTTAATTATAATTACCAAATGATCCAACCTTTGGTGCTTCTCCTTAATTACAATTACTGAACCAACCAATCCTTGGTGTTTCTCCTTAATTACAATGATGAAACCAACCAATCTTTGATGGTTCTTCTTAATTGTAATTACCAAATGAACCAACCTTTGGTGTGTCTCCTTAATTTCAATTACCAAACCAACCAATCTTTGGTGCTTCTCCTTAATTACAGTGATGGAACCAACCAATCCTAGGTGCTTCTCCTTAATTACAATTACCGAACCAACCAGTCTTTGATGGTTCTCCTTAATTACAATTAACAAACCAACCAATCTTTGGTGTTTCTCCTTAATTATGATTATGAAACCGACCCAACTTTGATGGTTCTCCTTAATTATAATCACCAAATGAATCAACCTTTGCTGCTTCTCCTTAATTACAATTTCCAAACCAACCCAATCTTTGGTAGTTCTCCTTAATTATAATTACCAAATGATCCAACCTTTGGTGCTTCTCCTTAATTACAATTACTGAACCAACCAATCTTTGGTGTTTCTCCTTAATTACAATGATGAAACCAACCAACCTTTGGTGCTTCTCCTTAATTATAATTACCGAACCAACCAATCCTTGGTGCTTCTCCTTAATTACAATTACCGAACCAACCAGTCTTTGATGGTTCTCCTTAATTACAATTAACAAACCAACCAATCTTTGGTGTTTCTCCTTAATTATGATTACGAAACAGACCCATCTTTGATGGTCCTCCTTAATTATAATTAGCAAATGAACCAACCTTTGGTGTTTCTCCTTAATTTCAATTACCGAACCAACCCATCTTTGATGGTTCTCCTTAATTATAATTACAAAACCGACCAACCTTTGGTGTTTCTCCTTAATTACAATTACTGAACCAACCAATCTTTGATGGTTCTCCTTAATTATAATTACCAAATGAACCAACCTTTGGTCCTTCTCCTTAATTACAATGATGAAACCGACCAATCTTTGATGGTTCTCCTTAATTATAATGACCAAATGAACCAACCTTTGGTGTTTCTCCTTAATTTCAATTACCAAATGAACCAACCTTTGGTGTGTCTCCTTAATTTCAATTACCAAACCAACCCATTTTTGGTCGTTCTCCTTAATTATAATTACGAAACCACCCAATCTTTGATGGTTCTCCTTAATTATGACCAAATGAACCAACCTTTGGTCCTTCTCCTTAATTACAATGATGAAACCGACCAATCTTTGATGGTTCTCCTTAATTATAATGACCAAATGAACCAACCTTTGGTGTGTCTCCTTAATTTCAATTACCGAACCAACCCATTTTTGGTCGTTCTCCTTAATTATAATTACGAAACCACCCAATCTTTGGTGTTTCTCCTTAATTTCAATTACCAAATGAACCAACCTTTGGTGTTTCTCCTCAATTTCAATTACCAAATGAACCAACCTTTGGTGTGTCTCCTTAATTTCAATTACCAAACCAACCCATTTTTGGTCGTTCTCCTTAATTATAATTACGAAACCACCCAATCTCTGGTCCTTCTCCTTAATTACAATAACGAACCCCCCCGATCTTTGGTGTTTCTCCCGAATGACGAGCGCCCCGTTCGTTCCCCGCGCAGGTGATCCGCACCGACACCTTCAAGCACCTGCGCCACCTGGAGATCCTCCAGCTCAGCCGCAACCTGGTGCGCAAGGTGGAGGTGGGCGCCTTCAACGGGCTGCCCAACCTCAACACGCTGGAGCTCTTCGACAACCGCCTGACCACGGTGCCCACGCAGGCCTTCGAGTACCTGTCCAAGCTGCGCGAGCTGTGGCTGAGGAACAACCCCATCGAGAGCATCCCCAGCTACGCCTTCAACCGCGTGCCCTCGCTGCGCCGCCTCGACCTGGGCGAGCTCAAGCGCCTCGAGTACATCTCGGAGGCCGCCTTCGAGGGCTTGGTCAACCTGCGCTACCTCAACCTGGGCATGTGCAACCTCAAGGAGATCCCCAACCTGACGGCGCTGGTGAGGCTGGAGGAGCTGGAGCTGTCGGGGAACCGCCTGGGCCGGGTGCGGCCGGGCTCCTTCCAGGGGCTGGGCAGCCTGAGGAAGCTGTGGCTGATGCACGCGCGGGTGGCGGCGGTGGAGCGCAACGCCTTCGACGACCTGAAGGCGCTGGAGGAGCTGAACCTGGCGCACAACGACCTGGCCTCGCTGCCGCACGACCTGTTTGCGCCGCTGCACCGGCTGGAGCGCGTGCACCTGCACCACAACCCCTGGCGCTGCGACTGCGACGTGCTGTGGCTCAGCTGGTGGCTGCGCGAGACCGTGCCCAGCAACACCAGCTGCTGCGCCCGCTGCCACGCGCCGCCGGCGCTGCGCGGCCGCTACCTGGGCGAGCTGGAGCCCGGCCACTTCACCTGCTACGCGCCGGTCATCGTGGAGCCGCCGGCCGACCTCAACGTCACCGAGGGCATGGCGGCCGAGCTCAAGTGCCGCACGGGCACGGCCATGACGTCGGTCAACTGGCTGACGCCCAACGGGACGCTGATGACGCACGGCTCGTACCGCGTGCGCATCTCGGTGCTGCACGACGGCACGCTCAACTTCACCAACGTCACCGTGCAGGACACCGGCCAGTACACCTGCATGGTCACCAACGCCGCCGGCAACACCACGGCCACCGCCACGCTCAACGTCTCGGCCGCCGACGCCGCGGCCGCCGCCGCCGCCGCCGCCGCCGCCGCCGCCACCGGGTACACCTACTTCACCACCGTCACCGTGGAGACCACCGAGGGCGCCGGCGGCGACGACCAAGCCCCCCAGACCCCCGCCGCGCCCACGGCGGCCGGCTGGGAACCGGCCGGCGCCTCCACGGCCGCCCCGGCCACGCGCGCCACCGGCAAACCCTTCACCGTGCCCATCACGGCGGCGGCGGCCGGCGCGGCGGCCGGCGGAGGCCTCCAGGATCTGGACGACGTCTTGAAGACCACCAAGATCATCATCGGCTGCTTCGTGGCCATCACCTTCATGGCCGCCGTCATGCTGGTGGCCTTCTACAAGCTCCGCAAGCAGCACCAGCGCCACAAGCACCGCGGCGGCCCCGCCCGCGCCGTGGAGATCGTCAACGTCGAGGACGAGCTGGCCGGGGGTCCCGCCGGCGGCCCCGGCGGCGCCGGCGCGGGTGGTGGGGACAACCGGCTGGCGCTGCCGGCCTTGGAGAGGGAGCACCTGGACAGGTACGCGGCGCTGGCCGCGCACTACGGCGGGCCGGCGGCGGCGCTGGGCTGCGGGAAGACGCCGCTGCTCAACTCGGTGCACGAGCCGCTGCTCTTCAAGAGCCCCTCCAAGGAGAACGTGCAGGAGACGCAGATCTGAGGATCTGAAGGGGGGGTTTTATTTTTTTTTTTTTTTTTTTGGGGGGGGGCATGGAACTCGCCCCGAAAATCCGCCCGGAAAGGAAGAAAAAAAACAAACAAAAATTGAGATTTTTTTTTTGGGGGGAGAGGAGGAGGAGAAACGCGGGGGAGACTCAAAGGGGTTTGCGGTGGAGGTGGAGAAATGGGGGAGAGACTTGGGGAGGTGTGGGGAGAAAGCGTTTAAAAATGGGGAGGAAAAATCCCTAAAAATGGGGGCGGAAAATCCCTAAAAATGAGGAGGAAAATCCCTAAAAATGAGGAGGAAAATCCCTAAAAATGAGGAGGAAAATCCCTAAAAATGAGGAGGAAAAATCCCTATAAATGGGGGGAAAATCCCTAAAAATGAGGAGGAAAATCCCCTAAAAAATGTGGGGGAGACTCCTAAAAATGGGGAGGAAAAATCCCTAAAAATGGGGGGGAAATTCCTAAAAATGGGGAGGAAAAGTCCCTAAAAATGGGGAGGAAAAATCCCTAAAAATGGGGAGGAAAATCCCCTAAAAAATGCCGGGGGGAGACTCCTAAAAATGAGGAGGAAAAATCCCTAAAAATGGGGAGGAAAAATCCCTAAAAATGAGGAGGAAAATCCCTAAAAATGAGGAAGAAAATCCCTAAAAATGAGGAGGAAAAATCCCTATAAATGGGGGGAAAATCCCTAAAAATGAGGAGGAAAATCCCCTAAAAAATGTGGGGGAGACTCCTAAAAATAGGGAGGAAAAATCCCTAAAAATGGGGAGGAAAAGTCCCTAAAAATGGGGAGGAAAAATCCATCTAAATGGGGAGGGAAAATCCCTAAAAATGAGGAAGAAAAATCCTTAAAAGTGAGGAGGAAAATCCCTAAAAATGGGGAGGAAAATCCCCTAAAAAATGTGGGGGAGACTCCTAAAAATGGGGGAAATTCCTAAAAATGGGAGGGGGGAGACTGTGAAAAAATGGAGGAAACTCCTAAAAAATATTGGGGGAAAATCCTCTAAAAATTGTGGGGTGAACTCCTAAAAAAATCAGTGGGAGAATCTCCTGAAAAATGTGGATAAAATGCTAAAAAATGGGGGAAAAATTCTTTAAAAAATGTGGGGGGGAGACTCGTAAAGAATTGGAGGAAATTCCTAAATAATGTGGAGGAAAATCGCCCCAAAAAATCTGAGGGAGACTCCAAAAAAAAGTGGGGGAAAATCCCCCCAAAATGGGGAAAAAAACTACTAAAAAATTGTGGGAAATTCCTAAAAAAAAACTGTGGGGGAAAATCCCCAAAAAAAGAGGGGGGAGAGTCCTGAAAATTTAGAGGAAAGTCCCTAAAAAATGTGGGAAACTCTCCCGAAAAAAATGGGAAATATTCAGAAAAAAATGTGGGAAAAAATTCCTGGAAAAGAGGAGGAAAAATCCCAAAAATGTGGAGGAAAACCCCCAAAAAAATGCGGGGAAAATGGGTGGGAAAATTATGGAGAAAACCTTAAAAAATATCAGAGGAACCCTAAAAAATTGGGGGAAAATCCCCCAAAACTGTAGAGAAAAATCCCCCCCAAAATTGTGGAGGAAACACTAAAAAATAGGGTGGGGAAACCCCCCAAAATTTTGGGGAACCCCCCAAAAAATGTGAAGGAAATCCCCCCAAAAAATGGGAAAACCCGCCCAAAAAATCGGGAAAACCCTAAAAAATTAGGTGGGAACCCTAAAAAATGTGGTGGAAACCCCCCAAAAAAAATTAGGAAACCCCAAAAAAATTTAGGGGACCCCCCCCCGGACTGCAGACGTGGAGGAAACCCCCCAAAAATTGGGGACCCCCCTTTTTAATCAGTGTTGGATGGGCTGAAAAACCCCAAAAAATTAGGGGGAACCCCCCCAAAAAATGGGGGAACCCCACAAAAATTAGGGAGGACCCCCCCGAAAATCATCGAACTTTGGACTTGGAGATGAAGACCCCCAAAAATGTGGGGAACCCCCCAAAAATGGGGGTGGGACCCCCCCAAAACCATGGACCTGGAGCTGACCCCACCCCAAAAAAAAAAAATTGGGGGTGCGGGACCCCCCGAACTTTGGAACTGTTGCTGAACCCCCCAAAAAATTTGGGGTGCGGGACCCCCCCTCACCTGCGGAGCTGAAGAGGAGCCCCCCAAAAATGGGGGGGGGGTGCGACCTCCCCCCCCCCAAAAACCACGGACTTGGAGCTGAACCCCCCCCCAAAAAAAATTTGGGGTGCGGGACCCCCCCCCACCTGCGGACTCGGAGTTGACCCCCCCAAAAATAGGGGGGGAACGTGGGGACCCCCCCAAAATAAGATGGGACCCCCCCCCCAAAATTTTCGTTCGGGACACCCCCTCCCCCCCCAAAATTAAAATTTTCAGCCCCCCAAAAATTGGGGGTTTGGGGCCCCCCCCCAAAAGAAGATAAATGGGGGGGAACCCCCCGAAATGAGGGGAAACCCCCCAAAAAAATGGGGGGCGGGGACCCCCCCAAACCCTCCCCCCCATTCAAGAAACGCCCCCAGCCCCAAAAATTGGCCCCAAAAACCCCAAATTGAGCCCCGAACTCCCCCAAAATTGGACCCCAAAACCCCAAATTTGACCCCAAAAATGGGGGGGGGGGGACCCCCAAAATTGGGGGTGGGGGAGGGGAGGCGAAGTGCAAAGGGGGGGGGAGGGGTGGGGGAGGGGAGGGTGGGGGAGGGGCCGGGGGGGGATTTTTTAATTCGCCGCGGCCGAAAAAGAAAAAAGCGAAACTTTCCTACTTTAATAAAAACCCCGCGGCTGTTTCCAGCGGCGCCGGCCGGGGCTGGGGGGTTTGGGGGGTTTGGGGGGGTTTGGGGGGGATTTTGGGGGGTCTGGGGGGATTTGGGATGGGGTTTGGGGGTTTGGGGTGGGATTTGGGGGATTTGGGGAGGGATTTTGGGGGGTTTGGGGGGGATTTGGGGGGGATTTGGGGGGTTTGGGGCAGAATTTTGGTGGGTTTGGGGGGGATTTGGGGTGGGGTTTGGGGGTTTGGGGTGGGGTTTGGGAGGGTTGGGGGGGTTTGGGGCGAGATTTGGGGGATTTGGGGGGGATTTTGGGGGTTTGGGGGGATTTGGGGGGGATTTTGGGGGGTTTGGGGGGGTTTGGGGGGTTTGGGGAAGGGTTTGGGGGGGATTTTGGGGGGTCTGGGGGGGGTTGGGGTGGGTTCAGGGGTGTTTGGGGTGGGATTTGGGGGGTTTGGGGGATTTGTGGGGTTTGGGGGGTTTGGGGGGGATTTTGGGGGGTTTGGGAAGGGTTTGAGGGGTTTCAGGGGGGTTTGGGGGTTGGGTTTTGGGGGGTTTGGGGGATTTGGGGGGTTTGGGGGGTTTGGGGTGAGATTTGGGGGATTTGGGGTGGAATTTGGGGGGTTTGGGAGGTTTTGGGTGGGATTTGGGGGAATTGGGGTGGGGTTTGGGGGGGATTTGGGTGGGTTTGGGGGGTTTGGTGGTTTGGGGTTGTTTTAGGGCGATTTAGGGGGGGATTTGGGGGGATTGGGGTGGTTTTAGGGGGATGGGGGGGGGAATTGGGGTGGGATTTGGGGGATTTCGGGTGGGATTTTGGGGGCTTTGGGTGGGATTTTGGGGGGTTTGGGGTGGAATTTGGGGGGTTTGGGAGGTTTTGGGTGGGATTTGGGGGGTTTGGGGTGGGATTGAGGGGGGGTTTAGGGGGGTTTTAGGGAGGTTTGGGGTGGGATTTGGGTGGTTTTGGGGTGGGATTTGGGGGTTTGGTGCGGGTTTTGGGGGGGTTTGGGGTTGATTTTTGGGTGGTTTTGGGGTGGTTTTGGGAGGTTTAGGGTGGGTTTTGGGGTGGTTTGGGGTTGGTTTTGGGGGGGTTGGGGTTGGTTTGGATGTTTTTGGGTGGGTTTTGGGTAATTTTGGGTGATTTTGGATGGTTTGGGGTGGTTTTGGGAGATTTTGGATGGTTTTGGGTGGATTTGGGGTGGTTTTGGGATGGTTTAAGGGTCGTTTAGATTTGATTTGGGTTGCTGTGGGATTTTTTGGGTGGTTTTAGGGTGGTTTGGTCAGGTTTGGGGTTGGTTTTGGGTGGTTTTGGGTCGGTTTTCGATTTTTAGGGTTGGATTTGGGTGGTTTGGGGTCATTTGGTTTGGTTTTTGGGTGCTTTTGGGTGGTTTTGGGGTTGGTTTTGGGTGATTTTGGGTGTTTTTAAGGTGGTTTGGCTGGGTTTGAGTAATTTTGGGTGACTGGATGCTTTGGGGTGGGTTTTGGTTAATTTTGGGTGATTTTGGGTTGGTTTTGGGTGATTTTGGATGGTTTTGCGTCGGTTTTGGGTCTTTTTGGGTGGTTTTAGGTGGGTTTTGAGTATTTTGGGTGGTTTTGCGTGGGTTTTGGGTCATTTTGGGTGATTTTGGGTTGCTTTTGGGGGTTTTTAGGGTGGTTTAGACTGGTTTAGGTTGGTTTTGGGTGGGTTTTACGTGTTTTAAGGGTGGTTTTGGGTCATTTTGGGTGATTTTAAAGTGGTTTGGGGCATTTTTAGGGTGGTTTGCGTTGGGCTTGAGTGGTTTTAACATGGTTTGGTTGGATTTTGGATATTTTTTTTGGTGGGTTTTGGGTGGTTTGGGGTGTTTTAGCGTGGTTTTGGGTGTGTTCGGGTGTTTTTAGGGTGTTTTTGGGTGATTTTGGAGCATTTCAGGTGTGGGATTGGGGTGGTACCGGAGCTGATTTGGGGCTGGGAGGGTCAGAGGGGTTGGGATGATTTTGGGATGGTTTTTGGGGTGTTTTGGCGATTTTGGGGTGATTTTTGGGTGTGAATAACCCTGGACTTGGATTCCATTGACGTGGTCAAGAACACTCCAAAAATGCCCCCAAACCACCCCAAAAATACCCCAAAACCACCTCAAAAAATACGCCCAAATCACCTCCAAAAATACTCCAAAAGACTCCGAAACCCACACCAAAAATATGCCCAGAATTACCCCCAAAATGCCAAAAACCACACCAGAAGATACTCCAAAAACGACACCAAAAATACCCCAAATTACCCCCAAAATTCCCCTCAAAATGCCCCAAAATGCTGCCCAAAAAACCCTTCACCCCTCACCAAAACGACCCCAAAAATACCCTAAAAATACCCCCCAAAATGCAAAAAAAACCCCAAAACAATCCCAAATTACCCCCCAAAAAATCCCCAAAAGCCACACCTAAAATATCCCAAAATTACACCAAAAACCTCATTAGAACTACACCAAATTACCCTCAAAATACCCCCAAAAAACCCTAAAAATTATCAGAACCCCAAAAACCGCCCCCAAAAATGCCCCCAAAAGTCCTAAAAATGCCCCAAAACTACAAAATTCCCCAAAATCCCCCAAACTTACCCCAAAATATCCTAAAATCGCCCCTAAAATACCCCAAAATTCTCTCGAATAACCTAAAAAATCTCCAAAACTCCTCAAAAGCCACCCAAAATACCCCAGAAATATCCCAAAAGGCCCCAAAACCACGAGAGTCCGCCCAAATTCTCAAAAAAAAACCCCAAAATCCGCTTTAAAAACCCCCAAAACGCCCTAAAAACACCTCCAAAACCACCTAAAAAACCTCAAATCAGCAAAACAATCTAAAATAGCCCCAAAATATCCTAAAATTTCCCCTAAAACAGACCAAAATCGCCCCAAAACCACCTAAAATAACCCAAACCACCAAAATTCCCCCAAATATCCCAAACCCACCCCAAAATATCCCAAAATCGCCCCTAAAAACACCCCAACATCAAAAAAAATTACCCAAAAAAATCCCCCAAAACCACCCCGAAACACACCAAAAATACCCCAAAAGCGCCAGAATCCCTCGTGATTAAAAAAAAAATAAATAAACAACCAAAAATGCCTCAAAATCCGCTAAAAGAAAACCCCAAAAATGCCCCAAAATCCCCCAAAAAAACCCCAAAACCCCGCCAGGTCCCGGGGGGGGGGGACTCCCCTCCCTCCGCTGTTCCCGTTGCCATGGGAACAGCGCGGGGGGAGGGGACTGGGACGGCGGCGTTGCCATGGCGACAGCAGCGCGTGGGGAGGGGGCGCAGCCATGGGAACAGCGGGCGGTGAGGTTTCCATGGTAACGGGACCCGCGGCGCGGAGGGAGGGGCGCCTCGGGGGAATGGCGGTTGCCATGGCAACGGGAACAGCGGCGGGAGCGGGAATCGCGGCCCCCTCCGGGAAAATGGGAATGGGGAGGGGGAAGGACCCCAAAAATGGGGACCCCCCCCCAAAATTTGGGCTCCCAAAGCTGTCACCTACCAAAAAGGGACCCCGCCCTCCAAAATCTGGGGGTCCCATGGGTGTGACCCCCTCCAAAAAAAGGGACCCCGCCAAAAAATTCGGGGTGCTAAGGGTGTGACCCCTCCAATAAAGGGACCCATCCCCAAAATTTGGCGTCCCTAAGATGGGACCCCCCCCAAAAATGGACCCCCCCAACATTTGGGGTCCCAAAGGTGTGACCCCCCAAAGAAGTGACCCCCCAAAAAATTTGGGGTTCTCAAGGGTGTGACCCCCCCAAAAAAAGTTACACCCCCAAAATTTGGGGTCCTAAGGGTGCGACCCCCCCCAAAAGAGGGATCTCCCCCAAATTTGGGACCCTCCCCCATTAAAGAGACCCAAGGGAGCGACGCCCCTCAAAAAAAGGACCCTCCCCAAATTTGGGGTCCCAAAAGTGCGACCCCTCCCCCAAAAATGGAGCCTTCCAAAATTTGGGGATCCCCACCCAAAAATGGGGTCCCAAAGGCGCGATTCCCCCAAATAGAAATGGAATCGCCCTAGATTTGGGGACCCCCCCCCAAAATTTGAGGGTCCAAAAGGTGCGACCCCCCTCAAAATAAAAATGGAATTGCCAAAAATTTGAGGACCCCTCCCCAAAAATGGGGTCCCCAAATGCGCAACCCCTCACAAAAACAAAATGGAATCATCCAAAATTTAGTGCCCCCTCCCAAAATAAAAATGGAATCGCCCCAAAATTAAAATGGAATTGCCCCAAATTTGGGTACTCCACCCAAAACTTAGGATATCAAATGCGCAACTCCCCCCAAAATTAAAAATGGAATCGCCCAAGATTTGGCAGTCCCCCAATATTTGGGGGCCCTAAAGTAGCGACCCCCCAAAATAAAAATGGAATCGCCCAAAATTTGGGGACCCCCCCGCCCCCAAAAAATAGGATCCCAAATGCGCAACTCCCCCCAAAAGAAAAATGGAACCGCCCAAAATTAGGCAACCCCCCCAAAAATTTGGGGTCCCAAAGTTGCGACCCCTCCAAAAAATAAAAATGGAATCGCCCAAAAATTGGGGGCCCCTCCCCCAAATTTGGGGGTCTCAACGGTGCGACGCCCCCCAAAACAAAAATGGAACCTGCCAAAAATTAAGGACCCCCAAAAAATTTGACCTACAAGGGTGCGACCCCCCCGAAAAAAATGGACTCGCCAGGCCCCGCCCTCATTTTCTCAAGCCCCGCCTCTTTTAGTAAACCCCGCCCTCATTTTCCCCAAGCCCCGCCCCCTTTTTCCAGGCCACGCCCTCGTTTTATCAAGCCCCGCCCCTTTTCCTAAGCCCCGCCCTTTTCTTAAGCCCCGCCCCTTTTCCCCAGGCCCCGCCCCCAGGCGGGGGGGGCGGGGGGGGCAAAGGGCGCGCGGCAGGAGGGGGAGGGGAGCGACCGCTAATTAGTGAGTTGGGGTTAATTAGGGCGGGAATTAGCGGGGGCCGGGGGGTGGTTAAGGGGGTTTGGGAGGGTAATTAAGGGGGGAGGGGTTAATTAGGGGGGTTTGGACGTTAATTAGGGGGGATTGGGGGTTAATTAAGAGGATTTGGGGGTTAATTAGGGGGGATTGGGGGTTAATTAAGGGGGGTTGGGGATGGCAAAGGGGGTTTGGGGGGTAATTAAGGGAGGCGGGGTTAATTGGGGGGGATTGGGGGTTAATTAGTGGGGATTGGGGGTTAATTAAGGGGGGTTGGGGATGGCAAAGGGGGTTTGGGGGGTAATTAAGGGGGGCGGGGTTAATTAGAGGGGATTGTGGGATAAATAGGGGGGATTGGGAGATAATTAAGGCAGGTTTAGGGTTAATCAAGGGGGTTTAGGGAGTTAATTAGGGGGGTTTGGGGGTTAATTAGAGGGGTTGGGAGTTAATTAAGGACGTTTGTGGGTTAATTAAGGGGGTTTGGGGGTTAGTTAAGGGGGCTTAGGGGGTTAATTGGGGCCTTTGAGGGTTAATTAAGGGGGTTACGGGTTAATTAGGGGGGTTTAGGGGTTAAGGAAGATTGGGGGTTAATTGGGAGGTTGGGGGAGTTAATTAATGGATTTGGAAGTTAATTAAGTGGTTTAGAGGGTTAATTAAGGGGGTTTAGGGGGTTAATTGGAGGAATTGGCGAGTTAATTAAGGCGATTTTAGGGGTTAATTAGGGGTTTGGGGTTAATTAGGGGGATTGGAAGATAATTAAGGGGGTTTAGGGGGTTAATTAAGGGCGTTTAGGGTTAATTGGGGGGGATTGGGGGTTAATTAAGGGGGTTTACGGGGTTAATTAGGGGGATTAGGGTTAATTAGGGCGGTTTAGAGGGTTAATTGGGGGGGTTGGGGGTTAATTGGGGAGCTGGGGGTTAATTAGCGCTAATTAGCGTTAATTGGCTGCCCCAGGCCATGGAGGAGCAGCCGCGGACTCGGCGCGTCGGAATCCTGGGATACGGAGAGCTCGGTACTGGGAGGACTGGTTTATACTGGGACAAACTGGGAGGGACTGGGAGGGACTGGGGGATACTGGGATGGGACTGGGATGGGACTGGGATAAACTGGGAGGGAACTGGGAGGGACTGGGATGAACTGGGAGGGACTGGGGGATACTGGGATGGGACTGGGATGGGACTGGGAGGGACTGGGATGAACTGGGAGGGAACTGGGATAAACTGGGAGGGAACTGGGAGGGATCTGGAGTATACTGGGATGAACTGGGATGAACTGGGAAGGGACACCGGGGACACTGGGAGGGACTGGGATAAACTGGGAGAGAACTGGGAGAGAACTGGAGTATACTGGGATAAACTGGGATGGACTGGGGGGAACTGGGGGACACTGGGGGGAACTGGGATAAACTGGGGGAGGTGGCAGGAGGGGACAGGGCTGTGACAGGGGAGGTGACAGGAGGTGACAGTGACAGTTGTCCCCAGGGCAGTTCCTGGTGGCGCAGCTCCTGTCCCTCGGGCTGTCCCTGTGTCACAGGAGGTGACAGGAGGTGACAGGGCTGTCCCAGGGGAGGTGACAGGAGGTGACAGGAGGTGACAGGAGGTGACAGGAGGTGACAGTGACAATTGTCCCCAGGGCAGTTCCTGGTGGCGCAGCTCCTGTCCCTCGGGCCGTCCCTCGGGCTGTCCCTGTGTCACAGGAGGGGACAGGCGGTGACAGGAGGTGACAGGAGGTGACAGGAGGTGACAGTGACAATTGTCCCCAGGGCAGTTCCTGGTGGCGCAGCTCCTGTCCCTCGGGCCGTCCCTCGGGCTGTCGCTCGCCTTTGTCTGGGCTCGCCGCCAGGAGGCGCTGCAGGCGCTGCCCCCGCACCTGCGCCTGGCGGACCTGCGGCAGCTGCCGAGCACGTGAGGGACCCAGAACTGCCCGGAGTCACCCCAAAAACGGCCCCGAAACTGCCCGGAGTCACCCCAAAAACTGCCCGGAGTCACCCCAAAAACTGCCCGGAGTCACCCCAAAAACGGCCCCAAAACTACCCGGAGTCACCCCAAAAACGGCCCCAAATTCACTCCAAAAACCTCCCCAAAACTGCCCGGAGTCACCCCAAAAACGGCCCAAAAACTGCCCGGAGTCACCCCAAAAACGGCCCCAAATTCACTCCAAAAACCTCCCCAAAAACTGCCCGGAGTCACCCCAAAAACGGCCCCAGAACTGCCCGGAGTCACCCCAAAAACTGTCCCCAAAATTGCCCGGCGTCACCCCAAAAACGGCCCCAAAACTGCCCGGAGTCACCCCAAAAACGGCCCCGAAACTGCCCGGAGTCACCCCAAAAACGGCCCCAAATTCACTCCAAAAACCTCCCCAAAAACTGCCCGGAGTCACCCCAAAAACGGCCCCAGAACTGCCCGGAGTCACCCCAAAAACGGCCCCAAAACTGCCCGGCGTCACCCCAAAAACGGCCCCAAATTCACTCCAAAAACGGCCCCAGAACTGCCCCGGAGTCACCCCAAAAACGGCCCCAGAACTGCCCGGAGTCACCCCAAAAACGGCCCCAAAACTGCCCGGAGTCACCCCAAAAACGGCCCCAGAACTGCCCGGAGTCACCCCAAAAACGGCCCCAGAACTGCCCGGAGTCACCCCAAAAACGGCCCCAAATTCACCCCAAAAATGTCACCAAATTCACTACAAAAACGGCCCCGAAAACTGCAAAGAGTCACCTCAAAAATGTCCCCAAAACTGCCCGGAGTCACCCCAAAAACAGCCCCAAATTCACCCAAAAAATGTCACCAAATTCACCCAAAAAAACCTCCCCAAAAATGTCCCGAAATTCACCCCAAAAACGACCCCAAAACTGCCCGGAGTCACCCCAAAAACGGCCCCAAAAACTGCCCAGAGTCACCTCAAAAATGTCCCCGAAAACTGCCCGGAGTCACCCCAAAAAACAGCCCCAAAACTGCCCCGGAGTCACCCCAAAAACTTCCCCAAAAACTGCCCGGAGTCACCCCAAAAACGGCCCCAAATTCACTCCAAAAACCTCCCCAAAAACTGCCCGGAGTCACCCCAAAAACTTCCCCAAAACTGCCCGGAGTCACCCCAAAAACGGCCCCAAATTCACTCTAAAAACGGCCCCAGAACTGCCCCGGAGTAACCCCAAAAACGGCTCCAAAACTGCCCGGAGTCACCCCAAAAACCTCCACAAAACTGCCCGTAGTCACCCCAAAAACGGCCCCAAAAACTGCCCGGAGTCACCCCAAAAACGGCCCCAGAACTGCCCGGAGTCACCCCAAAAACGGCCCCAAAACTACCCCGGAGTCACCCCAAAAATGTCCCCAAATTCACCCCAAAAACCTCCCCAGAATATCCCAAATTCACCCCAAAAATATCCCAAAACACCTGAAAAAACCCCAGAATGTCCCAATGTCCCCAAATGTCCCCAAATGTCCCCAATGTCCCGATGTCCCCAATGTCCCCAATCCCCCCGATGTCCCCAATGTCCCCAATGTCCCCGATGTCCCCAATCCCCCCAATGTCCCCCAATGTCCCCAATGTCCCCAATGTCCCCAATGTCCCCAATGTCCCAATGTCCCCAATGTCCCCAATCCCCCCGATGTCCCCAATGTCCCCAATGTCCCCGATGTCCCCGGTGTCCCCAGGGGGGTGGCGCTGGTGGTGGAGGTGGCCCACCCGTGCGTGGTGCAGGAGCACGGCGAGGACATCCTGGGACACGCCGACCTCATGGTGACACCGCGGGGACACCGCGCGGCTGGCCCGTGTCCCCAGGGCCCAACCGTGTCCCCGTGTCCCCAACCGTATCCCCAATGTCCCCAAATCCTCCCGAGGTCCCCAGTGTCCCCAACCCCCCCAATGTCCCCAACCCCCCCGATGTCCCCAATGTCCCCAATGTCCCCAACCCCCCCAATGTCCCCAATGTCCCCATTCTCCCCAATGTCCCCAATCCCCCCGATGTCCCCAATTCCCCCAATATCCCCAATGTCCCAAATGTCCCCAACGTCCCCGATGTCCCCAATCCCCCAATGTCCCCAATGTCCCCAATGTCCCCCAATGTCCCCAAACCCCCAATGTCCCAATTTCCCCCATGTCCCCAAACCCCCCCAATCCCCCCAAATGTCCCCCAATGTCCCCAACCCCCCCAATGTCCCCAACCCCCCCAATGTCCCCATTCTCCCCAAAGTCTCCACTGTCCCCAAGCCCCCAATGTCCCCAGTGTCCCAAATATCCCCAATGCCCCCAATCCCCCCGATGTCCCCAAATGTTCCCAATGTCCCAAATGTCCCCCAATGTCCCCAATGTCCCCAACCCCCTCAGTGTCCCCAATGTCCCAAGTGTCCCCACTGTCCCCAACCCCCCAATGTCCCCAATGTCCCCAATGTCCCCAACCCCCCCAATGTCCCCAACGCCCCCGATGTCCCCAATGTCCCCGTTGGTGTCCCCAGCTGGGCTCCCCGACGGCGCTGGCGGACGCCGGCACCGAGCAGCGGCTGCGGGCGGCGGCGGCGCGCGGGGGCCACACCCTGTACGTGCCCCGGGGGGCGCTCTGGGGCTGCGAGGACATCGCCAGGATGGACAGCGCGGGGACACTGCAGGTGACAGCAACGGGGACATCGGGGACACTGGGGACAATGGGGGGATTGGGGACAATGGGGACATTGGGGACATTGGGGGGGCTGGGGACACTGGGGACATGGGGGACATTGGGGGGATTGGGGACACTGGGGACATTGGGGACATTGGGGCAATGGAGACATTGGGGACATTGGGGGGGTTGGGGACATTGGGGACATCGGGGGGGATTGGGGACATTGGGGACATTGGGGGGTTTGGGGACATTGGGGCAATGGGGACATTGGGGGCAATGGGGACACTGGGGACATTGGGGACATCGCCAGGTTGGACAGCACGGGGACACTGCAGGTGACAGCAACGGGGACAACGGGGACATTGGGGACATTGGGGGGGTTGGGGACATTGGGGACACTGGGGGGGATTGGGGACATTGGGGACACTGGGGGGATTGGGGACATTGGGGACATGGGAGACAATAAGGGGGTTGGGGACATTGGGGACACTCAGGGACATTGGGGGAAATAGGGGGGTTGGGGACATTGGGGACATTGGGGACAATGGGGACATTGGGGGATTGGGGACATTGGGGACACTCAGGGGGATTGGGGACACTGGGGACAGTGGGGACATCACCAGGATGGACCGCGCGGGGACACTGCAGGTGACAAGTGATGGGGACACTGCTAGGGACAATGGGGACACTGGGGCCATTGGGGACAGTCCCTGACCTTGTCACAGCTGTCCCCTCTCTGTCCCCTCCCTGTCCCCATGTCCAGCTGTCCCCCGGCCTTGGGGACAATTCCTGCCCTTGGGGACAGAGTTTGGGGACAATGTCCTGCCTTTGGGGACACGCCCTGGCCCCAGGTGTCCCCTGGCTGTGTCCCGCTGTCCCCATGTCCCCGTGTCCCCAGAGGCGACAATGACCGTGTCCCCTGGGTGTCCCAGAGGTGACAATGATGGTGTCCCTGTGTCCCCAAGGTGACAATGACCGTGTCCCTGTGTCCCCAAGGTGGCAATGTCCATGTCCTCTGGGTGTCCCCTGAGGTGACAATGACTGTGTCCCTTGACCATGTCCCCTGGATGTCCCAGAGGTGACAATGTCCATGTCCCCGTGTCCCTGCTGGTGTCCCCGTGTCCCAGAGGTGATAGTGACAGTGTCCCCGTGTCCCTGTTGGTGTCCCCGTGTCCCCAAGGTGACCCTGTCCGTGTCCCCGTGCCGCAGGCGCTGACGGTGACAATGACTCTGTCAATGTCCCCGTGTCCCCGTGTCCCCAGAGGTGACACCATCCCTGTGTCCCCAAGGTGACAATGTCCATGTCCCCATGTCCATGATGGTGTCCCCAAGGTGACAATGTCCATGTCCCAGTGTCCCTGATGGTGTCCCTGTGTCCCCAGAGGTGACAATGAGCGTGTCCCAGTGTCCCCAGAGGTGACACTGTCCCCATGTCCCCATGTCCCCAAGGTGACAATGACCGTGTCCCTGTGTCCCTGTGTCCCCATGTCCCAGAGGTGACAATGTCCATGTCCCCTGGGTGTCCCAGAGGTGACAATGACAGTGTCCCTATGTCCCCAAGGTGACAGTGACCATGTCCCCGTGTCCCAGAGGTGACAGTGACAATGTCCCCGTGCCGCAGGCACTGACGGTGACGATGACAGTGTCCCCATGTCCCCAAGGTGGCAATGTCCATGTCCCCGTGTCCCTGTCGGTGCCCCCGTGTCCCTGAGGTGACAGTGACATTGTCCCCATGTCCCCGAGGTGACAGTGACATTGTCCCCGTGCCGCAGGCGCTGACGGTGACGATGACCAAGGCCGCGGGCAGTTTCCGCGCCCGGGGCTGGCTGTCCCCAAGGTGACAGTGACCATGTCCCCATGTCCCAGAGGTGACAGTGACCATGTCCCCATGTCCCAGAGGTGACAGTGACATTGTCCCCATGTCCCCGAGGTGACAGTGACCATGTCCCCATGTCCCCGAGGTGACAGTGACATTGTCCCCGTGCCACAGGCGCTGACGGTGACGATGACAGTGTCCCCATGTCCCCAAGGTGACAATGTCCATGTCCCCGTGTCCCTGTCAGTGCCCCCGTGTCCCTGAGGTGACAGTGACATTGTCCCCATGTCCCAGAGGTGAGAGTGACAATGACCCCGTGTCCCCGAGGTGACAGTGACAATGACCCCGTGTCCCCGAGGTGACAGTGACCGTGTCCCCACATCCCTGAGGTGACAATGACAATGTCCCCGTGCCGCAGGCGCTGACGGTGACGATGACCAAGGCCGCGGGCAGTTTCCGCGCCCGGGGCTGGCTGTCCCCAAGGTGACAGTGACCATGTCCCCATGTCCCAGAGGTGACAGTGACATTGTCCCCATGTCCCAGAGGTGACAGTGACAATGACCTCGTGTCCCCAAGGTGACAGTGACCATGTCCCCATGTCCCAGAGGTGACAGTGACAATGACCCCGTGTCCCTGAGGTGACAGTGACATTGTCCCCATGTCCCAGAGGTGACAGTGACCATGTCCCCATGTCCCCGAGGTGACAGTGACAATGTCCCCGTGCCGCAGGCGCTGACGGTGACGATGACCAAGGCCGCGGGCAGTTTCCGCGCCCGGGGCTGGCTGTCCCCAAGGTGACAGTGACCATGTCCCCATGTCCCAGAGGTGACAGTGACAATGACCCCGTGTCCCTGAGGTGACAGTGACCATGTCCCCATGTCCCAGAGGTGACAGTGACAATGACCCCGTGTCCCCGAGGTGACAATGACCATGTCCCCATGTCCCCGAGGTGACAGTGACATTGTCCCCGTGCCGCAGGCGCTGACGGTGACGATGACCAAGGCCGCGGGCAGTTTCCGCGCCCGGGGCTGGCTGTCCCCGCGCGTGGCGGCCGCGGTGGCCTCGGGGACGAGGACGGTTCTGTACCGGGGTCCCCTGCGCCCGCTCTGCGCCCTCGTCCCCAACAACGTCAACGCCATGGCGGCCGCGGCCCTGGCGGCGCCGCGCCTCGGCTTCGACGGCGTCACCGCCTGCCTGGTGGCCGACCCCAGGTGGGCACCCGGGGACGGGGGGGGACACCGGGGTGGCACCTGTGGCACCTTCTGTGGCACTTGGGTGGCACCTGTGGCACCCCCGTGGCACCTCCTGTGTCACCGCTGTCACCTCCTGTGGCACCCGCTGTGGCACCTGTGTTGTGTGTGGCACCTGTGTCACCTTCTATGGCACCCGGGTGGCACCTGTGGCACCTTCTGTGGCACCTGTGGCACCTGTCACCTGGCTGTGGCACCTCCTGTGGCACCTGGGTGGCGCCTGTGTTGTGTGTGGCACCTGTGTCACCTTCTACGGCACCTGAGTGGCACTCGGGTGGCACCTGTGTCACCTCCTGTGGCACCTGGGTGGCACTTGGGTGGCACCTGTGTCACCTCCTGTGTCACCTGTGGCACCCCCTGTGACACCTGTGGCACCTGGGTTGCGTGTGGCTCCTCTGTCACCTCCTGTGGCACCTGAGTGGCACCTGTGTCACCTCCTGTGGCACCTGTGTCACCTCCTGTGTCACCCGTGTGGCACCTGTTTCACCTCCTGTGGCACCTGGGTGGCACCTGTCACCTGGCTGTGGCACCTCCTGTGGCACCACGTGGCACCTGTGTTGTGTGTGGCACCTGTGTCACCTTCTATGGCACCTGAGTGGCACCTGGGTGGCACCTGTGGCACCTCCTGTGTCACCGCTGTCACCTCCTGTGGCACCCGCTGTGGCGCCTGTGTTGTGTGTGGAACCTGTGTCACCTTCTATGGCACCTGGGTGGCACTTGGGTGGTGCCTGTGTCACCTCCTGTGGCACCTGGGTGGCACCTGTGGCACCCCCTGTGACACCTGTGGCACCTGGGTTGCATGTGGCTCCTCTGTCACCTCCTGTGGCACCTGGGTGGCACCTGTGTCACCTCCTGTGGCACCTGTGTCACCTCCTGTGGCACCTGGGTGGCACCTGTGTCACCTCCTGTGGCACCTGTGTCACCTGGGTGGCACCTGTGGCATCCCCTGTGTCACCTGTGTCGTGTGTGGCACCTCCTGTGGCATGTGGGTGGCACCTGTGGCACCTCCTGTGTGACGTGTGTCACCTCCTGTGACACCTGGATCACCTGAGTGGCACTTGGGTGGCACCTGTGTCACCTCCTGTGGCACCTGAGTGGCACATGGGTGGCACCTGTGCTGTGTGTGTCACCTCCCTGTCCTTCCAGTGCCACCCCCAATGTCCCCCCAGTGTCCCCTCAGTGTCCCTGTCCCTGCAGTGTCCCTGTCCTTGTCCCCGCAGTGTCCCCAATGTCCCCTCAGTGTCACTGTCACTGTCCCCAGTGTCCCCTCAGTGTCCCCAATGTCCCCTCAGTGTCCCTGTCCCTGTCCCCGCAGTGTCCCCGACTGCCACCTCGTCACTGTGGATGTCCCCTCAGTGTCCCTGTCCCTGTCCCTGCAGTGTCCCCAATGTCCCCTCAGTGTCCCCAATGTCCCCTCAGTGTCACTGTCCCTGCAGTGTCCCTGTCCTTGTCCCCCCAGTGTCCCCAATGTCCCCTCAGTGTCACTGTCACTGTCCCCAATGTCCCCTCAGTGTCCCCAATGTCCCCTCAATGTCCCTGTCCCTGTCCCCGCAGTGTCCCCAATGTCCCCTCAGTGTCCCTGTCCCTGTCCCCGCAGTGTCCCCGACTGCCACCTCGTCACCGTGGATGTCCCCTCAGTGTCCCCAATGTCCCCTCAGTGTCCCTGTCCTTGTCCCCGCAGTGTCCCCAATGTCCCCTCAGTGTCCCCAATGTCCCCTCAATGTCCCTGTCCCTGTTCCCGCAGTGTCCCCAATGTCCCCTCAGTGTCACTGTCACTGTCCCCAGTGTCCCCTCAGTGTCTCCAATGTCCCCAATGTCCCCTCAGTGTCCCTGTCCTTGTCCCCTCAGTGTCCCCAATGTCCCCTCAGTGTCCCTGTCCTTGTCCCCGCAGTGTCCCCAATGTCCCCTCAGTGTCCCCTCAGTGTCCCTGTCCCTGTCCCCGCAGTGTCCCCAATGTCCCCTCAGTGTCCCCAGTGTCCCCTCAGTGTCCCTGTCCCTGTCCCCGCAGTGTCCCCAATGTCCCCTCAGTGTCCCCAGTGTCCCCTCAGTGTCCCTGTCCCTGTCCCCGCAGTGTCCCCAATGTCCCCTCAGTGTCCCTGTCTCCGCAGTGTCCCCGACTGCCACCTCGTCACCGTGGATGTCCCCTCAGGGTCCCCAATGTCCCTGTCCCTGTCCCTGTCGTATCCCCAATGTCCCCTCAGTGTCCCCAATGTCCCCTCAGTGTCCCTGTCCCTGTCCCCGCAGTGTCCCTGTCACTGTCCCAAATGTCCCTGTCATTGTCCCCGCAGTGTCCCCGACTGCCACCTCGTCACCGTGGATGTCACCGCTGTCCCTGTCCCTGTCCCCTCAGTGTCCCCAATGTCCCCTCAATGTCCCCAATGTCCCCTCCGTGTCCCTGTCATTGTCCCCACAGTGTCCCCGACTGCCACCTCGTCACTGTGGATGTCCCCGCAGTGTCCCCAATGTCCCCTCAGTGTCACTGTCACTGTCCCCAATGTCCCCAATGTCCCCTCAATGTCCCTGTCCCTGTCCCCGCAGTGTCCCCAATGTCCCTGTCCCTGTCCCCACAGTGTCCCCAATGTCCCTGTCCCTGCAGTGTCCCCAATGTCCCCTCAGTGTCCCCAATGTCCCTGTCATTGTCCCCGCAGTGTCCCCGACTGCCACCTCGTCACCGTGGATGTCACCGCTGTCCCCGAGGGTGGCCGCGCCCTCACCGTCACCAGCACCCGCCGCAACCCCGCCGAGCCCGGCCACGTCACGGGCAGCGCCACCCGCCACAGCTTCTGGAGCAGCGTGCTGGGTGTGGCCCTGTCCCCTGTGCCACCCCTGTGCCACCCCGGTGCCACCCCGGTGTCACCCCGGTGTCACCTCGGTGCCACCCGCGCCACCCCTCCACGTGTCGCTCATTTATCCCCTCCCCGCAGCCTGCACCGGGCACGGCGGCTGCCTCAAGCTCTGCTGAGGAAGGAGCGAGAGCGGAAACCCAGCGGGGACGCCGCGGGGACAAATTTTGTTGTCGCCAAATTTTGGGGACAATAAAATAAAATAAAAAAACCCGCCCGAGGCTGGCGGCGCCGGCGCCTTTCTTGTAATGGCGGCGGGGGAAAGCCGCGATCTGATTGGTGGAAACGCTGAGGGAGGGAGGGATTCTGGCTGCTGATTGGTGGGTGCTGGCGCGCGAAGCGTTAAGGGAGGAAGATCAAGGCGCTGATTGGATGGAGGAGGCGGCCGCGCTCTGATTGGTCGATGCGGCGCGGGGCATGACGGGAGTTGTAGTTCCGGCCCGCCATGGCGCCGGAGGAGGCGCCGGGTGAGGAGCGGGGGAGAGGCCGGGGCTGAATTTTGGGGGGTCCCGGGGGGTCCTGGGGGGGTTTGGGGGGCTCGAGGAGGTTTTGGGGGGGCAGGAGGGGATTTGGGGGGGAGGGAAGCGGAGGCCGCGGGAGGGGGGAAGGGCTGGGGAGGCCTGGGGGGGTTTGGGGGATTTTGGGAGGATTTTGGGGGATTTGGGGGGTCCTGAGGAGATTTTGGGGGGGGGGGGTCAGGGTGGTCTTGGGGTTTTGGGGGTGCTAGGAATTTTGGGAGGGGTCCTGAGGGGGATTTGGGGGTCCCGGGGTGATTTTGGGGGGGATTAGAAGGAATTTGGGGGACCTGGGAGGGATTTTGGGGGGTCCTGGGGGGAATTTGGGGGTGCCAGGAATTTGGGGAGGGGTCCTGGAGGTGATTTGAGGGGAATTTGGGGGGGGTCTCAGGGGTTTGGGGGGGGATTTTGGGGGTATTTGAGGGATTTTGGGGACCTTTGGGGGTGTCAGGAATTTGGGGAGGAGTCCTGGGGGGATTTGGAGGAATTTTGGGGGAATTTGGGGAGGGGTCTCGGGGTTATTTGAGAGAGTTTTGAGGGGAATTTGAGGAGGAGTCTTGGGGGAAATTTGGGGAGGGGTCTCAGTGATTTGGGGGAATTTGGGGAGGCGTGTCGGGGTGATTTGAGAGAATTTTGGGGGGAATTTGAGGGAATTTGGGGAGGGGTCTCAGGGTGAATTGGGATAATTTGGGGAGGGGTCTTGGGGGGAATTGGAGAGAATTTTGGGGGGAATTTGGGGAGGGGTCTCAGGGGTGATTTGGGGAGGGGTCTCAGGGTGACTTGAGGGAATTTTGGGGGAATTTGGGAGAATTTGGGGAGGGGTCTCAGGGTGATTTGGGGAGGGGTCTCAGGGTGATTCGGGGTAATTTGGGGAGGGGTCTCTGGGGGAATTTCAGGAGATTTGGGGAGGGGTCTCAGGGTAATTTGGGGAGGGGTCTCAGGGTGATTTGGGGGAATTTTGGGGGGAATTTTGGGGAATTTGGGGAGGGGTCCCTGGGGGAATTTCAGGAGATTTGGGGAGGGGTCTCGGGGTGATTCAGGGTAATTTGGGGAGGGGTCTCGGGGTGATTCGGGGTAATTTGAGGAGGGGTCTCAGGGGTGATTTGAGGGAATTTGGGGAGGGGTCTCGTGGGTTATTTGAGAGAATTTTGGGGGGAATTTGGGGAGGGGTCTCAGGTTGATTTGAGAGGATTTTGGGGGGAATTTGAGGGAATTTGGGGAGGGGTCTCAGGGTGATTTGGGGGAATTTTGGGGAGTTTGGGGAGGGGTCCTGGGGGGAATTTCAGGAGATTTGGGGAGGGGTCTTGGGGTAATTTGAGGAGGGGTCTCAGGGGTGATTTGCGGAGGGGTCTCAGGGTAATTTGGGGAGGGGTCTCCCCAAACTCGGGGGTCCCACGCTCACCCTTTCCCCCCCTCCCCTCTCCCTGCAGCCCCCCAGGCGGATTTGGGGGGGCTCTCCCCAGATTTGGGGGGGGTCTCCCCGGATTTGGGGGGGGTCTCCCCGGATTTGGGGGCGGTCTTCTCGGATTTGGGGGGGGTCCTGGCCGCATTTGGGTCTGGGGTCCCGGCGGAGCCGTACCACGAGCGGCAGCGCCGGCAGCTCTGCGCCCTGCACGCCCTCAACAACCTCCTGCAGCGGCCCTGGCTCAGCCAGGCCTCGGCCGACCGCATCTGCCAGCGGTGAGACCCCAGACCCAATTCGGGGAACCGCCCCCGGACCCCAGACCCAATTCGGGGAGGGGTCTCAGGGGGGTTTGGGGCGGTTTTGGGGGGGTTTGGGGCTGCTTTGAGGGTGCTGGGAAGGGTTCCTGAATTTGGGGAGGGGTCTCAGGGGAGTTCCCGAATTTGGGGAGGGGTCCTAAGGGTGTGGGGAGGGGTCTTGGTGGGGTTTTCTGAATTTGGGGAGGGGTCTCAGGGGGTTTTGGGGGGGTTTGGGGCTGGTTTGAGGGCGCTGGGAAGGGTTCCTGAATTTGGGGAGGGGTCTCAGGGGAGTTCCCGAATTTGGGGAGGGGTCCCATGGGGGTTCCCGAATTTGGGGAGGGGTCCCAAGGGTGTGGGGAGGGGTCTTGGTGGGGTTTTCTGAATTTGGGGAGGGGTCTCAGGGGGTTTTGGGGGGGTTTGGGGCTGGTTTGAGGGCGCTGGGAAGGGTTCCTGAATTTGGGGAGGGGTCTCAGGAGGGTTCCTGAATTTGGGGAGGGGTCTCGAGGGTGTGGGGAGGGGTCTTGTTGGGTTTTCTGAATTTGGGGAGGGGTCTCGGGGGGGTTCCCGAATTTGGGGAGGGGTCCCAAGGGTGTGGGGAGGGGTCTTAGTGGCGTTCCCTGAATTTGGGGAGGGGTCTCAGGGGGTTTAGGGGGGGTTTGGGGCTGGTTTGAGGGTGCTGGGAAGGGTTCCTGAATTTGGGGAGGGGTCCCATGGGGGTTCCCGAATTTGAGGAGGGGTCCCAAGGGTGTGGGCAAAGGTCTTGGTGGCGTTCCCTGAATTTGGGGAGGGGTCCCAGGGGGGTTTGGGGGCTGTCAGAGGGGGCTTTGGGCAGTTTGGGGCTGGTTTGAGGGCGCTGGGAAGGGTTCCTGAATTTGGGGAGGGGTCTCGAGGGTGTGGGGAGGGGTCTTGGTGGGGTTTTCTGAATTTGGGGAGGGGTCTCGGGGGGCTTTCCGAATTTGGGGAGAGGTCCCAGGTCCCCTTGGGGGGTTCTAGAGGAGTTTCCTGAATTTGGGGAGGGGTCTCAGGGGCCTCAGGGCTGTGGGGAGGGGTCCCCAACAACCTCCTGCAGCGGCCCTGGCTCAGCCAGGCCTCGGCCGACCGCATCTGCCAGCGGTGAGACCCCAGACCCAATTCGGGGAACCGCCCCCGGACCCCAGACCCAATTCGGGGAGGGGTCTCAGGGGGGTTTGGGGCGGTTTTGGGGGGGTTTGGGGCTGCTTTGAGGGTGCTAGGAAGGGTTCCTGAATTTGGGGAGGGGTCTCAGGGGAGTTCCCGAATTTGGGGAGGGGTCCCATGGGGGGTTCCCGAATTTGGGGAGGGGTCCCAAGGGTGTGGGGAGGAGTCTTAGTGGGGTTTTCTGAATTTGGGGAGGGGTCTCAGGGGGTTTGGGGGGGGTTTGGGGCTGGTTTGAGTGCGCTGGGAAGGGTTCCTGAATTTGGGGAGGGGTCTCAGGAGGGTTCCTGAATTTGGGGAGGGGTCTCAAGGGTGTGGGGAGGGGTCTTAGTGGGGTTTTCTGAATTTGGGGAGGGGTCTCAGGGGGTTTTGGGGGGGTTTGGAGGACACTGGGAAGGGTTCCTCAATTTGGGGAGGGGTCTCTGGGGGTTAATTAATTAGGGGAAGGGTCTCTGTGCTAATTTGGGGAGGGGTCTCAGAGGAGTTCCTGAATTTGGGGAGGGGTCCCAAGGGTGTGGGGAGGGGTCTCGGTGGGATTCCTGAATTTGGGGTGGGGTCACATGGGGGGGTTAATTTGGGGAGGGGTCTCTGGGTTATTAATTTGGGGAGGGGTCTCAGTGCTAATTAGGGAAGGGGTCTCTGGGGGTTAATTAATTAGGGGAGGGGTCTCGGTGCTAATTTGGGGAGGGGTCTTGGGCTGTTAATTTGGGGAGGGGTGTCTGGGGGTTAACTAATTAGGGGAGGGGTCTTTGCTAATTTGGGGAGGGATCTCGGTGCTAATTTGGGGAGGGGTCTCTGGGGGTTAATTAGGGGAGGGGTCTCGGGCTGTTAATTTGGGGAGGGGTCTCTGTGCTAATTTGGGGAGGGGTCTCTGGGCTTTTCATAAATTTGGGGAGGGGTGTCTGGGGGTTAATTAATTAGGGGAGGGGTCTTTGCTAATTTGGGGAGGGGTCTGTGGGGGTTCATTAATTTGGGGAGGGGTCTCTGGGCTGTTCATTAATTAGGGGAGGGGTCTTTGCTAATTTGGGGAGGGGTCTCCAGGCTGGCCCCGCGCGCGCGGCCCAACCCCCACCGCAGCCCGCTGGGCACCGGCAATTACGACGTGAACGTGGTGATGGCGGCGCTGCGCTCGCTGGGGCTGGCGGCGCTCTGGTGGGACAAGCGGCGGTGAGACCCCAGACCCAGTTCAGGACAGACCCCAGACCCAAATTACCGATCCGGACTGAGACCCCAGACCCAATTCGGGAGCTCCCCGAGACCCCAGACCCAAATCCTGGAGCCTTCAAAGGCCCTCACCCCTCTTGAGAATCCTTCTTGTCACTCTGGTGGGGGTGGGAAAAACCGTGCTGAGACCCCTCCCCAAATTCGGGACAGAGCCTCAAGACCCCAGACCCAAATTCCGGACATCTTCCAGGACCCCAGAGCCAAATTTGGGCCCTCTCAGAGACCCCAGACCCAAATCCTGGAGCCTTCAAAGACCCCCACCCCTCTTGAGAATCCTTCTTGTCACTCTGGTGGGGTGGGACAAACAGCGCTGAGACCCCTCCCCAGATTCAGGATAGACCCCCGAGACCCCAGACCCAAATTCCAGACACCTTCCAGGACCCCAGAGCCAAATCTGGGCCCTCTCAGAGACCCCAGACCCAAATCCTGGACCCTTCACAGACCCCTGACCCCATTTAGCATCTCTCACATTTCTTCTTTCTCCTGTGGGGTTTTGGGACAAACAGCGCTGAGACCCCTCCCCAAATTTGGCACAGAGCCTCGAGACCCCAGACCCAAATTCCAGACCCTGCCTGAGACCCCAGACCCAAATTTGGGACCTCTTAGAGACCCCAGACCTAATTTAGGATCCCCCAACCCAGTTTGGGACCCCTGAGATTTCTTCTTTCTCCTTGGGTCTTGTGGGACAAAACATGGTGAGACCCCACCCCAAATTCGGGACACACCCCCGAGACCCCAGACCCAAATTCCAGACAGACCCCAGACCCAAATTACCAACCCCGACCGAGACCCCAGAGCCAAATCAGGACCCTCCCAAAGACCCCAGACCCCAATTCCACCCCCTCCAAACCCCGCCTGACCCCACTTGAGGCTATCCCAACCGCCATCACCCCCACTGCTATTAACCCCTAACGAAGGCCAATTAACGCGGGGTAATTAACCCGCAGCCCCCTGGAGCGGCTGGCGCTGCCGCACGTGCTGGGCCTGCTGCTGAACGTGCCCTCGCGGGTGGCGCTGGGCGCGCTGCGGCTGCCGCTGGCCCGCCCGCACTGGCTCTGCGTGCGCCGCCTCGGCCGCCTCTTCTACAACCTCGACTCCAAACTGCCCGCGCCCGCCGCCATCGGCCACGAGCCCCAGCTCAGGTGCCACCCCGGGGGGCGGGTGGCATCTGGGTGGCACTTGGGGACACTCGGGTGGCACCAGAGTAGCGCCCGGGGGCAGCTGGGGGCACCTGGGGGCACCTTGGTGGCACTTGGGGGTACCTTGGTAGCATCTGGGGACACCTGGCGGCATCTGGGTGGTATCTAGGGACACCTTGGTGGCATCTGGAGGCACTTGGGGACACCTGGGTGGCATCTGGGGACACCTGGCGACATCTGGGTGGTGTCTAGGGACACCTGGGGACTCATGGGTGGTGTCTAGGGACACCTTGGTGGCATCTGGAGGCACTTAGGGACACCTGGGTGGTATCTGGGGACACCTTGGTGGCGTATGAGGACACCTGGTAAAACTTAGGGACACCTGGGTGGCATCTAGGGACATCTGGGAGCACCTGGCTGGCACTTGGGGACATCTGGGTGGCACCTGGCTGGCACTTGGGGGTACCTTGGTAGCATCTGGGGACACCTGGCGGCATCTGGGTGGTATCTAGGGACACCTGGGTGGCATCTTAGGGTACCTTGGTGGCATCTGGGTCATCTGGGAGCACCTGGAGACACCTTGGGGACACCTGGGTGGCATCTGGGGACACCTGGGTGGCATCTGGGGACACTTGGGGACACGCGGCTGCCGCTGGCCCGCCCGCACTGGCTCTGCGTGCGCCGCCTCGGCCGCCTCTTCTACAACCTGGACTCCAAACTGCCCGCGCCCGCCGCCATCGGCCACGAGCCCCAGCTCAGGTGCCACCCCGGGGGGCGGGTGGCACTTGGGGACACCTGGGTGGCACCAGGGTAGCGCCTGGGGGCATCTGGAGACATCTGGAGGCACCTGGGGGCACCTTGGTGGCACTTGGGGGTACCTTGGTAGCATCTGGGGACACCTGGCGGCATCTGGGTGGTATCTAGGGACACCTTGGTGGCATCTGGAGGCACTTGGGGACACCTGGGTGGCACTTGGGGGTACCTTGGTAGCATCTGGGGACACCTGGCGGCATCCGGGTGTTTTCTAGGGACACGTGGGGACACCTGGGTGGCATCTTAGGGTACCTTGGTGGCATCTGGGGACATCTGGGAGCACCTGGAGACACCTTGGGGACACGAGGGTGGCATCTGGGGACACCTGGGTGGCATCTGGGGACACTTGGGGACACCTGCTTGGTGTCTAGGGACACCTTGATGGCATCTGGGGACACCTGGGTGGCATCTGGGAGGCACTTGGGGACACCTTGGTGGCATCTGGGGACACCTGGAGGCATCTGGGTGGTATCTGGGGACACCTGGGGACACCTTGGTGGCGTATGAGGACACCTGGGAAAACTTAGGGACACCTGGGTGGCATCTAGGGACATCTGGGAGCACCTGGCTGGCACTTGGGGACATCTGGGTGGCACTTGGGGACACCTTGGTGGCACCTGGTGGCATCTGGGTGGTGTCTAGGGACACCTTAGTGGCATCTAGGGACATCTGTGTGGCGTTTGGGGACATCTGGGAAAACTTAGGGACACCTGGAGGCACCTGGGTGGCACTTGGGGACACCTGGGTGGCATCTGGGTAGCGCCTGGGGAACACCTTGGTGGCATCTGGAGGCACTTGGGGACACCTGGGTGTCATCTGGGGACACTTGGGGATGCCTGAGGACACTTTGGTGGCAGCTGGGCCTACCTTGGTGGCACCTTGGGACACCTGGAGGCATCTGGGGACGCCTTGGTGGAATCTGGGAACATCTGGGAGCACCTGGAGACACCTTGGGGACACCTGGGTGGTGTCTAGGGACATCTGGAGGCACCTGGGTGGCACTTGGGGACACCTAGCTGGCATCTGGGGACACCTGGGTGGCACTTGGGGACACCTTGGTGGTGCTTAGGGACATCTGGGGACACCTTGGGGACATCTCAGGACACTTGTGTAGCACCTTGGGACCCCTGGTGGCATCTGGAGGCACTTGGGGACACCTGGGTGGTGTCTAGGGACATCTGCAGCACCTCGGTAGCACTTGGGGACACCTAGCTGGCATCTGGAGACACCTGGGTGGCACTTGGGGACACCTGGGGGTACCTTGGTGGCACTTGGGGATGCCTGGGGACATCTGGGTAGCGCCTGGGCACAGCTTGGTGGCATCTGGGGACACCTGGAGGTACCTGGGTGGCACTTGGGGACACCTGGGAAAACTTAGGGGCATCTGGGTGGTGTCTAGGGACACCTGGGGACACCTTGGTGGCACCTGGGGGCACCCAGGTGGCATTTGGGGACATCTGGGAGCACCGGGAGACACCTTGGGGACACCTGGGTGGTGTCTAGGGACACCTTGGTGGCATCTGGGGACACCTGGGGAACACCTTGGTGGCACCTGGGGGCACCCAGGTGGCATCTGGGGACATCTGAGAGCACCCAGAGACACCTTGGGGACACCTGGGTGGTGTCTAGGGACACCTTGGTGGCATCTGGGGACACCTGGGTGGCTTCACATCCGTCCCCAAGGGATTAAGAAGGAACCTGGGCAGCTCCGTGGGTGGCATCGTCACCTCCTTGTCACCTCATCGTTGTCCCCTCCTGTCCCCAGGGAGTTCCTGCGGGAGGCGCTGGCCCCGGCCACCTCGGAGCTGCTCCTGGTGGTGGCACCGGAGGTGGAGCAGCAGGGGACGTGGCTGAGGCCCGAGTGACACCGCGGGGGACGCCCGGTGGCACCTCCGAGGTGGCGTCACCTGAGGCGGCGCCGCTGCCACCTCAGAAAACCCAAAAAACGCCGATTTTGGGGGTTTTTTGGGGGGATTTGGGGGTTTGGCTGAGGGGGTGGGTGGGGTTGGTGGCACTTGGGGACATCTGGGTGGCACTTTGAGACACCTGGGGACATCTGGGGGCACTTGGGTGGCACTTTGGGGCACCTCGGGGCACCTGGGTGGCATCTGGGGACACTTGGGGACACCTGGGTGGCACTTAGGGACATCTGAAGGTACCTGGGTGGCATCTGGGGACACCCGGGTGGCATCCAGGTGGCACTTGGGGACATCTGGGTGGCATCTGGGAACATCTGGTGACATCTGGAGGTGCCTTGGTGGCATCTGGGGACACCTGGGTGGCATCCGGGTGGCACTTGGGGACATCTGGAGGTACCTGGGTGGCATCCGGGTGGCACCTGGGGACATCTGGGTGGCATCTGGGGACACCTGGTGGCATCTGGAGGTGCCTTGGTGGCATCTGGTGGCACTTGGGGACACCTTGGTGGCACCTGGGTGGCTTCAAACCCCCCCAAAGGATTAAAAACGAACCTGGGCAGCTCCGTGGCTTTGTGCTTGCAGCAAAATCCCCAAATTTCACCCCAAAATCCCCTTAATTTCACCCAAAATCTGGGAATTTCACCCCAAATTCCCCAATTTCACCCCAAAACTATCCAAATTTCATCCCAATTCCCTGCATGTCACCCCAAAATCCCCAAATTTCACCTCAAAATCCCCCGATTTCACGCCAAATTCCTGACTCTCGCCCCAAAAATCTGTGAATTTCACCCAAAATTCCCCAATTTCACCCCAAATCCCGGAATTTTAACCCAAAAATATTGGAATGCCAACTCAAAATCCCCCAATTTCACCCCAAAGTCCCCAAATTTCGACCCAAATCCCTGAATTTCACCCCAAAATCCCCAAATGTCACCCCAGAACATTGATTTTGCCCAAAATTCACAATTTTTTGCACTCAAATCCGTGAATTTCACCCCAGATCCTCAAATTTCACCCAAAATCCCTCAATTTCACCCTAAATTCCCCAAATTTCATCCCAAAACCATTAATTTTGTCAAAAATTCACAATTTTGCACCCAAGTCCCCAAATTTCACCCCAAAATCCCCAAATTTTACCACAAAATGGCCAAATTTCAGCCCATATCCTCCAATTTCACCTCAAAATCTCCAAATTCTACAAAAAACCCAAAGTTCGCCCCAAATCCCTGAATTTCACCCTAAATTCCCCGAATTTCATCCCAAATCCATTAATTTTGCCCCAAATCTCAATTTTTGCACCCAAATCCTCAAATTTCACCCTAAAATGGCCAAATTCCAGCCCAAATCATCGAATTTCACCCCAAAATATCCACATTTCATCCAAAAATCCCCAAATTTCCACCCCAAATCCTCAATTTTTGCACCCAAATGGCTGAATTTCACCCCAAAATCTCCACATTTCACCCCAAAAATCTAAATTCCGCCCCAAAAACCCCTGAATTTCACCCCAAATCCCCGAATTTTAACCCAAAAATATCCAAATTTCACCTCAAAACCCCCAAATTTCCTGAGTTTCACCCCAAAATGGCCAAATTCCAGCCCAAATCCTCAATTTTCACCCCCAAATCTTCAAATTCCGCGTCAAAACCCCCGAATTTTACGCCCAAATTTCCTGAATTTTCACCAAAATTCCAGAATTTCACCCCAAAATCCCCAAAATTTCCTTCCCACAAAGAAAGGCGGGAAATTTGAGGCGGAGGGCGGGATCACCCCAAATTCGCGCTCTGATTGGCTCTTCTTTGTGATTGACACCTTCTCCGTGCCCGCGCAGCCAATCAGCGCGCAGAACGCGGCTTCGGTGCAAAATCATCGAAATTCCGCCCGAAATCCCCGAGTTTTGCCCCAAAATCTCCTCAATTCGCCCTCAGATTCCCGAATTCCGCCCTAAAATCCCCGAATTTTCCCCAAAATTCACGAATTCCACCCCCAAATCCCCGAAATTTTTTCCTCCCCACAGCGCCCAGAGCGAGTGGCGCGAAATCTGAGGGGGAGGGCGGAACCAAGCCAAACCCGGTCTCTGATTGGCTGTGCGCTTTGATTGACAGGCCAGCTGGGCGGGTTTAGCCAATCAGCGCGCGTTTCGAGCGCTCTGCTGGCGCGGGCGCCGCGCTGCTCGCGCCGCTCCCTGGTGGTCTAGTGGTCAGGATTCGGCGCTCTCACCGCCGCGGCCCGGGTTCGATTCCCGGTCAGGGAATAACTTCATTTTTCATTTATTTGATTTCTTTTTAATTGATTTTCCTCGCTTATTTCCGCTTCCGCTGGCGGAATCCTCCGTTTGATTCCCCCCCCTTACCTCTCCCCGCGTTTAAAAATAATTTATTCAATTAAAAATAAATAAAAATAAGGGGGGGAAATGCGGAAAATATCGGCGATTGTGTCGCGACAGAGCGGAGGCACCGCTGGGATTCGAACCCAGGATCTCCTGTTTACTAGACAGGCGCTTTAACCAACTAAGCCACGGCGCCGCGCGCTCCTGGCGCCGCTCCGGCATCAAAAACCGGCCCAGCCCCTCCCCAAAAATCGGAAATTCCAAAAATCCTGAATTTCCATCTCCCAAAAATGGGAAATCCCAAGAATACCGAATTTCCCCTCCCCAAAAATCGGAAATACCAAAAATCCTGAATTTCCCTTCCCCAAAAATCGGAAATCCCAAAAATACCGAATTTCCCTTCCCCAAAAATGGGAAATCCCAAAAATACCGAATTTCCCTTCCCCAAAAATCGGAAATACCAAAATTCCCAAATTTCCATCTCCCAAAAATTGGAAATCCCAAAAATCCCGAATTTCCATCTCCCAAAATGCCAAAATTCCAAATTTCCATCTTCCAGGAAAGGGAAAATTCCAAAAATCCTGAATTTCCCCTCCCTAAAAATGGGAAATCCCAAAAATCCCAAATTTCCATCTCCCAAAAATCAGAAATCCCAAAAATACCGAATTTCCCTTCCCCAAAAATCGGAAATCCCAAAAATCCCAAATTTCCCCTCCCCAAAAATCAGAAATCCCAAAAATCCCGAATTTCCCCTCCCCAAAAATCGGAAATCCCAAAAATCCCAAATTTCCCTTCCCCAAAAATAGGAAACCCCAAAAATCCCGAATTTCCCCACCCCGAAAATGGGAAATACAAAAAATCCCAAATTTCCCTTCCCCAAAAATCGGAAATCCCAAAAATCCCAAATTTCCATCTCCCAAAAATCCGAAATTCCAAAAATCCTGAATTTCGCCTCCCCAAAAATGGGAAATCCCAAAAATACCGAATTTCCATCTCCCAAAATGCCAAAATCCCAAATTTCCATCTTCCAGGAAAGGGAAAATTCCAAAAATCCTGAATTTCCCCTCCCTAAAAATGGGAAATCCCAAAAATCCCAAATTTCCATCTCCCAAAAATCAGAAATCCCAAAAATACCGAATTTCCTTTCCCCAAAAATCAGAAATCCCAAAAATCGAAAATCCCAAAAATACCGAATTTCCCTTCCCAAAAATTGGAAATCCCAAAAATACCGAATTTCCCTTCCCCAAAAATGAGAAATACCAAAAATACCGAATTTCCCTTCCCCAAAAATGGGAAATCCCAAAAATTCCGAATTTCCTTTCCCAAAAATGGGAAATCCCAAAAATCCCGAATTTCCATCTCCCAAAAATGGGAAATCCCAAAAATACCGAATTTCCCTTCCCTAAAAATGGGAAATCCCAAAAATCCCGAATTTCCCTTCCCCAAAAATCGGAAATCCCAAAAATACCGAATTTCCCCTCCCCAAAAATTGGAAATCCCAAAAATCCCGAATTTCCCTTCCCCAAAAATGGGAAATACCAAAAATCCCGAATTTCCATCTCCCAAAAATGGGAAATTCCAAAAAATCCCGAATTTCCCTTCCCCAAAAATCGGAAATCCCAAAAATACCGAATTTCCCCTCCCCAAAAATTGGAAATCCCAAAAATCCCAAATTTCCCCTCCCCGAAAATGGGAAATCCCAAAATTCCCGAATTTCCATCTCCCAAAATGCCAAAATCCCAAATTTCCATCTTCCAGGAAAGGGAAAATTCCAAAAATCCCGAATTTCCATCTCCCAAAAATGGGAAATCCCAAAAATCCCAAATTTCCCTTCCCAAAAAGGGGAAATCTCCAAATTTCACCCCAAAATTCCCAATTTTCACCCCAAACCCTAAAATTCAATCCCAAAATCTCCAAATTTCACCCCAAAATGTTCCATTTTCACCCCAAATTTTCACATTTTTACCCCAAAATTCCCAATTTTCACCCCAAAAATCTCCATATTTCAGCCCAATTCCTCAATTTTCCACCCCAAATTTTTCCATTTTCACCCCGAAATTCCCAAATTCCAGCCCAAATTCTCAAATTTCAGCCCAAAAATCTCCGAATTTTACCCCCAAATCCCCAAATTCCACCCCAAAAAATTGGGATAAAACCCAGAAAATTGGGGAAAAAACCGAAAAAATTGGATTAAAAAGAGGAAAATATGAAAAAAAAAAAAAAAAAAGGAAAAATTTGGGATAAAAAGGAGAAAAATGGGGGGAAATAAAAATAATTTGGGATAAAAAAGAGAAAATTTGGGGGGAAAAGGACAAAATTGGGATAAAAAAGAGAAAATTGGTAAAAAATAAAATTGGGGAAAAAAAAGAGAAAATTGGAAAAAAGTTTGGGATAAAAAAGAGAAAATTTGGGATAAATTCCGGCTAAAAAAGAGAAATTTGGATAAATTTGGTCTAAAAAAGAGAAATTTGGCTTAAAAAGATACATTTTGGATAAATTTGGGCTAAAAAGAGAAAAATTTGGCTAAATTTGGGCTAAAAAAGAGAAATTTGGGGAAAATTTGGGTTAAAAAAGAAAATTTGGGATAAATTTGGGCTAAAAAAGAAAATTTGGGATAAATTTGGGTAAATTTGGGCTAAAAAATGAAAATTTGGGATAAATTTGGGTTAAAAAGAGAAAATTTTGGATAAATTTGGGCTAAAAAAGAGAAATTTGGGGTAAATTTGGGATAAATTTGGGATAAATTTGGGCTAAAAAAGAGAAATTTGGATAAATTTGGGCTAAAAAAGAAAATTTGGGTTAAAAAGGAGAAAATTTGGGATAAATTTGGATAAATTTGGGGTAAAAAAGAGGAAATTTGGGGTAAATTTGGGATAAATTTAGACTAAAAAAGACAAAAATTTGGGCTAAATTTGGGCTAAAAAAGAGAAAATTTGGGATAAATTTGGGATAAATTTGGGTAAATTTGGGATTAACAAATAAAATTTGTGATAAATGTAGGATAAATTTGGGATTAAAAAAGCGAAAATTTGGGTAGATTTGGGCTAAAAAAGCGGATTTTGGCCCCGATCCTCCCGGGCCGGGATTCGAACCCGCAGCCCCCGCAGACCCGCCCTGGCCCCGCCCTCAACATGGCCCCGCCCCTTTCTGACCCCGCCCCCCGCTGGCCACGCCCCCTTGAGCAGCCTATGGGCGCGGGGCGCGGCCGCGCAGCCGCGGACGAGGTGGCCGAGTGGTTAAGGCGATGGACTGCTAATCCATTGTGCTCTGCACGCGTGGGTTCGAATCCCACCCTCGTCGGGAGGAGCCTTTTGGGTGAAAATCCGACATTTTCTGCTTCTCTGGGGTGATCCCAAAGCCCGGAACCCCCCGAGGGGATTTTTTGGGGTGAAAACCACCAAAATTCCCTTTTTTTTTTGCTCTTCCATTGTGCTCTGCACGTCTGGGTTCCAATCCCACCCTGGTCGGGAAGAGATTTTTGGGAGGAAAAACCCGAAACTCTGCTTTATAACGGAAAAAATCGCAATTTTGGGGGTGAAATCCGCAACTTCGGGGTTCCTTCCCCGATTTTTGGGTGAAATCCCCGATTTTTGGGTGAAATTCCTCATTTTCGGGTTCAACCCTGTATTTTTGGGATCAAATCCCCGATTTTGGGGGTTAAAACTCTGATTTTTGGGATTCATGCTCCGAATTTGGGGGGAAAATGCACAATTTTTGGGATTCAATCCCCGATTTCTGGGATCAAATCCCCGATTTTTGGGGTTAAAACTCCGATTTTTGGGGTTCATGCTCCGATTTTTCAGGTTCAATCCCCGATTTTTGGGGTCCAATCCTCGATTTTTGGGGTGATCCCAAACCCTCCAATCCCACCCTCATCGCGAGCCAATTTTGGGGGTAAAAAACCAAAATTCCCGATTTTTGGGGTGATCCCAAATCCTGCAATCCCCGGAGACGATTTCTGGGGTGAAATCCCTGATTTTTGGGGTTCAATCCCCGATTTTCGGGGAGAAATTCCCAATTTTTGGGGAAAAATTCCCAACTTTCGGATTTCAAGCCTCGATTTTGGGGGTTCAGTTCCTGATTTTTGGGTGAAATCCAACATTTTTTTGGTTCAATCCCCGATTTTTGGGGTGATCCCAAACCCTCCAACCCCACCCTTGTCAGGAAGAGACTTTTGGGGGGAAAAACTGGAAATTCCCCATTTTTGGCGAAAAAATCCTAATTTTGGGGCTGAAATCCCCGATTTTTGGGGGAAAATTCCCAATTTTGGGGGTGAAATCCCCAATTTTTGGGGGAAAAATTCCCAATTTTGGGGGTGTAATCCCCAATTTTTGGGGGAAAATTCCCAATTTTGGGGGTGAAATCCCCAATTTTTGGGGAAAATTCCCCCAAAATTCCCAAAAAAATCCCCATGGGGACCCCAAAGTCCCCACTGACCCCATAGGGACCCCCACGGAGCTGGACCCCCCTACCCACCCTCACAGAGACCCCGTGAGGAACGTCTCCATCCATGGTGGCCCACCTTGGCTCCTCCTGGCCCATGATGGTCCACGGCCATCCATGATGACACGCGTTGACATGTTGACCCTGTAGATCCACGGTTCATCCCTTGTGGTCCATCACCATCCATGTTCACTCTTCGTGGTCCATCTCCATCCATGTTGGCCCACCTTGACTCCTCTTGGTCCATCTTGATCCATCTCCATCCCTGTGGACCCACATTGACTCGTTGACCCCTGTCCACCCATGGTGATCCATGTCCATTCCTTGTGGTCCATCTCCATCCATGATGGCCCACACTGACTCCTCTTGGCCAATGATGACCCTCATCCATCCATATGAACCCACCATGACTGCTCCTGGCCCATGATGGTCCACGTCCATCCATGCCGACCCACCTTGACTCCTCTTGGTCCATCTTGATCCATCTCCATCCATGTTGGTGCTCATTGATTCCTGTTGACTCCTCTGATCCACGGTGATCCATGTTCACTCCTTGTGGTCCATCTCCATCCATGTTGGCCCACATTGACTCCTCTTGGTCCATCTTGATCCATCTCCATCCATGATGACCCACATTGACACATTGACCCTGTCGATCCACAATGATCCATGTCCATTGCTTGTGGTCCATCATGATCCATGTGGACCCACATTAACTCCTCTTGGACCATGTCCATCCATCCATCCCTGTGGACCCACCTTGACTAGTTGACCGCTGTCCATCCGTGGTGATCCATGTCCATTCCTTGTGATCCATCTCCATCCATGTTGGCGCATGTTGACACGTTGACCCCACTTGATCCATGCTGATCCATGTTCATCCCTTGTGGTCCATCTTGATCCATGTGGACCCACCTTGACTCCTCTTGGACCATGTCCATCCATCCATCCCTGTGGACCCACCTTGACTAGTTGACCCCTGTCCACCCATGGTGATCCATGTCCATTCCTTGTGGTCCATCTCCATCCATGATGGCCCACACTGACTCCTCTTGGCCAATGATGACCCTCATCCATCCATGTGGACCCACCATGACTGCTCCTGTCCCATGATGGTCCACGTCCATCCATGCCGACCCACCTTGACTCCTCTTGGTCCATCTTGATCCATCTCCATCCATGTTGGTGCACGTTGACTTGTTGACCCCTGTAGATCCACGGTGATCCATGTCCATCCCTTGTGGTACATCACGATCCATGTTGGCCCACCGTGACTCCTCCTGACCCATGATGTCCCGTGTCCATCCATGCTGACCCGCTCTGATTCCTGTTGACTCCTCCTGATCCACAGTGATCCATGTCCATTCCTTGTGGTCCATCTCCATCCATGCCGACCCACCTTGACTCCTCTTGGTCCATCTGGATCCATCTCCATCCATGATGACCCACGTTGACACATTGACCCTGTCAATCCATGCTGATCCATGTTCATCCCTTGTGGTCCATCTTGATCCATGTGGACCCACCTTGACTCCTCTTGGACCATGTCCATCCATCCATCCCTGTGGACCCACCTTGACTCGTTGACCCCTGTCCATCCATGGTGATCCATGTCCATTCCTTGTGGTCCATCTCCATCCATGCCGACCCACGTTGGTCCACCTTGGTCCATCTCCATCCATGTTGGCCCACGTTGATTCCTGTTGACCCCTGTAGATCCACGGTGATCCACGTCCATCCCTCGTGGTCCATCTCCATCCATGTGGACCCACCTTGACTCCTCAGGTGACATCACAGGTGACATCACGGTGACGTCACAGGTGACGTCACAGCGCCGTCCCGGCTGTTCCCTCCAGCCCCGCCCCTCCCCCGGCCGCTCCCCAATTCCGGGGCCGCGCCCCAAAACCGGCTCCCGAAATCCGCAGTGACCCCAAAACCTGCGACCCTTGGGCGGGGGTGGCACCCAGATTTTGGGTGTCCTGTGTCACCTGTGTCCCCTCAGGTGGGGGTGGCACTGAAATTTTGGGTGTCCTGTGTCACCTGGGTCCCCTCAGGTGGGGGTGGCACTGAAATTTTGGGGTGTCCTGTGTCACCTGTGACCTCTCAAACAAGGGTGACACCCAAATTTTGGGGTGCCCTGGCACACTGTGTCCCCTCAAGAAGGGGTGGCACCAAAATTTTGGGTGTCCTGTGTCACCTGTGTCCCCTCAGGTGGGGGTGGCACTGAAATTTTGGGGTGTCCTGGGACTTCGTCCCCTGGGGTGGGGGTGACACCCAAATTTTGGGGTGTCCTGTGTCACCTGTCCTCCCAGATGGGAGTGGCACTGAAATTTTGGGGTGCCCTGGCACCCTGTGTCCCCTCGGATGGGGGTGACACCCAAATTTTGGGGTACCCTGGACACTGTGTCCCCTCGGGAAGGGTGGCACCGAAATTTTGGGGTGTCCTGGGACTCTATATCCCCTCAGGAGGGGGTGGCACCCAAATTTTGGGGTTCCCTGGCACCCTGTGCCCCGGGCGGGGGGGACACCCAAATTTTGGGGTGCCATGGGTCACTTGTGTCCCCTTATGTGGGGGTATCACCCAAATTTTGGGGCCTCCTGGCACATCTGTGACCCCTCGGATGGGGGTGACACCCAAATTTTGGGGTGCCTTGGCACACTGTGTCCCCCCGGGCGGGAGTGCCACCCAAATTTTGGGGTGCCCTGGCACACCTGTGTCCCCTCAGGAAGGGTGGCACCCAAATTCTGGGTGTCCTGTTTCACCTGTGTCCCCTCGGGCGAGGGTGCCACCCAAATTTTGGGTGTCCTGTGTCACTTGTTTCCCCTTATGTGGGGGTGCCACCCAAATTTTGGGTTTCCCTGGCACCCTGTGCCCTGGGCGGGGGTGCCACCCAAATTCCAGGGTATCCTGGCACCCTCGCGTGGGGGTGCCACTGAAGTTTTGGGGTGCCCTGGCACACAGAGTCCCCTTATGTGGGGGTGCCACCCAAATTTTGGGTTTCCCTGGCACCCTGTGCCCCGGGCGGGGGTGCCACCCAAATTCCGGGGTATCGTGGCACCCTTTGTCTCCCGGGTGGGGGTGCCACTGAAGTTTTGAGGTGCCCTGGCAGCCTGTGCCCCGGGCGGGGGTGCCACCCAAATTTTGGGGTGCCCTGGCACCCTGTGCCCCGGGCGGGAGTGCCACCCAAATTTTGTGTTTCCCTGGCACCCTGTGCCCCGGGCGGGGGTGCCACCCAAATTCCGGGGTGCCCTGGCACCCTGTGCCCCGGGCGGGGGTGCCACCCAAATTTTGGGGTGCCCCGGGCGCGGGTGCCACCCCGCCCCGCCGTGTCCCGGGGCGGTGCCCGAAACCCGCGGCCGCTCGGGGCGGGCGCGGCCCCGGAGCCGCTGGAGCCGAACGGAGCCGCCCGCGGGGAGGGACGCGGTGCCACCCGCGGTGCCACCATCGGTGCCACCATCGGTGCCACCATCGGTGCCACCCGCGGTGCCACCATCGGTGCCACCATCGGTGCCACCATCGGTGCCACCCGCGGTGCCACCATCAGTGCCACCCGTGACCGCGGCGAGACCGGCAGAGGCAGCGGGACCGGCAGGTGAGGGGCACGGGGTGGGCAGGGGGCACAAAATCCCCCCAAGGTGGGCGGGGGGCACAAAATTCCCCCATCAGGGTGGGCAGGGGTCACAAACCCCCCAGCAGGGTGGGCAGGGGGCACAAACTCCCCCAAGGTGGGCAGGGGGCACAAAATCCCCTCAAGGGTGGGTGGGCAGGGGGCACAAAATCCCCCCCTCAGGGTGGGCAGGGGGCACAAACCCCCCAGCAGGGTGGGCAGGGGGCACAAAATCCCCCCCTCAGGGTGGGCAGGGGGCACAAAATCCCCCCCAAGGTGGCAGGGGGCACAAAATCCCCCCCTCAGGGTGGGATCCCGGGGACCCCCGATCTTCCCCCCCAAAAAAAGCTCGCCCGGAGCTGCGGGGGTGGGCAGGGGTCGCAGGCGGATTTTGGGGAGGGGTCTCTGCTGCCCCCAGATTGCGCCGGGATGGACGCGGGGGACAGCGGGGGACAAGGCAGCGCCCCCCGGCTGGCACAGGTGAGGGGGGGACCCCCAAGTGTGGGGAGGGACCCCAAAATGTGGGGAGGGACCCCTAAATGTGGGGAGGGACCCCAAAATGTGGGGAGGGACCCCCAGGTGAGGGAGGGACCCCCAAATGTGGGGAGGGACCCCAAAATGTGGGGAGGGACCCCCAGGTGAGCCCTGGGGGGGTCCCGGGGGTCCCTGGGGGGTCCCGGCGTTTTTTGGGGGGTCCCGGGGGTCCCTGGGGGGGTCCCGGGGGTCCCTGGGGGGGTCCCGGCGTTTTTTGGGGGGTCCCAGCCCCTCCCCCCGCCCTTGGCCGGGGACCCCCGCGCCCCCTCCGCGGCCCCCGGGCTGGAATTGGGGCACGGGGCGGGGACAGCGACAAAGGGACAGGGACAAAGGGACAGCGACAAAGGGACAGGGACAGAGGGGAGGGGACAGCGACAGCGACACGGGGACAGCGACAGGGACAGAGGGACAGGGACAGGGACAGGGACAGGGACAGGGACAGGGACAGGGACAGGGACAGGGACACGGGGACAGGGACACGGCCACCCGGAGCCCTGGGACCCCCTTCCCCCCCCCGTGGGAACGGACACTTCCCCCCCATCCCCCCGAGCCCCCCAAACTCATCCTGGGGACCCCCGGGACATCCCGGGGACCCCCCACATTTGGGGACCCCCCACATTTTGGGGACCCCCTGGACATCCCGGGGACCCCCCAGATTTTGGGACCCTCCAGATTTTGGGACCCCCCAAAAGTAAAGCCCCCCACCCAGATTCCAGGCAACCTTCTGGGACCCCTCAGACTTCGGGGTCCCCCAAAGATCTGAGACCCCCCCAAAGATTTGGGACCCCCCCAAATATCTGGGACTCCCCGAAAGATCTGAGACCCCCCCCGGGTATCTGAGACCCCACAAAGACCTGGGACCCCCCCAAAAATTTGAGACCCCCCAAATATCTGTGACCTCCCCCCCCCCAAAGATCTGGGACCCCCAAAAAAATTGGGTCCCCCCAAAGTCCTGGGACCCCCCCCCGAAAGATGTGTGTCCCCCCCAAAAATTGGGACCCCCCAAATATCTGAGAACCCCCCGAAAGATCTGGGACCCCCCCAAAGACCTGGGTCCCGGATTTTGGGATCCCTCTGGATTTTGGGACACCTCTGGATTTTGGGGACCCCTCTGGATTTTGGGATCTCCCGGATTTTGGGACCCCCCCGGATTTTAGGAAGCCCCAGATTTTGGGACGCCTCAGATTTTGGGACTCTCAGGATTTTGTGATCCCCCGGATTTCGATCCCCCTGGATTTTGGGACCCCTGGATTCGGGGAACGCTGGATTTTGGGACCCCCTGTGGATTTTGGGGTTCCCCGGATTTTGGGACCCCCTGCGGATTTTGGGACCCCCTGGATTCGGGGAACGCTGGATTTTGGGACCCCCTGTGGATTTTGGGACCCCCTGGATTTTGGGGTTCCCCAGATTTTGGGACCCCCTGTGGATTTTGGGACCCCCGACCTCCCCCCCACAGGCGCAGCGCCGGCGGGACCTGGAGGCGGAGCTGCGGGACCTCAGCCGCCAGGTGGGCGGGGCCAACTCCTGTCAATCACATCCAGACCCCGCCCCTCACCAGGGAGGGGGCGTGGCTTGCTGGGAGGGGCGTGGCCAGCACCTGTCAATCACATCCAGATCCCGCCCCTCACCGAGGAAGGGGCGTGGCTTGCGGGGAGGGGCGTGGCCAGCGCCTGCCAATCACAACCAGGCACCGCCCCTCACCGAGGAGGGGGGCGGGGCACGCTGCTGTCAATCACCCAGGTGGGAGGGGCATGGGGGCACCGTGGGGGCGGAGCGTGGCGCCGTCAATCACGCCCTGCCCAATCAGGTGGCGGCGCTGGGGCGGAGCCTGGAGGCGGAAAGGGGGCGGAGCCTGCTGGAGGGCGGGGCCCTGCGCGCGCTGGAGATGGCGGTGGGCGGAGCCCAGGCCCGGGTGGGCGGAGCCTGTCGGGCGCTGGACCGGGCCAATGAGCGGCTGCGGCTGCAGCAGGTGGGCGGGGCCTGGGGGTGGAGGGGGCGTGGCCTGGGACAGGTGAGGGGAAGGGGCGTGGCCTGTGGGGGAGGAGCCTGTGGATTGGGTGGGGCAAATTGGGCGTGGCCGGGGCGTGGTCTGCGAAATAGGCGGGGCCATGTGGGGCGTGGCCTGAGGGGGTGGAGCCTCTGGAGTGGGCGGGGTCATGGTGGGTGTGGCTAGGATCGCGTGAAGGAGGCGTGGCTTGTCTTAAAGGGGGCGTAGCCTGAGGGTGGTGGGTCATTGGGCGTGGCCGGGTGTGGGCGTGGCCCGCCGTGACCCCGCCCCTCTGCAGGAGGCGGGGCGGGCGCTGTGGGCGGAGCTGGAGGCCGCTCGGGCCGCCAAGGCCGGGGCGGAGCTGCGGGCGCGGGAGGCGGAGTCGGAGTGCCGGGCCCGGGGGGCGGAGCTGGAGCGGCTGCGGCAGGTGGGCGGGGCCAGGGAGCGGTGGGCGGGGCCAAGAGACGGTGGGCAGGGGCAAGGAGCGGTGGGCGGGGCTAAGGATCGGTGGGCGGGGCTAAGAGACGGTGGGAGTGGCTAAGAAACTGTGGGCGGGCCCAAGGAACGGTGGGCGGGGCTAATGAACGGTGGGCGGGGCTAAGGAACGGTGGGCGGGGCCAAGGAATGATAGACGGGGCCAAGGAACGGTGGGCGTGGCTAAGATACTGTGGGCGGGGCTAAGGAACTGTGAGATTGGCTAAGAGACGGTGGGCGGGGCTAAGGAATGATGGGCGGGGCTATAATATCCTGTGGGTGGGGCTAAGGGCAAATGGGCGGGGCTATAGCAGTTTGTGGGCGGCGCTAAGGAATGATGGGCGGGGCTATAACATCCTGTGGCGTGGCTTCATTTCAATGGGCGTGGTTCTAACAACCCGTGGGCGGGGCTAAGCGCCAAAGGGGCGGGGCTATTGCTGTGGGGGTGTGGCTACGGGGCGATGGGCGGGGCTAGAGCAGCCGATGGGCGGGGCTAAGGAACAATGGGCGGGGCTATAGCAGCTTGTGGGCGGTACTAAGGTCCAATGGGCATGCCTATAACATCCTGTGGGCGGGGCTACGTTTCAATGGGCGGGGCTCTAACAACCTGTGGGCGGGGCTATTGCTGTGGGGGTGTGGCTACTGGGCGATGGGCGGGGCTGGAGCGGCCGGTGGGCGTGGCCCGGGGGCGTGGCTCCGTTGCGGCCCCGCCCACAGGCGGTGCGGGCGGCCCAGCAGTCCCGGCGCCGGGCGGAGCAGGAGCGGGACCGGGCGGCGGCGGAGCTCGGCCACGCCCCCCGCGCCAGGTGAGCTCGGCCACGCCCCCCACCCCGGCCCGGGGTCCCGGTGGGTCCCCTGGAGGTCCCTATAGGTCCCTATAGGTCCCCAGGTGTCCCCAGGTGTCCCCAGGTGTCCCCAGGTGTCCCCTCTATGTCCCCAGGTGTCCCCAGATATCCCCATGTGTCCCCAGGTATCCCCAGGTGTCCCCATGTGTGTCCCCCATGTCCCCATGTTCCCTCAGGTGTCCCCAGGTGTGTCCCCATGTCCCCCCAGATGTCCCCAGATGTCCCCAGATGTCCCCAGGTGTCCCCAGGTGTCCCAGGTGTCCCTATAGCCCCCATGTGTGTCCCCACGTGTCTCCATGTGTGTCCCCATGTCCCAGATGTCCCCACATATCCCCACATGTCCCCATGTGTGCCCCAGATGTCCCCAGGTGTCCCCAGGTGTCCCCATGTTCCCCCAGGTGTCCCCAGGTGTGTCCCCATGTCCCCCCAGATGTCCCCAGATGTCCCCAGGTGTCCCCAGATATCCCCAGATGTCCCCAGGTGTCCCCAGGTGTCCCCATGTGTCCCCAGGTATCCCCAGGTGTCCCCACGTGTGTCCCCCATGTCCCCATGTCCCCAGATGTCCCCAGGTGTCCCCAGATATCCCCAGATGTCCCCAGGTGTCCCCATGTGTCCCCAGATATCCCCAGATGTCCCCAGGTGTCCCCAGGCGTCCCCATGTCCCCCGGTGTCCCCCAGGTTTCCCCAGGTGACCTCACGTGTGTCCCCAGCTGCCCCCATGTGTGTCCCAGGTGTCCCCAGGTGTCCCAGATGTCCCCATGTCCCCAGATGTCCCCAGGTGTCCCCAGATATCCCCAGATGTCCCCAGGTGTCCCCAGGTGTGTCCACATGTCCCCCCAGATGTCCCCAGGTGTCCTCAGATGTCCCCAGATGTCCCCAGATGTCCCCAGGTGTCCCCAGGTGTCCCAGGTGTCCCTATAGCCCCCATGTGTGTCCCCACGTGTCTCCATGTGTGTCCCCATGTCCCAGATGTCCCCACATATCCCCACATGTCCCCATGTGTGCCCCAGATGTCCCCAGGTGTCCCCAGGTGTGTCTCCCCGGTGTCCCCCGGTGTCCCCGTGTCCCCCCATGTCCCCCCAGGTGTCCCAGGTGTCCTCATGTGTGTTCCCATGTCCCCAGGTGTCCCCATGTGTCCCCAGGTGTCCCCATGTTCCCTCAGGTGTCCCTAGCTGTCCCCAGGCGTCCCCATGTCCCCCGGTGTCCCCCAGGTTTCCCCAGGTGACCTCACGTGTGTCCCCAGCTGCCCCCATGTGTGTCCCAGGTGTCCCCAGGTGTCCCAGATGTCCCCATGGCCCCAGATGTCTTCTCTATGTCCCCAGGTGTCCCCACGTGTGTCCCCGTGTCCCCGTGTGTCCCATGTCCCCCCAGATGTCCCCAGGTATCCCAGGTGTGCCCAGGTGTGCCCATGTCCCCCCAGGTGTCCCCAGGTGTCCCCGATGTCCCCAGGTCCCCCCAGGTGTCCCCATGTGTCCCCAGGTGTCTTAGGTGTCCCCAGGTGTCCCCAGGTGTCCCCCCAGGTGTCCCCCCAGGTGTCCCCAGGTGTCCACAGATATCCCCAGGTGTCCCCAGGTGTGCCCAGGTGTGTCCACATGTCCCCCCATGTCCCCGTGTCCCGCAGCGCCCCCGCCGGTGACCCCGCGGCGCTGCAGGCGGCGCTGGAGGAGCTGCGGGAGCAGAACCGGGACCTGCGGCAGCGGCTGGGACAGGTGGGCACGGCTGGCACACCTGGGCACACCTGGGCACGGCTGGGCACACCTGGGCACGGCTGGGCACACCTGGGGGGACATGGGCACGGCTGGGCACACCTGGGCACACCTGGGCACACCTGGGCACACCTGGGCACACCTGGGCACGGCTGGGCACGGCTGGGCACACCTGGGGGGACCTGTGGGAGCAGCTGGGGCAGCGGCTGGGACAGGTGGGGACACCTGGGGGGACACGGGCACAGGTGTGGGTGCCACGGGGACACGTGTGAGTGCCATGGGGTGCTGTGGGCACAGGTGTGGCACACGTGTCACAGGTGTGTCACAGGTGTGCACAGGTGTGTCACAGGTGTGCACAGGTGTGGCACAGGTGGCACAGGTGTGCACAAGTGTGGCACAGGTGGCACAGGTGTGGCACAGGTGGCACAGGTGTGCACAGGTGTAGCACAGGTGGCACAGGTGTGGCACAGGTGTGGCACAGGTGTGCACAGGTGGCACAGGTGTGCACAGGAGTGGCACAGGTGGCACAGGTGTGCACAGGTGTGGCACAGGTGTCACTCTCGGTCCCCTACCCTGTCCCGCAGGTGCAGGAGCTGCGGCAGCTCCGGGATCCCCCCGGGACTCCCGGGATAACAACCGGGATAACAACCGGGATAACAACCGCGACAACTGGGACAACCGGGATAACAACTGGGATAACAACCGGGATAACAACCGCGACAACTGGGACAACCGGGATAACAACCGGGATAACAACCGGGATAATTGGGACAACCGGGTCAACCAGGATAAGCGGAACAGCCGGGATAACTGGGATAACAACCGGGATAACCGGGACAACCGGGATAACAACCGGGATAACAACCGGGATAACTGGGACAACTGGGATAACAACCGGGATGACCAGGATAACCAGGACAACCGGCATAACCGGGACAACCGGGAGCGCCGGGATAACCGGGATAACCACCGGGATAACTAGGATAACAACTGGGACAACAACCAGGATAACAACCGGGATAACTTGGACCACCGGCATAACCGGGAGCAGCAGGATAACAACCGGGATAACCGGGACAGCTGGGAGCGCCGGGATAACCGGGATAACCACTGGGATAACAACCAGAATAAGTGGGATAACAACCGGGATAACCACCGGGATAACAACCGGGATGACTGGGAGCTCCGGGATAACCACCGGGATAACAACCGGGATAACAACCGGGATAAACACCGGGATAAGCACCGGGATAAGCACCGGGATGACCGGGAGCTCCGAGATAACCGGGATAAGCACCGGGATAAGCACCGGGATAAGCACTGGGAGCTCCGGGATAACCGGGATAAGCACCGGGATAAGCACTGGGATAACCACCGGGATGACCGGGAGCTCCGAGATAACCGGGATAAGCACCAGGATAACCACCGGGATGACCGGGAGCTCCGAGATAACCGGGATAACCACCGGGATAACCACCGGGATAAGCACCGGGAGCTCCGGGATAACCGGGATAACCGGGATAAGCACCGGGATAAGCACCGGGATAAGCACCGGGAGCTCCGGGATAACCAGGATAAGCACCGGGATAAGCACCGGGATAAGCACCGGGAGCTCCGGGATAACCAGGATAAGCACCGGGATAAGCACCGGGAGCTCCGGGATAACCGGGATAACCGGGATAAGCACCGGGATAAGCACCGGGAGCTCCGGGATAACCGGGATAACCGGGATAAGCACCGGGATAAGCACCGGGAGCGCCGAGCCCGCCCTGCGCGCCCGCTGCGCCCGCCTGCAGGAACTGCTGCGGAGCGAGGAGGGGTCAGAGCGCCGGGGGACAGAGGGACAGGGACAGAGGGACAGGGACAGAGGGACAGGGACAGGGACGGGATGGGACAGAGGGACAGGGATGGGACAGAGGGACAGGGACAGGGACAGAGGGACAGGGACAGGGACGGGATGGGACAGAGGGACAGGGATGGGACAGAGGGACAGGGACAGAGGGACAGGGACGGGACAGAGGGACAGGGACAGGGACAGAGGGACAGGGACAGGGACAGAGGGACAGGGACAGGGACAGGGACAGGGACAGGGACAGGGACAGGGACAGAGGGACAGGGACAGGGACAGGGACAGGGACAGGGACAGGGACAGGGACAGAGGGACAGGGACAGGGACGGGATGGGACAGAGGGACAGGGATGGGACAGAGGGACAGGGACAGAGGGACAGGGACGGGACAGAGGGACAGGGATGGGACAGAGGGACAGGGACAGAGGGACAGGGACGGGACAGAGGGACAGGGATGGGACAGGGACAGGGGGAGACAGGGGACAGGAGGAAGACAGGGGGACAGGGACAGGGGGACAGAGGGACAGGGACAGGAGGAGGACAGGGGGACACAGGGGGGACACGCAGGGTAGGGGGGCCACGGGTGGCAAGAGTGACACAGGTGACTCTGTGGGTGACACAGGGTGACACAGGTGACACAGGGTGACACAGGGTGACACGGGTGACTCTGTGGGTGACACAGGGTGACACAGGTGACACAGGGTGCCCCAGGTGACTCTGTGGGTGCCCCAGGTGACACAGGTGACTCTGTGGGTGACACAGGGTGACACAGGGTGACACGGGTGACTCTGTGCGTGACACGGGTGACTCTGTGGGTGACACAGGGTGACACAGGGTGACACAGGTGACACGGGTCTGTCCCGCAGGGCGCGCCTGGCGCTGGCCCGTGCCGCGCGTGTCACCGGGCGCCGCCTGCGGCTCCTGGCGGCCGAGGCCGAGGAGCAGCGGCTGCAGGGGGAGCGCTACCGGCAGCAGGTGGGACACGTGTGTCACCCGTGTCACCCGTGTGTCACCTGCGTGTCACCCGTGTCACCCGTGTCACCCGTGTGTCACCCGTGTCACCCGTGTATCACCCGTGTCACCCTGTGTGTCACCTGTGTGTCACCTGTGTGTCACCTGTGTCACCCGTGTGTCACCTGCGTGTCACCCGTGTGTCACCTGTGTCACCCTGTGTGTCACCCGTGTCACCCGTGTGTCACCTGTGTGTCACCCGTGTCACCCGTGTGTCACCTGGGGCACCCACAGAGTCACCCGTGTCACCCTGTGTGTCACCTGTGTGTCACCCGTGTCACCCGTGTCACCTGTGTGTCACCTGTGTGTCACCCGTGTCACCCGTGTGTCACCCGTGTCACCTGTGTCACCTGTGTCACCCTCTGTCACTCATTGTCACCTGTTGTCACCTACTGTCACCGTCTGTCACCTCCCGTCATCCTCTGCCACCTGCCGTCCCACACAGCCTCTGTGTCCCCACGTGTCCTCCCTGTGCCCCGATGTCCCCAATGTCCCCAGTGTCCCCGTGTCCCCAGTCCCCTCTCTGTCCCCGACGTCCCCCGGTGTCCCCGTGTCCCCGATGTCCCCAATCCCCCCAATCCCCCCCAGTCCCCTCACTGTCCCCGTGTCCCCAGTCCCCTCGCTGTCCCCAACATCCCCCCGTGTCCCCGTGTCCCCAATGTCCCCAGTGTCCCCGATGTCCCCAGTCCCCTTGCTGTCCCCAACATCCCCCCGTGTCCCCGTGTCCCCAGTCCCCTCGCTGTCCCCAATGTCCCCAGTGTCCCCGTGTCCCCAGTCCCCAGTGTCCCCAACATCCCCCGTGTCCCCGTGTCCCCAGTCCCCTCGCTGTCCCCAACGTCCCCCGTGTCCCCGTGTCCCCAGTCCCCTCGCTGTCCCCGTGTCCCCAGTCCCCTCGCTGTCCCCAACGTCCCCCGTGTCCCCGTGTCCCCAGTCCCCTCGCTGTCCCCAATGTCCCCCGTGTCCCCGTGTCCCCAGTTCCCTCGCTGTCCCCGTGTCCCCAGTCCCCTCACTGTCCCCATGTCCCCAGTCCCCTCGCTGTCCCCAACATCCCCCCGTGTCCCCAGTCCCCTCGCTGTCCCCGTGTCCCCAGTCCCCTCGCTGTCCCCAACATCCCCCCGTGTCCCCGTGTCCCCAGTCCCTTCGCTGTCCCCAATGTCCCCAGTGTCCCCGTGTCACCATGTCCCCAGTGTCCCCAACATCCCCCGTGTCCCCGTGTCCCCAGTCCCCTCACTGTCCCCATGTCCCCAGTGTCCCCGTGTCCCCAGTCCCCTCACTGTCCCCGTGTCCCCAGTCCCCTCGCTGTCCCCAATGTCCCCCGTGTCCCCGTGTCCCCAGTCCCCTCACTGTCCCCGTGTCCCCAGTCCCCTCACTGTCCCCGTGTCCCCAGTCCCCTCGCTGTCCCCAACATCCCCCGTGTCCCCGTGTCCCCAGTCCCCTCGCTGTCCCCAATGTCCCCCGTGTCCCCGTGTCCCCAGTCCCCTCGCTGTCCCCAACATCCCCCGTGTCCCCGTGTCCCCAGGCCCGTGCCAGCGAGGCCGCGGGCCGTCTCCTGGCCGCGCAGGTGGCCGCGGTGGCCGCGGGCGCGGCCGAGGCGCGGGCCCGGGGCCGCCGCCTGCGCCGGGAGCTGGACGAGGCCGGGGCCGGCGCCGCGGCGGCCGCGCGGGAGGTGGCGGCGCTCAGGGCGCGCCTCAGGTGGGACCCGGCGGGGACGTGCGACCCACAGAGCCCACAAAACCCAGGGACCCATAGATCCTATAGATCTATAGATCCCACGGAGCCCACGAAACCCAGGGACCCATGGAACCCCATAGATCCTATAGATCTATAGATCCCATAGAGCCCACAGACCCCACAGAGCCCACAAAACCCAGGGACCCATGGAACCCTATAGATCCTATAGATCTATAGATCCCACAGAGCCCACAAAACCCATGGAACCCCATAGATCCTATAGATCTATAGATCCCACTGAGCCCAAAACCCATGGACCCATGGAACCCCATAGATCCTATAGATCTATAGATCCCATAGAGCCCACAGACCCCACAGAGCCCACAAAACCCAGGGACCCATAGATCCTATAGATCTATAGATCCCACTGAGCCCACAGACCCCACAGAGCCCACAAAACCCAGGGACCCATAGATCCTATAGATCTATAGATCCCACGGAGCCCACAGACCCCACAGAGCCCACAAAACCCAGGGACCCATAGATCCTATAGATCTATAGATCCCACTGAGCCCACGAAACCCTGGGACCCATGGAACCCCATAGATCCTATAGATCTATAGATCCCACTGAGCCCAAAAAACCCAGGGACCCATAGATCCTATAGATCTATAGATCCCACTGAGCCCACAGACCCCACAGAGCCCAAAAAACCCAGGGACCCATAGATCCTATGGATCTATAGATCCCACTGAGCCCACAGACCCCACAGAGCCCACAAAACCCAGGGACCCATGGAACCCTATAGATCCTATAGATCTATAGATCCCACTGAGCCCAAAAAACCCAGGGACCCATGGAACCCCATAGATCCTATAGATCTATAGATCCCATAGAGCCCAAAAAACCCATGGACCCATAGAACCCCATAGATCCTATAGATCTATAGATCCCATAGAGCCCACAGACCCCACTGAGCCCACAAAACCCATGGACCCATGGAACCCCATAGATCCTATAGATCTATAGATCCCACTGAGCCCAGAACACATGGACCCATAGATCCTATAGATCTATAGATCCCACGGAGCCCAAAAAACCCAGGGACCCATGGAACCCCATAGATCCTATAGATCTATAGATCCCATAGAGCCCACAGACCCCACAGAGCCCACAAAACCCAGGGACCCATGGAACCCTATAGATCCTATAGATCTATAGATCCCACAGAGCCCACAAAACCCATGGAACCCCATAGATCCTATAGATCTATAGATCCCACAGAGCCCACGAAACCCAGGGACCCATGGAACCCCATAGATCCTATAGATCTATAGATCCCACAGAGCCCAAAAAACCCAGGGACCCATAGATCCTATAGATCTATAGATCACACAGACCCCAGAACCCATGGACCCCCATAGATCCTATAGATCTATAGATCCCACAGAGCCCAGAAAACCCATGGACCCATAGAACCCCATAGATCCTATAAATCTATAGATCCCACAGAGCCCCAGAACCCATGGACCCATGGAACCCCATAGATCCTATAGATCTATAGATCCCACAGAGCCCACGAAACCCAGGGACCCATAGAACCCCATAGATCCAATAGATCTATAGATCCCACAAATCCCACAAAACCCAGGGACCCATAGAACCCCATAGATCCCATAGAGCCCACAGACCCCACTGAGCCCACAAAACCCATGGACCCATAGAACCCCATAGATCCTATAGATCCCACAGACCCCAGAGAGCTCCAGAACCCATGGACCCATAGAACCCCATAGATCCCACAGACCCCATAGATCCCATAGAGCCCACAGACCCCACTGAGCCCACAAAACCCATGGACCCATAGAACCCCATAGATCCTATAGATCTATAGATCCCACAGACCCCAGAACCCATGGACCCATAGAACCCCATAGATCCTACAGATCCCAGACTCCACTGAGCCCCAGAACCCATGGACCCCATAGATCCCACAGAACCCACAGATCCCAGAGAGCCCCAGAACCCATGGACCCATAGAACCCCATAGATCCTATAGATCCCACAGACCCCATAGATCCCACAGACCCCATAGAACCCACAGACCCCATAGATCCCACTGATCCCATAGATCTCAGAGAGCCCATGGGCCCCATAGACCCCATACACCCCACTGACCCCATAGAGACCATGGACCCCATAGAACCCACAAAACCCATGGACCCATAGAGCCATAGAACCTACAGAACCCACAGACCCCATAGATCCCATAGAGCCCACAGACCCCAGAGAACCCATGGACCCCATAGAACCCCATGGACCCCATAGACCCCTCAGACCCCATGGACCCCACGGACCCCATAGAACCCCATGGACCCCATAGACTCCTCAGACCCCATGGACCCCACGGACCCCACAGACCCCACTGACCCCACTGACCCCATAGAACCCCACAGACCCCATAGATCCCACTGACACCATGGACCCCATAGAACCCACAGACCCCACAGACCCCACAGACCCTACAGACCCCACAGAAACCCATGGGTCCCACAGAATCCATGGACCCCACAGACCCCACAGACCCCACTGACCTCATAGACCCCATAGATCCCATAGACCCCACTGACCCCACAGACCCCACAGACCCCATAGAACCCCACAGACCCCATAGAACCCCCAGACCCCATAGACCCCACAGACCCCACTGACCCCACAGACCCCACTGACCCCATAGAACCCCACAGACCCCATAGACCCCACAGACCCCACAGAAACCCATGGGTCCCACAGAATCCATGGACCCCACAGACCCCACAGACCCCACTGACCTCATAGACCCCATAGACCCCATAGATCCCATAGACCCCACTGACCCCACAGACCCCACAGACCCCACTGACCCCTATGGGTGGGGGGCTCTGTGGGGTTAACGGGGTGTTGGAGGCTCTGTGGGTTTTATGGGATATCGGGGGTCTCTGTGGGATATCGGGGTCTCTGTGGGGTTTATGGGGTGTCTCTGGGGTTCCTATGGGAAATTGGGGTCCCTGTGGGATACTGGGGCCTCTGTGGGGTCCCTATGGAATTTTGGGGTCCCTGTGGGACATTGGGGTCCCTGTGGGACATTGGGGTGTCTGTGGGGTCCCTGTGGGATATTGGGGTCCCTGTGAGGTCCCTGTGGGACATTGGGGTGTCTGTGGGGTCCCTGTGGGATATTGGGGTCCCTCTGGGGTCCCTGTGGGACATTGGGGTCCCTGTGAGGTCCCTGTAGGACATTGGGGTGTCTGTGGGGTCCCTATGGGATATTGGAGTCCCTGTGGGATATTGGTGTGTCTGTGGGGTCCCTGTGGGATATTGGGGTCCCTGTGGGATATTGGGGTCCCTGTGGGGTCTCTATGGGATATTGGGGTCCCTCTGGGGTCCCTGTAGGACATTGGGGTCCCTGTGGGGTCCCTGTGGGATATTGGGGTCCTTCTTGGGTCCCTGTGGGATATTGGGGTCCCTCTGGGGTCCCTGTGGGACATTGGGGTCCCTGTGAGGTCCCTGTAGGACATTGGGGTGTCTGTGGGGTCCCTATGGGATATTGGAGTCCCTGTGGGATATTGGTGTGTCTGTGGGGTCCCTGTGGGATATTGGGGTCCCTGTGGGATATTGGGGTCCCTGTGGGATATTGGGGTCCCTGTGGGGTCTCTATGGGATATTGGGGTCCCTCTGGGGTCCCTGTAGGACATTGGGGTCCCTGTGGGGTCCCTGTGGGATATTGGGGTCCTTCTTGGGTCCCTGTGGGATATTGGGGTCCCTGTGGGGTCTCTATGGGATATTGGGGTCCCTGTGGGACATTGGGGTCCCTGTGGGATATTGGGTCTCTGTGGGGTCCCTATGGAATTTTGGGGTCCCTGTGGGATACTGGGGTCCCTGTGGGGTCCCTGTGGGACATTGGGGTGTCTGTGGGATATTGGGGTCCCTGTGGGGTCCCTGTGGGATATTGGGGTCCCTGTGGGATATTGGGTCTCTGTGGGGTCCCTATGGAATTTTGGGGTCCCTGTGGGATATTGGGGTCCCTGTGGGGTCCCTGTGGGACATTGGGGTGTCTGTGGGATATTGGGGTGTCTGTGGGATATTGGGGTCCCTGTGGGATATTGGGGTCCCTGTGGGGTCTCTATGGGATATTGGGGTCCCTGTGGGACATTGGGGTCCCTGTGGGATATTGGGTCTCTGTGGGGTCCCTATGGAATTTTGGGGTCCCTGTGGGATACTGGGGTCCCTGTGGGGTCCCTGTGGGACATTGGGGTGTCTGTGGGACATTGGGGTGTCTGTGGGATATTGGGGTGTCTGTGGGGTGTCTGTGGGGTCTCACCCCCCCTCCCCCAGGTGTGACCCCATGAACCTGTCCCGCACGGTGCGGCGGATGCTGCGGGACGGGGACAGCAGCGGGGACAGCAGCGGGGACAGCAGCGGGGACAGCGCCCCCTGAGCCCCCCCGGACCCCAAAACCCGCCCGGGACCCCCCCCCAGCCCTCCGGGGCGCTTTTGGGGCGGGGGTCCCCAAAGCCATGAAAGTGCCTTGAGAAGCTCCCGCTGCCGCTGGCCCCCGGGGACATTTTGGGGTCCCCAAAGCCGGGCTGGGGCCGCGCCCCAAAAAGGGAATTTGGGGTCGTGGCGGGGGTGGGAACCTCCCCAAGCCGCTTTTGGGGGGGTCCCGTGCTGGATTTTGGGGGGGTTTAAAATAATTTGCCGAAAGACATCGGGAGGGACCTCAAAACTGGGGGGGTGGTGGAACCCTAAAACCCGCCCGAGACACCCCAAAATCCGCTGGGACACCCCAAAACCCCCCGAGACAACCCAAAACCCCGCGAGACAACCCAACCCCCCCCCAGACACCCCAAAACCCCCCGAGACACCCCAAAATCTGCTGGGACACCCCAAAACTGTATTCACCCTGATTGGGGGGGGGGCGGAAACTCCCCAATAAAAGCCCAAAATTTCTCTAAATCCTCCACAGTCTGCTCGGGGTGGGGGGAAGACTTTGTACCCAAATTGGGGGAGGTGAAATCCCCCAAAACCCCCCAAAATCCGCTGGGACACCCCAAAACCGTCTAAACCCTGATTGGCGGGGCTGAAACACCCTAATAAATCCAAGGATCTCTCCAAATCCCCCCCAGTCTGCTCAGGGGGATGGTAAAAACCATTTTTATTAAAATTCTGGGTTGAAACACCCAAACCCCCCCCAAAATCCGCTGGGACACCCCAAAATCGTCTAAAACCTCATTGGCGGGGCTGAAACCCCCCAATAAAATCCCAGAATCTCTTTAAATCGCCCGCAGTTTGCTCGGCCGGATGGGCACGACCCTTTTTATTACAATTCTGGGGGTGAAACCTCCCAAAACCCCCAAAACGTCCCAAAATTTCCCCAAAATCCCCAAAATTCCCCCAAAAGCAGTCCGGAGGGGGGCGCGGAGAGGGGCGTGGTTTGAATAGCTAATAAGGCGGGGGCGCGGCTCTTCTGACCAATCAGAGCGCGGCATGCAAATGAGTTGTGGGGGGCGGTGCAGATCTCGCGCGCTACGGCGAGTTCTCGCGAGAGTTGCGGGCGGCGGCGGCGGGATGGGAGCGCCGAGGTGCGGCCGGGGAGCGGCGGAAAACGGGCGAAAACGGGGGAAAACGGGCAAAAAGTGGCGAAAAGCGGCGGCCCAGCACGCCGGGGCACACGGAGAGGCGGCTGCTGGCGCTGGGTGGGGTGGGGGGGGGATGTCAGGCCGTGCTGCGGGGCAGGCACTGCGTGGGGGATGGGGGATGGGGTGGGGGAGGCTCGGAGAGGTTTTGGGGTGAAGCCGCGGGGGTTTTGGGGGTGTCCCGGGGGTTTTGGGGGGCTCCGTGACACGGTGCTGCCCGCAGATGCCCCGGCACTGCTCCGCCGCCGGCTGCTGCACCCGCGACACGCGCGACACGCGAGGCAGAGGCATCTCCTTCCACCGGTGAGCGACCCCCGGGCGGGGAAGGGACCCCCAAATCCCCCCGAGGCTGCCCCGGCAGCGCGGACCCCTCCCGGCAGCGCTGTCACCCACCCCGAGCCACGGTGTCCCCCCCCCGAGCAATGGTTTGTCCCAGTGTCCCCCCCCCCTCACAGCAATGGTCTGTCCCAGGTGTGTCCCCCCCTCTCACAGCAATGGTCTGTCCCAGGTGTGTCCCCCCCCTCACAGCAATGGTCTGTCCCAGTGTCCCCCCCCCCACAGCAATGGTCTGTCCCAGGTGTGTCTGTGTCCCCCCTCACAGCAATGGTCTGTCCCAGTGTCCCCCCCCCTCACAGCAATGGTCTGTCCCAGGTGCAGGTGTGTCTGTGTCCCCCCCCACAGCAATGGTCTGTCCCAGGTGTGTCTGTGTCCCCCCTCACAGCAATGGTCTGTCCCAGGTGTGTCTGTGTCCCCCCCCACAGCAATGGTCTGTCCCAGGTGTGTCCCCCCTCACAGCAATGGTCTGTCCCAGTGTCCCCCCCCCCACAGCAATGGTCTGTCCCAGGTGTGTCCCCTCTGTCCCTATGTCCCCTCCCTCTGGTGTCCCCTCAGCCGTGTGTGGCCCTGTCCCCGTGTCCCTGACCCTGTCCCCAATGTCCCCTCGGTGTCCCCTCAATGTCCCAATGTCCTCTTGGTGTCCCCACTGTCCCTGCTGTCCCCACTGTCCCCAGTGTCCCTGTACAATGTCCCCAAAGCCCCCAATGTCCCCAACGTCCCCTCAGTGTCCCCAGCGTCACCATTCCCCAATATCCTTCCAATGTCCCAATGTGCTCTTGGTGTCCCCACTGTCCCCAATGTCTCCTCAATGTCCCCAATGTCCCCATCATCCCCTGGTGTCCCCAGTCCCCCCAATGTCCCCTCAGTGTCCCCAATGTGCCCACTATCCCCTCAATGTCCCAAACATCCCTGGTGTCCCCACTGTCCCCAGGCTGCCACAGTGGGAGGACCCTTGCCGGACGCCATCCCTGATGTCCCTGTACAGCGTCCCCAATGTCCCCAGTGTCCCAATGTCCCTGATGTCCCCACTGCCCCAATGTCCCCAACATCCCCAATGTCCCAATGTCCCCTCAATGTCCCCTCTGTCCCGATGTCCCCAGTGTCCCCAATGCCCCAATGTCCCCAATGCCCCCAATGTCCCCAACATCCCCAGTGTCCCCAATGTCCCCTTGGTGTACAAATGTCCCCAACATCTCCCAATGTCCCCAACATCCCCTCAATGTCCCCAGTGTCCCCAATGTCCCCTCAGTGTCCCCTCTGTCCCGCTGTCCTCAGGCTGTCGCGGTGCGAGGACCCTTGCTGGGCACCATCCCTGATGTCCCCGGTGTCCCCAACATCCCCATTGTCCCCATTGATGTCCCCATTGTCCCCAACGTCCCCAATGTCCCCAGTGTCCCTGTACAATGTCCCCAAAGCCCCCATTGTCCCCAATGTCCCCTTGGTGTACAAATGTCCCCAACATCCCAGGCGTCCCCAACGTCCCCAACATCCCCAATGTCCCCTCAGTGTCCCTGCTGTCCCCTCAATGTCCCCTTACTGTCCCCTTACTGTCCCCAGGCTGCCACGGTGCGAGGACCCTTGCTGGGCGCCATCCCTGATGTCCCCAATGTCCCCAATGTCCCCAACATCCCCATTGTCCCCAATGTCCCCTTGGTGTACAAATGTCCCCAACATCCCCAATGTCCCCAACATCCCCTCAATGTCCCCAGTGTCCCCAATGTCCCCCCAATGTCCCCTCACTGTCCCCAGGCTGCCGCGGCGCGAGGACCCCCGCCGGGCGCAGTGGCTGGAGAACAGCCGGCGCCGGGACCCGGCCGGGGGCGGCCGCTGGGACCCCAGCTCCAAGTACATCTACTTCTGCTCGCAGCACTTCGAACAGTCCTGCTTCGAGCTGGTGGGCTACAGGTGAGCTACAGGTGTGTGACAGGTGTGTGCAGGTGTGTGCAGGTGAGCTCCAAGTACATCTACTTCTGCTCACAGCACTTCGAACAGTCCTGCTTCGAGCTGGTGGGCTACAGGTGAGCTACAGGTGTGTGACAGGTGTGTGCAGGTGTGTGACAGGTGTGTGCAGGTGTGTACAGGTGAGCTCCAAGTACATCTACTTCTGCTCACAGCACTTCGAACAGTCCTGCTTCGAGCTGGTGGGCTACAGGTGAGCTACAGGTGTGTGACAGGTGTGTGCAGGTGTGTACAGGTGTGTGCAGGTGTGTACAGGTGTGTGCAGGTGTGTGCAGGTGTGTGCAGGTGAGCTCCAAGTACATCTACTTCTGCTCACAGCACTTTGAACAGTCCTGCTTCGAGCTGGTGGGCTACAGGTGAGCTACAGGTGTGTGCAGGTGTGTGCAGGTGTGTGCAGGTGAGCTCCAAGTACATCTACTTCTGCTCGCAGCACTTTGAGAGCTCCTGCTTCGAGCTGGTGGGCTACAGGTGAGCTGCAGGTGTGTGACAGGTGTGTGACAGGTGTGTGCAGGTGTGTGCAGGTGTGTGACAGGTGTGTGACAGGTGTGTACAGGTGTGTGCAGGTGTGTTCAGGTGTGTGCAGGTGTGTGCAGGTGAGCTCCAAGTACATCTACTTCTGCTCGCAGCACTTTGAACAGTCCTGCTTCGAGCTGGTGGGCTACAGGTGAGCTACAGGTGTGTGACAGGTGTGTGCAGGTGTGTGCAGGTGTGTACAGGTGTGTGCAGGTGTGTGACAGGTGTGTGCAGGTGAGCTCCAAGTACATCTACTTCTGCTCGCAGCACTTTGAGAGCTCCTGCTTCGAGCTGGTGGGCTACAGGTGAGCTACAGGTGTGTGACAGGTGTGTGCAGGTGTGTGCAGGTGTGTTACAGGTGTGCACAGGTGTGTGCAGGTGTGTGCAGGTGAGCTCCAAGTACATCTACTTCTGCTCGCAGCACTTTGAACAATCCTGCTTCGAGCTGGTGGGCTACAGGTGAGCTACAGGTGTGTGCAGGTGTGTACAGGTGTGTGACAGGTGTGTGCAGGTGTGTGCAGGTGTGTGCAGGTGTGTACAGGTGTGTGCAGGTGTGTGCAGGTGAGCTCCAAGTACATCTACTTCTGCTCGCAGCACTTTGAACAGTCCTGCTTTGAGCTGGTGGGCTACAGGTGAGCTACAGGTGTGTGACAGGTGTGTACAGGTGTGTGACAGGTGTGTACAGGTGTGTGACAGGTGTGTGCAGGTGTGTGACAGGTGTGTGCAGGTGTGTACAGGTGTGTACAGGTGTGTGCAGGTGTGTGCAGGTGTGTATAGGTGTGTATAGGTGTGTGACAGGTGTGTGACAGGTGTGTGCAGGTGTGTACAGGTGTGTGACAGGTGTGTGCAGGTGTGTTACAGGTGAGATTTTGGGGGTCCCAGGAGGGGTTTGGGGGGTCCCAGGTGATTTTGGGGGTCCCAGGTGAGGTTTGGGGGGTTCCAGGTGAGGTTTGGGGGGTCCCAGGTGATTTTGGGGGTGCAGCTGAGAGCCCCCCCAGGTGTTCCAGGTGTTCCCCAGGTTTTGGGATCCCCCCAGTTTTGGGCTCCCTCCAGATTTTGGGGTCCCCTCCCCGGTTTTTTGGGTCCCCCCACCCAGTTTTGGGGTTCCCCCCTATTTTGGCTCTCCCCGGTTTTGGGGTCCCCCCAGTTTTGGGTCTCACCTGGTTTTGGGTCCCGTTCCCCCCCGGTTCGGGGCTTCCCCCCCCCCCCCCCCCCGATTTTGGGGTCCCCCCCGATTTTGGGTCCCTCCGGTTTTGGGATCTGCCCTGATTTTGGGGATCCCCTCGGTTTCAGGGTCCCCCTGACTCGGGGTCCCCCAGTTTCGGGGATCCCCCCCTGGTTTCGGGGATTTCCCCCCGGTTTTGGGTCCCCCCGATTTCGGGGATCTCCCCCCGGTTTTGGGGATCCCTCCCCGATTCGGGGTCCCCCCGATTTTGGGGATCCCCCCCGGTTTTGGGATCCCCCTCCCCGATTCGGGGTCCCCCCGATTTCGGGGATCCCCCCCTGGTTTCAGGGATCCCCCCCCCCTGTTTTGGGTCCCCCCGATTTTGGGGATCCCTCCCCAATTCGGGGTCCCCCCGGTTTTGGATCTGCCCCAATTTTGGGATCCCCCACCCCCCGATTTGGGATCCCCCGTTTTGGGCTCTGCCCCGATTTCGGGGTCCCCCGTTTTTGGGGTTCCCGGTTTTGGGGTCCCCCTGACCGGGGGTCCCCGCAGTGGCTACCACCGGCTGAAGGAGGGCGCCGTCCCCACCGTGTTCGCCCCCGGACCCCCCCGGACCCCCCGGCCCAAGCCCCCCCCGGGCCGGGACCCCCCAAAAACGACGCGGGGCAGCCGCAGGTGGAGGTGAGCCGGGCCCGGGGGGGTTTGGGGGGTCCCGTGGGGGATTTGGGGGGGTCAGGGGGGGATTTGGGGCATCCTGGGGGGGATTTGGGGGGTCCTGGGGGGGATTTGGGGGGCTTGGAGGGGATTTGGGGGGATCCCAGGGGGCTTTGGGGGGCTCAGAGGGGATTTGGGTGGGCTCGGAGGGGATTTGGGGGGCTTGGAGGGGCTTGGAGGGGGTCTCAGGTGGATTTGGGGGGGTCCCATGGGGGATCTGGGGGGGTTGGAGGGGATTTGAGGGGGTCCTTGGGCAGATTTGGGGGGCTTGGAGGGGATTTGGGGGGTCCTGGGGGGAGGTTTGGGGGGATTTGGGGGGAATTTGGGGGGTCCCGGGGGGATTTTGGGGGGTTTGGGGGTCCTGGGGCAGATTTGGGGGGGCTCAGGGAGAATATGGGGGGCCTTGGAGGGAGGATTTTGGGGGTCCCGTGGGGATTTTGGGGGTCCCGTGGGGATATTTGGGGCCCCCCCAGTTCATCCCAGTACAGCCTGAGCCTTCCCCCTTCCCTGGCGGGACCCCCGGACCCCCCAATTCTCCAAGACCCACCCAAAATTCCTGCTGGACCCCCCAAAATCCCCCCAGGACCCCCCAAAATCCCCGGGAACCTCCGGGGTTGTTTGGGGGTCTCTGTGGGGCTGTTTTGGGGTCTCTGAGGGTATTTTTGGGGGTCTCTCAGGGGGTCTCTGCCGGGATATTTTGGGGTTCGCTCCAGGGGTGTTTTGGGGGTCTCTCCCGGGGTGTTTTGGGGGTCTCTGAGGGTGTTTTGGGGGTCTCTCAGGGGGTCTCTCCAGGCTGGTTTTGGGGGTCTCTCCAGGGTTGTTTTGGGGGTCTCTCAGGGGGTTCTCTCTGGGGCTGTTTTGGGGTCTCTGAGGGTGTTTTGGGGGTCTCTGGGTGTCTCTCTGGGCTGTTTGGGGGTCTCTCCAGGGCTGTTCTGGGGGTCTTTCTGGAGCTGTTTTGGGGGTCTCTCTGGGGGTCTCTCCGGGGCTGTTCTGGGGGTCTCTCTGGGGGTCTCTCTGAAGCTGTTCTGGGGGTCTCTCCCAGGTTGTTTTGGGGGTCTCTGTGGGGCTGTTTTGGGGGTCTCTCTGGGGTTCTCCAGGGCTGTTTTGGGGGTCTCTCTGGGGGTCTTTCTGGAGCTGTTCTGGAGGTTTCTCCAGGGCTGTTCTGGGGGTCTCTCCGGGGGGTTTTGGGGTCTCTCCGGGGCTGTTTTGGGGGTCTCTCTGGGGCTGTTTTGGGGATTTTCTGGGGGTCTCTCCAGGGGGTTTTGGGGTCTCTCCAGGGGGTTTTGGGGTCTCTCCAGGGCTGTTCTGGGGGTCTCTCCGGGGGGTTTTGGGGTCTCTCCGGGGCTGTTTTGGGGGTCTCTCTGGGGCTGTTTTGGGGATTTTCTGGGGGTCTCTCCAGGGGGTTTTGGGGTCTCTCCAGGGCTGTTTTGGGGTCTCTGGTCTGACCCCATCCCTCCCCCCACAGACGGGACCCCCGCCCGCCCCCGGTGCGTCCCCCGCTGCCCTCGTCCGTCTCCTGCTTCCCGCGGGACTCCCGGGACCCCGGCCCACCCCCGGCCGGCGACCACGGCGGCGTCCCGGCCCTTCCCGGCCCCTCGGGCTCCATCCCGGAACCGCTCCTGGTGGCCACGGGCGAGGAGGTGTCCACCAGCGGCCCGGCCCTGCCCGAGGGACCCCCGGGACCCCCGGAACCGCCGGGACCGCCGTCGCCGTCGCTGTTCATGCTGCGGCTGCCGCCGCGGGCGGGCTCCTACATCCAGAGCGAGCACAGCTACCAGGTGGGCAGCGCGCTGCTCTGGAAGCGCCGCGCCGAGGCCGCGCTGGACGCGCTGGACAAGGCGCAGCGGCAGCTGCAGGCCGTGAAGCGCCGCGAGCAGCGCCTGCGGCTGCGCCTGGCCGAGCTGCAGAGGGACAGGAGAGCGGCCCCCGAGCCGCGCAGGAGCTCCAAGCAGCGCCCGCTGGAGCTCCAGGGGGACAGGAGAACGGACCCCGAGCCGCGCAGGAGCTCCAGGGAGAGCCCGGTGGAGCTCCAGGGGGAGAGGAGAGTGGAGGAGCTCCAAGGAGAACCTGGTGGAGCTCCATAAGGAGAGGAGACGGGACTCAGAGCTGTGGAGGAGCTCCAGGGAGAGCCCGGTGGAGCTCCAGGAGGAGAGAGCCGAGGAGCTCCAAGGAGAACCTGGTGGAGCTCCATAAGGAGAGGAGAGCGGAGGAGCTCCAAGGAGAACCCAGACCTGTGGCTGGTGGAGCTCCATAAGGAGAGGAGAGCCGAGGAGCTCCAAGGAGAACCCGGTGGAGCTCCAGGGGGAGAGGAGAGCGCAGGAGCTCCAGGGAGAACCTGGTGGAGCTCCATAAGGAGAGGACAGCCGAGGAGCTCCAAGGAGAACCTGGTGGAGCTCCAGGGGGAGAGGAGAACGGACCCCGAGCCGCGCAGGAGCTCCAGGGAGAGCCCAGTGGAGCTCCAGGAGGAGAGAGCCGAGGAGCTCCAAGGAGAACCTGGTGGAGCTCCAGGAGGAGAGAGCCGAGGAGCTCCAAGGAGAACCTGGTGGAGCTCCATAAGGAGAGGAGAGCCGAGGAGCTCCAAGGAGAACCTGGTGGAGCTCCAGGGGGAGAGGAGAGTGGAGGAGCTCCAAGGAGAACCTGGTGGAGCTCCGTAAGGAGAGGAGAGCCGAGGAGCTCCAAGGAGAACCCGGTGGAGCTCCAGGGGGAGAGTAGAACCGAGGAGCTCCAAGGAGAACCTGGTGGAGCTCCATAAGGAGAGGAGAGCGGAGGAGCTCCAAGGAGAACCCGGTGGAGCTCCGTAAGGAGAGGAGAGCGGAGGAGCTCCAAGGAGAACCCAGAGCTGCGGCTGGTGGAACTCCATAAGGAGAAGAGACGGGACTCAGAGCTGTGGAGGAGCTCCAGGGAGAGCCTGGTGGAGCTCCAGAGGGAGAGGAGATGGGACTTGGAGCCGTGGAGGAGCTCCAAGGAGCTCTGGTGGATCTCCAGAGGGACAGGAGAGCTGAGGAGCTCCAAGGAGCTCTGGTGGATCTCCAGGGGGACAGGAGAGCTGAGGAGCTCCAAGGAGCTCTGGTGGATCTCCAGGGGGACAGGAGAGCTGAGGAGCTCCAAGGAGAACGGAGGAGCTCCAAGGAGCTCTGGTGGATCTCCAGGGGGACAGGAGAGCCGAGGAGCTCCAAGGAGCTCTGGTGGATCTCCAGGGGGACAGGAGAGCCGAGGAGCTCCAAGGAGCTCTGGTGGATCTCCAGAGGAACAGGAGAGCCGAGGAGCTCCAAGGAGCTCTGGTGGATCTCCAGAGGGACAGGAGAGCCGAGGAGCTCCAGGGAGCTCTGGTGGATCTCCAGAGGGACAGGAGAGCTGAGGAGCTCCAAGGAGCGCCCGGAGCTCCTCGGAGGTGGAGGACCAGCAGGGCGCTGAGGAGCTGGAGGAGCTCCGAGGTTCGTGAATAAAGGATTTCCAATTTTCTGCGTGGGGGAATTTGTGGGGGAAATTTGGGGAATTTATGGGGATTTTAGGGGGAATTGGTGGGGATTTTAGGGGGAATTTGTGGGATTTTAGGGGGAATTTGTGGGATTTTAGGGAGAATTGGTGGGATTTTAGGGAGAATTTGTGGGATTTTAGGGAGAATTTGTGGGATTTTAGGGGGAATTTGTGGGGATTTTAGGGAGAATTTGTGGGATTTTAGGGGGAATTTGTGGGATTTTAGGGAGAATTTGTGGGGATTTTTAGGAGAATTTGTGGGATTTTAGGGAGAATTTGTGGGATTTTAGGGGGAATTTGTGGGATTTTAGGGGGAATTTGTGGGATTTTAGGGGGAATTTGTGGGGATTTCTGGAGGAAATTTCTGGAGTTTGTGGGGGGAATTTGTGGGATTTTAGGGGGAATTTGTGGGATTTTAGGGAGAATTTGTGGGGATTTTTAGGAGAATTTGTGGGATTTTAGGGGCAGGGGAAGGAATCGTCACTCCGGGAATGGGGAGTGAGGTGGGAAACTGGGGGGAAATTCCCAAAGATTTGGGGAATGAGGTGGGAAACTGGGAGAGAATTCCTAAATTGGGGAGTGAGGTGGGAAACTGGGAGAGAATTCCTAAAGATTTGGGGAATAAGGTGGGAAATTGGGAGAGAATTCCTAAATTGGGGAGTGAGGTGGGAAATTGGGAGAGAATTCCTAAATTGGGGAGTGAGGTGGGAAATTGGGAAGAAATTCCCAATTTGGTAAATGAGGTGGGAAATTCCCAATTTAAGGAATGAGGTGGGAAATTGGGGAAAAGTTCGATGGGATATTGGGATGAAATTCCCAATTTGGGGAACGAGGTGGGAAATTCCCAATATAGGGAATGAGATGGGAGCCAATCCCAAAAAATCCCCAAAATCCCCCAAATCCTTGGGCACCCGAAAAACGGGAATTAAAGGTTGAATTTCCAACTGAATGACACCAAACCTCCCCAAAGTGCTTGATTACCCCTAATTAGTTTTTATTAATTACCCCGGGGCCGTCACCTCCCTGGACCAACTGCGGAGTTGCTACAGTCCCAAAAAATCCCCAAAATCCCCCAAATCCTTGGGCAGCCAAAAAATGGGAATTAAAGGTTGAATTTCCAGCTGACTGACACCAAACCTCCCCAAAGTGCTTGATTACCCCTAATTAGTTTTTATTAATTACCCCGGGGCCGTCAGCGCCCTGGACCAACCACTGAGTTGCTACAATCCCAAAAAAATCCCAAAAATCCCCCAAATCCTTGGGCAGCCAAAAAATGGGAATTAAAGGTTGAATTTCAGGTTAACAACACCAAACCTCCCCAAAGTGCTTGATTACCCCTAATTAGTTTTTATTAATTACCCCTTGGGCCGTCACCTCGCTGGGGCCACTGCGGAGTCGCTACAATCCCAAAAATATCCCCCAAATCCTTGGGCAGCCAAAAAACGGGAATTAAAGGTTGAATTTCCAGCTGAATGACACCAAACCTCCCCAAAGTGCTTGATTACCCCTAATTAGTTCTTATTAATTACCCCGGGGCCGTCAGCACCCTGGACCAACCGCGGAGTCGCTACAACCCCAAAAAAATCCCCCAAAAATCCTTCGGCAGCCGAAAATCGGGAATTCAAAGTTTAATCTCCAGCGGGGTGGCGCCGCCGCCCAGCCGAGCGGCCGCTTATTAATTAGCCCTAATTAGGCTCTGCTAATTAGAGGGCGAGGCGCCCGTCGCGGATGGCGGCGAAGGCGGCGGCGCTCAGCGGCACGTAGGAGCGGCGCGCGGCGTCGCGGAAGAAGAGCCGGTCCCTGACCAGGCCGGGGTCGAAGCCCTCCTTGACCAGGTTGGTCTTGCACTGCTTGAAGGTGCCGGTGGTCTCCAGAGCGGCCTGGGGACAGGGACACGGCGTCGGGAAAACGCCGGGAAAGCGCCAGGAAATCACCGGGAAATCATGGGGAAATCACGGGGAAATCATGGGGAAATCACCGGGAAACAGCCGGGAAATCAACGGGAAATCACAGGGAAATCGCTGGGAAATCACAGGGAAATCATGGGGAAATCACTGGGAAATCATGGGGAAATCACGGGGAAATCACGGGGAAATCATGGGGAAATCACCGGGAAATCACGGGGAAATTACGGGGAAATCACCGGGAAATCATGGGGAAATCACAGGGAAATCAGGGGGAAATCAGGGGGAAATCAGGGGGAAATCATGGGGAAATCAGGGGGAAATCGGGGAAATCAGGGGGAAATCTCCGGGAAATCACCGGGAAATCACCGGGAAATCGTGGGGAAATCACGGGGAAATCATGGGGAAATCGCCGGGAAATCACGGGGAAATCACGGGGAAATCATGGGGAAACCACCGGGAAATCACTGGGAAGCCAACAGGAAACCACCGGGAAATCAACAGGAAACCACCGGGAAATCAACAGGAAACCACCGGGAAATCACCGGGAAACCACTGGGAAATCAGGGGAAAATCACCGGGAAATTGCCGGGAAACCGCCCGGAAATCACCGGGAAACCACCGGGAAACCAACAGGAAACCACGGGGAAGCCACCGGGCCGGTGTTGGCAAAGCTCCGTGACGGTGTCAAGGAACCGCCAAGATGGCGCCGGGGACACCGCCCGGCTGTGCCGCGGCGCCGGCGGAGTCGGGAGATGCAGGGGGACTTTGGCACCGGGCGGCGCCCCTTGGTGCCAGGTGACCCCCGTTAGCCTCAAGAGGCCACCACTGGCATGAGGTGGCCACCACTGGCATGAGGTGGCCACCATTGGCCCAAAGTGACCACCACTGGTGCCAGGTGACCCCCGTTAGCCTCAAGAGGCCACCACTGGCATGAGGTGGCCACCATTGGCATGAGGTGGCCATCACTGGCATGAGGTGGCCACCATTGGCCCAAAGTGACCACCACTGGTGCCAGGTGATCATCATTGGCACAGGGTGACCATCACTGGCATGAGGTGACCTCCACTGGCACCAGGTGACCCTTGTTGGCACCAGGTGGCCATCTCTGGCACGGTGACCTCCATTGGCCCCTGGTGACCCTTGTTGGCACGGGGTGGCCACCATTGGCCCAAAGTGACCACCAAAGGCACGAGGTGACCCCCATTAGCCTCAAGAGGCCACCATTGTCCCCAAGTGACCCCTGTTGGCCCCAAGTGACCCCCATTGGTCCAAAGTGACCACCACTGGCACTGGGTGACCATCATTGGCACAGGGTGACCATCACTGGCATGAGGTGACCTCCATTGGCACCAGGTGACCCCCGTTGGCACCGGGTGGCCATCACTGATACGAGGTGACGCCTGTTGGCACCAGGTGACCTCTGTTGGCACCAGGTGACCCTCACCGGCAGCGGGGTGACCCCCACGCTGTCACCAGGAGACCCCGGCGGCGTCGGCGGCACGGGGTGAGCGACGCCACCGTGGGGAACCGGGGGGACACCAATGGTGGGATGGGCACTGGAGGAGCTCTGGAGTCTTCTCCAACCCAAACCATTCCACGGTTCCACCTGACCATGACCAAAACTGGGTGACCCTTGAAGTCTTCTCCAACCCACAACATTCCATGATTCCACCTGGCCATGATGGACCTGGATGAAATTCAACGCCTCCTCCAACCCAAACCATTCCATTATTCTACCCAACCGTGACCCAAACTGGGTGACCCTTAAAGTCTTCTCCAACCCACAACATTCCATGATTCCATCCTGCCATGAGGGAGCTGGATGACCTCTAAAGTCTTCTCCAACCCAAACCACTCCATGACTCCAACCAGCTGTGATTGGGACTGGAGGAGCTCTGGAGTCTTCCCCAACCCAAACCATTCCATGATTCCACCTGACTATGATCAACCCTTTCAGTCTTCTCCAACCCAAACCATTCCATGATTCCACCTGACTATGATCAACCCTTTCAGTCTTCTCCAACCCAAACCATTCCATGATTCCACCTGACTATGATCAACCATCAAAGTCTTCTCCAACCCAAACCATTCCATGATTCCATCCTGCCATGATTGGAACTGGAGGAGCTCTGAAGTCTTCTCCAACCCAAACCATTCCATGATTCCACCTGACTATGATCAACCCTCACAGTCTTCTCCAACCCAAACCATTCCATGATTCCACCTGACTGTGATCAACCCTTAAAGTCTTCTCCAACCCAAACCACTCCATGATTCCATCCTGCCATGATGGACCTGGATGAGCTCTGAAGTCTTCTCCAACCCAAACTACTCCGTGATTCCATCCTGCCATGACTGGAACTGGAGGAGCTCTGGAGTCTTCTCCAACCCAAACCATTCCATGATTCCACCTGACTGTGATCAACCCTTTCAGTCTTCTCCAACCCAAACCATTCCATTTTTCCACCCAGCTGTGATTGGAACTGGAGGAGCTCTGGAGTCTTCTCCAACCCAAACCATTCCATGATTCCACCTGACTGTAATCAACCCTTAAAGTCTTCTCCAACCCAAACCACTCCATGATTCCATCCTGCCATGACTGGAACTGGAGGAGCTCTGGAGTCTTCTCCAACCCAAACTACTCCGTGATTCCACCTGACTATGATCAACCCTCACAGTCTTCTCCAACCCAAACCACTCCGTGATTCCACCTGACTATGATCAACCCTCACAGTCTTCTCCAACCCAAACCATTCCATGGTTCCGTCCTGCCAGGACCCAAACTGGGTGACCCTTAAAGTCTTCTCCAACCCAAACCATTCCATGACTCCACCCAGCTGTGATTGGACCTGGAGGAGCTCTGGAGTCTTCTCCAACCCAAACCATTCCATGATTCCACCTGACTGTAATCAACCCTTAAAGTCTTCTCCAACCCAAACCACTCCATGATTCCATCCTGCCATGATGGACCTGGATGAGCTCTGAAGTCTTCTCCAACCCAAACTACTCCGTGATTCCATCCTGCCATGACTGGAACTGGAGGAGCTCTGGAGTCTTCTCCAACCCAAACCATTCCATTTTTCCACCTGACTATGATCAACCCTCACAGTCTTCTCCAACCCAAACCATTCCATGGTTCCGTCCTGCCATGACCCAAACTGGGTGACCCTTAAAGTCTTCTCCATCCCAAACCATTCCATGGTTCCACCCAGCTGTGATTGGAACTGGAGGAGCTCTGAAGTCTTCTCCAACCCAAACCATTCCATGATTCCATCCTGCCATGATTGGAACTGGAGGAGCTCTGAAGTCTTCTCCAACCCAAACCACTCCATGATTCCACCTGACTATGATCAACCCTTTCAGTCTTCTCCAACCCAAACCATTCCATGATTCCACCTGACTGTGATCAACCCTTAAAGTCTTCTCCAACCCAAACCACTCCATGATTCCATCCTGCCATGATGGACCTGGATGAGCTCTGAAGTCTTCTCCAACCCAAACTACTCCGTGATTCCATCCTGCCATGACTGGAACTGGAGGAGCTCTGGAGTCTTCTCCAACCCAAACCATTCCATGATTCCACCTGACTGTGATCAACCCTCACAGTCTTCTCCAACCCAAACCATTCCATGGTTCCGTCCTGCCATGACCCAAACTGGGTGACCCTTAAAGTCTTCTCCATCCCAAACCATTCCATGGTTCCACCCAGCTGTGATTGGAACTGGAGGAGCTCTGAAGTCTTCTCCAACCCAAACCATTCCATGATTCCACCTGACTATGATCAACCCTCACAGTCTTCTCCAACCCAAACCATTCCATGATTCCATCCTGCCGTGATTGGAACTGGAGGAGCTCTGGAGTCTTCTCCAACCCAAACCATTCCATGATTCCACCTGACTATGATCAACCCTCACAGTCTTCTCCAACCCAAACCATTCCATGATTCCACCTGACTGTGATCAACCCTTTCAGTCTTCTCCAACCCAAACCACTCCATGATTCCACCTGACTATGATCAACCCTTTCAGTCTTCTCCAACCCAAACCATTCCATGATTCCATCCTGCCATGATGGACCTGGATGAGCTCTGAAGTCTTCTCCAACCCAAACTACTCCGTGATTCCATCCTGCCATGACTGGAACTGGAGGAGCTCTGGAGTCTTCTCCAACCCAAACCATTCCATGATTCCACCTGACTGTGATCAACCCTTTCAGTCTTCTCCAACCCAAACCATTCCATGGTTCCATCCTGCCAGGACCCAAACTGGGTGACCCTTAAAGTCTTCTCCAACCCAAACCATTCCATGACTCCACCCAGCTGTGATTGGACCTGGAGGAGCTCTGGAGTCTTCTCCAACCCAAACCATTCCATGATTCCACCTGACTATGATCAACCCTCACAGTCTTCTCCAACCCAAACCATTCCATGATTCCATCCTGCCATGATTGGAACTGGAGGAGCTCTGGAGTCTTCTCCAACCCAAACCATTCCATGATTCCACCTGACTGTGATCAACCCTCACAGTCTTCTCCAACCCAAACCATTCCACGACTCCACCCATCCGTGATCGGTCTCTCTGGTGCCGGACCGCCCCCACCCCAAGTCCAACCCCACCACCCGAAGCCCCCCCGGGAGGCCCCGGGGCAGGCGGGTCCCTCTGACCTGGATGCGGACGAAGCGGGGCGCGGCGTAGGCGGGCAGCGTCTCCTCCGTGAAGGTGTAGAGCTTGTCACCATCGAAGGTGGCGCCGTCCTTCAGGCGCACGGCGGCCATGCCGCAGCGGCCCTCGCACCCTGCCGGCGTCGCCCGCGGTCACCTGGGGCCACCTCATCTCCTTGGGGTCCACCTGAGGCCCCCCTTGGGCTACCGGGGTGGCCGAACGTGGTTTTGGGTGGCTCCCTCCCGGTTCTGGGGTGGCCTCAAAGCAACTCTGGACCTTCCAAAGTCACTTTGGAACCTTCTCGGAGGTGGCTCGGACCCTCCGGGGACGCGTCACCCGCCCGGGACGCCCCCCCACCAGCTCCTTGTTTCGGTGGCGACTCACCCGGCACGGCCACGCCGTAGACGTTGACCTCCTGGATGAAGCTCACCAAGCCCAGCACGGCCTCCACCTCCGTGGTGGCCACGTTCTCCCCTTTCCAGCTGGCGAGGAGAAGGCCCGGCGCCGTGAGTGGGACATCGGCGCCCGGCCCCCACCCGCGGGGACACGCGCCGGTGGGGTGGGCCTGGCGCTCACCGGAAGGTGTCCCCGACGCGGTCCTGGAAGTAGATGAACTTCTCGGCGTCCATCATGAGGAGGTCGCCGCTGTTGAAGAAGGCGTCGCCTTTGGCCAGGACGTCCCTGAGGATCTTCTTCTGGGTCTTCTGCGAGTCGCCGGCGTAGCCGTGGAACGGCGTGTTCTTGGTGATCTTCACCACCAGCAGCCCCGTCTCACCTTCACGGGGAGGAAGAGGAAGGGTTGGGGCCACCTCCTGCCTCGGTTTCTCCCGGGGCTTCCTGGTGGCTCCAGGAGGTCGTGGTGGCTCGGGCGCTCACCGGGCCGGGTGGGGATGCAGAGGCCGCGCTCGTCGCGCGCCGGCGCCTCGCGCTCCACGTCGTAGCGGATCAGCTCGAACGGCGCGAAGAACTGCGGGGTGGGAGAGCCGGGAACGGCCGGAATGTCCTCCCCGTGGAACGTTCCAGAACGTCCTCCCCGTGGAACGTTCCGGAATGTCCTTCCCGAGGAACGTTCCAGAACGTTCATCCCGCAGAACATTCCGGAATGTCCTCCCCAAGGAACGTTCCAGAACGTCCTCCCTCCCCAAGGAACGTTCCGGAATGTCCTTCCCAAGGAACGTTCCGGAATGTCCTCCCCAAGGAACGTTCCGGAATGTCCTCCCCAAGGAATGTTCTGGAATTCCTCCCCAAGGAATGTTCCAGAACGTCCTCCCCAAGGAACGTTCCGGAATGTCCTCCCCAAGGAACGTTCCGGAATGTCCTTCCCAAGGAACGTTCCGGAACGTCCTCCCCAAGGAACGTTCCGGAATGTCCTCCCCAAGGAACGTTCCGGAATGTCCTCCCCAAGGAACGTTCCGGAATGTCCTTCTTGTAGAAATTTCTGGAATCTCCTTCCCAAGGAACGTTCCGGAACATCCTTCCCGCGGAAAATTCCAGAATTTCCTTCCCATGGAAAATTCTCGAATTTCCTTCCCACGGAAAATTCCAGAATTTCCTTCTTGTGGAAATTGCCAGAATTTCCTTCCTGTGGAAATTTCCGTAATTTTCTTCCCGCGGAAAATTCCAGAATTTCCTTCCTGTGGAAATGGCCAGAATTTCCTTCCCTTGAAAATTCTGGAATTTCCTTTCCGCGAAAATTCCAGAATTTCCCTCCCGTGGAAAATTCCGGAATTTCCTTCTTGTAGAAATTTCTGGAATCTCCTTCCCGTGGAACATTCTGGAATTTCCTTCCGGCAGAAAATTCTGGAATTTCCTTCCCGCGGAAAATTCAGGAATTTCCTTCCTGTGGAAAATTCTGGAATTTCCTTATTGTGAAAATTTCCAGAATTTCTTTCCCAGCTTATGCCCAAAAATCTGATTTTTGCAGCTTTTCCTCCATTTTAACTTTTACTCAAAATCCGATTTCGCATCTTTTCCTCCATTTCACCTTCCCTCCAAAATCTGATTCCGCATCTTTTCCTCCATTTAACTTTTACTCCAAAATCCAATTTGTCATCTTTTCCTCCATTTAACTTTTGCTCAAAATTCGATTTCCGCATCTTTTCCTCCATTTAACTTTTACTCCAAAATCTGATTCCTCATCTTTTCCTCCATTCCCCCTTCCCTCCAAAATCTGATTCCTCATCTTTTCCTCCATTCCCCCTTCCCTCCAAAATCTGATTCCTCATCTTTTCCTCCATTTCCCCTTCCCTCCAAAATCCGATTTCTCATCTTTTCCTCCATTCCCCCTTCCCTCCAAAATCCGATTTCTCATCTTTTCCTCCATTTCACCTTTCCTCCAAAATCCGATTCCTCATCTTTTCCTCCATGTCACCTTCCCTGCGCGCCCGACCCCGCGCGCGGCGCTCACCCTGAGGAAGGCGTTGGCGCGGCCCACGGCGCCCACGCGGCCGCTGTAGTTGACGAAGCCGGCGTTGCCCTCGGTGGCGCCGTAGAACTCGCGCACGGCCACGGGCCCGAAGCGCCGCTGGAAGTGCCGCCACACGTCGGCCCGCAGGCCGTTGCCCAGCGCCAGCCGCACGCCGTGCGCCCGCTCCTCGGCGCGCTGCGGGGACACATGGGTGGGGGGCACCTCGGGGTGCGGCCGGCGCGTGGAGGAGACCACCCAGTGGTGGGTGGGTGGGTGGGGGTCTCACCTCGGGGGCGTTGCACAGGTAGCGCATCAGCTCGCCCACGTACTGGATGACGGAGACGTTGTAGCGGCGGCAGTCGGGCCAGAATTGGGAGGCGGAGAACTTGGAGCGGAGGACGCAGGTGGCTCCTGGGGTAGGGCGTGGGGATGGGGCGGCAAGATTGGGTGGTTTGTCTCTGTTGTTCGTCATCCATCCATCCATCATCCATCCATCCATCCATCCATCCATCCATCCATCATCCATCCATCCATCCATCCATCCATCCATCATCCATCCATCATCCATCCATCATCCATCATCCATCCATCATCCATCCCTCGTTCCATCCATCCATCCGTCCATCCCTCCCTGTCCCGCCGCCCTCCCGGCCGTTCCCGGTCCCATCTCCATGTTCTCCGTGTCCGTACCGACGTCCAGGCAGCCGCCCAGCCCCACCAGCAGCCCGGCCGAGTGGTAGAGCGGCAGCGTGGTGTAGACGACGTCGTCGGGCCGCAGGCCGCAGATCCGGCCCAGGCTGGCCACCATCATCAGCTTCAGCTCCGTGATCACCGCGGCCTTGGGCAGCCCTGTGGGACAGCGCCCGGGTGGGACAGGAGAGGAGGAGACCCCCAGGACCCCTCCAAGCTGCCAGTGTGTGGACATGGCCAGGACACACCTGGCCCAGGTGAACCCGCCATGGGCCCACCATGGTCAGCATTGGAGGAAGACCCCCAGGCCCCCTGGACACTGCCCATGTGTGGCCATGGCTGGGACACACCTGGCCCAGGTGGATCCACCATGGTCAGGGCTGGAGGAAGACCCCCAAGATCCCTCCAAGCTGCCCATGTGTGGCCATGGCCGGCACACACCTGGCCCAGGTGGACCTGCCATGGTCAGGGCTGGAGAAAGAACCCCAGGTCCCCTGGACACTGCCCATGTGTAGAGATGGCTGGGACACACCTGCCCCAGGTGGGCCCACCATTGTCATGACTGGAGGAAGACCCCCAGGCCCCCTGGACACTGCCCATGTTTGGCCATGGCTGGGACACACCTGGCCCAGGTGGACCAACCATGGCCAGAGCTGGAGGAAGACCCCCATGACCCCTCCAGTGCTGACCTGCCCATGTGGACATGGCCAGCACACACCTGGCCCAGGTGGATCCACCATGGCCAGGGCTGGAGGAAGACCCCGAAGACCCCTCAAAGCTGCTCATGCATGGACATGTTCAGGACACACCTGGCCCAGGTGGACCAACCATGGTCAGGGCTGGAGGAAGATCCCCCAAGACCCCTCCAGTGCTGACCTGCCCATGTGGACATGGGTGGGACACACCTGGCTCAGGTGGATCCACCATGGCCAGAGCTGGAGGAAGACCCCCAGGCCCCCTGGACACTGCCCATGTGTGCGCATGTCCGGGACACACCTGGCCCAGGTGGACCCACCATGGCCAGCATTGTAGGAAGACCCCCATGCCCCCTGGACCGTCCCACCCCACCCCGGCTCACCGGTGGTGCCGGAGGTGTAGATGTACATGGCCCGGGAGTCGCCGGTGACGCCGGCGCGGAGCTCGGCGGGCGGCGGCTCGGCGGGCGCCGCCTCGATGGTGGGCAGCAGCGCCTCCACGCCCGGCGTGGGCGACGCCGCGCTCAGGTAGAAGACCTCGACGCCGTCGCGCCGCAGCTTGGGCAGAACCTCCTCCACCGCCTCGCGCAGCTCTGCGGGGACACGGGGGACACGGGCAGGTGGCACCAGCCGGGCACCTGGCCAGGTGGGCACCCCCAGGTAGACCCAGGTGATCTGAGGTTCCCAGGTGGGCACCCCGGTATCCCCAGGTGGGCACCTGGCCAGGTGGGCACCCCTGGAACCAAGGATGAGGGTCCGAGGTTCACAGGTGGGCACCCAGGTACCTCCAGGTGGGCACCTGGCCAGGTGGGCACCCCTGGAACCAAGGATGAGGATCCGAGGTTCCCAGGTGGGCACCCCAAGGTACCCCCAAAGGGGCACCTGGCCAGGTGGGCACCCCCAAAATAATGGATGGGTGTCCAAAAGACTCAGGTGGGCAGAGCCAGAATGGGTGGATGGGCCGAGGTCCCCAGGTGGGCACCCAGGTATCCCCAGGTGGGCACCTGGCCAGGTGGGCACCCCTGGAACCAAGGATGAGGGTCCGAGGGCCCCAGGTGGGCACCCAGGTACCTCCAGGTGGGCACCTGGCCAGGTGGGCACCCCTGGAACCAAGGATGAGGGTCCGAGGTTCCCAGGTGGGCACCCCAAGGTACCCCCAAAGGGGCACCTGGCCAGGTGGGCACACCCAAAATCATGGATGGGGGTCCAAAGGACTCAGGTGGGCACCCCAGGTATCCCCAGGTGGGCACCTGGCCAGGTGGGCACCCCTGGAACCAAGGATGAGGGTCCGAGGTTCCCAGGTGGGCACCCCAAGGTACCCCCAAAGGGGCACCTGGCCAGGTGGGCACCCCCAAAATAATGGATGGGGGTCCAAATGACTCAGGTGGGCACCCCAAGGTACCCGCAAAGGGGGTGCCCTGAGCACCCCAAGGGGGTCCCTGACCCCCCCCCCACCCATCCTGAGCACCCCAAGGGGTCCCTGACCCCCCCCACCCATCCTGAGCACCCCAAGGGGGTCCCTGACCCCCCCACCCATCCTGAGCACCCCAAGGGGGTCCCTGACCCCCCCACCCATCCTGAGCACCCCAAAGGGGTCCCTGACCCCCCACCCATCCTGAGCACCCCAAGGGGTCCCTAACCCCCCCCACCCATCCTGAGCACCCCAAAGGGTCCCTGACCCCCCCACCCATCCTGAGCACCCCAAGGGGTCCCTGACCCCCCATCCTGAGCACCCCAAGGGGTCCCAACCAGCCGGGCCCCACAGTGACCCCACACGGGGTCACCCCGAAGGGAGCCCCGATCCCCTGGGGGCACCCAGGGGTGACACAGGCAGGGACGGGGACACACAGGGACACACGGGGACACACCCAGGGGTGACACAGACAGGGACACAGGGGGACAGTGACACACCCGGGGACAGGGACACACCCGGGGACAGTGACACACCCAGGGACAGTGACACACCCGGGGACAGGGACACACCCGGGGACAGGGACACACACAGATTCAGGGACACACAGGGACACACCCAGGGGTGACACAGACAGGGACACAGGGGGACAGTGACACACCCGGGGACAGGGACACACCCGGGGACAATGACACACCCAGGGACAATGACGCACCCGGGGACAGTGACACACCCAGGGACAGTGACACGCACAGGGACAATGACACACCCAGGGACAGGGACACACCCAGGGACAGTGACACGCACAGGGACAGTGACACACCCAGGGACAATGACACACCCAGGGACAGGGACACACCCAGGGACAGTGACACGCACAGGGACAGTGACACACCCAGGGACAGGGACACACACAGATTCAGGGACTACACAGGGACACACCCGGGGACAATGACACACCCAGGGACAATGACACACCCAGGGACAGGGACACACACAGGGACAGGACACGCACAGGGACAATGACACGCACAGATTCAGGGACTACACAGGGACACACCCAGGGACAGTGACACGCACAGGGACACAGGGACACACACAGGGACACAAGGACAGCCATGTCCAAGGTGTGACACACACACAGGGACAGGGACAGGGACACACACAGTGACACACAGGGACACACACAGTGACACGCACAGGGACAGGGACACACCCGGGGACAGGGACACGGACAGTGACACACACAGGGATGCACCGAGGGACAGTGACACACACAGGGACACAGGGACACACCAGGGACACAGGGACAGCCATGTCCAAGGTGTGACACACACACAGGGACAGGGACAGGGACACACACATGGACACACAGAGACAGCGACACACACGGAAACACAGGGACAGCCATGTCCAGGGTGTGACACACACACAGGGACAGGGACGCAAACAGTGACACAGAGGGACGCAAACAGTGACACACCCAGGGACACACACAGGGACAGGGACACACAGGGACACAGGGACAGCCATGTCCAGGGTGTGACACACACACAGGGACAGGGACAGGGACAGGGACAGGGACAGGGACAGGGACAGGGACAGGGACAGGGACACACACAGTGACACACAGGGACACACACAGGGACACACAGGGACACAGGGACAGCCATGTCCGGGGTGTGACACACACACAGGGACAGGGACAGGGACAGGGACACACAGGGACACACAGGGACAGGGACACACACAGAGACAGCCATGTCCAGGGTGTGACACACACACAGGGACACAGGGGGACACACACAGTGACACACAGGGACACACAGGGACAGGGACACACCAGGGACACAGGGACAGCCATGTCCAGGGTGTGACACACACACAGGGACACAGGGGGGACACACACAGTGACACACAGGGACACACAGGGACAGGGACACACACAGGGACACAGGGACAGCCATGTCCGGGGTGTGACACACACACAGGGACAGTGAGACACCCAGGGACACAGAGGGACACACACAGGGACAGGGACACACACAGGGACACAGGGACAGTGACACAGTCAGGGACAGCGACACACAGGGACACAGTGACACACACACAGTGTCACACACGAAGGGACAGTGACACACGTGCAAACCCCCCCCACCCCACTTGCCCTCACTGGGACTGGCCACCACTGTGGTGGCCTTGGTGGCCACAAACCCCCTTGAACACTGCATTGTCCCCTCTCACCAGGGCTGGCCACCACCGTGGTGTCCTTGGTGGCCACAAACCCCCTTGAACACTGCATTGTCCCCTCTCACCAGGGCTGGCCACCACCGTGGTGTCCTTGGTGGCCACAAACCCCCTTGAACACTGCATTGTCCCCTCTCACCAGGGCTGGCCACCACCGTGGTGGCCTTGGTGGCCACAAACCCCCAGGTACCACACTGTCCCCTCTCACCAGGGCTGGCCACCACCGTGGTGTCCTTGGTGGCCACAAACCCCCTTGAACACTGCATTGTCCCCTCTCACCAGGGCTGGCCACCACCGTGGTGTCCTTGGTGACCACAACCCCACCAAACACCGCGCTGTCCCCTCTCACCAGGGCTGGCCACCACCACGATGGCTTTGGTGGCCACAAACCCCCTTGAACACTGCATTGTCCCCTCTCACCAGGGCTGGCCACCACCGTGGTGTCCTTGGTGGCCACAAACCCCCAGGTACCACATTGTCCCCTCTCACCAGGACTGGCCAGCACCATGATGGCTTTGGTGGCCACAAACCCCCAGGTACCACACTGTCCCCTCTCACCAGGGCTGGCCACCACCGTGGTGGCCTTGGTGACCACAACCCCACCAAACACCGCGCTGTCCCCTCTCACCAGGGCTGGCCAGCATCACGGTGGCCTCGGCCGCCTCCAGCGCGTGCCGCAGCGCCCGGCCCCTGACGTTGCAGTTGAGACAAGCCATGGGGCAACCCAACTTGGCCAACGCTAGCCACGTCCACAGGTAGGCCGGCTCGTTGGGCAGGAACACGGCCACGGTCCGGCCGCCGCGCAGCCCCAGGCGCCACCGCAGGGCCCAGGCCGCGCGGTTGCTGCGCCGCTCGATGTCCTCGAAGGTGTAGGTCTGGTCCTGGAAGAGCAGCAGCGGCCGGCGCGGCCGGAGCCGCGCGTGGCTCCGGAACACGTCCAGCAAGGTGACCGCCGGCCGGCCGGCCAAGCGCCGGCGGCACCGCAGCGATGACCGCGTCATGGTGACGAAGAACGCCAAATCCTCCCACAGGTACGGCGCCGACCGCGCCGCGGCCACCGCCACCACCAGCACCACCACCAGCACCACCAGCAGCACCACCAGCAGAACCGGCGGCAGCTCCATGGCCAGCAGCACGACGCGGCCGCTGGCCAAGGTCCGCCCGGTGACCTTTGGGCCGGCCGTGCCGGCGGCGCCCGGGTCCGGAGTTCGCCGCGCTCCGGATCCTGCGCCGGGTTTCGCTTTGTTTGCTCTCCTCGCTCCCGCTGCCGCCGTTCGTTCGTTTGTTCGTTCGTTCGTTCGTTTGTTCGTTCGTCCGTCCCCGTCCCTGCCCCCGGGAGTGGCTCGGCGGGCGGCGGCCGCCACGGCCCGCTGCCTCTGCGGGGCCTGTCTGTCTGTCTGTCTGTCTGTCCAGCTGTCCGGAACTCTGTCTGGCTGTCCAGCTGTCCAGCCTCTGTCCAGCTGTCCAGCTGTCTGGCTGTCTGCCTGCATGGCTGGCCGGCTGTCCATCTGTCCGTCTGTCCAGCCTCTGTACAGCTCTCTGACTGTCCATCTGTTGGGCTATCCAGCTGTCTAGCTGTCCAGAACTCTGTCCATCTGTCCATCTGTCCATCTGTCCAGCTGTCTGGCTGTCCGGCTGTCCAGTCCCTGTCCGGCTTTCTGGCTGTCCAGCTGTCTGACTGTCCATCTGTCCGGCTGTCCAGCTGTCCAGCTGTCTGGCTGTCCAGCTATCCAGTCTCTGTCCAGCTGTCCAGCTGTCTGACTGTCCATCTGTCCGTCTGTCCAGCTGTCCAGCTGTCCGTCTGTCCGGCTATCAGTCCATCGATCCTCTGCCACTCCACCTGTCCATCTGTCCAGCCATCTGGCCTCTGTCCCCTAACTGTCCGTCTGTCCAGCTGTCCAGCCTCTGCCACCCCAGCGTCCGTCTGTCCACCCATCCACCCTCTCCCACCACGTCTGTCTGTCTGTCTGTCTGTCTGGCCTCTGCCACCCCGGCTGCCTGTTGGGGACACCTCGGGGACACCTCCAGGGACACCCCTGAAGCTGGGACACCTCGGGGACACCTCGGGGACACCCTGAGGACACCTCGGGGACACCTCGGGGACACCTCGGGGACACTCCCGAAACAGGGACACCTCGGGGACACCTCGGGGACACCTAAGGGACACCCCTGAAACAGGGACACCTCGGGGACACCCTGAGGACACCTCGGGGACACCTCGGGGACACCCTGAGGACACCTTGGGGACACCCCTGAAGCTGGGACACCTCGGGGACACCCTGAGGACACCTCGGGGACACCTCGGGGACACCCCCAAAGCAGGGACACCTCGGGGACACCTTGGGGACACCCCTGAAGCTGGGACACCTCGGGGACACCTCGGGGACACCCTGAGGACACCTCGGGGACACCTCGGGGACACTTGGGGGACACCCCCGGAGTGGACATACCTCGAGGACACCCTGAGGACACCTTGGGGACACCTCAGGGACACCCCCAAAACAGCGACACCCCAGGAACACCTTGGGGACACCTCGGGGACACCTCAGGGACACCCTGAGGACACCTTGGGACACCTCGGGGACACCTCGGGGACACCTCAGGGACACCCCTGAAACAGGGACACCTCGGGGACACCTCGGGGACACCCTGAGGACACCTTGGGGACACCTCGGGGACACCTCGGGGACACCTCAGGGACACCCCTGAAACAAGGACACCTCGGGGACACCCTGGGGACACCTCGGGGACACCTCGGGGACACCCATAGGACATCCCGGGGACACCTCAGGGACACCCAGGGACGAGCTGCGCACGCCGGAGCCGAGCCCAGAGCGCTGAGCGTGGGACCCCCCCGGAAAAGAGACCCCCGGGAGGCCGGGAGTGGGGAAAATGGGGAAAAATGGGGAAAAATGGGGAGAAAATGGTTAAAAAATGGTTAAAAAACGGGGAAAAGGGGAAAAAAGGGGCTGAAAAGAAACTCGCCCGAACAGGGACTTGAACCCTGGACCCTCAGATTAAAAGTCTGATGCTCTACCGACTGAGCTATCCGGGCTCTGCGGGCAGCGCCGGCGGCGCGCGGCAAGGCGGGACGGGGACACGGCTTTGGGGGAAATTCCGGGGGTTTTGGGAAAAACCGGGATTTGGGGGGAATTCCGGGGGTTTGGGGGGAATTCCGGGGGTTTGGGGGGAATTCCGGGGGTTTGGGGGAATTCTGGGGATTTGGGGAAATTCTGGGGATTTGGGGAAAAACCCGGGGATTTTGGGAAAAAGCCGGGGATTTGGGGGAAATTCCGGGATTTGGGGGAAATTCCGGGGGTTTGGGGGAAATTCCGGGATTTGGGGGAAATTCCGGGGGTTTTGGGGGAAATTCTGGGGATTTGGGGGAAATTCCGGGATTTGGGGGAAATTCCGGGGATTTGGGAAAAACCGGGAATTTGGGGGAAATTCCGGGGGTTTGGGGAAAATTCCGGGATTTGGGGGGAAATTCTGGGGATTTGGGGGAAATTCTGGGGATTTGGGAAAATTCCGGGGGTTTGGGGGGAATTCCGGGGATTTGGGGGGAATTCCGGGATTTGGGGGAAATTCCGGGGATTTAGGGAAAATCCGGAGGATTTGGGGGAAAATCCCGGGGATTTAGGGAAATCCGGAGGATTTGGGGAAAATCAAGCGGTTTTGGGGAAAAACCCGAGGTTTTCGGGGATTTTAACTCACCGGGGTTGAGGCCGGGGGGGTTGGTCCAAAAGAAAGGGTTTATGATATTTTTGATTCCTACTGTCGCTATTAATAAATACGATAATAATCATGACAGTGATGACAATAATTGTAATTATCGGGAGTAATAAAAATAAAGCATAATGTTAAAATAATGTAGCAATATGATGTCAAATAAATCTACTAGAATAAAATTGTTGGTTTATTTTAATTTTTATTTTTTATTCAATTTTAATTTTTGTTTTACTTTAATTTTAATTTTAATTTTTTTATTTAATGTTAATGTTAATGTTAATGTTAATGTTAATGTTAATGTTAATGTTGTTATTATTATTATTATTATTATTATTATTCACCCTCTTATTTCTCTTTTTTACCCTCTTTTTTCTCATTTTTACCATTTTTCTCATTTTTACCCTCTTTTTTCTCATTTTTACCATTTTTCTCATTTTCACCCTCTTTTTTCTCATTTTTACCCTCTTTCCCCCTCATGTTTCCCATTTATTTTCCCCTCAGATTTCCCATTTTTTCTCCCTTTTCTGCCCTTTTCCCCTCATCTTTCCCATCTATTTTCCCCTCATATTTCCCATTTTTTCTCACATTTTCTGCCCTTTTCCTCTCATTTTTCCCACTTTTTCCTCTCATTTTTCCCACCACAATTTTCATTTTTCCTCTCGACTCACCCGCTCCTGCTCGGTCTCTGTGTCCCCCTCGCTGTCACCTTTCATTAGGCGGTAATTGGTATATTTAAATGAGAATAAATTAATTTTTAAAATTTTATATAATTTTTAATATCATCGAATCTTTTATGTAATATTATATTTTATATCATATATTTTATATAATATTTTTGAAATATTTTTTTAAAGCAAATAGGGTTAGGGTTAGGATCATGGTTGGGGTCAGGGAATATTTGGAATATTCAAATGAGATTTCTTTGAATATTCAACATGGAATTTATTTTTTAAACGCAAATTTTCCAAAGGGTTCGGGGTTAGGGTTAGTCAGTGAATTTATGGAATATTCAAATGAGATTTCTTTGAATATTTAACATGGAATTTATTTTTTAAATGTAAATTTTCCAAAGGGTTCGGGTTGGGGTTGGGGTTGTGGTTACTGTCAGTGAATTTATGGAATATTCAAATGAGATTTCTTTGAATATTCAACATGGAATTTATTTTTTAAATGCAAATTTTCCAAAGGGTTCGGGTTGGGGCTTGCCTTAGGGTCATTGTCAGTGCCAGGTTAAGGTTCGGGGATAATTGTCATATTAAAATGGCGATAATTTGAATATTTAAATTTGAATTTGAGTTAGGGTACAGTTTAGGGTCACGGTCATATTTAGGTTTAGGTTTAAAATTTGAGTTAAAATCGGGATTAGGGTCAGGACCCTCGTCAATCACAGGGCACGGTTGGCGTATAATTAATATTCAAATGCTAACGATTTCAATATTTAATGATGAATTTTGGTTAGGATAAGTATTAGGGTGAGGGTCAGGTTAGGATTAGGATTGGGATTAGGGTTACAGTCTGATTTATAATTTGGTTTAAGGTCCTCGTCAGTGGCAGGGCGAGTTTCGGTGTTAATTGTAATATTAAAATGGGAATATTCTGAATATTAAATTTTAGTTTGGTTTAGGGGAAGGATTTATTAGGATCAGGGTTTGGTTTAGGGTTGGTCTTAGTTTTAGGATTATGGGGTGCTTGGAATATTAAAATGTGGGTAATTGGAGTGTTTAAGAAGAAATTTAATTTTTTAAACATGAATATTCCATATATCCCTCCCTGGTGGTTCCAAGCTCCCACAGGCCGGATCCCCAGAGAGATCCCGTCCGATCCCGGCCTGAAAAACGGGAAAAATTCCCGGAAATTTGGTGGGGGAATCCGGGATGGGATCCAGGATGGAATTTGGGATGGAATCCTGCAGGGGATCCCGCAGGGAATTCCGGATGGAATCGCGGATGGATAGAGATTGATAGAGCTTGATAGAGTTTGATTGAGTTTGATTGAGTTTGATAGAGGATTTGGGATTTTGATTTGGGATTTGGGATTTGGGATTTGGGATTTGGGATTTGGGATTTGGGATTTGGGATTTGGGATTTGGGATTTGGGATGGGGATTTGGGGATTTGGAATTTGGGATCAGGATTTGGAATTTAGGATCGGGATTTCAGATTTGAGGATCAGGATTGGGATTTGGGATTTGGAATTTGGGATTTGGGATTTGGGATTTGGGATTTGAGATTTGAGATTCAAGATTCGAGATCGGGAATTTGGGGATTGGGGAATTTGGGATTTGGGGATTTGGGATTTGGGATTTGGGATTTGGGATTTGGGCTTTGGGATTTGGGATTTGGGATTTGAGATCGGGAATTTGGGGATTGGGGTATTTGGGATTTGGGGATTTGGGATTTGAGATTTGGGATTGGGATTAGGATTTGGGATTGGGGATTGGGAATTTGGAATCTGGAATTTGGGATTGAGATTTGGGATTTGGGATTTGAGATTTGGGATTGGGATTGGGGATTTCGGGATTGGGATTAGGATTGGGGATTTGGGATTTGGGATTTGGGATTGGGGATTTGGAATCTGGAATTTGGGATTGAGATTTGGGATTTGGGATTTCCCACTTTTTTGTTTCTTTCCCCATTTTTCCACTTTCCCATTTCCCCCCAGTTTTCCTCATTTTTCCCTTTCCCCCCCATTTTTCCCTCCTTTCTCCCGTTTCTCCCCATTTTTCTGAATTTTTCCCGATTTTCCCCAATTTCCCCATTTTCCCCATTTCCCCCCATTTCCCCATTTTTCCATTTCCCCCAATTTCCCCATTTTCCCCAGTTTCCCCAATTCCCCCATTTTCCCATTTTCCCAGATTTCCCCAATTTCCCCATTTTCCCAGATTTTCCCATTTTCCCCATTTTTCTGAATTTTCCCCATTTTCCCAATTTCCCCATTTCCCCATTTTCCCAGATTTCCCCATTTTCCCAGATTTTCCCATTTCCCCATTTCCCCATTTTCCCCATTTCCCCATTTTCCCATTTTCCCATTTTCCCATTTTCCCATTTTCCCATTTCCCCATTTTCCCATTTTCCCATTTTCCCAGATTTTCCCATTTCCCCATTTCCCCATTTTCCCCATTTCCCCATTTCCCCATTTTCCCATTTTCCCATTTCCCCATTTTCCCAGATTTTCCCATTTTCCCTTTTTTCTGAATTTTCCCAGATTTTCCCATTTTCCCCATTTTTCTGAATTTTCCCCGATTTCCCCAGTTTCCCCATTTCCCCATTTTCCCAGATTTCCCCATTTTCCCATTTTCCCAGATTTCCCCATTTTCCCAGATTTCCCCATTTTCCCAATTTCCCCATTTCCCCATTTTCCCATTTTCCCATTTCCCCATTTCCCCATTTTTCCCCATTTTCCCAGATTTCCCCATTTCCCCATTTTCCCATTTCCCCATTTTCCCCGATTTCCCCAATTTCCCCATTTCCCCATTTTCCCAGATTTCCCCATTTTTCCCATTTTCCCAGATTTCCCCATTTCCCCATTTCCCCATTTTCCCTCCATTTCCCCTCATTTTTCCTGCCCCTCCCCCACCCCTCAGACCCAAACAGGTAAAAAAAAAAAAAAAAGAGAGAGAAAGAAAATCCAAAAAAAGGCAAAATCCCGGGAATTTTATTGAATTTGGGATCCCCAGGTGAGCACAGGTAACCCCAGGTGTGTCCATCCGTCCCTGCCCAGGTGTGTCCATCCATCCCTGTCCAGGTGTGTCCATCACTGTCCAGGTGTGTCCATCACTCTCCAGGTGTGTCCATCCATCCCTGTCCAGGTGTGTCCATCACTCTCCAGGTGTGTCCATCACTCTCCAGGTGTGTCCATCCATCCCTGCCCAGGTGTGTCCATCACTGCCCAGGTGTGTCCATCACTGCCCAGGTGTGTCCATCCATCATTCTCCAGGTGTGTCCATCATTCTCCAGGTGTGTCCATCCATCATTCTCCAGGTGTGTCCATCACTGCCCAGGTGTGTCCATCCATCACTGCCCAGGTGTGTCCATCACTGTCCAGGTGTGTCCATCCCTGCCCAGGTGTGTCCATCACTGCCCAGGTGTGTCCATCCATCATTCTCCAGGTGTGTCCATCATTCTCCAGGTGTGTCCATCACTCTCCAGGTGTGTCCATCCATCACTGCCCAGGTGTGTCCATCCCTGCCCAGGTGTGTCCATCACTGCCCAGGTGTGTCCATCCATCATTCTCCAGGTGTGTCCATCATTCTCCAGGTGTGTCCATCACTATCCAGGTGTGTCCATCACTGTCCAGGTGTGTCCATCACTCTCCAGGTGTCCTGGGCCCACCCCAGGTGTGTCCATCACCTGTCCAGGTGTCTCTATCCCATCTCCAGGTGTTTCCATCTCACTCCAGGTGTCTCCAGCCCATCTCCAGGTGTTCCTCTCACCTGTCCAGGTGTCTCTATCCCGTCTCCAGGTGTTTCTATCCAACTTCCGGGTGTTTCCCTCACCTGTCCAGGTGTCCTCACCTGACTACTGGGGGACCCAAAGTCACCTGTGGGGCTCACCTGGCCACTCCCACCTGTGGGTCTCACCTGTCCCATCTCACCTGCAGAGCTCACCTGGCCGCTAAAATTCTCACCTGTGGGGCTCACCTGGCTGCTCCCTTCATCCCCGGCAGAGCTCACCTGGTCACCCTCACCTGCAGAGCTCACCTGGTCACTCTCACCTGCAAAGCTCACCTGGCCGCTCACCTGTCCCTCCTCCTCTTCAGAGCTCACCTGTCCTTCTTCCCCTTCAGAGCTCACCTGGTCTCTCTCACCTGCAGAGCTCACCTGGCCGCTCACCTGTCCCCAGTCCCCTTCAGCACTCCCCTGGTCGCTCACCTGTCCTTCCTCACCTGATGATCTCACCTGTCCCTGCTCACCTGCAGAGCTCCCCTGGCTGCTCACCTGTCCTTCCTCCCCTTCAAAGCTCACCTGGCTGCTCCCTTCCTCACCTGCAGAGCTCACCTGTCCCTCCTCTTCACAGCTCACCTGTCCTTCCTCCTCTTCAGAGCTCACCTGTCCTTCCTCACCTGCAGAACTCACCTGTCCCCTCTCTTCACAGCTCACCTGTCCTTCCTCCTCTTCAGAGCTCACCTGTCCTTCCTCACCTGCAGAACTCACCTGTCCCCTCTCTTCACAGCTCACCTGTCCTTCCTCCTCTTCAGAGCTCACCTGTCCCCCCTCCCCTTCAGAACTCACCTGTCCCTCCTCTTCACAGCTCACCTGTCCCTCCTCCTCTTCAGAGCTCACCTGTCCTTCCTCACCTGCAGAGCTCACCTGTCCTTCTTCTCCTTCAAAGCTCACCTGTCCTTCCTCACCTGCAGAACTCACCTGTCCTTCTTCTCCTTCAAAGCTCACCTGTCCTTCCTCACCTGCAGAACTCACCTGTCCCTCCTCCTCTTCAGAGCTCACCTGGCCGCTCTCACCTGTGTCTCCCACCTGTCCCCCCTCACCTGTAGCTCCCACCTGTCCCTCCTCTTCTTCAGAGCTCACCTGTCCTTCCTCACCTGCAGAGCTCACCTGTCCTTCCTCACCTGCAGAGCTCACCTGTCCCTCCTCTTCACAGCTCACCTGTCCTTCCTCCTCTTCAGAGCTCACCTGGCCGCTCTCACCTGTAGCTCCCACCTGTCCCCCCTCACCTGTAGCTCCCACCTGTCCTTCCTCCCCTTCAGAGCTCACCTGGCCGCTTTCACCTGCAGAGCTCACCTGTCCCTCCGCCCCTTCAGAGCTCACCTGTCCCTCCGCCCCTTCAGAGCTCACCTGTCCTTCCTCCCCTTCAGAGCTCACCTGTCCTTCCTCACCTGCAGAGCTCACCTGTCCTTCCTCCTCTTCAGAGCTCACCTGTCCTTCCTCCCCTTCAGAGCTCACCTGTCCCTCCGCCCCTTCAGAGCTCACCTGTCCTTCCTCCCCTTCAGAGCTCACCTGTCCTTCCTCACCTGCAGAGCTCACCTGTCCTTCCTCCTCTTCAGAGCTCACCTGTCCCTCCTCCTGTTCACAGCTCACCTGTCCTTCCTCACCTGCAGAGCTCACCTGTCCTTCCTCCCCTTCAGAGCTCACCTGTCCCTCCTCCCCTTCAGAGCTCACCTGTCCTTCCTCCTGTTCACAGCTCACCTGTCCTTCCTCACCTGCAGAGCTCACCTGTCCCTCCTCCCCTTCAGAGCTCACCTGTCCCTCCTCCCCTTCAGAGCTCACCTGTCCTTCCTCCCCTTCAGAGCTCACCTGTCCCTCCTCCCCTTCAGAGCTCACCTGTCCTTCCTCCCCTTCAGAGCTCACCTGTCCCTCCTCCCCTTCAGAGCTCACCTGTCCTTCCTCCTCTTCAGAACTCACCTGTCCTTCCTCCCCTGCAGAGCTCACCTGTCCCTCCTCTTCTTCAGAGCTCACCTGTCCCTCCTCCCCGTCAGAGCTCACCTGCCCCCCCTCACCCGTGTCTCCCACCTGTCCCCGCTCACCTGCCCAGGCCCCTCCCAGGTACCTGAGCACCTCTCCAGGTGGGCAGCGCCGCGCGGGCCGGGGGTGCAGCAACCCCCGCAGCATCTCCATCCCCTCGGCCCCCAGGCCCCGCCAGGTGCGCGGCGGCCGGGCCGCACCCGGCTCACCTGAGCGGCCGCCGCCCTGCCAGGTGCGGAAGCGGCGGAAGGCGGGGTCGGAGCGCTCAGGTGAGGCCCAGGGGAAGGTGCCGGTGAGCAGCGCGAAGAGCAGCACGCCGAACGCCCAGGTGTCCGCCGCGGGCTCCAGGTGCCGCCGCCGCGCCTCACCTGCGCGCACCTGCAGCAGCTCGGGCGCGCAGTAGGGCGCGGGGCCGCGCGCCGGCCGCACCTGCCAGCCCTGCACGCGCGTCAGGCCGAAGTCGCCCACCTTGACCAGGTGGCAGCGGCGGTCGAAGGCCAGGACGTTGTCCAGCTTCAGGTCGCGGTGCACCAGCGCGTGGCCGTGCAGGTAAGCCAGGGCCGAGGACACCTGGGCGGCGCAGCGCTTCACCTGCGGCTCCGGGAGGCCCACCTGGGGATGGGACATGGTGGGGTCACAGCTGGGACACAGCTGGGACACACCTGGGACACAGCTGGGGATGGGGACACACCTGGGACACACCTGGGACACAGCTGGGGTCACACCTGGGACACAGCTGGGACACACCTGGGGACGGGGACACGGCGGGGTCACAGCTGGGGACGGGGACACAGCAGGGACACACCTGGGACACACCTGGGGACGGGGACACACCTGGGACACACCTGGGACACAGCTGGGGTCACACCTGGGACACAGCGACACAGCTGGGACACACCTGGGACACACCTGGGACATACCTGGGACGGGGACACAGGTGGGGTCACATCTGGGACACAGCTGGGGATGGGGACACGGTGGGGTCACAGCTGGGACACACCTGGGACATACCTGTGGATGGGGACACACCTGGGACACACCTGGGACGGGGACACAGCTGGGGTCACACCTGGGACACAGCTGGGACACACCTGGGGACAGGGATACAGCTGGGACACACCTGGGACACAGCTGGGGATGGGGACACAGCTGGGTCACACCTGGGGACGGGGACACACCTGGGACACACCTGGGGTCACCTGGGGATAGGTAACACACCTGGGGTCACACCTGGGGAGGGGTGACACACTTGGGGTCACAGCTGGGACACACCTGAGGTCACACCTGGGGAGGGGAGAACACACCTGGGATCACCTGGGGACACTCAGCACTGTCACCCAGCCAGCGCTGTGTCACCTGAGAGGTCACCTGTGCACACCTGTCCTCCCCCACAGGTGTGCTTCTGTCCCCCCTTGCCACTCACCTGTCCCTCACCTGTCCTACCTGTCTCACCTGTCCCACTGTCCCACCTGTCCCACCTGTCTCACCCGTCCCTCACCTGTCCCACCTGTCTCACCTGTCCCACTGTCCCACCTGTCCCACCTGTCTCACCTGTCCCTCACCTGTCCCTCACCTGTCCCAGGTGTCCCAGGTGTCCCCATCTCACCTGTCCCTCACCTGTCCCTCACCTGTCCCTCACCTGTCCCTCACCTGTCCCAGGTGTCCCAGGTGTCCCCTGTCTCACCTGTCCCTCACCTGTCCCACCTCTCCCAGGTGTCCCCTGTCTCACCTGTCCCAGGTGTCCCCTGTCTCACCTGTCCCTCACCTGTTCCCCCTGTCCCAGGTGTCCCAGGTGTCCCAGGTGTCCCCTGTCTCACCTGTCCCTCACCTGTCCCTCACCTGTCCCTCGCCTGTCCCAGGTGTCCCAGGTGTCCCAGGTGTCCCAGGTGTCCCAGGTGTCCCCTGTCTCACCTGTCCCTCACCTGTCCCAGGTGTCCCAGGTGTCCCGGGTGTCCCAGGTGTCCCCGTCTCACCTGTCACTCACCCCAGGTGTGAGCAGCCCGCACAGGTCCCCGGCAGGTGCGAGCTCCTGGGCGAAGCCGAACTCCGTGGGGGTCTCGAAGGCGAGCGGCAGCACCTGGACGCAGGTGAGCGCCCCCCGCAGGCACAGGTGAGTGCAGAACTCCCGCAGGAAGCCCCACCTGGGCGTGCGCTCCTTGGAGAGCAGCTTCAGCGCCACCCGCGCACCTGCGCAGGTGAGGGCACACCTGGGTCAGCCGCGGGGGACACAGCGGGGACAGGTGAGACAGCTGGGACAGGTGACACAGCTGGGACAGGTGACAGCTGGGACAGGGACCACACCTGGGACAGGTGACAGCTGGGACAGGTGACAGCTGGGACAGGTGACAGCTGGGACAGGGAACACACCTGTGCAGGTGAGGGCACACCTGGGTCAGCCACGGGGGACACAGCAGGACAGGGACACAGCTGGGACAGGGACAGGTGACACACCTGGGACAGGTGACACATCTGTGGATATCCCCAGGTTTCCCCAGGAACCCCAGGTGCATCTCAGGTGCCCCAGGTCCCCCCAGGTGTATCCCCAAGTGTCCCCAGGTCCCCCAGGTGTGCCCAGATGCCCCCATAGGTGTGCCCAGGTGTGCCCAGGTGCCACCCCAGGTGTGCCCAGGTGCCCCCATAGGTGTGCCCAGGTGTGCCCAGGTGCCCCCCCAGGTGTATCCAGATGCCCCCAGGTGCCCCCCCAGGTGCCCCCCCAAGTGCCCCCAGGTGTGCCCAGGTGTATCCCCAGGTGTGCCCAGGGGTGCCCAGGTGTATCCAGGTGCTCCTCCAGGTGTATCCCCAGATGCCCCAGGTCCCCCCAGATGTATCCCCAGGTGTGCCCAGGTGCCCCCAGGTGTGCTCAGGTGTGCCCAGGTGCCCCTCCAGGTGTATCCCCAGATGCCCCAGGTCCCCCCAGGTGTATCCCCAGGTGTGCCCAGGGGTGTCCAGGTGTGCCCAGGTGCCCCCCCAGATGCCCCAGATGCCCCAGATGCCCCAGGTGTGCCCAGGTGTGCCCAGGTACCACCCCAGGTGTGCCCAGGTGTGCCCAGGTGTGCCCAGGTGTATCCCCAGGTCCCCCCAGGTCCCCCCAGGTGTATCCCCAGGTTGCCCAGATGTGCCCAGGTGTGCCCAGGTGTGCCCAGGTGTGCCCAGGTGTATCCCCAGGTGTGCCCAATTGTGCCCAGGTACCACCCCAGGTGTGCCCAGGTGTGCCCAGGTGTGCCCAGGTGCGCTCACCTCCGCGCCGGGGCCGTGCCAGCAGCACGCGCCCGTAGGAGCCGCTGCCGAGCTCCCCCAGCAGCTCCCAGTCCTGGCACAGCTCCCGGCGCGGCAGCGCCCGCGCGGCGCGGCACATCAGCGCCTGGACCAGTACAGACCAGTATGGACCAGTATGGACCAGTATGGACCAGTACGGACCGGTATGGACCAGTATGGACTGGTATGGACCAGTATGGACTGGTATGGACCAGTACGGACCGGTATAAACCAGTATGGACCAGTATGGACCAGTACGGACCAGTATGGACTGGTATGGACCAGTACGGACCGGTATAAACCAGTATGGACCAGTATGGACCAGTATAAACCAGTACGGACCAGTACAGACCAGTATGGACCCGTATGGACTGGTATTGACCAGTACAGACCAGTATGGACCAGTACGGACCGGTACGGACGGGTATAAACCAGTACGGACCAGTATGGACCGGTACGGACCGGTATAAACCAGTATGGACTGGTATGGAATAGTATAAACTGGTACAGACCGGTACGGACCAGTACAGACCAGTATGGACCCATATGGACTGGTATTGACCAGTATAAACCAGTATGGGCCAGTATGGACTGGTATGGACTGGTATAAACCAGTACGGACCAGTATAAACCAGTATAAACCAGTATAAACCAGTATAAACCAGTATAAACCAGTACGGACCGGTATGGACCAGTACAGACCAGTATAAACCAGTACAGACCAGTACGAACCAGTATAAACCAGTATAAACCAGTACAGACCAGTACAGACCAGTACATACCAGTATAAACCAGTATATACCAGTGTGGACCAGTATGAACCAGTACAGACTGGTATAAACCAGCACAGACCAGTACAGACCAGTACAGACCAGTATAAACCAGTATATACCAGTGTGGACCAGTATAAAGCAGTACGGACCAGTATGAACCAGTACAGACTGGTATAAACCAGCACAGACCAGTACAGACCAGTATAAACCAGTATAAACCAGTACGGACCTGCAGGAGCCGCTCCTGGGCCTGCGCCACCGACTGCTCATCCTCATCATCGTCACCTTCATCGTCAGCGGCCTCCCAGGGGGCGTCCATGATCTGCCACCAGTACAAACCAGTATGGACCAGTCCGGACCGGTATGGACCAGTATAAACCAGTATAACCAGTATAAACCAGTATAAACCAGTACGGACCTGCAGGAGGCGCTCCTGGGCCCGCGCCAGTGACTGCTCGTCATCATCATCGTCACCTTCATCGTCACCACGGGCCTGAACCAGTACAAACCAGTATGGACCAGTACAAACCAGTATGGACCAGTATAAACCAGTATGGACCAGTACAAACCAGTATGGACCAGTATAAACCAGTACAAACCAGTATGGACCAGTACAAACCAGTGTGGACCAGTATAAACCAGTACAAACCAGTATAAACCAGTACAAACCAGTGTGGACCAGTACAAACCAGTAGAAACCAGTACAAACCAGTAGAAACCGGTACAAACCAGTCCGGACCTGCAGGGGGCGCTCCTGGGACAGCGGCTGCTCGTCATCGTCATCGTCACCTTCATCGGAGGGGGCGTCCATGGCCTGCCCAGTATAAACCAGTATGGACCAGTATGGACCAGTATAAACCGGTATGGACCAGTATGGACCAGTATGAACCAGTATGGACCAGTATGGACCAGTAGAGACCAGTGTAAACCAGTATGGACCAGTATGGACCAGTATGGACCAGTATAAACCAGTATAAACCAGTATAAACTAGTATGGACCAGTATAACCCAGTACAAACCAGTATAAACCAGTATAGACCAGTATAAAGCAGTATAAACCAGTATAAACTAGTATGGACCGGTATGGACCAGTGTAAACCAGTATGGACCAGTATAACTCAGTATAACCCAGTATAACCCAGTATAACCAGTACAAACCAGTACAAACCAGTACAAACCAGTACAAACCAGTATAACCAGTACAAACCAGTACAAACCAGTATGACCAGTATGACCAGTATAACCAGTATAACCAGTACAAACCAGTACAAACCAGTACAAACCAGTACAAACCAGTACAAGCAGCCCAGCCCCGCTGTCCCCTCCCCCCTCCCCTCCCCCTCACCACCTGTTCCCCTCCCCCCCAGTGCCACCCGTGCCACCCGTGCCAGCAGTGCCACCTGTCCGAGTGCCACCCGTGTCACCCGCGCCACCTGTCCGAGTGCCACCGGTGTCACCCGTGCCACCTGTCCGAGTGCCACCGGTGTCACCCGTGCCACCTGTCCCGCTGTCCCCAGGTGTCACCGGGGTGGCCCAGATGGCCCCGAGTGTCCCAAGGGCCCCCACCTGTCCCCAAGGGGTGCCCCTGAGTGTCCCCAGGGTGTCACAGCTGTCCCCAAGGGTCCCTCCACTGTCCCCAAGGCTGCCCCGGGGGGTGGCCCAGCTGTCCCCGAGTGTCCCCAGGGTCCCCCCGCTGTCCCCGGGGTGTTCTCCCGCTGTCCCCAAAGGTCCCCCCGCTGTCCCCAAGGGCACCCCGGGAGTGGCTCAGCTGTCCCCGAGTGTCCCCAGGGTCCCCCCGCTGTCCCCGGGGTGTTCTCCCGCTGTCCCCAAAGGTCCCCCCGCTGTCCCCAAGGGCACCCCGGGAGTGGCTCAGCTGTCCCCGAGTGTCCCCAGGGTCCCCCCGCTGTCCCCGGGGTGTTCTCCCGCTGTCCCCAAAGGTCCCCCCGCTGTCCCCAAGGGTGCCCGGGGGGTGGCTCAGCTGTCCCCGAGTATCCCCAAGGTCCCCACCTGTCCCCAAGGGGTGTCCCAAGGGTCCCCACCTGTCCCCGGGATGTCACAGATGTCCCCAGGGTGTCACACCTGTCCCCAGGGGTGCCCCTGAGTGTCCCCAAGGTCCCCAGCTGTCCCCAAGGGTCCCCACCTGTCCCCGGGGTCCCCCCACTGTCCCCAAGGGTGCCCCGGGGGGTGGCCCACCTGTCCCCGGGGTGTCGCAGCTGTCCCCAGGGGTGCCCCTGAGTGTCCCCAAGGTCCCCACCTGTCCCCAAGGCTCCCCCCGCTGTCCCAAAGGTCCCCACCTGTCCCCAAGGGGTGTCCCAAAGGTCCCCACCTGTCCCCGGGGTGTCACAGATGTCCCCGGGGTGTCGCAGCTGTCCCCAAAGGTCCCCAGCTGTCCCCAAGGGTTTCCCCGCTGTCCCCAGGGGAGCTCCTGAGTGTCCCAAGGGTCCCCAGGTGTCCCCAAGGGTCCCCAGCTGTCCCCAAAGGTCCCCACCTGTCCCCGGGGTGTCGCAGCTGTCCCCAAAGGTCCCCAGCTGTCCCCAGGGGTCCCCGGGGTGTCGCAGCTGTCCCCAAAGGTCCCCAGCTGTCCCCAAAGGTCCCCACCTGTCCCCGGGGTGTCACAGATGTCCTCGGGGTGTCGCAGCTGTCCCCAAAGGTCCCCCGCTGTCCCCAAGGGTGTCCCGGGGGGTGGCCCAGCTGTCCCCGAGTGTCCCCGGGTGTCTCACCCGTGGCCGCGGCTGCCGCTGTCCCCAGGTGTGGCCGCTGTCGCTGTCGCTGTCCCCTCCCTGTCCCCGTCCCTGTCCCCGTCGCTGTCGCTGTCGCTGTCGCTGTCGCTGTCCCCGTCCCTGTCCCTGTCCCTGTCGCTGTCCCCGTCCCCCCCGCTGGCCCCGCGGCCGTGACTCAGAGTTTCCCGAGCCCCCGGTGCCACCGCCCCGCGCGGGCTGTCACCTGTGCGGGGACAGCGAGGGGACAGAGGGACAGAGAGGGACAGAGAGGGGACAGAGAGGGGACAGAGAGGGGACAGAGAGGGGACAGGGAGGGGACAGAGAGGGACAGAGAGGGACAGAGGGACAGAGAGGGACAGAGAGGGACAGAGAGGGGACAGCGAGGGGACAGAGGGACAGAGAGGGACAGAGAGGGACAGAGAGGGACAGAGAGGGGACAGAGAGGGACAGAGAGGGACAGAGAGGGACAGAGAGGGACAGAGAGGGACAGAGAGGGGACAGAGAGGGACAGAGAGGGACAGAGGGACAGAGAGGGGACAGAGAGGGACAGAGAGGGACAGAGAGGGGACAGAGAGGGACAGAGAGGGGACAGAGAGGGACAGAGAGGGACAGAGAGGGGACAGAGAGGGACAGAGAGGGACAGAGAGGGACAGAGGGACAGAGAGGGGACAGAGAGGGGACAGAGAGGGACAGAGAGGGACAGAGAGGGACAGAGAGGGGACAGAGAGGGACAGAGAGGGACAGAGAGGGGACAGAGAGGGGACAGGGGGGGACAGAGAGGGACAGAGAGGGGACAGAGAGGGGACAGAGAGGGGACAGGGGGGGACAGAGAGGGACAGAGAGGGGACAGAGAGGGGACAGAGAGGGGACAGGGGGGGACAGAGAGGGACAGAGAGGGGACAGGGGGGGACAGAGAGGGACAGAGAGGGGACAGAGAGGGGACAGAGAGGGGACAGAGAGGGGACAGGGGGGGACAGAGAGGGACAGAGAGGGGACAGAGAGGGGACAGAGAGGGACAGAGAGGGACAGGGACAGAGGGACGGGGGGTGGGGGATGAGGGGACAGGGACAGGAGGGGACAGAGGGACACACGGACAGGACAGAGGGACAAGGCAGGGACGGGGGACAAGGGGCACTGGGATGGACTGGGATGGACTGGGAGGGACTGGGACAGGGTCCCTGGGGTGTAGGGAGCTGTACTGGGCCATACTGGGATATACTGGGGCCATACTGGGATATACTGGGGGATACTGGTGTCCCTGTGCCAAGGACTGGGCCCCTCCCAGTTTACCCCAGTTCCCCTCAGTCCCTCCCAGTTTATCCCAGTCCATCCCAGTTCACCCCAGTCTGTCCCAGTCCTCCCAGTTTATCCCAGTTTGTCCCAGTTTATCCCAGTTTGTCCCAGTCTGTCCCAGTCCCTCCCAGTCCGTCCCAGTCCCTCCCAGTTTATCCCAGTTTGTCCCAGTTTGTCCCAGTCCGTCCCAGTCCCTCCCAGTTTGTCCCAGTCCCTCCCAGTTTATCCCAGTTTATCCCAGTTTGTCCCAGTCCCTCCCAGTCCGTCCCAGTCCCTCCCAGTTTATCCCAGTTTGTCCCAGTTTGTCCCAGTCCGTCCCAGTCCCTCCCAGTTTGTCCCAGTCCCTCCCAGTCCGTCCCAGTCCCTCCCAGTTTATCCCAGTTTATCCCAGTTTGTCCCAGTCTGTCCCAGTCCCTCCCAGTTTGTCCCAGTTTGTCCCAGTCCCTCCCAGTCTGTCCCAGCTTGTCCCAGTTTGTCCCAGTTTGTCCCAGTTTGTCCCAGTTTATCCCAGTTTGTCCCAGTTTGTCCCAGTCCCTCCCAGTTTGTCCCAGTTTGTCCCAGTCTGTCCCAGTCCCTCCCAGTCCGTCCCAGTTTGTCCCAGTTTGTCCCAGTCCCTCCCAGTCTGTCCCAGTTTGTCCCAGTTTATCCCAGTCCCTCCCAGTCTGTCCCAGTCTGTCCCAGTCTGTCCCAGTTTATCCCAGTTTGTCCCAGTTTGTCCCAGTCCCTCCCCCCCGGTTATTTCGGGCCTCCCGCACCTGTCTCGGCCCCGCCCCTCCCCCACCCGGCCCCGCGCCAGCGCCCCTCCCCCACCGGGACTGGGACGGACTGGGACAAACTGGGACAGACTGGAGGGACTGGGACAAACTGGGACAGACTGGGACGGACTGGGATAAACTGGGACAGACTGGGGGGAACTGGAACAAACTGGGGGGAACTGGGACAAACTGGGGGGAACTGGGACAAACTGGGACAGACTGGGATAAACGGGGAGGAACTGGGACAAACTGGGATAAACTGGGACAAACGGGGAGGACTGAACCAGTCCATACTGGTCTGTACTGGTCCATACAGGTCCGTACTGGCATGTACTGGTTTATACCGGTCCATACTGGTCCATACTGGTTTATACTGGTTTGTACTGGTCCATCCCGGTCCGTACTGGTTTGTACTGGTTTATACCGGTCCATACCGGTTTATACTGGTCCATACTGGTTTATACTGGTCCATACCGGTTTATACTGGTCCATACTGGTCCATACTGGTTTATACCGGTCCATACCGGTCCATACTGGTCCATACTGGTTTCTACTGGGAGCTCCGCCTCGCTCCCGCTCTGACCCGGGAGGAATTCGGGGCCGCCCCTCCCCCCCCCGGCCACCTGCGGCGGCGCTAATTAGCGGTGATTAATGCCCGGGGATGATTAATGACCGGGGGAACGGCTAATTACCGCCAGGGATGATTAATGACCCTGGCTGGGTGATTAATTACCGTCAGGGATGATTAATGACCGGGCTTTGATTACCGGGGATGATTAATTACCCAGCGGAATGATTAATTACCGAGGGAACGCCTAATTACCGTCAGGAATGGCTAATTACCGTCAGGGATGATTAATTACCAGGGTTTGATTATGGGGAGTGATTAATTACCAAGGGGAATGATTAATTACAGTTAGGAATGGCTAATTACTCTGAGGAATGATTAATGGCCGCGGGTGGCTGATTAATTACCGAGGGGAAGGATTAATTACCAATGGAAGGATTAATTACCCGGAGTAATGATTAATTATCGTCGGGAATGCTTAATTACCGTGAAGAATGATTAATTACCGAGGGAAGGATTAATTACCCGGAGGAATTATTAATTACCGGGGTTTGATGACCGGGGATTGATTAATTACCGAGGGGAATGATTAATTACCATCAGCAATGGCTAATTACTCTGAGGAATCATTAATGACCGCGGGTGGGTGATTAATTACCGAGGGAAGGATTAATTACCCGGAGCAATGATTAATTACCGTGGGGAATGCTTAATTACCGTGAGAATGATTAATTACTGAGGGAAGGATTAATTACCGGGGATTGATTACTGGGGAATGATTAATTACCGAGGGAAGGATTAATTACCACGAGGAATGTTTAATTATCCAGGGGAATGATTAATTACTGCGAGGAATTATTACCAGGGGTGATTAATTACTTGGGGGAATAATTAATTACGGGCTGAATGACTAATTACCTGGGGGAATGATTAATTACCGCGAGGAATGATTAGCAGGGGTGATTAATTACCGGGGAGAATGATTAATGACCGGGGAATGATTAATTTCTGGGAGGAAGGATTAATTACCAGGGGCTGTGATTAATTACCAATGAATTATTAATTACCATGGAATGATTAATTACCGGGAATTAATAATTACCCGGGGAATGATTAATCACTGCAGTTATTAATTAGCGGCAGGGATTAATTACCATGAGTGATTAATGAGGGGCCGCAGGGGTTAATTAGCGGCAGGGATTAATTACCATGAGTGATTAATGAGGGGCCGCAGGGGTTAATTAGCGGGATAATTAATTAGCGGCAGGGATTAATTACCATGAGTGATTAATGAGGGGCCGCAGGGGTTAATTAGCAGCAGGGGTTAATTAGCGGCTGGGATTAATTAGCGGGGGAGGGGCAGCGACCGCGACAGGTGCGGTGGGGGAGGGGCGGGAGGGACTGGGGGGAACTGGGATGAACTGGGATAAACTGGGATAAACTGGGACAAACTGGGATAAACTGGGATTGTACTGGGCCATACTGGGAATCACTGGGATACTGGTTCATACTGGGAGGTACTGGGACCATACTGGGAATCACTGGGATCATACCGGGATCATACTGGGCCATACTGGGAATCACTGGGATACTGGTTCATACTGGGATGGACTGGGCAATACTGGGATCATACTGAGATCATACTGGGGGATACTGGGAGACTACTGGGAATCACTGGGGTCATACTGGGAGTCACTGGGGCCGTACTGGGATGGACTGGGCCATACTGGGAATCACTGGGGGGATACTGGGAATCACTGGGGCTGTACTGGGGCCATACTGGGATCGTACTGGGGAATACTGGAACCATACTGGGAATCACTGGGACCATACTGGGATGGACTGGGCCATACTGGGAATCACTGGGATCATACTGGGAGTCACTGGGGCCATACTGGGAATCACTGGGGCCATACTGGGATCATACTGGGAATCACTGGGGCCATACTAGGATTGTACTGGGCCATACTGGGAATCACTGGGGCTGTACTGGGAGTCACTGGGGGATATCAAGATCATACTGGGAATCACTGGGATCATACTGGGATCATACTGGGAATCACTGGGGCCATACTGGGATGGACTGGGCCATACTGGGGGATACTGGGAGACTACGGGGTCATGCTGGGAATCACTGGGGCCATACTGGGATCATACTGGGAGTTACTGGGGCCACACTGGGAGTTACTGGGGCCATATTGGGATGGACTGGGCCATACTGGGATCACACTGGGGGATACTGGGACTGTACTGGGAATCACTGGGGCCATACTGGTCCATACTGGGAATCACTGGGGCCATACTGGGAATCACTGGGGCCATACTGGTCCATACCGGGAATCACTGGGGCCATACTGGGAATCACCAGGGCCACACTGGGATCATACTGGTTCATACTGGGAATCACTGGGGCCATACTGGTCCATACTGGGAATCACTGGGGCCATACTGGGAATCACTGGGGCCATACTGGTCCATACTGGGAATCACCAGAGCCACACTGGGATCATACTGGTCCATACTGGGAATCACTGGGGCCATACTGGTCCATACTGGGAATCACCAGGGCCACACTGGGATCATACTGGTCCATACTGGGAATCACTGGGGCCATACTGGCCCCGCCCCTTTCCATTGGCCCCGCCCCTTTTCCCCTGGCGACGCCCTTCCCCTACCTTGGCCCCGCCCCTTTTCCCTTAGCCCCGCCCATTTCCACGCCCCTTTTCCGCTGGCCCCGCCCATTTTTCCACTGGCACCGCCCATTTTCCACCCCCCCGCCCCTCCTCCCTTGGCCCCGCCCCTTTTCCCTTGGCCCCGCCCCCTTTCCCTTGGCCCCGCCCCTCCCGGAAGCAGGAACAGTGGGGTGGGGGAGGGGCGCCTTTATTGACACGGGGGGACGCGGGAACGGCCTCACCTGGGCAGGTGAGCTCAGGTACCCCCTGGCACCCCCCAGGTACCCCCTGGCACCCCCCGGGTACCCCCTGGCACCCCTCACCTGGGCAGGTGAGCTCAGGTACCCCCGGGTACCCCCTGGCACCCCCCGGGTACCCTTCAGGTACCCCCTGGCACCCCTCACCTGGGCAGGTGAGCTCAGGTACCCCCTGGCACCCCCCGGGTACCCCCTGGTACCCCTCACCTGGGCAGGTGAGCTCAGGTACCCCCTGGCACCCCCCGGGTACCCCCTGGTACCCCTCACCTGGGCAGGTGAGCTCAGGTACCCCCTGGCACCCCCCGGGTACCCCCTGGTACCCCTCACCTGGGCAGGTGAGCTCAGGTACCCCCAGGTAACCCCCTGGCACCCCCCAGGTGCCCCCTGGCACCCCTCACCTGCGGGCACAGGTGTGCACGGGGCGGGGCAGGGGATCCCCTGGGCCAGGAGCACCTGGGGGCTGCAGGTGGGCACCGGGCACCTGTGCAGGTGAGAGGTGGGCACCTCCAGGGGGTCTCCAGGTGGGCACCGGGCACCTGTGATGTGCCCAGGTGGGCATGGGTCATCTCCAAGGTGTGTCCAGGTGGGCACCGGGCACCTGTGCCATGCCCAGGTGGGCACTGGGCAGCTCTGGGGTCTCCAGGTGGGCACCGGGCACCTCCAAGGTGTGCCCAGGTGGACATGGGTCATCTCCAAGGTGTGTCCAGGTGGGCACCGGGCACCTGTGCCATGCCCAGGTGGGCACTGGGCAGCTCTGGGGTCTCCAGGTGGGCACCGGGCACCTCCTAGGGGGGTTCCAGGTGCACCTCGGTGGGTTCCAGGTGGGCTCCGGGCACCTCCAGGTGGACACCGCTCATGGCCAAGGCGTCCAGGTGGTCTGAGGGCACCTCGGAGGTCTCCAGGTGGGCACTGGGCACCTCCTCCATGGGCTCCAGGTGGACATTGGTCACCTCGGTGGTCTCCAGGTGGACACTGGGCAGCTCTGAGGTCTCAAGATGGACGTCGGTCACCTCTGAGGTCTCCAGGTGGACATCGGTCATCTGGGTGGGTTCCAGGTGGACGCTGGGCAGCTCTGAGGTCTCCAGGTGGACATCAGTGACCTCTGAGGTTTCCAGCTGGACGTCAGTCACCTCAGTGGGCTCCAAGTGGACATTGGTCATCTGGGTGGGTTCCAGGTGGACGTCGGTCATCTGGGTGGGTTCCAGGTGGATGCTGGGCAGTTCTGAGGTCTCCAGGTGGACATTGGTCATCTCAGTGGTCTCCAGGTGGACATCGGTCATCTGGGTGGGTTCCAGGTGGACACTGGGCAGCTCTGAGGTCCCCAGGTGGACGTTGGTCACCTCGGTGGCCTGGAGCTGGACACCTGCGCCAGCTGAAGGTGGTGGCAACACCTGGAGCTGGACGTTGGCGACACCTGAGGTCAGTGGCAGGGCCTGGAGCTGGACACTGGTGACCTCAGGTGGAGGTGGCAGCACCTGGAGCTGGACACTGGTGACCTCAGGTGGTGCTGCCAACACCTGGAGCTGGAGGTTGGTGACCTCAGGTGGAGGTGGCAACACCTGGAGCTGGAGGTTGATGGCCTCAGGTGGAGGTGGCAACACCTGGAGCTGGACATTGGTGACCTCAGGTGGTGCTGCCAACACCTGGAGCTGGAGGTTGGTGACCTCAGGTGGTGCTGCCAGCACCTGGAGCTGGAGGTTGGTGCCACCTGGGGGTGGTGGCAGCACCTGGAGCTGGAGGTTGGTCACCTCTGAGGCCACGGGGAGCACCTGGAGCTGCAGCCCTGTCCCACCTAAACCTGTGACACCTGTGACACCTGTGACACCGGTGACACCTGTCCCACCTAAACCTGTGACACCTGTGACACCTGCGACACCTACACCAGTCCCACCTAAACCCATCACACCTGTCCCACCTAAACCTGTCCCACCTGTCCCACTGGTCACACCCATCCCACCTGTCCCACCTGCCATACCTGTCACACCCATCCCACCTGTCCCACCTGTGACACCTAAACCTGTCACACCTGTGACACCTGTCCCACCGGTCACACCCATCCCACCTGTCCCACCTGTGACACCTAAACCTGTCACACCTGTGACACCTGTCCCACCGGTCACACCCATCCCACCTGTCCCACCTGTGACACCTAAACCTGTCACACCTGTGACACCTGTCCCACCAGTCACACCCATCCCACCTGTCCCACCTGTGACACCTAAACCTGTCACACCTGTCACACCTATCCCACCGGTCACACCCATCCCACCTGTCCCCTCCTGGTCCCGCACCTGGACATTGGTGACCTCTGGGGCCACCGGTAGTACCTGGAGCTGGACACCTGTGACAGCTCCACTTGTGACACCTGTGACAGGTAGACGTGTGACACCTGTCACACCTCCACCTGCCACACCTGTCACACCTCCAGCTGGCACACCTGTGACACCTACACCTGTGACACCTGTCACACCTGTGACAGGTACACCTGTGATACCTGTGAGACCTCCACCTGTCACACCTGTGACAGCTCCACTTGTGACACCTGTCACACCTGTGACAGGTACACCTGTGATACCTGTGAGACCTCCACCTGTCACACCTGTAAGCCCTGTCAAACCTCCACCTGTGACACTTGTGACACCTCTGACACCTCCACCACTTCCACCTGTCACACCTCCACCTGTCACACCTGTAACCCCAGTCACACCTGTCACACCCGTTGTACCTGTGACACCTGTGAGGCCTATACCTGTCACACCTGTAAGCCCTGTCACACCTCCACCTGTCACACCTGTAAGCCCTGCCACACCTGTCACACCTCCAGCTGGCACACCTGTCACACCTGTAACCCCTGTCACACCTGTGACAGGTACACAGGTGATACCTGTGAGATCTCCACCTGTCACACCTGTAAGCCCTGTCACTCCTACTCCTGTCACACCTCCACCTGTCACACCCACACCCGTCACAACTGTCCCACCCAGACCCGCCACACCTGTCACACCCACACCTGTCACACCTGTAAGACCTGTCCCACCTGCCACACCTGTTCCACCCACACTCACCACACCTGTCCCACCCACACCTGTCCCACCCACACCTGTCACACCTGTCCCACCTGCCACACCTGTCCCACCCACACTCGCCACACCTGTCCCACCCACACCTGTCACACCTGTCACACCCACACCCGTCACACCCATCACACCCGCCACACCTGCCACACCTCTAAGACCTGTAAGACCTGTCACACCTGTCCCACCTGTCCCACCTGCCACACCTGTCCCACCCACACCCGCCACACCTGCCAGACCTGTAAGACCTGTCACACCTGTCCCACCCACACCTGTCCCACCTACTCCTGTCACACCTGTCCCACCCAGACCCATCACACATGTCCCACCCACACCCGCCCCCTCACCCCCCTCCCTCCCTCCTCCAGCCGCGAGCAGCATCCCCTGCCAGCCGCGCTGCCCCACCTGCGCCAGGTGCGCCGGGGCGGGGCCGGGCAGCATCACCATCACCAGCACCTGCCCGGGCGCGGGGCCCAGCAGCCGGCCGGCCGCGGGCGGGGCCGCAGGTGCGCGGCCGTGCGTGCGCAGGTGCCGCCGCAGGTAGGCGGCGGCGGCGAAGGCCTTGGGGCAGGCGGGGCAGCGGAAGGGCCGCGCCGCCGAGTGCGTGCGGCGGTGCAGCCGCAGGTTGGAGGAGTGCGTGAAGCCCTTCCCGCAGGCGTCGCAGGCGTACGGCCGCTCGCCCGTGTGCACGCGCAGGTGCTGCCGCAGGTTGGCCGCCTGCGCGAAGCCCTTGCCGCAGGTGCCGCAGGCGTGCGGGCGCTCGCCCGTGTGCGTGCGGCGGTGCCGCCGCAGGCTGGACGAGTTCGGGAAGGCCTTGGGGCAGGCGGGGCAGCGGTAGGGCCGCTCGCCCGAGTGCTGCCGCAGGTGGTACTGGTAATGCGACGCCCACTTGAAGGCGAGGCCACACTGGGCGCACCTGAAGGCGCGCAGCCCGGTGTGCACGCGCAGGTGCGCCCGCAGCAGCGAGGAGCGCTTGAAGGCCTTGCCGCAGGTGCCGCAGGTGTGGGGCCGCTCGCCCGTGTGGTCGCGCAGGTGGTAGCGCAGCCCCGAGGAGCCCTTGAAGGCCTTGCCGCACTCGCCGCACCGGTACGGCCGCTCGGGCGCGGACGGCGCCGCGGCTTCGCCCGGCGGCGGCGCGGACAGGTGAGGCGCGGCGGCGGCGGCGCGGCCGGGCCGCTCGTGGCCGGGCGGGTGTCGCGCCGGCCCCGCGGCGTCCTCGAAGGTCTCCCCGCAGGTGAGGCAGCGCTGCGGCGGGGCCGGCGGCGCCTCCCGCCCGGCGCAGGTGAGCTCCGGCGGCCGCCGGAGCGGCTCAGGTGCGGTGGCGTCGGCGTGGCCGGGCAGGTGTCGGCGCGGGCGGGCGGGGCAGGGCGCGGCGCCATCGGCGGGGCCGTGCGTGCGGCGGTGCAGCCGCAGGTTGGAGGAGTGCGTGAAGCCCTTCCCGCAGGTGCCGCAGGCGTACGGCCGCTCGCCCGTGTGCACCCGCAGGTGCTGCCGCAGGTTGGCCGCCTGCGCGAAACCCTTGCCGCAGGTGCCGCAGGCGTGCGGGCGCTCGCCCGTGTGCGTGCGGCGGTGCCGCCGCAGGCTGGACGAGTTCGGGAAGGCCTTGGGGCAGGCGGGGCAGCGGTAGGGCCGCTCGCCCGAGTGCTGCCGCAGGTGGTACTGGTAATGCGACGCCCACTTGAAGGCGAGGCCGCACTGGGCGCACCTGAAGGCGCGCAGCCCGGTGTGCACGCGCAGGTGAGCCCGCAGCAGCGAGGAGCGCTTGAAGGCCTTGCCGCAGGTGCTGCAGGCGTGGGGCCGCTCGCCCGTGTGGCCCCGCAGGTGGTAGAGGAGGGCGGAGGAGCCCTTGAAGGCCTTGGGGCACTCGGGGCACCTGTAGGGCCGCTCGCCCGTGTGGCTGCGCAGGTGATGCGCCAGGCGCGAGGACCAGCGGAACGACTTGCCGCACTCCCGGCAGGTGAAGGGATGCTCGGGGGCGCCCGCGGGGGGCGCCGCACCCGCCATGGCCGCACCTGAGGGGGACACGGCCGCAGGTGAGAGCCCGCACCTGAGGGGTACACGGCCGCAGGTGAGAGCCCGCACCTGAGGGGGACACGGCCGCAGGTGAGAGCCCGCACCTGAGCTCACAGCCTGACTCAGGGGAGAGCCTGGACCTGAAACACAGCGGGCAGGTGAGAGCCCAAACCTGGCACAGGTGAGAGCCCAGACCTGGCACAGGTGAGAGCCCAAACCTGGCACAGGTCAGAGCCCAAACCTGGCACAGGTCAGAGCCCAGACCTGACACAGGTGAGAGCCCAGACCTGACACAGGTGAGAGCCCAAACCTGGCACAGGTCAGAGCCCAAACCTGGCACAGGTCAGAGCCCAGACCTGACACAGGTGAGAGCCCAGACCTGACACAGGTGAGAGCCCAGACCCAAAACATGGGGCCAGGTGAGACCCCAGCCCAACACTGGGGGGGAGAGGTGGGACCCCAAACCCACCCCAGGTGTGCAGGTGAGACCCCAAACCCCACCCCAGGTGTTCAGGTGAGACCCCAAACCCCACCCCAGGTGTGCAGGTGGGACCCCAAACCCACCCCAGGTGTGCAGGTGAGACCCCAAACCCCTCCCAGGTGTGCAGGTGGGACCCCAAACCCCACCCCAGGTGTGCAGGTGGGACCCCAAACCCACCCCAGGTGTGCAGGTGAGACCCCAAACCCACCCCCAGGGGGCGTGGCCGAACAGGGGGCGTGGCTTGGCCGCACTAAGCCCCGCCCCTCCGTTGAGGCCACGCCCCTTTTCTCAGCCCCTCTGGCCCCGCCCCCTTCCGGCCCGCCCCGCGCAGGCGCCGCCGCCGCGGCCCCGCCGCTTCCTCCTCCTCCTCCTCCTCCTCCTCCTCCTCCTCGTCCTGCCCCGCTCCCCACTCACCTGCCGGGCTCGCGGGGGCTCCGCCGGGGCCGGAAGCGGGAGAAAACCGGGCCAGAAGCGGGGTAGAACCGGGCCGGATCCGGGCCCGGCGCCGCGCAGCGCCCGGGCCGCGCCGCCTCGCGAGGCCACGCCCCCTCCGCCCCACCGGGCCACGCCCCCTCCGCGGTCCCGCCTTCGCCGCCGCCAATCAGGGCGCGAGGCATCGGGGCAGGCCACGCCCACTCTCTCCCCCCGGAAGTGCGCGCGGTGCGCGCTGGGTAATGTAGTCCCGAGCCCGCCGCTGTTCTAGCGGCCCTTACTGGGTGGTACTGGTTTGTACTGGTTTGTACTGGGTTATACTGGTTTGTACTGGGCTGTACTGGTTTGTACTGGGTTTTACTGGGTTTACTGGTTTGTACTGGGTTACACTGGGTTATAGTGGGTTGTATTGGTTTGTACTGGGTTATACTGAGTCGTATTGGTTTGTACTGGGTTTACTGGTTTGTACTGAGTTTACTGGTTTGTACTGGGTTATACTGGTTTGTACTGGTTTGTACTGAGTTTTACTGGGTTATACTGGTTTGTACTGGGCTGTACTGGGTTAACTGGTTTGTACTGGTTTGTACTGGGTTATACTGGTTTGTACTGGATTGTACTAGGTTATACTGGTTTGTACTGAGTTGTATTGGGTTATACTGGTTTGTACTGGTTTGTACTGAGTTTTACTGGGTTAACTGGTTTGTACTGGGCTGTACTGGGTTAACTGGTTTGTACTGGTTTGTACTGAGTTGTACTGGGTTATACTGGTTTGTACTGGGCTGTACTGGGTTATACTGGTTTGTACTGAGTTGTACTGGGTTATACTGGTTTGTACTGGCTTGTACTGGTTTGTTTCAGGTTGTACTGGGTTATACTGGGTTATACTGGTTTGTACTGGTTTGTTTCAGGTTGTACTGGGTTATACTGGTTTGTACTGGGTTATACTGGTTTATACTGGTCCGGACTGGTTTTCGCCACTGTCGGCGCTTGCTGAGCCCAGGCCCGGCAGGGGCTCACCTGGGGGGGGGGGGGGCAAAATTCCCCAAAAATCCCCAAATTCCCAAATTTCCCAATTCCCCCCCAAGACCCTCCCAAAATCCCCGCCCAGGGACCCCCAAAATCCACAAATCCCCCCCAAATTCTCCAAATTCCCCAAAATCCTCCCAAAATTCCCCAAAATTCCCAAAATTCCTCCCGGGCCCCCCCAAATTCACCCCGAAACCCCCCAGGACTCCTCAAATCCACCCCAAATTTCCCACCAGGGACCCCCAAAATCCCCAAATTCTTCCAAAATTCTCCAAATTGACAGGTGGGACGGGTGTGACACAGGTGTGACACAGGTGTGACACAGGTGTTTCAGGTAAGGACAGCTGTGACAGGTGTGTCCCGGGTGTGTCCCGGGTGTGTCCCGGGTGTGTCCCAGGTGTCCCAGGTGTGTCTCAGGTGTGTCCCAGGTGTGTCCCAGGTGTCCCAGGTGTGTCCCAGGTGTCCCAGGTGTCCCAGGTGTCTCAGGTGTGTCCCGGGTGTGTCCCAGGTGTCCCAGGTGTGTCCCAGGTGTGTCCTGGGTGTGTCCCGGGTGTGTCCCAGGTGTCCCAGGTGTCCCAGGTGTCTCAGGTGTGTCCCAGGTGTGTCCCAGGTGTCCCGGGTGTGTCCCAGGTGTCTCAGGTGTGTCCCAGGTGTGTCCCAGGTGTCCCAGGTGTTTCCCAGGTGTGTCCCAGGTGTTTCCCAGGTGTGTCCCAGGTGTGTCCCGGGTGTGTCCCAGGTGTCCCAGGTGTCTCAGGTGTTTCCCAGGTGTGTCCCAGGTGTGTCCTGGGTGTGTCCCAGGTGTGTCCCGGGTGTGTCCCAGGTGTCCCAGGTGTGTCCCAGGTGTGTCCCAGGTGTCCCAGGTGTGTCCCAGGTGTGTCCCCAGCTCACCTGGACGCCCCGAGGGCCCCGGCGCCGTTCACCTGCCCTGGTCCGCCTCACCTGGCGAGGCCAAGGAGCTGCAGCTGATGGACAGCGTCCCCTGAGCTCACCTGGTGGAGATCACCTGGAGCTCACCTGGGGGCTGGAACTCACCTGGAATCCTCACCTGGAGCTCACCTGGAACCTGGAACTCACCTGCTGGAGCTCACCTGGAGCCCCTCACCTGGTGGCGCTGTCCTGGCACCTGGAACCTCTCGCCTGAACGTCTCACCTGGAATCCTCACCTGGAACCGCACCTGAACCTCACCTGGAATCTTCACCTGAACCTCACCTGGCCACCCTCACCTGGAATCCTCACCTGGGCCTCTCACCTGAATCTCATGTGGAATCCTCACCTGGCCGCTCTTACCTGGAATCTTCACTGGGAATCCTCACCTGAGCCTCTCACCTGAACCTCACCTGGAATTCTCACCTGAACCTCACCTGGAATCTTCACCTGAGCCTCACCTGGAATCCTCACCTGAAGCTCACCTGGACCTCACCTGGAATTCTCATCTGGAATATTCACCTGAACCTCACCTGGAATTCTCACCTGAACCTCACCTGGCCACCCTCACCTGGAATCTTCACCTGAAACTCACCTGGAATCCTCACCTGAAGCTCACCTGGACCTCACCTGGAATTCTCATCTGGAATCTTCACCTGAACCTCACCTGGCCACCCTCACCTGGAATCTTCACCTGAACCTCACCTGGAATCCTCACCTGGAACCTTCCACCTGAACCTCACCTGGAATCTTCACCTGGCCCCTCCCCCCCCGGCAGCCTCCGCGGGGCTCAGGTGCCCCCGCACACCTGGGCAGGTGAATAAATTAAAAATGGCGCCTGCAGCCTCCAGGTGTGAATTCTGCTGTCCCCGCCAGGTCTGGATTTTGGGAAGCCCCGCCCCCCAGGTGTGAATTTTGGGAAGCCCCGCCCCCCCAGGTGTGAATTTTGGGAGGCCCCGCCCCCAGGTGTGAATTTTGGGAAGCCCCGCCCCCCAGGTGTGAATTTTGGGAAGCCCCGCCCCCCCAGGTGTGAATTTTGGGAGGCCCCGCCCCCAGGTGTGAATTTTTGGAAGCCCCGCCCCCAGGTGTGAATTTTGGGAAGCCCCGCCCCCCAGGTGTGAATTTTGGGAGGCCCCGCCCCCCAGGTGTGAATTTTGGCGTCTCCCCCTCCCCCACCTGTCTGGTGACTCCGCCCCCGAAGCTCCAGGTGTGCCTCAGGTGAGAGCGGTGCTGATGTCATCAATTAGCGACCCATCAATTAACGATCAATTAACGACCCATCAATTAATGATCCTTTAATGAGCGATCCAGCAATTAACAATCCTTTAACGAAACGATCAGGGTGTGCCCCGCCCCCAGCGCTACAGGTACCGCCCGGAAAGGTGGGACAGGTGAGCCCAGGTGTGCCCCAGGTGTGTTCAGGTGTGCCCCAGGTATGTTCAGGTGTGGCCCAAGTGTGCTCAGGTGTGCCCCAGGTGTGTTCAGGTGAGCCCCAGGTGAGCTCAGGTGTGCCCCAGGTGTGTTCAGGTGTGCCCCAGGTGAGCTCAGGTGTGCCCCAGGTGTGCCCCAGGTGTGTTCAGGTGTGCCCCAGGTGTGTTCAGATGAGCTCAGGTGTGCCCCAGGCGTGCTCAGGTGTGTTCAGCTGTGCCCCAGGTGTGTTCAGGTGTGCCCCAAGTGTGTTCAGGTGTGCCCCAGGTGTGCTCAGGTGTGCCCCAGGTCTGTTCAGATGAGCTCAGGTGTGCCCCAAGTGTGCCCCAGGTGTCTTCAGGTGTGCCCTGGGTGAGTCCAGGTGTGTTCAGGTGAGCTCAGATGTACCCCAGGTGTGCCCCACATGTGCCCCAGATGAGCTCAGGTGTGCCCCAAGTGTATTCAGGTGAGCTCAGATGAGATCAGGTCTGATCAGGTGAGCTCAGGTGTGCCCCAGGTGTGCTCAGGTGCACCCCAGGTGTGTTCAGGTGAGCCCAGGTGAGCTCAGGTGTGCCCCCAGTGAGCCCAGGTGCGCCCCAGGTGTGTTCAGGTGTGCCCCAGGTGTGCTCAGGTGCACCCCAGGTGTGTTCAGGTGAGCCCAGGTGAGCTCAGGTGTGCCCCCAGTGAGCCCAGGTGCGCCCCAGGTGTGTTCAGGTGTGCCCCAGGTGTGCTCAGGTGCACCCCAGGTGTGTTCAGGTGAGCCCAGGTGAGCTCAGGTGTGCCCCCAGTGAGCCCAGGTGTGCTCAGGTGAGCTGTCCCTGCCCCATTGTCCAAGAGGGAAAGGCCCCGCCCCATCCAGGTGTGCACACACCTCACCCAGGTGTGCACCCGCCCCATCCAGGTGTGCACACACCTCACCCAGGTGTGCACCTGCCCCATCCAGGTGTGCACACACCTCACCCAGGTGTGCACCCGCCCCATCCAGGTGTGCACACACCTCACCCAGGTGTGCACCTGCCCCATCCAGGTGTGCACACACCTCACCCAGGTGTGCACCTGCAGCTCCCCAAACCCACCCCAGTCCATGCTGGGCTCAGGTGAGCACCCAGCTGAGAGCCCAGGTGGGAGCTCAGGTGTCACTGCTGCAGTTTTGGGTTCCACAGGAGATTTTTGGGTTCCACACCTGTCCAGGTGTGCAGGTCTGGGGTTCCCTCACCTGTCCAGGTGTGCAGGTCTGGGATTCCCCCACCTGAGGATCAGGTGTCACTGTCCAGGTGTTGCTGCTGCAACTTTTTGGGGTCCAAACTCCGTTTTTGGGTTCCACACCTGTCCGGGCTCACAGGTACCGAGTCCTTTCACCTGGGGCTTCACCCACGGGGCTCAGGTGAAGCCGCTGCACCTTTTTGGAGCCCACACCTGTCCAGGTGTGCAGTTCTGGAGTTCTCAGACCTGGGGCTCAGGTGTTACAGTCCAGGTGTTGATGCTGCAGTTTTGGGGTCCAAACCCCATTTTTGGGTTCCACACCTGTCCGGGCTCACAGGTACTGAGTCCCCTCACCTGCGGCTCAGGTGTCACAGTCCAGGTGTTGCTGCTGCACCTTTTTGGGGTCCAAACTCCATTTTTGGGGTCCACACCTGTCTGGGCTCACACGTACAGAGTCCCTTCACCTGAGACTCCGGTGTCACAGTCCAGGTGTTGCTGCTGCACCTTTTTGGGTTCCACAGAAGATTTTTGGGGCTCACACCTGTGCATGGTCACAGATCTGGGGTTCCATCACCTGGGGCTCAGGTGTCACAGTCCAGGTGTTGCTGCTGCACCTTCCCGTGTTCCATAGAAGGTTTCTGGGGCTCTCACCTGTCCAGGCTCACAGTCACCGAGTCCCTTCACCTGCAGCTCAGGTGTTGCCCCTTCCCAGGTTCCCTAGAAGGTTTCTGGGGCTCTCACCTGCCGGAGCCGCCCCCTCACCTGCGGCTCAGGTGCGTCGGTGCACGCGCTGGTGCTGCAGCAGGTTGGAGGGGTGCGCGAAGCCCTTGGCGCACACGCCGCACTTGTAGGGCGTCTCGCCCGTGTGCACCTTCTCGTGCACGGCCAGGTAGGCCAGGTCCTTGAAGAGCTTGTGGCAGTGGGCGCAGCGGTGCGGCCTCACCTGCCCAGGTGTGCGGTTCTGGGGTTCCCTCACCTGGGGCTCATCCATGCAGTTCAGGTGTCACTGTCCAGGTGTTCCTGCTGCAGGTTTGGAGCCCACACCTGTCCAGGTGTGAAGTCTTGGAGTCCTTTCACCTGAGGCTCAGGTGTCACTGTCCAGGTGTTGCTGCTGCACCTTTTTGGGGTCCAAACTCCATTTTTGGGGTCCACACCTGTCTGGGCTCACAGGTACCGAGTCCTTTCACCTGCGGCTCAGGTGTCACAGTCCAGGTGTTGCTGCTGCACCTTTTTGGGTTCCACAGAAGATTTTTGGGGTTCACACCTGTGCATGGTCACAGATCTGGGGTTCCATCACCTGAGGCTCAGGTGATGCAGTCCAGGTGTTGCTGCTGCACCTTTCTGGGGTCCATAGAAGGTTTCTGGGGCTCTCACCTGTCCAGGCTCACAGTCACCAAGTCCCCTCACCTGCAGCTCAGGTGTTGCCCCTTCCCAGGTTCCCTAGAAGGTTTCTGGGGCTCTCACCTGCCGGAGCCGCCCCCTCACCTGCGGCTCAGGTGCGTCGGTGCACGCGCTGGTGCTGCAGCAGGTTGGAGGGGTGCGCGAAGCCCTTGGCGCACACGCCGCACTTGTAGGGCGTCTCGCCCGTGTGCACCTTCTCGTGCACGGCCAGGTAGGCCAGGTCCTTGAAGAGCTTGTGGCAGTGGGCGCAGCGGTGCGGCCTCACCTGCCCAGGTGTGCGGTTCTGGGGTTCCTTCACCTGGGGTTCATCCATGCAGTTCAGGTGTCACTGTCCAGGTGTTCCTGCTGTAGGTTTGGAGCCCACACCTGTCCAGGTGTGAAGTCTTGGAGTCCCTTCTCCTGCGGCTCAGGTGTCACAGTCCAGGTGTTGCTGCTGCACCTTTTTGGGTTCTACTGAAGATTTTTGGGGTCCACACCTGTCCAGGCTCACAGGTACCGAGTCCTCTCACCTGCAGCTCAGGTGTCGCAGTCCAGGTGTTGCTGCTGCACCTTTTTGGGGTCCAAACTCCATTTTTGGGGTCCACACCTGTCTGGGCTCACACGTACAGAGTCCCTTCACCTGAGACTCCGGTGTCACAGTCCAGGTGTTGCTGCTGCACCTTCCCGGGTTCCCTAGAAGGTTTCTGGGGCTCTCACCTGCCGGAGCCGCCCCCTCACCTGCGGCTCAGGTGCGCCGGTGCACGCGCTGGTGCTGCAGCAGGTTGGAGGGGTGCGCGAAGCCCTTGGCGCACACGCCGCACTTGTAGGGCGTCTCGCCCGTGTGCACCTTCTCGTGCACGGCCAGGTAGGCCAGGTCCTTGAAGAGCTTGTGGCAGTGGGCGCAGCGGTGCGGCCGCGCCGCGCTGTGCACGCGGCGGTGCTGCAGCAGCAGCGAGGGCCGGGCGAATGCCTTGCCGCACGCCTCGCAGCCGTAGGGCCGCTCGCCCGTGTGCGCCCGCCGGTGGACGGCCAGGTAGGAGGACTGCTTGAAGGCCTTGCCGCAGGTGCGGCAGGCGAAGGGCCGCTCGCCCGTGTGCACGCGCTCGTGCGAGGCCAGCGCGTTGCTCTGCTTGAAGGCCTTGCCGCAGAGCGCGCAGCGGAAGGGGCGGTCGCCCGTGTGCACGCGCTCGTGCACCTTCAGCGAGTGGCCGTAGGCGAAGCGCTTCCCGCAGACGCCGCAGGCGTGCCGCTCCTCCCGGCAGCCGCGCCGCCGGTGCAGCAGCAGCGCCGCCGCCGCCGGGAAGTCCTTGCCGCACTCGCCGCACCTGAAGGGCTCCTCGGCCGCCAGGTGGGTCAGGGCGTGGCGGCGCCGCTCGTAGGGCGTCTTGAAGGCTTTGGCGCAGCCGGCGCAGGCGAAGGGGCGCTCGCCGCTGTGGATGCGGCGGTGCTCCTGCAGGTTGGAGGAGCGCTTGAAGCGCTTGCCGCAGAGCTCGCAGCCGTGCGGCCGCTCCTCGCTGTGCACCAGCCCGTGGCTCTTGAAGTCCGAGTGGCGCTTGAAGGTGGCGCGGCACACCTGGCAGGCGAAGGGCCGCGCCTCCGTGTGCACCACCTGGTGGCTCAGCAGCTCCCAGGTACGCTTGAAGCCCTTGTGGCACACGGGGCACTGGAAGGGCTTCTCGGCCACGATCACCTGGCGGATCTCCAGGTGAGACGGGCCCTCCTCCTCCTCCTCCTCCTCCTCCTCCTCCTCCTCCTGCCCAGGTGCGCCTTGGCGCCGTTCCTCGTCCTCCTCACCTGAGCGCCCGCCCAGCACCAGCTTGGCGGTGGAGTAGACGCCGCGCTCGTCGATGAGCTGCACGAAGGCGCCCGGCTCAGGTGAGGCGGGCGCACCTGGGGGCACCCGTGGGCGCAGGTGAGGGTGGGGCCGGCGCCGCTGGGAGGGGTCGGCCGGGGAGCGGCGCACCTGGATGGGCGCACCTGCCTCGGGGCCCGAGGCGGCGGTGGCTGGGCCCTCACCTGCGTCTTCATCATCTTGATCTTCATCATCACCTGCGTCTTCATCACCTGGATCTTCACCATCACCTGGATCCTCCTCACCTGGATCTTCATCACCTGGGTCTTCATCATCACCTGGATCCTCCTCACCTGGATCTTCATCATCACTTGGGCCCTCCTCACCTGCGTCTTCATCACCTAGGTCTTCATCATCACCTGCGTCTTCATCATCTGGGTCCTCCTCACCTGCATCTTCATCACTTGGGTCTTCACCATCACCTTGGTCTTCATCACCTAGATCTTCATCATCACCTGGGTCTTCACCATCACCTGGGTCTTCCTCCTCGCCTGCTTCTTCACCTGTTCCTTCCTCACCTGGCTGCTCCTCCTCCTCCTCGGACAGGTGAGGGATCAGCCGGCCCCGCAGCCCCTCCATGGCCACACCTGGAAAAGTTGGAATGGGACAGGTGGGACAGGTGAGGGACAGGTGGGACAGGTGAGGGACAGGTGGGACAGGTGAGGGACAGGTGAGGGACAGGTGGGACAGGTGAGGGACAGGTGAGGGACAGGTGAGGGACAGGTGAGGGACAGGTGAGGGACAGGTGGGACAGGTGAGGGACAGGTGGGACAGGTGAGGGACAGGTGGGACAGGTGAGGGACAGGTGAGGGACAGGTGGGACAGGTGAGGGACAGGTGGGACAGGTGAGGGACAGGTGAGGGACAGGTGAGGGACAGGTGAGGGACAGGTGAGGGACAGGTGGGACAGGTGAGGGACAGGTGAGGGACAGGTGGGACAGGTGAGGGACAGGTGGGACAGGTGAGGGACAGGTGAGGGACAGGTGGGACAGGTGAGGGACAGGTGAGGGACAGGTGAGGGACAGGTGGGACAGGTGAGGGACAGGTGGGACAGGTGAGGGACAGGTGAGGGACAGGTGAGGGACAGGTGGGACAGGTGAGGGACAGGTGAGGGACAGGTGAGGGACAGGTGGGACAGGTGAGGGACAGGTGGGACAGGTGAGGGACAGGTGAGGGACAGGTGGGACAGGTGAGGGACAGGTGGGACAGGTGAGGGACAGGTGAGGGACAGGTGAGGGACAGGTGGGACAGGTGAGGGACAGGTGAGGGACAGGTGAGGGACAGGTGGGACAGGTGAGGGACAGGTGGGACAGGTGAGGGACAGGTGAGGGACAGGTGGGACAGGTGAGGGACAGGTGAGGGACAGGTGAGGGACAGGTGGGACAGGTGAGGGACAGGTGGGACAGGTGAGGGACAGGTGGGACAGGTGAGGGACAGGTGAGGGACAGGTGAGGGACAGGTGGGACAGGTGAGGGACAGGTGGGACAGGTGAGGGACAGGTGAGGGACAGGTGGGACAGGTGAGGGACAGGTGGGACAGGTGAGGGACAGGTGAGGGACAGGTGGGACAGGTGAGGGACAGGTGGGACAGGTGAGGGACAGGTGAGGGACAGGTGGGACAGGTGAGGGACAGGTGAGGGTCAGGTGGGACAGGTGAGGGACAGGTGGGACAGGTGAGGGACAGGTGGGACAGGTGAGGGACAGGTGAGGGTCAGGTGGGACAGGTGAGGGACAGGTGGGACAGGTGAGGGACAGGTGAGGGTCAGGTGGGACAGGTGAGGGACAGGTGGGACAGGTGAGGGACAGGTGAGGGTCAGGTGGGACAGGTGAGGGACAGGTGGGACAGGTGAGGGACAGGTGAGGGACAGGTGGGACAGGTGGGACAGGTGAGGAACTGGGAACTCCCTTGGGAAATCCCATGAGCCGAATTTGGGATCCCTCGGGAATTCCCTGGGTGGGATTTGGGGATATTTTGAGTCGAATTCGGGGATTCCTTCGGGAATTTGGGATCCCCTCGGGAATTCCCAGGGATGGATTTGGGGATCCCACCCCCCCAGATTTGGGGATCCCCTCGGGAATTCCCTGAGAGGAATTTTGGGATCCCCTCGAGGGCCCCCCGGGCGGAGTCGGGGGATCCGAACAATCCTGGGAACGACCAAAAAAATTTGGGAATTCCAGAGAATTGGAGCAGTTCAAAAATCCCAAAAATCATCCGGGATCCCAAAATTCCGGGATCCCAAAATCTGGGAGCGAAATTTGGGGAATTCCAACGGCTCCGAGGAGCCCCAAAATCCCAAAACGCGGGACTGGAATTTTGGGAATTCTGGTGCCACTGAGGACGCCCCAAATCCCAAAATCCAGAATTGGAATTTTGGGAATTCCAGCACCATGGAGGCCCAAAATCCCAAAATTTGGGACCAGAATTCTGGGGATTTCGATCCCAAAATCCAGGATTGGGGATCCCAAAATCCAGGATTGGAATTTTGGGAATTCTGGTGCCACTGAAAAGGCCCCAAAATCCCAAAATCTGGGAGTGGAACACCAGAATTCTGATGGCTCCAAGGAGGCCCCAAAATTTGGGATTTGGGATTACCCGGGGTGGAATTTGGGATTTGGGAATTCCCTGAGAGGGAATTTGGGATCCCCAAAATTCGGGATTTGGGATCTCCCAAAATTCGGGATTTGGGATCCCCAAAATTGGGTATTTGAGACTCCAAAATTCGGGATTTGGGAACTCCAAAATTCGGGATTTGAGATTCCAAAATTTGGGATTTGGGATCCCAAAAATTCGAGATTTTGAACCCCAAAATTCAGAATTTTGGATCCCCAAAATTTGGGATCTCCGAAAATTCGGGATTTGGGACCCCAAAAACTTTGGGATTTGGGAACTCCAAAATTTGGGATTTGGGATCCCCAAAATTTGGGATCCCAAAAATTTGGGATTTGGGAACGCCAAAATCCAGAATTTGGGACCCCCAAAATTTGGGATTTGAGATCTCCCAAAATTCAGCTTTTGGATCACCAAAATTTGGAATTCCGGATCTCCAAGATTTGGGATTTGGGACCCCCAAAATTCAGGATTTGGGACAAAAATTCGGGATTTGGAAACCCCCCCCCCCCCCCCCAAAAAAAAAATTTAAGAACTCGGACCCCCAAAATTTAGGATTTTTCCTCAAAGTTCAGGATTTGGGATCCCAGTCCCTCCCAGTCAATCCCAGTCTATCCCAGTTTATCCCAGTCCATCCCAGTTTGTCCCAGTCCATCCCAGTTTATCCCAGTCCATCCCAGTTTGTCCCAGTTTATCCCAGTCCATCCCAGTCAATCCCAGTCCATCCCAGTTTGTCCCAGTCCATCCCAGTTTATCCCAGTCCCTCCCAGTTTATCCCAGTCCATCCCAGTCCCTCCCAGTTTATCCCAGTCCCTCCCAGTCCATCCCAGTTTATCCCAGTTTGTCCCGGTCCATCCCAGTCCATCCCAGTCCATCCCAGTTTGTCCCAGTCCATCCCAGTTTATCCCAGTTTGTCCCAGTCCATCCCAGTTTATCCCAGTCTGTCCCAGTCCATCCCAGTTTATCCCAGTCTGTCCCAGTCCATCCCAGTTTATCCCAGTTTATCCCAGTTTGTTCCAGTCCATCCCAGTCCATCCCAGTCTGTCCCAGTCCATCCCAGTCAATCCCAGTTTATCCCAGTCTGTCCCAGTCCATCCCAGTTTATCCCAGTCCATCCCAGTCCATCCCAGTTTATCCCAGTCTGTCCCAGTCCATCCCAGTTTATCCCAGTTTATCCCAGTTTGTTCCAGTCCATCCCAGTCCATCCCAGTTTGTCCCAGTCCATCCCGGTCCATCCCAGTTTATCCCAGTTTGTCCCGGTCCATCCCAGTCCATCCCAGTCCATCCCAGTTTGTCCCGGTCCATCCCAGTCCATCCCAGTTTGTCCCAGTCCATCCCAGTCCATCCCAGTCCATCCCAGTTTGTCCCGGTCCATCCCAGTCCATCCCAGTCCATCCCAGTCCATCCCAGTTTGTCCCAGTCCATCCCAGTCCATCCCAGTTTGTCCCGGTCCATCCCAGTCCATCCCAGTCCATCCCAGTCCATCCCAGTCCATCCCAGTTTGTCCCGGTCCATCCCAGTCCATCCCAGTCCATCCCAGTCCATCCCAGTTTGTCCCAGTCCATCCCAGTTTATCCCAGTCCATCCCAGTTTATCCCAGTCCATCCCAGTCCATCCCAGTTTGTCCCAGTTTGTCCCAGTCCATCCCAGTCCATCCCGTTCCTCACCCGCCGCCCCCGGAGCCGCTTCCGGCCGCGCTCGCGCGCGATGACGTCACCGCGGGAAGGGGCGGGGCCAGGGCGGGAACGGGAGGGACCGGGACAAACTGGGATAAACTGGGATGGACTGGGATGGACTGGGATGGACTGGGATAAACTGGGATAAACTGGGATAAACTGGGAGGGGATTTGGGGGAATTTAAAGGGGAATTTGAGGGACAAAGGGATCCCAAAATCGCGGATTTCCCGCCAAAAATCGGGGATCTCACACCGAAATCGGGGATTGAACCCCGAAAATCGGGGATTGAACCCCAAAAAGTTGAGGATTGAACCCAAAAAATCGGGAATTGAACCCCAAAAATCGGGAATTGAACCCAAAAAATTGGGAATTGAACCCCGAAAATCCAAGACTGAACCCGAAAATCCAGGGTTAAATGCCATAAACTGATCATTGAACCCCAAAAACCGGGAATTTAACCCAAAAATTGGGGATTTTCCCCCAAAATTGGGAGCTTCTCCCCAAAACATTTGGGATTGAACCCCAGAAATTGGGAATTGAACCCCGAAAATTGGGAATTTTCTCCCAAAAATCGGGGCTTGCACACAAAAATTTGGGATTGAATCCCGAAAATTGGGGATTGAACCCCAAAATTGGAGATTTAACCCCAAAAATGAGGATTGAACCCATAAAATCCGGGATTGAACCCCAAAAATCGGGAATTTTAGGCCAAAATCGAGGTTTGAGCCTCAACATCGGGGATTTCACCCCAAAAATTGGGGATTCAACCCCGAAAATCGGGGATTGAACCCCAAAACCGGGGATTGAACCCAAATATCGGGAATTTAATGCAAAAATCGTGGATTTCGTAGAAAAATTGGGAATTGCTCCCAAAAATGGGGGATTTCACCCCAAAATCAGGGATTGAACCCCGAAAATTGGGGATTTCACCCCAAAATCGGTGATTGAACCCCAAAAATCGGGGATCGAACCCTAAAAATCGGGATTTGAACCCCAAAATCGGGATTTGAACCCCAAAATCGGGGATTTCTCCTGAAAAATCCAAGATTGAATTAAAAGATGGATTTGGGGATTTTGGGGTCCCTGTGCTGTTTTTGGGGTCCCTGTGGATTTTTGGGGTGTTTTTGGGGGTTTTTGGGGTCTCTGTGCTGTCTTTGGGGTGGTTTTGGGGTTTTTTTGTTGTTTTTGGGGTCCCCGTGCTGTTTTTGGGGTGTTTTGGGGGTGTTTTGGGGGGGAGTTGTGCAGTTTTTGGGGTGTTTTTGGAGTTTTTGGGGTCGCTGTGCTGTTTTTGGGGTGTTTTTGGTGTTTTTGGGGTCTCTGTGCTGTTTTTGGGATGTTTTGGGATGTTTTGTGCTGTTTTTGGGGTCCCTGTGCTGTTTTTGGTGTGTTTTGGGGGGGTTTGTGCAGTTTTTGGGGGGTTTGGGGGGTTTTTGGGGTCCCTGTGCTGTTTTTGGGGTCTCTGTGCTGTTTTTGGGGTCCTTGTGCTGTTTTTGACGTGTTTTTGGGGTGTTTTTGGGGTTTTTGGGGTGTTTTTGGGGTGTTTTGGGGTTTTCGGCTCCCTCCGGCCGCCAGGGGGCGCTCCCCCCGCGCTCCGGCCCCGCTTCCGGCCGGGCGGCGGAAGTGACGTCACCGCGCGGCGGCGGCGGCAGCGCAGCGAGGTTGGGGGAGGGGCGCGGGGGTCCCGGGTTGGTTTTTTTGGGGGGGGGGAGGGGCAGGGCCGGGCCGGGGGGTCCCGGTGGGTCCGGGGGGGGGGAGGGGCGGGGCCGGGCTCGGGGACATGGCGGCCGCCGACCCGCGGCGTGACGTCACGCGGCGGGCCCCGTGACGTCACGCGGCGCTCCCCTGCCCCGCTGACGTCGTCCCCGTCTGTCCCCAGGTGTCGCCAGGCTCGCGGCTGGCGCCGTGTCCCCCCGCCGGGCCCGGGTCCCCATTGTCCCCATTGTCCCATTGTCCCATTGTCCCCGTGTCTCACTGTCCCCATTGTCCCTGTGTCCCCGTTATTCCACTGTCCCCGTGTCCCCATTGTCCCCGTGTCCCACTGTCCCCGTGTCCCCATTGTCCCATTGTCCCCGTGTCCCACTGTCCCCGTGTCCCCATTGTCCCATTGTCCCATTGTCCCCGTGTCCCACTGTCCCCGTGTCCCATTGTCCCCGTGTCCCCGTTATCCCACTGTCCCCGTGTCCCACTGTCCCCGTGTCCCCACTGTCCCCGTGTCCCCATTGTCCCCGTGTCCCACTGTCCCCGTGTCCCATTGTCCCCGTGTCCCATTGTCCCCGTGTCCCCGTTATCCCACTGTCCCCGTTATCCCACTGTCCCCGTGTCCCCATTGTCCCCGTGTCCCCATTGTCCCCATTATCCCACTGTCCCCGTGTCCCGGTGTCCCCGTGTCTCACTGTCCCCGTGACCACTGTCCCCATTGTCCCCGTGTCCCCGTGTCCTCGTGTCCCCTTCTCCCCGTGTCCCCGTGTCCCGGTGTCCCCCACTAACTCCCGTGTCCCCTGTGTCCCGGTGTCCCTCCAGTCCCTTCTGTGACCTGTGTCCCCACTGTCCCCCCGTGTCCCCATATCCCGTGTCCCTGTGTCCCCTCTGTCCCCCGTGTCCCCTGTCCCCCCGTGTCCGTGTCCCCTGTCCCCCCTGTCCCCTGTCCCCCTGTGTCCGTGTCCCCTGTCCCCTCGTGTCCCCTCGTGTCCCCTCGTGTCCCCCGTGTCCTGTATCCTGTGTCCCCTGTCCCCTCCTGTCCCCCCGTGTCCGTGTCCGTGTCCGTGTCCCCTGTTCCCCCTGTCCCCTTTGTGTCCGTGTCCGTGTCCCCGTGTCCGTGTCTGTGTCCGTGTCCGTAACTGTGTCCGTGTCCCCTGTCCCCCCTGTGCCGCCTGTGTCCGTGTCCGTGTCCGTGTCCGTGTCCGTGTCCGTGTCCGTGTCCCCTGTCCCCTCCTGTCCCCCCGTGTCCGTGTCCGTGTCCGTGGGCCATGCCCGAGGCCGTGCACCACATCCGCCTGCGCAGCTTCGGCCGCTCGCTGCTGGAGGCGCTGCGCGGGCAGCGCGCCGCCGGCCACTTCTGCGACGTGACGGTGCGCACCCGCGGCGCCTCGCTGCGCGCCCACCGCTGCGTGCTGGCCGCGGGCAGCGCCTTCTTCCGCGACAAGCTGCGCCTGGGCCACGCCGCCATCGAGGTGCCGCCCGTGGCGCCCGCGCCCGCCGTGCGCCGCCTGCTCGAGTTCCTCTACAGCGGCCGCCTGGCCGTGGCGCGCTCCGAGGCGCTGCCCATGCTGACGGCCGCCTCGGTGCTGCAGATCGAGCCGGTCATCGGCGAGTGCGCGCAGATCCTCGCGCGGGGCCGCGGACCCTCCGCGACACCGGCACCGGCACCGGCACCGGACGGGCCGGCGGCCGGCGGGCACGGCCGCAAGCAGCGGCAGCCGCTGCGCCGGGCGCCCGCGGAGCCGCGCCCGCGCCCGCCGGGGCACGAGGAGCAGCAGGAGGATGAGGAGGAGGAGGAGGAGGGAGAGGATGAAGGTGAACCCCAGGAAGGCGTTGTCCCGCCGTTGCCCGGCCCGGAGATTTTCGGTGCCGCCGAGGTTTTCCCCGGCGCTTTCCTGCCGCCCTGGCCCGGTGATGCCGAGCGCGGCCCGGAGGCGCCGGGCGGGTTCGGGTTGGGGTTCGGGGTCCCCCCGCCGCCGCCGCCGCCCCGCGAGGGGGTTCGGGATGATGGAGGCACCGAAGCCGCGGCCGCCCCGGCGCCGCCGCCGCCACCGCGCCCGGCCCAGGCGCCGCACCAGTGCGGGCACTGCCACAAGAGCTTCAGCTCCCGCAAGAACTACACCAAGCACATGTTCATCCACTCAGGTGAGCGCAGCGACGCGGCCGGGCACCACGGGGACACGGCTGGGTACCGTGGTGACACGGCTGGGAACCACGGGGACACACCTGGGCACCGCGGGGACACACCTGGGCACCGCAGGGACACACCTGGGAGCCATGGTGACACACCCGGGTACCACAGGGACACGGCCGGGTACCGCAGGGACACACCTGGGCACCGTGGGGACACACCTGGGCACCGCAGGGACACACCTGGGCACCGCAGGGACACACCTGGGAACCGTGGTGACACGGCTGAGAACCACGGGGACACACCTGGGAGCCGTGGGGACACACCTGGGCACCACGGGGACACGGCTGGGTACCGTGGTGACACACCTGGGCACCGCAGGGACACACCTGGAAGCCGTGGTGACACACCCGGATACCACAGGGACACGGCCGGGTAGCGCAGGGACACACCTGGGCACCGCGGGGACACGGCTAGGTACCGTGGTGACACACCTGGGTACTGCGGGGACGCGGCTGGGTACCGAGGTGACACTATTGATCCCTGTTGGCCATTGTTGATCCCTGTTGGCCTCTATTGATCTGTGTTCGCCATTATTGATCCCTGTTGGCCTCTATTGATCCGTGTTCGCCATTATTGATCCCCGTTGGCCTCTATTGATCCCTGTTGGCCCACCTGGGTCAGCGTTGACCTGTGCCGGTCCATCTTGGCACACGTTGACCCACACTGGCCGATGCTGACCTGTGCTGACCCATGGTGATCTACACTGACCCTGCTGGCCTGTTCCAGTCCGTGTTGACCCACATCGACCCATGTTGGCCCGTGTTCACCCACACTGACCCATGTTGGCCCGTGTTCACCCACACTGACCCATTTTGACCCATATTGACCCACACTGACCTTTACCACCCCACACTGCCCAGTACCATCCCACCCTGCCCAGTACCAACCCACAATGACCAGTACCAACCCACACCAACCCACACTGCCCAGTACCAACCCACACTGACCTTTACCAACCCACCCTGCCCAGTACCGACCCACACTGACCAGTACTGACCCACACTGACCTTTACCAACCCACCCTGCCCAGTACCGACCCACACTGACCAGTACCAACCCACACTGACCTTTACCAACCCACCCTGCCCAGTACCAACCCACAGTGACCAGTGCCAACCCACACTGACCAGTACCAACCCACAGTGACCAGTACCAACCCACACCAACCAACACTGACCAGTGCCAACCCACACTGACCAGTGCCAACCCACACCAACCAACACTGACCAGTGCCAACCCACACTGACCAGTGCCAACCCACACCAACCAACACTGACCAGTGCCAACCAACCCTGCCCAGTACCATCCCACCCTGCCCAGTACCAGCCCCGCTGCCCAGTACCAACCCACACTGACCAGTACCAACCCACACCAACCCATCCTGCCCAGTACCATCCCACCCTGCCCAGTACCATCCCTTGCTGCCCAGTACCATCCCTTGCTGCCCAGTACCATCCCACACTGCCCAGTACCATCCCACACTGACCAGTACCATTCCACCCTACCCTGTACCAGCCCCGCTGCCCAGTACCAACCCAAACTGACCAGTACCACCCACACTGCCCCACACTGACCAGTACCAACCCACACTGCCCAGTACCAACCCACACTGACCAGTGCCAACCCACACCAACCAACCCTGCCCAGTACCAACCCACACTGCCCAGTACCAACCCACACTGACCTTTACCAACCCACCCTGCCCAGTACCATCCCTCCCTGCCCAGTACCAACCCACCCTGCCCAGTACCAACCCACCCTGCCCAGTACCAACCCACACTGCCCAGTACCATCCCACCCTGCCCAGTCCCAGCCCCGCCGCCCCGCGGCGGCTCCATGTGTCCCGTTTCCGTCCCCGCAGGCCAGAAGCCCCACCAGTGCTCGGTCTGCTGGCGCTCCTTCTCGCTCCGCGACTACCTGCTGAAGCACATGGTGACGCACACGGGCGTGCGCGCCTTCCAGTGCGGCGTCTGCGGCAAGCGCTTCACGCAGAAGAGCTCGCTCAACGTCCACATGCGCACGCACCGCCCCGAGCGCTTCCAGTGCCGCCTCTGCGCCAAGGGCTTCTCCCACCGCACCCTCCTGGAGCGCCACGCCGCCGCCGCCCACGCCGGGACGCCGCCGGGGCCGCCGCCGGGGTTACCGCCACCGGGGCCACCATCGGGGACGCCGTTGGGGACACCATTGGGGTTACCGTCACCAGGGCCTCCATCGGGGCCATCACTGGGGCCGCCACCAGGGCCACCACCGGGGTTACCGCCACCAGGGCCACCACCGGGGTTAGCACCAGGGCCATCATTGGGGCCACCACCAGGGCCACCACCGGGGTTACCGCCACCAGGGCCACCATCGGGGTTAGCACCGGGGCCACCACCAGGGCCACCACTAGGGCCACCACCGGGGTTACCATCAGGGCCACCATTGGGGCCACCACCGGGACCACCATTGGGGTTACCACCAGGGCCACCACCAGGGTTACCACCAGGGTTAGCACCAGGGCCACCACCGGGACCACCATTGGGGCCACCACCAGGGCCACCACCGGGGCCACCACCAGGGTTGCCACCAGGGTTAGCACCAGGGCCACCACCGGGGCCACCACCAGGGTTACCACCAGGGTTAGCACCAGGGCCACCACCGGGGCCACCACCAGGACCACCATTGGGGTTACCACCAGAGCCACCACCGGGGTTACCACCAGAGCCACCACCGGGGTTACCACCGGGGTTACCACCCGGGTTACCACCGGGGCCACCGCTGGCGCCGCCGCCGGAGGCCGGGCTGGGCGCGTGGCCGGAGGTGGCGGGCGCCGGCCCCGCTCCCATGGCGTGAGGAGGGGTCCCTGCCCCTGGAAGGGCCTGGAGGAAGGTCCCGGGGGCTCCTCGGTGCCCGCGGGCCCGGTGGAGCGCCCGGGGTGACGCCTGGAGGAGGCGGCCGAGGTGTTCCCGTGGGGTTCGGGAGCTGCGGGGACGCTCCCGGTGGCAGGAGAAGGACGTGGGGGACGCCGCGAGCGGCGCGGGGATGGCGGAACGAATCCTGCCGGGACGGTGCCGAGGCAGCCGGAGCAGTCCTGGAGGAGGTGGGCGGTGGCCAAGGCGGCGGCGCCGAGGGCAAACGGAGCCCGGGTGGCTCTGGTGGCTCTGGTGGTGGGGTGATGACATCATTGACACGCTGCGATCTCCGGAACATTCCGGAACTGAGCTGGGCACAGGGATTGGATGGATAAACCACGCCGTGACCAGCCATGGAGGTGCTCAGAGAGCTGGATCAGGATGATGACCTGATGGGACTCCTGGAATGTTCTGGAACTGAGATGGGGTCAGGGATTGGACAGGTGGACTAGACCGTGAGCAACCACGGAGATGCTCGGAGAGCTGGACGATGCAGTGATGAGCTGATGGAACCCCCCAGAACATTCTAGAACTGAGCTGGGCACAGGATTGGACGGATAAACCACGCCATGACCAGCCATGGAGGTGCTCAGAGGGCTGGACAAGGGTGATGAGCTGATGGGACCCCCAGAACGTTCTGGAACTGAGCCGGACACGGGGATTGGATGGATAAACCACACCGTGACCAGCCATGGAGGTGCTCAGAGGGCTGGATCAGGGTGATGACCTGATGGGACTCCTGGAACGTTCTGGAACTGAGCTGGGCACGGGGATTGGACAGATGGACCAGGCCGTGACCAGCCATGGAGATGCTCGGAGAGCTGGACAAGGGTGATGACCTGATGGGACTCCTAGAACGTTCTGGAACTGAGCCAGGCATGGGGATTGGATCAATAAACCACACCATGACCAGCTGTGGAGATGCTCGGAGGGCTGGACGATGCGGTGATGGTGTCATTGAGTTGATGGGACCCAGGAATGTTCCGGAACTGAGCCGGGCACGGGGGTTGGATGGATAAACCACACTGTGACCAGCCATGGAGGATCTCAGAGGGTTGGATGAGGGTGATGAGCTGATGGGACTCCTGGAACATTCTGGAACTGAGCTGGGCACGGGGATTGGACAGATGGACCAGGCCGTGAGTGGCCACGGAGATGCTCAGAGAGCTGGACAAGGGTGATGAGCTGATGGGACCCCCCGGAACGTTCTGGAACTGAGCTGGGGACAGGGATTGGATGGGTGGACCAGGCCATGACTGGCCGTGGAGATGCTCGGAGGGCTGGACAAGGGTGATGAGCTGATGGGAACCCCGGAACATTCTAGAACTGAGCTGGGGATGAGGATTGGACCAATAAACCATACCGTGACCAGCCATGGAGATGCTCGGAGGACTGGACAAGGGTGATGAGTTGATGGGACCCCCAGAACGTTCTGGAACTGAGCCGGGCACGGGGGTTGGATCAATAAACCACACTGTGACCAGTCATGGAGATGCTCGGAGAGTTGGATCAAGATGATGACCTGATGGGACTCCCGGAACATTCTAGAACTGAGCCAGGCATGGGGATTGGACGGATAAACGACACCGTGACCAGCCATGGAGGTGCTTGGAGGGCTGGACAAGGGTGATGAGCTGATGGGACTTCCAGAACGTTCTGGAACTGAGCTGGGGACGGGGGTTGGATCAATAAACCACACCGTGACCAGCCATGGAGGATCTCGGAGGGCTGGACGATGCGGTGATGGTGTCATTGAGCTGATGGGACCCAGAACGTTCTGGAACTGATCTGGGCACAGGAATTGGACGGATAAACCACGCCGTGACCAGCCATGGAGATACTTGGAGGGCTGGACAAGGGTGATGAGCTGATGGGACCCCCGGAATGTTCTGGAACTGAGCCAGGCACGGGGGTTGGATCAATAAACCACACTGTGACCAGCCATGGAGGATCTCGGAGGGTTGGATCAGGGTGATGAGCTGATGGGACCCCCGGAATGTTCTGGAACTGTTCCGGGCACGGGGGTTGGTCAATAAACCACACCATGACCAGCTGTGGAGATGCTCGGAGGGTTGGATCAGGGTGATGACCTGATGGGACCCCAGAATGTTCTGGAACTGAGCTTGGGACAGGGGTTGGATCAATAAACCACACTGTGACCAGCCATGGAGGATCTCGGAGGGTTGGATCAGGGTGATGAGCTGATGGGACTCTGGAACGTTCTGGAACTGATCCGGGCACGGCGTTGCAGCGATGGAGAGCTCGCTGGAAGGTCCCTGCCCAGACCGTCCCCGGTGGCTCCTGTCCCCCGGTGGGTGGTGACCAGCCCGGGCTGTCGGGCGGCCGTTTCGGTGCCGGTTTTGCCGTTTTTTGCCATTTTTGTCACTAAAAGCTGACAATGCCACCCGCGCCATGTCCCCTGCTCGGCCACCGGGGAGGGCCACGGCTGCTGGTGGCCACGGGAGGGACACGGGGGGGACACCGGGGGGGCACTGGGGATAGTTGGGGAGCACTGGGGGGACACACTGGGGGCACTTGGGGGGACACCGGGGGGACATTGGGAACACGGGGACACTGGGGATACTGGGGGGCACTGGGGGGGACACTTGGGAGGGCACTGGGGGCACTGGGGGGGACACTGGGGATACTGGGGGGCACTGGGAGGACACCAAGGGGACACTGGGGGGGCACTGGGGAGCACTGGGAACACTGGGGGGACACTGACAGGACACTGAGGGGACACTGGGGGGACACTGGGGGCACTTGGGGGGGACACTGGGGGGCACTGGGAACACTGGGGGGCACTGGGGACACTGGGGGCACTCGGGGGCACTGGTGGGGACACTGGGGGGACACACTGGGGACACTGGGGGGCACTGGGGACACACTGGGGATACTGGGGGGCACTGGGGACACACTGGGGACACACTGGGGATACTGGGAGGCACTGGGGGGACACTGGGGACACTGTTCCAGGGCCACCACCCTCAGCCGTCGGTCCTCCCAGTAATGACCCCCAGTAAGGGCCAGTGCTCCCAGTGACCCCCAGTGACCCCAGTAATTCCCAGCGATCCCATTAATTCCCAGCAATCCCAGTGACCCCCCAGTGACACCAGTAATTCCCATTGATCCCAGTTATCCCCTGTGATACCATTATTCCCCAGTAATCCCCAGGGATCCCAAGAACCCCCATGATCCCAGTTATCCCCATTAATCCCCGGTAATTCCCAGTACTCCCAGTCCCGCCCCGGTTCTTCTGCCCATTGGTTTGTCCACCTGTCAATCACAGCCTCAGCCCCGCCTTCCCTCTGAGCGCCGTTGCCGATTGGCCGGTCCGCCCAAAAAAGTCCCCTCCTTCCCCGGGGTTTTTCGGCCGCTGATTGGTTCAGCTACGGCCGCTCTGCGCGCTGATTGGCCCGTTCGCGTTCACGCGCCGGGGGCCTCTTCCCGCCCTTTCTTTCCCGCCTGCTCCTCTCCCATTGCTCCCGCGCGTTGTCAATCTCCGCTAATCCCCGCCTTTCCGCCCTCCCATTGGCTCTCCTCGCTGTCAATCGGGCGCGGCGGGCAGTGATTGGCGGCGGGGCGGGGCGGGGGCGGGAGCAGGCGGCCGTGCCGGTCGTGATGGGGGACGCGGCCGCCATGTCGGAGCCGGAGGCGGCGGCGCCGGGCAGCGGCCCCGGGGCGAAGGGAGCGGCGCTGCCGGAGCCGCCGGGGCCGCTGGAGCTCTGCGGCGCCTGCCGGGAGCGCCTCAGCCCCCGGCGGGAGCCGCGGCTGCTGCCCTGCCTGCACTCCGTGTGCCGCGGCTGCCTGGGGGCCGCGCCGGGCGGCGACGAGCAGGGTGAGGGCAGCGCCGGGGGCGCTGGGAGCTGCTGGGGGGGCTGGGAATGCTGGGGGGCACTGGGAATGCTGGGGATACTGGGAATCCTGGGGGGGCTGGGAATGCTGGGGATACTGGGAATGCTGGGGGTACTGGGAATGCTGGGGATACTGGGAATGCTGGGGATACTGGGAATACTGGGGGTACTGGGAATGGTGGGGGGGGGCTGGGAATGGTGGGGGGGCTGGGAATGGTGGGGATACTGGGAATGCTGGGGGTACTGGGAATGCTGGGGGTACTGGGAATGCTGGGGGGTGGCTGGGATGGCTGGGAATGCTGGGGGGTGGCTGGGAATGCTGGGGGGTACTGGGAATGGTGGGGATACTGGGAATGTTGGGGATACTGGGAATGCTGAGGGTACTGGGAATGCTGGGGGTACTGGGAATGCTGGGTTGTGCTGGGAATGCTGGGGGGTGCTGGGAATACTGGGGGGTACTGGGAATGCTGGGGGATACTGGGAATGCTGGGGATACTGGGAATGCTGGGGGGCACTGGGAATGCTGGGGATACTGGGAATGCTGGGGGGTGCTGGGAATGCTGGGGGTACTGGGAATGCTGGGGATACTGGGAATCCTGGGGGGGCTGGGAATGCTGGGGGGCACTGGGAATGCTGGGGGTACTGGGAATGCTGGGGATACTGGGAATACTGGGGGGTACTGGGAGTTCTGGGGGTACTGGGAATGCTGGGGGTGCTGGGAATGCTGGGGGGGGCTGGGAATGCTGGGGGTACTGGGAATGCTGGGGATACTGGGAATGCTGGGGGGTGCTGGGAATGCTGGGGGGGGCTGGGAATGTTGGGGGTTACTGGGAATGCTGGGGGTACTGGGAATGCTGGGGGTACTGGGAGTTCTGGGGTGTACTGGGAATGCTGGGGGTACTGGGATGGCTGGGGGTACTGGGAATGCTGGGGGTACTGGGAATGTTGGGGGGACTGGGAATGCTGGGGGTGCTGGGAATGCTGGGGGGTACTGGGAATGCTGGGGGGTGCTGGGATGGCTGGGTGTGATGGGGGATACTGGGAATGCTGGGGGTACTGGGAATACTGGGGTGTACTGAGAATGCTGGGGGTACTGGGAGCACTGAGGATCACTGGGTTGTGCAGGACACTGCGGGTTACTGGGAGTTCTGGGGAGGCATTGGGGTTACTGGGAGCACTGGGAGTTGCTGGGGGTTACTGGGATCGCTGGGCTGTGCAGGACACTGAGGATGCCTGGGAGCACTGGGATCACTGGGGAGCACTGGAGGTTACTGGGATCGCTGCTGGTCAGTGACGTATTTGGGAGTTACTGGGATCACTGGGGGTTACTGGGAGCACTGGTGGTCAGTGATGTTTTTGGGGTTTACTGGGGTCACTGGGGGTTACTGGGAGCACTGGTGGTCAATGGTGTTTTTGAGCTTACTGGGATCACTGGGTGTTACTGGGAACACCCGGCTTGACTGGGAGCACTGGGGGTTACTGGGATCACTGGATTGTGCAGGTCACTGGGATTGCTGGGGGTCACTGGGATCATTGGGTTTTATGGGAACATTGAGGGTTACTGGGATCACTGGGAGTCACTGGGATCACTGGGTTGTGCAGGTCACTGGGAGCACTGGGGGTTCTGGGACCACTGGTGGTTACTGGGAGCACTGGTGGTCAATGGTGTTATGGGGCTTACTGGGAATGCTGGGTGTTACTGGGATCACTGGTGGTCAGTGATGTTTTTGGGGTTTAGTGGGAGCACTGGTTGTGCAGGACACTGAGGGTCACTGGGAGCACTGGGAGTTACTGGGATCCTTGGTAGTTCCTGGGAGCACTGGGAACACTGGGAGTTACTGGGAGCACTGGGGAGGCACTGGGGCTTACTGGGATCCCTGGGAGTTCCTGGGATCACTGTGGTTGCTGGGTGCTGCAGGAGCTCCTGGAGCTCTGTGGGGAGGGGACAGCCCTGTGACCCCGCTGTGGCCTTGTCCCCTCCTTGGGGACACCGACCCCTCCTGGGGTGGCTTCGGTGGCTCGGGGACCTCCCTGAGGTGGCCCTGGGGCGCCGTTTTGGGGGTGCCCAGCCCCCAGCCCGCTCCTGAGCCGGCGTTTGGTGGCACAGGAGGTGACAGGAGGCCGTGGGGTGACTGTGTCCCCTCTGTGTCCCCTCTGTGTCCCCACAGCCTTCGAGTGCCCCGTGTGCCACCAGCCGTGTCCCCTGGGTGACATCATGGAGAACTTCTTCCTGCAGGACAGTGGGGTGGGCATGGCGCCGGCCGGCAGGCAGGTACTGCCTCCTCTTTAGCGTTAATTAGCGCTAATTAGCGCTGGCCAGGGCCGAGGCACGGCCCCCAGCGTGTCCCTTGTCCCCAGAGCTGCACCAGCTGCGAGGACAACGCGGCGGCCACCAGCTTCTGCCTGGAGTGCGCCGAGCCGCTGTGCGACACCTGCGTGGAGGCCCACCAGAGGGTCAGGTACACCCGGGAGCACAGCGTGCAGCCCCTGGGTGAGTCCTGTGTCACCTGTGTCACCTGTGTCACCTCCCGTCACCTGTGTCACCTGTGTCACCTGTGTCACCTCCCGTCACCTGTGTCACCTCCTGTCCGTGCCGGTTACCAGCTGTGACGCTGTCAGCGGCTCCATCCCAGTGCCGTTCCTGGTTCTGTTCCCAGTGTTGTCCTGGTGCTGTTCTCGTGTTCCCTTGGTGCCATCCCAGCCCCATTCCCGGTGCCATCCCAGCCCCATTCCCGGTGCCATCCCAGCCCCATTCCCAGTGCCATCCCGGTGCCATTCCTGGTGCCATCCCAGCCCCATTGCCGCTGCCATCCCAGCCCCATTCCCGGTGCCATTCCCAGTGCCATCCTAGTGCCATTCCCTGTGCCATCCCAGCCCCATTCCCTGTGCCATCCCAGCCCCATTCCCTGTGCCATCCCAGCCCCATTCCCAGTGCCATCCTAGTGCCATTCCCTGTGCCATCCCAGCCCCATTCCCGGTGCCATCCCAGCCCCATTCCCTGTGCCATCCCAGCCCCATTCCCAGTGCCATCCTAGTGCCATTCCCTGTGCCATCCCAGCCCCATTCCCAGTGCCATCCTAGTGCCATTCCCTGTGCCATCCCAGCCCCATTCCCAGTGCCATCCCAGTGCCATTCCCAGTGCCATCCCAGCCCCATTCCCAGTGCCATCCCAGCCCCATTCCCAGTGCCATCCCAGTGCCATTGCCGGTGCCATCCCAGCCCCATTCCCGGTGCCATCCCAGCCAATTCCCAGTGCCATCCCAGCCCCATTCCCAGTGCCATCCCAGCCCCATTCCCGCTGCCATCCCAGTGCCATTGCCGGTGCCATCCCAGCCCCATTCCCGGTGCCATCCCAGCCCCATTCCCTGTGCCATCCCAGCCCCATTCCCGGTGCCATCCCAGCCCCATTCCTGGTGCCATTCCCGGTGCCATCCTAGCCCCATTCCCTGTGCCATCCCAGCCCCATTCCCAGTGCCATTCCCTGTGCCATCCCAGCCCCATTCCCGGTGCCATCCCAGCCCCATTGCCGGTGCCATCCCAGCCCCATTCCCGGTGCCATCCCAGCCCCATTCCCGGTGCCATCCCAGCCCTATTCCCAGTGCCATCCCAGCCCCATTCCCGGTGCCATCCCAGCCAATTCCCAGTGCCATCCCAGCCCCATTGCCGGTGCCATCCCAGCCCCATTCCCGCTGCCATCCCAGTGCCATTGCCGGTGCCATCCCAGCCCCATTCCCGGTGCCATCCCAGCCCCATTCCCTGTGCCATCCCAGCCCCATTCCCAGTGCCATCCCAGCCCCATTCCCTGTGCCATCCCAGCCCCATTCCCAGTGCCATCCCAGCCCCATTCCCGGTGCCATCCCAGCCCTATTCCCGGTGCCATCCCAGCCCCATTCCCGGTGCCATCCCCAGTGCCATTCCCAGTGCCATCCCAGCCCCATTCCCTGTGCCATCCCAGCCCCATTCCTGGTGCCATCCCAGCCCCATTCCTGGTGCCATCCCAGCCCCATTCCCGGTGCCATCCCAGCCCCATTCCCGGTGCCATCCCAGCCCCATTCCCGGTGCCATCCCAGCCCCATTCCCTGTGCCATCCCAGCCCAATTCCTGGTGCCATCCCAGCCCCATTCCTGGTGCCATCCCAGCCCTATTCCGGTGCCATCCCAGCCCCATTCCCGCTGCCATCCTAGCCCCATTCCTGGTGCCATTCCTGGTGCCATCCCAGCCCCATTCCCGGTGCCATCCCAGCCCCATTCCCGCTGCCATCCCAGCCCCATTCCCTGTGCCATCCCAGCCCCATTCCTGGTGCCATCCCAGCCCCATTCCCAGTGCCATCCCAGCCCCATTCCTGGTGCCATCCCAGCCCTATTCCCGGTGCCATCCCAGCGCCATTCCCGGTGCCATTCCTGGTGCCATCCCAGCCCCATTCCCACTGCCATCCCAGCCCCATTCCCGCTGCCATCCTAGCCCCATTCCCGGTGCCATTCCTGGTGCCATCCCAGTCTCATTCCCTGTGCCATCACCCCGTCCCCATTCCCAGCGCCGTTCCCTGTGGCGCCCCATTCCCATTCTCCCGTTCCTGTTACCATTCCCAATCTCCCATTCCCATTGCCATTTTCCCATTCCCCCATTCCCATTCCATTTCTCCCACTCCCATTCCCGTTCCCCCATTCCTGTTCTCATTTCGATTCCCATTCCCCCATTCCGATTCCCTCATTCCCCCATTTTCCTTCCCATTCCCATTCCCCCATTCTCGTTCCCTCATTCCCATTCCCCCATTCCTGTTCCCCCATTCCCATTCCCCCATTCCTGTTCCCCCATTCCCATTCTCCATTCCCCATTTTCATTCCCATTCCCATTCCCCCATTCCCCTTCCCCCATTCCAATTCCCATTCGCCCATTCCCATTCCAATTCCCTTTCCCCCATTCCCGTTCCCCCATTCCCATTCCAATTCCCATTCCCCCATTCCCATTCCCACATTCCCGTCTCTCCGCAGGCTCTCCAGCCATTCCCATTCCCATTCCCCCATTCCCATTCCCACATTCCCATTCCCCCATTCCCATTCCCACATTCCCATTCCCATTCCCACATTCCCATTCCCCCATTCCCATTCCCATTCCCCCATTCCCATTCCCATTCCCATTCCCATTCCCCCATTCCCATTCCCATTCCCATTCCCATTCCCCCATTCCCGTCTCTCCGCAGGCTCTCTGGCCGTTCCCATTCCCATTCCCGTGTTCCCGTCTCTCCGCAGGCTCTCCGCCCGTTCCCGTTCCCACATTCCCATTCCCCCATTCCCGTCTCTCCGCAGGCTCTCCGGCCGTTCCCGTTCCCATTCCCACATTCCCATTCCCATTCCCATTCCCATTCCCATTCCCGTGTTCCCGTCTCTCCGCAGGCTCTCTGCCCGTTCCCGTTCCCATTCCCATATTCCCATTCCCATATTCCCGTTCCCCCATTCCCATTCCCCCATTCCCGTCTCTCCGCAGGCTCTCCGGCCGTTCCGGCGGCTGCGGCGCTGCCGGGGCCGTGCCCGCTGCACCCGTTGCAGCCGCTGTCGCTGTTCTGCAGCGCCTGCGAGCGCCTGACCTGCGGCGAGTGCCACCGGGGCCCGCACCGCGCCCACCCGTGAGTGCCCTCGTTAGCGCTCATTAGCTAATTAGCACCGTGCCCACCTGTTAGTGTGCGCCTCGTTAGCGCTCATTAGCTAATTAGCACCGCGCCCACCCGTGAGTGTGCCTCGTTAGCGCTCATTAGCTAATTAGCACCGCGCCCACCCGTGAGTGCCCTCGTTAGCGCTCATTAGCTAATTAGCACCGCGCCCACCCGTGAGTGTGCGCCTCGTTAGCACTCGTTAATTAGCACCGCGCCCACCCGTGAGTGCCCTCGTTAGCGCTCATTAGCTAATTAGCACCGCGCCCACCCGTGAGTGTGCCCTCGTTAGCGCTCATTAGCTAATTAGCACCGCGCCCACCCGTGAGTGCCCTCGTTAGCGCTCATTAGCTAATTAGCACCGCGCCCACCCGTGAGTGTGCCTCGTTAGCGCTCATTAGCTAATTAGCACCGCGCCCACCCGTGAGTGTGCCTCGTTAGCGCTCATTAGCTAATTAGCATCGCGCCCACCCGTGAGTCTGCCCTCGTTAGCGCTCATTAGCTAATTAGCACCGCGCCCACCCGTGAGTGTGCCTCGTTAGCGCTCATTAGCTAATTAGCACCGCGCCCACCCGTGAGTGTGCCCTCGTTAGCGCTCATTAGCTAATTAGCACCACACTGCGCCCACCCATGAGTGTGCCCTCGTTAGCTCTCATTAGCTAATTAGCACCGCGCCCACCCGTGAGTGTACGCCTCGTTAGCGCTCATTAGCTAATTAGCATCACGCCCACCCGTGAGTCTGCGCCTCGTTAGCGCTCATTAGCTAATTAGCACCGCGCCCACCCATGAGTGTGTGCCCTCGTTAGCGCTCATTAGCTAATTAGCACCGCGCCCACCCGTGAGTGTGCGCCTTGTTAGCCTCTTAGCTAATTAGCACCGCGCACACCCGTGAGTCTGCGCCTCGTTAGCGCTCATTAGCTAATTAGCACCGCGCCCACCCGTGAGTCTGCCCTCGTTAGCGCTCATTAGCTAATTAGCACCACGCCCGCCCGTGAGTCTGCCCTCGTTAGCGCTCCTTAGCTAATTAGCAGCACGCCCGCCCATGAGTCTGCCCTCGTTAGCGCTCATTAGCTAATTAGCACCGCACCGCGCCCACCCGTGAGTGTGCCTCGTTAGCGCTCATTAGCTAATTAGCACCGCGCCCACCCGTGAGTGTGCACTTCGTTAGCGCTCATTAGTTAATTAGCACCGCGCCCACCCGTGAGTGTGCCTCGTTAGCGCTCATTAGCTAATTAGCACCACACCGCGCCCACCCGTGAGTCTGCCCTCGTTAGCGCTCATTAGCTAATTAACACCGCGCCCACCCGTGAGTGTGCGCCTCGTTAGCCTCTTAGCTAATTAGCACCGCGCCCACCCGTGAGTCTGCCCTCGTTAGCGCTCATTAGCTAATTAGCACCGCGCCCACCTGTGAGTGTGCGCCTCGTTAGCGCTCATTAGCTAATTAGCACCGCGCCCACCCGTGAGTCTGCCCTCGTTAGCGCTCATTAGCTAATTAGCACCGCGCCCACCTGTGAGTCTGCCCTCGTTAGCGCTCATTAGCTAATTAACACCGCGCCCACCCGTGAGTGTGCGCCTCGTTTGCCTCTTAGCTAATTAGCACCGCGCCCACCCGTGAGTCTGCCCTCGTTAGCGCTCTTAGCTAATTAGCACCGCGCCCACCAGTGAGTCTGCCCTCGTTAGCGCTCATTAGCTAATTAGCACCGCGCCCACCCGTGAGTCTGCCCTCGTTAGCGCTCATTAGCTAATTAGCACCGCGCCCACCCGTGAGTGTGCGCCTCGTTAGCGCTCATTAGCTAATTAGCACCGCGCCCGCCCATGAGTCTGCCCTCGTTAGCGCTCATTAGCTAATTAGCAGCGCGCCCGCCCATGAGTCTGCCCTCGTTAGCGCTCATTAGCTAATTAGCACCACACCGCGCCCACCCGTGAGTGTGCACTTCGTTAGCGCTCATTAGTTAATTAGCACCGCGCCCACCCATGAGTCTGCGCCTCGTTAGCGCTCATTAGCTAATTAGCACCGCGCCCACCCGTAAGTGTGCACCTCGTTAGCGCTGATTAGCTAATTAGCACCGCGCCCACCCGTGAGTGTGCGCCTCGTTAACCTCTTAGCTAATTAGCACCGCGCCCACCCGTGAGTGTCTGCCTCGTTAGGGCTCGTTAGCTAATTAGCACCGCACCACCTATGCACCTCGTTAGTGCTCATTAGCTAATTAGCGCCCACCTATGAGTGGCCACGCCTTGTTAGCGTTCGTTAGCTAATTAGCGCCCACTTGTGAGTGTCACGCCTGATTACCACTCTTCAGCTAATTAGTACCCACCCAGGATTGCTGCCCCTCGTTAGTGCTCGTTAGCTAATTAGCACCCACCAGTGAGTGCCTGTACACCTCCTTAGCGCTAATTAACTGATTAGCACAGTGACCACTTGTGAGTGCCTCATTAGCGCTAATTAGCAGCCTGACCACCTGTAGTGCCTCATTAGTGCTAATTAGCACTGTGACCACCAATGAGTGCCTCATTAGCGCTAATTAGCACTGTGACCACCAATGAGTGCCTCATTAGTGCTAATTAGCACCGTGACCACCTGTAGTGCCTCATTAGCACTAATTAGCAGCCTGACCACCTGTAGTGCCTCATTAGCACTAATTAGCACAGCAATCAGCCAGGATATTGGGAACGGGTTTGGGGAGTGCAAGGGCACCTGCTCAGCCCAATTAAAGGTGGCTTTAATTAATTGGTGCAGCTGATTAATTACTGCAAAACACCTGGAGTTGGCCTGCTGGTTAATTACTCCTGTTAATTAAAATTACTGGTTTTATCGCTGATTTTATTAAAGCTCGTTAGCGGGGCAGGTGCTGCAGGGTTGGGAAAGGCGAGCATTAATTAGCAGAGGGGGTGTGGCTTGAACCAGAACGAGCTAATTAATGACTAATTAATGGCTGATGTAATTGGTTGTTTAAATTAATTTCTTTTCTAATTAATCTTAGTTGGGTTTTCTTTATGGCTTTGCTGGTTGTTTATTGGTTAAAATTCCGAGGCAATTAATGAGTGGTTTGATTGCTTAGCTGGGGACATATTTAATTAGCTTGATTGCCTTATTAATTAGCTCATTTATGTGGTCATTAATGGCACGAGAAGCAGTTTTGATGGGTAATATCTAATTGGATTAATGTAATTAGTGTAATTAGCGATTAAATGACAGGATCTGTTACTTGGGGCATCTCGTTAGCTAAAAAGCCTTAACTCACTAATTGAGTTAATTAGATAATGGATGCTTAATGAAGATTAATTAGCTTATTAATGGATAATGAGCTAAGAAACTTACTTCTCTTTTTTCCTCCCCTTTTTCCCTCACTTTTTTCTCCCTTTTTCTGCCCCATTTCCCCTTTTTCCCTTTTCCCCTTTTCCCTTTTCCCTTTTTCCCTTTTCCCTTTTTCCTCTTTTCCCTTTTTCCTTTTCCCTTTTTCCTTTTTCTTTTTCCTTTTCCCCTTTTCCCCTTTTCCCTTTTCCCTTTTCCCTTTTTCCTTTTCCCCTTTTTCCCTTCCCCTTTTTTCCTTTTTTTCCCTTTTTCCTTTTCCCTTTTTCCTCTTTTCCCCTTTTTCCTTTTTCCCTTTTTCCTTTTTCCTTTTCCCTTTTTCCTTTTCCCCTTTTCCTCTTTTCCCCTTTTTCCTTTTTCTTTTTCCTTTTCCCCTTTTCCCTTTTCCCTTTTTCCCTTTTCCCCTTTTTCTTTTTCCTTTTCCTCTTTTCCCTTTTCCCTTTCCCCTTTTTCCTTTCCCCTTTTTCCTTCCCCCCCTTTTCCTTTTCCCCCTTTTTCCTTTTTCTCTTTTCCCTTTTCTAATTTTCTCTTTTTCTCCCATTTTCTCCTCTCTTTCTGTCCCTTCCCCTCCTCCCTCCCCTCTTTTCCCACTTCTTTCCCCTCTCCCCTTTTTTCCTTTTCCCTTCCCTTTTCCCCCTTTTTCTCTTCCATTTTCTCCCCATTTCTCCCCATTTTCCCCATTTCTCCACATCTTCCCCCCATTTCTCCCCGTTTCCTCTTTGTTCCTATTTCCCCCTCATTTTCCCCATGTTTCTCCCCATTTCTCCCCATTTTTCTCCCAATTTCTCCCCATTTTCCCTTTGTTTTTCCCCATTTCCCACCCATTTTCCCTGTTCCTTCCCATTTCCCCCACATTTTCCCCCATTTTCCCCACGTTTTCCCCCATTTTCCCCCATTTTCCCCCATTTTCCCCATGTTTTCCCCATGTTTTCCCCCATTTCCCTCTATTTCTCCCCCATTTCCCCCATTTTCCCCGTATTTCTCCTCATTTCTCCCCATTTATTCCTGTTCCTCCCCATTTTCCCCATGTTTTTCCCAATTTTTCCCCATTTTCCCTCCATTTCCCCCCTTTTACCCCACATTTTCCCCTTTTCCCCCACTTCTCCCCATTTTCCCCACATCTCGCCCCATATTTTTCCCCATGTTTTTCCCCATTTCCCCCGTGATTTTCCCCATTTCCCTCCATTTCCCCCACGTTTTTCCCCATTTCCCCCATTTCCTCCATGTTTTCCCCCACGTTTTTCCCCATTTCTTCCATTTCCCCCATGTTTCCCCATGTTTGTCCCCATTTTTCCCCATTTCTCTCCATTTCCCCCATGTTTCCCCCATGTTTTCCCCATGTTTCTCCCCATTTCCCCCATGTTTCCCCCATGTTTCCACCATGTTTTTCCCCATTTCCCCCATGTTTCCCCCATGTTTTTCCCCATTTTTCCCCATTTCTCCCATTTCTCTCCATTTCCCCCATGTTTCCCCATGTTTGTCCCCATTTTTCCCCATTTCTCTCCATTTCCCCCACGTTTCCCCCATGTTTCCCCCATTTCCCCCCACGATCCCCCACGTTCCCCCATGTTTCCCCCACGTTTCCCCACGTTTCCCCCCATTTCCCCCACATTTCCCCCCATTTCCCCCACATTTCCCCCCATTTCCCCCACGTTCCCCCACGTTTCCCCCATTCCCCCACGTTTCCCCACGTTTCCCCCACGTTTCCCCACGTTCCCCCACATTTCCCCCCCGTTTCCCCCACGTTCCCCCACGTTTCCCCCACGTTTCCCCCACGTTTCCCCCACGTTCCCCCACGTTCCCCCACATTTCCCCCACATTTCCCCCACGTTTCTCCCCGTTTCCCCCACGTTTCCCCCACGTTTCCCCCACGTTCCCCCACGTTCCCCCACATTTCCCCCACATTTCCCCCACGTTTCTCCCCATTTCCCCCCCATTTCCCCCACGTTTCCCCACGTTCCCCCACATTTCCCCCACATTTCCCCCACATTTCCCCCACGTTTCTCCCCATTTCCCCCACATTTCCCCCACATTTCCCCCATGTTCCCCCCCGTTCCCCCCCGTTCCCCCACGTTCCCCCCCATTCCCCCCCGTTCCCCCACGTTTCCCCCACGTTCCCCCACGTTCCCCCCCGTTTCCCCCCCATTTCCCCCACGTTCCCCCACATTTCCCCCACGTTTCCCCCACGTTTCTCCCCATTTCCCCCACGTTCCCCCACATTTCCCCCACATTTCCCCCACATTTCCCCCACGTTCCCCCCCGTTCCCCCACGTTCCCTCACGTTCCCCCACGTTCCCCCACGTTCTCCCCATTTCCCCCCCATTTCCCCCACGTTTCCCCCATTCCCCCACGTCTCCCGTTTCCCCGTGCCCGTGCCCAGCTCGCAGCCTCTGGACGAGGCCGTCCGGCAGCAGCGCTCGGTGCTGGCGGCGCTGCTGCAGCGCCTGGCCGACAAACACGCGGCGGTGCAGCGCTGCGCCAAGGAGCTGCGCGCCTTGTGCGTGTCCCTCCGCGTCCCCTCGTGTCCCCTCGTGTCCCCTCGTGTCCCCTCGTGTCCTTCCACGTCCCCCCATGTCCCCTCGTGTCCCCTCGTGTCCCCTCGTGTCCCCCCGTGTCCCCACATGTCCCCTCGTGTCCCCTCGTGTCCCCTCATGTCCCTCCACGTCCCCTCGTGTCCCCTCGTGTCCCTCCGCGTCCCCCCGCGTCCCTTTGCGTCCCCTTGTGTCCCCTCGCGTCCCCCCGCATCCCCCCGCGTCCCCTCGTGTCCCCTCATGTCCTTCCGCGTCCCCCCGTGTCCCCCTGTGTCCCCTCGTGTCCCTCCACGTCCCTTTGCGTCCCCTCGTGTCCCCTCGTGTCCCCTCGTGTCCCCTCGTGTCCTTCCACGTCCCCCCATGTCCCCTCGTGTCCCCCCGTGTCCCCTCGCGTCCCCTCGCATCCCCCTGCATCCACTCACGTCCCCTCGTGTCCTCTTGCATAGCCCCGTGTCCCCTTGTGTCCCCTCGTGTCCCTGCCCTGTCCCCACGCCCCTCCGTGTCCCCTCCATGCCCCGTGTCCCCTTGCATCCCTTCCACGCCCTGTGTCCCCTCGTGTCCCCTCGTGTCCCTGCCCTGTCCCCACATCCCTCCGTGTCCCCTTTACATCCCTGTGTCCCCTCGTGTCCCCTCCACGCCCCGTGTCCCCTCGTGTCCCCTGCGTCCCCCGGCGTCCCCTCCATGCCCCATCTCCCCTCCGTGTCCCTGCCCCATCCCTGTGTCCCCTCGTGTCCCCTCCACACCCCATGTCCCCCCGTGTCCCCCGTGCCCCCGGCGTCCCCTCCACGCCCTGTGTCCCCCCGTGTCCTCTGTGTCCCCCAGTGCCCCCCGTGTCCCCGGTGTCCCCTCCAGGGCCGTGTCTCCCGGTGTCCCCCCGTGTCCCCGGCGTCCCCTCCACGCCCTGCGTCCCCCCGTGTCCTCTGTGTCCCCCCGTGTCCCCCGGTGCCCCCCGTGTCTCCGGCGTCCCCTCCACGCCCTGTGTCCCCCGGTGTCCCCTCCACGTCCTGTGTCCCCCGGTGCCCCCCATGTCCCCGGCGTCCCCTCCACGCCCTGTGTCCCCCGGTGCCCCCGTGCCCCCCGTGTCTCCGGCATCCCCTCCACGCCCCGTGTCCCCCCGTGTCCCCCGGTGTCCCCGTGCCCCCCGCATCCCTGGCGTCCCCTCCACGTCCTGTGTCCCCCGTGTCCCCCGCGTCCCCGGCGTCCCCTCCAGGCCCGTGTCCCCCTGTGTCCCCCGTGCCCCCCGCGTCCCCGGCGTCCCCTCCAGGCCCGTGTCCCCGCAGCATGCGCCGGCAGTCGGAGGCGCAGCAGCGGCTGCAGGTGGAGGTGAAGCTGGCCGTGCTGCAGGTCATGCGGGAGCTCAACAAGCGCGGCAAGGCGCTGGTGGGCGACGTCCAGGTCAGCGCGGCGCCGCGTCCCCTCCCCGGCGCCGCCGCCGGTGACTCGGGTCCCCGCCGTGTCCCCTCCCCGGTGACGCCGTCCCCGCCGTGTCCCCGCAGCGCGCGGCCGAGGGCCGGCAGGAGCGGCTGCAGCGGCAGCAGCGCGCGCTCGGCCGGGCGCAGCGGCAGCAGGAGCACGTGCTGCGCTTCGGCGCCCGCGCCCTCGACGGCCCCCACGGCGCCGCGCTGCTGCTCTCCCGGCGCCTGGTGAGCACCTGCACCCCGTTTTACCCCCGTTTTACCCCCGTTTCTCCCCATTTTTCCCCGTTTTACCCCGTTTCTCCCCATTTTTCCCCATTTCCCCCCATTTTTCCCCATTTCTCCCCATTTTTCTGCATTTCTCCCCATTTCCCCCCATTTTTTCCCATTTCTCCCCATTTCCCCCCATTTTTTCCCATTTCTCCCCATTTCCCCCATTTCCCCCATTTTTCCCCATTGCTCCGCATTTCCCCCCATTTCCCCCAATTTTCCCCATTGCTCCCCATTTCTGCCCATTTTCCCCCATTTCCCCCATTTTTCCCCATTTCCCCCATTTCTCCCCATTTTTCCCCATTCTTTCCCATTTTTCCCCATTTCCCCCATTTCCCCCCATTTCCACCCATTTTTCCCCATTTCCCCCCATTTCCTCCCATTTCTCCCCATTTCCCCTATTTCTCCCCATTTCCCCCCATTTTTTCCCCATGTTTTCCCCACTTCTCCCCATTTTTTCCCCATTATTCCCCATTTTTCCCTATTCTTTCCCATATTTCCCCCCATTTCCACCCATTTTTCCCCATTTCTCCCCATTTCCCCCCATTTTTCCCCATTTTCCCCCATTTTTCCCCATTTCCCCCCGTTTCTCCCCATGTCTCCCCATTTTTCCCCATTTCCCCCCATTTTTTCCCCATTTCCCCCCATTTCACCCATTTCTCCCCATTTTTCCCCATTTCTCCCCATTTTCTCCCATTTTTCCCCATTTCTCCCCATTTCTCCACATTTCCCCCCATTTTTTCCCATTTCCCCTATTTTTCCCCATTTTTCCCCATTTTTCCCCATTTTTCCCCATTTCCCCCCATTTCTCCAATTTCCCCCCATTTCCACCCATTTTTCCCCATTTCCCCCCATTTTTCCCCATTTCCCCCCATTTTTCCCCATTTGCCCAATTTCTCCCCATTTCCCCCCATTTTTCCCCATTTTTCTGCATTTCTCCCTATTTCCCCCGATTTTTTCCCCATTTCCCCCATTTTTCCCCATTTTTTCCCATTTTTTCCCATTTCCCCCCATTTTTTCCCCATTTCCCCCCATTTTTCCCCATTGCTCCAAATTTTTTCCCAATTTTCCCCCATTTTTCCCCATTTCCCCCATTTTCCCCCATTTCCCCCATTTCTCCCCTTTTCTCCCCATTTTCCCCCATTTTTCCCCATTTTTCCCCGCTGGGCAGCCAGATCCCCCCCAGGACCCCCAGAGCAGCACCTTGGGCCGGGACCCCCAGGGGTGGCACCTGGGGACACTGGGGACACCTGGGGACATTTGAGTGCCCCTGTCACCGTGCGCCCTTGGGGTGAAGCCACCCCTGGGCTGTGCCTGGTCACACCTGATGTCCCCAGTGTCCCCAGTGCCCCCAATGTCCTCAGAGTCCCCAAATGTCCCTGGTGTCCCCGATGTCCTCAATGTCCCCAGTGTCCCCAGTGTCCCTGGTGTCCCCAGTGTCCCCAATGTCCCCAGTGTCCCCTGTGTCCCCTGTGTCCCCTGTCCCCAGATCCACTCGCAGCTGCTCCAGGCTCTCGGGGTCCCTGATGTCCCCAGTGTCCCCTGTGTCCCCTGTCCCCAGATCCACTCGCAGCTGCTCCAGGCTCTGGGGGTCCCTGATGTCCCCAATGTCCCCTGTGTCCCCAGTGTCCCTGATGTCCCCAGTGTCCCCTGTGTCCCCTGTCCCCAGATCCACTCGCAGCTGCTCCGTGCTCTGGGGGTGCCTCTGGAGCCGCTGGAGCCGCAGGGGGAGATGAGATTCCAGTGGGACCCGCAGGGCTGGACCAGGAGCGCCCAGAGCTTCGGTGAGGGGACACGCCTGGGGACACCGGGGACACCTGGGGACAGCCGGGGGACACTGGGGGACGCCCAGGGGGACAGAGACAGCAGGGACAGCAGGGACAAGGGCACGGAGGGGTGAGGGTGGCGGTGACAAAAGGGACAGGGGGTCCCAGGTGGGAGGGGACGAAGGACAGGGGGGTCACAGGATGGAGGTGACAAAGGACAAGAGGTGCCAGGTGGGAGGTGACAGAGGGGACCAGGGCAGGGGTGACAGGGGGTGACAAGGGACAGGGGGTGACAGGGGACAGGATGTCCCAGGGAGGGGGTGACAGGGGACAGGGGGTGACAGGGGATAGGGTGTCCCAGGGAGGGGGTGACACGGGACAGGGGGTGACAGGGGATAGGGTGTCCCAGGGAGGGGGTGACAGGGGACAGGGGGTGACAGGGGACAGGATGTCCCAGGGAGGGGGTGACAGGGGACAGGGGTCCCTGTTTGGGTGGTGACAAGTGACAAGGGGGGTCGGGGGGACCCCGCTGTCCCCCTGACCCCCTCCCCTCCCCCCCACAGGTGCCATCATTTCGGAGCCGCCCCTCCCCCCCTCGCTGAGCCCTCCCCCCGCCCGCCACCCCTCCCCCACCTCGCAGGTACTGGGGGGACATTGTGGGGGTGCCACCCCCCCGGAACCCCCCCGTGATGTCCCCACGCCGCTGTCCCGCAGGGCCACCCCCAGGCCGTGGTGGGCAGCGGGGGACAGGGTCCCCCCCAACTGTCACCTCCTCCCCCGCTGTCACCTCTCCCCCAGCTGTCACCTCCCCGCCTGGAGCCAGTGGCCACCGAGAGCCCCGAGCTGGGTGAGGGGACAGGGAGGGGACACGGGGACAGGGGACATGGCGGAGGGTCACAGGGAGGGGGACGGGTGGGACACGGAAGGGGACACAAGGACACGGGGAGGGGGACACGGGATGGGGACATGGGAGGGGACACGGGGAGGGACACGAGGGCGAGGATGGGGGGGTGACACGGGAGGGGACCCGCGGGAAGTCCCTGACGTGGCGTTTGTCACCAGCCCCCAGCCCTGAAAACGGCGTCACCGGAGGGAGGACGTGAGTGTGGGGGGGGGTCCCTGTCCCCTGTCACCCCCTGCCACCCCTGGGACCCCCTGTCCCTTGTCACCCTGTGTCCTGCTCCACTATGTCCCTTGTCACCTCTGGCCTGGTCCCTCCTGTCCCTTGTCACCCCTTCTGTTCCCCCCTGTCCCTTGTCACCCCCTCTGCTCCCCTGTCCCTTGTCCCAGGGGTGACATTTTAGGGTGTCCCTGTCCCCCTCTGCAGGAGGAACCCCGGCAGTTCCCCCCGGGAGGAGAAGTTCGTTAAGACACTGCTCATTAAGCGGTAATTAGAACGTGGGGGAGGGGAGGATGGGCCCTGGGACCCCTCTGTCCCTTGTCACCTGTCACCCTGGCCAGGGCCACCTGTCTGTGTCCCCTGTCCCCAGCCCTTGTCACTGTCCCTGTCCCAGAGTTCCCAGGACCCCCAGCCCTCCAATCTCCTGGGATCCCCCCGGTGGTTTTGGGGTCCCCGGGGTGACCCCGCTGTCCCCAGGAGGTTTGGGGACCCCGGGGTGACCCCGCTGTCTCCAAGATTCCCCAGGAGGTTTGGGGACCCCGGGGTGACCCCACTGTCCCCCAGGAGGTTTGGGGACCCCGGGGTGACCCCACTGTCCCCAGGAGGTTTGGGGACCCCGGGGTGACCCCGCTGTCTCCAAGATTCCCCAGGAGGTTTGGGGACCCCGGGGTGACCCCACTGTCCCCCGGTGGTTTTGGGGACCCCGGGGTGACCCCGCTGTCCCCAGGAGGTTTGGGGACCCCGGGGTGACCCCGCTGTCCCCCAGGAGGGGCCCCCCCGGGGCCCAGGACAGCCCCCGGCTCCCCAAGGAGCCGCGGGTGAGCCTGGAGCGCCTGGAGCTGGACCTGGAGCTGGACCCGGCGCAGCCGCCCGTGTTCCGCATCTTCCCGGGGCCCTCGGAGCAGGAGTTCAGCCTCATCGTCATCGAGCAGGGGACAGCGGGGACAGAGGGGACAGAGGGCACCGAGGGCACCGAGGGGACACCGGGGACAGCGGCGACAGAAGGGACAGCGGGCACGGTGCAGCCACATGGAGCCCTCCTTGTCAAGGTGAGCGTCCCCTGTGTCCCCTCCAGTGTCCCCTGTCCCCTCCTCACCCCAGGTGAGTGTCCCCTGTGCCCCCTCCCCACCCAGGTGAGTGTCCCCTGTGTCCCCTGTGCCCCCTCCCCACCCATGTGAGTGTCCCCTGTGTCCCCTGTCCCCTCCTCACCCCAGGTGAGTGTTTTCTGTCCCCCTCCCCTTCCTGTTTGTCCCCTCCCCACCCCCTCCAGTGTCCCCTGTCCTCTCCTGTGCCTCCTGTCCCTGACCACGTCCTCTGGCCCTGGCCCTGTCCCTGTCCCCGTCCCCTGTCCCCATCCTTGTCCCTGACCCCTGTCCCTGACCCTGTCCCTGTCCCCGTCCCCTGTCCCTGTCCCCATTCTTGTCCCTGTCCCCTGCTCCTGTCCCTGTCCCCATCCCCTTTCCCTGTCCCCATCCCCTGTCCCTGTCCCTGTCCCCTGTCCCCATCCCTGTCCCTATCCCTGTCCCTGTCCCTGTCCCCATCCCTGTCCCTGTCCCCTGTCCATGTCCCTCTGTCCCTGACCCTGTCCCTGTCCCTGTCCCTGTCCCCATCCCTGTCCCCTGTCCCTGTCCCTGTCCCTGTCCCCATCCCTGTCCCCTGTCCCTGTCCCTGTCCCTGTCCCCATCCCTGTCCCCTGTCCCTGTCCCCTGACCCTGTCCCTGTCCCCTGACCCTGTCCCTGTCCCCTGACCCTGTCCCCGTCCCCTGTCCCCATCCCTGTCCCTGTCCCTGACCGTGTCCCCCCGCGCAGGAGGAGCAGCAGGAGTCGCCCATCGGGGACACGGGGGACACTGGGGACATCAAACCCGTGGGGCTGCTGCCGCCTCCCCCGGGGCAGCCGGGCCCTGCCCCGGGCTCCTCCCCCGGCCCGGGGCTCCCGGGGCTCCCGGGGGTCCCGGGGCTCCCGGGGGTCCCAGGGGTCCCGGGGGTCCCGGGGGTCTCGTGCTGCCGTGTGTGCGGCCAGGCCGGGGCCGTGGTGATGTGCGACCGCTGCCAGCGCTGCTTCCACCTGCACTGCCACCTGCCCGCGCTGCAGGACGTGCCCAGGTACGGGATCCACCGGGATCCACCGGGATCCGCTGCCCCTCAGCACCTGGGATCCAGTGCCCCGTGTCACCTCCCTGGGATCCACTGCCCCGTGTCACTCCCTGATGTCCCTGGGATCCAGTGCCCTGTGTCACCTCCCTGGGATCCAGTGCCCCGTGTCACTCCCTGATGTCCCTGGGATCCAGTGCCCCGTGTCACTCCCTGATGTCCCTGGGATCCAGTGCCCCGTGTCACCTCCCTGGGATCCAGTGTCCCGTTTCACTCCCCGATGTCCCTGGGATCCACTGCCCTGTGTGACCTCCCAATGTCCCTGGGATCCAGTGTCCCGTGTCACCTCCGATGTCTCTGGGATCCACTGCCCCATGTCACCTCCCTGGGATCCAGTGCCCCGTGTCACCCCCGATGTCCCTGGGATCCACTGCCCTGTGTGACCTCCCAACGTCCCTGGGATCCAGTGTCCCTTGTCACCCCCCCAGGATCCACTGCCTCGTGTCACCCCCGATGTCCCTGGGAATCCAGTGCCCCGTGTCACCTCCCTGGGATCCACTGCCCCATGTCACCTCTGATCTCCCTGGGATCCACTGCCCCATGTCACTCCCCGATGTCCCTGGGATCCACTGCCCTGTGTCCACCCCTTGGGGGTCTCCGGGCACCAATCCCAGGGGATCCCATTCCTGATCCCTCGATCCCAGCCCCGCGGGGATCCCTAAGCGCCGATCCCACGTGGTCCCATTGCCGATCGCTCAATCCCAGCTGAGGGGATCCCCGGGCATTGATCCCGTGTTATCCCATTGCTGATCCCAGCCCTGTGGAGATCCATGGGTGTCGATCCCATGTGATCCCATTGCCAATCCCAGCCCCACGGGGATCCCTGGGCGCCAATCCTGTGTGATCCTGTTCCTGATCCCTCAATCCCAGTTCCGTGGGGATTCCCGGTCACTGATCCCGTGTGAGCCCATTCCTGATCCCAGCCCCATGGGGATCCCTGGGTGCCAATCCAGCATGACCCCGTTGCCAATCCCAGCCCCGTGGGGATCCCCGTTGCCGATCCCTCGATCCCAGCCCTGTGGAGATCCATGGGTGTCAATCCCGTGTGATCCCGTTGCCAATCCCAGCCCCGTGGGGATCCCCGTTGCCGATCCCTCAATCCCAGCCCCGTGGGGATCCCCGTTGCCGATCCCTCAATCCCAGCCCCGTGGGGATCCCCGTTGCCGATCCCTCGATCCCAGCCCCACAGGGATCCCCGGGCGCCGATCCCGCGTGATCCCGTTGCCGATCCCGCAGCCCCGAGTGGACGTGTTTGCTGTGCCAGGAGCTGCCCCCGCCCCTGCCGGAGCCGCAGCCGGAGCCAGGCCCCCCCCTCAAGCTGAGCCCCCAGGACCAGCAGGTGAGGCCGGGCTGATCCCGCCGGGTCGATCCCGTGGGATCCCTTCCCTCGGGATCTCAGCGCCGATGCCGACCCCGCAGCGCTGCGAGTTCGTCCTGCTGGAGCTGCTGTGCCACGAGCCCTGCCGGCCCCTGCAGCGCCTCTGCAGCTCCCCGGTGAGCGGCCGGGATCTGGGATCTGGGATCAGGGGTGGGATCAGCTCCCCGGTGAGCGGCCGGGATCTGGGATCTGGGATCCGGGATCGGGGGTGGGATCAGCTCCCTGGTGAGCGGCCGGGATCTGGGATCTGGGATCCGGGATCAGGGGTGGGATCAGCTCCCTGGTGAGCGGCCGGGATCTGGGATCTGGGATCTGGGATCAGGGGTGGGATCAGCTCCCCGGTGAGTGGCTGGGATCTGGGATCTGGGGTGGGATCAGCTCCCCGGTGAGTGGCCGGGATCTGGGATCTGGGATCCGGGGTGGGATCAGCTCCCCGGTGAGCAGATGGGATCTGGGATCTGGGATCAGGGGTGGGATCAGCTCCCTGGTGAGCAGATGGGATCTGGGATCTGGGATCGGGGGTGGGATCAGCTCCCCGGTGAGCGGCTGGGATCTGGGATCTGGGATCAGGGGTGGGATCAGCTCCCCGGTGAGCGGCCGGGATCCGGGATCGGGGGTGGGATCAGCTCCCCGGTGAGCGGCCGGGATCTGGGATCGGGGGTGGGATCAGCTCCCCGGTGAGCGGCTGGGATCTGGGATCTGGGATCAGGGGTGGGATCAGCTCCCCGGTGAGCAGATGGGATCTGGGATCCAGGATCCGGGTGGGATCAGCTCCCCGGTGAGCAGCCGGGATCTGGGATCGGGGGTGGGATCAGCTCCCCGGTGAGTGGCTGGGATCCGGGATGGGATCAGCTCCCTGGTGAGCGGCCGGGATCTGGGATCTGGGATCGGGGGTGGGATCAGCTCCCTGGTGAGAAGGTGGAATCTGATCAGGGATCAGGATCTGGGATGGGATTGTGGTTGGAATCTGGGATCCGGGGTGGGATTGGGATCTGGGTTGGGATTGGGGCAGGCTCTGGATCAGGGGTGGGATCTGGGGGGATCAGGTGGGATCAGGGATGGATCAGGGCAGGGATCAGGAGGTGGGATCAGGGGTGGGATCAGGATCAGGAGATGGGCTCGGGGGTGGGATCAATATCGGGGTGGGATCAGAGAACAGGTCAGGATCAGGGGGTGGGATCAGAGAATGGATCAGGATCGGGGGGTGGGATCAGGATCAGGAGATGGGCTCGGGGGTGGGATCAATATCGGGGTGGGATCAGAGAACGGATCAGGATCTGGGGTGGGATCAGGGCTGGGATCAGAGGATGGATCAGGATCAGAGAACGGATCAGGATCAGGGGTGGGATCAATATCAGGGTGGGATCAGAGAATGGATCAGGATCAGGGGTGGGATCAGGGGTGGGATCAGGATCAGGGGGTGGGATCAGAGGATGGATCAGGATCAGGGGGTGGGATCAGATGACGGATCAGGATCGGGGTGGGATCAGGATCAGGCGTGGGATCAGGATCAGGGTGGGATCAGAGAATGGATCAGGATCAGGGGGTGGGATCAGGGGGTGGGATCAGAGGACGGATCAGGATGAGGGGGTGGGATCAGAGGACAGATCAGGATCAGGGTGGGATCAGGATCAGGGGTGGGATCAGAGGATGGATCAGGATCAGGGGTGGGATCAGAGAATGGATCAGGATCAGGGGGTGGGATCAGGATCAGGGGGTGGGATCAGAGGACGGATCAGGATCAGGGGTGGGATCAGAGAATGGATCAGGATCAGGGGTGGGATCAGAGAATGGATCAGGATCGGGGTGGGATCAGGATCAGGGGGTGGGATCAGAGGATGGATCAGGATCAGGGGGTGGGATCAGAGGACGGATCAGGATCAGGGGGTGGGATCAGAGAATGGATCAGGATCGGGGTGGGATCAGGATCGGGGTGGGATCAGGATCGGGGTGGGATCAGGATCGGGGTGGGATCAGGATCGGGGGTGCGCTCAGGGCTGGGATCCGCCCGGCTGCGCCCGCTGACGGCGCCGCCGGCCCCGCAGGACGGCCGCGACGCCATGGACCTGACGCTGATGCGGGCGCGGCTGCAGGAGAAGCTGAGCCCGCACTACCGCAGCCCCGAGGAGTTCGCCCGCGACGGCTGGCGCCTGCTGCGCCAGTTCCACCGCCTCACCGAGGTCGGGCAGCCCCCGGGGGCTCTTCCGGGGCTTCTCGGGGGTCCAGCCCCGCTGGAATTCTCTCCTTCCCCCACCCCAGGACAAGGCGGACGTCCAGTCCATCCTGGGGCTGCAGCGCTTCCTCGAGAGCCGCCTCAGCGCCGTCTTCGGGGACCAGAAGTTCTCCCGGCTCCTGGTGGATCCCGAGGAAGCCCTGGAGGTGCCTCCAGGCTCCTGATGGCCCCTCCCGGGGGGTGAAAGCCCTCCCAGCACCCCCGTTTGCCCCCCCAGGGGTTCGGGTTCCCCCCAGAGCCCCCCGGGATGTGGGGGTGTCCCTGTCCCCCCTTTTCCTGGGGTCACGTGGGAAAATAAACTCCTGCCTTGGTCTCCTGGGTCCTGCCTCATTTCCGGGCTGGATTTCACCTGGATTTCTGGGATTTCACCTGGATTTCTGGGATTTCACCTGGATTTCTGGGATTTCACCTGGATTTCTGGGATTTGCCCCAGTTCCAGGGCTTGGATTTCCTTGATTCTCCCCCATTTCTGGGCTTGGATTTACTGGGTTCTCTCCAGTTTTAGAGTTTGGATTTTCTGGATTTCACCCAGTTTTAGGGCTCAGATTTCTTGGACTCTTCCCCCATTTCTGGGCTTGGATTTACTGGATTTTCCCCATTTTTAGGGCTTGGATTTCCTTGATTCTTCCCCATTTCTGTGCTTGGAATTCCTGGACTTTCCCCAGTTTTAGAGCTTGGATTTCCTGGATTTCACCCAGTTTTAGGGCTCAGATTTCCTGGACTCTTCCCCCATTTCAGGGCTTGGATTTCCTGGATTTTCCCCATTTTTAGGGCTTGGGTTTCCTGGATTTGACCCCATTTCAGGGCTTGGATTTCCTGGATTCTCCCCAATTTTAGGCTTCGGATTTCCTTGATTCTTCCCCATTTCTGTGCTTGGATTTCTTGGGTTCTCTCCAGTTTTAGAGTTTGGATTTTCTGGATTCTCCCTCATTTCTGTGCTTGAATTTCTTGGATTCTCTCCAGTTTTAGAGTTTGGATTTCCTGGATTTCACCCAGTTTTAGGGCTCAGATTTCCTGGACTCTTCCCCCATTTCTGTGCTTGGATTTCCTGGATTTTCCCCATTTTTAGGGCTTGGATTACCTAGATTCTCCCCCATGCCAAGGCTTGGATTTCTGGGATTTTCCCCAGTTTTAGGGCTTGGATTTCCTGGATTTGACCCCATTTCAGGGCTTGGATTTCCTGGATTCTCCCCAATTTTAGGCTTTGGATTTCCTTGATTCTTCCCCATTTCTGTGCTTGGATTTCCTGGACTTTCCCCAATTTTAGAGCTTGGATTTCCTGGATTTCACCCAGTTTTAGGGCTCAGATTTCCTGGACTCTTCCCCCATTTCAGGACTTGGATTTCCTGGATTTTCCCCATTTTTAGGGCTTGGGTTTCCTGGATTCTCCCCCATTTCACGGCTTGGATTTCCTGGATTTTCCCCATTTTTAGGGCTTGGATTACCTAGATTCTCCCTCATTTCAAGGTTTGGATTTCTGGGATTTTCCCCAGTTTTAGGACTTGGATTTCCTGGATTTGCCCCAATTTCAGTGCTTGGATTTTCTGGATTCTCCCCAATTTTAGGCCTTGGATTTCCTTGATTCTTCCCCATTTCTGTGTTTGGATTTCCTGGGTTCTCTGCAGTTTTAGGGCTTGGATTTCCCAGATTTCCCCCAATTTTAGGCCTTGGATTTCCTGGATTCTCCCCCATTTCTGAGCTTGAATTTCCTGGATTCTCTCCAATTTTAGGGCTTGGGTTTCCTGGATTCTCCCCAGTTTCAGGGCTTGGATTTTCTGGATCTCCCCAGTTTCAGGGCTTGGATTTCCTGGATTCACCCCAATTTTAGGCCTTGGATTTCCCCCAATTTTAGGCCTTGGATTTCCTGGATTCTCCCCCATTTCTGTGCTTGGATTTCTTGGTTTCTCCCCCATTTCTGGGCTTGGATTTCCTGGATTCTCCCCAAATTCAGGGCTGGAATTTCCTGGATTTTCCCCATTTCTGTGCTCGGGTTTCCTGGGTTCTGCCCCATTCCTCCCCTGTGCCGCCATTTTCCCTTCTGCTGCGCCCCCCCTTCCATCCCCGCCCCCCGAGCTGAGCGGGAAAGGGACTGGGAGGTGAAACTGGTCCCAGTTCAGCCCCGGGCCAACAAAGATGGCGGCGCCCACGAGGAACATGGCAGCGCCCACCGGGAGAAAGGGCTCAAGCCCCGCCCCCTGTACGTGATTGGCTGCCGGGAGCCGGGGCGAGCCGAAGTGTTCCGGAAAGAGCCGAGCGCCCGAATCGCCGCTTTGCGCCCCGCCCCCTTCCCCGGAAAGAGCCGAAGCGTTCCGGAAACAACCGAAGCGCGCTCGGAGCGCCGGAACGAGTCGAATTCCTGCCGGGAAAAGCCGAAGCGCCATCGGGCCCGCCCGATTCGTTCCAGGACGTCCCGAACCGCCCCTTCCGGAGACCCCCCGAGCCCCTCCCCCGCCCCGGAGATCTCCGGAGGTTCCGGAAGCGGTTCCCCCGAGGCGGTTCCGCCGCCCCCCCCCCGCAACGGTTCCGAAGCGGTTCCGGAGGTTTGCCGAGAGGTTCCGAAGCCCCGCCGAGCGGTTCCGGAGAGCCGCGGGGCGGCCGCCGGGACATTGCCCAGCGGTTCCGGAGGGTCCCGAACCTCCTCGCCCATCTCCGGAGATCTCCGGCCGTCCCCAGAGCCACGAAACGGTTCCGGAAAGAGCCGAAGTTGCTCCGTCGGAGCCGTCCCGGAAGTGGCCGAGGCGGTGGCGGCGCGGTTCCGGAAAGAGCCGAAGTTGCTCCGCCGGAGCCGTCCCGGAAGTGGCCGAGGCGGCGCGGCGCGGTTCCGGAAAGAGCCGAAGTTCCGCCGAAGCGCCGGCCGAAGCCGTCCCGGAAGTGGCCGAGGCGGTGGCGGCGCGGTTCCGGAAAGAGCCGAGCGGCTCCGGAAGTTGCCGAGCCGGCCGGCCCTCAGCGCTCGCCGCCGACCCCGGCCCGGCCCCCGCTCGCTCGGCCCCGGCGGGGCCCGGACCCGCCCGGCCCGGCCCGGCCCGGCCCGGCTCGGCAGGATGATCAAGCTGTTCTCGCTGAAGCAGCAGAAGAAGGAGGAGGAATCGGCGGGCGGCACCAAGAGCTCCAGCAAAAAGGCCTCGGCCGCGCAGCTCCGCATCCAGAAAGGTGCGCGGGGGGGGAACGGGACGGGAACGGGAACGGGAACTGGGACCAGTGAGGGATGGGAACTGGGACCAGTGAGGGATGGGAACTGGGACCAGTGAGGGATGGGAACTGGGACCAGTGAGGGATGGGAACTGGGACCAGTGAGGGTCGGAAACTGGGACCAGTAAGGGCCTCAAACTGGGACCAGTGAGGGATAGGAACTGGGACCAGTGAGGGACAGAAATTGGGACCAGTGAGGGATGGGAACTGGGACCAGTGAGGGATGGGAACTGGGGCCAGTGAGGGATGGGAACTGGGACCAATAAGGGACAGAAACTGGGACCAGTAAGGGATGGAAACTGGGACCAGTGAGGGATAGAAACTGGGACCAGTAAAGGATGGAAACTGGGACCAATAAGGGACAGAAACTGGGACCAGTAAGGGCCTCAAACTGGGGCCAGTGAGGGACGGGAACTGAGGCCAGTGAGGGATGGAAACTGGGACCAGTAAGGGTTGGAAACTGGGACAAGTGAGGGTCAGAAACTGGGGCCAGTGAGGGCTGCAAGCTGGTCCCAGTAAGGGATGGAAACTGGAACCAGTAAGGGCCTCAAACTGGGGCCAGTAAGGGACAGAAACTGGGACCAGTGAGGGATGGGAACTGGGACCAGTAAGGGTTGGAAACTGGGGCCAGTGAGGGATGGGAACTGGGACCAATAAGGGCCAGAAACTGGGACCAGTAAGGGATGGAACTGGGACCACTAAGGGACAGAAACTGGGACCAGTGAGGGACAGAAACTGGCACCAGTGAGGGATGGGAACTGGGGCCAGTAAGGGACAGAAACTGGGACCAGTAAGGGCCTGGAACTGGTCCGTCAGGGCCCCAAACTGGTCCCAGCAGGGCCGGCAGTTCAGGGCCGTTAACGGTTCTGGGGGGGCCGGTACCGGTTCCCGGTACTGGTCCCAGTAAGGGGCAGGTACTGGTCCCAGTAAGGATCACAGACTGGTCCCAGTAAGGATCACAGACTGGTCCCAGTAAGGGTCACGGACTGGTCCCAGTAAGGGGCAGGTACTGGTCCCAGTAAGGGGCACAGACTGGTCCCAGTAAGGGTCACAGACTGGTCCCAGTAAGGGGCACAGACTGGTCCCAGTAAGGGGCAGGGACTGGTCCCAGTAAGGGTCACGGACTGGTCCCAGTAAGGGGCGGGTACTGGTCCCAGTAAGGGTCACGGACTGGTCCCAGTAAGGGGCAGAGACTGGTCCCAGTAAGGGTCACATACTGGTCCCAGTAAGGGTCACGGACTGGTCCCAGTAAGGGTCACATACTGGTCCCGGTAAGGATCACATACTGGTCCCAGTAAGGGTCACAGACTGGTCCCAGTAAGGGGCAGAGACTGGTCCCAGTAAGGGGCAGAGACTGGTCCCAGTAAGGGTCACAGACTGGTCCCAGTAAGGGTCACATATTGGTCCCAGTAAGGATCACATACTGGTCCCAGTAAGGGTCACGGACTGGTCCCAGTAAGGGGCAGGTACTGGTCCCAGTAAGGGGCAGGGACTGGTCCCAGTAAGGGGCACAGACTGGTCCCAGTAAGGGGCACAGACTGGTCCCAGTAAGGGTCACAGACTGGTCCCAGTAAGGGGCACAGACTGGTCCCAGTAAGGGGCAGGGACTGGTCCCAGTAAGGGTCATGGACTGGTCCCAGTAAGGGGCGGGTACTGGTCCCAGTAAGGGTCACGGACTGGTCCCAGTAAGGGGCAGAGACTGGTCCCAGTAAGGGTCACAGACTGGTCCCAGTAAGGGTCACATATTGGTCCCAGTAAGGGTCACAGACTGGTCCCAGTAAGGGGCAGGGACCGGTCCCAGTAAGGGGCAGGGACTGGTCCCAGTAAGGGGCACAGACTGGTCCCAGTAAGGGGCAGGGACTGGTCCCAGTAAGGGGCACAGACTGGTCCCAGTAAGGGGCAGGTACTGGTCCCAGTAAGGATCACAGACTGGTCCCAGTAAGGATCACATACTGGTCCCAGTAAAGGTCACGGACCGGTCCCAGTAAGGGGCAGGGACTGGTCCCAGTAAGGGGCACAGACTGGTCCCAGTAAGGGGCAGGGACCAGTCCCAGTAAGGGTCACAGACTGGTCCCAGTAAGGGTCACAGACTGGTCCCAGTAAGGGGCACAGACTGGTCCCAGTAAGGGGCAGGGACTGGTCCCAGTAAGGGTCACGGACTGGTCCCAGTAAGGGGCACAGACTGGTCCCAGTAAGGGGCAGGGACCAGTCCCAGTAAGGGTCACAGACTGGTCCCAGTAAGGGTCACATACTGGTCCCAGTAAGGGTCACGGACTGGTCCCAGTAAGGGGCAGGGACCGGTCACAGTAAGGGGCAGGGACCGGTCCCAGTAAGGGGCAGGGACTGGTCCCAGTAAGGGTCACATACTGGTCCCAGTAAGGGTCACAGTCTGGTCCCAGTAAGGGGCAGAGACTGGTCCCAGTAAGGGTCACATACTGGTCCCAGTAAGGGTCACAGACTGGTCCCAGTAAGGGGCAGGTACTGGTCCCAGTAAGGGGCAGGGACTGGTCCCAGTAGTGCCTTGCTGGGGGCTGGCAGTGGGACCAGTTGCGGCCACATACTGGGACCAGTAAGGCCTTGGTGAGTGTCCCAGTTTGGTCCCAGAATGATCCCAGTATGACCCAATATGGTTCCAGTATGGCCCAGTTTGGTCCCAGCATGGCCCAGTTTAGTCCCAGTTTGGTCCCAGTATGGCCCAGTTTGGTCCCAGCATGGCCCAGTTTGGTCCCAGCATGGCCCAGTTTAGTCCCAGTATGGCCCAGTATGATCCCAGTATGGCCCAGTTTGGTCCCAGTATGGCCCAGTCTGGTCCCAGTATGGCCCAGTTTGGTGCCAGTATGGCCCAGTCTGGTCCCAGTATGGCCCAGTTTGGTCCCAGTATGGCCCAGTTTGGTCCCAGTTGGGCTTTCCTGGGCAGGGATGGGCCAGGCAGGGGTGGGGGTCACGGGGTTGTCATGGCCCTGTCACATGTGTGTCACCTGTGTCCCCAAATGTCCCCTCAGTGTCCCCAATGTCCCCTCAGTGTCCCCGCTGTGCCTCAGTTTCCCCCGGTGTCCCCGCCGTGCCTCAGTGTCCCCACCGTGCCTCAGTTTCCCTCAGTGTCCCTGCTGTGCCTCAGTTTCCCTCGGTGTCCCCGCCGTGCCTCAGTTTCCCCCGTGTCCCGCAGACATCAACGAGCTGAACCTGCCCAAGACGTGCGAGATCGACTTCTCGGACCAGGACGATCTCCTGCACTTCCGCCTGCTCATCTGCCCCGACGAGGTGGGACACGGGACACGGACATGGACACGGACACGGGACACGGGACAGGGACACGGGACAGGGACACGGGACAGGGACACGGGACACGGACACGGGACATGGGACAGGGACACGGGACAGGGACACGGGACACGGACACGGGACAGGGACATGGACACGGGACAGGGACACGGGACATGGACACGGGACATAGACACGGGACTGGGGACACGGGACAGGGACACGGGACAGGGACAGGGACATGGACAGGGACACGGGACAGGGACACGGGACAGGGACAGGGACATGGACAGGGACACGGGACAGGGACACGGGACAGGGACACGGGACAGGGACACGGGACAGGGACACGGGACAGGGACAGGGACACGGGACAGGGACACGGGACAGGGACAGGGACACGGGACAGGGACACGGGACAGGGACACGGGACAGGGACACGGGACAGGGACAGGGACACGGGACAGGGACACGGGACAGGGACACGGGACAGGGACAGGGACACGGGACAGGGACACGGGACAGGGACACGGGACTGGGGACACGGGACTGGGACACGGGACAGGGACACGGACACGGGACAGGGACACGGGACAGTGGGGACACCAGGGACACCTGTGTGTGTCACCCGTGTGTCACCCGTGTGTCACCCGCGTCACTTGTGTGTCACCTGGGGCACACCTGTGTCACCTGGCGGGTACCTTGATGTCCCCCCGTGTCCCCCCGTGTCCCCCGTGTCCCCGTGTCCCCTCATGTCCCCGTGTCCCCTCATGTCCCCGTGTCCCCGCTGACGTTTTTCTGTCCCCAGGGTTTCTACAAGGGCGGCAAATTCGTCTTCAGCTTTAAGGTCAGTGCAGGGCCACCAAACCCCCCTGTGGCCACCAAACCCCCCCTGGGGCCACCAAACCGTGCCCAGTGGTCACCAAACCCCCCCCCGTGGCCACCAAACCCCCCCTGGGGCCACCAAACCCCCTCTGTGGCCACCAACCCCCTGTGGCCACCAAACCCCCCTGGGGCCACCAAACCCCCCCTGGGGCCACCAAACCCCCTCTGTGGCCACCAACCCCCTGTGGCCACCAAACCCCCCTGGGGCCACCAAACCCCCCCCGTGGCCACCAAACCCCCCCCGTGGCCACCAAACCCCCTCTGTGGCCACCAAACCCCCCCTGTGGCCACCAAACCCATCTCGGTGGCCACCAAATCCCCCCTATGGCCACCAACCCCCCTGTGGCCACCAAACCCCCCCTGGGGCCACCAAACCGTGCCCAGTGGTCACCAAACCCCCCCCCGTGGCCACCAAACCCCCCCTGGGGCCACCAAACCCCCTCTGTGGCCACCAAACCCCCTGGGGCCACCAAACCCCCCCCTGTGGCCACCAAACCCCCCCTGGGGCCACCAAACCGTGCCCAGTGGTCACCAAACCCCCCCCGTGGCCACCAAACCCCCCTGTGGCCACCAAACCCCCTGGGGCCACCAAACACCCCCTGTGGCCACCAAACCCCCCTGGGGCCACCAAACCCCCCCTGGGGCCACCAAACCCCCCTGTGGCCACCAAACCCCCCCTGGGGCCACCAAACCCCTCTGTGGCCACCAAACCCCCCTGTGGCCACCAAACCCCTCTGTGGCCACCACCCCCCCTGTGGCCACCAAACCCATCTCGGTGGCCACCAAATCCCCCCTATGGCCACCAAACCCAGCCCAGTGGCCACCAAATCCTGCCTGGAGGCCACCAACCCCCCCCTGTGGCCACCAAACCCCCCTGGTGACCACCAAACCCGGCCCAGTGGTCACCAAACCCAGCCTGGTGGCCACAGCGGTGACTCGGTGGCCACAGCGGTGACTCGGTGGCCACGGGGGTGACTCGGTGGCCACGGGGGTGACTCGGTGGCCCCGCAGGTGGGCCAGGGCTACCCGCACGACCCGCCGAAGGTGAAGTGCGAGACCATGGTGTACCACCCCAACATCGACCTGGAGGGCAACGTCTGCCTCAACATCCTCAGGTGGGCTACCAAACACCTGGGGGGGCTACCAAACACCCATGGGGGCTACCAACACCTGGGGGGGCTACCAAACACCCACGGGGGGCTACCAACACCTGGGGGGGCAACGTCTGCCTCAACATCCTCAGGTGGGCTACCGAAAACACGGGGGGGCTACCAAACACCCATGGGGGCTACCAACACCTGGGGGGCTACCAAACATCCATGGGGGCTACCAAACACCCATGGGGGCTACCAAACACCCACGGGGGGGCTACCAAACACCCATGGGGGCTACCAACACCTGGGGGGCTACCAAACACCCATGGGGGCTACCAAACATCCATGGGGGCTACCAACACCTGGGGGGGCTACCAACACCTGGGGGGGCAACGTCTGCCTCAACATCCTCAGGTGGGCTACCAAACACCCACGGGGGGCTACCAAACACCCATGGGGGCTACCAACACCTGGGGGGCAACGCCTGCCTCAGCATCCTCAGGTGGGCTACCGAACACCCACAGGGGGCTACCGAACACCCATGGGGGCTACTGAATACACAGGGGGCCAGCGGCCACCAGCTGGGGGCTGTAGTGGCCACACTGACCATTGATCACTGATCACTGACCATTGATCACTGACCATTGATCATTGATCACTGACCATTGATCATTGATCACTGACCATTGATCACTGATCATTGATCACTGGCTATTGATCACTGACCATTGATCACTGACAACTGACCATTGATCACTAATCATTGACCATTGATCACTGGCTACTGACCATTGATCACTGACCATTGATCACTGATCACTGACCATTGATCACTGACCATTGATCACTGACCATTGATCACTGACCACTGACCATTGACCACTGATCACTGACCATTGATCACTGACCATGGATCACTGACCATTGATCACTGACCATTGATCACTGATCACTGACCATTGATCACTGACCGTTGATCACTGACCATTGATCACTGACTATTGATCACTGACCATTGATCACTGACCACTGACCATTGATCACTGACCATGGATCACTGACCATTGATCACTGACCACTGACCATTGATCACTGACCACTGACCATTGATCACTGACCATTGATCACTGACCCTGGATCACTGACCATTGACCACTGACCATGGATCACTGAGCATTGATCACTGACCATTGACCACTGACCACTGATCACTGACCATTGACCACTGACCATTGACCACTGACCATGGACCACTGACCATTGACCACTGACCATGGACCACTGACCATTGACCACTGACCTTTGGCCACTTCCCACCCACTGACCACTGACCATGGCTGTGGCTGTGGCCATGGTGACCGCTGGCCGTGGCCGTGGCCGTGGCTGCAGGGGCCTCAATGGCTGCAGTGGCCACAGTGACCACTGGCCGTTGCCATGGTGACCGCTGGCCGTGGCTGTGGCTGCAGTGGCCGTGGTGGCAGCAGTGACCGCTGGCTGTGGCCATGGCCATGGTGACCACTGGCCGTGGCTGTGGCTGCAGTGGCCGTGGTGGCAGCGGTGACCGCTGGCCGTGGACATGGCCATGGTGACCACTGGCCGTGGCTGTGGCTGCAGTGGCCGTGGTGGCCGCAGTGGCTGCTGACCGCAGGCCGTGGCTGTGGCCGCGGCCATGGTGGCCACAGTGGCCGCGGTGACCGCTGACCACTGGCTGTGGCTGTGGCCATGGTGGCCGTGGCTGCAGTGACCGTGGTGGCCGCGGTGGCCATGGGGGCCGCTGACCGCTGGCCGTGGCCGTGGCTGTGGCCGCAGTGGCCACGGTGGCCGCGGCGGCCGCTGACCGCTGGTGCCCGCAGGGAGGACTGGAAGCCGGTGCTGACCATCAACTCCATCATCTACGGCCTGCAGTACCTGTTCCTGGTGAGGGACACGGGGACACACCTGGGGACACACCTGGGACACCTGGGGGGACACGGGGACACACCTGGGGACACACCTGGGACACCTGGGGGACACGGGGACACACCTGGGGACACACCTGGGACACCTGGGGGGACATGGGGACACACCTGGGGACACACCTGGGACACCTGGGACACCTGGGGGACATGGGGACACACCTGGGGACACCTGGGACACCTGGGGGGACATGGGGACACACCTGGGGGGACACCTGGGACACCTGGGGGGGCATGGGGACACACCTGGGGACACACCTGGGACACCTGGGGGGACATGGGGACACACCTGGGGGGACACAGGGACACACCTGGGGACATGGGGACACACCTGGGACACCTGGGGGACATGTGGACACACCTGGGGACACACCTGGGGGGACATGGGGACACACCTGGGGACACACCTGGGGGGACATGGGGACACACCTGGGGACATGGGGACACACCTGGGGGGGTTGGGGACACACCTGGAGGGTTTGGGGACACCTGGAGGGTTTGGGGACACCTGGGGGGTGTTTGGGGACTCCGTGGGGACACACCTGGTGGCCTTGAGGACACGGGGACACACCTGGGGACACACCTGGGACACCCGGGGGGACACCTGGAGGGGTTGGGGACATGGGGACACCTGGGAGCACCTTTGGGATGCCCCTGGGGGGGTTGGGGACACACCTGGGGGAGTTGGGGACACACCTGGGAGCACCTTGGGGACACCTGGAGGGGTTGGGGACACCTGGGGGGTGTTTGGGGACTCTGGTGGCCTTGGGGACACAGGGACACACCTGGGGACACACCTGGGGGGGTTTGAGGCATGGGGACACATCTTGGAGCACCTTGGGGATGTACCTGGAGGGGTTGGGGACACACCTGGGGGGACATGGGGACACACCTGGGGCACACCTGGGGACATGGGGACACCTGAGGGGACATGGAAACACCTGGGGGGATATGGGGGGACACCTGGGGGGACATGGGTGACATGGAGACACCTGGGGGGACACGGGGACACACCTGGGGGGGTTGGGGACACACCTTGGGGGTTTGGGGACACCTGGAGGGGTTGGGGACACCTGGAGGGTTTGGGGACACCTGGGGGGGTTGGGGACACCTGGAGGGTTTGGAGACACCTGGGGGTGTTTGGGGACTCTGTGGGGACACACCTGGTGGCCTTGGGGACACGGGGACACACCTGGGGACACCTGGGGGGGCTCCGGGGCTGCCCAGGGGGGTTTTGGGATCCCCCTGACCCCAAACGTTCCCCCAAAGGAGCCGGACCCCAAACGGGGGTGCCGGGATTGGGAATTCTGGGATTTGGGGGAATTCTGGGATTCGGGGGAATTCTGGGATTTGGGGATTCGGGGGAATTTTGGGATTTGGGGTTCTGGGGGAATTCTGGGATTTGGGATTTTGGGGGAATTCTGGGATTTGGGGGAATTCTGGGGTTTGGGGTTTTGGGGGAATTTTGGGGTTTTGGGGCTTTAGAAGAATTCTGGGATTTGGGATTTTGGGGGAATTCTGGGATTTGGGGAAATTCTGGGATTTGGGGGAATTCTGGGGTTTGGGGTTTTGGGGGAATTTTGGGATTTGGGGGAATTCTGGGATTTGGGGTTTTGGGGGAATTTTGGGATTTGGGGTTTTGGGGAATTCTGGGATTTGGTGTTTTGGGGGAATTCTGGGATTTGGGGGAATTCTGGGATTTGGGGTTTTGGGGGAATTTTGGGGTTTTGGGGCTTTAGAAAAATTCTGGGATTTGGGGTTTTGAGGGAATTCCAGGATTTGGGGTTCTGGGGGAATTCTGGGATTTGGGGTTCTGGGGGAATTCTGGGATTTGGGCAATCTGAAGGGTTTTTATGGGATTTTAGGGGAATTTTGGGGTCCCTCTAATCCCAAATTTTCACCCAAAAGGAGCCAAACCCCAAAAAGGGCTTGTGGGATTTGGGGGATTTTGGGGGAATTCGGGAATTTGGGGTATGTGAAGGGGTTCGGGGTGGTTTTTGGGGGATTTTAGGAGGTTTTTGGGATTTGGGGGCTGTGGAAGGTTTTTGGGGGGTTTTGGGGGGATTTTGGGGCTGTGAAGGGATTTTGTGGGATTTTAGGAGGATTTTGTGGGATTTTGGGGCTGTGAAGGAATTCTGAGGGGGTTTTAGGGGGATTTAGGTGATTTTGGGGGAATTTTGGGATTTTGGGGCTGTGAAGGGATTCTGCGGGATTTAAGGAGATTTTTTGGGGCCAGGAAGAGATTCTGTAGGATTTACGGAGATTTTGGGGCTGTGAGGGGATTTTGTGGGATTTTTAGGGAGTTTTTGAGGGATTTTAAGGGAATTTTGGGGCTGTGAAGGGATTCTGTGGGATTTTGGGGGGATTTTGGGTCTGTGAAGGGATTCTGGGGGTGTTTTGTGGGATTTTTGGGAGATTTTGGGGCCATGAAGGGATTTTGGGGCTGTGTGGGGATCCTGGGGGATTTTAGGGGGAATTTGGGGCTGTGAGGGGATTTTGGGGGATTTTAGGATGATTTTGGGATGATTTTGTGGGGATTTCAGGGCCGTGAGGGGATCCTTTAGGACTCGCAGTGCTCCCAGGCCTGTGAGGGGATTTTGGGGGATTTTAGGATGATTTTGGGGGATTTTATGGGGATTTTGGGACCGTGAGTGGATTCTGGGGCAGTGAGGGGATCCCTTAGGACTGACAGCTCTCTTGGGGCTGTGAGGGGATTTTGGGATGATTTTGTGGGACTTTATGGGAATTTTGGGGCTGTGAAGGGATTCTGGGGGATTTTATGGGGATTTTGGGGCTCTGTGGGGATTCTGGGGGATTTTAGGATGGTTTTGTGGGATTTTAGGGGGATTTGGGGGGATTTACAGGGATTTTGGGGCTGTGAGGGGATTCTGGGGGGATTTTGTGGGATTTTAGGGGGATTTTAGGGCTGTAAGAGGATTTTGGGATGATTTTGTGGGATTTTGTGAGGATTTTGGGGCCGTGAGGGGATCCTTTAGGACTTACGCTTTCAGGGCTGTGAAGGGATTTTAGGATGATTTTGTGGTATTTTAGGGGGATATTTTGGGATTTTAGGGGGATTTTGGGGCTGTAAGGGGATTTTAGGATGATTTTGTGGGATTTTGTGAGGATTTTGGGGCCGTGAGGGGATCCTTTAGGACTCACAGCGCTCTCGGGGCTGTGAGGGGATTTTGGGGGATTTTATGATGATTTTGTGGGATTTTAGAAGGATTTTGTGGGATTTACAGGGATTTTGGGGCTGTGAGGGGATTCTGGGGGTGTTTTGTGGGATTTCAGGGGGATTTTGGGGCTGTGAGGGGATTTTAGGATGATTTTGTGGGATTTTGGGCCCGTGAGGGGATAATGTAGGACTGACAGCGCTCCCGGGGCTGTGAGGGGATTTTTGGGGATTTAAGGATGATTTTGTGGGATTTACAGGGATTTTGGGGCTGTGAGGGGATTCTGGGGGGATTTTGTGGTATATTAGGGGGATTTTGTGGGATTTTATGAGGATTTCTGGTCCCTGAGGGGATCCTTTAGGACTGACAGCGCTCTCGTTGCTGTGAGGGGATTTTAGGATGATTTTGTGGGATTTTTGGGGGATTTTGTGGGATTTTAGGGGGATTTTGGGGCTGTGAGGGGATTTTAGGATGATTTTGTGGGATTTTGTGGGATTTTGGGGCCGTGAGGGGATCCTGTAGGACTTACACTTTCAGGGCTGTGAGGGGATTTTAGGATGATTTTGTGGGATTTCAGGGGGGATTTTGTGGGATTTTAGGGGGATTTTGGGGCTGTAAGGGGATTTTAGGATGATTTTGTGGTATATTAGGGGGATTTTGTGGGATTTTAGGGGGATTTGGGGGCTGTGAGGGGATTTTAGGATGATTTTGTGGGATTTTATGAGGATTTCGGGACCGTGAGGGGATCCTTTAGGACTGACAGCGCTCCCGGGGCTGTGAGGGGATTTTGGGGGATTTTATGATGATTTTGTGGGATTTACAGGGATTTTGGGGCTGTGAGGGGATTCTGGGGGTGTTTTGTGGGATTTTAGGGGGATTTTGGGGCTGTGAGGGGATTTTAGGATGATTTTGTGGGATTTTGGGCCCGTGAGGGGATCCTGTAGGACTGACAGCGCTCCCGGGGCTGTGAGGGGATTTGGGGGGATTTTGGGATGATTTTGTGGGATTTTAGAAGGATTTTGGGGGATTTACAGGGATTTTGGGGCTGTGAGGGGATTCTGGGGGTGTTTTGTGGGATTTTGTGGGGATTTTGGGGCCGTGAGGGGATCCTTTAGGACTCGCAGCGCTTTCAGGGCTGTGAGGGGATTTTAGGATGATTTTGTGGGATTTTAGGAGGATTTGGGGGCTGTGAGGGGATTTTAGGATGATTTTGTGGTATATTAGGGGGATTTTGTGGGATTTTAGGAGGATTTGGGGGCTGTGAGGGGATTTTAGGATGATTTTGTGGGATTTTATGAGGATTTCGGGGCCGTGATGGGATCCCTTAGGACTCGCAGCGCTCCCGGGGCTGTGAGGGGATTTGGGGGGATTTTGGGATGATTTTGTGGGAATTTCGGGGCCCTGAGGGGATCCTTAGGACTGCCCCCGACCCCCGTGTCCCCCCAGGAGCCGAACCCCGAGGACCCGCTGAACAAGGAGGCGGCCGAGGTGCTGCAGAGCAACCGGCGCCTGTTCGAGCAGAACGTGCAGCGCTCGCTGCGCGGCGGCTACGTCGGCGCCACCTACTTCGAGCGCTGCCTCAAGTGACCCCCCCGAGCCCAAAATCCCCAAAAACCGCCCCAAAAACGCCGCCCCGACCCCGCCGAGAAACGGAATAAAAACCGCAGGAACAAAAAAAAAAAAAAAAAAAAAACCAACTAGGGGAAAAAAAAAAAAACAACACAACTGGGAAAGTCTTGGAAAATGAGCGAAAAAACCTGAAAAAGCTGCAGAGAAGCAGTGGAAAAAAGAGTTGAAAAAGCCCGAAAAAAAAGCCCAGAATAGCTTTGGAAAAAGAGCTAAAAAGCCCCGGAAAAAACTCCCAGAAATTCCTTGAAAAAAGAGGTAAAAAATCCCGAAAAAACTCCCAGAAATTCCCCGGAGAAACAGCTTAAAAACCCTGAAAAAACTCCCAGAAAAGCCTCAAAAAAAGAGTTAAAAACCCCGAAAAAAACTCCCAGAAAAGCCTCAAAAAAAAGAGCTACAAAACCCTGAAAAAAACTCCCAGAAATTCCCCGGAAAAACAGCTGAAAAACTCTGAAAAAACTCCCAGAAAAGCCTCAAAAAAAGAGCTAAAAACCCCTGAAAAAAACTTCCAAAAAAGGCTCAACAAAAGAGCTTAAAATCCCCCCCAAAACTCCCAGAAATTACCCGAAAAAACAGCTAAAAAACTCCAGAAAAGCCTCAGAAAAAAAGCTACAAAATCCCCCCAAAAACTCCCAGAAATTCCTCGAAAAAAGAGCTACAAAACCCCGAAAAAACTCCCAGAAAAGCCTTGAAAAAAGAGCTAAAGTCCCCCCAGAAAAGCCTCAGAAAAAGAGCTTATAACCCCCCCCAAAAACTCCCAGAAATTCCCCGAAAAAACAGCTAAAAAACCCCAAAAAACTCCAGAAAAGCCTCAGAAAAAAAGCTACAAAACCCCCCCAAAACTCCCAGAAATTCCTTGAAAAAAGAGCTTAAAAACTCCTGAAAAAACTCCCAGAAATGCCTTGAAAAAAGAGCTAAAAATCCCCCCAAAACTCCCAAAAATTCCTCGAAAAAAGAGCTACAAAACCCCGAAAAAACTCCTAAAAAAGCCTCAGAAAAAGAGCTTAAAATCCCCCCCAGAACTCCCAGAAATTCCCCGAAAAAACAGCTAAAAAACCCTGAAAAAACTCCCAGAAAAGCCTCAGAAAAAGAGCTTAACCCCCCCCCCCAAAAAACTCCCAGAAATTCCCCGAAAAAAGCTACAAAACCCCGAAAAAATTCCCAGAAATGCTTTGAAAAATGCCATGGAAAACCCCGAAAAAACTCCCAGAAATTCCTCGAAAAAACAGCTAAAACCCCCCGAAAAAACTCCCAGAAATTCCTTAAAAAAGAGCTACAAAACCCCGAAAAAACTCCCAGAAAAATCCTAAAAACCCCCAAAATATAACCCAATAAAAGAGCTAAAAATCCCCAAAGGGCTCCCCCAAAAACCCCAGAAAAACCTCCCAGAAATTCCTCAAAAAAAGAGCTATAAAAGCCCGAAAAAACTCCCAGAAAAGACTCCAAAAATGCCCCAAAAAAGCCCCAAAAAATCGTCCCAGAAAAGCCTTGAAAAAAAACCCAGAAAAACCCCAAAAAGGCCCAAAACAAAGCCCTAAAAAACCCACAAAACTCCCCAAAAAGCCTCAAAATAAACCCAAAAAAACTCCAAAAACACCTCCCGGAAAAGCCTTGGAAAAAGCTCTAAAAGAACCCCAAAAAAGCCCTAAAAAAACCCGCAAAGAAACCCCCCAAAAATCCCCAAAAAACTGGAAAATACCCAAAAAAATCTTCCTGAAAAGCCTCAAAAAAAGACCTAAAAAAGCCCCAAAAGATCCCCAAAAGACCTTAAAAATCCCAAATAATCCCAAAAACCCTCAAAAAAATCCCCAAAAAACCCCAAGAAACTGCAAATTTAAAAAAAAACACCAAAAAAGCCCAAAATCTCCCCTAAAAAAACCCCAAAAATTCCCCCCAAAAACTCAAAAGCCCCAAAATACCCCCCAAAAAAACCCCTTAAAAAATCCCCAAAAATGCCAAAAGCCCCCCAAAAAATCCCCAAAAAGACCCAAGAAATCCCAAAAATGCCCCCAAAAAATCTCCAAAAACCCCCAAAAAAGTGAAAAAAAATCCCCAAAAATCCCAAAAAAGCCCCAAAAATCCCCCAAAATTCCCCAAATTCCCCCCAAATCCCCACCCCCCCTCTATTTATTCCCCCGGGCGGGGCCGCCCCCCCCAGCGCTGCTCGGGCCGGATTAAAGAGCCAAGGGACTGGTTTGTACTGGTTTGTACTGGTTTATACTGGTGTGGGCTGGTTTGGGTTGGTTTATACCGGTTTACACTGGTTTATACTGGCTTATACTGGTCTGGACGGGTTTGGGTTGGTTGGTGTTGGTTTGGACTGGGAGGGGTGTGGGTGGCACTGGTTATACTGGTTTATACTGGGAGTCCCCAGTGCTCCCAGTGCTCCCAGTGCTCCCAGTTCCATTCCCAGTATCCCCAGTCCCATTCCCAGTGCTCCCAGTACTCCCAGTCCCCATTCCCAGTGCTCCCAGTGCTCCCAGTTCCATTCCCAGTATCCCCAGTCCCATTCCCAGTGCTCCCAGTACTCCCAGTCCCCATTCCCAGTGCTCCCAGTATCCCCAGTCCCCATTCCCAGTGCTCCCAGTGCTCCCAGTCCCCATTCCCAGTGCTCCCAGTTTCCCCAGTTCCCATTCCCAGTGCTCCCAGTTCCCATTCCCAGTGCTCCCAGTATCCCCAGTTCCATTCCCAGTGCTCCCAGTATCCCCAGTTCCATTCCCAGTGCTCCCAGTATCCCCAGTCCCCATTCCCAGTGCTCCCAGTTCCCATTCCCAGTGCTCCCAGTATCCCCAGTCCCATTCCCAGTGCTCCCAGTATCCCCAGTTCCATTCCCAGTGCTCCCAGTATCCCCAGTCCCCATTCCCAGTATCCCCAGTTCCATTCCCAGTGCTCCCAGTTTCCCCAGTCCCCATTCCCAGTGCTCCCAGTCCCATTCCCAGTGCTCCCAGTACTCCCAGTTCCCATTCCCAGTGCTCCCAGTGCTCCCAGTTCCATTCCCAGTGCTCCCAGTTTCCCCAGTTCCCGTTCCCAGTTCCCGCCCGGCCGCTAGGTGTCGCTGTCGCGGGCGGGGCGCTCCGGCCTCGTTCTCGCCGCTCCCGGAAGTGCCGCTCCGGAAGTGCCGCTCCCGGAAGCGGCGCTCCGGAAGTGCCGCTCCCCGGAAGTGGCTCTCCGCGGTTCGCTCCTCCCTTGCCGGGGCGCGGCGTCGCGTGACCGGAAGCGCGGTGACGTCACTGTTTGCGGAAGTGCCGCGCGGAGCCGGTGAGGGCCGGGAGGGGCCGGGGGGGATTTGGGACATCTGGGGACATTTGGGGACATTTGGGGACACCCTGGGGCAGCGGGGAGCAGCCGGGGGCAGCCGGGCCGGCTCTGGGCTCCGGGGCTGAAGGGGCGCCGGGAGCGGCTCTGGGCGGGCGCCGCGGGCCGGGGGGGGCGGGACCGGCCGGGAACCTCCGGGTGACAGCTCCGGGTGACAGCTCCGTGTCACTGTGTCACCTTTGTCATCTCCCAGTGGCATCTGGGGCCCCTCCGTGTCACCTGTGTGTCCCCCCCTGTGGCACCTGTGGCGACTTTGGCACCTGTGGCGCCTCCGTGTCCCCCCCGTGTGGCACCTGTGGGTGGCACCTGTGACGCCTTTGTCACCTCTGTGTGCCCCCTGTGGCACCTGTGGTGCCGTGTGTCACCTCCCTGTCCCTGTCTGTCCCCTCCGTGTGTCACTGTGTGTCACCTGTGTGTCACCTGTGTGACACCTCCCTGTCCCTGTCTGTCCCCTCCGTGTGTCACTGTGTGTCATCTCCGTGTGGCACCTGTGTGTCACCCGTGTGACACCTCCCTGTCCCTGTCTGTCCCCTCCGTGTGTCACTGTGTGTCACCTGTGTGTCACCCGTGTGACACCTCCCTGTCCCTGTCTGTCCCCTCCGTGTGTCACTGTGTGTCACCTGTGTGTCACCTGTGTGTCATCTGTGTGTCACCTCCCTGTCCCTGTCTGTCCCCTCCGTGTGTCACTGTGTGTCATCTCCGTGTGGCACCTGTGTGTCACCTGTGTGTCACCTCCCTGTCCCTGTCTGTCCCCTCCGTGTGTCACTCTGTGTCATCTCCGTGTGTCACCTGTGTGTCACCTCCCTGTCCCTGTCTGTCCCCTCCGTGTGTCACTGTGTGTCATCTCCGTGTGGCACCTGTGTGTCACCTGTGTGTCACCTCCCTGTCCCTGTCTGTCCCCTCCGTGTGTCACTGTGTGTCACCTGTGTGTCACCCGTGTGACACCTCCCTGTCCCTGTCTGTCCCCTCCGTGTGTCACTGTGTGTCACCTGTGTGTCACCTGTGTGTCACCTGTGTGTCACCTCCCTGTCCCTGTCTGTCCCCTCCGTGTGTCACCCCCTCTCCCCTCCACACAGCCGTGTCCCCTCAGTGTCCCCAATGTCCCATCCCTGTCCCCAGTGTCCCCCCAGTGTCCCATTGCTGTCCCCAGTGTCCCCCCAGTGTCCCCAGTCTGTCCCCAGTGTCCCCCCAGTGTCCCCAGTGTCCCCAGTGCACCCCCAGTGTGTCCCCCAGTGTCCCCCAGTGTCCCCCCAGTGTCCCCAGTGTCCCCAGTGCACCCCCAGTGTCCCCAGTGACCCCAGTGTCCCCAGTGTCCCCCAGTGTCCCCCCAGTGTCCCCAGTGTCCCCCAGTGTCCCCCAGTGTCCCCAGTGTCCCCATTGCTGTCCCCAGTCTGTCCCCAGTGTCCCCCCAGTGTCACCATCTGGTCCTGAGGAGCTGCTCTGGCAGAACCAGCGCGCTCTGTGTCACTGTCCCTGTGTGTCACTGTGTCACTGTGTGTCACTGTGTCCCTGTGTGTCACTGTGTGTCACCGTGTGTCACTGATATCACTGATGTCCCCAATGTCCCCAATGTCCCCAATGTCCCCAGGGCCCATGGAGATGCTGTTCGGGCGCCGGCGCTCCCCCGAGGAGCTGCTCCGGCAGAACCAGCGCGCTCTGTCCCGCGCCGTGCGCGAGCTGGAGCGCGAGCGGCTGAAGCTCGAGGCGCAGGAGAAGAAAATCATCGTGGACATCAAGAAGATGGCGAAGCAGGGCCAGATGGTGACACGGGGGACATGGGGACACTGGGGGGACACTGGGGACATTGGGGGCACTGGGGACACCGGCACAGTGAGGTGACACTGAGGGGACAGCACCTCCAGATGCTGAGAGGGGACACTGGGGACACCAAGGGGACACTGGGGGGACATTGGGCGCAATGAGGGGACACTGCAGATATTGGGGACACTTGGGGGACACTGGGGGGACAGCAGGGCCAGATGGTGACACTGGGGACAGCAGGGCCAGAGGGGACACAGAGGGGACTTTGGGGACACAGAGGGGACATGGCAGGTGGGAGGGAAGGAGGGGACTGGGGACAAGGACACAGGGGGGTCTGGGGGACATGGAGGGGACATTGGGGACACTGAGGGGGACACGGAGTGTCCCCTGTCTCTTCCTGCTGTCCCCTCCCTGTCCCCAGATGTCCCTGCTGTCCCCATGGTGTCCCCTGTGTGTCCCCTCACTGTCCCTGCACGTCCCTGACGATGTCCCCCTGTCACTCTGATGTCCCCCCTGTCAATCTGGTGTCCCCCTGTCACTCTGATGTCCCCACTGTCCCCCTGCTGTCCGTTTGTCCTTCTCTGTCCCTTCTGTCCCTGTCCAACCGTGTGACATCCTTGCTGTCCCCTGGTGTTCCCACTGTCCCCATCCCTGTCCCTGCTGTCCCCAGGATGTCCCCACAGTCCTTGTCCCACTGTCCCTGGTGCTGTCCCTGTGTCCCCATGTCCCTGACACTGTCCCCTCTGTCTCTGTCCATGTCCCCTGTCCCCATGTCCCTGACACTGTCCCCTGTCCCCAGGACACTGTCCCTGTCCCTGTCCCCATCCCTGACCCTGTCCCTGTCCCCAGCACGCTGTCCCTTCTGTCCCCACTGTCCCCAGGGTGCTGTCCCCATGTCCTGACCCTGTCCCCAGGGCCCTGTCCCTGTTCTTGTCCCGTGTCCCTGTCCCCATGTCCCTGATGGTGTCCCCCTCCCCAGGCCGCTGTCCTTGTCCCATGTCCCTGTCCCCATGTCCCTGATGGTGTCCCAGTTCCTGTCCCTGTCCCTGAGCATGTCCCCATCCCCAGGACGCTGCTGCTGTCCCCATGTCCCTGTCCCTGTCCCTGACAGTGTCCCCATCCTCAGGACACTGTCCCTGTCCCCATGTCCCCGAGCTTGTCCCCATCCCAAGGACGCTGTCCCCGTCCCCGTCCCTGTCCCTGTCCCTGTTCCTGTCCCTGTCCCTGATGTCCCTATCCCTGTCCCCATCCCTGACTGTCCCCGTCCCTGATGTCCCCATCCCTGTCCCCATCCCTGACTGTCCCCGTCCCTGATGTCCCCATGTCCCATGTTCTTGTCCCATGTCCCTGTCCCTGTCCCCCTGTCCCTGTTTCTGTCCCTGTCCCTAATGTCCCCGTGTCCCTGTCCATGTCCCTGTCCCCGTGTCCCTGCCCCCGTGTCCATGTCACTGTCCCTGTCCCTGTCCCTGTCCCTGTCCCTCTGTCCCTGTCCCTGATTTCCCTGTCCCTGTCCCCATCCCTGATGTCCCTGTCCCTGATGTCCCTGATGTCCCTGATGTCCCTGTCCCTGTCTCCATCCCTGATGTCCCTGTCCCTGTCCCTGTCCCTGATGTTCCTGATGTCCCCGTGTCCCTGTCCCCATGTCCCCGTCCCTGATGTCTCTGTCCCTGTTCCTGATGTCCCTGTCCCTGTCCCCATCCCTGATGTCCCTGTCCCTGATGTCCCTGTCCCTGATGTCCCTGATGTCCTTGATGTCCCTGATGTCCCTGTCCCTGTCTCCATCCCTGATGTCCCTGTCCCTGTCCCTGATGTTCCTGATGTCCCCGTGTCCCTGTCCCCATGTCCCCGTCCCTGATGTCTCTGTCCCTGTCCCTGATGTCCCCGTGTCCCTGTCCCTGTCCCTGTCCTGATGTCTCTGTCCCTGTCCCTGATTTCCCTGTCCCTGTCCCCGTCCCTGATGTCCCCGTCCCTGTCCCTGATGTCCCCATCCCTGTCCCTGATGTCCCCGTGTCCCCGTCCCTGTCCCTGATGTCCCCATCCCTGTCCCTGATGTCCCCGTGTCCCTGTCCCTGATGTCCCCGTCCCTGTCCCTGATGTCCCCGTGTCCCCGTCCCTGTCCCTGATGTCCCCATCCCTGTCCCTGATGTCCCCGTGTCCCTGTCCCTGATGTCCCCGTGTCCGTGTCCCTGATGTCCCCGTCCCTGTCCCCAGGACGCGGTGCGGGTGCTGGCCAAGGACCTGGTGCGGACGCGGCGCTACGAGCGCAAGTTCATCGCCATGCGAGCCAACGTGCAGGGCGTGGCGCTGCGGGTGCAGACGCTGAAATCCCACAGCGCCATGGCGGGCGCCATGCGCGGCGTGACACGGGCCATGGCCACCATGAACCGCCAGGTGAGCCCTGTGTCACTGTGTCACTGTGTGTGTGTCACTGTGTGTCACTGTGTGTGTCACTGTGTGTGTCACTGTGTGTCTGTGTGTCACTGTGTGTCACTGTCACTGCGTGTCACTGTGTGTCACTGTGTGTCATTGTGTGTCACTCTGTGTCACCCATGTCACAGGAGCACTACGGACCCAGGTGGTGGCACCAGGGTCACCTGGGTGTCCCCAGTGTCCCAGTGTCCCCAGTGTCCCCATTGTCCCCAGTGTCCCCATTGTCCCCATTGTCCCCATTGTCCCCAATGTCCCCAGTGTCCCCATTGTCCCCATTGTCCCCAATGTCCCAATGTCCCACTGTCCCCAATGTCCCCGTGTCCCCCGTGTCCCCATTGTCCCCAGTGTCCCCAGTGTCCCCAGTGTCCCAACGTCCCCGTGTCCCCGTGTCCCCAGCTGAAGCTGCCGCAGATCCAGCGCATCCTGCAGGAGTTCCAGAAGCAGTCGGAGCTCATGGACATGAAGGAGGAGCTGATGAACGACGCCGTGGACGACGCCCTGGGGGACGAGGACGACGAGGACGAGAGGTGGGGACACCCGGGGACACCTGGGGACACCTGGGGACACCTGGGGACAGATGGGGACACCCGGGGACACCTGGGACACGTGGGGACAGCTGGGGACACCTGAGGACACCTGGGGACACCTGGGACACCTGGGGATGACACCTGGGGACAGCTGGGGATGACACCTGGGGATACGTGGGGACACCTGGGGGCACGTGGGGACACCCAGGGGGGCACCTGGGACACCCAGGGAATACATGGGGACACTCAGGGGACACTCAGGGGACACTCCTGGGGACACAGAGGGGACACGGGGACAGAGCGGCTCCCGGTGTGTCCCAGTGTCCCCTCCCAGTGTCCCCAGTGTGCCCTGGCAGTGGCGCCGTGGTGTCCCCGTTTCCCCATGCCTCAGTTTCCCTGTCCCCGTGCCTCAGTTTCCCTGTCCCCGCAGTGACGCTGTGGTATCTCCGTGCCTCAGTTTCCCTGTCCCCGTGCCTCAGTTTCCCTGTCCCGCAGTGACGCTGTGGTGTCCCCGTGTCCCCGTGCCTCAGTTTCCCTGTCCCTGTGCCTCAGTTTCCCTGTCCCCGTGTCCCCCTGTCCCCGTGCCTCAGTTTCCCTGTCCCCGTGTCCCCCTGTCCCCGTGCCTCAGTTTCCCTGTCCCTGTGCCTCAGTTTCCCCGTGTCCCCGTGCCTTAGTTTCCCTGTCCCGCAGTGATCCCGTGGTGTCCCCGTGTCCCCGTGCCTCAGTTTCCCTGTCCCCGTGTCCCCCCATCCCCGTGCCTCAGTTTCCCTGTCCCACAGTGACGCTGTGGTGTCACAGTGTCCCCCCGTGTCCCTGTGCCTCAGTTTCCCTGTCCCGCAGTGACGCCGTGGTGTCACAGTGTCCCCCTGTCCCCGTGCCTCAGTTTCCCTGTCCCTGTGCCTCAGTTTCCCCGTGTCCCCGTGCCTCAGTTTCCCTGTCCCCGTGTCCCCCCGTGTTCCCGTGCCTCAGTTTCCCTGTCCCCGTGTCCCCCCGTGTCCCCGTGCCTCAGTTTCCCTGTCCCTGTGCCTCAGTTTCCCCGTCCCCGTGCCTCAGTTTCCCTGTCCCGCAGTGACGCCGTGGTGTCACAGTGTCCCCCCGTGTCCCCGTGCCTCAGTTTCCCCGTCCCCGTGCCTCAGTTTCCCTGTCCCGCAGTGACGCCGTGGTGTCACAGTGTCCCCCTGTCCCCGTGCCTCAGTTTCCCTGTCCCCGTGCCTCAGTTTCCCTGTCCCGCAGTGACGCCGTGGTGTCGCAGGTCCTGGACGAGCTGGGGCTGAACCTGACCGAGGAGCTGGCCAGTGAGCGGGGGGGGACTCGGGGGGATTTTGGGGGATTTTGGGGGGGATTTGGGGAATTTTGGGGAACTTTGGGGGATTTTGGGGGGATTTGGGAGGATTTTGGGGGATTTTGGGGAATTTGGGGAGAATTTTGAGGGATTTTGGGGGGGTTTGGGGGCTTTTGGGAGGATTTTTTGGGGGGATTTGAGGAATTTTGGGGGACTTTGGGAGGATTTTTCAGTTTTGGGGGATTTTGGGGGGAATTTGGGGAGTCCGGTAGGATTTTGGGAGAATTTTGGGGGAATTTTGGGGTGAATTTGGCAGATTTTGTGGGATTTTGTGATATTTGGAGGGATTTTGGAAGGATTTGGGGGGATTTTGGGGGAATTCCGTGGGATTTAAAGGAAATTTTGTGGGGATTTAAGGGTTTGGGGCGGGTGTTTTGGGGGGTCCTGGGAGGGATCTGGGGGAATTTGGGGGAATTTGGGACATCCTGGGTGGAATTTTGGGGAATTTGGGACATCCTGGGTGGATTTGGGGGAATTTGGGACATCCTGGGTGGATTTGGGGGAATTTGGGACATCCTGGGTGGATTTGGGGCCATTTTTGGGGCCATTTTTGGGGTTTGGAAATGCTGATTTTGGGTCCTTTGCCTGTGGATTTTGGGATAATTTTGAGGGCATTTCCAGAGATTTTGGGATAATTTCAGTGGGATTTGGGGTTAATGGGATTTGGGATAATCTGGGTGGGATTTGGGATTAATGGGATTTGGGGGACTCTTTTGGGGATTTTGGTTAATCTGGGTGGGGTTATTTGGGGTTTGGGTTAATCTGGGTGGGTTTTTTGGGTTTACCTGTGTGGGATTATTTGGGATTTGGGATAACCTGGGTGGGATTATTTGGGATTTGGGATAACCTGGGTGGAATTATTTGGGGTTTACCTGTGTGGGATTGTTTGGGATAACCTGGGTGGGATTATTTGGGATTTGGGATAACCTGTGTGGGATTATTTGGGATTTGGAGTTAATCTGAGTGGGTTTTTTGGGTTTGGGGTTAATCCAGGTGGGGTTTTGGGGTTTGGGTCAATCTGGGTGGGTTTTTTTGGGATAACCTGGGTGGGGTTATTTGGGATAACCTGGGTGAGGTTATTTGGGATAACCTGGGTGGGGTTATTTGGGGTTTGGGTTAATCTGGGTGGGTTTTTTGGGTTTACCTGTGTGGGATTATTTGGGATTTGGGATAACCTGGGTGGGATTGTTTGGGGTTAATCTGGGTGGGATTATTTGGGTTTTTTTGGGATAACCTGGGTGAGATTGTTTGGGATAACCTGTGTGGGATTATTTGGGATTTGGGATAACCTGTGTAGGATTGTCTGGGATTTGGGATAACCTGTGTGGGATTGTTTGGGATTTGGGATAACCTGTGTGGGATTGTTTGGGATTTGGGATAACCTGGGTGGGATTGTTTGGGATTTGGGATAACCTGGGTGGGATTGTTTGGGATTTGGGATAACCTGTGTGGGATTATTTGGGATAACCTGGGTGGGATTGTTTGGGATTTGGGATAACCTGTGTGGGATTATTTGGGATTTGGGATAACCTGGGTGGGATTGTTTGGGGCTGGGGATGTCCCCCAAGTGTCCCTGACTGTGTCCCTGTCCCTGTCCCTGTCCGTCTGTCCCTGTCTGTCCCTGTCCCTCTGTCCCTCTGTTCCCGTCCCTGTCCCTCTGTCCCTGTCCCTGTCCCTGTCCCTGTCCCTGTCCCTGTCCCTCTGTCCCTGACCGTGTCCCTGTCCCTCTGCCCCTGTCCCTGTCCCTCTGTCCCCCTGTCCCTGTCCCTCTGTCCCTGTCCCTGTCTGTCTGTCCCTCTGTCCCCATCCCTGTCCCTGTCCCTGTCCCCATCCCTGTCCCTGTCCCTGTCCGTGTGTCCGTGTGTCCGTGTGTCCGTGTGTCCGTGTGTCCGTGTGTCCGGCAGCGCTGCCGGCTCCCGGGGGCTCTCTGGCAGCCGGCGAGGGCCGCGGGGGCGCCGAGGCCGCCGCAGCCGCTTTGGCCGACGCGGACGCGGACCTGGAGGAGCGGCTCAAGAACCTGCGGCGGGACTGACCGGGACTGAACCGGGACTGAACCGGGACTGACCGGGACTGACCGGGACTGAACCGGGACTGACCGGGACTGAACCGGGACTGACCCGGGACTGAACCAGGACTGAACCAGGCCCAACCGGGACTGAACCGGGACTGACCCGGGACTGACCGGGACTGAACCGGGACTGAACCAGGACTGAACCAGGCCCAACCGGGACTGAACCGGGACTGACCCGGGACTGAACCGGGACTGACCGGGACTGACCGGGACTGAACCGGGCCAGGCCCAACCGGGACTGAACCGGGACTGACCAGGACTGAGCCGGGACTGAGCCGGGCCCAACTGGGACTGACCAGGACTGAACCGGGACTGACCGGGACTGACCGGGACTGAACCAGGACTGAACCAGGCCCAACCGGGACTGACCGGGCCAGAACCGGGACTGACCGGGACTGACCGGGACTGAACCGGGCCAGGCCCAACCGGGACTGAACCGGGACTGACCAGGACTGAACCGGGACTGAACCGGGACTGACCGGGACTGACCGGGACTGAACCGGGCCAGGCCCAACCGGGACTGAACCGGGACTGACCAGGACTGAGCCGGGACTGAGCCGGGCCCAACTGGGACTGACCAGGACTGAACCGGGACTGAGCCGGGACTGAGCTGGGACTGAGCCGGGCCCAACTGGGACTGACCGGGACTGACCAGGACTGAGCCGGGACCGAGCGGGACCGAGACGGGCCGGGCCGGGCCGGGCCAGGACTGAGCCGGGACTGAGCCGGGACTGAGCCGGGCTGGGTCATTCTGGGCCAGTCTGCACCAGTCCAGGTCAGTCCAGTCTGGGCCAGTCCAGGCCAGTCCAGTCCAGTCCAAGCCAGTCCAGTCCGGGTCAGTGCAGTCCAGTCCGGGTCAGTCCAGTCCAGTCGAATCCAGTCCGGGTCAGTCCAGGCCGGGTCAGTCCAGTCCAGCCCAGTCCAGCCCAGTCTGGGTCAGCCCAGCCCAGTCCAGTCCAGTCCGGGTCAGTCCAGCCCAGTCCAGTCCAGTCTGGGTTAGTCCAGTCCAGTCTAGTCCAGTCCGGGTCAGTCCAGTCCAGTCCAGTCCAGTCCAGTCCAGTCCAGTCCAGTCCGGGTCAGTCTAGTCTAGTCCGGGTCAGTCCAGTCCAGTCCAGTCCAGTCCGGGTCAGTCTAGTCCGGGTCAGTCCAGTCCAGCCCAGTCCAGCCCAGTCTGGGTCAGCCCAGTCCAGTCCAGTCCAGTCCGGGTCAGCCCAGTCCAGTCCAGTCCAGTCCGGGTCAGTCCAGTCCAGTCCAGTCCAGTCCGGGTCAGCCCAGTCCAGTCCAGTCCAGTCCGGGTCAGTGCAGTCCGGGCCGGGCCTCTCTGCGCTTCGGGACTTTCCCGCATTTTCTTCAGATTCTTTTCGGATTTTCCCGGATTTTTTTGGGATTTTTTGGGGATTTTTCACCACCCCGGAGGAGGGATTTCACCCCCTTATTCTGATTTTTGGGGAGATTTTCTGGTCTCTGCTCCACTCCTGCAACGCCCCCAAAATCTGACCCTCTTTATTTGGGATTTCCCCCAATTTTGGGGGATTTTTTTGGGATTTTTTTTCTGACTTTTCGGGACTTTTTTCTGATTTTTTTGGTATTTTTTCCATCTCTTTTTTTTGGGTCTTTCACCAGCCCAGAGGGAGAATTTTGCCCCTTTATTCCGATTTTTGGGGAGGTCCTCGCTCCACTCCAGCACCCCCGTGAGCCCCCAAAATCTGAACCCCTTTATTTGGGATTTCCCCCAATTTTTGGGAGTTTTTGGGATTTTTTGGAAATTTTTTTGAGGATTTTTGTGGGATATTTTTAGGATTTTTTTGGAATTTTTCGCCATCCCAGAAGGGTATTTTCCTTTATTCTGATTTTCTGGAATGGTTTTGGGATTCTGACCCTCCCAAATGGGATTTTCCCCCTTTTTTGGGATTTTTTGGGATTTCTCCCCTTTTCTTTGGGATTTCCCCCCTTTATTTAGGATTTCCCCCTTTTTTTCTGGGATTTTTACTCTTTATTTGGGATTTTCACTCTTTGTTTAGGATTTTCCCTTTCTGGGGAATTTCTCCTTTTTTGGGATTTTCCCCCTTTATTTAAGATTTCTTCCTTTTTCGGGATTTCCCCCTTTTTTTTGGGATTTCCCCCTTTTTTTGGAGATTTTCCCCCTTTATTTAATATTTCCCCTCTTTTCAGGATTTCTACCTTTTTTGGGGGGGTTTTCACCTTTTTTGGGGGGGATTTTCACTCTTTATTTGGGATTTTCCCCCTTTATTTAGGACTTCCCCCTTTTTTTGGGGATTTCCTCTTTTTTTGGGGGATTTTCACTCTTTATTTAGGATTTCTCCCCTTTTTGGGGGGATTTTCACTCTTTCATTTTGGGATTTTCTCTCTTTATTTGGGATTTCCCCCCTTTATTTACAATTTCCCCCCTTTTTTGGGATTTCCCCCCCTTTTTTTGGGATTTCCCCCTTTATTTAGGATTTTCTCCTTTTTTTGGGATTTCCCTTTTTTGGAGCTTTTGGACCCCCCCGGGGTCTCTCCCCATTTTTTGGGCTCTTTCCCCTTTTTCTGGGACGCTGACACTACTTTGGGGCAAATTCCCCTTTTTTGGGGCAAATTCCCCTTTTTTGGGGTAAATTCCCCCTTTTTTGGCTCTTTCCCCCCCTTCCCGGCTCTGTCTCCGTTTTTGGGTTTTTTCCCCATTTTTGGGGTCCCCAATAAAGTTTCCCTGGATCTGCTCCGGCTCCGTCCCAGTTGGGCACTGGGAGCACTGGGAGGGGGGAGGGGGGCAGTGAGGATTTGGGGCATTTTTTGGGATTTTGGCCATTTTTGGGGATTTTTGGCGTCAATTTTGAGTCTGGGGGAGGCAAACCCCAAAATTGGAACTTTTTGAGCGAGAAAACCCCAAAATTTGGGATTCTCCGAATCTCCGGGGTTGATTTTTGGGGTCTCAGGGGCGATTTTGGGGTCATTTTGTGGGGTTTTGGATCATTTTGAAGGATTTTGGGTTCATTTTGTGGCGTTTTGGGGTTTTTTGTGGGGTTTGGGGTTTTTTTTTGGCGGGTTTGGGTTTTTTTTGGCGGGTTTGGGGTTTTTTTGTGGGTTTTGGGTCATTTTGTGGAGTTTTGGTTCATTTTGAAGGATTTTGGGTTCATTTTGTGGCGTTTTGGGGTTTTTTGTGGGGTTTTGGGGTTTTTTTGCGGGGTTTCGGATTCAGTTTGTGAGTTTTGGGGTTTTTTGTGGGGTTTGGGGTTTTTTTTTGGCGGGTTTGGGTTTTTTTTGTGGGTTTTGGGTTCATTTTGTGGGGTTTGGGTCATTTTGTGGAGTTTTGCATTCAGTTTATGGGGTTTTGGGTTCATTTTGTGGGGTTTTGGGTTCATTTTGTGGGGTTTTGGGGGACATTTTAGGGTCTCTCCGTGATTTTTGGGCTGTTCTGGCTCATTTTTGGAGGCCACCCTCAAAAACCAAAAAGATTTTCTCAAACCTGACCCTGGGAAAAGCAGAAATTCCGAATTTCCCCCCAAAAATCGCTGATTTCTTGGCACCATTTGGGGTTTTTTTGACCTTTTCGAGTCTCAAAATTTAAAAAAAAAACCTCTGAAAAGCGAAGTGAAAAATCCTCAAAAAGCAGAAAAACGCCCCACAAAAAAATCCCATTTCTGCTTTTTTGGGCTTTTTCTGCATTTCTGACGTTTTTCCTGGGAGGTTTTGGGGGCGGTTTGAGACTCAAATCACTCAAAAAAACCCAAAATCGGCCGAGAAACCCCAAAAAAAGAGATTTTTTTCCTGGGAACGGAGCACAGGTGAGCGGGGACCCCAAAATTCAGAGTTTGGGGAGCCCCAAAATGGGATTTGGGAAGGAAAGCACCAAAATTGGAAGAGGGAGCCCCAAAAATGTGAATTTTTGGAGAAGGGACCCCGAATTTGGAGTTTGGGAATCCCAAAATGGGAATTTGGGGAGGGAAAACCCCAAAATTTGGATCTGGGAACGCCCCAAAATTCAGATTTTTGGGGTGGGAAACCCGAACTTGGAGGTGGGTTGGGGGGAGCCCCGAAATTTGGAATTTTGGGTTGGGGAACCCCAAAATTTGGATCTGGGAACGCCCCAAAAATGCGAATTTGGGGAGGGGAACCCCAAAATTGGAAGGGAGGGAGGAATAAAAAAATGGGGATTTTGGGAAAAATGACCCCAAAAATTAAATTGGGGGGGGGGCAAAAAAATCTGAATTTGGGGAGGGGAACCCCAAAAAATTGAGATTTTTGGGGTGGGAACCCCAAAATTGGAGCTGGGGATGGAGGAGCCCCAAAATCTGAATTTTGGGATTGGGGAAAAGCAAAATGTGAAGGGAGGGAGGAATAAAAATCTGGAATTTTGGGTAAAAGCCCCAAAATGGGATTTTGGGGTCCGATCGGAATTTTGGGATTTTCCGCAGCCCGGCCGGAGCGATGGCGGCGCCGCGGGTACGGCCGGAAAGGGAAAAGAGGAAAAAAATGGAATTAAAATGGGATTAAAAGGAATTAAAAGGAATTAAAAGGGGATTTTCCCCCAGAGCTCCGAAATTGCGGCTTTTAATTTGAATTTTTTAAAATGTTTTGTTTTTAATTTTTTAAATTTTTTCTTAAACTTTTTAAATGTTTAGAGTTTTTTTTTCCATTTCTAAATTTTATTTTTCTGATTTAATTTTTAAATTTTTGATTTCTTAGTTTTTCTATTTTTCATTAAAAATAATTTTTAATTTTTTAATTTTTTAGTTTTTATTTTTTTAATTTTTAATTTTTCTTTCTTTAATTTTTTAATTGTTATCATTAGTTTTAAATGCTTCCACTTTTAATTCGGGATTGTTGATTTTGAGGTTTTTGAATTTTGAATTTTAAAAATGGTTTCATTTTTGAAATTTAAACTATTTAATTCTTTAACTTTTAACATTCTATTTTTTTATTTTTAATTGTTAGTTTTTGAATTTTAAACTAATTCAATTTTAATTTTTAAAATTTGTAATGTTGTAATTTTTAATATAACTTTCTATTTTGAAATTTTCAATCTTTAATTTCTAATATTTTAATTTCTCTTTTTTATTTTTAAATTCTTAATTTCAAATTTTAAAAATATTTTAATATTTCAATTTTATATTTTAATTTTTATTGTTTTAATTTTTAATTTTTTAATTTTTTAATTTTTTAAGTTTTGAATTTTTTTGTTTTAATTTTTAGTTTTTAATCTTTAATTTTAAATGTTTAAAAAAATTTATTTTCTAATTCTTTAGTTTTTTTATTTTCAAATTTTTACATTTTACATTTTTACTTATTAATTTTAAATTTTTACTTTTTGATGTTAAATTTTTAAACATTTTAAAATTCTTTCATTTTTAATATTTTAATTTTTTTAATTCTTATTTTTTAATTCTCTAACTTTTAAATTTTTTAATTTTTAAATGTTTAATTTTTAAATTTTTAATTTTAAATTTTAATTTTATTTTGAATCTTTTTAACACAAATTCCGCGAGCTCAGGGCAGGACTGGGGGGAAATCCCAAACTCAGGAGCCGGGCGGGGCTCAGCCCCAGCGGGATTTGGGGTCGGGATTTGGGGTCGGATTTGGGATCGGGATTTTGGGATCGGGATTTTGGGATCGGATTTGGGGTCGGGTTTAGGGTCGGGATTTGTGGTTGGGTTTGGGATCAGGATTTGGGGTCAGGATTTTGGGATCAGGATTTGGGATCGGGATTTTGGGTCAGATTTGGGGTCAGGATTTTGGGATCAGGATTTGGGTTTAGGGTCAGTGTTTGGGATTGGGATTTGGGGTCGGGATTTGGGGTCAGGTTTGGGATCAGCTTTTGGGGTCAGGTTTGGGGTCAGGATTTGGGGTCGTATTTGGGGATCGGGATTTGGGGTCGGATTTGGGGTCGGGATTTTGGGGTCAGTTTTGCGGTTGGGATTTTGGGGTCAGATTTGGGGTCGGGATTTGGGGTTGGATTTGGGGTCGGATTTGGGGTCGGGATTTGGTGTCACTTTTGGGGTTGGTTTTGTGGTTTTGGGGTCGGATTTGGGTCGGGATTTTGGGATCGGGATTTGGGGTCGGGATTTTGGGGTCAGTTTTGCGGTTGGGATTTTGGGGTCAGATTTGGGGTCGGGATTTGGGTTTAGGGTCAGTGTTTGGGATCGGGATTTGGGGTCGGTTTTGGGGTTGGTTTTGGGGTTGGATTTGGGGTCAGATTTGGGGTCGGGATTTGGGGTCGGGATTTTGGGATCGGGATTTGGGGTCGGTTTTGGGGTTGGTTTTGTGGTTTTGGGGTTGGTTTTGGGGTTGGTTTTGTGGTTTTGGGGTTGGTTTTGGGGTTGGTTTTGGGGTTTTGGGGTTGGTTTTGGGGTTGGTTTTGTGGTTTTGGGGTTGGTTTTGTGGTTTTGGGGTTGGATTTGGGGTTGGTTTTGGGGTTTTGGGGTTGGTTTTGGGGTTGGTTTTGTGGTTTTGGGGTTGGTTTTGTGGTTTTGGGGTTGGATTTGGGGTTGGTTTTGGGGTTGGTTTTGGGGTTGGTTTTGGGGTTGGTTTTGGGGTTGGGATTTGGGGTCGGGATTTTGGGATCGGGATTTGGGGTTGGTTTTGGGGTTGGTTTTGTGGTTTTGGGGTTGGTTTTGGGGTTGGTTTTGTGGTTTTGGGGTCAGTTTTGGGGTTGGTTTTGTGGTTTTGGGGTCGGATTTGGGGTCGGCGACGGGCGTGGCTCCCCCAGGTTCTGGCGCTGCTGCTGCTGCTCAGCGCGGGGATCCCGGGGATTTCGGGGGCTCCGGCGGCTTCGGGGATTTCAGGAATTTCGGGAATTCCGGGAAGGAACCGCGAGGAGCTCCCCAGTGAGTCCCGGCCTGGAGCCCATCCCAGTATGGCCCAGTATGGCCCAGTATGAACCAGTATGGGCCAGTATGGCCCAGTATGAACCAGTATGGCCCAGTATGGGCCAGTATGAACCAATATGGCCCAGTATGAACCAGTATGGGCCAGTATGAACCAGTATGGGCCAGTATGGCCCAGTATGAACCAGTATGGCCCAGTATGGGCCAGTCCATCCCAATCCTGCCCCAGTCCCTCCCAGTCCATCCCAATTCCTCCAGCTCCCTCCCAGTCCTCTCCCAGTCCCTCCCAGTCCCTCCCAGTCTATCCCAATCCTGTCCCAGTTCATCCCAATCCCATCCCAGTTCATCCCAATCTCCTCCCAGTCCATCCCAATCCATCCCAACCCCTCCCAGTCCTCTCCCAGTCCCTCCCAGTCCATGCCAGTCCAACCCAACCCCTCCCAGTTCCTCCCAGTGCATCCCAATCCTGTCCCAGTCCATCCTAATCCATCCCAATCCCTCCCAGTCCATCCCAACCCCTCCCAGTCCATCCCAATCCCTCCCAATCCATCCCAATCCCATCCCAGTGCATCCCAATTCCTCCAGCTCCCTCCCAGTCCCTCCCAATCCCATCCCAATCCCATCCCAGTCCCTCCCAGTCCATCCTAATCCATCCCAGTCCATCCCAACACCTCCCGGTCCATCCCAATTCCTCCAGCTCCCTCCCAGTCCTCTCCCAGTCCCTTCCAATCCATCCCAGTCCCTCCCAGTCCATCCCAATCCATCCCAGTCCATCCCACTCCATCCCAATCCTGTCCCAGTCCATCCCAATCCATCCCAGTCCCTGCAAGTCCCTCCCAGTTAATTCCAGTCCATCCTAACCTATCCCAGTCCATCCCAATCCCTCCCAGTCCCTCGCAGTCCCTCCCAGTCCATCCCAATTCCTCCAGCTCCCTCCCAGTCCTCTCCCAGTCCCTCCCAGTCCATCCCAATTCCTCCAGCTCCCTCCCAGTCCTCTCCCAGTCCCTCCCAGTCCATCCCAATTCCTCCAGCTCCCTCCCAGTCCTCTCCCAGTCCCTCTCAGTCCATCCCAGTCCCTCCCAGTCCATCCCAATCCTGTCCCAGTCCATCTCAATCCATCCCAGTCCCTCCCACTCCATCCCAATCCTGTCTCAGTCCATCCCAGTCCATCCTAATCCATCCCAGTCCCTCCCAATCCATCCCAGTCCCTGCCAGTCCCTGCAAGTCCCTCCCAGTTAATTCCAGTCCATCCTAACCTATCCCAGTCCATCCCAACCCCTCCCAGTCCATCCCAATCCCTCCCAGTCCCTCCCAATTCCTCCAGCTCCCTCCCAGTCCTCTCCCAGTCCCTTCCAATCCATCCCAGTCCCTCCCAGTCCCTCTCAGTCCATCCCAGTCCCTCCCAGTCCATCCCAATCCTGTCCCAGTCCATCTCAATCCATCCCAGTCCCTCCCACTCCATCCCAATCCTGTCCCAGTCCCTCCCAGTCCATCCCAATCCCTCCCACTCCATCCCAATCCCATCCCAGTGCATCCCAATTCCTCCAGCTCCCTCCCAGTCCCTCCCAATCCCATCCCAGTCCCTCCGAATCCCATCCCACTCCCTCCCGCTCCATTCCAGCTCCCTCCCCGCCCGTGCCCCGCCGCCGCCGCTCCGCGGCCGCCCCGTCCTGGCTGCGCTGGGAGCCGTTCCGGGGCCGCATCCCGGCGGACGCCGTGTCCAGCTGGAATCGCCGCACGGGCCGCCCGGAGTTCGTCTGCTCCACCGCCGCCCGCGGCTGCAACCTGGGCGCCTTCGACCCCGCCCGCGGCTCCTTCTGCGCCTTCGCCTGGGCCGAGCGGGAGGAGCGCGGCGCCGACTTCCAGCTCCTGCTCAACCCCGGCGGCTTCGAGGCGCTCGACTGGGTGGACACGTCCTTCGGCAGCGCCCCCGAGGGCGCCGTGGAGGGCTGTCCCCTCACCGACCTCTTCGTGGGCCGCAGCCCCGACGGGCTGGGCAAAGCCTCCAAGGAGCAGGAGGCGCTCTTCGTGGCCGTGGACGGCGAGGAGGTTTGGTACAAGTGGTACCAGGTGCTGGTGGTGCGCCAGGGCGCGGCCGGGCTCTCCATCGCCGACGTGTCGTACAACGGCAGCGCGGCGCGGGAGAGCGCGGAGCCGGCGGAGCTGGCGGAGGCGGCGCTGAGGAACGAGGGCTGCGAGGCGGCCGAGCGCTCCGTCACCGTGGAGGAAAGCAGCGAGGCGGAGCACGGCTGGAGCGCCGAGCTGCCGGCGGCCGCCCGCGGGGTGCTCCGCGCCGCGCCGCTGCTGCTGACCGAGCGCGGCGGGTGGCGGCCGGGCAACGTCACCTCGGTGCCGTGGGCGGGAGGAGCCAGCCTCACCGAGTTCGTGTCCAGGAGCCACGAGGTGAGGCTGCAGGTGCCGGCTCGCTCCGAATGCGCCGCGGTTCTCCGCGGTTACCGGCGGGAGGTTGTCGTGCCGTTCCGGGCGACGCTGAGCCGAGAGTTCCGCCGCGGCCGCCCGCACCGCGCCGCGCTGGCCGGCTGGGCGCGGAGCCGCGCGGTGACCGCCGGCAGCGCCCGCCTCCAGCGCTGCCGCCCGCTGGCCGAGCTGCCGCCGTGCTCCGGGTGAGCGGAGCCCGCCGGTTCCGACCCAAAAAAGCAGCCCGAAATTCCGCCCCCGAAAAAAAAACCAGCCCGAAAAAAACCACCCCGAAATTCCGCCCCTAAAAAAATCACCCCGAAAAAAACCACCCCGAAATTCTGCCCCGAAAAAACCAGCCCGAAAAAAACCACCCCGAAATTCCGCCCCGAAAAAACCAGCCTGAAATTCCGCCCGAAAAAACCAGCCCGAAATTCCGCCCCGAAAAAAACCAGCCCGAAATTCCACCCCGAGAAAAACCAGCCTGAAATTCTGACCCAAAAAAACCAGCCCGAAATTCCACCCCGAGAAAAACCAGCCTGAAATTCTGACCCAAAAAAACCAGCCCGAAATTCCGCCCCGAAAAAAAACAGCCCGAAATTCCGCCCCCAAAAAAAAACACCCGAAATTCCACCCCCAAAAAAACCACCCCGAAAAAAACCACCCCGAAATTCCGACCCCAAAAAAACCAGCCCGAAATTCCGCCCCCAAAAAAACCACCCAGAAATTCCAACCCAAAAGACCAGCCTGAAATTCCGACCCCAAAAAAACCAGCCCGAAATTCCGACCCAAAAAAACCACCCCGAAATTCCACCCCGAAAAAAACCACCCCGAAAAAAACCAGCCCGAAATTCCGCCCCAAAAAACACCCCGAAATTCCAACCCCAAAAAAACCAGCCCGAAATTCTGACCCAAAAAAACCAGCCCGAAATTCCAACCCCAAAAAAACCAGCCCGAAATTCCACCCTGAAAAAAACCAGCCTGAAATTCCGCCCCCGAAAAAAACCAGCCCGAAATTCCGACCCGAAAAAAAATCACCCCGAAATTCCGCCCCGCATGCGGAATAAACGACACCCCGAAATGCAGAGAAAGGGCGGCGGGTGAAGGAGTGTTCTCTTTTCTACCCAAAAATCCAACAGCGCCACCGGGGATCCCCGGGAAAAAACTCGGGAGTTGGGGGTTTTGTCTCTGAAACCAGGAAAAAACTCGGGATTTGGGGGTTTTGTTTCTGAAACCAGGAAAAAACTCGGGATTTGGGGATTTTTTTAGTGAAAACCAGGAAAACCCTCGGGATTTGGGATTTTGTCTCTGAAACCAAGAAAACCCTCAGGATTTGGGGGTTTTGTTTCTGAAACCCAGGAAAAACCTCGGGATTTGGGGATTTTTTTAGTGAAACCCAAAAAAACCCTCAGGATTTGGGGATTTTTTTAGTGAAAACCAAGGAAACCCGTGGGGATTTTGGGATTTTTTTAGTGAAAACCAAGGAAACCCGTGGGGATTTTGGGATTTTTTTTTAGTGAAAACCAGGAAAACCCTCGGGATTTGGGATTTTGTCTCTGAAACCCAGGAAAAACCTCGGGATTTGGGGATTTTTTAAGTGAAAACCAGGAAAACCCTCAGGATTTGGGGATTTTTTAAGTGAAAACCAGGAAAACCCTCAGGATTTGGGGATTTTTTTAGTGAAACCCAGGAAAAAACTCGGGATTTGGGGTTTTGTCTCATAAAACCAGGAAAAACCTCGGGCTTTGGGGATTTTTTAAGTAAAAACCAAGAAAACCCTCAGGATTTGGGGATTTTTTTTTTTCCTGAAACCCAGGAAACCCGTGGGGATTTTGGGATTTTTTTTAGTGACACCCAGGAAAACCTTTTGAGTTTTCGTGGGTTTTTTATCGTTTTCCTCGTTTGATGTTGGTTTTTCTCCCACGGTTTTGGTTTTTCTCCCACATGTTTGGGTTTTCTCTGGTATTTTTGGTTTTTCTCCTGCATTTTAGTTTTTTTCTCCTGCATTTTTGGGTTTTCTCCCATGTTTTTGGTTCTCCTCCCATCGTTTTGGGTTTTCTCTCCTATTTTCGGTTCTCTTGGCAGGACCTTCATCCCCGTCCAAATGCAGGGAAAGGCGGCGTTTTCCATGGGAATTTCCCATTTTCTGCCAAAAAAAAGGAATTTTGGAAGCGAAGGAAAAATGGGGGAAAAAGCCAAAAAAAAAAAGGGATGCAAAGGGATCTTGGGGGTGGGGTTGGGGAACTCGGGAGGAGAAAAAATCCAGAACCAGTGTTGGACCTTCTGGAGCAGGGAATGGGATCATGGGGCCACCAGGTCATGATGGACATCCCAGAACCAGTGTTGGACCTTCTGGAGCAGGGAATGGGATCATGGAGACTCCAGGACATGGGGGATGTTCCACCAGCCATGTGGGATCTCTGGGATCAGGGAATGGGATCATGGAGCCACCAGGACATGGGGGATGTCCCACCACCCATGTTGGAACTCTGTGAATGGGATCATGGAGCCACCAGGACATGGGGGATGTCCCAACACCCACGTGAGATCTCTGTGAATGGGATCATGGAGCCACCAGGTCATGGTGGACGTCCCAGAACCAGTGTTGGACCTTCTGGAGCAGGGAATGGGATCATGGAGCCACCAGGACATGGGGGACGTCCCACCACCCATGTTGGAACTCTGTGAATGGGATCATGGAGCCACTAGGTCATGGTGGACATCCCAGAACCAGTGTTGGACCTTCTGGAGCAAGGAAAGTGATCATGGAGCCACCAGGTCATGGTGGACATCCCACCACCCATGCGGGCTATCTGGGAGCAGGGAATGGGATCATGGAGACTCCAGGACATGGGGGATGTCCCAACACCCATGTTGGAACTCTGTGAATGGGATCATGGAGCCACCAGGACATGGGGGATGTCCCACCACCCACGTGAGATCTCTGTGAATGGGATCATGGAGCCACCAGGTCATGGTGGACATCCCACCACCCATGTGGGATTTCTGGGAGCAGGGAATGGGATCATGCGGCCACCAGGACATGGGGGATGTCCCAACACCCATGTTGGAACTCTGTGAATGGGATCATGGAGCCACCAGGACATGGGGGATGTCCCACCACCCACGTGAGATCTCTGTGAATGGGATCATGGAGCCACCAGGTCATGGTGGACATCCCACCACCCATGTGGGATTTCTGGGAGCAGGGAATGGGATCATGCGGCCACCAGGACATGGGGGATGTCCCAACACCCATGTTGGAACTCTGTGAATAGGATCATGGAGCCACCAGGTCATGGGGGACATCAACCATCAGCTCACGTCCACCCTCATCCGTGTTTGCCCCACCTCAGGGCAGTCCTGGGGCCACCACCTCGCTCCCTTCTCCAGGACCGGGGAGCCAAGACCTGGAGCCACCAGGCTCATGGGGCCCGTCAGTCATGGTCCCACCAGCCCTGTGGGATCTCAGGGAGAGGGGAATGGGATCATGGAGACACCAGGAGATGGGGGATGTCCCAACAGCCCTTCTGGAATGCTTTGAATGGGATCATGGAGCCACCAGGTCATGGGGGACATCCCACCACCCATGTGGGATCTCCGGGAGCAAGGAATGGCATCATGGAGCCACCAGGCTCATGGGACCCATCAGTCATGGTCTCACCAGCCCTGTGGGATCTTGGGGAGAGGGGAATGGGATCATGGAGACTCCAGGACATGGGGGATGTCCCACCACCCATGTGGGATCTCTGGGATCAGGGAATGAGTTCATGGGGCCACCAGGTCATGGGGGATGTTCCACTACCCATGTTGGAACTCTGTGAATGGGATCATGGGGCCACCAGGTCATGGGGGATGTCCCAACACCCCTTCTAGAACTCTGTGAATGGGATCATGGGGCCACCACATCAACGGGGATGTCCCACCACCCATGTGGGATCTCCTGGAGCAGGCGTCGGGATTGTGGAGTCAAACATCAGCTCACGTCCACCCTCATCCATGTTTGCCCCACCTCAGGACAGTCACGGCCCCACCACCTCGCTCCCATCTCCAGCACCGCCGAGCCCAAATCCGCACCCGCCGCCCTCAGGAGGCTCCACAACTGATCCCCGTTCCCCGGAGCTTCTCCCCGTGACCACCGCCGGTCCCCCTTCCCCAGAGCTTCTCCCGGGCTCCACCGCTGTTCCCCGTTCCCCAGAGCTTCTCCCTGTGACCACTGCCGGTCCCCGTTCCCCGGAGCTTCTCCCAGGCTCCACCGCCGGTCCCCGTTCCTTGGAGCTTCTCCTGGGCTCCACCACCAGTCCCCGTTCCCTGGAGCTTCTCCTGGGCTCCACCGCCGGTCCCCGTTCCCCGGAGCTTCTCCCGGGCTCCACCGCCGGTCCCCATTCCCCGGAGCTTCTCCCTGTGACCACCGCTGGTCCCCGTTCCCCGGAGCTTCTCCTGGGCTCCACCGCCGGTCCCCGTTCCTTGGAGCTTCTCCTGGGCTCCACCACCAGTCCCCGTTCCCTGGAGCTTCTCCCGGGCTCCACCACCAGTCCCCGCTCCCCGGAGCTCCTCCCGGGCTCCACCGCCGTTCCCCAGCCGCCATCACTGGTCCCCGGCGGCCGCTCGGGCGTGGGTGCGGGCGTGCCGGGCCAACGAGGACTTGTTGCTGAAGCTCTTGCCGCAGCGGCCGCAGGGGAAGGGCCGCTCGCCGGTGTGCGAGCGCTCGTGCACCCTCAGGTCCGCCAGGTACTTGAAGCTCTTGCCGCAGGCCCGGCAGGGGTAGGGCCGCTCCTGCGTGTGGCTGCGGCGGTGCATGGTCAGGTTGGAGCGCTGGCTGAAGCGCTTGCCGCAGGCCGGGCACGGGTACGGCCGCTCGCCGGTGTGCGAGCGCCGGTGCTTGTTGAGGTCCGAGGGGTTGGTGAAGCTCTTGCCGCAGTGGCCGCAGCCGTAGGGCCGCTCGCCGGTGTGCAGCCGCCGGTGCGTGGTCAGCGTGGAGCGGTGGCCGAAGCGCTTGCCGCAGGCGCCGCAGCCGTACGGCTTCGCCCCCGTGTGCGTCCGCTCGTGGCTCCGCAGGTGGGTCGGGCGGCCGAAGGCCTTGCCGCACTGGCCGCACGCGAACGGCCGCGACGCCGCGCCAGACGCCGCCGCGCCGACGGCGCCGCCGCGGGGGGCTCGGCGGGTTTGGCGCCGGGGGGCTCCTCGCCGGGCGTCGCGGGGCTGCGGGAGGGGCGGCTGAGGGGCCGTGGTGGGATCTGCGGGGGGTGAGAAGGTCCAAGGAGGGTGGGGAGGGTCCGGCTGGCACCGCTGACCCGCAAATCCACCCGTGGGGGCAGCCGGAGCAAGGGTGAGGCTGGACCTCCACTCAGGTGGGGCTTGACCCAAGGAGATGGGTTTGACCCAAGGAGATGGGGTTGGAGCCAAGGAGATGGGTTTGGAGCCCAAGGAGGTGGGTTTGGAGCCAAGGAGATGGGTTTGACCCAAGGAGATGGGTGTGACCCAAGGAGATGGGTTTGGAGCCCAAGGAGGTGGGTTTGACCCAAGGAGATGGGTTTGGAGCCCAAGGAGATGGGTTTGACCCAAGGAGATGGGTGTGACCCAAGGAGATGGGTTTGGAGCCCAAGGAGATGGGTTTGGAGCCCAAGGAGATGGGTTTGACCCAAGGAGATGGGTTTGGAGCCCAAGGAGGTGGGTTTGGAGCCAAGGAGATGGGTTTGACCCAAGGAGATGGGTGTGACCCAAGGAGATGGGTTTGGAGCCCAAGGAGATGGGTTTGACCCAAGGAGATGGGTGTGACCCAAGGAGATGGGTTTGGAGCCCAAGGAGATGGGTTTGACCCAAGGAGATGGGTTTGGAGCCCAAGGAGATGGGTTTGGAGCCCAAGGAGGTGGCTTTGGAGCCCAAGGAGGTGGGTTTGGAGCCAAGGAGATGGGTTTGGAACCCAAGGAGATGGGTTTGACCCAAGGAGATGGGTTTGACCCAAGGAGATGGGTTTGACCCAAGGAGATGGGTTTGGAGCCCAAGGAGATGGGTTTGGAGCCAAGGAGATGGGTTTGACCCAAGGAGATGGGTTTGGAACCCAAGGAGATGGGTTTGACCCAAGGAGATGGGTTTGGAGCCAAGGAGATGGGTTTGGAGCCCAAGGAGGTGGCTTTGGAGCCCAAGGAGGTGGGTTTGGAGCCAAGGAGATGGGTTTGGAACCCAAGGAGATGGGTTTGACCCAAGGAGATGGGTGTGACCCAAGGAGATGGGTTTGGAGCCCAAGGAGATGGGTTTGGAGCCAAGGAGATGGGTTTGACCCAAGGAGATGGGTTTGGAGCCAAGGAGATGGGTTTGGAGCCCAAGGAGATGGGTTTGGAGCCCAAGGAGATGGGTTTGACCCAAGGAGATGGGTTTGGAGCCAAGGAGATGGTTGTTTGCCCATTGAGATGTTTTTGAACCCAAAATGGCTTTTGACTCAAAGGAGTTGAGTTGACCCATCCTGAGTTGACCCTTTGAGCTGGCCCATCTTGGTTATGGAGCCCAAGGAGAAGGTTTTGACCCAAGGAGATGGTTTTGGGGCCCAGGATGGTTTTTTCACCCAAGTTTTGGCCAAAGGAGATGTTTTTTGACCCAAGAAAATGGTTTTGGAGCCCAAATCGGTTTCTGATCCCGAGAAGATGGTTTTGAGTGCAAAGAGATGTTTTGGAGCCCAAACAAGGTGGGTTTGGAGCCTCAAGAGATGGTTTTTCACCCCAGGAGATGGTTTCTGACCCTGGGAGATGGTTTGGACCCGAGGAAATGGTTTTTGACCCCAAAAAGTTAATTTTGTCCCAAGGAGATGCTTTCATGCCCAAAGGGATGGTTTTTGACTCCAGGATTTGGGTTTTTGACCCAGGATTTGGGTTTTTGACTCCAGGATTTGGGTTTTTGACCCAGGACTTGAGTTTTTGGTCCACCAAGATGGTTTTTGACTCCAGGATTTGGGTTTTTGACCCAGGATTTGGGTTTTTGACCCAGAATTTGGGTTTTTGACCCAGGACTTGAGTTTTTGACTCCAGGATTTGGGTTTTTGACCCAGGATTTGGGTTTTTGACCCCAGGGTTTGGATTTTTGACCCCAGGATTTGGATTTTTGGTCCATCAATATCGTTTTGGACCCCAGGATTTGGGTTTTGGACCCAGGACTTGAGTTTTCTGTCCACCAAGATGGTTTTTGACTCCAGGATTTGGGTTTTTGACCCAGGATTTTGGTTTTTGACCCCAGGGTTTGGATTTTTGGTTCATCAAGATCGTTTTTGACCCAGGATTTGGGTTTTTGACTCCAGGATTTGGGTTTTTGACTCCAGGATTTGGGTTTTTGACACCAGAATTTGGGTTTTTGACCCAGGATTTGGGTTTTTGGTTCATCAAGATGGTTTTTGACTCCAGAATTTGGGTTTTTGCCCCAGGATTTGGGTTTTTGACTCCAGAATTTGGGTTTTTGACCCAGGATTTGGGTTTTTGACTCCCGGATTTGGGCTTTTGACCCAGGATTTGGGTTTTTGACCCAGGATTTGTGTTTTTGACTACAGGATTTGGGTTTTTGGTTCATCAAGATGGTTTTTGACTCCAGGATTTGGGTTTTTGTCCCAGGATTTGGGTTTTGACTCCAGAATTTGGGTTTTTGACTCCAGGATTTGGGTTTTTGACCCAGGATTTGGGTTTTTGACCCAGGATTTGGGTTTTTGACCCAGGATTTGGGTTTTTGACCCAAGATTTGGGGTTTTTGGTTCATCAAGATGGTTTTTGACTCCAGGATTTGGGTTTTTGACCCAGGATTTGGGGTTTTGACCCAGGATTTGGGTTTTTGACTCCAGGATTTGGGTTTTTGACTCCAGGATTTTGGTTTTTGACCCCAGGGTTTGGATTTTTGGTTAATCAAGATCGTTTTTGACCCAGGATTTGGGTTTTTGACTCCAGGATTTGGGTTTTTGACACCAGAATTTGGGTTTTTGCCCCAGGATTTGGGTTTTTGACTCCAGGATTTGGGTTTTTGACCCAGGATTTGGGTTTTTGACTCCAGGATTTGGGCTTTTGACCCAGGATTTGGGTTTTTGACCCAGGATTTGTGTTTTTGACTACAGGATTTGGGTTTTTGGTTCATCAAGATGGTTTTTGACTCCAGGATTTGGGTTTTTGTCCCAGGATTTGGGTTTTGACTCCAGAATTTGGGTTTTTGACTCCAGGATTTGGGTTTTTGACCCAGGATTTGGGTTTTTGACTCCAGGATTTGGGTTTTTGACCCAGGATTTGGGTTTTTGACCCAAGATTTGGGGTTTTTGGTTCATCAAGATGGTTTTTGACTCCAGGATTTGGGTTTTTGACCCAGGATTTGGGGTTTTGACCCAGGATTTGGGTTTTTGACTCCAGGATTTGGGGTTTTGACTCCAGGATTTGGGGTTTTGACTCCAGGATTTGGGGTTTTGGACCCTCAGGAGATGATTTCTGGGTCCCACCACCTCCAAGCTCCCCCGGCTCCGGCAGCGCCGCCCCCACCCCGTTTTTGGGGTGGCCGAAGGTTTTCCTGCCCCGTCCCGGTACCTCCTTCCCGCGGCTCCTCCTCCTCGGCCGCCTCCTCCCGGGGCGATTCCGACGGGGGGCTCGGGGGGACCCCCAAAGCTCCGGGGTCCTCCACGTCCCCAGGGGCCACGTCCTCCACCTTCACCCGCACGGTCACCTGGGGGACACGGAGCTGCCAAGGGGATCTGGGCACCCCCAAAAGCTCTGAAAGGGTTTTGGGGATCCCCAGAGGGTGATTTGGGTGCCCAGGACCCCCAGAGGGGATTTTGGGGCCTGAGAACCCCTAAAAAAGCTGCAGAGGGGATTTGGGTGCCGGGGATCCCCTGGAGGTGTGGGGGGGATTTGGGTGCCTGGGACCCCCCAAAGGCTCTCCAAGTTTTGGGGGCTGGGGACCCCCAAAAGACGCTGAGGGGGTTTGGGAGCCCAGGACCCCCAGAGGGGATTTTGGAGCCCAAGAACCCCAAAAGCTTCAGAGGGAATTTGGGTGCTGGAGATCCCCAAAGTCCCCAAAAGGTTTTTTTGGGTGCCCAGGACCCCAAAAAATCTGCCAAGGGGATTTAGGCACCACATGTCCCTTTTCCAGCCTCAATTTTGGGTTTTTTTCCTTGGGAATGAGCAGGAGTGGGAGGAATGTAAAGGGGGAACCAATTATTCCCAATTTTAGGGGTCAGGACCCCAAAATCCAGACCTGCTCCCAGCTGCTGTCCTGGCGCCCAGGTCCCAAAATCTGCCAAGAGGATTTAGGTACCAAAACTCCCTTTTCAATCTCAATTTTAGGGTTTTTTCTTGGGAATGAGCAGGACTGGGAGGAATGTATGGGGGGAACCAATTATTCCCAATTTTAGGGGTCAGCATCCCAATATCTGGACCTGCTCCCAGCTGCTGTCCTGGTGTCCAGGTCCCAAAAGCTGCCAAGGGGATTTAGGCACCACATGTCCCTTTTCTATCTAAATTTTAGGGTTTTTTTCTTGGGAATGAGCAGGAGTGTGAGGAATGTAAGGGGGGAACCAATTATTCCCAATTTTAGGGGTCAGCATCCCAAAATCTGGACCTGCTCCCAGCTGCTGTCCTGGTGCCCAGGTCCCAAAATCTGCCAAGGGGATTTAGGCACCACAACCCCCTTTCCAGCCTCAGTTTTGGGTTTTTTCCCTTGGGAATGAGCAGGAGTGTGAGGAATGTAAGGGGGGAACCAATTATTCCCAATTTTAGGGGTCAGCATCCCAAAATCTGGACCTGCTCCCAGCTGCTGTCCTGGTGTCCAGGTCCCAAAAGCTGCCAAGGGGATTTAGGCACCACATCTCCCTTTTCAGTCTCAATTTTAGGGTTTTTTTCTTGGGAATGAGGAGGAGTGGGACGAATGTAATGGGGGGGGAACCGATTATTTCCAGTTTTAGGGGTCAGCAGCCCGCCGCCCGGAGCTGCTCGCACCTGCTGCTCCCAAATCCCGTCGGGGTCGCCTCGTCCCAGCTGGAAGCTCTCGGCCAAGGCCACGGCCTGCGCGCAGGACTCGGGGTGCCGCACCCACACCCAGCTCTGGATGTCCTCGGGCAGGATGCTGAGGAACTGCTCGAGCACCAGCAGCTCCATGATCTGCTCCTTGCTGCGCTCGTCGGGCCGCAGCCAGCGCCGCGACAGCTCCCGCAGCCTCCGCCACACGTCCCGCGGCCCCGCCGCCTCCTGGTAGCGGAACTGCCGGAACCGGAGCCGCCGCAGCTCCGTCCCGGCGCCGCCGCCAGCGCCGGGAGCGGCCGCGCAGCCCCCCGGGACCCCCGCGGGCCCCTCCGGGGGTCCCCGGCGCGGCCGGGGAGGAGGCGGCTCCATCCTGCCCCGGGCGTGGAGCTGGGGAGGGGGACAGGGGCTGTGAAGGAAAGACCCCCCACCCACCACCCCCACCCCAAAATTAACCCCCAGCCCGGCTCCACTTCCCCCCCAGAATCGGTTTTATAATGCCCCCCTACCCCCCCCCCCCGAAATTGGGGTCCCGACCCCGCAGCCCCACCCAAACCTGGGGGTCCCCAACTCCCTCCCCGCCCTAAAACCCCCCCAAACCCTCGGGGTCCCGCAGCCCCCCCAAGCCCCTCCCAGCCCTGCAGCCCCCCCAGACTGGGGGTGCAGCCCCCACCCCCCAAACCCGGGGGTCCCCAACTCCCTCCCTGCCCTAAACCCCCCCCAAACCTGGGGATCCCCAAACCCCCCTCCCCGCCCTAAAACCCCCCCAAACCTGGGGGTCCCCAACCCCCCCTCCCCGCCCCAACCCCCCCTCCCCGCCCTAAAACCCACCCAAACCCTGGGGGTCCCCAAGCCTCCCTCCTCGCCCTAAAATCCCCCCCAAGCCTGGGGGTCCCCAAACCCCCCTCCCCGCTCTAACCCCCCCCCAAACCTGGGGGTCCCCAAACCCCCCTCCCCGCTCTAACCCCCCCCAAACCTGGGGGTCCCGCAGGCCCCCCGGATCAGGGATCCTGCCCCGCACCCCCATTTCCATCCCCCCGACCCTCCCATTTCCAGCCCCCCCAGACTGGGGGTGCAGCCCCCACCCCCCAAACCCGGGGGTCCCCAACTCCCTCCCCGCCCTAAAATCCCCCCAGACCTGGGGGTCCCCAAACCCCCCTCCCCGCTCTAACCCCCCCCAAACCTGGGGGTCCCGCAGGCCCCCCGGATCAGGGATCCTGCCCCGCACCCCCATTTCCATCCCCCCGACCCTCCTATTTCCAGCCCCCCCAAACTGGGGGTGCAGCCCCCACCCCCCAAACCCGGGGGTCCCCAACTCCCTCCGCCCCCCCCAGACCTGGGGGTCCCTCCCGCGCCCCCCCGGCCGGGCCCGGCCCCTCGCCCGCCGCTCGCCGGCACAAAGAGCCCGAGCGGCCGGGCCCGGCCCCGCCCCCGAGGGGTCCCGGCGAGCCCGGGGGGTCCCGGGGGGGTCCCGAGGACCCCAAATTTCCCCCCCCTCCCCAAATTCCCCCCCCGGCCCCGCCGTACGTCGGGGAAGCGGCGAGGCTCCGCCCCTCATTGGGCGAGCGCGCTGTCAATTACGGCGAGGCCACGCCCACGCGGCGGCTGGGGGCGGTAACCCGGGGCTGAGATTGACAGAAGGATCAGCCAATGGAAGGGCGAGCTGCGGCGAAGAGGCGTGGCGTGAGCGGGAGGCCACGCCCCCTAGGGTTGCTGGGGCTGGGGATGATTGACAGCACTTCTAACCAATGGGAGCGCGATAAGCGTGAGGAGGCGGGGCCTGAGCAGGAGTTCGGTGATTCGGGGTGAAAATTGGAATTTTTATCCACGAAAATCAGTATAAAATCCGGTTTTTCTCGGAAAATCTGTGATATTTGGGGCTTTTACAGGAATTTCGGTGAAAATTGGGGTTTTTAAAGGAAAATCAGTGAAAACTGGGGGGTTATCCAGAAAAATGAGTAAAAATTGGGTTTTTTTCCCCAGGAAAATTGGTGAAAATTGTTTTGTTTTGTTTTTTTTTTCCCCCAGGAAAATCAGTGAAAATTTGGGTTTTTCCAGGAAAATGAGTAAAATTTGGTATTTTTTTAATGAAATTAAGTGAAAATTGTGATTTTTATAGGAAAATCAGTGAAAACTGGGTTTTTTTTTCCAGGAAAATCAATGAAAATCAGGTTTTTTTCCTGTGAAAATTAGGTTTTTTCCAAGGAAATCGGTAAGAATTGGGATTTTCCCAGCAAAACCGTCGAAAATGGGGGTTTTTAAAGGAAAATCAGTGAAAACTGGGGGGCGGGAAGGTGTTCCAGGAAAATCAGTAAAAATTGTTTTTTTTCTCAGAAAATTGGTGAAAAATTGGGTTTTTTTCAGGGAAATGAGTAAAAATTGTTTTTTTTTCCCCCTGGAAATGCGGTGTAAAGTTGAGTTTTATCCAGGAAAACCCAGTCCCAAGGGATTTGAAGGAAAAAAAAAATCCACAGAGCAGGAAAAAAACCAAATAAATTCCAAAATTCACTCATTCATTCATTCCAATCCCAAAAACACAAACGAAAAACGTCCGGGAGAATTACGGAATTATTCACATTTTCTTTTCTTCTTTTCTTTTCTTTTCTTTTCTTTTCTTTTCTTTTCTTTTCTTTTCTTTTCTTTTCTTTTCTTTTCTTTTCTTTTCTTTTCTTTTCTTTTCTTTTCTTTTCTTTTCTTTTCTTTTCTTTTCTTTTCTTTTCTTTTCTTTTCTTTTCTTTTCTTTTCTTTTCTTTTCTTTTCTTTTCTTTTCTTTTTTCTCTTTTTTCACTTTTCTTTTCTCTTTTCTTTTCCTTTTCCGCCTTTTTCTCCCTTTTATTCTCCTTTTTTCCTTTTCCACCTTCTCCCCTTTTTTCCTTTTAATCCCCCTTTTAAATTCCCCATTTTTCCTTTTATTCCCCTTTTTTTTTCATTTTCTCCCTTTTCCCCCCATTTTCCCTTCCTTTTCCTCTTTCCTTCCCCCTTTTTTCACCTTTTCCTTTTCCTCTTTTTTTGCCATCCCCTTTTCCCTTTTCATTTTACCTTTGCCACTTCTCCCACCTTTTATTTCCACGTTTCCCCCCTTTTTAAAAATGTTTTATTTTTTTACATTCCCTTTTTCTTCTTTTCCCCCCTTTCCCCTTATTTTTTTTCCATCTCCTTATTTTATTTTACTTTACTCTTTTACTTTATTATTTTATTTTGCTGTGTTTTAAAATTTAATTTGATTTCATTTAATTTCATGTAATTTAATTATATTTTATTTTACGTTTTTAAAATTTCATTTCATTTCATTTTTAGATTTAATTTAATTTAATTTTTAATTTTTCTTTTCGTTGCTTTATTTTTTAAAATGAAATCAATTTGTAAAAATGTGATTTCATTTTTATTTTGCTGATTCCGTTTCCCTTTCTGAGCCCCCCCGGCAGCTTCGCCCGACACCCAAAATTTCCCTTCCCACGGAGCCGCTCCCGGTGCCCGGGCTGCGGAGCGGCGCCGGGAGCGGCACCGGGACCGACCCGACACCGGCACCGGGACCGGGACTGGGACTGGGACTGGCACCGGGACTGGCACCGGGACTGGCACCGGGACTGCGACTGACACCGGGACCGGGATTGGGACTGGGACTGGCACCGGGAGTGACACCGGGACCGGGACCGGGACTGGGACTGGCACCGGGACTGGGACTGACACCGGGACCGGGATTGGGACTGGGACTGGCACCGGGAGTGACACCGGGACCGGGACCGGGACCGGGACTGGGACTGGGACTGGGACTGACACCGGGACCGGGATTGGGACTGGGACTGGCACCGGGAGTGACACTGGGACCGGGACCGGGATTGGGAGTGACACCGGGACTGGGACTGACACCGGGATTGGGAGTGACACCGGGACCGGGACCGGGATTGGGAGTGACACCGGGACTGGGACTGACACCGGGATTGGGAGTGACACCGGGACCGGGACCGGGATTGGGAGTGACACCGGGACTGGGACTGACACCGGGATTGGGAGTGACACTGGGACTGGGACCGGGACCGGGACTGGGACTAGGACTGGCACCGGGAGTGACACTGGGACCGGGACAGGGACTGACACCGGGATTGGGACCGGGACTGGCACCGGGAGTGACACCGGGACCGGGACAGGGACTGGCACCGGGAGTGACACCGGGACCGGGACCGGGATTGGGACTGGGACTGGCACCGGGAGTGACACCGGGACCGGGACCGGGATTGGGACTGGGACTGGCACCGGGACCGGGACTGACACTGGGATTGGGAGTGACACCGGGACCAGGACAGGGACTGGCACCGGGACTGGCACCGGGACCGGGATTGGGACCGGGACTGGCACCGGGAGTGACACCGGGACCGGGACCGGGATTGGGACTGGGACTGGCACCGGGAGTGACACCGGGACCAGGACCGGGATTGGGACTGGGACTGGCACCGGGAGTGACACCGGGACCGGGACAGGGACTGGCACCGGGACTGGGAGTGACACCGGGATTGGGAGTGACACCGGGACCGGGACCGGGACTGGCACTGGGATTGGGAGTGACACCGGGATTGGGAGTGACACTGGGACCGGGACCGGGACTGACACTGGGATTGGGAGTGACACCGGGACCAGGACAGGGACTGACACTGGGAGTGACACCGGGACCGGGATTGGGACCGGGACTGGCACCGGGACTGGCACCGGGACCGGGACTGACACCGGGACTGGGAGTGACACTGGGACTGGGAGTGACACCGGGACCAGGACAAGGACCGGTACCGGGACTGGCACCGGGATTGGGAGTGACACCGGGACCGGGACAGGGACTGACACCGGGACTGGCACCGGGACCGGGACCGGGACTAACACCAGGAGCGGAACTGACACCGGCATCAGCACCCGGGACCGGTATTGGGACTGGGATTGGGACTGGCACCGGGACAGGGACTGGCACCAACACCGGGACCGACACCGGCGCCGGGACCGGGACTGGCACTGGGATTGGCACCGGGACTGGCACCGGGACCGGGAGTGACACCGAGACCAGGACCGGGACTGACACCGGGATTGGGACTGGCACTGACACCGGGACCGGGACCGGTACTGGTACTGACACTGGCACCGGGACTGGCACCGGGACTGGGACTGGCACAGGGACCAGGACTGGCACCAACACCGGGACCGACACCGGCACCAGGACCAGGACTGGCACCAGGATTGGCACCGGGACTGGGACTGACCGGCACTGGGACCCGGGACCGGGACCGGGACTGGCACCGGGATTGGCACCGGGATTGGGACTGACACTGGGACCGGGACAAGGACCGGTACCGGGACTGGCACCGGGATTGGGACTGGCACCGGCACCGGGAGTGGCACCGGGACTGTCACCGGGACCGGGACCGGGACCGGGACCGGGATTGGGATTGACACCAGCACCGGGACTGGCACCGGGACCGGGACCGGGACTGACATCGGGACCGGCACTGGGATTGGGACTGACACCAGGATTGGGATTGGGACTGGCACCGGGATTGGGACTGACACCGGGACTGGGACTGGCACAGGGACCGGGACTGCCACCAACACCGGGACCGACACCGGCACCGGGACCGGGACTGGCACCGGGATTGGGACCGGGACTGGCACCGGGATTGGGACTGACACCGGGATCGGGGCTGGCACCGGGATCGGGAAGGACACTGTGAGTGACACTGTGAGCGGCACCGGGAGTGACACCGGCACTGGGACCGGGAGCGACACTGGGAGCTACACAGGAACCGACACCGGCACCGGCTCCGGGACCGGCACCGACACCGGGAGCGGCTCCGGCGCCGGGAGCGGCGCCGGGAGCGGCACCGGGAGCGGCACCGGGCGGAGCCGCAGCGCGGCCTCCTCCCCTCGGGACACGAACGGGAAGAAGCTTCCCCCGGTGCCCCCAGGGCGATCCCGGCCAGCGGCGCCCTCCGCTCCGGTCCAGGAGCACCCCGGGCACCGGGAGATCCCGGGGATGGTCCCTCAGCACCGGGAGATCCCGGGGATGGTCCCGGGCACCGGGAGATCCCGGGGATGGTCCTGGGCACCGGGAGATCCCGGGGATCCCGGGAATTGAGGGGATCCCGTGTTTCCCGTGTATCCCGTGTATCCTGAATCCCCAAATTCCTGAATCCCTGAACCCCTAAATTCCTGAATCCCCAAGTCCCCAAATTCCCAAATTCCCAAAATCCCCGAATCCCCAAATTTCCCAGTCCCCAAATCCCTGAATCCCCGAATTTCCCAAATTCCTGAATCCCCGAACCTCAAATTCCTGAATCTCCGATCCTCCAAATCCCTGAATCCTTGAATCCCCAAATCCCTGAACCCCCAAATCCCCAAATCCATTAATCCCTGAACCCCCAAATCCCTGAATTCCCCAAATTCCAGAATCCCCAAATCCCCAAATTTCCCAATCCCCAAATCCCCGAACCCCCAAATTCCCGAATCCCCGAATTTCCCAATCCCGAATTCCCGAGCTCCAGCTCACCCGCGCGGCTCCGTGCATCCCAGAAATCCGCGAGAAACAGAAAAAACCGGGAATTCCCGTTTTTATGGAGGAATTCCATCCTTCCCCCCAGAATTCCCATTTAACGCTCCCCAAATCCTGGGAATTTCAGCATTCCCGGCTTTTCCTGGGAATTTAGGTGCTCCGTGGTTTCCTGGGAATTTGGGGTTCCTGAGGTTTCCCAGGAATTTGGGGTTCCGGAGCTTTTCCTGGGAAATTAGGGTTCCTGAGGTTTTCCCGGGAATTTGGGGTTCCGGAGCTTTTCCCGGGAATTTGGGGTTCTGGAGCTTTTCCTGGGAAATTAGGGTTCCTGAAGTTTCCCAGGAATTTGGGGTTCCGGAGCTTTTCCCGGGAATTTGGGGTTCCGGAGCTTTTCCCGGGAATTTGGGCACTCCCGCGGTTTTCCCGGGAATTTGGGGTTCCCGAGGTTTTCCTGGGAATTTGCGGTTCCGGAGCTTTTCCCGGGAATTTGGGCACTCCCGTGGTTTTCCCGGGAATTTGGGGTTCCGGAGCTTTTCCCGGGAATTTGGGCACTCCCGTGGTTTTCCCGGGAATTTGGGGTTCTGGAGCTTTTCCTGGGAATTTGGGGTTCCGGAGCTTTTCCCGGGAATTTGGGCACTCCCGTGGTTTTCCCGGGAATTTGGGGTTCCGGAGCTTTTCCCGGGAATTTGGGCACTCCCGCGGTTTTCCCGGGAATTTGGGGTTCTGGAGCTTTTCCCGGGAATTTGGGGTTCCGGAGCTTTTCCCGGGAATTTGGGCACTCCCGCGGTTTTCCCGGGAATTTGGGGTTCCCGAGGGTTTCCTGTCTTTCCTCTGCTGGGCTGTGTGTGTGTGTGGACTTGGAAAGGCTGTTCTTGTAGCCTTACTCAGAGCAGCTCCTGAAGGTGACACTTCGAAGAAGGCTGCAGCATGTCTAGCACCCTGCCGCGTGGCCACAAAAACCTGCTGTGTGATTGCCTGAAGCTGTAGAGATCGATTGTTGTGTGAGTGTACCTGTGCAACCATGTTCTGTAAGGTGTGAATTCTGGAGTCAGTCCATGCGCAGTGCTGCAGCCAGGGGCACCAGCCCGTGCTGCACACGCTGCTCCCTTCCCAGAGGCCGTGCGGGCTCTTCTCCAGGCTCCTGCGCCCGGCGGGGCTGCGGGGCGGCACCGCGGCTCCCCGGGCAGCAGCCGGCCCTCTGCCCCTCCAGAGCCAGCGCCGGTATTTGGTGCCAGCACCTTCACGGTGGGCAGGGGAGCCCTGCAGGCGCTGTTGCCTGGCTGCTGCCAAGAAGGGGCAGGGGGCAGAGGCAGGGCTGGCGGCCAGCCCGGACCCTCGCGGCTGCCCAGGCCAGGGGCTGTGACCGAGGCGCCCCTGACACAGAGCTCTGGGCCCGCAGAGCTGCTGCCACCACGGGGAGGGCGGCCACGTCTCCTGGAGCAGGGCTGCGGAGGCACTGCTGCCGCGGTGGCTCTGGGCCCCACAGAAACAGCAATGGAACGTGCACAACAACAGCAGGTCTGCTTTCAGCACTTCCCTTGGCTGCTCCTTTAGGGTGCTTGCACCACACTCAGAGACACGGAACGCCTTCTTCTTTTCGTCTGAACGTTATTCCTATCCTCTGCAATTTCCCAGTGCACCAGGTATTAACTGCTGGCTTCAAGTAGACACACAACCTGCTGCACTAAACTTTCAACTTGGCTGCTTTTTTATTCCAGAATGTTTTAAAAATGCGCAGAAAAGTCCAATGAAACAGGACAGTGTCTCTGTCCTGTGAATTTCACTAGCTATTGCAGCTTTTGTGTTGCTGCTAATCCCTTCTATGGAAAAAATTAATTCTAGAGAAGAGGAACATCATCTGACAGACACCAAGTGTTGCCAGCAGTTGCTCCAGGTGCTCCTGCCAACAGCCCCTGCAGGCAGGAGCACAGCCCCCAGTGCCCGTGGGTTTGGCTCCCTTTGGCACAGAAGCCCCCAGGGGCACAGGTCTCTGGGGCAGGAGACAGCACCAGCCCTGCCAGGGCTCGGGGGGTGGCAGGTCTGCTTGGGCAGGGTCTCTGCCAAACCTGCGGGTGTCAGCATTCCCTGGGCCCCAGGGCTCAGAGCAGCATTCGTGCCCTGGCCCACAGTTCCTTGTGTGTGCCACACCCATGGGTTTAGGATGGCCATGGGCCATGGCAGCTTCCATGGAAGGTCCCGTGCCCTTCCCAGCACAGCTGTGTTGGCAGCCCTGGGGGCTCCTTCTGCTGCCCTGAGCTCACAGAGCAGGGCAGCGTTGGCTGATGGTCTGAGTCATTCCTAAAGATCCCGTCGGGCTGTCTCAGACACTTGGGGCCAGGGATTCCTTACAACCTGGGCCACTTTGGGTGAGCACGGGGTGGCCCCAGGGCAGGTGGCAGTGTGTGCAAGGCCCTTTGTGACACATACAGCATGGAATGGAGCCGGGTGTCCAAGGGCCCTTGGTGCCACGGTGCAGCATGGAACGGATCTAGGTGTGCAAGTGCCCTTGGTGACACGGTGCAGCATGGAACGGATCCAGGTCTCCAAGGGCCCTTTGTGACACGTGCTGACATAGGAGCTGTAAGTGGCAAGAGCACGCCACAGTGCTCGGAGCAGGCGACGGGACAGGACGGGACAGAGTGGTGCCGTGAGGAGCCCCCGCACAGCGCGCTCGTTCCTGCCCTACCCGGAGCTTTTCTGAGGCATTGTTCCTGCAGCTGACCTCGAGGCCAGAGCACAGGACTCGGTGACCTGTGGCGTTCCGAGGCTTCAATTTTGCACGTGCCTTTGAGGACACACGGTGGGACTTGGTGACCCAGAGTTTTCCGAGGCATCTCTCTTGAGGGTAGCCAGAAATCCGGTCAGTGACATGAGAGTGCCCAAGCTGACCTGGATGGAGGAAGAAGAAGCTGCTCCAGCACTGCAGACTGAAGAGGTGGTGCCTTTCCATGCAGCGCAGGAGGGTGAGTGGCAGAGCCAGGCCGCAGGGCTGGTGCCTTCAGCCAGCTTGACCCCATCCCACCCCATCCCGTCAAATCCTGTCACATCCCACCCCATCCTGTCCCGTCCCGTCCCATCCCCTGGGGACGTGCCCATGGACTGGACCAAAGAGGGGCCCGGGCAGACACCCCACAGTGGCCGTGCTCCATCCACCTGGGGCATCCTGGGGCTGTCCCTGCCTGGGGAGCGCAGGGCTGGGCTGTGTTCTCCGGCCTCTCCCGCAGACCCTCAGCCCTGGCTGCGCTCGCTCTTTCCCAGATGCAGCCCTGGACCAGACACAAGAGCAGGAACCCGCCCATGGCCGCTTCCACAGAACAGCACAGGTACCTGCAGCCATCCCCACCTGGGCTGGGCCTGCTGTCACTGCTCAGCCCAGCAGCACACCTGCAGCACCCCATGGCTTCTTGCTCTTCTCCTACAGCTCGTTTGCAAATTCATCAAGAGAATTCGGCAGGAAGAGACCAGTGTCATGAGCCCTGGGCTCAGAGCATACTCAGAGCTCCTCGGACATGAGACCAGTGCCGCCCTGCTGGATTTGCTTGTGCAGAGTGGTGTTCCCAGAGCAGAGCAAGTAAGCAGATGTGGCCAGGCTTCAATTGCCCCATGAGTCACATGGCTTTCCAAGCCACTAGTGCTGGCCCCTGTGAGCCTTTGAGGCCATCGCAGTGCGGCGGGAAGGGAAGCACTTCTCTGGGGACCCTGGGAACGCTGATCCCTCTGGCAGCTTTCCAAGTCTCCCTGTGCCTTCTCCAGGTGCCCGGCATGGTGAGATACATCCACCAGTGGCTCATGGCCAATGATTCTGCTGAGCACAGGCTGGACAACGCCCTGCTGTATCTCACAGAAGCGCAGCCAAATGAGGCAGTAATGACACTCCTGCGTGTGGCCCCATCGTGTGACAGGTATGGGGCCCATCTGCCCAGAGGGCTCAGGGCTCACCCCAACCCATCGCCCTGTACAGCCTGGGCCAGGTTTCTGACCAACAGAGAGTCCCAGGGCCCTCTGGCTGCTCCCTTTCCAGGCCCTGGCATGTCAGCCCCAAGCCTGCTGCCATGCTCCCTCGTTGTCCCACAGGGGCCTGTCCCCACAGGGCTGGGCTGCCTGGCTGCTGCTGGAGAGGGGCAGTGGGCAAAGGCAGAGCCGGCAGTCAACCCGGGCCTCTAGAGATGCCCAGACCACGGTGCTGTGTCTGAGATGCCCTGAGACAGAGCTCTAACCCCGCAGAGCTGCCATGGCCATGTGGAAGACCATCATGTGCACACTCTGGACTGCAGAGCTGGCACAGCAGATACTCCTGGATGTGCTGGGGAGCTGGCCAGAGCACAGCACGAGCACCTGCGATGGGAACAGAATGACTGTCTTTGCCCTGGCTGTGAGTTTCTGCCAGTGGACTTTGCTGGCCCCAAGGCCACCTGTCCAGCAGCTCTCCATCCTCCTTTCCCCACTGCATCTCCCTGCCTCAGGCACTGGCCTGAAAGCTGGCCTAGGGACAGCTGCAGGGCCACCAGGCCCGCTGCTCCCCCTGTGTCTCTCTGGGCCTCTCCCTGCCACGCTCGGGCCCTGTCCCACGGACACCTTGGCACTGAACGCTGCCTCGGGGGGCTTTGTCCTTTGCAGGCAACTGTGGTGATATGGAAGATCCTCCAGGAGCGCTGTGTCCCAGATATAGTGGATGAGCATTTCCCGCAGTTATTTGTGCATCTGCTCTTCCAAGTGTTCTTCAGCACCAAAGAGATGCCAGAGGAGGTGGATACCTTCTGGAAGGGATGCCAGGAAGAACATGGCCTTGCCAGCAGCCCCAACAGGTGCTCTATCCCAATCCTTCTGTCCCTGCCACATGGCCAGGGCAGGAGCCAGTGCTCCCAGTGTGACCCGGGCTTTGCTCTGCACTCAGGTTTGCAGTGAGGACCCTGAAGTCCCTGCTGTGCCAAATGGACTATGAGGATGTGGTGTTGTCAATGGAGCGCAAGCGTGGCTGGGACACGCTGCTCTGTGCTGACACCCACATTTATGCCGTGGGTCTGCTGGCCAGGTGAGACCCCCTTCTCCCCATTGCTCCCGGCATTTGTGCTCTGTGGCTGGGATATCCCACTCAGTCCCCATGGCCATGGGCCAGAGGGACGAGGGACAGCCAAGCAGACTGGGAAAGGCTGGGAGAGGAGGGTGCCCAGCAGCAGCCACATCTCAAAGGGCCCAGGTCCCCCTGCAGGGTGGGGGGTAAAGACAAGAACTGCATCAGTCTGTCTTGGGAGGGGCTTCCCCCCCCGGCTCAGGGTCTTAGTGTCGTAGGAGCGGGCCCCCGGCCAGTAATTATCACTGACTCCATGTATTTCAGAGGTCCGATCAATAATAATTATTATTAAGAAACCCATTGTTCTTATAGATAGTTATGATATAGGTTGATTTAATGTGTTTTCTAGTCTAAACACTATACCATTAGTTACTTAAGAAAGCACATTTTGGTAGACAAATCTCCGTAACATATTCTGAATGTTCACAATGCCAGGTGCAGCATGTTAAGATAAAAATGTTTTTTCATTCTTTCCTCTGATCTTCTCAGACTTTCTCAGGCGATGCCTGGGAAAGTTGTTTGTTTCTCTCTGAGGCCAGAGAGCTGCTGCCACATCTTAGTGCCATTTTCTGCCTTCCAGGGAGATGGGCAAAGAATCCATCGATGTGTGTAAAAGCATCTTAGACTGTCTCCTTCAGTTGCTCCGCAAAGAGATGCCATACTGGCACTTCCCTGCCCTGGCATTCCTTGTGGAGGTGAGTCTGAAGGCCGGCGCTGCCTCCCAGCTCTCTGCCCTCTCGTAGCCGCAGCTGCCTGGGATGGTGCCCACGCCCTGCGCTGCTGCCTGGTCCCCGCCCTGTGCGGTTCTGGGCTCCTGCCGGCCGGGTCCCCTGTCACTGCCCTGTGCCTTTCAGGTCCTGCATTGCCTGGACTTGAGTGCATGCAGTGACAGCATCATGGATCTCTTGTCGAGGCACTTGCTGAGTGAGCACACGGAGATGCGCCGCCAGGTTCTGAGAGCCCTCCTCTTGGTCAGGGATAATCCCTCGCTGGTAAGGAGGGGGCAGCAGCTGAAGCCGTGCAGGCAGCGTGGTGCTGGGGAACGCAGTTGCTGGTCTTCAGGCACTGGGTCAGCTGCTCCCAGCTCTCCTGCCTCCCACTTCAGCTGCCTGAGGGCTGCGGGACAGGCCTTTGGCCTCTAGGCCCTGTGGCAGCAGGGTGGCCTTTCACACACTTTTGTTCCGCACAGGCCAAAAGAATGCGGAGCCTGACCGAAAGCCTCGGGGAGCTCCTGCAGGAAAATGATAGTGATGTGGTCAGGATGAGCATTGTTCTACTTAGTGATTTGTTCTTGGATAATGACACCCCAATACCCAGCCCCATCGCCCTGCAGCTGGCTAAGGTGCTCCTGCCACTCTTTGAACACGTAAGGCTCTGTGCCCTCAGCCACGGCCACTGGCTGCTGCCCAGACACTTGGTGCCCTGTGGAGATGCAGGCCTGCGCCAAGGTGGGCCAGAATCAGCTGATGCCAAGGTCTTGTTTCCTTCCTGTTACACAGGATGACTGGCATGTGCAGTGGATCTCCATGTTTGTATTTCGAGCCTTGCTGTCTACTGTAGTGGAAGAAGAGAAAAAGCTCCTGATGACACAAGTGTGTCACAGCCTGCTGCCACTCTTCTTCCACTGCCATGATGAGAATCAGAGTGTGGCAGAGGTGAGGACTCGCGGGCTGCTGCTGTCGCCCTGGGAGGGGGCTCGGCTGTCTCCTGCCCTGGCGCCTGGCAGGCTGCATCCTCCTCCTGGCCCTGGCACAGGGATGCTGATCCTGGGCTGTAGGGCAATTTCCGTGTCTCTACTGCTCTCCAGGCTTCTCAGGAAATCCTGCTTTGTGTGGCCAAATTCGTGAACAGGAGAGATCTTGAAAAACCTGTAAAGAAGGAGAAACTGTGGAGGTTCATTGAGATCCTGGTAAGGAGGGCCGGGAAGCCGCAGCCCCAGCCTGGAGCAGCCCCTGAGCGCGGTGCTCGGTGTGCGGGCTGGCAGCTGTGCCCCTGCCCACTGCTGCAGCCCGAGGCCGCGCGGGCTGTGCTCCAGGCTCCTGCGGCCCGAGCCGGGTGCCCATGGAGCCCCGGCCCGGGGGGCTGCGGGGCCAACCCTTCCCTCCTGTCGCTCTCTCCAGCTGGCAGAGGACAGCAGCAGCGTGACCGAGCACCTGCGCCGGGCCCTGCCCTACCTGCAGAGCCCACAGGAGCCCCTGCGAGAGGTGGCCGTCAGGTTCATGGGTGAGCCACGAGCCGGGCCAGGAGGGCGTGTGGGCACAGGGCTGGCGGCGCCGCTGGCAGGGAGCTGTGCCGCTGGGCCTGACAGGCTCTGTGTTCCCAGGGACGGCCGGGCGGTACCTGAGGGGGAGGAAGGAAGAGCTCCATCTCATCTGTGAGGGTGAGTGAGGGCAGCGGGCTGCACGCGAGGGCTGGCGGGGGAGCTGCGAGCCCTGCCCCGGCTGTGGAGGGCTCTGCTCCCTGTGCAGACCAGGGGCGGCGTGGACGGAGCACACAGAGCTTTCAGGGCACCTGGGGGATTCGTGGCCAGCAGCTTTGGGCTGATCCAGCTGGTCCCTGCTCCCTGCTGGCCATGGCCGGAGCCGGCTGGGATGGCCCTGGCACAGGGATCTCCTCGGGTCCCCTCAGATGCGGGAACTGACCATGGCTCTGTTCCTCTCTCTTTCAGCCCTAGAAGACACGGCCAATGACATCAGTGTCGCCCTTGCGAGCCTGGCAGTTCAAACATTGTCTGTCCTCCAGGGAATAGAGAGAGCTCGATATTCCCGCTTCCACAGCCTGCATGATCGGCTCTGCAGGGCATGGAGGAGACGGCCTCGTCTGTCGGGGCTCGGCTGGCTGCGCTGCTGCAGCTCTGCAGAGAGCTGATCCCAGAGGCTCTGTCTGCTGGGACCACTCGAGCCAGCAGGAATGTTTCGTTTATTCAAGATTGCTCTTTCCATTTTTTTGTTTTTCTTTAGCATAGAAATATAGGATGTGTTGTAATAGACAGACTCCCAGGATCTTTCTTTTGCTGCCTAGGTGTTGCTTCTCTTTCGACCGCCACTTTGCTCTCGGGGGCTACTCGCCGCTGTCCCCCATCCGTCCCCGGCCCCCCGGGACCCTCCGGCTTGCTGTCCCCTCCGGGGCCGGGGTTTTCCACGGTCCCGCTGCCCTGGGCTTACCAGGCAGCGTCTGGGTTAGCACGGTCCGAGCTGCCTCAGTCGCCGCTAGGATTCGAGATAAAGAGACCAAGGGAGACCAATGGTATGCTTGTCCAGAGAGATTGTATTGCCTGAAGCGTTGCAGGGACCAAAGGCCCTGGGCTATTGCCCAGATACAGTTTTATACAGCAAAATTAAGAGATAAGGTCTTAAACAATAGAGACAGTGTTCAGCTAAGGCACATCAGAACCACCCCAGGGGCCAGGTCCAATGGGAACTGCTCAGGGGTGGGGAGAAGGGGGTCTACAGAGGAATGCTGAAGCGGGACTTTCCCGAAACAGTGGAGCAAACATAATTGTATCTTTTACCTCAGTTTACCATTCCCAAGGCCTTTCTAATACAATGGGGCATACATGAATGTATCCTTTTCCTCAGTTTACCATTCCCAAGGCCTTTCTAAAACCTTCCTCCACGCTACCATGCCAGCATGACAGCAACAATTGGTTTGGCTATAACTTCCCAGGAAAACTCACTTCCTTGTCAACATATGACAATCCCTCTTCCTGATGTCTCTTGAAGTAATCCCGTCTGGACTGGGAGCTGAGTTTTTACTCATCTCCTGCACATTTTTCTCCATTTCTTTTGCCATTACTAAATCTCTGAAAGCACTATTGTCAGCTTTCCCATTAATTTGGAAATTTCCAAGGCTATCAAATGTTCCAGGTGTTCCTGTTGGGCTTTAGAAAGTTGGCTGGGTGGGATTTCAGAGGACAAACACTATGTCATTCAGGATAATTTTAGCAAGTTTGGCCCTATCTAGAAGGAGCAGGTCCTGGAAGCGCACATAATTGCTTTTCTTAAATACTCTTCTTTTCATCCACTTTTGAAAAAGTCTTCATGGTCCCTTTTCCTGGTTCCCCATTTTGCTCTTTGCTTGCTTACTGTTCTTATCTGGTTTACTGATTCAAGACTGATCAGAAGCAGTCTTGTGCTCATTGTTGATTGCATCTCCTGGTAAGTGCTTGAAGGCCCTTGGGAAGGTGTTAATTGTCCCAGCTGATAACATTTCACTGAGGGTTCTGAGATAATGGGCCTGCAGCTGCCCCTCCCTCTGTCCCTTAGTGTTTCCCAGCTGTTGTCCTTATCAGGGTGGTGACTCCTCTTGGGATCTGTTTTCCTCCCAGCTGCTGATCTCCCAGGCATCTGACTCCTCTCAAGATCAATGTCCAAGTCCCTTCTCAGGCACACAGTGGCTCTTCTGGTTCCATGACTCATTCCAGGTTCCTTATCTACATCCTCAGCTGGTTTCTTGACCAAAAATATCCTTATGGTGCTGATTTCTTTAGCCATTTTGGTTGTGATGTGTGTTCTGCAATGAGTTTATTGATGGTTTTGTTCCCCTCAAAGTGGGCCTCCAATTTTATGAGTAGTTCTTCCTCCACTTTAGTCCAGCATCTTTTGTGGGCTTGGAAGTCTGTTTTGGGTGGGAAGCAGCGACCCTTTCCTGATTTATAACCCATGAGTGTGCCAATCATTTGGGTTGTCTCAGACTAATTTTTGTCTTTAAGTCCCTGCCACATACCTCACAGATCCACTCCCTGGCTGAAGCCATTTCTGCTGTTTCCTTGCATTTAGGAAGGTGACAAACAATGCTGTGATAATTACTCATCTCTTACTCACACTTAGCACACCGAAAACAAACCCTCCTTTTCCTGTGGGCTACCCTCCGATGTTCAATCAAGCCCAACACACAGTTCACCCAGGAACCACACGAAGGATAAGGTGGATTTTGGTCAGGAACAGTCATGGTAACCATGTCTGCCAGTGTCTGTTGCCTGCAGTTCTCTGTCTAAGCTGGGGATGTCTCTGGTAAGGTGTCCTTCTCCGGCTCAGGAGGTGATGTTTGTGTTGTGCTCTCAGTCTCACGCTCACCGTTTCTCTTCTCATTGTCAAGCACAAACATTTCCCAGTTCCTCGGAAGGCAGGTCTTCACTCCCACACTTGGCCATGGTGCAAGCTGTTGATACAGCTCAGGCAGCCTGCTCAAACCCTCTTAGCTTGTGGAAAAATGAACACATTCAAAGTTCTTAACTAATAAGTGCAATCTATCAAGCTCTAAGTTCACCAGAGAAGCCATTTCACTTTCTGCCAAATCGGGGGATGTTGAGGAATTTTTGCAGGACAATGGACACATTCAGCAGATGCACAATCCAGGCTTCTGGTAACAAAGTAGTCAGTTCAAGGACTAAGTACAGTGAATACTTGAAGACAGAAGAGTCAGCAAGAATCAGCAAGTTGTCAGCAAAGTTTGAGAAAGTGGGGAAAAAAGAGAACTAAGGGTGGGCCAGATGACCACAGCAATACATGTGTAGAACAAGGTGATCCAATTAGGATTTAGTCTTTGATGTGTGGACAGTTAGGATTGGTAAATCATGTGTCTACCTAGAGGGACATGGACATTAGAAGATATTAAAAATATAGATTTCTGTACAAGAAATTTGGCTTCACTTGATCACATGGATCATGGCGTGATGGCCCCTTTCTGATCCTCTGTGAGACATTAATTTTGAAGAATTAAGAATTTTAGGAAACTTAAGATGATAGTTAAATTAGATGTTGCTGTGTTAGCAGTTAATAAGCTTTGTTCATAGTTAACAGTAGCCGGATCCATTAACTCATTCCTTGTCAACTTTATGTTGGGTAGCTGTGCTTATCTGTCCTGGGTTGTAAGATAAGCTTGTATTCTATTTACCATCTGTTGAAGGCAAACCTGTTGGGCAGGTTTTGTTATCTTTTCCAAGAACCGGTTTTGCTCCTAAGAGGTAATGGTTTGTTAGTGGGCCATTGACTGATTCAATGCAGGGCTGGTAATGTAACACCATCCTATTGTGAGATGTTCCACCCAGAGGGGGAAGCCAAGCACTCTTTTATTGGATATAAGGGGGTACCTTTTTGGGGACAGAGCAGCTCTTTACTTTGCGGGATTGCCAGAGAAGCAGCTCTCTTCGGCGGCACTCGCAGCGAAGCAGCCGGAGCGCGCTGAGGCGACGGCGGCGGAGCTCGGAGGCAACCCCGGCGCAGAGGAAGACCGGCCCCACTGCCACCAGATCTTCAGAGGAAAACTATACCCTTCTAAAGATCACCACTGCAGCTGCAATTCATCAACCACTGCAAGGGGAGCAATCGCCCAGCAGGACTGCTACTGGCACCCCGAATCCTCAGGTTCTGGACTTTTTCACTGGTTTTGTTTGTACCGATTGCATTTGCCTTTTTAAATTGTTGTCTAGTTTTCTCCTAGTAAAGAATTGTTACTCCCATTCCCATATCTTTGCCTGAGAGCCTTTTGATTTAAAACTCCTAGTAATTCGGAGGGAGGGGGTTTACCTTCTCCATTGCACAGGAGGCTTTAGCCCTCCTTCGCAGATTCCTGTCTTGTCAAACCTAGACATATTTTGGTGCCCAATGTGGGGCTCGAGGGCATTGAGAGGGAAAAACGATTAACAGTTCTTAAGTAATTTGGTTTTTTGTTGCGTGTAGAAACATCTTCAGCATCACCATGTGGTCTAGTTTACCTTGGTTTGGGTGGCATGTGATCGTAGCTATACTTTTCCCATTTGCAGACCCTTATCTAAAAATGGGTCCTATAACTAAGGCTACCGTGTCTGTTATCAAGTTTGGCTTCTGGGTTAATTGGGTGAGGAATTCATGGATCTTTAATTTCCTCTGGAAGGCAGGTACATGGATTCATAGCTATCACACATTAACTGTATGTTTTTGGGGTTACTTTAATAACGGTAGCTACTGCGACGAAATAGCGCCTGGGCAAACTTTCTCCTAACCTTTTAACCATCTTTTTGGGTCTGCTCCACCAGTTCTCAAAGGGTTAAGATCCTTTCTAAGTGCTAATGATACCATACAATGGGTGGTGTTGCTGATAGTCCTGTTATATTTAGCATTCAGAGATAAGGGAAGATTAACCTGGATAACTACCCTCACACCTACACCACAGACTTGAGATGCTGCTGCTCCAGAGCCTGACCCTGCCCCACAGCCCACCTCAGAAATGAACCGCCCAGATTGGGTGAGGGTTCTGGTTAAGGAGATACGAGAGATGCTGAAGGAGTGCATTTCCCCAGCTGGTGAGAAACAGGCCCTTTGCCTTGAGGAGGGACAGTCTAATAGTACAGCTGTGGAACCCACAGATGTTACAACTGTCCAGGTTCCAGCTGAACCACAAAGGCAGTCACGGTCAGCAGCAGTTGCCCCGGTAGAAACAAGGAAGTCTAAGGTGAAAGCAGAGCACCCTGCAGATAGGGACAGGAATGGAGGAACCTCACAACCCACAGGGGACCCAGAGATTGCTATCATCACCGAGTCCCTGACGTACGAAAGTCTTCGTAATCTGCATAAAGACATTGTGCGACGAGGGCGTGAGGCTTATGCTACCTGGCTACTCCGGGTTTGGGATTTTATGGGTACAGGCGTGCAGATGGACGGTGGTGAGGCAAGGAACTTGGGACCCTTGACCCAGGACTCGGGTATAAATCAGGTTTTTGTAGGGAACCAGGGTCCCTTTCTCTCTGGGAGCGGCTCTTAATGAGTGTCAGGGAGAGGTTTGTCCACAGGGAGAGAATGCAAGAGCACCATCATAGAATGCGCTGGAAGACCCTCGAGGAAGGGATCCAAGAGCTGAGGGAAGTGGCAGTATTGGAGGTACTCTTTGGGAGGGATGGACGACACAATAATGACCCTGACAAGGTCAGGTGTACGGGACAAATGCTGTGGAGTCTGGCAAATCTTGGGCCATCTCAATACACCACCTTCATTGCAACAATCAATGCTGACGCCCACCGGGAGACAATAGGTTCTGTTGCCAACAAACTTAGGAATTATGAGAGTATGATTAATGGCCCAATGCAGGCTCATATCTCAGCCGTGATTAAGGAGTTTAAAGAGGAGATGAGGGAGGAGATAAGGAAGGTTAATACAGCACCCGTGAGAGTCACAGGCCCCAGAATCAGCGCCCAACAATCCCCAGCTAGAGAGAGAGGGTACACCCCAAGGGCTAATCTGTGGTTCTTCCTGCGTGACCATGGGGAAGACATGGGGAGGTGGGATGGGAAACCCACTTCTGTCCTGGCAGCACGGGTCCGTCAACTTAAGGAGGGAAACTCTAACCGGGGGAGTTCCACCAAAGTGAAGGTAGCCTCAACCTCCCGTGACCAAGCTTGTGGGTACGATCTGTCAGACCCCCTTGAAGGGACCTCTAGTATGTATGCCCAGGAAAGGAATGATAACCAGTGTTAGAGGGGCCCTGTCTCTAGCCAGGGAGAGGCACGGGAAAACCGGATCTTCTGGACAGTGTGGATACGATGGCCTGGCACATCAGAGCCACAAAAATATGATGCTTTAGTTGATACTGGTGCACAGTGTACTCTGATACCATTGGGACATGTGGGAGCAGAGCCTGTCTCCATTGGTGGTGTGACAGGGGGATCACAACAATTGACTCTGGTGGAAGCCGAGGTGAGCCTGACTGGGAAGGAGTGGAAGAAACATCCTATAGTGACTGGCCCAGATGCTCCGTGTATCCTAGGCATAGACTTCCTCCGGAACGGCTATTACAAATACCCAAAGGGACTCAGGTGGGCTTTTGGAATAGCCGCTGTAGAGGCAGAAGACATTAGGCAATTGAACGCCTTGCCTGGACTGTCAGAAAACCCCTCTGCAGTAGGACTCCTAAGGGTGGAAGAGCAACGCGTGCCAATTGCGACCTCGACAGTGCACCGCCGGCAGTATCGGACGGATCGAGATGCCGTGATCCCCATCCACAAAATGATTCGGGAGCTGGAGAGCCAAGGGGTGGTCAGCAAAACCCACTCACCCTTCAACAGCCCCATCTGGCCTGTGCGCAAATCTGACAAAGAATGGAGATTGACTGTGGACTATCGTGGCTTAAATGAAGTGACTCCACCGCTGAGCGCTGCTGTACCGGATATGCTGGAACTCCAGTACGAGCTGGAGTCCAAGGCAGCAAAGTGGTATGCCACCATTGATATTGCTAATGCGTTTTTCTCCATTCCTCTGGCAGCAGAATGCAGGCCTCAGTTTGCTTTCACCTGGAGGGGCGTGCAGTACACCTGGAACTGACTGCCCCAGGGGTGGAAACACCGCCCCACCATCTGCCATGGACTGATCCAGGGTGCACTAGAAAAGGGTGAGGCTCCAGAACACCTGCAATACATTGATGACATCATTGTGTGGGGGAGCACAGCGGCAGAAGTGTTTGAGAAAGGTGAGAGGATCATCCAGATACTACTAGAAGCTGGCTTTGCCATCAAGAAGAGCAAAGTCAAGGGACCTGCCCGAGAGATCCAGTTCCTGGGAGTGAAATGGCAGGATGGACGGCGCCAGATTCCCACTGAGGTCATCAACAAGATCACAGCTATGTCCCCACCAACCAGCAAAAAGGAAACACAAGCTTTCCTGGGTGCCATAAGTTTCTGGAGAATGCACATTCCTGAGTATAGCCAGATTGTGAGCCCTCTTTATCTGGTTACCCGAAAGAAGAATGATTTCCACTGGGGCCCTGAGCAGCAACAAGCCTTCACCCAGATCAAGCAGGAGATCGCTCATGCTGTAGCCCTTGTCCCAGTCAGAACGGGACCAGAGGTCAAGAATGTGCTCTACTCTGCAGCCGGGAACCATGGGTTGTCCTGGAGCCTTTGGCAGAAAGTGCCTGGGGAGACTCGAGGCCGACCACTGGGATTCTGGAGCCGAAGTTACAGAGGGTCTGAAGCCAACTACACTCCCACAGAGAAGGAAATCTTGGCTGCCTTTGAAGGAGTTCAAGCCGCCTCGGAGGTAATTGGCACAGAAACACAACTCCTCCTGGCACCCCGACTACCGGTGCTGGGGTGGATGTTTAAAGGAAAGGTTCCTACTACCCACCATGCCACTGACGCCACATGGAGCAAATGGATTGCCCTCATCACTCAGCGCGCCCGTATTGGAAACCTGAATCGCCCTGGGATTTTGGAGATAATTACGAACTGGCCAGAAGGTGAAAACTTTGGTCTCACTGATGATGAGGAGCAGGTACAAGTGGCAAGGGCTGAAGAAGCTCCACCATACAACCAACTACCAGCAGAGGAGACCTGCTACGCTCTTTTCACTGATGGTTCCTGTCGCATTGTAGGGATGAACCGGAAGTGGAAAGCAGCCGTATGGAGCCCCACACGCCAAGTTGCACAAGCTACCGAAGGAGAAGATGGATCAAGCCAACTCGCTGAACTCAAGGCTGTTCATCTGGCTCTGGACATTGCTGAAAGGGAGAAGTGGCCAAAGCTCTACCTTTATACTGATTCATGGATGGTAGCCAATGCTCTGTGGGGCTGGCTGGGAAGGTGGAGGAAGGCCAACTGGCAACGTAGAGGAAAGCCAATCTGGGCTGCTGATATATGGAAAGACATTGCCTCTCGGGTGGAAAAGCTGACGGTGAAAGTCTGTCATGTAGATGCCCATGTCCCCAAAAGTCGGGCTAATGAGGAGCACCGAAACAACGAGCAGGTAGATCAGGCAGCAAAAATAGAGGTGTCAAAGATAGACTTAGATTGGCACCATAAGGGGGAGTTGTTCCTGGCTCGATGGGCTCATGATGCCTCAGGTCATCAGGGCAGAGATGCCACCTACAAGTGGGCACGAGACCGAGGGGTGGATCTAACCATGGACAGTGTTTCCCAGGTTATCCATGACTGTGAGACGTGTGCTGCCATCAAACAGGCCAAGAGAGTGAAGCCCCTATGGTATGGTGGGCAGTGGTCCAAGTACAAGTATGGGGAGGCCTGGCAGATTGACTATATCACTCTGCCCCAGACACGCCAAGGCAAGCGCTACGTGCTGACCATGGTGGAAGCCACCACTGGATGGCTGGAGACTTTCCCTGTACCTCATGCCACTGCCCGGAACACCATCTTAGGCTTGGAAAAGCAAGTCCTGTGGAGACACGGCACCCCTGAGAGAATTGAGTCTGACAACAGCACCCATTTCAAGAACAGCCTTATCAACACTTGGGCCAGAGAACATGGTATCGAATGGATATATCATATTCCCTGTCATGCTCCAGCTGCTGGCAAAGTTGAACGGTGCAACGGACTCCTTAAGACTACCCTGAAGGCACTTGGTGGGGGAACATTTAGAAACTGGGAAATTAACCTGGCAAAAGCAACCTGGATGGTCAACACCCGAGGGTCTGTCAATCGAGCTGGCCCTGCCCAGTCAGAACCCTTACACGCAGTAGATGAAGATAAGGTCCCTGTAGTACATATGAAAGGTATTTTAGGGAAAACTGTTTGGATTAATCCCACCTCAGGCAAAGACCAACCCATTTGTGGGATTGTCTTTGCTCAAGGACCTGGTTACACTTGGTGGGTAATGCAGAAAGATGGGGAGACCCGCTGTGTACCACAGGGAAACTTGGTCTTAAGTGAGAACTGGGTGTAAGATTTCATGGTGTGCAGATGGAAATAGAATAAGGGGTGGATAATGTCCTGGGTTGTAAGATAAGCTTGTATTCTATTTGCCATCTGTTGAAGGCAAACCTGTTGGGCAGGTTTTGTTATCTTTTCCAAGAACCGGTTTTGCTCCTAAGAGGTAATGGTTTGTTAGTGGGCCATTGACTGATTCAATGCAGGGCTGGTAATGTAACACCATCCTATTGTGAGATGTTCCACCCAGAGGGGGAAGCCAAACACTCTTTTATTGGATATAAGGGGGTACCTTTTTGGGGACAGAGCAGCTCTTTACTTTGGGGGATTGCCAGAGAAGCAGCTCTCTTCGGCGGCACTCGCAGCGAAGCAGCCGGAGCGCGCTGAGGCGACGGCGGCGGAGCTCGGAGGCAACCCCGGCGCAGAGGAAGACCGGCCCCACTGCCACCAGATCTTCAGAGGAAAACTATACCCTTCTAAAGATCACCACTGCAGCTGCAATTCATCAACCACTGCAAGGGGATCAATCGCCGAGCAGGACTGCTACTGGCACCCCGAATCCTCAGGTTCTGGACTTTTTCACTGGTTTTGTTTGTACCGATTGCATTTGCCTTTTTAAATTGTTGTCTAGTTTTCTCCTAGTAAAGAATTGTTACTCCCATTCCCATATCTTTGCCTGAGAGCCTTTTGATTTAAAACTCCTAGTAATTCGGAGGGAGGGGGTTTACCTTCTCCATTGCACAGGAGGCTTTAGCCCTCCTTCGCAGATTCCTGTCTTGTCGAACCTAGACAGATACCTTGGTGATAACCCCCTTAATGCAATATCTGAGAGAAAATGAGAAATGGGATGAGATACCATATTTGGATTTGTTTTATTATTTGGGACAGAAAACTGAATGGCAGAAAGAGTGTGGTATTATGGTATTAAGGGTTGAAGATAATCAGGATGAGTGTTCTGGATGTAAGGCAAGGGAGGTATGTGTAAAATGTGCTGTAAAAATCCCTGGACGGGAGGAGGATTTGTCCTTATTAGTTGCTCTTCCCTCTCGTCCCGTTCCCTCGGCGCCGTCACTCCCTAGGGAAAGATCGGAGCAGGAGCAAGAGGAGTTAGGGACCGACTCTGATGAAGATGAGGATGAGAGGGTGTCATGGTTTGACACTGGCACAAGGCCAGTGCTCCCATGAAAATGTGATTCTTACCTGGAATGCTGTGAAGTGGAATTTAGAATAGAGCAAAGCAGGTTCAAGCTTGATAACAGGAAAAAAAACTTTATTAAACTACCACTACAAAAGAAAAGAGAAAATTAAAGAAGGGAAAAGAAAACACACAAAGATCCAAATGAAAACTTTGCAAAACATTCCTCCCCCCCCACCACCCAACTCTAACAAATCACAGTGAGACACAATCTGGACCCCAATCAGGTTTCCACCCTCCAAGCAATCGATACTTAGTTCATCGAGGGAACAGAGTCTCTCCTGTGCCACAGACCCCCCAAGAAACACAGCTCCACATCTTGTGTTTCCATGTCACACATGGCACCGCCCGGAGAAAAAGTTTGCCATGGTGACCTTTCTCCTTTCCATGCACAATGCTCTCACCACCAATGCATGGATGGTCACTGCCTTTAGGATTTTTCCTTTCAAGGATGCCCTGGCAAGAGGGGAGAAAACAACAGTTCAGTTTTTCATTGTTTGGGACCACAGTCCCCCCCATTTTCCCCTGGGGCCGAGGGCTCAAGAACAGAGATCTTCTTCTCTTCTCATTCTTTTTCAGGGCAAGGGGGCGCCACCACAAACCCCCCAACCTTTTCTCTGTTCACTCCACTTTTGTCTTTTTCTCAGCTGAAGCAGGTCTCTTGACTCACTGGCATCCTCCCAAAACACAGTCCCTCTTGAAGGAGAAGATTGGTTCAGGTTGTGGCTAACACGGAAAAGTCCAGCCAAAAGCCACTCCTTGTCCCCCTCCCATCCAGAATTCCTCCTTCCAACATCCCATCCCAGAGTCCAAGGTGTCCCTCTTCCTCTCTTTCAAACCGAGGAAAGGAAAGGAAAATTCACAAAGCTTTCATTTTTCAAAGAAGGGTTAAAAGTCCGAACTCCCAGGATGGCTCGATGCCCGGACATCCAGCAACTCCCACACACTGGACACCTTGCAGCAGCTCCCCCCGCTCCTCCTTCCTTGCGGCTTTCTCTCTCCCTCTCGGGAGAGGAACTCTGGGGGGGGGAAATGGAGACATCCCAGATTTCTTCCACCCTTCCATCTGCAGGAGCCAGCCCGGTTCCAGTCCTTTCACCACCCTTAGAACTTTCGGCCTACCTTTCTCAAGCCATGGGAGCTTCCCCTCCCCCACCCAGCTCGTGGCTGGGTGGGGGAAGGTCTGCACTGCACGCTGACCGGAACCAAAGAAAGCGAGTTCTCCTGAGAATTCTGCTTTCAACCCCTCTGTGTTCTCAGAGGCGTGTCTACTTTCAATTGGTCAATATCTAAATTGACCTCTTCCTTCCGGGAAAAATTATCTTTCCGTGTCAAACCACGACATTGGGAAACTACCCATTTTGATGATTCTCCGGGGAGTCATGTTGAGATGCAGGCCCCTACCAACTCTAATTCTCACACCCGTTCCCCCGTTGAACAAAGAACCCCTATTGCAGCAAGGACTCGGTATGGGAGGCGGAATAATGAAGGGCCTCATATGATAGCACCTTTGAGAGAGGCCATGGGTCCTCAAGGGGGAAGGGTCCTCATAAAGGTTCCTTTCTCCCTGAGTGATTTGGTAATTTGGAAACAATCAGCTGGCAGTTATTGGGAGGACCCCGAAAGGGTAGCACGAGTAGTGAAAATGGTGATTAAAACTCAGAATCCTGATTGGAATGATTTACAGGTGTTATTGGACACCATAATGGATTCTACAGAGAAGGAAATGGTATTACGGGCAACCAAGGAAAGGGCCAGGGAAGAAATAAGGTTGGAGAGGACTAGAGGAACTGTGGATGAGCTGGTTCCTAGCGATGATCCAGGATGGAACCTGAATAGCGCGGAGGGCTATAGAGCTATACGAAAGTATCAAGACTTATTAATAGAGGGGATTTGGACGGGGATGCCTAAAACATTGAACTGGTCTAAGTTATATTCGATAAGGCAAGAAAAGAATGAATCACCCTCAGCCTTTTTAGAGAGACTGAGGGAAACTGCTCGGCGGTATACTAACTTAGAAATTGATGAGGAACCAGGTCAACTACAATTAGCCCTATTATTCTTGGGACAATCGCAGGATGGTATTAGGAAGAAGCTACAAAAGTTGGAAGGGGATGGACACCCGAAGGCTTGATAAAATGCTGGAGGTGGCATGGAAAGTGTATAATAATAGAGAAAAGGAAACAGCTAAGCGGCAGCAGGCAGGGATATTGGCAATAATTCAACAAACTGCGTGACGGGGAGGAGGACAACGAGGCAGGAGTCGCGGAAGGAGTCGCGGTAGAGGATTTGGGGTAGGAAGGGGGGGCTTCCAAGACTCAGGGTTACTAGGAAGAAATAATGGAAGACGGAATGGGTTAGGGCCTAACCAATGTGCTTTTTGCCGCCAATTGGGACATTGGAAAAATGAGTGTCCAGTGTGGAATGGGATAGGGAATAATGCTGGATTAATGGGAAGATTCCCAGTGATGCCAGTAGATGGTGCCCAAGCACAGCCTCAGGCGATGATGCTTGGAAATTTTCAGAATCAGAGCTGACTAGACCGGGATTTAAGGGTAAGAATAGAGGTAGCTGGAAGGGAACAGGAGTTCATGGTTGACACGGGAGCCACACATTCAGTTTTAAATAAGCGATTAGGACCCCTTAGTGACACCACGGTACAGGTAATAGGGGCTATGGGTCAATTAGAGGAAAGACCCTTTTTGCAACCCTTAAGTTTAAAGTTTGGAGGAAAGGAATTAGACCACCAATTTTTACATATGCCAAATTGCCCCCAACCTTTATTCGGGTGGGACCTACTATCTTTGTTGAATGCCAAAATATTATTTGAAGGAGGCCGTGTTAAATTGGAGATCCCACATGAGGAGATTGGGAAAATTTTTGTAATACAAGAAGTGGATCCGGATCCAATCCCTGATGAAATCAGTAATGCCGTGGTGCCTTGGGTATGGGAAACAGGAACCCCCGGGAAATCCAAGGCAGCACACCCAGTTGTAATAGAGCTGAAAGAAGGAGCAAAACCGGTGAGAATCAAACAGTACCCCATTAAATTAGAGGCCCGAAGGGGGGTGGCCCCAATGATCACTCAATTTGTAACCCAAGGACTATTAAGGGAATGTGAATCGGAATATAATACCCCAATATTTCCGGTGAGGAAACCAAATGGTAAGTATAGGTTAGTGCAGGATTTAAGGGCCATCAATGAAATAGTTAAGGACATTCACCCGGTTGTTGCCAATCCGTATACCTTGCTAACATCTGTGTCGGAGCGATTTGAGTGGTTCACTGTAATTGATTTAAAAGATGCCTTCTTCTGCATCCCACTGGCAATAGAGAGCATAAAGTATTTCGCTTTTGAATGGGAGGACCCAACAACAGGAAGGAAGAAGCAACTCACCTGGACCCGCTTACCACAAGGTTTCAAAAACAGCCCTACTATTTTTGGTAATCAGCTGGCAAAAGAGCTGGAGGAATGAAAGACAACCCAGGTAAAGGGATCTCCTACTTCTTACATAATACTGCAATATGTTGATGACATCCTTTTAGCCACACAGGACAAAGGAACTTGCATTGGTTGACCTTACCATTGCTCTGCTGAATATGTTGGCACAGGCGGGATACCGGGTCTCCAAATAAAAAGCTCAATTGGTAAGGAAAAATGTCTTGTACCTAGGTTGTGAATTGGCTCAGGGTCAGAGACGCCTGGGAACTAATCGAGTGGAAGCTATCTGCTCGATTCCCCTCCCTAGGTTTCATCAAGAATTGAGATCCTTCCTAGGTATGGTGGGGTGGTGCAGACTGTGGATTCTAAATTTTGGACTCATTTCCAAACCTCTGTATGAGGCTCTGAAGGAACCCCAGTTGGATTGGACTCCCATCAGGAAAAAGGCTTTTCTGGACTTGAAACAAGCACTAAAAGAGGCCCCAGCCCTGGGGCTGCCAGATTTAAATAAAGACTTTCAATTGTATGTGTACGAAAGGCAGAAATTGGCTTTAGGAGTCCTAACACAGAAACTGGGATCCTGGAAGAGACCTGTGGGGTATTTTCCCAAACAACTAGATGCAGTAAGTACCGGCTGGCCGCCTTGCTTGCGGGCTGTTGCGGCTACGGTGCTCTTAATACAAGAAGCCCGGAAATTAACTTTGGGAAGAAAGATAGATGTTTATGTTCCCCACATGGTAATGGCTGTTTTGGAACAGAAGGGGGGTCATTGGTTGTCATCTAGCCGAATGCTGCAATATCAAGCTATTCTAAGGGAGCAAGATGATGTGCAACTTCAAACAACTAGCCATCTTAATCCAGCTGAGTTTCTTCGCAGTCAGGTGAACGAGGATGAGCTTGTGCATGATTGTGTAGAAGTGATTGAACAGGTATATTCCAGTCTACAAGATCTTAAGGATGAGCCTCTGGATGCCACAGATTGGGAGCTGTTTACGGATGGATCCAGCTATGTGGAAAACGGAATCAGGTACGCAGGATACTTCGTTGTCACAGAATTACAGGTCATAGAAGCGCGTGCATTGACACCCGGTACGTTGGCTCAGAAAGCTGAAATTATTTGGCTCACCAGAGCACTAATATTGAGCTCCGGACAAAAGGTGAACATATGGACTGACTCCAAGTATGCTTTTGGGGTGCTGCACATTCATGGTGCACTATGGAAGGAGAGGGGGTTGTTGAGCTCCCAAGGGACTGCTATAAAGCATCGGGAAGAAGTTTTGGCTCTATTAGATGCGATACATAAACCAGAGCAGGTGGCAGTGATGCATGTCCGTGGACATCAAAAGGAAGATGGGAAAGTCTTCCGAGGCAATCGGTTGGCAGATGCGGCAGCGCGGGAGGCGGCACGGCAGGTATGGACTCAGATGGCTTTAGTAGCTACTAGGACAAATCCAGCTACCCCTTACTTGTACCAGCCTCCGAGATACTCCAGCGAGGATGAGAAGCTGGCAGCACTACTGAAGGCCAAGAAAGGTGCTACTGGCTGGTATGTTACTGACACTGGACAAGTGGTCGTTCCCTCGGGGGTAATGAAGGCTATCCTAGTAGCGGAACATAATAAGAGTCATTGGGGTGCAGAAGCATTGGTGAAGTTTTTAAAAGGTGAAATAGTCTCCAACCAGATGTTAAGTCTGGCAAAACGGGTGAATGCAATGTGCCCAGTATGTTTGAAGAATAATCCAGTTGTTAGGAGGCAGATACAAATGGGAAGGTTACAAATAGGACCAGAACCGGGAGATTACTGGCAGGTAGATTTTTCTGAGTTACCAAGAGCGCAGGGATACAAGTATCTCTTAGTGTACGTTTGTACATTTTCTGGTTGGCCTGAGGCTTTCCCATGCAGAACAAATCAGGCTAAGGAAGTAGTTAAGACTTTGTTAAAGGAAATAATACCCAGATTTGGGGTACCTTTAGGATTGTCATCAGATAGGGGTCCTCATTTTATTGCTCACATAGTTCAGGAGGTTGCCCGAATGTTAGATATAACTTGGAATTTGCATACCCCGTGGAGGCCCCAATCCAGTGGGCAGGTAGAGAGGATGAATCAGACTTTAAAAGGGCAAGTTAAGAAAATCTGCCAGGAAGCTAAAATACAATGGCCACAGGCCTTACCCCTAGCTCTTCTCTGAATTAGAATAAAACCTAGGGAAAGAATAGGAGTAAGCCCTTATGAGATTTTGTATGGGAAACCTTACCCAGTATATAATTATGTTGTTTCACTACACAGAATTCTCAGTGCTCTACGAGGAGCCTTGAGGTGGAACAGTCCTCTTTCCCTGGAAAACCCGGTCCATGATGTACAGCCTGGGGAGCACGTATATATAAAGAACTGGTCTACTGATCCTCTCCGAGAAACATGGGATGGCCCGCATCAGGTGATCCTGACTACATTCACCGCAATCAAAGTGCCGGAATCGATTCTTGGATACACTACACCCGCATCAAGAAGGCACTGACTCAATGGGTGTCTCAAGCAGTAACTCCCACGCGGCTAATTCTTCGGGCAAAGTACTCTTAATAATTGTTTCAATCACCATTTCCAGATTTGTGTTTACTGATGGGCATGTCATTGTCACTGTTTCAGAACCTGTGATCGGAGCTATGGAAGGGAAATCTGTAAGGATGGTCTGTGAATTTTCTGACAACCAGAGAGCTGGAGCCAACGAAATAGTTGTGTTTTGGAAAAAAGGGCAGGTATTTAAAAACCTCACTTCTGTTACAGTGTGGAATATGGAAACCCAGAGAGGTAACACTACTTTAGAATTGACTCGAGTAACCCACGCAGATACTGCCATCTATGTTTGTCTAATTCGAATACGGAGGAGCTATAGTTTTCAACATATTAGGTTGAGAGTTCAATCATGGGAACAGGAGAATCCAAAAGTGTCCATGATACCCTATTGGGCAAAAATAGACATGTGGGATGGACCCCCTCTTAGAATAAATTGTTTGTTTACCATACGGCAAGAGTGCGGATCTAGGTTCACGGTCACCTGGTGGAAATTCAATAAACAAGGAAATTGGGAAAAACCAGATGGAAGAAGCAATTTTTAGGAAGAAGATGGAAAAGGTGTAGGGTGGCTGAATTATACTCAGCCAAGGCTAGGAAGAGACGAGGGTTTATACCTTTGTGTGGTTGTATGTGGAACAGATGGTACATACGGCAGAAGAGAGGTGCAAGGAAGGAGTCATTTAGGAAAGAAAATACACCCTGCCCATGGAAGGTACTGGGCTGTGCAGGGGACATCAACAATTCTGACGTGTATAATAGACAATAGTATTTCTTATTCAGAATTCGGATGGTGTCTTCAGTCAGGGAATGTAAATTTAGGAAAGAAATATCAAATAAGGAATCGGTTGGGAGGAGTGTTGATCTTGGTGATAAAGGATACCCAGGTGTCGGATGAAGGGAATTATTGGTGTTGGGTAGCTCAGGATGCATGGTGGGGACATGCTAGAAGAGCTGTATCTTTTTCCCGAGGGGCAGCAAAATTCAGAAGGATCAGAGAGGCAGAGAACAGGACTATGACATTTTACCCTAGACCAAAGCAAGAAAATTTGATAGTAGGATTAATAAGAGATTTTGGAGTAATTCAGAACGTGACAAAGATTACAGCCTGTCTACCACTAACTCAATCAGCAGGAGAGCCAATCCCCTGGGGAATTATACCGGTTGGGGATGTGCCTGAGGCCTACATAAATGTGACAGAGAGTTGCAAGCTTGTTCCTCAAAATATCATGAGTGGCAGCACGGATGCTTAATACTTGAACAAGTCACTAGGGAATATTGTCAAGGGATGTCAGGATATTTCACATGGTTAGAGACTCCAATCCAACAATATCAATGTGTCATTTCAGGATCTGCTCCAGTATTAAACCATCACCGTAGCAGAATAACATTAAGAACTGAAAGGGAAAAGGAAGAAGAAGTTTGCCAAAATATTACTCAAACTCAGTCCTTAGAAGATGAATGGGGAGCGATTTGGGGACCTAGCCTTTTAGAAACCTACAGTTATTTGGGAGAAGTTCATTTGTGAGAACCCCAGCCTTGTTTTGGGGCCACATGTGGTGGTGAAATTCCTCCTCCAACCCGTGCTTCCAAAGAAAAACTCCGCAGGCTTAGCTGTTCGGTCTCAAGGCAGTTTATTGCTAGTTATCTAACAGATTATGTTCTTGGACTGCGGCTATTTGATCAGCGGCCTGGGTAGAGGCACACACACACTGACATCCTCTCTATCTGCTGTCTTCTTCGTCTCTCCCTCCGCCCAGGGTTGCTGCTATCTTTTATAAGATATATTACGTATAACATGTTTACAATTATTCCCCAATACCTACTACCTACGTTGCCAAGTGTTTTTCTACTCTAAACCAATCTGTGAGTGCCAACATCACCAAGAACATGGAGGTAAGGAAGAAGAAGGAGGAAGAACAGGATCAGCCCACTTTCCTCCATCTTAGAACATCTGACCCCCATGTACAAAGTGAAAACCCCCCTGTACATGCACTAAAACCCCCCTGTACAGTACTAAAAAAATTTCCCCTCTACTTTGTAACTACTTTTACTATACTATCTAACCTTTTGTGACTGCTCGTTCCACCTCCAAAGTTGGTAATTCATTCCATGGCTCAAACTCAAAATCACAGTTGTTTTTCAGCTGTCTGCCAGGGTCTAGAATGCTTCTGACCAAGGCCTGGAACCTCTAAAAATGTCTGAGAGACATTTTGAGTTCCCACATTCATTGGTGCGTCCAATGGAGCGGGACTAAAAATCAGACTCACTTAAGCGTAATGAATCTACATACTACAAAAAGACAGGTTAGGGAACAGAAGGAAATATGGAACTGTACTCGAGTAATAACTTGCGATACCCCCGATGTGAGAACCCCGGGTTTGGTTTGGGGTCTCGTGTGGTGGTAAAGTCTCTCTTCCAACCCGTGTTCCCAAAGAAAAACTCTGCAGTCTCTTCTTGCTCGGTCTCAAGACGATTTATTGCTAGTTATCTAACAGATTAGGTTCTCGGGCTACGGCCCTTTGGTCAGCGGCCCAGGCAGAGACGCACACACTCCTGACACCCTGACTGTCTGGTGTCTTCTTCTTCTCCCTCCCCGCCCAGGGCTGCTGCTATCTTTTATAAGATATATTACGTACAACATGTTTACATTAATCGCCAATACCTATTACCTACGTTGCCAAATGTTTTTCTATTCTAAACCAATCTGTGAGTGCAAACATCACCAAGAACATGGAGGTAAGGAAGAAGAAAGAAGAAGGATAGGTTCAGCCCACTTTCCTCCATCTTAGAACTTCTGACCCCCATGTACAAAGTAAAAACCCCCCTGTACAGGCACTAAAACCCCCCTGTACACTACCAAAAAATTTTTCCCTCTACTTTGTGACTGCATTTACTATACTATATAGCATTTTGTGACTGCTTTTTCCACCTTCAAAGTTGGTAATTCATTCCATGGCTCAAACTCAAAATCACAGCTAATTCCAGCTGCCTGCTGGGGTCTAGAGTTCCTCTGACAAAGGCCTGGAACCTCTAAAAATGTCTGAGAGACATTTTGAGTTCCCACATCTCCCCTCCCTGTTTGAACCAAAAACACCTGCTTTGCCACTTTGTTCAAGGCCCTTAGAATACACATGAAAATGCATGGCATAACAAGCAGAAGAACTACAAGCCCTATAAGAATGTAAAATATTGTTTTTAAAATTTCTTTCCACACTGGTGAGAGATCAAAATAGTTAAAGAAATCATCCCACCAGGGTCCTGTTATTTTTTCAACTTGGTGATACTACTTTCTAACTGTTTTATTTTTTCATGAATGGATTTTGAATGATCAAGCAAGTTCATTCAGCACATCCCCTCAAATTCTTCACATCCGTGCCCATGTGACAGCAACAAATAATCAATTGCCGCCCTGTTTTGAAGCACTGCCTGTCTTGCACTGCTGATGTCTGTTAACATGTCACTCAGTGCAGACGAAATGGCACGACTGTGTTTGCTCAACCAGCAAGCTATGTGGTCCAATTGTGTCAAGGCCACCCCTGATGCTGTTTGGGACGAGAAAATTGCAACTGCAATCCTCCGAGCCTTGTCCCAGGTATAAACATCATCATCATCACAATTTGGACTCTATTGATCAAGGGATCTTTTTTCCCTGCATGTCTGCTCCTTTAAAGTTTTCAAATCAGGTGTTATCAATGAGAACTCCCCAATGCTGCATGGACTGCCCTTGACTTTTGCAGGGATAGCAGGACAAACTCTGTCCCCGCAAATCAAAAACACTCCCTTCGGTAAAGTGACTGGGTGTTGAAGGGATGCTTTGCTCGTCACCTTGGTGTAATTGCACCAGGATGATGCATTTTTATAAAAAGGCTGATTTGGAGTGACATCTATTGTATGATTATCTGTCTTTGCCACTCCCACTGGATTAAATTTGATGCAGTATTTCATTTTTGTTGACCCAAAAATGTCTAACTCTGGGGGTTCCAGGTGAGGCACAGGAAGGTACTGCGTCCAAACATGCCATCCTTCCATAGGATCTGAAAAAGTTTTCAAAACCTTTGGAGGGATATTTTTTGAAATTGGCCACTCCTTCACTGGCACACCTACCAAACATGTTGAAAATGGTTTCCCTGGCTTTGAATGAGTCAGACAAATACTGTCCAGACCCGCTGCCTTTGCCAAAGTTTCCCACACATTTTCCCTCGGTTGTTTCATGGGAAAGTCTGTCTCATTGCCCAAAGCAACAGCCAAGAGGAGACACATGAACACTGCCTGTCTAAACTCCATGTCCATGTCCCCAACCTCTGTGAAAAACCCTGCAATACAGCAACACTCAAATAACACTTAATTTACCTGAAAAAAAACCCAAGTCTCTGGGTAATCAATCGTTTTCTGACGAGACGTCTGCAGCGTCATTGTCTGCCTCCATCTGCGTGCTCTGTTCTTTGCTCCTCGGGTCCGCGTCCACCTGTGTCCGCACCTGAAAAGGTTTCATGTAACTCGCCGACACCCACTTCGGTCCTCGCTCTGTGGAAACACAAGAGAAACCCTTGCCCCAAGTTATTAATGTAAATGGACCTTCAATTTGTCTTGATTCCGGATTTCTGATCAAAACCAAAGGATTTTCCCTTAACTTTGCTTGTGTACTGTTTGTAAAATGCCTAACAATTGGTGGTGTGGGCTCTGAGAATGAACCATTTAAAAAATTCGACACATACAGAGCTTTGTTCAGCCACATATAAGGTGTTGTGCCTGCCTCTCCCCTTTTCTGTTTATCCAAAAGGGATTTCAGGGTGTGATGTGTTCTTTCAATGATTGCTTGACCTGAGGGAGAATAAGGAATACCAAAAGTGTGTTTCACTCCCCATTTTTTCAGAAATTTGTCAAGCACCTTGCCTGTATAAGTTGGACCATTATCTGTTTTTATTTCTTGTGGCACCCCGAGTGATGCAAATGCTTGTAGAAAGTGTCTGCAGGCATGTTCTGCGGTCTCCCCTGTATGTAATGATGCAAAAATCGCCCCTGAAAATGTGTCTACTGAAACATGGATATTTTTGAGCCTCCCAAAGGATGGGTATTTTGTGACATCAGCTTGCCAGAGCTGAAGACTCTGCAATCCCCTTGGATTGACAGCTCCTGTAGATGCAGGAGGCTGCACAAGCTGACAGTCTGGACAAGCACTGATGATCTCCTTTGCCTGACTTTTAGAAAGGCGAAAGGATTCCATCAATGGCTGTGCATTTTGATGGAAAAATGCATGGCTCAATTTTGCCTGCTCAGAAATATCTGGCAATGTCTGAGATATGGTCATTTTGAGCTTGTCTGTGTGAGCATTTCCTTCTGCTAAGAACCCTGGGAGTGATGAATGTGCCCTGATACGTACAACAAAATATTCGTGTTCTCTACCTTCTAGAATTGTCCTCATGCATGACAAATATGAATATAAAATTTCATTGTCAGTGTGTTTCAAAAGTGATTCCTCTAACTGTTTGACCACATTCACAACATATGCTGAATCTGTGATCAGATTGAGAGGTTCCTGAAACAATTGACAAACCCTGACCACTGCTGCCAATTCCACAATTTGTGGTGAATCCTGTACCATTTTAATGTCTGATTCCCACTCCCCTGTTTTTGGGTTTTACCATGTAACTACTGATTTGTGAGTTTTTCCCGAACCATCAGTGAACACTGTCACCCCTTCCACTGGTTCCTGGCTTATTTTTGGTTTTTCCCTGAAACTTACTTTTGCATTCAGCATCCTGTGAGCTGGAAAATGAATTGTACAAACTCCCAGATATCCTAACAAAGCAACTACAAAATCCTGTGATTTCTGCATTGCCCATTCAAAATACGCATTTTTCAAAGGAACATGAATAACTGAGAAATCTCTGCCTGACATTGTCAACAACCTGTTTCTCGCCTTGATAATAATCTGTGCTACCATTTCTAGATCTGTGAGAATTGTTTTTGAGGGCCTGTAAGCTAAAAAACCCCACTCTATCAAGAAAAGAGGGTCCACTTGAGACAAATCCCACTGAAAAATCAACCCATATAACTGTGCTGTTTCCCCCAACACTGCTAAATGAAAAGGCAATGATTCTACAAAGCGATGTGCTTGTCTCTGCTGAATCATGTCTGTGATCTTTTCAAGGTCCCTTTTTGCTTCAGGTGTCAGAGTTCTGGGAGATTTGATGTTGTTGTCCCCTCTCAAAAGATCAAGCAATGATGAGATGTCATCATTGGTGATTCCCAGGATCGGTCTCATCCAGTTGATCTCCCCCAAAAGCTGTTGCAAGTCCTGGAGATTGGTGACCTTTGTGTTGATTTCCAGTTTCTGTGGCCTTATCGTTTGCTTTGTGATCTTCCATCCCAAGTATTTCCAAGGTGCAATTTCCTGTATTTTTGGTGTCCTAATTTCCAGTCCTGCTTTTTGCACCTGCGCAATCAGACAGTCACGAACCTCTTGCACCTCCTGTTTTGTTGGTGCTGCAAAGAGCAAATTGTCCATATAATGGATAATATTTTTTTGGATGTTTCTCTCATGCTGGATGCAAAGCTTGGGCCACGTACCATTGGCAAGTACTTGGAGAATTTTTGAGCCCCTGAGGAAGAACCGTCCAGTGGTGTCTTTGCAGAGGTTCTTCTCTGTTGATGCTTGGGACAGAAAATGCAAAGCGTGAAGCATCATCTGGATGAAGTGGAATGCTGAAAAAACAGTCCTTGAGATCAATGATCACAAGCGACCAGTCCCTCGGGATCATCGAGAGAGATGGAAGCCCAAGCTGCAGTGACCCCATATCCTCGATGACCTCGTTGATTTTCCTGATATCATGAAGCAGTCTCCAAGACCCTGAAGTTTTCTTGCAAATGACAAACACTGGGGAGTTCCATGGGCTGTTTGTTGGTTTGATGTGTCCCTTCTGCAGCTGTTCCTGGACCAACTTTTTCAACGCACTCAATTTTCTCCACTGCAGGGGCCACTGATCCACCCAAACAGGATCATTTGTTTTCCAGGTCAGTTTCAGAGTTTGAGTGCCACAGTGACCCCTGTTAAAAATCCAATTCTAATTTCAGTCCCCATTGTGCCAAAAGGTCCCTTCCCCATACTGTGATGGGCTTTTGCACGATGAAAGGACGGATAACTGCTGTCTTTCTTCCCGGGCCTGTGACAACAATTGCATTCTCACTCTGCATGCACAGGGAACTCTCCCCTATGCCTGTGAGAGAACCCAAAGGTGCAACCAAGTCCCATTCCCGAGGCCAAAAAATGTATGAAATAACTGTAACATCCACTCCTGTGTCAAGCATCCCTGTAATAGCAATTGTCTTTTCGTTACAAGTCAACTGACAAGTAACGATGGGTCGATCCCGGATCAAATGTTTCACCCAAGATGCATGCACCTCTGCTTGATCACCAGGAAAAGAGTCCCGTTTGTTGAACACCGGCATGGCTTGCCTTTCTGGATGAGATGGCAGAGCCATAGCTCGAGCAATCAGTGTGTTTTGTGGAATTGTCAGAGGTGGTTACAAGGCTTTTGCCGTGACCATCAGCTCCTCATTATGGTTTGCTGAAATCAAAGATGGATAAACAACAAGTCCAAGGATAGTACTTCTGTCCCTGGCCATTATTAAAAAGTCCTGCCTTTTCCAAGAAGTCCCTGTGACACCTGTAGGTATCACTGCATGGCTATTGTCCAAAAGACACGTCAATTTGGAGGTTGCCAAGACACATTGGAATCCAGGTGGTACCAAGTCTGGGTCGCTGGGGATTTTGGAGATTGCTCTGCTGAGGGGCTCTGTTTATTTCTCCCCGAGGATTGTTCCTGTTGGTTCTGTGTCACCGCCAGGATTTTTGCCTGAGCGCGCTGGCGTTGATTTGCGCTCTTTTTCCTGTTTCCCAGAATCGGAAGAAGTTTCCCATCCACATCTGTCTGTGAGTGACACTCACTTGTGAGATGTTTCCCTCTCCTGCATCGAGGGCAAAGGTCTGGTGGCTTGTTGGTCTTTGCAAGTTGTGGGCAGTTCCTTTTAATATGTCCTTGTGTCCCACACCCAAAGCACCGTGTCTTTGCCTAGAGTTGCCCTTTGTATAATTTGCAAGAACTTCCCTAACACGTTTTTCAATTCGATCCCCCAAGTGTTCCTCCATGATGGAAGCAACATGTTGTGGTGTCCCCACCTTGCTGCACGCCTCGATCATGTCTGCCAAGGTGGCCTGGTACGGCATCATGCTGATGATCCGTCTGCACTCCGGATTGGCATTGGAGAATGCGAGGCTTTTGACCAGGTGTGGTTTCGCTTCCTCCTCGGTCACCTGCCGCTCCACTGCCTGAGAAAGACGATCCACGAATGAAGAAAACAGCTCTGAAGGACCCTGTTTGATCTCGGTGTAGATGTTGTCCTGGACTCCCGTCGGAGCAATTTGAAGAATTGCCCTCCGTGCTGCCTCTTTGATGTCGCTGAGCATGTGATGCGGGAGCCTCACTGCCTGTTGAGTTAGACCATCCTCAGGAGGATCACCAGCAAGCTGCACCATGGTGAGGTTTGCATTTGGCCCGCCCTGGTATCTGGCTCTCAGCTCCTCCAGGGATCTCCTCCACGCCTTCTGCCACATGAGAGCTTGGGTGTCTGTAAGAACTGATGTTGCAAGATATTTAAGATCATACGGTGTTAAGTCATACATTCCAAAAATACTCTTTAACATCTGCTTGAAATATGGTGATGACAACCCATTGTCCCGAATGGCCTTAGCTAAATCTTTGATTGCTCCACGATCCAGGCGTTCCCATCTCGGGTTTTGGCACTGAGCGTCATAGATCACTGGTATCATTATGTTTCCCGAGCCCTGTAATAAACCTTTCTCCTTCTCCACCTCTGCTAGAATGTCCTGCCAGTCCACTTTTGTGCTCTGCAAAGCTGTAAATTCAGTGGGTACTTGCCTGTAGAGTGGAGTCATCTGTTGTGGCTGCAGCTCTGGTGCAGCAGCACTCACCGATACCAACGGCGTCTGCAGCATCTGCGAAGATGAAGGCTGAGAGTCTCTGGAGAAAAGTGAAGCATCTGCTGCGGAGAACACATGACTGCCTTGCATTATTTGGAAAATTTTTGGAAGATGAACTAACAGTTCTTGCTGTGATTCCAAGGCTGTGCTTAAGTATCGTAAAAGAAATTCAACAACCCCCTTTGATATTAAAATTGACTCTCCCTGCCCCAAAATTTTGGCAGACCTTGATTTTGGAATTGTCCAAGCTGGGACACCCTCCGAAGCAGTGATGCGTATCGTTTCATCCCGTTGCTGCGCCTCAGCAGAAGTGTCCTGAGTCCCGCACTGTTCCGGTGTCAGTGGAGGTTCCTGCTGCCGTGCAGATGTGACCTTTTTCACCCTGGAGTTTTTCTTATAAGAAACTGGAAAAAAGTCCTGCAATGTCACGGTCCCACCACTGGGTGGCGCAGTGCCTTGACCGGACAAGTTCTGTGCCGCCTGTTGCAATGTTGTGGTTCCGCCGCTAGATGGCGCTGCCGCCTGACCAGCTGAGGTGGGAACCGCACTCTGCTCTTCAATCTGCACTTCCGATAAACATTTGAGCATTTCTTCTGACAATTGATTTACATTTGCAAATCCCGCAACATTCCTGATAAACCTTTGAGCATTTCTCCTAACAACTGATTCACGTTTGCGATCCCTGCAGTCGGAGAAACTGACTCTTGTTGCAATAACTGTTCTAACTTGGCCATGTCTGAAGCTGACAGGAATTGGCCATGGGCTTGGGCTGTCTGTTGCCATGGGAACGATGACGGAACCGTGCCCTGAGGAATTTTTACATCCTGGCCACGCCCCGTCGCTGCCCGCGTCATCATGGGGGATTGAACATTTTTGCTCCGACCTCGGCTATGCTTTGGCCTCACTCCGCTCCACACCGCCTCTGATTCAGAGCCACTGTCGTCTCCCCCGAGACTGACATAACCACTCTTCTGTTCCCATTCCGGCCCTGATGTTTCTGTCTCACTTTGCCTGTCTCCTGGCTCTGTGGCAACACCCACAGCCTGCGCGCGTCGGCTGCGCCCCATCTGTGCTCATCCCACGTGTTCAAAATGTGAGAAATCCCCTCCACCCATGGCTGTCGGGTTCTGCCCGACCTTCACGCACGTGCCCGCCATCTCAGCTGCAGCGATGAATGCCTCCTGCTGTCCCTCTGCCGCTTTCTCAGCAGCCCTGGCTGCCGCGGTCAGGGATCTATCTTCCCGTGCCTTTTGGGCAGCCGCTTCTGTGGCCTCACGGATTCTCGACATTGAACGTGTCACCGGGCGCTCCGAGCATACCACCGTCGCACTCGCACTCCCCGCTTTCGCCCCGATCCGTCCCGCCCCATCTGCTCTCCCCGGCTTTGCCTTCTGTGCGGGCTGTTTTGAACTCCCAGCCTGTGCAGATGTGAAAGCACTTTCCTCTCCCTCCTCCCCCTGCTCTGCACTCACGTTCGCACCTTCCCCCACCGGAGCTGGCGCCGCCGCTGCCCCCCTCACCGTGGGTTTGGACTTGGGCAATGCCTTCCTCCCACTGAGGGTCGCGGCTGTGCCGGGCTCGCTTGCCTCCATCTGGGGAATTTCTGCGTCGGAGGAGCTTAGGGACTCTTGGGAAACTGAGGAACAGTGAGAACCCGGGGACACGGGACGCGATTGGGTATCATCTCCCTGATTTTCCACTGCCTCTGCTATGCCTGTGTTGAGAGGGGCTGTCCCAGCTGCTGGCTGGACTGTCCCCCACCCTGTTTTTCACCAGGAGCCTTAGATGCCTGGCTTGGGCTGCCGCGTTGTGAGAGTGACTCTAAAACTGTTCTTGCTGAAGGTAAAAGTTTTGTGGCAACCTTATGATTTCTTATAGCCTGATAATATAATTGATTATTAATTTCCTGCCAAAAATTTGGCTCAAACAACAAATCTGGATCTGAGTGTGGGAAGTTACACCTCACCCACAATAATAAATCTTTCAGCTCCTTTAGAGCGATCTCCACCGGATAGGCAGAGATGATGCCCTGGAAGGCAGATACAATTTCTTTTTCTTCTTGGGAGAATTCTCCCCCAATGTTCTTAATTTTGACCGTTCTCACCAAAAGCTGTGTCGGCTCGAGGTCAGTCCGGAGATGGCACTGATCACCGTCCAGCAGGTCACAGGTGAGAGATCCCAGGTGCGCTTCTGTGTCATCTCCTCCCTGGAAAGTCCCCGAGACGAGTTGTTTCAGTGAAGGTCAGGTTCTTATCTCGAGCTGTCTGCTCCCTCTCTTCTTGGAATTTGCTGCGAGTGTGTGTGCTCTGCTCTTCTTTTTTTTTTTTCTTCTCTGCTGATGAAGGTTGGAGGTTATTTGATGTTTCTTTTCATTCTTCTTGCTGATGCCCACACAGGGAGGCCCGATGTGAGAACCCGAGTTTGGTTTGGGGTCTCGTGTGGTGGTAAAGTCTCTCTTCCAACCCGTGCTTCCAAAGAAAAACTCCACAGTCTCTTGTCGTTCGGTCTCAAGACAATTTATTGCTAGTTATCTAACAGATTATGTTCTCAGGCTGCGTCTGTTTGATCAGCGGCCCGGGCAGAGACGCACACACTCCTGACACCCTGACTGTCCGGTGTCTTCTTCTCCTCTCTCCCCACCCAGGGCTGCTGCTATCTTTTATAAGATATATTACGTATAACATGTTTACAATTATTCCCCAATACCAACTACCTATATTCCCAAGTGCTTTTTTACTCTAAACCAATCTGTGAATGCCAGCATCACCAAGAACATGGAGGCAAGGAAGAAGAAGGAGGAAGAACAGGATCAGCCCACTTTGCTCCATCTTAGAACTTCTGACCCCCATGTACAAAGTAAAAACCCCCCTGTACATGTGCTAAAACCCCCCTATACAATACTAAAAAAATTTCCCCTCTACTTAGTAACTACTTTTACTATACTATCTAACCCTTTGTGACTGCTTGTTCCACCTTCAAAGTTGGTAATTCATTCCATGGTTCAAACTCAAAATCACAGCTGTTTCCAGCTGCCTGCTGGGGTCTCGAATGCCTCTGACCAAGGCCTGGAACCTCTAAAAATGTCTGAGAGACATTTTGAATTCCCACAGATGAGGAGCCTTCATTCCTATGACCACCAAGGGCAGAAAAAAAAAGACCTCCTAGCAACCAATTGCACCGGCACAGAGTGCATTGAGAAAAAAAATATGTCTACCAGAAAAAAAAAGATAAAAAGAAAAAAAGGACTATAAAAACAAAAAGGTCAAAGGGGGAGGGTGCATGCCATGGTGGAGAGGAGACTCCCTGGCCACCCAGAGCTGCCTTTTTTGCTTAATACTGCTTGCTTAATAAATTTTTTTATTGATTTAGCTATAATTGGCCTCCCCAATTGAATTTGTCCATAATCCAGGCATCCAGGGAGTGTCTTTTTGCCTATGCGAGGGATTGAAAACAGGCAAGTGGCTGAGAGAGGAGGCTGCTCTGTGCCCTTGGGGGCATGGACAGAGCAGGGAGGGGGCCCAGGACATTTGTCAGAAAACTGTTGCCCATAGAGAAAACACAAAACAACTGAAGTCGTTTTTTGCGGTGCTTTATTGAGGGCCCTGGGAGCCTGAGGACTAATGTCCAAAGTCAGAGCCCCCGGAGCTAACAAAATCATTGCGTTTATATAGGGTCTATATCAACGGTTGCTCAATTCAGCACATATTTGTCTACGTTACACTCCAACAATCAAATTAATTCTTGTTTAAATTGACCATTCTTTATGATCATAAATTCTTCTCACTCCGTTAGAGAAAAACAATGTATCCCCCAAGATCTACCTATCCATCTTGTCTACTACTGCCCATTCTTGGAATGTATTTTGAGATAAGTTCCTACTTCCTCAGCATTCCGCACTGCCCTTGCCTAACAACTGTTTCTAACAACACACAGCCTATGGCCCACTAAGAAATTCTAAACCTTAGCAGAACTACTTCTACTAAACTCTTATTAGTCTGAAATGCAACAAGTCCCCCCTTTTGAGCATCCTTCAATCTTCCAGTTGCAAGGATGCTCAATCAGTCGTCTTCAGTCCGTCTTCTCGATTCACTGAAGGAGATGGAGGAGGCGTTGTACTCCTTGTCATTGCGTTGATCAATCTCCGGGTATGAAGTCGTTCTTTGCTGACGATCCCTGCCATACACTTGTAAGCTCTGAGCACAACAAAAGTCAAGATTAGCAGCATTATCACATATTGAATTATTGACGAAATCCAACCAGAGACCTGGAGCCCCATAGAACTAAATACTTCCCCTACCCAATTGTGTTCTGCCTGTTGTTCTAATCTCTGGGTCTTATCTTCTACTTCTAATTGAGATATGTCTTGTTCGACCTTGACTGTTACATTTGGAATATGGATACAACAGTGATCACTTTTCTGATTCAAATATCCACATACCCCATGCTCCTTTAATAGCAATAAGTCCAGTGCCATTCAGTTTTGTAAAGTCATCCTGCTAGTGGCTTGCAATTGTAAATTTAAATCTTTAAACCCCTTTTTGGTGATGGCAGTTAATCTTTCGGACTGCCCTATCAGTTTATATAGCATATCCCTATTCCGATAAGCTGCTATTGGTGAGAAGCGTGATTTTAGTGCCCATCCAAATTTTACACCTCCATCAGGTTCATGCCACTGGTCTTCATCATTTATACCTCTTTTAATTTTTGATTTTAACTTTGATTGTTTCCTCAACGGGCACAAGGTGCGAATTCCTAAAGTTACCTGAGTGACTGGTCCGTCAATGGGCATATGTGTGGTCCATTCTCCATGTCCCATTACCCATACCAAATTCCCTGGACTCCTAATGGTTTTAGACTTACAGATGATGATTCTTTTACCATCTTTATCTCCCTTAGTCTCTCCTCTTATGGTATGATTATATCCCCTACACTCGCATCCCCATTTTAACAAAACTCTCACTGGTACTAACCCAATCTGGGTCTCGGGGGTATCGCAAGTTATTACTCGAGTACAGTTCCATATTTCCTTCTGTTCCCTAACCTGTCTTTTTGTAGTATGTAGATTCATTACGCTTAAGTGAGTCTGATTCTTAGTCCCGCTCCATTGGACGCACCAATGAACTTCTCCCAAATAACTGTAGGTTTCTAAAAGGCTAGGTCCCCAAATCGCTCCCCATTCATCTTCTAAGGACTGCGTTTGAGTAATATTTTGGCAAACTTCTTCTTCTTTTTCCCTTTCAGTTCTTAATGTTATTCTGCTACGGTGATGGTTTAATACTGGAGCAGATCCTGAAATGACACATTGATATTGTTGGATCGGAGTCTCTAACCATGTGAAATATCCTGACATCCTTTGACAATATTCCCTAGTGACTTGTTCAAGTATTAAGCATCCGTGCTGCCACTCATGATATTTTGAGGAACAAGTTTGCAACTCTGTGTCACATTTATGTAGGCCTCAGGCACATCCCCAACCGGTATAATTCCCCAGGGGATTGGCTCTCCTGCTGATTGAGTTAGTGGTAGACAGGCTGTAATCTTTGTCACGTTCTGAATTACTCCAAAATCTCTTATTAATCCTACTATCAAATTTTCTTGCTTTGGTCTAGGGTAAAATGTCATAGTCCTGTTCTCTGCCTCTCTGATCCTTCTGAATTTTGCTTCCCCTCGGGAAAAAGATACAGCTGTTCTAGCATGTCCCCACCATGCATCCTGAGCTACCCAACACCAATAATTCCCTTCATCCGACACCTGGGTATCCTTTATCACCAAGGTCAACACTCCTCCCAACCGATTCCTTATTTGATATTTCTTTCCTAAATTTACATTCCCTGACTGAAACCACCATCCGAATTCTGAATAAGAAATGTTATTGTCTATTATACACGTCAGAATTGTTGATGTCCCCTGCACAGCCCAGTACCTTCCATGGGCAGGGTGTATTTTCTTTCCTAAATGACTCCTTCCTTGCACCTCTCTTCTGCCGTATGTACCATCTGTTCCACATACAACCACACAAAGGTACAAACCCTCGTCTCTTCCTAGCCTTGGCTGAGTATAATTCAGCCACCCTACACCTTTTCCATCTTCTTCCTAAAAATTGCTTCTTCCATCCGGTTTTTCCCAATTTCCTTGTTTATTGAATTTCCACCAGGTGACCGTGAACCTAGATCCGCACTCTTGCCGTATGGTAAACAAACAATTTATTCTAAGAGGGGGTCCAACCCACATGTCTATTTTTGCCCAATAGGGTATCATGGACACTTTTGGATTCTCCTGTTCCCATGATTGAACTCTCAACCTAATATGTTGAAAACTATAGCTCCCCTGTATTCGAATTAGACAAACATAGATGGCAGTATCTGCGTGGGTTACTCGAGTCAATTCTAAAGTAGTGTTACCTCTCTGGGTTTCCATATTCCACACTGTAACAGAAGTGAGGTTTTTAAATACCTGCCCTTTTTTCCAAAACACAACTATTTCGTTGGCTCCAGCTCTCTGGTTGTCAGAAAATTCACAGACCATCCTTACAGATTTCCCTTCCATAGCTCCGATCACAGGTTCTGAAACAGTGACAATGACATGCCCATCAGTAAACACAAATCTGGAAATGGTGATTGAAACAATTATTAAGAGTACTTTGCCCGAAGAATTAGCCGCGTGGGAGTTACTGCTTGAGACACCCATTGAGTCGGTGCCTTCTTGATGCGGGTGTAGTGTATCCAAGAATCGATTCCGGCACTTTGATTGCGGTGAATGTAGTCAGGATCACCTGATGCGGGCCATCCCATGTTTCTCGGAGAGGATCAGTAGACCAGTTCTTTATATATACGTGCTCCCCAGGCTGTACATCATGGACCGGGTTTTCCAGGGAAAGAGGACTGTTCCACCTCAAGGCTCCTCGTAGAGCACTGAGAATTCTGTGTAGTGAAACAACATAATTATATACTGGGTAAGGTTTCCCATACAAAATCTCATAAGGGCTTACTCCTATTCTTTCCCTAGGTTTTATTCTAATTCAGAGAAGAGCTAGGGGTAAGGCCTGTGGCCATTGTATTTTAGCTTCCTGGCAGATTTTCTTAACTTGCCCTTTTAAAGTCTGATTCATCCTCTCTACCTGCCCACTGGATTGGGGCCTCCACGGGGTATGCAAATTCCAAGTTATATCTAACATTCGGGCAACCTCCTGAACTATGTGAGCAATAAAATGAGGACCCCTATCTGATGACAATCCTAAAGGTACCCCAAATCTGGGTATTATTTCCTTTAACAAAGTCTTAACTACTTCCTTAGCCTGATTTGTTCTGCATGGGAAAGCCTCAGGCCAACCAGAAAATGTACAAACGTACACTAAGAGATACTTGTATCCCTGCGCTCTTGGTAACTCAGAAAAATCTACCTGCCAGTAATCTCCCGGTTCTGGTCCTATTTGTAACCTTCCCATTTGTATCTGCCTCCTAACAACTGGATTATTCTTCAAACATACTGGGCACATTGCATTCACCCGTTTTGCCAGACTTAACATCTGGTTGGAGACTATTTCACCTTTTAAAAACTTCACCAATGCTTCTGCACCCCAATGACTCTTATTATGTTCCGCTACTAGGATAGCCTTCATTACCCCTGAGGGAACGACCACTTGTCCAGTGTCAGTAACATACCAGCCAGTAGCACCTTTCTTGGCCTTCAGTAGTGCTGCCAGCTTCTCATCCTCGCTGGAGTATCTCGGAGGCTGGTACAAGTAAGGGGTAGCTGGATTTGTCCTAGTAGGTACTAAAGCCATCTGAGTCCATACCTGCCGTGCCGCCTCCCGCGCTGCCGCATCTGCCAACCGATTGCCTCGGAAGACTTTCCCATCTTCCTTTTGATGTCCACGGACATGCATCACTGCCACCTGCTCTGGTTTATGTATCGCATCTAATAGAGCCAAAACTTCTTCCCGATGCTTTATAGCAGTCCCTTGGGAGCTCAACAACCCCCTCTCCTTCCATAGTGCACCATGAATGTGCAGCACCCCAAAAGCATACTTGGAGTCAGTCCATATGTTCACCTTTTGTCCGGAGCTCAATATTAGTGCTCTGGTGAGCCAAATAATTTCAGCTTTCTGAGCCAACGTACCGGGTGTCAATGCACGCGCTTCTATGACCTGTAATTCTGTGACAACGAAGTATCCTGCGTACCTGATTCCGTTTTCCACATAGCTGGATCCATCCGTAAACAGCTCCCAATCTGTGGCATCCAGAGGCTCATCCTTAAGATCTTGTAGACTGGAATATACCTGTTCAATCACTTCTACACAATCATGCACAAGCTCATCCTCGTTCACCTGACTGCGAAGAAACTCAGCTGGATTAAGATGGCTAGTTGTTTGAAGTTGCACATCATCTTGCTCCCTTAGAATAGCTTGATATTGCAGCATTCGGCTAGATGACAACCAATGACCCCCCTTCTGTTCCAAAACAGCCATTACCATGTGGGGAACATAAACATCTATCTTTCTTCCCAAAGTTAATTTCCGGGCTTCTTGTATTAAGAGCACCGTAGCCGCAACAGCCCGCAAGCAAGGCAGCCAGCCGGTACTTACTGCATCTAGTTGTTTGGGAAAATACCCCACAGGTCTCTTCCAGGATCCCAGTTTCTGTGTTAGGACTCCTAAAGCCAATTTCTGCCTTTCGTACACATACAATTGAAAGTCTTTATTTAAATCTGGCAGCCCCAGGGCTGGGGCCTCTTTTAGTGCTTGTTTCAAGTCCAGAAAAGCCTTTTTCCTGATGGGAGTCCAATCCAACTGGGGTTCCTTCAGAGCCTCATACAGAGGTTTGGAAATGAGTCCAAAATTTAGAATCCACAGTCTGCACCACCCCACCATACCTAGGAAGGATCTCAATTCTTGATGAAACCTAGGGAGGGGAATCGAGCAGATAGCTTCCACTCGATTAGTTCCCAGGCGTCTCTGACCCTGAGCCAATTCACAACCTAGGTACAAGACATTTTTCCTTACCAATTGAGCTTTTTATTTGGAGACCCGGTATCCCGCCTGTGCCAACATATTCAGCAGAGCAATGGTAAGGTCAACCAATGCAAGTTCCTTTGTCCTGTGTGGCTAAAAGGATGTCATCAACATATTGCAGTATTATGTAAGAAGTAGGAGATCCCTTTACCTGGGTTGTCTTTCATTCCTCCAGCTCTTTTGCCAGCTGATTACCAAAAATAGTAGGGCTGTTTTTGAAACCTTGTGGTAAGCGGGTCCAGGTGAGTTGCTTCTTCCTTCCTGTTGTTGGGTCCTCCCATTCAAAAGCGAAATACTTTATGCTCTCTATTGCCAGTGGGATGCAGAAGAAGGCATCTTTTAAATCAATTACAGTGAACCACTCAAATCGCTCCGACACAGATGTTAGCAAGGTATACGGATTGGCAACAACCGGGTGAATGTCCTTAACTATTTCATTGATGGCCCTTAAATCCTGCACTAACCTATACTTACCATTTGGTTTCCTCACCGGAAATATTGGGGTATTATATTCCGATTCACATTCCCTTAATAGTCCTTGGGTTACAAATTGAGTGATCATTGGGGCCACCCCCCTTCGGGCCTCTAATTTAATGGGGTACTGTTTGATTCTCACCGGTTTTGCTCCTTCTTTCAGCTCTATTACAACTGGGTGTGCTGCCTTGGATTTCCCGGGGGTTCCTGTTTCCCATACCCAAGGCACCACGGCATTACTGATTTCATCAGGGATTGGATCCGGATCCACTTCTTGTATTACAAAAATTTTCCCAATCTCCTCATGTGGGATCTCCAATTTAACACGGCCTCCTTCAAATAATATTTTGGCATTCAACAAAGATAGTAGGTCCCACCCGAATAAAGGTTGGGGGCAATTTGGCATATGTAAAAATTGGTGGTCTAATTCCTTTCCTCCAAACTTTAAACTTAAGGGTTGCAAAAAGTGTCTTTCCTCTAATTGACCCATAGCCCCTATTACCTGTACCGTGGTGTCACTAAGGGGTCCTAATCGCTTATTTAAAACTGAATGTGTGGCTCCCGTGTCAACCATGAACTCCTGTTCCCTTCCAGCTACCTCTATTCTTACCCTTAAATCCCGGTCTAGTCAGCTCTGATTCTGAAAATTTCCAAGCATCATCGCCTGAGGCTGTGCTTGGGCACCATCTACTGGCATCACTGGGAATCTTCCCATTAATCCAGCATTATTCCCTATCCCATTCCACACTGGACACTCATTTTTCCAATGTCCCAATTGGCGGCAAAAAGCACATTGGTTAGGCCCTAACCCATTCCGTCTTCCATTATTTCTTCCTAGTAACCCTGAGTCTTGGAAGCCCCCCCTTCCTACCCCAAATCCTCTACCGCGACTCCTTCCGCGACTCCTGCCTCGTTGTCCTCCTCCCCGTCACGCAGTTTGTTGAATTATTGCCAATATCCCTGCCTGCTGCCGCTTAGCTGTTTCCTTTTCTCTATTATTATACACTTTCCATGCCACCTCCAGCATTTTATCAAGCCTTCGGGTGTCCATCCCCTTCCAACTTTTGTAGCTTCTTCCTAATACCATCCTGCGATTGTCCCAAGAATAATAGGGCTAATTGTAGTTGACCTGGTTCCTCATCAATTTCTAAGTTAGTATACCGCCGAGCAGTTTCCCTCAGTCTCTCTAAAAAGGCTGAGGGTGATTCATTCTTTTCTTGCCTTATCGAATATAACTTAGACCAGTTCAATGTTTTAGGCATCCCCGTCCAAATCCCCTCTATTAATAAGTCTTGATACTTTCATATAGCTCTATAGCCCTCCGCGCTATTCGGGTTCCATCCTGGATCATCGCTAGGAACCAGCTCATCCACAGTTCCTCTAGTCCTCTCCAACCTTATTTCTTCCCTGGCCCTTTCCTTGGTTGCCCGTAATACCATTTCATTTTCTGCAGAATCCATTATGGTGTCCAATAACACCTGTAAATCATTCCAATCAGTATTCTGAGTTTTAATCACCATTTTCACTACTCGTGCTACCCTTTCGGGGTCCTCCCGATAACTGCCAGCTGATTGTTTCCAAATTACCAAATCACTCAGGGAGAAAGGAACCTTTATGAGGACCCTTCCCCCTTGAGGACCCATGGCCTCTCTCAAAGGTGCTATCATATGAGGCCCTTCATTATTCCGCCTCCCATACCGAGTCCTTGCTGCAATAGGGGTTCTTTGTTCAACGGGGGAACGGGTGTGAGAATTAGAGTTGGTAGGGGCCTGCATCTCAACATGACTCCCCGGAGAATCATCAAAATGGGTAGTTTCCCTCTCATCCTCATCTTCATCAGAGTCGGTCCCTAACTCCTCTTGCTCCTGCTCCGATCTTTCCCTAGGGAGTGACGGCGCCGAGGGAACGGGACGAGAGGGAGGAGCAACTAATAAGGACAAATCCTCCTCCCGTCCAGGGATTTTTACAGCACATTTTACACATACCTCCCTTGCCTTACATCCAGAACACTCATCCTGATTATCTTCAACCCTTAATACCATAATACCACACTCTTTCTGCCATTCAGTTTTCTGTCCCAAATAATAAAACAAATCCAAATATGGTATCTCATCCCATTTCTCATTTTCTCTCAGATATTGCATTAAGGGGGTTATCACCAAGGTATCTGTCTAGGTTCGACAAGACAGGAATCTGCGAAGGAGGGCTAAAGCCTCCTGTGCAATGGAGAAGGTAAACCCCCTCCCTCCAAATTACTAGGAGTTTTAAATCAAAAGGCTCTCAGGCAAAGATATGGGAATGGGAGTAACAATTCTTTACTAGGAGAAAACTAGACAACAATTTAAAAAAGCAAATGCAATCGGTACAAACAAAACCAGTGAAAAAGTCCAGAACCTGAGGATTCGGGGTGCCAGTAGCAGTCCTGCTGGGCGATTGCTCCCCTTGCAGTGGTTGATGAATTGCAGCTGCAGTGGTGATCTTTAGAAGGGTATAGTTTTCCTCTGAAGATCTGGTGGCAGTGGGGCCGGTCTTCCTCTGCGCCGGGGTTGCCTCCGAGCTCCGCCGCCGTCGCCTCAGCGCGCTCCGGCTGCTTCGCTGCGAGTGCCGCCAAAGAAGAGCTGCTTCTCTGGCAATCCCGCAAAGTAAAGAGCTGCTCTGTCCCCAAAAAGGTACCCCCTTATATCCAATAAAAGAGTGCTTGGCTTCCCCCTCTGGGTGGAACATCTCACAATAGGATGGTGTTACGTTACCAGCCCTGCATTGAATCAGTCAATGGCCCACTAACAAACCATTACCTCTTAGGAGCAAAACCGGTTCTTGGAAAAGATAACAAAACCTGCCCAACAGGTTTGCCTTCAACAGATGGCAAATAGAATACAAGCTTATCTTACAACCCAGGACATTATCCACCCCTTATTCTATTTCCATCTGCACACCATGAAATCTTACACCCAGTTCTCACTTAAGACCAAGTTTCCCTGTGGTACACAGCGGGTCTCCCCATCTTTCTGCATTACCCACCAAGTGTAACCAGGTCCTTGAGCAAAGACAATCCCACGAATGGGTTGGTCTTTGCCTGAGGTAGGATTAATCCAAACAGTTTTCCCTAAAATACCTTTCATATGTACTACAGGGACCTTATCTCCATCTACTGCGTGTAAGGGTTCTGACTGGGCAGGGCCAGCTCGATTGACAGACCCTCGGGTGTTGACCATCCAGGTTGCTTTTGCCAGGTTAATTTCCCAGTTTCTAAATGTTCCCCCACCAAGTGCCTTTAGGGTAGTCTTAAGGAGTCCGTTGCACCGTTCAACTTTGCCAGCAGCTGGAGCATGATAGGGAATATGATATATCCATTCGATACCATGTTCTCTGGCCCAAGTGTTGATAAGGCTGTTCTTGAAATGGGTGCTGTTGTCAGACTCAATTCTCTCAGGGGTGCCGTGTCTCCACAGGACTTGCTTTTCCAAGCCTAAGATGGTGTTCCGGGCAGTGGCATGAGGTACAGGGAAAGTCTCCAGCCATCCAGTGGTGGCTTCCACCATGGTCAGCACGTAGCGCTTGCCTTGGCGTGTCTGGGGCAGAGTGATATAGTCAATCTGCCAGGCCTCCCCATACTTGTACTTGGACCACTGCCCACCATACCATAGGGGCTTCACTCTCTTGGCCTGTTTGATGGCAGCACACGTCTCACAGTCATGGATAACCTGGGAAACACTGTCCATGGTTAGATCCACCCCTCGGTCTCGTGCCCACTTGTAGGTGGCATCTCTGCCCTGATGACCTGAGGCATCATGAGCCCATCGAGCCAGGAACAACTCCCCCTTATGGTGCCAATCTAAGTCTAACTTTGACACCTCTATTTTTGCTGCCTGATCTACCTGCTCGTTGTTTCGGTGCTCCTCATTAGCCCGACTTTTGGGGACATGGGCATCTACATGACAGACTTTCACCGTCAGCTTTTCCACCCGAGAGGCAATGTCTTTCCATATATCAGCAGCCCAGATTGGCTTTCCTCTACGTTGCCAGTTGGCCTTCCTCCACCTTCCCAGCCAGCCCCACAGAGCATTGGCTACCATCCATGAATCAGTATAAAGGTAGAGCTTTGGCCACTTCTCCCTTTCAGCAATGTCCAGAGCCAGATGAACAGCCTTGAGTTCAGCGAGTTGGCTTGATCCATCTTCTCCTTCGGTAGCTTGTGCAACTTGGCGTGTGGGGCTCCATACGGCTGCTTTCCACTTCCGGTTCATCCCTACGATGCGACAGGAACCGTCAGTGAAAAGAGCGTAGCAGGTCTCCTCTGCTGGTAGTTGGTTGTATGGTGGAGCTTCTTCAGCCCTTGCCACTTGTACCTGCTCCTCATCATCAGTGAGACCAAAGTTTTCACCTTCTGGCCAGTTCGTAATTATCTCCAAAATCCCAGGGCGATTCAGGTTTCCAATACGGGCACGTTGAGTGATGAGGGCAATCCATTTTCTCCATGTGGCGTCAGTGGCATGGTGGGTAGTAGGAACCTTTCCTTTAAACATCCACCCCAGCACCGGTAGTCGGGGTGCCAGGAGGAGTTGTGTTTCTGTGCCAATTACCTCCGAGGCGGCTTGAACTCCTTCAAAGGCAGCCAAGATTTCCTTCTCTGTGGGAGTGTAGTTGGCTTCAGACCCTCTGTAACTTCGGCTCCAGAATCCCAGTGGTCGGCCTCGAGTCTCCCCAGGCACTTTCTGCCAAAGGCTCCAGGACAACCCATGGTTCCCGGCTGCAGAGTAGAGCACATTCTTGACCTCTGGTCCCGTTCTGACTGGGACAAGGGCTACAGCATGAGCGATCTCCTGCTTGATCTGGGTGAAGGCTTGTTGCTGCTCAGGGCCCCAGTGGAAATCATTCTTCTTTCGGGTAACCAGATAAAGAGGGCTCACAATCTGGCTATACTCAGGAATGTGCATTCTCCAGAAACCTATGGCACCCAGGAAAGCTTGTGTTTCCTTTTTGCTGGTTGGTGGGGACATAGCTGTGATCTTGTTGATGACCTCAGTGGGAATCTGGCGCCGTCCATCCTGCCATTTCACTCCCAGGAACTGGATCTCTCGGGCAGGTCCCTTGACTTTGCTCTTCTTGATGGCAAAGCCAGCTTCTAGTAGTATCTGGATGATCCTCTCACCTTTCTCAAACACTTCTGCCGCTGTGCTCCCCCACACAATGATGTCATCAATGTATTGCAGGTGTTCTGGAGCCTCACCCTTTTCTAGTGCACCCTGGATCAGTCCATGGCAGATGGTGGGGCTGTGTTTCCACCCCTGGGGCAGTCGGTTCCAGGTGTACTGCACGCCCCTCCAGGTGAAAGCAAACTGAGGCCTGCATTCTGCTGCCAGAGGAATGGAAAAAACACATTAGCAATATCAATGGTGGCATACCATTTTGCTGCCTTGGACTCCAGCTCATACTGGAGTTCCAGCATATCCGGTACAGCAGCGCTCAGCGGTGGAGTCACTTCATTTAAGCCACGATAGTCCACAGTCAATCTCCATTCTTTGTCAGATTTGTGCACAGGCCAGATGGGGCTGTTGAAGGGTGAGTGGGTTTTGCTGACCACCCCTTGGCTCTCCAGCTCCCGAATCATTTTGTGGATGGGGATCACGGCATCTCGATCCGTCCGATACTGCCGGCGGTGCACTGTCGAGGTCGCAATTGGCACGCGTTGTTCTTCCACCCTTAGGAGTCCTACTGCAGAGGGGTTTTCTGACAGTCCAGGCAAGGCGTTCAATTGCCTAATGTCTTCTGCCTCTACAGCGGCTATTCCAAAATCCCACCTGAGTCCTTTTGGGTCTTTGTAATAGCCGTTCCGGAGGAAGTCTATGCCTAGGATACACGGAGCATCTGGGCCAGTCACTATAGGATGTTTCTTCCACTCCTTCCCAGTCAGGCTCACCTCGGCTTCCACCAGAGTCAATTGTTGTGATCCCCCTGTCACACCACCAATGGAGACAGGCTCTGCCCCCACATGTCCCGATGGTATCAGAGTACACTGTGCACCAGTATCAACTAAAGCATCATATTTTTGTGGCTCTGATGTGCCAGGCCATCGTATCCACACTGTCCAGAAGATCCGGTTTTCCCGTGCCTCTCCCTGGCTAGAGACAGGGCCCCTCTAACACTGGTTATCATTCCTTTCCTGGGCATACATACTAGAGGTCCCTTCAAGGGGGTCTGACAGATCGTACCCACAAGCTTGGTCACGGGAGGTTGAGGCTACCTTCACTTTGGTGGAACTCCCCCGGTTAGAGTTTCCCTCCTTAAGTTGACGGACCCGTGCTGCCAGGACAGAAGTGGGTTTCCCATCCCACCTCCCCATGTCTTCCCCATGGTCACGCAGGAAGAACCACAGATTAGCCCTTGGGGTGTACCCTCTCTCTCTAGCTGGGGATTGTTGGGCGCTGATTCTGGGGCCTGTGACTCTCACGGGTGCTGTATTAACCTTCCTTATCTCCTCCCTCATCTCCTCTTTAAACTCCTTAATCACGGCTGAGATATGAGCCTGCATTGGGCCATTAATCATACTCTCATAATTCCTAAGTTTGTTGGCAACAGAACCTATTGTCTCCCGGTGGGCGTCAGCATTGATTGTTGCAATGAAGGTGGTGTATTGAGATGGCCCAAGATTTGCCAGACTCCACAGCATTTGTCCCGTACACCTGACCTTGTCAGGGTCATTATTGTGTCGTCCATCCCTCCCAAAGAGTACCTCCAATACTGCCACTTCCCTCAGCTCTTGGATCCCTTCCTCGAGGGTCTTCCAGCGCATTCTATGATGGTGCTCTTGCATTCTCTCCCTGTGGACAAACCTCTCCCTGACACTCATTAAGAGCCGCTCCCAGAGAGAAAGGGACCCTGGTTCCCTACAAAAACCTGATTTATACCCGAGTCCTGGGTCAAGGGTCCCAAGTTCCTTGCCTCACCACCGTCCATCTGCACGCCTGTACCCATAAAATCCCAAACCCGGAGTAGCCAGGTAGCATAAGCCTCACGCCCTCGTCGCACAATGTCTTTATGCAGATTACGAAGACTTTCGTACGTCAGGGACTCGGTGATGATAGCAATCTCTGGGTCCCCTGTGGGTTGTGAGGTTCCTCCATTCCTGTCCCTATCTGCAGGGTGCTCTGCTTTCACCTTAGACTTCCTTGTTTCTACCGGGGCAACTGCTGCTGACCGTGACTGCCTTTGTGGTTCAGCTGGAACCTGGACAGTTGTAACATCTGTGGGTTCCACAGCTGTACTATTAGACTGTCCCTCCTCAAGGCAAAGGGCCTGTTTCTCACCAGCTGGGGAAATGCACTCCTTCAGCATCTCTCGTATCTCCTTAACCAGAACCCTCACCCAATCTGGGCGGTTCATTTCTGAGGTGGGCTGTGGGGCAGGGTCAGGCTCTGGAGCAGCAGCATCTCAAGTCTGTGGTGTAGGTGTGAGGGTAGTTATCCAGGTTAATCTTCCCTTATCTCTGAATGCTAAATATAACAGGACTATCAGCAACACCACCCATTGTATGGTATCATTAGCACTTAGAAAGGATCTTAACCCTTTGAGAACTGGTGGAGCAGACCCAAAAAGATGGTTAAAAGGTTAGGAGAAAGTTTGCCCAGGCGCTATTTCGTCGCAGTAGCTACCGTTATTAAAGTAACCCCAAAAACATACAGTTAATGTGTGATAGCTATGAATCCATGTACCTGCCTTCCAGAGGAAATTAAAGATCCATGAATTCCTCACCCAATTAACCCAGAAGCCAAACTTGATAACAGACACGGTAGCCTTAGTTATAGGACCCATTTTTAGATAAGGGTCTGCAAATGGGAAAAGTATAGCTACGATCACATGCCACCCAAACCAAGGTAAACTAGACCACATGGTGATGCTGAAGATGTTTCTACACGCAACAAAAAACCAAATTACTTAAGAACTGTTAATCGTTTTTCCCTCTCAATGCCCTCGAGCCCCACATTGGGCACCAAAATATGTCTAGGTTTGACAAGACAGGAATCTGCGAAGGAGGGCTAAAGCCTCCTGTGCAATGGAGAAGGTAAACCCCCTCCCTCCGAATTACTAGGAGTTTTAAATCAAAAGGCTCTCAGGCAAAGATATGGGAATGGGAGTAACAATTCTTTACTAGGAGAAAACTAGACAACAATTTAAAAAGGCAAATGCAATCGGTACAAACAAAACCAGTGAAAAAGTCCAGAACCTGAGGATTCGGGGTGCCAGTAGCAGTCCTGCTGGGCGATTGCTCCCCTTGCAGTGGTTGATGAATTGCAGCTGCAGTGGTGATCTTTAGAAGGGTATAGTTTTCCTCTGAAGATCTGGTGGCAGTGGGGCCGGTCTTCCTCTGCGCCGGGGTTGCCTCCGAGCTCCGCCGCCGTCGCCTCAGCGCGCTCCGGCTGCTTCGCTGCGAGTGCCGCCGAAGAGAGCTGCTTCTCTGGCAATCCCGCAAAGTAAAGAGCTGCTCTGTCCCCAAAAAGGTACCCCCTTATATCCAATAAAAGAGTGCTTGGCTTCCCCCTCTGGGTGGAACATCTCACAATAGGATGGTGTTACGTTACCAGCCCTGCATTGAATCAGTCAATGGCCCACTAACAAACCATTACCTCTTAGGAGCAAAACCGGTTCTTGGAAAAGATAACAAAACCTGCCCAACAGGTTTGCCTTCAACAGATGGCAAATAGAATACAAGCTTATCTTACAACCCAGGACAGATAAGCACAGCTACCCAACATAAAGTTGACAAGGAATGAGTTAATGGATCCGGCTACTGTTAACTATGAACAAAGCTTATTTATCTACTTCTGCTAACACAGCAACATCTAATTTAACTATCATCTTAAGTTTCCTAAAATTCTTAATTCTTCAAAATTAATGTCTCACAGAGGATCAGAAAGGGACCATCACGCCATGATCCATGTGATCAAGTGAAGCCAAATTTCTTGTACAGAAATCTATATTTTTAATATCTTCTAATGTCCATGTCCCTCTAGGTAGACACATGATTTACCAATCCTAACTGTCCACACATCAAAGACTAAATCCTAATTGGATCACCTGGTTCTACACATGTATTGCTGTGGTCATCTGGCCCACCCTTAGTTCTCTTTTTTCCCCACTTTCTCAAACTTTGCTGACAACTTGCTGATTCTTGCTGACTCTTCTGTCTTCAAGTATTCACTGTACTTAGTCCTTGAACTGACTACTTTGTTACCAGAAGCCTGGATTGTGCATCTGCTGAATGTGTCCATTGTCCTGCAAAAATTCCTCAACATCCCCCGATTTGGCAGAAAGTGAAATGGCTTCTCTGGTGAACTTAGAGCTTGATAGATTGCACTTATTAGTTAAGAACTTTGAATGTGTTCATTTTTCCACAAGCTAAGAGGGTTTGAGCAGGCTGCCTGAGCTGTATCAACAGCTTGCACCATGGCCAAGTGTGGGAGTGAAGACCTGCCTTCCGAGGAACTGGGAAATGTTTGTGCTTGACAATGAGAAGAGAAACGGTGAGCGTGAGACTGAGAGCACAACACAAACATCACCTCCTGAGCCGGAGAAGGACACCTTACCAGAGACATCCCCAGCTTAGGCAGAGAACTGCAGGCAACAGACACTGGCAGACATGGTTACCATGACTGTTCCTGACCAAAATCCACCTTATCCTTCGTGTGGTTCCTGGGTGAACTGTGTGTTGGGCTTGATTGAACATCGGAGGGTAGCCCACAGGAAAAGGAGGGTTTGTTTTCGGTGTGCTAAGTGTGAGTAAGAGATGAGTAATTATCACAGCATTGCTTGTCACCTTCCTAAATGCAAGGAAACAGCAGAAATGGCTTCAGCCAGGGAGTGGATCTGTGAGGTATGTGGCAGGGACTTAAAGACAAAAATTAGTCTGAGACAACCCAAATGATTGGCACACTCATGGGTTATAAATCAGGAAAGGGTCGCTGCTTCCCACCCAAAACAGACTTCCAAGCCCACAAAAGATGCTGGACTAAAGTGGAGGAAGAACTACTGATAAAATTGGAGGCCCACTTTGAGGGGAACAAAACCATCAATAAACTCATTGCAGAACACACATCACAACCAAAATGGCTAAAGAAATCAGCACCATAAGGATATTTTTGGTCAAGAAACCAGCTGAGGATGTAGATAAGGAACCTGGAATGAGTCATGGAACCAGAAGAGCCACTGTGTGCCTGAGAAGGGACTTGGACATTGATCTTGAGAGGAGTCAGATGCCTGGGAGATCAGCAGCTGGGAGGAAAACAGATCCCAAGAGGAGTCACCACCCTGATAAGGACAACAGCTGGGAAACACTAAGGGACAGAGGGAGGGGCAGCTGCAGGCCCATTATCTCAGAACCCTCAGTGAAATGTTATCAGCTGGGACAATTAACACCTGCCCAAGGGCCTTCAAGCACTTACCAGGAGATGCAATCAACAATGAGCACAAGACTGCTTCTGATCAGTCTTGAATCAGTAAGCCAGATAAGAACAGTAAGCAAGCAAAGAGCAAAATGGGGAACCAGGAAAAGGGACCATGAAGACTTTTTCAAAAGTGGATGAAAAGAAGAGTATTTAAGAAAAGTAATTATGTGCGCTTCCAGGACCTGCTCCTTCTAGATAGGGCCAAACTTGCTAAAATTATCCTGAATGACATAGTGTTTGTCCTCTGAAATCCCACCCAGCCAACTTTCTAAAGCCCAACAGGAACACCTGGAACATTTGATAGCCTTGGAAATTTCCAAATTAATGGGAAAGCTGACAATAGTGCTTTCAGAGATTTAGTAATGGCAAAAGAAATGGAGAAAAATGTGCAGGAGATGAGTAAAAACTCAGCTCCCAGTCCAGACGGGATTACTTCAAGAGACATCAGGAAGAGGGATTGTCATATGTTGACAAGGAAGTGAGTTTTCCTGGGAAGTTATAGCCAAACCAATTGTTGCTGTCATGCTGGCATGGTAGCGTGGAGGAAGGTTTTAGAAAGGCCTTGGGAATGGTAAACTGAGGAAAAGGATACATTCATGTATGCCCCATTGTATTAGAAAGGCCTTGGGAATGGTAAACTGAGGTAAAAGATACATTTATGTTTGCTCCACTGTTTCGGGAAAGTCCCGCTTCAGCATTCCTCTGTAGACCCCCTTCTCCCCACCCCTGAGCAGTTCCCATTGGACCTGGCCCCTGGGGTGGTTCTGATGTGCCTTAGCTGAACACTGTCTCTATTGTTTAAGACCTTATCTCTTAATTTTGCTGTATAAAACTGTATCTGGGCAATAGCCCAGGGCCTTTGGTCCCTGCAACGCTTCAGGCAATACAATCTCTCTGGACAAGCATACCATTGGTCTCCCTTGGTCTCTTTATCTCGAATCCTAGCGGCGACTGAGGCAGCTCGGACCGTGCTAACCCAGACGCTGCCTGGTAAGCCCAGGGCAGCGGGACCGTGGAAAACCCCGGCCCCGGAGGGGACAGCAAGCCGGAGGGTCCCGGGGGGCCGGGGAGGGATGGGGGACAGCGGCGAGTAGCCCCCGAGAGCAAAGTGGCGGTCGAAAGAGAAGCAACACCTGGGCAGCAAAAGAAAGATCCTGGGAGTCTGTCTATTACAACACATCCTATATTTCTATGCTAAAGAAAAACAAAAAAATGGAAAGAGCAATCTTGAAGAAACGAAACATTCCTGCTGGCTCAGGTGGCCCCAGCAGACAGAGCCTCTGGGATCAGCTCTCTGCAGAGCTGCAGCAGCGCAGCCAGCCGAGCCCCGACAGACGAGGCCGTCTCCTCCATGCCCTGCAGAGCCGATCATGCAGGCTGTGGAAGCGGGAATATCGAGCTCTCTCTATTCCCTGGAGGACAGACAATGTTTGAACTGCCAGGCTCGCAACGGCGACACTGATGTCATTGGCCGTGTCTTCTAGGGCTGAAAGAGAGAGGAACAGAGCCATGGTCAGTTCCCGCATCTGAGGGGACCCAAGGAGATCCCTGTGCCAGGGCCATCCCAGCCGGCTCTGGCCATGGCCAGCAGGGAGCAGGGACCAGCTGGATCAGCCCAAAGCTGCTGGCCACGAATCCCCCAGGTGCCCTGAAAGCTCTGTGTGCTCTGTCCACGCCGCCCCTGGTCTGCACAGGGAGCAGAGCCCTCCACAGCCGGGGCAGGGCTCGCAGCTCCACCGCCAGCCCTCGCTGGCAGCCCGCTGCCCTCACTCACCCTCACAGATGAGATGGAGCTCTTCCTTCCTCCCCCTCAGGTACCGCCCGGCCGTCCCTGGGAACACAGAGCCTGTCAGGCCCAGCGGCACAGCTCCCTGCCAGCGGCGCCGCCAGCCCTGTGCCCACACGCCCTCCTGGCCCGGCTCGTGGCTCACCCATGAACCTGACGGCCGCCTCTCGCAGGGGCTCCTGTGGGCTCTGCAGGTAGGGCAGGGCCCGGCGCAGGTGCTCGGCCACGCTGCTGCTGTCCTCTGCCAGCTGGAGAGAGCGACAGGAGGGAAGGGTTGGCCCCGCAGCCCCCCGGGCCGGGGCTCCATGGGCACCCGGCTCGGGCCGCAGGAGCCTGGAGCACAGCCCGCGCGGCCTCGGGCTGCAGCAGTGGGCAGGGGCACAGCTGCCAGCCCGCACACCGAGCACCGCGCTCAGGCGGCTTCTCCAGGCTGGGGCTGCGGCTTCCCGGCCCTCCTTACCAGGATCTCAATGAACCTCCACAGTTTCTCCTTCTTTACAGGTTTTTCAAGATCTCTCCTGTTCACGAATTTGGCCACACAAAGCAGGGTTTCCCGAGAAGCCTGGAGAGCAGTAGAGACACGGAAATGGCCCCGCAGCCCAGGATCAGCATCCCAGTGCCAGGGCCAGGAGGAGGATGCAGCCTGCCAGGCGCCAGGGCAGGAGGCAGCCAAGCCCCCTCCCAGGTCGACAGCAGCAGCCCGTGAGTCCTCACCTCTGCCACACTCTGATTCTCATCATGGCAGTGGAAGAAGAGTGGCAGCAGGCTGTGACACACTTGTGTCATCAGGAGCTTTTTTTCTTCTTCTACTACAGCAGACAGTAACGTTCGAAAGACAAACATGGAGATCCACTGCACATGCCTGTCATCCTGTGTAACAGGAAGGAAACAAGACCTTGGCATCAGCTGATTCTGGCCCACCTTGGCGCAGGCCTGCATCTCCACAGGGCACCAAGTGTCTGGGCAGCAGCCAGTGGCCGTGGCTGAGGGCACAGAGCCTTACGTGTTCAAAGAGTGGCAGGAGCACCTTAGCCAGCTGCAGGGCGATGGGGCTGGGTATTGGGGTGTCATTATCCAAGAACAAATCACTAAGTAGAACAATGCTCATCCTGACCACATCACTATCATTTTCCTGCAGGAGCTCCCCAAGGCTTTCGGTCAGGCTCCGCATTCTTTTGGCCTGTGCGGAACAAAAGTGTGTGAAAGGCCACCCTGCTGCCACAGGGCCTAGAGGCCAAAGGCCTGTCCCGCAGCACTCGGGCAGCTGAAGTGGGAGGCAGGAGAGCTGGGAGCAGCTGACCCAGTGCCTGAAGACCAGCAACTGCGTTCCCCAGCACCATGCTGCCTGCACGGCTTCAGCTGCTGCCCCCTCCTTACCACCAAGGGATTATCCTTGAGCAAGAGGAGGGCCCTCAGAACCTGGCGGCGCATCTCCGTGTGCTCACTCAGCAAGTGCCTCGACAAGAGATCCATGATGCTGTCACTGCATGCACTCAAGTCCAGGCAATGCAGGACCTGAAAGGCACAGGGCAGTGACAGGGGACCCGGCCGGCAGGAGCCCAGAACCGCACAGGGCGGGGACCAGGCAGCAGCGCAGGGCGTGGGCACCATCCCAGGCAGCTGCGGCTACGAGAGGGCAGAGAGCTGGGAGGCAGCGCCGGCCTTCAGACTCACCTCCACAAGGAATGCCAGGGCAGGGAAGTTCCAGTATGGCATCTCTTTGCGGAGCAACTGAAGGAGATAGTCTAAGATGCTTTTACACTCATCGATGGATTCTTTGCCCATCTCCCTGGAAGGCAGAAAATGGCACTAAGATGTGGCAGCAGCTCTCTGGCCTCAGAGAGAAACAAACAACTTTCCCAGGCATCGCCTGAGAAAGTCTGAGACAATCAGAGGAAAGAATGAAGAAACATTCTTATCTTAACATGCTGCACCTGGTATTGTGAACATCCGAATATGTTACGGAGATTTGTCTACCAAAATGTGCTTTCTTAAGTAACTAATGGTATAGTGTTTAGACTAGAAAACCCATTAAATCAACCTATATCATAACTATCTATAAGAACAATGGGTTTCTTAATAATAATTATTATTGATCGGACCTCTGAAATACATGGAGTCAGTGATAATTACTGGCCGGGGGCCCGCTCCTACGACACTAAGACCCTGAGCCGGGGGGGGAAGCCCCTCCCAGGACAGACTGATGCAGTTCTTGTCTTTACCCCCCACCCTGCAGGGGGACCTGGGCCCTTTGAGATGTGGCTGCTGCTGGGCACCCTCCTCTCCCAGCCTTTCCCAGTCTGCTTGGCTGTCCCTCGTCCCTCTGGCCCATGGCCATGGGGACTGAGTGGGATATCCCAGCCACAGAGCACAAATGCCGGGAGCAATGGGGAGAAGGGGGTCTCACCTGGCCAGCAGACCCACGGCATAAATGTGGGTGTCAGCACAGAGCAGCGTGTCCCAGCCACGCTTGCGCTCCATTGACAACACCACATCCTCATAGTCCATTTGGCACAGCAGGGACTTCAGGGTCCTCACTGCAAACCTGAGTGCAGAGCAAAGCCCGGGTCACACTGGGAGCACTGGCTCCTGCCCTGGCCATGTGTCAGGGACAGAAGGATTGGGATAGAGCACCTGTTGGGGCTGCTGGCAAGGCCGTGTTCTTCCTGGCATCCCTTCCAGAAGGTATCCACCTCCTCTGGCATCTCTTTGGTGCTGAAGAACACTTGGAAGAGCAGATGCACAAATAACTGCGGGAAATGCTCATCCACTATATCTGGGACACAGCGCTCCTGGAGGATCTTCCATATCACCACAGTTGCCTGCAAAGGACAAAGCCCCCCGAGGCAGCGTTCAGTGCCAAGGTGTCCGTGGGACAGGGCCCGAGCGTGGCAGGGAGAGGCCCAGAGAGACACAGGGGGAGCAGCGGGCCTGGTGGCCCTGCAGCTGTCCCTAGGCCAGCTTTCAGGCCCTGAGGCAGGGAGATGCAGTGGGGGAAGGAGGATGGAGAGCTGCTGGACAGGTGGCCTTGGGGCCAGCAAAGTCCACTGGCAGAAACTCACAGCCAGGGCAAAGACACTCGTTTTGTCCCCATCGCAGGTGCTCGTGCTGTGCTCTGGCCAGCTCCCCAGCACATCCAGGAGTATCTGCTGTGCCAGCTCTGCAGTCCAGGGTGTGCACATGATGGTCTTCCACATGGCCATGGCAGCTCTGCAGGGTTAGAGCTCTGTCTCAGGGCATCTCAGACACAGCACCGTGGTCTGGGCATCTCTAGAGGCCCGGGTTGACTGCCGGCTCTGCCTTTGCCCACTGCCCCTCTCCAGCAGCAGCCAGGCAGCCCAGCCCTGTGGGGACAGGCCCCTGTGGGACAACGAGGGAGCATGGCAGCAGGCTTGGGGCTGACATGCCAGGGCCTGGAAAGGGAGCAGCCAAAGGGCCCTAGGACTCTCTGTTGGTCAGAAACCTGGCCCAGGCTGTACAGGGCGATGGGTTAGGGTGAGCCCTGAGCCCTCTGGGCAGATGGGCCCCATACCTGTCACAGGATGGGGCCACACGCAGGAGTGTCATTACTGCCTCATTTGGCTGCGCTTCTGTGAGATACAGCAGGGCGTTGTCCAGCCTGTGCTCAGCAGAATCATTGGCCATGAGCCACTGGTGGATGTATCTCACCATGCCGGGCACCTGGAGAAGGCACAGGGAGACTTGGAAAGCTGCCAGAGGGATCAGCGTTCCCAGGGTCCCCAGAGAAGTGCTTCCCCTCCCGCCGCACTGAGATGGCCTCAAAGGCTCACAGGGGCCAGCACTAGTGGCTTGGAAAGCCATGTGACTCATGGGGCAATTGAAGCCTGGCCACATCTGCTTACTTGCTCTGCTCTGGGAACACCACTCTGCACAAGCAAATCCAGCAGGGCGGCACTGGTCTCATGTCCGAGGAGCTCTGAGTATGCTCTGAGCCCAGGGCTCATGACACTGGTCTCTTCCTGCCGAATTCTCTTGATGAATTTGCAAACAAGCTGTAGGAGAAGAGCAAGAAGCCATGGAGTGCTGCAGGTGTGCTGCTGGGCTGAGCAGTGACAGCAGGCCCAGCCCAGGTGGGGATGGCTGCAGGTACCTGTGCTGTTCTGTGGAAGCGGCCATGGGCGGGTTCCTGCTCTTGTGTCTGGTCCAGGGCTGCATCTGGGAAAGAGTGAGCGCAGCCAGGGCTGAGGGTCTGCGGGAGAGGCCGGAGAACACAGCGCAGCCCTGCGCTCCCCAGGCATGGACAGCCCCAGGATGCCCCAGGTGGATGGAGCACGGCCACTGTGGGGTGTCCGCCCGGGCCCCTTTTTGGTCCTGTCCATGGGCACGTCCCCAGGGGATGGGACAGGACGGGATGGGATGTGACAGCGTGTGATGGGATGGGGTGGGATGGAGCCAAGCTGGCTGAAGGCACCAGCCCTGTGGCCTGGCTCGGCCACTTACCCTCCTGTGCTGGATGGAACGGCACCACCTCTTCAGTCTCCAGTGCTGGAGCAGCTGCAGGGCCGCATTCTTCCTCCTCCATCCAGCTCAGCTTGGGCACTCTCAGGGCTCCCTGCCCCATGTCACTGCCCGGATTTTTGGCTACCCTCAAGAGGGATGCCTCGGAAAACTCTGGGTCACCAAGTCCCACCGTGTGTCCTCAAAGGCACCTGCAGAATTGAAGCCTCGGAAGGCCACAGGTCACCAAGTCCTGTGCTCTGGCCTCGAGGTCAGCTGCAGGAACAATGCTTCAGAAACGCTCCAGGTAGGGCAGGAACGAGCGTGCTGTGCAGGGGCTCCTCACAGCACCGCTCTGTCCCGTCCTGTCCCGTCGCCTGCTCTGAGCACTGTGGCGTGCTCTTGCCACTTACAGCTCCTATGTCAGCACGTGTCACAAAGGGCCCTTGGAGACCTGGATCCGTTCCATGCTGCACCCTGTCACCAAGGGCCCTTGGACACCCGGCTCCATTCCATGCTGTATGTGTCACAAAGGGCCTTGCACACACTGCCACCTGCCCTGGGGCCACCCCGTGCTCACCCAAAGTGGCCCAGGTTGGAAGGAATCCCTGGCCCCAAGTGTCTGAGACAGCCCGACGGGATATTTAGGAATGACTCAGACCATCAGCCAACACTGCCCTGCTCTGCGGGCTCAGGGCAGCAGAAGGAGCCCCCACGGGCTCTGCAGGAGCTGGCAGAGGCTGCCCAGCAGGGAGGCCATGGGGCACAGAGCCCCAAGGCTGCCCAGGGCCCCACGGCACAGGGGCCGTTCCCAGCCCCAATGCTCCTGTCCTGGCCTGGGCTGCACAGGGGCTGTGGCACCATGGCTGGGCCAGCACAGGGCCACAAAGGGGCCCCGCAGCCGCTGCCGGGGCTGGCAGCAAGTCCGGGCACAGACAAGGAATTGCTGAGCATGGCCTGCGCTGGCCAGGGCTGACTGTGCCAAAGGCAGAGCTCAGCTGCTCTTGATGCCTGCAGGAAAAGTCAAGAGGCCAAAGAGCCTCCATGGCTGTGCTGGGGACAGAGGCTGGAGGAGGGAAATGCAGGGAAGCTGTGGCATGGGGAGGACATGCAATTCCAGCAGACACCTCAGCCTGCAAGGTGCTCTGCTCTACCTCAGCTCCTCTCTTAGATATGCCAATCCCAGCTCAGCACCTCAGGGTACTGGGGCCCAACAAGTAGAACATGCCTGTTCATGGAAAGGGGAGCAGGTTTCAATATCTCTCTGTTCCATAACATACAAGCAAATCTTTATTATCTGGCTCACTGGAGAACTTTGAAGAAATGGTAATGTTTTCCCACCCAGAACAGCAATTTCCTGGCTCTACTGCTTTCTTCTACTGATGGCAGGAGAAGAAATACTCATCTTCCCCTCTACCTCTGCCACCAACATTCAGTATAATATTTCATGACGCGCTTCCTTTGGGTGTTTCCAGGACTCCTGGTTAAATGGCCCTATCTAAGGACATCTCTTCATTTAGAGCAGCTGCATGTATGTCCTTCCCATTGCTCCCAGATTTCCTCCTGCAGCTGTTCTCTGGTCATTCCAATGCATCTCCTTTAAATGGCTTCATGCTTTGAGCTTTTGGGAGTTTCCCAATTTTTCAGAAGTTTAAATAACTCCTTACTCAGCATCTTATTGTAAGTTTTACCTATCACCTCTTCTTATGCCTTTGTCTAAAATCCTGCCTTTATGGCAATGCCTTGTAGATGGTGGACATGTCAGATGCTGCTGGGATGTCACAAGGAGCAGAGGGAAGGGTTTTGCTTGATTCAATTTATCATATTCACATTTTTTGATGTTGGCCATGAAGAGAAAGTTTTCAGTACCCTCCTACCCCTGCCTCTGTGCGAACTGGCCAAGGAGAGACCGGGCGGGGGCGGCAAAAGTCTGCAGGCGGTGCCAGGGAGTCTGATGGGGCAGGGCGGGGCGCTCCCAACCATGGCTGGGCGGGGGCCGCGACAAACAGGGGCAGGGGCAGGGGCAGGGGCGGGGGCAGGGGCAGGGGCAGGGCAGGGGCAGGGGCAGGGGCAGGGGCAGGGCAGGGGCAGGGGCAGGGGCAGGGGCAGGGGCAGGGGCAGGGGCAGGGGCGGGGAGAGAGGGGATGCGAGAGTGTGCGGCCGTGCGAGCGGGAGCGGCGGGGGCGGTGGGGAGCGGTGGTGTCTGAGGAGCCGGGCGTGTGTCCCTGTGTCTGTCTCTCTCTCTGTGTCAACGAGGCCCGAGGGCGGGCGGCTTCGTGCCGGCCCCGGGCGCCTCGGCACCGAGCCCCCGCGGCCCCCCAGGCTCCTTCCGAGGACCGAAGACCTCTGCGGGCCCTGAAGGAACCGGCCCCAAAGCGGCCGCCCGCTTGCCGGCGGTGCTGCCGGCGGCGGGGCGGGCCGGGCCGAGTCGCACCGGGGCCGGCGGCTGCGAGCTGATTTCCGCCGCACGGACGGGCTTCTCTTCCCCGCTGGCCCCGCTGACATTCTCTTCTGCGGGGCAGGGCTGTGTCGGCTCCCGGACGGGCGGCGGGGGGCACTGGGGACGCCGTTTCCACAGTTCTGCACCTCAGGAGACCCGAGCACAGGGCACGGGCTGCCCGTCGGCTCGCCTGCGAGTGCTCTGCATAATAAAGGAAACTGAACAAAATCTGCCAAGAAAATTTCTTTTTCGGCTAAGTTTCTCATACCAGGCAAATAGAAGAGCCATTCTTTCAAGAAAGGAGAAAATGGGGGGGGAATAAAACCCTAAAGACAAACGGAATAAAACCCCAAACCAAACCAAATCAAAACAAAACACAAAACCCAAAAAAACCCCCCCAAAAATCCAAAACAAAACCAGAAAACTCAAAACAAAAGCCCTGCACCTCACCTGCCCTCCAAAAAACCACCCCAAAAAACGAAATACAACCCAGAAAAATACAAAAATACGTGTTGGTCTTGAAAGTGGGCGGTTTATGGGCTGGGATGGGGCTGCTAGAGCTGTCCGGCTCTGGGCTGTAAGGAGGCTGTGAGCTTCCCCTGGCTCCAGGGCCACCGGTGCTGGGTCGGCACCCTTGCGGCAAGCGTTGTCAGGGGGCAGCAGGTCTACTCTTGCTCCAGGCAAGCCTGGGGCAATCAGGTCTACCCGTCTCCGGAGCCATCAGGTCTACCAGGATCTGGGGACTCCCGGCTCTTGGCGGTGCCCGTGCCACGGGCAGTGACGGGTGACATCAGGTCATCCCCAACTCCGCGCCGGCCCAGGGTTATCAGGTCTACCCAGCTCCAGGGTCACCTGCTTCGTGGCAGGACCTTCATGGCCAGGGTCAACAGGTCTACCCCGATGCTGAGTGACCGTAAGGTGTTGTGGCCAGGACAACAGGTCTACCCTGGCTCCGGGGCTGCTGGGTTCATTGCAGTGCCCTGGATGTGAGCGGTGGTGGGGGACAAAAGGTCTACCCTGGCTCCGGGCCGGCCCGGGGCCATCAGGACTACCCCTCTCCACGGCCGCCATGCTCGTGGTTGCGCTCAAGCTGCGGGTGGGATTGACAGCTAGCAGAACAGAATGGTTGGAAAAAGATCTGCCACCACCAGACACCAGACCACACCCAACAGGGTCACCCACCTCCTCTTGTATATGGACGGTAATTAGGGGACCCGAAGACTTAAAACTAATTTAAAAAAACTTGCTAGAAGCTGATATACAGTAAGGTAGTAATAACCATTTCTGAGTTAAAGTACCACAGTAAAAGTTTAAACACTTTGTAATTGTTTAATAAGTGTCCTTTAGCCAAGCAAGTCAACTGAAGAAAGTTTTAGTTAGAATATTATTAAGTCTCACTTAGTTGCTAGGAATTAAGAGAATTACCCAAAGAAGCTAACCCTCAAAAGCCAGAGACTGTAAGTTGATGCGGGCTTAAGCCCGATCAAAGAAATAGTGGAGGGATTTATGATGAACAAAACAGCCTTGCTGAGACATTTCGGTTTGGGCTAAGTACTGACATTGAAATATTAATTAGCGAATTGCTCCTGGGAATCACCTACACCCCCACCCACACTACCATTCTAGGACTGGGATGCAAAATAGAGAGACCAGTGGAATCACGGGAGGGGGTTTTGGGGATGAAAACACCCCTAAATGGAAGGCTGGGCACAGTGGAGGGGGCTGGATGGGTGAGCTGCTTGGGGAAAAGGGAACCACATCCCTGGTCTGTGTCTGACCTGTCACCATAGCCTGCAGGGGACCAGACTGGACGGGGCTGTGGGAAGCAGGAACAAAGGAACAACTCTTCCTGGTGTTCCCAGGAGGAAAGGACAGCGGACAGCTGCTGCTGCACTTTGGCAGCAGGCTCTGCACATCCCCTCACCCTTCGGCTACCAGGACTTCAGACACAGACTGCACACCTCTTCACCTCCAGCTACCAGTGTGCCACGGAGACTCCAGGGAGTGACTCTGCAGCCTTCTCACCCTTTGGCTACTGGGAAAAAGCTACAACAGCGGGGGCGAGCTCTGTATTGAGCTCCCTTGCTCTGCTGATCTTTTGAATAAAGAGCTGAACATTAATAAAGGCATGAGCCCTGTTTACTACATGAAGGCCCCCAAAATTCCACTAAAAAGCCCCAAAATCCCCTAAAAATCACCGCTGTTGTGCCCCCGTCCCCCGAATCCCCCATACCCCATTCAGGGTGGGCCTGGGACTGCCTGGGACCTCCAGATCTCCATAGGACCCCCTCCAGGAACCCCAATCCTCCCCAGAGCCCCCCCCAAAGTTGGCCCAGGACCCCCTGAGAGCCCCCCAGACCCCAATTGCACCCAGCCCAGGATGCCCCCTGAGACCCTTCCCAAGACCCCACCCAGGACCCCTCCAGGACCCTGCAGACCCCGCCCCAAACCCAACCTGGGACCCGCCTGCCTCTCCCCAGATCCCTCCAGGACCTTTCCCGAAAACGCCCAACCGCCCCCCAGACCCTCTCTGGGACCTTTCCAGATGCCCCAAAGCCCCTCCCCAAAACCTCCAAAACCTCCTAGGACGCCCCCAGGACCCCCCAAACCGCTCCCCAAACTCCGCCCAGACCCTCCCAAGACCCCCCCTCCAGGCCCCTCTCAGGACCCATCCCCACCCCCCAGGTCCCCCCACAATGCTCCAAGACCCCTCCCCAGACTCTCCCTGACACCTCCAGGACCCCTCAGGATCTCCCACCCAAGAGCCCTCCAGGACGCCCAGACTCCCCCGAGGACTCCTCCATGAGCCATCCAGGACCCCCCAGAGCCCTCCCTAAACTCCCCCCGGCTCCCTCCCCAAAGGCCCCCGATCCCCCCAGGACCCCTCCCCAGCCCCCCCAGCCCCTCCCAGCCCCCGGCCCCTGTGCGGAGCCCCCTCCCCAGCGTTGCGGCCCCCGCGGCTCCCGCGGCTCCCGCCTCTCCCAGCGCCTCCCCCGCTCTGGCAGCGCCGCCCGCAGGGCCCGCCCGAGCCCGGGGGGCGGGGCCGCCGGGGGAGGGGCGCCGCTCCCGGCTCCCTCTGATTGGCTGCAGCCGCGCGCTGATTGGTTGGTTCGGCACGGGGCGCGCCGCTATTGGCTGGAGGAGCCCGCGCGCGCGGTGCAGGCGGGAAATTGTCAGGGGAGCGCGGCTGAGGAGGGGCTGAGGTGAGGCCGGGGAAACTGAACGGGGGGTTTGGGGCGGCTCGGGGAGAAATTGGGGATTTCTGGGGGAACTGACAGGAAATAGGCGTGTGTCTGCTGGGTTTGGGGAAATGAGGGGGCTTTAGGGAGCTTTGGGGGGAGCTTGAGAGCGTCTGGAGCGTTCTCCGTTGGGTTTAGGGGGATCTGAGGGTAATTGCGGGGGTCCGAGGCGACTTTGGCGGAGTTGTGAGAGGAACTGGAGGGATCTGGGGGTTCTGAGGTGGCTCTGGGGTCAATTTTGGGGTAAAGTGGGGGGATCTGAGGGTAATTTGGGGGCTTTAGGTGGGTCTGGGGCGGATTTGGGGCTCTGGGGACACCTAAAGGGGTGCCAGGGGGTGAAGGGGTCGCAGCCCCCCAGACGCCCCCTGAAGCCCCCCTGTCCCCACAGAGGGGTCCCGGCCCTGGCGGTGCAGGACCCCCGGCCCCAGCCCAGCATCTCCATCAACCACCTGAACCGGGACACCAAGGAGGACGGGGATGGCTGGGGGGTCCTGGGGGCTCTGAGAGTGTCCGTGCCTGTCCCCAGGGGCTCAGGCTGTCCCCTGGGTGTCCCCGAGCTGGAGAAGTCCCTCTGCGCCGTTTCCTCGCCGTTTGGGCAGATTTTAGACATTTTGGTGCGGCGCAGTCTCGGCCTGCGGGGCCAGGCCTTCCTCACCTTCAGGGAGATGAGCAGCGCCACCAACGCCCTGCGCTCCCTGCAGGGCTTCCCCTCCTGCGGCCAACCCGTGGGGAGACAGCGACTGGGGGAGTTCTGGCACTGGGGAAAGAACTGCAATGCTGGGGAAAAACCGCCAAACTCTGGCCTCAGATACCCCCAAAGTCCAACTTGGAATCCCACCAAATTCATTCACCCTGAGCACCGCAAAGCTTCCCTTTCTATGACAAGCCCATGGTAAGACAGAAATGCTGGGTGAAATCCTGGAATTCTCATGGAAAAAACCCAAAATCCTGAGGAAAAAAAACAAACCCAACCAGGATTCCCCCCAAAATCCCATCAAGAATCCCTGAAATTGAGTTGGAAACACCCCTAAATCCAACCAGGAACCCCCCAAAGCTTCCCCTTCTATGACAAGTCCATGGTGAGACCCAAATCCTTGGGAAACTCCTGACATTTTGGGAAAAAATCCTGAAATTCTGGGAGAAATCCTGAATTCCTGGGGGAAAAACTCAAAATGCAGCCTCAAATATCCCCAAAATCCAACCAGGAACCGCCCCAAAGTTTCCCCTTCTACCAAATGTCCATGGTAAGAGACAAATCAGAGTAGAAGTCCTGGGATTTTGGGAACAATCCTGAAATTCTGGGAAAAACTCCAAAATCCTTGGGAAAAAACCCAAATCCAGCCTCAGTTATCCCTAAAATTCACCCTAACGCCCCCCCCCCCCCCCCCCCCCCCTCACCCGCCAAAGCTTCCCCTTCCGGGACAAACCAGTGGTAATAGCAGAATCTTCAGGCAAATACCCAAATTTTGGGAAAAATCCTGTAATTCTGGGACAAAAGCACAAAATTCAATTGGGAACCCACCCAAAATCCGTCCAGGAGCCCCCAAGAATTCACCCTGAATCTCCCAAACCTTCCCCTTCTACCCCACAGTGAGACCCAAATTCAGGGAAAAATCCACAGATTCTTGAAAAAACAGGAAATCTTGGGAAAAAGCCTGAAATCTGGGGAAGAAATGGAAATCTCACCAGAAATCCACCCCCCAATCCGCTGGGAATGACCCCAAATCCCTGCTGGAACCTCCCCAATTCCTCTGAATTACCCCAAAATCCTGCTGAAATTCCCCAAATTCCTTCTAGGACTTGCCAAAATCCCTCAAAAACGTCCCTGATTGCTTCTGGAACTACCCCAGATCCATTCTGGAGCATCCCCAAATCCCTCCGAACTTCTGAAAATCCCTTGGAAGACCCCAAAATCCCTCTTGAAACTCTCCCAGATCCCCTCTGAATTCCCCCAGATCCCTCAGAAAGCCCCAGATCCCCTCTGGAGCCTCTTCCAGATGCCCCCAAAATCCTCGGGAACAAGCCCAAACCCCCCGAGCCGTCCCCAGCTCCCCCCGGACTGATCCCAAATCCCCCCGGAGCCAGCCCAGGTCCCCTCTGGAAGCTCCCCGAGTCCCTCGGGAAGCCGCAGATCCCCGGGAGCCGCCGGGCAGCGCCGGGAAAGCCCAAAGCCCCGCGGCAGTGCCGCATCCCGGCCGGAGCTGCCCCGGGAGCCCCGCGGGGCCGGGGCCGGGGCCGGGATGCGCCGTCCCAGCGGATCCAGCGCGCCCGGCCGGGCTCGGCCAGCGCGGCCCAGGGCAGGGAGCGCTGGTGGGGCGGGAGCGGGAGCGGAGCGCGAACGGGACCAGCGCAGAGCCAAGGGGGGAGAGGCCCCGGCCCCACAGAGAGCGGGGCCGGGCGGGGATGGCTCGGGGATTGTCCCGGGCGATTCGGGCACTCGCAGCGATCTCTGCGGGATTCTTGGGCTGCTCCTGGGAGGTTTGGCTGGGATTTTGAGGGAAGTTTTCGTGGGGATTTTTTGGGTGGATTTCCTCGCACTTCGGGTGGGATGTGATAGGACTTGGGGGCATTTTTTGGGGAATTTGAGAGGGGTTTGGTGGGATTTCGGCGCGGATTTTTTGAGTGTATTTGGTGTGGATTTTGCGGGGGTTTAGGGAAATTTTGGTCGGATATTTTGGGTGATTTGGTGGGATTTTTTGTGTGGATTTTGTGTGATTGGGGGATTTTTGGCTGCATTTTTGTACAAATTTTTCTCTGTGGATTCTGTGGGATTTTCATGGGGATTTAGTGGGACTTTTTGTGGGATTTTTGTGTGGCATTTAAGGGGATTTTGGGGGCGATTTTTATGGGGATTTTGAGGGATTTCTGTGAGCCTTGGGGTGATTTTTGTGGGCATTTTTTTTTTTTTGTCAGTTTTGTGGGCTTTTGGGTGGAATTTTTGTGGAGATTTACCTGGGATTTTGTGTGGTTTTTCTGGCATTTTCAAGGAATCTACAGTGGAATTTTTGTGGGAATTTTATGGTATTTTTGGTGGGATTTTTTGTGAGGATTTTGAGTCGATTTCTATTGGATTTTGGGGAGTTTTGGGGGATTTTTTAGGAAGATTTTAGCTGGGTTTTGGGTGTTTTGGGGGGGATTTTTATGGGATTTTGATGATATTTTTGTGAGGACTTTTGGTGATATTTTTGTGAGGGTGAGTGGTGCCTTTGGTTCCAACCAACTTTCCTCCCCGAGCCAACGTTACCCACTCCCTCACACGTCCCCCCCGTGCCTTCCCACTGCCTTGTCCTGTCAGGGCTTCCACAGCCCCTCATCCCTTCGTGGCCCCGTCCCCTCAGGGTCTCCCCCAGCCTGGCCAACCTGCCCCATCAAGAGGCACCTGGGAGCCCTCAGCATTCCAGGCAGCAACACACGGGCAGGAGGACACGGATGGCGCTTCCTGCCTGGGACAGGGCTTGTGGCCATCTCCAGGCACCGCTCTCACAGAGATCCCCACAGCTCCAGCCCCTGCCCATCTGCTCTGTGGGCAGCACAAAGGCTTCAGCAGAACCACCAAAGGCCAAGGGGCTTCTGGCCATTTTCCCTGCAACCCTGCATGCCTGGGCAGCTTGCTGAGCCCAGGAACCCTTTTCTCCCTCTTCCCCTAGGCCCTGCAGAGCCTGGGCAGCAAAAGAAAGATCCTGGGAGTCTGTCTATTACAACACATCCTATATTTCTATGCTAAAGAAAAACAAAAAGAAGAAAAGAACAATCCTAAAGAAACGAAACATTCCTGCTGGCTCGAGTGGCCCCAGCAGACAGAGCCTCTGGGATCAGCTCTCTGCAGAGCTGCAGCAGCGCAGCCAGCCGAGCCCCGACAGACGAGGCCGTCTCCTCCATGCCCTGCAGAGCCGATCATGCAGGCTGTGGAAGCGGGAATATCGAGCTCTCTCTATTCCCTGGAGGACAGACAATGTTTGAACTGCCAGGCTCGCAACGGCGACACTGATGTCATTGGCCGTGTCTTCTAGGGCTGAAAGAGAGAGGAACAGCGCCATGGTCAGTTCCCGCATCTGAGGGGACCGGAGGAGATCCCTGTGCCAGGGCCATCCCAGCCGGCTCTGGCTATGGCCAGCAGGGAGCAGGGACCACCCGGATCAGCCCAAAGCTGCTGGCCACGAATCCCCCAGGTGCCCTGAAAGCTCTGTGTGCTCTGTCCATGCCGCCCCTGGTCTGCACAGGGAGCAGAGCCCTCCACAGCCGGGGCAGGGCTCGCAGCTCCCCCGCCAGCCCTCGCGTGCAGCCCGCTGCCCTCACTCACCCTCACAGATGAGATGGAGCTCTTCCTTCCTCCCCCTCAGGTACCGCCCGGCCGTCCCTGGGAACACAGAGCCTGTCAGGCCCAGCGGCACAGCTCCCTGCCAGCGGCGCCGCCAGCCCTGTGCCCACACGCCCTCCTGGCCCGGCTCGTGGCTCACCCATGAACCTGACGGCCGCCTCTCGCAGGGGCTCCTGTGGGCTCTGCAGGTAGGGCAGGGCCCGGCGCAGGTGCTCGGCCACGCTGCTGCTGTCCTCTGCCAGCTGGAGAGAGCGACAGGAGGGAAGGGTTGGCCCCGCAGCCCCCCGGGCCGGGGCTCCATGGGCACCCGGCTCGGGCCGCAGGAGCCTGGAGCAGAGCCCGCGCGGCCTCGGGCTGCAGCAGCGGGCAGGGGCACAGCTGCCAGCCCGCACACCGAGCACCGCGCTCAGGGGCTGCTCCAGGCTGGGGCTGCGGCTTCCCGGCCCTCCTTACCAGGATCTCAATGAACCTCCACAGTTTCTCCTTCTTTACAGGTTTTTCAAGAACTCTCCTGTTCAGGAATTTGGCCACACAAAGCAGGGTTTCCCAAGAAGCCTGGAGAGCAGTAGAGACACGGAAATGGCCCCGCAGCCCAGGATCAGCATCCCTGTGCCAGGGCCAGGAGGAGGATGCAGCCTGCCAGGCGCCAGGGCAGGAGGCAGCCAAGCCCCCTCCCAGGGCGACAGCAGCAGCCCGTGAGTCCTCACCTCTGCCACACTCTGATTCTCATCATGGCAGTGGAAGAAGAGTGGCAGCAGGCTGTGACACACTTGTGTCATCAGGAGCTTTTTCTCTTCTTCCACTACAGTAGACAGCAAGGCTCGAAATACAAACATGGAGATCCACTGCACATGCCAGTCATCCTGTGTAACAGGAAGGAAACAAGACCTTGGCATCAGCTGATTCTGGCCCACCTTGGCGCAGGCCTGCATCTCCACAGGGCACCAAGTGTCTGGGCAGCAGCCAGTGGCCGTGGCTGAGGGCACAGAGCCTTACGTGTTCAAAGAGTGGCAGGAGCACCTTAGCCAGCTGCAGGGCGATGGGGCTGGGTATTGGGGTGTCATTATCCAAGAACAAATCACTAAGTAGAACAATGCTCATCCTGACCACATCACTATCATTTTCCTGCAGGAGCTCCCCGAGGCTTTCGGTCAGGCTCCGCATTCTTTTGGCCTGTGCGGAACAAAAGTGTGTGAAAGGCCACCCTGCTGCCACAGGGCCCAGAGGCCAAAGGCCTGTCCCGCAGCCCTCGGGCAGCTGAAGTGGGAGGCAGGAGAGCTGGGAGCGGCTGACCCAGTGCCTGAAGACCAGCAACTGTGTTCCCCAGCACCACGCTGCCTGCACGGCTTCAGCTGCTGCCCCCTCCTTACCAGCGAGGGATTATCCCTGACCAAGAGGAGGGCTCTCAGAACCTGGCGGCGCATCTCCGTGTGCTCACTCAGCAAGTGCCTCGACAGGAGATCCATGATGCTGTCACTGCATGCACTCAAGTCCAGGCAATGCAGGACCTGAAAGGCACAGGGCAGTGACAGGGGACCCGGCCGGCAGGAGCCCAGAACCGCACAGGGCGGGGACCAGGCAGCAGCGCAGGGCGTGGGCACCATCCCAGGCAGCTGCGGCTACGAGAGGGCAGAGAGCTGGGAGGCAGCGCCGGCCTTCAGACTCACCTCCACAAGGAATGCCAGGGCAGGGAAGTGCCAGTATGGCATCTCTTTGCGGAGCAACTGAAGGAGATAGTCTAAGATGCTTTTACACTCATCGATGGATTCTTTGCCCATCTCCCTGGAAGGCAGAAAATGGCACTAAGATGTGGCAGCAGCTCTCTGGCCTCAGAGAGAAACAAACAACTTTCCCAGGCATCGCCTGAGAAAGTCTGAGAAGATCAGAGGAAAGAATGAAAAAACATTCTTATCTTAACATGCTGCACCTGGCATTGTGAACATTCGGAATATGTTACAGAGATTTGTCTACCAAAATGTGCTTTCTTAAGTAACTAATGGTATAGTGTTTAGACTAGAAAACACATTAAATCAACCTATATCATAACTATCTATAAGAACAATGGGTTTCTTAATAATAATTATTATTGATCGGACCTCTGAAATACATGGAGTCAGTGATAATTACTGGCCGGGGGCCCGCTCCTACGACACTAAGACCCTGAGTCGGGGGGGGAAGCCCCTCCCAGGACAGACTGATGCAGTTCTTGTCTTTACCCCCCACCCTGCAGGGGGACCTGGGCCCTTTGAGATGTGGCTGCTGCTGGGCACCCTCCTCTCCCAGCCTTTCCCAGTCTGCTTGGCTGTCCCTCGTCCCTCTGGCCCATGGCCATGGGGACTGAGTGGGATATCCCAGCCACAGAGCACAAATGCCGGGAGCAATGGGGAGAAGGGGGTCTCACCTGGCCAGCAGACCCACGGCATAAATGTGGGTGTCAGCACAGAGCAGCGTGTCCCAGCCACGCTTGCGCTCCATTGACAACACCACATCCTCATAGTCCATTTGGCACAGCAGGGACTTCAGGGTCCTCACTGCAAACCTGAGTGCAGAGCAAAGCCCGGGTCACACTGGGAGCACTGGCTCCTGCCCTGGCCATGTGGCAGGGACAGAAGGATTGGGATAGAGCACCTGTTGGGGCTGCTGGCAAGACCATGTTCTTCCTGGCATCCCTTCCAGAAGGTATCCACCTCCTCTGGCATCTCTTTGGTGCTGAAGAACACTTGGAAGAGCAGATGCACAAATAACTGCGGGAAATGCTCATCCACTATATCTGGGACACAGCGCTCCTGGAGGATCTTCCATATCACCACAGTTGCCTGCAAAGGACAAAGCCCCCCGAGGCAGCGTTCAGTGCCAAGGTGTCCGTGGGACAGGGCCCGAGCGTGGCAGGGAGAGGCCCAGAGAGACACAGGGGGAGCAGCGGGCCTGGTGGCCCTGCAGCTGTCCCTAGGCCAGCTTTCAGGCCAGTGCCTGAGGCAGGGAGATGCAGTGGGGAAAGGAGGATGGAGAGCTGCTGGACAGGTGGCCTTGGGGCCAGCAAAGTCCACTGGCAGAAACTCACAGCCAGGGCAAAGACAGTCATTCTGTTCCCATCGCAGGTGCTCATGCTGTGCTCTGGCCAGCTCCCCAGCACATCCAGGAGTATCTGCTGTGCCAGCTCTGCAGTCCAGGGTGTGCACATGATGGTCTTCCACATGGCCATGGCAGCTCTGCGGGGTTAGAGCTCTGTCTCAGGGCATCTCAGACACAGCACCGTGGTCTGGGCATCTCTAGAGGCCCGGGTTGACTGCCGGCTCTGCCTTTGCCCACTGCCCCTCTCCAGCAGCAGCCAGGCAGCCCAGCCCTGTGGGGACAGGCCCCTGTGGGACAACGAGGGAGCATGGCAGCAGGCTTGGGGCTGACATGCCAGGGCCTGGAAAGGGAGCAGCCAGAGGGCCCTGGGACTCTCTGTTGGTCAGAAACCTGGCCCAGGCTGTACAGGGCGATGGGTTGGGGTGAGCCCTGAGCCCTCTGGGCAGATGGGCCCCATACCTGTCACAGGATGGGGCCACACGCAGGAGTGTCATTACTGCCTCATTTGGCTGCGCTTCTGTGAGATACAGCAGGGCGTTGTCCAGCCTGTGCTCAGCAGAATCATTGGCCATGAGCCACTGGTGGATGTATCTCACCATGCCGGGCACCTGGAGAAGGCACAGGGAGACTTGGAAAGCTGCCAGAGGGATCAGCGTTCCCAGGGTCCCCAGAGAAGTGCTTCCCTTCCCGCCGCACTGCGATGGCCTCAAAGGCTCACAGGGGCCAGCACTAGTGGCTTGGAAAGCCATGTGACTCATGGGGCAATTGAAGCCTGGCCACATCTGCTTACTTGCTCTGCTCTGGGAACACCACTCTGCACAAGCAAATCCAGCAGGGCGGCACTGGTCTCATGTCCGAGGAGCTCTGAGTATGCTCTGAGCCCAGGGCTCATGACACTGGTCTCTTCCTGCCGAATTCTCTTGATGAATTTGCAAACAAGCTGTAGGAGAAGAGCAAGAAGCCATGGGGTGCTGCAGGTGTGCTGCTGGGCTGAGCAGTGACAGCAGGCCCAGCCCAGGTGGGGATGGCTGCAGGTACCTGTGCTGTTCTGTGGAAGCGGCCATGGGCGGGTTCCTGCTCTTGTGTCTGGTCCAGGGCTGCATCTGGGAAAGAGCGAGCGCAGCCCGAGCTGAGGGGCTGCCGGAGAGGCCGGAGAACACAGCCCAGCCCTGCGCTGCCCAGGCAGGGACAGCCCCGCAACGGCCCAGAGCATGGAGCACGGCTGTGGGGTGTCTGCCCGGCCCCTATTCCATCCTGACCATGGGCATGGCCCCAGGGGATGGGATGGCATGGCATGGCATGGCATGGCATGGCATGGCATGGCATGGCATGGCATGGCATGGCATGGCATGGCATGGCATGGCATGGCATGGGGCCAAGCTGGCTGCAGGCACCAGCCCTGCGGCCCAGCTCTGCCACTCACCCTTCTGCCGTGGCTGGAACTGCTCCAGCTCTTCAGGCTGCTGTGCTGGGGCAGTTCCAGGGCCTTCTTTCTCCTCCTTCCCCCAGGCCAGCTTGGGCACGCTCGCAGGTCTGTGCTCTACGACACTGCCTGGATTCATGGCTGCTTGCAGAAGGTGAAAAGGAAAAGGTCCAAGTCAGCAAGTGCTGCAGTCGTGCCTTGAGGGCACCTGCAAGTGTGAAGACTTGGCAAGGCTACAGGACGGCAAGTCCTGCACTCTGCTCTTGGGGCTCCAGCCACAAGGACAGGAGACTCCTGTCAAGGACAGTGAAAAGCAAATGCCACAGTCTGCCCTCGAGGGCAGCTGCAGAAGATTTGCCTTGGGAAGGCCAGGGGTCACCAAGTGCTCTGCTCTGGCCACGAGCTCACCTGCAGGAGTAATACCTTGGGAAAGCTCTGGGTCAGCAAGGAACGGGTGGCTGTGCGAGGGCTCCTCACAGCACCGCTCTCTCGCGTCCTCTCTCGTCGTGTGCACCGAGCACTGTGGAGTGTAACTGTAACTTGTAACTGCCAACACCTCTGCCAGAGCGTGTCACCAAGGGCCCTTGGAATCCCTGTCCCGTTCCATTCCACGGTGACCATGCTGCACGGTGTCACCAAGGGCCCTTGGAATCCCTGTCCCGTTCCATTCCACGGTGACCATGCTGCACCCTGTCACCAAGGGCCCTTGCACGCACTGCCACCTGCCCTGGGGCCACCCCATGCCCACCCAAAGTGGCCCAGGTTGGAAGGAATCCCTGGCCCCAAGTGTCTGAGACAGCCCGACGGGATCTTTAGGAATGACTCAGACCATCAGCCAACGCTGCCCTGCTCTGCAGGCTCAGGGCAGCAGAAGGAGCCCCCACGGGCTCTGCAGGAGCTGGCAGAGGCTGCCCAGCAGGGAGGCCATGGGGCACAGAGCCCCAAGGCTGCCCAGGGCCCCACGGCACAGGGGCCGTTCCCAGCCCCAATGCTCCTGTCCTGGCCTGGGCTGCACAGGGGCTGTGGCACCATGGCTGGGCCAGCACAGGGCCACAAAGGGGCCCCGCAGCCGCTGCCGGGGCTGGCAGCAAGTCCGGGCACAGACAAGGAATTGCTGAGCATGGCCTGCGCTGGCCAGGGCTGACTGTGCCAAAGGCAGAGCTCAGCTGCTCTTGATGCCTGCAGGAAAAGTCAAGAGGCCAAAGAGCCTCCATGGCTGTGCTGGGGACAGAGGCTGGAGGAGGGAAATGCAGGGAAGCTGTGGCATGGGGAGGACATGCAATTCCAGCAGACACCTCAGCCTGCAAGGTGCTCTGCTCTACCTCAGCTCCTCTCTTAGATATGCCAATCCCAGCTCAGCACCTCAGGGTACTGGGGCCCAACAAGTAGAACATGCCTGTTCATGGAAAGGGGAGCAGGTTTCAATATCTCTCTGTTCCATAACATACAAGCAAATCTTTATTATCTGGCTCACTGGAGAACTTTGAAGAAATGGTAATGTTTTCCCACCCAGAACAGCAATTTCCTGGCTCTACTGCTTTCTTCTACTGATGGCAGGAGAAGAAATACTCATCTTCCCCTCTACCTCTGCCACCAACATTCAGTATAATATTTCATGACGCGCTTCCTTTGGGTGTTTCCAGGACTCCTGGTTAAATGGCCCTATCTAAGGACATCTCTTCATTTAGAGCAGCTGCATGTATGTCCTTCCCATTGCTCCCAGATTTCCTCCTGCAGCTGTTCTCTGGTCATTCCAATGCATCTCCTTTAAATGGCTTCATGCTTTGAGCTTTTGGGAGTTTCCCAATTTTTCAGAAGTTTAAATAACTCCTTACTCAGCATCTTATTGTAAGTTTTACCTATCACCTCTTCTTATGCCTTTGTCTAAAATCCTGCCTTTATGGCAATGCCTTGTAGATGGTGGACATGTCAGATGCTGCTGGGATGTCACAAGGAGCAGAGGGAAGGGTTTTGCTTGATTCAATTTATCATATTCACATTTTTTGATGTTGGCCATGAAGAGAAAGTTTTCAGTACCCTCCTACCCCTGCCTCTGTGCGAACTGGCCAAGGAGAGACCGGGCGGGGGCGGCAAAAGTCTGCAGGCGGTGCCAGGGAGTCTGATGGGGCAGGGCGGGGCGCTCCCAACCATGGCTGGGCGGGGGCCGCGACAGACAGGGGCAGGGGCAGGGGCAGGAGCAGGGGCAGGGGCAGGGGCAGGGGCAGGGGCAGGGGCAGGGGCAGGGGCAGGGGCAGGGCAAGGGCGGGGAGAGAGGGGATGCGAGAGTGTGCGGCCGTGCGAGCGGGAGCGGCGGGGGCGGTGGGGAGCGGTGGTGTCTGAGGAGCCGGGCGTGTGTCCCTGTGTCTGTCTCTCTCTCGGTGTGAACGAGGCCCGAGGGCGGGCGGCTTCGTGCCGGCCCCGGGCGCCTCGGCACCGAGCCCCCGCGGCCCCCCAGGCTCCTTCCGAGGACCGAAGACCTCTGCGGGCCCTGAAGGAACCGGCCCCAAAGCGGCCGCCCGCTTGCCGGCGGTGCTGCCGGCGGCGGGGCGGGCCGGGCCGAGTCGCACCGGGGCCGGCGGCTGCGAGCTGATTTCCGCCGCACGGACGGGCTTCTCTTCCCCGCTGGCCCCGCTGACATCCTCTTCTGCGGGGCAGGGCTGTGTCGGCTCCCGGACGGGGGGCGGGGGGCACTGGGGACGCCGTTTCCACAGTTCTGCACCTCAGGAGACCCCAGCACAGGGCACGGGCTGCCCGTCGGCTCGCCTGCGAGTGCTCTGCATAATAAAGGAAACTGAACAAAATCTGCCAAGAAAATTTCTTTTTCGGCTAAGTTTCTCATACCAGGCAAATAGAAGAGCCATTCTTTCAAGAAAGGAGAAAATGGGGGGGAATAAAACCCTAAAGACAAACTGAATAAAACCCCAAACCAAACCAAATCAAAACAAAACACAAAACCCAAAAAAACCCCCCCAAAAAATCCAAAACAAAACCAGAAAACTCAAAACAAAAGCCCTGCACCTCACCTGCCCTCCAAAAAAAACACCCCAAAAACGAAATACAACCCAGAAAAATACAAAAATATGTGTTGGTCTTGAAAGTGGGCAGTTTATGGGCTGGGATGGGGCTGCTAGAGCTGTCCGGCTCTGGGCTGTAAGGAGGCTGTGAGCTTCCCCTGGCTCCAGGGCCGTCGGTGCTGGGTCGGCACCCTTGCGGCAAGCGTTGTCAGGGGGCAGCAGGTCTACTCTTGCTCCAGGCAAGCCTGGGGCAATCAGGTCTACCCGTCTCCGGAGCCATCAGGTCTACCAGGATCTGGGGACTCCCGGCTCTTGGCGGTGCCCGTGCCACGGGCAGTGACGGGTGACATCAGGTCATCCCCAACTCCGCGCCGGCCCAGGGTTATCAGGTCTACCCAGCTCCAGGGTCACCTGGTTCGTGGCAGGACCTTCATGGCCAGGGTCAACAGGTCTACCCCGATGCTGAGTGACCGTAAGGTCTTGTGGCCAGGACAACAGGTCTACCCTGGCTCCGGGGCTGCTGGGTTCATTGCAGTGCCCTGGATGTGAGCGGTGGCGGGGGACAAAAGGTCTACCCTGGCTCCGGGCCGGCCCGGGGCCATCAGGACTACCCCTCTCCACGGCCGCCGTGCTCGTGGTTGCGCTCAAGCTGCAGGTGGTATAGAACTCTGACAGCTTTCCCAAAAACTCCCAACCGCCCCCCAGACCCTCTCTGGGACCTTTCCAGAAGCCCCAAAGCCCCTCCCCAAAACCTCCAAAACCTCCTAGGACGCCACCAGGACCCCCCAAACCGCTCCCCAAACTCCGCCCAAACCCTCCCAAGACCCCCCCTCCAGGCCCCTCTCAGGACCCATCCCCACCCCCCAGGTCCCCCCACAATGCTCCAAGACCCCTCCCCAGACTCTCCCTGACACCTCCAGGACCCCTCAGGATCCCCCACCCAAGAGTCCTCCAGGACCCCCAGACTCCCCCGAGGACTCCTCCATGAGCCATCCAGGACCCCCCAGAGCCCTCCCTAAACTCGCCCCGGATCCCTGCCCAAAGGCCCCCGATGCCCCCAGGACCCCTCCCCAGCCCCCCCAGCCCCTCCCAGCCCCCGGCCCCTGTGCGGAGCCCCCTCCCCAGCGTTGCGGCCCCCGCGGCTCCCGCGGCTCCCGCCTCTCCCAGCGCCTCCCCCGCTCTGGCAGCGCCGCCCGCAGGGCCCGCCCGAGCCCGGGGGGCGGGGCCGCCGGGGGAGGGGCGCCGCTCCCGGCTCCCTCTGATTGGCTGCAGCCGCGCGCTGATTGGTTGGTTCGGCACGGGGCGCGCCGCTATTGGCTGGAGGAGCCCGCGCGCGCGGGGCAGGCGGGAAATTGTCAGGGGAGCGCGGCTGAGGAGGGGCTGAGGTGGGGCCGGGGAAACTGAACGGGGGGTTTGGGGCGGCTCGGGGAGAAATTGGGGATTTCTGGGGGAACTGACAGGAAATAGGGGTGTGTCTGCTGGGTTTGGGGGAATGAGGGGGCTTTAGGGAGCTTTGGGGGGAGCTTGAGAGCGTCTGGAGCGTTCTCCGTTGGGTTTAGGGGGATCTGAGGGTAATTGCGGGGGTCCGAGGGGACTTTGGCGGAGTTGTGAGAGGAACTGGAGGGATCTGGGGGTTCTGAGGTGGCTCTGGGGTCAATTTTGGGGTAAAGTGGGGGGATCTGAGGGTAATTTGGGGGCTTTAGGTGGGTCTGGGGTGGATTTGGGGCTCTGGGGACACCTAAAGGGGTGCCAGGGGGTGAAGGGGTCGCAGCCCCCCAGACGCCCCCTGAAGCCCCCCTGTCCCCACAGAGGGGTCCCGGCCCTGGCGGTGCAGGACCCCCGGCCCCAGCCCAGCATCTCCATCAACCACCTGAACCGGGACACCAAGGAGGACGGGGATGGCTGGGGGGTCCTGGGGGCTCTGAGAGTGTCCGTGCCTGTCCCCAGGGGCTCAGGCTGTCCCCTGGGTGTCCCCGAGCTGGAGAAGTCCCTCTGCGCCGTTTCCTCGCCGTTTGGGCAGATTTTGGACATTTTGGTGCGGCGCAGTCTCGGCCTGCGGGGCCAGGCCTTCCTCACCTTCAGGGAGATGAGCAGCGCCACCAACGCCCTGCGCTCCCTGCAGGGCTTCCCCTCCTGCGGCCAACCCGTGGGGAGACAGCGACTGGGGGAGTTCTGGCACTGGGGAAAGAACTGCAATGCTGGGGAAAAACCGCCAAACTCTGGCCTCAGATACCCCCAAAGTCCAACTTGGCATCCCACCAAATTCATTCACCCTGAGCACCCCAAAGCTTCCCTTTCTATGACAAGCCCATGGTAAGACAGAAATGCTGGGTGAAATCCTGGAATTCTCATGGAAAAAACCCAAAATCCTGAGGAAAAAAAACAAACCCAACCAGGATTCCCCCCAAAATCCCATCAAGAATCCCTGAAATTGAGTTGGAAACACCCCTAAATCCAACCAGGAACCCCCCAAAGCTTCCCCTTCTATGACAAGTCCATGGTGAGACCCAAATCCTTGGGAAAATCCTGACATTTTGGGAAAAAATCCTGAAATTCTGGGAGAAATCCTGAATTCCTGGGGGAAAAACTCAAAATGCAGCCTCAAATATCCCCAAAATCCAACCAGGAACCGCCCCAAAGCTTCCCCTTCTACCAAATGTCCATGGTAAGAGACAAATCAGAGTAGAAGTCCTGGGATTTTGGGAACAATCCTGAAATTCTGGGAAAAACTCCAAAATCCTTGGGAAAAAACCCAAATCCAGCCTCAGTTATCCCTAAAATTCACCCTAACGCCCCCCCCCTCCCCCCCCTCACCCGCCAAAGCTTCCCCTTCCGGGACAAACCAGTGGTAATAGCAGAATCTTCAGGCAAATACCCAAATTTTGGGAAAAATCCTGTAATTCTGGGACAAAAGCACAAAATTCAATTGGGAACCCACCCAAAATCCGTCCAGGAGCCCCCAAGAATTCACCCTGAATCTCCTAAACCTTCCCCTTCTACCCCACAGTGAGACCCAAATTCAGGGAAAAATCCACAGATTCTTGAAAAAACAGGAAATCTTGGGAAAAAGCCTGAAATCTGGGGAAGAAACGGAAATCTCAGCAGAAATCCACCCCCCAATCCCCTGGGAATGACCCCAAATCCCTGCTGGAACCTCCCCAATTCCTCTGAATTACCCCAAAATCCTGCTGAAATTCCCCAAATTCCTTCTAGGACTTGCCAAAATCCCTCAAAAACGTCCCTGATTGCTTCTGGAACCGCCCCAGATCCATTCTGGAGCATCCCCAAATCCCTCCGAACTTCTGAAAATCCCTTGGAAGACCCCAAAATCCCTCTTGAAACTCTCCCAGATCCCCTCAGAATTCCCCCAGATCCCTCAGAAAGCCCCAGATCCCCTCTGGAGCCTCTTCCAGATCCCCCCAAAATCCTCGGGAACAACCCCAAACCCCCCGAGCCGTCCCCAGCTCCCCCCGGAGTGATCCCAAATCCCCCCGGAGCCAGCCCAGGTCCCCTCTGGAAGCTCCCCGAGTCCCTCGGGAAGCCGCAGATCCCCGGGAGCCGCCGGGCAGCGCCGGGAAAGCCCAAAGCCCCGCGGCAGTGCCGCATCCCGGCCGGAGCTGCCCCGGGAGCCCCGCGGGGCCGGGGCCGGGGCCGGGATGCGCCGTCCCAGCGGATCCAGCGCGCCCGGCCGGGCTCGGCCAGCGCGGCCCAGGGCAGGGAGCGCTGGTGGGGCGGGAGCGGGAGCGGAGCGCGAACGGGACCAGCGCAGAGCCAAGGGGGGAGAGGCCCCGGCCCCACAGAGAGCGGGGCCGGAGCGCGGGGCCGGCCGGGGATGGCTCGGGGATTGTCCCGGGCGATTCGGGCACTCGCAGCGATCTCTGCGGGATTCTTGGGCTGCTCCTGGGAGGTTTGGCTGGGATTTTGAGGGAAGTTTTCGTGGGGATTTTTTGGGTGGATTTCCTCGCACTTCGGGTGGGATGTGATAGGACTTGGGGGCATTTTTTGGGGAATTTGAGAGGGGTTTGGTGGGATTTCGGCGCGGATTTTTTGAGTGTATTTGGTGTGGATTTTGCGGGGGTTTAGGGAAATTTTGGTCGGATATTTTGGGTGATTTGGTGGGATTTTTTGTGTGGATTTTGTGTGATTGGGGGATTTTTGGCTGCAGTTTTGTACAAATTTTTCTCTGTGGATTCTGTGGGATTTTCATGGGGATTTAGTGGGACTTTTTGTGGGATTTTTGTGTGGCATTTAAGGGGATTTTGGGGACGATTTTTATGGGGATTTTGAGGGATTTCTGTGAGCCTTGGGGTGATTTTTTGTGGATTTTTTTGGGTGAGTTTTGTGGGCTTGTGGGTGGAATTTTTGTGGAGATTTACCTGGGATTTTGTGTGGTTTTTCTGGCATTTTCAAGGAATCTACAGTGGAATTTTTGTGGGAATTTTATGGTATTTTTGGTGGGATTTTTTGTGAGGATTTTGAGTCGATTTCTATTGGATTTTGGGGAGTTTTGGGGGATTTTTTAGGAAGATTTTAGTTGGGTTTTGGGTGTTTTGGGGGGGACTTTTATGGGATTTTGATGATATTTTTGTGAGGACTTTTGGTGATATTTTTGTGAGGGTGAGTGGTGCCTTTGGTTCCAACCCACTTTCCTCCCCGAGCCAACGTTACCCACTCCCTCACACGTCCCCCCCGTGCCTTCCCACTGCCTTGTCCTGTCAGGGCTTCCGCAGCCCCTCATCCCTTCGTGGCCCCGTCCCCTCAGGGTCTCCCCCAGCCTGGCCAACCTGCCCCATCAAGAGGCACCTGGGAGCCCTCAGCATTCCAGGCAGCAACACACGGGCAGGAGGACACGGATGGCGCTTCCTGCCTGGGACAGGGCTTGTGGCCATCTCCAGGCACCGCTCTCACAGAGATCCCCACAGCTCCAGCCCCTGCCCATCTGCTCTGTGGGCAGCACAAAGGCTTCAGCAGAACCACCAAAGGCCAAGGGGCTTCTGGCCATTTTCCCTGCAACCCTGCATGCCTGGGCAGCTTGCTGAGCCCAGGAACCCTTTTCTCCCTCTTCCCCTAGGCCCTGCAGAGCCTGGGCAGCAAAAGAAAGATCCTGGGAGTCTGTCTATTACAACACATCCTATATTTCTATGCTAAAGAAAAACAAAAAGAAGAAAAGAACAATCCTAAAGAAACGAAACATTCCTGCTGGCTCGAGTGGCCCCAGCAGACAGAGCCTCTGGGATCAGCTCTCTGCAGAGCTGCAGCAGCGCAGCCAGCCGAGCCCCGACAGACGAGGCCGTCTCCTCCATGCCCTGCAGAGCCGATCATGCAGGCTGTGGAAGCGGGAATATCGAGCTCTCTCTATTCCCTGGAGGACAGACAATGTTTGAACTGCCAGGCTCGCAACGGCGACACTGATGTCATTGGCCGTGTCTTCTAGGGCTGAAAGAGAGAGGAACAGCGCCATGGTCAGTTCCCGCATCTGAGGGGACCCGAGGAGATCCCTGTGCCAGGGCCATCCCAGCCGGCTCTGGCCATGGCCAGCAGGGAGCAGGGACCAGCTGGATCAGCCCAAAGCTGCTAGCCACGAATCCCCCAGGTGCCCTGAAAGCTCTGTGTGCTCTGTCCACGCCGCCCCTGGTCTGCACAGGGAGCAGAGCCCTCCACTGCCGGGGCAGGGCTCGCAGCTCCCCCGCCAGCCCTCGCTGGCAGCCCGCTGCCCTCACTCACCCTCACAGATGAGATGGAGCTCTTCCTTCCTCCCCCTCAGGTACCGCCCGGCCGTCCCTGGGAACACAGAGCCTGTCAGGCCCAGGGCACAGCTCCCTGCCAGCGGCGCCGCCAGCCCTGTGCCCACACGCCCTCCTGGCCCGGCTCGTGGCTCACCCATGAACCTGACGGCCGCCTCTCGCAGGGGCTCCTGTGGGCTCTGCAGGTAGGGCAGGGCCCGGCGCAGGTGCTCGGCCACGCTGCTGCTGTCCTCTGCCAGCTGGAGAGAGCGACAGGAGGGAAGGGTTGGCCCCGCAGCCCCCCGGGCCGGGGCTCCATGGGCACCCGGCTCGGGCCGCAGGAGCCTGGAGCAGAGCCCGCGCGGCCTCGGGCTGCAGCAGCGGGCAGGGGCACAGCTGCCAGCCCGCACACCGAGCACCGCGCTCAGGGGCTGCTCCAGGCTGGGGCTGCGGCTTCCCGAACCTCCTTACCAGGATCTCAATGAACCTCCACAGTTTCTCCTTCTTTACAGGTTTTTCAAGATCTCTCCTGTTTAAGAATTTGGCCACACAAAGCAGGGTTTCCCAAGAAGCCTGGAGAGCAGTAGAGACACGGAAATGGCCCCGCAGCCCAGGATCAGCATCCCTGTGCCAGGGCCAGGAGGAGGATGCAGCCTGCCAGGCGCCAGGGCAGGAGACAGCCAAGCCCCCTCCCAGGGCGACAGCAGCAGCCCGTGAGTCCTCACCTCTGCCACACTCTGATTCTCATCATGGCAGTGGAAGAAGAGTGGCAGCAGGCTGTGACACACTTGTGTCATCAGGAGCTTTTTCTCTTCTTCCACTACAGTAGACAGCAAGGCTCGAAATACAAACATGGAGATCCACTGCACATGCCAGTCATCCTGTGTAACAGGAAGGAAACAAGACCTTGGCATCAGCTGATTCTGGCCCACCTTGGCGCAGGCCTGCATCTCCACAGGGCACCAAGTGTCTGGGCAGCAGCCAGTGGCCGTGGCTGAGGGCACAGAGCCTTACGTGTTCAAAGAGTGGCAGGAGCACCTTAGCCAGCTGCAGGGCGATGGGGCTGGGTATTGGGGTGTCATTATCCAAGAACAAATCACTAAGTAGAACAATGCTCATCCTGACCACATCACTATCATTTTCCTGCAGGAGCTCCCCGAGGCTTTCGGTCAGGCTCCGCATTCTTTTGGCCTGTGCGGAACAAAAGTGTGTGAAAGGCCACCCTGCTGCCACAGGGCCCAGAGGCCAAAGGCCTGTCCCGCAGCCCTCGGGCAGCTGAAGTGGGAGGCAGGAGAGCTGGGAGCGGCTGACCCAGTGCCTGAAGACCAGCAACTGTGTTCCCCAGCACCACGCTGCCTGCACGGCTTCAGCTGCTGCCCCCTCCTTACCAGCGAGGGATTATCCCTGACCAAGAGGAGGGCTCTCAGAACCTGGCGGCGCATCTCCGTGTGCTCACTCAGCAAGTGCCTCGACAGGAGATCCATGATGCTGTCACTGCATGCACTCAAGTCCAGGCAATGCAGGACCTGAAAGGCACAGGGCAGTGACAGGGGACCCGGCCGGCAGGAGCCCAGAACCGCACAGGGCGGGGACCAGGCAGCAGCGCAGGGCGTGGGCACCATCCCAGGCAGCTGCGGCTACGAGAGGGCAGAGAGCTGGGAGGCAGCGCCGGCCTTCAGACTCACCTCCACAAGGAATGCCAGGGCAGGGAAGTGCCAGTATGGCATCTCTTTGCGGAGCAACTGAAGGAGATAGTCTAAGATGCTTTTACACTCATCGATGGATTCTTTGCCCATCTCCCTGGAAGGCAGAAAATGGCACTAAGATGTGGCAGCAGCTCTCTGGCCTCAGAGAGAAACAAACAACTTTCCCAGGCATCGCCTGAGAAAGTCTGAGAAGATCAGAGGAAAGAATGAAAAAACATTCTTATCTTAACATGCTGCACCTGGCATTGTGAACATTCGGAATATGTTACAGAGATTTGTCTACCAAAATGTGCTTTCTTAAGTAACTAATGGTATAGTGTTTAGACTAGAAAACACATTAAATCAACCTATATCATAACTATCTATAAGAACAATGGGTTTCTTAATAATAATTATTATTGATCGGACCTCTGAAATACATGGAGTCAGTGATAATTACTGGCCGGGGGCCCGCTCCTACGACACTAAGACCCTGAGCCGGGGGGGGAAGCCCCTCCCAGGACAGACTGATGCAGTTCTTGTCTTTACCCCCCACCCTGCAGGGGGACCTGGGCCCTTTGAGATGTGGCTGCTGCTGGGCACCCTCCTCTCCCAGCCTTTCCCAGTCTGCTTGGCTGTCCCTCGTCCCTCTGGCCCATGGCCATGGGGACTGAGTGGGATATCCCAGCCACAGAGCACAAATGCCGGGAGCAATGGGGAGAAGGGGGTCTCACCTGGCCAGCAGACCCACGGCATAAATGTGGGTGTCAGCACAGAGCAGCGTGTCCCAGCCACGCTTGCGCTCCATTGACAACACCACATCCTCATAGTCCATTTGGCACAGCAGGGACTTCAGGGTCCTCACTGCAAACCTGAGTGCAGAGCAAAGCCCGGGTCACACTGGGAGCACTGGCTCCTGCCCTGGCCATGTGGCAGGGACAGAAGGATTGGGATAGAGCACCTGTTGGGGCTGCTGGCAAGGCCATGTTCTTCCTGGCATCCCTTCCAGAAGGTATCCACCTCCTCTGGCATCTCTTTGGTGCTGAAGAACACTTGGAAGAGCAGATGCACAAATAACTGCGGGAAATGCTCATCCACTATATCTGGGACACAGCGCTCCTGAAGGATCTTCCATATCACCACAGTTGCCTGCAAAGGACAAAGTCCCCCGAGGCAGCGTTCAGTGCCAAGGTGTCCGTGGGACAGGGCCCGAGCGTGGCAGGGAGAGGCCCAGAGAGACACAGGGGGAGCAGCGGGCCTGGTGGCCCTGCAGCTGTCCCTAGGCCAGCTTTCAGGCCAGTGCCTGAGGCAGGGAGATGCAGTGGGGAAAGGAGGATGGAGAGCTGCTGGACAGGTGGCCTTGGGGCCAGCAAAGTCCACTGGCAGAAACTCACAGCCAGGGCAAAGACAGTCATTCTGTTCCCATCGCAGGTGCTCATGCTGTGCTCTGGCCAGCTCCCCAGCACATCCAGGAGTATCTGCTGTGCCAGCTCTGCAGTCCAGGGTGTGCACATGATGGTCTTCCACATGGCCATGGCAGCTCTGCGGGGTTAGAGCTCTGTCTCAGGGCATCTCAGACACAGCACCGTGGTCTGGGCATCTCTAGAGGCCCGGGTTGACTGCCGGCTCTGCCTTTGCCCACTGCCCCTCTCCAGCAGCAGCCAGGCAGCCCAGCCCTGTGGGGACAGGCCCCTGTGGGACAACGAGGGAGCATGGCAGCAGGCTTGGGGCTGACATGCCAGGGCCTGGAAAGGGAGCAGCCAGAGGGCCCTGGGACTCTCTGTTGGTCAGAAACCTGGCCCAGGCTGTACAGGGCGATGGGTTGGGGTGAGCCCTGAGCCCTCTGGGCAGATGGGCCCCATACCTGTCACAGGATGGGGCCACACGCAGGAGTGTCATTACTGCCTCATTTGGCTGCGCTTCTGTGAGATACAGCAGGGCGTTGTCCAGCCTGTGCTCAGCAGAATCATTGGCCATGAGCCACTGGTGGATGTATCTCACCATGCCGGGCACCTGGAGAAGGCACAGGGAGACTTGGAAAGCTGCCAGAGGGATCAGCGTTCCCAGGGTCCCCAGAGAAGTGCTTCCCTTCCCGCCGCACTGCGATGGCCTCAAAGGCTCACAGGGGCCAGCACTAGTGGCTTGGAAAGCCATGTGACTCATGGGGCAATTGAAGCCTGGCCACATCTGCTTACTTGCTCTGCTCTGGGAACACCACTCTGCACAAGCAAATCCAGCAGGGCGGCACTGGTCTCATGTCCGAGGAGCTCTGAGTATGCTCTGAGCCCAGGGCTCATGACACTGGTCTCTTCCTGCCGAATTCTCTTGATGAATTTGCAAACAAGCTGTAGGAGAAGAGCAAGAAGCCATGGGGTGCTGCAGGTGTGCTGCTGGGCTGAGCAGTGACAGCAGGCCCAGCCCAGGTGGGGATGGCTGCAGGTACCTGTGCTGTTCTGTGGAAGCGGCCATGGGCGGGTTCCTGCTCTTGTGTCTGGTCCAGGGCTGCATCTGGGAAAGAGCGAGCGCAGCCCGAGCTGAGGGGCTGCCGGAGAGGCCGGAGAACACAGCCCAGCCCTGCGCTGCCCAGGCAGGGACAGCCCCGCAACGGCCCAGAGCATGGAGCACGGCTGTGGGGTGTCTGCCCGGCCCCTATTCCATCCTGACCATGGGCATGGCCCCAGGGGATGGGATGGCATGGCATGGCATGGCATGGCATGGCATGGCATGGCATGGCATGGCATGGCATGGCATGGGGCCAAGCTGGCTGCAGGCACCAGCCCTGCGGCCCAGCTCTGCCACTCACCCTTCTGCCGTGGCTGGAACTGCTCCAGCTCTTCAGGCTGCTGTGCTGGGGCAGTTCCAGGGCCTTCTTTCTCCTCCTTCCCCCAGGCCAGCTTGGGCACGCTCGCAGGTCTGTGCTCTACGACACTGCCTGGATTCATGGCTGCTTGCAGAAGGTGAAAAGGAAAAGGTCCAAGTCAGCAAGTGCTGCAGTCGTGCCTTGAGGGCACCTGCAAGTGTGAAGACTTGGCAAGGCTACAGGACGGCAAGTCCTGCACTCTGCTCTTGGGGCTCCAGCCACAAGGACAGGAGACTCCTGTCAAGGACAGTGAAAAGCAAATGCCACAGTCTGCCCTCGAGGGCAGCTGCAGAAGATTTGCCTTGGGAAGGCCAGGGGTCACCAAGTGCTCTGCTCTGGCCACGAGCTCACCTGCAGGAGTAATACCTTGGGAAAGCTCTGGGTCAGCAAGGAACGGGTGGCTGTGCGAGGGCTCCTCACAGCACCGCTCTCTCGCGTCCTCTCTCGTCGTGTGCACCGAGCACTGTGGAGTGTAACTGTAACTTGTAACTGCCAACACCTCTGCCAGAGCGTGTCACCAAGGGCCCTTGGAATCCCTGTCCCGTTCCATTCCACGGTGACCATGCTGCACGGTGTCACCAAGGGCCCTTGGAATCCCTGTCCCGTTCCATTCCACGGTGACCATGCTGCACCCTGTCACCAAGGGCCCTTGCACGCACTGCCACCTGCCCTGGGGCCACCCCATGCCCACCCAAAGTGGCCCAGGTTGGAAGGAATCCCTGGCCCCAAGTGTCTGAGACAGCCCGACGGGATCTTTAGGAATGACTCAGACCATCAGCCAACGCTGCCCTGCTCTGCAGGCTCAGGGCAGCAGAAGGAGCCCCCACGGGCTCTGCAGGAGCTGGCAGAGGCTGCCCAGCAGGGAGGCCATGGGGCACAGAGCCCCAAGGCTGCCCAGGGCCCCACGGCACAGGGGCCGTTCCCAGCCCCAATGCTCCTGTCCTGGCCTGGGCTGCACAGGGGCTGTGGCACCATGGCTGGGCCAGCACAGGGCCACAAAGGGGCCCCGCAGCCGCTGCCGGGGCTGGCAGCAAGTCCGGGCACAGACAAGGAATTGCTGAGCATGGCCTGCGCTGGCCAGGGCTGACTGTGCCAAAGGCAGAGCTCAGCTGCTCTTGATGCCTGCAGGAAAAGTCAAGAGGCCAAAGAGCCTCCATGGCTGTGCTGGGGACAGAGGCTGGAGGAGGGAAATGCAGGGAAGCTGTGGCATGGGGAGGACATGCAATTCCAGCAGACACCTCAGCCTGCAAGGTGCTCTGCTCTACCTCAGCTCCTCTCTTAGATATGCCAATCCCAGCTCAGCACCTCAGGGTACTGGGGCCCAACAAGTAGAACATGCCTGTTCATGGAAAGGGGAGCAGGTTTCAATATCTCTCTGTTCCATAACATACAAGCAAATCTTTATTATCTGGCTCACTGGAGAACTTTGAAGAAATGGTAATGTTTTCCCACCCAGAACAGCAATTTCCTGGCTCTACTGCTTTCTTCTACTGATGGCAGGAGAAGAAATACTCATCTTCCCCTCTACCTCTGCCACCAACATTCAGTATAATATTTCATGACGCGCTTCCTTTGGGTGTTTCCAGGACTCCTGGTTAAATGGCCCTATCTAAGGACATCTCTTCATTTAGAGCAGCTGCATGTATGTCCTTCCCATTGCTCCCAGATTTCCTCCTGCAGCTGTTCTCTGGTCATTCCAATGCATCTCCTTTAAATGGCTTCATGCTTTGAGCTTTTGGGAGTTTCCCAATTTTTCAGAAGTTTAAATAACTCCTTACTCAGCATCTTATTGTAAGTTTTACCTATCACCTCTTCTTATGCCTTTGTCTAAAATCCTGCCTTTATGGCAATGCCTTGTAGATGGTGGACATGTCAGATGCTGCTGGGATGTCACAAGGAGCAGAGGGAAGGGTTTTGCTTGATTCAATTTATCATATTCACATTTTTTGATGTTGGCCATGAAGAGAAAGTTTTCAGTACCCTCCTACCCCTGCCTCTGTGCGAACTGGCCAAGGAGAGACCGGGCGGGGGCGGCAAAAGTCTGCAGGCGGTGCCAGGGAGTCTGATGGGGCAGGACGGGGCGCTCCCAACCATGGCCGGGCGGGGGCCGCGACAGACAGGGGCAGGGGCAGGGGCAGGGGCAGGGGCAGGGGCAGGGGCGGGGAGAGAGGGGATGCGAGAGTGTGCGGCCGTGCGAGCGGGAGCGGCGGGGGCGGTGGGGAGCGGTGGTGTCTGAGGAGCCGGGCGTGTGTCCCTGTGTCTGTCTCTCTCTCTGTGTCAACGAGGCCCGAGGGCGGGCGGCTTCGTGCCGGCCCCGGGCGCCTCGGCACCGAGCCCCCGCGGCCCCCCAGGCTCCTTCCGAGGACCGAAGACCTCTGCGGGCCCTGAAGGAACCGGCCCCAAAGCGGCCGCCCGCTTGCCGGCGGTGCTGCCGGCGGCGGGGCGGGCCGGGCCGAGTCGCACCGGGGCCGGCGGCTGCGAGCTGATTTCCGCCGCACGGACGGGCTTCTCTTCCCCGCTGGCCCCGCTGACATTCTCTTCTGCGGGGCAGGGCTGTGTCGGCTCCCGGACGGGCGGCGGGGGGCACTGGGGACGCCGTTTCCACAGTTCTGCACCTCAGGAGACCCGAGCACAGGGCACGGGCTGCCCGTCGGCTCGCCTGCGGGTGCTCTGCATAATAAAGGAAACTGAACAAAATCTGCCAAGAAAATTTCTTTTTCGGCTAAGTTTCTCATACCAGGCAAATAGAAGAGCCATTCTTTCAAGAAAGGAGAAAATGGGGGGGAATAAAACCCTAAAGACAAACTGAATAAAACCCCAAACCAAAAAAATCTCAAAACAAAACACAAAACCCAAAGGAAAAAAACCCCAAAAATCCAAAACAAAACCAGAAAACCCAAAACAAAAGCCCTGCACCTCACCTGCCCTCCAAAAAACCACCCCAAAAAACGAAATACAACCCAGAAAAATACAAAAATATGTGTTGGTCTTGAAAGTGGGCGGTTTATGGGCTGGGATGGGGCTGCTAGAGCTGTCCGGCTCTGGGCTGTAAGGAGGCTGTGAGCTTCCCCTGGCTCCAGGGCCGCCGGTGCTGGGTCGGCACCCTTGCGGCAAGCGTTGTCAGGGGGCAGCAGGTCTACTCTTGCTCCAGGCAAGCCTGGGGCAATCAGGTCTACCCGTCTCCGGAGCCATCAGGTCTACCAGGATCTGGGGACTCCCGGCTCTTGGCGGTGCCCGTGCCACGGGCAGTGACGGGTGACATCAGGTCATCCCCAACTCCGCGCCGGCCCAGGGTTATCAGGTCTACCCAGCTCCAGGGTCACCTGGTTCGTGGCAGGACCTTCATGGCCAGGGTCAACAGGTCTACCCCGATGCTGAGTGACCGTAAGGTCTTGTGGCCAGGACAACAGGTCTACCCTGGCTCCGGGGCTGCTGGGTTCATTGCAGTGCCCTGGATGTGAGCGGTGGCGGGGGACAAAAGGTCTACCCTGGCTCCGGGCCGGCCCGGGGCCATCAGGACTACCCCTCTCCACGGCCGCCGTGCTCGTGGTTGCGCTCAAGCTGCAGGTGGTATAGAACTCTGACAGCTTTCCCAAAAACTCCCAACCGCCCCCCAGACCCTCTCTGGGACCTTTCCAGAAGCCCCAAAGCCCCTCCCCAAAACCTCCAAAACCTCCTAGGACGCCACCAGGACCCCCCAAACCGCTCCCCAAACTCCGCCCAAACCCTCCCAAGACCCCCCCTCCAGGCCCCTCTCAGGACCCATCCCCACCCCCCAGGTCCCCCCACAATGCTCCAAGACCCCTCCCCAGACTCTCCCTGACACCTCCAGGACCCCTCAGGATCCCCCACCCAAGAGTCCTCCAGGACCCCCAGACTCCCCCGAGGACTCCTCCATGAGCCATCCAGGACCCCCCAGAGCCCTCCCTAAACTCGCCCCGGATCCCTGCCCAAAGGCCCCCGATGCCCCCAGGACCCCTCCCCAGCCCCCCCAGCCCCTCCCAGCCCCCGGCCCCTGTGCGGAGCCCCCTCCCCAGCGTTGCGGCCCCCGCGGCTCCCGCGGCTCCCGCCTCTCCCAGCGCCTCCCCCGCTCTGGCAGCGCCGCCCGCAGGGCCCGCCCGAGCCCGGGGGGCGGGGCCGCCGGGGGAGGGGCGCCGCTCCCGGCTCCCTCTGATTGGCTGCAGCCGCGCGCTGATTGGTTGGTTCGGCACGGGGCGCGCCGCTATTGGCTGGAGGAGCCCGCGCGCGCGGGGCAGGCGGGAAATTGTCAGGGGAGCGCGGCTGAGGAGGGGCTGAGGTGGGGCCGGGGAAACTGAACGGGGGGTTTGGGGCGGCTCGGGGAGAAACTGGGGATTTCTGGGGGAACTGACAGGAAATAGGGGTGTGTCTGCTGGGTTTGGGGGAATGAGGGGGCTTTAGGGAGCTTTGGGGGGAGCTTGAGAGCGTCTGGAGCGTTCTCCGTTGGGTTTAGGGGGATCTGAGGGTAATTGCGGGGGTCCGAGGGGACTTTGGCGGAGTTGTGAGAGGAACTGGAGGGATCTGGGGGTTCTGAGGTGGCTCTGGGGTCAATTTTGGGGTAAAGTGGGGGGATCTGAGGGTAATTTGGGGGCTTTAGGTGGGTCTGGGGTGGATTTGGGGCTCTGGGGACACCTAAAGGGGTGCCAGGGGGTGAAGGGGTCGCAGCCCCCCAGACGCCCCCTGAAGCCCCCCTGTCCCCACAGAGGGGTCCCGGCCCTGGCGGTGCAGGACCCCCGGCCCCAGCCCAGCATCTCCATCAACCACCTGAACCGGGACACCAAGGAGGACGGGGATGGCTGGGGGGTCCTGGGGGCTCTGAGAGTGTCCGTGCCTGTCCCCAGGGGCTCAGGCTGTCCCCTGGGTGTCCCCGAGCTGGAGAAGTCCCTCTGCGCCGTTTCCTCGCCGTTTGGGCAGATTTTGGACATTTTGGTGCGGCGCAGTCTCGGCCTGCGGGGCCAGGCCTTCCTCACCTTCAGGGAGATGAGCAGCGCCACCAACGCCCTGCGCTCCCTGCAGGGCTTCCCCTCCTGCGGCCAACCCGTGGGGAGACAGCGACTGGGGGAGTTCTGGCACTGGGGAAAGAACTGCAATGCTGGGGAAAAACCGCCAAACTCTGGCCTCAGATACCCCCAAAGTCCAACTTGGAATCCCACCAAACTCATTCACCCTGAACACCCCAAAGCTTCCCTTTCTATGACAAGCCCATGGTAAGACAGAAATGCTGGGTGAAATCCTGGAATTCTCATGGAAAAAACCCAAAATCCTGAGGAAAAAAAACAAACCCAACCAGGATTCCCCCCAAAATCCCATCAAGAATCCCTGAAATTGAGTTGGAAACACCCCTAAATCCAACCAGGAACCCCCCAAAGCTTCCCCTTCTATGACAAGTCCATGGTGAGACCCAAATCCTTGGGAAAATCCTGACATTTTGGGAAAAAATCCTGAAATTCTGGGAGAAATCCTGAATTCCTGGGGGAAAAACTCAAAATGCAGCCTCAAATATCCCCAAAATCCAACCAGGAACCGCCCCAAAGCTTCCCCTTCTACCAAATGTCCATGGTAAGAGACAAATCAGAGTAGAAGTCCTGGGATTTTGGGAACAATCCTGAAATTCTGGGAAAAACTCCAAAATCCTTGGGAAAAAACCCAAATCCAGCCTCAGTTATCCCTAAAATTCACCCTAACGCCCCCCCCCCCCCCCCCCACCCGCCAAAGCTTCCCCTTCCGGGACAAACCAGTGGTAATAGCAGAATCTTCAGGCAAATACCCAAATTTTGGGAAAAATCCTGTAATTCTGGGACAAAAGCACAAAATTCAATTGGGAACCCACCCAAAATCCGTCCAGGAGCCCCCAAGAATTCACCCTGAATCTCCTAAACCTTCCCCTTCTACCCCACAGTGAGACCCAAATTCAGGGAAAAATCCACAGATTCTTGAAAAAACAGGAAATCTTGGGAAAAAGCCTGAAATCTGGGGAAGAAACGGAAATCTCAGCAGAAATCCACCCCCCAATCCCCTGGGAATGACCCCAAATCCCTGCTGGAACCTCCCCAATTCCTCTGAATTACCCCAAAATCCTGCTGAAATTCCCCGAATTCCTTCTAGGACTTGCCAAAATCCCTCAAAAACGTCCCTGATTGCTTTTGGAACCGCCCCAGATCCATTCTGGAGCATCCCCAAATCCCTCAGAACTTCTGAAAATCCCGTGGAAGACCCCAAAATCCCTCTTGAAACTCTCCCAAATCCCTCAGAATTCCCCCAGATCCCTCAGAAAGCCCCAGATCCCCTCTGGAGCCTCTTCCAGATCCCCCCAAAATCCTCGGGAACAACCCCAAACCCCCCGAGCCGTCCCCAGCTCCCCCCGGACTGATCCCAAATCCCCCCGGAGCCAGCCCAGGTCCCCTCTGGAAGCTCCCCGAGTCCCTCGGGAAGCCGCAGATCCCCGGGAGCCGCCGGGCAGCGCCGGGAAAGCCCAAAGCCTCGCGGCAGTGCCGCATCCCGGCCGGAGCTGCCCCGGGAGCCCCGCGGGGCCGGGGCCGGGGCCGGGATGCGCCGTCCCAGCGGATCCAGCGCGCCCGGCCGGGCTCGGCCAGCGCGGCCCAGGGCAGGGAGCGCTGGTGGGGCGGGAGCGGGAGCGGAGCGCGAACGGGACCAGCGCAGAGCCAAGGGGGGAGAGGCCCCGGCCCCACAGAGAGCGGGGCCGGAGCGCGGGGCCGGGCGGGGATGGCTCGGGGATTGTTCCGGGCGATTCGGGCACTCGCAGCGATCTCTGCGGGATTCTTGGGCTGCTCCTGGGAGGTTTGGCTGGGATTTTGAGGGAAGTTTTCGTGGGGATTTTTTGGGTGGATTTCCTCGCACTTCGGGTGGGATGTGATAGGACTTGGGGGCATTTTTTGGGGAATTTGAGAGGGGTTTGGTGGGATTTCGGCGCGGATTTTTTGAGTGTATTTGGTGTGGATTTTGCGGGGGTTTAGGGAAATTTTGGTCGGATATTTTGGGTGATTTGGTGGGATTTTTTGTGTGGATTTTGTGTGATTGGGGGATTTTTGGCTGCATTTTTGTACAAATTTTTCTCTGTGGATTCTGTGGGATTTTCATGGGGATTTAGTGGGACTTTTTGTGGGATTTTTGTGTGGCATTTAAGGGGATTTTGGGGACGATTTTTATGGGGATTTTGAGGGATTTCTGTGAGCCTTGGGGTGATTTTTTGTGGATTTTTTTGGGTGAGTTTTGTGGGCTTGTGGGTGGAATTTTTGTGGAGATTTACCTGGGATTTTGTGTGGTTTTTCTGGCATTTTCAAGGAATCTACAGTGGAATTTTTGTGGGAATTTTATGGTATTTTTGGTGGGATTTTTTGTGAGGATTTTGAGTCGATTTCTATTGGATTTTGGGGAGTTTTGGGGGATTTTTTAGGAAGATTTTAGTTGGGTTTTGGGTGTTTTGGGGGGGATTTTTATGGGATTTTGATGATATTTTTGTGAGGACTTTTGGTGAAATTTTTGTGAGAGTGAGTGGTGCCTTTGGTTCCAACCAACTTTCCTCCCCGAGCCAACGTTACCCACTCCCTCACACGTCCCCCCCGTGCCTTCCCACTGCCTTGTCCTGTCTGGGCTTCCGCAGCCCCTCATCCCTTCGTGGCCCCGTCCCCTCAGGGTCTCCCCCAGCCTGGCCAACCTGATCCATCAAGAGGCACCTGGGAGCCCTCAGCATTCCAGGCAGCAACACACGGGGAGGAGGACACGGATGGAGCTTCCTGCCTGGGACAGGGCTTGTGGCCATCTCCAGGCACCGCTCTCACAGAGATCCCCACAGCTCCAGCCCCTGCCCATCTGCTCTGTGGGCAGCACAAAGGCTTCAGCAGAACCACCAAAGGCCAAGGGGCTTCTGGCCATTTTCCCTGCAACCCTGCATGCCTGGGCAGCTTGCTGAGCCCAGGAGCCCTTTTCTCCCTCTTCCCCTAGGCCCTGCAGAGCCTGGGCAGCAAAAGAAAGATCCTGGGAGTCTGTCTATTACAACACATCCTATATTTCTATGCTAAAGAAAAACAAAAAGAAGAAAAGAACAATCCTAAAGAAATGAAACATTCCTGCTGGCTCGAGTGGCCCCAGCAGACAGAGCCTCTGGGATCAGCTCTCTGCAGAGCTGCAGCAGTGCAGCCAGCCGAGCCCCGACAGACGAGGCCGTCTCCTCCATGCCCTGCAGAGCCGATCATGCAGGCTGTGGAAGCGGGAATATCGAGCTCTCTCTATTCCCTGGAGGACAGACAATGTTTGAACTGCCAGGCTCGCAACGGCGACACTGATGTCATTGGCCGTGTCTTCTAGGGCTGAAAGAGAGAGGAACAGCGCCATGGTCAGTTCCCGCATCTGAGGGGACCCGAGGAGATCCCTGTGCCAGGGCCATCCCAGCCGGCTCTGGCCATGGCCAGCAGGGAGCAGGGACCAGCTGGATCAGCCCAAAGCTGCTAGCCACGAATCCCCCAGGTGCCCTGAAAGCTCTGTGTGCTCTGTCCACGCTGCCCCTGGTCTGCACAGGGAGCAGAGCCCTCCACAGCCGGGGCAGGGCTCGCAGCTCCCCCGCCAGCCCTCGCGTGCAGCCCGCTGCCCTCACTCACCCTCACAGATGAGATGGAGCTCTTCCTTCCTCCGCCTCAGGTACCGCCCGGCCATCCCTGGGAACACAGAGCCTGTCAGGCCCAGCGGCACAGCTCCCTGCCAGCGGCGCCGCCAGCCCTGTGCCCACACGCCCTCCTGGCCCGGCTCGTGGCTCACCCATGAACCTGACGGCCGCCTCTCGCAGGGGCTCCTGTGGGCTCTGCAGGTAGGGCAGGGCCCGGCGCAGGTGCTCGGCCACGCTGCTGCTGTCCTCTGCCAGCTGGAGAGAGCGACAGGAGGGAAGGGTTGGCCCCGCAGCCCCCCGGGCCGGGGCTCCATGGGCACCCGGCTCGGGCCGCAGGAGCCTGGAGCAGAGCCCGCGCGGCCTCGGGCTGCAGCAGCGGGCAGGGGCACAGCTGCCAGCCCGCACACCGAGCACCGCGCTCAGGGGCTGCTCCAGGCTGGGGCTGCGGCTTCCCGAACCTCCTTACCAGGATCTCAATGAACCTCCACAGTTTCTCCTTCTTTACAGGTTTTTCAAGATCTCTCCTGTTTAAGAATTTGGCCACACAAAGCAGGGTTTCCCAAGAAGCCTGGAGAGCAGTAGAGACACGGAAATGGCCCCACAGCCCAGGATCAGCATCCCTGTGCCAGGGCCAGGAGGAGGATGCAGCCTGCCAGGCGCCAGGGCAGGAGGCAGCCAAGCCCCCTCCCAGGGCGACAGCAGCAGCCCGTGAGTCCTCACCTCTGCCACACTCTGATTCTCATCATGGCAGTGGAAGAAGAGTGGCAGCAGGCTGTGACACACTTGTGTCATCAGGAGCTTTTTCTCTTCTTCCACTACAGTAGACAGCAAGGCTCGAAATACAAACATGGAGATCCACTGCACATGCCAGTCATCCTGTGTAACAGGAAGGAAACAAGACCTTGGCATCAGCTGATTCTGGCCCACCTTGGCGCAGGCCTGCATCTCCACAGGGCACCAAGTGTCTGGGCAGCAGCCAGTGGCCGTGGCTGAGGGCACAGAGCCTTACGTGTTCAAAGAGTGGCAGGAGCACCTTAGCCAGCTGCAGGGCGATGGGGCTGGGTATTGGGGTGTCATTATCCAAGAACAAATCACTAAGTAGAACAATGCTCATCCTGACCACATCACTATCATTTTCCTGCAGGAGCTCCCCGAGGCTTTCGGTCAGGCTCCGCATTCTTTTGGCCTGTGCGGAACAAAAGTGTGTGAAAGGCCACCCTGCTGCCACAGGGCCCAGAGGCCAAAGGCCTGTCCCGCAGCCCTCGGGCAGCTGAAGTGGGAGGCAGGAGAGCTGGGAGCGGCTGACCCAGTGCCTGAAGACCAGCAACTGTGTTCCCCAGCACCACGCTGCCTGCACGGCTTCAGCTGCTGCCCCCTCCTTACCAGCGAGGGATTATCCCTGACCAAGAGGAGGGCTCTCAGAACCTGGCGGCGCATCTCCGTGTGCTCACTCAGCAAGTGCCTCGACAGGAGATCCATGATGCTGTCACTGCATGCACTCAAGTCCAGGCAATGCAGGACCTGAAAGGCACAGGGCAGTGACAGGGGACCCGGCCGGCAGGAGCCCAGAACCGCACAGGGCGGGGACCAGGCAGCAGCGCAGGGCGTGGGCACCATCCCAGGCAGCTGCGGCTACGAGAGGGCAGAGAGCTGGGAGGCAGCGCCGGCCTTCAGACTCACCTCCACAAGGAATGCCAGGGCAGGGAAGTGCCAGTATGGCATCTCTTTGCGGAGCAACTGAAGGAGATAGTCTAAGATGCTTTTACACTCATCGATGGATTCTTTGCCCATCTCCCTGGAAGGCAGAAAATGGCACTAAGATGTGGCAGCAGCTCTCTGGCCTCAGAGAGAAACAAACAACTTTCCCAGGCATCGCCTGAGAAAGTCTGAGAAGATCAGAGGAAAGAATGAAAAAACATTCTTATCTTAACATGCTGCACCTGGCATTGTGAACATTCGGAATATGTTACAGAGATTTGTCTACCAAAATGTGCTTTCTTAAGTAACTAATGGTATAGTGTTTAGACTAGAAAACACATTAAATCAACCTATATCATAACTATCTATAAGAACAATGGGTTTCTTAATAATAATTATTATTGATCGGACCTCTGAAATACATGGAGTCAGTGATAATTACTGGCCGGGGGCCCGCTCCTACGACACTAAGACCCTGAGCCGGGGGGGGAAGCCCCTCCCAGGACAGACTGATGCAGTTCTTGTCTTTACCCCCCACCCTGCAGGGGGACCTGGGCCCTTTGAGATGTGGCTGCTGCTGGGCACCCTCCTCTCCCAGCCTTTCCCAGTCTGCTTGGCTGTCCCTCGTCCCTCTGGCCCATGGCCATGGGGACTGAGTGGGATATCCCAGCCACAGAGCACAAATGCCGGGAGCAATGGGGAGAAGGGGGTCTCACCTGGCCAGCAGACCCACGGCATAAATGTGGGTGTCAGCACAGAGCAGCGTGTCCCAGCCACGCTTGCGCTCCATTGACAACACCACATCCTCATAGTCCATTTGGCACAGCAGGGACTTCAGGGTCCTCACTGCAAACCTGAGTGCAGAGCAAAGCCCGGGTCACACTGGGAGCACTGGCTCCTGCCCTGGCCATGTGTCAGGGACAGAAGGATTGGGATAGAGCACCTGTTGGGGCTGCTGGCAAGGCCATGTTCTTCCTGGCATCCCTTCCAGAAGGTATCCACCTCCTCTGGCATCTCTTTGGTGCTGAAGAACACTTGGAAGAGCAGATGCACAAATAACTGCGGGAAATGCTCATCCACTATATCTGGGACACAGCGCTCCTGAAGGATCTTCCATATCACCACAGTTGCCTGCAAAGGACAAAGTCCCCCGAGGCAGCGTTCAGTGCCAAGGTGTCCGTGGGACAGGGCCCGAGCGTGGCAGGGAGAGGCCCAGAGAGACACAGGGGGAGCAGCGGGCCTGGTGGCCCTGCAGCTGTCCCTAGGCCAGCTTTCAGGCCAGTGCCTGAGGCAGGGAGATGCAGTGGGGAAAGGAGGATGGAGAGCTGCTGGACAGGTGGCCTTGGGGCCAGCAAAGTCCACTGGCAGAAACTCACAGCCAGGGCAAAGACAGTCATTCTGTTCCCATCGCAGGTGCTCATGCTGTGCTCTGGCCAGCTCCCCAGCACATCCAGGAGTATCTGCTGTGCCAGCTCTGCAGTCCAGGGTGTGCACATGATGGTCTTCCACATGGCCATGGCAGCTCTGCAGGGTTAGAGCTCTGTCTCAGGGCATCTCAGACACAGCACCGTGGTCTGGGCATCTCTAGAGGCCCGGGTTGACTGCCGGCTCTGCCTTTGCCCACTGCCCCTCTCCAGCAGCAGCCAGGCAGCCCAGCCCTGTGGGGACAGGCCCCTGTGGGACAACGAGGGAGCATGGCAGCAGGCTTGGGGCTGACATGCCAGGGCCTGGAAAGGGAGCAGCCAGAGGGCCCTGGGACTCTCTGTTGGTCAGAAACCTGGCCCAGGCTGTACAGGGCGATGGGTTGGGGTGAGCCCTGAGCCCTCTGGGCAGATGGGCCCCATACCTGTCACAGGATGGGGCCACACGCAGGAGTGTCATTACTGCCTCATTTGGCTGCGCTTCTGTGAGATACAGCAGGGCGTTGTCCAGCCTGTGCTCAGCAGAATCATTGGCCATGAGCCACTGGTGGATGTATCTCACCATGCCGGGCACCTGGAGAAGGCACAGGGAGACTTGGAAAGCTGCCAGAGGGATCAGCGTTCCCAGGGTCCCCAGAGAAGTGCTTCCCTTCCCGCCGCACTGCGATGGCCTCAAAGGCTCACAGGGGCCAGCACTAGTGGCTTGGAAAGCCATGTGACTCATGGGGCAATTGAAGCCTGGCCACATCTGCTTACTTGCTCTGCTCTGGGAACACCACTCTGCACAAGCAAATCCAGCAGGGCGGCACTGGTCTCATGTCCGAGGAGCTCTGAGTATGCTCTGAGCCCAGGGCTCATGACACTGGTCTCTTCCTGCCGAATTCTCTTGATGAATTTGCAAACAAGCTGTAGGAGAAGAGCAAGAAGCCATGGGGTGCTGCAGGTGTGCTGCTGGGCTGAGCAGTGACAGCAGGCCCAGCCCAGGTGGGGATGGCTGCAGGTACCTGTGCTGTTCTGTGGAAGCGGCCACGGGTGCGTTCCTGCTCTTGTGTCTGGTCCAGGGCTGCATCTGGGAAAGAGCGAGCGCAGCCCGAGCTGAGGGGCTGCCGGAGAGGCCGGAGAACACAGCCCAACCCTGCGCTGCCCAGGCAGGGACAGTCCCGCAATGGCCCAGAGCATGGAGCACGGCTGTGGGGTGTCTGCCCGGCCCCTATTCCATCCTGACCATGGGCATGGCCCCAGGGGATGGGATGGCATGGCATGGCATGGCATGGCATGGCATGGCATGGCATGGCATGGCATGGCATGGCATGGGGCCAAGCTGGCTGCAGGCACCAGCCCTGTGGCCCAGCTCTGCCACTCACCCTTCTGCCGTGGCTGGAACTGCTCCAGCTCTTCAGGCTGCTGTGCTGGGGCAGTTCCAGGGCCTTCTTTCTCCTCCTTCCCCCAGGCCAGCTTGGGCACGCTCGCAGGTCTGTGCTCTACGACACTGCCTGGATTCATGGCTGCTTGCAGAAGGTGAAAAGGAAAAGGTCCAAGTCAGCAAGTGCTGCAGTCGTGCCTTGAGGGCACCTGCAAGTGTGAAGACTTGGCAAGGCTACAGGACAGCAAGTCCTGCACTCTGCTCTTGGGGCTCCAGCCACAAGGACAGGAGACTCCTGTCAAGGACAGTGAAAAGCAAATGCCACAGTCTGCCCTCGAGGGCAGCTGCAGAAGATTTGCCTTGGGAAGGCCAGGGGTCACCAAGTGCTCTGCTCTGGCCACGAGCTCACCTGCAGGAGTAATACCTCGGGAAAGCTCTGGGTCAGCAAGGAACGAGTGGCTGTGCGAGGGCTCCTCACAGCACCGCTCTCTCGCGTCCTCTCTCGTCGTGTGCACCGAGCACTGTGGAGTGTAACTGTAACTTGTAACTGCCAACACCTCTGCCAGAGCGTGTCACCAAGGGCCCTTGGAATCCCTGTCCCGTTCCATTCCATGGTGACCATGCTGCACGGTGTCACCAAGGGCCCTTGGAATCCCTGTCCCGTTCCATTCCATAGTGACCATGCTGCACCCTGTCACCAAGGGCCCTTGCACGCACTGCCACCTGCCCTGGGGCCACCCCGTGCCCACCCAAAGTGGCCCAGGTTGGAAGGAATCCCTGGCCCCAAGTGTCTGAGACAGCCCGACGGGATCTTTAGGAATGACTCAGACCATCAGCCAATGCTGCCCTGCTCTGCGGGCTCAGGGCAGCAGAAGGAGCCCCCACGGGCTCTGCAGGAGCTGGCAGAGGCTGCCCAGCAGGGAGGCCATGGGGCACAGAGCCCCAAGGCTGCCCAGGGCCCCACGGCACAGGGGCCGTTCCCAGCCCCAATGCTCCTGTCCTGGCCTGGGCTGCACAGGGGCTGTGGCACCATGGCTGGGCCAGCACAGGGCCACAAAGGGGCCCCGCAGCCGCTGCCGGGGCTGGCAGCAAGTCCGGGCACAGACAAGGAATTGCTGAGCATGGCCTGCGCTGGCCAGGGCTGACTGTGCCAATGGCAGAGCTCAGCTGCTCTTGATGCCTGCAGGAAAGGTCAAGAGGCCAAAGAGCCTCCATGGCTGTGCTGGGGACAGAGGCTGGAGGAGGGAAATGCAGGGAAGCTGTGGCATGGGGAGGACATGCAATTCCAGCAGACACCTCAGCCTGCAAGGTGCTCTGCTCTACCTCAGCTCCTCTCTTAGATATGCCAATCCCAGCTCAGCACCTCAGGGTACTGGGGCCCAACAAGTAGAACATGCCTGTTCATGGAAAGGGGAGCAGGTTTCAATATCTCTCTGTTCCATAACATACAAGCAAATCTTTATTATCTGGCTCACTGGAGAACTTTGAAGAAATGGTAATGTTTTCCCACCCAGAACAGCAATTTCCTGGCTCTACTGCTTTCTTCTACTGATGGCAGGAGAAGAAATACTCATCTTCCCCTCTACCTCTGCCACCAACATTCAGTATAATATTTCATGACGCGCTTCCTTTGGGTGTTTCCAGGACTCCTGGTTAAATGGCCCTATCTAAGGACATCTCTTCATTTAGAGCAGCTGCATGTATGTCCTTCCCATTGCTCCCAGATTTCCTCCTGCAGCTGTTCTCTGGTCATTCCAATGCATCTCCTTTAAATGGCTTCATGCTTTGAGCTTTTGGGAGTTTCCCAATTTTTCAGAAGTTTAAATAACTCCTTACTCAGCATCTTATTGTAAGTTTTACCTATCACCTCTTCTTATGCCTTTGTCTAAAATCCTGCCTTTATGGCAATGCCTTGTAGATGGTGTACATGTCAGATGCTGCTGGGATGTCACAAGGAGCAGAGGGAAGGGTTTTGCTTGATTCAATTTATCATATTCACATTTTTTGATGTTGGCCATGAAGAGAAAGTTTTCAGTACCCTCCTACCCCTGCCTCTGTGCGAACTGGCCAAGGAGAGACCGGGCGGGGGCGGCAAAAGTCTGCAGGCGGTGCCAGGGAGTCTGATGGGGCAGGGCGGGGCGCTCCCAACCATGGCTGGGCGGGGGCCGCGACAGACAGGGGCAGGGGCAGGGGCAGGGGCAGGGGCAGGGGCAGGGGCAGGGGCAGGGGCAGGGGCAGGGCAAGGGCGGGGAGAGAGGGGATGCGAGAGTGTGCGGCCGTGCGAGCGGGAGCGGCGGGGGCGGTGGGGAGCGGTGGTGTCTGAGGAGCCGGGCGTGTGTCCCTGTGTCTGTCTCTCTCTCTGTGTCAACGAGGCCCGAGGGCGGGCGGCTTCGTGCCGGCCCCGGGCGCCTCGGCACCGAGCCCCCGCGGCCCCCCAGGCTCCTTCCGAGGACCGAAGACCTCTGCGGGCCCTGAAGGAACCGGCCCCAAAGCGGCCGCCCGCTTGCCGGCGGTGCTGCCGGCGGCGGGGCGGGCCGGGCCGAGTCGCACCGGGGCCGGCGGCTGCGAGCTGATTTCCGCCGCACGGACGGGCTTCTCTTCCCCGCTGGCCCCGCTGACATCCTCTTCTGCGGGGCAGGGCTGTGTCGGCTCCCGGACGGGGGGCGGGGGGCACTGGGGACGCCGTTTCCACAGTTCTGCACCTCAGGAGACCCCAGCACAGGGCACGGGCTGCCCGTCGGCTCGCCTGCGAGTGCTCTGCATAATAAAGGAAACTGAACAAAATCTGCCAAGAAAATTTCTTTTTCGGCTAAGTTTCTCATACCAGGCAAATAGAAGAGCCATTCTTTCAAGAAAGGAGAAAATGGGGGGGAATAAAACCCTAAAGACAAACTGAATAAAACCCCAAACCAAACCAAATCAAAACAAAACACAAAACCCAAAAAAACCCCCCCAAAAAATCCAAAACAAAACCAGAAAACTCAAAACAAAAGCCCTGCACCTCACCTGCCCTCCAAAAAAAACACCCCAAAAACGAAATACAACCCAGAAAAATACAAAAATATGTGTTGGTCTTGAAAGTGGGCAGTTTATGGGCTGGGATGGGGCTGCTAGAGCTGTCCGGCTCTGGGCTGTAAGGAGGCTGTGAGCTTCCCCTGGCTCCAGGGCCGTCGGTGCTGGGTCGGCACCCTTGCGGCAAGCGTTGTCAGGGGGCAGCAGGTCTACTCTTGCTCCAGGCAAGCCTGGGGCAATCAGGTCTACCCGTCTCCGGAGCCATCAGGTCTACCAGGATCTGGGGACTCCCGGCTCTTGGCGGTGCCCGTGCCACGGGCAGTGACGGGTGACATCAGGTCATCCCCAACTCCGCGCCGGCCCAGGGTTATCAGGTCTACCCAGCTCCAGGGTCACCTGGTTCGTGGCAGGACCTTCATGGCCAGGGTCAACAGGTCTACCCCGATGCTGAGTGACCGTAAGGTCTTGTGGCCAGGACAACAGGTCTACCCTGGCTCCGGGGCTGCTGGGTTCATTGCAGTGCCCTGGATGTGAGCGGTGGCGGGGGACAAAAGGTCTACCCTGGCTCCGGGCCGGCCCGGGGCCATCAGGACTACCCCTCTCCACGGCCGCCGTGCTCGTGGTTGCGCTCAAGCTGCAGGTGGTATAGAACTCTGACAGCTTTCCCAAAAACTCCCAACCGCCCCCCAGACCCTCTCTGGGACCTTTCCAGAAGCCCCAAAGCCCCTCCCCAAAACCTCCTAGGACGCCACCAGGACCCCCCAAACCGCTCCCCAAACTCCGCCCAAACCCTCCCAAGACCCCCCCTCCAGGCCCCTCTCAGGACCCATCCCCACCCCCCAGGTCCCCCCACAATGCTCCAAGACCCCTCCCCAGACTCTCCCTGACACCTCCAGGACCCCTCAGGATCCCCCACCCAAGAGTCCTCCAGGACCCCCAGACTCCCCCGAGGACTCCTCCATGAGCCATCCAGGACCCCCCAGAGCCCTCCCTAAACTCGCCCCGGATCCCTGCCCAAAGGCCCCCGATGCCCCCAGGACCCCTCCCCAGCCCCCCCAGCCCCTCCCAGCCCCCGGCCCCTGTGCGGAGCCCCCTCCCCAGCGTTGCGGCCCCCGCGGCTCCCGCGGCTCCCGCCTCTCCCAGCGCCTCCCCCGCTCTGGCAGCGCCGCCCGCAGGGCCCGCCCGAGCCCGGGGGGCGGGGCCGCCGGGGGAGGGGCGCCGCTCCCGGCTCCCTCTGATTGGCTGCAGCCGCGCGCTGATTGGTTGGTTCGGCACGGGGCGCGCCGCTATTGGCTGGAGGAGCCCGCGCGCGCGGGGCAGGCGGGAAATTGTCAGGGGAGCGCGGCTGAGGAGGGGCTGAGGTGGGGCCGGGGAAACTGAACGGGGGGTTTGGGGCGGCTCGGGGAGAAACTGGGGATTTCTGGGGGAACTGACAGGAAATAGGGGTGTGTCTGCTGGGTTTGGGGGAATGAGGGGGCTTTAGGGAGCTTTGGGGGGAGCTTGAGAGCGTCTGGAGCGTTCTCCGTTGGGTTTAGGGGGATCTGAGGGTAATTGCGGGGGTCCGAGGGGACTTTGGCGGAGTTGTGAGAGGAACTGGAGGGATCTGGGGGTTCTGAGGTGGCTCTGGGGTCAATTTTGGGGTAAAGTGGGGGGATCTGAGGGTAATTTGGGGGCTTTAGGTGGGTCTGGGGTGGATTTGGGGCTCTGGGGACACCTAAAGGGGTGCCAGGGGGTGAAGGGGTCGCAGCCCCCCAGACGCCCCCTGAAGCCCCCCTGTCCCCACAGAGGGGTCCCGGCCCTGGCGGTGCAGGACCCCCGGCCCCAGCCCAGCATCTCCATCAACCACCTGAACCGGGACACCAAGGAGGACGGGGATGGCTGGGGGGTCCTGGGGGCTCTGAGAGTGTCCGTGCCTGTCCCCAGGGGCTCAGGCTGTCCCCTGGGTGTCCCCGAGCTGGAGAAGTCCCTCTGCGCCGTTTCCTCGCCGTTTGGGCAGATTTTGGACATTTTGGTGCGGCGCAGTCTCGGCCTGCGGGGCCAGGCCTTCCTCACCTTCAGGGAGATGAGCAGCGCCACCAACGCCCTGCGCTCCCTGCAGGGCTTCCCCTCCTGCGGCCAACCCGTGGGGAGACAGCGACTGGGGGAGTTCTGGCACTGGGGAAAGAACTGCAATGCTGGGGAAAAACCGCCAAACTCTGGCCTCAGATACCCCCAAAGTCCAACTTGGAATCCCACCAAACTCATTCACCCTGAACACCCCAAAGCTTCCCTTTCTATGACAAGCCCATGGTAAGACAGAAATGCTGGGTGAAATCCTGGAATTCTCATGGAAAAAACCCAAAATCCTGAGGAAAAAAAACAAACCCAACCAGGATTCCCCCCAAAATCCCATCAAGAATCCCTGAAATTGAGTTGGAAACACCCCTAAATCCAACCAGGAACCCCCCAAAGCTTCCCCTTCTATGACAAGTCCATGGTGAGACCCAAATCCTTGGGAAAATCCTGACATTTTGGGAAAAAATCCTGAAATTCTGGGAGAAATCCTGAATTCCTGGGGGAAAAACTCAAAATGCAGCCTCAAATATCCCCAAAATCCAACCAGGAACCGCCCCAAAGCTTCCCCTTCTACCAAATGTCCATGGTAAGAGACAAATCAGAGTAGAAGTCCTGGGATTTTGGGAACAATCCTGAAATTCTGGGAAAAACTCCAAAATCCTTGGGAAAAAACCCAAATCCAGCCTCAGTTATCCCTAAAATTCACCCTAACGCCCCCCCCCCCTCCCCCCCCTCACCCGCCAAAGCTTCCCCTTCCGGGACAAACCAGTGGTAATAGCAGAATCTTCAGGCAAATACCCAAATTTTGGGAAAAATCCTGTAATTCTGGGACAAAAGCACAAAATTCAATTGGGAACCCACCCAAAATCCGTCCAGGAGCCCCCAAGAATTCACCCTGAATCTCCTAAACCTTCCCCTTCTACCCCACAGTGAGACCCAAATTCAGGGAAAAATCCACAGATTCTTGAAAAAACAGGAAATCTTGGGAAAAAGCCTGAAATCTGGGGAAGAAACGGAAATCTCAGCAGAAATCCACCCCCCAATCCCCTGGGAATGACCCCAAATCCCTGCTGGAACCTCCCCAATTCCTCTGAATTACCCCAAAATCCTGCTGAAATTCCCCAAATTCCTTCTAGGACTTGCCAAAATCCCTCAAAAACGTCCCTGATTGCTTCTGGAACCGCCCCAGATCCATTCTGGAGCATCCCCCAATCCCTCCGAACTTCTGAAAATCCCTTGGAAGACCCCAAAATCCATCTTGAAACTCTCCCAGATCCCCTCAGAATTCCCCCAGACCCCTCAGAAAGCCCCAGATCCCCTCTGGAGCCTCTTCCAGATCCCCCCAAAATCCTCGGGAACAACCCCAAACCCCCCGAGCCGTCCCCAGCTCCCCCCGGAGTGATCCCAAATCCCCCCGGAGCCAGCCCAGGTCCCCTCTGGAAGCTCCCCGAGTCCCTCGGGAAGCCGCAGATCCCCGGGAGCCGCCGGGCAGCGCCGGGAAAGCCCAAAGCCCCGCGGCAGTGCCGCATCCCGGCCGGAGCTGCCCCGGGAGCCCCGCGGGGCCGGGGCCGGGGCCGGGATGCGCCGTCCCAGCGGATCCAGCGCGCCCGGCCGGGCTCGGCCAGCGCGGCCCAGGGCAGGGAGCGCTGGTGGGGCGGGAGCGGGAGCGGAGCGCGAACGGGACCAGCGCAGAGCCAAGGGGGGAGAGGCCCCGGCCCCACAGAGAGCGGGGCCGGAGCGCGGGGCCGGGCGGGGATGGCTCGGGGATTGTTCCGGGCGATTCGGGCACTCGCAGCGATCTCTGCGGGATTCTTGGGCTGCTTCTGGGAGGTTTGGCTGGGATTTTGAGGGAAGTTTTCGTGGGGATTTTTTGGGTGGATTTCCTCGCACTTCGGGTGGGATGTGATAGGACTTGGGGGCATTTTTTGGGGAATTTGAGAGGGGTTTGGTGGGATTTCGGCGCGGATTTTTTGAGTGTATTTGGTGTGGATTTTGCGGGGGTTTAGGGAAATTTTGGTCGGATATTTTGGGTGATTTGGTGGGATTTTTTGTGTGGATTTTGTGTGATTGGGGGATTTTTGGCTGCAGTTTTGTACAAATTTTTCTCTGTGGATTCTGTGGGATTTTCATGGGGATTTAGTGGGACTTTTTGTGGGATTTTTGTGTGGCATTTAAGGGGATTTTGGGGACGATTTTTATGGGGATTTTGAGGGATTTCTGTGAGCCTTGGGGTGATTTTTTGTGGATTTTTTTGGGTGAGTTTTGTGGGCTTTTGGGTGGAATTTTTGTGGAGATTTACCTGGGATTTTGTGTGGTTTTTCTGGCATTTTCAAGGAATCTACAGTGGAATTTTTGTGGGAATTTTATGGTATTTTTGGTGGGATTTTTTGTGAGGATTTTGAGTCGATTTCTATTGGATTTTGGGGAGTTTTGGGGGATTTTTTAGGAAGATTTTAGTTGGGTTTTGGGTGTTTTGGGGGGGACTTTTATGGGATTTTGATGATATTTTTGTGAGGACTTTTGGTGATATTTTTGTGAGGGTGAGTGGTGCCTTTGGTTCCAACCCACTTTCCTCCCCGAGCCAACGTTACCCACTCCCTCACACGTCCCCCCCGTGCCTTCCCACTGCCTTGTCCTGTCAGGGCTTCCGCAGCCCCTCATCCCTTCGTGGCCCCGTCCCCTCAGGGTCTCCCCCAGCCTGGCCAACCTGCCCCATCAAGAGGCACCTGGGAGCCCTCAGCATTCCAGGCAGCAACACACGGGCAGGAGGACACGGATGGCGCTTCCTGCCTGGGACAGGGCTTGTGGCCATCTCCAGGCACCGCTCTCACAGAGATCCCCACAGCTCCAGCCCCTGCCCATCTGCTCTGTGGGCAGCACAAAGGCTTCAGCAGAACCACCAAAGGCCAAGGGGCTTCTGGCCATTTTCCCTGCAACCCTGCATGCCTGGGCAGCTTGCTGAGCCCAGGAACCCTTTTCTCCCTCTTCCCCTAGGCCCTGCAGAGCCTGGGCAGCAAAAGAAAGATCCTGGGAGTCTGTCTATTACAACACATCCTATATTTCTATGCTAAAGAAAAACAAAAAGAAGAAAAGAACAATCCTAAAGAAACGAAACATTCCTGCTGGCTCGAGTGGCCCCAGCAGACAGAGCCTCTGGGATCAGCTCTCTGCAGAGCTGCAGCAGCGCAGCCAGCCGAGCCCCGACAGACGAGGCCGTCTCCTCCATGCCCTGCAGAGCCGATCATGCAGGCTGTGGAAGCGGGAATATCGAGCTCTCTCTATTCCCTGGAGGACAGACAATGTTTGAACTGCCAGGCTCGCAACGGCGACACTGATGTCATTGGCCGTGTCTTCTAGGGCTGAAAGAGAGAGGAACAGCGCCATGGTCAGTTCCCGCATCTGAGGGGACCCGAGGAGATCCCTGTGCCAGGGCCATCCCAGCCGGCTCTGGCCATGGCCAGCAGGGAGCAGGGACCAGCTGGATCAGCCCAAAGCTGCTAGCCACGAATCCCCCAGGTGCCCTGAAAGCTCTGTGTGCTCTGTCCACGCTGCCCCTGGTCTGCACAGGGAGCAGAGCCCTCCACAGCCGGGGCAGGGCTCGCAGCTCCCCCGCCAGCCCTCGCGTGCAGCCCGCTGCCCTCACTCACCCTCACAGATGAGATGGAGCTCTTCCTTCCTCCCCCTCAGGTACCGCCCGGCCGTCCCTGGGAACACAGAGCCTGTCAGGCCCAGGGCACAGCTCCCTGCCAGCGGCGCCGCCAGCCCTGTGCCCACACGCCCTCCTGGCCCGGCTCGTGGCTCACCCATGAACCTGACGGCCGCCTCTCGCAGGGGCTCCTGTGGGCTCTGCAGGTAGGGCAGGGCCCGGCGCAGGTGCTCGGCCACGCTGCTGCTGTCCTCTGCCAGCTGGAGAGAGCGACAGGAGGGAAGGGTTGGCCCCGCAGCCCCCCGGGCCGGGGCTCCATGGGCACCCGGCTCGGGCCGCAGGAGCCTGGAGCAGAGCCTGCGCGGCCTCGGGCTGCAGCAGCGGGCAGGGGCACAGCTGCCAGCCCGCACACCGAGCACCGCGCTCAGGGGCTGCTCCAGGCTGGGGCTGCGGCTTCCCGGCCCTCCTTACCAGGATCTCAATGAACCTCCACAGTTTCTCCTTCTTTACAGGCTTTTCAAGATCTCTCCTGTTCAGGAATTTGGCCACACAAAGCAGGGTTTCCCAAGAAGCCTGGAGAGCAGTAGAGACACGGAAATGGCCCCGCAGCCCAGGATCAGCATCCCTGTGCTAGGGCCAGGAGGAGGATGCAGCCTGCCAGGCGCCAGGGCAGGAGGCAGCCAAGCCCCCTCCCAGGGCGACAGCAGCAGCCCGTGAGTCCTCACCTCTGCCACACTCTGATTCTCATCATGGCAGTGGAAGAAGAGTGGGAGCAGGCTGTGACACACTTGTGTCATCAGGAGCTTTTTCTCTTCTTCCACTACAGTAGACAGCAAGGCTCGAAATACAAACATGGAGATCCACTGCACATACCAGTCATCCTGTGTAACAGGAAGGAAACAAGACCTTGGCATCAGCTGATTCTGGCCCACCTTGGCGCAGGCCTGCATCTCCACAGGGCACCAAGTGTCTGGGCAGCAGCCAGTGGCCGTGGCTGAGGGCACAGAGCCTTACGTGTTCAAAGAGTGGCAGGAGCACCTTAGCCAGCTGCAGGGCGATGGGGCTGGGTATTGGGGTGTCATTATCCAAGAAGAAATCACTAAGTAGAACAATGCTCATCCTGACCACATCACTATCATTTTCCTGCAGGAGCTCCCCGAGGCTTTCGGTCAGGCTCCGCATTCTTTTGGCCTGTGCGGAACAAAAGTGTGTGGAAGGCCACCCTGCTGCCACAGGGCCCAGAGGCCAAAGGCCTGTCCCGCAGCCCTCGGGCAGCTGAAGTGGGAGGCAGGAGAGCTGGGAGCAGCTGACCCAGTGCCTGAAGACCAGCAACTGCGTTCCCCAGCACCACGCTGCCTGCACGGCTTCAGCTGCTGCCCCCTCCTTACCAGCGAGGGATTATCCCTGACCAAGAGGAGGGCCCTCAGAACCTGGCGGCGCATCTCTGTGTGCTCACTCAGCAAGTGCCTCGACAAGAGATCCATGATGCTGTCACTGCATGCACTCAAGTCCAGGCAATGCAGGACCTGAAAGGCACAGGGCAGTGACAGGGGACCCGGCCGGCAGGAGCCCAGAACCGCACAGGGCGGGGACCAGGCAGCAGCGCAGGGCGTGGGCACCATCCCAGGCAGCTGCGGCTACGAGAGGGCAGAGAGCTGGGAGGCAGCGCCGGCCTTCAGACTCACCTCCACAAGGAATGCCAGGGCAGGGAAGTGCCAGTATGGCATCTCTTTGCGGGGCAACTGAAGGAGATAGTCTAAGATGCTTTTACACTCATTGATGGATTCTTTGCCCATCTCCCTGGAAGGCAGAAAATGGCACTAAGATGTGGCAGCAGCTCTCTGGCCTCAGAGAGAAACAAACAACTTTCCCAGGCATCGCCTGAGAAAGTCTGAGAAGATCAGAGGAAAGAATGAAAAAACATTCTTATCTTAACATGCTGCACCTGGCATTGTGAACATTCGGAATATGTTACAGAGATTTGTCTACCAAAATGTGCTTTCTTAAGTAACTAATGGTATAGTGTTTAGACTAGAAAACACATTAAATCAACCTATATCATAACTATCTATAAGAACAATGGGTTTCTTAATAATAATTATTATTGATCGGACCTCTGAAATACATGGAGTCAGTGATAATTACTGGCCGGGGGCCCGCTCCTACGACACTAAGACCCTGAGCCGGGGGGGGAAGCCCCTCCCAGGACAGACTGATGCAGTTCTTGTCTTTACCCCCCACCCTGCAGGGGGACCTGGGCCCTTTGAGATGTGGCTGCTGCTGGGCACCCTCCTCTCCCAGCCTTTCCCAGTCTGCTTGGCTGTCCCTCGTCCCTCTGGCCCATGGCCATGGGGACTGAGTGGGATATCCCAGCCACAGAGCACAAATGCCGGGAGCAATGGGGAGAAGGGGGTCTCACCTGGCCAGCAGACCCACGACATAAATGTGGGTGTCAGCACAGAGCAGCGTGTCCCAGCCACGCTTGCGCTCCATTGACAACACCACATCCTCATAGTCCATTTGGCACAGCAGGGACTTCAGGGTCCTCACTGCAAACCTGAGTGCAGAGCAAAGCCCGGGTCACACTGGGAGCACTGGCTCCTGCCCTGGCCATGTGGCAGGGACAGAAGGATTGGGATAGAGCACCTGTTGGGGCTGCTGGCAAGGCCATGTTCTTCCTGGCATCCCTTCCAGAAGGTATCCACCTCCTCTGGCATCTCTTTGGTGCTGAAGAACACTTGGAAGAGCAGATGCACAAATAACTGCGGGAAATGCTCATCCACTATATCTGGGACACAGCGCTCCTGAAGGATCTTCCATATCACCACAGTTGCCTGCAAAGGACAAAGTCCCCCGAGGCAGCGTTCAGTGCCAAGGTGTCCGTGGGACAGGGCCCGAGCGTGGCAGGGAGAGGCCCAGAGAGACACAGGGGGAGCAGCGGGCCTGGTGGCCCTGCAGCTGTCCCTAGGCCAGCTTTCAGGCCAGTGCCTGAGGCAGGGAGATGCAGTGGGGAAAGGAGGATGGAGAGCTGCTGGACAGGTGGCCTTGGGGCCAGCAAAGTCCACTGGCAGAAACTCACAGCCAGGGCAAAGACAGTCATTCTGTTCCCATCGCAGGTGCTCATGCTGTGCTCTGGCCAGCTCCCCAGCACATCCAGGAGTATCTGCTGTGCCAGCTCTGCAGTCCAGGGTGTGCACATGATGGTCTTCCACATGGCCATGGCAGCTCTGCGGGGTTAGAGCTCTGTCTCAGGGCATCTCAGACACAGCACCGTGGTCTGGGCATCTCTAGAGGCCCGGGTTGACTGCCGGCTCTGCCTTTGCCCACTGCCCCTCTCCAGCAGCAGCCAGGCAGCCCAGCCCTGTGGGGACAGGCCCCTGTGGGACAACGAGGGAGCATGGCAGCAGGCTTGGGGCTGACATGCCAGGGCCTGGAAAGGGAGCAGCCAGAGGGCCCTGGGACTCTCTGTTGGTCAGAAACCTGGCCCAGGCTGTACAGGGCGATGGGTTGGGGTGAGCCCTGAGCCCTCTGGGCAGATGGGCCCCATACCTGTCACAGGATGGGGCCACACGCAGGAGTGTCATTACTGCCTCATTTGGCTGCGCTTCTGTGAGATACAGCAGGGCGTTGTCCAGCCTGTGCTCAGCAGAATCATTGGCCATGAGCCACTGGTGGATGTATCTCACCATGCCGGGCACCTGGAGAAGGCACAGGGAGACTTGGAAAGCTGCCAGAGGGATCAGCGTTCCCAGGGTCCCCAGAGAAGTGCTTCCCTTCCCGCCGCACTGCGATGGCCTCAAAGGCTCACAGGGGCCAGCACTAGTGGCTTGGAAAGCCATGTGACTCATGGGGCAATTGAAGCCTGGCCACATCTGCTTACTTGCTCTGCTCTGGGAACACCACTCTGCACAAGCAAATCCAGCAGGGCGGCACTGGTCTCATGTCCGAGGAGCTCTGAGTATGCTCTGAGCCCAGGGCTCATGACACTGGTCTCTTCCTGCCGAATTCTCTTGATGAATTTGCAAACAAGCTGTAGGAGAAGAGCAAGAAGCCATGGGGTGCTGCAGGTGTGCTGCTGGGCTGAGCAGTGACAGCAGGCCCAGCCCAGGTGGGGATGGCTGCAGGTACCTGTGCTGTTCTGTGGAAGCGGCCACGGGTGCGTTCCTGCTCTTGTGTCTGGTCCAGGGCTGCATCTGGGAAAGAGCGAGCGCAGCCCGAGCTGAGGGGCTGCCGGAGAGGCCGGAGAACACAGCCCAACCCTGCGCTGCCCAGGCAGGGACAGCCCCGCAATGGCCCAGAGCATGGAGCACGGCTGTGGGGTGTCTGCCCGGCCCCTATTCCATCCTGACCATGGGCATGGCCCCAGGGGATGGGATGGCATGGCATGGCATGGCATGGCATGGCATGGCATGGCATGGCATGGCATGGCATGGCATGGGGCCAAGCTGGCTGCAGGCACCAGCCCTGTGGCCCAGCTCTGCCACTCACCCTTCTGCCGTGGCTGGAACTGCTCCAGCTCTTCAGGCTGCTGTGCTGGGGCAGTTCCAGGGCCTTCTTTCTCCTCCTTCCCCCAGGCCAGCTTGGGCACGCTCGCAGGTCTGTGCTCTACGACACTGCCTGGATTCATGGCTGCTTGCAGAAGGTGAAAAGGAAAAGGTCCAAGTCAGCAAGTGCTGCAGTCGTGCCTTGAGGGCACCTGCAAGTGTGAAGACTTGGCAAGGCTACAGGACAGCAAGTCCTGCACTCTGCTCTTGGGGCTCCAGCCACAAGGACAGGAGACTCCTGTCAAGGACAGTGAAAAGCAAATGCCACAGTCTGCCCTCGAGGGCAGCTGCAGAAGATTTGCCTTGGGAAGGCCAGGGGTCACCAAGTGCTCTGCTCTGGCCACGAGCTCACCTGCAGGAGTAATACCTCGGGAAAGCTCTGGGTCAGCAAGGAACGAGTGGCTGTGCGAGGGCTCCTCACAGCACCGCTCTCTCGCGTCCTCTCTCGTCGTGTGCACCGAGCACTGTGGAGTGTAACTGTAACTTGTAACTGCCAACACCTCTGCCAGAGCGTGTCACCAAGGGCCCTTGGAATCCCTGTCCCGTTCCATTCCATGGTGACCATGCTGCACGGTGTCACCAAGGGCCCTTGGAATCCCTGTCCCGTTCCATTCCATAGTGACCATGCTGCACCCTGTCACCAAGGGCCCTTGCACGCACTGCCACCTGCCCTGGGGCCACCCCGTGCCCACCCAAAGTGGCCCAGGTTGGAAGGAATCCCTGGCCCCAAGTGTCTGAGACAGCCCGACGGGATCTTTAGGAATGACTCAGACCATCAGCCAATGCTGCCCTGCTCTGCGGGCTCAGGGCAGCAGAAGGAGCCCCCACGGGCTCTGCAGGAGCTGGCAGAGGCTGCCCAGCAGGGAGGCCATGGGGCACAGAGCCCCAAGGCTGCCCAGGGCCCCACGGCACAGGGGCCGTTCCCAGCCCCAATGCTCCTGTCCTGGCCTGGGCTGCACAGGGGCTGTGGCACCATGGCTGGGCCAGCACAGGGCCACAAAGGGGCCCCGCAGCCGCTGCCGGGGCTGGCAGCAAGTCCGGGCACAGACAAGGAATTGCTGAGCATGGCCTGCGCTGGCCAGGGCTGACTGTGCCAATGGCAGAGCTCAGCTGCTCTTGATGCCTGCAGGAAAGGTCAAGAGGCCAAAGAGCCTCCATGGCTGTGCTGGGGACAGAGGCTGGAGGAGGGAAATGCAGGGAAGCTGTGGCATGGGGAGGACATGCAATTCCAGCAGACACCTCAGCCTGCAAGGTGCTCTGCTCTACCTCAGCTCCTCTCTTAGATATGCCAATCCCAGCTCAGCACCTCAGGGTACTGGGGCCCAACAAGTAGAACATGCCTGTTCATGGAAAGGGGAGCAGGTTTCAATATCTCTCTGTTCCATAACATACAAGCAAATCTTTATTATCTGGCTCACTGGAGAACTTTGAAGAAATGGTAATGTTTTCCCACCCAGAACAGCAATTTCCTGGCTCTACTGCTTTCTTCTACTGATGGCAGGAGAAGAAATACTCATCTTCCCCTCTACCTCTGCCACCAACATTCAGTATAATATTTCATGACGCGCTTCCTTTGGGTGTTTCCAGGACTCCTGGTTAAATGGCCCTATCTAAGGACATCTCTTCATTTAGAGCAGCTGCATGTATGTCCTTCCCATTGCTCCCAGATTTCCTCCTGCAGCTGTTCTCTGGTCATTCCAATGCATCTCCTTTAAATGGCTTCATGCTTTGAGCTTTTGGGAGTTTCCCAATTTTTCAGAAGTTTAAATAACTCCTTACTCAGCATCTTATTGTAAGTTTTACCTATCACCTCTTCTTATGCCTTTGTCTAAAATCCTGCCTTTATGGCAATGCCTTGTAGATGGTGTACATGTCAGATGCTGCTGGGATGTCACAAGGAGCAGAGGGAAGGGTTTTGCTTGATTCAATTTATCATATTCACATTTTTTGATGTTGGCCATGAAGAGAAAGTTTTCAGTACCCTCCTACCCCTGCCTCTGTGCGAACTGGCCAAGGAGAGACCGGGCGGGGGCGGCAAAAGTCTGCAGGCGGTGCCAGGGAGTCTGATGGGGCAGGGCGGGGCGCTCCCAACCATGGCTGGGCGGGGGCCGCGACAGACAGGGGCAGGGGCAGGGGCAGGGGCAGGGGCAGGGGCAGGGGCAGGGGCAGGGGCAGGGGCAGGGGCAGGGGCAGGGCAAGGGCGGGGAGAGAGGGGATGCGAGAGTGTGCGGCCGTGCGAGCGGGAGCGGCGGGGGCGGTGGGGAGCGGTGGTGTCTGAGGAGCCGGGCGTGTGTCCCTGTGTCTGTCTCTCTCTCTGTGTCAACGAGGCCCGAGGGCGGGCGGCTTCGTGCCGGCCCCGGGCGCCTCGGCACCGAGCCCCCGCGGCCCCCCAGGCTCCTTCCGAGGACCGAAGACCTCTGCGGGCCCTGAAGGAACCGGCCCCAAAGCGGCCGCCCGCTTGCCGGCGGTGCTGCCGGCGGCGGGGCGGGCCGGGCCGAGTCGCACCGGGGCCGGCGGCTGCGAGCTGATTTCCGCCGCACGGACGGGCTTCTCTTCCCCGCTGGCCCCGCTGACATCCTCTTCTGCGGGGCAGGGCTGTGTCGGCTCCCGGACGGGGGGCGGGGGGCACTGGGGACGCCGTTTCCACAGTTCTGCACCTCAGGAGACCCCAGCACAGGGCACGGGCTGCCCGTCGGCTCGCCTGCGAGTGCTCTGCATAATAAAGGAAACTGAACAAAATCTGCCAAGAAAATTTCTTTTTCGGCTAAGTTTCTCATACCAGGCAAATAGAAGAGCCATTCTTTCAAGAAAGGAGAAAATGGGGGGGAATAAAACCCTAAAGACAAACTGAATAAAACCCCAAACCAAACCAAATCAAAACAAAACACAAAACCCAAAAAAACCCCCCCAAAAAATCCAAAACAAAACCAGAAAACTCAAAACAAAAGCCCTGCACCTCACCTGCCCTCCAAAAAAAACACCCCAAAAACGAAATACAACCCAGAAAAATACAAAAATATGTGTTGGTCTTGAAAGTGGGCAGTTTATGGGCTGGGATGGGGCTGCTAGAGCTGTCCGGCTCTGGGCTGTAAGGAGGCTGTGAGCTTCCCCTGGCTCCAGGGCCGTCGGTGCTGGGTCGGCACCCTTGCGGCAAGCGTTGTCAGGGGGCAGCAGGTCTACTCTTGCTCCAGGCAAGCCTGGGGCAATCAGGTCTACCCGTCTCCGGAGCCATCAGGTCTACCAGGATCTGGGGACTCCCGGCTCTTGGCGGTGCCCGTGCCACGGGCAGTGACGGGTGACATCAGGTCATCCCCAACTCCGCGCCGGCCCAGGGTTATCAGGTCTACCCAGCTCCAGGGTCACCTGGTTCGTGGCAGGACCTTCATGGCCAGGGTCAACAGGTCTACCCCGATGCTGAGTGACCGTAAGGTCTTGTGGCCAGGACAACAGGTCTACCCTGGCTCCGGGGCTGCTGGGTTCATTGCAGTGCCCTGGATGTGAGCGGTGGCGGGGGACAAAAGGTCTACCCTGGCTCCGGGCCGGCCCGGGGCCATCAGGACTACCCCTCTCCACGGCCGCCGTGCTCGTGGTTGCGCTCAAGCTGCAGGTGGTATAGAACTCTGACAGCTTTCCCAAAAACTCCCAACCGCCCCCCAGACCCTCTCTGGGACCTTTCCAGAAGCCCCAAAGCCCCTCCCCAAAACCTCCAAAACCTCCTAGGACGCCACCAGGACCCCCCAAACCGCTCCCCAAACTCCGCCCAAACCCTCCCAAGACCCCCCCTCCAGGCCCCTCTCAGGACCCATCCCCACCCCCCAGGTCCCCCCACAATGCTCCAAGACCCCTCCCCAGACTCTCCCTGACACCTCCAGGACCCCTCAGGATCCCCCACCCAAGAGTCCTCCAGGACCCCCAGACTCCCCCGAGGACTCCTCCATGAGCCATCCAGGACCCCCCAGAGCCCTCCCTAAACTCGCCCCGGATCCCTGCCCAAAGGCCCCCGATGCCCCCAGGACCCCTCCCCAGCCCCCCCAGCCCCTCCCAGCCCCCGGCCCCTGTGCGGAGCCCCCTCCCCAGCGTTGCGGCCCCCGCGGCTCCCGCGGCTCCCGCCTCTCCCAGCGCCTCCCCCGCTCTGGCAGCGCCGCCCGCAGGGCCCGCCCGAGCCCGGGGGGCGGGGCCGCCGGGGGAGGGGCGCCGCTCCCGGCTCCCTCTGATTGGCTGCAGCCGCGCGCTGATTGGTTGGTTCGGCACGGGGCGCGCCGCTATTGGCTGGAGGAGCCCGCGCGCGCGGGGCAGGCGGGAAATTGTCAGGGGAGCGCGGCTGAGGAGGGGCTGAGGTGGGGCCGGGGAAACTGAACGGGGGGTTTGGGGCGGCTCGGGGAGAAACTGGGGATTTCTGGGGGAACTGACAGGAAATAGGGGTGTGTCTGCTGGGTTTGGGGGAATGAGGGGGCTTTAGGGAGCTTTGGGGGGAGCTTGAGAGCGTCTGGAGCGTTCTCCGTTGGGTTTAGGGGGATCTGAGGGTAATTGCGGGGGTCCGAGGGGACTTTGGCGGAGTTGTGAGAGGAACTGGAGGGATCTGGGGGTTCTGAGGTGGCTCTGGGGTCAATTTTGGGGTAAAGTGGGGGGATCTGAGGGTAATTTGGGGGCTTTAGGTGGGTCTGGGGTGGATTTGGGGCTCTGGGGACACCTAAAGGGGTGCCAGGGGGTGAAGGGGTCGCAGCCCCCCAGACGCCCCCTGAAGCCCCCCTGTCCCCACAGAGGGGTCCCGGCCCTGGCGGTGCAGGACCCCCGGCCCCAGCCCAGCATCTCCATCAACCACCTGAACCGGGACACCAAGGAGGACGGGGATGGCTGGGGGGTCCTGGGGGCTCTGAGAGTGTCCGTGCCTGTCCCCAGGGGCTCAGGCTGTCCCCTGGGTGTCCCCGAGCTGGAGAAGTCCCTCTGCGCCGTTTCCTCGCCGTTTGGGCAGATTTTGGACATTTTGGTGCGGCGCAGTCTCGGCCTGCGGGGCCAGGCCTTCCTCACCTTCAGGGAGATGAGCAGCGCCACCAACGCCCTGCGCTCCCTGCAGGGCTTCCCCTCCTGCGGCCAACCCGTGGGGAGACAGCGACTGGGGGAGTTCTGGCACTGGGGAAAGAACTGCAATGCTGGGGAAAAACCGCCAAACTCTGGCCTCAGATACCCCCAAAGTCCAACTTGGAATCCCACCAAACTCATTCACCCTGAACACCCCAAAGCTTCCCTTTCTATGACAAGCCCATGGTAAGACAGAAATGCTGGGTGAAATCCTGGAATTCTCATGGAAAAAACCCAAAATCCTGAGGAAAAAAAACAAACCCAACCAGGATTCCCCCCAAAATCCCATCAAGAATCCCTGAAATTGAGTTGGAAACACCCCTAAATCCAACCAGGAACCCCCCAAAGCTTCCCCTTCTATGACAAGTCCATGGTGAGACCCAAATCCTTGGGAAAATCCTGACATTTTGGGAAAAAATCCTGAAATTCTGGGAGAAATCCTGAATTCCTGGGGGAAAAACTCAAAATGCAGCCTCAAATATCCCCAAAATCCAACCAGGAACCGCCCCAAAGCTTCCCCTTCTACCAAATGTCCATGGTAAGAGACAAATCAGAGTAGAAGTCCTGGGATTTTGGGAACAATCCTGAAATTCTGGGAAAAACTCCAAAATCCTTGGGAAAAAACCCAAATCCAGCCTCAGTTATCCCTAAAATTCACCCTAACGCCCCCCCCCCCTCCCCCCCCTCACCCGCCAAAGCTTCCCCTTCCGGGACAAACCAGTGGTAATAGCAGAATCTTCAGGCAAATACCCAAATTTTGGGAAAAATCCTGTAATTCTGGGACAAAAGCACAAAATTCAATTGGGAACCCACCCAAAATCCGTCCAGGAGCCCCCAAGAATTCACCCTGAATCTCCTAAACCTTCCCCTTCTACCCCACAGTGAGACCCAAATTCAGGGAAAAATCCACAGATTCTTGAAAAAACAGGAAATCTTGGGAAAAAGCCTGAAATCTGGGGAAGAAACGGAAATCTCAGCAGAAATCCACCCCCCAATCCCCTGGGAATGACCCCAAATCCCTGCTGGAACCTCCCCAATTCCTCTGAATTACCCCAAAATCCTGCTGAAATTCCCCAAATTCCTTCTAGGACTTGCCAAAATCCCTCAAAAACGTCCCTGATTGCTTCTGGAACCGCCCCAGATCCATTCTGGAGCATCCCCAAATCCCTCCGAACTTCTGAAAATCCCTTGGAAGACCCCAAAATCCCTCTTGAAACTCTCCCAGATCCCCTCAGAATTCCCCCAGATCCCTCAGAAAGCCCCAGATCCCCTCTGGAGCCTCTTCCAGATCCCCCCAAAATCCTCGGGAACAACCCCAAACCCCCCGAGCCGTCCCCAGCTCCCCCCGGAGTGATCCCAAATCCCCCCGGAGCCAGCCCAGGTCCCCTCTGGAAGCTCCCCGAGTCCCTCGGGAAGCCGCAGATCCCCGGGAGCCGCCGGGCAGCGCCGGGAAAGCCCAAAGCCCCGCGGCAGTGCCGCATCCCGGCCGGAGCTGCCCCGGGAGCCCCGCGGGGCCGGGGCCGGGGCCGGGATGCGCCGTCCCAGCGGATCCAGCGCGCCCGGCCGGGCTCGGCCAGCGCGGCCCAGGGCAGGGAGCGCTGGTGGGGCGGGAGCGGGAGCGGAGCGCGAACGGGACCAGCGCAGAGCCAAGGGGGGAGAGGCCCCGGCCCCACAGAGAGCGGGGCCGGAGCGCGGGGCCGGGCGGGGATGGCTCGGCGATTGTTCCGGGCGATTCGGGCACTCGCAGCGATCTCTGCGGGATTCTTGGGCTGCTTCTGGGAGGTTTGGCTGGGATTTTGAGGGAAGTTTTCGTGGGGATTTTTTGGGTGGATTTCCTCGCACTTCGGGTGGGATGTGATAGGACTTGGGGGCATTTTTTGGGGAATTTGAGAGGGGTTTGGTGGGATTTCGGCGCGGATTTTTTGAGTGTATTTGGTGTGGATTTTGGGGGGGTTTAGGGAAATTTTGGTCGGATATTTTGGGTGATTTGGTGGGATTTTTTGTGTGGATTTTGTGTGATTGGGGGATTTTTGGCTGCATTTTTGTACAAATTTTTCTCTGTGGATTCTGTGGGATTTTCATGGGGATTTAGTGGGACTTTTTGTGGGATTTTTGTGTGGCATTTAAGGGGATTTTGGGGACGATTTTTATGGGGATTTTGAGGGATTTCTGTGAGCCTTGGGGTGATTTTTTGTGGATTTTTTTGGGTGAGTTTTGTGGGCTTGTGGGTGGAATTTTTGTGGAGATTTACCTGGGATTTTGTGTGGTTTTTCTGGCATTTTCAAGGAATCTACAGTGGAATTTTTGTGGGAATTTTATGGTATTTTTGGTGGGATTTTTTGTGAGGATTTTGAGTCGATTTCTATTGGATTTTGGGGAGTTTTGGGGGATTTTTTAGGAAGATTTTAGTTGGGTTTTGGGTGTTTTGGGGGGGATTTTTATGGGATTTTGATGATATTTTTGTGAGGACTTTTGGTGATATTTTTGTGAGAGTGAGTGGTGCCTTTGGTTCCAACCAACTTTCCTCCCCGAGCCAACGTTACCCACTCCCTCACACGTCCCCCCCGTGCCTTCCCACTGCCTTGTCCTGTCTGGGCTTCCACAGCCCCTCATCCCTTCGTGGCCCCGTACCCTCAGGGTCTCCCCCAGCCTGGCCAACCTGCCCCATCAAGAGGCACCTGGGAGCCCTCAGCATTCCAGGCAGCAACACACGGGGAGGAGGACACGGATGGAGCTTCCTGCCTGGGACAGGGCTTGTGGCCATCTCCAGGCACCGCTCTCACAGAGATCCCCACAGCTCCAGCCCCTGCCCATCTGCTCTGTGGGCAGCACAAAGGCTTCAGCAGAACCACCAAAGGCCAAGGGGCTTCTGGCCATTTTCCCTGCAACCCTGCATGCCTGGGCAGCTTGCTGAGCCCAGGAACCCTTTTCTCCCTCTTCCCCTAGGCCCTGCAGAGCCTGGGCAGCAAAAGAAAGATCCTGGGAGTCTGTCTATTACAACACATCCTATATTTCTATGCTAAAGAAAAACAAAAAGAAGAAAAGAACAATCCTAAAGAAATGAAACATTCCTGCTGGCTCGAGTGGCCCCAGCAGACAGAGCCTCTGGGATCAGCTCTCTGCAGAGCTGCAGCAGCGCAGCCAGCCGAGCCCCGACAGACGAGGCCGTCTCCTCCATGCCCTGCAGAGCCGATCATGCAGGCTGTGGAAGCGGGAATATCGAGCTCTCTCTATTCCCTGGAGGACAGACAATGTTTGAACTGCCAGGCTCGCAACGGCGACACTGATGTCATTGGCCGTGTCTTCTAGGGCTGAAAGAGAGAGGAACAGCGCCATGGTCAGTTCCCGCATCTGAGGGGACCCGAGGAGATCCCTGTGCCAGGGCCATCCCAGCCGGCTCTGGCCATGGCCAGCAGGGAGCAGGGACCAGCTGGATCAGCCCAAAGCTGCTGGCCACGAATCCCCCAGGTGCCCTGAAAGCTCTGTGTGCTCTGTCCACGCTGCCCCTGGTCTGCACAGGGAGCAGAGCCCTCCACAGCCGGGGCAGGGCTCGCAGCTCCCCCGGCAGCCCTCGCTGGCAGCCCGCTGCCCTCACTCACCCTCACAGATGAGATGGAGCTCTTCCTTCCTCCGCCTCAGGTACCGCCCGGCCATCCCTGGGAACACAGAGCCTGTCAGGCCCAGCGGCACAGCTCCCTGCCAGCGGCGCCGCCAGCCCTGTGCCCACACGCCCTCCTGGCCCGGCTCGTGGCTCACCCATGAACCTGACGGCCGCCTCTCGCAGGGGCTCCTGTGGGCTCTGCAGGTAGGGCAGGGCCCGGCGCAGGTGCTCGGCCACGCTGCTGCTGTCCTCTGCCAGCTGGAGAGAGCGACAGGAGGGAAGGGTTGGCCCCGCAGCCCCCCGGGCCGGGGCTCCATGGGCACCCGGCTCGGGCCGCAGGAGCCTGGAGCAGAGCCCGCGCGGCCTCGGGCTGCAGCAGCGGGCAGGGGCACAGCTGCCAGCCCGCACACCGAGCACCGCGCTCAGGGGCTGCTCCAGGCTGGGGCTGCGGCTTCCCGAACCTCCTTACCAGGATCTCAATGAACCTCCACAGTTTCTCCTTCTTTACAGGTTTTTCAAGATCTCTCCTGTTTAAGAATTTGGCCACACAAAGCAGGGTTTCCCAAGATGCCTGGAGAGCAGTAGAGACACGGAAATGGCCCCACAGCCCAGGATCAGCATCCCTGTGCCAGGGCCAGGAGGAGGATGCAGCCTGCCAGGCGCCAGGGCAGGAGGCAGCCAAGCCCCCTCCCAGGGCGACAGCAGCAGCCCGTGAGTCCTCACCTCTGCCACACTCTGATTCTCATCATGGCAGTGGAAGAAGAGTGGGAGCAGGCTGTGACACACTTGTGTCATCAGGAGCTTTTTCTCTTCTTCCACTACAGTAGACAGCAAGGCTCGAAATACAAACATGGAGATCCACTGCACATGCCAGTCATCCTGTGTAACAGGAAGGAAACAAGACCTTGGCATCAGCTGATTCTGGCCCACCTTGGCGCAGGCCTGCATCTCCACAGGGCACCAAGTGTCTGGGCAGCAGCCAGTGGCCGTGGCTGAGGGCACAGAGCCTTACGTGTTCAAAGAGTGGCAGGAGCACCTTAGCCAGCTGCAGGGCAATGGGGCTGGGTATTGGGGTGTCATTATCCAAGAACAAATCACTAAGTAGAACAATGCTCATCCTGACCACATCACTATCATTTTCCTGCAGGAGCTCCCCGAGGCTTTCGGTCAGGCTCCGCATTCTTTTGGCCTGTGCGGAACAAAAGTGTGTGAAAGGCCACCCTGCTGCCACAGGGCCCAGAGGCCAAAGGCCTGTCCCGCAGCCCTCGGGCAGCTGAAGTGGGAGGCAGGAGAGCTGGGAGCGGCTGACCCAGTGCCTGAAGACCAGCAACTGTGTTCCCCAGCACCACGCTGCCTGCACGGCTTCAGCTGCTGCCCCCTCCTTACCAGCGAGGGATTATCCCTGACCAAGAGGAGGGCTCTCAGAACCTGGCGGCGCATCTCCGTGTGCTCACTCAGCAAGTGCCTCGACAGGAGATCCATGATGCTGTCACTGCATGCACTCAAGTCCAGGCAATGCAGGACCTGAAAGGCACAGGGCAGTGACAGGGGACCCGGCCGGCAGGAGCCCAGAACCGCACAGGGCGGGGACCAGGCAGCAGCGCAGGGCGTGGGCACCATCCCAGGCAGCTGCGGCTACGAGAGGGCAGAGAGCTGGGAGGCAGCGCCGGCCTTCAGACTCACCTCCACAAGGAATGCCAGGGCAGGGAAGTGCCAGTATGGCATCTCTTTGCGGAGCAACTGAAGGAGATAGTCTAAGATGCTTTTACACTCATCGATGGATTCTTTGCCCATCTCCCTGGAAGGCAGAAAATGGCACTAAGATGTGGCAGCAGCTCTCTGGCCTCAGAGAGAAACAAACAACTTTCCCAGGCATCGCCTGAGAAAGTCTGAGAAGATCAGAGGAAAGAATGAAAAAACATTCTTATCTTAACATGCTGCACCTGGCATTGTGAACATTCGGAATATGTTACAGAGATTTGTCTACCAAAATGTGCTTTCTTAAGTAACTAATGGTATAGTGTTTAGACTAGAAAACACATTAAATCAACCTATATCATAACTATCTATAAGAACAATGGGTTTCTTAATAATAATTATTATTGATCGGACCTCTGAAATACATGGAGTCAGTGATAATTACTGGCCGGGGGCCCGCTCCTACGACACTAAGACCCTGAGCCGGGGGGGGAAGCCCCTCCCAGGACAGACTGATGCAGTTCTTGTCTTTACCCCCCACCCTGCAGGGGGACCTGGGCCCTTTGAGATGTGGCTGCTGCTGGGCACCCTCCTCTCCCAGCCTTTCCCAGTCTGCTTGGCTGTCCCTCGTCCCTCTGGCCCATGGCCATGGGGACTGAGTGGGATATCCCAGCCACAGAGCACAAATGCCGGGAGCAATGGGGAGAAGGGGGTCTCACCTGGCCAGCAGACCCACGGCATAAATGTGGGTGTCAGCACAGAGCAGCGTGTCCCAGCCACGCTTGCGCTCCATTGACAACACCACATCCTCATAGTCCATTTGGCACAGCAGGGACTTCAGGGTCCTCACTGCAAACCTGAGTGCAGAGCAAAGCCCGGGTCACACTGGGAGCACTGGCTCCTGCCCTGGCCATGTGGCAGGGACAGAAGGATTGGGATAGAGCACCTGTTGGGGCTGCTGGCAAGGCCATGTTCTTCCTGGCATCCCTTCCAGAAGGTATCCACCTCCTCTGGCATCTCTTTGGTGCTGAAGAACACTTGGAAGAGCAGATGCACAAATAACTGCGGGAAATGCTCATCCACTATATCTGGGACACAGCGCTCCTGAAGGATCTTCCATATCACCACAGTTGCCTGCAAAGGACAAAGTCCCCCGAGGCAGCGTTCAGTGCCAAGGTGTCCGTGGGACAGGGCCCGAGCGTGGCAGGGAGAGGCCCAGAGAGACACAGGGGGAGCAGCGGGCCTGGTGGCCCTGCAGCTGTCCCTAGGCCAGCTTTCAGGCCAGTGCCTGAGGCAGGGAGATGCAGTGGGGAAAGGAGGATGGAGAGCTGCTGGACAGGTGGCCTTGGGGCCAGCAAAGTCCACTGGCAGAAACTCACAGCCAGGGCAAAGACAGTCATTCTGTTCCCATCGCAGGTGCTCATGCTGTGCTCTGGCCAGCTCCCCAGCACATCCAGGAGTATCTGCTGTGCCAGCTCTGCAGTCCAGGGTGTGCACATGATGGTCTTCCACATGGCCATGGCAGCTCTGCGGGGTTAGAGCTCTGTCTCAGGGCATCTCAGACACAGCACCGTGGTCTGGGCATCTCTAGAGGCCCGGGTTGACTGCCGGCTCTGCCTTTGCCCACTGCCCCTCTCCAGCAGCAGCCAGGCAGCCCAGCCCTGTGGGGACAGGCCCCTGTGGGACAACGAGGGAGCATGGCAGCAGGCTTGGGGCTGACATGCCAGGGCCTGGAAAGGGAGCAGCCAGAGGGCCCTGGGACTCTCTGTTGGTCAGAAACCTGGCCCAGGCTGTACAGGGCGATGGGTTGGGGTGAGCCCTGAGCCCTCTGGGCAGATGGGCCCCATACCTGTCACAGGATGGGGCCACACGCAGGAGTGTCATTACTGCCTCATTTGGCTGCGCTTCTGTGAGATACAGCAGGGCGTTGTCCAGCCTGTGCTCAGCAGAATCATTGGCCATGAGCCACTGGTGGATGTATCTCACCATGCCGGGCACCTGGAGAAGGCACAGGGAGACTTGGAAAGCTGCCAGAGGGATCAGCGTTCCCAGGGTCCCCAGAGAAGTGCTTCCCTTCCCGCCGCACTGCGATGGCCTCAAAGGCTCACAGGGGCCAGCACTAGTGGCTTGGAAAGCCATGTGACTCATGGGGCAATTGAAGCCTGGCCACATCTGCTTACTTGCTCTGCTCTGGGAACACCACTCTGCACAAGCAAATCCAGCAGGGCGGCACTGGTCTCATGTCCGAGGAGCTCTGAGTATGCTCTGAGCCCAGGGCTCATGACACTGGTCTCTTCCTGCCGAATTCTCTTGATGAATTTGCAAACAAGCTGTAGGAGAAGAGCAAGAAGCCATGGGGTGCTGCAGGTGTGCTGCTGGGCTGAGCAGTGACAGCAGGCCCAGCCCAGGTGGGGATGGCTGCAGGTACCTGTGCTGTTCTGTGGAAGCGGCCACGGGTGCGTTCCTGCTCTTGTGTCTGGTCCAGGGCTGCATCTGGGAAAGAGCGAGCGCAGCCCGAGCTGAGGGGCTGCCGGAGAGGCCGGAGAACACAGCCCAACCCTGCGCTGCCCAGGCAGGGACAGCCCCGCAATGGCCCAGAGCATGGAGCACGGCTGTGGGGTGTCTGCCCGGCCCCTATTCCATCCTGACCATGGGCATGGCCCCAGGGGATGGGATGGCATGGCATGGCATGGCATGGCATGGCATGGCATGGCATGGCATGGCATGGGGCCAAGCTGGCTGCAGGCACCAGCCCTGTGGCCCAGCTCTGCCACTCACCCTTCTGCCGTGGCTGGAACTGCTCCAGCTCTTCAGGCTGCTGTGCTGGGGCAGTTCCAGGGCCTTCTTTCTCCTCCTTCCCCCAGGCCAGCTTGGGCACGCTCACAGGTCTGTGCTCTACGACACTGCCTGGATTCATGGCTGCTTGCAGAAGGTGAAAAGGAAAAGGTCCAAGTCAGCAAGTGCTGCAGTCGTGCCTTGAGGGCACCTGCAAGTGTGAAGACTTGGCAAGGCTACAGGACAGCAAGTCCTGCACTCTGCTCTTGGGGCTCCAGCCACAAGGACAGGAGACTCCTGTCAAGGACAGTGAAAAGCAAATGCCACAGTCTGCCCTCGAGGGCAGCTGCAGAAGATTTGCCTTGGGAAGGCCAGGGGTCACCAAGTGCTCTGCTCTGGCCACGAGCTCACCTGCAGGAGTAATACCTCGGGAAAGCTCTGGGTCAGCAAGGAACGAGTGGCTGTGCGAGGGCTCCTCACAGCACCGCTCTCTCGCGTCCTCTCTCGTCGTGTGCACCGAGCACTGTGGAGTGTAACTGTAACTTGTAACTGCCAACACCTCTGCCAGAGCGTGTCACCAAGGGCCCTTGGAATCCCTGTCCCGTTCCATTCCATGGTGACCATGCTGCACGGTGTCACCAAGGGCCCTTGGAATCCCTGTCCCGTTCCATTCCATAGTGACCATGCTGCACCCTGTCACCAAGGGCCCTTGCACGCACTGCCACCTGCCCTGGGGCCACCCCGTGCCCACCCAAAGTGGCCCAGGTTGGAAGGAATCCCTGGCCCCAAGTGTCTGAGACAGCCCGACGGGATCTTTAGGAATGACTCAGACCATCAGCCAATGCTGCCCTGCTCTGCGGGCTCAGGGCAGCAGAAGGAGCCCCCACGGGCTCTGCAGGAGCTGGCAGAGGCTGCCCAGCAGGGAGGCCATGGGGCACAGAGCCCCAAGGCTGCCCAGGGCCCCACGGCACAGGGGCCGTTCCCAGCCCCAATGCTCCTGTCCTGGCCTGGGCTGCACAGGGGCTGTGGCACCATGGCTGGGCCAGCACAGGGCCACAAAGGGGCCCCGCAGCCGCTGCCGGGGCTGGCAGCAAGTCCGGGCACAGACAAGGAATTGCTGAGCATGGCCTGCGCTGGCCAGGGCTGACTGTGCCAATGGCAGAGCTCAGCTGCTCTTGATGCCTGCAGGAAAGGTCAAGAGGCCAAAGAGCCTCCATGGCTGTGCTGGGGACAGAGGCTGGAGGAGGGAAATGCAGGGAAGCTGTGGCATGGGGAGGACATGCAATTCCAGCAGACACCTCAGCCTGCAAGGTGCTCTGCTCTACCTCAGCTCCTCTCTTAGATATGCCAATCCCAGCTCAGCACCTCAGGGTACTGGGGCCCAACAAGTAGAACATGCCTGTTCATGGAAAGGGGAGCAGGTTTCAATATCTCTCTGTTCCATAACATACAAGCAAATCTTTATTATCTGGCTCACTGGAGAACTTTGAAGAAATGGTAATGTTTTCCCACCCAGAACAGCAATTTCCTGGCTCTACTGCTTTCTTCTACTGATGGCAGGAGAAGAAATACTCATCTTCCCCTCTACCTCTGCCACCAACATTCAGTATAATATTTCATGACGCGCTTCCTTTGGGTGTTTCCAGGACTCCTGGTTAAATGGCCCTATCTAAGGACATCTCTTCATTTAGAGCAGCTGCATGTATGTCCTTCCCATTGCTCCCAGATTTCCTCCTGCAGCTGTTCTCTGGTCATTCCAATGCATCTCCTTTAAATGGCTTCATGCTTTGAGCTTTTGGGAGTTTCCCAATTTTTCAGAAGTTTAAATAACTCCTTACTCAGCATCTTATTGTAAGTTTTACCTATCACCTCTTCTTATGCCTTTGTCTAAAATCCTGCCTTTATGGCAATGCCTTGTAGATGGTGTACATGTCAGATGCTGCTGGGATGTCACAAGGAGCAGAGGGAAGGGTTTTGCTTGATTCAATTTATCATATTCACATTTTTTGATGTTGGCCATGAAGAGAAAGTTTTCAGTACCCTCCTACCCCTGCCTCTGTGCGAACTGGCCAAGGAGAGACCGGGCGGGGGCGGCAAAAGTCTGCAGGCGGTGCCAGGGAGTCTGATGGGGCAGGGCGGGGCGCTCCCAACCATGGCTGGGCGGGGGCCGCGACAGACAGGGGCAGGGGCAGGGGCAGGGGCAGGGGCAGGGGCAGGGGCAGGGGCAGGGGCAGGGGCAGGGGCAGGGGCAGGGCAGGGGCGGGGAGAGAGGGGATGCGAGAGTGTGCGGCCGTGCGAGCGGGAGCGGCGGGGGCGGTGGGGAGCGGTGGTGTCTGAGGAGCCGGGCGTGTGTCCCTGTGTCTGTCTCTCTCTCTGTGTCAACGAGGCCCGAGGGCGGGCGGCTTCGTGCCGGCCCCGGGCGCCTCGGCACCGAGCCCCCGCGGCCCCCCAGGCTCCTTCCGAGGACCGAAGACCTCTGCGGGCCCTGAAGGAACCGGCCCCAAAGCGGCCGCCCGCTTGCCGGCGGTGCTGCCGGCGGCGGGGCGGGCCGGGCCGAGTCGCACCGGGGCCGGCGGCTGCGAGCTGATTTCCGCCGCACGGACGGGCTTCTCTTCCCCGCTGGCCCCGCTGACATCCTCTTCTGCGGGGCAGGGCTGTGTCGGCTCCCGGACGGGGGGCGGGGGGCACTGGGGACGCCGTTTCCACAGTTCTGCACCTCAGGAGACCCCAGCACAGGGCACGGGCTGCCCGTCGGCTCGCCTGCGAGTGCTCTGCATAATAAAGGAAACTGAACAAAATCTGCCAAGAAAATTTCTTTTTCGGCTAAGTTTCTTATACCAGGCAAATAGAAGAGCCATTCTTTCAAGAAAGGAGAAAATGGGGGGGAATAAAACCCTAAAGACAAACTGAATAAAACCCCAAACCAAACCAAATCAAAACAAAACACAAAACCCAAAAAAACCCCCCCAAAAAATCCAAAACAAAACCAGAAAACTCAAAACAAAAGCCCTGCACCTCACCTGCCCTCCAAAAAAAACACCCCAAAAACGAAATACAACCCAGAAAAATACAAAAATATGTGTTGGTCTTGAAAGTGGGCAGTTTATGGGCTGGGATGGGGCTGCTAGAGCTGTCCGGCTCTGGGCTGTAAGGAGGCTGTGAGCTTCCCCTGGCTCCAGGGCCGTCGGTGCTGGGTCGGCACCCTTGCGGCAAGCGTTGTCAGGGGGCAGCAGGTCTACTCTTGCTCCAGGCAAGCCTGGGGCAATCAGGTCTACCCGTCTCCGGAGCCATCAGGTCTACCAGGATCTGGGGACTCCCGGCTCTTGGCGGTGCCCGTGCCACGGGCAGTGACGGGTGACATCAGGTCATCCCCAACTCCGCGCCGGCCCAGGGTTATCAGGTCTACCCAGCTCCAGGGTCACCTGGTTCGTGGCAGGACCTTCATGGCCAGGGTCAACAGGTCTACCCCGATGCTGAGTGACCGTAAGGTCTTGTGGCCAGGACAACAGGTCTACCCTGGCTCCGGGGCTGCTGGGTTCATTGCAGTGCCCTGGATGTGAGCGGTGGCGGGGGACAAAAGGTCTACCCTGGCTCCGGGCCGGCCCGGGGCCATCAGGACTACCCCTCTCCACGGCCGCCGTGCTCGTGGTTGCGCTCAAGCTGCAGGTGGTATAGAACTCTGACAGCTTTCCCAAAAACTCCCAACCGCCCCCCAGACCCTCTCTGGGACCTTTCCAGAAGCCCCAAAGCCCCTCCCCAAAACCTCCAAAACCTCCTAGGACGCCACCAGGACCCCCCAAACCGCTCCCCAAACTCCGCCCAAACCCTCCCAAGACCCCCCCTCCAGGCCCCTCTCAGGACCCATCCCCACCCCCCAGGTCCCCCCACAATGCTCCAAGACCCCTCCCCAGACTCTCCCTGACACCTCCAGGACCCCTCAGGATCTCCCACCCAAGAGCCCTCCAGGACGCCCAGACTCCCCCGAGGACTCCTCCATGAGCCATCCAGGACCCCCCAGAGCCCTCCCTAAACTCCCCCCGGCTCCCTCCCCAAAGGCCCCCGATGCCCCCAGGACCCCTCCCCAGCCCCCCCAGCCCCTCCCAGCCCCCGGCCCCTGTGCGGAGCCCCCTCCCCAGCGTTGCGGCCCCCGCGGCTCCCGCCTCTCCCAGCGCCTCCCCCGCTCTGGCAGCGCCGCCCGCAGGGCCCGCCCGAGCCCGGGGGGCGGGGCCGCCGGGGGAGGGGCGCCGCTCCCGGCTCCCTCTGATTGGCTGCAGCCGCGCGCTGATTGGTTGGTTCGGCACGGGGCGCGCCGCTATTGGCTGGAGGAGCCCGCGCGCGCGGTGCAGGCGGGAAATTGTCAGGGGAGCGCGGCTGAGGAGGGGCTGAGGTGAGGCCGGGGAAACTGAACGGGGGGTTTGGGGCGGCTCGGGGAGAAATTGGGGATTTCTGGGGGAACTGACAGGAAATAGGCGTGTGTCTGCTGGGTTTGGGGAAATGAGGGGGCTTTAGGGAGCTTTGGGGGGAGCTTGAGAGCGTCTGGAGCGTTCTCCGTTGGGTTTAGGGGGATCTGAGGGTAATTGCGGGGGTCCGAGGCGACTTTGGCGGAGTTGTGAGAGGAACTGGGGGGATCTGGGGGTTCTGAGGTGGCTCTGGGGTCAATTTTGGGGTAAAGTGGGGGGATCTGAGGGTAATTTGGGGGCTTTAGGTGGGTCTGGGGCGGATTTGGGGCTCTGGGGACACCTAAAGGGGTGCCAGGGGGTGAAGGGGTCGCAGCCCCCCAGACGCCCCCTGAAGCCCCCCTGTCCCCACAGAGGGGTCCCGGCCCTGGCGGTGCAGGACCCCCGGCCCCAGCCCAGCATCTCCATCAACCACCTGAACCGGGACACCAAGGAGGACGGGGATGGCTGGGGGGTCCTGGGGGCTCTGAGAGTGTCCGTGCCTGTCCCCAGGGGCTCAGGCTGTCCCCTGGGTGTCCCCGAGCTGGAGAAGTCCCTCTGCGCCGTTTCCTCGCCGTTTGGGCAGATTTTGGACATTTTGGTGCGGCGCAGTCTCGGCCTGCGGGGCCAGGCCTTCCTCACCTTCAGGGAGATGAGCAGCGCCACCAACGCCCTGCGCTCCCTGCAGGGCTTCCCCTCCTGCGGCCAACCCGTGGGGAGACAGCGACTGGGGGAGTTCTGGCACTGGGGAAAGAACTGCAATGCTGGGGAAAAACCGCCAAACTCTGGCCTCAGATACCCCCAAAGTCCAACTTGGAATCCCACCAAACTCATTCACCCTGAACACCCCAAAGCTTCCCTTTCTATGACAAGCCCATGGTAAGACAGAAATGCTGGGTGAAATCCTGGAATTCTCATGGAAAAAACCCAAAATCCTGAGGAAAAAAAACAAACCCAACCAGGATTCCCCCCAAAATCCCATCAAGAATCCCTGAAATTGAGTTGGAAACACCCCTAAATCCAACCAGGAACCCCCCAAAGCTTCCCCTTCTATGACAAGTCCATGGTGAGACCCAAATCCTTGGGAAACTCCTGACATTTTGGGAAAAAATCCTGAAATTCTGGGAGAAATCCTGAATTCCTGGGGGAAAAACTCAAAATGCAGCCTCAAATATCCCCAAAATCCAACCAGGAACCGCCCCAAAGTTTCCCCTTCTACCAAATGTCCATGGTAAGAGACAAATCAGAGTAGAAGTCCTGGGATTTTGGGAACAATCCTGAAATTCTGGGAAAAACTCCAAAATCCTTGGGAAAAAACCCAAATCCAGCCTCAGTTATCCCTAAAATTCACCCTAACGCCCCCCCCCCCCCCCCCCCCCCCCCCCTCACCCGCCAAAGCTTCCCCTTCCGGGACAAACCAGTGGTAATAGCAGAATCTTCAGGCAAATACCCAAATTTTGGGAAAAATCCTGTAATTCTGGGACAAAAGCACAAAATTCAATTGGGAACCCACCCAAAATCCGTCCAGGAGCCCCCAAGAATTCACCCTGAATCTCCCAAACCTTCCCCTTCTACCCCACAGTGAGACCCAAATTCAGGGAAAAATCCACAGATTCTTGAAAAAACAGGAAATCTTGGGAAAAAGCCTGAAATCTGGGGAAGAAATGGAAATCTCACCAGAAATCCACCCCCCAATCCGCTGGGAATGACCCCAAATCCCTGCTGGAACCTCCCCAATTCCTCTGAATTACCCCAAAATCCTGCTGAAATTCCCTGAATTCCTTCTAGGACTTGCCAAAATCCCTCAAAAACGTCCCTGATTGCTTCTGGAACTGCCCCAGATCCATTCTGGAGCATCCCCAAATCCCTCAGAACTTCTGAAAATCCCGTGGAAGACCCCAAAATCCCTCTTGAAACTCTCCCAGATCCCCTCTGAATTCCCCCAGATCCCTCAGAAAGCCCCAGATCCCCTCTGGAGCTTCTTCCAGATCCCCCCAAAATCCTCGGGAACAACCCCAAACCCCCCGAGCCGTCCCCAGCTCCCCCCGGACTGATCCCAAATCCCCCCGGAGCCAGCCCAGGTCCCCTCTGGAAGCTCCCCGAGTCCCTCGGGAAGCCGCAGATCCCCGGGAGCCGCCGGGCAGCGCCGGGAAAGCCCAAAGCCCCGCGGCAGTGCCGCATCCCGGCCGGAGCTGCCCCGGGAGCCCCGCGGGGCCGGGGCCGGGGCCGGGATGCGCCGTCCCAGCGGATCCAGCGCGCCCGGCCGGGCTCGGCCAGCGCGGCCCAGGGCAGGGAGCGCTGGTGGGGCGGGAGCGGGAGCGGAGCGCGAACGGGACCAGCGCAGAGCCAAGGGGGGAGAGGCCCCGGCCCCACAGAGAGCGGGGCCGGAGCGCGGGGCCGGGCGGGGATGGCTCGGCGATTGTTCCGGGCGATTCGGGCACTCGCAGCGATCTCTGCGGGATTCTTGGGCTGCTCCTGGGAGGTTTGGCTGGGATTTTGAGGGAAGTTTTCGTGGGGATTTTTTGGGTGGATTTCCTCGCACTTCGGGTGGGATGTGATAGGACTTGGGGGCATTTTTTGGGGAATTTGAGAGGGGTTTGGTGGGATTTCGGCGCGGATTTTTTGAGTGTATTTGGTGTGGATTTTGCGGGGGTTTAGGGAAATTTTGGTCGGATATTTTGGGTGATTTGGTGGGATTTTTTGTGTGGATTTTGTGTGATTGGGGGATTTTTGGCTGCATTTTTGTACAAATTTTTCTCTGTGGATTCTGTGGGATTTTCATGGGGATTTAGTGGGACTTTTTGTGGGATTTTTGTGTGGCATTTAAGGGGATTTTGGGGGCGATTTTTATGGGGATTTTGAGGGATTTCTGTGAGCCTTGGGGTGATTTTTGTGGGCATTTTTTTTTTTTTTGTCAGTTTTGTGGGCTTTTGGGTGGAATTTTTGTGGAGATTTACCTGGGATTTTGTGTGGTTTTTCTGGCATTTTCAAGGAATCTACAGTGGAATTTTTGTGGGAATTTTATGGTATTTTTGGTGGGATTTTTTGTGAGGATTTTGAGTCGATTTCTATTGGATTTTGGGGAGTTTTGGGGGATTTTTTAGGAAGATTTTAGCTGGGTTTTGGGTGTTTTGGGGGGGATTTTTATGGGATTTTGATGATATTTTTGTGAGGACTTTTGGTGATATTTTTGTGAGGGTGAGTGGTGCCTTTGGTTCCAACCAACTTTCCTCCCCGAGCCAACGTTACCCACTCCCTCACACGTCCCCCCCGTGCCTTCCCACTGCCTTGTCCTGTCAGGGCTTCCACAGCCCCTCATCCCTTCCTGGCCCCGTCCCCTCAGGGTCTCCCCCAGCCTGGCCAACCTGCCCCATCAAGAGGCACCTGGGAGCCCTCAGCATTCCAGGCAGCAACACACGGGCAGGAGGACACGGATGGCGCTTCCTGCCTGGGACAGGGCTTGTGGCCATCTCCAGGCACCGCTCTCACAGAGATCCCCACAGCTCCAGCCCCTGCCCATCTGCTCTGTGGGCAGCACAAAGGCTTCAGCAGAACCACCAAAGGCCAAGGGGCTTCTGGCCATTTTCCCTGCAACCCTGCATGCCTGGGCAGCTTGCTGAGCCCAGGAACCCTTTTCTCCCTCTTCCCCTAGGCCCTGCAGAGCCTGGGCAGCAAAAGAAAGATCCTGGGAGTCTGTCTATTACAACACATCCTATATTTCTATGCTAAAGAAAAACAAAAAGAAGAAAAGACCAATCCTAAAGAAACGAAACATTCCTGCTGGCTCGAGTGGCCCCAGCAGACAGAGCCTCTGGGATCAGCTCTCTGCAGAGCTGCAGCAGCGCAGCCAGCCGAGCCCCGACAGACGAGGCCGTCTCCTCCATGCCCTGCAGAGCCGATCATGCAGGCTGTGGAAGCGGGAATATCGAGCTCTCTCTATTCCCTGGAGGACAGACAATGTTTGAACTGCCAGGCTCGCAACGGCGACACTGATGTCATTGGCCGTGTCTTCTAGGGCTGAAAGAGAGAGGAACAGCGCCATGGTCAGTTCCCGCATCTGAGGGGACCCGAGGAGATCCCTGTGCCAGGGCCATCCCAGCCGGCTCTGGCTATGGCCAGCAGGGAGCAGGGACCAGCCGGATCAGCCCAAAGCTGCTGGCCACGAATCCCCCAGGTGCCCTGAAAGCTCTGTGTGCTCTGTCCATGCCGCCCCTGGTCTGCACAGGGAGCAGAGCCCTCCACAGCCGGGGCAGGGCTCGCAGCTCCCCCGCCAGCCCTCGCGTGCAGCCCGCTGCCCTCACTCACCCTCACAGATGAGATGGAGCTCTTCCTTCCTCCCCCTCAGGTACCGCCCGGCCGTCCCTGGGAACACAGAGCCTGTCAGGCCCAGCGGCACAGCTCCCTGCCAGCGGCGCCGCCAGCCCTGTGCCCACACGCCCTCCTGGCCCAGCTCGTGGCTCACCCATGAACCTGACGGCCGCCTCTCGCAGGGGCTCCTGTGGGCTCTGCAGGTAGGGCAGGGCCCGGCGCAGGTGCTCGGCCACGCTGCTGCTGTCCTCTGCCAGCTGGAGAGAGCGACAGGAGGGAAGGGTTGGCCCCGCAGCCCCCCGGGCCGGGGCTCCATGGGCACCCGGCTCGGGCCGCAGGAGCCTGGAGCAGAGCCCGCGCGGCCTCGGGCTGCAGCAGCGGGCAGGGGCACAGCTGCCAGCCCGCACACCGAGCACCGCGCTCAGGGGCTGCTCCAGGCTGGGGCTGCGGCTTCCCGGCCCTCCTTACCAGGATCTCAATGAACCTCCACAGTTTCTCCTTCTTTACAGGTTTTTCAAGAACTCTCCTGTTCAGGAATTTGGCCACACAAAGCAGGGTTTCCCAAGAAGCCTGGAGAGCAGTAGAGACACGGAAATGGCCCCACAGCCCAGGATCAGCATCCCTGTGCCAGGGCCAGGAGGAGGATGCAGCCTGCCAGGCGCCAGGGCAGGAGGCAGCCAAGCCCCCTCCCAGGGCGACAGCAGCAGCCCGTGAGTCCTCACCTCTGCCACACTCTGATTCTCATCATGGCAGTGGAAGAAGAGTGGGAGCAGGCTGTGACACACGTGTCATCAGGAGCTTTTTCTCTTCTTCCACTACAGTAGACAGCAAGGCTCGAAATACAAACATGGAGATCCACTGCACATGCCAGTCATCCTGTGTAACAGGAAGGAAACAAGACCTTGGCATCAGCTGATTCTGGCCCACCTTGGCGCAGGCCTGCATCTCCACAGGGCACCAAGTGTCTGGGCAGCAGCCAGTGGCCGTGGCTGAGGGCACAGAGCCTTACGTGTTCAAAGAGTGGCAGGAGCACCTTAGCCAGCTGCAGGGCGATGGGGCTGGGTATTGGGGTGTCATTATCCAAGAACAAATCACTAAGTAGAACAATGCTCATCCTGACCACATCACTATCATTTTCCTGCAGGAGCTCCCCGAGGCTTTCGGTCAGGCTCCGCATTCTTTTGGCCTGTGCGGAACAAAAGTGTGTGAAAGGCCACCCTGCTGCGACAGGGCCTAGAGGCCAAAGGCCTGTCCCGCAGCCCTCGGGCAGCTGAAGTGGGAGGCAGGAGAGCTGGGAGCGGCTGACCCAGTGCCTGAAGACCAGCAACTGCGTTCCCCAGCACCACGCTGCCTGCACGGCTTCAGCTGCTGCCCCCTCCTTACCAGCGAGGGATTATCCCTGACCAAGAGGAGGGCTCTCAGAACCTGGCGGCGCATCTCTGTGTGCTCAATCAGCAAGTGCCTCGACAAGAGATCCATGATGCTGTCACTGCATGCACTCAAGTCCAGGCAATGCAGGACCTGAAAGGCACAGGGCAGTGACAGGGGACCCGGCCGGCAGGAGCCCAGAACCGCACAGGGCGGGGACCAGGCAGCAGCGCAGGGCGTGGGCACCATCCCAGGCAGCTGCGGCTACGAGAGGGCAGAGAGCTGGGAGGCAGCGCCGGCCTTCAGACTCACCTCCACAAGGAATGCCAGGGCAGGGAAGTGCCAGTATGGCATCTCTTTGCGGAGCAACTGAAGGAGATAGTCTAAGATGCTTTTACACTCATCGATGGATTCTTTGCCCATCTCCCTGGAAGGCAGAAAATGGCACTAAGATGTGGCAGCAGCTCTCTGGCCTCAGAGAGAAACAAACAACTTTCCCAGGCATCGCCTGAGAAAGTCTGAGAAGATCAGAGGAAAGAATGAAAAAACATTCTTATCTTAACATGCTGCACCTGGCATTGTGAACATTCGGAATATGTTACAGAGATTTGTCTACCAAAATGTGCTTTCTTAAGTAACTAATGGTATAGTGTTTAGACTAGAAAACACATTAAATCAACCTATATCATAACTATCTATAAGAACAATGGGTTTCTTAATAATAATTATTATTGATCGGACCTCTGAAATACATGGAGTCAGTGATAATTACTGGCCGGGGGCCCGCTCCTACGACACTAAGACCCTGAGCCGGGGGGGGAAGCCCCTCCCAGGACAGACTGATGCAGTTCTTGTCTTTACCCCCCACCCTGCAGGGGGACCTGGGCCCTTTGAGATGTGGCTGCTGCTGGGCACCCTCCTCTCCCAGCCTTTCCCAGTCTGCTTGGCTGTCCCTCGTCCCTCTGGCCCATGGCCATGGGGACTGAGTGGGATATCCCAGCCACAGAGCACAAATGCCGGGAGCAATGGGGAGAAGGGGGTCTCACCTGGCCAGCAGACCCACGGCATAAATGTGGGTGTCAGCACAGAGCAGCGTGTCCCAGCCACGCTTGCGCTCCATTGACAACACCACATCCTCATAGTCCATTTGGCACAGCAGGGACTTCAGGGTCCTCACTGCAAACCTGAGTGCAGAGCAAAGCCCGGGTCACACTGGGAGCACTGGCTCCTGCCCTGGCCATGTGGCAGGGACAGAAGGATTGGGATAGAGCACCTGTTGGGGCTGCTGGCAAGGCCATGTTCTTCCTGGCATCCCTTCCAGAAGGTATCCACCTCCTCTGGCATCTCTTTGGTGCTGAAGAACACTTGGAAGAGCAGATGCACAAATAACTGCGGGAAATGCTCATCCACTATATCTGGGACACAGCGCTCCTGGAGGATCTTCCATATCACCACAGTTGCCTGCAAAGGACAAAGTCCCCCGAGGCAGCGTTCAGTGCCAAGGTGTCCGTGGGACAGGGCCCGAGCGTGGCAGGGAGAGGCCCAGAGAGACACAGGGGGAGCAGCGGGCCTGGTGGCCCTGCAGCTGTCCCTAGGCCAGCTTTCAGGCCAGTGCCTGAGGCAGGGAGATGCAGTGGGGAAAGGAGGATGGAGAGCTGCTGGACAGGTGGCCTTGGGGCCAGCAAAGTCCACTGGCAGAAACTCACAGCCAGGGCAAAGACAGTCATTCTGTTCCCATCGCAGGTGCTCATGCTGTGCTCTGGCCAGCTCCCCAGCACATCCAGGAGTATCTGCTGTGCCAGCTCTGCAGTCCAGGGTGTGCACATGATGGTCTTCCACATGGCCATGGCAGCTCTGCGGGGTTAGAGCTCTGTCTCAGGGCATCTCAGACACAGCACCGTGGTCTGGGCATCTCTAGAGGCCCGGGTTGACTGCCGGCTCTGCCTTTGCCCACTGCCCCTCTCCAGCAGCAGCCAGGCAGCCCAGCCCTGTGGGGACAGGCCCCTGTGGGACAACGAGGGAGCATGGCAGCAGGCTTGGGGCTGACATGCCAGGGCCTGGAAAGGGAGCAGCCAGAGGGCCCTGGGACTCTCTGTTGGTCAGAAACCTGGCCCAGGCTGTACAGGGCGATGGGTTGGGGTGAGCCCTGAGCCCTCTGGGCAGATGGGCCCCATACCTGTCACAGGATGGGGCCACACGCAGGAGTGTCATTACTGCCTCATTTGGCTGCGCTTCTGTGAGATACAGCAGGGCGTTGTCCAGCCTGTGCTCAGCAGAATCATTGGCCATGAGCCACTGGTGGATGTATCTCACCATGCCGGGCACCTGGAGAAGGCACAGGGAGACTTGGAAAGCTGCCAGAGGGATCAGCGTTCCCAGGGTCCCCAGAGAAGTGCTTCCCTTCCCGCCGCACTGCGATGGCCTCAAAGGCTCACAGGGGCCAGCACTAGTGGCTTGGAAAGCCATGTGACTCATGGGGCAATTGAAGCCTGGCCACATCTGCTTACTTGCTCTGCTCTGGGAACACCACTCTGCACAAGCAAATCCAGCAGGGCGGCACTGGTCTCATGTCCGAGGAGCTCTGAGTATGCTCTGAGCCCAGGGCTCATGACACTGGTCTCTTCCTGCCGAATTCTCTTGATGAATTTGCAAACAAGCTGTAGGAGAAGAGCAAGAAGCCATGGGGTGCTGCAGGTGTGCTGCTGGGCTGAGCAGTGACAGCAGGCCCAGCCCAGGTGGGGATGGCTGCAGGTACCTGTGCTGTTCTGTGGAAGCGGCCATGGGCAGATTCCTGCTCTTGTGTCTGGTCCAGGGCTGCATCTGGGAAAGAGCGAGCGCAGCCCGAGCTGAGGGGCTGCCGGAGAGGCCGGAGAACACAGCCCAGCCCTGCGCTGCCCAGGCAGGGACAGCCCCGCAATGGCCCAGAGCATGGAGCACGGCTGTGGGGTGTCTGCCCGGCCCCTATTCCATCCTGACCATGGGCATGGCCCCAGGGGATGGCATGGCATGGCATGGCATGGCATGGCATGGCATGGGGCCAAGCTGGCTGCAGGCACCAGCCCTGCGGCCCAGCTCTGCCACTCACCCTTCTGCCGTGGCTGGAACTGCTCCAGCTCTTCAGGCTGCTGTGCTGGGGCAGTTCCAGGGCCTTCTTTCTCCTCCTTCCCCCAGGCCAGCTTGGGCACGCTCGCAGGTCTGTGCTCTACGACACTGCCTGGATTCATGGCTGCTTGCAGAAGGTGAAAAGGAAAAGGTCCAAGTCAGCAAGTGCTGCAGTCGTGCCTTGAGGGCACCTGCAAGTGTGAAGACTTGGCAAGGCTACAGGACAGCAAGTCCTGCACTCTGCTCTTGGGGCTCCAGCCACAAGGACAGGAGACTCCTGTCAAGGACAGTGAAAAGCAAATGCCACAGTCTGCCCTCGAGGGCAGCTGCAGAAGATTTGCCTTGGGAAGGCCAGGGGTCACCAAGTGCTCTGCTCTGGCCATGAGCTCACCTGCAGGAGTAATACCTTGGGAAAGCTCTGGGTCAGCAAGGAACGGGTGGCTGTGCGAGGGCTCCTCACAGCACCGCTCTCTCGCGTCCTCTCTCGTCGTGTGCACCGAGCACTGTGGAGTGTAACTGTAACTTGTAACTGCCAACACCTCTGCCAGAGCGTGTCACCAAGGGCCCTTGGAATCCCTGTCCCGTTCCATTCCACGGTGACCATGCTGCACGGTGTCACTAAGGGCCCTTGGAATCCCTGTCCCGTTCCATTCCACGGTGACCATGCTGCACCCTGTCACCAAGGGCCCTTGCACGCACTGCCACCTGCCCTGGGGCCACCCCGTGCCCACCCAAAGTGGCCCAGGTTGGAAGGAATCCCTGGCCCCAAGTGTCTGAGACAGCCCGACGGGATCTTTAGGAATGACTCAGACCATCAGCCAACGCTGCCCTGCTCTGCAGGCTCAGGGCAGCAGAAGGAGCCCCCACGGGCTCTGCAGGAGCTGGCAGAGGCTGCCCAGCAGGGAGGCCATGGGGCACAGAGCCCCAAGGCTGCCCAGGGCCCCACGGCACAGGGGCCGTTCCCAGCCCCAATGCTCCTGTCCTGGCCTGGGCTGCACAGGGGCTGTGGCACCATGGCTGGGCCAGCACAGGGCCACAAAGGGGCCCCGCAGCCGCTGCCGGGGCTGGCAGCAAGTCCGGGCACAGACAAGGAATTGCTGAGCATGGCCTGCGCTGGCCAGGGCTGACTGTGCCAAAGGCAGAGCTCAGCTGCTCTTGATGCCTGCAGGAAAAGTCAAGAGGCCAAAGAGCCTCCATGGCTGTGCTGGGGACAGAGGCTGGAGGAGGGAAATGCAGGGAAGCTGTGGCATGGGGAGGACATGCAATTCCAGCAGACACCTCAGCCTGCAAGGTGCTCTGCTCTACCTCAGCTCCTCTCTTAGATATGCCAATCCCAGCTCAGCACCTCAGGGTACTGGGGCCCAACAAGTAGAACATGCCTGTTCATGGAAAGGGGAGCAGGTTTCAATATCTCTCTGTTCCATAACATACAAGCAAATCTTTATTATCTGGCTCACTGGAGAACTTTGAAGAAATGGTAATGTTTTCCCACCCAGAACAGCAATTTCCTGGCTCTACTGCTTTCTTCTACTGATGGCAGGAGAAGAAATACTCATCTTCCCCTCTACCTCTGCCACCAACATTCAGTATAATATTTCATGACGCGCTTCCTTTGGGTGTTTCCAGGACTCCTGGTTAAATGGCCCTATCTAAGGACATCTCTTCATTTAGAGCAGCTGCATGTATGTCCTTCCCATTGCTCCCAGATTTCCTCCTGCAGCTGTTCTCTGGTCATTCCAATGCATCTCCTTTAAATGGCTTCATGCTTTGAGCTTTTGGGAGTTTCCCAATTTTTCAGAAGTTTAAATAACTCCTTACTCAGCATCTTATTGTAAGTTTTACCTATCACCTCTTCTTATGCCTTTGTCTAAAATCCTGCCTTTATGGCAATGCCTTGTAGATGGTGGACATGTCAGATGCTGCTGGGATGTCACAAGGAGCAGAGGGAAGGGTTTTGCTTGATTCAATTTATCATATTCACATTTTTTGATGTTGGCCATGAAGAGAAAGTTTTCAGTACCCTCCTACCCCTGCCTCTGTGCGAACTGGCCAAGGAGAGACCGGGCGGGGGCGGCAAAAGTCTGCAGGCGGTGCCAGGGAGTCTGATGGGGCAGGGCGGGGCGCTCCCAACCATGGCCGGGCGGGGGCCGCGACAGACAGGGGCAGGGGCAGGGGCAGGGGCAGGGGCAGGGGCAGGGGCAGGGGCAGGGGCAGGGGCAGGGGCGGGGAGAGAGGGGATGCGAGAGTGTGCGGCCGTGCGAGCGGGAGCGGCGGGGGCGGTGGGGAGCGGTGGTGTCTGAGGAGCCGGGCGTGTGTCCCTGTGTCTGTCTCTCTCTCTGTGTCAACGAGGCCCGAGGGCGGGCGGCTTCGTGCCGGCCCCGGGCGCCTCGGCACCGAGCCCCCGCGGCCCCCCAGGCTCCTTCCGAGGACCGAAGACCTCTGCGGGCCCTGAAGGAACCGGCCCCAAAGCGGCCGCCCGCTTGCCGGCGGTGCTGCCGGCGGCGGGGCGGGCCGGGCCGAGTCGCACCGGGGCCGGCGGCTGCGAGCTGATTTCCGCCGCACGGACGGGCTTCTCTTCCCCGCTGGCCCCGCTGACATTCTCTTCTGCGGGGCAGGGCTGTGTCGGCTCCCGGACGGGCGGCGGGGGGCACTGGGGACGCCGTTTCCACAGTTCTGCACCTCAGGAGACCCGAGCACAGGGCACGGGCTGCCCGTCGGCTCGCCTGCGGGTGCTCTGCATAATAAAGGAAACTGAACAAAATCTGCCAAGAAAATTTCTTTTTCGGCTAAGTTTCTCATACCAGGCAAATAGAAGAGCCATTCTTTCAAGAAAGGAGAAAATGGGGGGGAATAAAACCCTAAAGACAAACTGAATAAAACCCCAAACCAAAAAAATCTCAAAACAAAACACAAAACCCAAAGGAAAAAAACCCCAAAAATCCAAAACAAAACCAGAAAACCCAAAACAAAAGCCCTGCACCTCACCTGCCCTCCAAAAAACCACCCCAAAAAACGAAATACAACCCAGAAAAATACAAAAATATGTGTTGGTCTTGAAAGTGGGCGGTTTATGGGCTGGGATGGGGCTGCTAGAGCTGTCCGGCTCTGGGCTGTAAGGAGGCTGTGAGCTTCCCCTGGCTCCAGGGCCGCCGGTGCTGGGTCGGCACCCTTGCGGCAAGCGTTGTCAGGGGGCAGCAGGTCTACTCTTGCTCCAGGCAAGCCTGGGGCAATCAGGTCTACCCGTCTCCGGAGCCATCAGGTCTACCAGGATCTGGGGACTCCCGGCTCTTGGCGGTGCCCGTGCCACGGGCAGTGACGGGTGACATCAGGTCATCCCCAAGTCCGCGCCGGCCCAGGGTTATCAGGTCTACCCAGCTCCAGGGTCACCTGCTTCGTGGCAGGACCTTCATGGCCAGGGTCAACAGGTCTACCCCGATGCTGAGTGACCGTAAGGTCTTGTGGCCAGGACAACAGGTCTACCCTGGCTCCGGGGCTGCTGGGTTCATTGCAGTGCCCTGGATGTGAGCGGTGGCGGGGGACAAAAGGTCTACCCTGGCTCCGGGCCGGCCCGGGGCCATCAGGACTACCCCTCTCCACGGCCGCCGTGCTCGTGGTTGCACTCAAGCTGCGGGTGGGATTGACAGCTAGCAGAACAGAATGGTTGGAAAAAGATCTGCCACCACCAGACACCAGACCACACCCAACAGGGTCACCCACCTCCTCTTGTCTATGGACGGTAATTAGGGGACCTGAAGACTTAAAACTAATTTTAAAAAACTTGCTAGAAGCTGATATACAGTAAGGTAGTAATAACCATTTCTGAGTTAAAGTACCACAGTAAAAGTTTAAACACTTTGTAATTCTTTAATAAGTGTCCTTTAGCCAAGGAAGTCAACTGAAGAAAGTTTTAGTTAGAATATTATTAAGTCTCACTTAGTTGCTAGGAATTAAGAGAATTACCCAAAGAAGCTAACCCTCAAAAGCCAGAGACTGTAAGTTGATGCGGGCTTAAGCCCGATCAAAGAAATAGTGGAGGGATTTATTATGAACAAAACAGCCTTGCTGAGACATTTCGGTTTGGGCTAAGTACTGACATTGAAATATTAATTAGCGAATTGCTCCTGGGAATCACCTACACCCCCACCCACACTACCATTCTAGGACTGGGATGCAAAATAGAGAGACCAGTGGAATCACGGGAGGGGGTTTTGGGGATGAAAACACCCCTAAGTGGAAGGCTGGGCACAGTGGAGGGGGCTGGATGGGTGAGCTGCTTGGGGAAAAGGGAACCACATCCCTGGTCTGTGTCTGACCTGTCACCATAGCCTGCAGGGGACCAGACTGGACTGGGCTGTGGGAAGCAGGAACAAAGGAACAACTCTTCCTGGTGTTCCCAGGAGGGAAGGACAGGGGACAGCTGCTGCTGCACTTTGGCAGCAGGCTCTGCACATGCCCTCACCCTTCGGCTACCAGGACTTCAGACACAGACTGCACACCTCTTCACCTCCGGCTACCAGTGTGCCACGGAGACTCCAGGGACAGACTCTGCAGCCTTCTCGCCCTTTGGCTACTGGGAAAAAGCTACAACAGCGGGGGCGAGCTCTGTATTGAGCTCCCTTGCTCTGCTGATCTTTTGAATAAAGAGCTGAACATTAATAAAGGCATGAGCCCTGTTTACTACATGAAGGCCCCCAAAATTCCACTAAAAAGCCCCAAAATCCCCTAAAAATCACCGCTGTTGTGCCCCCGTCCCCCGAATCCCCCATACCCCATTCAGGGTGAGCCTGGGACTGCCTGGGACCCCCAGATCTCCATAGGACCCCCTCCAGGAACCCCAAATCTTCCCCAGAGCCCCCCCCCAAAGTTGGCCCAGGACCCCCTGAGAGCCCCCAGACCCCAATTGCACCCAGCCCAGGATGCCCCCTGAGACCCCCCCAGACCCTTCCCAAGACCCCACCCAGGACCCTTCCAGGACCCTCCAGACCCCGCCCCAAACCCAACTCTGGACCCCCCAGCCTCTCCCCAGATCCCTCCAGGACCTCTCCCAAAAACCCCCAACCCCCCCCAGACCCTCTCTGGGACCCTTCCAGATCCCCCAAAGCCCCTCCCCAAAACCTCCAAAACCTCCTAGGACGCCACCAGGACCCCCCAAACCGCTCCCCCAACTCCGCCCAGACCCTCCCAAGACCCCCCCTCCAGGCCCCTCTCAGGACCCATCCCCACCCCCCAGGTCCCCCCACAATGCTCCAAGACCCCTCCCCAGACTCTCCCTGACACCTCCAGGACCCCTCAGGATCCCCCACCCAAGAGCCCTCCAGGACGCCCAGACTCCCCCGAGGACTCCTCCATGAGCCATCCAGGACCCCCCAGAGCCCTCCCTAAAGTCCCCCCGGATCCCTCCCCAAAGGCCCCCGATCCCCCCAGGACCCCTCCCCAGCCCCCCCAGCCCCTCCCAGCCCCCGGCCCCTGTGCGGAGCCCCCTCCCCAGCGTTGCGGCCCCCGCGGCTCCCGCGGCTCCCGCCTCTCCCAGCGCCTCCCCCGCTCTGGCAGCGCCGCCCGCAGGGCCCGCCCGAGCCCGGGGGGCGGGGCCGCCGGGGGAGGGGCGCCGCTCCCGGCTCCCTCTGATTGGCTGCAGCCGCGCGCTGATTGGTTGGTTCGGCACGGGGCGCGCCGCTATTGGCTGGAGGAGCCCGCGCGCGCGGTGCAGGCGGGAAATTGTCAGGGGAGCGCGGCTGAGGAGGGGCTGAGGTGGGGCCGGGGAAACTGAACGGGGGGTTTGGGGCGGCTCGGGGAGAAACTGGGGATTTCTGGGGGAACTGACAGGAAATAGGCGTGTGTCTGCTGGGTTCGGGGGAATGAGGGGGCTTTAGGGAGCTTTGGGGGGAGCTTGAGAGCGTCTGGAGCGTTCTCCGTTGGGTTTAGGGGGATCTGAGGGTAATTGCGGGGGTCCGAGGGGACTTTGGCGGAGTTGTGAGAGGAACTGGGGGGATCTGGGGGTTCTGAGGTGGGTCTGGGGTCAATTTTGGGGTAAAGTGGGGGGATCTGAGGGTAATTTGGGGGCTTTAGGTGGGTCTGGGGTGGATTTGGGGCTCTGGGGACACCTAAAGGGGTGCCAGGGGGTGAAGGGGTCGCAGCCCCCCAGACGCCCCCTGAAGCCCCCCTGTCCCCACAGAGGGGTCCCGGCCCTGGCGGTGCAGGACCCCCGGCCCCAGCCCAGCATCTCCATCAACCACCTGAACCGGGACACCAAGGAGGACGGGGATGGCTGGGGGGTCCTGGGGGCTCTGAGAGTGTCCGTGCCTGTCCCCAGGGGCTCAGGCTGTCCCCTGGGTGTCCCCGAGCTGGAGAAGTCCCTCTGCGCCGTTTCCTCGCCGTTTGGGCAGATTTTGGACATTTTGGTGCGGCGCAGTCTCGGCCTGCGGGGCCAGGCCTTCCTCACCTTCAGGGAGATGAGCAGCGCCACCAACGCCCTGCGCTCCCTGCAGGGCTTCCCCTCCTGCGGCCAACCCGTGGGGAGACAGCGACTGGGGGAGTTCTGGCACTGGGGAAAGAACTGCAATGCTGGGGAAAAACCGCCAAACTCTGGCCTCAGATACCCCCAAAGTCCAACTTGGAATCCCACCAAACTCATTCACCCTGAACACCCCAAAGCTTCCCTTTCTATGACAAGCCCATGGTAAGACAGAAATGCTGGGTGAAATCCTGGAATTCTCATGGAAAAAACCCAAAATCCTGAGGAAAAAAAACAAACCCAACCAGGATTCCCCCCAAAATCCCATCAAGAATCCCTGAAATTGAGTTGGAAACACCCCTAAATCCAACCAGGAACCCCCCAAAGCTTCCCCTTCTATGACAAGTCCATGGTGAGACCCAAATCCTTGGGAAAATCCTGACATTTTGGGAAAAAATCCTGAAATTCTGGGAGAAATCCTGAATTCCTGGGGGAAAAACTCAAAATGCAGCCTCAAATATCCCCAAAATCCAACCAGGAACCGCCCCAAAGCTTCCCCTTCTACCAAATGTCCATGGTAAGAGACAAATCAGAGTAGAAGTCCTGGGATTTTGGGAACAATCCTGAAATTCTGGGAAAAACTCCAAAATCCTTGGGAAAAAACCCAAATCCAGCCTCAGTTATCCCTAAAATTCACCCTAACGCCCCCCCCCCCTCCCCCCCCTCACCCGCCAAAGCTTCCCCTTCCGGGACAAACCAGTGGTAATAGCAGAATCTTCAGGCAAATACCCAAATTTTGGGAAAAATCCTGTAATTCTGGGACAAAAGCACAAAATTCAATTGGGAACCCACCCAAAATCCGTCCAGGAGCCCCCAAGAATTCACCCTGAATCTCCTAAACCTTCCCCTTCTACCCCACAGTGAGACCCAAATTCAGGGAAAAATCCACAGATTCTTGAAAAAACAGGAAATCTTGGGAAAAAGCCTGAAATCTGGGGAAGAAACGGAAATCTCAGCAGAAATCCACCCCCCAATCCCCTGGGAATGACCCCAAATCCCTGCTGGAACCTCCCCAATTCCTCTGAATTACCCCAAAATCCTGCTGAAATTCCCTGAATTCCTTCTAGGACTTGCCAAAATCCCTCAAAAACGTCCCTGATTGCTTCTGGAACTGCCCCAGATCCATTCTGGAGCATCCCCAAATCCCTCCGAACTTCTGAAAATCCCTTGGAAGACCCCAAAATCCCTCTTGAAACTCTCCCAGATCCCCTCAGAATTCCCCCAGATCCCTCAGAAAGCCCCAGATCCCCTCTGGAGCCTCTTCCAGATCCCCCCAAAATCCTCGGGAACAACCCCAAACCCCCCGAGCCGTCCCCAGCTCCCCCCGGAGTGATCCCAAATCCCCCCGGAGCCAGCCCAGGTCCCCTCTGGAAGCTCCCCGAGTCCCTCGGGAAGCCGCAGATCCCCGGGAGCCGCCGGGCAGCGCCGGGAAAGCCCAAAGCCCCGCGGCAGTGCCGCATCCCGGCCGGAGCTGCCCCGGGAGCCCCGCGGGGCCGGGGCCGGGGCCGGGATGCGCCGTCCCAGCGGATCCAGCGCGCCCGGCCGGGCTCGGCCAGCGCGGCCCAGGGCAGGGAGCGCTGGTGGGGCGGGAGCGGGAGCGGAGCGCGAACGGGACCAGCGCAGAGCCAAGGGGGGAGAGGCCCCGGCCCCACAGAGAGCGGGGCCGGAGCGCGGGGCCGGGCGGGGATGGCTCGGCGATTGTTCCGGGCGATTCGGGCACTCGCAGCGATCTCTGCGGGATTCTTGGGCTGCTTCTGGGAGGTTTGGCTGGGATTTTGAGGGAAGTTTTCGTGGGGATTTTTTGGGTGGATTTCCTCGCACTTCGGGTGGGATGTGATAGGACTTGGGGGCATTTTTTGGGGAATTTGAGAGGGGTTTGGTGGGATTTCGGCGCGGATTTTTTGAGTGTATTTGGTGTGGATTTTGGGGGGGTTTAGGGAAATTTTGGTCGGATATTTTGGGTGATTTGGTGGGATTTTTTGTGTGGATTTTGTGTGATTGGGGGATTTTTGGCTGCATTTTTGTACAAATTTTTCTCTGTGGATTCTGTGGGATTTTCATGGGGATTTAGTGGGACTTTTTGTGGGATTTTTGTGTGGCATTTAAGGGGATTTTGGGGACGATTTTTATGGGGATTTTGAGGGATTTCTGTGAGCCTTGGGGTGATTTTTTGTGGATTTTTTTGGGTGAGTTTTGTGGGCTTGTGGGTGGAATTTTTGTGGAGATTTACCTGGGATTTTGTGTGGTTTTTCTGGCATTTTCAAGGAATCTACAGTGGAATTTTTGTGGGAATTTTATGGTATTTTTGGTGGGATTTTTTGTGAGGATTTTGAGTCGATTTCTATTGGATTTTGGGGAGTTTTGGGGGATTTTTTAGGAAGATTTTAGTTGGGTTTTGGGTGTTTTGGGGGGGATTTTTATGGGATTTTGATGATATTTTTGTGAGGACTTTTGGTGATATTTTTGTGAGAGTGAGTGGTGCCTTTGGTTCCAACCAACTTTCCTCCCCGAGCCAACGTTACCCACTCCCTCACACGTCCCCCCCGTGCCTTCCCACTGCCTTGTCCTGTCTGGGCTTCCACAGCCCCTCATCCCTTCGTGGCCCCGTACCCTCAGGGTCTCCCCCAGCCTGGCCAACCTGCCCCATCAAGAGGCACCTGGGAGCCCTCAGCATTCCAGGCAGCAACACACGGGGAGGAGGACACGGATGGAGCTTCCTGCCTGGGACAGGGCTTGTGGCCATCTCCAGGCACCGCTCTCACAGAGATCCCCACAGCTCCAGCCCCTGCCCATCTGCTCTGTGGGCAGCACAAAGGCTTCAGCAGAACCACCAAAGGCCAAGGGGCTTCTGGCCATTTTCCCTGCAACCCTGCATGCCTGGGCAGCTTGCTGAGCCCAGGAACCCTTTTCTCCCTCTTCCCCTAGGCCCTGCAGAGCCTGGGCAGCAAAAGAAAGATCCTGGGAGTCTGTCTATTACAACACATCCTATATTTCTATGCTAAAGAAAAACAAAAAGAAGAAAAGAACAATCCTAAAGAAATGAAACATTCCTGCTGGCTCGAGTGGCCCCAGCAGACAGAGCCTCTGGGATCAGCTCTCTGCAGAGCTGCAGCAGCGCAGCCAGCCGAGCCCCGACAGACGAGGCCGTCTCCTCCATGCCCTGCAGAGCCGATCATGCAGGCTGTGGAAGCGGGAATATCGAGCTCTCTCTATTCCCTGGAGGACAGACAATGTTTGAACTGCCAGGCTCGCAACGGCGACACTGATGTCATTGGCCGTGTCTTCTAGGGCTGAAAGAGAGAGGAACAGCGCCATGGTCAGTTCCCGCATCTGAGGGGACCCGAGGAGATCCCTGTGCCAGGGCCATCCCAGCCGGCTCTGGCCATGGCCAGCAGGGAGCAGGGACCAGCTGGATCAGCCCAAAGCTGCTAGCCACGAATCCCCCAGGTGCCCTGAAAGCTCTGTGTGCTCTGTCCACGCTGCCCCTGGTCTGCACAGGGAGCAGAGCCCTCCACAGCCGGGGCAGGGCTCGCAGCTCCCCCGCCAGCCCTCGCGTGCAGCCCGCTGCCCTCACTCACCCTCACAGATGAGATGGAGCTCTTCCTTCCTCCGCCTCAGGTACCGCCCGGCCATCCCTGGGAACACAGAGCCTGTCAGGCCCAGCGGCACAGCTCCCTGCCAGCGGCGCCGCCAGCCCTGTGCCCACACGCCCTCCTGGCCCGGCTCGTGGCTCACCCATGAACCTGACGGCCGCCTCTCGCAGGGGCTCCTGTGGGCTCTGCAGGTAGGGCAGGGCCCGGCGCAGGTGCTCGGCCACGCTGCTGCTGTCCTCTGCCAGCTGGAGAGAGCGACAGGAGGGAAGGGTTGGCCCCGCAGCCCCCCGGGCCGGGGCTCCATGGGCACCCGGCTCGGGCCGCAGGAGCCTGGAGCAGAGCCCGCGCGGCCTCGGGCTGCAGCAGCGGGCAGGGGCACAGCTGCCAGCCCGCACACCGAGCACCGCGCTCAGGGGCTGCTCCAGGCTGGGGCTGCGGCTTCCCGAACCTCCTTACCAGGATCTCAATGAACCTCCACAGTTTCTCCTTCTTTACAGGTTTTTCAAGATCTCTCCTGTTTAAGAATTTGGCCACACAAAGCAGGGTTTCCCAAGATGCCTGGAGAGCAGTAGAGACACGGAAATGGCCCCACAGCCCAGGATCAGCATCCCTGTGCCAGGGCCAGGAGGAGGATGCAGCCTGCCAGGCGCCAGGGCAGGAGGCAGCCAAGCCCCCTCCCAGGGCGACAGCAGCAGCCCGTGAGTCCTCACCTCTGCCACACTCTGATTCTCATCATGGCAGTGGAAGAAGAGTGGGAGCAGGCTGTGACACACTTGTGTCATCAGGAGCTTTTTCTCTTCTTCCACTACAGTAGACAGCAAGGCTCGAAATACAAACATGGAGATCCACTGCACATGCCAGTCATCCTGTGTAACAGGAAGGAAACAAGACCTTGGCATCAGCTGATTCTGGCCCACCTTGGCGCAGGCCTGCATCTCCACAGGGCACCAAGTGTCTGGGCAGCAGCCAGTGGCCGTGGCTGAGGGCACAGAGCCTTACGTGTTCAAAGAGTGGCAGGAGCACCTTAGCCAGCTGCAGGGCGATGGGGCTGGGTATTGGGGTGTCATTATCCAAGAACAAATCACTAAGTAGAACAATGCTCATCCTGACCACATCACTATCATTTTCCTGCAGGAGCTCCCCGAGGCTTTCGGTCAGGCTCCGCATTCTTTTGGCCTGTGCGGAACAAAAGTGTGTGAAAGGCCACCCTGCTGCCACAGGGCCCAGAGGCCAAAGGCCTGTCCCGCAGCCCTCGGGCAGCTGAAGTGGGAGGCAGGAGAGCTGGGAGCGGCTGACCCAGTGCCTGAAGACCAGCAACTGTGTTCCCCAGCACCACGCTGCCTGCACGGCTTCAGCTGCTGCCCCCTCCTTACCAGCGAGGGATTATCCCTGACCAAGAGGAGGGCTCTCAGAACCTGGCGGCGCATCTCCGTGTGCTCACTCAGCAAGTGCCTCGACAGGAGATCCATGATGCTGTCACTGCATGCACTCAAGTCCAGGCAATGCAGGACCTGAAAGGCACAGGGCAGTGACAGGGGACCCGGCCGGCAGGAGCCCAGAACCGCACAGGGCGGGGACCAGGCAGCAGCGCAGGGCGTGGGCACCATCCCAGGCAGCTGCGGCTACGAGAGGGCAGAGAGCTGGGAGGCAGCGCCGGCCTTCAGACTCACCTCCACAAGGAATGCCAGGGCAGGGAAGTGCCAGTATGGCATCTCTTTGCGGAGCAACTGAAGGAGATAGTCTAAGATGCTTTTACACTCATCGATGGATTCTTTGCCCATCTCCCTGGAAGGCAGAAAATGGCACTAAGATGTGGCAGCAGCTCTCTGGCCTCAGAGAGAAACAAACAACTTTCCCAGGCATCGCCTGAGAAAGTCTGAGAAGATCAGAGGAAAGAATGAAAAAACATTCTTATCTTAACATGCTGCACCTGGCATTGTGAACATTCGGAATATGTTACAGAGATTTGTCTACCAAAATGTGCTTTCTTAAGTAACTAATGGTATAGTGTTTAGACTAGAAAACACATTAAATCAACCTATATCATAACTATCTATAAGAACAATGGGTTTCTTAATAATAATTATTATTGATCGGACCTCTGAAATACATGGAGTCAGTGATAATTACTGGCCGGGGGCCCGCTCCTACGACACTAAGACCCTGAGCCGGGGGGGGAAGCCCCTCCCAGGACAGACTGATGCAGTTCTTGTCTTTACCCCCCACCCTGCAGGGGGACCTGGGCCCTTTGAGATGTGGCTGCTGCTGGGCACCCTCCTCTCCCAGCCTTTCCCAGTCTGCTTGGCTGTCCCTCGTCCCTCTGGCCCATGGCCATGGGGACTGAGTGGGATATCCCAGCCACAGAGCACAAATGCCGGGAGCAATGGGGAGAAGGGGGTCTCACCTGGCCAGCAGACCCACGGCATAAATGTGGGTGTCAGCACAGAGCAGCGTGTCCCAGCCACGCTTGCGCTCCATTGACAACACCACATCCTCATAGTCCATTTGGCACAGCAGGGACTTCAGGGTCCTCACTGCAAACCTGAGTGCAGAGCAAAGCCCGGGTCACACTGGGAGCACTGGCTCCTGCCCTGGCCATGTGGCAGGGACAGAAGGATTGGGATAGAGCACCTGTTGGGGCTGCTGGCAAGGCCATGTTCTTCCTGGCATCCCTTCCAGAAGGTATCCACCTCCTCTGGCATCTCTTTGGTGCTGAAGAACACTTGGAAGAGCAGATGCACAAATAACTGCGGGAAATGCTCATCCACTATATCTGGGACACAGCGCTCCTGAAGGATCTTCCATATCACCACAGTTGCCTGCAAAGGACAAAGTCCCCCGAGGCAGCGTTCAGTGCCAAGGTGTCCGTGGGACAGGGCCCGAGCGTGGCAGGGAGAGGCCCAGAGAGACACAGGGGGAGCAGCGGGCCTGGTGGCCCTGCAGCTGTCCCTAGGCCAGCTTTCAGGCCAGTGCCTGAGGCAGGGAGATGCAGTGGGGAAAGGAGGATGGAGAGCTGCTGGACAGGTGGCCTTGGGGCCAGCAAAGTCCACTGGCAGAAACTCACAGCCAGGGCAAAGACAGTCATTCTGTTCCCATCGCAGGTGCTCATGCTGTGCTCTGGCCAGCTCCCCAGCACATCCAGGAGTATCTGCTGTGCCAGCTCTGCAGTCCAGGGTGTGCACATGATGGTCTTCCACATGGCCATGGCAGCTCTGCGGGGTTAGAGCTCTGTCTCAGGGCATCTCAGACACAGCACCGTGGTCTGGGCATCTCTAGAGGCCCGGGTTGACTGCCGGCTCTGCCTTTGCCCACTGCCCCTCTCCAGCAGCAGCCAGGCAGCCCAGCCCTGTGGGGACAGGCCCCTGTGGGACAACGAGGGAGCATGGCAGCAGGCTTGGGGCTGACATGCCAGGGCCTGGAAAGGGAGCAGCCAGAGGGCCCTGGGACTCTCTGTTGGTCAGAAACCTGGCCCAGGCTGTACAGGGCGATGGGTTGGGGTGAGCCCTGAGCCCTCTGGGCAGATGGGCCCCATACCTGTCACAGGATGGGGCCACACGCAGGAGTGTCATTACTGCCTCATTTGGCTGCGCTTCTGTGAGATACAGCAGGGCGTTGTCCAGCCTGTGCTCAGCAGAATCATTGGCCATGAGCCACTGGTGGATGTATCTCACCATGCCGGGCACCTGGAGAAGGCACAGGGAGACTTGGAAAGCTGCCAGAGGGATCAGCGTTCCCAGGGTCCCCAGAGAAGTGCTTCCCTTCCCGCCACACTGCGATGGCCTCAAAGGCTCACAGGGGCCAGCACTAGTGGCTTGGGAAGCCATGTGACTCATGGGGGAATTGAAGCCTGGCCACATCTGCTTACTTGCTCTGCTCTGGGAACACCACTCTGCACAAGCAAATCCAGCAGGGCGGCACTGGTCTCATGTCCGAGGAGCTCTGAGTATGCTCTGAGCCCAGGGCTCATGACACTGGTCTCTTCCTGCCGAATTCTCTTGATGAATTTGCAAACAAGCTGTAGGAGAAGAGCAAGAAGCCATGGGGTGCTGCAGGTGTGCTGCTGGGCTGAGCAGTGACAGCAGGCCCAGCCCAGGTGGGGATGGCTGCAGGTACCTGTGCTGTTCTGTGGAAGCGGCCACGGGTGCGTTCCTGCTCTTGTGTCTGGTCCAGGGCTGCATCTGGGAAAGAGCGAGCGCAGCCCGAGCTGAGGGGCTGCCGGAGAGGCCGGAGAACACAGCCCAACCCTGCGCTGCCCAGGCAGGGACAGCCCCGCAATGGCCCAGAGCATGGAGCACGGCTGTGGGGTGTCTGCCCGGCCCCTATTCCATCCTGACCATGGGCATGGCCCCAGGGGATGGGATGGCATGGCATGGCATGGCATGGCATGGCATGGCATGGCATGGCATGGCATGGGGCCAAGCTGGCTGCAGGCACCAGCCCTGTGGCCCAGCTCTGCCACTCACCCTTCTGCCGTGGCTGGAACTGCTCCAGCTCTTCAGGCTGCTGTGCTGGGGCAGTTCCAGGGCCTTCTTTCTCCTCCTTCCCCCAGGCCAGCTTGGGCACGCTCACAGGTCTGTGCTCTACGACACTGCCTGGATTCATGGCTGCTTGCAGAAGGTGAAAAGGAAAAGGTCCAAGTCAGCAAGTGCTGCAGTCGTGCCTTGAGGGCACCTGCAAGTGTGAAGACTTGGCAAGGCTACAGGACAGCAAGTCCTGCACTCTGCTCTTGGGGCTCCAGCCACAAGGACAGGAGACTCCTGTCAAGGACAGTGAAAAGCAAATGCCACAGTCTGCCCTCGAGGGCAGCTGCAGAAGATTTGCCTTGGGAAGGCCAGGGGTCACCAAGTGCTCTGCTCTGGCCACGAGCTCACCTGCAGGAGTAATACCTCGGGAAAGCTCTGGGTCAGCAAGGAACGAGTGGCTGTGCGAGGGCTCCTCACAGCACCGCTCTCTCGCGTCCTCTCTCGTCGTGTGCACCGAGCACTGTGGAGTGTAACTGTAACTTGTAACTGCCAACACCTCTGCCAGAGCGTGTCACCAAGGGCCCTTGGAATCCCTGTCCTGTTCCATTCCACGGTGACCATGCTGCACGGTGTCACCAAGGGCCCTTGGAATCCCTGTCCCGTTCCATTCCACGGTGACCATGCTGCACCCTGTCACCAAGGGCCCTTGCACGCACTGCCACCTGCCCTGGGGCCACCCCATGCCCACCCAAAGTGGCCCAGGTTGGAAGGAATCCCTGGCCCCAAGTGTCTGAGACAGCCCGACGGGATCTTTAGGAATGACTCAGACCATCAGCCAACGCTGCCCTGCTCTGCAGGCTCAGGGCAGCAGAAGGAGCCCCCACGGGCTCTGCAGGAGCTGGCAGAGGCTGCCCAGCAGGGAGGCCATGGGGCACAGAGCCCCAAGGCTGCCCAGGGCCCCACGGCACAGGGGCCGTTCCCAGCCCCAATGCTCCTGTCCTGGCCTGGGCTGCACAGGGGCTGTGGCACCATGGCTGGGCCAGCACAGGGCCACAAAGGGGCCCCGCAGCCGCTGCCGGGGCTGGCAGCAAGTCCGGGCACAGACAAGGAATTGCTGAGCATGGCCTGCGCTGGCCAGGGCTGACTGTGCCAAAGGCAGAGCTCAGCTGCTCTTGATGCCTGCAGGAAAAGTCAAGAGGCCAAAGAGCCTCCATGGCTGTGCTGGGGACAGAGGCTGGAGGAGGGAAATGCAGGGAAGCTGTGGCATGGGGAGGACATGCAATTCCAGCAGACACCTCAGCCTGCAAGGTGCTCTGCTCTACCTCAGCTCCTCTCTTAGATATGCCAATCCCAGCTCAGCACCTCAGGGTACTGGGGCCCAACAAGTAGAACATGCCTGTTCATGGAAAGGGGAGCAGGTTTCAATATCTCTCTGTTCCATAACATACAAGCAAATCTTTATTATCTGGCTCACTGGAGAACTTTGAAGAAATGGTAATGTTTTCCCACCCAGAACAGGAATTTCCTGGCTCTACTGCTTTCTTCTACTGATGGCAGGAGAAGAAATACTCATCTTCCCCTCTACCTCTGCCACCAACATTCAGTATAATATTTCATGACGCGCTTCCTTTGGGTGTTTCCAGGACTCCTGGTTAAATGGCCCTATCTAAGGACATCTCTTCATTTAGAGCAGCTGCATGTATGTCCTTCCCATTGCTCCCAGATTTCCTCCTGCAGCTGTTCTCTGGTCATTCCAATGCATCTCCTTTAAATGGCTTCATGCTTTGAGCTTTTGGGAGTTTCCCAATTTTTCAGAAGTTTAAATAACTCCTTACTCAGCATCTTATTGTAAGTTTTACCTATCACCTCTTCTTATGCCTTTGTCTAAAATCCTGCCTTTATGGCAATGCCTTGTAGATGGTGGACATGTCAGATGCTGCTGGGATGTCACAAGGAGCAGAGGGAAGGGTTTTGCTTGATTCAATTTATCATATTCACATTTTTTGATGTTGGCCATGAAGAGAAAGTTTTCAGTACCCTCCTACCCCTGCCTCTGTGCGAACTGGCCAAGGAGAGACCGGGCGGGGGCGGCAAAAGTCTGCAGGCGGTGCCAGGGAGTCTGATGGGGCAGGGCGGGGCGCTCCCAACCATGGCTGGGCGGGGGCCGCGACAGACAGGGGCAGGGCAGGGGCAGGGGCAGGGGCAGGGGCAGGGGCAGGGGCAGGGGCAGGGGCGGGGAGAGAGGGGATGCGAGAGTGTGCGGCCGTGCGAGCGGGAGCGGCGGGGGCGGTGGGGAGCGGTGGTGTCTGAGGAGCCGGGCGTGTGTCCCTGTGTCTGTCTCTCTCTCGGTGTCAACGAGGCCCGAGGGCGGGCGGCTTCGTGCCGGCCCCGGGCGCCTCGGCACCGAGCCCCCGCGGCCCCCCAGGCTCCTTCCGAGGACCGAAGACCTCTGCGGGCCCTGAAGGAACCGGCCCCAAAGCGGCCGCCCGCTTGCCGGCGGTGCTGCCGGCGGCGGGGCGGGCCGGGCCGAGTCGCACCGGGGCCGGCGGCTGCGAGCTGATTTCCGCCGCACGGACGGGCTTCTCTTCCCCGCTGGCCCCGCTGACATTCTCTTCTGCGGGGCAGGGCTGTGTCGGCTCCCGGACGGGCGGCGGGGGGCACTGGGGACGCCGTTTCCACAGTTCTGCACCTCAGGAGACCCGAGCACAGGGCACGGGCTGCCCGTCGGCTCGCCTGCGGGTGCTCTGCATAATAAAGGAAACTGAACAAAATCTGCCAAGAAAATTTCTTTTTCGGCTAAGTTTCTCATACCAGGCAAATAGAAGAGCCATTCTTTCAAGAAAGGAGAAAATGGGGGGGAATAAAACCCTAAAGACAAACTGAATAAAACCCCAAACCAAAAAAAATCAAAACAAAACACAAAACCCAAAGGAAAAAAACCCCAAAAATCCAAAACAAAACCAGAAAACCCAAACCAAAAGCCCTGCACCTCACCTGCCCTCCAAAAAACCACCCCAAAAAACGAAATACAACCCAGAAAAATACAAAAATATGTGTTGGTCTTGAAAGTGGGCGGTTTATGGGCTGGGATGGGGCTGCTAGAGCTGTCCGGCTCTGGGCTGTAAGGAGGCTGTGAGCTTCCCCTGGCTCCAGGGCCGCCGGTGCTGGGTCGGCACCCTTGCGGCAAGCGTTGTCAGGGGGCAGCAGGTCTACTCTTGCTCCAGGCAAGCCTGGGGCAATCAGGTCTACCCGTCTCCGGAGCCATCAGGTCTACCAGGATCTGGGGACTCCCGGCTCTTGGCGGTGCCCGTGCCACGGGCAGTGACGGGTGACACCAGGTCATCCCCAACTCCGCGCCGGCCCAGGGTTATCAGGTCTACCCAGCTCCAGGGTCACCTGGTTCGTGGCAGGACCTTCATGGCCAGGGTCAACAGGTCTACCCCGATGCTGAGTGACCGTAAGGTGTTGTGGCCAGGACAACAGGTCTACCCTGGCTCCGGGGCTGCTGGGTTCATTGCAGTGCCCTGGATGTGAGCGGTGGCGGGGGACAAAAGGTCTACCCTGGCTCCAGGCCGGCCCGGGGCCATCAGGACTACCCCTCTCCACGGCCGCCGTGCTCGTGGTTGCGCTCAAGCTGCGCGTGGGATTGACAGCTAGCAGAACAGAATGGTTGGAAAAAGATCTGCCACCACCAGACACCAGACCACACCCAACAGGGTCACCCACCTCCTCTTGTCTATGGACGGTAATTAGGGGACCCGAAGACTTAAAACTAATTTAAAAAAACTTGCTAGAAGCTGATATACAGTAAGGTAGTAATAACCATTTCTGAGTTAAAGTACCACAGTAAAAGTTTAAACACTTTGTAATTCTTTAATAAGTGTCCTTTAGCCAAGGAAGTCAACTGAAGAAAGTTTTAGTTAGAATATTATTAAGTCTCACTTAGTTGCTAGGAATTAAGAGAATTACCCAAAGAAGCTAACCCTCAAAAGCCAGAGACTGTAAGTTGATGCAGGCTTAAGCCCGATCAAAGAAATAGTGGAGGGATTTATGATGAACAAAACAGCCTTGCTGAGACATTTCGGTTTGGGCTAAGTACTGACATTGAAATATTAATTAGCGAATTGCTCCTGGGAATCACCTACACCCCCACCCACACTACCATTCTAGGACTGGGATGCAAAATAGAGAGACCAGTGGAATCACGGGAGGGGGTTTTGGGGATGAAAACACCCCTAAGTGGAAGGCTGGGCACAGTGGAGGGGGCTGGATGGGTGCGCTGCTTGGGGAAAAGGGAACCACATCCCTGGTCTGTGTCTGACCTGTCACCATAGCCTGCAGGGGACCAGACTGGACTGGGCTGTGGGAAGCAGGAACAAAGGAACAACTCTTCCTGGTGTTCCCAGGAGGGAAGGACAGGGGACAGCTGCTGCTGCACTTTGGCAGCAGGCTCTGCACATCCCCTCACCCTTCGGCTACCAGGACTTCAGACACAGACTGCACACCTCTTCACCTCCGGCTACCAGTGTGCCACGGAGACTCCAGGGACAGACTCTGCAGCCTTCTCGCCCTTTGGCTACTGGGAAAAAGCTACAACAGCGGGGGTGAGCTCTGTATTGAGCTCCCTTGCTCTGCTGATCTTTTGAATAAAGAGCTGAACATTAATAAAGGCACGAGCCCTGTTTACTACATGAAGGCCCCCAAAATTCCACTAAAAACACCCAAAATCCCCTAAAAATCACCGCTGTTGTGCCCCCGTCCCCCGAATCCCCCATACCCCATTCAGGGTGGGCCTGGGACTGCCTGGGACCCCCAGATCTCCATAGGACCCCCTCCAGGAACCCCAAATCTTCCCCAGAGCCCCCCCCCAAAGTTGGCCCAGGACCCCCTGAGAGCCCCCAGGCCCCAATTGCACCCAGCCCAGGATGCCCCCTGAGACCCCCCCAGACCCTTCCCAAGACCCCACCCAGGACCCTTCCAGGACCCTCCAGACCCCGCCCCAAACCCAACTCTGGACCCCCCAGCCTCTCCCCAGATCCCTCCAGGACCTCTCCCAAAAACCCCCAACCCCCCCCAGACCCTCTCTGGGACCCTTCCAGATCCCCCAAAGCCCCTCCCCAAAACCTCCAAAACCTCCCAGGACGCCACCAGGACCCCCCAAACCGCTCCCCCAACTCCGCCCAGACCCTCCCAAGACCCCCCCTCCAGGCCCCTCTCAGGACCCATCCCCACCCCCCAGGTCCCCCCACAATGCTCCAAGACCCCTCCCCAGACTCTCCCTGACACATCTAGGACCCCTCAGGATCCCCCACCCAAGAGTCCTCCAGGACGCCCAGACTGCCCCGAGGACTCCTCCATGAGCCATCCAGGACCCCCCAGAGCCCTCCCTAAAGTCCCCCCGGATCCCTCCCCAAAGGCCCCCGATCCCCCCAGGACCCCTCCCCAGCCCCCCCAGCCCCTCCCAGCCCCCGGCCCCTGTGCGGAGCCCCCTCCCCAGCGTTGCGGCCCCCGCGGCTCCCGCGGCTCCCGCCTCTCCCAGCGCCTCCCCCGCTCTGGCAGCGCCGCCCGCAGGGCCCGCCCGAGCCCGGGGGGCGGGGCCGCCGGGGGAGGGGCGCCGCTCCCGGCTCCCTCTGATTGGCTGCAGCCGCGCGCTGATTGGTTGGTTCGGCACGGGGCGCGCCGCTATTGGCTGGAGGAGCCCGCGCGCGCGGTGCAGGCGGGAAATTGTCAGGGGAGCGCGGCTGAGGAGGGGCTGAGGTGGGGCCGGGGAAACTGAACGGGGGGTTTGGGGCGGCTCGGGGAGAAACTGGGGATTTCTGGGGGAACTGACAGGAAATAGGCGTGTGTCTGCTGGGTTCGGGGGAATGAGGGGGCTTTAGGGAGCTTTGGGGGGAGCTTGAGAGCGTCTGGAGCGTTCTCCGTTGGGTTTAGGGGGATCTGAGGGTAATTGCGGGGGTCCGAGGGGACTTTGGCGGAGTTGTGAGAGGAACTGGAGGGATCTGGGGGTTCTGAGGTGGCTCTGGGGTCAATTTTGGGGTAAAGTGGGGGGATCTGAGGGTAATTTGGGGGCTTTAGGTGGGTCTGGGGTGGATTTGGGGCTCTGGGGACACCTAAAGGGGTGCCAGGGGGTGAAGGGGTCGCGGCCCCCCAGACGCCCCCTGAAGCCCCCCTGTCCCCACAGAGGGGTCCCGGCCCTGGCGGTGCAGGACCCCCGGCCCCAGCCCAGCATCTCCATCAACCACCTGAACCGGGACACCAAGGAGGACGGGGATGGCTGGGGGGTCCTGGGGGCTCTGAGAGTGTCCGTGCCTGTCCCCAGGGGCTCAGGCTGTCCCCTGGGTGTCCCCGAGCTGGAGAAGTCCCTCTGCGCCGTTTCCTCGCCGTTTGGGCAGATTTTGGACATTTTGGTGCGGCGCAGTCTCGGCCTGCGGGGCCAGGCCTTCCTCACCTTCAGGGAGATGAGCAGCGCCACCAACGCCCTGCGCTCCCTGCAGGGCTTCCCCTCCTGCGGCCAACCCGTGGGGAGACAGCGACTGGGGGAGTTCTGGCACTGGGGAAAGAACTGCAATGCTGGGGAAAAACCGCCAAACTCTGGCCTCAGATACCCCCAAAGTCCAACTTGGAATCCCACCAAACTCATTCACCCTGAACACCCCAAAGCTTCCCTTTCTATGACAAGCCCATGGTAAGACAGAAATGCTGGGTGAAATCCTGGAATTCTCATGGAAAAAACCCAAAATCCTGAGGAAAAAAAACAAACCCAACCAGGATTCCCCCCAAAATCCCATCAAGAATCCCTGAAATTGAGTTGGAAACACCCCTAAATCCAACCAGGAACCCCCCAAAGCTTCCCCTTCTATGACAAGTCCATGGTGAGACCCAAATCCTTGGGAAAATCCTGACATTTTGGGAAAAAATCCTGAAATTCTGGGAGAAATCCTGAATTCCTGGGGGAAAAACTCAAAATGCAGCCTCAAATATCCCCAAAATCCAACCAGGAACCGCCCCAAAGCTTCCCCTTCTACCAAATGTCCATGGTAAGAGACAAATCAGAGTAGAAGTCCTGGGATTTTGGGAACAATCCTGAAATTCTGGGAAAAACTCCAAAATCCTTGGGAAAAAACCCAAATCCAGCCTCAGTTATCCCTAAAATTCACCCTAACGCCCCCCCCCCCCCCCCCCCCCACCCGCCAAAGCTTCCCCTTCCGGGACAAACCAGTGGTAATAGCAGAATCTTCAGGCAAATACCCAAATTTTGGGAAAAATCCTGTAATTCTGGGACAAAAGCACAAAATTCAATTGGGAACCCACCCAAAATCCGTCCAGGAGCCCCCAAGAATTCACCCTGAATCTCCTAAACCTTCCCCTTCTACCCCACAGTGAGACCCAAATTCAGGGAAAAATCCACAGATTCTTGAAAAAACAGGAAATCTTGGGAAAAAGCCTGAAATCTGGGGAAGAAACGGAAATCTCAGCAGAAATCCACCCCCCAATCCCCTGGGAATGACCCCAAATCCCTGCTGGAACCTCCCCAATTCCTCTGAATTACCCCAAAATCCTGCTGAAATTCCCTGAATTCCTTCTAGGACTTGCCAAAATCCCTCAAAAACGTCCCTGATTGCTTCTGGAACTGCCCCAGATCCATTCTGGAGCATCCCCAAATCCCTCCGAACTTCTGAAAATCCCTTGGAAGACCCCAAAATCCCTCTTGAAACTCTCCCAGATCCCCTCAGAATTCCCCCAGATCCCTCAGAAAGCCCCAGATCCCCTCTGGAGCCTCTTCCAGATCCCCCCAAAATCCTCGGGAACAACCCCAAACCCCCCGAGCCGTCCCCAGCTCCCCCCGGAGTGATCCCAAATCCCCCCGGAGCCAGCCCAGGTCCCCTCTGGAAGCTCCCCGAGTCCCTCGGGAAGCCGCAGATCCCCGGGAGCCGCCGGGCAGCGCCGGGAAAGCCCAAAGCCCCGCGGCAGTGCCGCATCCCGGCCGGAGCTGCCCCGGGAGCCCCGCGGGGCCGGGGCCGGGGCCGGGATGCGCCGTCCCAGCGGATCCAGCGCGCCCGGCCGGGCTCGGCCAGCGCGGCCCAGGGCAGGGAGCGCTGGTGGGGCGGGAGCGGGAGCGGAGCGCGAACGGGACCAGCGCAGAGCCAAGGGGGGAGAGGCCCCGGCCCCACAGAGAGCGGGGCCGGAGCGCGGGGCCGGGCGGGGATGGCTCGGCGATTGTCCCGGGCGATTCGGGCACTCGCAGCGATCTCTGCGGGATTCTTGGGCTGCTTCTGGGAGGTTTGGCTGGGATTTTGAGGGAAGTTTTCGTGGGGATTTTTTGGGTGGATTTCCTCGCACTTCGGGTGGGATGTGATAGGACTTGGGGGCATTTTTTGGGGAATTTGAGAGGGGTTTGGTGGGATTTCGGCGCGGATTTTTTGAGTGTATTTGGTGTGGATTTTGGGGGGGTTTAGGGAAATTTTGGTCGGATATTTTGGGTGATTTGGTGGGATTTTTTGTGTGGATTTTGTGTGATTGGGGGATTTTTGGCTGCATTTTTGTACAAATTTTTCTCTGTGGATTCTGTGGGATTTTCATGGGGATTTAGTGGGACTTTTTGTGGGATTTTTGTGTGGCATTTAAGGGGATTTTGGGGGCAATTTTTATGGGGATTTTGAGGGATTTCTGTGAGCCTTGGGGTGATTTTTTGTGGATTTTTTTGGGTGGAATTTTTGTGGAGATTTACCTGGGATTTTGTGTGGTTTTTCTGGCATTTTCAAGGATTCTACGGTGGAATTTTTGTGGGATTTTTATGGTATTTTTGGTGGGATTTTTTGTGAGGATTTTGAGTCGATTTTTATCGGATTTTGGGGAGTTTTGGGGGATTTTTTAGGAAGATTTTAGTTGGGTTTTGGGTGTTTTGGGGGGGATTTTTATGGGATTTTGATGATATTTTTGTGAGGACTTTTGGTGATATTTTTGTGAGGGTGAGTGGTGCCTTTGGTTCCAACCAACTTTCCTCCCCGAGCCAACGTTACCCACTCCCTCACACGTCCCCCCCGTGCCTTCCCACTGCCTTGTCCTGTCAGGGCTTCCACAGCCCCTCATCCCTTCATGGCCCCATCCCCTCAGGGTCTCCCCCAGCCTGGCCAACCTGCCCCATCAAGAGGCACCTGGGAGCCCTCAGCATTCCAGGCAGCAACACACGGGCAGGAGGACACGGATGGCGCTTCCTGCCTGGGACAGGGCTTGTGGCCATCTCCAGGCACCGCTCTCACAGAGATCCCCACAGCTCCAGCCCCTGCCCATCTGCTCTGTGGGCAGCACAAAGGCTTCAGCAGAACCACCAAAGGCCAAGGGGCTTCTGGCCATTTTCCCTGCAACCCTGCATGCCTGGGCAGCTTGCTGAGCCCAGGAACCCTTTTCTCCCTCTTCCCCTAGGCCCTGCAGAGCCTGGGCAGCAAAAGAAAGATCCTGGGAGTCTGTCTATTACAACACATCCTATATTTCTATGCTAAAGAAAAACAAAAAAATGGAAAGAGCAATCTTGAAGAAACGAAACATTCCTGCTGGCTCAGGTGGCCCCAGCAGACAGAGCCTCTGGGATCAGCTCTCTGCAGAGCTGCAGCAGCGCAGCCAGCCGAGCCCCGACAGACGAGGCCGTCTCCTCCATGCCCTGCAGAGCCGATCATGCAGGCTGTGGAAGCGGGAATATCGAGCTCTCTCTATTCCCTGGAGGACAGACAATGTTTGAACTGCCAGGCTCGCAAGGGCGACACTGATGTCATTGGCCGTGTCTTCTAGGGCTGAAAGAGAGAGGAACAGAGCCATGGTCAGTTCCCACATCTGAGGGGACCCGAGGAGATCCCTGTGCCAGGGCCATCCCAGCCGGCTCTGGCCATGGCCAGCAGGGAGCAGGGACCAGCTGGATCAGCCCAAAGCTGCTGGCCACGAATCCCCCAGGTGCCCTGAAAGCTCTGTGTGCTCTGTCCACGCCGCCCCTGGTCTGCACAGGGAGCAGAGCCCTCCACAGCCGGGGCAGGGCTCGCAGCTCCCCCGCCAGCCCTCGCGTGCAGCCCGCTGCCCTCACTCACCCTCACAGATGAGATGGAGCTCTTCCTTCCTCCCCCTCAGGTACCGCCCGGCCGTCCCTGGGAACACAGAGCCTGTCAGGCCCAGCGGCACAGCTCCCTGCCAGCGGCGCCGCCAGCCCTGTGCCCACACGCCCTCCTGGCCCAGCTCGTGGCTCACCCATGAACCTGACGGCCGCCTCTCGCAGGGGCTCCTGTGGGCTCTGCAGGTAGGGCAGGGCCCGGCGCAGGTGCTCGGCCACGCTGCTGCTGTCCTCTGCCAGCTGGAGAGAGCGACAGGAGGGAAGGGTTGGCCCCGCAGCCCCCCGGGCCGGGGCTCCATGGGCACCCGGCTCGGGCCGCAGGAGCCTGGAGCAGAGCCCGCGCGGCCTCGGGCTGCAGCAGCGGGCAGGGGCACAGCTGCCAGCCCGCACACCGAGCACCGCGCTCAGGGGCTGCTCCAGGCTGGGGCTGCGGCTTCCCGGCCCTCCTTACCAGGATCTCAATGAACCTCCACAGTTTCTCCTTCTTTACAGGTTTTTCAAGATCTCTCCTGTTCACGAATTTGGCCACACAAAGCAGGGTTTCCCGAGAAGCCTGGAGAGCAGTAGAGACACGGAAATGGCCCCACAGCCCAGGATCAGCATCCCTGTGCCAGGGCCAGGAGGAGGATGCAGCCTGCCAGGCGCCAGGGCAGGAGGCAGCCAAGCCCCCTCCCAGGGCGACAGCAGCAGCCCGTGAGTCCTCACCTCTGCCACACTCTGATTCTCATCATGGCAGTGGAAGAAGAGTGGGAGCAGGCTGTGACACACTTGTGTCATCAGGAGCTTTTTCTCTTCTTCCACTACAGTAGACAGCAAGGCTCGAAATACAAACATGGAGATCCACTGCACATGCCAGTCATCCTGTGTAACAGGAAGGAAACAAGACCTTGGCATCAGCTGATTCTGGCCCACCTTGGCGCAGGCCTGCATCTCCACAGGGCACCAAGTGTCTGGGCAGCAGCCAGTGGCCGTGGCTGAGGGCACAGAGCCTTACGTGTTCAAAGAGTGGCAGGAGCACCTTAGCCAGCTGCAGGGCGATGGGGCTGGGTATTGGGGTGTCATTATCCAAGAACAAATCACTAAGTAGAACAATGCTCATCCTGACCACATCACTATCATTTTCCTGCAGGAGCTCCCCGAGGCTTTCGGTCAGGCTCCGCATTCTTTTGGCCTGTGCGGAACAAAAGTGTGTGAAAGGCCACCCTGCTGCCACAGGGCCCAGAGGCCAAAGGCCTGTCCCGCAGCCCTCGGGCAGCTGAAGTGGGAGGCAGGAGAGCTGGGAGTGGCTGACCCAGTGCCTGAAGACCAGCAACTGTGTTCCCCAGCACCACGCTGCCTGCACGGCTTCAGCTGCTGCCCCCTCCTTACCAGCGAGGGATTATCCCTGACCAAGAGGAGGGTTCTCAGAACCTGGCGGCGCATCTCCGTGTGCTCACTCAGCAAGTGCCTCGACAAGAGATCCATGATGCTGTCACTGCATGCACTCAAGTCCAGGCAATGCAGGACCTGAAAGGCACAGGGCAGTGACAGGGGACCCGGCCGGCAGGAGCCCAGAACCGCACAGGGCGGGGACCAGGCAGCAGCGCAGGGCGTGGGCACCATCCCAGGCAGCTGCGGCTACGAGAGGGCAGAGAGCTGGGAGGCAGCGCCGGCCTTCAGACTCACCTCCACAAGGAATGCCAGGGCAGGGAAGTGCCAGTATGGCATCTCTTTGCGGAGCAACTGAAGGAGATAGTCTAAGATGCTTTTACACTCATCGATGGATTCTTTGCCCATCTCCCTGGAAGGCAGAAAATGGCACTAAGATGTGGCAGCAGCTCTCTGGCCTCAGAGAGAAACAAACAACTTTCCCAGGCATCGCCTGAGAAAGTCTGAGAAGATCAGAGGAAAGAATGAAGAAACATTCTTATCTTAACATGCTGCACCTGGCATTGTGAACATTCGGAATATGTTACAGAGATTTGTCTACCAAAATGTGCTTTCTTAAGTAACTAATGGTATAGTGTTTAGACTAGAAAACACATTAAATCAACCTATATCATAACTATCTATAAGAACAATGGGTTTCTTAATAATAATTATTATTGATCGGACCTCTGAAATACATGGAGTCAGTGATAATTACTGGCCGGGGGCCCGCTCCTACGACACTAAGACCCTGAACCGGGGGGAAAAACCTATCCCAGGACAGACTGACGCAGTTCTTGTCTTTACCCCCCACCCTGCAGGGGGACCTGGGCCCTTTGAGATGTGGCTGCTACTGGGCACCCTCCTCTCCCAGCCTTTCCCAGTCTGCTTGGCTGTCCCTCGTCCCTCTGGCCCACAGCCACAGGGAACGAGTGGGATACCCCAGCCACAGAGCACAAATGCCGGGAGCAATGGGGAGAAGGGGGTCTCACCTGGCCAGCAGACCCACGGCATAAATGTGGGTGTCAGCACAGAGCAGCGTGTCCCAGCCACGCTTGCGCTCCATTGACAACACCACATCCTCATAGTCCATTTGGCACAGCAGGGACTTCAGGGTCCTCACTGCAAACCTGAGTGCAGAGCAAAGCCCGGGTCACACTGGGAGCACTGGCTCCTGCCCTGGCCATGTGGCAGGGACAGAAGGATTGGGATAGAGCACCTGTTGGGGCTGCTGGCAAGGCCGTGTTCTTCCTGGCATCCCTTCCAGAAGGTATCCACCTCCTCTGGCATCTCTTTGGTGCTGAAGAACACTTGGAAGAGCAGATGCACAAATAACTGCGGGAAATGCTCATCCACTATATCTGGGACACAGCGCTCCTGGAGGATCTTCCATATCACCACAGTTGCCTGCAAAGGACAAAGCCCCCCGAGGCAGCGTTCAGTGCCAAGGTGTCCGTGGGACAGGGCCCGAGCGTGGCAGGGAGAGGCCCAGAGAGACACAGGGGGAGCAGCGGGCCTGGTGGCCCTGCAGCTGTCCCTAGGCCAGCTTTCAGGCCCTGAGGCAGGGAGATGCAGTGGGGGAAGGAGGATGGAGAGCTGCTGGACAGGTGGCCTTGGGGCCAGCAAAGTCCACTGGCAGAAACTCACAGCCAGGGCAAAGACACTCGTTTTGTCCCCATCGCAGGTGCTCGTGCTGTGCTCTGGCCAGCTCCCCAGCACATCCAGGAGTATCTGCTGTGCCAGCTCTGCAGTCCAGGGTGTGCACATGATGGTCTTCCACATGGCCATGGCAGCTCTGCAGGGTTAGAGCTCTGTCTCAGGGCATCTCAGACACAGCACCGTGGTCTGGGCATCTCTAGAGGCCCGGGTTGACTGCCGGCTCTGCCTTTGCCCACTGCCCCTCTCCAGCAGCAGCCAGGCAGCCCAGCCCTGTGGGGACAGGCCCCTGTGGGACAACGAGGGAGCATGGCAGCAGGCTTGGGGCTGACATGCCAGGGCCTGGAAAGGGAGCAGCCAAAGGGCCCTAGGACTCTCTGTTGGTCAGAAACCTGGCCCAGGCTGTACAGGGCGATCGGTTAGGGTGAGCCCTGAGCCCTCTGGGCAGATGGGCCCCATACCTGTCACAGGATGGGGCCACACGCAGGAGTGTCATTACTGCCTCATTTGGCTGCGCTTCTGTGAGATACAGCAGGGCGTTGTCCAGCCTGTGCTCCACAGAATCATTGGCCATGAGCCACTGGTGGATGTATCTCACCATGCCGGGCACCTGGAGAAGGCACAGGGAGACTTGGAAAGCTGCCAGAGGGATCAGCGTTCCCAGGGTCCCCAGAGAAGTGCTTCCCTTCCCGCCGCACTGCGATGGCCTCAAAGGCTCACAGGGGCCAGCACTAGTGGCTTGGGAAGCCATGTGACTCATGGGGCAATTGAAGCCTGGCCACATCTGCTTACTTGCTCTGCTCTGGGAACACCACTCTGCACAAGCAAATCCAGCAGGGCGGCACTGGTCTCATGTCCGAGGAGCTCTGAGTATGCTCTGAGCCCAGGGCTCATGACACTGGTCTCTTCCTGCCGAATTCTCTTGATGAATTTGCAAACGAGCTGTAGGAGAAGAGCAAGAAGCCATGGGGTGCTGCAGGTGTGCTGCTGGGCTGAGCAGTGACAGCAGGCCCAGCCCAGGTGGGGATGGCTGCAGGTACCTGTGCTGTTCTGTGGAAGCGGCCATGGGCGGGTTCCTGCTCTTGTGTCTGGTCCAGGGCTGCATCTGGGAAAGAGCGAGCGCAGCCAGGGCTGAGGGTCTGCGGGAGAGGCCGGAGAACACAGCCCAGCCCTGCGCTCCCCAGGCATGGACAGCCCCAGGATGCCCCAGGTGGATGGAGCACGGCCACTGTGGGGTGTCCGCCCGGGCCCCTTTTTGGTCTTGTCCATGGGCACGTCCCCAGGGGATGGGACAGGACGGGATGGGATGTGACAGCGTGTGATGGGATGGGGTGGGATGGAGCCAAGCTGGCTGAAGGCACCAGCCCTGTGGCCTGGCTCGGCCACTTACCCTCCTGTGCTGGATGGAACGACACCACCTCTTCAGTCTCCAGTGCTGGAGCAGCTGCAGGGCCGCATTCTTCCTCCTCCATCCAGCTCAGCTTGGGCACTCTCAGGGCTCCCTGCCCCATGTCACTGCCCGGATTTTTGGCTACCCTCAAGAGGGATGCCTCGGAAAACTCTGGGTCACCAAGTCCCACCGTGTGTCCTCAAAGGCACCTGCAGAATTGAAGCCTCGGAAGGCCACAGGTCACCAAGTCCTGTGCTCTGGCCTCGAGGTCAGCTGCAGGAACAATGCTTCAGAAACGCTCCAGGTAGGGCAGGAACAAGCGCGCTGTGCGGGGGCTCCTCACAGCACCGCTCTGTCCCGTCCTGTCCCGTCGCCTGCTCTGAGCACTGTGGCGTGCTCTTGCCACTTACAGCTCCTATGTCAGCACGTGTCACAAAGGGCCCTTGGAGACCTGGATCCGTTCCATGCTGCACCCTGTCACCAAGGGCCCTTGGACACCCGGCTCCATTCCATGCTGTATGTGTCACAAAGGGCCTTGCACACACTGCCACCTGCCCTGGGGCCACCCCGTGCTCACCCAAAGTGGCCCAGGTTGGAAGGAATCCCTGGCCCCAAGTGTCTGAGACAGCCCGACGGGATATTTAGGAATGACTCAGACCATCAGCCAACGCTGCCCTGCTCTGCGGGCTCAGGGCAGCAGAAGGAGCCCCCACGGGCTCTGCAGGAGCTGGCAGAGGCTGCCCAGCAGGGAGGCCATGGGGCACAGAGCCCCAAGGCTGCCCAGGGCCCCACGGCACAGGGGCCGTTCCCAGCCCCAATGCTCCTGTCCTGGCCTGGGCTGCACAGGGGCTGTGGCACCATGGCTGGGCCAGCACAGGGCCACAAAGGGGCCCCGCAGCCGCTGCCGGGGCTGGCAGCAAGTCCGGGCACAGACAAGGAATTGCTGAGCATGGCCTGCGCTGGCCAGGGCTGACTGTGCCAAAGGCAGAGCTCAGCTGCTCTTGATGCCTGCAGGAAAAGTCAAGAGGCCAAAGAGCCTCCATGGCTGTGCTGGGGACAGAGGCTGGAGGAGGGAAATGCAGGGAAGCTGTGGCATGGGGAGGACATGCAATTCCAGCAGACACCTCAGCCTGCAAGGTGCTCTGCTCTACCTCAGCTCCTCTCTTAGATATGCCAATCCCAGCTCAGCACCTCAGGGTACTGGGGCCCAACAAGTAGAACATGCCTGTTCATGGAAAGGGGAGCAGGTTTCAATATCTCTCTGTTCCATAACATACAAGCAAATCTTTATTATCTGGCTCACTGGAGAACTTTGAAGAAATGGTAATGTTTTCCCACCCAGAACAGCAATTTCCTGGCTCTACTGCTTTCTTCTACTGATGGCAGGAGAAGAAATACTCATCTTCCCCTCTACCTCTGCCACCAACATTCAGTATAATATTTCATGACGCGCTTCCTTTGGGTGTTTCCAGGACTCCTGGTTAAATGGCCCTATCTAAGGACATCTCTTCATTTAGAGCAGCTGCATGTATGTCCTTCCCATTGCTCCCAGATTTCCTCCTGCAGCTGTTCTCTGGTCATTCCAATGCATCTCCTTTAAATGGCTTCATGCTTTGAGCTTTTGGGAGTTTCCCAATTTTTCAGAAGTTTAAATAACTCCTTACTCAGCATCTTATTGTAAGTTTTACCTATCACCTCTTCTTATGCCTTTGTCTAAAATCCTGCCTTTATGGCAATGCCTTGTAGATGGTGGACATGTCAGATGCTGCTGGGATGTCACAAGGAGCAGAGGGAAGGGTTTTGCTTGATTCAATTTATCATATTCACATTTTTTGATGTTGGCCATGAAGAGAAAGTTTTCAGTACCCTCCTACCCCTGCCTCTGTGCGAACTGGCCAAGGAGAGACCGGGCGGGGGCGGCAAAAGTCTGCAGGCGGTGCCAGGGAGTCTGATGGGGCAGGGCGGGGCGCTCCCAACCATGGCTGGGCGGGGGCCGCGACAGACAGGGGCAGGGGCAGGGGCAGGGGCAGGGGCAGGGGCAGGGGCAGGGGCAGGGGCAGGGGCAGGGGCAGGGGCAGGGCAGGGGCAGGGGCAGGGGCAGGGGCAGGGGCGGGGAGAGAGGGGATGCGAGAGTGTGCGGCCGTGCGAGCGGGAGCGGCGGGGGCGGTGGGGAGCGGTGGTGTCTGAGGAGCCGGGCGTGTGTCCCTGTGTCTGTCTCTCTCTCTGTGTCAACGAGGCCCGAGGGCGGGCGGCTTCGTGCCGGCCCCGGGCGCCTCGGCACCGAGCCCCCGCGGCCCCCCAGGCTCCTTCCGAGGACCGAAGACCTCTGCGGGCCCTGAAGGAACCGGCCCCAAAGCGGCCGCCCGCTTGCCGGCGGTGCTGCCGGCGGCGGGCCGGGCCGGGCCGAGTCGCACCGGGGCCGGCGGCTGCGAGCTGATTTCCGCCGCACGGACGGGCTTCTCTTCCCCGCTGGCCCCGCTGACATTCTCTTCTGCGGGGCAGGGCTGTGTCGGCTCCCGGACGGGGGGCGGGGGGCACTGGGGACGCCGTTTCCACAGTTCTGCACCTCAGGAGACCCGAGCACAGGGCACGGGCTGCCCGTCGGCTCGCCTGCGAGTGCTCTGCATAATAAAGGAAACTGAACAAAATCTGCCAAGAAAATTTCTTTTTCGGCTAAGTTTCTTATACCAGGCAAATAGAAGAGCCATTCTTTCAAGAAAGGAGAAAATGGGGGGGAATAAAACCCTAAAGACAAACTGAATAAAACCCCAAACCAAACCAAATCAAAACAAAACACAAAACCCAAAAAAACCCCCCCAAAAAATCCAAAACAAAACCAGAAAACTCAAAACAAAAGCCCTGCACCTCACCTGCCCTCCAAAAAAAACACCCCAAAAACGAAATACAACCCAGAAAAATACAAAAATATGTGTTGGTCTTGAAAGTGGGCAGTTTATGGGCTGGGATGGGGCTGCTAGAGCTGTCCGGCTCTGGGCTGTAAGGAGGCTGTGAGCTTCCCCTGGCTCCAGGGCCGCCGGTGCTGGGTCGGCACCCTTGCGGCAAGCGTTGTCAGGGGGCAGCAGGTCTACTCTTGCTCCAGGCAAGCCTGGGGCAATCAGGTCTACCCGTCTCCGGAGCCATCAGGTCTACCAGGATCTGGGGACTCCCGGCTCTTGGCGGTGCCCGTGCCACGGGCAGTGACGGGTGACATCAGGTCATCCCCAACTCCGCGCCGGCCCAGGGTTATCAGGTCTACCCAGCTCCAGGGTCACCTGGTTCGTGGCAGGACCTTCATGGCCAGGGTCAACAGGTCTACCCCGATGCTGAGTGACCGTAAGGTGTTGTGGCCAGGACAACAGGTCTACCCTGGCTCCGGGGCTGCTGGGTTCATTGCAGTGCCCTGGATGTGAGCGGTGGCGGGGGACAAAAGGTCTACCCTGGCTCCGGGCCGGCCCGGGGCCATCAGGACTACCCCTCTCCACGGCCGCCGTGCTCGTGGTTGCGCTCAAGCTGCAGGTGGTATAGAACTCTGACAGCTTTCCCAAAAACTCCCAACCGCCCCCCAGACCCTCTCTGGGACCTTTCCAGAAGCCCCAAAGCCCCTCCCCAAAACCTCCAAAACCTCCCAGGACGCCACCAGGACCCCCCAAACCGCTCCCCAAACTCCGCCCAAACCCTCCCAAGACCCCCCCTCCAGGCCCCTCTCAGGACCCATCCCCACCCCCCAGGTCCCCCCACAATGCTCCAAGACCCCTCCCCAGACTCTCCCTGACACCTCCAGGACCCCTCAGGATCCCCCACCCAAGAGTCCTCCAGGACCCCCAGACTCCCCCGAGGACTCCTCCATGAGCCATCCAGGACCCCCCAGAGCCCTCCCTAAACTCCCCCCGGCTCCCTCCCCAAAGGCCCCCGATCCCCCCAGGACCCCTCCCCAGCCCCCCCAGCCCCTCCCAGCCCCCGGCCCCTGTGCGGAGCCCCCTCCCCAGCGTTGCGGCCCCCGCGGCTCCCGCGGCTCCCGCCTCTCCCAGCGCCTCCCCCGCTCTGGCAGCGCCGCCCGCAGGGCCCGCCCGAGCCCGGGGGGCGGGGCCGCCGGGGGAGGGGCGCCGCTCCCGGCTCCCTCTGATTGGCTGCAGCCGCGCGCTGATTGGTTGGTTCGGCACGGGGCGCGCCGCTATTGGCTGGAGGAGCCCGCGCGCGCGGTGCAGGCGGGAAATTGTCAGGGGAGCGCGGCTGAGGAGGGGCTGAGGTGGGGCCGGGGAAACTGAACGGGGGGTTTGGGGCGGCTCGGGGAGAAACTGGGGATTTCTGGGGGAACTGACAGGAAATAGGCGTGTGTCTGCTGGGTTTGGGGGAATGAGGGGGCTTTAGGGAGCTTTGGGGGGAGCTTGAGAGCGTCTGGAGCGTTCTCCGTTGGGTTTAGGGGGATCTGAGGGTAATTGCGGGGGTCCGAGGGGACTTTGGCGGAGTTGTGAGAGGAACTGGAGGGATCTGGGGGTTCTGAGGTGGCTCTGGGGTCAATTTTGGGGTAAAGTGGGGGGATCTGAGGGTAATTTGGGGGCTTTAGGTGGGTCTGGGGTGGATTTGGGGCTCTGGGGACACCTAAAGGGGTGCCAGGGGGTGAAGGGGTCGCAGCCCCCCAGACGCCCCCTGAAGCCCCCCTGTCCCCACAGAGGAGTCCCGGCCCTGGCGGTGCAGGACCCCCGGCCCCAGCCCAGCATCTCCATCAACCACCTGAACCGGGACACCAAGGAGGACGGGGATGGCTGGGGGGTCCTGGGGGCTCTGAGAGTGTCCGTGCCTGTCCCCAGGGGCTCAGGCTGTCCCCTGGGTGTCCCAGAGCTGGAGAAGTCCCTCTGCGCCGTTTCCTCGCCGTTTGGGCAGATTTTGGACATTTTGGTGCGGCGCAGTCTCGGCCTGCGGGGCCAGGCCTTCCTCACCTTCAGGGAGATGAGCAGCGCCACCAACGCCCTGCGCTCCCTGCAGGGCTTCCCCTCCTGCGGCCAACCCGTGGGGAGACAGCGACTGGGGGAGTTCTGGCACTGGGGAAAGAACTGCAATGCTGGGGAAAAACCGCCAAACTCTGGCCTCAGATACCCCCAAAGTCCAACTTGGAATCCCACCAAACTCATTCACCCTGAACACCCCAAAGCTTCCCTTTCTATGACAAGCCCATGGTAAGACAGAAATGCTGGGTGAAATCCTGGAATTCTCATGGAAAAAACCCAAAATCCTGAGGAAAAAAAACAAACCCAACCAGGATTCCCCCCAAAATCCCATCAAGAATCCCTGAAATTGAGTTGGAAATACCCCTAAATCCAACCAGGAACCCCCCAAAGCTTCCCCTTCTATGACAAGTCCATGGTGAGATCCAAATCCCTGGGAAAATCCTGACATTTTGGGAAAAAATCCAGAAATTCTGGGAGAAATCCTGAATTCCTGGGGGAAAAACTCAAAATGCAGCCTCAAATATCCCCATAATCAACCAGGAGCCCCCCAAAGCTTCCCCTTCTACCACAAGCCCATGGTGAGAGAGAAATCAGAGTAGAAATCCTGAGATTTTGGGAACAATCCTGAAATTCTGGGAAAAACTCCAAAATCCTTGGAAAAAACCCAAATCCAGCCTCAGTTATCCCTAAAATCCACCCTAAAACTCCCCAAAGCTTCCCCTTCTGGGGCAAACCCGTGGTAACAGCAGAATCTTCAGAAAAATACACCAATTTTGGGAACAATCCTGAAATTCTGGGAAAAAAATTCAATTGGGAACCCACCCAAAATCCCATGGGAAACACCCAAATCCAGCCAGGAACCCCCCAGAATTCACACTGAATCTCACAAACCTTCCCCTTCTACCCCACAGTGAGATCCAAATCCAGGGGAAAATCCACAGATCCTTGGGAAAACAGGAAATTTTGGGAAAAAGCCTGGAATCCGGGGAAGAAACAGAAATCCACCCCCAATCCCCTGGGAAGGACCCCAGACCCCTGTTGGAACCTCCTAAATTCCTCTAAATTCCCCCAAAATCCTGCTGAAATTCCCCAAATTCCTTCTAGGACTTGCCAAAATCCCTCAAAAACGTCCCTGATTGCTCTTGGAACTGCCCCAGATCCCTTCTGGAGCATCCCCAAATCCCTCAGAACTCTTGAAAATCGCTTGGAAAACCCCAAAATCCCTCTTGGAACTGCCCCAAATCCCTGAGAATTCCCCCAGATCCCTCAGAAAGCCCCAAACCCTCCCCAGATCCCCTCAGAATTCCCCCAGACCCCTCAGAAAGCCCCAGATCCCCTCTGGAACCTCTTCCAGATCCCCCCAAAATCCTCGGGAACAACCCCAAACCCCCCGAGCCGTCCCCAGCTCCCCCCGGAGTGATCCCAAATCCCCCCGGAGCCAGCCCAGGTCCCCTCTGGAAGCTCCCCGAGTCCCTCGGGAAGCCGCAGATCCCCGGGAGCCGCCGGGCAGCGCCGGGAAAGCCCAAAGCCCCGCGGCAGTGCCGCATCCCGGCCGGAGCTGCCCCGGGAGCCCCGCGGGGCCGGGGCCGGGGCCGGGATGCGCCGTCCCAGCGGATCCAGCGCGCCCGGCCGGGCTCGGCCAGCGCGGCCCAGGGCAGGGAGCGCTGGTGGGGCGGGAGCGGGAGCGGAGCGCGAACGGGACCAGCGCAGAGCCAAGGGGGGAGAGGCCCCGGCCCCACAGAGAGCGGGGCCGGAGCGCGGGGCCGGCCGGGGATGGCTCGGGGATTGTCCCGGGCGATTCGGGCACTCGCAGCGATCTCTGCGGGATTCTTGGGCTGCTCCTGGGAGGTTTGGCTGGGATTTTGAGGGAAGTTTTCGTGGGGATTTTTTGGGTGGATTTCCTCGGGCTTTGGGTGGGATGTGAAGGGACTTGGGAGCATTTTTTGTGGGATTTGAGAGGGGTTTGGTGGGATTTTGGTACGGATTTTTGGAGTGGATTTGGAGTGGATTTGGGGGGGGGGGGTTTGGGGAAATTTCGGTGTGATATTTTGAGTGATTTGGTGGGATTTTTTGTGTGGATTTTGTGTGATTGAGGCATTTTTGGGGGCATTTTTGTACAGTTTTTTCTTTGTGGATTCGGTGGGATTTTCATGGGAATTTAGTGGGACCTTTTGAGGGATTTTTCTGTGGCATTTAGGGGGATTTTGAGGGATTTCTGTGAGCCTTGGGGTGATTTTTGGGGTGAATTTTGTGGGCTTTTGGGTGGAAATTTGTGGAGATTTACCTGGGATTTTGTGTGGATTTTCTGGCATTTTCAAGGATTCTATGGTGGAATTTTCATGGGATTTTAATGGTATTTTTGGTGGGATTTTTTGTGAGGATTTTGAGAGATTTTTGTTGGATTTGGGGTGTTTGTTTGGGGATTTTTGTCTGATTTTGGTGATATTTTTGTGGGGGATTTTGGGGACATTTTGGTGAGTTTATTATTATTATTATTTTGGTGGGGTATTTTGTGGTTTTTCTCAGGATTTTGGTGGGATTTTGGTGTTTTCTCTTGGGATTTTGGGCAGATTTTGTGTTGTGTATCCAGAGTGACTTTGGGCAGCTCTGGGGCAGCTTTTGGGCTTTGTCTCCCATTTCCCCCAGCTGTGGGAAAGCCCCGAAGCACATCCTGTTCCTGCCCAGCTCCCTGAGCAGCCCCAGGAGCTGATGCTCCCCCTGCTCCTCAGCCAGGGAGATCTGGGGCAATCCCGGCATTCCGGCATTCCGGCCGGGCTTTGGGGCACTGCGGGATTTTGGGGCTTGCAGGGTGAGAGGCTGAGGGGGGCTTGGAGCTGGATTTTTTTGGAAAATATCGGGATTTTGGGGGTGAATGTCTGGGATTTTAGGGGGGATTTCTGGATCTTTGGAGGAAAATACCAGGATTGGGGGGGAGGATATTCTAGATTGTTAGGGAGGAAATTTCTGGATTTTTAGTAGTGAATGTCTGGATTTTTAGGGGGGGAATTTATGAATTTTTGGGTGAGGACTTACAGATTCTTTGCGGAGGGATTTCTGGGTATTTTTGAGGGGGAATGTTTCTGGATTTTTGGAGGAATGTTCTGGATTGGGGGGGGGGAAATTTCTGGATTTTTGGGAACGTTTCTGTATTTTTGGGGAATGTTTCTGGATGAGGAATGGGGTTGGTTTTGGATTTTCTGGGGAGGAATATTTCTGGATTTTCTGAGGAACAGAAATTCCTATTTTTGGGAATGTTCCAGGATTTTTTGGGGGGAACATTTCTGGATTTCTTTGGAGAACATTTCTGAAATTCTGGGGGAATGATTCAGAGCATTTCTGAATTTGGGGAGAACATTCCCAGATTTTTTGAGGAGCATTCAGGGGTTTTTTGGGGAACATTCCTGGGTTTCTGGGATAAGTTTCCCAGGTTTCTGCGGGATCATTCCTGGGTGTGTGGGGAAGGTTCCCGGGTGTTCCGGGCTCTCCTGGCCCCGTTCCCATGCCAGGTTCCCGGGGTTCCAGGAGCTGCGCTGGTGCCCGGGCACCGCGACATCGCCTCGCTGCAGTTGGACACCGAGGTGCAGGCGGGCGCCGCCCGCGAGGCCCTGCAGGGCTCCAGCATCACCCAGAGCCACCCATGGAGATCTCCTTCGCCAAAAAGTGACCCAGAACACCCCAAACCCCACCAAAATAACCCCGAACCCCCCAAAAACGGGCCTGAAATACCCCTAAAAAACTGCCTCAAACCCGCCCCTAAATAACCAAAATCTGCCCCCAAACACCCCAAATCCCTCCAAACCACCCTGTAATCTCAGAGGAATGCCCTGAAATCCCTCCAAACCACCCCAAAATTCTTCAAAGCTGCACCAGAATACCCTAAACATGCCCCAAAACACCTCAAATGCCTTCAAGCTGCCCCAAAATCCCGTAGAAACACCCTGCAGTCCCTCCAGACCACCCCAAAATCCCATAGAAATACCCTGAAATCCCATAAAAGTGCTCCCAAATCCCATAGAAGCACCCAAAAATCCCTCAAAACGACCCCTAAACACCCTAAATCCCACACAACTGCACCCTAATCCCATAGACCCGCCACCAAATCCCAAGAAAATACTCCAAAATCTCAGAAAACTGCCCCAAAAATGGTCCTGACCCTGCTCCAAACCCCCTGCATGCCCCCACTCCCCCAGGTAAATCCAGCTCATGTCAGCCAAAATCCTCTCTTTTTTTTATCCTAAATCCTTCTTTTATCCTAAATCCTCCTTTTCTATCCCAAATCCTCATTTTTTATCCCAAATCCTCCTTTTTTTTTCAACCCCAAAATCACTTTTAATCCCTAATGTCTTTTTGACCCCAAATCCTTCTTTTCCCAACCTAAATCCTCCTTTTCCCATGACAAATTCTTTTTTCTCCCCACATCCTTTGTCTGTCCCCAAATCCCTTCTCCAATACCAAAATCTCCCTTTTCCACCCCAATTCCCCACCTCATTCCCCTTTCCCCATCCCAAATCCCCTTTTCCCATCCCAAATCCTTCCCTGTCCACCCTAGATCCCCTTTTCCCACCCAGGATCTTTCCCCATCCTGAATCCCCCAATTCCCACCCATTCCCCTTTTTTTCCCAGTGTTGTACCCAGGGTCTTTCTGCAGACATTGCACCTGGAGCTGCCCCAAAAAACCCCAAACAAACCCCAAAAAACCCCAAACAAACCCCAAATAACCCCAAACAAACCCCAAATAACCCCAAACAAACCCCAAATAACCCCAAACAAACCCCACTGTGTCCCCCAGGGCTGGAGTGGATTTGGGGGGGTCATGACCCCAAACTTTGGGGACTGGGAGGATTGATCCTAAAATCTGGGATTTAGAGGGGTTTGGCACCTCGGGCTTTGGGAGTTTTTGACCCCAAACTTCGGGAACGGGGGAGTTTGACACCCCAGGATTTCGGATTTTGGTTTTTTTTCCAAAGATTTGGGGATCAGGGGGTTTCACCCCCAAACGTTGGGATCAGGGTGGTTGGACAACCCAGGTGTTTCAACCTCCAGGATTTGGGGTTTGGGGGTTTAGACCCAAAAATTTGGAAACTGGGGGGATTGACCAACTGATTTTGGGGGATTTAACCCCAAAGTGGAGGAGATCAGGGGGATTTGACACCCCAGGGTTTGGGATTAGGGGGGGTTGACCCCAAAGTTTGGGAATTGAGGGGTTGGACCCCAGCCTTTGGAGAGGAGGAGGGTTGGACAACCCAGATATTTCAAACCCCTGGAGTCGGGGATTGGGGGATTTAACCCCAAACTTTGGGGGCTGGGGGTGTTTGACACATCAGGATTTGGGATTTGGGGTATTTGACCCCAGACTTTGGGAACTGGGGGTGTTGGACACCCCAAATATTTTGAACCCCAGGATTTCAAGTCAGGCGGATTTAGCAACAACGTCTGGGAATTGAGGAGTGTTTGACACCCCAGGATCTGGGATTTGGGGGGTTTGATCCTAAAATTTGGAGTTTGGGGCAGGGTGGAGGTTGACATCCCAGAGTTTGGGTTTGGGGATGTTTGACCCCCCCTTCCCTCCCAGTGTTGGGATTTGGGGTGTTTGACCCCAATGTTTGACCCCCCGGTTTGGGGTCGGAGTTGGGGTAGGAGCCATTCCCTGGAAACAGCGGTGGGATCGGGATCGAGAACAGGAACGGGAATGGGATTAGGATTGGGAATGGGAGTGTAATGGGGTTGGGAATGAGATCGGGATCGGGAACTGGCCCGGGAACGGGAACAGAAATGGGAATGGGATTGGGATCGGGAACAGGATCAGGGAAGGGGATTGGGATCGGGAAGGGGAGAGACCCTGACTCAATACTGGAGCCCACCCCCAGGGAGCGATCCTGCCCCAGTCCCGGAATGGACCCATCCCCTCAATCCCGGACCCCTCCCCAATCCCAGCCCCTCCGCAGGCGCTGACCGGACCCTCCCTCAATCCCAGCCCGCCCCAATCCGGATCGGAGCCATTCCCGGACCGGACCCTTCAATCCCTTCTTGGGGCGGCTCCTGCCGCTTCCAGCCCATTTCTGGGGCTTCCAAGCGGCTCCGGGGACCCTCCCCATTTTGGGGGTGTTGGGGTGGCCCCAAGGCCGCCCCGGGGGCCGAAGGGGGATGGAAACCCCAAACCCGGGGGGCTCCTGGGGGTCCCCAGTTCCTCCCGGCCCCGCCCCGAAGCAGATCCTGGCCAATCAGAGCGCGCGGCGTTGATGACGATTCAGTTCCCGGGCAGAAACTCGGCGCTGGTCCCGCCCGGCGATTTTCAGCCAATCAGCGCCCGGGACGGCTCTGACTCATCAGTTGCCAGGCAGAGCCCAGCGCCTCTCGCAGCACCGGCCAATCTAAACATACAATGGAACACACCTGAGTAAAACAATTCATACTACAGATATACTAAACACGAAACCAAACACCACTATAATGTCTCATACAATTTAACCAAACAATTAAACTTTAATAATACCCTTAAGTACTCTAAAAAAATTAAAGTTGTTTTAAAAAATATAATTGCAGATGGGTGGTGTTATATGGATATTGGTTTTTGGATTGTTTGGGCCAGCTGATTTTTAAAAAAAAATATTTTTATAGGAATTTAATCAGCTGAGAAGGAGCCACTCTAGAAACAGAACTGACTGAAAATGAAGGGGACATAAATCAGTAACTCTGAAAGTTTTCTTTGCTATCAAATACATCCCACCACTCCAAACTGGGATCCCACTTCTCCCAGTCTCCTCCCAACCCCATCTCACCCTGGCAGCTGTGGAATCAAGTGAGCTTTCTGTGGGATTGAGTTTTTTTCAGGTCAAAACATGAAATTTGAGGTGGGATTGTGCCTTTATAGGTTAAAATTCAGTTGTTTTTAGTGGGATTGAGTGGTCTTGTGATGACAAATTCATCCCTCTTGGCTTTTGGAGTGCAAAGAGATGGATAACACTGCCCAAAATTCCCCCAGAACCCACAAATCCTCCAGAAGTTGAGTTCATGGTGTCCAGGGAGAGTGCAGCTGCGGGTGCCAGGAACAAACGAGACGGGGCTTGGTTTCACAAAGCTCCGGAATCCATTTCTTACCCCCAAAAGACAGGGCAAAGGCAGGGCTGTGGGGTTTTTAGAGAAAACTGGCAGAGGGGCAGGGCAAGGGAGAAGCCTGTGAAGAGCAGGTTTGGCATCCACCTGGACCTGAAGAGACCAACCCAAGCACCTGCAGCAGCGTGTGTTACCCCCCTTTGGAGAGAGGGGTGAGGAGAAACATCTCTGTCCATCTGTGAGCCCCAAAGCTCTCTGTGGGAGCTGTGAATTAAAAGGCCTTTACACACTCACTTTTCACATCTTCCCTGTCTGCTGTGTTTCAACTCTTGGCAAGATTTGCCTCCTGCTTGCTGGGAGCTGCTGTGGCCCAGGGCCAGCACAGAGCTGGGCTGGGTGGGCCAGGCAGAGTGGTGGAGAGTCTTGGCTGATCTTGGTGTGTGCCTGGCCTCAGAAAAGGCTTGGAAGGTTTCCCTCCCAAGGTGTCCTGCTCACTGGCTCTCCCTGTGCATCTTGGAGAGCACAAGGTAGGCATTTCTGGCAGCTGGGCATCAGCAGGCCTTCCAATGGGGGCGTGTTGTGGATCGAGCCCAGCTGAGATACCCTGAGAGGAGCCCAGGGCTCCTTGCTCCTCTCTGCTGGCCCGTGAGCGTCTGTCTGCTCTCGGGATGGCCCTGGCTGTATCAGGGATGCTGCTGGCACGAGACAGCCAGTCCTGTCCCGCTGGGTCCCAGCAGTGCCTGGCAGCCGTCCTGCATCCACGTCAGGATGCTGGCCAAGAGAGGCCCTGGGAGCTGAGGCAGCTGATTTGAAGCTTTTGCAGGTGCCAACAGGTCAAGGCCAACAGTGTTCCCTCAGGATACAGCATTCCTGAGGGGCTTCCCCAGAGGTGCCTGATGCCACCCACTCCTTGTGGCAGCAGTTGCTTTCCTGTGGAAGGTTCTACCTTCCCCAAGAGCACAGAGGGAGCTGGAGAAAGAGCTTGCCAGGCTGCTCTCCATCCTGTACCAGGAGCCCTGGGTGAGCGGAGCAGTCCCAGCTGAGCGCAGATGTGCCAATGGAAGAGCCGTGCCAATGGAAGGCTCGGTGGGAAGGATGATCCAGGATCCATAGGCCTGGCAGCCTGAGCTTGCTGCCGGGGAAGGCCTTGGAGCAGATCCTCCTGAGTGCCATCCCATGGCATATCAGGGAACCAGGGCATCTGTGGGAGGGTGGGACAGGGACAAGGACAGGGACAGCGACAAGGACAGGGACAGGGACAGGGACAGGGACAGGGACAGGGACAGGGACAGGGACAGGGACAGGGACAGGAACAGGGACAGCTGGGGGTCCTGGTGGGATGTTGAGGGATTCTGTGTGGTGTTTGCAGGCTGTTGGTGTTGAAGGTGTGCTGGAGAATGAGTTGTCTGGGAGGTGAGAGGTCTAGGCTGGAATCTGAGTCTGTTTGAAGGCAGCATCTGTGGTTTGGCACAGCTTTGCTTATAGGGCCCAGAAAGAATATCTGTGACTGCTTTTGTTCATGGTCCTGATTCTGCTGCAGGGAACAAGAGGGGAGAGCTGTACTCTAATGGCCACTTAGATCTCTATCCCGGGGCAGGGTTAACCATTTTGCCATCTACTCATTGTTGCCAGCAGTTGCTCCAGGTGTTCCTGCCAACAGCCCCTGCAGGCAGGAGCACAGCCCCCAGTGCACCTGGGCTTTGGCTCCCTCTGGCACAGAAGCCCCCCAGGGGCACAGGTCTCTGGGGCACGAGACGGCACCAGCCCTGCCAGGGCTTCGGGGGTGGCAGGTCTGCTTGGGCAGGGACTCTGCCTCACCTGCTGGTGCCAGCGCTCCCCGGGCCCCAGGGCTCAGAGCAGCATTCCTGCCCTGGCCCACACGTTCCTTGTCTGTGTCACACTTGTGGGTTTGGTATGGCCATGAGCCGGGATGTGTCCCGAGGAGGCCGTGGCAGCTTCTGTGGAAGACCCTGTGCCCTTCCCAGCGCGGCTGTGTCGGCAGCCCTGGGGGCTCCTGCTGCCCTGAGCCCGCAGAACAGGGCAGCGTTTGCTGATGGGCTGAGCCCTTCCTAAAGATCCTGCTGGGCTGTCTCAGACACTTGAGGCCAGGGATTCCTTCCAACCTGGGCCACTTTGGGTGGGCAGGGGGCAGCCCCAGGGCAGGTGGCAGTGTTTCCAAGGGCCCTTGGTGACACGGTGCAGCATGGAATGGAGCCCGGTGTCCAAGGGCCCTTGCTGACACGGTTGTCTTGGTTCGACAAGACAGGAATCTGCGAAGGAGGGCTAAAGCCTCCTGTGCAATGGAGAAGGTAAACCCCCTCCCTCTGAATTACTAGGAGTTTTAAATCAAAAGGCTCTCAGGCAAAGATATGGGAATGGGAGTAACAATTCTTTACTAGGAGAAAACTAGACAACAATTTAAAAAGGCAAATGCAATCGGTACAAACGAAACCAGTGAAAAAGTCCAGAACCTGAGAATTCGGGGTACCAGTAGCAGTCCTGCTGGGACGATTGCTCCCCTTGCAGTGGTTGATGAATTGCAGCTGCAGTGGTGATCTTTAGAAGGGTATAGTTTTCCTCTGAAGATCTGGTGGCAGTGGGGCCGGTCTTCCTCTGCGCCGGGGTTGCCTCCGAGCTCCGCCGCCGTCGCCTCAGCGCGCTCCGGCTGCTTCGCTGCGAGTGCCGCCGAAGAGAGCTGCTTCTCTGGGAATCCCGCGAAAAGAGAGAGCGAGCTGCCTCTCTCCCCAAAAGCTACCCCTTTATACCCCAATAAAAGAGTGCTTGGCTTCCCCCTCTGGGTGGAACATCTCACAATAGCATGGTGTTATGTTACCAGCCCTGCATTGAATCAGTCAATGGCCCACTAACAAACCATTACCTCTTAGGAGCAAAACCGGTTCTTGGAAAAGATAACAAAACCTGTCCAACAGGTTTGCCTTCAACAGATGGCAAATAGAATACAAGCTTATCTTACAACCCAGGACAACGGTGCAGCATGGAATGGAGCTGGGTTTCCAAGGGCCCTTTGTGACACGTGCTGACATAGGAGCTGTAAGTGGCAAGAGCACGCCACAGTGCTCGGAGCAGGCGACAGGACAGGACAGGACAGAGCGGTGCTGTGAGGAGTCCCGGCAGAGCGCGCTCGTTCCTGCCCTACCCGGAGCTTTTCTGAGGCATTGTTCCTGCAGCTGACCTCGAGGCCAGAGCACAGGACTCGGTGACCTGTGGCCTTCCAAGGCTTCAATTCTGAAGGTGCCCTCGAGGGCAGAGCGTGGGACTTGGTAGCCCAGAGTTTTCCAAGGCATCTCTCCTGAGGGTAGCCAGAAATCCAGTCAGTGACATGGGGCAGGGAGCCCTGAGAGTGCCCAAGCTGACCTGGATGGAGGAGGAAGAAGGCGACCCTGCAGCTGCTCCAGCACAGGAGACTGAAGAGGTGGTGCTGTTCCATCCACCACAGAAGGGTGAGTGGCAGAGCCAGGCCGCAGGGCTGGTGCCTTCAGCCAGCTTGGCCCCATCCCATCCCATCCCATCCCATCCCATCCCATCCCATCCCATCCCATCCCATCCCATCCCATCCCATCCCATCCCATCCCATCCCATCCCATCCCATCCCATCCCCTGGGGCCATGCCCATGGACAGGATGGAATAGGGGCCGGGCAGACACCCCACAGCCGTGCTCCGTGCCCTGGGCCGTTGCAGGGCTGTCCCTGCCTGGGCAGCGCAGGGCTGGGCTGTGTTCTCCGGCCTCTCCCGCAGCCCCTCAGCTCGGGCTGCGCTCGCTCTTTGCCAGGTGCAGCCGTGCAGCGCACACGAGAGCAGGAATGCACCCGTGGCCTCTTCCGCAGAACAGCGCAGGTACCTGCAGCCATCCCCACCTGGGCTGGGCCTGCTGTCACTGCTCAGCCCAGCAGCACGCCTGCAGCACTCCGTGGCTTCTTGCCCTTCTCCTACAGCTCGTTTGCAAATTCATCAAGAGAATTCGGCAGGAAGAGACCAGCGCCATGGGCCCTGGGCTCAGAGCATACTCAGAGCTCCTCGGACATGAGACCAGTGCCGCCCTGTTGGATTTGCTTGTGCAGAGGAGTGTTTCCAGAGCAGAGCAAGTAAGCAGATGTGGCCAGGCTTCAATTGCCCCATGAGTCACATGGCTTCCCAAGCCACTAGTGCTGGCCCCTGTGAGCCTTTGAGGCCATCGCAGTGCGGCGGGAAGGGAAGCACTTCTCTGGGGACCCTGGGAACGCTGATCCCTCTGGCAGCTTTCCAAGTCTCCCTGTGCCTTCTCCAGGTGCCCGGCATGGTGAGATACATCCACCAGTGGCTCATGGCCAATGATTCTGCTGAGCACAGGCTGGACAACGCCCTGCTGTATCTCACAGAAGCGCAGCCAAATGAGGCAGTAATGACACTCCTGCGTGTGGCCCCATCCTGTGACAGGTACGGGGCCCACCTGCCCAGAGGGCTCAGGGCTCCCCAGCCCATCAGCCTGCACAGCCTGTCCCAGGTTTCTGACCAACAGAGAGTCCCAGGGCCCTCTGGCTGCTCCCTTTCCAGGCCCTGGCATGTCAGCCCCAAGCCTGCTGCCATGCTCCCTCGCTGCCCCACAGGGGCCTGTCCCCACAGGGCTGGGCTGCCTGGCTGCTGCTGGAGAGGGGCAGTGGGCAAAGGCAGAGCCGGCAGTCAACCCGGGCCTCTAGAGATGCCCAGACCACGGTGCTGTGTCTGAGATGCCCTGAGACAGAGCTCTAACCCCACAGAGCTGCCATGGCCATGTGGAAGACCATCATGTGCACACCCTGGACTGCAGAGCTGGCACAGCAGATACTCCTGGATGTGCTGGGGAGCTGGCCAGAGCACAGCACGTGCACCTCCGATGGGGACAAAACGGGTGTCTTTGTCCTGGCTGTGAGTTTCTGCGTTTGCTGGCCCCAAGGCCACCTGTCCAGCAGTTCTCCATCCTCCTTCCCCTACTGCATCTCCCTGCTTCAGGCGCTGGACTAAAACCTGGCCTCGGGGCAGCTCCAGGGCCACCAGGCCCGGTGCTCCCCCTGTGTCTCTCCGGGCCTCTCCCTCCCATGCTCGGGCCCTGCCACACAAACACCTCGGCACTGAGCGCTGTCTCAGGGGGCTTTGTCCTTTGCAGGCAACTGTGGTGATGTGGAAGATCCTCCAGGAGTCCTGTGTCCCAGATATAGTGATCGAGCATTTCCCACAGTTATTTTTGCATCTGCTCTTCCAAGTGCTCTTCAGAACCAAAGAGATGCCAGAGGAGGTCGATACCTTCTGGAAGGGATGCCAGGAAGAACACGGCCTTGCCACTAGCCCCAAATAGTGCTCCATCCCAGTCCTTCTGTCCCTGCCACACAGCCAGGGCAGAAGCCAGTGTTCCCAGTGTGACCCGGGCTTTGCTCTGCACTCAGGTTTGCAGTGAGGACCCTGAAGTCCCTGCTGTGCCAAATGGACTATGAGGATGTGGTGGTGGCCATGGAGCGCAAGCGTGGCTGTGGCACGCTGCTCTGTGCTGACACCCACATTTATGCCGTGGGTCTGCTGGCCAGGTGAGACCCCCTTCTCCCTATTGCTCCCGGCATTTGTGTTCTGTGTCTGGGGTATTCCACTCAGTCCCTGTGGCTGTGGGCCAGAGGCACGAGGGACGGCCAAGCAGACTGGGAAAGGCTGGGAGAGGAGGGTGCCCAGCAGCAGCCACATCTCAAAGGGCCCAGGTCCCCCTGCAGGGTGGGGGGTAAAGACAAGAACTGCATCAGTCTGTCCTGGGAGGGGCTTTCCCCCCCGGCTCAGGGTCTTAGTGTCATAGGAGCGGGCCCCCAGCCGGGTAATCATTATCACTGACTCCATGTATTGCAGAAGTCTGATCAATAATTAACTTTATTAGGAAACCCATTGTTCTTATAGATAGTTATGATATAGGTAGATTTAATTGGTTTTCTAGTCTAAACACTATCACCATTAGTTAATTAAGAAAGCACCCTTTGGTAGACAAATCTCCGTAACATATTCCATATGTTCACAATACCAGGTGCAGCATGTTAGAGATAAGAATGATTTTCATTCTTTCCTCTGATCTTCTCAGACTTTCTCAGGCGATGCCTGGGAAAATTGTCTGTTTCTCTCTGAGGCCAGAGAGCTGCTGCCACATCTTAGTGCCATTTTCCTCCTTGCAGAGAGATGCGCAATGAATCCACCTGCTTGTGCAAAAGCATCTCATCCTGTCTCCTTGAGTTTCTCAGCAAAGAGATGCCATACTGGAACTTCCCTGCCCTGGCATTCCTTGTGGAGGTGAGTCTGAAGGCCGGCGCTGCCTCCCAGCTCTCTGCCCTCTCGTAGCCGCAGCTGCCTGGGATGGTGCCCACGCCCTGCGCTGCTGCCTGGTCCCCGCCCTGTGCGGTTCTGGGCTCCTGCCGGCCGGGTCCCCTGTCACTGCCCTGTGCCTTTCAGGTCCTGCATTGCCTGGACTTGAGTGCATGCAGTGACAGCATCATGGATCTCTTGTCGAGGCCCGTGCTGAGTGAGCACACAGAGATGCGCCGCCAGGTTTTGAGGGCCCTCCTCTTGATCAGGGATAATCCCTCGCTGGTAAGGAGGGGGCAGCAGCTGAAGCCGTGCAGGCAGCGTGGTGCTGGGGAACGCAGTTGCTGGTCTTCAGGCACTGGGTCAGCTGCTCCCAGCTCTCCTGCCTCCCACTTCAGCTGCCCGAGGGCTGCGGGACAGGCCTTTGGCCTCTAGGCCCTGTGGCAGCAGGGTGGCCTTTCACACACTTTTGTTCCGCACAGGCCAAAAGAATGCGGAGCCTGACTGAAAGCCTTGGGGAGCTCCTGCAGGAAAATAATAGTGATGTGGTCAGGATGGCCATTGTTCTAGTTAGTGATTTGTTCCTGGACAATGACGCCCCAATACCCAGCCTCATCACCCTGCAGCTGGCTAAGGTGCTCCTGCCACTCTTTGAACACGTAAGGCTCTGTGCCCTCAGCCACGGCCACTGGCTGCTGCCCAGACACTTGGTGCCCTGTGGAGATGCAGGCCTGCGCCAAGGTGGGCCAGAATCAGCTGATGCCAAGGTCTTGTTTCCTTCCTGTTCCACAGGATGATAGCCATGTGCAGCAGCTCTCCATGTTTGTCTTTCGAACCTTGCTGTCTGCTGTAGCAGAAGAAGGAAAAAAGCCCCTGATGACACAAGTGTGTCACAGCCTGATCCCACTCTTCTTCCACTGCCATGATGAGAATCAGAGTGTGGCAGAGGTGAGGACTCACGGGCTGCTGCTGTCGCCCTGGGAGGGGGCTCGGCTGCCTCCTGCCCTGGCGCCTTGCGGGCTGCAGCCTCTTCCTGGCCCTGGCACAGGCATGATGATCCTGGGCTCTGGCCTGCGGGGACATTTCCATGTCTCTACTGCTCTCCAGTCTTCTCAGGAAACCCTGCTTTGTGTGGCCAAATTCCTGAATAGGAGAGACCTTGAAAAACCTGTAAAGAAGGAGAAACTGTGGAGGTTCATTGAGATCCTGGTAAGGAGGGCCGGGAAGCCGCAGCCCCAGCCTGGAGCAGCCCCTGAGCGCGGTGCTCGGTGTGCGGGCTGGCAGCTGTGCCCCTGCCCGCTGCTGCAGCCCGAGGCCACGCGGGCTGTGCTCCAGGCTGTGCTGTCAGTGTCACATCACAGACATGTCAGTGTCACATCACAGACATGTCAGTGTGACATCACAGACATGTCAGTGTGACATCACAGAGAGCTTCATGGTATCATTGAGATGTCAGTGTCACATCACAGAGAGCTGTGTGAAATCACAGAGATGTCTCTGTGACATCACAGGAGCTTGCATGACATCACAAAGATGTAAGTGTGACATCACAGACAGCTGTCTGTGTGACATCACAGACTTGTCAGTGTGTCACCACAGAGATGACAGTGTGACATCACAGAGATGTCAATGTGACATCACAGAGAGCTGTGTGACATCACAGGGATGTTGGAGTGACATCACAAAGATGTCTAGGTGACATCAAGTGGAGCTTGTGTGACATCACAAAGATGACCTTGTGACATGACAGAGAACAGTGTGACATGACAGAGAGTTGTGTGACATCAAAGAGATGTCCGTGTGACATCACAAAAAATTGTGTGACATCACAGAAATGTCAGTGTGACATCACAGATGTGACCGCGTGAAATGACAGAGAGATGTGTGACATCAAAGGGATGCCAATGTAATATCACAGTATTTTGTGCGACATCACGGATATGCCAGTGTTACATCACAGAGATGTCTGTGTGACATCACAAAAAGTTGTGTGACACCACAGAGAGCTGTGTGACATTAAAGAGAGTTGTGTGACATCACAGAAATGTCAGTGTGACATCAAAGAGAGTTGTGTGACATCAGAGAGATGTCTGTGTGACATCACAAAATACTGTGTGACATCACAGAGATGACTGTGTGACATCACAGAGAGTCAATGTGACATCACAGAGATGTCCGTGTGACATCACAGAGATGTCATCTTGACATCACAGAGATGTCAATGTGATGTCACAGAGAGCTATGTGACATCACAGATATGTCAGTGTGACCTCACAGATATGTCTCTGTGACATCACAGGAAGTTGTGTGACATCACAGAGATGTCAGTGTGACCTCACAGAGAGCTTTGTGACATCACAGGGTTAGTGTGAAATCACAGAGAGCTGTGCCACGTCACAAAGGTTTCAGTGTGACATCATAGAGATGTAATTGTGACATCATAGGAGGTTGTATGACATCACTGAGCTGACCGTGTGGCATCACAGAGAGCTGTGTGACATCACAGAGATGTCAGAGTGACCTCACACAGATGTCTTTGTGACATCAAGTGGAGATTGTGTGACATCACAAAGATGATCTTGTGACATGACAGAGAGCAGTGTGACATCACAGAGATGTCCATGTGACATCACAAAAAGCTGTGTGACATCACAGAGAGCTATGTGACATTAAAGACAGTTGTGTGACATCACAGAAATGTCAGTGTGACATCAAAGAGAGTTGTGTGTCTGTGTGACCTCACAAAAAGATGTGTGACATCACAGAGATGATTGTGTGACATCACAGGAGGTTGTGTGATATCACAGAGATCTCAGTGTGATATCACAAAGAGCTGTGTGACGTCACAGACATGTCAGTGTGATAGCAAAGAGAGATGTGTGACATCACAGAGATGTCCGTGTGACATCACAGAGAGCTGTCTGACATTAGAGAGATGTCAGTGTGACATCACAAAAATCTCTCTGTGACATCAGAGGAGGATGTGTGAGAGCACAGCGATCACATAGAGCTTTGTGGCGTCACAGAGTTGTCTGTGTACATCACAAGAGATATTGTGACATCAGAAAGATGTCCCTGTGAAATCACAGAGAGCTGTGTGACATCACAGAGATGTCAGTGTGACATCACAGGAAGTTGTATGATATCACAGAAATGTTTGTGGGACATCACAGAGGGCTTTGTGACATCACATAGCTGTCACTGTGACATCACAAACAGCTATGTGACCTCACAGTTTCAGTGTGACATCACAGAGATGTCCGTGTGACATCACAGAGAGGCCGAAGGCCTTTCCCAAAGCACTGGGGCAGGTGAGGCAGGAGAGCTGGGAGCAGCTGCCTCAGCTCCTGAAGCCCTGCCAGCCCAAGGGGCTGCTTTGCCCAGTGCAGCTTCAGCCACTGCCCCCTTCTCACCATCCAAGGATCCTTGGTGAGCAGTGCGAGGTCTCAGTCAGGTTCCACATTCTTTTGGCCTGTGCGGAACAAAAGTGTGTGAAAGGCCACCCTGCTGCCACAGGGCCCAGAGGCCAAAGGCCTGTCCCGCAGCACTCAGGCAGCTGAAGTGGGAGGCAGGAGAGCTGGGAGCAGCTGACCCAGCGCCTGAAGACCAGCCAAGTTCCAGCGACTGCGTTACCCAGCCCCACGCTGCCTGCACGGCTTCAGCTGCTGCCCCTCCTTACCAGCGAGGGATTATCCCTGAGCAAGAGGAGGGCCCTCAGAACCTGGCGGCGCATCTCTGTGCACTCACTCAGCAAGTGTCTTGACAAGAGATCCATGATGCTGTCACTGCATGCTCTCAAGTCCAGGCAATGCAGGACCTGAAAGGCACAGGGCAGTGACAGGGGACCCGGCCGGCAGGAGCCCAGAACCGCACAGGGCGGGGACCAGGCAGCAGCGCAGGGCGTGGGCACCATCCCAGGCAGCTGCGGCTACGAGAGGGCAGAGAGCTGGGAGGCAGCGCCGGCCTTCAGACTCACCTCCACAAGGAATGCCAGGGCAGGGAAGTTCCAGTATGGCATCTCTTTGCTGAGAAACTCAAGGAGACAGGATGAGATGCTTTTGCACAAGCAGGTGGATTCATTGCACATCTCTCTGCAAGGAGGAAAATGGCACTAAGATGTGGCAGCAGCTCTCTGTCCTCAGAGAGAAACAGACAACTTTCCCAGGCATCGCCTGAGAAAGTCTGAGAAGATCAGAGGAAAGAATGAAAATCATTCTTATCTCTAACATGCTGCACCTGGTATTGTGAACATATGGAATATGTTACGGAGATTTGTCTACCAAAGGGTGCTTTCTTAATTAACTAATGGTGATAGTGTTTAGACTAGAAAACCAATTAAATCTACCTATATCATAACTATCTATAAGAACAATGGGTTTCCTAATAAAGTTAATTATTGATCAGACTTCTGCAATACATGGAGTCAGTGATAATGATTACCCGGCTGGGGGCCTGCTCCTACGACACCATGACCCTGAGCCAGGGTGGGGGGAAGCCCCTCCCAGGACAGACTGACTCAGTTCTTGTCTTTACCCCCCACCCTGCAGGGGGACCTGGGCCCTTTGAGATGTGGCTGCTGCTGGGCACCCTCCTCTCCCAGCCTTTCCCAGTCTGCTTGGCCATCCCTCATCCCTCTGGCCCACAGCCACGGGGACTGAGTGGGATACCCCAGACACAGAGCACAAATGCCGGGAGCAGTGGGGAGAAGGGGGTCTCACCTGGCCAGCAGACCCACGGCATAAATGTGGGTGTCAGCACAGAGCAGCGTGTCCCAGCCACGCTTGTGTTCCATGGCCACCACCACATCCTCATAGTCCATTCGGGACAGCAGGGACTTCAGGGTCCTCACTGCAAACCTGAGTGCAGAGCAAAGCCCGGGTCACACTGGGAACACTGGCTCCTGCCCTGGCTGTGTGGCAGGGACAGAAGGACTGGGATGGAGCACTATTTGGGGCTAGTGGCAAGGCCATGTCCTTCGTGGCATCCCTTCCAGAAGGTATCCACCTCCTCTGGCATCTCTTTGGTGCTGAAGAACACTTGGAAGAGCAGATGCACAAATAACTGTGGGAAATTCTCATCCACTATATCTGGGACACAGGGCTCCTGGAGGATCTTCCATATCACCACAGTTGCCTGCAAAGGACGAAGCCCCCCGAGGCAGCGTTCAGTGCCAAGGTGTCCGTGGGACAGGGCCCGAGCGTGGCAGGGAGAGGCCCAGAGAGACACAGGGGGAGCAGCGGGCCTGGTGGCCCTGCACCTGTCCCTAGGCCAGCTTTCAGGCCAGTGCCTGAGACAGGAAGGCGCTGTGGGGGAGGGAGGATGGAGAACTGCTGGAGAGGTGGCCTTGGGGCCAGCAAAGTCCACTGGCAGAAACTCACAGCCAGGGCAAAGACAGTCATTCTGTTCCCATCACAGGTGCTCATGCTGTGCTCTGGCCAGCTCCCCAGCACATCCAGGAGTATCTGCTGTGCCAGCTCTGCAGTCCAGGGCGTGCACATGATGGTCTTCCACATGGCCATGGCAGCTCTGTGGGGTTAGAGCTCTGTCTCAGGGCATCTCAGACACAGCACCGTGGCCTGGGCATCTCTAGAGGCCCGGGTTGACCGACGGCTCTGCCTCTGCCCACTGCCCCTCTCCAGCAGCAGCCAGGCAGCCCAGCCCTGTGGGGACAGGCCCCTGTGGGGCAGCGAGGGAGAATTGCAGCAGGCTTGGGGCTGACATGCCAGAGCCTGGAAAGGGAGCAGCCAGAGGGCCCTGGGACTCTCTGTGGGTCAGACACCTGGCCCAGGCTGTGCAGGGCGATGGGTTGGGGTGAGCCCTGAGCCCTCTGGGCAGGTGGGCCCCGTACCTGTCACAGGATGGGGCCACACGCAGGAGTGTCATTACTGCCTCATTTGGCTGCGCTTCTGTGAGATACAGCAGGGCGTTGTCCAGCCTGTGCTCAGCAGAATCATTGGCCATGAGCCATTGGTGGATGTACCTCACCATGGCGGGCACCTGGAGAAGGCACAGGGAGACTTGGAAAGCTGCCAGAGGGATCAGCGTTCCCAGGGTCCCCAGAGAAGTGCTTCCCTTCCCGCCGCACTGCGATGGCCTCAAAGGCTCACAGGGGCCAGCACTTTGGCTTGGGAAGCCATGTGATTCATGGGGGAATTGAAGCCTGGCCACAGCTGCTTACTTGCTCTGCTCTGGGAACACCACTCTGCACAAGCAAATCCAGCAGGGCGGCACTGGTCTCATGTCCGAGGAGCTCTGAATATGCTCTGAGCCCTGGGCCCATGGCGCTGGTCTCTTCCTGCCGAATTCTCTTGATGTATTTGCAAACGAGCTGTAGGAGAAGGGCAAGAAGCCATGGAGTGCTGCAGGTGTGCTGCTGGGCTGAGCAGTGACAGCAGGCCCAGCCCAGGTGGGGATGGCTGCAGGTACCTGCGCTGTTCTGCGGAAGCGGCCACGGGTGCGTTCCTGCTCTCGTGTGCGCTGCACGGCTGCACCTGGCAAAGAGCGAGCGCAGCCCGAGCTGAGGGGCTGCCGGAGAGGCCGGAGAACACAGCCCAGCCCTGCACCGCCCAGGCAGGGACAGCCCCGGGATGCCCCAGGTGGATGGAGCACGGCTGTGGGGTGTCTGCCCTGTAGTAGATAGGGACAGACGAACGGAAGATTTCGGGATGTGACGGAAAGAAAGACCCCCATCCCCCTCTCACCCTGCAACATGTTATCCATTACCCCAAAGAATGTAACCACACCTAACCCAGTAGTTTTCCACTCCTGACTAACCCTAGAGACCCTGCCAACCCCCCCTGACGTAGCAGAGTCCCCCAAGACTATTTAAACCCATGAGATAAGATAATAAAGGCTTTTCGACCGTCCACCACATTGGTGTCCTGCATGTGTCGTTAGCCCAAGTGGCCCAGGGGAGACTGGGCTGCCGTGCTGTTCCTTGCAACCAGGTCGCCGTTGCCTCCCATGAAGGCAACACTGCCCGGGCCGCTCTTCCGTCCTGTCCATGGACATGTCACCAGAGGATGGGATGGGATGGGATGGGATGGGATGGGATGGGATGGGATGGGATGGGATGGGATGGGATGGGATGGGATGGGATGGGGCCAAGCTGGCTGAAGGCACCGGCCTTGCAGCCTGGCTCTGCCACTCACCCTCCTGTGGTGGATGGAACAGCACCACCTCTTCAGTCTCCTGTGCTGGGGCAGCTGCAGGGTCGCCTTCTTCCTCCTCCATCCAGGTCAGCTTGGGCACTCTCAGGGCTCCCTGCCCCATGTCACTGACTGGATTTCTGGCTACCCTCAGGAGAGATGCCTTGGAAAACTCTGGGCTACCAAGTCCCACGCTCTGCCCTCAAGGGCACCTTCAGAATTGAAGTCTCGGAAGGCCGCAGGTCACTGAGTCCTGTGGTCTGGCCTCGAGGTCAGCTGCAGGAACAATGCCTCAGAAAAGCTCCGGGTAGGGCAGGAACAAGCGCACTGTGCGGGGGCTCCTCACGGCACCACTCTGTCCCGTCCTGTCCCGTCGCCTGCTCCGAGCACTGTGGCGTGCTCTTGCCACTTACAGCTCCTATGTCAGCACGTGTCACAAAGGGCCCTTGGACACCCGGCTCCATTCCATGCTGTATGTGTCACAAAGGGCCCTTGCACACACTGCCCCCTGCGCTGGGGCTGCCCCCTGCCCACCCAAAGTGGCCCAGGTTGGAAGGAATCCCTGGCCTCAAGTGTCTGAGACAGCCCAACAAGATCTTTAGGAAGGGCTCAGCCCATCAGCAAACGCTGCCCTGCTCTGTGGGCTCAGGGCAGCAGCAGGAGCCCCCAGGGCTGCCGACGCAGCCACGCTGGGAAGGGCACAGGGCCTTCCACAGAAGCTGCCACGGCCTCCTCGGGACACGTCCTGGCTTGTGGCCATCCCAAACCCCCGGGTGTGACGCGGACAAGGAACTGTGGGCCAGGGCAGGAATGCTGCTCTGAGCCCTGGGGCCCGGGGAGCGCTGGCACCAGCAGGTGAGGCAGAGTCCCTGCCCAAGCAGACCTGCCACCCCTGAAGCCCTGGCAGGGCTGGTGCCATCTCCTGCCCCAGAGACCTGTGCCCCTGGGGGGCTTCTGTGCCAGAGGGAGCCAAAGCCCAGGTGCACTGGGGGCTGTGCTCCGTCCTGCAGGGGCTGTTGGCAGGAACACCTGGAGCAACTGCTGGCAACAATGAGTAGATGGCAAAATGGTTAACCCTGCCCCGGGATAGAGATCTAAGTGGCCATTAGAGTACAGCTCTCCCCTCTTGTTCCCTGCAGCAGAATCAGGACCATGAACAAAAGCAGTCACAGATATTCTTTCTGGGCCCTATAAGCAAAGCTGTGCCAAACCACAGATGCTGCCTTCAAACAGACTCAAATTCCAGCCTAGACCTCTCACCTCCCAGACAACTCATTCTCCAGCACACCTTCAACACCAACAGCCTGCAAACACCACACAGAATCCCTCAACATCCCACCAGGACCCCCAGCTGTCCCTGTTCCTGTCCCTGTCCCTGTCCCTGTCCCTGTCCTTGTCGCTGTCCCTGTCCTTGTCCCTGTCCCACCCTCCCACAGATGCCCTGGTTCCCTGATATGCCATGGGATGGCACTCAGGAGGATCTGCTCCAAGGCCTTCCCCGGCAGCAAGCTCAGGCTGCCAGGCCTATGGATCCTGGATCATCCTTCCCACCGAGCCTTCCATTGGCACGGCTCTTCCATTGGCACATCTGCGCTCAGCTGGGACTACTCCGCTCACCCAGGGCTGCTGGTAAAGGATAGAGAGCAGCCTAGCAAGCTCTTTGTCCAGCTCCCTCTGTGCTCTTGGGGAAGGTAGAACCTTCCACAGGAAAGCAACTGCTGCCACAAGGAGTGGGTGGCATCAGGCACCTCTGGGGAAGCCCCTCAGGAATGCTGTAGCCTGAGGGAACACTGTTGGCCTTGACCTGTTGGCACCTGCAAAAGCTTCAAATCAGCTGCCTCAGCTCCCAGGGCCTCTCTTGGCCAGCATCCTGACGTGGATGCAGGACGGCTGCCAGGCACTGCTGGGACCCAGCGGGACAGGACTGGCTGTCTCGTGCCAGCAGCATCCCTGATACAGCCAGGGCCATCCCGAGAGCAGACAGACGCTCAAGGGCCAGCAGAGAGGAGCAAGGAGCCCTGGGCTCCTCTCAGGGTACCTCAGCTGGGCTCGCTCCACAACACGCCCCCATTGGAAGGCCTGCTGATGCCCAGCTGCCAGAAATGCCTACCTTGTGCTCTCCAAGATGCACAGGGAGAGCCAGTGAGCAGGACACCTTGGCAGGCAAACCTTCCAAGCCTTTTCTGAGGCCAGGCACACACCAAGATCAGCCAAGACTCTCCACCACTCTGCCCGGCCACCCAGCCCAGCTCTGTGCTGGCCCTGGGCCACAGCAGCTCCCAGCAAGCAGGAGGCAAATCTTGCCAAGAGTTGAAACACAGCAGACAGGGAAGATGTGAAAAGTGAGTGTGTAAAGGCCTTTTAATTCACAGCTCCCACAGAGAGCTTTGGGGCTCATGGCTGGACAGAGATGTTTCTCCTCACCCCTCTCTCCAAAGGGGGGTAACACACGCTGCTGCAGGTGCTTGGGTTGGTCTCTTCAGGTCCAGGTGGATGCCAAACCTGCTCTTCACAGGCTTCTCCCTTGCCCTGCCCCTCTGCCAGTTTTCTCTAAAAACCCCACAGCCCTGCCTTTGCCCTGTCTTTTGGGGGTAAGAAATGGATTCCGGAGCTTTGTGAAACCAAGCCCCGTCTCGTTTGTTCCTGGCACCCGCAGCTGCACTCTCCCTGGACACCATGAACTCAACTTCTGGAGGATTTGTGGGTTCTGGGGGAATTTTGGGCAGTGTTATCCATCTCTTTGCACTCTAAAAGCCAAGAGGGATGAATTTGTCATCACAAAACCACTCAATCCCACTAAAAACAACTGAATTTTTACCTATAAAGGCACAATCCCACCTCAAATTGCATGTTCTGACCTGAAAAAAACTCAATCCCACAGAAAGCTCACTTGATTCCACAGCTGCCAGGGTGAGATGGCGTTGGGAGGAGATTGGGAGAAGTGGGATCCCAGTTTGGAGTGGTGGGATGTATTTGATAGCAAAGAAAACTTTCAGAGTTACTGATTTATGTCCCCTTCATTTTCAGTCAGTTCTGTTTCTAGAGTGGCTCCTTCTCAGCTGATTAAATTCCTATAAAAATATTTTTTTTTAAAAATCAGCTGGCCCAAACAATCCAAAAACCAATATCCATATAACACCACCCATCTGCAATTATATTTTTTAAAACAACTTTAATTTTTTTAGAGTACTTAAGGGTATTATTAAAGTTTAATTGTTTGGTTAAATTGTATGAGACATTATAGTGGTGTTTGGTTTCGTGTTTAGTATATTTGTAGTATGAATTGTTTCACTAAGGTGTGTTCGAGTGTATGTTTAGATTGGCCGGTGCTGTGAGAGGCGCTGGGCTCTGCCTGGCAACTGATGAGTCAGAGCCGTCCCGGGCGCTGATTGGCTGAAAATCGCCAGGCGGGACCAGCGCCGAGTTTCTGCCCGGGAACTGAATCGTCATCAACGCCGCGCGCTCTGATTGGCCAGGATCTGCTTAGGGGCGGGGCCGGGAGGAACTGGGGACCCCCAGGAGCCCCCCGGGTTTGGGGTTTCCATCCCCCCTCGGCCCCCGGGGCGGCCTTGGGGCCACCCCAACACCCCAAAATGGGGAGGGTCCCCGGAGCCGCTTGGAAGCCCCAAAAATGGACTGGAAGCGGCAGGAGCCGCCCCAAGAAGGGATTGAAGGGTCCGGTCCGGGAATGGCTCCGATCCGGATTGGGGCGGGCTGGGATTGAGGGAGGGTCCGGTCAGCGCCTGCGGAGGGGCTGGGATTGGGGAGGGGTCCGGGATTGAGGGGATGGGTCCATTCCGGGACTGGGGCAGGATCGCTCCCTGGGGGTGGGCTCCATTACTGAGTCAGGGTCTCTCCCCTTCCCGATCCCAATCCCGTTCCCGGATCCTGTTCCCGATCCCAATCCCATTCCCATTTCTGTTCCCGTTCCCGGGCCAGTTCCCGATCCCGATCTCATTCCCAACCCTATTACACTCCCACTCCGGATCCCGATCCCATTCCCGTTCCTGTTCTCGATCCCGATCCCACCGCTGTTTCCAGGGAATGGCTCCTATCCCAACCCCGACCCCAAACCCGGGGGGTCAAACATTGGGGTCAAACACCCCAAATCCCAACACTGGGAGGGGAGAGGTCAAACACCCCCAAACCCAAACTCTGGGATGTCAACCTCCCCCCTGCCCCAAACCCCAAATTTTAGGATCAAACCCCCCAAATCCCAGATCCTGGGGTGTCAAACACTCCCCAAATCCCAAACGTTGGTGTTGAACCCTCCTGACCCGAAATCCTGGGTTTCAAAATATTTGGGGTGTCCAACACCCCCAATTCCCAAAGTCTGGGGTCAAATACCCCAAATCCCAAATCCTGATGTGTCAAACACCCCCAGCCCCCAAAGTTTGGGGTTAAAACCCCCAATCCCCGACTCCTGGGGTTTGAAATACCTGGGTTGTCCAACCCTCCTCCTCTCCAAAGTTTGGGGTGAAACCCCTCAATTCCCAAACTTTGGGGTCAACCTCCTCAATCCCAAACCCTGGGGTGTCAAATCCCCCTGATCTCCTCCACTTTGGGGTTAAATCCCCCAAAATCAGTTGGTCAATCCCCCCAGTTTCCAAATTTTTGGGTCTAAACCCCCAAACCCCAAATCCTGGAGGTTGAAACACCTGGGTTGTCCAATCACCCTGATCCCAACGTCTGGGGGTGAAACGCCCTGATCCCCAAATCATGGAAAAAAAAAAAAACAAAATCCCAAATCCTGGAGTGTCGAACTCCCCCAGTTCCCAAAGTTTGGTGTCAAAAACTCCCAAACCCCGAGGTGCCAAACCCCTCTAAATCCCAAATTTTAGGATCAATCCTCCCAGTCCCCAAAGTTTGGGGTCATGACCCCCCAAATCCACGCCAGCCCTGGGGACACAGTGGGGTTTGTTTGGGGTTATTTGGGGTTTGTTTGTGGTTATTTGGGGTTTATTTGGGGTTATATGGGGTTTGTTTGGGGTTATTTGGGGCAGCTCCAGGTGCAATGTCTGCAGAAAGATCCTGGGTACAACACCGGGAAAAAAAGGGGAATGGGTGGGAATTGGGGGATTCAGAATGGGGAAAGATCCTGGGTGGGAACAGGGGATTTAGCGTAGACAGGGAAGGATTTGGGATGGGAAAAGGGGATTTGGGATGGGGAAGGGGAATGAGGTGGGGAATTGGTGTGGAAAAGGGAGATTTTGGCACTGGAAAAGGGATTTGGGGACAGACAAAGGATGTGGGGAGGAAAAAGGAGAATTTGTCATGGGAAAAGCAGGATTTAGCGTGGGAAAAGAAGGATTTGGGGTCAAAAAGACATTAGGGATTAAAAGTGATTTTGGGGTTGAAAAAAAAAGGAGGATTTGGGATAAAAAATGAGGATTTGGGATAGAAAAGGAGGATTTAGGATAAAAGAAGGATTTAGGATAAAAAAAAGAGAGGATTTTGGCTGACATGAGCTGGATTTACCTGGAGGAGTGGGGGCATGCAGGGGGTTTGGAGCAGGGTCAGGACCATTTTTGGGGCAGTTTTCTGAGATTTTGGAGTATTTTCTTGGGATTTGGTGGCAGGTCTATGGGATTAGGGTGCAGTTTTGTGGGATTTAGGGTGTTTAGGGGTCGTTTTGAGGGATTTTTGGGTGCTTCTATGGGATTTGGGAGCACTTTTATGGGATTTCAGGGTATTTCTATGGGATTTTGGGGTGGTCTGGAGGGACTGCAGGGTGTTTCTACGGGATTTTGGGGCAGCTTGAAGGCATTTGAGGTGTTTTGGGGCAGCTTTAGGCTATTCTGGTGCAGCTTTGAAGAATTTTGGGGTGGTTTGGAGGGATTTCAGGGCATTCCTCTGAGATTACTGGGTGGTTTGGAGGGATTTGGGGTGTTTGGGGGCACATTTTGGTTATTTAGGGGCGGGTTTGAGGCAGTTTTTTAGGGGTATTTCAGGCCCGTTTTTGGGGGGTTCGGGGTTATTTTGGTGGGGTTTGGGGTGTTCTGGGTCACTTTTGGCGAAGGAGATCTCCATGGGTGGCTCTGGGTGATGCTGGAGCCCTGCAGGGCCTCGCGGGCGGCGCCCGCCTGCACCTCAGTGTCCAACTGCAGCGAGGCGATGTCGCGGCGCCCGGGCACCAGCGCAGCTCCTGGAACCCCGGGAACCTGGGATGGGAACGGGGCCAGGAGAGCCCGGAACACCCGGGAACCTTCCCCACACACCCAGGAATGATCCCGCAGAAACCTGGGAAACTTATCCCAGAAACCCAGGAATGTTCCCCAAAAAACCCCTGAATGCTCCTCAAAAAATCTGGGAATGTTCTCCCCAAATTCAGAAATGCTCTGAATCATTCCCCCAGAATTTCAGAAATGTTCTCCAAAGAAATCCAGAAATGTTCCCCCCAAAAAATCCTGGAACATTCCCAAAAATAGTAATTTCTGTTCCTCAGAAAATCCAGAAATATTCCTCCCCAGAAAATCCAAAACCAACCCCATTCCTCATCCAGAAACATTCCCCAAAAATACAGAAACGTTCCCAAAAATCCAGAAATTTTCCTCCCCCCAAATCCAGAACATTCCTCCAAAAATCCAGAAACATTCCCCCTCAAAAATACCCAGAAATCCCTCCGCAAAGAATCTGTAAGTCCTCACCCAAAAATTCATAAATTCCCCCCCTAAAAATCCAGACATTCACTACTAAAAATCCAGAAATTTCCTCCCTAACAATCTAGAATATCCTCCCCCCCAATCCTGGTATTTTCCTCCAAAGATCCAGAATTCCCCCTTAAAATCCCAGACATTCACCCCCAAAATCCCGATATTTTCCAAAAAAATCCAGCTCCAAACCCCCCTCAGCCTCTCACCCTGCAAGCCCCAAAATCCCGCAGTGCCCCAAAGCCCGGCCAGAATGCCGGAATGCCGGGATTGCCCCAGATCTCCCTGGCTGAGGAGCAGGGGGAGCATCAGCTCCTGGGGCTGCTCAGGGAGCTGGGCAGGAGCAGGATGTGCTTCGGGGCTTTGCCACAGCTGGGGGAAATGGGAGACAAAGCCCAAAAGCTGCCCCAGAGCTGCCCAAAGTCACTCTGGATACACAACACAAAATCTGCCCAAAATCCCAAGAGAAAACACCAAAATCCCACCAAAATCCTGAGAAAAACCACAAAATACCCCACCAAAATAATAATAATAAAAAACTCACAAAAATGTCCCCAAAATCCCCCTCAAAAATATCACCAAAATCAGACAAAAATCCCCAAACAAACACCCCAAATCCAACAAAAATCTCTCAAAATCCTCACAAAAAATCCCACCAAAAATACCATTAAAATCCCATGAAAATTCCACCATAGAATCCTTGAAAATGCCAGAAAATCCACACAAAATCCCAGGTAAATCTCCACAAATTTCCACCCAAAAGCCCACAAAATTCACCCCAAAAATCACCCCAAGGCTCACAGAAATCCCTCAAAATCCCCCTAAATGCCACAGAAAAATCCCTCAAAAGGTCCCACTAAATTCCCATGAAAATCCCACCGAATCCACAAAGAAAAAACTGTACAAAAATGCCCCCAAAAATGCCTCAATCACACAAAATCCACACAAAAAATCCCACCAAATCACTCAAAATATCACACCGAAATTTCCCCAAACCCCCCCCCCCCAAATCCACTCCAAATCCACTCCAAAAATCCGTACCAAAATCCCACCAAACCCCTCTCAAATCCCACAAAAAATGCTCCCAAGTCCCTTCACATCCCACCCAAAGCCCGAGGAAATCCACCCAAAAAATCCCCACGAAAACTTCCCTCAAAATCCCAGCCAAACCTCCCAGGAGCAGCCCAAGAATCCCGCAGAGATCGCTGCGAGTGCCCGAATCGCCCGGGACAATCCCCGAGCCATCCCCGCCCGGCCCCGCGCTCCGGCCCCGCTCTCTGTGGGGCCGGGGCCTCTCCCCCCTTGGCTCTGCGCTGGTCCCGTTCGCGCTCCGCTCCCGCTCCCGCCCCACCAGCGCTCCCTGCCCTGGGCCGCGCTGGCCGAGCCCGGCCGGGCGCGCTGGATCCGCTGGGACGGCGCATCCCGGCCCCGGCCCCGGCCCCGCGGGGCTCCCGGGGCAGCTCCGGCCGGGATGCGGCACTGCCGCGGGGCTTTGGGCTTTCCCGGCGCTGCCCGGCGGCTCCCGGGGATCTGCGGCTTCCCGAGGGACTCGGGGAGCTTCCAGAGGGGACCTGGGCTGGCTCCGGGGGGATTTGGGATCAGTCCGGGGGGAGCTGGGGACGGCTCGGGGGGTTTGGGGTTGTTCCCGAGGATTTTGGGGGGATCTGGAAGAGGTTCCAGAGGGGATCTGGGGCTTTCTGAGGGGTCTGGGGGAATTCTGAGGGGATCTGGGGAGGGTTTGGGGCTTTCTGAGGGATCTGGGGGAATTCTCAGGGATTTGGGGCAGTTCCAAGAGGGATTTTGGGGTGTTCCAAGAGGGATTTTGGGGTTTTCCAAGGGATTTTCAAGAGTTCTGAGGGATTTGGGGAGGCTCCAGAAGGGATCTGGGGCAGTTCCAGGAGGAATCAGGAACGTTTTTGAGGGATCTGGGGAAGTCCTAGAAGGAATTTGGGGAATTTCAGCAGGATTTTGGGGGAATTTAGAGGAATTTAGGAGGTTCCAACAGGGGTCTGGGGTCCTTCCCAGGGGATTGGGAGTGGATTTCTGGCTGGATTTCTGTTTCTTCCCCGGATTTCAGGCTTTTTCCCAAAATTTCCTGTTTTCCCAAGGATCTGTGGATTCTCCCCAGGATTTGGATCTCACTGTGGGGTAGAAGGGGAAGGTTTGGGAGATTCAGGGTGAATTCTGGGGGGTTCCTGGCTGGATTTGGGTGTTTCCCACGGGATTTTGGGTGGGTTCCAAATTGAATTTTGTGGTTTTTTTCCAAGAATTTCAGGATTGTTCCCAAAATTGGTGTATTTTTCTGAAGATTCTGCTGTTACCATGGGTTTGTCCCAGAAGGGGAAGCTTTGGGGAGTTTTAGGGTGGATTTTAGGGATAATTGAGGCTGGATTTGGGTTTTTTCCCAAGGATTTTGGAGTTTTTCCCAGAATTTCAGGATTGTTCCCAAAATCACAGGACTTCTACTCTTATTTCTCTCTCACCATGTGCTTGTGGTAGAAGGGAAAGCTTTGGGGGGCTCCTGGTTGGATTATGGGGATATTTGAGGCTGCATTTTATGGAGAGTTTTGTGGATGAATGGCTTTGTGAGAAAGGACATGACTATGTGCAGTTAGTGAAGCAGTAGCTGAAAATTGCACAGTGCAGCAATAGCAGATGTAGCAATAATATCTTATGTCCTTGGGTAAGCTGGTTCCCAACAGTAGAATGTTCAGCAAAAAGATAAATGTAAGGGAAAACAAAGCAAGCTTAGAAAGCTCCAAAGGCGGGGTTGACCTGTTTTTAATACACCATTGATGAGCCTAAGTTTTGCAATATGCATGAGCTTCATTATAATGGGTGTAACTGTACATGTGTGCTTGGAATAAACTGAGACTTGTTGACATTATAGAATGGACTTGTCTCCCGTCATTTTTTCCACAAAATGGTGACCCGATCGACGTGATAGGCGCCACGGTGGAGTGACAAGAAAGGGTTCGGGTCCTGATGCAGCCAGGATGGCAAAAGTGCTGAATTGAAATAGAGTGCACCGTGCCCCAGGTGACTGCACAGGCAAGCCTGGCCGATACGTGCTGCCGACGACCTCGGAGGGCTGCAACAGCCCTGACAATATAGGTATGGAGAAGCAAGCAGCATATGATTTATTTACTGCATTCTTGCAGAGAAGGCAGATTAAAGGCATTGATTTGCAAAAAGATCTGCCAGGGTTATTAACATATGGGTATTCTAAGGGGTTCTTTGTAAATCCTCATACAGTACATGAGTTGTCTGAGTGGCATAAGTTCAGGGATAAACTGTGGGAGGAAGTTTTAGATGATGATAAGACAGCTAAAAAGCTGGGAAAGTTGTGGAAGGTAGTTCACAATGAGTTATTACAACATCAGGCAGAAAAGAAAGCTTCTGAACAGAGAACTTCAGCACTAGAGAAAAATAGAGGTTATAGTGGGGAGGACTGGTTGCCTGGTGTTTCCATACCACCTGCTGTGTCTACAGTGGAGTTACTTCCATTGCGACCTGTGCCTGAAGACACGGAAACAGAGTCGCGTTGTGAGCCTACGGCTCCTCCAGCCCCCCCAGAACAGAGATCGCCGGTTTGTCGAGGATTGTCTGTCAGTGAGCCGACCCCTATGGCAGAGTCTGACCTAACGGAGGCTCTGGCCAGGGAACGGAGGGAAGTTTGGGCGACTTTGGCAAGAGAGGAGCTGGACAAAGGAGATGGGCAGGCTTTGGAACTAGCAGCAGAACTGGCTTGTCCTGTAATTTTTCAGCAGCAGGCAGGCGGGGGGTTAACAGCTCAGATTACACCGTTAGATTGGAATGTGTTGTCACAGTTGCGAGCTACAGTGAGTCAGTTTGGAGTTACTAGTGAACCGGCTAGGCAGATATTGGATTATGTTTGGAGTACTAATATATTGTTACCAGGAGATTGTAGAAGTCTTGTTAAGCTTATTTTCTCGCCGCATCAGAGACTTTTGTTTGGTGCACACTGGCAGGCAGAAGTTAATGAAGCTGTAGCTATACAAAGGCAGCCTGGAGATCCTCTTCATGGAGTAATTGTAGATGAATTGATGGGCTTAGGACCATATTTTCACACTGAGGCACAAGCTATGCTAGGACCTGAGAAGTGTCGAGAAGAAATGCAACTAGCTCGAAGAGCTATAGATAAGGTGAAAGACCCGGGAGGTTTGCCAGCATATATGGGAATTAAACAAGGAAGGGATGAGACTTCTGGAGCGTTTATTGATAAGGCAGCGGCAGCAATAGAGAGAGCTGGAGTGCCTGAGTTTATGCGTGGATCATTGTTGAAGCAGTGTGCTTTGCAAAATTGTAATGCTTCTACAAGAAGTGTGCTAAACACATTAGGAGCTAATTGGACTATAGAAGATGCATTAGAGAGGATGGCTACTATACCAACGGGGCAGCAGGCATTTTTAGTTGAGGCTATTAAAGAGCTAGGGGGGGGATTAAAAGAGCAGGCAAAAGCTTCACAGACACAGGTGTTAGCTGCTCTTGCACCCCTCCAAGCGTTGGTAGCAACCCAGGGAAGTCTTTACGGCGGCCGTATGAGATGTTTCCGATGTGGAGGGACAGGACACGTTCGGCGAGAATGCTCTGCTGCTGGAGTATGGTGTCCTAAGTGCAAATCGGATACTCATAACATTGCTGCCTGTAAGAGGAGACCGGGAAACGCCCGAAACAGCGCGAACAAGAGCAGCCGCGCTCCGACACAAATAGCTGCTCCAGCTTGTCCAACAGGACACCTTGCATCCAGCCACAAGAGGGAGCCTCGGGATGGACTTGGCAGCCGCAGTAGAAGTGACTTTAATGACACCACAGCCGCAGAAGGTCCCCACTGGAGTTAATGGACCTGTTATAATCGAGGGCAGGACAATGGGAGCTTTGTTATTGGGAAGATCATCGGCCTCTATGCTTGGATTATTTGTGCTGCCTGGTGTCATTGATGCAGACCATACTGGCGAGATCATGATTATGGTTCATACTGCATTTCCTTCTATTCGGATTAACTAAGGACAAAGGATTGCTCAATTGGTTCCTCTGGAGCAAGTTACTAAAGCTGTATCCTCGCGCAAGGCTGTGAGCCGTGGGGGAGATGGATTTGGATCTACAGGAGGTCTGACTCTATTAACTTTGGATCTGAATGACAGGCCAAGAAAAGAGGTTTTGTTGGAGTATAAGGGACAAAAATGCATGCTTACAGGTTTGCTGGATACGGGGACAGATTCAAGTATTATTGCACCACAGTGTTGGCCTGCACATTGGCCCTTACAGCCAGCTGCTACAGCAGTAACAGGAGTTGGAGGTTTAACTCTTGCAAGTCGCTCGCCACCTCTTACTGTCTCAATAGATGGTAAAGTCATAAAAGCAATATTTTCTATTGTTCAATTGCCATCTATGGTGCAATGCCTAATTGGGCGAGACATTTTGGCACAGCTAGGGGTTGTCCTGACAAATGAGCACCCTTTGGGATAATATCCATTGCTTGGACTTTCCTGATTCCCATAATTTGGAAAAGTGATCAGCCTATATGGGTAAAGCAACGGACTTTGAAAAGGAAGGTTAATAAACAGGTGGAACCAATGGGTGCACTACAGCCAGGTCTGCCTAATCCAGCAATGTTACCTGAAGGATGGCCTCTATTGATAACAGATCTCAAAGATTGCTTTTTTACAATAGCTTTGCATGACAGGGATACAAAGCACTTTGCATTTACCTTGCCAGCTCTGAACAGAGAAGGTCCAGATCAAAGATTTGAATGGACGGTTTTGCCTCAAGGCATGTGTAACAGCCCTACTTTATGTCAACTTTACGTAGATTCTGCATTACAACCATTGAGGCAACAGTGGCCACAAGCTATTATTTATCACTATATGGATGATATTTTTATTGCTCAACCTAAATCATTTACAAGTCAACAGGTTAAGCATGTACAAAATTTGCTGGGACGTTTTCAGCTTGTTGTGGCCCCAGAGAAAATACAGTTAACTCCTCCTTGGAAATACCTGGGATGGACATTGTCTCAAAGTTTGGTAACGCCTCAAAAATTACAACTGAAAACACAGATTGTTACTTTAAATGATGCTCAGAAATTACTAGGTGATTTACAATGGCTTAAACCTATAGTGGGCCTTCCAAATGAACTGTTGGATTCTCTTAGACCCTTATTGAAGGGCACAGACCCAACAGCACCAGTGACCCTTAATCCTCAGCAGAAAAGAACTCTTCAGCAAATTACAGACTGTGTGGTTCAGGGTCGTGTACATCGACGAATACTGGGAATCCCGCTTAATCTCACTATATGGTGTGGTGAAAAACATTTGCTGGGGGCTTTAACCCAACTAGAAACAAAAACGGGGGAGATCAGGGTGTTAGAATGACTAAAAGACCCTCCACTTCAGCAAACAAAGACTTTAATTCAAAAAATTGAACTGTTAGCAGCTTTGGTAAAACAGGGTCATGAGAGAATTTTGCAAATTGATGGGCGAGAGCCTGAACTAATACAGATTCCTATGAAAAAGGACTCTTTACAATGGTATTTGGCCAATAGTGAAGAACTGCAGGAAGCTCTGCTAGGAGTAGGAGGTACTGTCATAACTGAAAGTATTAAAAATCCTCCATTACAGTGGATTGGAAAATTGAGTTGGATGGTATGGCCACAGCGAGAAAAGGAACCGAATCCTGGTGCAATAACGGCATACACAGATGCAGGGAAGAGGTCAAGAACAGCAGCAATTACATGGCAGGAGCAGGGAGTCTGGAATCATGAAATCCTTACTGCAAATGACCCTTCAGACCTTGGAGTTAGCAGCTGTGGTTTGGGCTCTAACAGTCCCAAAGGGGCCTTTGAATATTGTTACAGATTCCTTGTATGTAGTTGGTGTTGTGGAAAGAATAGAGGATGCTGCTATCAAGGAAGTACGGAATCAGAGACTATTTGAACTGTTCATACAACTTCAAAAAGCAGTAAAAATCCGAAAACATCCTTATGCTATCATCCATATAAGAAGTCACAAATGGGAAATTGGCTTAGGAGAGGGTAATGCTCGGGCAGATAAGCTCATCACAGTGACTCAAACTTCTCCTTTATCAGGGCAAATGCTTGCTAGGGAGGCACATTCTATGTTTCATCAGAATGCAAAAGAGTTACAACGGGAGTTTGGAATATCCCATGCAGATGCCATTGCTATAGTTAGAGCTTGTCCCATCTGTAGTCATCATAATGGGGGTCATGGCATGGGATGGGGAGTTAACCCACGAGGTCTTTCATCTAATGAGCTCTGGCAGATGGATGTTACTCATGTAAATAGTTTTGGTTGCTTGAAATATGTTCATGTTACTATAGATACATATAGTAAATACATCTGGGCAACAGCTCAAGCTGGGGGAAAAGCATTACATGTTATAAGGCATTTGTGTAGTTGTTTTGAAGTAATGGGAGTGCCAAAGCAGATCAGGACAGACAATGGTCCTGCATACATTGGTGGCAGGGTGAATAGATTTTTGAAATCATGGGGAATTAAGCACATTACAGGAATAGCACATTCTCCCACTGGACAAGCAATTGTAGAAAGGGCAAATGGAACTTTGAAGAGATACTTGGAAAAACATAGAGAGATTGGAGATGTTCAGGAAAGATTAATGAAGGTGCTCTTTGTTCTTAATCATTTGTGTATATTTGGGGATTCAGAGGCACCACCTGCAATGGTACATTATGGACAGAAAGAAATGAGCAAAAAGGGCAAAGAAGTATGGGTCAGGTATAGGGACCCTAAAACAGATATTTGGCAGAGTCCAGCAAAGGTCCTATATTGGGGAAGGGGATATCTTTGTGTTTCCACCCCTACAGGTTCACTCTGGGTGCCAGCAAAGTGGACTAAACCAGCTCTGGATGAGTCATCTCTTAGCTCGCCTGACGGATCAGGACCAGAGGAGAATTGAAGAGAAGCTGATTCGCACAGTGGGACCTATACTTGCCACACTCCCGCCCCAGATCCCTGATCTCTCAGCCCCGGCTAGCTCTCCTCCTGGGGAGAGAGTGGGCAATTGAGGCACCCTCCGCTGATCCCAGCTGGGGTTTGGAGAGTGCCTCTGTGGGTCCCAGGTAGCGCTGGCAAGCCTCGTGGTGATAAATGAAGAGCGGATCCTGTTGGGGGCTAAGTCCAAGTTTATTGTGGGCCAACGGGGCCAAATATCCTAGAACGGTGCCAGCCAACAGGAACCAGCACAAGGTGCTTGCACTGGCTTATAAACTGTAAGGGAGGAGAAGACCGGTAACCAATGGGGATAGGGGTAGGGAGTGGCTCTGAGATGGGGTGATACAACGTGGTCTAATGGGGGAAGGATATGGGAGGGGCCCCAGGCCCTCGCCCAATCACCCGGTGCCCTGAGTAGAAGCTTCTGGATGGATGGGAAGGAACACCGAGTGACAGACAAGGCACCTGGGAGGGGTAAAGGGAAAGACTGCGCCTCTTCCAGGGTGATGGACAGATACTGGAAAGGCGGGAAGGGAGGACAAGGCGGGAAAACTGGGGATAAACCAAGTTGTACATGGGGGTACGAAGGAATAAACCAATACACAATATAGTGATAATAAAACATACAAATAACGCAACTCCGCAACCTCCAACCATGATGAACTAAAAATAAGTTCATCTATTATTAATTATTAAGGATTAATTAATCAATATTACAAAGAAATCTATCCAATATTAATTATTAATTATTGATTATTAAGAATCAATATTACACATAAATTAATCCTATGTTATTAGTTATTTATTATTAATCAATATTACAAGGAAATCAATCCGATATTAATTATTATTAATATTACAAAGTAACAAATCCAATAGTGTTAATCAATGTTAAAAATAAAATAATCCAATATAAATTATAAATTATTAATCAATATGACAAAGGAATCAATCTATGTTATTAGATATTATTAATTATTAATTATTAATCACTCGATATTACAGAAACTTTTATCCACTCTTCATTATTATTTATTATTAATCAATGCTACAGAGGAATCAATCCAATGTCAATTATTTATTATTAATTAATCAATATCACAAATTAATAGTTCCAGTATTAGTTATTTATTATTGATTATTGAGCAATGTCACACAGGAATCGATCCAGCATTAGTTATTAATTATTGATTATTGATCAGTATCACACAGGAATCGATCCAGCATTAATTATTGATTATTGATTATTGATCAGTATCACACAGGAATCGATCCAAAGCTCGTTCCCGTGTAACGTTTCCCGCTCGCCGCGAGCTCTGAAAGCGCCGATCGCAGGTCTATAAAATCACAAACTAATCACTAATTACACAAGTTAATTAATAATAAACTAATTATTACACAAGTTAGTTAGTAATAAATAACTAAACAAGTTAATTAGTAATGAAATAATAATTATAATAGCGATAAAATCGGAGCAATAAAAACGTGGACAATGAGGGTCAGGACACCACAAGATGATAAAAAATGAAGAATTTTGGACACCCAGGAGTTCTTGGGCACTGTGAAAACACCGATCAGTTGTTCTTGAAATGTTAAAAGTTTATTAATAATAAAATAGTTATTAAAATATAAAATAAAAAATTAAAATAATAAAAATAATAAAATTAAAATACAAAATAAAATCAGAGTTATCAAAATCTGGACAATGGCATTTAGGCAACCACAAGGCGATAAAAAGAAAATCATTTTGGATGCCCGGATGTTTTTGGGCACCGTGAAAAATGCCAGTCTGGTTCTTTAAAATATTTTAAAAATTACTGATTCAAACAAGTTAATTAGTAATAGAATAGTTATAAAAATAGCAATAAATAGGAGTAATAAAAATTTGGACAATGAGGGTCAAAGCACCACGAAATGATAAAAAATGAAGAATTTTGGACATCCAGGAGTTTTTGGGCACTGTGGAAAATAACAATCAGTTGTTTTTTAAATTTTAAAAGTTTATTAGTAATAAAATAGTGAGTAAAAAAAAAAAAAAACAAACCAAAAAATAATAAAATACTAAATAAAATCAGAGTAATAAAAATGTGGACAATGAGGATGAGAACACCACAAGATGATAAAAAATGAATTTTGGACATCCAGGAGTTCTTGGGCACTGTGAAAAGCACCGCTCGCTGGTTTTTGAAATTTAAAAATTTACAAATTCAAAAAGTTAATTAGTAACAAAATAGTTATAAAAATAGCAATGAAATCGGAGCAATAAGAATCTGGACAATGAGGGTCAGGACGATGACAAGACAATAAAAAGTGAAGAATTTTGGACATCTGGATGTTTTTGGGCACTGTGGAAAACACCAGTCAGTTGGTTTTTAAAATTGTAAAGGTTTATTAGTAATAAAACAGTTAGTAAAAAACCAGCAATTAAATCAGAGCAATAACAATGTGGACAATGAGGTCAGGACAGTGACAAGACAATAAAAAGCGAGGGATTACGGACGTCCAGATGTTTTGGGCACTGAGCTGCCAAAACCACGCCTTGAACAAGGAATAACCCTAAAAGCAGCAGCCTGTTGCATATTCATCGATCTCATGCATGATGCATCAATCCTGTCCAGCCACAGAGCCCGGAGCAGTGGCAGCCTCTTCTCAATCCCGCGGCGCCCGCAGGGCTGAGCGGGGCACGGAGAGTGAATTTCCTTTAATCAGGGAGCCCTTGTGGCAGCACATTGCTCTGCCTCCCAGCATTTTTCACAGAGGAGCACAGAGGGAAACGAAAGAGAAAATTTCTGTTTCTGCTCCTTGTTTTAGCATGTGGAACGTGTTTGGAGAATTGTTTAACAATTTGTTACCCAAATTGTTGTGGGGTGGTTGCTGGGTTGGGTTCTGGTGAGGATCGTTTGAGCCTGGGGCCAATCCAACCCACCTGGGGCTGGAATCTCAGAGAGGGTCACGAGTTGTGAGGAGTTACATTTGGGAGTTAGAAAAAGCGGGTTTGTAGTTTTAGTGTCTCCTTTAAACAGTATATTAATAGAAAAAGCAGGTTTGTAGTTTTAGTATCTCCTTTAAACAGTATATTAATCTATATTAGTATAGTTGTAATAAAGAAACCATTCATCCTTCTGAGCTGGAGTCAGGCATCGTCATTTCTTCCCCCCGGCTCGCCTGCATTTACAATAAGCTGTAAATTCTTTTTCTCTGGAAGATTTCGGTGTCCTGCGGCTGCTGTCCCAGTGCAAGTACCTCATTCCTTTCTTCCCACACACAGAATTTCTATTTTAACCACAAAAGCTCCGTTTTAACCACAAATCTACATTTACCCTACCATTAAAATGTTAATACAGCACTACTAATCAATGTAACATAATATAAATCCTATTCAATTTAATACTTGCAAAAGCCAACCATAAAATATGCATTTTTCACAGAGGACACCCCGAGGCTGCTGCAGGGACAGTGATGTCACCGCTGTGACGTCGTCGGGGACAGTGACATCATCAGGGACATCGCTGCTGTCACTTCTCCCCTCTCCCCTCCCCACGCGGGATTTGAGACGAATTCGGGGAATTTTCTGGGAATTTTCATTGCAATTGTCCCAAATGCTGATGGAAATTCCTGGGATGACGTCACTGGGGACACTTGGGGACATTCTGAGGACGCTCTGGGGACACTGATGGGGGTGGCGGTGGGTCAGGGGCTGAATGAGCCCCTCGGTGCCTTGCAGCAGAGCCGGGTTATAAATGACAATAGAATAATCGGCTTTTGAAATTCTGTATTGCCTTCTGCACGTTGTTATTGAGCACGAGGATTTTGCTGTGGTACTTGATATTTATATTGATTACTGATAATTCCTTGCAGCTGCTCGCTGGTACAATAAAATCGATCTGTTTATGTGTGCAGCGAATAACAAATTTACTGCTAGAGTAATAAACAGATATTATATCATAGGCCTTAATATATTAAAAATAGATAAACATTAAATAGATCAATAATAAATATTGAAATAGAGACTATGCAATGTTAAAATACTTTTGTGTGACTGACTCAGGTGTAAAACAATTCCATTGTTTCTCACATCTGTGGACCAGCCTCACCAGGTGATACCAGTGACACAAAGCTCAGAAGAATTTATGAACTTATCAGGGGGCCTGAAACAACAGGGTGGAACCATGAGAAGAAATCAAAAATATCGACTTAATCTACAGAATGTTCTGCAGACAAGTCAGAGGTGAGACCCAAACACGAGTTCCTGGGACACCCAAACCTCCTGGGAGTGTTTGAATAATGTCAAAACTCAGGAGTGTGTTCCTGGCCCTGCAGTGGAACCGGATCCGGAGAATGAAGGGTTAAGTTGAGGGGGAGTTCTTTGGCCAAGCCCAAAACCCTTTTTTATCCCTGATTAAACTTTGTTTAGTAATCCCTTAGTGAACTTTGTTTTTCACACTCGGCTGGGATTTGGGGGGGTCGGGGGGGGTCCCTGGACAGCCCCCGCTGCTGAGCACTGACCCCCCTCACCGAGCACCGGGACCCCCCAAAAACCGCACCCGCACCCCTTCAGTGCCCCCGACCCCCCCGAGCACCGGGCCCGGACCCCCCTTTGTGCCCCCCACCCATCACGGGGGTTCCGCCCCCTCCCCTTTGACCCCCCAGAGCCGCGGGACCCCCGGGAACAGCGCTGGGACCGGGGGGGCCCAGGGATGTGAGAATTGGATTCGTAAAGGATTCCCAAATCCTGGCAGAAAGCTCACACTGCCTTGGACTTGTCCATGCAAACTCTGAGATTTTATTGTGCCAGCGAGCAGCTGCAAGGAATTATCAATAATCAATATCAGTATGAGCACCTGAGCAAAATGCTGGAGGTCAATAGGAACCTGCAAAAGGCAACAGAGAAATGCCAAACCCAACAGAAAAAGCAGAAAAATGCAAAAGGCAGCAGGGGAATGCAAAAGCCTTCTGAGTGCTCTCAGAATGGCCCCAGGTGCGGCTGGTAACGTCATCCCAGAAACTCCCATCAGCATGTGGGACAATGCCGATGAAAATTCCCAGAAAATTCTCCGAATTGGTCTCAAATCCCACGCGAGGAGGGGACTGGTGACGCCAGCGCTGTCCACCAGGATGTCACTGTCCCTGATGGCATCAGAGCGGTGCCATCGCTGCAGCAGCCTGGGGAGATCCTCCACGGCTTTTTGGCACCGCTGGGCCAGGGCGCGCCTGCTGGGGCCACCGGGGCTGCCGGAGCCACCACAGGGACTCAAGAGGAGGTCGTGGATGTCCCCAAGTGTCCCCAGCAGGTGATCCTTGCCCAGGCAGGCACTGGCATCCCACAGCTGCTCAAACCCGGCCACTTTGGCCACCAAGGCCTCAGGGACATTGGGGGACGCCTTCTTTGTCCCCTCCAGGATGGCCTCGATGTCCCCGAGCTGGCGCTGCAGCTCCTCGGGGAACCACCTGCCTCCTTCACACTCTTCCACCAAGCGCTCCAGCAGCCCCAGGGCAACCTGTGCCCAATGTCCCCTTCTGGTGGCCACCATGGCTTGGCTGCTGGCCACCACGGCCTCTCCCACGGCCTCGTTGGTGGCCGCAGCCACCTGGGCCTTGTGGGTAGCCCTGCTGAGGCCCTCTTTTCCCTGCCCAGGGCCACCTTCAGCTGCTGGGCTGTGGCCACCAGGCTGCTCCCAGCTGTCCTCCTGCGGGTGGCCACGTTCTGCAGGTCCCCGGCCCGGATGGCAGCGATGGCCGCGTCCCAGCAGGCGTCGCGGAGCTCGGTGGCATCCCAGGCCAGCAGGGCCCGGCTGTCCTCGAGCCTGACCACCAACTCCTGCCAGGCCCAGGCCGCAGCTCTCACATCGGCCCAGGTGGCCCCTGGGGTGGCCCCAAGCATGGCCAGGGCCTGGCCCAGGGAGGGGACACCACGGTGGCCCAGGAAGGTGACACCGCCCTGCTCCAGAGTCTCACCAAGACTCCAGGTGAAGTTCTTCAGGTTCCCGTGCAGGGACTCTGGGGACATGAGCTGCTGCTCGTCCCTCTGTAACCTGGTCACGGTGGCTACCACCTCACCCAGGGTGGCCACCACATTCACCAGTGACTCCAGCTGGTACGGGGACACCTGGGGAGGGGACAGGGGAGGTGTTAGGGACCTGGTGGCACTTGTGGCCTCCTGCGGTGGCCCCAGTGCCCTCCCAGGGTCCCCTTTGTCCCCTTCCTGGAGGGCTCTGTTGTCCCCTCTGTCCCTTTGTCACCCCCTCATCCCCTCTGTCACACCCCTCCCCCCCCCCACTGTCCCCTCTTCTTGCCCAGGGAGACTTCAAGTGTGTCTGTGTCTCCCACAGTTTCTGCTCAGTCAGGCCTCAGATATGGGGCCCCTTTATCAGCTCCATTGCTTTACTCTCTGTTTTATTCCCCATGCGGGGACACCAGGGCTCTGCCCAACGGGGGTCACTGGGGATCATCCAGCCCGGATCCTCCCATGGGGGATGGAGCTGCAGCAGCGCACCAAGCTCTTCCCTCACTCTCTTCCCTCACTCCAAGCTCTTCCCTCACTCCCAGCTCTTCCCTCACTCGGGGCACTCACAGGGCTTCCCTTAGTGGTGCCTCCGTTGGTGCCGGCTCAAGTGAAAGCTCCTGGAGAAGCTCTTCCCACACTTCCCACACTTGTAGGGCCTCTCCCCAGTGTGGATGCGCCGGTGCACGGTGAGGTCGGAGTTGTGCTTGAAGCCCTTCCCACAGTCGGGGCAGCGGAACGGCCTCTCCTCTGTGTGAATCCGCTCATGTAGGAGGACACTGGAGCTTGTCTGAAACCTCTTCCCACACTGGGGACACTCGTAGGGCCTCTCCCCAGTGTGGATGCGCTGGTGTCTTCTCAGGGCAGAGCTCCACCCAAAGCTCTTCCCACATTCCAAGCACTCGTAGGGCCGTTCCCCAGTGTGGATCACCTGGTGTTCGAGGAGGCCAGACCTGTCTTTGAAGCCCTTCCCACACTTCCCACACTCGTAGGGCCTCTCCCCGGTGTGGATGCGCCGGTGCCTGATGAGGTTGGAGTTTTGCTTGAAGCCCTTCCCACAGTCGGGGCAGAGGAAGGGCCTCTCCTCTGTGTGACTCCGCTCATGTACGAGGAGATCAGAGCTGATCCAAAACCTCTTCCCACACTCCCCACACGCGTAGGGCCGTTCCCCAGTGTGGATCACCTGGTGCCGGATGAGGCTAGAGCTCCACCTGAAACCCTGCCCACATTCCAAGCACTTGTGGGAGTTCTCCCTGCCATGAAGCTTCTCCACGAGCTCCGAGCTCCGCCTGGATCTCCGCCCACCTTCCTGGCTCAGGGGGGCTCTTTCCTCCCCGCAGCTCCCTGGGCTGGGTTTGCAGCTCCTCCTCCTGCAGCATCTCCGGGGCTTTTCCTCCTCCTCCTCCATCCAGCCACACCCAGGGAATGACAATTCCTGGTTTGGGGAAAAAAACAAGAGGAGAGCACCTTGGACTGGAGGTTCCTCCTTGCCCAAGTTCATCTCAGGAAGTCACTGGGAATCTTGTGTCTGTAAGAACCCCCATAACACCAAGATTCAGCCCAAAAACTCCACAAACTACCAAGACACAGATCAAAAACTCCCCGAACATCACAAGTCAGCAAATCCTTCTCCAAAACATAAAGATTCAGCTGCCACATAAAACCAAAGCACCAACATTTAGCCCAAGAAAGCTCAGAAACACCAAGATTCAACCCATGAAAATCGTGGTTCCCCCTCGACAGTCACCTGCACCATGTGGGCGAAGCAAAGCTCCTGGGGCTGGGGGGAGGCTGCAGACACAGGGAGGGGTGGAACCTTCTGCTGCTTCCTCTTTCTGCTCCTCCTCCTCCTCCTGTGTCTCTACTCTTTCTCACACTCCTCTTCCTCCTGCTATTCCTCCTTCTCCTCCACAATCCCATCTTCTCCTGCCATGTCCATCATTTGACCATTCTGTACCTCAAGCCTGCTTCTCCTTCCCTTCTCCTCCTGCCCCCAGGCTCAGCACCCACTGCCGGCTCCCTCTTCCCCCCACACCCACAGCATCCCAGCGCAGGGGCAGGGATGGAGCTGGGGCAGGTCGGGCTGGGGCAGCGCTGGGCTCTCGGCGGCTCCCGCCCGCACTCGGTCCCCACTGCAGCCGCTCCCGCCAGGACAGCGCGGGGGGGCCCGGCCTTGGCGCTGCCCCACTCCCACCTCCCCAAATTCCCCTCGCGGGGCCATGGGGCCGAGGGGGGGGGGCGCAGGTGGGTCCAGGTGGGGAACGCGGGGAGCTGCGAGTCTGCCTGGCAACTGGTGAGTCATCAGCGCCGCGGGCTCTGATTGGCTGAGCTCGGCCCGAGCCCTGGGGCTGCAGCACAGAGGGGACACCCTGCTCCAGGGGGGATGTCCCACAAACGGGGGACCCCATGGAGGGTACCACAGGAAAGTGTCTTTACAAACAGATGCTCTAAAGCTGCTCAGAGATAGGGCCAGGAACCTGTACATAAGGAAGTGACAGGAGAAGCCATCGGTTTCAGGAAATGTTGTAAGTGATGACACAGACTGCTGCTCAGCCAAGGTCCTGCTCTATCCATGAACTTCCAGAAACATAAAAAAGCCTTAAAAGAGCCATGAATATCGTTTGCCATACAGAAGTGGGGTGCATATGAAGGGGGTATATAGAAGGTGGATTGGGAAGTCTGTACCTCTCAAGTGCTTCAGCCAATGAGGAAAGCAGAGGGAGATGTGGCCAGGAGAATTAGGATGAAGAGGAGGCTGTGTCCTCCAACAATTGGAGAGATCCCATCGGGAATGTCCAATGGCCTTTCCCATTTTTTGGAATGAAATTACTTCTACAGTACTCCTCTGTATTCTTTGTGGACAGAATTCTCTGGTGATGTAAGTTTACCCACACACCCTGGGGCTCATCCCAAATTCCTTCCACCCTCCGGGGCGGGCAGGGAGTGCAGCTGAAGGTGCCTCACCCACTTTGGGTGATCGGCTCCCTTGGCTGGCGGCGGCACCAGAGATTGATTGGGGACCCGGGAGTGACCAGGAGACAGACCAGTGACACATCGGGGGGTCTGTGAAGAGTCAGCAGGGAGAGAGCACTGAAAATCTCATCAGTGAGTGCCCTGGGATCCTCGGGGAGTGAACATGGCAGGGCACCCATGGAGGGGAGAAAAGGGAAAGCCAGGGAGTGTCCTGGCTAAAGGGATGATGATCCCAAAATGTCTCTGAAGGGTTCCTTGTGAGAATGCTGAGGTAGTTTGCACATTCCCCCAGAGGTAATTAAGGACGTGGACACCCAGGGAGGAAATAAGGGAAATGGAGAAGGCATTTGGAAAACAAGGGAATGGAGGATGTTGGTGTGCTGGGAAGGGATTGGGTGAAGGGGAGTGTGCAGCAACATCATTACAGCAAGAAGCAGCAGGAGGAATCTATGTGGTAATAAAAACGATGACGGAAAAGAGGAGAAAGAGAAAAATACTCAGGATTGGGATGATTTTCAGCAGGGTCTTATTCTCGAAATTTGCCAGCTGATCCAGATCCTTTCCATCCCCGGTTTCCAGGAGAGGAAAAGCAGGAGGTCAGGATGCCAGGGGTTTCTCTGCGCTGGCAGCGGCAGCACCGGGCGCAGAGGTGCGGCACCGGGAGCACGGGCTGGGGCCTGTGGGGAGCTGCGGGGCCGGGCCGGGGCTGTGGGGCAGCCGGGGCTCAGCGCCGGGCGCTGCCTGACCCCACCAGCCCCGGGCAGGGCCGGCAGTGGCCCCCGGCCCCCAGGAGGCTGCGGGACGCCCCGGCCGCTGCCCGGCCCCGGGGAGCTGCCGGCCCTGCCCGCCGGGGGGGCCGCCTTTGGACACTGCGGCAGGACAGGCACCGGCTCTGCCACACGGGCTGGGCAGGGACCCTGAGCACAACGGGGAAAACAAAGGAACAGCTGGGAAATGCAGAGTACTTGGTAAAACAAAAAGGCAAATGGTGGAGAAAAAGGTTAAAAATTTGGGATATATTTTGACTGAAGGTTCGTGGTTGAACGACCCAGAGTGGGTGTGGGCAATCTCAGAAGTAACACTACCCAGGAACAAAAAGGAGCTGTGACAATGCTGAGGATTAGAAGGGAATTACACAACCTGGACTGAGGATTCTCTGTTCCAGCCAGAACACTGTAGGACTTTTTAACCCCAGACAGCCTCCATATTGTGGTATGGACAGGAGAAAGAGAGCAAAACTTGAGAAAATGAACAACCAAAAATACTGATGCCTCAGCTGTGGCTCTTCCAGACTCAGAAAAGTGTTGGGAAGGATGGATAAATATAATTATTCATAATACAGCCAGGCTGAAAACAATCCTCCCTACTGGCTGGACAATACCGTTACCTACGGATAAATCCAAAAGTCAAATAGACTGTTCCATCTTACCCCCTAAAATGTATAGTTCATCCCCTAAAACATCAAGTGCCTGTAACCCCATTGGCCCAAGTCTTGTTCCAGCCCACCTTGAAGCCCCTGATAAGGGGTCTCTGAGGGGCCAGACGCTCTCTTGGATCTTCCCCCTCTCAGGACCTCCACCCTGTCCTAGAGCATCCTCTTCTCTCTCCCCTCCCCCATCCCCTCAAGCTTGCCAGGTGCTGCATCTGGCAGCTCCAAGCAAGACCTTTCTCCATCCCTACTAAACCTCATATCCTAAGAGCAGCCTTCAGAGATCTCTTGTCTCCATTCACCTAAACCGTCCTGGAGCACAGCACTCCCTACAGAAAAGAAATTGGAATTGTAGGTGAATGTTAAACAGGGCCATACCAAAGGAATTCTTGGGCCAAAATGTTTCACCCAGTGGCCACAGTGGCCTCATTGGCTGCAGAATTGTGCAGCCACAGCTTCAATGGGAACCGAGGCCCAAAACCTGATGACAACAGGATCTCCAACTGTTCCAGTCTGCCATCAAGTTCAAGCTTTGGTAACCAAAAGAACCTCGCAATGGATGAGCAGTGCTCGGTAATTACAGTGTGAAACTTGTTCAGTGGCACAGGAGGATCCAGAACTGAGGACAGGGGAAGGGTTTAACCCAGCCTCCTGTTTGAACAGCCCACAGAGGGGCTGGGAAGAAACCCAGCACTGCATTCAAGTGACACAGCTCCAGACCCAGCCTGGGGGAGATTCAGGAGACATTGCCTGGCCTGAGGCAGAAAATGTCTTTGTGGATGGCTCTTCAAGGGCAGCAGAAGGGAAAAGAGTTCCACGACACGCTGTTATTGAGGAAAGGGAATCAGACAAAGCGCAGGTTACCCCCCATGGTCAGCTCAACCGGCACAGCTGTGTGTGCTTGTAAGAGCCTGGCACTGAAATGCCCTGAGCAGGAAGGCTTCAATATCTTCTGGTGACACCATCTCACCTAACAGGGGGGAAAAAGCAATTCTGACTGCTCAGCAACCACTGGATCACTTATTAAGGTATTTCCAAAAGAAATAATTCCAATAAAAGGCATTGTGGAAAAAACAGACTCAGAGAGCAGCACTCATTTCACAGGAAAGATCCTCCAAGGGGTTATGGCAGCTTTAGGAATACAATGGGACCTCCAGAACCCCTGGCACCCCCAGAGCTCAGGATATGTACAAAGAATGAATGGGGAATTGAAATAAACACCTTTGGAAGCTGGGGATAGAAACCAAGATGCCATGGGTACGGCTTTTGCCATTGGCTTGGGCAAGAAGAAGAGCCAGACCTAGGGCAGATATTCAATTATTTCCCCTTGCAATTGATCTCAGAAATCCTTACCTGGGAATTCTCCACCTAGTGCAGGGTGGAGATAAGGGATGCACATTTAAAGCAGTCTGTGGCCAGAATCCTGTCTCTGGTGCAATCTCTCCCCCAGGAAGCTGGGCTGGCACAGAGCCTGCCTTGGCACTTTGCTGCTGCCAACATCCAAGCAGGACATGGGCTCTGCCTAAGGAGTGCAAAGCAGCACCACTGGTGGCCAAGTGGCGTGGCCCATGCCAAGGGGCCCGAGGCCAGAAACAGCCGCCAGCACAGCTGAACACGGGGGGACCCCTCAGCCTGGGCTCCAGGTCTCTGCAGCCCCGGAGATTTGCACTTCCCGCCTGCAGCAGGAGGATGGGAGGCCCCCCTGAGCCTGCACTGAAGGCAGCGCAGCAGCAGCCAGGGCTCCACAGCGGGGCAAGGCCCTGGGCCTGCCCACACCTCCTCTGCTGAAATCCTCGGCCTGGCCACCCTCCCTGGGCAGCTCCAGCCACCGGGGCCAGCCCTTGCTGCCACTGCTGCAGCTTCAGTGCTCGCTGGGCCTGCACTGCCACAGCTGCTGGGGACACACCGGGACAATTCCACTCTGGCTCTCACTCACACTCACACACTGCCCTGCCTGCCAGTGCATCCATGGAAAATAGACCAGCTCACAGACTTGAACATTGTTAACCTTTGATTTCTCTACTCAGGCTTGCTTTGCCTTGGCCTTGGGGAAAGAAATGTTAAAGGTTTTGTTAAGGGATGTTACACCACTCAGTGGAGATGAGTTTAACATCTCAACACACTGGGAATGGCCCAAAAGAGACCCACAAAGACAACGACCAGCAGCAAAACATCAACCCCAGCAGCAAACAGCAACCAACACCTACCCCAGACACTGCCCCCGGCAGGGCTGCAGACACCTGGTCTGCAAAAGGCTGAGAAGGAAATCCAGCACTTCCCACCTCATTAACAGCAGAAGCAAAGAAATCCAGGCCCAATAGGAAACCAAATACTAAAAACTGCACAACTTGAAACTACAGAACATTAAACCAATCGATTTAGAGTCGTTCAGACTGTATCAAGTTTGGGAAAAATCAACTAAAACCCATGTGTCATGCAACGATTTTCTCTGCACACCTGGGCTATGTGGGGATGGAATGATTTCTGTTGCACATCCTGGCCAGAATCAAGGAATGCCTTGACTCTAACACTAAACATATTGGTGGAGTTTTTCTTTTTCCTGCAGTTTCAGTGCAAAGTTTAGAGCCTTGGAGTATTTTTTGTATTACTCCTATTTCTATGTTGCCAGTTAGGTTTGGCTCAGGGATGTGAGAATGAGTTTTTACTTTGAAGAGAAGTAGAAACAACTGAATTGCCTTGGAATTTGTTTGTGTATGCTTGTGCATAGCTCTTAGAGATACCAAAATTTTGGTCCTGGCTTTTTAATACTCACCTTTAGGCTGCATTTTTGTGAAAAATGCGTATTTATGATTGGCTTTTTGCAAATGTTACAATGAATATTATATGTGTCATGTTAGAAAGTTATGCTGTATTAATTCCCTTACATATTGTGTTAAGTGTAGTTTTAGGTTACAACATTATGTTAAAATAGAGATTATGTATGTGGGGGGAGTTTTCTTTTTAGGAATGAGATGCTCCCTTCGAAGAACACCTAAATCTTCCAAAGGAGAGGAATTTATGGCTTCTTATCAGGAGAAGCTAATTTCTTCAGGCCTTGCTCAGACTTGAAGACACCAGGGGATTAAAGGGAACAGTTGACATAAAACAGAGTTTCTTGTTTAGAACAGAATGTATGCATAACGATGAAGGATGTATGAATATGCAACAAGTGTATTGGTTTAAGGGTGATTCCTTTGTTCACAAGTCATGCTTTTCTTGACTTAGTGTCCGAGAGCATCCGGATGTCCATAATTCTTTGCTTTTTATTGTCTTGTAATTGTCCTAAATCTAAACTTTATTACTCTAATTGTATTATTATTTTTATAACCATTTTATTACTATTAAACTTTTAAAATTTTAATAACCAAGTGATTGGCGTTTTTCACAATTTTGGTAGCAGAGGATTGTTGCTAACACCTCTCTGCCGGTGCCTTAGGAGACTCAGTGAAGAGACGCATCCTGCCCTGGTTGGGCAGCTTCACTCTGTTCCCCTGGTGTGTGACTGACTGACAGACACAGGTTTTGATCCAGGGACAAAAGGAGACAATAAAACAAAGAAAAGGGAAAGGATTCCCTAAAACCACAGTAATTAGTCCCTAAGATTAATGTGTACATGAAGAACAAAGACCTAAGGATAGAGGATAGGTGAGTATTTGTTGGGATGGGGTGGATAAGGGGGGAATGAATGCATGTGAATGAGAGGTGAGCTGGTTATCCCAGACTTGCCAAATGAGAGCGGAGTCTCCCATGCTGCCTTTCCGTCATTTTTGTGAGAAAAGCGGCCAGTAAAGAGATGAAGCATGTGAAAACAAGAGTGAGAGAAACCCCCCTGGGGAAACTGGGACTGGGTCTCCGGGAAGAAGTGGGACACCTTGGTGGGGGGGGATAGAAAATTTTAAAAAAATAAAAGGGTAAAAAAGAGAGGGTCTTCCTTGGAGGGTCATTAATTTCCTCAGTTTAGGGATTAATATCCTGAGAGCACTCAGGGTTGCCGGATCGAAGGATATCCAAGAGAATCTGGGGTTGTGGCTGGATTGAGGGATATCCAAGAACACCGGAAACTGGCCAGTAACACCTAAAAGTGTAATAGGTGTGTTAAAATTCTGCAGAATCACCGGACATCCAGGATTAATAGACATCCAGGATGAAACCTGCTGGGTTGATGGATAAGGGTTACAGTCCAAGAGCACTCAGAATAAATGTAGATATGTAGATATGCAATATAAATTGTTTGAAAGTAAAAGGTACCTTGTTGTTGAACGTGAGAGTGAGTGAAAAATAAGAGTGAGCGTGAGCAAATGAAAAGTACATATAACAGGCTTGAGGGTGTCAATGTGTGTGAGAGTGAGAGATAAAGGTGAGTAAATGTAGATGAATGGAAGTATATGTAATGTAGATTGTTTATTTTCATCTCTACTTTATTTCCTTGAAGGAAGGTGGATGATTTTGAATGAGACTGTGTTAAATGATATTGTGAGAAAAAGGACTTTTTGTGTAGTTGAATGAGGGTGGTAATTCAGGTTGTTAGAGAAAGTGGGAAACAAAGGCATGGAATGACTAGGTAAGATTTTGGAAAATGGGACTAAAAACGTGTAAAAAAGAAGACAAAGGGAAAGAAAAGGGAGGGGAACAAGAGGGGAAAAGAGGAAAAGGAGTGGGATCCTTCACAGGTTTTGCCCCCTCCGCCCCTGTTCACGCCCGCTTCGGCCCCGCCTGCCCCGGTGCCGGCGCTGTCCCGGCTCCCGGCTCGCCGCCCGCTCCTGCCCCGCTCCCGTCCCAGGCGCGGGTTCGCTGCTCTCAGCGGCTGCTCCTGCCCCGGTTCCCGTCCCGGCTGTGAGCCCACCGCCCACAGCGGCCGCTCTGCCGGTCCCGCCCCGCCGCAGCGCTCCCGGTCCCGCCCCGCCGCCCGCAGCCGCTGTGCCCGGCCCCGTCCCGCTGCTCGCGGCTGCCCGGCCGGCCCCGGCCCCGGCCCGCCCGGCTGCTCCGCCCGCCGGGCTCCCGGCGCTCCCGCCCGGCCCATCCCGGGGCTCCTCCCGCGGCTGATTCCTCTGCCCCAGCCCCGGCGACTCTGCCCGTCCCGGCTGCGCTGGGCACCGCCGCTGCTGCTTTGCCTCTGCCGGGAGCACCGGCCCAGCCGCCCCTAACCGCGGGCGGGCCGATCCCGCTCCCGGCTGGTGCCCCCGGCACTGCCCCTCCTGCGGCAGCTCCGGCAGCACACCCTGCCCGGGCTCCGCCTTCGGAGGACCAGGGCTGGGCGCTGGGCCCTGCCCTCAGTCCCTTCCTGCCCGGAGCTCCGTTCCCCGGGAACCGCAGCCCCAGCTCCGAGAAACTCTTTCTGTCTGGAGGACGCCCCTTACAGGAACACAGGGAGTTCAGTTAGGAGGCAACATTCTCCGGACTCTTCCTCACAGCACGGGAGAAAGGCTATAGAAAAAGACTGGGATAAAGGCATGGATCTATTTCCACTAAGAGAGGTCCCGATGGGAGGGCGTGGAGCCGGCTTTGTGAATGCTCCTTTGACTTCTTCTGGGGTCAGGAATTTTAAAAAGGAAATCAAAGGGATTTTGGAGGATCTCATAAGCACTGCTGAACAATTAGACCAATTTTTAGGTTCAAACATTTATATTTGGGAAGAAATGTGGTCGATAATAAAGATACTATTTTCTTAAGAAGAAAGGCAAATGATCAGAATTGCAGGCATAAAAGTCTGGACTAAAGAAAATCCACAGGGCCCCCCGAGGAGGGCAAATGCCAACCACACCTCCTGAGTGGGGTCAAAATTATGAGGAGGGGAGAAAACATATGAATGAGTATCACATTTGATTGTCGGCGGAATAGGGGGGCAGCATCTTGAGGGCAAAGTGCTGAGGGGACTTTCGGGGCACAGCAGGGGAGGGGGGAGGCTCCGGCTGAGTGGTTGGACAGACTGGGGAGAAATAGAAGGCAGTGTTCCAGAGTGGATCCTGAGACTGATGTGAAAAAAGCTTTGTTAAGGATTAACTTTGTGCTTGGCCAGATAATGGAAAAAATTGAAGATTGGCATGACAGATTATTAGATGATTCATTAAAGGAGGCTCTGAAAGTCTGTGGCCAAAGCCAAACTAAAAGCAAAGATTATGGCAGTCACCATGCGAGGAAACGATTGCAAGAAAGCAATAAAAAACCCACAGGCCCTATTCCTAGATATGATAGTGGTAGAGACAGGGGAACAGGAAAGAATAAAATCCCAATGCAAAGTTTCAGAAATATTGTAAGAATGTCTACTTTTACTGTAAGGGCAAAGGTCATTATAAGAGAGATTGTCCTAAGAGGGTAACAGATCTGAGAATTTGTAAAGAGATGGGCACCGAAGAAGAATAAGGATGTCAGAGGCTCTATTTTTTCAGGGAACAGATACCATGTAAAGCCTATGATAGCTTTAAAAGTCGTTCCCCAAGAAGAAAAATTGTAGTTTGTGGTAGACACAAGGGCAGAAATAACTTTTCTGTTAAATATTCCATAAGATTATAGTGTAAACATAGATACTGTAAAAGTAACAGGAGCAAAAGGAGAGAGTCCCACAGTACCCGTTATTAAAAATGTGGTAATAGAGGGAGAAACTAGATTTTGGATGAGGGATGTTTTCTTGGTCCCAGGGGCAGGTAGCAATTTATTGGGACGAGATTTACAAGTGAAATTAGGAATAGGGGTTGTTCCAAAAGAATGGAAGATGGCAGCTAGACTTTTAAAACTAGGCCAGGAGGATGGAAGAAGAATTAACAAGGAAGTTTGGGCTGGGGAGGGAAATAGGGGAAGATTAAATATTGACCCCATAAAGATTACAACTGAGGAAAAAAAATTGTCCCATATGTGTACGGCAGTATCCTGTATCTTTAGAAGGACGGGAATGTTTAAAGCCAGTAATAGAAGGACTAATAAAGGATGGGACATTAGAACCTTGTATGTCTCCCCATAATACCCCAATACTCCCAGTAAAGAAGCCTGATGGGAGCTATAGACTGGTACAAGACTTAAGGGAGGTTAACAAAGGAACTCAGACCCACTATCCAGTGGTACCAAATCCTTATACTCTTTTCAGTAAAGTTCCTCCCCAGCATCAGTGGTTTAGTGTAGTAGACCTTAAAGATGCCTTTTGGGCTTGCCCATTAGCCCAGGAGAGCAAGTTATCTTTGCTTTTGAATGGAAGGACTCACTAACTGGGAGAAAACAGAAATTAAGATGGACAAAACTACCACAGGGGTTTACAGAATCCCCAAACTTATTTGGACAAGCTTTAGAAACAATACTACAAACTTTCCCCACTCCCCCTGGAATACAAATTATCCAATATGTGGATAATCTTTTACTTTCTGGGGAAGCTGAAGCTGAAGTTAGAGAGGCTACTATAAAGCTTTTGAATTTTCTTGGGGAAAAAGGATTAAGGGTATCAAAAGGGAAGCTGCAATTTATAGAATCAGAGGTAAAATATCTTGGACACTTGCTTAGAAAGGGTAGTTGGAAGCTCAACCCAGACTGAAACACAGGGATTCTATCCCTTCCCCCTCCCTCTTCAAAGGGGGAAATCAGAAAGATACTCAGATTATTGGGATATTATAGATTGTGGATTGAAGGATATACACAGGCAGTAAAATTTTTGAATAAAAAAAATTGTCAGAGGGAGATGATATAAAACGGACCAAAAAGGATAATGAAAAACTAAGAAAAAAGAAGTTAAAACTAGCCCCAATATCAACTTTAAGCTCACCTTCACTAGCAAAACCCTTTCATTTATATGTAAATAAAAAAAAGGGGTAGCTCATAGGGTTTTGTTTCAAGAGTGGGGAGGAGTAAAGAGACCCGTGGCTTATTTATCAAAGATGTGGGATCCAGTAAATCAAGGCTGGCCAGTGTGTATTCAAGCTGTAGCAGCTACTGCAATCCTAGTAGAGGAAAGTCATAAACTGACTTCTAGAGGTAAATTAATTGTGTGCACACCTCATGCAGTACTACATTTCTTCCAATTTGCATTGTGATTTTTATCTTGAAATACATAACTTACTGTACTCTAGGATTGAAAAACTAGTTTACAGCTGTGACATAGCAAAACCTGCTATTAATTTGAGTCAATGCAGGCTGTTCAATCAAGTGTTCTCAGTGTGTAAAGTTAAACTAAAGGTAACACCAGCTGCTTGGTAGGTCAAGCAAACAATTTTCCTTCCAACCAGTCCTTTTTCATGTACCCAAATGTGTTTTGCTTTCTTAGTTTTTTTGTTTTGTTTGTTTGCTAGTTTTTCTGGAAGTGCTAACTACTTGCAGTGTATCTAGAACAGCAAATAAAATTGTGCATACAAAACACTTGTAAAAAACAGAGGGCTCATTTTTTCCCACAATGGGAGGTGGCTACATATAGAAAAGGGAAACTACAAAGCTAAATGAAGAAAAAGTTTCAGTATCTTCTAATGTAAACAATTTGTTACTTCCAGCATCACAGTGGGTGTGTGACACACACATATGAAAAAGATGGTGAGGGAGATCTCTGTTTACTACAGTTTCCTATTTCTTGAATGAGTTAGAGAGCTATGAAGCAATTGTGATTCCTTGTGTGGATTACCCAGGCCTGCAGGGAGGGTTGGGCCATGGTTCCCTCTGTGCTGCAGGCAGCCCTGCAGCGTGGCAGCAGTGGCTTGCCTCTGGTGAGTTTGCAGGCAGGGTGCTCCAGCACTGCAGTGCTCAGGGGCAGTTTCCTACTTTGACACCAAAGCTTAAATTCAAGAGTGCCTCTTCCCATCCAGTTTTTGTTTGTACTCTAAGAACCTCTTCAGAGAGTGTCTCCTGGCAGTCAAAAAGAGAGTATCGCAGAGATAAATTCCTTACTTGCTGTCTCCCCCACTGTATCCACATTTTGTCTATTCCCTCTTCAAATTATAGATTTGTAAAACTCATGCTCTGTGTCCTCAGATGCCCTTCCCAAATCAAACCTTGGCTTCTTTGCAAATTATATTGCACTAACAAGCATTGCCTTAAATTTTTTATTGCAGGCAAGATCACTTCAGAAGTAAGTTTTTGTTTACCTTGTTCCTACAACCCTTTCAAGCTTGTGAATGGAAAATTGTGACAGCAAAATAAGTCTTTAGTTTTAGCACTGTCAGCTGTGGGTAGCTGGTAGCCTTGGTGGAGGGTGCCGTGAATTAAAGGCCTGCAGAACACACATAACAACAGTAATTAAATTTGTAAGGAAGTTGAAAAAGGAGGGAGAGGTGATTGGCAGACTCACCTCTCCAGGATGTAGGACTAATGTTAGAAAGTGGACTGATATTGGAATGTGGATGTTGAAATGTGAAGAGAGAAAAAGAGGGCGAAACAGAGAGAAAGGGAAAGAGAGAGAAAGAGAAAGAGCGAAATACACCCCAAAGTCCCCATACCGTCGCTATTTGTAAGTTCTCCCCCATTCCTGCTAGACAGAGTGACAACAAGGGGAGGGGAGTGAGGAAGTACAAAGGCAAAGCCGTGAAAAAGAGGGAGAGCTGGACCACCAATAGAGATAAGATCAAAGCAGAGATAGCTGACTCTCACAATGTGCTTTATTTTTTTAAACAAGACTTCTTTTTTTTCCTTCTGATTTTTGTTGTTAAGGAAAGGAGGCTTTTGTTCTGAAGAATGGGTCTGTAAGACTAAAACAGTTGGATGTTGCCTAAAAAGCAAAAAAACAAGAGATGTGATACATCTTGTGTTAAATTTGGGCTAGTCTTTTTTTATTTAACTAATTATAGCTCACAAGAAGAAGAATTGGCCTCTGCAGCAATTAGCACAGCTGGATACAAGAAGAAGAAGCAGCTATAGAAAAAGTTTTTAGTTAAACCCAGAAAGTTTTGAAGAAAACTAATGGTGAAAGTTAATGCAGTATTGTTTTTCTTTTCTTTTAACACTGTGTTATTAAAAAGTCCTTTCCAGGTACTACTGAAGCAGCAATCCCAACCATGGAAAAGAGGGTGAATTCATGCCAGCAAAATAAAAGAATTTGTGAAGAAACGTGAGGAATGGACTATCACATCTAAACCGGGTGATACCAAATTGACTTTCAACCAGGACTGGGTGGTAATGGCTTGGGAAGACCCAAATGATCCAAGGCAGGTACAAAAAATAACACCTAACTGAGAAATAAGGCAAAGCTTGCATCACTGGTTCTAAGCCCTGCCTGAATAAGCCCTGAGATGTCTCCGACACCTCCTTGGCAGAGGAACACTGCCACTTCAAACAGGAGGATCGGGAGTGTTTGAGTCAAAGAGTTCTGATAGTCTGGCCTTAGCCTGTGGCTTGTACAGGCAAAAAGGGAAATTGCCATTAATACTATGCTGTATACTTTATTTGATTCATCCCCATATTGGACATGGCAGCTGGGTTATAAGTGAATGTTTAAATTATGAGAATAATTGGCATTGTAGCTCACAAAATCTATGTTCTCGTGGCAAGAAGTATTGAGTACTGAATCAATCCCCTATACAGAAAGACCTCAAAAACTGAAGTAATAAATTGCTTTTGTAGATGGGAATTATCAATGCCTGTGGACTGAGAGATACCTGAGGAATGGTGGAAAACCACAGTTAAAAGGTGTCAAAAACAATTTGCCTGGAAATGAGTAAAAAAGGAGTGACAAGGGAAACAGAGGGCAAGCCTGGACTGAGCACTGTACTCACCAGCGAGAAGATCACACGTACCTGCTGTGGGCAGCAGCCCCACAGGCAGGGGAGGTGGGGGTATAAGCCAAGCCAGACCTCTGTCATTCCTGTTTCTGTCTCTCATTTGTTGTCTTTTCCCTTCTGAGATAGCAGCAAGATCGTGTCACAAATGCTACAGAAGGTATCACATGGAAAGAAACCAAAGTTCCTTTTTGGTACACACACCCATGTCAACAGCCACTGTTATAACCCGTCCAAATTAAGTACCTGCAGGAAAAAGGGGGAAAATTATCACATTACAAAGAACTTAGGAAAAAGTAGTAATACTTGGGGCATGGAATGTCCAAAAGGAGAGAGATGGATTTGTTTTACATTTGATCTTAGAAATATAGTCCAAGATTCGGTAAAGAGACAGTTAGTAAAAAAAAAGGTAAAACAAGCACAGCAGTCTAGCTCTGTGTTAACCACAAATTATATCCTGAGTCATATTAAATGACTCCAAGCAGTTATAGAGAAGATAATAAACAAAGCTGCTCAGGCATTGGAATTAATATTGAGTCTGCAAAGCCAAACATCACCTGCAGTGCATTAAAATAGGTTGGCTTTACGCTATTTATTGGCTAAAGAATGGGGTGCACAGATTGTTGAAAATAGATGGCAATGAGGATGTCATCCTGGAAAAAACAAAGGATATCAGAAAAAAATTATGACCCAGGTATCAGTCCAAAAATGGGAAAATAACGTTAAAAACCATCAGGTGGGGTAATGTATTGAGAATGGGATAGTGGAAGAAATTAGGATTCTTCCTTTTATGTGTTACAAGTGTTTTGATATTTCTTCTTTGTTTAATCCCATGTTTTATTTGATTACCAACAGAGTCCAAAGAATGCAAGAGGACAGGAAATATTCTTTATAAATCATTTGGCTTGAGCAGTAAGAGGTGGGATTGTGAAAAATGCATATTTATGATTGGCTTTTCACAAATGTTACAATGAATATTATATGTGTAATGTTAGAAAGTAATGCTGTATTAATTCCCTTACATATTGTGTTAAGTGTGGTTTTAGGTTACAACATAATGTTAAAATAGAGATTATGTATGTGGGGGGAGTTTTCTTTTTAGGAATGAGATGCTCCCTTCGAAGAACACCTAAATCTTCCAAAGGAGAGGAATTTATGGCTTCTGATCAGGAGAAGCTAATTTCTTCAGGCCTTGCTCAGACTTGAAGACGCCAGGGGATTAAAGGGAACAGTTGACATACAACAGAGTTTCTTGTTTAGAACAGAATGTATGCATAACGATGAAGGATGTATGATTATGCAACAAGTGCATTGGTTTAAGGGTGATTCCTTTGTTCACAAGTCAAGCTTTTCTTGACTTAGGGTCCGAGAGCATCTGGACGTCCGTAATTCTTTGCTCTTTTTGTCTTGTAATTGTCCTAACTCTAATTGTATTATTATTTTTATAACCATTTTATTATTATTAAACTTTTAAAATTTTAAAAACCAAGTGATAAGAGTTTTTCAAAATTTTCAAAACTAGATGAGATTTAAAGGTGACCCTTTAACTCATAAACAATAAATAGATGATTTGAAGGAAAAAAAAAAAGCAGCAGATTGTGGGGGGGGGCACAACTGAGGCTGCTGAAGGCTGCTGTGGAAGAGAAGCTGCATTCCAGGCACCCAGGAGGAGCTTCAGAAATGCAAATTAACACTGCTGGGGCAAACTGGGGACAATGTACCTGGCTCTTCTTGCCTGGGGCAGGAATTGGCTGATTCCCTCTGCCCCTCACCCCAAGCTCTGCCTGCTTGCAGGGATGGAATCTGCACAGCTGAAGGCAGAGCCCATGCTGAGGATCTCTGACTCTGCAACAGAAATGGCTGAAGCTGCAAAGGGAAACAGCAAATGGAGAATGTTGGGAAAACTTCACTAAAATAAGGGGGGGATCATCCCTCTGCCCACTCCAACATCTGCTGTCCCTGTCTGTGCTGTACAGGGTGTATCAGAGCACTGGGGGTTTTGCTAGAACAAGTTCAGGGAAATCAGTTGGAATTCAAGTATATGATGAAGGATTAAGAAAAAAATGGTAAATTGATGCAACTTCAGCTGCACGGAGCACCCAAAAATAGGGAAAAAGATAAAGGGCCAACAGAACAAATGCTACAACACCATGGACCAGCCCCTGGGAACCAAAAAAATTTTGTGAAAAATGCATGTTATCTGGCTCCACGCAGATAGTTACTATAACGTATTATGTTACATTGATAAGTTGTGCTGTATTAACATTTTAAGAGTATGGTAAATGTATCTTTGAAGATAAAATTAAGCTTTAGTAGTTAAAAGAGAAAATATGCATTGTGGGGGGGGTTAAGGAATGAGAACACCTAAATTCGCTCAAGGAACACCTAAATTCTCCAGACAAGAGCAATTTATGGTTTTCTTACTAGAAGAAGCTAATTTCTTCAGGCCTTGCTCAGACTGAAGCACGCCGTGGGGATTAAAAAAACAGCTGACATACAACAACAGACAGAGTTTCTTGTTTTAAATAAAATGTATGCATAACCATGAAGGATATAAGAATATGCAACAGTGTATTTTTTTAGGGGTGATTCCTTTATTCACAAGGTATGCTTGTTGTGGCTTAAATGCCCAAGAGAGCATCCTGACATCTGTAAGTCTTTGTTTTTATTGTTTTGTAATCGTCCTAACTCTAAATTTTAATTAGTCTAATTGTATTCCTACTTTTAGAACCATTTCACTATTATTAAACTTCTAACATTTTAAAAACCAAGTGATTGGCATTTCTCACAAATTCATATCAGGAGACAGAGGACCCATTTTTCATTTGAATGGCATAATTTGATTACAAGCTGTCCTCAGAATAAGAACCAACCAGACAGCTCCAGCTCCTGACCTTCCTGCTGACCAAGCCACTGAAATGAGGAACACAACATTTCACCAGGGGATGGGATCAGATTATCTGTTAGCAGAAAAAGCAGGAGTTTGTGGAAAACTAAATTACTCAAACTGCTGTTGGCAAAGAGATGACAAGGGAAAAGTGGTGAAAAGGATAACAAAGGAAATAGGAGAGCAGTTTATGTATTGGTCCAAACATGGAAAGGATGGGAATGGGACACGGTTTCCTGGCTCCCCAGCACACCAGGGGTTAAAGGAATGCTGCTTCTCCTCTTCTGTGCTGCAGCAACTCTCATCTTTTTACCATGCTCCACACCTTGGCAGTGCAGCTCATCCAGCAGCTGAGCCAGGGCATGCAGGTGGCAGCCAGGCCTCCTGATCCACAAACGCTACAAAAGGACAGGGAATGAGGGCACCGAGAATAATCCCAAAACCAAAGAGGACCCGGGAAGAATAAAACAGAGTCAAGGAGTGAATCTGCCTGGAAATAGGGCCGGGCACTTGTAGATAAGGGGAGAAACCATCAGGTCCAATAAATGGTACAAATTGACCGAGACAGCTGCTCAAAGTCCCACTACATTCCCGAACTTCGAGGAGTAGAACAAAGACTTAACAGAGCCATGAATATCGGCTGTTATACAAAAGGAGGGTGCACATTAACGAGGACAGGCTCCAGGCGCATCGGGAAGTCTAAACTTTCCAAGGAACTCAAAGGAACTCAGCCGGTGGGCAAAGGCAGAGGGAGATCGGCCGGGAAAATGAGGATAAAAAGGAGGCTGCGGGCTACAGCCACGGCAGAGAGCGCACGGCAAATGCCCCACGGCCTCTGCCCCTGCTCGGCAATAAAGTCACTTTGACAGGACTCCTCGCTCTCCTCCGGGCACACGAACCTCCGGCGACGGGAATTTCCCCGCCCGCTCCCGGCCGCGGGGCAGCCCCTCTGTCCTACCCACAGCAGCCGGGCCGAGCCAGCGCTGCTCCGGCAGCGGCTCCTGCCCGGCCCCGGCGGGAAGGAGACCGCGGGCAGCCGCTCCCGCAGCGCCCTCAGCCCGGGGCCGGCACGGGCCGGACACGGCACCGGCGAGCCGCCGGAGCCCCCTGCCGCCCCCTCCGCCCGCAGCCAGCCCCGAACCCCCGCAGAGCCCAGCGCGGCTCCCACCTGCGCCGGGGCCGCCTCCGAGCTCCGCCGCCGCCGCCTCACCGCGCTCCGGCCGCTGCCGCCGCTGCCGGGCCCGCGCAGCCGCTCGGCCAATGGCGGCGCTGCGCGGCCACGGCCGCCCTCAGCCCGCCGCCGGGGCCGCGCCGCGCCCCGCTCCCACCAATCAGCGCGCCGCAACCGCGACTGACGGCACCGGCGGCCAATGGCAGCGAGCTCGGGGCGGGCTCTGCGCACGGCCCCGCCTCGCCCCGCGCTCTCGGCGCCCCCGGGCTGCGTGAGGGGAAAGCCGGAGATGAGGAACAGCCCCGGCACGGGCCCGGGCCGAGCCGGGATTGAGCTGCCCACACAAACAAACTTCTCCGTGCCTCCCGCCACGGCTTTCCCGGCCCTGCGCCTCCCGTGCCTCCGCCTCTGCGGGAAGCCCAGGAGCCTCACTTCTCCTGCCCCTCGTTAGCGCATCAGAGCTTCGCTTTGATTTCCCCCGAAAAGGGAAACCTGCCCGAAGCCCTGTGGGTGGGTGGGGCAGGGGAGAGATTTCTGGCAGAAAACTCCAAAGACTCGGAGCAGGAGAAGTCCGTGCAGAGCCTTAAATGCCGCTTTCCCCACGCCTCCCTGCTCCCAGCTGCACCTCATCCCCCGGCAGGGCAGGAGACAGGGAATGGGGCCATGCTCAGCTCATCCCCCGGGGCTTCTCCCTCTGCTCAGGGACAGGAGTCGTTCCCTGCTGCACCCTGCGCTCTCTCCCGGCCGAGACTTCTCCAGGAACTTCTCGGAGCGGAGTCCATCCCCTGGGCACAGCCCCCTCCGAGTGCTGCCAGGACAGGCTGCTCCAGCGGGGCCCCTCTGCCCGCGGGCTCACAGCTCCTCTCAGGCATCGCCGAGCTCCAGCCCGGCTCCTCCAGGGGCTGCAGGGGATCTCCGCATCCCCATGGACCTGCAGGGGATCTCTGCATCCCCATGGACCTGCAGGGGGATCTCTGCCTCCCCATGGACCTGCAGGGGATCTCTGCAGCCCCATTGTAATATATGTTATGGCACAATTCGTGATTTTGTAAAATATACATCAAGTCAGTTGTGCTTGTAGAAAAAGATTCTTAAAGTTTTAAATGACCAGTGGCTGCAGCCGGGGCTGGAGAAACCACAGTTGGCAGAGAAAGAAAGACCTAATTTACAAATGAAAAACGGTGTCTCTGTGCAGAGATGGGCCCTTTCCGGGAACAATCCAGGAGACACCCAACGTTTAACCCCTGATCTGCCGGGGAGCCTGGAAACCAGGCACACGGGCACCCCGCCCTTGCAGCTGCTGAGGAGGCTGCTGGGCTGTGCTTCAGCAGAGGAGATGGAATGTGGCTTACCACTCTGCCCTTCTCTAAAAACGGAGAATGGGTCAGGAGGTTTGTGCTCTGAGCACACAGCAGCCTGGCCCAGGCACAGGCCGTGGTGGGACAGGGGCACAGGAGCCTTCTGTGACTGACCGTGGCTCTCTGGTTTCTCTCTGCAGACTGCCAGCTCCTCATGCCATGGAAACGGCCCCACTCAGCCTGCCAGTCTGGGAGGGCTGGAGGGCTGTGGGTACTCATTTGCTGTCAAAAATAAATTGTGTTTTTTTGTCATTGTCATTGTCATCATCAGAACATTTCTTTCATCCTTTTCCAAGTTTTTGGCCCCTCCAGGGTAATATTTTTGTGTCCTTCCTCAGACAGTTGATGGCATTTGGATGGGGGGGTTAAGCAATGTGAAAAGTTCAACAACAGCTCCAGTTGCCAACTGCAGCAGCCCCTTCAGGAGCCCTGAGCTACCAGCGAGGTCCACGTGTGCCTTGCAAAAGGAAGTGGTTTGCAGCGATGGGGTTGGTGCCTGAGATAAGTAGAAGATAATTTGTTCACTGTAATATGCTTGCTTGTCTTAGTTTGCATAAGAATGTACTGTGGTATGTTAACCTAATTTGTTTTGCATAAGATAGTGGCTAAGAATGTACTGGTGTGTCTTTGAAATGCTTATTTGCTTACAAGGTGATAAGGAGGTTGAGATTAAAGTCCTGGGCGTGTGTGTATCTAGTCTGTTTGCTGTATCTCAAAAGAAGAGACTTAGAAGCTATCACAACGACCAGACTCAGACTACATTTGGAGAGTCACGTCTGCAAGGAGAAGGGGGGGGATAAAAGGAAGGTTGGGACAGAACATTTTTGCGCGCCGTTGGTGGAGCAGGAGATTCCCCGGCCGCCCAGCGCTGAATTTTTGCCTGCCTTACTCGCTTGCCAATTTTAAATAAAATTGCTTTATTGAATTAAGACACTTCAAATTGCCGTGTCACAATTTATAACAATTTGGTGCCGTGACTCGGATGGAGAAGTAGATCAGTCGCTACGGGACGATCGGGAGGCGCCCCGCCCTTATGGCGGCCCGGCTGCCCCAGGCTTTCTGATCACTCTCCACCGACGAACCTAAATTGAGTAACGGGCAAAAGAGAACCGGTTACCCCTGTAATCTTTGTGCACGAAGAACCAGCGAAGGCGTAGGACGCGTGAGTATAGGCCAGTTTTCCGCTCGGTTTGGGGTGGTTTTCCCGGAGTGCTGTGTGTGAGAGGTCTCGTAGAGACCAAGTGAGTGCGGACTCTGTATTAGTGCGTTTTCCATTCCCCGCGAGGGGCTGGGCCACGAACCAGGGGAGCACGTGTGTGAGAAATTGAGTGCACTCCGGAAGATGGGACAGAGGAAAAGCAAGCCCTCTGCTCCCATGGGAGAGGGGACCCATGCTAAGCTTCCCCAGATCCCCAGGGATAGCCCCTTGGGTTTGATGATAATTAATTGGGATGCTTTCCCATCTAGAAAAGGGAAAGACAAAGTTAAAATGATACATTATTGTATGGAAGTGTGGGGGGGGAAACAAATTAGGGGAGACCATTTGTATTGGCCGGTATTCGGGTCCTTTGAGGATTGGATTTGTCAGGCTCTAAATATATATGTTAACTCAAAGGAAGCCTTTGATTCAGAAGAGAGCGAATATGCTTCCCTGTGGACAGTTGGGGAGACAAGGACAAAACTATTTGCCTTATCAGCCAGGGAAAAGAACAAGAAAAACAAGGAGGAAGATAATATGCCCCCCTACGTTCCTCCTCCATATATTCCTCCACTCCCACCCCCTGCTAGTCAAAATATATATCCCCAGCTGCCTGCGGAGCTGGTTGGCCCCGGGGTCCCCACGGCTCCTTCAGACTCTGATGATGAGGCAGAGAGTGGAGGAACAAGGGAAAACAATCGTAGAGTAACTAGAAGTCAGACTAGAAAAAAGGAACAGGAATTGGGAATGTTTCCCCTAAGAGAACAAAGCATTGGTATGATCCCGAATCCCCAAGCGGGACAGGAAGGTCAGCCACCCCAAATAGCAGGGGTTGCCTATGTAACTGTGCCTTTAGACTCTGGGCAAGTCAGGGACTTTAAGAAGGAAATGGGACATTTGTTGGACGATCCTCTAGGAGTGGCAGAACGGTTGGTGTTGTGGCGCGGCATGCGCTCCTCGCCGCGGCACTCCGAGCCGTGCCAGGCTGGGCGGTGAGGGAAGAGAACGGGCGGCCGCTTTCCCCCGCAAGCTCTGCAGTTCAGTTCGTGGCGCGGGGACAGACGAAGGTGACACGGGACTTGGGGGGTGAACGGGATGGTTTTATTCCATGAGCCCCAAGACCCCGGCGGGCGGGGGGGCAAAGGTTTTATACAGAACTCAGGAGGAGGGGTGTAGGAACAGTAACCAATGAGGGAATAGCAGGGGAGGAGTTTAGGGCAGAACTAACATCTGGAAGCTGAGGAGGGGGCTAGAATGAATGACAGGGAAGGTTCTAGGGAAAGGGGCAGGGAAAGGGGGGTTGGGGGGGGGGAAACAGATATTAAACAAATATCAAATGAAAGAAAAACACACCACCGCATCTCCCTCTTTTCCTTTACAAAAAGAAGGAGAATTTTGTGGTTTAAGCAAATTAATAAAACATGCAAATAATATAAAATCATATGATAACATTGTAAATTACTTAAAGGACATGAAAGACACATTATTGCATTTATAGGGCAGGAAGAGTAGTAACAGCCTAAATTAGACACAAGACTGCACAAAACTTGCTGTTTTGCTGCTCTGAGTAACAATCTAAAATAATGTAAATAATGTAAATAATTGAAATAGAATGAAATAATTGACAGAAATTAAACTAAAAAATTTAATTAGAATGATTAAAATTACAACTATCTAATTTGAATAAAATAATTAAATGGAATTATTGGAATTAAATATAATAAAAGATCAACTAAATATAACTAATAAATTTTTAAATTTCGCAGCAATGCAGCAAGCCTGAAGCGATATAGTAGCTGAGTGATTCCTGTAGCAATAATGGTTAAACACAGCCTTTAAGTTAAAAAATATCAGAAAAGACTGAATTAATTATAATTACAACAAAACAACTTAATATAAAATCAAATTGTAACATTACATATTATTAAAAAAACATAAATTGAAAGACATTAAAAAATGATAAACTAATTGTGATTACAACATATGAAACATATAAAAACTTTATCTGGAATATATAAAATTGACTTAAATGAAAGTCCAAATTAAGGGTACAAAGTACAGCAGGATTTGTGACTTCATCTGATTTAGAATTTGCTTCGTCGCGGCGCTTGCGATGTTTAGCTTCTCAAATTCTTAAAGCAGAGTCAGCGGATAACGGCGCTTGTCTTAAAGCAGAGTCAGCGGACAGCGATGTGGTTTGTTCAATTTGAATGTTTGTTTGCGAGGTGGGCATAATATCTTAAGTATTAATTAACTGGGATGATCTTTTTTCCTATAAAATATAACTCAACAAACAGATTATTCAAAAATAATCAAAAGCAAAAAGAGGAATTTGTAGTTAAATAAAAAGGAATATTGGGTAGGGTACATTAAGGAATAGGATAGGGGAATCAGACAATCACTTAATTAGTGATTGCCATGATTAACAGGGGGTATCGGTAAGGGGTGGACTGGGGCGCCGCCATTTTAGGGGGAAGACAAAATGACGGATCCTCAATCCCGGGTTTCGGCTCCATTTCCTCGGGAGAAGATCCCTCCCGACCCTCCCCCCGGAGGACGAGCCCGAAGAAGGATGGGGGAATATCCAACCCCGCCTCCCCACAATAGGGACTAGCCTCGTGCAGGGACGGTGCAGGGCTATTGGGAGAGAGATGGGACTGGCGGGAAGCCAGGGGCGGAAAAGAAGGGTCAAGGCGGGAAAGCGGGTCCCGAGCGGCGTGGCCAGCGCCATCTTGGGAGGGGGTGCCAGATACACTGCACTTGGCCTGAGCAGTGTCTGGCAGGGCACTTGGGGCGGCTCGGCCACAGCAATCCCCAAGGGAGGATAGGAAAGGGTTTTAGGAAAGTCCGAGGGGATGGGGGCATAGGGAGCTTCACAGAAGCAAAAAGGGGAAATTTATAGGAGGGGGGGGGGGGCCGCCCGACGCAGCTGGATGTCGGCGCAATGCGTGGGTGTAAAGGGCCCCTTTTAACAACTCTCCTATAGCTAACGTGTCGCCCTCTTAGCTGATCCCTACTGGTGTCTTTTTTACCCCCTCCGTCCAGCCCAGAATGGGGAGGGGAGGATAGAGAAGACAACTTTTTCGAGGAGAAGAAAAAGCGATCTAATCTAGGTCCCCACAGAAGACTAGGCGAAGGATAGCACTCAGTGCTAGCTTCCCCCAGAAAAAGAAAACCCACCCGCTTGCCAGGGACATGCACGGCTACAGCCCCAGTCTGGGCGCAGACGGGGGTTAAAACGCGAGAAAAAAAAAAAAAGTGGCAGACCCAGCCGCCCGTCGGGGCGATCCCCACCCCGTGTAGCCTACCTTACCTTGCAGGCTCGGACGGAGATGGCTTGAATCTTCTCCTCGACTCGATGGAAAAGTCGCGCTAAAAACTGGGGATGTTCCTTCTCTTTCGGTTTGGCCCTTCCGGAAGCCTGGGTGTTCCCGTTAAACCAAGACTCGTCCCCGAAGCCTTGGTTTCGGCCACTATCAGCCTCCGGTGGTCTCGCTGCAGATGCTGACCGAGGAACCTCTTCTCGGTCAGTCCCTCTTCAGGCTCCCCCGAGCCGCTGCCAAAACCGCTCTCTGTGTCCTCGGGTAAGTCTGCCCGCCAAAAAGCTCTGCAGCCCGGCTGCCCGTGCAGCACGGCTGCTCCCGGGCGGGAAGATGGCGAGAACAAAGAGGGTCCCGGAGCGTCAGTTTTTCGCTCGGCGCTCAGCTCCTCTTAGCATCAGGCAGAGCTTTTACGGCCGTAGATGTTCCTCTTCCCTCCTTCTTCTTCTGTGAGGCGGGCACCCCCACGAATCTGCCCGGTTTTTTTACAAGACGAAGGAGGGAACCATCCTCTGCTACCATATGTTGTGGCGCGGCATGCGCTCCTTGCCGCGGCACTCCGAGCCGTGCCAGGCTGGGCGGTGAGGGAAGAGAACGGGCGGCCGCTTTCCCCCGCAAGCTCTGCAGTTCAGTTCGTGGCGCGGGGACAGACGAAGGTGACACGGGACTTGGGGGGTGAACGGGATGGTTTTATTCCATGAGCCCCAAGACCCCGGCGGGCGGGGGGGCAAAGGTTTTATACAGAACTCAGGAGGAGGGGTGTAGGAACAGTAACCAATGAGGGAATAGCAGGGGAGGAGTTTAGGGCAGAACTAACATCTGGAAGCTGAGGAGGGGGCTAGAATGAATGACAGGGAAGGTTCTAGGGAAAGGGGCAGGGAAAGGGGGGTTGTGGGGGGGAAACAGATATTAAACAAATATCAAATGAAAGAAAAACACACCACCGCAGGTTGGACCAATTTTTGGGGCCCAATGTATACACATGGGAGGAGTTACAGTCAATACTAAGGATTTTGTTCACGGCAGAGGAAAGGAGGATGATAAGGGAAACGGGTATGAGGATATGGGATGACGAACACCACCAAGGACCCTTAGCAGATATAAAGTGGCCCCTACAAAATCCCCAGTGGAATAACCAGGATCCCTTGCATCGCACTCACATGGGTGATTTGCGAAACATCATCATTCAGGGAATAAAACAATCAGTTCCGCGGGGGCAGAATGTGAAGAAGGCTTTTGGATTACAACAAAAAAAAGATGAGGATCCCACGGAATGGTTAGAGCGCTTAAGGAAAGCCTTCCGCTTGTATTCTGGGATAGACCCTGATACCCAGGAGGGAGAGGCGGTGTTGAAAATGCAGTTTGTGGCAAATGCATGGGTAGATATTAGGAGGAAACTGGAAAAGTTGGACGGATGGCAGACTAGAGGATTAGAGGAACTCTTGAGGGAAGCGCAGAAGGTTTTTGTGAGAAGGGAGGATGAGAATTTCAAGAGACAGGCGAGGATTATGGCTGCAGTTGTGCGGGAAGGGCCTAACCCTAATTTCCGTGCAAGGAATGTAGAACAAAGGGAGAATCGGGAGCAGAGTTATATTTCTAGGGAAGGAAAAGAAAGAGGTCGTGAAATTGTCTGCTTCTACTGTGGAAAGAAGGGACATATGAAGAGGGGATGCAGACAACGGATAGCGGATGAGAAGGCCTTTAAGGAAGATTAGGGGTGTCAAGGGCTCTATTTGTTGGGGAAGAAACATCATAAAGAGCCCTTGGTAAAGCTTAAAGTAGGACCCCAACAACAAGAGATGGAATTTTTGGTGGATACCGGGGCTGAAAGATCCACGGTGCAAGCCTTGCCGCTTGGATGTAAAAAGTCATCTGACACTGTACATGTAATTGGGGCAAAAGGAGAGCCCTTTGAGGTATCTGTTATCAAGGATGTGATGGTAGAAACTGATTCCAAATTTGGTATAGGTTCTTTACTACTGGTACCTGAAGCAGATTACAATTTATTAGGGAGAGATCTGATAATAGAATTGGGTATTAATTTAGAAGTTGTAAATAAAGAATTACAGATAAAGCTCTGCCCTTTAAGGGTAGAGGATGAAAAGAAAATTAATCCTGAGGTGTGGTATACCCCAGAAACGGTGGGAAAATTGCAGATTAAGCCTTTTTCAGTGGAAATAAGTGATCCTGGCAAACCCGTAAGAATAAAACAATACCCTATCCCTAGGGAGGGAAAATTAGGACTAAAACCTGAAATAGATAGGTTATTGGAAAAAGGGCTTTTAGAGCCCTGTATGTCTCCCTTCAATACTCCCATCCTGCCTGTAAAGAAGTCAGATGGGTCCTACAGATTGGTACACGATTTAAGAGAAATAAATAAGAGGACTTTAGCCCGGTTTCCAGTAGTTGCAAATCCATATACTTTGTTGAGCCGTCTGGGACCTGAAAATCGATGGTATAGTGTTATTGATCTAAAGGATGCCTTTTGGGCATGCCCCCTGGATGAGAAAAGTAGGGATTATTTTGCATTTGAATGGGAGGATCCGGCAACACACCGGCGGCAGCAATTAAGGTGGACGGTTTTGCCGCAGGGATTCACGGATTCACCTAATTTATTTGGCCAAGCTTTGGAACAAATTCTTCAGGAATATAAAGTAGATAAAGGGACGACCCTGATTCAGTATGTGGATGATTTGCTTATTGCTGGGACGAGAGAAGAAACAGTGAGGCAAGAAAGTATTAAATTACTAAACTTCCTAAGCCTAAAAGGACTAAAAGTATCCAAATCTAAATTACAGTTTGTAGAGGAGGAGGTGAAGTATTTGGGGCATTATTTAAGTGGAGGGGTAAAGAAGATTGATCCTGAAAGAATAAAAGGAATCCTCTCGATTCCAGCCCCCAGAAATAAAAGGCAAGTTCGTCAGCTACTAGGGTTAATTGGATATTGCAGACAATGGATTGAAAATTACAGTCAGAAGGTCAGATTCCTCTATGATAAATTAAGCCAAGATAGCCTAATGAAATGGAGCCCCACGGATGATCAGCGACTCCAGGAGCTCCAGAATGATTTGGTAAACGCGCCAGTCCTCAGCCTACCTGATTTAAAAAGACCCTTCTATTTGTTTGTTAATACGGAGGGAGGAACAGCATACGGGGTTTTAACCCAAGAATGGGCGGATAAAAAGAAGCCTGTAGCATATTTATCTAAATTACTGGATCCAGTGAGCAGAGGATGGCCTACATGCTTGCAGGCTATAGTAGCCACTGCCCTTTTGGTAGAAGAGGCTCATAAAATAACTTTTAATGGAAAATTGAAAGTGTTATCCCCACATAATATCAGAGGAATCTTACAACAGAAAGCTGATAAATGGATTACAGATTCTAGACTTCTGAAGTATGAAAGTATTTTAATTGATTCCCCCAATTTGTCACTTGAAGTGGTTACCTCACAAAATCCTGCCCAATTTTTGTATGGGAAACCCTGTGATGAAAAGTTAGCACATGACTGTTTTCAAACTATTGAAAGTCAAACAAAAATTAGACCCGATCTGGAAGAGGAAGAATTAGACAAAGGGGAGCGATTGTTTGTAGATGGTTCTTCTCGGGTTGTAGAAGGAAAAAGAAAGTCAGGATATGCTATAATTGGGGAAAAAGATTTAAAGGTAATTGAATCCGGACCACTAAGTAACTCCTGGTCTGCACAAGCTTGTGAATTATATGCAGTACTCAGGGCTTTAAGGTTATTAAAAGGAAAAATTGGAACAATATACACAGACTCTAAATATGCATATGGGGTAGTGCACACATTTGGAAAAATTTGGGAAGAAAGGGGACTTATAAACTCACAGGGAAAAGATCTAATTCATCAAGAGCTAATTGTCCAAGTTTTAAATGCCTTAAGGGGCCCGGCTCAAATTGCTGTGGTCCACTTAAGGGAACACCAGAGAGGATTAGACTTTAGAAACAGAAGAAATAATTTAGCTGACCAAGAAGCCAAGAAAGCAGCCCTACGAACTCAGGGGAACATGGGGCAGAGCGACACTGTATCTGTGAACTCCCCCAAAGAAAAATGGCAAATATATAGTTTTACCACTCAAGAAAAGGAAAAATTACAAAAGATGGGAATTGAGGAGGGGTCTGATGGACAATGGAAGCTCCCAGATGGGAGAACTGTTTTACCTAAAAGCAAGGCCTCAGAAATTTTGCAAAGATTGCATGACCAGACTCATTGGGGAACTCAGGCATTAGTAGATCAATTTGCCACTAAATATATGAGTATTGGAATCTATGATTTGGCTAAAAGAGTAGTGGGAGATTGTCTGATCTGTCAAAAAGTAAACAGAAAACATCTTAGGGAAAGACCCATGGGAGGAAGGGAATTAGCTCACAGGCCTTTTGCCAAAATACAAATAGACTTCACTGAATTGCCTAAAGTAGGTAGATATAAATATTTGTTAGTAATAGTAGATCATCTCACCCATTTTGTAGAAGCTTACCCCACTACTCGGACTACTGCTCAGACAGTGGTCAGAATATTATTAGAAGAAATAATCCCTAGATATGGGATAGTAGAAACAATAGATTCTGATAGGGGGACCCCACTTTGTGTCCAAAATAACTGAAGATATCTCACATGCTCTGGGAATTAAGTGGGAATACCATACCCCATGGCATCCCCAGAGCTCGGGAAGAGTGGAAAGAATGAATGGGGAACTAAAAAAGCAATTAACCAAATTAATAATAGAAACAAAATTAACATGGGTCAAGTGTCTCCCTTTAGCCCTATTGTACATAAGAACAAGACCCAGAGCAGATGTTGGGATTTCCTCTTTTGAAATGCTATACGGGATGCCATATGATTTGGAGGAACCCCGAGACCACCCCCGGTTAAAAGACTATAAAATAACCTCATATATTATTGCCTTAATGAAACGCCGCAATGAACTTTGGGAAAAAGGAATCATTACGCAAAGACCCCCTTTAAATTTAAAAATACATAAAATACACCCAGGACACTATGTGTTAATAAAATCCTGGAAAGAATCTACACTAACCCCACAATGGGAAGGTCCTTATCTTGTGTTACTCACTACAGAAACTGCAATTCGGACTGCAGAAAGAGGATGGACACATGCCAGTCGAGTAAAAGGACCAGTTAACAACACTGTGTGGCAAGTAACCAGCCCTCCCGGGAACCTGAAATTGAAGTTACAGAGAAACTAATGGACTCTTATCAGATTGAATACACATCAGACTTATATTACTTAGATAGTGGGCTAATTAGTAATTCAAGTGTTAGAGTAAAGTGTAAAAATCAAAATTGTAATTGCTATCCTTTTGTATGCTATATCTGTAAGGTGTGTGGGGAACGGTGGTGGTCACATTGCAACAGAGGGTATCCTCCACGAGGAACTTGCAATTCCTGTTGGAACGTACAAAGAGAGATTACAGCTTGGGTACTGACTTGTAAAGTGACTAAAGGGGAAATCCGATTAGAATCTAAAGAGTGGTGGGAAATTTTCTCAAATTACTGCTACCATACAAACGAGCCGAGCCCATTTGTGGCAGAGATCATAAAAGGCCTTTGTAAGAAAGACCTAAAAGGGGTCAGTTGTACCGCATCAGAGGTAAAAGATCAGAATTGGCGTTCTTATTGCATGCGGCAAGGCACCAGAGGGCATAAATCCCCTCCTGAAGAATACTCTTGCTGCCAAGAAGATGGTACACCCTGTGGCTCGAAGCACCCGAGTCGACGGGCGAGGCAGAGGAGTAAACAGCTGTGGAGGAAGGAGCCCTCAGGATGGAATACGCAAGCAATATTTGCGGAACTACCCCGGGACTGGGAGTAACAAAGGCAGAAATAGTTTTTGGGCTCAAAGGTATAATTGTTGCAGTGTGAGAAACCAGACCCCACATGCCATTTGCTTACTGCTTGTGATTTTCCTTTGTATATATTGTAATACTGCGGAAGTAACTACTCATGAACCTTTCAAGTGGACTTTAGGAAGATGGGAAGATTCACGAGTTATAAGGAGCAATACTGCAGCTGGAGCTCCCACTTTCCAGTTACCTGTGGCATCCTTAGGTACTTGTTGGGGTTCCCATTGGGTTTCATCGTTTTATATGTGTCCTGCTTCGAATCCTGGTAAAGGGTATTGCAATAGTCCTGGACAATATTACTGTGCATATTGGGGTTGTGAAACAATAGCTGGTACATGGGACCCCCCCCACTCCTGATCCATACATTAAGGTGGTCTGGAAGCCAGATGGTTGTATTCCTCCCGGCTACTGGACAGGTCATAAACCCCCAGAAAATATTTGCAGGAATATACAAATTACTGCATTAAGGCCAGAGGATAGTATATGGTTAATTGGAAAAACTTGGGGCGTTCGCTTATATTCGGCTGATTTTGGCAATTTTGGTAGCTTAATATTTATAAAGAAGGAACTTGTGCCCCCTGATCCTGAACCTGTAGGGCCAAACCCAGTGTTATTAGAAAAGAAGGTTGTTTTAGCCAACCAAACAAAAGAAAGGGATCAGACCCAGAATAAAATTCAGAATGAAAACACTCCAGGAGACGAACAGGAAAAAACCCAGGAAGGTAATATACTCTGGAAGGTTATGAAAGCAAGTTATGGTGTCCTAAATAGAACCAACCCAAAACTGACGGAAGACTGTTGGCTGTGCTATAATTTAAGACCCCCATTTTATGAAGCCATAGGGGTCACTGCAAAGCCCAGGAGAGTGAATGGAACTAATCCGAATCAGTGTTTTTGGAAAAAGGGTAAAGAGACAACACCAGGGCTTACCTTAGCTCAGGTAACAGGGAAAGGGAGATGCATAGGAAAAATCCCAACACAAAGAGAATACCTTTGTGGAGTAATAGAAACAGGTGGAAAGAAACCGGCTGACTGGCTATTGCCAGCAGCTAACACTAAGTGGGTATGTAACACTCTGGGTGTCACACCGTGCATCTCACTGAAACTGTTTAATCCAAGCCAAGACTACTGCATCCAGGTAACGATTATGCCCAGAATTACCTACCATACAAGTGACTACATATATGAACAACAAACTGTGCCAGAACACCATCTAATGAAAAGGGAACCCCTCACTGCCCTAACTATTGCAACTCTCCTTACCATCGGGGGAATAGGAGCTGGAACTGGGGTGGCATCCCTAGTAAATCAACAAAAGGAATTTAAAGCATTAAGAATTTCAGTAGATGAAGATCTGAGTAAAATTGAGCAGGCCATCGATGGATTGGTAAAATCATTAAGGTCCCTATCTGAGGTAGTGTTGCAGAACAGAAGGGGTTTAGACTTGCTATTATTACAACAAGGGAGATTGTGTGTAGCCCTGAAGGAGGAATGCTGTGCATACGCTGATCATACTGGAATTGTTACAGACACCATGGCAGAATTAAGGAGAAGATTAGAGCAGAGAAAGAGGGAAAGAGAGGCACAGCAAAGTTGGTATGAATCATGGTTCAATCAATCTCCTTGGTTAACTACCTTGCTATCCACCCTTGCAGGACCTCTGATACTGATAATATTAGGACTGACCTTTGGGCCATGCATCTTCAATAAGGCAATAAAAATAGTAAAGGGACGATTAGAGGCAGCACATTTAATGCTCATTAGGGCAAAATATGAACCCATACACAATGTAGATGAGACCCTAATACTAAGTCACCAGGAGTTACAAAGATTCAGTGAACAAAATAAAGATGAACAAGAAAAGGGGGAAATTGAGATAAGTAGAAGATAATTTGTTCACTGTAATATGCTTGCTTGTCTTAGTTTGCATAAGAATGTACTGTGGTATGTTAACCTAATTTGTTTTGCATAAGATAGTGGCTAAGAATGTACTGGTGTGTCTTTGAAATGCTTATTTGCTTACAAGGTGATAAGGAGGTTGAGATTAAAGTCCTGGGCGTGTGTGTATCTGGTCTGCTTGCTGTATCTCAAAAGAAGAGACTTAGAAGCTATCACAACGACCAGACTCAGACTACATTTGGAGAGTCACGTCTGCAAGGAGAAGGGGGGGGATAAAAGGAAGGTTGAGACAAAACATTTTTGCGCGCCGTTGGTAGAGCAGGAGACTCCCCGGCCGCCCAGCGCTGAATTTTTGCCTGCCTTACTCGCTTGCCAATTTTAAATAAAATTGCTTTATTGAATTAAGACACTTCAAATTGCCGTGTCACAATTTATAACAGTGCCCTGCTGCAAAAGCTGGGAGCAGATCAGAAGTGGCAAAATGCCATTTTGGCTCAACCCCCACCCAGGTTCTTTATCTTTTCCCTCTGCTCGGTGATAGGCAGACAGGGCTGGATCCAGCGAGGTTCAAGTTCTGGGTTCTCCCTGGCATCAAAGGGATCAACTAAACTCTTGTATGCAGTGACTGCAATAGGGCTACTGAAGGAAAAAAGGGAATGTCATGAGATGGGGAATCCTTCTTGTCTCCTCTGTCTCCCCAGGAGCCCCTTGGAAAGGGAAATACCCACTGGGTTTATCTGACTCCTTCCCAGCCAGCCTTTCCCTCGCTCCCGGGTCTCATTTGCTCCGCAGGATTCACCAGCTCGCTCAGCTCAGAGGAGCTCTCAGAGGAGAAAACGCTGCCTGGCGTGGGGCTGCCCGATCCCTGTCTCACCTTGATTCCATTTGCCCCCTCCCTGCCCCATCCAAGAGACCGAAGGATCCCCCACAACCCCACGGTCCTGCAGCAGATCCCGGCACGTTCCCTGCTCTGCTCCTTGGTGCCCTGGGAGGCTCCAGAGCCCTCCCTGTGTGCGGGACAGCGGCTGCAGCACCGCTGCGCCCGCGGGTGAGCAGCGCCCAGGAGCAGCTGCGCCAGCTCCGAGCCTGAAGCGGAATCCTCAGCGCACACAAATGACAGCTGGCACTTCAGGGGCTGGCAGGAGAAGCTCAACCCATCTGCTCGCTGCCCTTCCCAGCCATGGCCACGCTGATGCAATTGGAAGAGTCGCCCCTGCCCAGGAAGCTCTCAGGTCGAAGAGAGGAGCAAAAGCCACGGGTTTCTGAGGTGTTAGCTGCCACTGCCTCTGGTTTTCCTTCCAATTCCTAAGGGGTTTTGACTGGTTTTACCATTTCAACACTTTCTGTGTAGAATGCTTATTTTATGATTGGCTTTTCACAAATGTTACCATGAATATTATATGTGTAATGTTAGAAAGTTATGCTGTATTCATTCTCTTAAGTAGTGTGTTAAATAGAGTTTTAGGTAACAACATAATATTAAAATAGAAACTCTGCGATGTAGGATTTTTTTACTTGCCCAAGCAAGAGATGAGATAATCAATAAACTCTTCACACAGGGATGGCGGTGACTTGGGGCACATAAAGAGTTACAACCTCCTTATCAGAAAAGACAAACATTCTTCCATCTTGTCTCCATCTTTATGGAAGCACCAGGATTAAGGGAAAGAAGTTGACAAAATCCAGAAAAGTTCCTAATTTGCAAGTAATTTATGCATCATGTATGAGATACATGAATATGCAATAGGCTATTGCTTTTAAGGTTATTCCTTTGTTCACAAGGCATGCTTGTCCTGGCTTAAGTGTCTGAGAGCATCTGGACATCTATAATTTTTTGCTTTTTATTGTCTTGTAATTGTCCTAACTCTAAATTTGATTACTCTAATTGTGTTACTATTTTTATAACCATTTTATTATTATTAAACGTTTAAAATTTTAAAAACCAAGTGATTGGCGTTTTTCACAACGTTTCAGGCTCCCGGGGACCCCCTTATCGGTATGTCCGACCCCGCAGGCTGCAGAGGGTCCCCCCGCTCCGGTGCCGCCCTTCTCCGCTCCCCAGCCCCGCCCCGCCGGTACCGGGCGATCCCCGGTGGCTCCGGGCTGACGATGCAGCGCCTGCCCCAGGCAGCCCAACCCCACCGCGGGAGGGTCCCACGCATCCCCGGCCCAGCGCCGGGGCTCTGCCGGCAGCCAGCACCGGGACCCCAAAATTCTGCTGTCCCGGGGCCACCGAGCAGGCACCCGGCCCTTGGCCCTGTCATAGATGCATATTATAATATTGGCTTTTTGCAAATATTCCATTGGATTTTATATGTGTGGTGTTACAATAACTTTGTTATATAGTTTTTATTTCTGTTGTTCATTGATTACGCTCAGACATAGTAGTGCCATAGCTGATAGAAGCATGCTTGTGTTAAAATTCCTGCTTGGATGGGATAACATCCAGTGAGCACAGGATGAGGACACCTGTACAGATCTGCCAACCATCAGCACTCACCGTCTGAAGGCAGTGTGGGCCGGGGCCAAAACTGAAGATGATGATAAAAAAGGACCAAAACCACAACCAAGGAATACACATGCCCTAAAAAGGTGCAACCGAGGAGGAGCCATGCTGAACAGTTCTTGGAATATGTAAACTAGCTTGGGAAAAAGTTTACTATGCATAAGGGACTATGAATATGCAACCGGCTGGTGTAAGGGAAAAGGTATTCAAGGGGTATCTCCGGAGATAACCGTGTGCTCTTGGCTCAGTGCCGAGATGCACCCGGCCGTAAGAACCTTTGGTCTATGGCCTTGTCTCCTCTTGTCCTGTATTAAACTTTTTAAATGTTCCCAGGGCAGTGAAGGTGTTTTTCCCAGCCCCGAGCAGAGAGCTCTGCCCGGCGGCTCCCGGGAAAGGCGGCGGCGCTCGGCAGCGGCCCCGGCCCGCCCGGCCCGCGGGAATTCCCCGCAGCGGGACAAAATCCTGCCCCGAAGGAGCGCTCGGAACGCCGCCTGCGGCTCCTCCGTGCCCCGCAGGTGCCGCAGCTGCCCCGCTGCGGCAGGCGCGGCTCTGGAGCAGGGAGGCTCTGCGGGACCCCCGGGCTGTGCCCCCTCCCGGGCCGTGCCCCGGGGCTGATGCTCGGCCCGGGCTCTCTCGCTGTCCCGGCTCCCGCAGGCTCCCGGCGGGAGCGGCACCGCCCGCCCGGCGCCGCAGGGCCGAGCCGGGCCCAGCAAAGGCTCCGTGTCCACGGCCGGGCCCTGCCGGGGCTGCGGCCGCTGCCCGGCCCGGCACAACCCGCAGCGCCCGGCGCGGCTCCCTCCAGCCGGGCACTGCGGCTCCAACCAGGCGGAATATTCAGCGCACGGAATCTCTGTCAGCGCTGCTCACATTGCAAAACCAGCTGCTGCCGAGGCAATCCCAGCTCCCACTGAAGCCTCCCACCCAAAATGCTGCCTTCAGCTCGGACACACCGGTAAGAAACCCAAGAGCAAACTGAAAGCTGATTAGAGAATCTTGCACAATCACACCCAAGAACATTTTGTTATAAAATCACAAATATTAACAGAAGCTGAGAAAGTCAACAATGTTAGAAAACAAGCTTCCAACAATGGGACTCGAAGAGCTAAGAGCATGTGTTTGAATGGAATAAGCCCTCTCTGACATGTGAGCAATGCCATGGAATTTCTCAAACCAGGGAAATAGGGAGGCCTGGCAGCAGCAGCTTCACACACAGCAATGACAGAGAACAGGGCAGGGCAAGAGGCTGACAAAACTCTAACCGCTACTTGCAATGAAGTACCTTTGTTTCCAGTTCTAATCTAGCCACTATTAATATAGAGTCCAAAAGACTAAAAATACTAGTAATAATAATAACAACTGTACCATTAATAGCAAAAAATTGAGAGAATAGAAATAATAAGAATTAATAGTGGTAATAAAAACCCTACCATACTTATACCAGGTTTGCATGGCCAGGTTTTGGTAAGGCAGGGGATCTAAGAGCAGCTTCTGTGAGAGCAGCTGTTCCTCCATGTCCCACAGAGTCAATTCCAGCTGGCTCCAGGACAGACTGGCTGCTGGACAAGGCTGGCCCAGTTAGAAATGGTGGTAACACCTTTGGAATAAGAGATTTAAGGAAATGGGTGATCCTGGAATTGTGGCTGTGAGCAGGGAGGAACAGGGTGAGGACCTGTGAGGGGAACAGCTCTGCACACCCCCAGGGCAGGGCAGGGCAGGAGGGGCAGGAGCTGCTCCAGCTGCTGGAGCTGATTGCCCTGAGATTCCCTGGTCAGTCCCTGGGGAGGCAGCTGGGCCCTGCAGCCCATGGAGGGCACGGAGGGCAGAGATGCACCTGCAGCGCCTGGAGGAGCCCGTGCTGGAGCAGGGGGATGCCTGAGCGGAGGCTGTGACCCCATGAGAAACCTGTGCTGGAGCAGGGACCTGGCAGGGACCTGCAAACCCCTGGAGAGGAGCCCACACTGGAGCAGGGCCCTGCCAGGACTTGTGAGCCCATGGAGGAGCGAGCCACGCTGCAGCAGCTTGTGGAGAACTGCTGTCCGTGGGATGAACTCACCGTGGAGAAATTCATGGAGAAGTGTCTCTAGAAGGGACCCCTGGCACAGCAGGGGAATGACTCCTCTCCCCAAGCAGCAGGAGAAACAACAGGGGATGAACTGACCAGAGCCCCCATTCCCTGTCTCCCTGCACCCACTGCGGGGGGAGGTAGAGATGGGAAGGAGGGAGGAAAAGGCAGAAGGTGTTTTTAAAGCTTTGTTTTACTTCTCACTATCCTGCCCTGATCCAGATAGCAAAAATTCCATTAATATCTCCAATTTTGAAAATGGTTTGCCCATGATGGCATTTGCTGAGTGATCTGTCGCAGTCCTTAGCTCAACCCATGAAGCCTTCATTCTGTTTTCTCCCTCCTGTCCTTCTCTGGAGGGGAGTGAGAGAGCAGCTTTGGTGGGTGCCTGACATCCAGCCAGGGTGAACAGACAACACTTCCTTTCCTTCATTCATTCTTTCTTTCCAGAGGTCACTGTGAAGGGGTTGAGTGGGGCTTTGACAGAGGGAGTGAAGGTGGTGGGGAGTGGTGGGGACAGAAGCCACAGGGACGAGGGACAGGCATCAGAGGGGCCTGGGCAGCTGGCAGGGGGCACAGCCTGTCCCCCTGGCCCAGCAGCAGGGGACAGGGGGCACAGCCTGTCCCCCTGGCCCAGCAGCAGGGGACAGGGGGCACGGCCTGTCCCCCTGGCCAGCAGCAGGGGACAGGGGGCACGGCCTGTCCCCCTGGCCCAGCAGCAGCCCTGTGCCCTGCCCAAGGCGCTCCCAGCAGGGGCTGGGCCCCAGAGGCAGGGGGATACCCCAGTCCCAGGGCAGCGTTTCTGCCCCGTCCCCTGTCCAGCCCAGCCTGCCCCGTGTGTGCAGTGACCGCTGGCACGGGCTGCCCTGGACACTGTGACCTGCTGGGGACACTGAGATCTGCCCCGCTGTGACACTGCCCTTGGGATTGCACAGGCACCAAACAAACCCCAGCCAGCACCGCCCCTTGTCATGTCCCAGACACTGGAGAGCATCAGAGCCAGCCCCGCTCGTGGTGATGTCCCAGGCACCAGGGCACATCCCAGCCCTGCTCCTGTTGATGTCCAGGCACCAGGGCACATCCCAGCCCCGTTCCTGGTGATAGATTTCAGGGGCACAAAAACAGTTGCAGACTTCCCATACTTTAGGGATCCATTAAGCACAGGAAAACGGCAAGGATTCATTTGTCACGTATGCATGGGAAAGGCAGAAAGGTCAGAACGAGGAAGACTTATTTTGCTTCTTCATTTTGGAGACCCCTCCCCAAAATGGACCCCCAACTCATTTCAGGGAACAGAACTACACATGCTTAATTGCCTTTTTGCCAATTAGCACATGAAACGGAGCAGAGGAAGTGACAGGGATATGAATATGCATTCATATTTGTGTATTCAAGACTTCTGCAAATAAAAAAGCTTTGTAATACCTGTGATTTTTGCAGTGTGCATTAGGGAATTATCCCATGTACTGCCTGGCTGTCTCAATAAACATACACTTTCTAACTTTAAACCCTTAGAGAGTTTTTGTCCATCTCAGTTGGATATCGATATTAAATTGATACTCATATTTCAATAAATCATTGTCTTAAAGATGTCCTAGTATGTGTATTAACATGTCTTTTCTTAATATTCTAGTAATTATTCTTGCATTGTTTCAAGATAAACTGGTATGATTCAAAGAATATCCACTGAGGTACACATAGAACATCGATTTATCATAAGCAAATTGCAGTTGCAAAGTTTTTTCACTGAAATTCTGCCACTTGTCATCATTTTAAAAGTCAGCTATTAAAGTCAAAAACAAAATTTCTAACTTCTAACAAAGGGAAAAAAGTATATGGTTTGCACTAGAAAAAATAGAAATACAGAAAATGTCTCCCAACCAAGTTCCTTGCCCTGATCAAAACATCTCCCAATCAAGTTCTTCGCTGTGAACCTGGCTGGTAAAGAAAAATATTATCAGTAAACGTGGATGAAATTTTGCATAAGTTAATAGTATTCAAAATCCGTGTTCTAATCCTATTATTATTTCTTAGACAAAGAAAAAAGGGGAAAGGGGTTGGATTGAGGGTACACCTTCCTCCCCTCTGAGTCTGTTCTCATGTTTTACAATAAATCCTACAACAGTACAATACAGCTGCCTAAAATATGGACACTGGAAACCACAGACAACATTACAAATGATCACCTGCCTCATGGACAGTTCATATAAGGACTTTATTTGTTTACAAATTATTTCTCATGTTTACAAACAGTTTTTCTGTTTACAGATTGTTTTCTGGGAGTTCAGTTTTTCCCCAAGGGATCAAGTGCTTAAAGGTTGTTTTTTAAAATTGGGTTTTTCTCTAAGGGTTAAATGGGCTCAGGGTTAAATAGCTTTCTGCTTTTAGAGATAAGTTCAATTTGTAACCAAGAAGCATTATGCCTGTGGCTTGAGTTCTCCCCTAACAGTTCCTGGAGGGGAATGCTGCAGCTCCAGTGCAAATTAGATGCATGCTGTCCTCTGTCCCCATGTTGGCAAAGGGCCCTTGCAGATGGGTGACAGAGAACAATACACAGAATTTTATAAAGAAAAGAAGGGTGAGGTGTTACCATGATTGACAGGGGTCTTGACCAATCAAATATCTCCCAAAACTGCAGGCACCTCACAGGCCAGAACCTGAAGGGGCGTGGAGCTCAAACCAATGAGAGCTTCCAGGCCTGGTCTTTCAAATGCCCTGTGTAAGGGGGGGCTTGGGAAATAAAATCTCTCTGTTGCCCCATGAACTCGGGAGGAGCAGTCTTTGTCTCCTGTGCCCTCGCTGCCCCACGAGACCAAAGAGATGTTCACCAGGGCCCTCCCTGTTTGTGGCCGTCCATTGCCCAGCTGAGCAGGCAGCCAGTTGTGTTTGCAGTGAGCTGCCACAGGCAGACACACAGCAGCTGGAGATTTGAATAGCAGGGCTTGGGCCAAATCTTTTTCTTTCAGAGTGCAAGAAAGACACAAAAGCACAAGGAAACACAACAGTGTTTTGGTGGAGTCTCTTTGTCCTGTGAAGTTCAGTAGCTGTTGGTGTTTCTGTGCTGCTGCTAATCCCTTCCATGAAAAAATCATTCTGAGAAGGAGCAACAACATCTGACACGCACCAAATGTTGCCCCCAGTTGCTCCAGGTGCTGCTCCCAACAGCCCCTGTAGGACGGAGCACAGCCCCCAGTGCACACCAGCTTTGGCTGCCCTCTGGCAGAGAAGCCCTTTTGGGGCACAGGTTTCTGGGGCAGGAGATGGGCACCGGTGCTGCCAGGGCTCGGGGGAACTCTGCTTGGGCGGGGACTGTGCCTCACCTGCTGCTGTCAGCGCTGCCCGGGCCCCAGGGCTCAGAGCAGCATTCCTGCCCTGGTCCACATGTTCCCGGTCTGTGTCCCACGGCCGTGCTTAGGATGGCCACCATGTGGGACGTGTCCCGAGGAGGCCGTGCCAGATTCTGTGGAGGCCCCGTGCCCTTCCCGCCGCGGCTGCGTCGGCAGCTGCGGGGGCTCCTGCTGCTCTGAGCCCGCAGAGCAGGGCAGCGTTTGCTGATGGGCTGAGCCCTTCCTAAAGATCCTGTCTGGCTGTCTGACACACCTGGGGCAAGGCATTCCTTCCACCCTGGGCCACTCTGGGGGGCTGGGGGTGGCCCCAGGGCAGGTGGCAGTGCGTGCAAGGGCCCTTTGTGACACGGTGCAGCATGGTCACCGTGGAATGGAACGGGACAGGGGATCCAAGGGCCCTTGGTGACAGGGTGCAGCATGGTCACCGTGGAATGGAACGGGGCAGGGATTCCAAGGGCCCTTGGTGACACGCTCTGGCAGAGGTGTTGGCAGTTACAAGTTACAGTTACACTCCACAGTGCTCGGTGCACACGACGAGAGAGGACGCGAGAGAGCGGTGCTGTGAGGAGCCCTCGCACAGCCACTCGTTCCTTGCTGACCCAGAGCTTTCCCAAGGTATTACTCCTGCAGGTGAGCTCGTGGCCAGACCAGAGCACTTGGTGACCCCTGGCCTTCCCGAGGCATCTCTTCTGCAGCTGCCCTCGAGGGCAGACTGTGGCATTTGCTTTTCACTGTCCTTGACAGGAGTCTCCTGTCCTTGTGGCTGGAGCCCCAAGAGCAGAGTGCAGGACTTGCTGTCCTGTAGCCTTGCCAAGTCTTCACACTTGCAGGTGCCCTCAAGGCACGACTACAGCACTTGCTGACTTGGACCTTTTCCTTTTCACCTTCTGCAAGCAGCCATGAATCCAGGAAGTGTCGTAGAGCACAGACCTGCGAGCGGGCCCAAGCTGGCCCGGGGGAAGGAGGAGAAAGAAGGCCCTGGAGCTGCCCCAGCACAGCAGCCTGAAGAGCTGGAGCAGTTCCAGCCAAGGCAGAAGGGTGAGTGGCAGAGCTGGGCCACAGGGCTGGTGCCTGCAGCCAGCTTGGCCCCATGCCATGCCATGCCATGCCATGCCATGCCATGCCATGCCATGCCATGCCATGCCATCCCATCCCATCCCCTGGGGCCATGCCCATGGTCAGGATGGAATAGGGGCCGGGCAGACACCCCACAGCCGTGCTCCGTGCCCTGGGCCGTCACGGGGCTGTCCCTGCCTGGGCGGTGCAGGGCTGGGCTGTGTTCTCCGGCCTCTCCGGCAGCCCCTCAGCTCGGGCTGCGCTCGCTCTTTGCCAGGTGCAGCCGTGCAGCGCACACGAGAGCAGGAACGCACCCGTGGCCGCTTCCGCAGAACAGCGCAGGTACCTGCAGCCATCCCCACCTGGGCTGGGCCTGCTGGCACTGCTCAGCCCAGCAGCACACCTGCAGCATGCCATGGCTTCTTGCTCTTCTCCTACAGCTCGTTTGCAAATTCATCAAGAGAATTCGGCAGGAAGAGACCAGTGTCATGAGCCCTGGGCTCAGAGCATACTCAGAGCTCCTCGGACATGAGACCAGTGCCGCCCTGCTGGATTTGCTTGTGCAGAGTGGTGTTCCCAGAGCAGAGCAAGTAAGCAGATGTGGCCAGGCTTCAATTGCCCCATGAGTCACATAGCTTCCCAAGCCACTAGTGCTGGCCCCTGTGAGCCTTTGAGGCCATCGCAGTGCGGCGGGAAGGGAAGCACTTCTCTGGGGACCCTGGGAACGCTGATCCCTCTGGCAGCTTTCCAAGTCTCCCTGTGCCTTCTCCAGGTGCCCGGCATGGTGAGATACATCCACCAGTGGCTCATGGCCAATGATTCTGCTGAGCACAGGCTGGACAACGCCCTGCTGTATCTCACAGAAGCGCAGCCAAATGAGGCAGTAATGACACTCCTGCGTGTGGCCCCATCCTGTGACAGGTATGGGGCCCATCTGCCCAGAGGGCTCAGGGCTCACCCCAACCCATCGCCCTGTACAGCCTGGGCCAGGTTTCTGACCAACAGAGAGTCCCAGGGCCCTCTGGCTGCTCCCTTTCCAGGCCCTGGCATGTCAGCCCCAAGCCTGCTGCCATGCTCCCTCGTTGTCCCACAGGGGCCTGTCCCCACAGGGCTGGGCTGCCTGGCCGCTGCTGGAGACGGGCAGTGGGCAAAGGCAGAGCCGGCAGTCAACCCGGGCCTCTAGAGATGCCCAGACCACGGTGCTGTGTCTGAGATGCCCTGAGACAGAGCTCTAACCCCACAGAGCTGCCATGGCCATGTGGAAGACCATCATGTGCACACCCTGGACTGCAGAGCTGGCACAGCAGATACTCCTGGATGTGCTGGGGAGCTGGCCAGAGCACAGCATGAGCACCTGCGATGGGAACAGAATGACTGTCTTTGCCCTGGCTGTGAGTTTCTGCCAGTGGACTTTGCTGGCCCCAAGGCCACCTGTCCAGCAGCTCTCCATCCTCCTTCCCCCACTGCATCTCCCTGCCTCAGGGCCTGAAAGCTGGCCTAGGGACAGCTGCAGGGCCACCAGGCCCGCTGCTCCCCCTGTGTCTCTCTGGGCCTCTCCCTGCCACGCTCGGGCCCTGTCCCACGGACACCTTGGCACTGAACGCTGCCTCGGGGGGCTTTGTCCTTTGCAGGCAACTGTGGTGATATGGAAGATCCTCCAGGAGCGCTGTGTCCCAGATATAGTGGATGAGCATTTCCCGCAGTTATTTGTGCATCTGCTCTTCCAAGTGTTCTTCAGCACCAAAGAGATGCCAGAGGAGGTGGATACCTTCTGGAAGGGATGCCAGGAAGAACATGGCCTTGCCAGCAGCCCCAACAGGTGCTCTATCCCAATCCTTCTGTCCCTGACACATGGCCAGGGCAGGAGCCAGTGCTCCCAGTGTGACCCGGGCTTTGCTCTGCACTCAGGTTTGCAGTGAGGACCCTGAAGTCCCTGCTGTGCCAAATGGACTATGAGGATGTGGTGTTGTCAATGGAGCGCAAGCGTGGCTGGGACACGCTGCTCTGTGCTGACACCCACATTTATGCCGTGGGTCTGCTGGCCAGGTGAGACCCCCTTCTCCCCATTGCTTCCGGCATTTGTGCTCTGTGTCTGGGATATCCCACTCAGTCCCCATGGCCATGGGCCAGAGGCACGAGGGACAGCCAAGCAGACTGGGAAAGGCTGGGAGAGGAGGGTGCCCAGTAGCAGCCACATCTCAAAGGGCCCAGGTCCCCCTGCAGGGTTGGGGGTAAAGACAAGAACTGCATCAGTCTGTCCTGGGAGGGGCTTCCCCCCCCGGCTCAGGGTCTTAGTTTCGTAGGGGCGGTCCCCCGGCCAGATAATCATTATCACTGACTCCATATATTTCAGAGGTCCGATCAATAATAATTATTATTAAGAAACCCAGTGTTCTTATAGATAGTTATGATATAGGTTGATTTAATGTGTTTTCTAGTCTAAACACTATCACCATTAGTTACTTAAGAAAGCACCCTTTGGTAGACAAATCTCCGTAACATATTCGGATGTTCACAATACCAGGTGCAGCATGTTAAGATAAGAATGTTTCTTCATTCTTTCCTCTGATCTTCTCAGACTTTCTCAGGCGATGCCTGGGAATGTTGTTTGTCTCTCTCTGAGGTCAGAGAGCTGCTGCCACATCTTAGTGCCATTTTCCGCCTTCCAGGGAGATGGGCAAAGAATCCATCGATGAGTGTAAAAGCATCTTAGACTATCTCCTTCAGTTGCTCCGCAAAGAGATGCCATACTGGCACTTCCCTGCCCTGGCATTCCTTGTGGAGGTGAGTCTGAAGGCCGGCGCTGCCTCCCAGCTCTCTGCCCTCTCGTAGCCGCAGCTGCCTGGGATGGTGCCCACGCCCTGCGCTGCTGCCTGGTCCCCGCCCTGTGCGGTTCTGGGCTCCTGCCGGCCGGGTTCCCTGTCACTGCCCTGTGCCTTTCAGGTCCTGCATTGCCTGGACTTGAGAGCATGCAGTGACAGCATCATGGATCTCTTGTCGAGGCACTTGCTGAGTGAGCACACGGAGATGCGCCGCCAGGTTCTGAGAGCCCTCCTCTTGGTCAGGGATAATCCCTCGCTGGTAAGGAGGGGGCAGCAGCTGAAGCCGTGCAGGCAGCGTGGTGCTGGGGAACGCAGTTGCTGGTCTTCAGGCACTGGGTCAGCTGCTCCCAGCTCTCCTGCCTCCCACTTCAGCTGCCCGAGGGCTGCGGGACAGGCCTTTGGCCTCTAGGCCCTGTGGCAGCAGGGTGGCCTTTCACACACTTTTGTTCCGCACAGGCCAAAAGAATGCGGAGCCTGACCGAAAGCCTCGGGGAGCTCCTGCAGGAAAATGATAGTGATGTGGTCAGGATGAGCATTGTTCTACTTAGTGATTTGTTCTTGGATAATGACACCCCAATACCCAGCCCCATCGCCCTGCAGCTGGCTAAGGTGCTCCTGCCACTCTTTGAACACGTAAGGCTCTGTGCCCTCAGCCACGGCCACTGGCTGCTGCCCAGACACTTGGTGCCCTGTGGAGATGCAGGCCTGCGCCAAGGTGGGCCAGAATCAGCTGATGCCAAGGTCTTGTTTCCTTCCTGTTACACAGGATGACTGGCATGTGCAGTGGATCTCCTTGTTTGTATTTCGAGCCTTGCTGTCTACTGTAGTGGAAGAAGAAAAAACGCTCCTGATGACACAAGTGTGTCACAGCCTGATCCCACTCTTCTTCCACTGCCATGATGAGAATCAGAGTGTGGCAGAGGTGAGGACTCACGGGCTGCTGCTGTCGCCCTGGGAGGGGGCTTGGCTGCCTCCTGCCCTGGCGCCTGGCAGGCTGCATCCTCCTCCTGGCCCTGGCACAGGGATGCTGATCCTGGGCTGTGGGGCCATTTCCGTGTCTCTACTGCTCTCCAGGCTTCTTGGGAAACCCTGCTTTGTGTGGCCAAATTCTTAAACAGGAGAGATCTTGAAAAACCTGTAAAGAAGGAGAAACTGTGGAGGTTCATTGAGATCCTGGTAAGGAGGGCCGGGAAGCCGCAGCCCCAGCCTGGAGCAGCCCCTGAGCGCGGTGCTCGGTGTGCGGGCTGGCAGCTGTGCCCCTGCCCGCTGCTGCAGCCCGAGGCCGCGCGGGCTCTGCTCCAGGCTCCTGCGGCCCGAGCCGGGTGCCCATGGAGCCCCGGCCCAAGGGGCTGCAGGGCCAACCCTTCCCTCCTGTCGCTCTCTCCAGCTGGCAGAGGACAGCAGCAGCGTGGCCGAGCACCTGCGCCGGGCCCTGCCCTACCTGCAGAGCCCACAGGAGCCCCTGCGAGAGGCGGCCGTCAGGTTCATGGGTGAGCCACGAGCTGGGCCAGGAGGGCGTGTGGGCACAGAGCTGGTAGAGCTGCTGGCAGGGAGCTGTGCCGCTGGGACTGACAGGCTCTGTGTTCCCAGGGACGGCCGGGCGGTACCTGAGGGGGAGGAAGGAAGAGCTCCAGCTCATCTGTGAGGGTGAGTGAGGGCAGCGGGCTGCCAGCGAGGGCTGCCGGGGGAGCTGCGAGCCCTGCCCCGGCTGTGGAGGGCTCTGCTCCCTGTGCGGACCAGGGCCGGCGTGGACAGAGCACACAGAGCTTTCAGGGCACCTGGGGGATTCGTGGCCAGCAGCTTTGGGCTGATCCAGCTGGTCCCTGCTCCCTGCTGGCCATGGCCAGAGCCGGCTGGGATGGCCCTGGCACAGGGATCTCCTCGGGTCCCCTCAGATGCGGGAACTGACCATGCCTCTGTTCCTCTCTCTTTCAGCTCTAGAAGACACGGCCAATGACATCAGTGTTGCCGTTGCGAGCCTGGCAGTTCAAACATTGTCTGTCCTCCAGGGAATAGAGAGAGCTCGATATTCCCGCTTCCACAGCCTGCATGATCGGCTCTGCAGGGCATGGAGGAGACGGCCTCGTCTGTCGGGGCTCGGCTGGCTGCGCTGCTGCAGCTCTGCAGAGAGCTGATCCCAGAGGCTCTGTCTGCTGGGACCACCTGAGCCAGCAGGAATGTTTCATTTCTTTAAGATTGTTCTTTACTTCTTTTTGTTTTTCTTTAGCATAGAAATATAGGATGTGTTGTAATAGACAGACTCCCAGGATCTTTCTTTTGCTGCCCAGGCTCTGCAGGGCCTAGGGGAAGAGGGAGAAAAGGGTTCCTGGGCTCAGCAAGCTGCCCAGGCATGCAGGGTTGCAGGGAAAATGGCCAGAAGCCCCTTGGCCTTTGGTGGTTCTGCTGAAGCCTTTTTGCTGCCCACAGAGCAGATTGGCAGGGGCTGGAGCTGTGGGGATCTCTGTGAGAGCGGTGCCTGGAGATGGCCACAAGCCCTGTCCCAGGCAGGAAGCACCATCCGTGTCCTCCTGCCCGTGTGTTGCTGCCTGGAATGCTGAGGGCTCCCAGGTGCCTCTTGATGGGGCAGGTTGGCCAGGCTGGGGGAGACCCTGAGGGGACGGGGCCACGAAGGGATGAGGGGCTGTGGAAGCCCTGACAGGACAAGGCAGTGGGAAGGCACGGGGGGGATGTGTGAGGGAGTGGGTAACGTTGGCTCAGGGAGGAAAGTGGATTGGAACCAAAGGCACCACTCACCCTCACAAAAATATCACCAAAAGTCCTCACAAAAATATCATCAAAATCCCGTAAAAATCCCCCCCAAAACACCCAAAACCCAACTAAAATCTTCCTAAAAAATCCCCCAAAACTCCCCAAAATCCGATAAAAATCGACTCAAAATCCTCACAAAAAATCCCACCAAAACTATCATAAAAATCCCACAAAAATTCCACCATAGAATCCTTGAAAATGCCAGAAAAACCACACAAAATCCCAGGTAAATCTCCACAAAAATTCCACCCACAAGCCTACAAAACTCACCCAAAAAAATCCCCACAAAAATCACCCCAAGGCTCACAGAAATCCCTCAAAATCCCCATAAAAATCGCCCCCAAAATCCCCTTAAATGCCACACAAAAATCCCACAAAAAGTCCCACTAAATCCCCATGAAAATCCCACAGAATCCACAGAGAAAAATCTGTACAAAAATGCAGCCAAAAATCCCCCAATCACACAAAATCCACACAAAAAATCCCACCAAATCACCCAAAATATCCGACCAAAATTTCCCTAAACCCCCGCAAAATCCACACCAAATACACTCAAAAAATCCGCGCCGAAATCCCACCAAACCCCTCTCAAATTCCCCAAAAAATGCCCCCAAGTCCTATCACATCCCGAAGTGCGAGGAAATCCACCCAAAAAATCCCCACGAAAACTTCCCTCAAAATCCCAGCCAAACCTCCCAGGAGCAGCCCAAGAATCCCGCAGAGATCGCTGCGAGTGCCCGAATCGCCCGGAACAATCGCCGAGCCATCCCCGCCCGGCCCCGCGCTCCGGCCCCGCTCTCTGTGGGGCCGGGGCCTCTCCCCCCTTGGCTCTGCGCTGGTCCCGTTCGCGCTCCGCTCCCGCTCCCGCCCCACCAGCGCTCCCTGCCCTGGGCCGCGCTGGCCGAGCCCGGCCGGGCGCGCTGGATCCGCTGGGACGGCGCATCCCGGCCCCGGCCCCGGCCCCGCGGGGCTCCCGGGGCAGCTCCGGCCGGGATGCGGCACTGCCGCGGGGCTTTGGGCTTTCCCGGCGCTGCCCGGCGGCTCCCGGGGATCTGCGGCTTCCCGAGGGACTCGGGGAGCTTCCAGAGGGGACCTGGGCTGGCTCCGGGGGGATTTGGGATCACTCCGGGGGGAGCTGGGGACGGCTCGGGGGGTTTGGGGTTGTTCCCGAGGATTTTGGGGGGATCTGGAAGAGGCTCCAGAGGGGATCTGGGGCTTTCTGAGGGATCTGGGGGAATTCTGAGGGGATCTGGGAGAGTTTCAAGAGGGATTTTGGGGTCTTCCAAGGGATTTTCAGAAGTTCGGAGGGATTTGGGGATGCTCCAGAATGGATCTGGGGCAGTTCCAGAAGCAATCAGGGACGTTTTTGAGGGATTTTGGCAAGTCCTAGAAGGAATTCAGGGAATTTCAGCAGGATTTTGGGGTAATTCAGAGGAATTGGGGAGGTTCCAGCAGGGATTTGGGGTCATTCCCAGGGGATTGGGGGGTGGATTTCTGGTGAGATTTCCGTTTCTTCCCCAGATTTCAGGCGTTTCCCCAAGACTTCCTGTTTTCTCAAGAATCTGTGGATTTTTCCCTGAATTTGGGTCTCACTGTGGGGTAGAAGGGGAAGGTTTAGGAGATTCAGGGTGAATTCTTGGGGGCTCCTGGACGGATTTTGGGTGGGTTCCCAATTGAATTTTGTGCTTTTGTCCCAGAATTACAGGATTTTTCCCAAAATTTGGGTATTTGCCTGAAGATTCTGCTATTACCACTGGTTTGTCCCGGAAGGGGAAGCTTTGGCGGGTGGGGGGGGGGGGGGGGGGGGGCGTTAGGGTGAATTTTAGGGATAACTGAGGCTGGATTTGGGTTTTTTCCCAAGGATTTTGGAGTTTTTCCCAGAATTTCAGGATTGTTCCCAAAATCCCAGGACTTCTACTCTGATTTGTCTCTTACCATGGACATTTGGTAGAAGGGGAAGCTTTGGGGCGGTTCCTGGTTGGATTTTGGGGATATTTGAGGCTGCATTTTGAGTTTTTCCCCCAGGAATTCAGGATTTCTCCCAGAATTTCAGGATTTTTTCCCAAAATGTCAGGATTTTCCCAAGGATTTGGGTCTCACCATGGACTTGTCATAGAAGGGGAAGCTTTGGGGGGTTCCTGGTTGGATTTAGGGGTGTTTCCAACTCAATTTCAGGGATTCTTGATGGGATTTTGGGGGGAATCCTGGTTGGGTTTGTTTTTTTTCCTCAGGATTTTGGGTTTTTTCCATGAGAATTCCAGGATTTCACCCAGCATTTCTGTCTTACCATGGGCTTGTCATAGAAAGGGAAGCTTTGGGGTGTTCAGGGTGAATGAGTTTGGTGGGATTCCAAGTTGGACTTTGGGGGTATCTGAGGCCAGAGTTTGGCGGTTTTTCCCCAGCATTGCAGTTCTTTCCCCAGTGCCAGAACTCCCCCAGTCGCTGTCTCCCCACGGGTTGGCCGCAGGAGGGGAAGCCCTGCAGGGAGCGCAGGGCGTTGGTGGCGCTGCTCATCTCCCTGAAGGTGAGGAAGGCCTGGCCCCGCAGGCCGAGACTGCGCCGCACCAAAATGTCCAAAATCTGCCCAAACGGCGAGGAAACGGCGCAGAGGGACTTCTCCAGCTCTGGGACACCCAGGGGACAGCCTGAGCCCCTGGGGACAGGCACGGACACTCTCAGAGCCCCCAGGACCCCCCAGCCATCCCCGTCCTCCTTGGTGTCCCGGTTCAGGTGGTTGATGGAGATGCTGGGCTGGGGCCGGGGGTCCTGCACCGCCAGGGCCGGGAGCCCTCTGTGGGGACAGGGGGGCTTCAGGGGGCGTCTGGGGGGCTGCGACCCCTTCACCCCCTGGCACCCCTTTAGGTGTCCCCAGAGCCCCAAATCCACCCCAGACCCACCTAAAGCCCCCAAATTACCCTCAGATCCCCCCACTTTACCCCAAAATTGACCCCAGAGCCACCTCAGAACCCCCAGATCCCCCCAGTTCCTCTCACAACTCCGCCAAAGTCCCCTCGGACCCCCGCAATTACCCTCAGATCCCCCTAAACCCAACGGAGAACGCTCCAGACGCTCTCAAGCTCCCCCCAAAGCTCCCTAAAGCCCCCTCATTCCCCCGAACCCAGCAGACACACGCCTATTTCCTGTCAGTTCCCCCAGAAATCCCCAGTTTCTCCCCGAGCCGCCCCAAACCCCCCGTTCAGTTTCCCCGGCCCCACCTCAGCCCCTCCTCAGCCGCGCTCCCCTGACAATTTCCCGCCTGCACCGCGCGCGCGGGCTCCTCCAGCCAATAGCGGCGCGCCCCGTGCCGAACCAACCAATCAGCGCGCGGCTGCAGCCAATCAGAGGGAGCCGGGAGCGGCGCCCCTCCCCCGGCGGCCCCGCCCCCCGGGCTCGGGCGGGCCCTGCGGGCGGCGCTGCCAGAGCGGGGGAGGCGCTGGGAGAGGCGGGAGCCGCGGGAGCCGCGGGGGCCGCAACGCTGGGGAGGGGGCTCCGCACAGGGGCCGGGGGCTGGGAGGGGCTGGGGGGGCTGGGGAGGGGTCCTGGGGGGATCGGGGGCCTTTGGGGAGGGATCCGGGGGGACTTTAGGGAGGGCTCTGGGGGGTCCTGGATGGCTCATGGAGGAGTCCTCGGGGCAGTCTGGGCGTCCTGGAGGGCTCTTGGGTGGGGGATCCTGAGGGGTCCTGGAGGTGTCAGGGAGAGTCTGGGGAGGGGTCTTGGAGCATTGTGGGGGGACCTGGGGGGTGGGGATGGGTCCTGAGAGGGGCCTGGAGGGGGGGTCTTGGGAGGGTCTGGGCGGAGTTGGGGGAGCGGTTTGGGGGGTCCTGGTGGCGTCCTGGGAGGTTTTGGAGGTTTTGGGGAGGGGCTTTGGGGGATCTGGAAGGGTCCCAGAGAGGGTCTGGGGGGGGTTGGGGGTTTTTGGGAGAGGTCCTGGAGGGATCTGGGGAGAGGCTGGGGGGTCCAGAGTTGGGTTTGGGGCGGGGTCTGGAGGGTCCTGGAAGGGTCCTGGGGGGGGTCTTGGGAAGGGTCTCAGGGGGTCTCAGGGGGCATCCTGGGCTGGGTGCAATTGGGGTCTGGGGGCTCTCAGGGGGTCCTGGGCCAACTTTGGGGGGGGGCTCTGGGGAAGATTTGGGGTTCCTGGAGGGGGTCGTATGGAGATCTGGGGGTCCCAGGCAGTCCCAGGCTCACCCTGAATGGGGTATGGGGGATTCGGGGGACGGGGGCACAACAGCGGTGATTTTTAGGGGATTTTGGGGCTTTTTAGTGGAATTTTGGGGGCCTTCATGTAGTAAACAGGGCTCGTGCCTTTATTAATGTTCAGCTCTTTATTCAAAAGATCAGCAGAGCAAGGGAGCTCAATACAGAGCTCGCCCCCGCTGTTGTAGCTTTTTCCCAGTAGCCAAAGGGCGAGAAGGCTGCAGAGTCTGTCCCTGGAGTCTCCGTGGCACACTGGTAGCCGGAGGTGAAGAGGTGTGCAGTCTGTGTCTGAAGTCCTGGTAGCCGAAGGGTGAGGGCATGTGCAGAGCCTGCTGCCAAAGTGCAGCAGCAGCTGTCCCCTGTCCTTCCTTCCTGGGAACACCAGGAAGAGTTGTTCCTTTGTTCCTGCTTCCCACAGCCCAGTCCAGTCTGGTCCCCTGCAGGCTATGGTGACAGGTCAGACACAGACCAGGGATGTGGTTCCCTTTTCCCCAAGCAGCGCACCCATCCAGCCCCCTCCACTGTGCCCAGCCTTCCACTTAGGGGTGTTTTCATCCCCAAAACCCCCTCCCGTGATTCCACTGGTCTCTCTATTTTGCATCCCAGTCCTAGAATGGTAGTGTGGGTGGGGGTGTAGGTGATTCCCAGGAGCAATTCGCTAATTAATATTTCAATGTCAGTACTTAGCCCAAACCGAAATGTCTCAGCAAGGCTGTTTTGTTCATAATAAATCCCTCCACTATTTCTTTGATCGGGCTTAAGCCCGCATCAACTTACAGTCTCTGGCTTTTGAGGGTTAGCTTCTTTGGGTAATTCTCTTAATTCCTAGCAACTAAGTGAGACTTAATAATATTCTAACTAAAACTTTCTTCAGTTGACTTGCTTGGCTAAAGGACACTTATTAAAGAATTACAAAGTGTTTAAACTTTTACTGTGGTACTTTAACTCAGAAATGGTTATTACTACCTTACTGTATATCAGCTTCTAGCAAGTTTTTTAAAATTAGTTTTAAGTCTTCAGGTCCCCTAATTACCGTCCATAGACAAGAGGAGGTGGGTGACCCTGTTGGGTGTGGTCTGGTGTCTGGTGGTGGCAGATCTTTTTCCAACCATTCTGTTCTGCTAGCTGTCAATCCCACCCGCAGCTTGAGCGCAACCACGAGCACGGCGGCCGTGGAGAGGGGTAGTCCTGATGGCCCCGGGCCGGCCCGGAGCCAGGGTAGACCTTTTGTCCCCTGCCACCGCTCACATCCAGGGCACTGCAATGAACCCAGCAGCCCCGGAGCCAGGGTAGACCTGTTGTCCTGGCCACAACACCTTACGGTCACTCAGCATCGGGGTAGACCTGTTGACCCTGGCCATGAAGGTCCTGCCACGAAGCAGGTGACCCTGGAGCTGGGTAGACCTGATAACCCTGGGCCGGCGCGGAGTTGGGGATGACCTGATGTCACCCGTCACTGCCCGTGGCACGGGCACCGCCAAGAGCCGGGAGTCCCCAGATCCTGGTAGACCTGATGGCTCCGGAGACGGGTAGACCTGATTGCCCCAGGCTTGCCTGGAGCAAGAGTAGACCTGCTGCCCCCTGACAACGCTTGCCGCAAGGGTGCCGACCCAGCACCGGCGGCCCTGGAGCCAGGGGAAGCTCACAGCCTCCTTACAGCCCAGAGCCGGACAGCTCTAGCAGCCCCATCCCAGCCCATAAACCGCCCACTTTCAAGACCAACACATATTTTTGTATTTTTCTGGGTTGTATTTCGTTTTTTGGGGTGGTTTTTTGGAGGGCAGGTGAGGTGCAGGGCTTTTGGTTTGGGTTTTCTGGTTTTGTTTTGGATTTTTTGGGTTTTTTTCCTTTGGGTTTTGTGTTTTGTTTTGAGATTTTTTTGGTTTGGGGTTTTATTCAGTTTGTCTTTAGGGTTTTATTCCCCCCCATTTTCTCCTTTCTTGAAAGAATGGCTCTTCTATTTGCCTGGTATGAGAAACTTAGCCGAAAAAGAAATTTTCTTGGCAGATTTTGTTCAGTTTCCTTTATTATGCAGAGCACTCGCAGGCGAGCCGACGGGCAGCCCGTGCCCTGTGCTCGGGTCTCCTGAGGTGCAGAACTGTGGAAACGGCGTCCCCAGTGCCCCCCGCCCCCCGTCCGGGAGCCGACACAGCCCTGCCCCGCAGAAGAGAATGTCAGCGGGGCCAGCGGGGAAGAGAAGCCCGTCCGTGCGGCGGAAATCAGCTCGCAGCCGCCGGCCCCGGTGCGACTCGGCCCGGCCCGCCCCGCCGCCGGCAGCACCGCCGGCAAGCGGGCGGCCGCTTTGGGGCCGGTTCCTTCAGGGCCCGCAGAGGTCTTCGGTGCTCGGAAGGAGCCTGGGGGGCCGCGGGGGCTCGGTGCCGAGGCGCCCGGGGCCGGCACGAAGCCGCCCGCCCTCGGGCCTCGTTGATACCGAGAGAGAGACAGACACAGGGACACACGCCCGGCTCCTCAGACACCACCGCTCCCCACCGCCCCCGCCGCTCCCGCTCGCACGGCCGCACACTCTCGCATCCCCTCTCTCCCCGCCCCTGCCCCTGCCCCTGCCCCTGCCCCTGCCCCTGCCCCTGCCCCTGTCTGTCGCGGCCCCCGCCCAGCCATGGTTGGGAGCGCCCCGCCCTGCCCCATCAGACTCCTTGGCACCGCCTGCAGACTTTTGCCGCCCCCGCCCGGTCTCTCCTTGGCCAGTTCGCACAGAGGCAGGGGTAGGAGGGTGCTGAAAACTTTCTCTTCATGGCCAACATCAAAAAATGTGAATATGATAAATTGAATCAAGCAAAACCCTTCCCTCTGCTCCTTGTGACATCCCAGCAGCATCTGACATGTCCACCATCTACAAGGCATTGCCATAAAGGCAGGATTTTAGACAAAGGCATAAGAAGAGGTGATAGGTAAAACTTACAATAAGATGCTGAGTAAGGAGTTATTTAAACTTCTGAAAAATTGGGAAACTCCCAAAAGCTCAAAGCATGAAGCCATTTAAAGGAGATGCATTGGAATGACCAGAGAACAGCTGCAGGAGGAAATCTGGGAGCAATGGGAAGGACATACATGCAGCTGCTCTAAATGAAGAGATGTCCTTAGATAGGGCCATTTAACCAGGAGTCCTGGAAACACCCAAAGGAAGCGCGTCATGAAATATTATACTGAATGTTGGTGGCAGAGGTAGAGGGGAAGATGAGTATTTCTTCTCCTGCCATCAGTAGAAGAAAGCAGTAGAGCCAGGAAATTGCTGTTCTGGGTGGGAAAACATTACCATTTCTTCAAAGTTCTCCAGTGAGCCAGATAATAAAGATTTGCTTGTATGTTATGGAACAGAGAGATATTGAAACCTGCTCCCCTTTCCATGAACAGGCATGTTCTACTTGTTGGGCCCCAGTACCCTGAGGTGCTGAGCTGGGATTGGCATATCTAAGAGAGGAGCTGAGGTAGAGCAGAGCACCTTGCAGGCTGAGGTGTCTGCTGGAATTGCATGTCCTCCCCATGCCACAGCTTCCCTGCATTTCCCTCCTCCAGCCTCTGTCCCCAGCACAGCCATGGAGGCTCTTTGGCCTCTTGACTTTTCCTGCAGGCATCAAGAGCAGCTGAGCTCTGCCTTTGGCACAGTCAGCCCTGGCCAGCGCAGGCCATGCTCAGCAATTCCTTGTCTGTGCCCGGACTTGCTGCCAGCCCCGGCAGCGGCTGCGGGGCCCCTTTGTGGCCCTGTGCTGGCCCAGCCATGGTGCCACAGCCCCTGTGCAGCCCAGGCCAGGCCAGGAGCATTGGGGCTGGGAACGGCCCCTGTGCCGTGGGGCCCTGGGCAGCCTTGGGGCTCTGTGCCCCATGGCCTCCCTGCTGGGCAGCCTCTGCCAGCTCCTGCAGAGCCCGTGGGGGCTCCTTCTGCTGCCCTGAGCCTCCAGAGCAGGGCAGCGTTGGCTGATGGTCTGAGTCATTCCTAAAGATCCCGTCGGGCTGTCTCAGACACTTGGGGCCAGGGATTCTTTCCAACCTGGGCCACTTTGGGTGAGCACGGGGTGGCCCCAGGGCAGGTGGCAGTGTGTGCAAGGCCCTTTGTGACACATACAGCATGGAATGGAGCCGGGTGTCCAAGGGCCCTTGGTGACACGGTGCAGCATGGAACGGATCCAGGTCTCCAAGGGCCCTTTGTGACACGTGCTGACATAGGAGCTGTAAGTGGCAAGAGCACGCCACAGTGCTCGGAGCAGGCGACGGGACAGGACGGGACAGAGCGGTGCTGTGAGGAGCCCCTGCACAGCACGCTCGTTCCTGCCCTACCTGGAGCGTTTCTGAGGCATTGTTCCTGCAGCTGACCTCGAGGCCAGAGCACAGGACTTGGTGACCTGTGGCCTTCCGAGGCTTCAATTCTGCAGGTGCCTTTGAGGACACACCGTGGGACTTGGTGACCCAGAATTTTCCGAGGCATCCCTCTTGAGGGTAGCCAAAAATCCGGGCAGTGACATGGGGCAGGGAGCCCTGAGAGTGCCCAAGCTGAGCTGGATGGAGGAGGAAGAATGCGGCCCTGCAGCTGCTCCAGCACTGCAGACTGAAGAGGTGGTGTCGTTCCATCCAGCACAGGAGGGTGAGTGGCCGAGCCAGGCCACAGGGCTGGTGCCTTCAGCCAGCTTGGCTCCATCCCACCCCATCCCATCACACGCTGTCACATCCCATCCCGTCCTGTCCTATCCCCTGGGGACGTGCCCATGGACAAGACCAAAAAGGGGCCCGGGCGGACACCCCACAGTGGCCGTGCTCCATCCACCTGGGGCATCCTGGGCCTGTCCCTGCCTGGGGAGCGCAGGGCTGGGCTGTGTTCTCCGGCCTCTCCCGCAGACCCTCAGCCCTGGCTGCGCTCGCTCTTTCCCAGATGCAGCCCTGGACCAGACACAAGAGCAGGAACCCGCCCATGGCCGCTTCCACAGAACAGCACAGGTACCTGCAGCCATCCCCACCTGGGCTGGGCCTGCTGTCACTGCTCAGCCCAGCAGCACACCTGCAGCACTCCATGGCTTCTTGCTCTTCTCCTACAGCTCGTTTGCAAATTCATCAAGAGAATTCGGCAGGAAGAGACCAGTGTCATGAGCCCTGGGCTCAGAGCATACTCAGAGCTCCTCGGACATGAGACCAGTGCCGCCCTGCTGGATTTGCTTGTGCAGAGTGGTGTTCCCAGAGCAGAGCAAGTAAGCAGATGTGGCCAGGCTTCAATTGCCCCATGAGTCACATGGCTTCCCAAGCCACTAATGCTGGCCCCTGTGAGCCTTTGAGGCCATCGCAGTGTGGCGGGAAGGGAAGCACTTCTCTGGGGACCCTGGGAACGCTGATCCCTCTGGCAGCTTTCCAAGTCTCCCTGTGCCTTCTCCAGGTGCCCGGCATGGTGAGATACATCCACCAGTGGCTCATGGCCAATGATTCTGCTGAGCACAGGCTGGACAACGCCCTGCTGTATCTCACAGAAGCGCAGCCAAATGAGGCAGTAATGACACTCCTGCGTGTGGCCCCATCCTGTGACAGGTATGGGGCCCATCTGCCCAGAGGGCTCAGGGCTCACCCCAACCCATCGCCCTGTACAGCCTGGGCCAGGTTTCTGACCAACAGAGAGTCCCAGGGCCCTCTGGCTGCTCCCTTTCCAGGCCCTGGCATGTCAGCCCCAAGCCTGCTGCCATGCTCCCTCGTTGTCCCACAGGGGCCTGTCCCCACAGGGCTGGGCTGCCTGGCTGCTGCTGGAGAGGGGCAGTGGGCAAAGGCAGAGCCGGCAGTCAACCCGGGCCTCTAGAGATGCCCAGACCACGGTGCTGTGTCTGAGATGCCCTGAGACAGAGCTCTAACCCCGCAGAGCTGCCATGGCCATGTGGAAGACCATCATGTGCACACCCTGGACTGCAGAGCTGGCACAGCAGATACTCCTGGATGTGCTGGGGAGCTGGCCAGAGCACAGCATGAGCACCTGCGATGGGAACAGAATGACTGTCTTTGCCCTGGCTGTGAGTTTCTGCCCGTGGACTTTGCTGGCCCCAAGGCCACCTGTCCAGCAGCTCTCCATCCTCCTTTCCCCACTGCATCTCCCTGCCTCAGGCACTGGCCTGAAAGCTGGCCTAGGGACAGCTGCAGGGCCACCAGGCCCGCTGCTCCCCCTGTGGCTCTCTGGGCCTCTCCCTGCCACGCTCGGGCCCTGTCACACGGGCACCTTGGCACTGAACGCTGCCTCGGGGGGCTTCGTCCTTTGCAGGCAACTGTGGTGGTATGGAAGATCCTCCAGGAGCGCTGTGTCCCAGATATAGTGGATGAGCATTTCCCGCAGTTATTTGTGCATCTGCTCTTCCAAGTGTTCTTCAGCACCAAAGAGATGCCAGAGGAGGTGGATACCTTCTGGAAGGGATGCCAGGAAGAACATGGCCTTGCCAGCAGCCCCAACAGGTGCTCTATCCCAATCCTTCTGTCCCTGCCACATGGCCAGGGCAGGAGCCAGTGCTCCCAGTGTGACCCGGGCTTTGCTCTGCACTCAGGTTTGCAGTGAGGACCCTGAAGTCCCTGCTGTGCCAAATGGACTACGAGGATGTGGTGTTGTCAATGGAGCGCAAGCGTGGCTGGGACACGCTGCTCTGTGCTGACACCCACATTTATGCCGTGGGTCTGCTGGCCAGGTGAGACCCCCTTCTCCCCATTGCTCCCGGCATTTGTGCTCTGTGTCTGGGGTATCCCACTCATTCCCTGTGGCTGTGGGCCAGAGGGACGAGGGACAGCCAAGCAGACTGGGAAAGGCTGGGAGAGGAGGGTGCCCAGTAGCAGCCACATCTCAAAGGGCCCAGGTCCCCCTGCAGGGTGGGGAGTAAAGACAAGAGCTGCGTCAGTCTGTCCTGGGATAGGTTTTCCCCCCGGTTCAGGGTCTTAGTGTCGTAGGAGCGGATTCCCGCCAGGTAATCATTATCACTGACTCCATATATTTCAGAAGTCTGATCAATAATAATCTTTATTAAGAAACCCATTGTTCTTATAGATATTTATGATGTAGGTTGATTTAATGGGTTTTCTAGTCTAAACACTATACCATTAGTTACTTAAGAAAGCACATTTTGGTAGACAAATCTCCGTAACATATTCGGATGTTCACAATACCAGGTGCAGCATGTTAAGATAAGAATGTTTCTTCATTCTTTCCTCTGATTGTCTCAGACTTTCTCAGGCGATGCCTGGGAAAGTTGTTTGTTTCTCTCTGAGGCCAGAGAGCTGCTGCCACATCTTAATGCCATTTTCTGCCTTCCAGGGAGATGCGCAACAAATCCATCGACTTGTGTAAAAGCATCTCAGGTTGTCTCCTTGAGTTGCTCAGCAAAGAGATGCCATACTGGAACTTCCCTGCCCTGGCATTCCTTGTGGAGGTGAGTCTGAAGGCCGGCGCTGCCTCCGAGCTCTCTGCCCTCTCGTAGCTTCAGCTGCCTGGGACGGTGCCCACGCCCTGCGCTGCTGCCTGGTCCCCGCCCTGTGCGGTTCTGGGCTCCTGCAGGCCGGGTACCCTGTCACTGCCCTGTGCCTTTCAGGTCCTGCATTGCCTGGACTTGAGAGCATGCAGTGACAGCATCATGGATCTCTTGTCGAGGCACTTGCTGAGTGAGCACACGGAGATGCGCCGCCAGGTCCTGAGGGCCCTCCTCTTGCTCAAGGATAATCCCTTGGTGGTAAGGAGGGGGCAGCAGCTGAAGCCGTGCAGGCAGCATGGTGCTGGGGAACACAGTTGCTGGTCTTCAGGCACTGGGTCAGCCGCTCCCAGCTCTCCTGCCTCCCACTTCAGCTGCCCGAGTGCTGCGGGACAGGCCTTTGGCCTCTAGGCCCTGTGGCAGCAGGGTGGCCTTTCACACACTTTTGTTCCGCACAGGCCAAAAGAATGCGGAGCCTGACCGAAAGCCTTGGGGAGCTCCTGCAGGAAAATGATAGTGATGTGGTCAGGATGAGCATTGTTCTACTTAGTGATTTGTTCTTGGATAATGACACCCCAATACCCAGCCCCATCGCCCTGCAGCTGGCTAAGGTGCTCCTGCCACTCTTTGAACACGTAAGGCTCTGTGCCCTCAGCCACGGCCACTGGCTGCTGCCCAGACACTTGGTGCCCTGTGGAGATGCAGGCCTGCGCCAAGGTGGGCCAGAATCAGCTGATGCCAAGGTCTTGTTTCCTTCCTGTTACACAGGATGACTGGCATGTGCAGTGGATATCCATGTTTGTCTTTCGAACGTTACTGTCTGCTGTAGTAGAAGAAGAAAAAAAGCTCCTGATGACACAAGTGTGTCACAGCCTGCTGCCACTCTTCTTCCACTGCCATGATGAGAATCAGAGTGTGGCAGAGGTGAGGACTCACGGGCTGCTGCTGTTGCCCTGGGAGGGGGCTCGGCTGCCTCCTGCCCTGGCGCCTGGCAGGCTGCATCCTCCTCCTGGCCCTGGCACTGGGATGCTGATCCTGGGCTGCGGGGCCATTTCCGTGTCTCTACTGCTCTCCAGGCTTCTCGGGAAACCCTGCTTTGTGTGGCCAAATTCGTGAACAGGAGAGATCTTGAAAAACCTGTAAAGAAGGAGAAACTGTGGAGGTTCATTGAGATCCTGGTAAGGAGGGCCGGGAAGCCGCAGCCCCAGCCTGGAGCAGCCCCTGAGCGCGGTGCTCGGTGTGCGGGCTGGCAGCTGTGCCCCTGCCCGCTGCTGCAGCCCGAGGCCGCGTGGGCTCTGCTCCAGGCTCCTGCGGCCCGAGCCGGGTGCCCATGGAGCCCCGGCCCGGGGGGCTGCGGGGCCAACCCTTCCCTCCTGTCGCTCTCTCCAGCTGGCAGAGGACAGCAGCAGCGTGGCCGAGCACCTGCGCCGGGCCCTGCCCTACCTGCAGAGCCCACAGGAGCCCCTGCGAGAGGCGGCCGTCAGGTTCATGGGTGAGCCACGAGCTGGGCCAGGAGGGCGTGTGGGCACAGGGCTGGCAGAGCCGCTGGCAGGGAGCTGTGCCGCTGGGCCTGACAGGCTCTGTGTTCCCAGGGACGGCCGGGCGGTACCTGAGGGGGAGGAAGGAAGAGCTCCATCTCATCTGTGAGGGTGAGTGAGGGCAGCGGGCTGCCAGCGAGGGCTGGCGGGGGAGCTGCGAGCCCTGCCCCGGCTGTGGAGGGCTCTGCTCCCTGTGCAGACCAGGGGCGGCGTGGACGGAGCACACAGAGCTTTCAGGGCACCTGGGGGATTCGTGGCCAGCAGCTTTGGGCTGATCCAGCTGGTCCCTGCTCCCTGCTGGCCATGGCCAGAGCCGGCTGGGATGGCCCTGGCACAGGGATCTCCTCGGGTCCCCTCAGATGTGGGAACTGACCATGGCTCTGTTCCTCTCTCTTTCAGCCCTAGAAGACACGGCCAATGACATCAGTGTCGCCGTTGCGAGCCTGGCAGTTCAAACATTGTCTGTCCTCCAGGGAATAGAGAGAGCTCGATATTCCCGCTTCCACAGCCTGCATGATCGGCTCTGCAGGGCATGGAGGAGACGGCCTCGTCTGTCGGGGCTCGGCTGGCTGCGCTGCTGCAGCTCTGCAGAGAGCTGATCCCAGAGGCTCTGTCTGCTGGGGCCACCTGAGCCAGCAGGAATGTTTCGTTTCTTCAAGATTGCTCTTTCCATTTTTTTGTTTTTCTTTAGCATAGAAATATAGGATGTGTTGTAATAGACAGACTCCCAGGATCTTTCTTTTGCTGCCCAGGTGTTGCTTCTCTTTCAACCGCCACTTTGCTCTCGGGGGCTACTCGCCGCTGTCCCCCATCCCTCCCCGGCCCCCCGGGACCCTCCGGCTTGCTGTCCCCTCCGGGGCCGGGGTTTTCCGCGGTCCCGCTGCCCTGGGCTTACCAGGCAGCGTCTGGGTTAGCACGGTCCGAGCTGCCTCAGTCGCCGCTAGGATTTGAGATAAAGAGACCAAGGGAGACCAATGGTATGCTTGTCCAGAGAGATTGTATTGCCTGAAGCGTTGCAGGGACCAAAGGCCCTGGGCTATTGCCCAGATACAGTTTTATACAGCAAAATTAAGAGATAAGGTCTTAAACAATAGAGACAGTGTTCAGCTAAGGCACATCAGAACCACCCCAGGGGCCAGGTCCAATGGGAACTGCTCAGGGGTGGGGAGAAGGGGGTCTACAGAGGAATGCTGAAGCGGGACTTTCCCGAAACAGTGGAGCAAACATAAATGTATCTTTTACCTCAGTTTACCATTCCCAAGGCCTTTCTAATACAATGGGGCATACATGAATGTATCCTTTTCCTCAGTTTACCATTCCCAAGGCCTTTCTAAAACCTTCCTCCACGCTACCATGCCAGCATGACAGCAACAATTGGTTTGGCTATAACTTCCCAGGAAAACTCACTTCCTTGTCAACATATGACAATCCCTCTTCCTGATGTCTCTTGAAGTAATCCCGTCTGGACTGGGAGCTGAGTTTTTACTCATCTCCTGCACATTTTTCTCCATTTCTTTTGCCATTACTAAATCTCTGAAAGCACTATTGTCAGCTTTCCCATTAATTTGGAAATTTCCAAGGCTATCAAATGTTCCAGGTGTTCCTGTTGGGCTTTAGAAAGTTGGCTGGGTGGGATTTCAGAGGACAAACACTATGTCATTCAGGATAATTTTAGCAAGTTTGGCCCTATCTAGAAGGAGCAGGTCCTGGAAGCGCACATAATTACTTTTCTTAAATACTCTTCTTTTCATCCACTTTTGAAAAAGTCTTCATGGTCCCTTTTCCTGGTTCCCCATTTTGCTCTTTGCTTGCTTACTGTTCTTATCTGGCTTACTGATTCAAGACTGATCAGAAGCAGTCTTGTGCTCATTGTTGATTGCATCTCCTGGTAAGTGCTTGAAGGCCCTTGGGCAGGTGTTAATTGTCCCAGCTGATAACATTTCACTGAGGGTTCTGAGATAATGGGCCTGCAGCTGCCCCTCCCTCTGTCCCTTAGTGTTTCCCAGCTGTTGTCCTTATCAGGGTGGTGACTCCTCTTGGGATCTGTTTTCCTCCCAGCTGCTGATCTCCCAGGCATCTGACTCCTCTCAAGATCAATGTCCAAGTCCCTTCTCAGGCACACAGTGGCTCTTCTGGTTCCATGACTCATTCCAGGTTCCTTATCTACATCCTCAGCTGGTTTCTTGACCAAAAATATCCTTATGGTGCTATTGATTTCTTTAGCCATTTTGGTTGTGATGTGTGTTCTGCAATGAGTTTATTGATGGTTTTGTTCCCCTCAAAGTGGGCCTCCAATTTTATCAGTAGTTCTTCCTCCACTTTAGTCCAGCATCTTTTGTGGGCTTGGAAGTCTGTTTTGGGTGGGAAGCAGCGACCCTTTCCTGATTTATAACCCATGAGTGTGCCAATCATTTGGGTTGTCTCAGACTAATTTTTGTCTTTAAGTCCCTGCCACATACCTCACAGATCCACTCCCTGGCTGAAGCCATTTCTGCTGTTTCCTTGCATTTAGGAAGGTGACAAGCAATGCTGTGATAATTACTCATCTCTTACTCACACTTAGCACACTGAAAACAAACCCTCCTTTTCCTGTGGGCTACCCTCCGATGTTCAATCAAGCCCAACACACAGTTCACCCAGGAACCACACGAAGGATAAGGTGGATTTTGGTCAGGAACAGTCATGGTAACCATGTCTGCCAGTGTCTGTTGCCTGCAGTTCTCTGTCTAAGCTGGGGATGTCTCTGGTAAGGTGTCCTTCTCCGGCTCAGGAGGTGATGTTTGTGTTGTGCTCTCAGTCTCACGCTCACCGTTTCTCTTCTCATTGTCAAGCACAAACATTTCCCAGTTCCTCGGAAGGCAGGTCTTCACTCCCACACTTGGCCATGGTGCAAGCTGTTGATACACCTCAGGCAGCCTGCTCAAACCCTCTTAGCTTGTGGAAAAATGAACACATTCAAAGTTCTTAACTAATAAGTGCAATCTATCAAGCTCTAAGTTCACCAGAGAAGCCATTTCACTTTCTGCCAAATCGGGGGATGTTGAGGAATTTTTGCAGGACAATGGACACATTCAGCAGATGCACAATCCAGGCTTCTGGTAACAAAGTAGTCAGTTCAAGGACTAAGTACAGTGAATACTTGAAGACAGAAGAGTCAGCAAGAATCAGCAAGTTGTCAGCAAAGTTTGAGAAAGTGGGGAAAAAAGAGAACTAAGGGTGGGCCAGATGACCACAGCAATACATGTGTAGAACGAGGTGATCCAATTAGGATTTAGTCTTTGATGTGTGGACAGTTAGGATTGGTAAATCATGTGTCTACCTAGAGGGACATGGACATTAGAAGATATTAAAAATATAGATTTCTGTACAAGAAATTTGGCTTCACTTGATCACATGGATCATGGCGTGATGGCCCCTTTCTGATCCTCTGTGAGACATTAATTTTGAAGAATTAAGAATTTTAGGAAACTTAAGATGATAGTTAAATTAGATGTTGCTGTGTTAGCAGAAGTAGATAAATAAGCTTTGTTCATAGTTAACAGTAGCCGGATCCATTAACTCATTCCTTGTCAACTTTATGTTGGGTAGCTGTGCTTATCTGTCCTGGGTTGTAAGATAAGCTTGTATTCTATTTGCCATCTGTTGAAGGCAAACCTGTTGGGCAGGTTTTGTTATCTTTTCCAAGAACCGGTTTTGCTCCTAAGAGGTAATGGTTTGTTAGTGGGCCATTGACTGATTCAATGCAGGGCTGGTAACGTAACACCATCCTATTGTGAGATGTTCCACCCAGAGGGGGAAGCCAAGCACTCTTTTATTGGATATAAGGGGGTACCTTTTTGGGGACAGAGCAGCTCTTTACTTTGGGGGATTGCCAGAGAAGCAGCTCTTCTTTGGCGGCACTCGCAGCGAAGCAGCCGGAGCGCGCTGAGGCGACGGCGGCGGAGCTCGGAGGCAACCCCGGCGCAGAGGAAGACCGGCCCCACTGCCACCAGATCTTCAGAGGAAAACTATACCCTTCTAAAGATCACCACTGCAGCTGCAATTCATCAACCACTGCAAGGGGAGCAATCGTCCCAGCAGGACTGCTACTGGCACCCCGAATCCTCAGGTTCTGGACTTTTTCACTGGTTTTGTTTGTACCGATTGCATTTGCTTTTTTAAATTGTTGTCTAGTTTTCTCCTAGTAAAGAATTGTTACTCCCATTCCCATATCTTTGCCTGAGAGCCTTTTGATTTAAAACTCCTAGTAATTTGGAGGGAGGGGGTTTACCTTCTCCATTGCACAGGAGGCTTTAGCCCTCCTTCGCAGATTCCTGTCTTGTCGAACCTAGACAGATACCTTGGTGATAACCCCCTTAATGCAATATCTGAGAGAAAATGAGAAATGGGATGAGATACCGTATTTGGATTTGTTTTATTATTTGGGACAGAAAACTGAATGGCAGAAAGAGTGTGGTATTATGGTATTAAGGGTTGAAGATAATCAGGATGAGTGTTCTGGATGTAAGGCAAGGGAGGTATGTGTAAAATGTGCTGTAAAAATCCCTGGACGGGAGGAGGATTTGTCCTTATTAGTTGCTCCTCCCTCTCGTCCCGTTCCCTCGGCGCCGTCACTCCCTAGGGAAAGATCGGAGCAGGAGCAAGAGGAGTTAGGGACCGACTCTGATGAAGATGAGGATGAGAGGGAAACTACCCATTTTGATGATTCTCCGGGGAGTCATGTTGAGATGCAGGCCCCTACCAACTCTAATTCTCACACCCGTTCCCCCGTTGAACAAAGAACCCCTATTGCAGCAAGGACTCGGTATGGGAGGCGGAATAATGAAGGGCCTCATATGATAGCACCTTTGAGAGAGGCCATGGGTCCTCAAGGGGGAAGGGTCCTCATAAAGGTTCCTTTCTCCCTGAGTGATTTGGTAATTTGGAAACAATCAGCTGGCAGTTATCGGGAGGACCCCGAAAGGGTAGCACGAGTAGTGAAAATGGTGATTAAAACTCAGAATACTGATTGGAATGATTTACAGGTGTTATTGGACACCATAATGGATTCTGCAGAAAATGAAATGGTATTACGGGCAACCAAGGAAAGGGCCAGGGAAGAAATAAGGTTGGAGAGGACTAGAGGAACTGTGGATGAGCTGGTTCCTAGCGATGATCCAGGATGGAACCCGAATAGCGCGGAGGGCTATAGAGCTATACGAAAGTATCAAGACTTATTAATAGAGGGGATTTGGACGGGGATGCCTAAAACATTGAACTGGTCTAAGTTATATTCGATAAGGCAAGAAAAGAATGAATCACCCTCAGCCTTTTTAGAGAGACTGAGGGAAACTGCTCGGCGGTATACTAACTTAGAAATTGATGAGGAACCAGGTCAACTACAATTAGCCCTATTATTCTTGGGACAATCGCAGGATGGTATTAGGAAGAAGCTACAAAAGTTGGAAGGGGATGGACACCCGAAGGCTTGATAAAATGCTGGAGGTGGCATGGAAAGTGTATAATAATAGAGAAAAGGAAACAGCTAAGCGGCAGCAGGCAGGGATATTGGCAATAATTCAACAAACTGCGTGACGGGGAGGAGGACAACGAGGCAGGAGTCGCGGAAGGAGTCGCGGTAGAGGATTTGGGGTAGGAAGGGGGGGCTTCCAAGACTCAGGGTTACTAGGAAGAAATAATGGAAGACGGAATGGGTTAGGGCCTAACCAATGTGCTTTTTGCCGCCAATTGGGACATTGGAAAAATGAGTGTCCAGTGTGGAATGGGATAGGGAATAATGCTGGATTAATGGGAAGATTCCCAGTGATGCCAGTAGATGGTGCCCAAGCACAGGCTCAGGCGATGATGCTTGGAAATTTTCAGAATCGGAGCTGACTAGACCGGGATTTAAGGGTAAGAATAGAGGTAGCTGGAAGGGAACAGGAGTTCATGGTTGACACGGGAGCCACACATTCAGTTTTAAATAAGCGATTAGGACCCCTTAGTGACACCACGGTACAGGTAATAGGGGCTATGGGTCAATTAGAGGAAAGACCCTTTTTGCAACCCTTAAGTTTAAAGTTTGGAGGAAAGGAATTAGACCACCAATTTTTACATATGCCAAATTGCCCCCAACCTTTATTCGGGTGGGACCTACTATCTTTGTTGAATGCCAAAATATTATTTGAAGGAGGCCGTGTTAAATTGGAGATCCCACATGAGGAGATTGGGAAAATTTTTGTAATACAAGAAGTGGATCCGGATCCAATCCCTGATGAAATCAGTAATGCCGTGGTGCCTTGGGTATGGGAAACAGGAACCCCCGGGAAATCCAAGGCAGCACACCCAGTTGTAATAGAGCTGAAAGAAGGAGCAAAACCGGTGAGAATCAAACAGTACCCCATTAAATTAGAGGCCCGAAGGGGGGTGGCCCCAATGATCACTCAATTTGTAACCCAAGGACTATTAAGGGAATGTGAATCGGAATATAATACCCCAATATTTCCGGTGAGGAAACCAAATGGTAAGTATAGGTTAGTGCAGGATTTAAGGGCCATCAATGAAATAGTTAAGGACATTCACCCGGTTGTTGCCAATCCGTATACCTTGCTAACATCTGTGTCGGAGCGATTTGAGTGGTTCACTGTAATTGATTTAAAAGATGCCTTCTTCTGCATCCCACTGGCAATAGAGAGCATAAAGTATTTCGCTTTTGAATGGGAGGACCCAACAACAGGAAGGAAGAAGCAACTCACCTGGACCCGCTTACCACAAGGTTTCAAAAACAGCCCTACTATTTTTGGTAATCAGCTGGCAAAAGAGCTGGAGGAATGAAAGACAACCCAGGTAAAGGGATCTCCTACTTCTTACATAATACTGCAATATGTTGATGACATCCTTTTAGCCACACAGGACAAAGGAACTTGCATTGGTTGACCTTACCATTGCTCTGCTGAATATGTTGGCACAGGCAGGATACCGGGTCTCCAAATAAAAAGCTCAATTGGTAAGGAAAAATGTCTTGTACCTAGGTTGTGAATTGGCTCAGGGTCAGAGACGCCTGGGAACTAATCGAGTGGAAGCTATCTGCTCGATTCCCCTCCCTAGGTTTCATCAAGAATTGAGATCCTTCCTAGGTATGGTGGGGTGGTGCAGACTGTGGATTCTAAATTTTGGACTCATTTCCAAACCTCTGTATGAGGCTCTGAAGGAACCCCAGTTGGATTGGACTCCCATCAGGAAAAAGGCTTTTCTGGACTTGAAACAAGCACTAAAAGAGGCCCCAGCCCTGGGGCTGCCAGATTTAAATAAAGACTTTCAATTGTATGTGTACGAAAGGCAGAAATTGGCTTTAGGAGTCCTAACACAGAAACTGGGATCCTGGAAGAGACCTGTGGGGTATTTTCCCAAACAACTAGATGCAGTAAGTACCGGCTGGCCGCCTTGCTTGCGGGCTGTTGCGGCTACGGTGCTCTTAATACAAGAAGCCCGGAAATTAACTTTGGGAAGAAAGATAGATGTTTATGTTCCCCACATGGTAATGGCTGTTTTGGAACAGAAGGGGGGTCATTGGTTGTCATCTAGCCGAATGCTGCAATATCAAGCTATTCTAAGGGAGCAAGATGATGTGCAACTTCAAACAACTAGCCATCTTAATCCAGCTGAGTTTCTTCGCAGTCAGGTGAACGAGGATGAGCTTGTGCATGATTGTGTAGAAGTGATTGAACAGGTATATTCCAGTCTACAAGATCTTAAGGATGAGCCTCTGGATGCCACAGATTGGGAGCTGTTTACGGATGGATCCAGCTATGTGGAAAACGGAATCAGGTACGCAGGATACTTCGTTGTCACAGAATTACAGGTCATAGAAGCGCGTGCATTGACACCCGGTACGTTGGCTCAGAAAGCTGAAATTATTTGGCTCACCAGAGCACTAATATTGAGCTCCGGACAAAAGGTGAACATATGGACTGACTCCAAGTATGCTTTTGGGGTGCTGCACATTCATGGTGCACTATGGAAGGAGAGGGGGTTGTTGAGCTCCCAAGGGACTGCTATAAAGCATCGGGAAGAAGTTTTGGCTCTATTAGATGCGATACATAAACCAGAGCAGGTGGCAGTGATGCATGTCCGTGGACATCAAAAGGAAGATGGGAAAGTCTTCCGAGGCAATCGGTTGGCAGATGCGGCAGCGCGGGAGGCGGCACGGCAGGTATGGACTCAGATGGCTTTAGTACCTACTAGGACAAATCCAGCTACCCCTTACTTGTACCAGCCTCCGAGATACTCCAGCGAGGATGAGAAGCTGGCAGCACTACTGAAGGCCAAGAAAGGTGCTACTGGCTGGTATGTTACTGACACTGGACAAGTGGTCGTTCCCTCGGGGGTAATGAAGGCTATCCTAGTAGCGGAACATAATAAGAGTCATTGGGGTGCAGAAGCATTGGTGAAGTTTTTAAAAGGTGAAATAGTCTCCAACCAGATGTTAAGTCTGGCAAAACGGGTGAATGCAATGTGCCCAGTATGTTTGAAGAATAATCCAGTTGTTAGGAGGCAGATACAAATGGGAAGGTTACAAATAGGACCAGAACCGGGAGATTACTGGCAGGTAGATTTTTCTGAGTTACCAAGAGCGCAGGGATACAAGTATCTCTTAGTGTACGTTTGTACATTTTCTGGTTGGCCTGAGGCTTTCCCATGCAGAACAAATCAGGCTAAGGAAGTAGTTAAGACTTTGTTAAAGGAAATAATACCCAGATTTGGGGTACCTTTAGGATTGTCATCAGATAGGGGTCCTCATTTTATTGCTCACATAGTTCAGGAGGTTGCCCGAATGTTAGATATAACTTGGAATTTGCATACCCCGTGGAGGCCCCAATCCAGTGGGCAGGTAGAGAGGATGAATCAGACTTTAAAAGGGCAAGTTAAGAAAATCTGCCAGGAAGCTAAAATACAATGGCCACAGGCCTTACCCCTAGCTCTTCTCTGAATTAGAATAAAACCTAGGGAAAGAATAGGAGTAAGCCCTTATGAGATTTTGTATGGGAAACCTTACCCAGTATATAATTATGTTGTTTCACTACACAGAATTCTCAGTGCTCTACGAGGAGCCTTGAGGTGGAACAGTCCTCTTTCCCTGGAAAACCCAGTCCATGATGTACAGCCTGGGGAGCACGTATATATAAAGAACTGGTCTACTGATCCTCTCCGAGAAACATGGGATGGCCCGCATCAGGTGATCCTGACTACATTCACCGCAATCAAAGTGGCCGGAATCGATTCTTGGATACACTACACCCGCATCAAGAAGGCACTGACTCAATGGGTGTCTCAAGCAGTAACTCCCACCGGCTAATTCTTCGGGCAAAGTACTCTTAATAATTGTTTCAATCACCATTTCCAGATTTGTGTTTACTGATGGGCATGTCATTGTCACTGTTTCAGAACCTGTGATCGGAGCTATGGAAGGGAAATCTGTAAGGATGGTCTATGAATTTTCTGACAACCAGAGAGCTGGAGCCAACGAAATAGTTGTGTTTTGGAAAAAAGGGCAGGTATTTAAAAACCTCACTTCTGTTACAGTGTGGAATATGGAAACCCAGAGAGGTAACACTACTTTAGAATTGACTCGAGTAACCCACGCAGATACTGCCATCTATGTTTGTCTAATTCGAATACGGGGGAGCTATAGTTTTCAACATATTAGGTTGAGAGTTCAATCATGGGAACAGGAGAATCCAAAAGTGTCCATGATACCCTATTGGGCAAAAATAGACATGTGGGTTGGACCCCCTCTTAGAATAAATTGTTTGTTTACCATACGGCAAGAGTGCGGATCTAGGTTCACGGTCACCTGGTGGAAATTCAATAAACAAGGAAATTGGGAAAAACCGGATGGAAGAAGCAATTTTTAGGAAGAAGATGGAAAAGGTGTAGGGTGGCTGAATTATACTCAGCCAAGGCTAGGAAGAGACGAGGGTTTGTACCTTTGTGTGGTTGTATGTGGAACAGATGGTACATACGGCAGAAGAGAGGTGCAAGGAAGGAGTCATTTAGGAAAGAAAATACGCCCTGCCCATGGAAGGTACTGGGCTGTGCAGGGGACATCAACAATTCTGACGTGTATAATAGACAATAGTATTTCTTATTCAGAATTCGGATGGTGGCTTCAGTCAGGGAATGTAAATTTAGGAAAGAAATATCAAATAAGGAATCGGTTGGGAGGAGTGTTGATCTTGGTGATAAAGGATACCCAGGTGTCGGATGAAGGGAATTATTGGTGTTGGGTAGCTCAGGATGCATGGTGGGGACATGCTAGAAGAGCTGTATCTTTTTCCCGAGGGGCAGCAAAATTCAGAAGGATCAGAGAGGCAGAGAACAGGACTATGACATTTTACCCTAGACCAAAGCAAGAAAATTTGATAGTAGGATTAATAAGAGATTTTGGAGTAATTCAGAACGTGACAAAGATTACAGCCTGTCTACCACTAACTCAATCAGCAGGAGAGCCAATCCCCTGGGGAATTATACCGGTTGGGGATGTGCCTGAGGCCTACATAAATGTGACAGAGAGTTGCAAGCTTGTTCCTCAAAATATCATGAGTGGCAGCACGGATGCTTAATACTTGAACAAGTCACTAGGGAATATTGTCAAGGGATGTCAGGATATTTCACATGGTTAGAGACTCCAATCCAACAATATCAATGTGTCATTTCAGGATCTGCTCCAGTATTAAACCATCACCGTAGCAGAATAACATTAAGAACTGAAAGGGAAAAGGAAGAAGAAGTTTGCCAAAATATTACTCAAACTCAGTCCTTAGAAGATGAATGGGGAGCGATTTGGGGACCTAGCCTTTTAGAAACCTACAGTTATTTGGGAGAAGTTCATTTGTGAGAACCCCAGCCTTGTTTTGGGGCCACATGTGGTGGTGAAATTCCTCCTCCAACCCGTGCTTCCAAAGAAAAACTCCGCAGGCTTAGCTGTTCGGTCTCAAGGCAGTTTATTGCTAGTTATCTAACAGATTATGTTCTTGGACTGCGGCTATTTGATCAGCGGCCTGGGTAGAGGCACACACACACTGACATCCTCTCTATCTGCTGTCTTCTTCGTCTCTCCCTCCGCCCAGGGTTGCTGCTATCTTTTATAAGATATATTACGTATAACATGTTTACAATTATTCCCCAATACCTACTACCTACGTTGCCAAGTGTTTTTCTACTCTAAACCAATCTGTGAGTGCCAACATCACCAAGAACATGGAGGTAAGGAAGAAGAAGGAGGAAGAACAGGATCAGCCCACTTTCCTCCATCTTAGAACATCTGACCCCCATGTACAAAGTGAAAACCCCCCTGTACAGTACTAAAAAAATTTCCCCTCTACTTTGTAACTACTTTTACTATACTATCTAACCTTTTGTGACTGCTCGTTCCACCTCCAAAGTTGGTAATTCATTCCATGGCTCAAACTCAAAATCACAGTTGTTTTTCAGCTGTCTGCCAGAATCTAGAATGCTTCTGACCAAGGCCTGGAACCTCTAAAAATGTCTGAGAGACATTTTGAGTTCCTACATCTCCCCTCCCTGTTTCAACCAGAAACACCTGCTTTGCCATGTTGTTCAAGGCTCTTTGAATGCACATGAAAATGCATGGCAGAACAAGTAGAACTACAAACCCTATGAGAATATATAACACTATTTTAAAAAGTTTTTCCACAATGGTGAAAGATTAAAAAAGCCAATGAAATCATTTCACCAGAATCTTATAAGTTTCTCTTTTCTCAATTTGCTGATACTACTTTGCATTTGTTTCATATTCTTATGAATAGATTTTGAATGATCAAGCAAGTTCATGCAGCACATCCCCTCAAATTCTTCACATCCATGCCCATGTGACAGCAGCAAATAACCAACTGCTGCCTTGTTCTGAAGCACCGCTTGTCTTGCACTGCTGATATCTGTTAACATGTCACTCAGTGCAGACGAAATGGCACGATTATGTTTACTCAATCCAGCATGCTATGTGGTCCAATTGTGTCAAGGTCACCCCCAACGCTGTTTTTGGGGTGAGAAAATTGCTACTGCAATTCTCCGAGCCTTGTCCCAAGTACAGACATCATTATCACAATTTGGCTATATTGTTCAAAGGATCTTTTCTCTTTCCTGTGTGTCTGCTCCTTTAAAGTTCTCAAATCAGGTGTTATCAATGAGAGCTCCTCAATGCTGCATGGACTGCTTTTGACTTTTGCAGGGATAGCAGGCCAAATTCTGTCCCCGCAAATGAAAAAACACTCCCTTCGGTAAAGTGGCTGGATGTTGAAGGGATAGTTTGCTCATCACTTTGGTGTGATTGCACCAGGCATTTCTATGAAAGAACTGATTTGGAATGATATCTACTATCTGATTATCTATCTTTGCCACTCTCAATGGATTGAATTCGGTACCAAATCCCATTTTTGTCGATCCAAAAATTTTCAACTCTGGAGGTTCAAAGTGAGCCACAGGAAGGAACTGTGTCCAGACACGCCATCCCTCCATAGGATCTGAAAAGGACTTCAGAACCTTTTGGAAGGGTGTCCCCTGGAATTGGACATTCCTTCACTGGCACACCTACCAAGCATGTCAAAAATTGTTTCCCCAGTTCTGAATGGGTCAGGCAAATGCTGTCCAGACCCGCTGCCTTTGCCAAAGTCTCCCACACCTTTTCCCTTGGTTGTCTCATGGGAAAGCCTGTCCCATTGCCCAAGGCAACATGCAAGGCAATGAAGCACATGAACACTATCTGTCTGAACCCCATGTCCATGTCCCCAACCTCTGTGAGAAACCCCGCAATGCAGCAACTTTCAAACAACACTTGATTCCCCAGAAAAACCCCAAGTCTCTGAGTTCCCAATCGTTGTCTGACGAGACGTCTGCAGTGTTGCTGTCCATCTTTGTCTGTGTGCTTGCTTCTCTGATTCTCTGGTCCATGTTCACTGGCATCTGCACCCGATAAGGTTTCACGTGCCTTGCCGACACCCACTTCAATCCTCGTTCTATAGAAACACAACAAAACCCTTGTCCCAAGTTATTAATGTAAATGAACTTTCAATTTGTCCTGACTCTGGGTTTTTGACCAAAACTAAAGAATTTTCCCTTAGCACTGCTCGTGCACTGTTTGTAAAATGTCTGACAATTCACATACAAAACTTTGTTCAACTGCATGTGAGATGTTGCTCCTGCCTCCTCCTTTTTTGTTTATCCAAATGGATTACAAGGTATGATGTATTCTGTAGATTCTCCTGTATGTCATGATCCAAAAATTGCTCTTGAAAATGTGTGAACTGAAACATAAATGTGAAAACATATCAACTGAAACACAAATGTTTTCAAGCTTCTCAAAAAATGCATATTTTGGGACATCAGTTTGCACAGCTGAAGACTTTTTTCAAACCTCTCAAATTGGTCACTCCTGTAAATACAGGACGCTGTACAAACTGACACTCTGACAAGCATTGATGATTTCCTTTGCCTGACCTTTAGAAAGCGAAAGGATTCCATCAATGTTTGTATACTTTTGTGAAAAAATGCATGGCTCAATTTTTCTTGCTAAAAAATGTCTGGCAGTGTTTGTGAGATGGACACTGTGAATCTGTCTACATGAACATTTACTTTTACTAAAAACCTCAGAAATGAAGAATGCATTCTGATGTGCATAACAAAATATTTATGTTCTCTGTCTTTTAGGATTATTTTCATGCATAATAGATACTAATATAAAACTTCATTGTCCATATGTTTTAAAAGTGATTCCTCTAATTGTTTGGCCACATTTGCAATATACACTGAATCTGTGATCAGATTGATGGCTTCTGAAATAACTGAAAAACCCTGACTATTACTACTAATTTTACAATTTGTGGTGAGTCTTTTACCATTTTTTACATCTGATTCCCATTTCTCTATTTTTGGAATTTTCCATGTGATTTGTGAGTTTTCCTTGAACTACCAGTAAACACTGTCATCTTTTCCATTAATTCTTAACTTATTTTTGATTTTTCTCTAAAACTTATTTTTGCATTTAACGTTTTGTGAGCTAAAAAATGAACTGTGCAAACTTCTGGGTATTCTAACAACATGATTGAAAAATCTTGTGACTTTGGATTGTTCACTCAAAATATTTTTTCTTTCTTTAAATGTAAGTGAATGATTAAGAAATCTCTGCCTGACATTGTCAGCAATCCGGTGTTTGCCTTAACAATGATCTGAGCCATTATCTCTAAATCTATAAAAACACTTTTTGAGGGCCTGTAAGATAAAAACAAATACCTACTTTAAACTTTATGAAAACATTACCACGATCCTTGCTCAAAGTTATTAACTTGACTGATTTTTTCAATTTGATCCGTCCAATGTCTGTCACTCTCCTCATATTTTCCTCGACAATCAGTGAAATCAAATCTACAAAAGAACAATCTCAAAAGATTAAAATATACAAAATTTTCATTGCTTATTCCAGCCTTATTTCAGGTACTTCTTCACTTCTTTTCTTTTTTCTCTTTACACCTTTTTTCTTTTTTTTCTTCTTTCTTTTTCTGCCAATGAAGGTTGGAGGTTGTTTGATGTTTCTTTTTCTTCTTTTTGCTGATGGCTGACCAGGGACGCCAGATGTGAGAACCCCAGCCTTGTTTTGGGGCCACATGTGGTGGTGAAATTCCTCCTCCAACCCGTGCTTCCAAAGAAAAACTCCGCAGGCTTAGCTGTTCGGTCTCAAGGCAGTTTATTGCTAGTTATCTAACAGATTATGTTCTTGGACTGCGGCTATTTGATCAGCGGCCTGGGTAGAGGCACACACACACCCTGACATCCTCTCTATCTGCTGTCTTCTTCGTCTCTCCCTCCGCCCAGGGTTGCTGCTATCTTTTATAAGATATATTACGTATAACATGTTTACAATTATTCCCCAATACCTACTACCTACGTTGCCAAGTGTTTTTCTACTCTAAACCAATCTGTGAGTGCCAACATCACCAAGAACATGGAGGTAAGGAAGAAGAAGGAGGAAGAACAGGATCAGCCCACTTTCCTCCATCTTAGAACATCTGACCCCCATGTACAAAGTGAAAACCCCCCTGTACATGCACTAAAACCCCCCTGTACAGTACTAAAAAAATTTCCCCTCTACTTTGTAACTACTTTTACTATACTATCTAACCTTTTGTGACTGCTCGTTCCACCTCCAAAGTTGGTAATTCATTCCATGGCTCAAACTCAAAATCACAGTTGTTTTTCAGCTGTCTGCCAGGGTCTAGAATGCTTCTGACCAAGGCCTGGAACCTCTAAAAATGTCTGAGAGACATTTTGAGTTCCCACATTCATTGGTGCGTCCAATGGAGCGGGACTAAAAATCAGACTCACTTAAGCGTAATGAATCTACATACTACAAAAAGACAGGTTAGGGAACAGAAGGAAATATGGAACTGTACTCGAGTAATAACTTGCGATACCCCCGATGTGAGAACCCCGGGTTTGGTTTGGGGTCTCGTGTGGTGGTAAAGTCTCTCCTCCAACCCGTGTTCCCAAAGAAAAACTCTGCAGTCTCTTCTTGCTCGGTCTCAAGACGATTTATTGCTAGTTATCTAACAGATTAGGTTCTCGGGCTACGGCCCTTTGGTCAGCGGCCCAGGCAGAGACGCACACACTCCTGACACCCTGACTGTCTGGTGTCTTCTTCTTCTCCCTCCCCGCCCAGGGCTGCTGCTATCTTTTATAAGATATATTACGTACAACATGTTTACATTAATCGCCAATACCTATTACCTACGTTGCCAAATGTTTTTCTATTCTAAACCAATCTGTGAGTGCAAACATCACCAAGAACATGGAGGTAAGGAAGAAGAAAGAAGAAGGATAGGTTCAGCCCACTTTCCTCCATCTTAGAACTTCTGACCCCCATGTACAAAGTAAAAACCCCCCTGTACAGGCACTAAAACCCCCCTGTACACTACCAAAAAATTTTTCCCTCTACTTTGTGACTGCATTTACTATACTATATAGCATTTTGTGACTGCTTTTTCCACCTTCAAAGTTGGTAATTCATTCCATGGCTCAAACTCAAAATCACAGCTGATTCCAGCTGCCTGCTGGGGTCTAGAGTTCCTCTGACAAAGGCCTGGAACCTCTAAAAATGTCTGAGAGACATTTTGAGTTCCCACATCTCCCCTCCCTGTTTGAACCAAAAACACCTGCTTTGCCACTTTGTTCAAGGCCCTTAGAATACACATGAAAATGCATGGCATAACAAGCAGAAGAACTACAAGCCCTATAAGAATGTAAAATATTGTTTTTAAAATTTCTTTCCACACTGGTGAGAGATCAAAAAGGTTAAAGAAATCATCCCACCAGGGTCCTGTTATTTTTTCAACTTGGTGATACTACTTTCTAACTGTTTTATTTTTTCATGAATGGATTTTGAATGATCAAGCAAGTTCATTCAGCACATCCCCTCAAATTCTTCACATCCGTGCCCATGTGACAGCAACAAATAATCAATTGCCGCCCTGTTTTGAAGCACTGCCTGTCTTGCACTGCTGATATCTGTTAACATGTCACTCAGTGCAGACGAAATGGCACGACTGTGTTTGCTCAACCAGCAAGCTATGTGGTCCAATTGTGTCAAGGCCGCCCCTGATGCTGTTTGGGACGAGAAAATTGCAACTGCAATTCTCCGAGCCTTGTCCCAGGTATAAACATCATCATCACAATTCGGACTCTATTGATCAAAGGATCTTTTTCTCTTTGCATGTCTGCTCCTTTAAAGTTTTCAAATCAGGTGTTATCAATGAGAACTCCCCAATGCTGCATGGACTGCCCTTGACTTTTGCAGGGATAGCAGGACAAACTCTGTCCCCGCAAATCAAAAACACTCCCTTCGGTAAAGTGACTGGGTGTTGAAGGGATGCTTTGCTCGTCACCTTGGTGTAATTGCACCAGGATGATGCATTTTTATAAAAAGGCTGAATTGGAGTGACATCTATTGTATGATTATCTGTCTTTGCCACTCCCACTGGATTAAATTTGATGCAGTATTTCATTTTTGTTGACCCAAAAATGTCTAACTCTGGGGGTTCCAGGTGAGGCACAGGAAGGTACTGCGTCCAAACATGCCATCCTTCCATAGGATCTGAAAAAGTTTTCAAAACCTTTGGAGGGATATTTTTTGAAATTGGCCACTCCTTCACTGGCACACCTACCAAACATGTTGAAAATGGTTTCCCTGGCTTTGAATGAGTCAGACAAATACTGTCCAGACCCGCTGCCTTTGCCAAAGTTTCCCACACATTTTCCCTCGGTTGTTTCATGGGAAAGTCTGTCTCATTGCCCAAAGCAACAGCCAAGAGGAGACACATGAACACTGCCTGTCTAAACTCCATGTCCATGTCCCCAACCTCTGTGAAAAACCCTGCAATACAGCAACACTCAAATAACACTTAATTTACCTGAAAAAAAACCCAAGTCTCTGGGTAATCAATCGTTTTCTGACGAGACGTCTGCAGCGTCATTGTCTGCCTCCATCTGCGTGCTCTGTTCTTTGCTCCTCGGGTCCGCGTCCACCTGTGTCCGCACCTGAAAAGGTTTCATGTAACTCGCCGACACCCACTTCGGTCCTCGCTCTGTGGAAACACAAGAGAAACCCTTGCCCCAAGTTATTAATGTAAATGGACCTTCAATTTGTCTTGATTCCGGATTTCTGATCAAAACCAAAGGATTTTCCCTTAACTTTGCTTGTGTACTGTTTGTAAAATGCCTAACAATTGGTGGTGTGGGCTCTGAGAATGAACCATTTAAAAAATTCGACACATACAGAGCTTTGTTCAGCCACATATAAGGTGTTGCGCCTGCCTCTCCCCTTTTCTGTTTATCCAAAAGGGATTTCAGGGTGTGATGTGTTCTTTCAATGATTGCTTGACCTGAGGGAGAATAAGGAATACCAAAAGTGTGTTTCACTCCCCATTTTTTCAGAAATTTGTCAAGCACCTTGCCTGTATAAGTTGGACCATTATCTGTTTTTATTTCTTGTGGCACCCCGAGTGATGCAAATGCTTGTAGAAAGTGTCTGCAGGCATGTTCTGCGGTCTCCCCTGTATGTAATGATGCAAAAATCGCCCCTGAAAATGTGTCTACTGAAACATGGATATTTTTGAGCCTCCCAAAGGATGGGTATTTTGTGACATCAGCTTGCCAGAGCTGAAGACTCTGCAATCCCCTTGGATTGACAGCTCCTGTAGATGCAGGAGGCTGCACAAGCTGACAGTCTGGACAAGCACTGATGATCTCCTTTGCCTGACTTTTAGAAAGGCGAAAGGATTCCATCAATGGCTGTGCATTTTGATGGAAAAATGCATGGCTCAATTTTGCCTGCTCAGAAATATCTGGCAATGTCTGAGATATGGTCATTTTGAGCTTGTCTGTGTGAGCATTTCCTTCTGCTAAGAACTCTGGGAGTGATGAATGTGCCTTGATACGTACAACAAAATATTTGTGTTCTCTACCTTCTAGAATTGTCCTCATGCATGACAAATATGAATATAAAATTTCATTGTCAGTGTGTTTCAAAAGTGATTCCTCTAACCGTTTGACCACATTCGCAACATATGCTGAATCTGTGATGAGATTGAGAGGTTCCTGAAACAATTGACAAACCCTGACCACTGCTGCCAATTCCACAATTTGTGGTGAATCCTGTACCATTTTAATGTCTGATTCCCACTCCCCTGTTTTTGGGTTTTACCATGTAACTACTGATTTGTGAGTTTTTCCCGAACCATCAGTGAACACTGTCACCCCTTCCACTGGTTCCTGGCTTATTTTTGGTTTTTCCCTGAAACTTACTTTTGCATTCAGCATCCTGTGAGCTGGAAAATGAATTGTACAAACTCCCAGATATCCTAACAAAGCAACTACAAAATCCTGTGATTTCTGCATTGCCCATTCAAAATACGCATTTTTCAAAGGAACATGAATAACTGAGAAATCTCTGCCTGACATTGTCAACAACCTGTTTCTCGCCTTGATAATAATCTGTGCTACCATTTCTAGATCTGTGAGAATTGTTTTTGAGGGCCTGTAAGCTAAAAAACCCCACTCTATCAAGAAAAGAGGGTCCACTTGAGACAAATCCCACTGAAAAATCAACCCATATAACTGTGCTGTTTCCCCCAACACTGCTAAATGAAAAGGCAATGATTCTACAAAGCGATGTGCTTGTCTCTGCTGAATCATGTCTGTGATCTTTTCAAGGTCCCTTTTTGCTTCAGGTGTCAGAGTTCTGGGAGATTTGATGTTGTTGTCCCCTCTCAAAAGATCAAGCAATGATGAGATGTCATCATTGGTGATTCCCAGGATCGGTCTCATCCAGTTGATCTCCCCCAAAAGCTGTTACAAGTCCTGGAGATTGGTGACCTTTGTGTTGATTTCCAGTTTCTGTGGCCTTATCATTTGCTTTGTGATCTTCCATCCCAAGTATTTCCAAGGTGCAATTTCCTGTATTTTTGGTGTCCTAATTTCCAGTCCTGCTTTTTGCACCTGCGCAATCAGACAGTCACGAACCTCTTGCACCTCCTGTTTTGTTGGTGCTGCAAAGAGCAAATTGTCCATATAATGGATAATATTTTTTTGGATGTTTCTCTCATGCTGGATGCAAAGCTTGGGCCACGTACCATTGGCAAGTACTTGGAGAATTTTTGAGCCCCTGAGGAAGAACCGTCCAGTGGTGTCTTTGCAGAGGTTCTTCTCTGTTGATGCTTGGGACAGAAAATGCAAAGCGTGAAGCATCATCTGGATGAAGTGGAATGCTGAAAAAACAGTCCTTGAGATCAATGATCACAAGCGACCAGTCCCTCGGGATCATCGAGAGAGATGGAAGCCCAAGCTGCAGTGACCCCATATCCTCGATGACCTCGTTGATTTTCCTGATATCATGAAGCAGTCTCCAAGACCCTGAAGTTTTCTTGCAAATGACAAACACTGGGGAGTTCCATGGGCTGTTTGTTGGTTTGATGTGTCCCTTCTGCAGCTGTTCCTGGACCAACTTTTTCAACGCACTCAATTTTCTCCACTGCAGGGGCCACTGATCCACCCAAACAGGATCATTTGTTTTCCAGGTCAGTTTCAGAGTTTGAGTGCCACAGTGACCCCTGTTAAAAATCCAATTCTAATTTCAGTCCCCATTGTGCCAAAAGGTCCCTTCCCCATACTGTGATGGGCTTTTGCACGATGAAAGGACGGATAACTGCTGTCTTTCTTCCCGGGCCTGTGACAACAATTGCATTCTCACTCTGCATGCACAGGGAACTCTCCCCTATGCCTGTGAGAGAATGCAAAGGTGCAACCAAGTCCCATTCCCGAGGCCAAAAAATGTATGAAATAACTGTAACATCCACTCCTGTGTCAAGCATCCCTGTAATAGCAATTGTCTTTTCGTTACAAGTCAACTGACAAGTAACGATGGGTCGATCCCGGATCAAATGTTTCACCCAAGATGCATGCACCTCTGCTTGATCACCAGGAAGAGTCCCGTTTGTTGAACACCGGCATGGCTTGCCCTTCTGGGTGAGATGGCAGAGCCATAGCTCGAGCAATCGGTGTGTTTTGTGGAATTGTCAGAGGTGGTTACAAGGCTTTTGCCGTGACCATCAGCTCCTCATTATGGTTTGCTGAAATCAAAGATGGATAAACAACAAGTCCAAGGATAGTACTTCTGTCCCTGGCCATTATTAAAAAGTCCTGCCTTTTCCAAGAAGTCCCTGTGACACCTGTAGGTATCACTGCATGGCTATTGTCCAAAAGACACGTCAATTTGGAGGTTGCCAAGACACATTGGAATCCAGGTGGTACCAAGTCTGGGTCGCTGGGGATTTTGGAGATTGCTCTGCTGAGGGGCTCTGTTTATTTCTCCCCGAGGATTGTTCCTGTTGGTTCTGTGTCACCGCCAGGATTTTTGCCTGAGCGCGCTGGCGTTGATTTGCGCTCTTTTTCCTGTTTCCCAGAATCGGAAGAAGTTTCCCATCCACATCTGTCTGTGAGTGACACTCACTTGTGAGATGTTTCCCTCTCCTGCATCGAGGGCAAAGGTCTGGTGGCTTGTTGGTCTTTGCAAGTTGCGGGCAGTTCCTTTTAATATGTCCTTGTGTCCCACACCCAAAGCACCGTGTCTTTGCCTAGAGTTGCCCTTTGTATAATTTGCAAGAACTTCCCTAACACGTTTTTCAATTCGATCCCCCAAGTGTTCCTCCATGATGGAAGCAACATGTTGTGGTGTCCCCACCTTGCTGCACGCCTCGATCATGTCTGCCAAGGTGGCCTGGTGCGGCATCATGCTGATGATCCGTCTGCACTCCGGATTGGCATTGGAGAACGCGAGGCTTTTGACCAGGTGTGGTTTCGCTTCCTCCTCGGTCACCTGCCGCTCCACTGCCTGAGAAAGACGATCCACGAATGAAGAAAACAGCTCTGAAGGACCCTGTTTGATCTTGGTGTAGATGTTGTCCTGGACTCCCGCCGGAGCAATTTGAAGAATTGCCCTCCGTGCTGCCTCTTTGATGTCGCTGAGCATGTGATGCGGGAGCCTCACCGCCTGTTGAGTTAGACCATCCTCAGGAGGATCACCAGCAAGCTGCACCATGGTGAGGTTTGCATTTGGCCCGCCCTGGTATCTGGCTCTCAGCTCCTCCAGGGATCTCCTCCACGCCTTCTGCCACATGAGAGCTTGGGTGTCTGTAAGAACTGATGTTGCAAGATATTTAAGATCATACGGTGTTAAGTCATACATTCCAAAAATACTCTTTAACATCTGCTTGAAATATGGTGATGACAACCCATTGTCCCGAATGGCCTTAGCTAAATCTTTGATTGCTCCACGATCCAGGCGTTCCCATCTCGGGTTTTGGCACTGAGCGTCATAGATCACTGGTATCATTATGTTTCCCGAGCCCTGTAATAAACCTTTCTCCTTCTCCACCTCTGCTAGAATGTCCTGCCAGTCCACTTTTGTGCTCTGCAAAGCTGTAAATTCAGTGGGTACTTGCCTGTAGAGTGGAGTCATCTGTTGTGGCTGCAGCTCTGGTGCAGCAGCACTCACCGATACCAACGGCGTCTGCAGCATCTGCGAAGATGAAGGCTGAGAGTCTCTGGAGAAAAGTGAAGCATCTGCTGCGGAGAACACATGACTGCCTTGCATTATTTGGAAAATTTTTGGAAGATGAACTAACAGTTCTTGCTGTGATTCCAAGGCTGTGCTTAAATATCGTAAAAGAAATTCAACAACCCCCTTTGATATTAAAATTGACTCTCCCTGCCCCAAAATTTTGGCAGACCTTGATTTTGGAATTGTCCAAGCTGGGACACCCTCCGAAGCAGTGATGCGTATCGTTTCATCCCGTTGCTGCGCCTCAGCAGAAGTGTCCTGAGTCCCGCACTGTTCTCGTGTCAGTGGAGGTTCCTGCTGCCGTGCAGATGTGATCTTTTTCACCCTGGAGTTTTTCTTAAAATAAACTGGAAAAAAGTCCTGCAATGTCACAGTCCCACCACTGGGTGGCGCAGTGTCTTGACCGGACAAGTTCTGCGAAGCCTGTTGCAATGTTGTGGATGCGCCGCTAGATGGCGCTGCCGCCTGACCAGCTGAGGTGGGAACCGCACTCTGCTCTTCAATCTGCACTTCCGATAAACATTTGAGCATTTCTTCTGACAATTGATTTACATTTGCAAATCCCGCAACATTCCTGATAAACCTTTGAGCATTTCTCCTAACAACTGATTCACGTTTGCGATCCCTGCAGTCGGAGAAACTGACTCTTGTTGCAATAACTGTTCTAACTTGGCCATGTCTGAAGCTGACAGGAATTGGCCATGGGCTTGGGCTGTCTGTTGCCATGGGAACGATGACGGAACCGTGCCCTGAGGAATTTTTACATCCTGGCCATGCCCCGTCGCTGCCCGCGTCATCATGGGGGATTGAACATTTTTGCTCCGACCTCGGCTATGCTTTGGCCTCACTCCGCTCCACACCGCCTCTGATTCAGAGCCACTGTCGTCTCCCCCGAGACTGACATAACCACTCTTCTGTTCCCATTCCGGCCCTGATGTTTCTGTCTCACTTTGCCTGTCTCCTGGCTCTGTGGCAACACCCACAGCCTGCGCGCGCCGGCTGCGCCCCATCTGTGCTCATCCCACGCGTTCAAAATGTGAGAAATCCCCTCCACCCATGGCTGTCGGGTTCTGCCCGACCTTCACGCACGTGCCCGCCATCTCAGCTGCAGCGATGAATGCCTCCTGCTGTCCCTCTGCCGCTTTCTCAGCAGCCCTGGCTGCCGCGGTCAGGGATCTATCTTCCCGTGCCTTTTGGGCAGCCGCTTCTGTGGCCTCACGGATTCTCGACATTGAACGCCTCACTGGGCGCTCCGAGCGTACCACCGTCGCACTCGCACTCCCCGCTTTCGCCCCGATCCGTCCCGCCCCATCTGCTCTCCCCGGCTTTGCCTTCTGTGCGGGCTGTTTTGAACTCCCAGCCTGTGCAGATGTGAAAGCACTTTCCTCTCCCTCCTCCCCCTGCTCTGCACTCACGTTCGCACCTTCCCCCACCGGAGCTGGCGCCGCCGCTGCCCCCCTCACCGTGGGTTTGGACTTGGGCAATGCCTTCCTCCCACTGAGGGTCGCGGCTGTGCCGGGCTCGCTTGCCTCCATCTGGGGAATTTCTGCGTCGGAGGAGCTTAGGGACTCTTGGGAAACTGAGGAACAGTGAGAACCCGGGGACACGGGACGCGATTGGGTATCATCTCCCTGATTTTCCACTGCCTCTGCTATGCCTGTGTTGAGAGGGGCTGTCCCAGCTGCTGGCTGGACTGTCCCCCACCCTGTTTTTCACCAGGAGCCTTAGCTGCCTGGCTTGGGCTGCCGCGTTGTGAGAGTGACTCTAAAACTGTTCTTGCTGAAGGTAAAAGTTTTGTGGCAACCTTATGATTTCTTATAGCCTGATAATATAATTGATTATTAATTTCCTGCCAAAAATTTGGCTCAAACAACAAATCTGGATCTGAGTGTGGGAAGTTACACCTCACCCACAATAATAAATCTTTCAGCTCCTTTAGAGCGATCTCCACCGGATAGGCAGAGATGATGCCCTGGAAGGCAGATACAATTTCTTTTTCTTCTTGGGAGAATTCTCCCCCAATGTTCTTAATTTTGACCGTTCTCACCAAAAGCTGTGTCGGCTCGAGGTCAGTCCGGAGATGGCACTGATCACCGTCCAGCAGGTCACAGGTGAGAGATCCCAGGTGCGCTTCTGTGTCATCTCCTCCCTGGAAAGTCCCCGAGACGAGTTGTTTCAGTGAAGGTCAGGTTCTTATCTCGAGCTGTCTGCTCCCTCTCTTCTTGGAATTTGCTGCGAGTGTGTGTGCTCTGCTCTTCTTTTTTTTTTTTTCTTCTCTGCTGATGAAGGTTGGAGGTTATTTGATGTTTCTTTTCATTCTTCTTGCTGATGCCCACACAGGGAGGCCCGATGTGAGAACCCGAGTTTGGTTTGGGGTCTCGTGTGGTGGTAAAGTCTCTCTTCCAACCCGTGCTTCCAAAGAAAAACTCCACAGTCTCTTGTCGTTCGGTCTCAAGACAATTTATTGCTAGTTATCTAACAGATTATGTTCTCAGGCTGCGTCTGTTTGATCAGCGGCCCGGGCAGAGACGCACACACTCCTGACACCCTGACTGTCCGGTGTCTTCTTCTCCTCTCTCCCCACCCAGGGCTGCTGCTATCTTTTATAAGATATATTACGTATAACATGTTTACAATTATTCCCCAATACCAACTACCTATATTCCCAAGTGCTTTTTTACTCTAAACCAATCTGTGAATGCCAGCATCACCAAGAACATGGAGGCAAGGAAGAAGAAGGAGGAAGAACAGGATCAGCCCACTTTGCTCCATCTTAGAACTTCTGACCCCCATGTACAAAGTAAAAACCCCCCTGTACATGTGCTAAAACCCCCCTATACAATACTAAAAAAATTTCCCCTCTACTTTGTAACTACTTTTACTATACTATCTAACCCTTTGTGACTGCTTGTTCCACCTTCAAAGTTGGTAATTCATTCCATGGTTCAAACTCAAAATCACAGCTGTTTCCAGCTGCCTGCTGGGGTCTCGAATGCCTCTGACCAAGGCCTGGAACCTCTAAAAATGTCTGAGAGACATTTTGAGTTCCCACAGATGAGGAGCCTTCATTCCTATGACCACCAAGGGCAGAAAAAAAAAGACCTCCTAGCAACCAATTGCACCGGCACAGAGTGCATTGAGAAAAAAAATATGTCTACCAGAAAAAAAAAGATAAAAAGAAAAAAAGGACTATAAAAACAAAAAGGTCAAAGGGGGAGGGTGCATGCCATGGTGGAGAGGAGACTCTCTGGCCACCCAGAGCTGCCTTTTTTGCTTAATACTGCTTGCTTAATAAATTTTTTTATTGATTTAGCTATAATTGGCCTCCCCAATTGAATTTGTCCATAATCCAGGCATCCAGGGAGTGTCTTTTTGCCTATGCGAGGGATTGAAAACAGGCAAGTGGCTGAGAGAGGAGGCTGCTCTGTGCCCTTGGGGGCATGGACAGAGCAGGGAGGGGGCCCAGGACATTTGTCAGAAAACTGTTGCCCATAGAGAAAACACAAAACAACTGAAGTCGTTTTTTGCGGTGCTTTATTGAGGGCCCTGGGAGCCTGAGGACTAATGTCCAAAGTCAGAGCCCCCGGAGCTAACAAAATCATTGCGTTTATATAGGGTCTATATCAACGGTTGCTCAATTCAGCACATATTTGTCTACGTTACACTCCAACAATCAAATTAATTCTTGTTTAAATTGACCATTCTTTATGATCATAAATTCTTCTCACTCCGTTAGAGAAAAACAATGTATCCCCCAAGATCTACCTATCCATCTTGTCTACTACTGCCCATTCTTGGAATGTATTTTGAGATAAGTTCCTACTTCCTCAGCATTCCGCACTGCCCTTGCCTAACAACTGTTTCTAACAACACACAGCCTATGGCCCACTAAGAAATTCTAAACCTTAGCAGAACTACTTCTACTAAACTCTTATTAGTCTGAAATGCAACAAGTCCCCCCTTTTGAGCATCCTTCAATCTTCCAGTTGCAAGGATGCTCAATCAGTCGTCTTCAGTCCGTCTTCTCGATTCACTGAAGGAGATGGAGGAGGCGTTGTACTCCTTGTCATTGCGTTGATCAATCTCCGGGTATGAAGTCGTTCTTTGCTGACGATCCCTGCCATACACTTGTAAGCTCTGAGCACAACAAAAGTCAAGATTAGCAGCATTATCACATATTGAATTATTGACGAAATCCAACCAGAGACCTGGAGCCCCATAGAACTAAATACTTCCCCTACCCAATTGTGTTCTGCCTGTTGTTCTAATCTCTGGGTCTTATCTTCTACTTCTAATTGAGATATGTCTTGTTCGACCTTGACTGTTACATTTGGAATATGGATACAACAGTGATCACTTTTCTGATTCAAATATCCACATACCCCATGCTCCTTTAATAGCAATAAGTCCAGTGCCATTCAGTTTTGTAAAGTCATCCTGCTAGTGGCTTGCAATTGTAAATTTAAATCTTTAAACCCCTTTTTGGTGATGGCAGTTAATCTTTCGGACTGCCCTATCAGTTTATATAGCATATCCCTATTCCGATAAGCTGCTATTGGTGAGAAGCGTGATTTTAGTGCCCATCCAAATTTTACACCTCCATCAGGTTCATGCCACTGGTCTTCATCATTTATACCTCTTTTAATTTTTGATTTTAACTTTGATTGTTTCCTCAACGGGCACAAGGTGCGAATTCCTAAAGTTACCTGAGTGACTGGTCCGTCAATGGGCATATGTGTGGTCCATTCTCCATGTCCCATTACCCATACCAAATTCCCTGGACTCCTAATGGTTTTAGACTTACAGATGATGATTCTTTTACCATCTTTATCTCCCTTAGTCTCTCCTCTTATGGTATGATTATATCCCCTACACTCGCATCCCCATTTTAACAAAACTCTCACTGGTACTAACCCAATCTGGGTCTCGGGGGTATCGCAAGTTATTACTCGAGTACAGTTCCATATTTCCTTCTGTTCCCTAACCTGTCTTTTTGTAGTATGTAGATTCATTACGCTTAAGTGAGTCTGATTCTTAGTCCCGCTCCATTGGACTCACCAATGAACTTCTCCCAAATAACTGTAGGTTTCTAAAAGGCTAGGTCCCCAAATCGCTCCCCATTCATCTTCTAAGGACTGCGTTTGAGTAATATTTTGGCAAACTTCTTCTTCTTTTTCCCTTTCAGTTCTTAATGTTATTCTGCTACAGTGAGGTTTAATACTGGAGCAGATCCTGAAATGACACATTGATATTGTTGGATCGGAGTCTCTAACCATGTGAAATATCCTGACATCCCTTGACAATATTCCCTAGTGACTTGTTCAAGTATTAAGCATCCGTGCTGCCACTCATGATATTTTGAGGAACAAGCTTGCAACTCTCTGTCACATTTATGTAGGCCTCAGGCACATCCCCAACCGGTATAATTCCCCAGGGGATTGGCTCTCCTGCTGATTGAGTTAGTGGTAGACAGGCTGTAATCTTTGTCACGTTCTGAATTACTCCAAAATCTCTTATTAATCCTACTATCAAATTTTCTTGCTTTGGTCTAGGGTAAAATGTCATAGTCCTGTTCTCTGCCTCTCTGATCCTTCTGAATTTTGCTTCCCCTCGGGAAAAAGATACAGCTGTTCTAGCATGTCCCCACCATGCATCCTGAGCTACCCAACACCAATAATTCCCTTCATCCGACACCTGGGTATCCTTTATCACCAAGGTCAACACTCCTCCCAACCGATTCCTTATTTGATATTTCTTTCCTAAATTTACATTCCCTGACTGAAACCACCATCCGAATTCTGAATAAGAAATGTTATTGTCTATTATACACGTCAGAATTGTTGATGTCCCCTGCACAGCCCAGTACCTTCCATGGGCAGGGTGTATTTTCTTTCCTAAATGACTCCTTCCTTGCACCTCTCTTCTGCCGTATGTACCATCTGTTCCACATACAACCACACAAAGGTACAAACCCTCGTCTCTTCCTAGCCTTGGCTGAGTATAATTCAGCCACCCTACACCTTTTCCATCTTCTTCCTAAAAATTGCTTCTTCCATCCGGTTTTTCCCAATTTCCTTGTTTATTGAATTTCCACCAGGTGACCGTGAACCTAGATCCGCACTCTTGCCGTATGGTAAACAAACAATTTATTCTAAGAGGGGGTCCAACCCACATGTCTATTTTTGCCCAATAGGGTATCATGGACACTTTTGGATTCTCCTGTTCCCATGATTGAACTCTCAACCTAATATGTTGAAAACTATAGCTCCCCCGTATTCGAATTAGACAAACATAGATGGCAGTATCTGCGTGGGTTACTCGAGTCAATTCTAAAGTAGTGTTACCTCTCTGGGTTTCCATATTCCACACTGTAACAGAAGTGAGGTTTTTAAATACCTGCCCTTTTTTCCAAAACACAACTATTTCGTTGGCTCCAGCTCTCTGGTTGTCAGAAAATTCACAGACCATCCTTACAGATTTCCCTTCCATAGCTCCGATCACAGGTTCTGAAACAGTGACAATGACATGCCCATCAGTAAACACAAATCTGGAAATGGTGATTGAAACAATTATTAAGAGTACTTTGCCCGAAGAATTAGCCGCGTGGGAGTTACTGCTTGAGACACCCATTGAGTCGGTGCCTTCTTGATGCGGGTGTAGTGTATCCAAGAATCGATTCCGGCACTTTGATTGCGGTGAATGTAGTCAGGATCACCTGATGCGGGCCATCCCATGTTTCTCGGAGAGGATCAGTAGACCAGTTCTTTATATATACGTGCTCCCCAGGCTGTACATCATGGACTGGGTTTTCCAGGGAAAGAGGACTGTTCCACCTCAAGGCTCCTCGTAGAGCACTGAGAATTCTGTGTAGTGAAACAACATAATTATATACTGGGTAAGGTTTCCCATACAAAATCTCATAAGGGCTTACTCCTATTCTTTCCCTAGGTTTTATTCTAATTCAGAGAAGAGCTAGGGGTAAGGCCTGTGGCCATTGTATTTTAGCTTCCTGGCAGATTTTCTTAACTTGCCCTTTTAAAGTCTGATTCATCCTCTCTACCTGCCCACTGGATTGGGGCCTCCACGGGGTATGCAAATTCCAAGTTATATCTAACATTCGGGCAACCTCCTGAACTATGTGAGCAATAAAATGAGGACCCCTATCTGATGACAATCCTAAAGGTACCCCAAATCTGGGTATTATTTCCTTTAACAAAGTCTTAACTACTTCCTTAGCCTGATTTGTTCTGCATGGGAAAGCCTCAGGCCAACCAGAAAATGTACAAACGTACACTAAGAGATACTTGTATCCCTGCGCTCTTGGTAACTCAGAAAAATCTACCTGCCAGTAATCTCCCGGTTCTGGTCCTATTTGTAACCTTCCCATTTGTATCTGCCTCCTAACAACTGGATTATTCTTCAAACATACTGGGCACATTGCATTCACCCGTTTTGCCAGACTTAACATCTGGTTGGAGACTATTTCACCTTTTAAAAACTTCACCAATGCTTCTGCACCCCAATGACTCTTATTATGTTCCGCTACTAGGATAGCCTTCATTACCCCCGAGGGAACGACCACTTGTCCAGTGTCAGTAACATACCAGCCAGTAGCACCTTTCTTGGCCTTCAGTAGTGCTGCCAGCTTCTCATCCTCGCTGGAGTATCTCGGAGGCTGGTACAAGTAAGGGGTAGCTGGATTTGTCCTAGTAGGTACTAAAGCCATCTGAGTCCATACCTGCCGTGCCGCCTCCCGCGCTGCCGCATCTGCCAACCGATTGCCTCGGAAGACTTTCCCATCTTCCTTTTGATGTCCACGGACATGCATCACTGCCACCTGCTCTGGTTTATGTATCGCATCTAATAGAGCCAAAACTTCTTCCCGATGCTTTATAGCAGTCCCTTGGGAGCTCAACAACCCCCTCTCCTTCCATAGTGCACCATGAATGTGCAGCACCCCAAAAGCATACTTGGAGTCAGTCCATATGTTCACCTTTTGTCCGGAGCTCAATATTAGTGCTCTGGTGAGCCAAATAATTTCAGCTTTCTGAGCCAACGTACCGGGTGTCAATGCACGCGCTTCTATGACCTGTAATTCTGTGACAACGAAGTATCCTGCGTACCTGATTCCGTTTTCCACATAGCTGGATCCATCCGTAAACAGCTCCCAATCTGTGGCATCCAGAGGCTCATCCTTAAGATCTTGTAGACTGGAATATACCTGTTCAATCACTTCTACACAATCATGCACAAGCTCATCCTCGTTCACCTGACTGCGAAGAAACTCAGCTGGATTAAGATGGCTAGTTGTTTGAAGTTGCACATCATCTTGCTCCCTTAGAATAGCTTGATATTGCAGCATTCGGCTAGATGACAACCAATGACCCCCCTTCTGTTCCAAAACAGCCATTACCATGTGGGGAACATAAACATCTATCTTTCTTCCCAAAGTTAATTTCCGGGCTTCTTGTATTAAGAGCACCGTAGCCGCAACAGCCCGCAAGCAAGGCGGCCAGCCGGTACTTACTGCATCTAGTTGTTTGGGAAAATACCCCACAGGTCTCTTCCAGGATCCCAGTTTCTGTGTTAGGACTCCTAAAGCCAATTTCTGCCTTTCGTACACATACAATTGAAAGTCTTTATTTAAATCTGGCAGCCCCAGGGCTGGGGCCTCTTTTAGTGCTTGTTTCAAGTCCAGAAAAGCCTTTTTCCTGATGGGAGTCCAATCCAACTGGGGTTCCTTCAGAGCCTCATACAGAGGTTTGGAAATGAGTCCAAAATTTAGAATCCACAGTCTGCACCACCCCACCATACCTAGGAAGGATCTCAATTCTTGATGAAACCTAGGGAGGGGAATCGAGCAGATAGCTTCCACTCGATTAGTTCCCAGGCGTCTCTGACCCTGAGCCAATTCACAACCTAGGTACAAGACATTTTTCCTTACCAATTGAGCTTTTTATTTGGAGACCCGGTATCCCGCCTGTGCCAACATATTCAGCAGAGCAATGGTAAGGTCAACCAATGCAAGTTCCTTTGTCCTGTGTGGCTAAAAGGATGTCATCAACATATTGCAGTATTATGTAAGAAGTAGGAGATCCCTTTACCTGGGTTGTCTTTCATTCCTCCAGCTCTTTTGCCAGCTGATTACCAAAAATAGTAGGGCTGTTTTTGAAACCTTGTGGTAAGCGGGTCCAGGTGAGTTGCTTCTTCCTTCCTGTTGTTGGGTCCTCCCATTCAAAAGCGAAATACTTTATGCTCTCTATTGCCAGTGGGATGCAGAAGAAGGCATCTTTTAAATCAATTACAGTGAACCACTCAAATCGCTCCGACACAGATGTTAGCAAGGTATACGGATTGGCAACAACCGGGTGAATGTCCTTAACTATTTCATTGATGGCCCTTAAATCCTGCACTAACCTATACTTACCATTTGGTTTCCTCACCGGAAATATTGGGGTATTATATTCCGATTCACATTCCCTTAATAGTCCTTGGGTTACAAATTGAGTGATCATTGGGGCCACCCCCCTTCGGGCCTCTAATTTAATGGGGTACTGTTTGATTCTCACCGGTTTTGCTCCTTCTTTCAGCTCTATTACAACTGGGTGTGCTGCCTTGGATTTCCCGGGGGTTCCTGTTTCCCATACCCAAGGCACCACGGCATTACTGATTTCATCAGGGATTGGATCCGGATCCACTTCTTGTATTACAAAAATTTTCCCAATCTCCTCATGTGGGATCTCCAATTTAACACGGCCTCCTTCAAATAATATTTTGGCATTCAACAAAGATAGTAGGTCCCACCCGAATAAAGGTTGGGGGCAATTTGGCATATGTAAAAATTGGTGGTCTAATTCCTTTCCTCCAAACTTTAAACTTAAGGGTTGCAAAAAGGGTCTTTCCTCTAATTGACCCATAGCCCCTATTACCTGTACCGTGGTGTCACTAAGGGGTCCTAATCGCTTATTTAAAACTGAATGTGTGGCTCCCGTGTCAACCATGAACTCCTGTTCCCTTCCAGCTACCTCTATTCTTACCCTTAAATCCCGGTCTAGTCAGCTCCGATTCTGAAAATTTCCAAGCATCATCGCCTGAGCCTGTGCTTGGGCACCATCTACTGGCATCACTGGGAATCTTCCCATTAATCCAGCATTATTCCCTATCCCATTCCACACTGGACACTCATTTTTCCAATGTCCCAATTGGCGGCAAAAAGCACATTGGTTAGGCCCTAACCCATTCCGTCTTCCATTATTTCTTCCTAGTAACCCTGAGTCTTGGAAGCCCCCCCTTCCTACCCCAAATCCTCTACCGCGACTCCTTCCGCGACTCCTGCCTCGTTGTCCTCCTCCCCGTCACGCAGTTTGTTGAATTATTGCCAATATCCCTGCCTGCTGCCGCTTAGCTGTTTCCTTTTCTCTATTATTATACACTTTCCATGCCACCTCCAGCATTTTATCAAGCCTTCGGGTGTCCATCCCCTTCCAACTTTTGTAGCTTCTTCCTAATACCATCCTGCGATTGTCCCAAGAATAATAGGGCTAATTGTAGTTGACCTGGTTCCTCATCAATTTCTAAGTTAGTATACCGCCGAGCAGTTTCCCTCAGTCTCTCTAAAAAGGCTGAGGGTGATTCATTCTTTTCTTGCCTTATCGAATATAACTTAGACCAGTTCAATGTTTTAGGCATCCCCGTCCAAATCCCCTCTTTTAATAAGTCTTGATACTTTCGTATAGCTCTATAGCCCTCCGCGCTATTCGGGTTCCATCCTGGATCATCGCTAGGAACCAGCTCATCCACAGTTCCTCTAGTCCTCTCCAACCTTATTTCTTCCCTGGCCCTTTCCTTGGTTGCCCGTAATACCATTTCATTTTCTGCAGAATCCATTATGGTGTCCAATAACACCTGTAAATCATTCCAATCAGTATTCTGAGTTTTAATCACCATTTTCACTACTCGTGCTACCCTTTCGGGGTCCTCCCGATAACTGCCAGCTGATTGTTTCCAAATTACCAAATCACTCAGGGAGAAAGGAACCTTTATGAGGACCCTTCCCCCTTGAGGACCCATGGCCTCTCTCAAAGGTGCTATCATATGAGGCCCTTCATTATTCCGCCTCCCATACCGAGTCCTTGCTGCAATAGGGGTTCTTTGTTCAACGGGGGAACGGGTGTGAGAATTAGAGTTGGTAGGGGCCTGCATCTCAACATGACTCCCCGGAGAATCATCAAAATGGGTAGTTTCCCTCTCATCCTCATCTTCATCAGAGTCGGTCCCTAACTCCTCTTGCTCCTGCTCCGATCTTTCCCTAGGGAGTGACGGCGCCGAGGGAACGGGACGAGAGGGAGGAGCAACTAATAAGGACAAATCCTCCTCCCGTCCAGGGATTTTTACAGCACATTTTACACATACCTCCCTTGCCTTACATCCAGAACACTCATCCTGATTATCTTCAACCCTTAATACCATAATACCACACTCTTTCTGCCATTCAGTTTTCTGTCCCAAATAATAAAACAAATCCAAATACGGTATCTCATCCCATTTCTCATTTTCTCTCAGATATTGCATTAAGGGGGTTATCACCAAGGTATCTGTCTAGGTTTGACAAGACAGGAATCTGCGAAGGAGGGCTAAAGCCTCCTGTGCAATGGAGAAGGTAAACCCCCTCCCTCCAAATTACTAGGAGTTTTAAATCAAAAGGCTCTCAGGCAAAGATATGGGAATGGGAGTAACAATTCTTTACTAGGAGAAAACTAGACAACAATTTAAAAAAGCAAATGCAATCGGTACAAACAAAACCAGTGAAAAAGTCCAGAACCTGAGGATTCGGGGTGCCAGTAGCAGTCCTGCTGGGACGATTGCTCCCCTTGCAGTGGTTGATGAATTGCAGCTGCAGTGGTGATCTTTAGAAGGGTATAGTTTTCCTCTGAAGATCTGGTGGCAGTGGGGCCGGTCTTCCTCTGCGCCGGGGTTGCCTCCGAGCTCCGCCGCCGTCGCCTCAGCGCGCTCCGGCTGCTTCGCTGCGAGTGCCGCCAAAGAAGAGCTGCTTCTCTGGCAATCCCCCAAAGTAAAGAGCTGCTCTGTCCCCAAAAAGGTACCCCCTTATATCCAATAAAAGAGTGCTTGGCTTCCCCCTCTGGGTGGAACATCTCACAATAGGATGGTGTTACGTTACCAGCCCTGCATTGAATCAGTCAATGGCCCACTAACAAACCATTACCTCTTAGGAGCAAAACCGGTTCTTGGAAAAGATAACAAAACCTGCCCAACAGGTTTGCCTTCAACAGATGGCAAATAGAATACAAGCTTATCTTACAACCCAGGACATTATCCACCCCTTATTCTATTTCCATCTGCACACCATGAAATCTTACACCCAGTTCTCACTTAAGACCAAGTTTCCCTGTGGTACACAGCGGGTCTCCCCATCTTTCTGCATTACCCACCAAGTGTAACCAGGTCCTTGAGCAAAGACAATCCCACGAATGGGTTGGTCTTTGCCTGAGGTAGGATTAATCCAAACAGTTTTCCCTAAAATACCTTTCATATGTACTACAGGGACCTTATCTCCATCTACTGCGTGTAAGGGTTCTGACTGGGCAGGGCCAGCTCGATTGACAGACCCTCGGGTGTTGACCATCCAGGTTGCTTTTGCCAGGTTAATTTCCCAGTTTCTAAATGTTCCCCCACCAAGTGCCTTTAGGGTAGTCTTAAGGAGTCCGTTGCACCGTTCAACTTTGCCAGCAGCTGGAGCATGATAGGGAATATGATATATCCATTCGATACCATGTTCTCTGGCCCAAGTGTTGATAAGGCTGTTCTTGAAATGGGTGCTGTTGTCAGACTCAATTCTCTCAGGGGTGCCGTGTCTCCACAGGACTTGCTTTTCCAAGCCTAAGATGGTGTTCCGGGCAGTGGCATGAGGTACAGGGAAAGTCTCCAGCCATCCAGTGGTGGCTTCCACCATGGTCAGCACGTAGCGCTTGCCTTGGCGTGTCTGGGGCAGAGTGATATAGTCAATCTGCCAGGCCTCCCCATACTTGTACTTGGACCACTGCCCACCATACCATAGGGGCTTCACTCTCTTGGCCTGTTTGATGGCAGCACACGTCTCACAGTCATGGATAACCTGGGAAACACTGTCCATGGTTAGATCCACCCCTCGGTCTCGTGCCCACTTGTAGGTGGCATCTCTGCCCTGATGACCTGAGGCATCATGAGCCCATCGAGCCAGGAACAACTCCCCCTTATGGTGCCAATCTAAGTCTAACTTTGACACCTCTATTTTTGCTGCCTGATCTACCTGCTCGTTGTTTCGGTGCTCCTCATTAGCCCGACTTTTGGGGACATGGGCATCTACATGACAGACTTTCACCGTCAGCTTTTCCACCCGAGAGGCAATGTCTTTCCATATATCAGCAGCCCAGATTGGCTTTCCTCTACGTTGCCAGTTGGCCTTCCTCCACCTTCCCAGCCAGCCCCACAGAGCATTGGCTACCATCCATGAATCAGTATAAAGGTAGAGCTTTGGCCACTTCTCCCTTTCAGCAATGTCCAGAGCCAGATGAACAGCCTTGAGTTCAGCGAGTTGGCTTGATCCATCTTCTCCTTCGGTAGCTTGTGCAACTTGGCGTGTGGGGCTCCATACGGCTGCTTTCCACTTCCGGTTCATCCCTACAATGCAACAGGAACCGTCAGTGAAAAGAGCGTAGCAGGTCTCCTCTGCTGGTAGTTGGTTGTATGGTGGAGCCTCTTCAGCCCTTGTCACTTGTACCTGCTCCTCATCATCAGTGAGACCAAAGTTTTCACCTTCTGGCCAGTTCGTAATTATCTCCAAAATCCCAGGGCGATTCAGGTTTCCAATACGGGCACGTTGAGTGATGAGGGCAATCCATTTTCTCCATGTGGCGTCAGTGGCATGGTGGGTAGTAGGAACCTTTCCTTTAAACATCCACCCCAGCACCGGTAGTCGGGGTGCCAGGAGGAGTTGTGTTTCTGTGCCAATTACCTCCGAGGCGGCTTGAACTCCTTCAAAGGCAGCCAAGATTTCCTTCTCTGTGGGAGTGTAGTTGGCTTCAGACCCTCTGTAACTTCGGCTCCAGAATCCCAGTGGTCGGCCTCGAGTCTCCCCAGGCACTTTCTGCCAAAGGCTCCAGGACAACCCATGGTTCCCGGCTGCAGAGTAGAGCACATTCTTGACCTCTGGTCCCGTTCTGACTGGGACAAGGGCTACAGCATGAGCGATCTCCTGCTTGATCTGGGTGAAGGCTTGTTGCTGCTCAGGGCCCCAGTGGAAATCATTCTTCTTTCGGGTAACCAGATAAAGAGGGCTCACAATCTGGCTATACTCAGGAATGTGCATTCTCCAGAAACCTATGGCACCCAGGAAAGCTTGTGTTTCCTTTTTGCTGGTTGGTGGGGACATAGCTGTGATCTTGTTGATGACCTCAGTGGGAATCTGGCGCCGTCCATCCTGCCATTTCACTCCCAGGAACTGGATCTCTCGGGCAGGTCCCTTGACTTTGCTCTTCTTGATGGCAAAGCCAGCTTCTAGTAGTATCTGGATGATCCTCTCACCTTTCTCAAACACTTCTGCCGCTGTGCTCCCCCACACAATGATGTCATCAATGTATTGCAGGTGTTCTGGAGCCTCACCCTTTTCTAGTGCACCCTGGATCAGTCCATGGCAGATGGTGGGGCTGTGTTTCCACCCCTGGGGCAGTCGGTTCCAGGTGTACTGCACGCCCCTCCAGGTGAAAGCAAACTGAGGCCTGCATTCTGCTGCCAGAGGAATGGAAAAAACGCATTAGCAATATCAATGGTGGCATACCACTTTGCTGCCTTGGACTCCAGCTCGTACTGGAGTTCCAGCATATCCGGTACAGCAGCGCTCAGCGGTGGAGTCACTTCATTTAAGCCACGATAGTCCACAGTCAATCTCCATTCTTTGTCAGATTTGTGCACAGGCCAGATGGGGCTGTTGAAGGGTGAGTGGGTTTTGCTGACCACCCCTTGGCTCTCCAGCTCCCGAATCATTTTGTGGATGGGGATCACGGCATCTCGATCCGTCCGATACTGCCGGCGGTGCACTGTCGAGGTCGCAATTGGCACGCGTTGTTCTTCCACCCTTAGGAGTCCTACTGCAGAGGGGTTTTCTGACAGTCCAGGCAAGGCGTTCAATTGCCTAATGTCTTCTGCCTCTACAGCGGCTATTCCAAAATCCCACCTGAGTCCTTTTGGGTCTTTGTAATAGCCGTTCCGGAGGAAGTCTATGCCTAGGATACACGGAGCATCTGGGCCAGTCACTATAGGATGTTTCTTCCACTCCTTCCCAGTCAGGCTCACCTCGGCTTCCACCAGAGTCAATTGTTGTGATCCCCCTGTCACACCACCAATGGAGACAGGCTCTGCCCCCACATGTCCCGATGGTATCAGAGTACACTGTGCACCAGTATCAACTAAAGCATCATATTTTTGTGGCTCTGATGTGCCAGGCCATCGGATCCACACTGTCCAGAAGATCCGGTTTTCCCGTGCCTCTCCCTGGCTAGAGACAGGGCCCCTCTAACACTGGTTATCATTCCTTTCCTGGGCATACATACTAGAGGTCCCTTCAAGGGGGTCTGACAGATCGTACCCACAAGCTTGGTCACGGGAGGTTGAGGCTACCTTCACTTTGGTGGAACTCCCCCGGTTAGAGTTTCCCTCCTTAAGTTGACGGACCCGTGCTGCCAGGACAGAAGTGGGTTTCCCATCCCACCTCCCCATGTCTTCCCCATGGTCACGCAGGAAGAACCACAGATTAGCCCTTGGGGTGTACCCTCTCTCTCTAGCTGGGGATTGTTGGGCGCTGATTCTGGGGCCTGTGACTCTCACGGGTGCTGTATTAACTTTCCTTATCTCCTCCCTCATCTCCTCTTTAAACTCCTTAATCACGGCTGAGATATGAGCCTGCATTGGGCCATTAATCATACTCTCATAATTCCTAAGTTTGTTGGCAACAGAACCTATTGTCTCCCGGTGGGCGTCAGCATTGATTGTTGCAATGAAGGTGGTGTATTGAGATGGCCCAAGATTTGCCAGACTCCACAGCATTTGTCCCGTACACCTGACCTTGTCAGGGTCATTATTGTGTCGTCCATCCCTCCCAAAGAGTACCTCCAATACTGCCACTTCCCTCAGCTCTTGGATCCCTTCCTCGAGGGTCTTCCAGCGCATTCTATGATGGTGCTCTTGCATTCTCTCCCTGTGGACAAACCTCTCCCTGACACTCATTAAGAGCCGCTCCCAGAGAGAAAGGGACCCTGGTTCCCTACAAAAACCTGATTTATACCCGAGTCCTGGGTCAAGGGTCCCAAGTTCCTTGCCTCACCACCGTCCATCTGCACGCCTGTACCCATAAAATCCCAAACCCGGAGTAGCCAGGTAGCATAAGCCTCACGCCCTCGTCGCACAATGTCTTTATGCAGATTACGAAGACTTTCGTACGTCAGGGACTCGGTGATGATAGCAATCTCTGGGTCCCCTGTGGGTTGTGAGGTTCCTCCATTCCTGTCCCTATCTGCAGGGTGCTCTGCTTTCACCTTAGACTTCCTTGTTTCTACCGGGGCAACTGCTGCTGACCGTGACTGCCTTTGTGGTTCAGCTGGAACCTGGACAGTTGTAACATCTGTGGGTTCCACAGCTGTACTATTAGACTGTCCCTCCTCAAGGCAAAGGGCCTGTTTCTCACCAGCTGGGGAAATGCACTCCTTCAGCATCTCTCGTATCTCCTTAACCAGAACCCTCACCCAATCTGGGCGGTTCATTTCTGAGGTGGGCTGTGGGGCAGGGTCAGGCTCTGGAGCAGCAGCATCTCAAGTCTGTGGTGTAGGTGTGAGGGTAGTTATCCAGGTTAATCTTCCCTTATCTCTGAATGTTAAATATAACAGGACTATCAGCAACACCACCCATTGTATGGTATCATTAGCACTTATAAAGGATCTTAACCCTTTGAGAACTGGTGGAGCAGACCCAAAAAGATGGTTAAAAGGTTAGGAGAAAGTTTGCCCAGGCGCTATTTCGTCGCAGTAGCTACCGTTATTAAAGTAACCCCAAAAACATACAGTTAATGTGTGATAGCTATGAATCCATGTACCTGCCTTCCAGAGGAAATTAAAGATCCATTAATTCCTCACCCAATTAACCCAGAAGCCAAACTTGATAACAGACACGGTAGCCTTAGTTATAGGACCCATTTTTAGATAAGGGTCTGCAAATGGGAAAAGTATAGCTACGATCACATGCCACCCAAACCAAGGTAAACTAGACCACATGGTGATGCTGAAGATGTTTCTACACGCAACAAAAAACCAAATTACTTAAGAACTGTTAATCCTTTTTCCCTCTCAATGCCCTCGAGCCCCACATTGGGCACCAAAATCTGTCTAGGTTTGACAAGACAGGAATCTGCGAAGGAGGGCTAAAGCCTCCTGTGCAATGGAGAAGGTAAACCCCCTCCCTCCGAATTACTAGGAGTTTTAAATCAAAAGGCTCTCAGGCAAAGATATGGGAATGGGAGTAACAATTCTTTACTAGGAGAAAACTAGACAACAATTTAAAAAGGCAAATGCAATCGGTACAAACAAAACCAGTGAAAAAGTCCAGAACCTGAGGATTCGGGGTGCCAGTAGCAGTCCTGCTGGGCGATTGCTCCCCTTGCAGTGGTTGATGAATTGCAGCTGCAGTGGTGATCTTTAGAAGGGTATAGTTTTCCTCTGAAGATCTGGTGGCAGTGGGGCCGGTCTTCCTCTGCGCCGGGGTTGCCTCCGAGCTCTGCCGCCGTCGCCTCAGCGCGCTCCGGCTGCTTCGCTGCGAGTGCCGCCGAAGAGAGCTGCTTCTCTGGCAATCCCGCAAAGTAAAGAGCTGCTCTGTCCCCAAAAAGGTACCCCCTTATATCCAATAAAAGAGTGCTTGGCTTCCCCCTCTGGGTGGAACATCTCACAATAGGATGGTGTTACATTACCAGCCCTGCATTGAATCAGTCAATGGCCCACTAACAAACCATTACCTCTTAGGAGCAAAACCGGTTCTTGGAAAAGATAACAAAACCTGCCCAACAGGTTTGCCTTCAACAGATGGTAAATAGAATACAAGCTTATCTTACAACCCAGGACAGATAAGCACAGCTACCCAACATAAAGTTGACAAGGAATGAGTTAATGGATCCGGCTACTGTTAACTATGAACAAAGCTTATTTATCTACTTCTGCTAACACAGCAACATCTAATTTAACTATCATCTTAAGTTTCCTAAAATTCTTAATTCTTCAAAATTAATGTCTCACAGAGGATCAGAAAGGGGCCATCACGCCATGATCCATGTGATCAAGTGAAGCCAAATTTCTTGTACAGAAATCTATATTTTTAATATCTTCTAATGTCCATGTCCCTCTAGGTAGACACATGATTTACCAATCCTAACTGTCCACACATCAAAGACTAAATCCTAATTGGATCACCTGGTTCTACACATGTATTGCTGTGGTCATCTGGCCCACCCTTAGTTCTCTTTTTTCCCCACTTTCTCAAACTTTGCTGACAACTTGCTGATTCTTGCTGACTCTTCTGTCTTCAAGTATTCACTGTACTTAGTCCTTGAACTGACTACTTTGTTACCAGAAGCCTGGATTGTGCATCTGCTGAATGTGTCCATTGTCCTGCAAAAATTCCTCAACATCCCCCGATTTGGCAGAAAGTGAAATGGCTTCTCTGGTGAACTTAGAGCTTGATAGATTGCACTTATTAGTTAAGAACTTTGAATGTGTTCATTTTTCCACAAGCTAAGAGGGTTTGAGCAGGCTGCCTGAGGTGTATCAACAGCTTGCACCATGGCCAAGTGTGGGAGTGAAGACCTGCCTTCCGAGGAACTGGGAAATGTTTGTGCTTGACAATGAGAAGAGAAACGGTGAGCGTGAGACTGAGAGCACAACACAAACATCACCTCCTGAGCCGGAGAAGGACACCTTACCAGAGACATCCCCAGCTTAGACAGAGAACTGCAGGCAACAGACACTGGCAGACATGGTTACCATGACTGTTCCTGACCAAAATCCACCTTATCCTTCGTGTGGTTCCTGGGTGAACTGTGTGTTGGGCTTGATTGAACATCGGAGGGTAGCCCACAGGAAAAGGAGGGTTTGTTTTCAGTGTGCTAAGTGTGAGTAAGAGATGAGTAATTATCACAGCATTGCTTGTCACCTTCCTAAATGCAAGGAAACAGCAGAAATGGCTTCAGCCAGGGAGTGGATCTGTGAGGTATGTGGCAGGGACTTAAAGACAAAAATTAGTCTGAGACAACCCAAATGATTGGCACACTCATGGGTTATAAATCAGGAAAGGGTCGCTGCTTCCCACCCAAAACAGACTTCCAAGCCCACAAAAGATGCTGGACTAAAGTGGAGGAAGAACTACTGATAAAATTGGAGGCCCACTTTGAGGGGAACAAAACCATCAATAAACTCATTGCAGAACACACATCACAACCAAAATGGCTAAAGAAATCAATAGCACCATAAGGATATTTTTGGTCAAGAAACCAGCTGAGGATGTAGATAAGGAACCTGGAATGAGTCATGGAACCAGAAGAGCCACTGTGTGCCTGAGAAGGGACTTGGACATTGATCTTGAGAGGAGTCAGATGCCTGGGAGATCAGCAGCTGGGAGGAAAACAGATCCCAAGAGGAGTCACCACCCTGATAAGGACAACAGCTGGGAAACACTAAGGGACAGAGGGAGGGGCAGCTGCAGGCCCATTATCTCAGAACCCTCAGTGAAATGTTATCAGCTGGGACAATTAACACCTGCCCAAGGGCCTTCAAGCACTTACCAGGAGATGCAATCAACAATGAGCACAAGACTGCTTCTGATCAGTCTTGAATCAGTAAGCCAGATAAGAACAGTAAGCAAGCAAAGAGCAAAATGGGGAACCAGGAAAAGGGACCATGAAGACTTTTTCAAAAGTGGATGAAAAGAAGAGTATTTAAGAAAAGTAATTATGTGCGCTTCCAGGACCTGCTCCTTCTAGATAGGGCCAAACTTGCTAAAATTATCCTGAATGACATAGTGTTTGTCCTCTGAAATCCCACCCAGCCAACTTTCTAAAGCCCAACAGGAACACCTGGAACATTTGATAGCCTTGGAAATTTCCAAATTAATGGGAAAGCTGACAATAGTGCTTTCAGAGATTTAGTAATGGCAAAAGAAATGGAGAAAAATGTGCAGGAGATGAGTAAAAACTCAGCTCCCAGTCCAGACGGGATTACTTCAAGAGACATCAGGAAGAGGGATTGTCATATGTTGACAAGGAAGTGAGTTTTCCTGGGAAGTTATAGCCAAACCAATTGTTGCTGTCATGCTGGCATGGTAGCGTGGAGGAAGGTTTTAGAAAGGCCTTGGGAATGGTAAACTGAGGAAAAGGATACATTCATGTATGCCCCATTGTATTAGAAAGGCCTTGGGAATGGTAAACTGAGGTAAAAGATACATTTATGTTTGCTCCACTGTTTCGGGAAAGTCCCGCTTCAGCATTCCTCTGTAGACCCCCTTCTCCCCACCCCTGAGCAGTTCCCATTGGACCTGGCCCCTGGGGTGGTTCTGATGTGCCTTAGCTGAACACTGTCTCTATTGTTTAAGACCTTATCTCTTAATTTTGCTGTATAAAACTGTATCTGGGCAATAGCCCAGGGCCTTTGGTCCCTGCAACGCTTCAGGCAATACAATCTCTCTGGACAAGCATACCATTGGTCTCCCTTGGTCTCTTTATCTCGAATCCTAGCGGCGACTGAGGCAGCTCGGACCGTGCTAACCCAGACGCTGCCTGGTAAGCCCAGGGCAGCGGGACCGCGGAAAACCCCGGCCCCGGAGGGGACAGCAAGCCGGAGGGTCCCGGGGGGCCGGGGAGGGATGGGGGACAGCGGCGAGTAGCCCCCGAGAGCAAAGTGGCGGTTGAAAGAGAAGCAACACCTGGGCAGCAAAAGAAAGATCCTGGGAGTCTGTCTATTACAACACATCCTATATTTCTATGCTAAAGAAAAACAAAAAAATGGAAAGAGCAATCTTGAAGAAACGAAACATTCCTGCTGGCTCAGGTGGCCCCAGCAGACAGAGCCTCTGGGATCAGCTCTCTGCAGAGCTGCAGCAGCGCAGCCAGCCGAGCCCCGACAGACGAGGCCGTCTCCTCCATGCCCTGCAGAGCCGATCATGCAGGCTGTGGAAGCGGGAATATCGAGCTCTCTCTATTCCCTGGAGGACAGACAATGTTTGAACTGCCAGGCTCGCAACGGCGACACTGATGTCACTGGCCGTGTCTTCTAGGGCTGAAAGAGAGAGGAACAGAGCCATGGTCAGTTCCCACATCTGAGGGGACCCGAGGAGATCCCTGTGCCAGGGCCATCCCAGCCGGCTCTGGCCATGGCCAGCAGGGAGCAGGGACCAGCTGGATCAGCCCAAAGCTGCTGGCCACGAATCCCCCAGGTGCCCTGAAAGCTCTGTGTGCTCCGTCCACGCCGCCCCTGGTCTGCACAGGGAGCAGAGCCCTCCACAGCCGGGGCAGGGCTCGCAGCTCCCCCGCCAGCCCTCGCTGGCAGCCCGCTGCCCTCACTCACCCTCACAGATGAGATGGAGCTCTTCCTTCCTCCCCCTCAGGTACCGCCCGGCCGTCCCTGGGAACACAGAGCCTGTCAGGCCCAGCGGCACAGCTCCCTGCCAGCGGCTCTGCCAGCCCTGTGCCCACACGCCCTCCTGGCCCAGCTCGTGGCTCACCCATGAACCTGACGGCCGCCTCTCGCAGGGGCTCCTGTGGGCTCTGCAGGTAGGGCAGGGCCCGGCGCAGGTGCTCGGCCACGCTGCTGCTGTCCTCTGCCAGCTGGAGAGAGAGACAGGAGGGAAGGGTTGGCCCCGCAGCCCCCCGGGCCGGGGCTCCATGGGCACCCGGCTCGGGCCGCAGGAGCCTGGAGCAGAGCCCACGCGGCCTCGGGCTGCAGCAGCGGGCAGGGGCACAGCTGCCAGCCCGCACACCGAGCACCGCGCTCAGGGGCTGCTCCAGGCTGGGGCTGCGGCTTCCCGGCCCTCCTTACCAGGATCTCAATGAACCTCCACAGTTTCTCCTTCTTTACAGGTTTTTCAAGATCTCTCCTGTTCACGAATTTGGCCACACAAAGCAGGGTTTCCCGAGAAGCCTGGAGAGCAGTAGAGACACGGAAATGGCCCCGCAGCCCAGGATCAGCATCCCAGTGCCAGGGCCAGGAGGAGGATGCAGCCTGCCAGGCGCCAGGGCAGGAGGCAGCCGAGCCCCCTCCCAGGGCAACAGCAGCAGCCCGTGAGTCCTCACCTCTGCCACACTCTGATTCTCATCATGGCAGTGGAAGAAGAGTGGCAGCAGGCTGTGACACACTTGTGTCATCAGGAGCTTTTTTTCTTCTTCTACTACAGCAGACAGTAACGTTCGAAAGACAAACATGGAGATCCACTGCACATGCCAGTCATCCTGTGTAACAGGAAGGAAACAAGACCTTGGCATCAGCTGATTCTGGCCCACCTTGGCGCAGGCCTGCATCTCCACAGGGCACCAAGTGTCTGGGCAGCAGCCAGTGGCCGTGGCTGAGGGCACAGAGCCTTACGTGTTCAAAGAGTGGCAGGAGCACCTTAGCCAGCTGCAGGGCGATGGGGCTGGGTATTGGGGTGTCATTATCCAAGAACAAATCACTAAGTAGAACAATGCTCATCCTGACCACATCACTATCATTTTCCTGCAGGAGCTCCCCAAGGCTTTCGGTCAGGCTCCGCATTCTTTTGGCCTGTGCGGAACAAAAGTGTGTGAAAGGCCACCCTGCTGCCACAGGGCCTAGAGGCCAAAGGCCTGTCCCGCAGCACTCGGGCAGCTGAAGTGGGAGGCAGGAGAGCTGGGAGCGGCTGACCCAGTGCCTGAAGACCAGCAACTGTGTTCCCCAGCACCATGCTGCCTGCACGGCTTCAGCTGCTGCCCCCTCCTTACCACCAAGGGATTATCCTTGAGCAAGAGGAGGGCCCTCAGGACCTGGCGGCGCATCTCCGTGTGCTCACTCAGCAAGTGCCTCGACAAGAGATCCATGATGCTGTCACTGCATGCTCTCAAGTCCAGGCAATGCAGGACCTGAAAGGCACAGGGCAGTGACAGGGTACCCGGCCTGCAGGAGCCCAGAACCGCACAGGGCGGGGACCAGGCAGCAGCGCAGGGCGTGGGCACCGTCCCAGGCAGCTGAAGCTACGAGAGGGCAGAGAGCTCGGAGGCAGCGCCGGCCTTCAGACTCACCTCCACAAGGAATGCCAGGGCAGGGAAGTTCCAGTATGGCATCTCTTTGCTGAGCAACTCAAGGAGACAACCTGAGATGCTTTTACACAAGTCGATGGATTTGTTGCGCATCTCCCTGGAAGGCAGAAAATGGCATTAAGATGTGGCAGCAGCTCTCTGGCCTCAGAGAGAAACAAACAACTTTCCCAGGCATCGCCTGAGAAAGTCTGAGACAATCAGAGGAAAGAATGAAGAAACATTCTTATCTTAACATGCTGCACCTGGTATTGTGAACATCCGAATATGTTACGGAGATTTGTCTACCAAAATGTGCTTTCTTAAGTAACTAATGGTATAGTGTTTAGACTAGAAAACCCATTAAATCAACCTATATCATAAATATCTATAAGAACAATGGGTTTCTTAATAAAGATTATTATTGATCAGACTTCTGAAATATATGGAGTCAGTGATAATGATTACCTGGCGGGAATCCGCTCCTACGACACTAAGACCCTGAACCGGGGGGAAAAACCTATCCCAGGACAGACTGACGCAGTTCTTGTCTTTACCCCCCACCCTGCAGGGGGACCTGGGCCCTTTGAGATGTGGCTGCTACCGGGCACCCTCCTCTCCCAGCCTTTCCCAGTCTGCTTGGCTGTCCCTCGTCCCTCTGGCCCACAGCCACAGGGAATGAGTGGGATACCCCAGACACAGAGCACAAATGCCGGGAGCAATGGGGAGAAGGGGGTCTCACCTGGCCAGCAGACCCACGGCATAAATGTGGGTGTCAGCACAGAGCAGCGTGTCCCAGCCACGCTTGCGCTCCATTGACAACACCACATCCTCATAGTCCATTTGGCACAGCAGGGACTTCAGGGTCCTCACTGCAAACCTGAGTGCAGAGCAAAGCCCGGGTCACACTGGGAGCACTGGCTCCTGCCCTGGCCATGTGTCAGGGACAGAAGGATTGGGATAGAGCACCTGTTGGGGCTGCTGGCAAGGCCGTGTTCTTCCTGGCATCCCTTCCAGAAGGTATCCACCTCCTCTGGCATCTCTTTGGTGCTGAAGAACACTTGGAAGAGCAGATGCACAAATAACTGCGGGAAATGCTCATCCACTATATCTGGGACACAGCGCTCCTGGAGGATCTTCCATATCACCACAGTTGCCTGCAAAGGACAAAGCCCCCCGAGGCAGCGTTCAGTGCCAAGGTGTCCGTGGGACAGGGCCCGAGCGTGGCAGGGAGAGGCCCAGAGAGACACAGGGGGAGCAGCGGGCCTGGTGGCCCTGCAGCTGTCCCTAGGCCAGCTTTCAGGCCCTGAGGCAGGGAGATGCAGTGGGGGAAGGAGGATGGAGAGCTGCTGGACAGGTGGCCTTGGGGCCAGCAAAGTCCACTGGCAGAAACTCACAGCCAGGGCAAAGACAGTCATTCTGTTCCCATCGCAGGTGCTCATGCTGTGCTCTGGCCAGCTCCCCAGCACATCCAGGAGTATCTGCTGTGCCAGCTCTGCAGTCCAGGGTGTGCACATGATGGTCTTCCACATGGCCATGGCAGCTCTGCGGGGTTAGAGCTCTGTCTCAGGGCATCTCAGACACAGCACCGTGGTCTGGGCATCTCTAGAGGCCCGGGTTGACTGCCGGCTCTGCCTTTGCCCACTGCCCCTCTCCAGCAGCAGCCAGGCAGCCCAGCCCTGTGGGGACAGGCCCCTGTGGGACAACGAGGGAGCATGGCAGCAGGCTTGGGGCTGACATGCCAGGGCCTGGAAAGGGAGCAGCCAGAGGGCCCTGGGACTCTCTGTTGGTCAGAAACCTGGCACAGGCTGTACAGGGCGATGGGTTGGGGTGAGCCCTGAGCCCTCTGGGCAGATGGGCCCCATACCTGTCACAGGATGGGGCCACACGCAGGAGTGTCATTACTGCCTCATTTGGCTGCGCTTCTGTGAGATACAGCAGGGCGTTGTCCAGCCTGTGCTCCACAGAATCATTGGCCATGAGCCACTGGTGGATGTATCTCACCATGCCGGGCACCTGGAGAAGGCACAGGGAGACTTGGAAAGCTGCCAGAGGGATCAGCGTTCCCAGGGTCCCCAGAGAAGTGCTTCCCTTCCCGCCGCACTGAGATGGCCTCAAAGGCTCACAGGGGCCAGCACTAGTGGCTTGGAAAGCCATGTGACTCATGGGGCAATTGAAGCCTGGCCACATCTGCTTACTTGCTCTGCTCTGGGAACACCACTCTGCACAAGCAAATCCAGCAGGGCGGCACTGGTCTCATGTCCGAGGAGCTCTGAGTATGCTCTGAGCCCAGGGCTCATGACACTGGTCTCTTCCTGCCGAATTCTCTTGATGAATTTGCAAACGAGCTGTAGGAGAAGAGCAAGAAGCCATGGGGTGCTGCAGGTATGCTGCTGGGCTGAGCAGTGACAGCAGGCCCAGCCCAGGTGGGGATGGCTGCAGGTACCTGTGCTGTTCTGTGGAAGCGGCCATGGGCGGGTTCCTGCTCTTGTGTCTGGTCCAGGGCTGCATCTGGGAAAGAGTGAGCGCAGCCAGGGCTGAGGGTCTGCGGGAGAGGCCGGAGAACACAGCCCAGCCCTGCGCTCCCCAGGCATGGACAGCCCCAGGATGCCCCAGGTGGATGGAGCACGGCCACTGTGGGGTGTCCGCCCGGGCCCCTTTTTGGTCCTGTCCATGGGCACGTCCCCAGGGGATGGGACAGGACGGGATGGGATGTGACAGCGTGTGATGGGATGGGGTGGGATGGAGCCAAGCTGGCTGAAGGCACCAGCCCTGTGGCCTGGCTCGGCCACTTACCCTCCTGTGCTGGATGGAACGGCACCACCTCTTCAGTCTCCAGTGCTGGAGCAGCTGCAGGGCCGCATTCTTCCTCCTCCATCCAGCTCAGCTTGGGCACTCTCAGGGCTCCCTGCCCCATGTCACTGCCCGGATTTTTGGCTACCCTCAAGAGGGATGCCTCGGAAAACTCTGGGTCACCAAGTCCCACCGTGTGTCCTCAAAGGCACCTGCAGAATTGAAGCCTCGGAAGGCCACAGGTCACCAAGTCCTGTGCTCTGGCCTCGAGGTCAGCTGCAGGAACAATGCTTCAGAAACGCTCCAGGTAGGGCAGGAACGAGCGCGCTGTGCGGGGGCTCCTCACAGCACCGCTCTGTCCCGTCCTGTCCCGTCGCCTGCTCTGAGCACTGTGGCGTGCTCTTGCCACTTACAGCTCCTATGTCAGCACGTGTCACAAAGGGCCCTTGGAGACCTGGATCCGTTCCATGCTGCACCCTGTCACCAAGGGCCCTTGGACACCCGGCTCCATTCCATGCTGTATGTGTCACAAAGGGCCTTGCACACACTGCCACCTGCCCTGGGGCCACCCCGTGCTCACCCAAAGTGGCCCAGGTTGGAAAGAATCCCTGGCCCCAAGTGTCTGAGACAGCCCGACGGGATCTTTAGGAATGACTCAGACCATCAGCCAACACTGCCCTGCTCTGCGGGCTCAGGGCAGCAGAAGGAGCCCCCATGGGCTCTGCAGGAGCTGGCAGAGGCTGCCCAGCAGGGAGGCCATGGGGCACAGAGCCCCAAGGCTGCCCAGGGCCCCACGGCACAGGGGCCGTTCCCAGCCCCAATGCTCCTGGCCTGGCCTGGGCTGCACAGGGGCTGTGGCACCATGGCTGGGCCAGCACAGGGCCACAAAGGGGCCCCGCAGCCGCTGCCGGGGCTGGCAGCAAGTCCGGGCACAGACAAGGAATTGCTGAGCATGGCCTGCGCTGGCCAGGGCTGACTGTGCCAAAGGCAGAGCTCAGCTGCTCTTGATGCCTGCAGGAAAAGTCAAGAGGCCAAAGAGCCTCCATGGCTGTGCTGGGGACAGAGGCTGGAGGAGGGAAATGCAGGGAAGCTGTGGCATGGGGAGGACATGCAATTCCAGCAGACACCTCAGCCTGCAAGGTGCTCTGCTCTACCTCAGCTCCTCTCTTAGATATGCCAATCCCAGCTCAGCACCTCAGGGTACTGGGGCCCAACAAGTAGAACATGCCTGTTCATGGAAAGGGGAGCAGGTTTCAATATCTCTCTGTTCCATAACATACAAGCAAATCTTTATTATCTGGCTCACTGGAGAACTTTGAAGAAATGGTAATGTTTTCCCACCCAGAACAGCAATTTCCTGGCTCTACTGCTTTCTTCTACTGATGGCAGGAGAAGAAATACTCATCTTCCCCTCTACCTCTGCCACCAACATTCAGTATAATATTTCATGACGCGCTTCCTTTGGGTGTTTCCAGGACTCCTGGTTAAATGGCCCTATCTAAGGACATCTCTTCATTTAGAGCAGCTGCATGTATGTCCTTCCCATTGCTCCCAGATTTCCTCCTGCAGCTGTTCTCTGGTCATTCCAATGCATCTCCTTTAAATGGCTTCATGCTTTGAGCTTTTGGGAGTTTCCCAATTTTTCAGAAGTTTAAATAACTCCTTACTCAGCATCTTATTGTAAGTTTTACCTATCACCTCTTCTTATGCCTTTGTCTAAAATCCTGCCTTTATGGCAATGCCTTGTAGATGGTGGACATGTCAGATGCTGCTGGGATGTCACAAGGAGCAGAGGGAAGGGTTTTGCTTGATTCAATTTATCATATTCACATTTTTTGATGTTGGCCATGAAGAGAAAGTTTTCAGTACTCTCCTACCCCTGCCTCTGTGCGAACTGGCCAAGGAGAGACCGGGCGGGGGCGGCAAAAGTCTGCAGGCGGTGCCAAGGAATCTGATGGGGCAGGGCGGGGCGCTCCCAACCATGGCTGGGCGGGGGCCGCGACAGACAGGGGCAGGGGCAGGGGCAGGGGCAGGGGCAGGGGCAGGGGCAGGGGCAGGGGCAGGGGCAGGGGCAGGGGCAGGGCAGGGGCAGGGCAGGGGCGGGGAGAGAGGGGATGCGAGAGTGTGCGGCCGTGCGAGCGGGAGCGGCGGGGGCGGTGGGGAGCGGTGGTGTCTGAGGAGCCGGGCGTGTGTCCCTGTGTCTGTCTCTCTCTCTGTGTCAACGAGGCCCGAGGGCGGGCGGCTTCGTGCCGGCCCCGGGCGCCTCGGCACCGAGCCCCCGCGGCCCCCCAGGCTCCTTCCGAGGACCGAAGACCTCTGCGGGCCCTGAAGGAACCGGCCCCAAAGCGGCCGCCCGCTTGCCGGCGGTGCTGCCGGCGGCGGGGCGGGCCGGGCCGAGTCGCACCGGGGCCGGCGGCTGCGAGCTGATTTCCGCCGCACGGACGGGCTTCTCTTCCCCGCTGGCCCCGCTGACATTCTCTTCTGCGGGGCAGGGCTGTGTCGGCTCCCGGACGGGGGGCGGGGGGCACTGGGGACGCCGTTTCCACAGTTCTGCACCTCAGGAGACCCCAGCACAGGGCACGGGCTGCCCGTCGGCTCGCCTGCGGGTGCTCTGCATAATAAAGGAAACTGAACAAAATCTGCCAAGAAAATTTCTTTTTCGGCTAAGTTTCTCATACCAGGCAAATAGAAGAGCCATTCTTTCAAGAAAGGAGAAAATGGGGGGGAATAAAACCCTAAAGACAAACTGAATAAAACCCCAAACCAAAAAAATCTCAAAACAAAACACAAAACCCAAAGGAAAAAAACCCAAAAAATCCAAAACAAAACCAGAAAACCCAAACCAAAAGCCCTGCACCTCACCTGCCCTCCAAAAAACCACCCCAAAAAACGAAATACAACCCAGAAAAATACAAAAATATGTGTTGGTCTTGAAAGTGGGCGGTTTATGGGCTGGGATGGGGCTGCTAGAGCTGTCCGGCTCTGGGCTGTAAGGAGGCTGTGAGCTTCCCCTGGCTCCAGGGCCGCCGGTGCTGGGTCGGCACCCTTGCGGCAAGCGTTGTCAGGGGGCAGCAGGTCTACTCTTGCTCCAGGCAAGCCTGGGGCAATCAGGTCTACCCGTCTCCGGAGCCATCAGGTCTACCAGGATCTGGGGACTCCCGGCTCTTGGCGGTGCCCGTGCCACGGGCAGTGACGGGTGACATCAGGTCATCCCCAACTCCGGGCCGGCCCAGGGTTATCAGGTCTACCCAGCTCCAGGGTCACCTGCTTCGTGGCAGGACCTTCATGGCCAGGGTCAACAGGTCTACCCCGATGCTGAGTGACCGTAAGGTGTTGTGGCCAGGACAACAGGTCTACCCTGGCTCCGGGGCTGCTGGGTTCATTGCAGTGCCCTGGATGTGAGCGGTGGCGGGGGACAAAAGGTCTACCCTGGCTCCGGGCCGGCCCGGGGCCATCAGGACTACCCCTCTCCACGGCCGCCGTGCTCGTGGTTGCGCTCAAGCTGCGGGTGGGATTGACAGCTAGCAGAACAGAATGGTTGGAAAAAGATCTGCCACCACCAGACACCAGACCACACCCAACAGGGTCACCCACCTCCTCTTGTATATGGACGGTAATTAGGGGACCCGAAGACTTAAAACTAATTTAAAAAAACTTGCTAGAAGCTGATATACAGTAAGGTAGTAATAACCATTTCTGAGTTAAAGTACCACAGTAAAAGTTTAAACACTTTGTAATTCTTTAATAAGTGTCCTTTAGCCAAGGAAGTCAACTGAAGAAAGTTTTAGTTAGAATATTATTAAGTCTCACTTAGTTGCTAGGAATTAAGAGAATTACCCAAAGAAGCTAACCCTCAAAAGCCAGAGACTGTAAGTTGATGCGGGCTTAAGCCCGATCAAAGAAATAGTGGAGGGATTTCTTATGAACAAAACAGCCTTGCTGAGACATTTCGGTTTGGGCTAAGTACTGACATTGAAATATTAATTAGCGAATTGCTCCTGGGAATCACCTACACCCCCACCCACACTACCATTCTAGGACTGGGATGCAAAATAGAGAGACCAGTGGAATCACGGGAGGGGGTTTTGGGGATGAAAACACCCCTAAGTGGAAGGCTGGGCACAGTGGAGGGGGCTGGATGGGTGCGCTGCTTGGGGAAAAGGGAACCACATCCCTGGTCTGTGTCTGACCTGTCACCATAGCCTGCAGGGGACCAGACTGGACTGGGCTGTGGGAAGCAGGAACAAAGGAACAACTCTTCCTGGTGTTCCCAGGAGGGAAGGACAGGGGACAGCTGCTGCTGCACTTTGGCAGCAGGCTCTGCACATCCCCTCACCCTTCGGCTACCAGGACTTCAGACACAGACTGCACACCTCTTCACCTCCGGCTACCAGTGTGCCACGGAGACTCCAGGGACAGACTCTGCAGCCTTCTCGCCCTTTGGCTACTGGGAAAAAGCTACAACAGCGGGGGTGAGCTCTGTATTGAGCTCCCTTGCTCTGCTGATCTTTTGAATAAAGAGCTGAACATTAATAAAGGCACGAGCCCTGTTTACTACATGAAGGCCCCCAAAATTCCACTAAAAACACCCAAAATCCCCTAAAAATCACCGCTGTTGTGCCCCCGTCCCCCGAATCCCCCATACCCCATTCAGGGTGGGCCTGGGACTGCCTGGGACTGCCTGGGACCCCCAGATCTCCATAGGACCCCCTCCAGGAACCCCAAATCTTCCCCAGAGCCCCCCCCCAAAGTTGGCCCAGGACCCCCTGAGAGCCCCCTGGGCCCCAATTGCACCCAGCCCAGGATGCCCCCTGAGACCCCCCCAGACCCTTCCCAAGACCCCACCCAGGACCCTTCCAGGACCCTCCAGACCCCGCCCCAAACCCAACTCTGGACCCCCCAGCCTCTCCCCAGATCCCTCCAGGACCTCTCCCAAAAACCCCCAACCCCCCCCAGACCCTCTCTGGGACCCTTCCAGATCCCCCAAAGCCCCTCCCCAAAACCTCCAAAACCTCCCAGGACGCCACCAGGACCCCCCAAACCGCTCCCCCAACTCCGCCCAGACCCTCCCAAGACCCCCCCTCCAGGCCCCTCTCAGGACCCATCCCCACCCCCCAGGTCCCCCCACAATGCTCCAAGACCCCTCCCCAGACTCTCCCTGACACATCTAGGACCCCTCAGGATTCCCCACCCAAGAGCCCTCCAGGACGCCCAGACTCCCCCGAGGACTCCTCCATGAGCCATCCAGGACCCCCCAGAGCCCTCCCTAAAGTCCCCCCGGATCCCTCCCCAAAGGCCCCCGATCCCCCCAGGACCTCTCCCCAGCCCCCCCAGCCCCTCCCAGCCCCCGGCCCCTGTGCGGAGCCCCCTCCCCAGCGTTGCGGCCCCCGCGGCTCCCGCGGCTCCCGCCTCTCCCAGCGCCTCCCCCGCTCTGGCAGCGCCGCCCGCAGGGCCCGCCCGAGCCCGGGGGGCGGGGCCGCCGGGGGAGGGGCGCCGCTCCCGGCTCCCTCTGATTGGCTGCAGCCGCGCGCTGATTGGTTGGTTCGGCACGGGGCGCGCCGCTATTGGCTGGAGGAGCCCGCGCGCGCGGTGCAGGCGGGAAATTGTCAGGGGAGCGCGGCTGAGGAGGGGCTGAGGTGGGGCCGGGGAAACTGAACGGGGGGTTTGGGGCGGCTCGGGGAGAAACTGGGGATTTCTGGGGGAACTGACAGGAAATAGGCGTGTGTCTGCTGGGTTTGGGGGAATGAGGGGGCTTTAGGGAGCTTTGGGGGGAGCTTGAGAGCTTCTGGAGCGTTCTCCGTTGGGTTTAGGGGGATCTGAGGGTAATTGCGGGGGTCCGAGGGGACTTTGGCGGAGTTGTGAGAGGAACTGGGGGGATCTGGGGGTTCTGAGGTGGCTCTGGGGTCAATTTTGGGGTAAAGTGGGGGGATCTGAGGGTAATTTGGGGGCTTTAGGTGGGGCTGGGGTGGATTTGGGGCTCTGGGGACACCTAAAGGGGTGCCAGGGGGTGAAGGGGTCGCAGCCCCCCAGACGCCCCCTGAAGCCCCCCTGTCCCCACAGAGGGGTCCCGGCCCTGGCGGTGCAGGACCCCCGGCCCCAGCCCAGCATCTCCATCAACCACCTGAACCGGGACACCAAGGAGGACGGGGATGGCTGGGGGGTCCTGGGGGCTCTGAGAGTGTCCGTGCCTGTCCCCAGGGGCTCAGGCTGTCCCCTGGGTGTCCCCGAGCTGGAGAAGTCCCTCTGCGCCGTTTCCTCGCCGTTTGGGCAGATTTTGGACATTTTGGTGCGGCGCAGTCTCGGCCTGCGGGGCCAGGCCTTCCTCACCTTCAGGGAGATGAGCAGCGCCACCAACGCCCTGCGCTCCCTGCAGGGCTTCCCCTCCTGCGGCCAACCCGTGGGGAGACAGCGACTGGGGGAGTTCTGGCACTGGGGAAAGAACTGCAATGTTGGGGAAAAAACGCCAAACTCTGGCCTCAGATACCCCCAAAGTCCAACTTGGAATCCCACCAAATTCATTCACCCTGAGCACCGCAAAGCTTCCCTTTCTATGACAAGCCCATGGTAAGACAGAAATGCTGGGTGAAATCCTGGAATTCTCATGGAAAAAACCCAAAATCCTGAGGAAAAAAAACAAACCCAACCAGGATTCCCCCCAAAATCCCATCAAGAATCCCTGAAATTGAGTTGGAAACACCCCTAAATCCAACCAGGAACCCCCCAAAGCTTCCCCTTCTATGACAAGTCCATGGTGAGACCCAAATCCTTGGGAAAATCCTGACATTTTGGGAAAAAATCCTGAAATTCTGGGAGAAATCCTGAATTCCTGGGGGAAAAACTCAAAATGCAGCCTCAAATATCCCCAAAATCCAACCAGGAACCGCCCCAAAGCTTCCCCTTCTACCAAATGTCCATGGTAAGAGACAAATCAGAGTAGAAGTCCTGGGATTTTGGGAACAATCCTGAAATTCTGGGAAAAACTCCAAAATCCTTGGGAAAAAACCCAAATCCAGCCTCAGTTATCCCTAAAATTCACCCTAACGCCCCCCCCCCCCCCCCCCACCCGCCAAAGCTTCCCCTTCCGGGACAAACCAGTGGTAATAGCAGAATCTTCAGGCAAATACCCAAATTTTGGGAAAAATCCTGTAATTCTGGGACAAAAGCACAAAATTCAATTGGGAACCCACCCAAAATCCGTCCAGGAGCCCCCAAGAATTCACCCTGAATCTCCTAAACCTTCCCCTTCTACCCCACAGTGAGACCCAAATTCAGGGAAAAATCCACAGATTCTTGAAAAAACAGGAAATCTTGGGAAAAAGCCTGAAATCTGGGGAAGAAACGGAAATCTCACCAGAAATCCACCCCCCAATCCCCTGGGAATGACCCCAAATCCCTGCTGGAACCTCCCCAATTCCTCTGAATTACCCCAAAATCCTGCTGAAATTCCCTGAATTCCTTCTAGGACTTGCCAAAATCCCTCAAAAACGTCCCTGATTGCTTCTGGAACTGCCCCAGATCCATTCTGGAGCATCCCCAAATCCCTCCGAACTTCTGAAAATCCCTTGGAAGACCCCAAAATCCATCTTGAAACTCTCCCAGATCCCCTCAGAATTCCCCCAGACCCCTCAGAAAGCCCCAGATCCCCTCTGGAGCCTCTTCCAGATCCCCCCAAAATCCTCGGGAACAACCCCAAACCCCCCGAGCCGTCCCCAGCTCCCCCCGGAGTGATCCCAAATCCCCCCGGAGCCAGCCCAGGTCCCCTCTGGAAGCTCCCCGAGTCCCTCGGGAAGCCGCAGATCCCCGGGAGCCGCCGGGCAGCGCCGGGAAAGCCCAAAGCCCCGCGGCAGTGCCGCATCCCGGCCGGAGCTGCCCCGGGAGCCCCGCGGGGCCGGGGCCGGGGCCGGGATGCGCCGTCCCAGCGGATCCAGCGCGCCCGGCCGGGCTCGGCCAGCGCGGCCCAGGGCAGGGAGCGCTGGTGGGGCGGGAGCGGGAGCGGAGCGCGAACGGGACCAGCGCAGAGCCAAGGGGGGAGAGGCCCCGGCCCCACAGAGAGCGGGGCCGGAGCGCGGGGCCGGGCGGGGATGGCTCGGGGATTGTTCCGGGCGATTCGGGCACTCGCAGCGATCTCTGCGGGATTCTTGGGCTGCTCCTGGGAGGTTTGGCTGGGATTTTGAGGGAAGTTTTCGTGGGGATTTTTTGGGTGGATTTCCTCGCACTTCGGGTGGGATGTGATAGGACTTGGGGGCATTTTTTGGGGAATTTGAGAGGGGTTTGGTGGGATTTCGGCGCGGATTTTTTGAGTGTATTTGGTGTGGATTTTGCGGGGGTTTAGGGAAATTTTGGTCGGATATTTTGGGTGATTTGGTGGGATTTTTTGTGTGGATTTTGTGTGATTGGGGGATTTTTGGCTGCATTTTTGTACAAATTTTTCTCTGTGGATTCTGTGGGATTTTCATGGGGATTTAGTGGGACTTTTTGTGGGATTTTTGTGTGGCATTTAAGGGGATTTTGGGGGCGATTTTTATGGGGATTTTGAGGGATTTCTGTGAGCCTTGGGGTGATTTTTGTGGGCATTTTTTTTTTTTTTGTCAGTTTTGTGGGCTTTTGGGTGGAATTTTTGTGGAGATTTACCTGGGATTTTGTGTGGTTTTTCTGGCATTTTCAAGGAATCTACAGTGGAATTTTTGTGGGAATTTTATGGTATTTTTGGTGGGATTTTTTGTGAGGATTTTGAGTCGATTTCTATTGGATTTTGGGGAGTTTTGGGGGATTTTTTAGGAAGATTTTAGCTGGGTTTTGGGTGTTTTGGGGGGGATTTTTATGGGATTTTGATGATATTTTTGTGAGGACTTTTGGTGATATTTTTGTGAGGGTGAGTGGTGCCTTTGGTTCCAACCAACTTTCCTCCCCGAGCCAACGTTACCCACTCCCTCACACGTCCCCCCCGTGCCTTCCCACTGCCTTGTCCTGTCAGGGCTTCCACAGCCCCTCATCCCTTCGTGGCCCCGTCCCCTCAGGGTCTCCCCCAGCCTGGCCAACCTGCCCCATCAAGAGGCACCTGGGAGCCCTCAGCATTCCAGGCAGCAACACACGGGCAGGAGGACACGGATGGCGCTTCCTGCCTGGGACAGGGCTTGTGGCCATCTCCAGGCACCGCTCTCACAGAGATCCCCACAGCTCCAGCCCCTGCCCATCTGCTCTGTGGGCAGCACAAAGGCTTCCGCAGAACCACCAAAGGCCAAGGGGCTTCTGGCCATTTTCCCTGCAACCCTGCATGCCTGGGCAGCTTGCTGAGCCCAGGAACCCTTTTCTCCCTCTTCCCCTAGGCCCTGCAGAGCCTGGGCAGCAAAAGAAAGATCCTGGGAGTCTGTCTATTACAACACATCCTATATTTCTATGCTAAAGAAAAACAAAAAGAAGAAAAGAACAATCCTAAAGAAACGAAACATTCCTGCTGGCTCGAGTGGCCCCAGCAGACAGAGCCTCTGGGATCAGCTCTCTGCAGAGCTGCAGCAGCGCAGCCAGCCGAGCCCCGACAGACGAGGCCGTCTCCTCCATGCCCTGCAGAGCCGATCATGCAGGCTGTGGAAGCGGGAATATCGAGCTCTCTCTATTCCCTGGAGGACAGACAATGTTTGAACTGCCAGGCTCGCAACGGCGACACTGATGTCATTGGCCGTGTCTTCTAGGGCTGAAAGAGAGAGGAACAGCGCCATGGTCAGTTCCCGCATCTGAGGGGACCCGAGGAGATCCCTGTGCCAGGGCCATCCCAGCCGGCTCTGGCTATGGCCAGCAGGGAGCAGGGACCAGCTGGATCAGCCCAAAGCTGCTGGCCACGAATCCCCCAGGTGCCCTGAAAGCTCTGTGTGCTCCGTCCACGCCGCCCCTGGTCTGCACAGGGAGCAGAGCCCTCCACAGCCGGGGCAGGGCTCGCAGCTCCCCCGCCAGCCCTCGCGTGCAGCCCGCTGCCCTCACTCACCCTCACAGATGAGCTGGAGCTCTTCCTTCCTCCCCCTCAGGTACCGCCCGGCCGTCCCTGGGAACACAGAGCCTGTCAGGCCCAGCGGCACAGCTCCCTGCCAGCGGCGCCGCCAGCCCTGTGCCCACACGCCCTCCTGGCCCAGCTCGTGGCTCACCCATGAACCTGACGGCCGCCTCTCGCAGGGGCTCCTGTGGGCTCTGCAGGTAGGGCAGGGCCCGGCGCAGGTGCTCGGCCACGCTGCTGCTGTCCTCTGCCAGCTGGAGAGAGCGACAGGAGGGAAGGGTTGGCCCCGCAGCCCCCCGGGCCGGGGCTCCATGGGCACCCGGCTCGGGCCGCAGGAGCCTGGAGCAGAGCCCGCGCGGCCTCGGGCTGCAGCAGCGGGCAGGGGCACAGCTGCCAGCCCGCACACCGAGCACCGCGCTCAGGGGCTGCTCCAGGCTGGGGCTGCGGCTTCCCGGCCCTCCTTACCAGGATCTCAATGAACCTCCACAGTTTCTCCTTCTTTACAGGTTTTTCAAGAACTCTCCTGTTCAGGAATTTGGCCACACAAAGCAGGGTTTCCCAAGAAGCCTGGAGAGCAGTAGAGACACGGAAATGGCCCCGCAGCCCAGGATCAGCATCCCTGTGCCAGGGCCAGGAGGAGGATGCAGCCTGCCAGGCGCCAGGGCAGGAGGCAGCCAAGCCCCCTCCCAGGGCGACAGCAGCAGCCCGTGAGTCCTCACCTCTGCCACACTCTGATTCTCATCATGGCAGTGGAAGAAGAGTGGCAGCAGGCTGTGACACACTTGTGTCATCAGGAGCTTTTTCTCTTCTTCCACTACAGTAGACAGCAAGGCTCGAAATACAAACATGGAGATCCACTGCACATGCCAGTCATCCTGTGTAACAGGAAGGAAACAAGACCTTGGCATCAGCTGATTCTGGCCCACCTTGGCGCAGGCCTGCATCTCCACAGGGCACCAAGTGTCTGGGCAGCAGCCAGTGGCCGTGGCTGAGGGCACAGAGCCTTACGTGTTCAAAGAGTGGCAGGAGCACCTTAGCCAGCTGCAGGGCGATGGGGCTGGGTATTGGGGTGTCATTATCCAAGAACAAATCACTAAGTAGAACAATGCTCATCCTGACCACATCACTATCATTTTCCTGCAGGAGCTCCCCGAGGCTTTCGGTCAGGCTCCGCATTCTTTTGGCCTGTGCGGAACAAAAGTGTGTGAAAGGCCACCCTGCTGCCACAGGGCCCAGAGGCCAAAGGCCTGTCCCGCAGCCCTCGGGCAGCTGAAGTGGGAGGCAGGAGAGCTGGGAGCGGCTGACCCAGTGCCTGAAGACCAGCAACTGTGTTCCCCAGCACCACGCTGCCTGCACAGCTTCAGCTGCTGCCCCCTCCTTACCACCAAGGGATTATCCTTGAGCAAGAGGAGGGCTCTCAGAACCTGGCGGCGCATCTCTGTGTGCTCACTCAGCAAGTGCCTCGACAAGAGATCCATGATGCTGTCACTGCATGCACTCAAGTCCAGGCAATGCAGGACCTGAAAGGCACAGGGCAGTGACAGGGGACCCGGCCGGCAGGAGCCCAGAACCGCACAGGGCGGGGACCAGGCAGCAGCGCAGGGCGTGGGCACCATCCCAGGCAGCTGCGGCTACGAGAGGGCAGAGAGCTGGGAGGCAGCGCCGGCCTTCAGACTCACCTCCACAAGGAATGCCAGGGCAGGGAAGTGCCAGTATGGCATCTCTTTGCGGAGCAACTGAAGGAGATAGTCTAAGATGCTTTTACACTCATCGATGGATTCTTTGCCCATCTCCCTGGAAGGCAGAAAATGGCACTAAGATGTGGCAGCAGCTCTCTGGCCTCAGAGAGAAACAAACAACTTTCCCAGGCATCGCCTGAGAAAGTCTGAGAAGATCAGAGGAAAGAATGAAAAAACATTCTTATCTTAACATGCTGCACCTGGCATTGTGAACATTCGGAATATGTTACAGAGATTTGTCTACCAAAATGTGCTTTCTTAAGTAACTAATGGTATAGTGTTTAGACTAGAAAACACATTAAATCAACCTATATCATAACTATCTATAAGAACACTGGGTTTCTTAATAATAATTATTATTGATCGGACCTCTGAAATACATGGAGTCAGTGATAATTACTGGCCGGGGGCCCGCTCCTACGACACTAAGACCCTGAGTCGGGGGGGGAAGCCCCTCCCAGGACAGACTGATGCAGTTCTTGTCTTTACCCCCCACCCTGCAGGGGGACCTGGGCCCTTTGAGATGTGGCTGCTGCTGGGCACCCTCCTCTCCCAGCCTTTCCCAGTCTGCTTGGCTGTCCCTCGTCCCTCTGGCCCATGGCCATGGGGACTGAGTGGGATATCCCAGCCACAGAGCACAAATGCCGGGAGCAATGGGGAGAAGGGGGTCTCACCTGGCCAGCAGACCCACGGCATAAATGTGGGTGTCAGCACAGAGCAGCGTGTCCCAGCCACGCTTGCGCTCCATTGACAACACCACATCCTCATAGTCCATTTGGCACAGCAGGGACTTCAGGGTCCTCACTGCAAACCTGAGTGCAGAGCAAAGCCCGGGTCACACTGGGAGCACTGGCTCCTGCCCTGGCCATGTGGCAGGGACAGAAGGATTGGGATAGAGCACCTGTTGGGGCTGCTGGCAAGGCCATGTTCTTCCTGGCATCCCTTCCAGAAGGTATCCACCTCCTCTGGCATCTCTTTGGTGCTGAAGAACACTTGGAAGAGCAGATGCACAAATAACTGCGGGAAATGCTCATCCACTATATCTGGGACACAGGGCTCCTGGAGGATCTTCCATATCACCACAGTTGCCTGCAAAGGACAAAGCCCCCCGAGGCAGCGTTCAGTGCCAAGGTGTCCGTGGGACAGGGCCCGAGCGTGGCAGGGAGAGGCCCAGAGAGACACAGGGGGAGCAGCGGGCCTGGTGGCCCTGCAGCTGTCCCTAGGCCAGCTTTCAGGCCAGTGCCTGAGGCAGGGAGATGCAGTGGGGAAAGGAGGATGGAGAGCTGCTGGACAGGTGGCCTTGGGGCCAGCAAAGTCCACTGGCAGAAACTCACAGCCAGGGCAAAGACAGTCATTCTGTTCCCATCGCAGGTGCTCATGCTGTGCTCTGGCCAGCTCCCCAGCACATCCAGGAGTATCTGCTGTGCCAGCTCTGCAGTCCAGGGTGTGCACATGATGGTCTTCCACATGGCCATGGCAGCTCTGCGGGGTTAGAGCTCTGTCTCAGGGCATCTCAGACACAGCACCGTGGTCTGGGCATCTCTAGAGGCCCGGGTTGACTGCCGGCTCTGCCTTTGCCCACTGCCCCTCTCCAGCAGCAGCCAGGCAGCCCAGCCCTGTGGGGATAGGCCCCTGTGGGACAACGAGGGAGCATGGCAGCAGACTTGGGGCTGACATGCCAGGGCCTGGAAAGGGAGCAGCCAGAGGGCCCTGGGACTCTCTGTTGGTCAGAAACCTGGCCCAGGCTGTACAGGGCGATGGGTTGGGGTGAGCCCTGAGCCCTCTGGGCAGATGGGCCCCATACCTGTCACAGGATGGGGCCACACGCAGGAGTGTCATTACTGCCTCATTTGGCTGCGCTTCTGTGAGATACAGCAGGGCGTTGTCCAGCCTGTGCTCAGCAGAATCATTGGCCATGAGCCACTGGTGGATGTATCTCACCATGCCGGGCACCTGGAGAAGGCACAGGGAGACTTGGAAAGCTGCCAGAGGGATCAGCGTTCCCAGGGTCCCCAGAGAAGTGCTTCCCTTCCCGCCGCACTGCGATGGCCTCAAAGGCTCACAGGGGCCAGCACTAGTGGCTTGGAAAGCCATGTGACTCATGGGGCAATTGAAGCCTGGCCACATCTGCTTACTTGCTCTGCTCTGGGAACACCACTCTGCACAAGCAAATCCAGCAGGGCGGCACTGGTCTCATGTCCGAGGAGCTCTGAGTATGCTCTGAGCCCAGGGCTCATGACACTGGTCTCTTCCTGCCGAATTCTCTTGATGAATTTGCAAACAAGCTGTAGGAGAAGAGCAAGAAGCCATGGGGTGCTGCAGGTGTGCTGCTGGGCTGAGCAGTGACAGCAGGCCCAGCCCAGGTGGGGATGGCTGCAGGTACCTGTGCTGTTCTGTGGAAGCGGCCATGGGCGGGTTCCTGCTCTTGTGTCTGGTCCAGGGCTGCATCTGGGAAAGAGCGAGCGCAGCCCGAGCTGAGGGGCTGCCGGAGAGGCCGGAGAACACAGCCCAGCCCTGCGCTGCCCAGGCAGGGACAGCCCCGTGACGGCCCAGAGCATGGAGCACGGCTGTGGGGTGTCTGCCCGGCCCCTATTCCATCCTGACCATGGGCATGGCCCCAGGGGATGGGATGGCATGGCATGGCATGGCATGGCATGGCACGGCATGGCATGGCATGGCATGGCATGGCATGGCATGGCATGGCATGGCATGGGGCCAAGCTGGCTGCAGGCACCAGCCCTGCGGCCCAGCTCTGCCACTCACCCTTCTGCCATGGCTGGAACTGCTCCAGCTCTTCAGGCTGCTGTGCTGGGGCAGTTCCAGGGCCTTCTTTCTCCTCCTTCCCCCAGGCCAGCTTGGGCACGCTCGCAGGTCTGTGCTCTACGACACTGCCTGGATTCATGGCTGCTTGCAGAAGGTGAAAAGGAAAAGGTCCAAGTCAGCAAGTGCTGCAGTCGTGCCTTGAGGGCACATGCAAGTGTGAAGACTTGGCAAGGCTACAGGACAGCAAGTCCTGCACTCTGCTCTTGGGGCTCCAGCCACAAGGACAGGAGACTCCTGTCAAGGACAGTGAAAAGCAAATGCCACAGTCTGCCCTCGAGGGCAGCTGCAGAAGATTTGCCTTGGGAAGGCCAGGGGTCACCAAGTGCTCTGCTCTGGCCACGAGCTCACCTGCAGGAGTAATACCTCGGGAAAGCTCTGGGTCAGCAAGGAACGAGTGGCTGTGCGAGGGCTCCTCACAGCACCACTCTCTCGCGTCCTCTCTCGTCCTGTGCACCGAGCACTGTGGAGTGTAACTGTAACTTGTAACTGCCAACACCTCTGCCAGAGCGTGTCACCAAGGGCCCTTGGAATCCCTGTCCCGTTCCATTCCATGGTGACCATGCTGCACGGTGTCACCAAGGGCCCTTGGAATCCCTGTCCCGTTCCATTCCACGGTGACCATGCTGCACCGTGTCACAAAGGGCCCTTGCACGCACTGCCACCTGCCCTGGGGCCACCCCGTGCCCACCCAAAGTGGCCCAGGTTGGAAGGAATCCCTGGCCCCAAGTGTCTGAGACAGTCCGACGGGATCTTTAGGAATGACTCAGACCATCAGCCAACGCTGCCCTGCTCTGCAGGCTCAGGGCAGCAGAAGGAGCCCCCACGGGCTCTGCAGGAGCTGGCAGAGGCTGCCCAGCAGGGAGGCCATGGGGCACAGAGCCCCAAGGCTGCCCAAGGCCCCACGGCACAGGGGCCGTTCCCAGCCCCAATGCTCCTGTCCTGGCCTGGGCTGCACAGGGGCTGTGGCACCATGGCTGGGCCAGCACAGGGCCACAAAGGGGCCCCGCAGCCGCTGCCGGGGCTGGCAGCAAGTCCGGGCACAGACAAGGAATTGCTGAGCATGGCCTGCGCTGGCCAGGGCTGACTGTGCCAAAGGCAGAGCTCAGCTGCTCTTGATGCCTGCAGGAAAAGTCAAGAGGCCAAAGAGCCTCCATGGCTGTGCTGGGGACAGAGGCTGGAGGAGGGAAATGCAGGGAAGCTGTGGCATGGGGAGGACATGCAATTCCAGCAGACACCTCAGCCTGCAAGGTGCTCTGCTCTACCTCAGCTCCTCTCTTAGATATGCCAATCCCAGCTCAGCACCTCAGGGTACTGGGGCCCAACAAGTAGAACATGCCTGTTCATGGAAAGGGGAGCAGGTTTCAATATCTCTCTGTTCCATAACATACAAGCAAATCTTTATTATCTGGCTCACTGGAGAACTTTGAAGAAATGGTAATGTTTTCCCACCCAGAACAGCAATTTCCTGGCTCTACTGCTTTCTTCTACTGATGGCAGGAGAAGAAATACTCATCTTCCCCTCTACCTCTGCCACCAACATTCAGTATAATATTTCATGACGTGCTTCCTTTGGGTGTTTCCAGGACTCCTGGTTAAATGGCCCTATCTAAGGACATCTCTTCATTTAGAGCAGCTGCATGTATGTCCTTCCCATTGTTCCCAGATTTCCTCCCGCAGCTGTTCTCTGGTCATTCCAATGCATCTCCTTTAAATGGCTTCATGCTTTGAGCTTTTGGGAGTTTCCCAATTTTTCAGAAGTTTAAATAACTCCTTACTCAGCATCTTATTGTAAGTTTTACCTATCACCTCTTCTTATGCCTTTGTCTAAAATCCTGCCTTTATGGCAATGCCTTGTAGATGGTGGACATGTCAGATGCTGCTGGGATGTCACAAGGAGCAGAGGGAAGGGTTTTGCTTGATTCAATTTATCATATTCACATTTTTTGATGTTGGCCATGAAGAGAAAGTTTTCAGTACCCTCCTACCCCTGCCTCTGTGCGAACTGGCCAAGGAGAGACCGGGCGGGGGCGGCAAAAGTCTGCAGGCGGTGCCAGGGAGTCTGATGGGGCAGGGCGGGGCGCTCCCAACCATGGCAGGGCGGGGGCCGCGACAGACAGGGGCAGGGGCAGGGGCAGGGGCAGGGGCAGGGGCAGGGGCAGGGGCAGGGGCAGGGGCAGGGGCAGGGGCAGGGGCAGGGGCAGGGCAGGGGCGGGGAGAGAGGGGATGCGAGAGTGTGCGGCCGTGCGAGCGGGAGCGGCGGGGGCGGTGGGGAGCGGTGGTGTCTGAGGAGCCGGGCGTGTGTCCCTGTGTCTGTCTCTCTCTCTGTGTCAACGAGGCCCGAGGGCGGGCGGCTTCGTGCCGGCCCCGGGCGCCTCGGCACCGAGCCCCCGCTGCCCCCCAGGCTCCTTCCGAGCACCGAAGACCTCTGCGGGCCCTGAAGGAACCGGCCCCAAAGCGGCCGCCCGCTTGCCGGCGGTGCTGCCGGCGGCGGGGCGGGCCGGGCCGAGTCGCACCGGGGCCGGCGGCTGCGAGCTGATTTCCGCCGCACGGACGGGCTTCTCTTCCCCGCTGGCCCCGCTGACATTCTCTTCTGCGGGGCAGGGCTGTGTCGGCTCCCGGACGGGGGGCGGGGGGCACTGGGGACGCCGTTTCCACAGTTCTGCACCTCAGGAGACCCGAGCACAGGGCACGGGCTGCCCGTCGGCTCGCCTGCGGGTGCTCTGCATAATAAAGGAAACTGAACAAAATCTGCCAAGAAAATTTCTTTTTCGGCTAAGTTTCTCATACCAGGCAAATAGAAGAGCCATTCTTTCAAGAAAGGAGAAAATGGGGGGGAATAAAACCCTAAAGACAAACTGAATAAAACCCCAAACCAAAAAAATCTCAAAACAAAACACAAAACCCAAAGGAAAAAAACCCAAAAAATCCAAAACAAAACCAGAAAACCCAAAACAAAAGCCCTGCACCTCACCTGCCCTCCAAAAAACCACCCCAAAAAACGAAATACAACCCAGAAAAATACAAAAATATGTGTTGGTCTTGAAAGTGGGCGGTTTATGGGCTGGGATGGGGCTGCTAGAGCTGTCCGGCTCTGGGCTGTAAGGAAGCTGTGAGCTTCCCCTGGCTCCAGGGCCGCCGGTGCTGGGTCGGCACCCTTGCGGCAAGCGTTGTCAGGGGGCAGCAGGTCTACTCTTGCTCCAGGCAAGCCTGGGGCAATCAGGTCTACCCGTCTCCGGAGCCATCAGGTCTACCAGGATCTGGGGACTCCCGGCTCTTGGTGGTGCCCGTGCCACGGGCAGTGACGGGTGACATCAGGTCATCCCCAACTCCGCGCCGGCCCAGGGTTATCAGGTCTACCCAGCTCCAGGGTCACCTGGTTCGTGGCAGGACCTTCATGGCCAGGGTCAACAGGTCTACCCCGATGCTGAGTGACCGTAAGGTGTTGTGGCCAGGACAACAGGTCTACCCTGGCTCCGGGGCTGCTGGGTTCATTGCAGTGCCCTGGATGTGAGCGGTGGCGGGGGACAAAAGGTCTACCCTGGCTCCGGGCCGGCCCGGGGCCATCAGGACTACCCCTCTCCACGGCCGCCGTGCTCGTGGTTGCGCTCAAGCTGCGGGTGGGATTGACAGCTAGCAGAACAGAATGGTTGGAAAAAGATCTGCCACCACCAGACACCAGACCACACCCAACAGGGTCACCCACCTCCTCTTGTATATGGACGGTAATTAGGGGACCCGAAGACTTAAAACTAATTTAAAAAAACTTGCTAGAAGCTGATATACAGTAAGGTAGTAATAACCATTTCTGAGTTAAAGTACCACAGTAAAAGTTTAAACACTTTGTAATTCTTTAATAAGTGTCCTTTAGCCAAGGAAGTCAACTGAAGAAAGTTTTAGTTAGAATATTATTAAGTCTCACTTAGTTGCTAGGAATTAAGAGAATTACCCAAAGAAGCTAACCCTCAAAAGCCAGAGACTGTAAGTTGATGCAGGCTTAAGCCCGATCAAAGAAATAGTGGAGGGATTTATTATGAACAAAACAGCCTTGCTGAGACATTTCGGTTTGGGCTAAGTACTGACATTGAAATATTAATTAGCGAATTGCTCCTGGGAATCACCTACACCCCCACCCACACTACCATTCTAGGACTGGGATGCAAAATAGAGAGACCAGTGGAATCACGGGAGGGGGTTTTGGGGATGAAAACACCCCTAAGTGGAAGGCTGGGCACAGTGGAGGGGGCTGGATGGGTGCGCTGCTTGGGGAAAAGGGAACCACATCCCTGGTCTGTGTCTGACCTGTCACCATAGCCTGCAGGGGACCAGACTGGACTGGGCTGTGGGAAGCAGGAACAAAGGAACAACTCTTCCTGGTGTTCCCAGGAGGGAAGGAGAGGGGACAGCTGCTGCTGCACTTTGGCAGCAGGCTCTGCACATGCCCTCACCCTTCGGCTACCAGGACTTCAGACACAGACTGGCACACCTCTTCACCTCCGGCTACCAGTGTGCCACGGAGACTCCAGGGACAGACTCTGCAGCCTTCTCGCCCTTTGGCTACTGGGAAAAAGCTACAACAGCGGGGGTGAGCTCTGTATTGAGCTCCCTTGCTCTGCTGATCTTTTGAATAAAGAGCTGAACATTAATAAAGGCACGAGCCCTGTTTACTACATGAAGGCCCCCAAAATTCCACTAAAAAGCCCCAAAATCCCCTAAAAATCACCGCTGTTGTGCCCCCGTCCCCCGAATCCCCCATACCCCATTCAGGGTGAGCCTGGGACTGCCTGGGACCCCCAGATCTCCATAGGACCCCCTCCAGGAGCCCCAAATCTTCCCCAGAGCCCCCCCCCAAAGTTGGCCCAGGACCCCCTGAGAGCCCCCTGGGCCCCAATTGCACCCAGCCCAGGATGCCCCCTGAGACCCCCCCAGACCCTTCCCAAGACCCCACCCAGGACCCTTCCAGGACCCTCCAGACCCCGCCCCAAACCCAACTCTGGACCCCCCAGCCTCTCCCCAGATCCCTCCAGGACCTCTCCCAAAAACCCCCAACCCCCCCCAGACCCTCTCTGGGACCCTTCCAGATCCCCCAAAGCCCCTCCCCAAAACCTCCAAAACCTCCCAGGACGCCACCAGGACCCCCCAAACCGCTCCCCCAACTCCGCCCAGACCCTCCCAAGACCCCCCCTCCAGGCCCCTCTCAGGACCCATCCCCACCCCCCAGGTCCCCCCACAATGCTCCAAGACCCCTCCCCAGACTCTCCCTGACACATCTAGGACCCCTCAGGATCCCCCACCCAAGAGCCCTCCAGGACGCCCAGACTCCCCCGAGGACTCCTCCATGAGCCATCCAGGACCCCCCAGAGCCCTCCCTAAAGTCCCCCCGGATCCCTCCCCAAAGGCCCCCGATCCCCCCAGGACCCCTCCCCAGCCCCCCCAGCCCCTCCCAGCCCCCGGCCCCTGTGCGGAGCCCCCTCCCCAGCGTTGCGGCCCCCGCGGCTCCCGCGGCTCCCGCCTCTCCCAGCGCCTCCCCCGCTCTGGCAGCGCCGCCCGCAGGGCCCGCCCGAGCCCGGGGGGCGGGGCCGCCGGGGGAGGGGCGCCGCTCCCGGCTCCCTCTGATTGGCTGCAGCCGCGCGCTGATTGGTTGGTTCGGCACGGGGCGCGCCGCTATTGGCTGGAGGAGCCCGCGCGCGCGGTGCAGGCGGGAAATTGTCAGGGGAGCGCGGCTGAGGAGGGGCTGAGGTGGGGCCGGGGAAACTGAACGGGGGGTTTGGGGCGGCTCGGGGAGAAATTGGGGATTTCTGGGGGAACTGACAGGAAATAGGCGTGTGTCTGCTGGGTTTGGGGGAATGAGGGGGCTTTAGGGAGCTTTGGGGGGAGCTTGAGAGCTTCTGGAGCGTTCTCCGTTGGGTTTAGGGGGATCTGAGGGTAATTGCGGGGGTCCGAGGGGACTTTGGCGGAGTTGTGAGAGGAACTGGGGGGATCTGGGGGTTCTGAGGTGGCTCTGGGGTCAATTTTGGGGTAAAGTGGGGGGATCTGAGGGTAATTTGGGGGCTTTAGGTGGGTCTGGGGTGGATTTGGGGCTCTGGGGACACCTAAAGGGGTGCCAGGGGGTGAAGGGGTCGCAGCCCCCCAGACGCCCCCTGAAGCCCCCCTGTCCCCACAGAGGGGTCCCGGCCCTGGCGGTGCAGGACCCCCGGCCCCAGCCCAGCATCTCCATCAACCACCTGAACCGGGACACCAAGGAGGACGGGGATGGCTGGGGGGTCCTGGGGGCTCTGAGAGTGTCCGTGCCTGTCCCCAGGGGCTCAGGCTGTCCCCTGGGTGTCCCCGAGCTGGAGAAGTCCCTCTGCGCCGTTTCCTCGCCGTTTGGGCAGATTTTGGACATTTTGGTGCGGCGCAGTCTCGGCCTGCGGGGCCAGGCCTTCCTCACCTTCAGGGAGATGAGCAGCGCCACCAACGCCCTGCGCTCCCTGCAGGGCTTCCCCTCCTGCGGCCAACCCGTGGGGAGACAGCGACTGGGGGAGTTCTGGCACTGGGGAAAGAACTGCAATGCTGGGGAAAAACCGCCAAACTCTGGCCTCAGATATCCCCAAAGTCCAACTTGGAATCCCACCAAATTCATTCACCCTGAGCACCGCAAAGCTTCCCTTTCTATGACAAGCCCATGGTAAGACAGAAATGCTAGGTGAAATCCTGGAATTCTCATGGAAAAAACCCAAAATCCTGAGGAAAAAAAACAAACCCAACCAGGATTCCCCCCAAAATCCCATCAAGAATCCCTGAAGTTGAGTTGGAAATACCCCTAAATCCAACCAGGAACCCCCCAAAGCTTCCCCTTCTATGACAAGTCCATGGTGAGATCCAAATCCCTGGGAAAATCCTGACATTTTGGGAAAAAATCCAGAAATTCTGGGAGAAATCCTGAATTCCTGGGGGAAAAACTCAAAATGCAGCCTCAAATATCCCCATAATCAACCAGGAGCCCCCCAAAGCTTCCCCTTCTACCACAAGCCCATGGTGAGAGAGAAATCAGAGTAGAAATCCTGAGATTTTGGGAACAATCCTGAAATTCTGGGAAAAACTCCAAAATCCTTGGGAAAAACCCCAAATCCAGCCTCAATTATCCCTAAAATCCACCCTAAAACTCCCCAAAGCTTCCCCTTCTGGGGCAAACCCATGGTAACAGCAGAATCTTCAGAAAAATACACCAATTTTGGGAACAATCCTGAAATTCTGGGAAAAAAATTCAATTGGGAACCCACCCAAAATCCCATGGGAAACACCCAAATCCAGCCAGGAACCCCCCAGAATTCACACTGAATCTCACAAACCTTCCCCTTCTACCCCACAGTGAGATCCAAATCCAGGGGAAAATCCACAGATCCTTGGGAAAACAGGAAATTTTGGGAAAAAGCCTGGAATCCGGGGAAGAAACAGAAATCCAGCCAGAAATCCACCCCCAATCCCCTGGGAAGGACCCCAGACCCCTGTTGGAACCTCCTAAATTCCTCTAAATTACCCCAAAATCCTGCTGAAATTCCCCAAATTCCTTCTAGGACTTGCCAAAATCCCTCAAAAACGTCCCTGATTGCTCTTGGTACTGCCCCACATCCCTTCTGGAGCCTCCCCAAATCCCTCAGAACTCTTGAAAATCGCTTGGAAAACCCCAAAATCCCTCTTGGAACTCTCCCAAATCCCTCAGAATTTCCCCAGATCCCTCAGAAAGCCCCAGATCCTCCCCAGATCCCCTCTGAATTCCCCCAGATCCCTCAGAAAGCCCCAGATCCCCTCTGGAGCCTCTTCCAGATCCCCCCAAAATCCTCGGGAACAACCCCAAACCCCCCGAGCCGTCCCCAGCTCCCCCCGGAGTGATCCCAAATCCCCCCGGAGCCAGCCCAGGTCCCCTCTGGAAGCTCCCCGAGTCCCTCGGGAAGCCGCAGATCCCCGGGAGCCGCCGGGCAGCGCCGGGAAAGCCCAAAGCCCCGCGGCAGTGCCGCATCCCGGCCGGAGCTGCCCCGGGAGCCCCGCGGGGCCGGGGCCGGGGCCGGGATGCGCCGTCCCAGCGGATCCAGCGCGCCCGGCCGGGCTCGGCCAGCGCGGCCCAGGGCAGGGAGCGCTGGTGGCGGCGTTTGCAGGGAGTGTTTGGTTAGACTTTGTGTGTTTGGGGGATATCTGGGGGAATTTTGTGCAGATTTTTCTGCGTGGATTCTGTGGGGATTTAGTGGAACTTTCTGAGGGATGTTTTTGTGGAATTTAGGGGGATTTTGGTGGCAGTTTTAGTTGGGATTTTGACAGATTTCTGTGGGCTTTGGGGGAATTTTTGTGGGGACTTTTGGCATAAATTTTATGGGCTTTTTGGTGGAATTTTTGTGCATTTTTGGTGGGATTTTGAGGTATTTTTTGGGGACTTTTGGGTGGATTTTTTGGAAACATTTAATGAGATTTTGAGAGGATTCTACAGTGGATTTTTGTGGATTTTTTGTGGGGATTTTGGGTGTATTTTGTGGGATTTTTGAGGGTTCATTGTGGGTTTTTTGTGGGGATTTGGGGGGATTCTTCTGGAATTTTGTTGTGATTTTTTGGGTGTGATTTTGGGGGGATTTGTTGGGATTTTTGGTGAGGATTTTGAGGAGATTTTCATTATATTTTGGTGGGGTTCCTGGGGGATTTTTAAAGGGAGATTTTTGTGGGGTTTTTTGGGTATTTTGGTGTGAGTTTTGTGGGTTTTCTCAGGATTTTGGTGGGATTTGTGGCAGATTTTGTGTTGCGTATCCAGAGTGACTTTGGGCAGCTCTGGGGCAGCTTTTGGGCTTTGTCTCCCATTTCCCCCAGCTGTGGCAAAGCCCCGAAGCACATCCTGCTCCTGCCCAGCTCCCTGAGCAGCCCCAGGAGCTGATGCTCCCCCTGCTCCTCAGCCAGGGAGATCTGGGGCAATCCCGGCATTCCGGCATTCCGGCCAGGATTTGGTGCACTGCGGGATTTTGGGGCTTGGGGGGTGAGAGGCTGAGGGGGCTTGGGACTAGATTTTTTGGGACAATATCAGGATTTGCGGGGGCGGGAATGTCTGGGGTTTTAGGGAGAAATTTCTGGATTTTGGGGGAAAATACTAGGATTTGAGGGGGAGGAAATACAGGATTTTTGTCTGGATTTTTTGTGGGAAATTTCTGGAATTTGGGGGGCAAATTTCTGGATTCTTTAGGTAAGAATTTCTGAATTTTTTGAGGGGAGGGATTTATGGATAGTATTTGAAGGGGAATGTCTGGATTTTTGGGAATGTTTCTGCAATTTTTGGGGATGTTTCTGGATGGGCAATGGAGTTGGGTTTGGCTTTTTTTGGGGGGAAGTATTTTCTGGATTTTCTGGAGGAAGTTCCTAGGTTTTTGGGAATGTTCCAAGATTCTTTGGAGCATCATTTCTGGATTTCTTCGGGGAAAATTTCTGAATTTCTGGGAGAATATTTCAGGATTTTTTTTTTTTTTTTTTTTTGGATGGCATTTCTGGATTTGGGGGGAACATTCCCAGATTTCTGGAGGAACGTTCCTGGGTTTTTGGGGAACATTCCCGGGTGTCTGGGGAAGGTTCCCGGGTGTCTGAGGAAGGTTCCCGGGTGTCTGGGGAACATTCCCGGGTTTCTGGGGAACATTCCCGGGTGTCTGGGGGAGGTTCCCGGGTGTCTGGGGGAGGTTCCCGGGTGTCTGGGGAAGGTTCCCGGGTGTCTGGGGGAGGTTCCCGGGTGTTCCGGGCTCTCCTGGCCCCGTTCCCATCCCAGGTTCCCGGGGTTCCAGGAGCTGCGCTGGTGCCCGGGCGCCGCGACATCGCCTCGCTGCAGTTGGACACCGAGGTGCAGGCGGGCGCCGCCCGCGAGGCCCTGCAGGGCTCCAGCATCACCCAGAGCCACCCATGGAGATCTCCTTCGCCAAAAGTGACCCAGAACACCCCAAACCCCACCAAAATAACCCCGAACCCCCCAAAAACGGGCCTGAAATACCCCTAAAAAACTGCCTCAAACCCGCCCCTAAATAACCAAAATCTGCCCCCAAACACCCCAAATCCCTCCAAACCACCCTGTAATCTCAGAGGAATGCCCTGAAATCCCTCCAAACCACCCCAAAATTCTTCAAAGCTGCACCAGAATAGCCTAAAGCTGCCCCAAAACACCTCAAATGCCTTCAAGCTGCCCCAAAATCCCGTAGAAACACCCTGCAGTCCCTCCAGACCACCCCAAAATCCCATAGAAATACCCTGAAATCCCATAAAAGTGCTCCCAAATCCCATAGAAGCACCCAAAAATCCCTCAAAACGACCCCTAAACACCCTAAATCCCACAAAACTGCACCCTAATCCCATAGACCTGCCACCAAATCCCAAGAAAATACTCCAAAATCTCAGAAAACTGCCCCAAAAATGGTCCTGACCCTGCTCCAAACCCCCTGCATGCCCCCACTCCTCCAGGTAAATCCAGCTCATGTCAGCCAAAATCCTCTCTTTTTTTTATCCTAAATCCTTCTTTTATCCTAAATCCTCCTTTTCTATCCCAAATCCTCATTTTTTATCCCAAATCCTCCTTTTTTTTTCAACCCCAAAATCACTTTTAATCCCTAATGTCTTTTTGACCCCAAATCCTTCTTTTCCCAACCTAAATCCTCCTTTTCCCATGACAAATTCTTTTTTCTCCCCACATCCTTTGTCTGTCCCCAAATCCCTTCTCCAATACCAAAATCTCCCTTTTCCACCCCAATTCCCCACCTCATTCCCCTTTCCCCATCCCAAATCCCCTTTTCCCATCCCAAATCCTTCCCTGTCCACCCTAGATCCCCTTTTCCCACCCAGGATCTTTCCCCATCCTGAATCCCCCAATTCCCACCCATTCCCCTTTTTTTCCCAGTGTTGTACCCAGGGTCTTTCTGCAGACATTGCACCTGGAGCTGCCCCAAAAAACCCCAAACAAACCCCAAAAAACCCCAAACAAACCCCAAATAACCCCAAATAAACCCCAAAAAACCCCAAACAAACCCCAAATAACACCAAACAAACCCCAAATAACCCAAACAAACCCCAAATAACCCCAAACAAACCCCACTGTGTCCCCCAGGGCTGGAGTGGATTTGGGGGGGTCATGACCCCAAACTTTGGGGACTGGGAGGATTGATCCTAAAATCTGGGGTTTTAGGGGGGTTTGACACCTCGGGCTTTGGGAGTTTTTGACCCCAAACTTCGGGAACGGGGGAGTTTGACACCCCAGGATTTGGGATTTTGGTTTTTTTTCCAAAGATTTGGGGATCAGGGGGTTTCACCCCCAAACGTTGGGATCAGGGTGGTTGGACAACCCAGGTGTTTCAACCTCCAGGATTTGGGGTTTGGGGGTTTAGACCCAAAAATTTGGAAACTGGGGGGATTGACCAACTGATTTTGGGGGATTTAACCCCAAAGTGGAGGAGATCAGGGGGATTTGACACCCCAGGGTTTGGGATTAGGGGGGGTTGACCCCAAGGTTTGGGAATTGAGGGGTTTCACCCCAGCCTTTGGAGAGGAGGAGGGTTGGACAACCCAGATATTTCAAACCCCAGGAGTCGGGGATTGGGGGTTTTAACCCCAAACTTTGGGGGCTGAGGGTGTTTGACACATCAGGATTTTGGATTTGGGGTATTTGACCCCAGACTTTGGGAATTGGGGGTGTTGGACACCCCAAATGTTTTGAACCCCAGGATTTCAAGTCAGGAGGATTTAGCAACAACGTCTGGGAATTGAGGAGTGTTTGACACCCCAGGATCTGGGATTTGGGGGGTTTGATCCTAAAATTTGGAGTTTGGGGCAGGGTGGAGGTTGACATCCCAGAATTTGGGTCTGGGGATGTTTGACCCCCCCCTCCCCTCCCAGTGTTGGGATTTGGGGTGTTTGACCCCAATGTTTGACCCCCCGGTTTGGGGTCCGAGTTGGGGTAGGAGCCATTCCCTGGAAACAGCGGTGGGATCGGGATCGAGAACAGGAACGGGAATGGGATCGGGATCCGGAGTGGGAGTGTAATAGGGTTGGGAATGAGATCGGGATCGGGAACTGGCCCGGGAACGGGAACAGAAATGGGAATGGGATTGGGATCGGGAACAGGATCAGGGAAGGGGATTGGGATCGGGAAGGGGAGAGACCCTGACTCAATAATGGAGCCCACCCCCAGGGAGCGATCCTGCCCCAGTCCCGGAATGGACCCATCCCCTCAATCCCGGACCCCTCCCCAGTCCCAGCCCCTCCGCAGTCGCTGACCGGACCCTCCCTCAGTCCCAGCCCGCCCCAATCCGGATCGGAGCCATTCCCGGACCGGACCCTTCAATCCCTTCTTGGGGCGGCTCCTGCCGCTTCCAGCCCATTTTTGGGGCTTCCAAGCGGCTCCGGGGACCCTCCCCATTTTGGGGGTGTTGGGGTGGCCCCAAGGCCGCCCCGGGGGCCGAGGGGGGATGGAAACCCCAAACCCGGGGGGCTCCTGGGGGTCCCCAGTTCCTCCCGGCCCCGCCCCGAAGCAGATCCTGGCCAATCAGAGCGCGCGGCGTTGATGACGATTCAGTTCCCGGGCAGAAATTCGGCGCTGGTCCCGCCTGGCGATTTTCAGCCAATCAGCGCCCGGGACGGCTCTGACTCATCAGTTGCCAGGCAGAGCCCAGCGCCTCTCACAGCACCGGCCAATCTAAACATACACTCGAACACACCTTAGTAAAACAATTCATACTACAAATATACTAAACACGAAACCAAACACCACTATAATGTCTCATACAATTTAACCAAACAATTAAACTTTAATAATACCCTTAAGTACTCTAAAAAAATTAAAGTTGTTTTAAAAAATATAATTGCAGATGGGTGGTGTTATATGGATATTGGTTTTTGGATTGTTTGGGCCAGCTGATTTTTAAAAAAAATTATTTTTATAGGAATTTAATCAGCTGAGAAGGAGCCACTCTAGAAACAGAACTGACTGAAAATGAAGGGGACATAAATCAGTAACTCTGAAAGTTTTCTTTGCTATCAAATACATCCCACCACTCCAAACTGGGATCCCACTTCTCCCAATCTCCTCCCAACCCCATCTCACCCTGGCAGCTGTGGAATCAAGTGAGCTTTCTGTGGGATTGAGTTTTTTTGAGGTCAGAACATGCAATTTGAGGTGGGATTGTGCCTTTATAGGTAAAAAATCAGTTGTTTTTAGTGGGATTGAGTGGTCTTGTGATGACAAATTCATCCCTCTTGGCTTTTGGAGTGCAAAGAGATGGATAACACTGCCCAAAATTCCCCCAGAACCCACAAATCCTCCAGAAGTTGAGTTCATGGTGTCCAGGGAGAGTGCAGCTGCGGGTGCCAGGAACAAACGAGACGGGGCTTGGTTTCACAAAGCTCCGGAATCCATTTCTTACCCCCAAAAGACAGGGCAAAGGCAGGGCTGTGGGGTTTTTAGAGAAAACTGGCAGAGGGGCAGGGCAAGGGAGAAGCCTGTGAAGAGCAGGTTTGGCATCCACCTGGACCTGAAGAGACCAACCCAAGCACCTGCAGCAGCGTGTGTTACCCCCCTTTGGAGAGAGGGGTGAGGAGAAACATCTCTGTCCATCTGTGAGCCCCAAAGCTCTCTGTGGGAGCTGTGAATTAAAAGGCCTTTACACACTCACTTTTCACATCTTCCCTGTCTGCTGTGTTTCAACTATTGGCAAGATGCATTTGCCTCCTGCTTGCTGGGAGCTGCTGTGGCCCAGGGCCAGCACAGAGCTGGGCTGGGTGGCCGGGCAGAGTGGTGGAGAGTCTTGGCTGATCTTGGTGTGTGCCTGGCCTCAGAAAAGGCTTGGAAGGTTTGCCTCCCAAGTGCCCTGCTCACTGGCTCTCCCTGTGCATCTTGGAGAGCACAAGGGAGGCATTTCTGGCAGCTGGGCATCAGCAGGCCTTCCAATGGGGGCGTGTGGTGGAGCGAGCCCAGCTGAGGTACCCTGAGAGGAGCCCAGGGCTCCTTGCTCCTCTCTGCTAGCCCGTGAGCATCTGTCTGCTCTCGGGATGGCCCTGGCTGTATCAGGGCTGCTGCGTGGGCACGAGACAGCCGGTCCTGTCCCGCTGGGTTCCAGCAGTGCCTGGCAGCTGTCCTGCATCCATGTCAGGATGCTGGCCAAGAGAGGCCCTGGGAGCTGAGGCAGCTGATTTGAAGCTTTTGCAGGTGCCAACAGGTCAAGGCCAACAGTGTTCCCTCAGGATACAGCATTCCTGAGGGGCTTCCCCGGAGCTGCCTGATGCCACCCACTCCTTCTGGCAGCAGTTGCTTTCCTGTGGAAGGTTCTACCTTCCCCAAGAGCACAGAGGGAGCTGGAGAAAGAGCTTGCCAGGCTGCTCTCCATCCTGTACAAGGAGCCCTGGGTGAGCGGAGTAGTCCCAGCTGAGCGCAGATGTGCCAATGGAAGAGCCGTGCCAATGGAAGGCTTGGTGGGAAGGATGATCCAGGATCCATAGGCCTGGCAGCCTGAGCTTGCTGCCGGGGAAGGCCTTGGAGCAGATCCTCCTGAGTGCCATCCCATGGCATGTCAGGGAACCAGGGGGTCTGCGGGAGGGAGGGAAACTCTGCGGAGGGATGGGGACAGCTGGGGGTCCTGGCAGGATGTTGAGGGATTCTGTGCGGTGTTTGCAGGGTGTTGGTGTTGGAGGTGTGTTGGGGAAGGAGTTGTCTGGGAGGTGAGAGGTCTAGGCGGGAATTTGAGTCCATTTGAAGGCAGCATCTGTGCCTTGGCACAGCTTTGCTTATGGGACGCAGAAGGAATATCTGTGACGGCTTCTGTTCATGGTCCTGATTCTGCTGCAGGGAACAAGAGGGGAGAGCTGTACTCTAATGGCCACTTAGATCTCTATCCCGGGGCAGGGTTAACCACTTTGCCATCTACTCATTGTTGCCAGCAGTTGCTCCAGGTGTTCCTGCCAACAGCCCCTGCAGGACGGAGCACAGCCCCCAGTGCCCCTGGGCTTTGGCTCCCTCTGGCACAGAAGCCCCCGGGGGCACAGGTCTCTGGGGCAGGAGATGGCACCAGCCCTGCCAGGGCTTCGGGGGTGGCAGGTCTGCTTGGGCAGGGACTCTGCCTCACCTGCTGGTGCCAGCGCTCCCCAGGCCCCAGGGCTCAGAGCAGCATTCCTGCCCTGGCCCACACGTTCCTTGTCTGTGTCACACTTGTGGGTTTGGGATGGCCATGAGCCGGGATGTGTCCCGAGGAGGACGTGGCAGCTTCTGTGGAAGACCCTGTGCCCTTCCCAGCGCGGCTGTGTCGGCAGCCCTGGGGGCTCCTGCTGCCCTGAGCCCGCAGAACAGGGCAGCGTTTGCTGATGGTCTGAGCCCTTCCTAAAGATCCTGTTGGGCTGTCTCAGACACTTGAGGCCAGGGATTCCTTCCAACCTGGGCCACTTTGGGTGGGCAGGGGGCAGCCCCAGGGCAGGTGGCAGTGTTTCCAAGGGCCCTTTGTGACACGGTGCAGCATGGAATGGAGCCCGGTGTCCAAGGGCCCTTGCTGACACGGTTGTCTTGGTTCGACAAGACAGGAGTCTGCGAAGGAGGGCTAAAGCCTCCTGTGCAATGGAGAAGGTAAACCCCCTCCCTCTGAATTACTAGGAGTTTTAAATCAAAAGGCTCTCAGGCAAAGATATGGGAATGGGAGTAACAATTCTTTACTAGGAGAAAACTAGACAACAATTTAAAAAGGCAAATGCAATCGGTACAAACGAAACCAGTGAAAAAGTCCAGAACCTGAGAATTCGGGGTACCAGTAGCAGTCCTGCTGGGACGATTACTCCCCTTGCAGTGATTGATGAATTGCAGCTGCAGTGGTGATCTTTAGAAGGGTATAGTTTTCCTCTGAAGATCTGGTGGCAGTGGGGCCGGTCTTCCTCTGCGCCGGGGTTACCTCCGAGCTCCGCCGCCGTCGCCTCAGCGCGCTCCGGCTGCTTCGCTGCGAGTGCCGCCGAAGAGAGCTGCTTCTCTGGGAATCCCGCGAAAAGAGAGAGCGAGCTGCCTCTCTCCCCAAAAGCTACCCCTTTATACCCCAATAAAAGAGTGCTTGGCTTCCCCCTCTGGGTGGAACATCTCACAATAGGATGGTGTTATGTTACCAGCCCTGCATTGAATCAGTCAATGGCCCACTAACAAACCATTACCTCTTAGGAGCAAAACCGGTTCTTGGAAAAGATAACAAAAACTGTCCAACAGGTTTGCCCTCAACAGATGGCAAATAGAATACAAGCTTATCTTACAAGCCAGGACAACGGTGCAGCATGGAATGGAGCTGGGTTTCCAAGGGCCCTTTGTGACACGTGCTGACATAGGAGCTGGAAGTGGCAAGAGCACGCCACAGTGCTCGGAGCAGGCGACAGGACAGGACAGGACAGAGCGGTGCTGTGAGGAGCCCCTGCACAGCGCGCTCGTTCCTGCCCTACCCGGAGCTTTTCTGAGGCACTGTTACTGCAGCTGACCTCGAGGCCAGACCGCAGGACTCTGTGACCTGTGGCCTTCCAAGGCTTCAATTCTGAAGGTGCCCTCGAGGGCAGAGCGTGGGACTTGGTAGACCAGAGTTTTCCAAGACATCTCTCCTGAGGGTAGGCAGAAATCCAGTCAGTGACATGGGGCAGGGAGCCCTGAGAGTGCCCAAGCTGACCTGGATGGAGGAAGAAGAAGGCGACCCTGCAGCTGCCCCAGCACAGGAGACTGAAGAGGTGGTGCTGTTCCATCCACCACAGAAGGGTGAGTGGCAGAGCCAGGCCACAGGGCTGGTGCCTTCAGCCAGCTTGGCCCCATCCCATCCCATCCCATCCCATCCCATCCCATCCCATCCCATCCCATCCCATCCCATCCCATCCCATCCCATCCCATCCCCTGGGGCCATGCCCATGGACAGAATGGAATAGGGGCCGGGCAGACACCCCACAGCCGTGCTCCGTGCCCTGGGCCGTCGCGGGGCTGTCCCTGCCTGGGGAGCGCAGGGCTGGGCTGTGTTCTCCGGCCTCTCCCGCAGCCCCTCAGCTCGGGCTGCGCTCGCTCTTTGCCAGGTGCAGCCGTGCAGCGCACACGAGAGCAGGAACGCATCCATGGCCGCTTCCGCAGAACAGCGCAGGTACCTGCAGCCATCCCCACCTGGGCTGGGCCTGCTGACACTGCTCAGCCCAGCAGCACACCTGCAGCACTCCGTGGCTTCTTGCCCTTCTCCAACGCTCATTTGCAAATTCATCAAGAGAATTCAGCAGGAAGAGACCGGTGCCATGGGCCCTGGGCTCAGAGCATACTCAGAGCTCCTCGGACATGAGACCAGTGCCACCCTGCTGGATTTGCTTGTGCAGAGGGGTGTTTCCAGAGCAGAGCAAGTAGGCAGCTGTGGCCAGGCTTCAATTCCCCCATGAGTCACACGGCTTCCCAAGCCAAAGTGCTGGCCCCTGTGAGCCTTTGAGGCCATCGCAGTGCAGTGGGAAGGGAAACACTTCTCTGGGGACACTGGGAACACTGATCCCTCTGGCAGCTTTCCAAGTCTCCCTGTGCCTTCTCCAGGTGCCCACCATGGTGAGGTACATCCACCAGTGGCTCATGGCCAATGATTCTGCTGAGCACAGGCTGGACAACGCCCTGCTGTATCTCACAGAAGCGCAGCCAAATGATGCAGTAATGACACTCCTGCGTGTGGCCCCATCCTGTGACAGGTATGGGGCCCACCTGCCCAGAGGGCTCAGGGCTCACCCCAACCCATCAGCCCTGCACAGCCTGTCCCAGGTGTCTGACCAAAAGAGAATCCCAGGGCCCTCTGGCTGCTCCCTCTGCCAGCCCTGGCACGTCAGCCCCCGAGCCTGCTGCCATGTTCCCTCGCTGCCCCACAGAGGCCTGTCCCCACAGGGCTGGGTTGCCTGGCTGCTGCTGGAGAGGGGCAGTGGGCAAAGGCAGAGCCGTTGGTCAACCCAGGCCCCTAGAGATGCCCAGGCCACGGTGCTGTGTCTGAGATCCCCTGAGACAGAGCTCTAACCCCACAGAGCTGCCATGGCCATGTGGAAGACCATCATGTGCATGCCCTGGACTGCAGAGCTGGCACAGCAGATACTCCTGGATGTGCTGGGGAGCTGGCCAGAGCACAGCACGTGCACCTCCAATGGGGACAAAAAAGGTGTCTTTTTCCTGGCTGTGAGTTTCTGCCTTTGCTGGCCCCAAGGCCACCCGTCCAGCAGTTCTCCATCCTGCTTCCCCTACTGCATCTCCCTGCCTCAGGCGCTGGACTAAAACCTGGCCTCGGGGCAGCTCCAGGGCCACCAGGCCCGGTGCTCCCCCTGTGGCTCTCTGGGCCTCTCCCTCCCGTGCTCGGGCCCTGCCACACAAACACCTCGGCACTGAGCCCTGTCTCAGGGGGCTTTGTCCTTTGCAGGCAACTGTGGTGATGTGGAAGATCCTCCAGGAGTCCTGTGTCCCAGATATAGTGATGGAGCATTTCCCACAGTTATTTTTGCATCTGCTATTCCAAGTGCTCTTCAGAACCAAAGAGATGCCAGAGGAGGTCGATACCTTCTGGAAGGGATGCCAGGAAGAACACGGCCTTGCCACTAGTCCCAAATAGTGCTCCATCCCAGTCCTTCTGTCCCTGCCACACAGCCAGGGCAGAAGCCAGTGTTACCAGTGTGACCCGGGCTTTGCTCTGCACTCAGGTTTGCAGTGAGGACCCTGAAGTCCCTGCTGTGCCAAATGGACTATGAGGATGTGGTGTTGTCAATGGAGCGCAAGCGTGGCTGGGACACGCTGCTCTGTGCTGACACCCACATTTATGCCGTGGGTCTGCTGGCCAGGTGAGACCCCCTTCTCCCCATTGCTCCCGGCATTTGTGCTCTGTGTCTGGGATATCCCACTCAGTCCCCATGGCCATGGGCCAGAGGGACGAGGGACAGCCAAGCAGACTGGGAAAGGCTGGGAGAGGAGGGTGCCCAGTAGCAGCCACATCTCAAAGGGCCCAGGTCCCCCTGTAGGGTGGGGGGTAAAGACAAGAACTGCATCAGTCTGTCCTGGAAGGGGCTTCCCCCCCGGCTCAGGGTCTTAGTGTCATAGGAGCGGGCCCCCAGCCGGGTAATCATTATCACTGACTCCATGTATTGCAGAAGTCTGATCAATAATTAACTTTATTAGGAAACCCATTGTTCTTATAGATAGTTATGATATAGGTAGATTTAATTGGTTTTCTAGTCTAAACACTATCACCATTAGTTAATTAAGAAAGCACCCTTTGGTAGACAAATCTCCATAACATATACCACATGTTCACAATACGAGGTGCAGCATGTTAAGATAAGAATGTTTTTTCTTTCTTTCCTCTGATCTTCTCAGACTTTCTCAGGCGATGCCTGGGAAAGTTGTCTGTTTCTCTCTGAGGCCAGAGAGCTGCTGCCACATCTTAGTGCCATTTTCCTCCTTACAGAGAGATGCACAATGAATCCACCTGCTTGTGCAAAAGCATCTCATGCTGTCTCCTTGAGTTTCTCAGCAAAGAGATGCTGTACTGGCACTTCCCTGCCCTGGCATTCCTTGTGGAGGTGAGTCTGAAGGCCGGCACTGCCTCCGAGCTCTCTGCCCTCTCGTAGCCGCAGCTGCCTGGGATGGTGCCCACGCCCTGCGCTGCTGCCTGGTCCCCGCCCTGTGCGGTTCTGGGCTCCTGCTGGCTGGGTCCCCTGTCACTGCCCTGTGCCTTTCAGGTCCTGCATTGCCTGGACTTGAGAGCATGCAGTGACAGCATCATGGATCTCTTGTCGAGGCCCTTGCTGAGTGAGCGCACAGAGATGCGCCGCCAGGTTCTGAGGGCCCTCCTCTTGCTCAGGGATAATCCCTCGCTGGTAAGGAGGGGCATCAGCTGAAGCCGTGCAGGCAGCGTGGTGCTGGGGAACGCAGTCGCTAGAACTTGGCTGGGCTTCAGGCACTGGGGCAGCCGCTCCCAGCTCTCCTGCCTTCCACTTCAGCTGCCCGAGGGCTGCGGGACAGGCCTTTGGCCTCTAGGCCCTGTGGCAGCAGGGTGGCCTTTCACACACCTTTGCTCCGCACAGGCCAAAAGAATGTGGAGCCTGACCGAAAGCCTCAGAGAGCTCCTGCAGGAAAATGATAGTGATATGGTCAGGATGGCCATTGTTCTCGTTAGTGATTTGTTCCTGGACAATGACGCCCCAATACCCAGCCTCATCACCCTGCAGCTGGCTAAGGTCCTCCTGCCACTCTTTGACCATTTAAGGCTCTGTGCCCTCAGCCACGGCCACTGGCTGCTGCCCAGACACTTGGTGCCCTGTGGAGATGCAGGCCTGCACCAACGTGGGCCGGAATCAGCTGATGCCAAGGTCTTGTTTCCTTCCTGTTCCACAGGATGATAGCCACGTGCAGCAGCTCTCCATGTTTGTCTTTCGAACCTTGCTGTCTGCTGTAGCAGAAGAGGGAAAAAAGCCCCTGATGACACAAGTGTGTAAGAGCCTGCTGCCACTCTTCTTCCACTGCCATGATGAGAATCAGAGTGTGGCAGAGGTGAGGACTCACGGGCTGCTGCTGTCGCCCTGGGAGGGGGCTCGGCTGCCTCCTGCCCTGGCGCCTTGCGGGCTGCAGCCTCTTCCTGGCCCTGGCACAGGGATGCTGATCCTGGGCTCTGGGCTGCGGGGACATTTCCATGTCTCTATTGCTCTCCAGTCTTCTCAGGAAACCCTGCTTTGTTTGGCCAAATTCCTGAATAGGAGAGACCTTGAAAAATCTGTAAAGAAGGAGAAACTGTGGAGGTTCATTGAGATCCTGGTAAGGAGGGCCGGGAAGCCGCAGCCCCAGCCTGGAGCAGCCCCTGAGCACGGTGCTCGGTGTGCGGGCTGGCAGCTGTGCCCCTGCCCGCTGCTGCAGCCCGAGGCCGCGCGGGCTCTGCTCCAGGCTGTGCTGTCAGTGTCACATCACAGACATGTCAGTGTCACATCACAGACATGTCAGTGTGACATCACAGAGATGACCGTGTGACACCACAGAGAGCTTCATGGTATCATTGAGATGTCAGTGTCACATCACAGAGAGCTGTGTGAAATCACAGAGATGTCTCTGTGACATCACAGGAGATTGCATGACATCACAAAGATGTAAGTGTGACATCACAGACAGCTGTCTGTGTGACATCACAGACATGTCAGTGTGTCACCACAGAGATGACAGTGTGACATCACAGAGATGTCAATGTGACATCACAGAGAGCTGTGTGACATCACAGGGATGTCGGAATGACATCACAAAGATGTCTAGGTGACATCAAGTGGAGCTTGTGTGACATCACAAAGATGACCTTGTGACATGACAGAGAACAGTGTGACATGACAGAGAGTTGTGTGACATCAAAGAGATGTCCGTGTGACATCACAAAAAATTGTGTGACATCACAGAAATGTCAGTGTGACATCACAGATGTGACCGCGTGACATGACAGAGAGATGTGTGACATCAAAGGGATGCCAATGTAATATCACAGTATTTTGTGCGACATCACGGATATGCCGGTGTTACATCACAGAGATGTCTGTGTGACATCACAAAAAGTTGTGTGACACCACAGAGAGCTGTGTGACATTAAAGAGAGTTGTGTGACATCACAGAAATGTCAGTGTGACATCAAAGAGAGTTTTGTGGCATCAGAGAGATGTCTGTGTGACATCACAAAATACTGTGTGACATCACAGAGATGACTGTGTGACATCACAGGAGGTTGTGTGACATCACTGAGATCTCAGTGTGACATAAGAGATGACTGTGTGACATCACAGAGAGCTGTGTGACAACACAGTGAGTCAATGTGACATCACAGAGATGTCTCTGTGACATCACAGAGAGCTGTGTGACATCACAGAGATGTCAGTGTGACATCACAGAGAGTGGTATGACATCACAGAGATGTCATTATGACATCACAGAGTGTGTGAAATCACAGGGAAGTCAAAGTGACATCACAGAGAGCAGTGTGACATCAGAGAGATGTCAGTGTGACATCACAGAGAGGTCATCTTGACATCACAGAGATATTCATGTGACATCACAGGAGGCTGTGTGACATCACAGAGATGTCCATGTGATGTCACAGAGAGCTATGTGACATCACAGATATGTCAGTGTGACCTCACAGATATGTCTCTGTGACATCACAGGAAGTTGTGTGACATCACAGAGATGTCAGTGTGACCTCACAGAGAGCTTTGTGACATCACAGGGTTAGTGTGAAATCACAGAGAGCTGTACCACGTCACAAAGGTTTCAGTGTGACATCATAGAGATGTCATTGTGACATCATAGGAGGTTGTATGACATCACTGAGCTGACCGTGTGGCATCACAGAGAGCTGTGTGACATCACAGAGATGTCAGAGTGACCTCACACAGATGTCTTTGTGACATCAAGTGGAGATTGTGTGACATGACAAAGATGATCTTGTGACATGACAGAGAGCAGTGTGACATCACAGAGATGTCCATGTGACCTCACAAAAAGCTGTGTGACATCACAGAGAGCTATGTGACATTAAAGACAGTTGTGTGACATCACAGAAATGTCAGTGTGACATCAAAGAGAGTTGTGTGTCTGTGTGACCTCACAAAAAGATGTGTGACATCACAGAGATGATTGTGTGACATCACAGAAGGTTGTGTGATATCACAGAGATCTCAGTGTGACATCACAAAGAGCTGTGTGACGTCACAGACATGTCAGTGTGATAGCAAAGAGAGATGTGTGACATCACAGAGATGTCCGTGTGACATCACAGAGAGCTGTCTGACATTAGAGAGATGTCAGTGTGACATCACAAAAATCTCTCTGTGACATCAGAGGAGGATGTGTGAGAGCACAGCGATCACATAGAGCTTTGTGGCGTCACAGAGTTGTCTGTGTACATCACAAGAGATATTGTGACATCAGAAAGATGTCCCTGTGAAATCACAGAGAGCTGTGTGACATCACAGAGATGTCAGTGTGACATCACAGGAAGTTGTATGATATCACAGAAATGTTTGTGGGACATCACAGAGGGCTTTGTGACATCACATAGCTGTCACTGTGACATCACAAGCAGCTATGTGACCTCACAGTTTCAGTGTGACATCACAGAGACGTCCGTGTGACATCACAGAGAGGCCGAAGGCCTTTCCCAAAGCACTGGGGCAGGTGAGGCAGGAGAGCTGGGAGCAGCTGCCTCAGCTCCTGAAGCCCTGCCAGCCCAAGGGGCTGCTTTGCCCAGTGCAGCTTCAGCCACTGCCCCCTTCTCACCATCCAAGGATCCTTGGTGAGTAGTGCGAGGTCTCAGTCAGGTTCCACATTCTTTTGGCCTGTGCGGAACAAAAGTGTGTGAAAGGCCACCCTGCTGCCACACGGCCCAGAGGCCAAAGGCCTGTCCCACAGCACTCGGGCAGCTGAAGTGGAAGGCAGGAGAGCTGGGAGCAGCTGCCCCAGTGCCTGAAGCCCAGCCAAGTTCCAGCGACTGCGTTCCCCAGCCCCACGCTGCCTGCACGGCTTCAGCTGCTGCCCCTCCTTACCAGCGAGGGATTATCCCTGATCAAGAGGAGGGCCCTCAGAACCTGGCGGCGCATCTCTGTGCACTCACTCAGCAAGTGTCTTGACAAGAGATCCATGATGCTGTCACTGCATGCTTTCAAGTCCAGGCAATGCAGGACCTGAAAGGCACAGGGCAGTGACAGGGGACCCAGCCGGCAGGAGCCCAGAACCGCACAGGGCGGGGACCAGGCAGCAGCGCAGGGCGTGGGCACCATCCCAGGCAGCTGAAGCTACGAGAGGGCAGAGAGCTGGGAGGCAGCGCCGGCCTTCAGACTCACCTCCACAAGGAATGCCAGGGCAGGGAAGTTCCAGTATGGCATCTCTTTGCTGAGAAACTCAAGGAGACAGCATGAGATGCTTTTGCACAAGCAGGTGGATTCATTGCGCATCTCTCTGCAAGGAGGAAAATGGCACTAAGATGTGGCAGCAGCTCTCTGGCCTCAGAGAGAAACAGACAACTTTCCCAGGCATCGCCTGAGAAAGTCTGAGAAGATCAGAGGAAAGAATGAAAATCATTCTTATCTTAACATTCTGCACCTGGTATTGTGAACATATGGAATATGTTACGGAGATTTGTCTACCAAAGGGTGCTTTCTTAATTAACTAATGATGATAGTGTTTAGACTAGAAAACCAATTAAATCTACCTATATCATAACTATCTATAAGAACAATGGGTTTCCTAATAAAGTTAATTATTGATCAGACTTCTGCAATACATGGAGTCAGTGATAATGATTACCCGGCTGGGGGCCCGCTCCTATGACACTAAGACCCTGAGCCGGGGGGGAAGCCCCTTCCAGGACAGACTGATGCAGTTCTTGTCTTTACCCCCCACCCTACAGGGGGACCTGGGCCCTTTGAGATGTGGCTGCTACTGGGCACCCTCCTCTCCCAGCCTTTCCCAGTCTGCCCGGCCATCCCTCGTCCCTCTGGCCCACAGCCACGGGGACTGAGTGGGATATCCCAGACACAGAGCACAAATGCCGGGAGCAGTGGGGAGAAGGGGGTCTCACCTGGCCAGCAGACCCATGGCATAAATGTGGGTGTCAGCACAGAGCAGCGTGCCACAGCCATGCTTGTGTTCCATGGCCACCACCACATCCTCATAGTCCATTCGGGACAGCAGGGACTTCAGGGTCCTCACTGCAAACCTGAGTGCAGAGCAAAGCCCGGGTCACACTGGGAACACTGGCTCCTGCCCTGGCTGTGTGTCAGGGACAGAAGGACTGGGATGGAGCACTATTTGGGGCTGGTGGCAAGGCCATGTCCTTCGTGGCATCCCTTCCAGAAGGTATTGACCGCCTCTGGCATCTCTTTGGTGCTGAAGAACACTTGGAAGAGCAGATGCAAAAATAACTGTGGGAAATGCTCCATCACTATATCTGGGACACAGGGCTCCTGGAGGATCTTCCATATCACCACAGTTGCCTGCAAAGGACAAAGCCCCCTGAGACAGCGCTCAGTGCCGAGGTGTTTGTGTGGCAGAGCCCGAGCACGGGAGGGAGAGGCCCAGAGAGCCACAGGGGGAGCACCGGGCCTGGTGGCCCTGCAGCTGTCCCTAGGCCAGCTTTCAGGCCAGTGCCTGAGACAGGGAGACGCTGTGGGGGAGGGAGGATGGAGAACTGCTGGAGAGGTGGCCTTGGGGCCAGCAAAGTCCACTGGCAGAAACTCACAGCCAGGACAAAGACACCTTTTTTGTCCCCATCGGAGATGCACGTGCTGTGCTCTGGCCAGCTCCCCAGCACATCCAGGAGTATCTGCTGTGCCAGCTCTGCAGTCCAGGGCGTGCACATGATGGTCTTCCACATGGCCATGGCAGCTCTGTGGGGTTAGAGCTCCATCTCAGGGGATCTCAGACACAGCACCGTGGTCTGGGCATCTCTAGGGGCCTGGGTTGACCAACGGCTCTGCCTCTGCCCACTGCCCCTCTCCAGCAGCAGCCAGGCAGCCCAGCCCTGTGGGGACAGGCCCCTGTGGGACAACGAGGGAGCATGGCAGCAGGCTTGGGGCTGACATGCCAGGGCCTGGAAAGGGAGCAGCCAGAGGGCCCTAGGACTCTCTGTTGGTCAGAAACCTGGCCCAGGCTGTACAGGGCGATGGGTTGGGGTGAGCCCTGAGCCCTCTGGGCAGATGGGCCCCATACCTGTCACAGGATGGGGCCACACGCAGGAGTGTCATTACTGCCTCATTTGGCTGCGCTTCTGTGAGATACAGCAGGGCGTTGTCCAGCCTGTGCTCAGCAGAATCATTGGCCATGAGCCACTGGTGGATGTATCTCACCATGCCGGGCACCTGGAGAAGGCACAGGGAGACTTGGAAAGCTGCCAGAGGGATCAGCGTTCCCAGGGTCCCCAGAGAAGTGCTTCCCTTCCCGCTGCACTGCGACGGCCTCAAAGGCTCACAGGGGCCAGCACTAGTGGCTTGGGAAGCTATGTGACTCATGGGGCAATTGAAGCCTGGCCACATCTGCTTACTTGCTCTGCTCTGGGAACACCACTCTGCACAAGCAAATCCAGCAGGGCGGCACTGGTCTCATGTCCGAGGAGCTCTGAGTATGCTCTGAGCCCAGGGCCCATGGCGCTGGTCTCTTCCTGTCGAATTCTCTTGATGTATTTGCAAACGAGCTGTAGGAGAATGGCAAGAAGCCATGGAGTGCTGCAGGTGTGTTGCTGGGCTGAGCAGTGCCAGCAGGCCCAGCCCAGGTGGGGATGGCTGCAGGTACCTGCGCTGTTCTGCGGAAGCGGCCACGGGTGCGTTCCTGCTCTCGTGTGCGCTGCACGGCTGCACCTGGCAAAGAGCGAGCGCAGCCCGAGCTGAGGGGCTGCGGGAGAGGCCGGAGAACACAGCCCAGCCCTGCGCTCCCCAGGCAGGGACAGCCCCAGGATGCCCCAGGTGGATGGAGCACGGCCACTGCGGGGTGTCTGACCTGTAGTAGATAGGGACAGGCGAACAGAAGATTTCGGGATGTGATGGAAAGAAAGACTCCCATCCCCCTCTCACCCTGCAACAAGTTATCCATTACCCCAAAGAATGTAACCACACCTAACCCAGTAGTTTTCCACTCCTGACTAACCCTAGAGACCCTGCCAACCCCCCCTGACGTAGCAGAGTCCCCCAAGACTATTTAAACCCATGAGATAAGAAAATAAAGGCTTTTGACCGTCCACCACATTGTTGTCCAGCGCGTGTTGTTAGCCCGAGTGGCCCAGGGGAGACTGGGCTGCCGTGCTGTTCCTTGAAACCAGGTCGCCTTGCCTTCCCCTGAAGGCAACATAACTGGTGCCGAAGCCCGGGAATAATTCGCTCGGGTAGCGGGTGTCGCCTGGACAAGAGCAGCGGCCAGACCGGTGAGACCGTGTTCTCGGCGAGGGAGACGTCCCAGGACCCGCGATCGTCATAGACGCCATCGCCAGGGTCGTAAGTGAGGTTCGTTAGCAATGGGGAATTGAGTGTAAGCTCAAAATCTTTTATCTTGCTATAGCAAGGCTGCATGAGCTTGGGGCAATTGAACACCCTGTGGAGGTTTTGCATCCAGAAATATGGGAAAAATGCACAGCCGTGCTGGCCAAGGACATGAAATCCTCAGGCAGCAGCAAATGCCTTAAGGCGTAGGGCAAAGTAGAGAAAGCCCTGCGCAGAGCAATAGAAGAGCAAGAGACATGGAGCGCAGCGCGTACGTGTTTATTGGTTACACCCAAGCTAGGCGTAGGAGCGGCAACGCAAACCGCCCCTGAGGGTGATCTGCCCGGGAGCGGGGATCCGGGGGGGCCCAGCGCGTCACCCCCCTCCCTGGACCAGAGCCCAAATCCCCCCACGGAACCTTCCCAAAAATCCGCGGCTTCCCCATCCGCCCCGCCACCACCGGTCAGTGACCCGCTGCCGGAGGTGCAGCGGCGCGCAGAGCTCTGTCGGCGGGGACTGGCGGGGGAAGCCAGAGGCGCGGGAGCCGCGGCTCAGGAGGAGATCCTGCCCACGCCGCCTCCATATCCCTTTGAAAATGGCGCCAGCAGCCAAGGGGAGGGGCGGGGCGCGGGCAGTCTCGGCGCGAAGAGCCCAGAGGCGCGGAGTTTTGCTAATGCGCGTGTGCGGGAGAAAGAGAAGGAGAGCGGCAGAGGGCTCAGAGCCAATTGGCAGCCGCGCATGACGCCGCCACCATGTAAGGGAGAAACCCACCCCTGCAGGAGGCAGGGCGAGCCCGGGGGGCGGCAGCGGCGCCACCCCCGGGGGGAGGAGCGGGGTCGGAGCCGCACAAAACGGCACCGAGCCCCGGAAGTTTGCTGGCATTCGACTTCCAACTCGGAGTCCGGCAGCAGCTCCGGCAGCTCAGAAGAGCTGACGGAAGCCGGCTGGGACTCTGAGACGGAGGAAACAGAGCCAACGCAATTTAAAACAAAACTGAATAAAGCTTTAAGCCGCACCGAAAAGCAGCCACAATACGAACCAGCCCAGTTTACCGACTGGGGAGAAATAAAAATAGCCTGCGCTGAATGGTCCCCAGCCGGCATGGCAGCCCGCCGCGGTGCCTCCACCCCAAACACGCCCGAGAAGAGCCTGTTGGGGCTGTGGGAAGAAGGGGCACCTCACCAAAGACTGCAGGTCCCAGCCGCAGGGAAACAGGAGAGAGAAGGGGTGTGTGGGCCGCACTCAGCCTCCTCCCTCCGCGAATGCAAGGCAGCCCATCTATGCCAACCCCCAGTGGGACGGGGCGCCCTTATACCCCATACCCCCACAGGAGGCAGCCAGCTTCATACCCTCACCAGCGAATTTCGCAACACAGCCTGCGGTACCTTCGTACCCACTACCACCGCAAGCAGCGCCCGTGCCGCAGAGTCAGCAAGAGACGCCCCAGAACGGGACCCCTGGGTAGCCCTGGCCATGCAAATAGGAAAAGAGCCCCCGAAGGTGTGGGGGACGTGCCGCCTTTATGGCAGTCAGGACCCCCACGTCATAGGGCTTCAGTTTTAGGCAGACACAGGAGCAGACTGCTCGATTTTTCCCCAAGCACTGTAGCTTCGACACTGGCAATGCAAAGAAGTCCCCCCAGTGAACGGAGTGAAAAAGCCGTCCCGAGCTTGGAAAAGCACCCAATTAGTAGCTATAACGCTTCATACAAAAAAAGAAAAAAACACAACCCACCCCAAAACCTTGCCCCCAAAAGTCACCGACACCCCGGCTAGCCATACAGATGCCTTCCAGATAAGCTGCACAGCCAAGTCCGATCCAAACCCAATCTTTCGTATGCTAGAAGCTACCTTTCTAACCCTAAACGAAACTAAACCGAACCTGACTAACTCCTGTTAGCTTTGTTATGATGTTAAACCCCCTTTCTACGAAGGCATTGCTTTAGACACCCCCTTCAGTTACTCCACAGCCAGCGCCCCCCACCAGTGCAGATGGGACACTCCCCGCAGAAGAATCACCCTGAGTTAAATCACAGGACAGGGCAAATGTTTTGGCAATGCAACTTTAGCAAAGCAAAAAAGCAACTTCTGCACTAAAGTTGTCAAGCCCACAGAAAGACCAATAAGTAGGTGGTCCCATCCGCATCTAGAATGTGGGTTTGCTAGCGATCCAGAGTGAGTCCTTGTGTGTTCCTTGCCAAATTTAATGACTCTATCGACTTCTGTGTCCAAGTTCTGATTGTTCCTAAGGTCCTGTACTACTCAGATAAAGAAGTGTACCACCTTTTCGAAGAACCTGACAAACTCCACAAAAGAGAAATAATCACAAGTATAACTATCGCAATGCTGCTCGGCCTGAGAGCAGCTAGCACAGCCACGAGTGTCTCAGCCATCGCAACCCAACAGCACGGACTCTCTCAGCTACAAATGACCATCAACGAAGACCTGTAGAAGATCAAGAAATCCATCTCCTATCTAGAAAAATCAGTCTCTTTGCTTTCAGAAATAATTTTACAGAATAAGCGAGGACTAGACCTCTTGTTCATGCAACAAGAAGGACTGTGTGCAGCTTTAAAAGAGGAATGCTGCTTTTACACAGATCATACAGGAGTCGTTAAAAACTCCATGGCAGAACTCCAAGATAGACTGGCTCAGAGAAAGAGAGACAGGGAAACCCAGCAGAGCTGGTTCGAATCCTGGTTCAATCAATCACCTTGGCTCACCACTTTAATTTCCGCCCTGGTAGGTCCACTGGCAATACTGCTTTTAGCTGTTACCATAAGACCATGCCTGCTAAACAAGCTAGTCTATTTTGTTCAGGCCCGTCTAGAACGGGCGAATATTCTGTTCGTGGGCCAGCAACAAATGCTGTAAACCAAAAACTGCGAACACAGTCAGTTGCAAAAGCCTTTGAAACTCACCTTGAGAGAATTACTCAGGTTTACCAAACCCCTTTTTTCCTTACCAAGTTACAAGTTTGTACCTCACTCCAGTGCCTATATCTACAACTACCTCATTTTATTTATAAAAAGGAGGGGAGAGATGTAGTAGATAGGGACAGACGAACGGAAGATTTCGGGATGTGACAGAAAGAAAGACCCCCATCCCCCTCTCACCCTGCAACATGTTATCCATTACCCCAAAGAATGTAACCACACCTAACCCAGTAGTTTTCCACTCCTGACTAACCCTAGAGACCCTGCCAACCCCCCCTGACGTAGCAGAGTCCCCCAAGACTATTTAAACCCATGAGATAAGATAATAAACGCTTTTGACCGTCCACCACATTGGTGTCCTGCGTGTGTCGTTAGCCCGAGTGGCCCAGGGGAGACTGGGCTGCCGTGCTGTTCCTTGCAACCAGGTCGCCGTTGCCTCCCATGAAGGCAACACTGCCCGGGCCCCTCTTCCGTCCTGTCCATGGACATGTAACCAGAGTATGGGATGTGACGGGAAGGGATGGGACGGGATGGGATGGGATGGGATGGGATGGGGCCAAGCTGGCTGAAGGCACCGGCCTTGCAGCCTGGCTCTGCCACTCACCCTCCTGTGGTGGATGGAACAGCACCACCTCTTCAGTCTCCTGTGCTGGGGCAGCTGCAGGGTCGCCTTCTTCCTCCTCCATCCAGGTCAGCTTGGGCACTCTCAGGGCTCCCTGCCCCATGTCACTGACTGGATTTCTGGCTACCCTCAGGAGAGATGCCTTGGAAAACTCTGGGCTACCAAGTCCCATGCTCTGCCCTCAAGGGCACCTTCAGAATTGAAGTCTCGGAAGGCTGCAGGTCACTGAGTCCTGTGGTCTGGCCTCGAGGTCAGCTGCAGGAACAATGCCTCAGAAAAGCTCCGGGTAGGGCAGGAACGAGCGCGCTGTGCAGGGGCTCCTCACAGCACCGCTCTGTCCAGTCCTGTCCCATCACCTGCTCCGAGCACTGTGGCGTGCTCTTGCCACTTCCAGCTCCTATGTCAGCATGTGTCACAAAGGGCCCTTGGACACCGGGCTCCATTCCATGCTGCATGTGTCACAAAGGGCCCTTGGAAACACTGCCCCCTGCGCTGGGACTGCCCCCTGCCCACCCAAAGTGGCCCAGGTTGGAAGGAATCCCTGGCCTCAAGTGTCTGAGACAGCCCAACAGGATCTTTAGGAAGGGCTCAGCCCATCAGCAAACGCTGCCCTGCTCTGTGGGCTCAGGGCAGCAGCAGGAGCCCCCAGGGCTGCCGACGCAGCCGTGCTGGGAAGGGCACGGGGCCTTCCACAGAAGCTGGCACTGCCTCCTCGGGACACGTCCTGGCTTGTGGCCATCCCAAACCCCCGGGTGTGACGCGGACAAGGAACTGTGTGTCAGGGCAGGAATGCTGCTCTGAGCCCTGGGGCCCGGGGAGTGCTGACACCAGCAGGTGACGCAGAGTCCCTGCCCAAGCAGACCTGCCACCCCCGAAGCCCTGGCAGGGCTGGTGCCATCTCCTGCCCCAGAGACCTGTGCCCCTGGGGGGCTTCTGTGCCAGAGGGAGCCAAAGCCCAGGGGCACTGGGGGCTGTGCTCCTGCCTGCAGGGGCTGTTGGCAGGAACACCTGGAGCAACTGCTGGCAACAATGAGTAGATGGCAAAATGGTTAACCCTGCCCCGGGATAGAGATCTAAGTGGCCATTAGAGTACAGCTCTCCCCTCTTGTTCCCTGCAGCAGAATCAGGACCATGAACAAAAGCAGTCACAGATATTCTTTCTGGGCCCTATAAGCAAAGCTGTGCCAAACCACAGATGCTGCCTTCAAACAGACTCAAATTCCAGCCTAGACCTCTCACCTCCCAGACAACTCATTCTCCAGCACACCTTCAACACCAACAGCCTGCAAACACCACACAGAATCCCTCAACATCCCGCCAGGACCCCCAGCTGTCCCTGTTCCTGTCCCTGTCCCTGTCCCTGTCCCTGTCCCTGTCCCTGTCCCTGCCCCTGTCCCTGTCCTTGTCCCTGTCCCGGTCCTTGTCCCTGTCCCACCCTCCCACAGATGCCCTGGTTCCCTGACATGCCATGGGATGGCACTCAGGAGGATCTGCTCCAAGGCCTTCCCCGGCAGCAAGCTCAGGCTGCCAGGCCTATGGATCCTGGATCATCCTTCCCACCGAGCCTTCCATTGGCACGGCTCTTCCATTGGCACATCTGCGCTCAGCTGGGACTACTCCGCTCACCCAGGGCTGCTGGTAAAGGATAGAGAGCAGCCTGGCAAGCTCTTTCTCCAGCTCCCTCTGTGCTCTTGGGGAAGGTAGAACCTTCCACAGGAAAGCAACTGCTGCCAGAAGGAGTGGGTGGCATCAGGCAGCTCCGGGGAAGCCCCTCAGGAATGCTGTATCCTGAGGGAACACTGTTGGCCTTGACCTGTTGGCACCTGCAAAAGCTTCAAATCAGCTGCCTCAGCTTCCAGGGCCTCTCTTGGCCAGCATCCTGACGTGGATGCAGGACGGCTGCCAGGCACTGCTGGGACCCAGCGGGACAGGACTGGCTGTCTCGTGCCCACGCAGCAGCCCTGATACAGCCAGGGCCATCCCGAGAGCAGACAGATGCTCAAGGGCCAGCAGAGAGGAGCAAGGAGCCCTGGGCTCCTCTCAGGGTACCTCAGCTGGGCTCGCTCCACAACACGCCCCCATTGGAAGGCCTGCTGATGCCCAGCTGCCAGAAATGCCTACCTTGTGCTCTCCAAGATGCACAGGGAGAGCCAGTGAGCAGGACACCTTGGGAGGCAAACCTTCCAAGCCTTTTCTGAGGCCAGGCACACACCAAGATCAGCCAAGACTCTCCACCACTCTGCCTGGCCCACCCAGCCCAGCTCTGTGCTGGCCCTGGGCCACAGCAGCTCCCAGCAAGCAGGAGGCAAATCTTGCCAAGAGTTGAAACACAGCAGACAGGGAAGATGTGAAAAGTGAGTGTGTAAAGGCCTTTTAATTCACAGCTCCCACAGAGAGCTTTGGGGCTCACAGATGGACAGAGATGTTTCTCCTCACCCCTCTCTCCAAAGGGGGGTAACACACGCTGCTGCAGGTGCTTGGGTTGGTCTCTTCAGGTCCAGGTGGATGCCAAACCTGCTCTTCACAGGCTTCTCCCTTGCCCTGCCCCTCTGCCAGTTTTCTCTAAAAACCCCACAGCCCTGCCTTTGCCCTGTCTTTTGGGGGTAAGAAATGGATTCCGGAGCTTTGTGAAACCAAGCCCCGTCTCGTTTGTTCCTGGCACCCGCAGCTGCACTCTCCCTGGACACCATGAACTCAACTTCTGGAGGATTTGTGGGTTCTGGGGGAATTTTGGGCAGTGTTATCCATCTCTTTGCACTCCAAAAGCCAAGAGGGATGAATTTGTCATCACAAGACCACTCAATCCCACTAAAAACAACTGATTTTTTACCTATAAAGGCACAATCCCACCTCAAATTGCATGTTCTGACCTCAAAAAAACTCAATCCCACAGAAAGCTCACTTGATTCCACAGCTGCCAGGGTGAGATGGGGTTGGGAGGAGACTGGGAGAAGTGGGATCCCAGTTTGGAGTGGTGGGATGTATTTGATAGCAAAGAAAACTTTCAGAGTTACTGATTTATGTCCCCTTCATTTTCAGTCAGTTCTGTTTCTAGAGTGGCTCCTTCTCAGCTGATTAAATTCCTATAAAAATCATTTTTTTAAAAATCAGCTGGCCCAAACAATCCAAAAACCAACATTCATATAAAACCACCCATCTGCAATTATATTTTTTAAAACTATTTAAATTTTTTTAGAGTGTTTAAGGGTGTTTTTAAAGTTTAATTGTTTGGTTAAATTGTATGAGACATTATAGTGGTGTTTGGTTTCGTGTTTAGTATATTTGTAGTATGAATTGTTTTACTAAGGTGTGTTCGAGTGTATGTTTAGATTGGCCGGTGCTGCGAGAGGCGCTGGGCTCTGCCTGGCAACTGATGAGTCAGAGCCGTCCCGGGCGCTGATTGGCTGAAAATCGCCGGGCGGGACCAGCGCCGAGTTTCTGCCCGGGAACTGAATCGTCATCAACGCCGCGCGCTCTGATTGGCCAGAATCTGCTTCGGGGCGGGGCCGGGAGGAACTGGGGACCCCCAGGAGCCCCCCGGGTTTGGGGTTTCCATCCCCCCTCGGCCCCCGGGGCGGCCTTGGGGCCACCCCAACACCCCCAAAATGGGGAGGGTCCCCGGAGCCGCTTGGAAGCCCCAAAAATGGGCTGGAAGCGGCAGGAGCCGCCCCAAGAAGGGATTGAAGGGTCCGGTCCGGGAATGGCTCCGATCCGGATTGCGGCGGGCTGGGATTGAGGGAGGGTCCGGTCAGCGGCTGCGGAGGGGCTGGGACTGGGGAGGGGTCCGGGATTGAGGGGATGGGTCCATTCCGGGACTGGGGCAGGATCGCTCCCTGGGGGTGGGCTCCATTATTGAGTCAGGGTCTCTCCCCTTCCCGATCCCAATCCCCTTCCCTGATCCTGTTCCCGATCCCAATCCCATTCCTATTTCTGTTCCCGTTCCCGGGCCAGTTCCCGATCCCGATCTCATTCCCAACCCCATTACACTCCCACTCCGGATCCCGATCCCATTCCCGTTCCTGTTCTCGATCCCGATCCCACCGTTGTTTCCAGGGAATGGCTCCTATCCCAACCCCGATCCCAAACCCGGGGGGTCAAACATTGGGGTCAAACACCCCAAATCCCAACACTGGGAGGGGAGAGGTCAAACACCCCCAAACCCAAACTCTGGGATGTCAACCTCCCCCCTGCCCCAAACCCCAAATTTTAGGATCAAACCCCCCAAATCCCAGATCCTGGGGTGTCAAACACTCCCCAAATCCCAAACGTTGGTGTTAAACCCTCCTGACCCGAAATCCTGGGTTTCAAAATATTTGGGGTGTCCAACACCCCCAATTCCCAAAGTCTGGGGTCAAATACCACCAAATCCCAAATCCTGATGTGTCAAACACCCCCAGCCCCCAAAGTTTGGGGTTAAAACCCCCAATCCCCGACTCCTGGGGTTTGAAATAATTGGGTTGTCCAACCCTCCTCCTCTCCAAAGTTTGGGGTGAAACCCCTCAATTCCCAAACTTTGGGGTCAACCTCCTCAATCCCAAACCCTGGGGTGTCAAATCCCCCTGATCTCCCCCACTTTGGGGTTAAATCCCCCAAAATCAGTTGGTCAATCCCCCCAGTTTCCAAATTTTTGGGTCTAAACCCCCAAACCCCAAATCCTGGAGGTTGAAACACCTGGGTTGTCCAATCACCCTGATCCCAACGTCTGGGGGTGAAACCCCCTGATCCCCAAATCATGGAAAAAAAAAAACAAAATCCCAAACCCTGGAGTGTCGAACTCCCCCAGTTCCCGAAGTTTGGGGTCAAAAACTCCCAAAGCCCGAGGTGCCAAACCCCTCTAAATCCCAAATTTTAGGATCAATCCTCCCAGTCCCCAAAGTTTGGGGTCATGACCCCCCAAATCCACGCCAGCCCTGGGGACACAGTGGGGTTTGTTTGTGGTTATTTGGGGTTTATTTGGGGTTATATGGGGTTTGTTTGGGGTTATTTGGGGCAGCTCCAGGTGCAATGTCTGCAAAAAGATCCTGGGTACAACACCGGGAAAAAAAGGGGAATGGGTGGGAATTGGGGGATTCAGGATGGGGAAAGATCCTGGGTGGGAACAGGGGATTTAGCGTAGACAGGGAAAGATTTGGGATGGGAAAAGGGGATTTGGGATGGGGAAGGGGAATGAGGTGGGGAATTGGTGTGGAAAAGGGAGATTTTGGCACTGGAAAAGGGATTTGGGGACAGACAAAGGATGTGGGGAGGAAAAAGGAGAATTTGTCATGGGAAAAGCAGGATTTAGCGTGGGAAAAGAAGGATTTGGGGTCAAAAAGACATTAGGGATTAAAAGTGATTTTGGGGTTAAAAAAAGGAGGATTTAGAATAAAAAAAAAAAAAAAAAAAAAGAGGATTTGGGATAGAAAAGGAGGATGTAGGACATAAAAGGATTTAGGAAAAAAAAGGGAGGATTTGGGCTGGGCTGAGCTGAACTTACCTGGGGGAGTGGGGACGTGCAGGGGGTTTGGGGCAGGGTCAGGACCATTTTTGTGGCAGTTTTCTGAGATTTTGGAGTATTTTCTTGGGATTTGGTGGGAGGTCTATGGGATTTGGGTGCAGTTTTATGGGATTTAGGGTGTTTAGGGGTGGTTTTGAGGATTAGGGAGCACGTTTATGGGATTTCAGGGGTTTCTACAGGATTTTGGGGCACTTTGAGGGATTTCAGGGTATTTCTATGGGATTTTTATGTGGTTTGGAGGGACTGCAGGGTGTTTCCATGGGATTTTGGGGCAGCTTGAAGGCATTTGAGGTGTTTTGGGGCAGCTTTAGGCTATTCTGGTGCAGCTTTGAAGAATTTTGGGGTGATTTGGAGGGATTTCAGGGCATTCCTCTGAGATTACAGGGTGGTTTGGAGGGATTTGGGGTGTTTGGGGGCACATTTTGGTTATTTAGGGGTGGGTTTGAGGCAGATTTTTAGGGATTTTGGGGTATTTCAGGCCCGTTTTTTTGGGTGTTTGGGGTTATTTTGGTGGGGTTTGGGGTGTTCTGTGTCACTTTTTGGCGAAGGAGATCTCCATGGGTGGCTCTGGGTGATGCTGGAGCCCTGCAGGGCCTCGCGGGCGGCGCCCGCCTGCACCTCGGTGTCCAACTGCAGCGAGGTGATGTCGTGGCGCCCGGGCACCAGCGCAGCTCCTGGAACCCCGGGAACCTGGGATGGGAACGGGGCCAGGAGAGCCCGGAACACCCGGGAACCTTCCCCACACACCCAGGAATGATCCCGCAGAAACCTGGGAAACTTATCCCAGAAACCCAGGAATGTTCCCCAAAAAACCCCTGAATGCTCCTCAAAAAATCTGGGAATGTTCTCCCCAAATTCAGAAATGCTCTGAATCATTCCCCCAGAATTTCAGAAATGTTCTCCAAAGAAATCCAGAAATGTTCCCCCCAAAAAATCCTGGAACATTCCCAAAAATAGGAATTTCTGTTCCTCAGAAAATCCAGAAATATTCCTCCCCAGAAAATCCAAAACCAACCCCATTCCTCATCCAGAAACATTCCCCAAAAATACAGAAACGTTCCCAAAAATCCAGAAATTTCCCCCCCCCCCAATCCAGAACATTCCTCCAAAAATCCAGAAACATTCCCCCTCAAAAATACCCAGAAATCCCTCCACAAAGAATCTGTAAGTCCTCACCCAAAAATTCATAAATTCCCCCCCTAAAAATCCAGACATTCACTACTAAAAATCCAGAAATTTCCTCCCTAACAATCTAGAATATCCTCCCCCCCAATCCTGGTATTTTCCTCCAAAGATCCAGAAATCCCCCCTAAAATCCCAGACATTCACCCCCAAAATCCCGATATTTTCCAAAAAAATCCAGCTCCAAGCCCCCCTCAGCCTCTCACCCTGCAAGCCCCAAAATCCCGCAGTGCCCCAAATCCTGGCCGGAATGCCGGAATGCCGGGATTGCCCCAGATCTCCCTGGCTGAGGAGCAGGGGGAGCATCAGCTCCTGGGGCTGCTCAGGGAGCTGGGCAGGAACAGGATGTGCTTCGGGGCTTTCCCACAGCTGGGGGAAATGGGAGACAAACCCCAAAAGCTGCCCCAGAGCTGCCCAAAGTCACTCTGGATACACAACACAAAATCTGCCCAAAATCCCAAGAGAAAACACCAAAATCCCACCAAAATCCTGAGAAAAACCACAAAATACCCCACCAAAATAATAATAATAATAAACTCACCAAAATGTCCCCAAAATCCCCCACAAAAATATCACCAAAATCAGACAAAAATCCCCAAACAAACACCCCAAATCCAACAAAAATCTCTCAAAATCCTCACAAAAAATCCCACCAAAAATACCATTAAAATCCCATAAAAATTCCACCATAGAATCCTTGAAAATGCCAGAAAATCCACACAAAATCCCAGGTAAATCTCCACAAATTTCCACCCAAAAGCCCACAAAATTCACCCCAAAAATCACCCCAAGGCTCACAGAAATCCCTCAAAATCCCCCTAAATGCCACACAAAAATCCCTCAAAAGGTCCCACTAAATTCCCATGAAAATCCCACCGAATCCACAAAGAAAAAACTGTACAAAAATGCCCCCAAAAATGCCTCAATCACACAAAATCCACACAAAAAATCCCACCAAATCACTCAAAATATCACACCGAAATTTCCTCAAACCCCCCCCCCCCCCAAAATCCACTCCAAATCCACTCCAAAAATCCGTACCAAAATCCCACCAAACCCCTCTCAAATTCCCCAAAAAATGCCCCCAAGTCCTATCACATCCCACCCGAAGTGCGAGGAAATCCACCCCAAAAATCCCCACGAAAACTTCCCTCAAAATCCCAGCCAAACCTCCCAGAAGCAGCCCAAGAATCCCGCAGAGATCGCTGCGAGTGCCCGAATCGCCCGGAACAATCGCCGAGCCATCCCCGCCCGGCCCCGCGCTCCGGCCCCGCTCTCTGTGGGGCCGGGGCCTCTCCCCCCTTGGCTCTGCGCTGGTCCCGTTCGCGCTCCGCTCCCGCTCCCGCCCCACCAGCGCTCCCTGCCCTGGGCCGCGCTGGCCGAGCCCGGCCGGGCGCGCTGGATCCGCTGGGACGGCGCATCCCGGCCCCGGCCCCGGCCCCGCGGGGCTCCCGGGGCAGCTCCGGCCGGGATGCGGCACTGCCGCGGGGCTTTGGGCTTTCCCGGCGCTGCCCGGCGGCTCCCGGGGATCTGCGGCTTCCCGAGGGACTCGGGGAGCTTCCAGAGGGGACCTGGGCTGGCTCCGGGGGGATTTGGGATCACTCCGGGGGGAGCTGGGGACGGCTCGGGGGGTTTGGGGTTGTTCCCGAGGATTTTGGGGGGATCTGGAAGAGGTTCCAGAGGGGATCTGGGGCTTTCTGAGGGGTCTGGGGGAATTCAGAGGGGATCTGGGGAGGGTTTGGGGCTTTCTGAGGGATCTGGGGGAATTCTCAGGGATTTGGGGCAGTTCCAAGAGGGATTTTGGGGTTTTCCAAGCGATTTTCAAGAGTTCTGAGGGATTTGGGGAGGCTCCAGAAGGGATCTGGGGCAGTTCCAGGAGCAATCAGGAACGTTTTTGAGGGATCTGGGGAAGTCCTAGAAGGAATTTGGGGAATTTCAGCAGGATTTTGGAGGAATTTAGAAGAATTTAGGAGGTTCCAACAGGGATTTGGGGTCATTCCCAGGGGATTGGGAGTGGATTTCTGGCTGGATTTCTGTTTCTTCCCCGGATTTCAGGCTTTTTCCCAAAATTTCCTGTTTTCCCAAGGATCTGTGGATTCTCCCCTGGATTTGGATCTCACTGTGGGGTAGAAGGGGAAGGTTTGTGAGATTCAGGGTGAATTCTGGGGGGTTCCTGGCTGGATTTGGGTGTTTCCCACGGGATTTTGGGTGGGTTCCAAATTGAATTTTGTGGTTTTTTTCCAAGAATTTCAGGATTGTTCCCAAAATTGGTGTATTTTTCTGAAGATTCTGCTGTTACCATGGGTTTGTCCCAGAAGGCGAAGCTTTGGGGAGTTTTAGGGTGGATTTTAGGGATAATTGAGGCTGGATTTGGGTTTTTTCCCAAGGATTTTGGAGTTTTTCCCAGAATTTCAGGATTGTTCCCAAAATCACAGGACTTCTACTCTTATTTCTCTTTCACCATGTGCTTGTGGTAGAAGGGGAAGCTTTGGGGGGCTCCTGGTTGGATTATGGGGATATTTGAGGCTGCATTTTATGGAGAGTTTTGTGGATGAATGGCTTTGTGAGAAAGGACATGACTACGTGCAGTTAGTGAAGCAGTAGCTGAAAATTGCACAGTGCAGCAATAGCAGATGTAGCAATAATATCTTATGTCCTTGGGTAAGCTGGTTCCCAACAGTAGAATGTTCAGCAAAAAGATAAATGTAAGGGAAAACAAAGCAAGCTTAGAAAGCTCCAAAGGTGGGGTTGACCTGTTTTTAATACACCATTGATGAGCCTAAGTTTTGCAATATGCATGAGCTTCATTATAATGGGTGTAACTGTACATGTGTGCTTGGAATAAACTGAGACTTGTTGACATTATAGAATGGACTTGTCTCCCGTCATTTTTTCCACAAAATGGTGACCCGATCGACGTGATAGGCGCCACGGTGGAGTGACAAGAAAGGGTTCGGGTCCTGATGCAGCCAGGATGGCAAAAGTGCTGAATTGAAATAGAGTGCTCCGTGCCCCAGGTGACTGCAGGGGCAAGCCTGGCCGATACGTGCTGCCGACGACCTCGGAGGGCTGCAACAGCGCTGACAATATAGGTATGGAGAGGCAAGCAGCATATGATTTATTTACTGCATTCTTGCAGAGAAGGCAGATTAAAGGCATTGATTTGCAAAAAGATCTGCCAGGGTTATTAACATATGGGTATTCTAAGGGGTTCTTTGTAAATCCTCATACAGTACATGAGTTGTCTGAGTGGCGTAAGTTCAGGGATAAACTGTGGGAGGAAGTTTTAGATGATGATAAGACAGCTAAAAAGCTGGGAAAGTTGTGGAAGGTAGTTCACAATGAGTTATTACAACATCAGGCAGAAAAGAAAGCTTCTGAACAGAGAACTTCAGCACTAGAGAAAAATAGAGGTTATAGTGGGGAGGACTGGTTGCCTGGTGTTTCCATACCACCTGCTGTGTCTACAGTGGAGTTACCTCCATTGCGACCTGTGCCTGAAGACACGGAAACAGAGTCACGTTGTGAGCCCACGGCTCCTCCAGCCCCCTCAGAACAGAAATCGCCGGTTTGTCGAGGTTTGTCTGTCAGTGAGCCGACCCCTATGGCAGAGTCTGACCTAACGGAGGCTCTGGCCAGGGAACGGAGGGAAGTTTGGGCGACTTTGGCAAGAGAGGAGCTGGACAAAGGAGATGGGCAGGCTTTGGAACTAGCAGCAGAACTGGCTTGTCCTGTAATTTTTCAGCAGCAGGCAGGCGGAGGGTTAACAGCTCAAATTACACCGTTAGATTGGAAGTTGTTGTCACAGTTGCGAGCTACAGTGAGTCAATTTGGAGTTACTAGTGAACCGGCTAGGCAGATATTGGGTTATGTTTGGAGTACTAATATATTGCTACCAGGAGATTGTAGAAGTCTTGCTAAACTTATTTTCTCGCCGCATCAGAGACTTTTGTTTGGTGCACACTGGCAGGCAGAAGTTAATGAAGCTGTAGCTATACAAAGGCAGCCTGGAGATCCTCTTCATGGAGTAATTGTAGATGAATTGATGGGCTTAGGACCATATTTTCACACTGAAGCACAAGCTATGCTAGGACCTGAGAAGTGTCGAGAAGAAATGCAACTAGCTCGAAGAGCTATAGATAAGGTGAAAGACCCGGGAGGTTTGCCAGCATATATGGGAATTAAACAAGGAAGGGATGAGACTTCTGGAGCGTTTATTGATAAGGCAGCGGCAGCAATAGAGAGAGCTGGAGGGCCTGAGTTTGTGCGTGGATCATTGTTGAAGCAGTGTGCTTTGCAAAATTGTAATGCTTCTACAAGAAGTGTGCTAAACACATTAGGAGCTAATTGGACTATAGAAGATGCATTAGAGAGGATGGCTACTATACCAACGGGGCAGCAGGCATTTTTAGTTGAGGCTATTAAAGAGCTGGGGGAGGGGTTAAAAGAGCAGGCAAAAGCTTCACAGACACAGGTGTTAGCTGCTCTTGCACCCCTCCAAGCGTTGGTAGCAACCCAGGGAAGTCTTTACGGCGGCCGTATGAGATGTTTCCGATGTGGAGGGACAGGACACGTTCGGCGAGAATGCTCTGCTGCTGGAGTATGGTGTCCTAAGTGCAAATCGGATACTCATAACATTGCTGCCTGTAAGAGGAGACCGGGAAACGCCTGAAACAGCGCGAACAAGAGCAGCCGCGGTCCGACACAAATAGCTGCTCCAGCTTGTCCAACAGGACACCTTGCGTCCAGCCACAAGAGAGAGCCTCGGGATGGACTTGGCAGCTGCAGTAGAAGTGACTTTAATGACACCACAGCCACAGAAGGTCCCCACTGGAGTTAATGAACCTGTTATAATCGAGGGCAGGACAATGGGAGCTTTGTTATTGGGAAGATCGTTGGCCTCTATGCTTGGATTATTTGTGCTGCCTGGTGTCATTGATGCAGGCCATACTGGCGAGATCATGATTATGGTTCATACTGCATTTCCTTCTATTCGGATTAACTAAGGACAAAGGATTGCTCAATTGGTTCCTCTGGAGCAAGTTACTAAAGCTGTATCCTCGCGCAAGGCTGTGAGCCGTGGGGGAGATGGATTTGGATCTACAGGAGGTCTGACTCTATTAACTTTGGATCTGAATGACAGGCCAAGAAAAGAGGTTTTGTTGGAGTATAAGGGACAAAAATGCATGCTTACAGGTTTGCTGGATACGGGGACAGATTCAAGTATTATTGCACCACAGTGTTGGCCTGCACATTGGCCCTTACAGCCAGCTGCTACAGCAGTAACAGGAGTTGGAGGTTTAACTCTTGCAAGTCGCTCGCCACCTCTTACTGTCTCAATAGATGGTAAAGTCATAAAAGCAATATTTTCTATTGTTCAATTGCCATCTATGGTGCAATGCCTAATTGGGCGAGACATTTTGGCACAGCTAGGGGTTGTCCTGACAAATGAGCACCCTTTGGGATAATATCCATTGCTTGGACTTTCCTGATTCCCATAATTTGGAAAAGTGATCAGCCTATATGGGTAAAGCAATGGACTTTGAAAAGGGAGGTTAATAAACAGGTGGAACCAATGGGTGCACTACAGCCAGGTCTGCCTAATCCAGCAATGTTACCTGAAGGATGGCCTCTATTGATAACAGATCTCAAAGATTGCTTTTTTACAATAGCTTTGCATGACAGGGATACAAAGCACTTTGCATTTACTTTGCCAGCTCTGAACAGAGAAGGTCCAGATCAAAGATTTGAATGGACGGTTTTGCCTCAAGGCATGTGTAACAGCCCTACTTTATGTCAACTTTATGTAGATTCTGCATTACAACCATTGAGGCAACAGTGGCCACAAGCTATCATTTATCACTATATGGATGATATTTTGATTGCTCAACCTAAATCATTTCCGAGTCAACAGGTTAAGCATGTACAAAATTTGCTGGAACGTTTTAAGCTTGTTGTGGTCCCAGAGAAAATACAGTTAACTCCTCCTTGGAAATACATGGGATGGACATTGTCTCAAAGTTTGGTAACGCCTCAAAAATTACAACTGAAAACACAGATTGTTACTTTAAATGATGCTCAGAAATTACTAGGTGATTTACAATGGCTTAAACCTATAGTGGGCCTTCCAAATGAACTGTTGGATTCTCTTAGACCCTTATTGAAGGGCACAGACCCAACAGCACCAGTGACCCTTAATCCTCAGCAGAAAAGAACTCTTCAGCAAATTACAGACTGTGTGGTTCAGGGTCGTGTACATCGACGAATACTGGGAATCCCGCTTAATCTCACTATATGGTGTGGTGAAAAACATTTGCTGGGGGCTTTAACCCAACTAGAAACAAAAACGGGGGAGATCAGGGTGTTAGAATGGCTAAACACCCCTCCACTTCAGCAAACAAAGACTTTAATTCAAAAAATTGAACTGTTAGCAGCTTTGGTAAAACGGGGTCATGAGAGAATTTTGCAAATTGATGGGCGAGAGCCTGAACTAATACAGATTCCTATGAAAAAGGACTCTTTACAATGGTATTTGGCCAATAGTGAAGAACTGCAGGAAGCTCTGCTAGGAGTAGGAGGTACTGTCATAACTGAAAGTATTAAAAATCCTCCATTACAGTGGATTGGAAAATTGAGTTGGATGGTTCGGCCACAGTGAGAAAAGGAACCGAATCCTGGTGCAATAACGGCATACACAGATGCAGGGAAGAGGTCAAGAACAGCAGCAATTACATGGCAGGAGCAGGGAGTCTGGAATCATGAAATCCTTACTGCAAATGACCCTTCAGACCTTGGAGTTAGCAGCTGTGGTTTGGGCTCTAACAGTCCCAAAGGGGCCTTTGAATATTGTTACAGATTCCTTGTATGTAGTTGGTGTTGTGGAAAGAATAGAGGATGCTGCTATCAAGGAAGTACGGAATCAGAGACTATTTGAACTGTTCATACAACTTCAAAAAGCAGTAAAAATCCGAAAACATCCTTATGCTATCATCCATATAAGAAGTCACAAATGGGAAATTGGCTTAGGAGAGGGTAATGCTCGGGCAGATAAGCTCATCACAGTGACTCAAACTTCTCCTTTATCAGGGCAAATGCTTGCTAGGGAGGCACATTCTATGTTTCATCAGAATGCAAAAGAGTTACAACGGGAGTTTGGAATATCCCATGCAGATGCCACTGCTATAGTTAGAGCTTGTCCCATCTGTAGTCATCGTAATGGGGGTCATGGCATGGGATGGGGAGTTAACCCATGAGGTCTTTCATCTAATGAGCGCTGGCAGATGGATGTTACTCATGTAAATAGTTTTGGTTGCTTGAAATATGTTCATGTTACTATAGATACATATAGTAAATACATCTGGGCAACAGCTCAAGCTGGGGGAAAAGCATTACATGTTATAAGGCATTTGTGTAGTTGTTTTGAAGTAATGGGAGTGCCAAAGCAGATCAGGACAGACAATGGTCCTGCATACATTGGTGGCAGGGTGAATAGATTTTTGAAATCATGGGGAATTAAGCACATTACAGGAATAGCACATTCTCCCACTGGACAAGCAATTGTAGAAAGGGCAAATGGAACTTTGAAGAGATACTTGGAAAAACATAGAGAGATTGGAGATGTTCAGGAAAGATTAATGAAGGTGCTCTTTGTTCTTAATCATTTGTGTATATTTGGGGATTCAGAGGCACCACCTGCAATGGTACATTATGGACAGAAAGAAATGAGCAAAAAGGGCAAAGAAGTATGGGTCAGGTATAGGGACCCTAAAACAGGTATTTGGCAGAGTCCAGCAAAGGTCCTATATTGGGGAAGGGGATATCTTTGTGTTTCCACCCCTACAGGTTCACTCTGGGTGCCAGCAAAGTGGACTAAACCAGCTCTGGATGAGTCATCTCTTAGCTCGCCTGACGGATCAGGACCAGAGGAGAATTGAAGAGAAGCTGATTCGCACAGTGGGACCTATACTTGCCACACTCCCGCCCCAGATCCCTGTTCTCAGCTAGCTCTCCTCCTGGGGCGAGGGCGGGCGATTGAGGCACCCTCCGCCGCTCCCAGCTGGGGTTTGGAGAGTGCCTTCGTGGGTCCCGGGCAGCGCTGGCAAGCCTCGTGGTGATAAATGAAGAGCGGATCCTGTTGGGGGCTAAGTCCAAGTTTATTGTGGGCCAACGGGGCGAAATATCCTAGAACGGTGCCAGCCAACAGCAACCAGCACAAGGTGCTTGCACTGGCTTATAAACTGTAAGGGAGGAGAAGACCGGTAACCAATGGGGATAGGGGTAGGGAGTGGCTCCGAGATGGGGTGATACAACGTGGTCTAATGGGGGAAGGATATGGGAGGGGCCCCAGGCCCTCGCCCAATCACCCGGTGCCCTGAGTAGAAGCTTCTGGATGGATGGGAAGGAACACCGAGTGACAGACAAGGCACCTGGGAGGGGTAAAGGGAAAGACTGCGCCTCTTCCAGGGTGATGGACAGATACTGGAAAGGCGGGAAGGGAGGACAAGGCGGGAAAACTGGGGATAAACCAAGTTGTACATGGGGGTACAAAGGAATAAACCAATACATAATACAGGGATAATAAAACATACAAATAACGCAACTCCACATCTCCTCCTTTTTTGTTTAAAAAGAAAGAGAGGGGAAGAGGGTAAAATAAGTATTTAAACAGGGGCTTCACAGTCTCTGGGCTCATTTTGAAACCAGATGTTTCCTTCTTCTTGAAACCCTTCCTTGTTCAAGGGTTCCAGTTCATAAGGCGCTGTCAGTGCGGCGTGGTTGACGCTGATTGTGGAGTTAATTGCTTTTAAAATCAAGCTTTTCACCACGCTAAAGCCTATAATAAACACAGTGAGTCCCAGCAGCAGTGAAAGTCCTGTTTTTCTAGAAAACAACTGAAATATAAATTTGAGGGCTTCTTGGTCTCTGACCACTCTGCTTGTCAGAGAGCCGAGTCCTCGAAAGCCGGATAGCGTAATGAAATCTTCCTCTATGAAGGCGGGACGACTCACAGGCGGCTTTAATTCCAGGAGGGTTTATTGAGGAACAGCAATTCAGGGAGCGAAGGGAAAACAACCACTCCGGGAGGGAGCTCGCTCTGAGAGCGCCGAACAGGGGGCGGAATCGGGATTATAACTGGGACAAGAGAGGGAGGGTCCAGGCATGAAGCGTTCAGTGAAGGAAGGCTTCGGGGGCAGAGTCAGGGTCGAGTGGCAGGGTTATAACCAATGAGGGTAAGGGGAAAGAGCGGCTTCAGGGAAGGAACCAATGGAGGTATAAAGAACAAAGAATTTTCTAGCACCAAGGGATGACAGACATACTGATTGATAACAGGGGAGGCGGGGAACTACACACCTGTCACCTCCCAGGGTAATTCGGGGGGACAGTTTCCCAAGTCCCCTCCCACATCTCCCCCGTTCTTGTTAATTAAATAAATATTTGCCAAAGTCTTGGTAAGCGTCTTTTTGAAGATGGTTAAGGCAACTGAAATGAGAAGGATAATTATGAAAATCCAAAAGAGTCCTTTTAAAATGGAGGCTGCCCACCCGGGAATGCCCCACTGCATCAATAGTTTGTGGACGGGGTCCACAGCCGAAGTTTCCGTTTTGATGTCCTGTACTTCGGTCCGGATCCGCTGGATGTTGGCTTGGATGGAAGTGCTCCGTGATGTTAAATTGAAGCAACACAATCCTTCGAAGTCCTCGCAGCTGTGGCCATGGGCGAGCAGCAGGAAATCAATAGCCGCTCTGTTTTGTAATGTGGCTTGCCTGGTGGTTTGCTGGTCTGCCAGAAGATCGGAGAGGGCGGCAGACGAGGCGTTGGCATGCTTACTTATCCAACACTCCAGGTGAGAAAGCTCACCGAGGGCCTTAGCTGCTGCATACCATGGTAAAAAGATGGATACAGCGACCCTCTTTGTTTTTCCCCAATCGTAAATTTCGGAGTCACAATTTTCGTCGAATTGAGCATATGATCTTTTGGTGCGTGCCAATTGTCTTTCTTTTTTCCAATCTAGAATTTGAGTTCTGTTTGGAGTGAGGGTAGCAAGCTTGCCAAGGCTGCATGGGCCTCCCTGGAGCCGAGATGGAATTCCCGACCATACTCTGTCCCCACAGATAAGAAACATCCCCCTGGGCAATGTCTTGGGATGAGTGGATGAAACTGAAATCACCTGGCTAGTATAATTGCACCAGGTTTGGCTGTTATATTTTTTACTGATAGGTGTTACATCTTTCCGGTATGTGTCTTTGGCCAAGTCAATTCCGTGCCAATTTTGACTTGGCCTCCTATAATAGAATTTGACACAATATCTAGCTGTGGAGGACCCCAGTAAGTCCAATTCTTGGGGTTCCTCTTTGCTGTTGGGCAAAATTTTGGTCCACTCATCCCAAGTATCGACCGGGTTAGGCCTCCTACCCGTGGTTCGGAGCAGGTCGGAATTGGATACCGGCCAATCATCAGCTACCAAGGGGACCCCTACCAGGCAAGTGGACAGGGGATTGTCCACGTTGCCCATGGCCAGACATAGGTTATCCTGCTGCAAGGACTTTGCCAGCGTGATCCAGACGTTTTCTTTCGGCTGTGGTACCACCCAGCCATCTGCTACATGCAGCCACAGGAGGATGGAAAGCGTGGCTGCAACCAGCTGGGCGCAGTGGGACATCTTCTGTTGTTTCTTTTGGGTGAATGATGTTCTGGCAGCCATCCTAGTACTAAAATTAAACAAAACAATATTACCAACATACATTTGGTTCCCTCCCCTCCCCCAGCTCCCCCTTTTGGGTTAAAATAAAAATAAATTTCAGGACGGAGGGGTAAAGGGATGACGGGTTAGGTATGAGGGTAGAGGGAACGGCACAGGAGGGGATGGGGTGGCGGAAGTTGTTAAGTCTTGCAGAGGTAGGTATGTCCTTGTGATGAGGACCCGGGAGACGATGTTGGGTGGTCTTCCGGTCCTCTTCTTTTTTCTCCGTCGCCACGCCACTGCATTATCTGGTGGTGATTGTGATGGGGTTGCTGGGTTGCTCCTCGCTGGGGGGTCCGTGGTAGTGCTCTCAAGGTACGGTTTGACGTATTTTCCAGGAATCCATTTGGGACCCTGGGCTGTGGAAACACAAGCGTACCCTCTCCCCCACGTTATCAGAGGGTACGGCCCTGAGATGATTTTTGATTCTGGGTCTCTGATGAGGACTGGCGGACGCTCTTTCAAAACTGCCCTGGTGTTATTGCAAAAGTGTCTGAGTGCAGGGGGATTCGGCTCCCGGTCAGAACAATTTAAGAAATTAAGAACATAAAGTGCCTTGCATAATCTTTCAACTGGTGTCATGGCCAGAGCCGAATCGTGTTGTTGTTCTAGCAGCCTTTTTAACTCTTTGTGGGAGCGTTCCACTATTGCCTGTCCTGTGGGGTTATGGGGAATGCCGGTGGAATGGGCAATTCCCCATTGTTGTAGAAATTGTGCGAATCTTGTCGAGGTGAATCCAGGCCCATTGTCCGTTTTGATGGCTTTTGGGACTCCTAATGTGGCAAATGCCATGAATAGATGTTTGATGATATCTTTTGTTTTCTCACCAGTGTGGAGTGACGCGAACACGGCCCCAGAAAATGTGTCTATGGACACATGCAGGTATTTCAGGCGGCCAAAAGGATTATAGTGAGTGATGTCTGTTTGCCACAGCTCCAATGCTGCCAACCCTCGGGGGTTTATCCCCGTTGGCAGCGGTGGAAGGGCGAAGGACTGACAGCTTGGGCATGTGGCTAGTATGGCTTTGGCTTGTTCTTTTGATATTTTAAATTGTCGGGCAAGGGCAGGTGCATTTTGATGGAAAAACGCATGGCTGAGTCTTGCCTGTGCAAAGATGTCTGGTAGGGTTAATGAAAGTGCAGGTGCAGAGTAATGAGATGTCATTGCAAGGAGGTCGGCCATCCGGTTCCCCTCTGCAATAGCTCCTGGCAGGTCTGTGTGAGCCCGGACGTGCATAATATAATAGAGTTGCTCTCGGTGGGAGATCAGCCAGATTAATTCCATGAGCAAATCGAATAACTGTTTGTTTTGAACTTCTTTGAGCAGGGCGTGTTCTGCCCGTTCTGCTACCCCGGCAACATAAGCCGAATCTGTTACCAGATTGAAAGGTTGCTGAAATTTTTTGAATGCTCTCACGACCGCAGCAAGTTCTGCGATCTGGGGGGAACCCTCAACCAGTTGGATGTCAGACTCCCACTTCTGACTCTCCAGGTCCTTCCAAGTGATCACCGATTTGTGGGATTTTCCCGACCCATCGGTGAACACCGTGAGAGCACCTTTAATAGGTGTTTTATTTTTGAATGACTTTTGGGCCAAATATAACGTGTCTTTGAATATTTTATGTTTAGGGTAATGAATGGAAATCTGTCCAGGGTAACTGTCTAAAGCAATTTGCAAACTTTCGTTTGTCTGAAGCAGGGATTCCAATTGTTCCAAATTAAGAGGTAGGTAAATGCACGCCGGGTCACACCCTGCGAGGGTCCGGAGGCGTTGTCTGGCCTTTATTATTATCCTAGCCATCAACTCTGCAGGAGTTGAAATAGTTTTCGCTGGCTGGTGCGGGAGAAACAGCCACTCAATGATAAGGAGTGGGTCCTTCCACCCAGCGTTCCATTGAAAAAGCAGACCATGGAAGTTTGGGCACTTACCCAGTATGGCAAAGGTGACGGGAAGGAGCCGATCCACACGGTGGGCCTGACGGGATCGTATGGCCTCAGCGACTCTCTCCAGGGCTCCTTTGGCGGCAGGTGTTAGCTCGCGAGGGGAAGCTAGGTCGCCATCTCCTCGTAGCAGGTTGAAGAGCGGCGCCAGCTCCTCCGTGGTGAGTCCCAGGAGAGGTCGGATCCACGTGATGGTACCGCAGATCTGCTGGAGATCCCGCAGGGTCCGTGGGTCGTCTTTGACGGTGACAGATTGGGGCGCGACAGTCCTTCCCGTAATGTGAAAGCCCAAATACTTCCATGGCGCTGACAGCTGGATCTTTTCTTTAGCAATTTCAAACCCTGCAGCTTTAATGGCCTTAACAGTTTTGGAAAGTGTGATCTGCAGATAAGCTTGTGTTTCAGCGCAGATCAAGACATCATCCATATAATGCAGGATGATCGCTTCAGGGAACAGCTTCCTGATCGGCGAAAGCACCTGGGCCACAAAAGTTTGGCAGAGCACTGGAGAATTTTTTATTCCCTGGGGCAAAGTGGCCCATTGGTATCTCTTATAAGGCTCCGCCCTATTGATGGAAGGGACGGAGAACGCGAATCTGGGGGCATCTCCGGGATACAATGGGATGTTGAAAAAGCAGTCCTTGATGTCAATGACTGCGAGCTGCCAATCCCGGGGAAGCATGGAGGGTGAGGGAAGGCCAGGCTGCAGGGGGCCCATGTCCTCGATTACCTCATTGACCCTGCGCAGGTCTTGGAGCAGGCGCCATTTGTCTTTGCCAGGTTTTTTAATAACAAAGACAGGAGTGTTCCAGGGGCTGGTGGAGGGTATTAAATGCCCCAGGCGGACCTGCTCCTCTACTAATTCATGGAGCGCTTTTAATTTCTCCTCCACAAGGGGCCACTGGTCCACCCACACTGGAACATCGGTCTTCCAATTCAGCGGTGGGGAGGTGCGCTCCGCAGTGGCCCATACTAAAAATCCCATGCAGGGCTAGGGATATCGAGGCGGGCACCCCATTGGGACAAAACGTCCCTGCCTAATAACATGATGTTAGATGAAACAACAAAAGGCCGAATGGTGGCAATCTGTCCCTCAGGGCCCTCCACACTTACCAGGTGTTTGCTGCGCATGGAGTTGACAGCTCCTCCCACTCCGGAGATTGTGCCACAAGGGGGCACTAACTCCCAGTCGCGGGGCCACTTTGACCGGGGTATGATGGTGACGTCTGCCCCGGTGTCTGCCATCAGGTCCAGTTTGATGGACTTTCCCTGAAGCGATAAAACAGTCTCAATCATTGGTCTGGATTTGCAAACATTTTGTGTGAGGAAGACAAAATTGTCTTCCCCGGAGTCATGTCCAGCGAAATAGTCCTGTACTGGTGGATCGGTGAGGTCGGCCACGTCGAGGAGGTACATGGCAGCGAAGGGGAGCCCCTTGGTGATGGTGCAAGGTGGTTGATGGCAGACGACCGAGACGGTGACCTCGGACCCCGGCTGAAAACACACCACTTCAGGAACGACGGTAACACGGTCTGGTGTGAGCCTGCAATCTCCGAGTATTAACACTGTTACCTCACAATTACGGTAAGGGGGTTCCAGGAACCCAGCGGGAACTCTCACCAGGTCTTCATCCTGGAGAGTCACAGTGATGGAGCTTTTGAGGACCCGGTGAGTGTCTGAATTTAAGTTGCGGGTTCTACGGAAGAGGCGGAGCCCGTCGTCGTGGCTCCGCCAACCCTCCGGAACTGTCCGCTGGGCCACCGGTCCTCCCGGATGGTGGGGAGGCCTGGGCGCTGTGAGGGGCCACTTGTTGTCCTCGCGCGGCCCCTCCCCGCGCTCCGTGACCCGTTTCCTGCCTGCTGATGGTAGGGCATCGGGTTCCTGGGTATTGGTCTTGGGGAGGGTGTGTACGAGTAGTGTGGTTGCTCCGGGGGCCAGTATGGGCAGTTGGCTTGTATGTGGCCCATCTGGCCACACCCGAAGCACCGGATGGTGTTCATCGTCAACATTGCCTCCCCAATCCCCTTACTTACTGCAAGGGCGACAGTGGTCTCGGTGGAGGCGGCTTTCGTGCAGGCCTCCACCATCTGTGCGATGGTGGGTTCGGGGTCCTGAGGTAAAGTCCTTAATATCTTCTTTGTTTCGGCTGTCGCGTTGGTCATGGCCATCTTTCTCAGGAGCTCTTCTCTCGCTGCAGGATGGTCTATCTGCCGGTCGATGGCCTCCCTCAGCCGGTCCACGAATTTTATGAAAGATTCCTCTGGGCCCTGGGTAATAGCTGAAAAGTTCTGGAGCGGGGTTTTCCCATCGGGGATTTTTAACAGTGCCGCTCGGCCAGCCTCCTTGATGTCATCTAGGACCTCCGTGGGTAACAGTATTTGGTCCTCTGGCTGGCTGAACTCCCCCTCCCCTGCCAGGGCTTCTATGGCTTCCTCTCCCTCTCCAATTGCCTCCGCTAAATTGTGTTTTTTCAGAAGAGGCTTGAGGAGCTTTCTCCATTGAATGTCCCACAATAAAAGCTCGGTGGGAGTGAGCAGGGACTTGGCAATATATTTAACGTCATGCTGGACCAATGTATGGCCCGAGAAAGCGAGGTCCAATACATTCTTAAAGAAAGGAGAGTCTCGACCATAGTCTTTGGCAGCCTTCCTCAGGTCTTTAATCTCCACATATGGGAGTTGCTCCCAGTGTGGCCGCTGCCCCCTGGTCCTCACCACAGGTGCTGCGAACGGCCCCAGATCTCTTGCGAATTCCAAATCCCCATCCTTAATTGCCTCTGCCCTGATCCGGGCCCACCCACCTCCCGGCCTAGGTGTGGGCCGGGGGCTGTCGCTGTCCTCATCCTCATCGGAGGATGAGGCAGGACGAGCAAGGGCTCGGACCTTCCCCTTGGCCGGTGGGCTTCAGTGGCATGAAGCCCGGCAGGCCAAGATGGCCTGCTTCCGGCCAGGCCGACTTCCGGTTCCGGTGGCGTGGGAACCAGAAGAGGCCTGAGGGGAGGCGTGGCCAGGCTCACCCACCGGGGTGTGGCCTTCCGGCAGGGGGTTCCCTCCCACTGGGGCGTGCCCTTCCTGCAGGCCGGTCCCTCCCACCGGGGGCCCACCCAGGGGTGTGGCCATGGGGGCTGGAGGGGCGGGTCCCGACGACGTAACAATCGACGCGGTGGTAGGGGCGGGACCCGACGCAGGGGCGGCACTCGACGGAGGTGGAGCCTGAGGGGGACTGGCAGGGGCCCGAAGGGAGTGAGGAGGTGGAGAGGAGGCGCCATTTTGTCCCTCGGTGGCGGGCTGCTCGGCCATGTGGCCGGCGCCATTTTGTGAGGTGTGGTGACAGAGATCAGGAATCGAATAACATGGTTTTAAACTGGGTACAGGGGTTTGAGGGCTTTGGGGAGAGGAAAGACTCGCACTGGGATGGCCAGTCCCAGGACGAGGAGAGGACAGAGTGGGGCGGGGAGCAGCAGGGAGACGGTGGCAGCCCTGTGCCTGGTTATGGCAGGGTCTGCTGCCCGACCCACCCTTAGGGGAAACCGAGTTAGGAGTGGGGGGGGCGGGATGAGGGTTAGGAGAACCGGGGACCCAACTCTCACCCTTTTGTTTAAATAAAGTGTAAATAGAATGAAAAAGTGGAAAAAAATGCCCCACAGAAAAATTCCCCTTTACTTGTAATGCGTATAACAGTTTCCCAATATTTCCCCAGAAAATAAGAGAAGAAAAATCATCCCTGGAGGTGTCAGGGAAGTTATCGAAAATAAGATTAACAAAAGCCTTAAGGTCCCTCTTTTTAAAAGAAATGTTCCCCGAAACAAGGGAGGATTTAACGTGGAGGTAAAAATCCCGCCGGGCAGGAGACAGGCGATTGCCCATTCTCACTGCAGAAAAAAGGAAATCCCCAAAGAGACAAAGAGAGAAACGAAAAGGAAAAGAGACAGGGTCGGGTGCCAGACAGGGCACCAGGAACTCACCACAAAGAAGACCGCTGTCAAAACGAAAAAGTCTCTGAGGGGAGAGGAAGCGCTGCAGATCTCGTCCCGTTCGGAGTCTGCTCCCAAACTCGAAGTCGAACCAGGACGAGGTGTCTGCAGCCCGCGAGGTAGGCGATCTTCTTCAACGAAGAGCAGCCGCTCGTGGAACTGGCGGCGAACGGCGCTTTCAGTCCTCGGGCAGCCGGATCACAGAGCCGAGGGAGGCGAGGAGACGCTCTGCGGCTGACTCCTGAGAGGGGCCAGTCTGTTCGGGCGCCAGTTGAGGGCTTCTTGGTCTCTGACCACTCTGCTTGTCAGAGAGCCGAGTCCTCGAAAGCCGGATAGCGTAATGAAATCTTCCTCTATGAAGGCGGGACGACTCACAGGCGGCTTTAATTCCAGGAGGGTTTATTGAGGAACAGCAATTCAGGGAGCGAAGGGAAAACAACCACTCCGGGAGGGAGCTCGCTCTGAGAGCGCCGAACAGGGGGCGGAATCGGGATTATAACTGGGACAAGAGAGGGAGGGTCCAGGCATGAAGCGTTCAGTGAAGGAAGGCTTCGGGGGCAGAGTCAGGGTCGAGTGGCAGGGTTATAACCAATGAGGGTAAGGGGAAAGAGCGGCTTCAGGGAAGGAACCAATGGAGGTATAAAGAACAAAGAATTTTCTAGCACCAAGGGATGACAGACATACTGATTGATAACAGGGGAGGCGGGGAACTACACACCTGTCACCTCCCAGGGTAATTCGGGGGGACAGTTTCCCAAGTCCCCTCCCACATAAATTAATATTCGAGGTAGGGGAGGTCCAACTCAAAGGGGAACAGAGAATCCCAGGAGCCAGAGAGGGAAGAGGGGGGATCAGGTGAGGGGGACCTTCTCCGCCGTCTGAGGGCGGCGTGCCCAACCTGAGGACTTTCTGGTTCTCTTTTCTAGGTCTTAGGGACGTATGGTCTGACGAATTTTGAAGGAACCCATCTCAGGCCTGAGGGCGTGGATACGCAAGCGTACCCCCATACCCAAGTGACCAAGTCATAGGGTCCCTCCTGCCGCCAGGTCTCAGGGTCTTTAATGAGAACCGGCGGCTTCTCCCTGACCTTGCTTGGCTCATATGAATTGAAGTGCCTTGCGATGGGGGGGTTGAGGCACTCAAAGAAACAGTTTAGAAAATTTAGTGTAAAAAGGGCCCGCGCCAACTGAATCTGGGGGGACTCATTCTTGGATGACGCTTGTTGTTGTTTGAGCATTCTTTTAATGCTCTGATGAGTCCTCTCCACCACGGCTTGACCTGATGTGGAATAGGCGATGCCAGTTTTATGTTCTATTCCCCATTGCTGTAGGAAGCCTGCAAATTCCTTGGACTTGTACCCAGGGGCGTTGTCTGTTTTGATCAATTTTGGGATGCCCAGCATGGAGAAGGCTTGTATTAGGTGTTTCTCAACGTCTTTGGACCTCTCCCCTGTGTGGGCAGAGGCGAAAACTGCTCCAGAGAAGGTGTCTACGGAGACATGGACGTACTTCATCCTCCCGAAGGAGGGGATGTGAGTAACGTCCATCTGCCACACCTCACAAGACTTTAGACCCCTAGGGTTAGCCCCTGCGCTCACCGATGGTAGTGGGAGCGACTTACAGGACGGGCATGTGGCCACAATGGCCCGGGCCTGGTCACGGGTGAGATGGAATCGCCTCACCAGGCCGGGCGCATTTTGGTGGTAAAGCTGGTGGCTGATCTTTGCTTGCTGGAACTTGTCCGGGAGCGGCGCCAGCTGTGCGGGGGCGGCAGCGAGGGAATCGGCACGCCGATTGCCCTCGGCCAAGAACCCCGGCAGGTCGGTGTGTGACCTGATATGCATCACATAAAATGGTTGCTCCCGGTGGGAGACTAGCCTTATCAGCTTTGAGAGCAACCTGTTAAGGGCATCGTTGGAGACACCTTGCAGGATTGCATCCTGTGCTCTAGACACTACACCCGCTACATAGGCCAAATCGGTGACCAAATTGAAAGGTTCAGAGAACCGCTCAAAAGCTCTAAGGACTGCGGCCAACTCAGCTACTTGAGGGGATCCTTCCACCTCAACAACATCCGCCTCCCACCGCTGAGTTTGAGGATCTTTCCAAGTCACTACTGACTTGTGGGACCCTCCGGACGTGTCCGTAAAAACTGTTAGAGCCTTTAAGGGTTTTTTGCTCTGAATCTGTTTTGTTGACAAAGTGAATTGGATTTCCAAATTGAAAATTCTGTGGGCTGGTCTCAAACCAAAAATTTTTCCGGTGTAGCTGTCCAGTGCAAACTGCAATGATTCGTTTTCTTGCAGCAGGTGTTCCAACATTGCCTTTGTGAATTGGCCCGATTTCAATTTCAAAGGAATGTGGATGCAATCAAAGTCACACCCCGCCAGCTCCCGAATCCGCGTTCTTGCCTTGCGGATTAGTTCCGCCACCAGCTCTTGTGGCCGTGTCATCCTTTTGGACCGTGAATGACTCAGGAATACCCACTCTATGATGGAGAGTGGGTCCCTTTTGTCCTGATCCTTGCCCTTTTCTAGGGTGTCTGCCCACTGGAAGATGACTCCATGGAGGTGTGGCAGTCTGCCCAATATGATGAATTTGAAGGGCAGGCCCGGATCGTACCTGTGGGCCTGCCTGGCAGACATTGCCTCCTGGACCTTCTGCAAAGCAGCTTTGGCCTCTGGAGTGAGTTCCCTGGGAGAACTAGGCTCTTCCCCCCCCTTCAATAAATTGAAAAGAGGGGCTAGGTCTTCGTTGTTAATACCTAACCAGGGTCTCACCCAGTTTAAAGACCCACACAGCTGCTGAACGTCGGATAGAGTCCGAATTGAATTTTTTATTGCCAATTTCTGCGGAACAATGGTCCGCTTGTTTATTTCCAAACCCAGGTACTTCCAGGGTGGCATCCTTTGAATCTTATCTTCTCGCAGCTCGAACCCTACAGCAACCAACGCACTGGTTGTCAGTTCAAGCGCGTGTGTAAGTAAATCGTTGTTGGGGGCACAAATAAGAATATCATCCATATAGTGCTGGATGATCACGCCCTCGGTGGCTGCACGCACAGGGGACAGCAATGAAGAGACGTACCACTGGCAAATGGTTGGGCTGTTTTTCATGCCTTGGGGGAGACGTTTCCAGTGGTATCTCTCCATTGGGGCTTCTCGGTTGATGGAAGGAACCGAGAAGGCAAACCATGGTGCGTCATCAGGGTGTAGGGGAATTTGAAAGAAACAATTCTTGATGTCAATTACAGCCAATTCCCAATTTTCTGGTAACATCGTGGGGGACGGCATCCCTGGTTGGAGAGGACCCATATCTTCTATTACGTTGTTGATGGCACGGAGGTCGTGGAGGAGGCGCCACTCGTCTTTGCCAGGTTTTTTCAGGACAAAGACGGGGGAATTCCAGGGAGATGTGGTTTCCTGGATATTCCCTTTGGCGAGTTGCTCCTCCACGAGCTCCCGAAGCGCTTTTAATTTTTGTTTATTGAACGGCCACTGCTCTACCCACACTGGTGTATCGGTGAGCCAATTAAGTTTCCAGGTAGGACGCTCCTCAGTGACCGCTGCCCGAAAAACCTGGGGGGTCAGGATGTCAATTGTGACCCCCCATTGGGCCATCAGGTCTCTCCCCCACAAGGGTTCCGTGTAATCTAATACAAACGGGCGTAAATAGGCCGATTGCCCATTCGGCCCCTCAAATTTTACGATGTTCTTAGATTGTTTTGCCAATTGAGAACCCCCTACACCTTGAATTTTTCCCGCCACGTTTTGCAGTTCCCAGTGTGACGGCCAATCCCGTGCGGGGATGACTGTCACGTCTGCCCCTGTGTCCAGGAGTCCACTGAGATGTTTGAACTCCCCATCCTTTCGCATATAACAGGAGAGTTTTGGTCTTTCCTTCCCTATGACCTGAGCCTGGCACACCTGATAGCTCTTCTTAGCTGTTTTCTTCCAGAGATCTTCAGGGTGTGCCGGAGGCCCAGATGCTGGAATGGCCTGGGCGATGACTTGGCCCTTGGGAAGGAAGACCGGAGGATGGGAGCAGTGCAGCCACACCACTAATTGCTCAGTGTTCTTGGATGTCAGGGATGGTGCAATTGTGACTTCGAGAGGCGTGAACTTTGTGTCCCCAAGAACGATATACTTACTGTGGAGGTTCCTCCAGGTTCCTGGGTCCTCGGTGTCGACGGCGATGGAATGCCAGTCGCTGTCCCTTAGATGTAGAGCCTTGGTCAGGGTCAACCTATATGGGGAGAAATCAGAGACGATGTTAAGTATCGGCTTGGGCTGGTTCGGGTCTCGGCCCAGCCAAGCGGTGGGGATGAAATCCACGTCCTCCCTCATATAGGTTGGTTCGTCAGCCATAGTCCAGTGTGTCCCGTCCGGTGAAGTGTCCTCAGGTGGGCATTGCAGGTGTTTGTCCCTCCCCTCCTCTGATGTTATGAAACCCACCATACTTATGTCCTCGCGCAGGGAGGGACTGCGCTGGGTGCTCAGTTTTTTTGTTTCCCCCCAGGGTTGGGGGCACTCCTCCCCTGTTGTCGCTGCTTAAACTTAAAAAACTCATCCCTCAGCGGGCATTGGGAAGCCCAATGTCCCTTCTGCCTACACAAATTGCAAGCCTGATGTTGCGGGTTACTCCTCGGGGGTGCTCCTGTGGGGCGGCGGTCCGGAGAAGGGGTCGTTGGCGGCATCACAGCTGCAGCAAAAGCCAGTCTCCTTGTTGGTGGTTTAGGAGTCCTTGGAATGTCCTCAGCAGGAACCGTCACCTTCCTCGCACAGACCTGCAGCATGCTTTGAAGGGTAGGCTCAGGGTCCAGGGGCAGACTGAGGATTGCTTGCCGGCACGCGTCGTTGGCGTTCTGCCTCGCCACCGTGGCAAGCATCCCCTCTCGCAGCCTCTCGTCCGGGACCTGAGCCTCCATCGCGTGGTGCAAGCAATCCACGAACGCGACAAAAGGTTCTAGGGGTTCCTGCTTCAGGGACAAGAAGTTAATAACCGTACCGCTGGGTCTTAACTTAAAAAACGCCTTTTCTGCCGCCCTAGTGCTGACTTGCAGCGCCTCTCTGGGGATTTTTTCCGCTTGCTTCGTCCCCATTAGCCAATCCCCCTCCCCGCACAGGTGGTCTAACGATATTACAGCCCCATCCTCATCCCTAGAGCTATCTGCATTGGCCCAGAGGTCAGGCAACACCTCCCGTATCTCCCGCTTCCACTCGGACTCCCAGATGAGGAATTCTCCATGGGTGATTAAACAGGAGAAGAGAGTCCGAATGTCCACAGGGACATATTCGTTGGAGGAGAGGGTTGCCTTCAATAAGCCTCGGAAGTATTCGCTTTCCCTCCCGAACTCCTTCTGGGCCTTGCAGAGCTCCTTGATGGTCTGCTGGGGGATGGGGGACCACTGTGCAAGGGGCCTACCCCCCCGCCGCGGGGTACAGGTGACAGGTGCGGCCGAGAGGGCAGGTAGGGATTGGGGTGGATCGGGGTTCCCACACTCCCCCCCCCCGGAACCGAAAGCGTGGGAACCAGAAGAGGGGTGGTGGGAACCAGGGGACGAGGCGGAAGAGGCGTGGTCAGGAGCAGGGGGAGTGGTATGTTGGGGACTCCCCTCCCCAGGGGTGGAGCTGAGGGGTGGGGTGTTAAATAATTTGAGGGAGGAGGAGTCTGCAGGGGGTGGAGGAGAGAGGTGGGCGGAGAAGTCTTGGGAGCGGAAGGGGTTGGTCTGCCAGAAGGGGTTTTGGGAGGAGGGAGGATAGGGATCATGGGGAGAAGGAGCACAAGTGGCGGGAAAAGCCATGTGGCGTCCACCATCTTGTGTCCTGGGGAAGGGGGAGAAGGGAAGTCATTTTGTGGGACTTGGGGAGATAAGGGATTTTCGGGGGTCTGGGGCAACTTAAACTGAACTGAGTTTCTATGGGACGGGGCTGTACAGAGCGGGGAAGAAGGGGAACGGGTAGAAGCAGAGATAGTGCCTGCACCATCCTGCGGGGAGTCAAGGATATTCTCAGAGGGGCCAGAATCTGCCTGCGGGCAACGCCGGGATGCACGTCTGAGAATACCTGACTTCGGGGAAGAGGGAGAGGGAAGAGGAGTAGGGTTTCTTGAACTAGCCATAGAACTGGGGATCGGTTTGTCTGCTGATGGCTGTGGCAGACCTTCATAATGATTTTTAATAATATCTCTAATTTGTAGGGCCAAATGCGTGAACTCAGAGAGAGAGAAATCCGACTGCCGCAGGATCTCCCTCCCTACCTGGTCCCAAAAGGGGACTTGATATAATTTAGCGGCTGAAGTATCTGGGAAGGTCTGCGACAACCACCGGACAAACCTTTTAATTTCAGATTTTTTAAACTTCTTACCCCCCACTACAAGGATGCCCACAACTTGGGAATAAATTCTCTTCTGTGGTACTGACAGCTTTGCACCCATGCTGCCTGTTGTTAAGAGGTGCCGCAAAGTCTACGATTGGGGAAACGAAAACGAAAAACAGAAGACCGCCCCACCCGCTTTACCACAGTCCTTATAGCTTCTCGCCCGGGAAGGGAAGCACCGAAACCAAAGGGATCTTTTCCCCAAACCCCAGGGAAAAAGAAACCCACCAAAAAAGGGACAAACCCTCAACCAAAAGGATAGGGAAAGCACCAGGGACCCCTACAATTACTAACCGGGGGTCCGGGAGGGTAGGGTAGAAACGAAAAGCCCAATCGTAGAACCTCACCACGAGAGGAGCCGACTCCGGCGGTGCCTTCCGGAGCTACCGGTCCTGTCCCCGGGAGCGCCACCCACTAAAACGTGGGTCTGCTCCCACCGGGGTAGCTGACGGCCAGGAGGACGAGTCTTGGGGTCTGCGCGACCCTAAAAATCCTCTGACAAGGGGTCTAACGCCACAGAAAGGCCTCTCGTTGGGCGCCAGCTGCCGCGCTCCCGCCCCAGATCCCTGATCTCTCAGCCCCGGCTAGCTCTCCTCCTGGGGAGAGAGTGGGCAATTGAGGCACCCTCCGCTGATCCCAGCTGGGGTTTGGAGAGTGCCTCTGTGGGTCCCAGGTAGCGCTGGCACGCCTCGTGGTGGTAAATGAAGAGCGGATCCTGTTGGGGGCTAAGTCCAAGTTTATTGTAGGCCAACGGGGCCAAATATCCTAGAATGGTACCAGCCAACAGGAACCCCGACAGGGTTCTGACACTGGCTTAAAAACTCTTAGGGAGGGGTAACCGACAACCAATGGGGATAGGGGTAGGGAGTGGCTCTGAGATGGGGTGATACAACGTGGTCCAATGGGGGAAGGATATGGGAGGGGCCCCAGGCCCTCGCCCAATCACCCGGTGCCCTGAGTAGAAGCTTCTGGATGGATGGGAAGGAACACCGAGTGACAGACAAGGCACCTGGGAGGGGTAAAGGGAAAGACTGCGCCTCTTCCAGGGTGATGGACAGATACTGGAAAGGCGGGAAGGGAGGACAAGGCGGGAAAACTGGGGATAAACCAAGTTGTACATGGGGGTACGAAGGAATAAACCAATACACAATATAGTGATAATAAAACATACAAATAACGCAACTCCGCAACCTCCAACTATGATGAACTAAAAATAAGTTCATCTATTATTAATTATTAAGGATTAATTAATCAATATTACAAAGAAATCTATCCAATATTAATTATTAATTATTGATTATTAAGAATCAATATTACACATAAATTAATCCTATGTTATTAGTTATTTATTATTAATCAATATTACAAGGAAATAAATCCGATATTATTAATTATTATTAATATTACAAAGTAACAAATCCAATAGTGTTAATCAATGTTAAAAATAAAATAATCCAATATAAATTATAAATTATTAATCAATATGACAAAGGAATCAATCTATGTTATTAGATATTATTAATTATTAATTATTAATCACTCGATATTACAGAAACTTTTATCCACTCTTCATTATTATTTATTATTAATCAATGCTACAGAGGAATCAATCCAATGTCAATTATTTATTATTAATTAATCAATATCACAAATTAATAGTTCCAGTATTAGTTATTTATTATTGATTATTGAGCAATGTCACACAGGAATCGATCCAGCATTAGTTATTAACTATTGATTATTGATCAGTATCACACAGGAATCGATCCAGCATTAATTATTGATTATTGATTATTGATCAGTATCACACAGGAATCGATCCAAAGCTCGTTCCCGTGTAACGTTTCCCGCTCGCCGCAAGCTCTGAAAGCGCCAATCGCGGGTCTATAAAATCACAAACTAATCACTAATTACACAAGTTAATTAATAATAAACTAATTATTACACAAGTTAGTTAGTAATAAATAACTAAACAAGTTAATTAGTAATGAAATAATAATTATAATAGCGATAAAATCGGAGCAATAAAAACGTGGACAATGAGGGTCAGGACACCACAAGATGATAAAAAATGAAGAATTCTGGACACCCAGGAGTTCTTGGGCACTGTGAAAACACCGATCAGTTGTTCTTGAAATGTTAAAAGTTTATTAATAATAAAATAGTTATTAAAAATATAAAATAAAAAATTAAAATAATAAAAATAATAAAATTAAAATACAAAATAAAATCAGAGTTATCAAAATCTGGACAATGGCATTTAGGCAACCACAAGGCGATAAAAAGAAAATCATTTTGGATGCCCGGATGTTTTTGGGCACCGTGAAAAATGCCAGTCTGGTTCTTTAAAATATTTTAAAAATTACTGATTCAAACAAGTTAATTAGTAATAGAATAGTTATAAAAATAGCAATAAATAGGATTAATAAAAATTTGGACAATGAGGGTCAAAGCACCACGAAATGATAAAAAATGAAGAATTTTGGACATCCAGGAGTTTTTGGGCACTGTGGAAAATAACAATCAGTTGTTTTTTAAATTTTAAAAGTTTATTAGTAATAAAATAGTGAGTAAAAAAAAAAAAAACCAAACCAAAAAATAATAAAATACTAAATAAAATCAGAGTAATAAAAATGTGGACAATGAGGATGAGAACACCACAAGATGATAAAAAATGAATTTTGGACATCCAGGAGTTCTTGGGCACTGTGAAAAGCACCGCTCGCTGGTTTTTGAAATTTAAAAATTTGCAAATTCAAAAAGTTAATTAGTAACAAAATAGTTATAAAAATAGCAATGAAATCGGAGCAATAAGAATCTGGACAATGAGGGTCAGGACGATGACAAGACAATAAAAAGTGAAGAATTTTGGACATCTGGATGTTTTTGGGCACTGTGGAAAACACCAGTCAGTTGGTTTTTAAAATTGTAAAGGTTTATTAGTAATAAAACAGTTAGTAAAAAACCAGCAATTAAATCAGAGCAATAACAATGTGGACAATGAGGTCAGGACAGTGACAAGACAATAAAAAGCGAGGGATTACGGACGTCCAGATGTTTTGGGCACTGAGCTGCCAAAACCACGCCTTGAACAAGGAATAACCCTAAAAGCAGCAGCCTGTTGCATATTCATCGATCTCATGCATGATGCATCAATCCTGTCCAGTCACAGAGCCCGGAGCAGTGGCAGCCTCTTCTCAATCCCGCGGCGCCCGCAGGGCTGAGCGGGGCACGGAGAGTGAATTTCCTTTAATCAGGGAGCCCTTGTGGCAGCACATTGCTCTGCCTCCCAGCATTTTTCACAGAGGAGCACAGAGGGAAACGAAAGAGAAAATTTCTGTTTCTGCTCCTTGTTTTAGCATGTGGAACGTGTTTGGAGAATTGTTTAACAATTTGTTACCCAAATTGTTGTGGGGTGGTTGCTGGGTTGGGTTCTGGTGAGGATCGTTTGAGCCTGGGGCCAATCCAACCCACCTGGGGCTGGAATCTCAGAGAGGGTCACGAGTTGTGAGGAGTTACATTTGGGAGTTAGAAAAAGCGGGTTTGTAGTTTTAGTGTCTCCTTTAAACAGTATATTAATAGAAAAAGCAGGTTTGTAGTTTTAGTATCTCCTTTAAACAGTATATTAATCTATATTAGTATAGTTGTAATAAAGAAACCATTCATCCTTCTGAGCTGGAGTCAGGCATCGTCATTTCTTCACCCCGGCTCGCCTGCATTTACAATAAGCTGTAAATTCTTTTTCTCTGGAAGATTTCGGTGTCCTGCGGCTGCTGTCCCAGTGCAAGTACCTCATTCCTTTCTTCCCACACACACAGAATTTCTATTTTAACCACAAAAGCTCTGTTTTAACCACAAATCTACATTTACCCTACCATTAAAATGTTAATACAGCACTACTAATCAATGTAACATAATATAAATCCTATTCAATTTAATACTTGCAAAAGCCAACCATAAAATATGCATTTTTCACAGAGGACACCTCGAGGCTGCTGCAGGGACAGTGATGTCACCGCTGTGACGTCGTCGGGGACGGTGACATCATCAGGGACATCGCTGCTGTCACTTCTCCCCTCTCCCCTCCCCACGCGGGATTTGAGACGAATTCGGGGAATTTTCTGGGAATTTTCATTGCAATTGTCCCAAATGCTGATGGGAATTCCTGGGATGACGTCATTGGGGACACTTGGGGACATTCTGAGGACGCTCTGGGGACACTGATGGGGGTGGCGGTGGGTCAGGGGCTGAATGAGCCCCTCGGTGCCTTGCAGCAGAGCCGGGTTATAAATGACAATAGAATAATCGGCTTTTGAAATTCTGTATTGCCTTCTGCACGTTGTTATTGAGCACGAGGATTTTGCTGTGGTACTTGATATTTATATTGATTACTGATAATTCCTTGCAGCTGCTCGCTGGTACAATAAAATCGATCTGTTTATGTGTGCAGCGAATAACAAATTTACTGCTAGAGTAATAAACAGATATTATATCATAGGCCTTAATATATTAAAAATAAATAAACATTAAATAGATCAATAATAAATATTGAAATAGAGACTATGCAATGTTAAAATACTTTTGTGTGACTGACTCAGGTGTAAAACAATTCCGTTGTTTCTCACATCTGTGGACCAGCCTCACCAGGTGATACCAGTGACACAAAGCTCAGAAGAATTTATGAACTTATCAGGGGGCCTGAAACAACAGGGTGGAACCATGAGAAGAAATCAAAAATATCGACTTAATCTACAGAATGTTCTGCAGACAAGTCAGAGGTGAGACCCAAACACGAGTTCCTGGGACACCCAAACCTCCCGGGAGTGTTTGAATAATGTCAAAACTCAGGAGTGTGTTCCTGGCCCTGCAGTGGAACCGGATCCAGAGAATGAAGGGTTAAGTTGAGGGGGAGTTCTTTGGCCAAGCCCAAAACCCTTTTTTATCCCTGATTAAACTTTGTTTAGTAATCCCTTAGTGAACTTTGTTTTTCACACTCGGCTGGGATTTGGGGGGGCCGGGGGGGTCCCTGGACAGCCCCCGCTGCTGAGCACTGACCCCCCTCACCGAGCACCGGGACCCCCCAAAAACCGCACCCACACCCCTTCAGTGCCCCCGACCCCCCCGAGCACCGGGCCCGGACCCCCCTTTGTGCCCCCCACCCATCACGGGGGTTCCGCCCCCTCCCCTTTGACCCCCCAGAGCCGCGGGACCCCCGGGAACAGCGCCGGGACCGGGGGGGCCCAGGGATGTGAGAATTGGATTCGTAAAGGATTCCCAAATCCTGGCAGAAAGCTCACACTGCCTTGGACTTGTCCATGCAAACTCTGAGATTTTATTGTGCCAGCGAGCAGCTGCAAGGAATTATCAATAATCAATATCAGTATGAGCACCTGAGCAAAATGCTGGAGGTCAATAGGAACCTGCAAAAGGCAACAGAGAAATGCCAAACCCAACAGAAAAAGCAGAAAAATGCAAAAGGCAGCAGGGGAATGCAAAAGCCTTCTGAGTGCTCTCAGAATGGCCCCAGGTGCGGCTGATAACGTCATCCCAGAAACTCCCATCAGCATGTGGGACAATGCCGATGAAAATTCCCAGAAAATTCTCTGAATTGGTCTCAAATCCCACGCGAGGAGGGGACTGGTGACGCCAGCGCTGTCCACCAGGATGTCACTGTCCCTGATGGCATCAGAGTGGTGCCATCGCTGCAGCAGCCTGGGGAGATCCTCCACGGCTTTTTGGCACCGCTGGGCCAGGGCGCGCCTGCTGGGGCCACCGGGGCCGCCGGAGCCACCACAGGGACTCAAGAGGAGGTCCAGGATGTCCCCAAGTGTCCCCAGCAGGTGATCCTTGCCCAGGCAGGCACTGGCATCCCACAGCTGCTCAAACCCGGCCACTTTGGCCACCAAGGCCTCAGGGACATTGGGGGACGCCTTCTTTGTCCCCTCCAGGATGGCCTCGATGTCCCCGAGCTGGCGCTGCAGCTCCTCGGGGAACCACCTGCCTCCTTCACACTCTTCCACCAAGCGCTCCAGCAGCCCCAGGGCAACCTGTGCCCAATGTCCCCTTCTGGTGGCCACCATGGCTTGGCTGCTGGCCACCACGGCCTCTCCCACGGCCTCGTTGGTGGCCGCAGCCACCTGGGCCTTGTGGGTAGCCCTGCTGAGGCCCTCTTTTCCCTGCCCAGGGCCACCTTCAGCTGCTGGGCTGTGGCCACCAGGCTGCTCCCAGCTGTCCTCCTGCGGGTGGCCACGTTCTGCAGGTCCCCGGCCCGGATGGCAGCGATGGCCGCGTCCCAGCAGGTGTCGCGGAGCTCGGTGGCATCCCAGGCCAGCAGGGCCCGGCTGTCCTCGAGCCTGACCACCAACTCCTGCCAGGCCCAGGCCACAGCTCTCACATCGGCCCAGGTGGCCCCTGGGGTGGCCCCAAGCATGGCCAGGGCCTGGCCCAGGGAGGGGACACCACGGTGGCCCAGGAAGGTGACACCGCCCTGCTCCAGAGTCTCACCAAGACTCCAGGTGAAGTTCTTCAGGTTCCCGTGCAGGGACTCTGGGGACATGAGCTGCTGCTCGTCCCTCTGTAACCTGGTCACGGTGGCTACCACCTCACCCAGGGTGGCCACCACATTCACCAGTGACTCCAGCTGGTACGGGGACACCTGGGGAGGGGACAGGGGAGGTGTTAGGGACCTGGTGGCACTTGTGGCCTCCTGCGGTGGCCCCAGTGCCCTCCCAGGGTCCCCTTTGTCCCCTTCCTGGAGGGCTCTGTTGTCCCCTCTGTCCCTTTGTCACCCCCTCATCCCCTCTGTCACACTCCTCCCCCCCCTCCACTGTCCCCTCTTCTTGCCCAGGGAGACTTCAAGTGTGTCTGTGTCTCCCACAGTTTCTGCTCAGTCAGGCCTCAGATATGGGGCCCCTTTATCAGCTCCATTGCTTTACTCTCTGTTTTATTCCCCATGCGGGGACACCAGGGCTCTGCCCAACGGGGGTCACTGGGGATCATCCAGCCCGGATCCTCCCATGGGGCATGGAGCTGCAGCAGCGCACCAAGTTCTTCCCTCACTCTCTTCCCTCACTCCAAGCTCTTCCCTCACTCCCAGCTCTTCCCTCACTCCCAGCTCTTCCCTCACTCGGGGCACTCACAGGGCTTCCCTTAGTGGTGCCTCCGTTGGTGCCGGCTCAAGTGAAAGCTCCTGGAGAAGCTCTTCCCACACTTCCCACACTCGTAGGGCCTCTCCCCGGTGTGGATGCGCCGGTGCACGGTGAGGTCAGAGTTGTGCTTGAAGCCCTTCCCGCAGTCGGGGCAGCAGAACGGCCTCTCCTCTGTGTGAATCCGCTCATGTAGGAGGACACTGGAGCTTGTCTGAAACCTCTTCCCACACTGGGGACACTCGTAGGGCCTCTCCCCAGTGTGGATGCGCTGGTGTCTTCTCAGGGCAGAGCTCCACCCAAAGCTCTTCCCACATTCCAAGCACTCGTAGGGCCGTTCCCCAGTGTGGATCACCTGGTGTTCGAGGAGGCTAGACCTGTCTTTGAAGCCCTTCCCACACTTCCCACACTCGTAGGGCCTCTCCCCGGTGTGGATGCGCCGGTGCCTGATGAGGTTGGAGTTTTGCTTGAAGCCCTTCCCACAGTCGGGGCAGAGGAAGGGCCTCTCCTCTGTGTGACTCCGCTCATGTACGAGGAGATCAGAGCTGATCCAAAACCTCTTCCCACACTCCCCACACTCGTAGGGCCGTTCCCCAGTGTGGATCACCTGGTGCCGGATGAGGCTAGAGCTCCACCTGAAACCCTGCCTACATTCCAAGCACTTGTGGGGCTTCTCCCTGCCATGAGGCTTCTCCACCAGCTCCGAGCTCCGCCTGGATCTCCGCCCACCTTCCTGGCTCAGGGGGGCTCTTTCCTCCCTGCAGCTCCCTGGGCTGGGTTTGCAGCTCCTCCTCCTGCAGCATCTCCGGGGCTTTTCCTCCTCCTCCATCCAGCCACACCCAGGGAATGACAAATCCTGGTTTGGGGAAAAAAACAAGAGGAGAGCACCTTGGACTGGAGGTTCCTCCTTGCCCAAGTTCATCTCAGGAAGTCACTGGGAATCTTGTGTCTGTAAGAACCTCCATAACACCAAGATTCAGCCCAAAAACTCCACAAACTACCAAGACACAGATCAAAAACTCCCCGAACATCACAAGTCAGCAAATCCTTCTCCAAAACATAAAGATTCAGCTGCCACATAAAACCAAAGCACCAACATTTAGCCCAAGAAAGCTCAGAAACACCAAGATTCAACCCATGAAAATCGTGGTTCCCCCTCGACAGTCGCCTGCACCATGTGGGCGAAGCAAAGCTCCTGGGGCTGGGGGGAGGCTGCAGACACAGGGAGGGGTGGAACCTTCTGCTGCTTCCTCTTTCTGCTCCTCCTCCTCCTCCTGTGTCTCTACTCTTTCTCACACTCCTCTTCCTCCTGCTATTCCTCCTTCTCCTCCACAATCCCATCTTCTCCTGCCATGTCCATCATTTGACCATTCTGTACCTCAAGCCTGCTTCTCCTTCCCTTCTCCTCCTGCCCCCAGGCCCAGCACCCACTGCCGGCTCCCTCTTCCCCTCAGCCCCACAGCATCCCAGCGCAGGGGCAGGGATGGAGCTGGGGCAGGTCGGGCTGGGGCAGCGCTGGGCTCTCGGCCGCTCCCGCCCGCACTCGGTCCCCACTGCAGCCGCTCCCGCCAGGACAGCGCGGGGGGGCCCGGCCTTGGCGCTGCCCCACTCCCACCTCCCCAAATTCCCCTCGCGGGGCCATGGGGCCGAGGGGGGGCGCAGGTGGGGTCCAGGTGGGGAACGCGGGGAGCTGCGAGTCTGCCTGGCAACTGGTGAGTCATCAGCGCCGCGGGCTCTGATTGGCTGAGCTCGGCCCGAGCCCTGGGGCTGCAGCACAGAGGGGACACCCTGCTCCAGGGGGGATGTCCCACAAACGGGGGACCCCATGGAAGGAACAACAGGAAAGGGTCTTTACAAACAGATGCTCTAAAGCTGCTCAGAGATAGGGCCAGGGACCTGTACATAAGGAAGTGACAGGAGAAGCCATCGGTTTCAGGAAATGTTGTAAGTGATGACACAGACTGCTGCTCAGCCAAGGTCCTGCTCTATCCATGAACTTCCAGAAACATAAAAAAGCCTTAAAAGAGCCATGAATATCGTTTGCCATACAGAAGTGGGGTGCATATGAAGGGGGTATATAGAAGGTGGATTGGGAAGTCTGTACCTCTCAAGTGCTTCAGCCAATGAGGAAAGCAGAGGGAGATGTGGCCAGGAGAATTAGGATGAAGAGGAGGCTGTGTCCTCCAACAATTGGAGAGATCCCATTGGGAATGTCCAATGGCCTTTCCCATTTTTTGGAATGAAATTACTTCTACAGGACACCTCTGTCTGCTCTGTGGACAGAATTCTCTGGTGATGTAAGTTTACCCACACACCCTGGGGCTCATCCCAAATTCCTTCCACCCTCCGGGGCAGGCAGGGAGTGCAGCTGAAGGTGCCTCACCCACTTTGGGTGATCGGCTCCCTTGGCTGGCGGCGGCACCAGAGATTGATTGGGGACCCGGGAGTGACCAGGAGACAGACCAGTGACACATCGGGGGGTCTGTGAAGAGTCAGCAGGGAGAGAGCACTGAAAATCTCATCAGTGAGTGCCCTGGGATCTTTGGGGAGTGAACATGGCAGGGCACCCATGGAGGGGAGAAAAGGGAAAGCCAGGGAGTGTCCTGGCTAAAGGGATGATGATCCCAAAATGTCTCTGAAGGGTTCCTTGTAAGAATGCTGAGGTAGTTTGCACATTCCCCCAGAGGTAATTAAGGACATGGACACCCAGGGAGGAAATAAGGGAAATGGAGAAGGCATTTGGAAAACAAGGGAATGGAGGATGTTGGTGTGCTGGGAAGGGATTGGGTGAAGGGGAGTGTGCAGCAACATCATTACAGCAAGAAGCAGCAGGAGGAATCTACGTGGTAATAAAAACGATGACGGAAAAGAGGAGAAAGAGAAAAATACTCAGGATTGGGATGATTTTCAGCAGGGTCTTATTCTCGAAATTTGCCAGCTGATCCAGATCCTTTCCATCCCCGGTTTCCAGGAGAGGAAAAGCAGGAGGTCAGGATGCCAGGGGTTTCTCTGCGGTGGCAGCGGCAGCACCGGGCGCAGAGGTGCGGCACCGGGAGCACGGGCTGGGGCCTGTGGGGAGCTGCGGGGCCGGGCCGGGGCTGTGGGGCAGCCGGGGCTCAGCGCCGGGCGCTGCCTGACCCCACCAGCCCCGGGCAGGGCCGGCAGTGGCCCCCGGCCCCCAGGAGGCTGCGGGACGCCCCGGCCGCTGCCCGGCCCCGGGGAGCTGCCGGCCCTGCCCGCCTTTGGACACTGCGGCAGGACAGGCACCGGCTCTGCCACACGGGCTGGGCAGGGACCCTGAGCACAAGGGGGAAAACAAAGGAACAGCTGGGAAATGCAGAGTACTTGGTAAAACAAAAAGGCAAATGGTGGAGAAAAAGGTTAAAAATTTGGGATATATTTTGACTGAAGGTTCGTGGTTGAACGACCCAGAGTGGGTGTGGGCAATCTCAGAAGTAACACTACCCAGGAACAAAAAGGAGCTGTGACAATGCTGAGGATTAGAAGGGAATTACACAACCTGGACTGAGGATTCTCTGTTCCAGCCAGAACACTGTAGGACTTTTTAACCCCAGACAGCCTCCATATTGTGGTATGGACAGGAGAAAGAGAGCAAAACTTGAGAAAATGAACAACCAAAAATACTGATGCCTCAGCTGTGGCTCTTCCAGACTCAGAAAAGTGTTGGGAAGGATGGATAAATATAATTATTCATAATACAGCCAGGCTGAAAACAATCCTCCCTACTGGCTGGACAATACCGTTACCTACGGATAAATCCAAAAGTCAAATAGACTGTTCCATCTTACCCCCCAAAATGTATAGTTCATCCCCTAAAACATCAAGTGCCTGTAACCCCATTGGCCCAAGTCTTGTTCCAGCCCACCTTGAAGCCCCTGATAAGGGGTCTCTGAGGGGCCAGACGCTCTCTTGGATCTTCCCCCTCTCAGGACCTCCACCCTGTCCTAGAGCATCCTCTTCTCTCTCCCCTCCCCCATCCCCTCAAGCTTGCCAGGTGCTGCATCTGGCAGCTCCAAGCAAGACCTTTCTCCATCCCTGCTAAACCTCATATCCTAAGAGCAGCCTTCAGAGATCTCTTGTCTCCATTCACCTAAACCGTCCTGGAGCACAGCACTCCCTACAGAAAAGAAATTGGAATTGTAGGTGAATGTTAAACAGGGCCATGCCAAAGGAATTCTTGGGCCAAAATGTTTCACCCAGTGGCCACAGTGGCCTCATTGGCTGCAGAATTGTGCAGCCACAGCTTCAATGGGAACCGAGGCCCAAAACCTGATGACAACAGGATCTCCAACTGTTCCAGTCTGCCATCAAGTTCAAGCTTTGGTAACCAAAAGAACCTCGCAATGGATGAGCAGTGCTCGGTTATTACAGTGTGAAACTTGTTCAGTGGCACAGAAGGATTCAGAACTGAGGACAGGGGAAGGGTTTAACCCAGCCTCCTGTTTGAACAGCCCACAGAGGGGCTGGGAAGAAACCCAGCACTGCATTCAAGTGACACAGCTCCAGACCCAGCCTGGGGGAGATTCAGGAGACATTGCCTGGCCTGAGGCAGAAAATGTCTTTGTGGATGGCTCTTCAAGGGCAGCAGAAGGGAAAAGAGTTCCAAGACACGCTGTTATTGAGCAAAGGGAATCAGACAAAGCGCAGGTTACCCCCATGGTCAGCTCAACCGGCACAGCTGTGTGTGCTTGTAAGAGCCTGGCACTGAAATGCCCTGAGCAGGAAGGCTTCAATATCTTCTGGTGACACCATCTCACCTAACAGGGGGGAAAAAGCAATTCTGACTGCTCAGCAACCACTGGATCACTTATTAAGGTATTTCCAAAAGAAATAATTCCAATAAAAGGCATTGTGGAAAAAACAGACTCAGAGAGCAGCACTCATTTCACAGGAAAGATCCTCCAAGGGGTTATGGCAGCTTTAGGAATACAATGGGACCTCCATAATCCCTGGCACCCCCAGAGCTCAGGATGGGTACAAAGAATGAATGGGGAATTGAAATAAACACCTTTGGAAGCTGGGGATAGAAACCAAGATGCCATGGGTACGGCTTTTGCCATTGGCTTGGGCAAGAAGAAGAGCCAGACCTAGGGCAGATATTCAATTATTTCCCCTTGCAATTGATCCCAGAAATCCTTACCTGGGAATTCTCCACCTAGTGCAGGGTGGAGATAAGGGATGCACATTTAAAGCAGTCTGTGGCCAGAATCCTGTCTCTGGTGCAATCTCTCCCCCAGGAAGCTGGGCTGGCACAGAGCCTGCCTTGGCACTTTGCTGTTGCCAACATCCAAGCAGGACATGGGCTCTGCCTAAGGAGTGCAAAGCAGCACCACTGGCGGCCAAGTGGCATGGCCCATGCCAAGGGGCCCCGAGGCCAGAAACAGCCGCCAGCACAGCTGAACACGGGGGGACCCCTCAGCCTGGGCTCCAGGTCTCTGCAGCCCCGGAGATTTGCACTTCCCGCCTGCAGCAGGAGGATGGGAGGCCCCCCTGAGCCTGCACTGAAGGCAGCGCAGCAGCAGCCAGGGCTCCACAGCAGGGCAAGGCCCTGGGCCTGCCCACACCTCCTCTGCTGAAATCCTCGGCCTGGCCACCCTCCTTGGGCAGCTCCAGCCACCGGGGCCAGCTCTTGCTGCCACTGCTGCAGCTTCAGTGCTCGCTGGGCCTGCACTGCCACAGCTGCTGGGGACACACCGGGACAATTCCACTCTGGCTCTCACTCACACTCACACACTGCCCTGCCTGCCAGTGCATCCATGGAAAATAGACCAGCTCACAGACTTGAACATTGTTAACCTTTGATTTCTCTACTCAGGCTTGCTTTGCCTTGGCCTTGGGGAAAGAAATGTTAAAGGTTTTGTTAAGGGATGTTACACCACTCAGTGGAGATGAGTTTAACATCTCAACACACTGGGAATGGCCCAAAAGAGACCCACAAAGACAACGACCAGCAGCAAAACATCAACCCCAGCAGCAAACAGCAACCAACACCTACCCCAGACACTGCCCCCGGCAGGGCTGCAGACACCTGGTCTGCAAAAGGCTGAGAAGGAAATCCAGCACTTCCCACCTCATTAACAGCACAAGCAAAGAAATCCGGGTCCAACAGGAAACCAAATAGTAAAAACTGCACAACTTGAAACTACAGAACATTAAACCAATCGATTTAGAGTCATTCAGACTGTATCAAGTTTGGGAAAAATCAACTAAAACCCATGTGTCATGCAACGATTTTCTCTGCACACCTGGGCTATGTGGGGATGGAATGATTTCTGTTGCACATCCTGGCCAGAATCAAGGAATGCCTTGACTCTAACACTAAACATATTGGTGGAGTTTTTCTTTTTCCTGCAGTTTCAGTGCAAAGTTTAGAGCCTTGGAGTATTTTTTGTATTACTCCTATTTCTATGTTGCCAGTTAGGTTTGGCTCAGGGATGTGAGAATGAGTTTTTACTTTGAAGAGAAGTAGAAACAACTGAATTGCCTTGGAATTTGTTTGTGTATGCTTGTGCATAGCTCTTAGAGATACCAAAATTTTGGTATCTCTAAGATACCAAAATTTTAATACTTTTTTAATACTTTTTAATACTCACCTTTAGCCTGCATTTTTGTGAAAAATGCGTATTTATGATTGGCTTTTTGCAAATGCTACAATGAATATTATATGTGTCATGTTAGAAAGTTATGCTGTATTAATTCCCTTACGTATTGTGTTAAGTGTAGTTTTAGGTTACAACATTATGTTAAAATAGAGATTATGTATGTGGGGGGAGTTTTCTTTTTAGGAATGAGATGCTCCCTTCGAAGAACACCTAAATCTTCCAAAGGAGAGGAATTTATGGCTTCTGATCAGGAGAAGCTAATTTCTTCAGGCCTTGCTCAGACTTGAAGACACCAGGGGATTAAAGGGAACAGTTGACATACAACAGAGTTTCTTGTTTAGAATAGGATGTATGCATAACCATGAAGGATGTATGACTATGCAACAAGTGTCTTGGTTTAAGGGTGATTCCTTTGTTCACAAGTCAAGCTTTTCTTGACTTAGAGTCCGAGAGCATCCGGACATCCATAATTCTTTGCTTTTTTTGTCTTGTAATTGTCCTAACTCTAATTGTATTATTATTTTTATAACCATTTTATTATTATTAAACTTTTAAAATTTTAAAAACCAAGTGATTAGAGTTTTTCAAAATTTTCAAAACTAGATGAGATTTAAAGGTGACCCTTTAACTCATAAACAATAAATAGATGATTTGAAGGAAAAAAAAAAAGCAGCAGATTGTGGGGGGGGTGCACAAGTGAGGCTGCTGAAGGCTGCTGTGGAAGAGAAGCTGCATTCCAGGCACCCAGGAGGAGCTTCAGAAATGCAAATTAACACTGCTGGGGCAAACTGGGGACAATGTACCTGGCTCTTCTTGCCTGGGGCAGGAATTGGCTGATTCCCTCTGCCCCTCACCCCAAGCTCTTCCTGCTTGCACAGATGGAATCTGCACAGCTGAAGGCAGAGCCCATGCTGAGCATCTCTGACTCTGCAACAGAAATGGCTGAAGCTGCAAAGGGAAACAGCAAATGGAGAATGTTGGGAAAACTTCACTAAAATAAGGGGGTGATCATCCCTCTGCCCACTCCAACATCTGCTGTCACTGTCTGTGCTGTACAGGGTGTATCAGAGCACTGGGGGTTTTGCTAGAACAAGTTCAGGGAAATCAGTTGGAATTCAAGTATATGATGAAGGATTAAGAAAAAAACGGTAAATTGATGCAACTTCAGCTGCACGGAGCACCCAAAAATGGGGAAAAAGATAAAGGGCCACCAGAACAAATCCTACAACACCATGGACCAGCCCCTGGGAACCAAAAAAATTTTGTGAAAAATGCATGTTATCTGGCTCCACGCAGATAGTTACTATAACGTATTATGTTACATTGATAAGTTGTGCTGTATTAACATTTTAAGAGTATGGTAAATGTATCTTTGAAGATAAAATTAAGCTTTAGTAGTTAAAAGAGAAAATATGCATTGCGGGGGGGGTTAAGGAATGAGAACACCTAAATTCGCTCAAGGAACACCTAAATTCTCCAGACAAGAGCAATTTATGGTTTTCTTACTAGAAGAAGCTAATTTCTTCAGGCCTTGCTCAGACTGAAGCACGCCGTGGGGATTAAAAAAACAGCTGACATACAACAACAGACAGAGTTTCTTGTTTTAAATAAAATGTATGCATAACCATGAAGGATATAAGAATATGCAACAGTGTATTTTTTTAGGGGTGATTCCTTTATTCACAAGGTATGCTTGTTGTGGCTTAAGTGCCCAAGAGAGCATCCAGACATCTGTAAGTCTTTGTTTTTATTGTTTTGTAATCGTCCTAACTCTAAATTTTAATTAGTCTAATTGTATTCCTACTTTTAGAACCATTTCACTATTATTAAACTTCTAACATTTAAAAATCAAGTGATTGGCATTTCTCACAAATTCTTACCAGGAGACAGAGAACCCATTTATCATTTCAATGGCATCATTACATTACAAGCTGTCCTCGAAAGAAGAACCAACCAGACAGCTCCAGCTCCTGACCTTCCTGCTGACCAAGCCACTGAAATGATGAACACAACATTTCACCAGGGGATGGGATCAGATTATCTGTTAGCAGAAAAAGCAGGAGTTTGTGGAAAACTAAATTACTCAAACTGCTGCTGGTAAAGAGATGACAAGGGAAAAGTGGTGAAAAGGATAACAAAGGAAATAGGAGAGCAGTTTATGTATTGGTCCAAACATGGAAAGGATGGGAATGGGACACGGTTTCCTGGCTCCCCAGCACACCAGGGGTTAAAGGAATGCTGCTTCTTCTCTTCTGTGCTGCAGCAACTCTCATCTTTTCACCATGCTCCACACCTTGGCAGTGCAGCTCATCCAGCAGCTGAGCCAGGGCATGCAGGTGGCAGCCAGGCCTCCTGATCCACAAACGCTACAAAAGGACAGGGAATGAGGGCACCGAGAATAATCCCAAAACCAAAGAGGACCCGGGAAGGACAAAACAGAGTCAAGGAGTGAATCTGCCTGGAAATAGGGACGGGCACTTGTAGATAAGGGGAGAAACAATCAGTTCCAATAAATGTTACAAATTGACCGAGACAGCTGCTCAAAGTCCCTCTACATTCCCGAACTTCGAGGAGTAGAACAAAGACTTAACAGAGCCATGAATATCGGCTGCTATACAAAAGGAGGGTGCACATTAACGAGGACAGGCAGCAGGCGCATCGGGAAGTCTAAACTTTCCAAGGAACTCAAAGGAACTCAGCCAGTAGGCAAAGGCAGAGGGAGATCGGCCGGGAAAACGAGGATAAAAAGGATGCTGCCGGCTACAGCCACGGCAGAGAGCGCACGGCAAATGCCCCACGGCCTCTGCCCCTGCTCGGCAATAAAGTCACTTTGACAGGACTCCTCGCTCTCCTCCGGGCACACGAACCTCCGGCGACGGGAATTTCCCCGCCCGCTCCCGGCCGCGGGGCAGCCCCTCTGTCCTACCCACAGCAGCCGGGCCGAGCCAGCGCTGCTCCGGCAGCGGCTCCTGCCCGGCCCCGGCGGGAAGGAGACCGCGGGCAGCCGCTCCCGCAGCGCCCTCAGCCCGGGGCCGGCACGGGCCGGACACGGCACCGGCGAGCCGCCGGAGCCCCCTGCCGCCCCCTCCGCCCGCAGCCAGCCCCGAACCCCCGCAGAGCCCAGCGCGGCTCCCACCTGCGCCGGGGCCGCCTCCGAGCTCCGCCGCCGCCGCCTCACCGCGCTCCGGCCGCTGCCGCCGCTGCCGGGCCCGCGCAGCCGCTCGGCCAATGGCGGCGCTGCGCGGCCACGGCCGCCCTCAGCCCGCCGCCGGGGCCGCGCCGCGCCCCGCTCCCACCAATCAGCGCGCCGCAACCGCGACTGACGGCACCGGCGGCCAATGGCAGCGAGCTCGGGGCGGGCTCTGCGCACGGCCCCGCCTCGCCCCGCGCTCTCGGCGCCCCCGGGCTGCGTGAGGGGAAAGCCGGAGATGAGGAACAGCCCCGGCACGGGCCCGGGCCCGAGCCGGGATTGAGCTGCCCACACAAACAAACTTCTCCGCGCCTCCCGCCACGGCTTTCCCGGCCCTGCGCCTCCCGTGCCTCCGCCTCTGCGGGAAGCCCAGGAGCTCACTTCTCCTGCCCCTCGTTAGCGCATCAGAGCTTCGCTTTGGTTTCCCCCGAAAAGGGAAACCTGCCCGAAGCCCTGTGGGTGAGTGGGGGAGGGGAGAGATTTCTGGCAGAAAACTCCAAAGACTGGGAGCAGGAGCAGGAGAAGTCAGTGCAGAGCCTTAAATGCAGCTTTCCCCACGCCTCCCTGCTCCCAGCTGCACCTCCTCCCCCGGCAGGGCAGGAGACAGGGAATGGGGCCATGCTCAGCTCATCCCCCGGGGCTTCTCCCTCTGCTCAGGGACAGGAGTCGTTCCCTGCTGCACCCTGCGCTCTCTCCCGGCCGAGACTTCTCCAGGAACTTCTCGGAGCGGAGTCCATCCCCTGGGCACAGCCCCCTCCGAGTGCTGCAGCGTGGGTCACTGTGCCACGGGCTCAGTCCTGCCAGGACAGGCTGCTCCAGCGGGGCCCCTCTGCCCGCGGGCTCACAGCCTCCTCTCAGGCATCGCCGAGCTCCAGCCCGGCTCCTCCAGGGGCTGCAGGGGATCTCTGCATCCCCATGGACCTGCAGGGGGATCTCTGCATCCCCATGGACCTGCAGGGGATCTCTGCATCCCCATGGACCTGCAGGGGATCTCTGCCTCCCCATGGACCTGCAGGGGGATCTCTGCAGCCCCATTGTAATATATGTTATGGCACAATTCGTGATTTTGTAAAATATACATCAAGTCAGTTGTGCTTGTAGAAAAAGATTCTTAAAGTTTTAAATGACCAGTGGCTGCAGCCGGGGCTGGAGAAACCACAGTTGGCAGAGAAAGAAAGACCTAATTTACAAATGAAAAAAGGTAGCTGGGTGCAGAGATGGGCTCTTTCCGGGGACAATCCAGGAGACACCCAACGTTTAACCCCTGGTCTGCCGGGGAGCCAGGAAACCAGGCACACGGGCACCCCGCCCTTGCAGCTGCTGAGGAGGCTGCTGGGCTGTGCTTCAGCAGAGGAGATGGAATGTGGCTTACCACTCTGCCCTTCTCTAAAAACGGAGAATGGGTCAGGAGGTTTGGGCTCTGAGCACACAGCAGCCTGGCCCAGGCACAGGCCGTGGTGGGACAGGGGCACAGGAGCTTTCTGTGACTGACCGTGGCTCTCTGGTTTCTCTCTGCAGACTGCCAGCTCCTCATGCCATGGAAACGGCCCCACTCGGCTGCCAGTCTGCGAGGGCTGGAGGGCTGTGGGTACTCATTTGCTGTCAAAAATAAATTGTGGTTTTTTGTCATTGTCATTGTCATCATCAGAACATTTCTTTCATCCTTTTCCAAGTTTTTGGCCCCTCCAGGGTAATATTTTTGTGTCCTTCCTCAGACAGTTGATGGCATTTGGATGGTGGGGGTAAGCAATGTGAAAAGTTCAACAACAGTTCCAGTTGCCAACTGCAGCAGCCCCTTCAGGAGCCCTGAGCTACCAGCGAGGTCCACGTGTGCCTTGCAAAAGGGAGTGGTTTGCAGCGATGGGGTTGGTGCCCTGCTGCAAAAGCTGGGAGCAGATCAGAAGTGGCAAAATGCCATTTTGGCTCAACCCCCACCCAGGTTCTTTATCTTTTCCCTCTGCTCGGTGATAGGCAGACAGGGCTGGATCCAGCGAGGTTCAAGTTCTGGGTTCTCCCTGGCATCAAAGGGATCAACTAAACTCTTGTATGCAGTGACTGCAATAGGGCTACTGAAGGAGAAAAGGGAATGTCATGAGATGGGGAATCCTTCTTGTCTCCTCTGTCTCCCCAGGAGCCCCTTGGAACGGGAAATACCCACTGGGTTTATCTGACTCCTTCCCAGCCAGCCCTTCCCTCGCTCCCGGGTCTCATTTGCTCCGCAGGATTCACCAGCTCGCTCAGCTCAGAGGAGCTCTCAGAGGAGAAAACGCTGCCTGGCGTGGGGCTGCCTGATCCCTGTCTCACCTTGATTCCATTTGCCCCCTCCCTGCCCCATCCAAGAGACCGAAGGATCCCCCACAGCCCCACGGTCCTGCAGCAGATCCCGGCACGTTCCCTGCTCCGCTCCTTGGTGCCCTGGGAGGCTCCAGAGCCCTCCCTGTGTGCGGGACAGCGGCTGCAGCACCGCTGCGCCCGCGGGCGAGCAGCGCCCAGGAGCAGCTGCGCCAGCTCCGAGCCTGAAGGGAATCCTCAGCGCACACAAATGACAGCTGGCACTTCAGGGGCTGGCAGGAGAAGCTCAACCCATCTGCTCGCTGCCCTTCCCAGCCATGGCCACGCTGGTGCAATTGGAAGAGTCGCCCCTGCCCAGGAAGCTCTCAGGTCGAAGAGAGGAGCAAAAGCCACGGGTTTCTGAGGTGTTAGCTGCCACTGCCTCTGGTTTTCCTTCCAATTCCTAAGGGGTTTTGACTGGTTTTACCATTTCAACACTTTCTGTGTAGAATGCTTATTTTATGATTGGCTTTTCACAAATGTTACAATGAATATTATATGTGTAATGTTAGAAAGTTATGCTGTATTCATTCTCTTAAGTAGTGTGTTAAATAGAGTTTTAGGTAACAACATAATATTAAAATAGAAACTCTGCGATGTAGGATTTTTTTACTTGCCCAAGCAAGAGATGAGATAATCAATAAACTCTTCACACAGGGATGGCGGTGACTTGGGGCACATAAAGAGTTACAACCTCCTTATCAGAAAAGACAAACATTCTTCCATCTTGTCTCCATCTTTATGGAAGCACCAGGATTAAGGGAAAGAAGTTGACAAAATCCAGAAAAGTTCCTAATTTGCAAGTAATTTATGCATCATGTATGAGATACATGAATATGCAATAGGCTATTGCTTTTAAGGTTATTCCTTTGTTCACAAGGCATGCTTGTCCTGGCTTAAGTGTCTGAGAGCATCTGGACATCTATAATTTTTTGCTTTTTATTGTCTTGTAATTGTCCTAACTCTAAATTTGATTACTCTAATTGTGTTACTATTTTTATAACCATTTTATTATTATTAAACGTTTAAAATTTTAAAAACCAAGTGATTAGCGTTTTTCACAACGTTCCAGGCTCCCGGGGACCCCCTTATCGGTATGTCCGACCCCGCAGGCTGCAGAGGGTCCCCCCGCTCCGGTGCCGCCCTTCTCCGCTCCCCAGCCCCGCCCCGCCGGTACCGGGCGATCCCCGGTGGCTCCGGGCTGACGATGCGGCGCCTGCCCCGGGCAGCCCAACCCCACCGCGGGAGGGTCCCACGCATCCCCGGCCCAGCGCCGGGGCTCTGCCGGCAGCCAGCACCGGGACCCCAAAATTCTGCTGTCCCGGGGCCACCGAGCGGGCACCCGGCCCTTGGCCCTGTCATAGATGCATATTATAATATTGGCTTTTTGCAAATTCCACTGGATTTTATATGTGTGGTGTTACAATAACTTTGTTATATAGTTTTTATTTCTGTTGTTCATTGATTACGCTCAGACATAGTAGTGCCATAGCTGATAGAAGCATGCTTGTGTTAAAATTCCTGCTTGGATGGGATAACATCCAGTGAGCACAGGATGAGGACACCTGTACAGATCTGCCAACCATCAGCACTCACCGTCTGAAGGCAGTGTGGGCTGGGGCCAAAACTGAAGATGATGATAAAAAAGGACCAAAACCACAACCAAGGAATACACATGCCCTAAAAAGGTGGAACCAAGGAGGAGCCATGCTGAACAGTTCTTGGAATATGTAAACTAGCTTGGGAAAAAGTTTACTATGCATAAGGGACTATGAATATGCAACCGGCTGGTGTAAGGGAAAAGGTATTCAAGGGGTATCTCCGGAGATAACCGTGTGCTCTTGGCTCAGTGCCGAGATGCACCCGGCCCTAACAACCTTTGCTCTATGGCCTTGTCTCCTCTTGTCCTGTATTAAACTTTTTAAATGTTCCCAGGGCAGTGAAGGTGTTTTTCCCAGCCCCGAGCAGAGAGCTCTGCCCGGCGGCTCCCGGGAAAGGCGGCGGCGCTCGGCAGCGGCCCCGGCCCGCCCGGCCCGCGGGAATTCCCCGCAGCGGGACAAAATCCTGCCCCGAAGGAGCGCTCGGAACGCCGCCTGCGGCTCCTCCGTGCCCCGCAGGTGCCGCAGCTGCCCCGCTGCGGCAGGCGCGGCTCTGGAGCAGGGAGGCTCTGCGGGACCCCCGGGCTGTGCCCCCTCCCGGGCCGTGCCCCGGGGCTGATGCTCGGCCCGGGCTCTCTCGCTGTCCCGGCTCCCGCAGGCTCCCGGCGGGAGCGGCACCGCCCGCCCGGCGCCGCAGGGCCGAGCCCTGCCCAGCAAAGGCTCCGTGTCCACGGCCGGGCCCTGCCGGGGCTGCGGCCGCTGCCCGGCCCGGCACAACCCGCAGCGCCCGGCGCGGCTCCCTCCAGCCGGGCACTGCGGCTCCAACCAGGCGGAATATTCAGCGCACGGAATCTCTGTCAGCGCTGCTCACATTGCAAAACCAGCTGCTGCCGAGGCAATCCCAGCTCCCACTGAAGCCTCCCACCCAAAATGCTGCCTTCAGCTCGGACACACCGGTAAGAAACCCAAGAGCAAACTGAAAGCTGATTAGAGAATCTTGCACAATCACACCCAAGAACATTTTGTTATAAAATCACAAATATTAACAGAAGCTGAGAAAGTCAACAATGTTAGAAAACAAGCTTCCAACAATGGGACTCGAAGAGCTAAGAGCATGTGTTTGAATGGAATAAGCCCTCTCTGACATGTGAGCAATGCCATGGAATTTCTCAAACCAGGGAAATAGGGAGGCCTGGCAGCAGCAGCTTCACACACAGCAATGACAGAGAACAGGGCAGGGCAAGAGGCTGACAAAACTCTAACCGCTACTTGCAATGAAGTACCTTTGTTTCCAGTTCTAATCTAGCCACTATTAATATAGAGTCCAAAAGACTAAAAATACTAGTAATAATAATAACAACTGTACCATTAATAGCAAAAAATTGAGAGAATAGAAATAATAAGAATTAATAGTGGTAATAAAAACCCTACCATACTTATACCAGGTTTGCATGGCCAGGTTTTGGTAAGGCAGGGGATCTAAGAGCAGCTTCTGTGAGAGCAGCTGTTCCTCCATGTCCCACAGAGTCAATTCCAGCTGGCTCCAGGACAGACTGGCTGCTGGACAAGGCTGGCCCAGTTAGAAATGGTGGTAACACCTTTGGAATAAGAGATTTAAGGAAATGGGTGATCCTGGAATTGTGGCTGTGAGCAGGGAGGAACAGGGTGAGGACCTGTGAGGGGAACAGCTCTGCACACCCCCAGGGCAGGGCAGGGCAGGAGGGGCAGGAGCTGCTCCAGCTGCTGGAGCTGATTGCCCTGAGATTCCCTGGTCAGTCCCTGGGGAGGCAGCTGGGCCCTGCAGCCCATGGAGGGCACGGAGGGCAGAGATGCACCTGCAGCGCCTGGAGGAGCCCGTGCTGGAGCAGGGGGATGCCTGAGCGGAGGCTGTGACCCCATGAGAAACCTGTGCTGGAGCAGGGACCTGGCAGGGACCTGCAAACCCCTGGAGAGGAGCCCACACTGGAGCAGGGCCCTGCCAGGACTTGTGAGCCCATGGAGGAGCGAGCCACGCTGCAGCAGCTTGTGGAGAACTGCTGTCCGTGGGATGAACTCACCGTGGAGAAATTCATGGAGAAGTGTCTCTAGAAGGGACCCCTGGCACAGCAGGGGAATGACTCCTCTCCCCAAGCAGCAGGAGAAACAACAGGGGATGAACTGACCAGAGCCCCCATTCCCTGTCTCCCTGCACCCACTGCGGGGGGAGGTAGAGATGGGAAGGAGGGAGGAAAAGGCAGAAGGTGTTTTTAAAGCTTTGTTTTACTTCTCACTATCCTGCCCTGATCCAGATAGCAAAAATTCCATTAATATCTCCAATTTTGAAAATGGTTTGCCCATGATGGCATTTGCTGAGTGATCTGTCGCAGTCCTTAGCTCAACCCATGAAGCCTTCATTCTGTTTTCTCCCTCCTGTCCTTCTCTGGAGGGGAGTGAGAGAGCAGCTTTGGTGGGTGCCTGACATCCAGCCAGGGTGAACAGACAACACTTCCTTTCCTTCATTCATTCTTTCTTTCCAGAGGTCACTGTGAAGGGGTTGAGTGGGGCTTTGACAGAGGGAGTGAAGGTGGTGGGGAGTGGTGGGGACAGAAGCCACAGGGACGAGGGACAGGCATCAGAGGGTCCTGGGCAGCTGACAGGGGGCACAGCCTGTCCCCCTGGCCCAGCAGCAGGGGACAGGGGGCACAGCCTGTCCCCCTGGCCCAGCAGCAGGGGACAGGGGGCACGGCCTGTCCCCCTGGCCAGCAGCAGGGGACAGGGGGCACGGCCTGTCCCCCTGGCCCAGCAGCAGCCCCGTGCCCTGCCCAAGGCGCTCCCAGCAGGGGCTGGGCCCCAGAGGCAGGGGGATACCCCAGTCCCAGGGCAGCGTTTCTGCCCCGTCCCCTGTCCAGCCCAGCCTGCCCTGTGTGCGCAGTGACCGCTGGCACGGGCTGCCCTGGACACTGTGACCTGCTGGGGACACTGAGATCTGCCCCGCTGTGACACTGCCCTTGGGATTGCACAGGCACCAAACAAACCCCAGCCAGCACCGCCCCTTGTCATGTCCCAGGCACTGGAGAGCATCAGAGCCAGCCCCGCTCCTGGTGATGTCCCAGGCACCAGGGCACATCCCAGCCCTGCTCCTGATGATGTCCCAGGCACCAGGGCACATCCCAGCCCCGTTCCTGGTGATAGATTTCAGGGGCACAAAAACAGTTGCAGACTTCCCATACTTTAGGGATCCATTAAGCACAGGAAAACGGCAAGGATTAATTTGTCACGTATGCATGGGAAATGCAGAAAGGTCAGAACGAGGAAGACTTATTTTGCTTCTTCATTTTGGAGACCCCTCCCCAAAATGGACCCCCAACTCATTTCAGGGAACAGAACTACACATGCTTAATTGCCTTTTTGCCAATTAGCACATGAAACGGAGCAGAGGAAGTGACAGGGATATGAATATGCATTCATATTTGTGTATTCAAGACTTCTGCAAATAAAAAAGCTTTGTAATACCTGTGATTTTTGCAGTGTGCATTAGGGAATTATCCCATGTACTGCCTGGCTGTCTCAATAAACATACACTTTCTAACTTTAAACCCTTAGAGAGTTTTTGTCCATCTCAGTTGGATATCGATATTAAATTGATACTCATATTTCAATAAATCATTGTCTTAAAGATGTCCTAGTATGTGTATTAACATGTCTTTTCTTAATATTCTAGTAATTATTCTTGCATTGTTTCAAGATAAACTGGTATGATTCAAAGAATATCCACTGAGGTACACATAGAACATCGATTTATCATAAGCAAATTGCAGTTGCAAAGTTTTTTCACTGAAATTCTGCCACTTGTCATCATTTTAAAAGTCAGCTATTAAAGTCAAAAACAAAATTTCTAACTTCTAACAAAGGGAAAAAAGTATATGGTTTGCACTAGAAAAAATAGAAATACAGAAAATGTCTCCCAACCAAGTTCCTTGCCCTGATCAAAACATCTCCCAATCAAGTTCTTCGCTGTGAACCTGGCTGGTAAAGAAAAATATTATCAGTAAACGTGGATGAAATTTTGCATAAGTTAATAGTATTCAAAATCCATGTTCTAATCCTATTATTATTTCTTAGACAAAGAAAAAAGGGGAAAGGGGTTGGATTGAGGGTACACCTTCCTCCCCTCTGAGTCTGTTCTCATGTTTTACAATAAATCCTACAACAGTACAATACAGCTGCCTAAAATATGGACACTGGAAACCACAGACAACATTACAAATGATCACCTGCCTCATGGACAGTTCATATAAGGACTTTATTTGTTTACAAATTATTTCTCATGTTTACAAACAGTTTTTCTGTTTACAGATTGTTTTCTGGGAGTTCAGTTTTTCCCCAAGGGATCAAGTGCTTAAAGGTTGTTTTTTAAAATTGGGTTTTTCTCTAAGGGTTAAATGGGCTCAGGGTTAAATAGCTTTCTGCTTTTAGAGATAAGTTCAATTTGTAACCAAGAAGCATTATGCCTGTGGCTTGAGTTCTCCCCTAACATTTCCTGGAGGGGAATGCTGCAGCTCCAGTGCAAATTAGATGCACGCTGTCCTCTGTCCCCATGTTTGCAAAGGGCCCTTGCAGATGGGTGACAGAGAACAATACACAGAATTTTATAAAGAAAAGAAGGGTGAGGTGTTACCATGATTGACAGGGGTCTTGACCAATCAAATATCTCCCAAAACTGCAGGCACCTCACAGGCCAGAACCTGAAGGGGCGTGGAGCTCAAACCGATGAGAGCTTCCAGGCCTGGTCTTTCAAATGCCCTGTGTAAGGGGGGCCTTGGGAAATAAAATCTCTCTGTTGCCCCATGAACTCGGGAGGAGCAGTCTTTGTCTCCTGTGCCCTCGCTGCCCCACGAGACCAAAGAGATGTTCACCAGGGCCCTCCCTGTTTGTGGCTGTCCATTGCCCAGCTGAGCAGGCAGCCAGTTGTGTTTGCAGTGAGCTGCCACAGGCAGACACACAGCAGCTGGAGATTTGAATAGCAGGGCTTGGGCCAATTCTTTTTCTTTCAGAGTGCAAGAAAGACACAAAAGCACAAGGAAACACGACAGTGTTTTGGTGGAGTCTCTTTGTCCTGTGAAGTTCAGTAGCTGTTGGTGTTTCTGTGCTGCTGCTAATCCCTTCCATGAAAAAATCATTCTGAGAAGGAGCAACAACATCTGACACGCACCAAATGTTGCCCCCAGTTGCTCCAGGTGCTGCTCCCAACAGCCCCTGTAGGACGGAGCACAGCCCCCAGTGCACACCAGTTTTGGCTGCCCTCTGGCAGAGAAGCCCTTTTGGGGCACAGGTTTCTGGGGCAGGAGACGGGCACCGGTGCTGCCAGGGCTCGGGGGAACTCTGCTTGGGCGGGGACTGTGCCTCACCTGCTGCTGTCAGCGCTGCCCGGGCCCCAGGGCTCAGAGCAGCATTCCTGCCCTGGTCCACATGTTCCCGGTCTGTGTCCCACGGCCGTGCTTAGGATGGCCACCATGTGGGACGTGTCCCGAGGAGGCCGTGCCAGATTCTGTGGAGGCCCCGTGCCCTTCCCGCCGCGGCTGCGTCGGCAGCTGCGGGGGCTCCTGCTGCTCTGAGCCCGCAGAGCAGGGCAGCGTTTGCTGATGGGCTGAGCCCTTCCTAAAGATCCTGTCTGGCTGTCTGACACACCTGGGGCAAGGCATTCCTTCCACCCTGGGCCACTCTGGGGGGCTGGGGGTGGCCCCAGGGCAGGTGGCAGTGCGTGCAAGGGCCCTTGGTGACACGGTGCAGCATGGTCACCGTGGAATGGAACGGGACAGGGGATCCAAGGGCCCTTGGTGACAGGGTGCAGCATGGTCACCGTGGAATGGAACGGGGCAGGGATTCCAAGGGCCCTTGGTGACACGCTCTGGCAGAGGTGTTGGCAGTTACAAGTTACAGTTACACTCCACAGTGCTCGGTGCACACGACGAGAGAGGACGCGAGAGAGCGGTGCTGTGAGGAGCCCTCGCACAGCCACTCGTTCCTTGCTGACCCAGAGCTTTCCCAAGGTATTACTCCTGCAGGTGAGCTCGTGGCCAGACCAGAGCACTTGGTGACCCCTGGCCTTCCCGAGGCATCTCTTCTGCAGCTGCCCTCGAGGGCAGACTGTGGCATTTGCTTTTCACTGTCCTTGACAGGAGTCTCCTGTCCTTGTGGCTGGAGCCCCAAGAGCAGAGTGCAGGACTTGCTGTCCTGTAGCCTTGCCAAGTCTTCACACTTGCAGGTGCCCTCAAGGCACGACTACAGCACTTGCTGACTTGGACCTTTTCCTTTTCACCTTCTGCAAGCAGCCATGAATCCAGGAAGTGTCGTAGAGCACAGACCTGCGAGCGGGCCCAAGCTGGCCCGGGGGAAGGAGGAGAAAGAAGGCCCTGGAGCTGCCCCAGCACAGCAGCCTGAAGAGCTGGAGCAGTTCCAGCCAAGGCAGAAGGGTGAGTGGCAGAGCTGGGCCACAGGGCTGGTGCCTGCAGCCAGCTTGGCCCCATGCCATGCCATGCCATGCCATGCCATGCCATGCCATGCCATGCCATGCCATGCCATGCCATCCCATCCCCTGGGGCCATGCCCATGGTCAGGATGGAATAGGGGCCGGGCAGACACCCCACAGCCGTGCTCCGTGCCCTGGGCCGTCGCGGGGCTGTCCCTGCCTGGGGAGCACAGGGCTGGGCTGTGTTCTCCGGCCTCTCCCGCAGCCCCTCAGCTCGGGCTGCGCTCGCTCTTTGCCAGGTGCAGCCGTGCAGCGCACACGAGAGCAGGAACGCACCCGTGGCCGCTTCCGCAGAACAGCGCAGGTACCTGCAGCCATCCCCACCTGGGCTGGGCCTGCTGGCACTGCTCAGCCCAGCAGCACACCTGCAGCATGCCATGGCTTCTTGCTCTTCTCCTACAGCTCGTTTGCAAATTCATCAAGAGAATTCGGCAGGAAGAGACCAGTGTCATGAGCCCTGGGCTCAGAGCATACTCAGAGCTCCTCGGACATGAGACCAGTGCCGCCCTGCTGGATTTGCTTGTGCAGAGTGGTGTTCCCAGAGCAGAGCAAGTAAGCAGATGTGGCCAGGCTTCAATTGCCCCATGAGTCACATAGCTTCCCAAGCCACTAGTGCTGGCCCCTGTGAGCCTTTGAGGCCATCGCAGTGCGGCGGGAAGGGAAGCACTTCTCTGGGGACCCTGGGAACGCTGATCCCTCTGGCAGCTTTCCAAGTCTCCCTGTGCCTTCTCCAGGTGCCCGGCATGGTGAGATACATCCACCAGTGGCTCATGGCCAATGATTCTGCTGAGCACAGGCTGGACAACGCCCTGCTGTATCTCACAGAAGCGCAGCCAAATGAGGCAGTAATGACACTCCTGCGTGTGGCCCCATCCTGTGACAGGTATGGGGCCCATCTGCCCAGAGGGCTCAGGGCTCACCCCAACCCATCGCCCTGTACAGCCTGGGCCAGGTTTCTGACCAACAGAGAGTCCCAGGGCCCTCTGGCTGCTCCCTTTCCAGGCCCTGGCATGTCAGCCCCAAGCCTGCTGCCATGCTCCCTCGTTGTCCCACAGGGGCCTGTCCCCACAGGGCTGGGCTGCCTGGCCGCTGCTGGAGAGGGGCAGTGGGCAAAGGCAGAGCCGGCAGTCAACCCGGGCCTCTAGAGATGCCCAGACCACGGTGCTGTGTCTGAGATGCCCTGAGACAGAGCTCTAACCCCGCAGAGCTGCCATGGCCATGTGGAAGACCATCATGTGCACACCCTGGACTGCAGAGCTGGCACAGCAGATACTCCTGGATGTGCTGGGGAGCTGGCCAGAGCACAGCATGAGCACCTGCGATGGGAACAGAATGACTGTCTTTGCCCTGGCTGTGAGTTTCTGCCAGTGGACTTTGCTGGCCCCAAGGCCACCTGTCCAGCAGCTCTCCATCCTCCTTCCCCCACTGCATCTCCCTGCCTCAGGGCCTGAAAGCTGGCCTAGGGACAGCTGCAGGGCCACCAGGCCCGCTGCTCCCCCTGTGGCTCTCTGGGCCTCTCCCTGCCACGCTCGGGCCCTGTCCCACGGACACCTTGGCACTGAACGCTGCCTCGGGGGGCTTTGTCCTTTGCAGGCAACTGTGGTGATATGGAAGATCCTCCAGGAGCGCTGTGTCCCAGATATAGTGGATGAGCATTTCCCGCAGTTATTTGTGCATCTGCTCTTCCAAGTGTTCTCCAGCACCAAAGAGATGCCAGAGGAGGTGGATACCTTCTGGAAGGGATGCCAGGAAGAACATGGCCTTGCCAGCAGCCCCAACAGGTGCTCTATCCCAATCCTTCTGTCCCTGCCACATGGCCAGGGCAGGAGCCAGTGCTCCCAGTGTGACCCGGGCTTTGCTCTGCACTCAGGTTTGCAGTGAGGACCCTGAAGTCCCTGCTGTGCCAAATGGACTATGAGGATGTGGTGTTGTCAATGGAGCGCAAGCGTGGCTGGGACACGCTGCTCTGTGCTGACACCCACATTTATGCCGTGGGTCTGCTGGCCAGGTGAGACCCCCTTCTCCCCATTGCTTCCAGCATTTGTGCTCTGTGTCTGGGATATCCCACTCAGTCCCCATGGCCATGGGCCAGAGGCACGAGGGACAGCCAAGCAGACTGGGAAAGGCTGGGAGAGGAGGGTGCCCAGTAGCAGCCACATCTCAAAGGGCCCAGGTCCCCCTGCAGGGTTGGGGGTAAAGACAAGAACTGCATCAGTCTGTCCTGGGAGGGGCTTCCCCCCCCGGCTCAGGGTCTTAGTTTCGTAGGGGCGGTCCCCCGGCCAGATAATCATTATCACTGACTCCATATATTTCAGAGGTCCGATCAATAATAATTATTATTAAGAAACCCAGTGTTCTTATAGATAGTTATGATATAGGTTGATTTAATGTGTTTTCTAGTCTAAACACTATCACCATTAGTTACTTAAGAAAGCACCCTTTGGTAGACAAATCTCCGTAACATATTCGGATGTTCACAATACCAGGTGCAGCATGTTAAGATAAGAATGTTTCTTCATTCTTTCCTCTGATCTTCTCAGACTTTCTCAGGCGATGCCTGGGAAAGTTGTTTGTCTCTCTCTGAGGTCAGAGAGCTGCTGCCACATCTTAGTGCCATTTTCCGCCTTCCAGGGAGATGGGCAAAGAATCCATCGATGAGTGTAAAAGCATCTTAGACTATCTCCTTCAGTTGCTCCGCAAAGAGATGCCATACTGGCACTTCCCTGCCCTGGCATTCCTTGTGGAGGTGAGTCTGAAGGCCGGCGCTGCCTCCCAGCTCTCTGCCCTCTCGTAGCTGCAGCTGCCTGGGATGGTGCCCACGCCCTGCGCTGCTGCCTGGTCCCCGCCCTGTGCGGTTCTGGGCTCCTGCCGGCCGGGTTCCCTGTCACTGCCCTGTGCCTTTCAGGTCCTGCATTGCCTGGACTTGAGTGCATGCAGTGACAGCATCATGGATCTCTTGTCGAGGCACTTGCTAAGTGAGCACACGGAGATGCGCCGCCAGGTTTTGAGGGCCCTCCTCTTGATCAGGGATAATCCCTCGCTGGTAAGGAGGGGGCAGCAGCTGAAGCCGTGCAGGCAGCGTGGTGCTGGGGAACGCAGTTGCTGGTCTTCAGGCACTGGGTCAGCCGCTCCCAGCTTTCCTGCCTCCCACTTCAGCTGCCCGAGGGCTGCGGGACAGGCCTTTGGCCTCTAGGCCCTGTGGCAGCAGGGTGGCCTTTCACACACTTTTGTTCCGCACAGGCCAAAAGAATGCGGAGCCTGACCGAAAGCCTTGGGGAGCTCCTGCAGGAAAATGATAGTGATGTGGTCAGGATGAGCATTGTTCTACTTAGTGATTTGTTCTTGGATAATGACACCCCAATACCCAGCCCCATCGCCCTGCAGCTGGCTAAGGTGCTCCTGCCACTCTTTGAACACGTAAGGCTCTGTGCCCTCAGCCACGGCCACTGGCTGCTGCCCAGACACTTGGTGCCCTGTGGAGATGCAGGCCTGCGCCAAGGTGGGCCAGAATCAGCTGATGCCAAGGTCTTGTTTCCTTCCTGTTACACAGGATGACTGGCATGTGCAGTGGATCTCCTTGTTTGTATTTCGAGCCTTGCTGTCTACTGTAGTGGAAGAAGAAAAAACGCTCCTGATGACACAAGTGTGTCACAGCCTGCTGCCACTCTTCTTCCACTGCCATGATGAGAATCAGAGTGTGGCAGAGGTGAGGACTCACGGGCTGCTGCTGTCGCCCTGGGAGGGGGCTTGGCTGCCTCCTGCCCTGGCGCCTGGCAGGCTGCATCCTCCTCCTGGCCCTGGCACAGGGATGCTGATCCTGGGCTGTGGGGCCATTTCCGTGTCTCTACTGCTCTCCAGGCTTCTTGGGAAACCCTGCTTTGTGTGGCCAAATTCTTAAACAGGAGAGATCTTGAAAAACCTGTAAGGAAGGAGAAACTGTGGAGGTTCATTGAGATCCTGGTAAGGAGGGCCGGGAAGCCGCAGCCCCAGCCTGGAGCAGCCCCTGAGCGTGGTGCTCGGTGTGCGGGCTGGCAGCTGTGCCCCTGCCCGCTGCTGCAGCCCGAGGCTGCGCGGGCTCTGCTCCAGGCTCCTGCGGCCCGAGCCGGGTGCCCATGGAGCCCCGGCCCAAGGGGCTGCAGGGCCAACCCTTCCCTCCTGTCGCTCTCTCCAGCTGGCAGAGGACAGCAGCAGCGTGGCCGAGCACCTGCGCCGGGCCCTGCCCTACCTGCAGAGCCCAAAGGAGCCCCTGCGAGAGGCGGCCGTCAGGTTCATGGGTGAGCCACGAGCTGGGCCAGGAGGGCGTGTGGGCACAGGGCTGGCAGAGCTGCTGGCAGGGAGCTGTGCCGCTGGGCCTGACAGGCTCTGTGTTCCCAGGGACGGCCGGGCGGTCCCTGAGGGGGAGGAAGGAAGAGCTCCAGCTCATCTGTGAGGGTGAGTGAGGGCAGCGGGCTGCCAGCGAGGGCTGCCGGGGGAGCTGCGAGCCCTGCCCCGGCTGTGGAGGGCTCTGCTCCCTGTGCGGACCAGGGCCGGCGTGGACAGAGCACACAGAGCTTTCAGGGCACCTGGGGGATTCGTGGCCAGCAGCTTTGGGCTGATCCAGCTGGTCCCTGCTCCCTGCTGGCCATGGCCAGAGCCGGCTGGGATGGCCCTGGCACAGGGATCTCCTCGGGTCCCCTCAGATGCGGGAACTGACCATGGCGCTGTTCCTCTCTCTTTCAGCTCTAGAAGACACGGCCAATGACATCAGTGTTGCCGTTGCGAGCCTGGCAGTTCAAACATTGTCTGTCCTCCAGGGAATAGAGAGAGCTCGATATTCCCGCTTCCACAGCCTGCATGATCGGCTCTGCAGGGCATGGAGGAGACGGCCTCGTCTGTCGGGGCTCGGCTGGCTGCGCTGCTGCAGCTCTGCAGAGAGCTGATCCCAGAGGCTCTGTCTGCTGGGACCACCTGAGCCAGCAGGAATGTTTCATTTATTCAAGATAGCTCTTTCCATTTTTTTGTTTTTCTTTAGCATAGAAATATAGGATGTGTTGTAATAGACAGACTCCCAGGATCTTTCTTTTGCTGCCCAGGCTCTGCAGGGCCTAGGGGAAGAGGGAGAAAAGGGTTCCTGGGCTCAGCAAGCTGCCCAGGCATGCAGGGTTGCAGGGAAAATGGCCAGAAGCCCCTTGGCCTTTGGTGGTTCTGCTGAAGCCTTTTTGCTGCCCACAGAGCAGATTGGCAGGGGCTGGAGCTGTGGGGATCTCTGTGAGAGCGGTGCCTGGAGATGGCCACAAGCCCTGTCCCAGGCAGGAAGTGCCATCCGTGTCCTCCTGCCCGTGTGTTGCTGCCTGGAATGCTGAGGGCTCCCAGGTGCCTCTTGATGGGGCAGGTTGGCCAGGCTGGGGGAGACCCTGAGGGGACGGGGCCACGAAGGGATGAGGGGCTGCGGAAGCCCTGACAGGACAAGGCAGTGGGAAGGCACGGGGGGGATGTGTGAGGGAGTGGGTAACGTTGGCTCAGGGAGGAAAGTGGATTGGAACCAAAGGCACCACTCACCCTCACAAAAATATCACCAAAAGTCCTCACAAAAATATCATCAAAATCCCGTAAAAATCCCCCCCAAAACACCCAAAACCCAACTAAAATCTTCCTAAAAAATCCCCCAAAACTCCCCAAAATCCGATAAAAATCGACTCAAAATCCTCACAAAAAATCCCACCAAAACTATCATAAAAATCCCACAAAAATTCCACCATACAATCCTTGAAAATGCCAGAAAAACCACACAAAATCCCAGGTAAATCTCCACAAAAATTCCACCCACAAGCCTACAAAACTCACCCAAAAAAATCCCCACAAAAATCACCCCAAGGCTCACAGAAATCCCTCAAAATCCCCATAAAAATCGCCCCCAAAATCCCCTTAAATGCCACACAAAAATCCCACAAAAAGTCCCACTAAATCCCCATGAAAATCCCACAGAATCCACAGAGAAAAATCTGTACAAAAATGCAGCCAAAAATCCCCCAATCACACAAAATCCACACAAAAAATCCCACCAAATCACCCAAAATATCCGACCAAAATTTCCCTAAACCCCCCCAAAATCCACACCAAATCCATTCCAAAATTTCCGCCGAAATCCCACCAAACCCCTCTCAAATTCCCCAAAAAATGCCCCCAAGTCCTATCACATCCCACCCGAAGTGCGAGGAAATCCACCCCAAAAATCCCCACGAAAACTTCCCTCAAAATCCCAGCCAAACCTCCCAGAAGCAGCCCAAGAATCCCGCAGAGATCGCTGCGAGTGCCCGAATCGCCCGGAACAATCGCCGAGCCATCCCCGCCCGGCCCCGCGCTCCGGCCCCGCTCTCTGTGGGGCCGGGGCCTCTCCCCCCTTGGCTCTGCGCTGGTCCCGTTCGCGCTCCGCTCCCGCTCCCGCCCCACCAGCGCTCCCTGCCCTGGGCCGCGCTGGCCGAGCCCGGCCGGGCGCGCTGGATCCGCTGGGACGGCGCATCCCGGCCCCGGCCCCGGCCCCGCGGGGCTCCCGGGGCAGCTCCGGCCGGGATGCGGCACTGCCGCGGGGCTTTGGGCTTTCCCGGCGCTGCCGGCGGCTCCCGGGGATCTGCGGCTTCCCGAGGGACTCGGGGAGCTTCCAGAGGGGACCTGGGCTGGCTCCGGGGGGATTTGGGATCAGTCCGGGGGGAGCTGGGGACGGCTCGGGGGGTTTGGGCTTGTTCCCGAGGATTTTGGGGGGATCTGGAAGAGGCTCCAGAGGGGATCTGGGGCTTTCTCAGGGATCTGGGGGAATTCTGAGGGATTTGGGAGAGTTTCAAGAGGGATTTTGGGGTCTTCCAAGGGATTTTCAGAAGTTCTGAGGGATTTGGGGATGCTCCAGAATGGATCTGGGGCAGTTCCAGAAGCAATCAGGGACGTTTTTGAGGGATTTTGGCAAGTCCTAGAAGGAATTCAGGGAATTTCAACAGGATTTTGGGGTAATTCAGAGGAATTGGGGAGGTTCCAGCAGGGATTTGGGGTCATTCCCAGGGGATTGGGGGGTGGATTTCTGGTGAGATTTCCGTTTCTTCCCCAGATTTCAGGCTTTTTCCCGAGATTTCCTGTTTTTTCAAGAATCTGTGGATTTTTCCCTGAATTTGGGTCTCACTGTGGGGTAGAAGGGGAAGGTTTAGGAGATTCAGGATGAATTCTTGGGGGCTCCTGGACGGATTTTGGGTGGGTTCCCAATTGAATTTTGTGCTTTTGTCCCAGAATTTCAGGATTTTTCCCAAAATTTGGGTATTTCCCTGAAGATTCTGCTATTACCACAGGTTTGTCCCGGAAGGGGAAGCTTTGGCGGGTGGGGGGGGGGGGGGGGGCGTTAGGGTGAATTTTAGGGATAACTGAGGCTGGATTTGGGTTTTTTCCCAAGGATTTTGGAGTTTTTCCCAGAATTTCAGGATTGTTCCCAAAATCCCAGGACTTCTACTCTGATTTGTCTCTTACCATGGACATTTGGTAGAAGGGGAAGCTTTGGGGCGGTTCCTGGTTGGATTTTGGGGATATTTGAGGCTGCATTTTGAGTTTTTCCTCCAGGAATTCAGGATTTCTCCCAGAATTTCAGGATTTTTTCCCAAAATGTCAGGATTTTCCCCAGGATTTGGGTCTCACCATGGACTTGTCATAGAAGGGGAAGCTTTGGGTGGTTCCTGGTTGGATTTAGGGGTGTTTCCAACTCAATTTCAGGGATTCTTGATGGGATTTTGGGGGGAATCCTGGTTGGGTTTGTTTTTTTTCCTCAGGATTTTGGGTTTTTTCCATGAGAATTCCAGGATTTCACCCAGCATTTCTGTCTTACCATGGGCTTGTCATAGAAAGGGAAGCTTTGGGGTGTTCAGGGTGAATGAATTTGGTGGGATTCCAAGTTGGACTTTGGGGGTATCTGAGGCCAGAGTTTGGCGGTTTTTCCCCAGCATTGCAGTTCTTTCCCCAGTGCCAGAACTCCCCCAGTCGCTGTCTCCCCACGGGTTGGCCGCAGGAGGGGAAGCCCTGCAGGGAGCGCAGGGCGTTGGTGGCGCTGCTCATCTCCCTGAAGGTGAGGAAGGCCTGGCCCCGCAGGCCGAGACTGCGCCGCACCAAAATGTCCAAAATCTGCCCAAACGGCGAGGAAACGGCGCAGAGGGACTTCTCCAGCTCGGGGACACCTGGGGACAGCCTGAGCCCCTGGGGACAGGCACGGACACTCTCAGAGCCCCCAGGACCCCCCAGCCATCCCCGTCCTCCTTGGTGTCCCGGTTCAGGTGGTTGATGGAGATGCTGGGCTGGGGCCGGGGGTCCTGCACCGCCAGGGCCGGGACCCCTCTGTGGGGACAGGGGGGCTTCAGGGGGCGTCTGGGGGGCTGCGACCCCTTCACCCCCTGGCACCCCTTTAGGTGTGCCCAGAGCCCCAAATCCACCCCAGACCCACCTAAAGCCCCCAAATTACCCTCAGATCCCCCCACTTTACCCCAAAATTGACCCCAGAGCCACCTCAGAACCCCCAGATCCCTCCAGTTCCTCTCACAACTCCGCCAAAGTCGCCTCGGACCCCCGCAATTACCCTCAGATCCCCCTAAACCCAACGGAGAACGCTCCAGACGCTCTCAAGCTCCCCCCAAAGCTCCCTAAAGCCCCCTCATTTCCCCAAACCCAGCAGACACACGCCTATTTCCTGTAAGTTCCCCCAGAAATCCCCAATTTCTCCCCGAGCCGCCCCAAACCCCCCGTTCAGTTTCCCCGGCCCCACCTCAGCCCCTCCTCAGCCGCGCTCCCCTGACAATTTCCCGCCTGCACCGCGCGCGCGGGCTCCTCCAGCCAATAGCGGCGCGCCCCGTGCCGAACCAACCAATCAGCGCGCGGCTGCAGCCAATCAGAGGGAGCCGGGAGCGGCGCCCCTCCCCCGGCGGCCCCGCCCCCCGGGCTCGGGCGGGCCCTGCGGGCGGCGCTGCCAGAGCGGGGGAGGCGCTGGGAGAGGCGGGAGCCGCGGGGGCCGCAACGCTGGGGAGGGGGCTCCGCACAGGGGCCGGGGGCTGGGAGGGGCTGGGGGGGCTGGGGAGGGGTCCTGGGGGGATCGGGGGCCTTTGGGGAGGGATCCGGGGGGAGTTTAGGGAGGGCTCTGGGGGGTCCTGGATGGCTCATGGAGGAGTCCTCGGGGGAGTCTGGGCGTCCTGGAGGGCTCTTGGGTGGGGGATCCTGAGGGGTCCTGGAGGTGTCAGGGAGAGTCTGGGGAGGGGTCTTGGAGCATTGTGGGGGGACCTGGGGGGTGGGGATGGGTCCTGAGAGGAGCCTGGAGGGGGGGTCTTGGGAGGGTCTGGGCGGAGTTGGGGGAGCGGTTTGGGGGGTCCTGGGGGCGTCCTAGGAGGTTTTGGAGGTTTTGGGGAGGGGCTTTGGGGCATCTGGAAAGGTCCCAGAGAGGGTCTGGGGGGCGGTTGGGCGTTTTCGGGAAAGGTCCTGGAGGGATCTGGGGAGAGGCAGGCGGGTCCCAGGTTGGGTTTGGGGCGGGGTCTGCAGGGTCCTGGAAGGGTCCTGGGTGGGGTCTTGGGAAGGGTCTCAGGGGGCATCCTGGGCTGGGTGCAATTGGGGTCTGGGGGCTCTCAGGGGGTCCTGGGCCAACTTTGGGGGGGGCTCTGGGGAGGATTGGGGTTCCTGGAGGGGGTCCTATGGAGATCTGGAGGTCCCAGGCAGTCCCAGGCCCACCCTGAATGGGGTATGGGGGATTCGGGGGACGGGGGCACAACAGCGGTGATTTTTAGGGGATTTTGGGGCTTTTTAGTGGAATTTTGGGGGCCTTCATGTAGTAAACAGGGCTCATGCCTTTATTAATGTTCAGCTATTTATTAAAAAGATCAGCTGGGCAGGGAGCTCAACACGGAGCTTGCCCCCGCTTTTATAGCTTTTTCCCAGTAGCCGAAGGGTGAGAAGGCTGCAGAGTCACTCCCTGGAGTCTCCGTGGCACACTGGTAGCTGGAGGTGAAGAGGTGTGCAGTCTGTGTCTGAAGTCCTGGTAGCCGAAGGGTGAGGGGATGTGCAGAGCCTGCTGCCAAAGTGCAGCAGCAGCTGTCCCCTGTCCTTTCCTCCTGGGAACACCAGGAAGAGTTGTTCCTTTGTTCCTGCTTCCCACAGCCCCGTCCAGTCTGGTCCCCTGCAGGCTATGGTGACAGGTCAGACACAGACCAGGGATGTGGTTCCCTTTTCCCCAAGCAGCTCACCCATCCAGCCCCCTCCACTGTGCCCAGCCTTCCACTTAGGGGTGTTTTCATCCCCAAAACCCCCTCCCGTGATTCCACTGGTCTCTCTATTTTGCATCCCAGTCCTAGAATGGTAGTGTGGGTGGGGGTGTAGGTGATTCCCAGGAGCAATTCGCTAATTAATATTTCAATGTCAGTACTTAGCCCAAACCGAAGTGTCTCAGCAAGGCTGTTTTGTTCATAATAAATCCCTCCACTATTTCTTTGATCGGGCTTAAGCCCGCATCAACTTACAGTCTCTGGCTTTTGAGGGTTAGCTTCTTTGGGTAATTCTCTTAATTCCTAGCAACTAAGTGAGACTTAATAATATTCTAACTAAAACTTTCTTCAGTTGACTTCCTTGGCTAAAGGACACTTATTAAAGAATTACAAAGTGTTTAAACTTTTACTGTGGTACTTTAACTCAGAAATGGTTATTACTACCTTACTGTATATCAGCTTCTAGCAAGTTTTTTTAAATTAGTTTTAAGTCTTCGGGTCCCCTAATTACCGTCCATATACAAGAGGAGGTGGGTGACCCTGTTGGGTGTGGTCTGGTGTCTGGTGGTGGCAGATCTTTTTCCAACCATTCTGTTCTGCTAGCTGTCAATCCCACCCGCAGCTTGAGCGCAACCACGAGCACGGCGGCCGTGGAGAGGGGTAGTCCTGATGGCCCCGGGCCGGCCCGGAGCCAGGGTAGACCTTTTGTCCCCCGCCACCGCTCACATCCAGGGCACTGCAATGAACCCAGCAGCCCCGGAGCCAGGGTAGACCTGTTGTCCTGGCCACAACACCTTACGGTCACTCAGCATCGGGGTAGACCTGTTGACCCTGGCCATGAAGGTCCTGCCACGAAGCAGGTGACCCTGGAGCTGGGTAGACCTGATAACCCTGGGCCGGCACGGAGTTGGGGATGACCTGATGTCACCCGTCACTGCCCGTGGCACGGGCACCGCCAAGAGCCGGGAGTCCCCAGATCCTGGTAGACCTGATGGCTCCGGAGACGGGTAGACCTGATTGCCCCAGGCTTGCCTGGAGCAAGAGTAGACCTGCTGCCCCCTGACAACGCTTGCCGCAAGGGTGCCGACCCAGCACCGGCGGCCCTGGAGCCAGGGGAAGCTCACAGCCTCCTTACAGCCCAGAGCCGGACAGCTCTAGCAGCCCCATCCCAGCCCATAAACCACCCACTTTCAAGACCAACACGTATTTTTGTATTTTTCTGGGTTGTATTTCGTTTTTTGGGGTGGTTTTTTGGAGGGCAGGTGAGGTGCAGGGCTTTCGTTTTGAGTTTTCTGGTTTTGTTTTGGATTTTTGGGGGGGTTTTTTTGGGTTTTGTGTTTTGTTTTGATTTGGTTTGGTTTGGGGTTTTATTCAGTTTGTCTTTAGGGTTTTATTCCCCCCCCATTTTCTCCTTTCTTGAAAGAATGGCTCTTCTATTTGCCTGGTATGAGAAACTTAGCCGAAAAAGAAATTTTCTTGGCAGATTTTGTTCAGTTTCCTTTATTATGCAGAGCACTCGCAGGCGAGCCGACGGGCAGCCCGTGCCCTGTGCTCGGGTCTCCTGAGGTGCAGAACTGTGGAAACGGCGTCCCCAGTGCCCCCCGCCCCCCGTCCGGGAGCCGACACAGCCCTGCCCCGCAGAAGAGAATGTCAGCGGGGCCAGCGGGGAAGAGAAGCCCGTCCGTGCGGCGGAAATCAGCTCGCAGCCGCCGGCCCCGGTGCGACTCGGCCCGGCCCGCCCCGCCGCCGGCAGCACCGCCGGCAAGCGGGCGGCCGCTTTGGGGCCGGTTCCTTCAGGGCCCGCAGAGGTCTTCGGTCCTCGGAAGGAGCCTGGGGGGCCGCGGGGGCTCGGTGCCGAGGCGCCCGGGGCCGGCACGAAGCCGCCCGCCCTCGGGCCTCGTTGACACCGAGAGAGAGACAGACACAGGGACACACGCCCGGCTCCTCAGACACCACCGCTCCCCACCGCCCCCGCCGCTCCCGCTCGCACGGCCGCACACTCTCGCATCCCCTCTCTCCCCGCCCCTGCCCCTGCCCCTGCCCCTGCCCCTGCCCCTGCCCCTGCCCCTGCCCCTGCCCCTGTCTGTCGCGGCCCCCGCCCAGCCATGGTTGGGAGCGCCCCGCCCTGCCCCTTCAGACTCCCTGGCACCGCCTGCAGACTTTTGCCGCCCCCGCCCGGTCTCTCCTTGGCCAGTTCGCACAGAGGCAGGGGTAGGAGGGTACTGAAAACTTTCTCTTCATGGCCAACATCAAAAAATGTGAATATGATAAATTGAATCAAGCAAAACCCTTCCCTCTGCTCCTTGTGACATCCCAGCAGCATCTGACATGTCCACCATCTACAAGGCATTGCCATAAAGGCAGGATTTTAGACAAAGGCATAAGAAGGGGTGATAGGTAAAACTTACAATAAGATGCTGAGTAAGGAGTTATTTAAACTTCTGAAAAATTGGGAAACTCCCAAAAGCTCAAAGCATGAAGCCATTTAAAGGAGATGCATTGGAATGACCAGAGAACAGCTGCAGGAGAAAATCTGGGAGCAATGGGAAGGACATACATGCAGCTGCTCTAAATGAAGAGATGTCCTTAGATAGGGCCATTTAACCAGGAGTCCTGGAAACACCCAAAGGAAGCGCGTCATGAAATATTATACTGAATGTTGGTGGCAGAGGTAGAGGGGAAGATGAGTATTTCTTCTCCTGCCATCAGTAGAAGAAAGCAGTAGAGCCAGGAAATTGCTGTTCTGGGTGGGAAAACATTACCATTTCTTCAAAGTTCTCCAGTGAGCCAGATAATAAAGATTTGCTTGTATGTTATGGAACAGAGAGATATTGAAACCTGCTCCCCTTTCCATGAACAGGCATGTTCTACTTGTTGGGCCCCAGTACCCTGAGGTGCTGAGCTGGGATTGGCATATCTAAGAGAGGAGCTGAGGTAGAGCAGAGCACCTTGCAGGCTGAGGTGTCTGCTGGAATTGCATGTCCTCCCCATGCCACAGCTTCCCTGCATTTCCCTCCTCCAGCCTCTGTCCCCAGCACAGCCATGGAGGCTCTTTGGCCTCTTGACTTTTCCTGCAGGCATCAAGAGCAGCTGAGCTCTGCCTTTGGCACAGTCAGCCCTGGCCAGCGCAGGCCATGCTCAGCAATTCCTTGTCTGTGCCCGGACTTGCTGCCAGCCCCGGCAGCGGCTGCGGGGCCCCTTTGTGGCCCTGTGCTGGCCCAGCCATGGTGCCACAGCCCCTGTGCAGCCCAGGCCAGGCCAGGAGCATTGGGGCTGGGAACGGCCCCTGTGCCGTGGGGCCCTGGGCAGCCTTGGGGCTCTGTGCCCCATGGCCTCCCTGCTGGGCAGCCTCTGCCAGCTCCTGCAGAGCCCGTGGGGGCTCCTTCTGCTGCCCTGAGCCTGCAGAGCAGGGCAGCGTTGGCTGATGGTCTGAGTCATTCCTAAAGATCCCGTCGGGCTGTCTCAGACACTTGGGGCCAGGGATTCCTTCCAACCTGGGCCACTTTGGGTGGGCACGGGGTGGCCCCAGGGCAGGTGGCAGTGTGTGCAAGGCCCTTTGTGACACATACAGTATGGAATGGAGCCGGGTGTCCAAGGGCCCTTGGTGACAGGGTGCAGCATGGAACGGATCCAGGTCTCCAAGGGCCCTTTGTGACACGTGTTGACATAGGAGCTGTAAGTGGCAAGAGCATGCCACAGTGCTCAGAGCAGGCGACGGGACAGGACGGGACAGAGTGGTGCCGTGAGGAGCCCTCGCACAGCGCGCTCGTTCCTGCCCTACCCGGAGCTTTTCTGAGGCATTGTTCCTGCAGCTGACCTCGAGGCCAGATCACAGGACTCGGTGACCTGTGGCGTTCCGAGGCTTCAATTCTGCAGGTGCCTTTGAGGACACACCGTGGGACTTGGTGACCCAGAGTTTTCCGAGGCATCCCTCTTGAGGGTAGCCAAAAATCCGGGCAGTGACATGGGGCAGGGAGCCCTGAGAGTGCCCAAGCTGAGCTGGATGGAGGAGGAAGAATGCGGCCCTGCAGCTGCTCCAGCACTGGAGACTGAAGAGGTGGTGTCGTTCCATCCAGCACAGGAGGGTGAGTGGCTGAGCCAGGCCACAGGGCTGGTGCCTTCAGCCAGCTTGGCTCCATCCCACCCCATCCCATCACACGCTGTCACATCCCATCCCGTCCTGTCCCATCCCCTGGGGACGTGCCCATGGACAAGACCAAAAAGGGGCCCGGGCGGACACCCCACAGTGGCCGTGCTCCATCCACCTGGGGCATCCTGGGGCTGTCCCTGCCTGGGGAGCGCAGGGCTGGGCTGTGTTCTCCGGCCTCTCCCGCAGACCCTCAGCCCTGGCTGCGCTCGCTCTTTCCCAGATGCAGCCCTGGACCAGACACAAGAGCAGGAACCCGCCCATGGCCGCTTCCACAGAACAGCACAGGTACCTGCAGCCATCCCCACCTGGGCTGGGCCTGCTGTCACTGCTCAGCCCAGCAGCACACCTGCAGCACTCCATGGCTTCTTGCTCTTCTCCTACAGCTCGTTTGCAAATTCATCAAGAGAATTCGGCAGGAAGAGACCAGTGTCATGAGCCCTGGGCTCAGAGCATACTCAGAGCTCCTCGGACATGAGACCAGTGCCGCCCTGCTGGATTTGCTTGTGCAGAGTGGTGTTCCCAGAGCAGAGCAAGTAAGCAGATGTGGCCAGGCTTCAATTGCCCCATGAGTCACATAGCTTCCCAAGCCACTAGTGCTGGCCCCTGTGAGCCTTTGAGGCCGTCGCAGTGCAGCGGGAAGGGAAGCACTTCTCTGGGGACCCTGGGAACGCTGATCCCTCTGGCAGCTTTCCAAGTCTCCCTGTGCCTTCTCCAGGTGCCCGGCATGGTGAGATACATCCACCAGTGGCTCATGGCCAATGATTCTGCTGAGCACAGGCTGGACAACGCCCTGCTGTATCTCACAGAAGCGCAGCCAAATGAGGCAGTAATGACACTCCTGCGTGTGGCCCCATCCTGTGACAGGTATGGGGCCCATCTGCCCAGAGGGCTCAGGGCTCACCCCAACCCATCGCCCTGTACAGCCTGGGCCAGGTTTCTGACCAACAGAGAGTCCTAGGGCCCTCTGGCTGCTCCCTTTCCAGGCCCTGGCATGTCAGCCCCAAGCCTGCTGCCATGCTCCCTCGTTGTCCCACAGGGGCCTGTCCCCACAGGGCTGGGCTGCCTGGCTGCTGCTGGAGAGGGGCAGTGGGCAAAGGCAGAGCCGGCAGTCAACCCGGGCCTCTAGAGATGCCCAGACCACGGTGCTGTGTCTGAGATGCCCTGAGACAGAGCTCTAACCCCGCAGAGCTGCCATGGCCATGTGGAAGACCATCATGTGCACACCCTGGACTGCAGAGCTGGCACAGCAGATACTCCTGGATGTGCTGGGGAGCTGGCCAGAGCACAACATGAGCACCTGCGATGGGAACAGAATGACTGTCTTTGCCCTGGCTGTGAGTTTCTGCCAGTGGACTTTGCTGGCCCCAAGGCCACCTGTCCAGCAGCTCTCCATCCTCCTTTCCCCACTGCATCTCCCTGCCTCAGGCACTGGCCTGAAAGCTGGCCTAGGGACAGCTGCAGGGCCACCAGGCCCGCTGCTCCCCCTGTGTCTCTCTGGGCCTCTCCCTGCCACGCTCGGGCCCTGTCCCACGGACACCTTGGCACTGAACGCTGCCTCGGGGGGCTTCGTCCTTTGCAGGCAACTGTGGTGATATGGAAGATCCTCCAGGAGCGCTGTGTCCCAGATATAGTGGATGAGCATTTCCCGCAGTTATTTGTGCATCTGCTCTTCCAAGTGTTCTTCAGCACCAAAGAGATGCCAGAGGAGGTGGATACCTTCTGGAAGGGATGCCAGGAAGAACACGGCCTTGCCAGCAGCCCCAACAGGTGCTCTATCCCAATCCTTCTGTCCCTGCCACATGGCCAGGGCAGGAGCCAGTGCTCCCAGTGTGACCCGGGCTTTGCTCTGCACTCAGGTTTGCAGTGAGGACCCTGAAGTCCCTGCTGTGCCAAATGGACTACGAGGATGTGGTGTTGTCAATGGAGCGCAAGCGTGGCTGGGACACGCTGCTCTGTGCTGACACCCACATTTATGCCGTGGGTCTGCTGGCCAGGTGAGACCCCCTTCTCCCCATTGCTCCCGGCATTTGTGCTCTGTGTCTGGGGTATCCCACTCATTCCCTGTGGCTGTGGGCCAGAGGGACGAGGGACAGCCAAGCAGACTGGGAAAGGCTGGGAGAGGAGGGTGCCCAGTAGCAGCCACATCTCAAAGGGCCCAGGTCCCCCTGCAGGGTGGGGGGTAAAGACAAGAACTGCATCAGTCTGTCCTGGGAGGGGCTTCCCTCCCCGGCTCAGGGTCTTAGTTTCGTAGGGGCGGTCCCCCGGCCAGATAATCATTATCACTGACTCCATACATTTCAGAGGTCCGATCAATAATAATTATTATTAAGAAACCCAGTGTTCTTATAGATAGTTATGATATAGGTTGATTTAATGTGTTTTCTAGTCTAAACACTATACCATTAGTTACTTAAGAAAGCACATTTTGGTAGACAAATCTCCGTAACATATTCCGAATGTTCACAATGCTGGTGCAGCATGTTAAGATAAGAATGTTTCTTCATTCTTTCCTCTGATCTTCTCAGACTTTCTCAGGCGATGCCTGGGAAAGTTGTTTGTTTCTCTCTGAGGCCAGAGAGCTGCTGCCACATCTTAGTGCCATTTTCTGCCTTCCAGGGAGATGGGCAAAGAATCCATCGATGTGTGTAAAAGCATCTTAGACTATCTCCTTCAGTTGCTCCGCAAAGAGATGCCATACTGGCACTTCCCTGCCCTGGCATTCCTTGTGGAGGTGAGTCTGAAGGCCGGCGCTGCCTCCCAGCTCTCTGCCCTCTCGTAGCCGCAGCTGCCTGGGATGGTGCCCACGCCCTGCGCTGCTGCCTGGTCCCCGCCCTGTGCGGTTCTGGGCTCCTGCCGGCCGGGTCCCCTGTCACTGCCCTGTGCCTTTCAGGTCCTGCATTGCCTGGACTTGAGTGCATGCAGTGACAGCATCATGGATCTCTTGTCGAGGCACTTGCTGAGTGAGCACACAGAGATGCGCCGCCAGGTTCTGAGAGCCCTCCTCTTGCTCAGGGATAATCCCTCGCTGGTAAGGAGGGGGCAGCAGCTGAAGCCGTGCAGGCAGCGTGGTGCTGGGGAACGCAGTTGCTGGTCTTCAGGCACTGGGTCAGCTGCTCCCAGCTCTCCTGCCTCCCACTTCAGCTGCCCGAGGGCTGCGGGACAGGCCTTTGGCCTCTAGGCCCTGTGGCAGCAGGGTGGCCTTTCACACACTTTTGTTCCGCACAGGCCAAAAGAATGCGGAGCCTGACCGAAAGCCTCGGGGAGCTCCTGCAGGAAAATGATAGTGATGTGGTCAGGATGAGCATTGTTCTACTTAGTGATTTGTTCTTGGATAATGACACCCCAATACCCAGCCCCATCGCCCTGCAGCTGGCTAAGGTGCTCCTGCCACTCTTTGAACACGTAAGGCTCTGTGCCCTCAGCCACGGCCACTGGCTGCTGCCCAGACACTTGGTGCCCTGTGGAGATGCAGGCCTGCGCCAAGGTGGGCCAGAATCAGCTGATGCCAAGGTCTTGTTTCCTTCCTGTTACACAGGATGACTGGCATGTGCAGTGGATCGCCATGTTTGTATTTCGAGCCTTGCTGTCTACTGTAGTGGAAGAAGAGAAAAAGCTCCTGATGACACAAGTGTGTCACAGCCTGATCCCACTCTTCTTCCACTGCCATGATGAGAATCAGAGTGTGGCAGAGGTGAGGACTCACGGGCTGCTGCTGTCGCCGTGGGAGGGGGCTCAGTTGCCTCCTGCCCTGGTGCCTGGCAGGCTGCATCCTCCTCCTGGCCCTGGCACAGGGATGCTGATCCTGGGCTGTGGGGCCATTTCCGTGTCTCTACTGCTCTCCAGGCTTCTTGGGAAACCCTGCTTTGTGTGACCAAATTCTTAAACAGGAGAGATCTTGAAAAACCTGTAAGGAAGGAGAAACTGTGGAGGTTCATTGAGATCCTGGTAAGGAGGGCCGGGAAGCCGCAGCCCCAGCCTGGAGCAGCCCCTGAGCGCGGTGCTCGGTGTGCGGGCTGGCAGCTGTGCCCCTGCCCGCTGCTGCAGCCCGAGGCCGCGCGGGCTCTGCTCCAGGCTCCTGCGGCCCGAGCCGGGTGCCCATGGAGCCCCGGCCCGGGGGGCTGCGGGGCCAACCCTTCCCTCCTGTCGCTCTCTCCAGCTGGCAGAGGACAGCAGCAGCGTGGCCGAGCACCTGCGCCGGGCCCTGCCCTACCTGCAGAGCCCACAGGAGCCCCTGCGAGAGGCGGCCGTCAGGTTCATGGGTGAGCCACGAGCCGGGCCAGGAGGGCGTGTGGGCACAGGGCTGGCAGAGCCGCTGGCAGGGAGCTGTGCCCTGGGCCTGACAGGCTCTGTGTTCCCAGGGACGGCCGGGCGGTACCTGAGGGGGAGGAAGGAAGAGCTCCATCTCATCTGTGAGGGTGAGTGAGGGCAGCGGGCTGCACGCGAGGGCTGGCGGGGGAGCTGCGAGCCCTGCCCCGGCTGTGGAGGGCTCTGCTCCCTGTGCAGACCAGGGGCAGCGTGGACAGAGCACACAGAGCTTTCAGGGCACCTGGGGGATTCGTGGCTAGCAGCTTTGGGCTGATCCAGCTGGTCCCTGCTCCCTGCTGGCCATAGCCAGAGCCGGCTGGGATGGCCCTGGCACAGGGATCTCCTCGGGTCCCCTCAGATGCGGGAACTGACCATGGCGCTGTTCCTCTCTCTTTCAGCCCTAGAAGACACGGCCAATGACATCAGTGTTGCCGTTGCGAGCCTGGCAGTTCAAACATTGTCTGTCCTCCAGGGAATAGAGAGAGCTCGATATTCCCGCTTCCACAGCCTGCATGATCGGCTCTGCAGGGCATGGAGGAGACGGCCTCGTCTGTCGGGGCTCGGCTGGCTGCGCTGCTGCAGCTCTGCAGAGAGCTGATCCCAGAGGCTCTGTCTGCTGGGACCACCTGAGCCAGCAGGAATGTTTCATTTATTCAAGATAGCTCTTTCCATTTTTTTGTTTTTCTTTAGCATAGAAATATAGGATGTGTTGTAATAGACAGACTCCCAGGATCTTTCTTTTGCTGCCCAGGCTCTGCAGGGCCTAGGGGAAGAGGGAGAAAAGGGTTCCTGGGCTCAGCAAGCTGCCCAGGTATGCAGGGTTGCAGGGAAAATGGCCAGAAGCCCCTTGGCCTTTGGTGGTTCTGCTGAAGCCTTTTTGCTGCCCACAGAGCAGATTGGCAGGGGCTGGAGCTGTGGGGATCTCTGTGAGAGCGGTGCCTGGAGATGGCCACAAGCCCTGTCCCAGGCAGGAAGCGCCATCCGTGTCCTCCTGCCCGTGTGTTGCTGCCTGGAATGCTGAGGGCTCCCAGGTGCCTCTTGATGGGGCAGGTTGGCCAGGCTGGGGGAGACCCTGAGGGGACGGGGCCACGAAGGGATGAGGGGCTGCGGAAGCCCTGACAGGACAAGGCAGTGGGAAGGCACGGGGGGGATGTGTGAGGGAGTGGGTAACGTTGGCTCAGGGAGGAAAGTGGATTGGAACCAAAGGCACCACTCACCCTCACAAAAATATCACCAAAAGTCCTCACAAAAATATCATCAAAATCCCGTAAAAATCCCCCCCAAAACACCCAAAACCCAACTAAAATCTTCCTAAAAAATCCCCCAAAACTCCCCAAAATCCGATAAAAATCGACTCAAAATCCTCACAAAAAATCCCACCAAAACTATCATAAAAATCCCACAAAAATTCCACCATAGAATCCTTGAAAATGCCAGAAAAACCACACAAAATCCCAGGTAAATCTCCACAAAAATTCCACCCACAAGCCTACAAAACTCACCCAAAAAAATCCCCACAAAAATCACCCCAAGGCTCACAGAAATCCCTCAAAATCCCCATAAAAATCGCCCCCAAAATCCCCTTAAATGCCACACAAAAATCCCACAAAAAGTCCCACTAAATCCCCATGAAAATCCCACAGAATCCACAGAGAAAAATCTGTACAAAAATGCAGCCAAAAATCCCCCAATCACACAAAATCCACACAAAAAATCCCACCAAATCACCCAAAATATCCGACCAAAATTTCCCTAAACCCCCCCAAAATCCACACCAAATCCATTCCAAAATTCCCGCCGAAATCCCACCAAACCCCTCTCAAATTCCCCAAAAGATGCCCCCAAGTCCTATCACATCCCACCCGAAGTGCGAGGAAATCCACCCCAAAAATCCCCACGAAAACTTCCCTCAAAATCCCAGCCAAACCTCCCAGAAGCAGCCCAAGAATCCCGCAGAGATCGCTGCGAGTGCCCGAATCGCCCGGAACAATCGCCTAGCCATCCCCGCCCGGCCCCGCGCTCCGGCCCCGCTCTCTGTGGGGCCGGGGCCTCTCCCCCCTTGGCTCTGCGCTGGTCCCGTTCGCGCTCCGCTCCCGCTCCCGCCCCACCAGCGCTCCCTGCCCTGGGCCGCGCTGGCCGAGCCCGGCCGGGCGCGCTGGATCCGCTGGGACGGCGCATCCCGGCCCCGGCCCCGGCCCCGCGGGGCTCCCGGGGCAGCTCCGGCCGGGATGCGGCACTGCCGCGGGGCTTTGGGCTTTCCCGGCGCTGCCCGGCGGCTCCCGGGGATCTGCGGCTTCCCGAGGGACTCGGGGAGCTTCCAGAGGGGACCTGGGCTGGCTCCGGGGGGATTTGGGATCAGTCCGGGGGGAGCTGGGGACGGCTCGGGGGGTTTGGGGTTGTTCCCGAGGATTTTGGGGGGATCTGGAAGAGGCTCCAGAGGGGATCTGGGGCTTTCTGAGGGATCTGGGGGAATTCTGAGGGGATCTGGGAGAGTTTCAAGAGGGATTTTGGGGTCTTCCAAGGGATCTTCAGAAGTTCGGAGGGATTTGGGGATGCTCCAGAATGGATCTGGGGCAGTTCCAGAAGCAATCAGGGACGTTTTTGAGGGATTTTGGCAAGTCCTAGAAGGAATTCAGGGAATTTCAACAGGATTTTGGGGTAATTCAGAGGAATTGGGGAGGTTCCAGCAGGGATTTGGGGTCATTCCCAGGGGATTGGGGGGTGGATTTCTGGTGAGATTTCCGTTTCTTCCCCAGATTTCAGGCTTTTTCCCGAGATTTCCTGTTTTTTCAAGAATCTGTGGATTTTTCCCTGAATTTGGGTCTCACTGTGGGGTAGAAGGGGAAGGTTTGGGAGATTCAGGATGAATTCTTGGGGGCTCCTGGACGGATTTTGGGTGGGTTCCCAATTGAATTTTGTGCTTTTGTCCCAGAATTACAGGATTTTCCCCAAAATTTGGGTATTTGCCTGAAGATTCTGCTATTACCACTGGTTTGTCCCGGAAGGGGAAGCTTTGGCGGGTGAGGAGGGGGGGGGGGGGGGGGCGTTAGGGTGAATTTTAGGGATAACTGAGGCTGGATTTGGGTTTTTTCCCAAGGATTTTGGAGTTTTTCCCAGAATTTCAGGATTGTTCCCAAAATCCCAGGACTTCTACTCTGATTTGTCTCTTACCATGGACATTTGGTAGAAGGGGAAACTTTGGGGCGGTTCCTGGTTGGATTTTGGGGATATTTGAGGCTGCATTTTGAGTTTTTCCCCCAGGAATTCAGGATTTCTCCCAGAATTTCAGGATTTTTCCCCAAAATGTCAGGATTTTCCCAAGGATTTGGGTCTCACCATGGACTTGTCATAGAAGGGGAAGCTTTGGGGGGTTCCTGGTTGGATTTAGGGGTGTTTCCAACTCAATTTCAGGGATTCTTGATGGGATTTTGGGGGGAATCCTGGTTGGGTTTGTTTTTTTTCCTCAGGATTTTGGGTTTTTTCCATGAGAATTCCAGGATTTCACCCAGCATTTCTGTCTTACCATGGGCTTGTCATAGAAAGGGAAGCTTTGGGGTGCTCAGGGTGAATGAATTTGGTGGGATTCCAAGTTGGACTTTGGGGGTATCTGAGGCCAGAGTTTGGCGGTTTTTCCCCAGCATTGCAGTTCTTTCCCCAGTGCCAGAACTCCCCCAGTCGCTGTCTCCCCACGGGTTGGCCGCAGGAGGGGAAGCCCTGCAGGGAGCGCAGGGCGTTGGTGGCGCTGCTCATCTCCCTGAAGGTGAGGAAGGCCTGGCCCCGCAGGCCGAGACTGCGCCGCACCAAAATGTCCAAAATCTGCCCAAACGGCGAGGAAACGGCGCAGAGGGACTTCTCCAGCTCGGGGACACCCAGGGGACAGCCTGAGCCCCTGGGGACAGGCACGGACACTCTCAGAGCCCCCAGGACCCCCCAGCCATCCCCGTCCTCCTTGGTGTCCCGGTTCAGGTGGTTGATGGAGATGCTGGGCTGGGGCCGGGGGTCCTGCACCGCCAGGGCCGGGACCCCTCTGTGGGGACAGGGGGGCTTCAGGGGGCGTCTGGGGGGCTGCGACCCCTTCACCCCCTGGCACCCCTTTAGGTGTGCCCAGAGCCCCAAATCCGCCCCAGACCCACCTAAAGCCCCCAAATTACCCTCAGATCCCCCCACTTTACCCCAAAATTGACCCGAGCCACCTCAGAACCCCCAGATCCCCCCAGTTCCTCTCACAACTCCGCCAAAGTCCCCTCGGACCCCCGCAATTACCCTCAGATCCCCCTAAACCCAACGGAGAACGCTCCAGAAGCTCTCAAGCTCCCCCCAAAGCTCCCTAAAGCCCCCTCATTCCCCCAAACCCAGCAGACACACGCCTATTTCCTGTCAGTTCCCCAGAAATCCCCAGTTTCTCCCCGAGCCGCCCCAAACCCCCCGTTCAGTTTCCCCGGCCCCACCTCAGCCCCTCCTCAGCCGCGCTCCCCTGACAATTTCCCGCCTGCACCGCGCGCGCGGGCTCCTCCAGCCAATAGCGGCGCGCCCCGTGCCGAACCAACCAATCAGCGCGCGGCTGCAGCCAATCAGAGGGAGCCGGGAGCGGCGCCCCTCCCCCGGCGGCCCCGCCCCCCGGGCTCGGGCGGGCCCTGCGGGCGGCGCTGCCAGAGCGGGGGAGGCGCTGGGAGAGGCGGGAGCCGCGGGAGCCGCGGGGGCCGCAACGCTGGGGAGGGGGCTCCGCACAGGGGCCGGGGGCTGGGAGGGGCTGGGGGGGCTGGGGAGGGGTCCTGGGGGGATCGGGGGCCTTTGGGGAGGGATCCGGGGGGACTTTAGGGAGGGCTCTGGGGGGTCCTGGATGGCTCATGGAGGAGTCCTCGGGGCAGTCTGGGCGTCCTGGAGGGCTCTTGGGTGGGGGATCCTGAGGGGTCCTGGAGGTGTCAGGGAGAGTCTGGGGAGGGGTCTTGGAGCATTGTGGGGGGACCTGGGGGGTGGGGATGGGTCCTGAGAGGGGCCTGGAGGGGGGGTCTTGGGAGGGTCTGGGCGGAGTTTGGGGAGCGGTTTGGGGGGTCCTGGGGGCGTCCCAGGAGGTTTTGGGGAGGGGCTTTGGGGCATCTGGAAAGGTCCCAGAGAGGGTCGGGGGGGCGGTTGGGCGTTTTCGGGAAAGGTCCTGGAGGGATCTGGGGAGAGGCAGGCGGGTCCCAGGTTGGGTTTGGGGCGGGGTCTGCAGGGTCCTGGAAGGGTCCTGGGTGGGGTCTTGGGAAGGGTCTCAGGGGGCATCCTGGGCTGGGTGCAATTGGGGTCTGGGGGGCTCTCAGGGGGTCCTGGGCCAACTTTGGGGGGGGGCTCTGGGGAGGATTGGGGTTCCTGGAGGGGGTCCTATGGAGATCTGGAGGTCCCAGGCAGTCCCAGGCCCACCCTGAATGGGGTATGGGGGATTCGGGGGACGGGGGCACAACAGCGGTGATTTTTAGGGGATTTTGGGGCTTTTTAGTGGAATTTTGGGGGCCTTCATGTAGTAAACAGGGCTCATGCCTTTATTAATGTTCAGCTATTTATTAAAAAGATCAGCTGGGCAGGGAGCTCAACACGGAGCTTGCCCTCGCTTTTATAGCTTTTTCCCAGTAGCCGAGGGGCGAGAAGGCTGCAGAGTCACTCCCTGGAGTCTCCGTGGCACACTGGTAGTCAGAGGTGAAGCGGTGTGCATTCTGTGTCTGAAGTCCTGGTAGCCGAAGGGTGAGGGCATGTGCAGAGCCTGCTGCCAAAGTGCAGCAGCAGCTGTCCCCTGTCCTTTCCTCCTGGGAACACCAGGAAGAGTTGTTCCTTTGTTCCTGCTTCCCACAGCCCCGTCCAGTCTGGTCCCCTGCAGGCTATGGTGACAGGTCAGACACAGACCAGGGATGTGGTTCCCTTTTCCCCAAGCAGCGCACCCATCCAGCCCCCTCCACTGTGCCCAGCCTTCCATTTAGGGGTGTTTTCATCCCCAAAACCCCCTCCCGTGATTCCACTGGTCTCTCTATTTTGCATCCCAGTCCTAGAATGGTAGTGTGGGTGGGGGTGTAGGTGATTCCCAGGAGCAATTCGCTAATTAATATTTCAATGTCAGTACTTAGCCCAAACCGAAGTGTCTCAGCAAGGCTGTTTTGTTCATAATAAATCCCTCCACTATTTCTTTGATCGGGCTTAAGCCCGCATCAACTTACAGTCTCTGGCTTTTGAGGGTTAGCTTCTTTGGGTAATTCTCTTAATTCCTAGCAACTAAGTGAGACTTAATAATATTCTAACTAAAACTTTCTTCAGTTGACTTCCTTGGCTAAAGGACACTTATTAAAGAATTACAAAGTGTTTAAACTTTTACTGTGGTACTTTAACTCAGAAATGGTTATTACTACCTTACTGTATATCAGCTTCTAGCAAGTTTTTTTAAATTAGTTTTAAGTCTTCGGGTCCCCTAATTACCGTCCATATACAAGAGGAGGTGGGTGACCCTGTTGGGTGTGGTCTGGTGTCTGGTGGTGGCAGATCTTTTTCCAACCATTCTGTTCTGCTAGCTGTCAATCCCACCCGCAGCTTGAGCGCAACCACGAGCACGGCGGCCGTGGAGAGGGGTAGTCCTGATGGCCCCGGGCCGGCCCGGAGCCAGGGTAGACCTTTTGTCCCCCGCCACCGCTCACATCCAGGGCACTGCAATGAACCCAGCAGCCCCGGAGCCAGGGTAGACCTGTTGTCCTGGCCACAACACCTTACGGTCACTCAGCATCGGGGTAGACCTGTTGACCCTGGCCATGAAGGTCCTGCCACGAAGCAGGTGACCCTGGAGCTGGGTAGACCTGATAACCCTGGGCTGGCGCGGAGTTGGGGATGACCTGATGTCACCCGTCACTGCCCGTAGCACGGGCACCGCCAAGAGCCGGGAGTCCCCAGATCCTGGTAGACCTGATGGCTCCGGAGACGGGTAGACCTGATTGCCCCAGGCTTGCCTGGAGCAAGAGTAGACCTGCTGCCCCCTGACAACGCTTGCCGCAAGGGTGCCGACCCAGCACCGGCGGCCCTGGAGCCAGGGGAAGCTCACAGCCTCCTTACAGCCCAGAGCCGGACAGCTCTAGCAGCCCCATCCCAGCCCATAAACCACCCACTTTCAAGACCAACACGTATTTTTGTATTTTTCTGGGTTGTATTTCGTTTTTTGGGGTGGTTTTTTGGAGGGCAGGTGAGGTGCAGGGCTTTCGTTTTGAGTTTTCTGGTTTTGTTTTGGATTTTTGGGGGGGTTTTTTTGGGTTTTGTGTTTTGTTTTGATTTGGTTTGGTTTGGGGTTTTATTCAGTTTGTCTTTAGGGTTTTATTCCCCCCCCATTTTCTCCTTTCTTGAAAGAATGGCTCTTCTATTTGCCTGGTATGAGAAACTTAGCCGAAAAAGAAATTTTCTTGGCAGATTTTGTTCAGTTTCCTTTATTATGCAGAGCACTCGCAGGCGAGCCGACGGGCAGCCCGTGCCCTGTGCTCGGGTCTCCTGAGGTGCAGAACTGTGGAAACGGCGTCCCCAGTGCCCCCCGCCCCCCGTCCGGGAGCCGACACAGCCCTGCCCCGCAGAAGAGAATGTCAGCGGGGCCAGCGGGGAAGAGAAGCCCGTCCGTGCGGCGGAAATCAGCTCGCAGCCGCCGGCCCCGGTGCGACTCGGCCCGGCCCGCCCCGCCGCCGGCAGCACCGCCGGCAAGCGGGCGGCCGCTTTGGGGCCGGTTCCTTCAGGGCCCGCAGAGGTCTTCGGTCCTCGGAAGGAGCCTGGGGGGCCGCGGGGGCTCGGTGCCGAGGCGCCCGGGGCCGGCACGAAGCCGCCCGCCCTCGGGCCTCGTTGACACCGAGAGAGAGACAGACACAGGGACACACGCCCGGCTCCTCAGACACCACCGCTCCCCACCGCCCCCGCCGCTCCCGCTCGCACGGCCGCACACTCTCGCATCCCCTCTCTCCCCGCCCCTGCCCCTGCCCCTGCCCCTGCCCTGCCCCTGCCCCTGCCCCTGCCCCTGCCCCTGCCCCTGCCCCTGCCCCTGCCCCTGCCCCTGCCCCTGCCCCTGCCCCTGTCTGTCGCGGCCCCCGCCCAGCCATGGTTGGGAGCGCCCCGCCCTGCCCCATCAGACTCCTTGGCACCGCCTGCAGACTTTTGCCGCCCCCGCCCGGTCTCTCCTTGGCCAGTTCGCACAGAGGCAGGGGTAGGAGGGTACTGAAAACTTTCTCTTCATGGCCAACATCAAAAAATGTGAATATGATAAATTGAATCAAGCAAAACCCTTCCCTCTGCTCCTTGTGACATCCCAGCAGCATCTGACATGTCCACCATCTACAAGGCATTGCCATAAAGGCAGGATTTTAGACAAAGGCATAAGAAGGGGTGATAGGTAAAACTTACAATAAGATGCTGAGTAAGGAGTTATTTAAACTTCTGAAAAATTGGGAAACTCCCAAAAGCTCAAAGCATGAAGCCATTTAAAGGAGATGCATTGGAATGACCAGAGAACAGCTGCAGGAGGAAATCTGGGAGCAATGGGAAGGACATACATGCAGCTGCTCTAAATGAAGAGATGTCCTTAGATAGGGCCATTTAACCAGGAGTCCTGGAAACACCCAAAGGAAGCGCGTCATGAAATATTATACTGAATGTTGGTGGCAGAGGTAGAGGGGAAGATGAGTATTTCTTCTCCTGCCATCAGTAGAAGAAAGCAGTAGAGCCAGGAAATTGCTGTTCTGGGTGGGAAAACATTACCATTTCTTCAAAGTTCTCCAGTGAGCCAGATAATAAAGATTTGCTTGTATGTTATGGAACAGAGAGATATTGAAACCTGCTCCCCTTTCCATGAACAGGCATGTTCTATTTGTTGGGCCCCAGTACCCTGAGGTGCTGAGCTGGGATTGGCATATCTAAGAGAGGAGCTGAGGTAGAGCAGAGCACCTTGCAGGCTGAGGTGTCTGCTGGAATTGCATGTCCTCCCCATGCCACAGCTTCCCTGCATTTCCCTCCTCCAGCCTCTGTCCCCAGCACAGCCATGGAGGCTCTTTGGCCTCTTGACTTTTCCTGCAGGCATCAAGAGCAGCTGAGCTCTGCCTTTGGCACAGTCAGCCCTGGCCAGCGCAGGCCATGCTCAGCAATTCCTTGTCTGTGCCCGGACTTGCTGCCAGCCCCGGCAGCGGCTGCGGGGCCCCTTTGTGGCCCTGTGCTGGCCCAGCCATGGTGCCACAGCCCCTGTGCAGCCCAGGCCAGGCCAGGAGCATTGGGGCTGGGAACGGCCCCTGTGCCGTGGGGCCCTGGGCAGCCTTGGGGCTCTGTGCCCCATGGCCTCCCTGCTGGGCAGCCTCTGCCAGCTCCTGCAGAGCCCGTGGGGGCTCCTTCTGCTGCCCTGAGCCTGCAGAGCAGGGCAGCGTTGGCTGATGGTCTGAGTCATTCCTAAAGATCCCGTCGGGCTGTCTCAGACACTTGGGGCCAGGGATTCCTTCCAACCTGGGCCACTTTGGGTGGGCACGGGGTGGCCCCAGGGCAGGTGGCAGTGTGTGCAAGGCCCTTTGTGACACATACAGTATGGAATGGAGCCGGGTGTCCAAGGGCCCTTGGTGACAGGGTGCAGCATGGAACGGATCCAGGTCTCCAAGGGCCCTTTGTGACACGTGCTGACATAGGAGCTGTAAGTGGCAAGAGCATGCCACAGTGCTCAGAGCAGGCGACGGGACAGGACGGGACAGAGCGGTGCCGTGAGGAGCCCTCGCACAGCGCGCTCGTTCCTGCCCTACCCGGAGCTTTTCTGAGGCATTGTTCCTGCAGCTGACCTCGAGGCCAGATCACAGGACTCGGTGACCTGTGGCGTTCCGAGGCTTCAATTCTGCAGGTGCCTTTGAGGACACACCGTGGGACTTGGTGACCCAGAGTTTTCCGAGGCATCCCTCTTGAGGGTAGCCAAAAATCCGGGCAGTGACATGGGGCAGGGAGCCCTGAGAGTGCCCAAGCTGAGCTGGATGGAGGAGGAAGAATGCGGCCCTGCAGCTGCTCCAGCACTGGAGACTGAAGAGGTGGTGTCGTTCCATCCAGCACAGGAGGGTGAGTGGCTGAGCCAGGCCACAGGGCTGGTGCCTTCAGCCAGCTTGGCTCCATCCCACCCCATCCCATCACACGCTGTCACATCCCATCCCGTCCTGTCCCATCCCCTGGGGACGTGCCCATGGACAAGACCAAAAAGGGGCCCGGGCGGACACCCCACAGTGGCCGTGCTCCATCCACCTGGGGCATCCTGGGGCTGTCCCTGCCTGGGGAGCGCAGGGCTGGGCTGTGTTCTCCGGCCTCTCCCGCAGACCCTCAGCCCTGGCTGCGCTCGCTCTTTCCCAGATGCAGCCCTGGACCAGACACAAGAGCAGGAACCCGCCCATGGCCGCTTCCACAGAACAGCACAGGTACCTGCAGCCATCCCCACCTGGGCTGGGCCTGCTGTCACTGCTCAGCCCAGCAGCACACCTGCAGCACTCCATGGCTTCTTGCTCTTCTCCTACAGCTCGTTTGCAAATTCATCAAGAGAATTCGGCAGGAAGAGACCAGTGTCATGAGCCCTGGGCTCAGAGCATACTCAGAGCTCCTCGGACATGAGACCAGTGCCGCCCTGCTGGATTTGCTTGTGCAGAGTGGTGTTCCCAGAGCAGAGCAAGTAAGCAGATGTGGCCAGGCTTCAATTGCCCCATGAGTCACATAGCTTCCCAAGCCACTAGTGCTGGCCCCTGTGAGCCTTTGAGGCCGTCGCAGTGCAGCGGGAAGGGAAGCACTTCTCTGGGGACCCTGGGAACGCTGATCCCTCTGGCAGCTTTCCAAGTCTCCCTGTGCCTTCTCCAGGTGCCCGGCATGGTGAGATACATCCACCAGTGGCTCATGGCCAATGATTCTGCTGAGCACAGGCTGGACAACGCCCTGCTGTATCTCACAGAAGCGCAGCCAAATGAGGCAGTAATGACACTCCTGCGTGTGGCCCCATCCTGTGACAGGTATGGGGCCCATCTGCCCAGAGGGCTCAGGGCTCACCCCAACCCATCGCCCTGTACAGCCTGGGCCAGGTTTCTGACCAACAGAGAGTCCTAGGGCCCTCTGGCTGCTCCCTTTCCAGGCCCTGGCATGTCAGCCCCAAGCCTGCTGCCATGCTCCCTCGTTGTCCCACAGGGGCCTGTCCCCACAGGGCTGGGCTGCCTGGCTGCTGCTGGAGAGGGGCAGTGGGCAAAGGCAGAGCCGGCAGTCAACCCGGGCCTCTAGAGATGCCCAGACCACGGTGCTGTGTCTGAGATGCCCTGAGACAGAGCTCTAACCCCGCAGAGCTGCCATGGCCATGTGGAAGACCATCATGTGCACACCCTGGACTGCAGAGCTGGCACAGCAGATACTCCTGGATGTGCTGGGGAGCTGGCCAGAGCACAACATGAGCACCTGCGATGGGAACAGAATGACTGTCTTTGCCCTGGCTGTGAGTTTCTGCCAGTGGACTTTGCTGGCCCCAAGGCCACCTGTCCAGCAGCTCTCCATCCTCCTTTCCCCACTGCATCTCCCTGCCTCAGGCACTGGCCTGAAAGCTGGCCTAGGGACAGCTGCAGGGCCACCAGGCCCGCTGCTCCCCCTGTGTCTCTCTGGGCCTCTCCCTGCCACGCTCGGGCCCTGTCCCACGGACACCTTGGCACTGAACGCTGCCTCGGGGGGCTTCGTCCTTTGCAGGCAACTGTGGTGATATGGAAGATCCTCCAGGAGCGCTGTGTCCCAGATATAGTGGATGAGCATTTCCCGCAGTTATTTGTGCATCTGCTCTTCCAAGTGTTCTTCAGCACCAAAGAGATGCCAGAGGAGGTGGATACCTTCTGGAAGGGATGCCAGGAAGAACACGGCCTTGCCAGCAGCCCCAACAGGTGCTCTATCCCAATCCTTCTGTCCCTGCCACATGGCCAGGGCAGGAGCCAGTGCTCCCAGTGTGACCCGGGCTTTGCTCTGCACTCAGGTTTGCAGTGAGGACCCTGAAGTCCCTGCTGTGCCAAATGGACTATGAGGATGTGGTGTTGTCAATGGAGCGCAAGCGTGGCTGGGACACGCTGCTCTGTGCTGACACCCACATTTATGCCGTGGGTCTGCTGGCCAGGTGAGACCCCCTTCTCCCCATTGCTCCCGGCATTTGTGCTCTGTGTCTGGGGTATCCCACTCATTCCCTGTGGCTGTGGGCCAGAGGGACGAGGGACAGCCAAGCAGACTGGGAAAGGCTGGGAGAGGAGGGTGCCCAGTAGCAGCCACATCTCAAAGGGCCCAGGTCCCCCTGCAGGGTGGGGGGTAAAGACAAGAACTGCATCAGTCTGTCCTGGGAGGGGCTTCCCTCCCCGGCTCAGGGTCTTAGTTTCGTAGGGGCGGTCCCCCGGCCAGATAATCATTATCACTGACTCCATACATTTCAGAGGTCCGATCAATAATAATTATTATTAAGAAACCCAGTGTTCTTATAGATAGTTATGATATAGGTTGATTTAATGTGTTTTCTAGTCTAAACACTATACCATTAGTTACTTAAGAAAGCACATTTTGGTAGACAAATCTCCGTAACATATTCCGAATGTTCACAATGCTGGTGCAGCATGTTAAGATAAGAATGTTTCTTCATTCTTTCCTCTGATCTTCTCAGACTTTCTCAGGCGATGCCTGGGAAAGTTGTTTGTTTCTCTCTGAGGCCAGAGAGCTGCTGCCACATCTTAGTGCCATTTTCTGCCTTCCAGGGAGATGGGCAAAGAATCCATCGATGTGTGTAAAAGCATCTTAGACTATCTCCTTCAGTTGCTCCGCAAAGAGATGCCATACTGGCACTTCCCTGCCCTGGCATTCCTTGTGGAGGTGAGTCTGAAGGCCGGCGCTGCCTCCCAGCTCTCTGCCCTCTCGTAGCCGCAGCTGCCTGGGATGGTGCCCACGCCCTGCGCTGCTGCCTGGTCCCCGCCCTGTGCGGTTCTGGGCTCCTGCCGGCCGGGTCCCCTGTCACTGCCCTGTGCCTTTCAGGTCCTGCATTGCCTGGACTTGAGTGCATGCAGTGACAGCATCATGGATCTCTTGTCGAGGCACTTGCTGAGTGAGCACACAGAGATGCGCCGCCAGGTTCTGAGAGCCCTCCTCTTGCTCAGGGATAATCCCTCGCTGGTAAGGAGGGGGCAGCAGCTGAAGCCGTGCAGGCAGCGTGGTGCTGGGGAACGCAGTTGCTGGTCTTCAGGCACTGGGTCAGCTGCTCCCAGCTCTCCTGCCTCCCACTTCAGCTGCCCGAGGGCTGCGGGACAGGCCTTTGGCCTCTAGGCCCTGTGGCAGCAGGGTGGCCTTTCACACACTTTTGTTCCGCACAGGCCAAAAGAATGCGGAGCCTGACCGAAAGCCTCGGGGAGCTCCTGCAGGAAAATGATAGTGATGTGGTCAGGATGAGCATTGTTCTACTTAGTGATTTGTTCTTGGATAATGACACCCCAATACCCAGCCCCATCGCCCTGCAGCTGGCTAAGGTGCTCCTGCCACTCTTTGAACACGTAAGGCTCTGTGCCCTCAGCCACGGCCACTGGCTGCTGCCCAGACACTTGGTGCCCTGTGGAGATGCAGGCCTGCACCAAGGTGGGCCAGAATCAGCTGATGCCAAGGTCTTGTTTCCTTCCTGTTACACAGGATGACTGGCATGTGCAGTGGATCGCCATGTTTGTATTTCGAGCCTTGCTGTCTACTGTAGTGGAAGAAGAGAAAAAGCTCCTGATGACACAAGTGTGTCACAGCCTGCTGCCACTCTTCTTCCACTGCCATGATGAGAATCAGAGTGTGGCAGAGGTGAGGACTCACGGGCTGCTGCTGTCGCCCTGGGAGGGGGCTCAGTTGCCTCCTGCCCTGGTGCCTGGCAGGCTGCATCCTCCTCCTGGCCCTGGCACAGGGATGCTGATCCTGGGCTGTGGGGCCATTTCCGTGTCTCTACTGCTCTCCAGGCTTCTTGGGAAACCCTGCTTTGTGTGACCAAATTCTTAAACAGGAGAGATCTTGAAAAACCTGTAAGGAAGGAGAAACTGTGGAGGTTCATTGAGATCCTGGTAAGGAGGGCCGGGAAGCCGCAGCCCCAGCCTGGAGCAGCCCCTGAGCGCGGTGCTCGGTGTGCGGGCTGGCAGCTGTGCCCCTGCCCGCTGCTGCAGCCCGAGGCCGCGCGGGCTCTGCTCCAGGCTCCTGCGGCCCGAGCCGGGTGCCCATGGAGCCCCGGCCCGGGGGGCTGCGGGGCCAACCCTTCCCTCCTGTCGCTCTCTCCAGCTGGCAGAGGACAGCAGCAGCGTGGCCGAGCACCTGCGCCGGGCCCTGCCCTACCTGCAGAGCCCACAGGAGCCCCTGCGAGAGGCGGCCGTCAGGTTCATGGGTGAGCCACGAGCCGGGCCAGGAGGGCGTGTGGGCACAGGGCTGGCAGAGCCGCTGGCAGGGAGCTGTGCCCTGGGCCTGACAGGCTCTGTGTTCCCAGGGACGGCCGGGCGGTACCTGAGGGGGAGGAAGGAAGAGCTCCATCTCATCTGTGAGGGTGAGTGAGGGCAGCGGGCTGCACGCGAGGGCTGGCGGGGGAGCTGCGAGCCCTGCCCCGGCTGTGGAGGGCTCTGCTCCCTGTGCGGACCAGGGCCGGCGTGGACAGAGCACACAGAGCTTTCAGGGCACCTGGGGGATTCGTGGCCAGCAGCTTTGGGCTGATCCAGCTGGTCCCTGCTCCCTGCTGGCCATGGCCAGAGCCGGCTGGGATGGCCCTGGCACAGGGATCTCCTCGGGTCCCCTCAGATGTGGGAACTGACCATGGCTCTGTTCCTCTCTCTTTCAGCCCTAGAAGACACGGCCAATGACATCAGTGTTGCCGTTGCGAGCCTGGCAGTTCAAACATTGTCTGTCCTCCAGGGAATAGAGAGAGCTCGATATTCCCGCTTCCACAGCCTGCATGATCGGCTCTGCAGGGCATGGAGGAGACGGCCTCGTCTGTCGGGGCTCGGCTGGCTGCGCTGCTGCAGCTCTGCAGAGAGCTGATCCCAGAGGCTCTGTCTGCTGGGACCACCTGAGCCAGCAGGAATGTTTCATTTATTCAAGATAGCTCTTTCCATTTTTTTGTTTTTCTTTAGCATAGAAATATAGGATGTGTTGTAATAGACAGACTCCCAGGATCTTTCTTTTGCTGCCCAGGCTCTGCAGGGCCTAGGGGAAGAGGGAGAAAAGGGTTCCTGGGCTCAGCAAGCTGCCCAGGTATGCAGGGTTGCAGGGAAAATGGCCAGAAGCCCCTTGGCCTTTGGTGGTTCTGCTGAAGCCTTTTTGCTGCCCACAGAGCAGATTGGCAGGGGCTGGAGCTGTGGGGATCTCTGTGAGAGCGGTGCCTGGAGATGGCCACAAGCCCTGTCCCAGGCAGGAAGCGCCATCCGTGTCCTCCTGCCCGTGTGTTGCTGCCTGGAATGCTGAGGGCTCCCAGGTGCCTCTTGATGGGGCAGGTTGGCCAGGCTGGGGGAGACCCTGAGGGGACGGGGCCACGAAGGGATGAGGGGCTGCGGAAGCCCTGACAGGACAAGGCAGTGGGAAGGCACGGGGGGGATGTGTGAGGGAGTGGGTAACGTTGGCTCAGGGAGGAAAGTGGATTGGAACCAAAGGCACCACTCACCCTCACAAAAATATCACCAAAAGTCCTCACAAAAATATCATCAAAATCCCGTAAAAATCCCCCCCAAAACACCCAAAACCCAACTAAAATCTTCCTAAAAAATCCCCCAAAACTCCCCAAAATCCGATAAAAATCGACTCAAAATCCTCACAAAAAATCCCACCAAAACTATCATAAAAATCCCACAAAAATTCCACCATAGAATCCTTGAAAATGCCAGAAAAACCACACAAAATCCCAGGTAAATCTCCACAAAAATTCCACCCACAAGCCTACAAAACTCACCCAAAAAATCCCCACAAAAATCACCCCAAGGCTCACAGAAATCCCTCAAAATCCCCATAAAAATCGCCCCCAAAATCCCCTTAAATGCCACACAAAAATCCCACAAAAAGTCCCACTAAATCCCCATGAAAATCCCACAGAATCCACAGAGAAAAATCTGTACAAAAATGCAGCCAAAAATCCCCCAATCACACAAAATCCACACAAAAAATCCCACCAAATCACCCAAAATATCCGACCAAAATTTCCCTAAACCCCCCCAAAATCCACACCAAATCCATTCCAAAATTCCCGCCGAAATCCCACCAAACCCCTCTCAAATTCCCCAAAAGATGCCCCCAAGTCCTATCACATCCCACCCGAAGTGCGAGGAAATCCACCCCAAAAATCCCCACGAAAACTTCCCTCAAAATCCCAGCCAAACCTCCCAGAAGCAGCCCAAGAATCCCGCAGAGATCGCTGCGAGTGCCCGAATCGCCCGGAACAATCGCCGAGCCATCCCCGCCCGGCCCCGCGCTCCGGCCCCGCTCTCTGTGGGGCCGGGGCCTCTCCCCCCTTGGCTCTGCGCTGGTCCCGTTCGCGCTCCGCTCCCGCTCCCGCCCCACCAGCGCTCCCTGCCCTGGGCCGCGCTGGCCGAGCCCGGCCGGGCGCGCTGGATCCGCTGGGACGGCGCATCCCGGCCCCGGCCCCGGCCCCGCGGGGCTCCCGGGGCAGCTCCGGCCGGGATGCGGCACTGCCGCGGGGCTTTGGGCTTTCCCGGCGCTGCCCGGCGGCTCCCGGGGATCTGCGGCTTCCCGAGGGACTCGGGGAGCTTCCAGAGGGGACCTGGGCTGGCTCCGGGGGGATTTGGGATCAGTCCGGGGGGAGCTGGGGACGGCTCGGGGGGTTTGGGGTTGTTCCCGAGGATTTTGGGGGGATCTGGAAGAGGCTCCAGAGGGGATCTGGGGCTTTCTGAGGGATCTGGGGGAATTCTGAGGGGATCTGGGAGAGTTTCAAGAGGGATTTTGGGGTCTTCCAAGGGATCTTCAGAAGTTCGGAGGGATTTGGGGATGCTCCAGAATGGATCTGGGGCAGTTCCAGAAGCAATCAGGGACGTTTTTGAGGGATTTTGGCAAGTCCTAGAAGGAATTCAGGGAATTTCAACAGGATTTTGGGGTAATTCAGAGGAATTGGGGAGGTTCCAGCAGGGATTTGGGGTCATTCCCAGGGGATTGGGGGGTGGATTTCTGGTGAGATTTCCGTTTCTTCCCCAGATTTCAGGCTTTTTCCCGAGATTTCCTGTTTTTTCAAGAATCTGTGGATTTTTCCCTGAATTTGGGTCTCACTGTGGGGTAGAAGGGGAAGGTTTGGGAGATTCAGGGTGAATTCTTGGGGGCTCCTGGACGGATTTTGGGTGGGTTCCCAATTGAATTTTGTGCTTTTGTCCCAGAATTACAGGATTTTCCCCAAAATTTGGGTATTTGCCTGAAGATTCTGCTATTACCACTGGTTTGTCCCGGAAGGGGAAGCTTTGGCGGGTGAGGAGGGGGGGGGGGGGGGGCGTTAGGGTGAATTTTAGGGATAACTGAGGCTGGATTTGGGTTTTTTCCCAAGGATTTTGGAGTTTTTCCCAGAATTTCAGGATTGTTCCCAAAATCCCAGGACTTCTACTCTGATTTGTCTCTTACCATGGACATTTGGTAGAAGGGGAAACTTTGGGGCGGTTCCTGGTTGGATTTTGGGGATATTTGAGGCTGCATTTTGAGTTTTTCCCCCAGGAATTCAGGATTTCTCCCAGAATTTCAGGATTTTTTCCCAAAATGTCAGGAGTTTCCCAAGGATTTGGGTCTCACCATGGACTTGTCATAGAAGGGGAAGCTTTGGGGGGTTCCTGGTTGGATTTAGGGGTGTTTCCAACTCAATTTCAGGGATTCTTGATGAGATTTTGGGGGGAATCCTGGTTGGGTTTGGTTTTTTTTCCTCAGGATTTTGGGTTTTTTCCATGAGAATTCCAGGATTTCACCCAGCATTTCTGTCTTACCATGGGCTTGTCATAGAAAGGGAAGCTTTGGGGTGTTCAGGGTGAATGAATTTGGTGGGATGCCAAGTTGGACTTTGGGGATATCTGAGGCCAGAGTTTGGCGGTTTTTCCCCAGCATTGCAGTTCTTTCCCCAGTGCCAGAACTCCCCCAGTCGCTGTCTCCCCACGGGTTGGCCGCAGGAGGGGAAGCCCTGCAGGGAGCGCAGGGCGTTGGTGGCGCTGCTCATCTCCCTGAAGGTGAGGAAGGCCTGGCCCCGCAGGCCGAGACTGCGCCGCACCAAAATGTCCAAAATCTGCCCAAACGGCGAGGAAACGGCGCAGAGGGACTTCTCCAGCTCGGGGACACCCAGGGGACAGCCTGAGCCCCTGGGGACAGGCACGGACACTCTCAGAGCCCCCAGGACCCCCCAGCCATCCCCGTCCTCCTTGGTGTCCCGGTTCAGGTGGTTGATGGAGATGCTGGGCTGGGGCCGGGGGTCCTGCACCGCCAGGGCCGGGACCCCTCTGTGGGGACAGGGGGGCTTCAGGGGGCGTCTGGGGGGCTGCGACCCCTTCACCCCCTGGCACCCCTTTAGGTGTGCCCAGAGCCCCAAATCCGCCCCAGACCCACCTAAAGCCCCCAAATTACCCTCAGATCCCCCCACTTTACCCCAAAATTGACCCCAGAGCCACCTCAGAACCCCCAGATCCCCCCAGTTCCTCTCACAACTCCGCCAAAGTCCCCTCGGACCCCCGCAATTACCCTCAGATCCCCCTAAACCCAACGGAGAACGCTCCAGAAGCTCTCAAGCTCCCCCCAAAGCTCCCTAAAGCCCCCTCATTCCCCCAAACCCAGCAGACACACGCCTATTTCCTGTCAGTTCCCCCAGAAATCCCCAGTTTCTCCCCGAGCCGCCCCAAACCCCCCGTTCAGTTTCCCCGGCCCCACCTCAGCCCCTCCTCAGCCGCGCTCCCCTGACAATTTCCCGCCTGCACCGCGCGCGCGGGCTCCTCCAGCCAATAGCGGCGCGCCCCGTGCCGAACCAACCAATCAGCGCGCGGCTGCAGCCAATCAGAGGGAGCCGGGAGCGGCGCCCCTCCCCCGGCGGCCCCGCCCCCCGGGCTCGGGCGGGCCCTGCGGGCGGCGCTGCCAGAGCGGGGGAGGCGCTGGGAGAGGCGGGAGCCGCGGGAGCCGCGGGGGCCGCAACGCTGGGGAGGGGGCTCCGCACAGGGGCCGGGGGCTGGGAGGGGCTGGGGGGGCTGGGGAGGGGTCCTGGGGGGATCGGGGGCCTTTGGGGAGGGATCCGGGGGGACTTTAGGGAGGGCTCTGGGGGGTCCTGGATGGCTCATGGAGGAGTCCTCGGGGCAGTCTGGGCGTCCTGGAGGGCTCTTGGGTGGGGGATCCTGAGGGGTCCTGGAGGTGTCAGGGAGAGTCTGGGGAGGGGTCTTGGAGCATTGTGGGGGGACCTGGGGGGTGGGGATGGGTCCTGAGAGGGGCCTGGAGGGGGGGTCTTGGGAGGGTCTGGGCGGAGTTTGGGGAGCGGTTTGGGGGGTCCTGGGGGCGTCCCAGGAGGTTTTGGGGAGGGGCTTTGGGGCATCTGGAAAGGTCCCAGAGAGGGTCGGGGGGGCGGTTGGGCGTTTTCGGGAAAGGTCCTGGAGGGATCTGGGGAGAGGCAGGCGGGTCCCAGGTTGGGTTTGGGGCGGGGTCTGCAGGGTCCTGGAAGGGTCCTGGGTGGGGTCTTGGGAAGGGTCTCAGGGGGCATCCTGGGCTGGGTGCAATTGGGGTCTGGGGGGCTCTCAGGGGGTCCTGGGCCAACTTTGGGGGGGGGCTCTGGGGAGGATTGGGGTTCCTGGAGGGGGTCCTATGGAGATCTGGAGGTCCCAGGCAGTCCCAGGCCCACCCTGAATGGGGTATGGGGGATTCGGGGGACGGGGGCACAACAGCGGTGATTTTTAGGGGATTTTGGGGCTTTTTAGTGGAATTTTGGGGGCCTTCATGTAGTAAACAGGGCTCATGCCTTTATTAATGTTCAGCTATTTATTAAAAAGATCAGCTGGGCAGGGAGCTCAACACGGAGCTTGCCCCCGCTTTTATAGCTTTTTCCCAGTAGCCGAGGGGCGAGAAGGCTGCAGAGTCACTCCCTGGAGTCTCCGTGGCACACTGGTAGTCAGAGGTGAAGCGGTGTGCATTCTGTGTCTGAAGTCCTGGTAGCCGAAGGGTGAGGGCATGTGCAGAGCCTGCTGCCAAAGTGCAGCAGCAGCTGTCCCCTGTCCTTCCCTCCTGGGAACACCAGGAAGAGTTGTTCCTTTGTTCCTGCTTCCCACAGCCCAGTCCAGTCTGGTCCCCTGCAGGCTATGGTGACAGGTCAGACACAGACCAGGGATGTGGTTCCCTTTTCCCCAAGCAGCGCACCCATCCAGCCCCCTCCACTGTGCCCAGCCTTCCATTTAGGGGTGTTTTCATCCCCAAAACCCCCTCCCGTGATTCCACTGGTCTCTCTATTTTGCATCCCAGTCCTAGAATGGTAGTGTGGGTGGGGGTGTAGGTGATTCCCAGGAGCAATTCGCTAATTAATATTTCAATGTCAGTACTTAGCCCAAACCGAAGTGTCTCAGCAAGGCTGTTTTGTTCATAATAAATCCCTCCACTATTTCTTTGATCGGGCTTAAGCCCGCATCAACTTACAGTCTCTGGCTTTTGAGGGTTAGCTTCTTTGGGTAATTCTCTTAATTCCTAGCAACTAAGTGAGACTTAATAATATTCTAACTAAAACTTTCTTCAGTTGACTTCCTTGGCTAAAGGACACTTATTAAAGAATTACAAAGTGTTTAAACTTTTACTGTGGTACTTTAACTCAGAAATGGTTATTACTACCTTACTGTATATCAGCTTCTAGCAAGTTTTTTTAAATTAGTTTTAAGTCTTCGGGTCCCCTAATTACCGTCCATATACAAGAGGAGGTGGGTGACCCTGTTGGGTGTGGTCTGGTGTCTGGTGGTGGCAGATCTTTTTCCAACCATTCTGTTCTGCTAGCTGTCAATCCCACCCGCAGCTTGAGCGCAACCACGAGCACGGCGGCCGTGGAGAGGGGTAGTCCTGATGGCCCCGGGCCGGCCCGGAGCCAGGGTAGACCTTTTGTCCCCCGCCACCGCTCACATCCAGGGCACTGCAATGAACCCAGCAGCCCCGGAGCCAGGGTAGACCTGTTGTCCTGGCCACAACACCTTACGGTCACTCAGCATCGGGGTAGACCTGTTGACCCTGGCCATGAAGGTCCTGCCACGAAGCAGGTGACCCTGGAGCTGGGTAGACCTGATAACCCTGGGCCGGCGCGGAGTTGGGGATGACCTGATGTCACCCGTCACTGCCCGTGGCACGGGCACCGCCAAGAGCCGGGAGTCCCCAGATCCTGGTAGACCTGATGGCTCCGGAGACGGGTAGACCTGATTGCCCCAGGCTTGCCTGGAGCAAGAGTAGACCTGCTGCCCCCTGACAACGCTTGCCGCAAGGGTGCCGACCCAGCACCGGCGGCCCTGGAGCCAGGGGAAGCTCACAGCCTCCTTACAGCCCAGAGCCGGACAGCTCTAGCAGCCCCATCCCAGCCCATAAACCACCCACTTTCAAGACCAACACATATTTTTGTATTTTTCTGGGTTGTATTTCGTTTTTTGGGGTGGTTTTTTGGAGGGCAGGTGAGGTGCAGGGCTTTTGTTTTGAGTTTTCTGGTTTTGTTTTGGATTTTTGGGGGGGTTTTTTTGGGTTTTGTGTTTTGTTTTGATTTGGTTTGGGGTTTTATTCAGTTTGTCTTTAGGGTTTTATTCCCCCCCATTTTCTCCTTTCTTGAAAGAATGGCTCTTCTATTTGCCTGGTATGAGAAACTTAGCCGAAAAAGAAATTTTCTTGGCAGATTTTGTTCAGTTTCCTTTATTATGCAGAGCACCCGCAGGCGAGCCGACGGGCAGCCCGTGCCCTGTGCTCGGGTCTCCTGAGGTGCAGAACTGTGGAAACGGCGTCCCCAGTGCCCCCCGCCGCCCGTCCGGGAGCCGACACAGCCCTGCCCCGCAGAAGAGAATGTCAGCGGGGCCAGCGGGGAAGAGAAGCCCGTCCGTGCGGCGGAAATCAGCTCACAGCCGCCGGCCCCGGTGCGACTCGGCCCGGCCCGGCCCGCCGCCGGCAGCACCGCCGGCAAGCGGGCGGCCGCTTTGGGGCCGGTTCCTTCAGGGCCCGCAGAGGTCTTCGGTCCTCGGAAGGAGCCTGGGGGGCCGCGGGGGCTCGGTGCCGAGGCGCCCGGGGCCGGCACGAAGCCGCCCGCCCTCGGGCCTCGTTGATACCGAGAGAGAGACAGACACAGGGACACACGCCCGGCTCCTCAGACACCACCGCTCCCCACCGCCCCCGCCGCTCCCGCTCGCACGGCCGCACACTCTCGCATCCCCTCTCTCCCCGCCCCTGCCCTGCCCCTGCCCCTGCCCCTGCCCCTGCCCTGCCCCTGCCCCTGCCCCTGCCCCTGCCCTGCCCCTGCCCCTGCCCCTGCCCCTGCCCCTGCCCCTGCCCCTGCCCCTGCCCCTGCCCCTGTCTGTCGCGGCCCCCGCCCAGCCATGGTTGGGAGCGCCCCGCCCTGCCCCTTCAGACTCCCTGGCACCGCCTGCAGACTTTTGCCGCCCCCGCCCGGTCTCTCCTTGGCCAGTTCGCACAGAGGCAGGGGTAGGAGGGTGCTGAAAACTTTCTCTTCATGGCCAACATCAAAAAATGTGAATATGATAAATTGAATCAAGCAAAACCCTTCCCTCTGCTCCTTGTGACATCCCAGCAGCATCTGACATGTCCACCATCTACAAGGCATTGCCATAAAGGCAGGATTTTAGACAAAGACATAAGAAGGGGTGATAGGTAAAACTTACAATAAGATGCTGAGTAAGGAGTTATTTAAACTTCTGAAAAATTGGGAAACTCCCAAAAGCTCAAAGCATGAAGCCATTTAAAGGAGATGCATTGGAATGACCAGAGAACAGCTGCAGGAGAAAATCTGGGAGCAATGGGAAGGACATACATGCAGCTGCTCTAAATGAAGAGATGTCCTTAGATAGGGCCATTTAACCAGGAGTCCTGGAAACACCCAAAGGAAGCGCGTCATGAAATATTATACTGAATGTTGGTGGCAGAGGTAGAGGGGAAGATGAGTATTTCTTCTCCTGCCATCAGTAGAAGAAAGCAGTAGAGCCAGGAAATTGCTGTTCTGGGTGGGAAAACATTACCATTTCTTCAAAGTTCTCCAGTGAGCCAGATAATAAAGATTTGCTTGTATGTTATGGAACAGAGAGATATTGAAACCTGCTCCCCTTTCCATGAACAGGCATGTTCTACTTGTTGGGCCCCAGTACCCTGAGGTGCTGAGCTGGGATTGGCATATCTAAGAGAGGAGCTGAGGTAGAGCAGAGCACCTTGCAGGCTGAGGTGTCTGCTGGAATTGCATGTCCTCCCCATGCCACAGCTTCCCTGCATTTCCCTCCTCCAGCCTCTGTCCCCAGCACAGCCATGGAGGCTCTTTGGCCTCTTGACTTTTCCTGCAGGCATCAAGAGCAGCTGAGCTCTGCCTTTGGCACAGTCAGCCCTGGCCAGCGCAGGCCATGCTCAGCAATTCCTTGTCTGTGCCCGGACTTGCTGCCAGCCCCGGCAGCGGCTGCGGGGCCCCTTTGTGGCCCTGTGCTGGCCCAGCCATGGTGCCACAGCCCCTGTGCAGCCCAGGCCAGGCCAGGAGCATTGGGGCTGGGAACGGCCCCTGTGCCGTGGGGCCCTGGGCAGCCTTGGGGCTCTGTGCCCCATGGCCTCCCTGCTGGGCAGCCTCTGCCAGCTCCTGCAGAGCCCGTGGGGGCTCCTTCTGCTGCCCTGAGCCTGCAGAGCAGGGCAGCGTTGGCTGATGGTCTGAGTCATTCCTAAAGATCCCGTCGGGCTGTCTCAGACACTTGGGGCCAGGGATTCCTTCCAACCTGGGCCACTTTGGGTGGGCACGGGGTGGCCCCAGGGCAGGTGGCAGTGTGTGCAAGGCCCTTTGTGACACATACAGTATGGAATGGAGCCGGGTGTCCAAGGGCCCTTGGTGACACGGTGCAGCATGGAACGGATCCAGGTCTCCAAGGGCCCTTTGTGACACGTGCTGACATAGGAGCTGTAAGTGGCAAGAGCATGCCACAGTGCTCAGAGCAGGCGACGGGACAGGACGGGACAGAGCGGTGCCGTGAGGAGCCCTCGCACAGCGCGCTCGTTCCTGCCCTACCCGGAGCTTTTCTGAGGCATTGTTCCTGCAGCTGACCTCGAGGCCAGATCACAGGACTCGGTGACCTGTGGCGTTCCAAGGCTTCAATTCTGCAGGTGCCTTTGAGGACACACCGTGGGACTTGGTGACCCAGAGTTTTCCGAGGCATCCCTCTTGAGGGTAGCCAAAAATCCGGGCAGTGACATGGGGCAGGGAGCCCTGAGAGTGCCCAAGCTGAGCTGGATGGAGGAGGAAGAATGCGGCCCTGCAGCTGCTCCAGCACTGGAGACTGAAGAGGTGGTGTCGTTCCATCCAGCACAGGAGGGTGAGTGGCTGAGCCAGGCCACAGGGCTGGTGCCTTCAGCCAGCTTGGCTCCATCCCACCCCATCCCATCACACGCTGTCACATCCCATCCCGTCCTGTCCCATCCCCTGGGGACGTGCCCATGGACAAGACCAAAAAGGGGCCCGGGCGGACACCCCACAGTGGCCGTGCTCCATCCACCTGGGGCATCCTGGGGCTGTCCCTGCCTGGGGAGCGCAGGGCTGGGCTGTGTTCTCCGGCCTCTCCCGCAGACCCTCAGCCCTGGCTGCGCTCGCTCTTTCCCAGATGCAGCCCTGGACCAGACACAAGAGCAGGAACCCGCCCATGGCCGCTTCCACAGAACAGCACAGGTACCTGCAGCCATCCCCACCTGGGCTGGGCCTGCTGTCACTGCTCAGCCCAGCAGCACACCTGCAGCACTCCATGGCTTCTTGCTCTTCTCCTACAGCTCGTTTGCAAATTCATCAAGAGAATTCGGCAGGAAGAGACCAGTGTCATGAGCCCTGGGCTCAGAGCATACTCAGAGCTCCTCGGACATGAGACCAGTGCCGCCCTGCTGGATTTGCTTGTGCAGAGTGGTGTTCCCAGAGCAGAGCAAGTAAGCAGATGTGGCCAGGCTTCAATTGCCCCATGAGTCACATAGCTTCCCAAGCCACTAGTGCTGGCCCCTGTGAGCCTTTGAGGCCGTCGCAGTGCAGCGGGAAGGGAAGCACTTCTCTGGGGACCCTGGGAACGCTGATCCCTCTGGCAGCTTTCCAAGTCTCCCTGTGCCTTCTCCAGGTGCCCGGCATGGTGAGATACATCCACCAGTGGCTCATGGCCAATGATTCTGCTGAGCACAGGCTGGACAACGCCCTGCTGTATCTCACAGAAGCGCAGCCAAATGAGGCAGTAATGACACTCCTGCGTGTGGCCCCATCCTGTGACAGGTATGGGGCCCATCTGCCCAGAGGGCTCAGGGCTCACCCCAACCCATCGCCCTGTACAGCCTGGGCCAGGTTTCTGACCAACAGAGAGTCCTAGGGCCCTCTGGCTGCTCCCTTTCCAGGCCCTGGCATGTCAGCCCCAAGCCTGCTGCCATGCTCCCTCGTTGTCCCACAGGGGCCTGTCCCCACAGGGCTGGGCTGCCTGGCTGCTGCTGGAGAGGGGCAGTGGGCAAAGGCAGAGCCGGCAGTCAACCCGGGCCTCTAGAGATGCCCAGACCACGGTGCTGTGTCTGAGATGCCCTGAGACAGAGCTCTAACCCCGCAGAGCTGCCATGGCCATGTGGAAGACCATCATGTGCACACCCTGGACTGCAGAGCTGGCACAGCAGATACTCCTGGATGTGCTGGGGAGCTGGCCAGAGCACAACATGAGCACCTGCGATGGGAACAGAATGACTGTCTTTGCCCTGGCTGTGAGTTTCTGCCAGTGGACTTTGCTGGCCCCAAGGCCACCTGTCCAGCAGCTCTCCATCCTCCTTTCCCCACTGCATCTCCCTGCCTCAGGCACTGGCCTGAAAGCTGGCCTAGGGACAGCTGCAGGGCCACCAGGCCCGCTGCTCCCCCTGTGTCTCTCTGGGCCTCTCCCTGCCACGCTCGGGCCCTGTCCCACGGACACCTTGGCACTGAACGCTGCCTCGGGGGGCTTCGTCCTTTGCAGGCAACTGTGGTGATATGGAAGATCCTCCAGGAGCGCTGTGTCCCAGATATAGTGGATGAGCATTTCCCGCAGTTATTTGTGCATCTGCTCTTCCAAGTGTTCTTCAGCACCAAAGAGATGCCAGAGGAGGTGGATACCTTCTGGAAGGGATGCCAGGAAGAACACGGCCTTGCCAGCAGCCCCAACAGGTGCTCTATCCCAATCCTTCTGTCCCTGCCACATGGCCAGGGCAGGAGCCAGTGCTCCCAGTGTGACCCGGGCTTTGCTCTGCACTCAGGTTTGCAGTGAGGACCCTGAAGTCCCTGCTGTGCCAAATGGACTACGAGGATGTGGTGTTGTCAATGGAGCGCAAGCGTGGCTGGGACACGCTGCTCTGTGCTGACACCCACATTTATGCCGTGGGTCTGCTGGCCAGGTGAGACCCCCTTCTCCCCATTGCTCCCGGCATTTGTGCTCTGTGTCTGGGGTATCCCACTCATTCCCTGTGGCTGTGGGCCAGAGGGACGAGGGACAGCCAAGCAGACTGGGAAAGGCTGGGAGAGGAGGGTGCCCAGTAGCAGCCACATCTCAAAGGGCCCAGGTCCCCCTGCAGGGTGGGGGGTAAAGACAAGAACTGCATCAGTCTGTCCTGGGAGGGGCTTCCCTCCCCGGCTCAGGGTCTTAGTTTCGTAAGGGCGGTCCCCCGGCCAGATAATCATTATCACTGACTCCATACATTTCAGAGGTCCGATCAATAATAATTATTATTAAGAAACCCAGTGTTCTTATAGATAGTTATGATATAGGTTGATTTAATGTGTTTTCTAGTCTAAACACTATACCATTAGTTACTTAAGAAAGCACATTTTGGTAGACAAATCTCCGTAACATATTCCGAATGTTCACAATGCTGGTGCAGCATGTTAAGATAAGAATGTTTCTTCATTCTTTCCTCTGATCTTCTCAGACTTTCTCAGGCGATGCCTGGGAAAGTTGTTTGTTTCTCTCTGAGGCCAGAGAGCTGCTGCCACATCTTAGTGCCATTTTCTGCCTTCCAGGGAGATGGGCAAAGAATCCATCGATGTGTGTAAAAGCATCTTAGACTATCTCCTTCAGTTGCTCCGCAAAGAGATGCCATACTGGCACTTCCCTGCCCTGGCATTCCTTGTGGAGGTGAGTCTGAAGGCCGGCGCTGCCTCCCAGCTCTCTGCCCTCTCGTAGCCGCAGCTGCCTGGGATGGTGCCCACGCCCTGCGCTGCTGCCTGGTCCCCGCCCTGTGCGGTTCTGGGCTCCTGCCGGCCGGGTCCCCTGTCACTGCCCTGTGCCTTTCAGGTCCTGCATTGCCTGGACTTGAGTGCATGCAGTGACAGCATCATGGATCTCTTGTCGAGGCACTTGCTGAGTGAGCACACAGAGATGCGCCGCCAGGTTCTGAGAGCCCTCCTCTTGCTCAGGGATAATCCCTCGCTGGTAAGGAGGGGGCAGCAGCTGAAGCCGTGCAGGCAGCGTGGTGCTGGGGAACGCAGTTGCTGGTCTTCAGGCACTGGGTCAGCTGCTCCCAGCTCTCCTGCCTCCCACTTCAGCTGCCCGAGGGCTGCGGGACAGGCCTTTGGCCTCTAGGCCCTGTGGCAGCAGGGTGGCCTTTCACACACTTTTGTTCCGCACAGGCCAAAAGAATGCGGAGCCTGACCGAAAGCCTCGGGGAGCTCCTGCAGGAAAATGATAGTGATGTGGTCAGGATGAGCATTGTTCTACTTAGTGATTTGTTCTTGGATAATGACACCCCAATACCCAGCCCCATCGCCCTGCAGCTGGCTAAGGTGCTCCTGCCACTCTTTGAACACGTAAGGCTCTGTGCCCTCAGCCACGGCCACTGGCTGCTGCCCAGACACTTGGTGCCCTGTGGAGATGCAGGCCTGCGCCAAGGTGGGCCAGAATCAGCTGATGCCAAGGTCTTGTTTCCTTCCTGTTACACAGGATGACTGGCATGTGCAGTGGATCGCCATGTTTGTATTTCGAGCCTTGCTGTCTACTGTAGTGGAAGAAGAGAAAAAGCTCCTGATGACACAAGTGTGTCACAGCCTGCTCCCACTCTTCTTCCACTGCCATGATGAGAATCAGAGTGTGGCAGAGGTGAGGACTCACGGGCTGCTGCTGTCGCCGTGGGAGGGGGCTCAGTTGCCTCCTGCCCTGGTGCCTGGCAGGCTGCATCCTCCTCCTGGCCCTGGCACAGGGATGCTGATCCTGGGCTGTGGGGCCATTTCCGTGTCTCTACTGCTCTCCAGGCTTCTTGGGAAACCCTGCTTTGTGTGACCAAATTCTTAAACAGGAGAGATCTTGAAAAACCTGTAAGGAAGGAGAAACTGTGGAGGTTCATTGAGATCCTGGTAAGGAGGGCCGGGAAGCCGCAGCCCCAGCCTGGAGCAGCCCCTGAGCGCGGTGCTCGGTGTGCGGGCTGGCAGCTGTGCCCCTGCCCGCTGCTGCAGCCCGAGGCCGCGCGGGCTCTGCTCCAGGCTCCTGCGGCCCGAGCCGGGTGCCCATGGAGCCCCGGCCCGGGGGGCTGCGGGGCCAACCCTTCCCTCCTGTCGCTCTCTCCAGCTGGCAGAGGACAGCAGCAGCGTGGCCGAGCACCTGCGCCGGGCCCTGCCCTACCTGCAGAGCCCACAGGAGCCCCTGCGAGAGGCGGCCGTCAGGTTCATGGGTGAGCCACGAGCCGGGCCAGGAGGGCGTGTGGGCACAGGGCTGGCAGAGCCGCTGGCAGGGAGCTGTGCCCTGGGCCTGACAGGCTCTGTGTTCCCAGGGACGGCCGGGCGGTACCTGAGGGGGAGGAAGGAAGAGCTCCATCTCATCTGTGAGGGTGAGTGAGGGCAGCGGGCTGCCAGCGAGGGCTGGCGGGGGAGCTGCGAGCCCTGCCCCGGCTGTGGAGGGCTCTGCTCCCTGTGCGGACCAGGGCCGGCGTGGACAGAGCACACAGAGCTTTCAGGGCACCTGGGGGATTCGTGGCCAGCAGCTTTGGGCTGATCCAGCTGGTCCCTGCTCCCTGCTGGCCATGGCCAGAGCCGGCTGGGATGGCCCTGGCACAGGGATCTCCTCGGGTCCCCTCAGATGTGGGAACTGACCATGGCTCTGTTCCTCTCTTTCAGCCCTAGAAGACACGGCCAATGACATCAGTGTTGCCGTTGCGAGCCTGGCAGTTCAAACATTGTCTGTCCTCCAGGGAATAGAGAGAGCTCGATATTCCCGCTTCCACAGCCTGCATGATCGGCTCTGCAGGGCATGGAGGAGACGGCCTCGTCTGTCGGGGCTCGGCTGGCTGCGCTGCTGCAGCTCTGCAGAGAGCTGATCCCAGAGGCTCTGTCTGCTGGGGCCACTCGAGCCAGCAGGAATGTTTCGTTTCTTTAGGATTGTTCTTTTCTTCTTTTTGTTTTTCTTTAGCATAGAAATATAGGATGTGTTGTAATAGACAGACTCCCAGGATCTTTCTTTTGCTGCCCAGGCTCTGCAGGGCCTAGGGGAAGAGGGAGAAAAGGGTTCCTGGGCTCAGCAAGCTGCCCAGGTATGCAGGGTTGCAGGGAAAATGGCCAGAAGCCCCTTGGCCTTTGGTGGTTCTGCTGAAGCCTTTTTGCTGCCCACAGAGCAGATTGGCAGGGGCTGGAGCTGTGGGGATCTCTGTGAGAGCGGTGCCTGGAGATGGCCACAAGCCCTGTCCCAGGCAGGAAGCGCCATCCGTGTCCTCCTGCCCGTGTGTTGCTGCCTGGAATGCTGAGGGCTCCCAGGTGCCTCTTGATGGGGCAGGTTGGCCAGGCTGGGGGAGACCCTGAGGGGACGGGGCCACGAAGGGATGAGGGGCTGCGGAAGCCCTGACAGGACAAGGCAGTGGGAAGGCACGGGGGGGATGTGTGAGGGAGTGGGTAACGTTGGCTCAGGGAGGAAAGTGGATTGGAACCAAAGGCACCACTCACCCTCACAAAAATATCACCAAAAGTCCTCACAAAAATATCATCAAAATCCCGTAAAAATCCCCCCCAAAACACCCAAAACCCAACTAAAATCTTCCTAAAAAATCCCCCAAAACTCCCCAAAATCCGATAAAAATCGACTCAAAATCCTCACAAAAAATCCCACCAAAACTATCATAAAAATCCCACAAAAATTCCACCATAGAATCCTTGAAAATGCCAGAAAAACCACACAAAATCCCAGGTAAATCTCCACAAAAATTCCACCCACAAGCCTACAAAACTCACCCAAAAAATCCCCACAAAAATCACCCCAAGGCTCACAGAAATCCCTCAAAATCCCCATAAAAATCGCCCCCAAAATCCCCTTAAATGCCACACAAAAATCCCACAAAAAGTCCCACTAAATCCCCATGAAAATCCCACAGAATCCACAGAGAAAAATTTGTACAAAAATGCAGCCAAAAATCCCCCAATCACACAAAATCCACACAAAAAATCCCACCAAATCACCCAAAATATCCGACCAAAATTTCCCTAAACCCCCCCAAAATCCACACCAAATCCATTCCAAAATTCCCGCCGAAATCCCACCAAACCCCTCTCAAATTCCCCAAAAGATGCCCCCAAGTCCTATCACATCCCACCCGAAGTGCGAGGAAATCCACCCCAAAAATCCCCACGAAAACTTCCCTCAAAATCCCAGCCAAACCTCCCAGAAGCAGCCCAAGAATCCCGCAGAGATCGCTGCGAGTGCCCGAATCGCCCGGAACAATCGCCGAGCCATCCCCGCCCGGCCCCGCGCTCCGGCCCCGCTCTCTGTGGGGCCGGGGCCTCTCCCCCCTTGGCTCTGCGCTGGTCCCGTTCGCGCTCCGCTCCCGCTCCCGCCCCACCAGCGCTCCCTGCCCTGGGCCGCGCTGGCCGAGCCCGGCCGGGCGCGCTGGATCCGCTGGGACGGCGCATCCCGGCCCCGGCCCCGGCCCCGCGGGGCTCCCGGGGCAGCTCCGGCCGGGATGCGGCACTGCCGCGGGGCTTTGGGCTTTCCCGGCGCTGCCGGCGGCTCCCGGGGATCTGCGGCTTCCCGAGGGACTCGGGGAGCTTCCAGAGGGGACCTGGGCTGGCTCCGGGGGGATTTGGGATCAGTCCGGGGGGAGCTGGGGACGGCTCGGGGGGTTTGGGGTTGTTCCCGAGGATTTTGGGGGGATCTGGAAGAGGCTCCAGAGGGGATCTGGGGCTTTCTGAGGGATCTGGGGGAATTCTGAGGGGATCTGGGAGAGTTTCAAGAGGGATTTTGGGGTCTTCCAAGGGATCTTCAGAAGTTCGGAGGGATTTGGGGATGCTCCAGAATGGATCTGGGGCAGTTCCAGAAGCAATCAGGGACGTTTTTGAGGGATTTTGGCAAGTCCTAGAAGGAATTCAGGGAATTTCAACAGGATTTTGGGGTAATTCAGAGGAATTGGGGAGGTTCCAGCAGGGATTTGGGGTCATTCCCAGGGGATTGGGGGGTGGATTTCTGGTGAGATTTCCGTTTCTTCCCCAGATTTCAGGCTTTTTCCCGAGATTTCCTGTTTTTTCAAGAATCTGTGGATTTTTCCCTGAATTTGGGTCTCACTGTGGGGTAGAAGGGGAAGGTTTGGGAGATTCAGGGTGAATTCTTGGGGGCTCCTGGACGGATTTTGGGTGGGTTCCCAATTGAATTTTGTGCTTTTGTCCCAGAATTACAGGATTTTCCCCAAAATTTGGGTATTTGCCTGAAGATTCTGCTATTACCACTGGTTTGTCCCGGAAGGGGAAGCTTTGGCGGGTGAGGAGGGGGGGGGGGGGGGGGCGTTAGGGTGAATTTTAGGGATAACTGAGGCTGGATTTGGGTTTTTTCCCAAGGATTTTGGAGTTTTTCCCAGAATTTCAGGATTGTTCCCAAAATCCCAGGACTTCTACTCTGATTTGTCTCTTACCATGGACATTTGGTAGAAGGGGAAACTTTGGGGCGGTTCCTGGTTGGATTTTGGGGATATTTGAGGCTGCATTTTGAGTTTTTCCCCCAGGAATTCAGGATTTCTCCCAGAATTTCAGGATTTTTTCCCAAAATGTCAGGAGTTTCCCAAGGATTTGGGTCTCACCATGGACTTGTCATAGAAGGGGAAGCTTTGGGGGGTTCCTGGTTGGATTTAGGGGTGTTTCCAACTCAATTTCAGGGATTCTTGATGAGATTTTGGGGGGAATCCTGGTTGGGTTTGTTTTTTTTTCCTCAGGATTTTGGGTTTTTTCCATGAGAATTCCAGGATTTCACCCAGCATTTCTGTCTTACCATGGGCTTGTCATAGAAAGGGAAGCTTTGGGGTGTTCAGGGTGAATGAATTTGGTGGGATGCCAAGTTGGACTTTGGGGATATCTGAGGCCAGAGTTTGGCGGTTTTTCCCCAGCATTGCAGTTCTTTCCCCAGTGCCAGAACTCCCCCAGTCGCTGTCTCCCCACGGGTTGGCCGCAGGAGGGGAAGCCCTGCAGGGAGCGCAGGGCGTTGGTGGCGCTGCTCATCTCCCTGAAGGTGAGGAAGGCCTGGCCCCGCAGGCCGAGACTGCGCCGCACCAAAATGTCCAAAATCTGCCCAAACGGCGAGGAAACGGCGCAGAGGGACTTCTCCAGCTCGGGGACACCCAGGGGACAGCCTGAGCCCCTGGGGACAGGCACGGACACTCTCAGAGCCCCCAGGACCCCCCAGCCATCCCCGTCCTCCTTGGTGTCCCGGTTCAGGTGGTTGATGGAGATGCTGGGCTGGGGCCGGGGGTCCTGCACCGCCAGGGCCGGGACCCCTCTGTGGGGACAGGGGGGCTTCAGGGGGCGTCTGGGGGGCTGCGACCCCTTCACCCCCTGGCACCCCTTTAGGTGTCCCCAGAGCCCCAAATCCACCCCAGCCCCACCTAAAGCCCCCAAATTACCCTCAGATCCCCCCACTTTACCCCAAAATTGACCCCAGAGCCACCTCAGAACCCCCAGATCCCTCCAGTTCCTCTCACAACTCCGCCAAAGTCCCCTCGGACCCCCGCAATTACCCTCAGATCCCCCTAAACCCAACGGAGAACGCTCCAGAAGCTCTCAAGCTCCCCCCAAAGCTCCCTAAAGCCCCCTCATTCCCCCAAACCCAGCAGACACACGCCTATTTCCTGTCAGTTCCCCAGAAATCCCCAATTTCTCCCCGAGCCGCCCCAAACCCCCCGTTCAGTTTCCCCGGCCCCACCTCAGCCCCTCCTCAGCCGCGCTCCCATGACAATTTCCCGCCTGCACCGCGCGCGCGGGCTCCTCCAGCCAATAGCGGCGCGCCCCGTGCCGAACCAACCAATCAGCGCGCGGCTGCAGCCAATCAGAGGGAGCCGGGAGCGGCGCCCCTCCCCCGGCGGCCCCGCCCCCCGGGCTCGGGCGGGCCCTGCGGGCGGCGCTGCCAGAGCGGGGGAGGCGCTGGGAGAGGCGGGAGCCGCGGGAGCCGCGGGGGCCGCAACGCTGGGGAGGGGGCTCCGCACAGGGGCCGGGGGCTGGGAGGGGCTGGGGGGGCTGGGGAGGGGTCCTGGGGGGATCGGGGGCCTTTGGGGAGGGAGCCGGGGGGAGTTTAGGGAGGGCTCTGGGGGGTCCTGGATGGCTCATGGAGGGGTCCTCGGGGGAGTCTGGGCGTCCTGGAGGGCTCTTGGGTGGGGGATCCTGAGGGGTCCTGGAGGTGTCAGGGAGAGTCTGGGGAGGGGTCTTGGAGCATTGTGGGGGGACCTGGGGGGTGGGGATGGGTCCTGAGAGGGGCCTGGAGGGGGGGTCTTGGGAGGGTCTGGGCGGAGTTGGGGGAGCGGTTTGGGGGGTCCTGGTGGCGTCCTAGGAGGTTTTGGAGGTTTTGGGGAAGGGCTTTGGGGGATCTGGAAGGGTCCCAGAGAGGGTCTGGGGGGGGTTGGGGGTTTTTGGGAGAGGTCCTGGAGGGATCTGGGGAGAGGCTGGGGGGTCCAGAGTTGGGTTTGGGGCGGGGTCTGGAGGGTCCTGGAAGGGTCCTGGGTGGGGTCTTGGGAAGGGTCTCAGGGGGTCTCAGGGGGCATCCTGGGCTGGGTGCAATTGGGGTCTGGGGGCTCTCAGGGGGTCCTGGGCCAACTTTGGGGGGGGGCTCTGGGGAAGATTTGGGGTTCCTGGAGGGGGTCCTATGGAGATCTGGGGGTCCCAGGCAGTCCCAGGCTCACCCTGAATGGGGTATGGGGGATTCGGGGGACGGGGGCACAACAGCGGTGATTTTTAGGGGATTTTGGGGCTTTTTAGTGGAATTTTGGGGGCCTTCATGTAGTAAACAGGGCTCGTGCCTTTATTAATGTTCAGCTCTTTATTCAAAAGATCAGCAGAGCAAGGGAGCTCAATACAGAGCTCACCCCCGCTGTTGTAGCTTTTTCCCAGTAGCCAAAGGGCGAGAAGGCTGCAGAGTCTGTCCCTGGAGTCTCCGTGGCACACTGGTAGCCGGAGGTGAAGAGGTGTGCAGTCTGTGTCTGAAGTCCTGGTAGCCGAAGGGTGAGGGCATGTGCAGAGCCTGCTGCCAAAGTGCAGCAGCAGCTGTCCCCTGTCCTTCCCTCCTAGGAACACCAGGAAGAGTTGTTCCTTTGTTCCTGCTTCCCACAGCCCAGTCCAGTCTGGTCCCCTGCAGGCTATGGTGACAGGTCAGACACAGACCAGGGATGTGGTTCCCTTTTCCCCAAGCAGCGCACCCATCCAGCCCCCTCCACTGTGCCCAGCCTTCCACTTAGGGGTGTTTTCATCCCCAAAACCCCCTCCCGTGATTCCACTGGTCTCTCTATTTTGCATCCCAGTCCTAGAATGGTAGTGTGGGTGGGGGTGTAGGTGATTCCCAGGAGCAATTCGCTAATTAATATTTCAATGTCAGTACTTAGCCCAAACCGAAATGTCTCAGCAAGGCTGTTTTGTTCATAAGAAATCCCTCCACTATTTCTTTGATCGGGCTTAAGCCCGCATCAACTTACAGTCTCTGGCTTTTGAGGGTTAGCTTCTTTGGGTAATTCTCTTAATTCCTAGCAACTAAGTGAGACTTAATAATATTCTAACTAAAACTTTCTTCAGTTGACTTCCTTGGCTAAAGGACACTTATTAAAGAATTACAAAGTGTTTAAACTTTTACTGTGGTACTTTAACTCAGAAATGGTTATTACTACCTTACTGTATATCAGCTTCTAGCAAGTTTTTTAAAATTAGTTTTAAGTCTTCGGGTCCCCTAATTACCATCCATATACAAGAGGAGGTGGGTGACCCTGTTGGGTGTGGTCTGGTGTCTGGTGGTGGCAGATCTTTTTCCAACCATTCTGTTCTGCTAGCTGTCAATCCCACCCGCAGCTTGAGCGCAACCACGAGCACGGCGGCCGTGGAGAGGGGTAGTCCTGATGGCCCCGGGCCGGCCCGGAGCCAGGGTAGACCTTTTGTCCCCCGCCACCGCTCACATCCAGGGCACTGCAATGAACCCAGCAGCCCCGGAGCCAGGGTAGACCTGTTGTCCTGGCCACAACACCTTACGGTCACTCAGCATCGGGGTAGACCTGTTGACCCTGGCCATGAAGGTCCTGCCACGAAGCAGGTGACCCTGGAGCTGGGTAGACCTGATAACCCTGGGCCGGCGCGGAGTTGGGGATGACCTGATGTCACCCGTCACTGCCCGTGGCACGGGCACCGCCAAGAGCCGGGAGTCCCCAGATCCTGGTAGACCTGATGGCTCCGGAGACGGGTAGACCTGATTGCCCCAGGCTTGCCTGGAGCAAGAGTAGACCTGCTGCCCCCTGACAACGCTTGCCGCAAGGGTGCCGACCCAGCACCGGCGGCCCTGGAGCCAGGGGAAGCTCACAGCCTCCTTACAGCCCAGAGCCGGACAGCTCTAGCAGCCCCATCCCAGCCCATAAACCGCCCACTTTCAAGACCAACACATATTTTTGTATTTTTCTGGGTTGTATTTCGTTTTTTGGGGTGGTTTTTTGGAGGGCAGGTGAGGTGCAGGGCTTTTGTTTTGGGTTTTCTGGTTTTGTTTTGGATTTTTTGGGTTTTTTTCCTTTGGGTTTTGTGTTTTGTTTTGAGATTTTTTTGGTTTGGGGTTTTATTCAGTTTGTCTTTAGGGTTTTATTCCCCCCCATTTTCTCCTTTCTTGAAAGAATGGCTCTTCTATTTGCCTGGTATGAGAAACTTAGCCGAAAAAGAAATTTTCTTGGCAGATTTTGTTCAGTTTCCTTTATTATGCAGAGCACCCGCAGGCGAGCCGACGGGCAGCCCGTGCCCTGTGCTCGGGTCTCCTGAGGTGCAGAACTGTGGAAACGGCGTCCCCAGTGCCCCCCGCCCCCCGTCCGGGAGCCGACACAGCCCTGCCCCGCAGAAGAGAATGTCAGCGGGGCCAGCGGGGAAGAGAAGCCCGTCCGTGCGGCGGAAATCAGCTCGCAGCCGCCGGCCCCGGTGCGACTCGGCCCGGCCCGCCCCGCCGCCGGCAGCACCGCCGGCAAGCGGGCGGCCGCTTTGGGGCCGGTTCCTTCAGGGCCCGCAGAGGTCTTCGGTCCTCGGAAGGAGCCTGGGGGGCCGCGGGGGCTCGGTGCCGAGGCGCCCGGGGCCGGCACGAAGCCGCCCGCCCTCGGGCCTCGTTGACACAGAGACAGAGACAGACACAGGGACACACGCCCGGCTCCTCAGACACCACCGCTCCCCACCGCCCCCGCCGCTCCCGCTCGCACGGCCGCACACTCTCGCATCCCCTCTCTCCCCGCCCCTGCCCTGCCCCTGCCCCTGCCCCTGCCCCTGCCCCTGCCCCTGCCCCTGCCCCTGCCCCTGCCCCTGCCCCTGCCCCTGCCCCTGTCTGTCGCGGCCCCCGCCCAGCCATGGTTGGGAGCGCCCCGCCCTGCCCCATCAGACTCCCTGGCACCGCCTGCAGACTTTTGCCGCCCCCGCCCGGTCTCTCCTTGGCCAGTTCGCACAGAGGCAGGGGTAGGAGGGTACTGAAAACTTTCTCTTCATGGCCAACATCAAAAAATGTGAATATGATAAATTGAATCAAGCAAAACCCTTCCCTCTGCTCCTTGTGACATCCCAGCAGCATCTGACATGTCCACCATCTACAAGGCATTGCCATAAAGGCAGGATTTTAGACAAAGGCATAAGAAGAGGTGATAGGTAAAACTTACAATAAGATGCTGAGTAAGGAGTTATTTAAACTTCTGAAAAATTGGGAAACTCCCAAAAGCTCAAAGCATGAAGCCATTTAAAGGAGATGCATTGGAATGACCAGAGAACAGCTGCAGGAGGAAATCTGGGAGCAATGGGAAGGACATACATGCAGCTGCTCTAAATGAAGAGATATCCTTAGATAGGGCCATTTAACCAGGAGTCCTGGAAACACCCAAAGGAAGCGCGTCATGAAATATTATACTGAATGTTGGTGGCAGAGGTAGAGGGGAAGATGAGTATTTCTTCTCCTGCCATCAGTAGAAGAAAGCAGTAGAGCCAGGAAATTCCTGTTCTGGGTGGGAAAACATTACCATTTCTTCAAAGTTCTCCAGTGAGGCAGATAATAAAGATTTGCTTGTATGTTATGGAACAGAGAGATATTGAAACCTGCTCCCCTTTCCATGAACAGGCATGTTCTACTTGTTGGGCCCCAGTACCCTGAGGTGCTGAGCTGGGATTGGCATATCTAAGAGAGGAGCTGAGGTAGAGCAGAGCACCTTGCAGGCTGAGGTGTCTGCTGGAATTGCATGTCCTCCCCATGCCACAGCTTCCCTGCATTTCCCTCCTCCAGCCTCTGTCCCCAGCACAGCCATGGAGGCTCTTTGGCCTCTTGACTTTTCCTGCAGGCATCAAGAGCAGCTGAGCTCTGCCTTTGGCACAGTCAGCCCTGGCCAGCGCAGGCCATGCTCAGCAATTCCTTGTCTGTGCCCGGACTTGCTGCCAGCCCCGGCAGCGGCTGCGGGGCCCCTTTGTGGCCCTGTGCTGGCCCAGCCATGGTGCCACAGCCCCTGTGCAGCCCAGGCCAGGCCAGGAGCATTGGGGCTGGGAACGGCCCCTGTGCCGTGGGGCCCTGGGCAGCCTTGGGGCTCTGTGCCCCATGGCCTCCCTGCTGGGCAGCCTCTGCCAGCTCCTGCAGAGCCCGTGGGGGCTCCTTCTGCTGCCCTGAGCCCGCAGAGCAGGGCAGCGTTGGCTGATGGTCTGAGTCATTCCTAAAGATCCCGTCGGGCTGTCTCAGACACTTGGGGCCAGGGATTCCTTCCAACCTGGGCCACTTTGGGTGGGCACGGGGTGGCCCCAGGGCAGGTGGCAGTGCGTGCAAGGGCCCTTGGTGACAGGGTGCAGCATGGTCACTATGGAATGGAACGGGACAGGGATTCCAAGGGCCCTTGGTGACACCGTGCAGCATGGTCACCATGGAATGGAACGGGACAGGGATTCCAAGGGCCCTTGGTGACACGCTCTGGCAGAGGTGTTGGCAGTTACAAGTTACAGTTACACTCCACAGTGCTCGGTGCACACGACGAGAGAGGACGCGAGAGAGCGGTGCTGTGAGGAGCCCTCGCACAGCCACTCGTTCCTTGCTGACCCAGAGCTTTCCCGAGGTATTACTCCTGCAGGTGAGCTCGTGGCCAGAGCAGAGCACTTGGTGACCCCTGGCCTTCCCAAGGCAAATCTTCTGCAGCTGCCCTCGAGGGCAGACTGTGGCATTTGCTTTTCACTGTCCTTGACAGGAGTCTCCTGTCCTTGTGGCTGGAGCCCCAAGAGCAGAGTGCAGGACTTGCTGTCCTGTAGCCTTGCCAAGTCTTCACACTTGCAGGTGCCCTCAAGGCACGACTGCAGCACTTGCTGACTTGGACCTTTTCCTTTTCACCTTCTGCAGGCAGCCATGAATCCAGGCAGTGTCGTAGAGCACAGACCTGCGAGCGTGCCCAAGCTGGCCTGGGGGAAGGAGGAGAAAGAAGGCCCTGGAACTGCCCCAGCACAGCAGCCTGAAGAGCTGGAGCAGTTCCAGCCACGGCAGAAGGGTGAGTGGCAGAGCTGGGCCACAGGGCTGGTGCCTGCAGCCAGCTTGGCCCCATGCCATGCCATGCCATGCCATGCCATGCCATGCCATGCCATGCCATGCCATGCCATGCCATCCCATCCCATCCCCTGGGGCCATGCCCATGGTCAGGATGGAATAGGGGCCGGGCAGACACCCCACAGCCGTGCTCCATGCTCTGGGCCATTGCGGGGCTGTCCCTGCCTGGGCAGCGCAGGGCTGGGCTGTGTTCTCCGGCCTCTCCGGCAGCCCCTCAGCTCGGGCTGCGCTCGCTCTTTCCCAGATGCAGCCCTGGACCAGACACAAGAGCAGGAACCCGCCCATGGCCGCTTCCACAGAACAGCACAGGTACCTGCAGCCATCCCCACCTGGGCTGGGCCTGCTGTCACTGCTCAGCCCAGCAGCACACCTGCAGCACCCCATGGCTTCTTGCTCTTCTCCTACAGCTCGTTTGCAAATTCATCAAGAGAATTCGGCAGGAAGAGACCAGTGTCATGAGCCCTGGGCTCACAGCATACTCAGAGCTCCTCGGACATGAGACCAGTGCCGCCCTGCTGGATTTGCTTGTGCAGAGTGGTGTTCCCAGAGCAGAGCAAGTAAGCAGATGTGGCCAGGCTTCAATTGCCCCATGAGTCACATGGCTTTCCAAGCCACTAGTGCTGGCCCCTGTGAGCCTTTGAGGCCATCGCAGTGCGGCGGGAAGGGAAGCACTTCTCTGGGGACCCTGGGAACGCTGATCCCTCTGGCAGCTTTCCAAGTCTCCCTGTGCCTTCTCCAGGTGCCCGGCATGGTGAGGTACATCCACCAGTGGCTCATGGCCAATGATTCTGCTGAGCACAGGCTGGACAACGCCCTGCTGTATCTCACAGAAGCACAGCCAAATGAGGCAGTAATGACACTCCTGCGTGTGGCCCCATCCTGTGACAGGTATGGGGCCCATCTGCCCAGAGGGCTCAGGGCTCACCCCAACCCATCGCCCTGTACAGCCTGGGCCAGGTTTCTGACCAACAGAGAGTCCCAGGGCCCTCTGGCTGCTCCCTTTCCAGGCCCTGGCATGTCAGCCCCAAGCCTGCTGCCATGCTCCCTCGTTGTCCCACAGGGGCCTGTCCCCACAGGGCTGGGCTGCCTGGCTGCTGCTGGAGAGGGGCAGTGGGCAAAGGCAGAGCCGGCAGTCAACCCGGGCCTCTAGAGATGCCCAGACCACGGTGCTGTGTCTGAGATGCCCTGAGACAGAGCTCTAACCCCGCAGAGCTGCCATGGCCATGTGGAAGACCATCATGTGCACACCCTGGACTGCAGAGCTGGCACAGCAGATACTCCTGGATGTGCTGGGGAGCTGGCCAGAGCACAGCATGAGCACCTGCGATGGGAACAGAATGACTGTCTTTGCCCTGGCTGTGAGTTTCTGCCAGTGGACTTTGCTGGCCCCAAGGCCACCTGTCCAGCAGCTCTCCATCCTCCTTTCCCCACTGCATCTCCCTGCCTCAGGCACTGGCCTGAAAGCTGGCCTAGGGACAGCTGCAGGGCCACCAGGCCCGCTGCTCCCCCTGTGTCTCTCTGGGCCTCTCCCTGCCACGCTCGGGCCCTGTCACACGGACACCTTGGCACTGAACGCTGCCTCGGGGGGCTTCGTCCTTTGCAGGCAACTGTGGTGATATGGAAGATCCTTCAGGAGCGCTGTGTCCCAGATATAGTGGATGAGCATTTCCCGCAGTTATTTGTGCATCTGCTCTTCCAAGTGTTCTTCAGCACCAAAGAGATGCCAGAGGAGGTGGATACCTTCTGGAAGGGATGCCAGGAAGAACATGGCCTTGCCAGCAGCCCCAACAGGTGCTCTATCCCAATCCTTCTGTCCCTGCCACATGGCCAGGGCAGGAGCCAGTGCTCCCAGTGTGACCCGGGCTTTGCTCTGCACTCAGGTTTGCAGTGAGGACCCTGAAGTCCCTGCTGTGCCAAATGGACTATGAGGATGTGGTGTTGTCAATGGAGCGCAAGCGTGGCTGGGACACGCTGCTCTGTGCTGACACCCACATTTATGCCGTGGGTCTGCTGGCCAGGTGAGACCCCCTTCTCCCCATTGCTCCCGGCATTTGTGCTCTGTGGCTGGGATATCCCACTCAGTCCCCATGGCCATGGGCCAGAGGGACGAGGGACAGCCAAGCAAACTGGGAAAGGCTGGGAGAGGAGGGTGCCCAGCAGCAGCCACATCTCAAAGGGCCCAGGTCCCCCTGCAGGGTGGGGGGTAAAGACAAGAACTGCATCAGTCTGTCCTGGGAGGGGCTTCCCCCCCCGACTCAGGGTCTTAGTGTCGTAGGAGCGGGCCCCCGGCCAGTAATTATCACTGACTCCATGTATTTCAGAGGTCCGATCAATAATAATTATTATTAAGAAACCCATTGTTCTTATAGATAGTTATGATATAGGTTGATTTAATGTGTTTTCTAGTCTAAACACTATACCATTAGTTACTTAAGAAAGCACCCTTTGGTAGACAAATCTCTGTAACATATTCCGAATGTTCACAATGCCAGGTGCAGCATGTTAAGATAAGAATGTTTTTTCATTCTTTCCTCTGATCTTCTCAGACTTTCTCAGGCGATGCCTGGGAAAGTTGTTTGTTTCTCTCTGAGGCCAGAGAGCTGCTGCCACATCTTAGTGCCATTTTCTGCCTTCCAGGGAGATGGGCAAAGAATCCATCGATGAGTGTAAAAGCATCTTAGACTATCTCCTTCAGTTGCTCCGCAAAGAGATGCCATACTGGCACTTCCCTGCCCTGGCATTCCTTGTGGAGGTGAGTCTGAAGGCCGGCGCTGCCTCCCAGCTCTCTGCCCTCTCGTAGCCGCAGCTGCCTGGGATGGTGCCCACGCCCTGCGCTGCTGCCTGGTCCCCGCCCTGTGCGGTTCTGGGCTCCTGCCGGCCGGGTCCCCTGTCACTGCCCTGTGCCTTTCAGGTCCTGCATTGCCTGGACTTGAGTGCATGCAGTGACAGCATCATGGATCTCTTGTCGAGGCACTTGCTGAGTGAGCACACAGAGATGCGCCGCCAGGTTCTGAGAGCCCTCCTCTTGGTCAGGGATAATCCCTCGCTGGTAAGGAGGGGGCAGCAGCTGAAGCCGTGCAGGCAGCGTGGTGCTGGGGAACACAGTTGCTGGTCTTCAGGCACTGGGTCAGCCGCTCCCAGCTCTCCTGCCTCCCACTTCAGCTGCCCGAGGGCTGCGGGACAGGCCTTTGGCCTCTGGGCCCTGTGGCAGCAGGGTGGCCTTTCACACACTTTTGTTCCGCACAGGCCAAAAGAATGCGGAGCCTGACCGAAAGCCTCGGGGAGCTCCTGCAGGAAAATGATAGTGATGTGGTCAGGATGAGCATTGTTCTACTTAGTGATTTCTTCTTGGATAATGACACCCCAATACCCAGCCCCATCGCCCTGCAGCTGGCTAAGGTGCTCCTGCCACTCTTTGAACACGTAAGGCTCTGTGCCCTCAGCCACGGCCACTGGCTGCTGCCCACACACTTGGTGCCCTGTGGAGATGCAGGCCTGCGCCAAGGTGGGCCAGAATCAGCTGATGCCAAGGTCTTGTTTCCTTCCTCTTACACAGGATGACTGGCATGTGCAGTGGATCTCCATGTTTGTATTTCGAGCCTTGCTGTCTACTGTAGTGGAAGAAGAGAAAAAGCTCCTGATGACACAAGTGTGTCACAGCCTGCTCCCACTCTTCTTCCACTGCCATGATGAGAATCAGAGTGTGGCAGAGGTGAGGACTCACGGGCTGCTGCTGTCGCCCTGGGAGGGGGCTCGGCTGCCTCCTGCCCTGGCGCCTGGCAGGCTGCATCCTCCTCCTGGCCCTGGCACAGGGATGCTGATCCTGGGCTGCGGGGCCATTTCCGTGTCTCTACTGCTCTCCAGGCTTCTTGGGAAACCCTGCTTTGTGTGGCCAAATTCCTGAACAGCAGAGTTCTTGAAAAACCTGTGAAGAAGGAGAAACTGTGGAGGTTCATTGAGATCCTGGTAAGGAGGGCCGGGAAGCCGCAGCCCCAGCCTGGAGCAGCCCCTGAGCGCGGTGCTCGGTGTGCGGGCTGGCAGCTGTGCCCCTGCCCGCTGCTGCAGCCCGAGGCCGCGCGGGCTCTGCTCCAGGCTCCTGCGGCCCGAGCCGGGTGCCCATGGAGCCCCGGCCCGGGGGGCTGCGGGGCCAACCCTTCCCTCCTGTCGCTCTCTCCAGCTGGCAGAGGACAGCAGCAGCGTGGCCGAGCACCTGCGCCGGGCCCTGCCCTACCTGCAGAGCCCACAGGAGCCCCTGCGAGAGGCGGCCGTCAGGTTCATGGGTGAGCCACGAGCCGGGCCAGGAGGGCGTGTGGGCACAGGGCTGGCGGCGCCGCTGGCAGGGAGCTGTGCCCTGGGCCTGACAGGCTCTGTGTTCCCAGGGACGGCCGGGCGGTACCTGAGGGGGAGGAAGGAAGAGCTCCATCTCATCTGTGAGGGTGAGTGAGGGCAGCGGGCTGCACGCGAGGGCTGGCGGGGGAGCTGCGAGCCCTGCCCCGGCTGTGGAGGGCTCTGCTCCCTGTGCAGACCAGGGGCAGCGTGGACAGAGCACACAGAGCTTTCAGGGCACCTGGGGGATTCGTGGCCAGCAGCTTTGGGCTGATCCAGCTGGTCCCTGCTCCCTGCTGGCCATGGCCAGAGCCGGCTGGGATGGCCCTGGCACAGGGATCTCCTCGGGTCCCCTCAGATGCGGGAACTGACCATGGCGCTGTTCCTCTCTCTTTCAGCCCTAGAAGACACGGCCAATGACATCAGTGTCGCCGTTGCGAGCCTGGCAGTTCAAACATTGTCTGTCCTCCAGGGAATAGAGAGAGCTCGATATTCCCGCTTCCACAGCCTGCATGATCGGCTCTGCAGGGCATGGAGGAGACGGCCTCGTCTGTCGGGGCTCGGCTGGCTGCGCTGCTGCAGCTCTGCAGAGAGCTGATCCCAGAGGCTCTGTCTGCTGGGGCCACTCGAGCCAGCAGGAATGTTTCGTTTCTTTAGGATTGTTCTTTTCTTCTTTTTGTTTTTCTTTAGCATAGAAATATAGGATGTGTTGTAATAGACAGACTCCCAGGATCTTTCTTTTGCTGCCCAGGCTCTGCAGGGCCTAGGGGAAGAGGGAGAAAAGGGTTCCTGGGCTCAGCAAGCTGCCCAGGCATGCAGGGTTGCAGGGAAAATGGCCAGAAGCCCCTTGGCCTTTGGGGGTTCTGCTGAAGCCTTTGTGCTGCCCACAGAGCAGATGGGCAGGGGCTGGAGCTGTGGGGATCTCTGTGAGAGCGGTGCCTGGAGATGGCCACAAGCCCTGTCCCAGGCAGGAAGCGCCATCCGTGTCCTCCTGCCCGTGTGTTGCTGCCTGGAATGCTGAGGGCTCCCAGGTGCCTCTTGATGGATCAGGTTGGCCAGGCTGGGGGAGACCCTGAGGGGACGGGGCCACGAAGGGATGAGGGGCTGTGGAAGCCCAGACAGGACAAGGCAGTGGGAAGGCACGGGGGGACGTGTGAGGGAGTGGGTAACGTTGGCTCGGGGAGGAAAGTGGGTTGGAACCAAAGGCACCACTCACCCTCACAAAAATATCACCAAAAGTCCTCACAAAAATATCATCAAAATCCCATAAAAATCCCCCCCAAAACACCCAAAACCCAACTAAAATCTTCCTAAAAAATCCCCCAAAACTCCCCAAAATCCAATAGAAATCGACTCAAAATCCTCACAAAAAATCCCACCAAAAATACCATAAAATTCCCACAAAAATTCCACTGTAGATTCCTTGAAAATGCCAGAAAAACCACACAAAATCCCAGGTAAATCTCCACAAAAATTCCACCCACAAGCCCACAAAACTCACCCAAAAAAATCCACAAAAAATCACCCCAAGGCTCACAGAAATCCCTCAAAATCCCCATAAAAATCGCCCCCAAAATCCCCTTAAATGCCACACAAAAATCCCACAAAAAGTCCCACTAAATCCCCATGAAAATCCCACAGAATCCACAGAGAAAAATTTGTACAAAAATGCAGCCAAAAATCCCCCAATCACACAAAATCCACACAAAAAATCCCACCAAATCACCCAAAATATCCGACCAAAATTTCCCTAAACCCCCGCAAAATCCACACCAAATACACTCAAAAAATCCGCGCCGAAATCCCACCAAACCCCTCTCAAATTCCCCAAAAAATGCCCCCAAGTCCTATCACATCCCACCCGAAGTGCGAGGAAATCCACCCCAAAAATCCCCACGAAAACTTCCCTCAAAATCCCAGCCAAACCTCCCAGGAGCAGCCCAAGAATCCCGCAGAGATCGCTGCGAGTGCCCGAATCGCCCGGAACAATCGCCGAGCCATCCCCGGCCGGCCCCGCGCTCCGGCCCCGCTCTCTGTGGGGCCGGGGCCTCTCCCCCCTTGGCTCTGCGCTGGTCCCGTTCGCGCTCCGCTCCCGCTCCCGCCCCACCAGCGCTCCCTGCCCTGGGCCGCGCTGGCCGAGCCCGGCCGGGCGCGCTGGATCCGCTGGGACGGCGCATCCCGGCCCCGGCCCCGGCCCCGCGGGGCTCCCGGGGCAGCTCCGGCCGGGATGCGGCACTGCCGCGGGGCTTTGGGCTTTCCCGGCGCTGCCCGGCGGCTCCCGGGGATCTGCGGCTTCCCGAGGGACTCGGGGAGCTTCCAGAGGGGACCTGGGCTGGCTCCGGGGGGATTTGGGATCACTCCGGGGGGAGCTGGGGACGGCTCGGGGGGTTTGGGGTTGTTCCCGAGGATTTTGGGGGGATCTGGAAGAGGCTCCAGAGGGGATCTGGGGCTTTCTGAGGGATCTGGGGGAATTCAGAGGGGATCTGGGAGAGTTTCAAGAGGGATTTTGGGGTCTTCCAAGGGATTTTCAGAAGTTCGGAGGGATTTGGGGATGCTCCAGAATGGATCTGGGGCAGTTCCAGAAGCAATCAGGGACGTTTTTGAGGGATTTTGGCAAGTCCTAGAAGGAATTCAGGGAATTTCAGCAGGATTTTGGGGTAATTCAGAGGAATTGGGGAGGTTCCAGCAGGGATTTGGGGTCATTCCCAGGGGATTGGGGGGTGGATTTCTGGTGAGATTTCCGTTTCTTCCCCAGATTTCAGGCTTTTTCCCAAGATTTCCTGTTTTTTCAAGAATCTGTGGATTTTTCCCTGAATTTGGGTCTCACTGTGGGGTAGAAGGGGAAGGTTTAGGAGATTCAGGGTGAATTCTTGGGGGCTCCTGGACGGATTTTGGGTGGGTTCCCAATTGAATTTTGTGCTTTTGTCCCAGAATTACAGGATTTTTCCCAAAATTTGGGTATTTGCCTGAAGATTCTGCTATTACCACAGGTTTGTCCCGGAAGGGGAAGCTTTGGCGGGTGAGGGGGGGGGGGGGGGGCGTTAGGGTGAATTTTAGGGATAACTGAGGCTGGATTTGGGTTTTTTCCCAAGGATTTTGGAGTTTTTCCCAGAATTTCAGGATTGTTCCCAAAATCCCAGGACTTCTACTCTGATTTGTCTCTTACCATGGACATTTGGTAGAAGGGGAAGCTTTGGGGCGGTTCCTGGTTGGATTTTGGGGATATTTGAGGCTGCATTTTGAGTTTTTCCCCCAGGAATTCAGGATTTCTCCCAGAATTTCAGGATTTTTTCCCAAAATGTCAGGATTTTCCCAAGGATTTGGGTCTCACCATGGACTTGTCATAGAAGGGGAAGCTTTGGGGGGTTCCTGGTTGGATTTAGGGGTGTTTCCAACTCAATTTCAGGGATTCTTGATGGGATTTTGGGGGGAATCCTGGTTGGGTTTGTTTTTTTTCCTCAGGATTTTGGGTTTTTTCCATGAGAATTCCAGGATTTCACCCAGCATTTCTGTCTTACCATGGGCTTGTCATAGAAAGGGAAGCTTTGGGGTGTTCAGGGTGAATGAGTTTGGTGGGATTCCAAGTTGGACTTTGGGGGTATCTGAGGCCAGAGTTTGGCGGTTTTTCCCCAGCATTGCAGTTCTTTCCCCAGTGCCAGAACTCCCCCAGTCGCTGTCTCCCCACGGGTTGGCCGCAGGAGGGGAAGCCCTGCAGGGAGCGCAGGGCGTTGGTGGCGCTGCTCATCTCCCTGAAGGTGAGGAAGGCCTGGCCCCGCAGGCCGAGACTGCGCCGCACCAAAATGTCCAAAATCTGCCCAAACGGCGAGGAAACGGCGCAGAGGGACTTCTCCAGCTCGGGGACACCCAGGGGACAGCCTGAGCCCCTGGGGACAGGCACGGACACTCTCAGAGCCCCCAGGACCCCCCAGCCATCCCCGTCCTCCTTGGTGTCCCGGTTCAGGTGGTTGATGGAGATGCTGGGCTGGGGCCGGGGGTCCTGCACCGCCAGGGCCGGGACCCCTCTGTGGGGACAGGGGGGCTTCAGGGGGCGTCTGGGGGGCTGCGACCCCTTCACCCCCTGGCACCCCTTTAGGTGTCCCCAGAGCCCCAAATCCACCCCAGCCCCACCTAAAGCCCCCAAATTACCCTCAGATCCCCCCACTTTACCCCAAAATTGACCCCAGAGCCACCTCAGAACCCCCAGATCCCTCCAGTTCCTCTCACAACTCCGCCAAAGTCCCCTCGGACCCCCGCAATTACCCTCAGATCCCCCTAAACCCAACGGAGAACGCTCCAGAAGCTCTCAAGCTCCCCCCAAAGCTCCCTAAAGCCCCCTCATTCCCCCAAACCCAGCAGACACACGCCTATTTCCTGTCAGTTCCCCAGAAATCCCCAATTTCTCCCCGAGCCGCCCCAAACCCCCCGTTCAGTTTCCCCGGCCCCACCTCAGCCCCTCCTCAGCCGCGCTCCCATGACAATTTCCCGCCTGCACCGCGCGCGCGGGCTCCTCCAGCCAATAGCGGCGCGCCCCGTGCCGAACCAACCAATCAGCGCGCGGCTGCAGCCAATCAGAGGGAGCCGGGAGCGGCGCCCCTCCCCCGGCGGCCCCGCCCCCCGGGCTCGGGCGGGCCCTGCGGGCGGCGCTGCCAGAGCGGGGGAGGCGCTGGGAGAGGCGGGAGCCGCGGGAGCCGCGGGGGCCGCAACGCTGGGGAGGGGGCTCCGCACAGGGGCCGGGGGCTGGGAGGGGCTGGGGGGGCTGGGGAGGGGTCCTGGGGGGATCGGGGGCCTTTGGGGAGGGAGCCGGGGGGAGTTTAGGGAGGGCTCTGGGGGGTCCTGGATGGCTCATGGAGGGGTCCTCGGGGGAGTCTGGGCGTCCTGGAGGGCTCTTGGGTGGGGGATCCTGAGGGGTCCTGGAGGTGTCAGGGAGAGTCTGGGGAGGGGTCTTGGAGCATTGTGGGGGGACCTGGGGGGTGGGGATGGGTCCTGAGAGGGGCCTGGAGGGGGGGTCTTGGGAGGGTCTGGGCGGAGTTGGGGGAGCGGTTTGGGGGGTCCTGGTGGCGTCCTAGGAGGTTTTGGAGGTTTTGGGGAAGGGCTTTGGGGGATCTGGAAGGGTCCCAGAGAGGGTCTGGGGGGGGTTGGGGGTTTTTGGGAGAGGTCCTGGAGGGATCTGGGGAGAGGCTGGGGGGTCCAGAGTTGGGTTTGGGGCGGGGTCTGGAGGGTCCTGGAAGGGTCCTGGGTGGGGTCTTGGGAAGGGTCTCAGGGGGTCTCAGGGGGCATCCTGGGCTGGGTGCAATTGGGGTCTGGGGGCTCTCAGGGGGTCCTGGGCCAACTTTGGGGGGGGGCTCTGGGGAAGATTTGGGGTTCCTGGAGGGGGTCCTATGGAGATCTGGGGGTCCCAGGCAGTCCCAGGCTCACCCTGAATGGGGTATGGGGGATTCGGGGGACGGGGGCACAACAGCGGTGATTTTTAGGGGATTTTGGGGCTTTTTAGTGGAATTTTGGGGGCCTTCATGTAGTAAACAGGGCTCGTGCCTTTATTAATGTTCAGCTCTTTATTCAAAAGATCAGCAGAGCAAGGGAGCTCAATACAGAGCTCACCCCCGCTGTTGTAGCTTTTTCCCAGTAGCCAAAGGGCGAGAAGGCTGCAGAGTCTGTCCCTGGAGTCTCCGTGGCACACTGGTAGCCGGAGGTGAAGAGGTGTGCAGTCTGTGTCTGAAGTCCTGGTAGCCGAAGGGTGAGGGCATGTGCAGAGCCTGCTGCCAAAGTGCAGCAGCAGCTGTCCCCTGTCCTTCCCTCCTAGGAACACCAGGAAGAGTTGTTCCTTTGTTCCTGCTTCCCACAGCCCAGTCCAGTCTGGTCCCCTGCAGGCTATGGTGACAGGTCAGACACAGACCAGGGATGTGGTTCCCTTTTCCCCAAGCAGCGCACCCATCCAGCCCCCTCCACTGTGCCCAGCCTTCCACTTAGGGGTGTTTTCATCCCCAAAACCCCCTCCCGTGATTCCACTGGTCTCTCTATTTTGCATCCCAGTCCTAGAATGGTAGTGTGGGTGGGGGTGTAGGTGATTCCCAGGAGCAATTCGCTAATTAATATTTCAATGTCAGTACTTAGCCCAAACCGAAATGTCTCAGCAAGGCTGTTTTGTTCATAAGAAATCCCTCCACTATTTCTTTGATCGGGCTTAAGCCCGCATCAACTTACAGTCTCTGGCTTTTGAGGGTTAGCTTCTTTGGGTAATTCTCTTAATTCCTAGCAACTAAGTGAGACTTAATAATATTCTAACTAAAACTTTCTTCAGTTGACTTCCTTGGCTAAAGGACACTTATTAAAGAATTACAAAGTGTTTAAACTTTTACTGTGGTACTTTAACTCAGAAATGGTTATTACTACCTTACTGTATATCAGCTTCTAGCAAGTTTTTTAAAATTAGTTTTAAGTCTTCGGGTCCCCTAATTACCATCCATATACAAGAGGAGGTGGGTGACCCTGTTGGGTGTGGTCTGGTGTCTGGTGGTGGCAGATCTTTTTCCAACCATTCTGTTCTGCTAGCTGTCAATCCCACCCGCAGCTTGAGCGCAACCACGAGCACGGCGGCCGTGGAGAGGGGTAGTCCTGATGGCCCCGGGCCGGCCCGGAGCCAGGGTAGACCTTTTGTCCCCCGCCACCGCTCACATCCAGGGCACTGCAATGAACCCAGCAGCCCCGGAGCCAGGGTAGACCTGTTGTCCTGGCCACAACACCTTACGGTCACTCAGCATCGGGGTAGACCTGTTGACCCTGGCCATGAAGGTCCTGCCACGAACCAGGTGACCCTGGAGCTGGGTAGACCTGATAACCCTGGGCCGGCGCGGAGTTGGGGATGACCTGATGTCACCCGTCACTGCCCGTGGCACGGGCACCGCCAAGAGCCGGGAGTCCCCAGATCCTGGTAGACCTGATGGCTCCGGAGACGGGTAGACCTGATTGCCCCAGGCTTGCCTGGAGCAAGAGTAGACCTGCTGCCCCCTGACAACGCTTGCCGCAAGGGTGCCGACCCAGCACCGGCGGCCCTGGAGCCAGGGGAAGCTCACAGCCTCCTTACAGCCCAGAGCCGGACAGCTCTAGCAGCCCCATCCCAGCCCATAAACCGCCCACTTTCAAGACCAACACATATTTTTGTATTTTTCTGGGTTGTATTTCGTTTTTTGGGGTGGTTTTTTGGAGGGCAGGTGAGGTGCAGGGCTTTTGTTTTGGGTTTTCTGGTTTTGTTTTGGATTTTTTGGGTTTTTTTCCTTTGGGTTTTGTGTTTTGTTTTGAGATTTTTTTGGTTTGGGGTTTTATTCAGTTTGTCTTTAGGGTTTTATTCCCCCCCATTTTCTCCTTTCTTGAAAGAATGGCTCTTCTATTTGCCTGGTATGAGAAACTTAGCCGAAAAAGAAATTTTCTTGGCAGATTTTGTTCAGTTTCCTTTATTATGCAGAGCACCCGCAGGCGAGCCGACGGGCAGCCCGTGCCCTGTGCTCGGGTCTCCTGAGGTGCAGAACTGTGGAAACGGCGTCCCCAGTGCCCCCCGCCCCCCGTCCGGGAGCCGACACAGCCCTGCCCCGCAGAAGAGAATGTCAGCGGGGCCAGCGGGGAAGAGAAGCCCGTCCGTGCGGCGGAAATCAGCTCGCAGCCGCCGGCCCCGGTGCGACTCGGCCCGGCCCGCCCCGCCGCCGGCAGCACCGCCGGCAAGCGGGCGGCCGCTTTGGGGCCGGTTCCTTCAGGGCCCGCAGAGGTCTTCGGTCCTCGGAAGGAGCCTGGGGGGCCGCGGGGGCTCGGTGCCGAGGCGCCCGGGGCCGGCACGAAGCCGCCCGCCCTCGGGCCTCGTTGACACAGAGACAGAGACAGACACAGGGACACACGCCCGGCTCCTCAGACACCACCGCTCCCCACCGCCCCCGCCGCTCCCGCTCGCACGGCCGCACACTCTCGCATCCCCTCTCTCCCCGCCCCTGCCCTGCCCCTGCCCCTGCCCCTGCCCCTGCCCCTGCCCCTGCCCCTGCCCCTGCCCCTGCCCCTGCCCCTGCCCCTGTCTGTCGCGGCCCCCGCCCAGCCATGGTTGGGAGCGCCCCGCCCTGCCCCATCAGACTCCCTGGCACCGCCTGCAGACTTTTGCCGCCCCCGCCCGGTCTCTCCTTGGCCAGTTCGCACAGAGGCAGGGGTAGGAGGGTACTGAAAACTTTCTCTTCATGGCCAACATCAAAAAATGTGAATATGATAAATTGAATCAAGCAAAACCCTTCCCTCTGCTCCTTGTGACATCCCAGCAGCATCTGACATGTCCACCATCTACAAGGCATTGCCATAAAGGCAGGATTTTAGACAAAGGCATAAGAAGAGGTGATAGGTAAAACTTACAATAAGATGCTGAGTAAGGAGTTATTTAAACTTCTGAAAAATTGGGAAACTCCCAAAAGCTCAAAGCATGAAGCCATTTAAAGGAGATGCATTGGAATGACCAGAGAACAGCTGCAGGAGGAAATCTGGGAGCAATGGGAAGGACATACATGCAGCTGCTCTAAATGAAGAGATATCCTTAGATAGGGCCATTTAACCAGGAGTCCTGGAAACACCCAAAGGAAGCGCGTCATGAAATATTATACTGAATGTTGGTGGCAGAGGTAGAGGGGAAGATGAGTATTTCTTCTCCTGCCATCAGTAGAAGAAAGCAGTAGAGCCAGGAAATTCCTGTTCTGGGTGGGAAAACATTACCATTTCTTCAAAGTTCTCCAGTGAGGCAGATAATAAAGATTTGCTTGTATGTTATGGAACAGAGAGATATTGAAACCTGCTCCCCTTTCCATGAACAGGCATGTTCTACTTGTTGGGCCCCAGTACCCTGAGGTGCTGAGCTGGGATTGGCATATCTAAGAGAGGAGCTGAGGTAGAGCAGAGCACCTTGCAGGCTGAGGTGTCTGCTGGAATTGCATGTCCTCCCCATGCCACAGCTTCCCTGCATTTCCCTCCTCCAGCCTCTGTCCCCAGCACAGCCATGGAGGCTCTTTGGCCTCTTGACTTTTCCTGCAGGCATCAAGAGCAGCTGAGCTCTGCCTTTGGCACAGTCAGCCCTGGCCAGCGCAGGCCATGCTCAGCAATTCCTTGTCTGTGCCCGGACTTGCTGCCAGCCCCGGCAGCGGCTGCGGGGCCCCTTTGTGGCCCTGTGCTGGCCCAGCCATGGTGCCACAGCCCCTGTGCAGCCCAGGCCAGGCCAGGAGCATTGGGGCTGGGAACGGCCCCTGTGCCGTGGGGCCCTGGGCAGCCTTGGGGCTCTGTGCCCCATGGCCTCCCTGCTGGGCAGCCTCTGCCAGCTCCTGCAGAGCCCGTGGGGGCTCCTTCTGCTGCCCTGAGCCCGCAGAGCAGGGCAGCGTTGGCTGATGGTCTGAGTCATTCCTAAAGATCCCGTCGGGCTGTCTCAGACACTTGGGGCCAGGGATTCCTTCCAACCTGGGCCACTTTGGGTGGGCACGGGGTGGCCCCAGGGCAGGTGGCAGTGCGTGCAAGGGCCCTTGGTGACAGGGTGCAGCATGGTCACTATGGAATGGAACGGGACAGGGATTCCAAGGGCCCTTGGTGACACCGTGCAGCATGGTCACCATGGAATGGAACGGGACAGGGATTCCAAGGGCCCTTGGTGACACGCTCTGGCAGAGGTGTTGGCAGTTACAAGTTACAGTTACACTCCACAGTGCTCGGTGCACACGACGAGAGAGGACGCGAGAGAGCGGTGCTGTGAGGAGCCCTCGCACAGCCACTCGTTCCTTGCTGACCCAGAGCTTTCCCGAGGTATTACTCCTGCAGGTGAGCTCGTGGCCAGAGCAGAGCACTTGGTGACCCCTGGCCTTCCCAAGGCAAATCTTCTGCAGCTGCCCTCGAGGGCAGACTGTGGCATTTGCTTTTCACTGTCCTTGACAGGAGTCTCCTGTCCTTGTGGCTGGAGCCCCAAGAGCAGAGTGCAGGACTTGCTGTCCTGTAGCCTTGCCAAGTCTTCACACTTGCAGGTGCCCTCAAGGCACGACTGCAGCACTTGCTGACTTGGACCTTTTCCTTTTCACCTTCTGCAGGCAGCCATGAATCCAGGCAGTGTCGTAGAGCACAGACCTGCGAGCGTGCCCAAGCTGGCCTGGGGGAAGGAGGAGAAAGAAGGCCCTGGAACTGCCCCAGCACAGCAGCCTGAAGAGCTGGAGCAGTTCCAGCCACGGCAGAAGGGTGAGTGGCAGAGCTGGGCCACAGGGCTGGTGCCTGCAGCCAGCTTGGCCCCATGCCATGCCATGCCATGCCATGCCATGCCATGCCATGCCATGCCATGCCATGCCATGCCATGCCATCCCATCCCATCCCCTGGGGCCATGCCCATGGTCAGGATGGAATAGGGGCCGGGCAGACACCCCACAGCCGTGCTCCATGCTCTGGGCCATTGCGGGGCTGTCCCTGCCTGGGCAGCGCAGGGCTGGGCTGTGTTCTCCGGCCTCTCCGGCAGCCCCTCAGCTCGGGCTGCGCTCGCTCTTTCCCAGATGCAGCCCTGGACCAGACACAAGAGCAGGAACCCGCCCATGGCCGCTTCCACAGAACAGCACAGGTACCTGCAGCCATCCCCACCTGGGCTGGGCCTGCTGTCACTGCTCAGCCCAGCAGCACACCTGCAGCACCCCATGGCTTCTTGCTCTTCTCCTACAGCTCGTTTGCAAATTCATCAAGAGAATTCGGCAGGAAGAGACCAGTGTCATGAGCCCTGGGCTCACAGCATACTCAGAGCTCCTCGGACATGAGACCAGTGCCGCCCTGCTGGATTTGCTTGTGCAGAGTGGTGTTCCCAGAGCAGAGCAAGTAAGCAGATGTGGCCAGGCTTCAATTGCCCCATGAGTCACATGGCTTTCCAAGCCACTAGTGCTGGCCCCTGTGAGCCTTTGAGGCCATCGCAGTGCGGCGGGAAGGGAAGCACTTCTCTGGGGACCCTGGGAACGCTGATCCCTCTGGCAGCTTTCCAAGTCTCCCTGTGCCTTCTCCAGGTGCCCGGCATGGTGAGGTACATCCACCAGTGGCTCATGGCCAATGATTCTGCTGAGCACAGGCTGGACAACGCCCTGCTGTATCTCACAGAAGCACAGCCAAATGAGGCAGTAATGACACTCCTGCGTGTGGCCCCATCCTGTGACAGGTATGGGGCCCATCTGCCCAGAGGGCTCAGGGCTCACCCCAACCCATCGCCCTGTACAGCCTGGGCCAGGTTTCTGACCAACAGAGAGTCCCAGGGCCCTCTGGCTGCTCCCTTTCCAGGCCCTGGCATGTCAGCCCCAAGCCTGCTGCCATGCTCCCTCGTTGTCCCACAGGGGCCTGTCCCCACAGGGCTGGGCTGCCTGGCTGCTGCTGGAGAGGGGCAGTGGGCAAAGGCAGAGCCGGCAGTCAACCCGGGCCTCTAGAGATGCCCAGACCACGGTGCTGTGTCTGAGATGCCCTGAGACAGAGCTCTAACCCCGCAGAGCTGCCATGGCCATGTGGAAGACCATCATGTGCACACCCTGGACTGCAGAGCTGGCACAGCAGATACTCCTGGATGTGCTGGGGAGCTGGCCAGAGCACAGCATGAGCACCTGCGATGGGAACAGAATGACTGTCTTTGCCCTGGCTGTGAGTTTCTGCCAGTGGACTTTGCTGGCCCCAAGGCCACCTGTCCAGCAGCTCTCCATCCTCCTTTCCCCACTGCATCTCCCTGCCTCAGGCACTGGCCTGAAAGCTGGCCTAGGGACAGCTGCAGGGCCACCAGGCCCGCTGCTCCCCCTGTGTCTCTCTGGGCCTCTCCCTGCCACGCTCGGGCCCTGTCACACGGACACCTTGGCACTGAACGCTGCCTCGGGGGGCTTCGTCCTTTGCAGGCAACTGTGGTGATATGGAAGATCCTTCAGGAGCGCTGTGTCCCAGATATAGTGGATGAGCATTTCCCGCAGTTATTTGTGCATCTGCTCTTCCAAGTGTTCTTCAGCACCAAAGAGATGCCAGAGGAGGTGGATACCTTCTGGAAGGGATGCCAGGAAGAACATGGCCTTGCCAGCAGCCCCAACAGGTGCTCTATCCCAATCCTTCTGTCCCTGCCACATGGCCAGGGCAGGAGCCAGTGCTCCCAGTGTGACCCGGGCTTTGCTCTGCACTCAGGTTTGCAGTGAGGACCCTGAAGTCCCTGCTGTGCCAAATGGACTATGAGGATGTGGTGTTGTCAATGGAGCGCAAGCGTGGCTGGGACACGCTGCTCTGTGCTGACACCCACATTTATGCCGTGGGTCTGCTGGCCAGGTGAGACCCCCTTCTCCCCATTGCTCCCGGCATTTGTGCTCTGTGGCTGGGATATCCCACTCAGTCCCCATGGCCATGGGCCAGAGGGACGAGGGACAGCCAAGCAAACTGGGAAAGGCTGGGAGAGGAGGGTGCCCAGCAGCAGCCACATCTCAAAGGGCCCAGGTCCCCCTGCAGGGTGGGGGGTAAAGACAAGAACTGCATCAGTCTGTCCTGGGAGGGGCTTCCCCCCCCGACTCAGGGTCTTAGTGTCGTAGGAGCGGGCCCCCGGCCAGTAATTATCACTGACTCCATGTATTTCAGAGGTCCGATCAATAATAATTATTATTAAGAAACCCATTGTTCTTATAGATAGTTATGATATAGGTTGATTTAATGTGTTTTCTAGTCTAAACACTATACCATTAGTTACTTAAGAAAGCACCCTTTGGTAGACAAATCTCTGTAACATATTCCGAATGTTCACAATGCCAGGTGCAGCATGTTAAGATAAGAATGTTTTTTCATTCTTTCCTCTGATCTTCTCAGACTTTCTCAGGCGATGCCTGGGAAAGTTGTTTGTTTCTCTCTGAGGCCAGAGAGCTGCTGCCACATCTTAGTGCCATTTTCTGCCTTCCAGGGAGATGGGCAAAGAATCCATCGATGAGTGTAAAAGCATCTTAGACTATCTCCTTCAGTTGCTCCGCAAAGAGATGCCATACTGGCACTTCCCTGCCCTGGCATTCCTTGTGGAGGTGAGTCTGAAGGCCGGCGCTGCCTCCCAGCTCTCTGCCCTCTCGTAGCCGCAGCTGCCTGGGATGGTGCCCACGCCCTGCGCTGCTGCCTGGTCCCCGCCCTGTGCGGTTCTGGGCTCCTGCCGGCCGGGTCCCCTGTCACTGCCCTGTGCCTTTCAGGTCCTGCATTGCCTGGACTTGAGTGCATGCAGTGACAGCATCATGGATCTCTTGTCGAGGCACTTGCTGAGTGAGCACACAGAGATGCGCCGCCAGGTTCTGAGAGCCCTCCTCTTGGTCAGGGATAATCCCTCGCTGGTAAGGAGGGGGCAGCAGCTGAAGCCGTGCAGGCAGCGTGGTGCTGGGGAACACAGTTGCTGGTCTTCAGGCACTGGGTCAGCCGCTCCCAGCTCTCCTGCCTCCCACTTCAGCTGCCCGAGGGCTGCGGGACAGGCCTTTGGCCTCTGGGCCCTGTGGCAGCAGGGTGGCCTTTCACACACTTTTGTTCCGCACAGGCCAAAAGAATGCGGAGCCTGACCGAAAGCCTCGGGGAGCTCCTGCAGGAAAATGATAGTGATGTGGTCAGGATGAGCATTGTTCTACTTAGTGATTTCTTCTTGGATAATGACACCCCAATACCCAGCCCCATCGCCCTGCAGCTGGCTAAGGTGCTCCTGCCACTCTTTGAACACGTAAGGCTCTGTGCCCTCAGCCACGGCCACTGGCTGCTGCCCACACACTTGGTGCCCTGTGGAGATGCAGGCCTGCGCCAAGGTGGGCCAGAATCAGCTGATGCCAAGGTCTTGTTTCCTTCCTCTTACACAGGATGACTGGCATGTGCAGTGGATCTCCATGTTTGTATTTCGAGCCTTGCTGTCTACTGTAGTGGAAGAAGAGAAAAAGCTCCTGATGACACAAGTGTGTCACAGCCTGCTCCCACTCTTCTTCCACTGCCATGATGAGAATCAGAGTGTGGCAGAGGTGAGGACTCACGGGCTGCTGCTGTCGCCCTGGGAGGGGGCTCGGCTGCCTCCTGCCCTGGCGCCTGGCAGGCTGCATCCTCCTCCTGGCCCTGGCACAGGGATGCTGATCCTGGGCTGCGGGGCCATTTCCGTGTCTCTACTGCTCTCCAGGCTTCTTGGGAAACCCTGCTTTGTGTGGCCAAATTCCTGAACAGCAGAGTTCTTGAAAAACCTGTGAAGAAGGAGAAACTGTGGAGGTTCATTGAGATCCTGGTAAGGAGGGCCGGGAAGCCGCAGCCCCAGCCTGGAGCAGCCCCTGAGCGCGGTGCTCGGTGTGCGGGCTGGCAGCTGTGCCCCTGCCCGCTGCTGCAGCCCGAGGCCGCGCGGGCTCTGCTCCAGGCTCCTGCGGCCCGAGCCGGGTGCCCATGGAGCCCCGGCCCGGGGGGCTGCGGGGCCAACCCTTCCCTCCTGTCGCTCTCTCCAGCTGGCAGAGGACAGCAGCAGCGTGGCCGAGCACCTGCGCCGGGCCCTGCCCTACCTGCAGAGCCCACAGGAGCCCCTGCGAGAGGCGGCCGTCAGGTTCATGGGTGAGCCACGAGCCGGGCCAGGAGGGCGTGTGGGCACAGGGCTGGCGGCGCCGCTGGCAGGGAGCTGTGCCCTGGGCCTGACAGGCTCTGTGTTCCCAGGGACGGCCGGGCGGTACCTGAGGGGGAGGAAGGAAGAGCTCCATCTCATCTGTGAGGGTGAGTGAGGGCAGCGGGCTGCACGCGAGGGCTGGCGGGGGAGCTGCGAGCCCTGCCCCGGCTGTGGAGGGCTCTGCTCCCTGTGCAGACCAGGGGCAGCGTGGACAGAGCACACAGAGCTTTCAGGGCACCTGGGGGATTCGTGGCCAGCAGCTTTGGGCTGATCCAGCTGGTCCCTGCTCCCTGCTGGCCATGGCCAGAGCCGGCTGGGATGGCCCTGGCACAGGGATCTCCTCGGGTCCCCTCAGATGCGGGAACTGACCATGGCGCTGTTCCTCTCTCTTTCAGCCCTAGAAGACACGGCCAATGACATCAGTGTCGCCGTTGCGAGCCTGGCAGTTCAAACATTGTCTGTCCTCCAGGGAATAGAGAGAGCTCGATATTCCCGCTTCCACAGCCTGCATGATCGGCTCTGCAGGGCATGGAGGAGACGGCCTCGTCTGTCGGGGCTCGGCTGGCTGCGCTGCTGCAGCTCTGCAGAGAGCTGATCCCAGAGGCTCTGTCTGCTGGGGCCACTCGAGCCAGCAGGAATGTTTCGTTTCTTTAGGATTGTTCTTTTCTTCTTTTTGTTTTTCTTTAGCATAGAAATATAGGATGTGTTGTAATAGACAGACTCCCAGGATCTTTCTTTTGCTGCCCAGGCTCTGCAGGGCCTAGGGGAAGAGGGAGAAAAGGGTTCCTGGGCTCAGCAAGCTGCCCAGGCATGCAGGGTTGCAGGGAAAATGGCCAGAAGCCCCTTGGCCTTTGGGGGTTCTGCTGAAGCCTTTGTGCTGCCCACAGAGCAGATGGGCAGGGGCTGGAGCTGTGGGGATCTCTGTGAGAGCGGTGCCTGGAGATGGCCACAAGCCCTGTCCCAGGCAGGAAGCGCCATCCGTGTCCTCCTGCCCGTGTGTTGCTGCCTGGAATGCTGAGGGCTCCCAGGTGCCTCTTGATGGATCAGGTTGGCCAGGCTGGGGGAGACCCTGAGGGGACGGGGCCACGAAGGGATGAGGGGCTGTGGAAGCCCAGACAGGACAAGGCAGTGGGAAGGCACGGGGGGACGTGTGAGGGAGTGGGTAACGTTGGCTCGGGGAGGAAAGTGGGTTGGAACCAAAGGCACCACTCACCCTCACAAAAATATCACCAAAAGTCCTCACAAAAATATCATCAAAATCCCATAAAAATCCCCCCCAAAACACCCAAAACCCAACTAAAATCTTCCTAAAAAATCCCCCAAAACTCCCCAAAATCCAATAGAAATCGACTCAAAATCCTCACAAAAAATCCCACCAAAAATACCATAAAATTCCCACAAAAATTCCACTGTAGATTCCTTGAAAATGCCAGAAAAACCACACAAAATCCCAGGTAAATCTCCACAAAAATTCCACCCACAAGCCCACAAAACTCACCCAAAAAAATCCACAAAAAATCACCCCAAGGCTCACAGAAATCCCTCAAAATCCCCATAAAAATCGCCCCCAAAATCCCCTTAAATGCCACACAAAAATCCCACAAAAAGTCCCACTAAATCCCCATGAAAATCCCACAGAATCCACAGAGAAAAATTTGTACAAAAATGCAGCCAAAAATCCCCCAATCACACAAAATCCACACAAAAAATCCCACCAAATCACCCAAAATATCCGACCAAAATTTCCCTAAACCCCCGCAAAATCCACACCAAATACACTCAAAAAATCCGCGCCGAAATCCCACCAAACCCCTCTCAAATTCCCCAAAAAATGCCCCCAAGTCCTATCACATCCCACCCGAAGTGCGAGGAAATCCACCCCAAAAATCCCCACGAAAACTTCCCTCAAAATCCCAGCCAAACCTCCCAGGAGCAGCCCAAGAATCCCGCAGAGATCGCTGCGAGTGCCCGAATCGCCCGGAACAATCGCCGAGCCATCCCCGGCCGGCCCCGCGCTCCGGCCCCGCTCTCTGTGGGGCCGGGGCCTCTCCCCCCTTGGCTCTGCGCTGGTCCCGTTCGCGCTCCGCTCCCGCTCCCGCCCCACCAGCGCTCCCTGCCCTGGGCCGCGCTGGCCGAGCCCGGCCGGGCGCGCTGGATCCGCTGGGACGGCGCATCCCGGCCCCGGCCCCGGCCCCGCGGGGCTCCCGGGGCAGCTCCGGCCGGGATGCGGCACTGCCGCGGGGCTTTGGGCTTTCCCGGCGCTGCCCGGCGGCTCCCGGGGATCTGCGGCTTCCCGAGGGACTCGGGGAGCTTCCAGAGGGGACCTGGGCTGGCTCCGGGGGGATTTGGGATCACTCCGGGGGGAGCTGGGGACGGCTCGGGGGGTTTGGGGTTGTTCCCGAGGATTTTGGGGGGATCTGGAAGAGGCTCCAGAGGGGATCTGGGGCTTTCTGAGGGATCTGGGGGAATTCAGAGGGGATCTGGGAGAGTTTCAAGAGGGATTTTGGGGTCTTCCAAGGGATTTTCAGAAGTTCGGAGGGATTTGGGGATGCTCCAGAATGGATCTGGGGCAGTTCCAGAAGCAATCAGGGACGTTTTTGAGGGATTTTGGCAAGTCCTAGAAGGAATTCAGGGAATTTCAGCAGGATTTTGGGGTAATTCAGAGGAATTGGGGAGGTTCCAGCAGGGATTTGGGGTCATTCCCAGGGGATTGGGGGGTGGATTTCTGGTGAGATTTCCGTTTCTTCCCCAGATTTCAGGCTTTTTCCCAAGATTTCCTGTTTTTTCAAGAATCTGTGGATTTTTCCCTGAATTTGGGTCTCACTGTGGGGTAGAAGGGGAAGGTTTAGGAGATTCAGGGTGAATTCTTGGGGGCTCCTGGACGGATTTTGGGTGGGTTCCCAATTGAATTTTGTGCTTTTGTCCCAGAATTACAGGATTTTTCCCAAAATTTGGGTATTTGCCTGAAGATTCTGCTATTACCACTGGTTTGTCCCGGAAGGGGAAGCTTTGGCGGGTGAGGGGGGGGGGGGGGGGCGTTAGGGTGAATTTTAGGGATAACTGAGGCTGGATTTGGGTTTTTTCCCAAGGATTTTGGAGTTTTTCCCAGAATTTCAGGATTGTTCCCAAAATCCCAGGACTTCTACTCTGATTTGTCTCTTACCATGGACATTTGGTAGAAGGGGAAGCTTTGGGGCGGTTCCTGGTTGGATTTTGGGGATATTTGAGGCTGCATTTTGAGTTTTTCCCCCAGGAATTCAGGATTTCTCCCAGAATTTCAGGATTTTTTCCCAAAATGTCAGGATTTTCCCAAGGATTTGGGTCTCACCATGGACTTGTCATAGAAGGGGAAGCTTTGGGGGGTTCCTGGTTGGATTTAGGGGTGTTTCCAACTCAATTTCAGGGATTCTTGATGGGATTTTGGGGGGAATCCTGGTTGGGTTTGTTTTTTTTCCTCAGGATTTTGGGTTTTTTCCATGAGAATTCCAGGATTTCACCCAGCATTTCTGTCTTACCATGGGCTTGTCATAGAAAGGGAAGCTTTGGGGTGTTCAGGGTGAATGAGTTTGGTGGGATTCCAAGTTGGACTTTGGGGGTATCTGAGGCCAGAGTTTGGCGGTTTTTCCCCAGCATTGCAGTTCTTTCCCCAGTGCCAGAACTCCCCCAGTCGCTGTCTCCCCACGGGTTGGCCGCAGGAGGGGAAGCCCTGCAGGGAGCGCAGGGCGTTGGTGGCGCTGCTCATCTCCCTGAAGGTGAGGAAGGCCTGGCCCCGCAGGCCGAGACTGCGCCGCACCAAAATGTCCAAAATCTGCCCAAACGGCGAGGAAACGGCGCAGAGGGACTTCTCCAGCTCGGGGACACCCAGGGGACAGCCTGAGCCCCTGGGGACAGGCACGGACACTCTCAGAGCCCCCAGGACCCCCCAGCCATCCCCGTCCTCCTTGGTGTCCCGGTTCAGGTGGTTGATGGAGATGCTGGGCTGGGGCCGGGGGTCCTGCACCGCCAGGGCCGGGACCCCTCTGTGGGGACAGGGGGGCTTCAGGGGGCGTCTGGGGGGCTGCGACCCCTTCACCCCCTGGCACCCCTTTAGGTGTCCCCAGAGCCCCAAATCCACCCCAGCCCCACCTAAAGCCCCCAAATTACCCTCAGATCCCCCCACTTTACCCCAAAATTGACCCCAGAGCCACCTCAGAACCCCCAGATCCCTCCAGTTCCTCTCACAACTCCGCCAAAGTCCCCTCGGACCCCCGCAATTACCCTCAGATCCCCCTAAACCCAACGGAGAACGCTCCAGAAGCTCTCAAGCTCCCCCCAAAGCTCCCTAAAGCCCCCTCATTCCCCCAAACCCAGCAGACACACGCCTATTTCCTGTCAGTTCCCCAGAAATCCCCAATTTCTCCCCGAGCCGCCCCAAACCCCCCGTTCAGTTTCCCCGGCCCCACCTCAGCCCCTCCTCAGCCGCGCTCCCATGACAATTTCCCGCCTGCACCGCGCGCGCGGGCTCCTCCAGCCAATAGCGGCGCGCCCCGTGCCGAACCAACCAATCAGCGCGCGGCTGCAGCCAATCAGAGGGAGCCGGGAGCGGCGCCCCTCCCCCGGCGGCCCCGCCCCCCGGGCTCGGGCGGGCCCTGCGGGCGGCGCTGCCAGAGCGGGGGAGGCGCTGGGAGAGGCGGGAGCCGCGGGAGCCGCGGGGGCCGCAACGCTGGGGAGGGGGCTCCGCACAGGGGCCGGGGGCTGGGAGGGGCTGGGGGGGCTGGGGAGGGGTCCTGGGGGGATCGGGGGCCTTTGGGGAGGGAGCCGGGGGGAGTTTAGGGAGGGCTCTGGGGGGTCCTGGATGGCTCATGGAGGGGTCCTCGGGGGAGTCTGGGCGTCCTGGAGGGCTCTTGGGTGGGGGATCCTGAGGGGTCCTGGAGGTGTCAGGGAGAGTCTGGGGAGGGGTCTTGGAGCATTGTGGGGGGACCTGGGGGGTGGGGATGGGTCCTGAGAGGGGCCTGGAGGGGGGGTCTTGGGAGGGTCTGGGCGGAGTTGGGGGAGCGGTTTGGGGGGTCCTGGTGGCGTCCTAGGAGGTTTTGGAGGTTTTGGGGAAGGGCTTTGGGGGATCTGGAAGGGTCCCAGAGAGGGTCTGGGGGGGGTTGGGGGTTTTTGGGAGAGGTCCTGGAGGGATCTGGGGAGAGGCTGGGGGGTCCAGAGTTGGGTTTGGGGCGGGGTCTGGAGGGTCCTGGAAGGGTCCTGGGTGGGGTCTTGGGAAGGGTCTCAGGGGGTCTCAGGGGGCATCCTGGGCTGGGTGCAATTGGGGTCTGGGGGCTCTCAGGGGGTCCTGGGCCAACTTTGGGGGGGGGCTCTGGGGAAGATTTGGGGTTCCTGGAGGGGGTCCTATGGAGATCTGGGGGTCCCAGGCAGTCCCAGGCTCACCCTGAATGGGGTATGGGGGATTCGGGGGACGGGGGCACAACAGCGGTGATTTTTAGGGGATTTTGGGGCTTTTTAGTGGAATTTTGGGGGCCTTCATGTAGTAAACAGGGCTCGTGCCTTTATTAATGTTCAGCTCTTTATTCAAAAGATCAGCAGAGCAAGGGAGCTCAATACAGAGCTCACCCCCGCTGTTGTAGCTTTTTCCCAGTAGCCAAAGGGCGAGAAGGCTGCAGAGTCTGTCCCTGGAGTCTCCGTGGCACACTGGTAGCCGGAGGTGAAGAGGTGTGCAGTCTGTGTCTGAAGTCCTGGTAGCCGAAGGGTGAGGGCATGTGCAGAGCCTGCTGCCAAAGTGCAGCAGCAGCTGTCCCCTGTCCTTCCCTCCTAGGAACACCAGGAAGAGTTGTTCCTTTGTTCCTGCTTCCCACAGCCCAGTCCAGTCTGGTCCCCTGCAGGCTATGGTGACAGGTCAGACACAGACCAGGGATGTGGTTCCCTTTTCCCCAAGCAGCGCACCCATCCAGCCCCCTCCACTGTGCCCAGCCTTCCACTTAGGGGTGTTTTCATCCCCAAAACCCCCTCCCGTGATTCCACTGGTCTCTCTATTTTGCATCCCAGTCCTAGAATGGTAGTGTGGGTGGGGGTGTAGGTGATTCCCAGGAGCAATTCGCTAATTAATATTTCAATGTCAGTACTTAGCCCAAACCGAAATGTCTCAGCAAGGCTGTTTTGTTCATAAGAAATCCCTCCACTATTTCTTTGATCGGGCTTAAGCCCGCATCAACTTACAGTCTCTGGCTTTTGAGGGTTAGCTTCTTTGGGTAATTCTCTTAATTCCTAGCAACTAAGTGAGACTTAATAATATTCTAACTAAAACTTTCTTCAGTTGACTTCCTTGGCTAAAGGACACTTATTAAAGAATTACAAAGTGTTTAAACTTTTACTGTGGTACTTTAACTCAGAAATGGTTATTACTACCTTACTGTATATCAGCTTCTAGCAAGTTTTTTAAAATTAGTTTTAAGTCTTCGGGTCCCCTAATTACCATCCATATACAAGAGGAGGTGGGTGACCCTGTTGGGTGTGGTCTGGTGTCTGGTGGTGGCAGATCTTTTTCCAACCATTCTGTTCTGCTAGCTGTCAATCCCACCCGCAGCTTGAGCGCAACCACGAGCACGGCGGCCGTGGAGAGGGGTAGTCCTGATGGCCCCGGGCCGGCCCGGAGCCAGGGTAGACCTTTTGTCCCCCGCCACCGCTCACATCCAGGGCACTGCAATGAACCCAGCAGCCCCGGAGCCAGGGTAGACCTGTTGTCCTGGCCACAACACCTTACGGTCACTCAGCATCGGGGTAGACCTGTTGACCCTGGCCATGAAGGTCCTGCCACGAAGCAGGTGACCCTGGAGCTGGGTAGACCTGATAACCCTGGGCCGGCGCGGAGTTGGGGATGACCTGATGTCACCCGTCACTGCCCGTGGCACGGGCACCGCCAAGAGCCGGGAGTCCCCAGATCCTGGTAGACCTGATGGCTCCGGAGACGGGTAGACCTGATTGCCCCAGGCTTGCCTGGAGCAAGAGTAGACCTGCTGCCCCCTGACAACGCTTGCCGCAAGGGTGCCGACCCAGCACCGGCGGCCCTGGAGCCAGGGGAAGCTCACAGCCTCCTTACAGCCCAGAGCCGGACAGCTCTAGCAGCCCCATCCCAGCCCATAAACCGCCCACTTTCAAGACCAACACATATTTTTGTATTTTTCTGGGTTGTATTTCGTTTTTTGGGGTGGTTTTTTGGAGGGCAGGTGAGGTGCAGGGCTTTTGTTTTGGGTTTTCTGGTTTTGTTTTGGATTTTTTGGGTTTTTTTCCTTTGGGTTTTGTGTTTTGTTTTGAGATTTTTTTGGTTTGGGGTTTTATTCAGTTTGTCTTTAGGGTTTTATTCCCCCCCATTTTCTCCTTTCTTGAAAGAATGGCTCTTCTATTTGCCTGGTATGAGAAACTTAGCCGAAAAAGAAATTTTCTTGGCAGATTTTGTTCAGTTTCCTTTATTATGCAGAGCACCCGCAGGCGAGCCGACGGGCAGCCCGTGCCCTGTGCTCGGGTCTCCTGAGGTGCAGAACTGTGGAAACGGCGTCCCCAGTGCCCCCCGCCCCCCGTCCGGGAGCCGACACAGCCCTGCCCCGCAGAAGAGAATGTCAGCGGGGCCAGCGGGGAAGAGAAGCCCGTCCGTGCGGCGGAAATCAGCTCGCAGCCGCCGGCCCCGGTGCGACTCGGCCCGGCCCGGCCCGCCGCCGGCAGCACCGCCGGCAAGCGGGCGGCCGCTTTGGGGCCGGTTCCTTCAGGGCCCGCAGAGGTCTTCGGTCCTCGGAAGGAGCCTGGGGGGCCGCGGGGGCTCGGTGCCGAGGCGCCCGGGGCCGGCACGAAGCCGCCCGCCCTCGGGCCTCGTTGACACAGAGACAGAGACAGACACAGGGACACACGCCCGGCTCCTCAGACACCACCGCTCCCCACCGCCCCCGCCGCTCCCGCTCGCACGGCCGCACACTCTCGCATCCCCTCTCTCCCCGCCCCTGCCCTGCCCCTGCCCCTGCCCCTGCCCCTGCCCCTGCCCCTGCCCCTGCCCCTGCCCCTGCCCCTGCCCCTGCCCCTGCCCCTGCCCCTGTCTGTCGCGGCCCCCGCCCAGCCATGGTTGGGAGCGCCCCGCCCTGCCCCATCAGACTCCCTGGCACCGCCTGCAGACTTTTGCCGCCCCCGCCCGGTCTCTCCTTGGCCAGTTCGCACAGAGGCAGGGGTAGGAGGGTACTGAAAACTTTCTCTTCATGGCCAACATCAAAAAATGTGAATATGATAAATTGAATCAAGCAAAACCCTTCCCTCTGCTCCTTGTGACATCCCAGCAGCATCTGACATGTCCACCATCTACAAGGCATTGCCATAAAGGCAGGATTTTAGACAAAGGCATAAGAAGAGGTGATAGGTAAAACTTACAATAAGATGCTGAGTAAGGAGTTATTTAAACTTCTGAAAAATTGGGAAACTCCCAAAAGCTCAAAGCATGAAGCCATTTAAAGGAGATGCATTGGAATGACCAGAGAACAGCTGCAGGAGGAAATCTGGGAGCAATGGGAAGGACATACATGCAGCTGCTCTAAATGAAGAGATATCCTTAGATAGGGCCATTTAACCAGGAGTCCTGGAAACACCCAAAGGAAGCGCGTCATGAAATATTATACTGAATGTTGGTGGCAGAGGTAGAGGGGAAGATGAGTATTTCTTCTCCTGCCATCAGTAGAAGAAAGCAGTAGAGCCAGGAAATTCCTGTTCTGGGTGGGAAAACATTACCATTTCTTCAAAGTTCTCCAGTGAGGCAGATAATAAAGATTTGCTTGTATGTTATGGAACAGAGAGATATTGAAACCTGCTCCCCTTTCCATGAACAGGCATGTTCTACTTGTTGGGCCCCAGTACCCTGAGGTGCTGAGCTGGGATTGGCATATCTAAGAGAGGAGCTGAGGTAGAGCAGAGCACCTTGCAGGCTGAGGTGTCTGCTGGAATTGCATGTCCTCCCCATGCCACAGCTTCCCTGCATTTCCCTCCTCCAGCCTCTGTCCCCAGCACAGCCATGGAGGCTCTTTGGCCTCTTGACTTTTCCTGCAGGCATCAAGAGCAGCTGAGCTCTGCCTTTGGCACAGTCAGCCCTGGCCAGCGCAGGCCATGCTCAGCAATTCCTTGTCTGTGCCCGGACTTGCTGCCAGCCCCGGCAGCGGCTGCGGGGCCCCTTTGTGGCCCTGTGCTGGCCCAGCCATGGTGCCACAGCCCCTGTGCAGCCCAGGCCAGGCCAGGAGCATTGGGGCTGGGAACGGCCCCTGTGCCGTGGGGCCCTGGGCAGCCTTGGGGCTCTGTGCCCCATGGCCTCCCTGCTGGGCAGCCTCTGCCAGCTCCTGCAGAGCCCGTGGGGGCTCCTTCTGCTGCCCTGAGCCCGCAGAGCAGGGCAGCGTTGGCTGATGGTCTGAGTCATTCCTAAAGATCCCGTCGGGCTGTCTCAGACACTTGGGGCCAGGGATTCCTTCCAACCTGGGCCACTTTGGGTGGGCACGGGGTGGCCCCAGGGCAGGTGGCAGTGCGTGCAAGGGCCCTTGGTGACAGGGTGCAGCATGGTCACTATGGAATGGAACGGGACAGGGATTCCAAGGGCCCTTGGTGACACCGTGCAGCATGGTCACCATGGAATGGAACGGGACAGGGATTCCAAGGGCCCTTGGTGACACGCTCTGGCAGAGGTGTTGGCAGTTACAAGTTACAGTTACACTCCACAGTGCTCGGTGCACACGACGAGAGAGGACGCGAGAGAGCGGTGCTGTGAGGAGCCCTCGCACAGCCACTCGTTCCTTGCTGACCCAGAGCTTTCCCGAGGTATTACTCCTGCAGGTGAGCTCGTGGCCAGAGCAGAGCACTTGGTGACCCCTGGCCTTCCCAAGGCAAATCTTCTGCAGCTGCCCTCGAGGGCAGACTGTGGCATTTGCTTTTCACTGTCCTTGACAGGAGTCTCCTGTCCTTGTGGCTGGAGCCCCAAGAGCAGAGTGCAGGACTTGCTGTCCTGTAGCCTTGCCAAGTCTTCACACTTGCAGGTGCCCTCAAGGCACGACTGCAGCACTTGCTGACTTGGACCTTTTCCTTTTCACCTTCTGCAGGCAGCCATGAATCCAGGCAGTGTCGTAGAGCACAGACCTGCGAGCGTGCCCAAGCTGGCCTGGGGGAAGGAGGAGAAAGAAGGCCCTGGAACTGCCCCAGCACAGCAGCCTGAAGAGCTGGAGCAGTTCCAGCCACGGCAGAAGGGTGAGTGGCAGAGCTGGGCCACAGGGCTGGTGCCTGCAGCCAGCTTGGCCCCATGCCATGCCATGCCATGCCATGCCATGCCATGCCATGCCATGCCATCCCATCCCATCCCCTGGGGCCATGCCCATGGTCAGGATGGAATAGGGGCCGGGCAGACACCCCACAGCCGTGCTCCATGCTCTGGGCCATTGCGGGGCTGTCCCTGCCTGGGCAGCGCAGGGCTGGGCTGTGTTCTCCGGCCTCTCCGGCAGCCCCTCAGCTCGGGCTGCGCTCGCTCTTTCCCAGATGCAGCCCTGGACCAGACACAAGAGCAGGAACCCGCCCATGGCCGCTTCCACAGAACAGCACAGGTACCTGCAGCCATCCCCACCTGGGCTGGGCCTGCTGTCACTGCTCAGCCCAGCAGCACACCTGCAGCACCCCATGGCTTCTTGCTCTTCTCCTACAGCTTGTTTGCAAATTCATCAAGAGAATTCGTCAGGAAGAGACCAGTGTCATGAGCCCTGGGCTCACAGCATACTCAGAGCTCCTCGGACATGAGACCAGTGCCGCCCTGCTGGATTTGCTTGTGCAGAGTGGTGTTCCCAGAGCAGAGCAAGTAAGCAGATGTGGCCAGGCTTCAATTGCCCCATGAGTCACATGGCTTTCCAAGCCACTAGTGCTGGCCCCTGTGAGCCTTTGAGGCCATCGCAGTGCGGCGGGAAGGGAAGCACTTCTCTGGGGACCCTGGGAACGCTGATCCCTCTGGCAGCTTTCCAAGTCTCCCTGTGCCTTCTCCAGGTGCCCGGCATGGTGAGATACATCCACCAGTGGCTCATGGCCAATGATTCTGCTGAGCACAGGCTGGACAACGCCCTGCTGTATCTCACAGAAGCACAGCCAAATGAGGCAGTAATGACACTCCTGCGTGTGGCCCCATCCTGTGACAGGTATGGGGCCCATCTGCCCAGAGGGCTCAGGGCTCACCCCAACCCATCGCCCTGTACAGCCTGGGCCAGGTTTCTGACCAACAGAGAGTCCCAGGGCCCTCTGGCTGCTCCCTTTCCAGGCCCTGGCATGTCAGCCCCAAGCCTGCTGCCATGCTCCCTCGTTGTCCCACAGGGGCCTGTCCCCACAGGGCTGGGCTGCCTGGCTGCTGCTGGAGAGGGGCAGTGGGCAAAGGCAGAGCCGGCAGTCAACCCGGGCCTCTAGAGATGCCCAGACCACGGTGCTGTGTCTGAGATGCCCTGAGACAGAGCTCTAACCCCGCAGAGCTGCCATGGCCATGTGGAAGACCATCATGTGCACACCCTGGACTGCAGAGCTGGCACAGCAGATACTCCTGGATGTGCTGGGGAGCTGGCCAGAGCACAGCATGAGCACCTGCGATGGGAACAGAATGACTGTCTTTGCCCTGGCTGTGAGTTTCTGCCAGTGGACTTTGCTGGCCCCAAGGCCACCTGTCCAGCAGCTCTCCATCCTCCTTTCCCCACTGCATCTCCCTGCCTCAGGCACTGGCCTGAAAGCTGGCCTAGGGACAGCTGCAGGGCCACCAGGCCCGCTGCTCCCCCTGTGTCTCTCTGGGCCTCTCCCTGCCACGCTCGGGCCCTGTCCCACGGACACCTTGGCACTGAACGCTGCCTCGGGGGGCTTCGTCCTTTGCAGGCAACTGTGGTGATATGGAAGATCCTTCAGGAGCGCTGTGTCCCAGATATAGTGGATGAGCATTTCCCGCAGTTATTTGTGCATCTGCTCTTCCAAGTGTTCTTCAGCACCAAAGAGATGCCAGAGGAGGTGGATACCTTCTGGAAGGGATGCCAGGAAGAACATGGCCTTGCCAGCAGCCCCAACAGGTGCTCTATCCCAATCCTTCTGTCCCTGCCACATGGCCAGGGCAGGAGCCAGTGCTCCCAGTGTGACCCGGGCTTTGCTCTGCACTCAGGTTTGCAGTGAGGACCCTGAAGTCCCTGCTGTGCCAAATGGACTATGAGGATGTGGTGTTGTCAATGGAGCGCAAGCGTGGCTGGGACACGCTGCTCTGTGCTGACACCCACATTTATGCCGTGGGTCTGCTGGCCAGGTGAGACCCCCTTCTCCCCATTGCTCCCGGCATTTGTGCTCTGTGGCTGGGATATCCCACTCAGTCCCCATGGCCATGGGCCAGAGGGACGAGGGACAGCCAAGCAGACTGGGAAAGGCTGGGAGAGGAGGGTGCCCAGCAGCAGCCACATCTCAAAGGGCCCAGGTCCCCCTGCAGGGTGGGGGGTAAAGACAAGAACTGCATCAGTCTGTCCTGGGAGGGGCTTCCCCCCCCGACTCAGGGTCTTAGTGTCGTAGGAGCGGGCCCCCGGCCAGTAATTATCACTGACTCCATGTATTTCAGAGGTCCGATCAATAATAATTATTATTAAGAAACCCATTGTTCTTATAGATAGTTATGATATAGGTTGATTTAATGTGTTTTCTAGTCTAAACACTATACCATTAGTTACTTAAGAAAGCACATTTTGGTAGACAAATCTCTGTAACATATTCCGAATGTTCACAATGCCAGGTGCAGCATGTTAAGATAAGAATGTTTTTTCATTCTTTCCTCTGATCTTCTCAGACTTTCTCAGGCAATGCCTGGGAAAGTTGTTTGTTTCTCTCTGAGGCCAGAGAGCTGCTGCCACATCTTAGTGCCATTTTCTGCCTTCCAGGGAGATGGGCAAAGAATCCATCGATGAGTGTAAAAGCATCTCAGACTGTCTCCTTCAGTTGCTCCGCAAAGAGATGCCATACTGGCACTTCCCTGCCCTGGCATTCCTTGTGGAGGTGAGTCTGAAGGCCGGCGCTGCCTCCCAGCTCTCTGCCCTCTCGTAGCCGCAGCTGCCTGGGATGGTGCCCACGCCCTGCGCTGCTGCCTGGTCCCCGCCCTGTGCGGTTCTGGGCTCCTGCCGGCCGGGTCCCCTGTCACTGCCCTGTGCCTTTCAGGTCCTGCATTGCCTGGACTTGAGTGCATGCAGTGACAGCATCATGGATCTCTTGTCGAGGCACTTGCTGAGTGAGCACACGGAGATGCGCCGCCAGGTTCTGAGAGCCCTCCTCTTGCTCAGGGATAATCCCTCGCTGGTAAGGAGGGGGCAGCAGCTGAAGCCGTGCAGGCAGCGTGGTGCTGGGGAACACAGTTGCTGGTCTTCAGGCACTGGGTCAGCCGCTCCCAGCTCTCCTGCCTCCCACTTCAGCTGCCTGAGGGCTGCGGGACAGGCCTTTGGCCTCTGGGCCCTGTGGCAGCAGGGTGGCCTTTCACACACTTTTGTTCCGCACAGGCCAAAAGAATGCGGAGCCTGACCGAAAGCCTCGGGGAGCTCCTGCAGGAAAATGATAGTGATGTGGTCAGGATGAGCATTGTTCTACTTAGTGATTTCTTCTTGGATAATGACACCCCAATACCCAGCCCCATCGCCCTGCAGCTGGCTAAGGTGCTCCTGCCACTCTTTGAACACGTAAGGCTCTGTGCCCTCAGCCACGGCCACTGGCTGCTGCCCAGACACTTGGTGCCCTGTGGAGATGCAGGCCTGCGCCAAGGTGGGCCAGAATCAGCTGATGCCAAGGTCTTGTTTCCTTCCTGTTACACAGGATGACTGGCATGTGCAGTGGATCTCCATGTTTGTATTTCGAGCCTTGCTGTCTACTGTAGTGGAAGAAGAGAAAAAGCTCCTGATGACACAAGTGTGTCACAGCCTGCTCCCACTCTTCTTCCACTGCCATGATGAGAATCAGAGTGTGGCAGAGGTGAGGACTCACGGGCTGCTGCTGTCGCCCTGGGAGGGGGCTTGGCTGCCTCCTGCCCTGGCGCCTGGCAGGCTGCATCCTCCTCCTGGCCCTGGCACAGGGATGCTGATCCTGGGCTGTGGGGCCATTTCCGTGTCTCTACTGCTCTCCAGGCTTCTTGGGAAACCCTGCTTTGTGTGGCCAAATTCTTAAACAGGAGAGATCTTGAAAAACCTGTAAAGAAGGAGAAACTGTGGAGGTTCATTGAGATCCTGGTAAGGAGGGCCGGGAAGCCGCAGCCCCAGCCTGGAGCAGCCCCTGAGCGCGGTGCTCGGTGTGCGGGCTGGCAGCTGTGCCCCTGCCCGCTGCTGCAGCCCGAGGCCGCGCGGGCTCTGCTCCAGGCTCCTGCGGCCCGAGCCGGGTGCCCATGGAGCCCCGGCCCGGGGGGCTGCGGGGCCAACCCTTCCCTCCTGTCGCTCTCTCCAGCTGGCAGAGGACAGCAGCAGCGTGGCCGAGCACCTGCGCCGGGCCCTGCCCTACCTGCAGAGCCCACAGGAGCCCCTGCGAGAGGCGGCCGTCAGGTTCATGGGTGAGCCACGAGCCGGGCCAGGAGGGCGTGTGGGCACAGGGCTGGCAGAGCCGCTGGCAGGGAGCTGTGCCGCTGGGCCTGACAGGCTCTGTGTTCCCAGGGACGGCCGGGCGGTACCTGAGGGGGAGGAAGGAAGAGCTCCATCTCATCTGTGAGGGTGAGTGAGGGCAGCGGGCTGCACGCGAGGGCTGGCGGGGGAGCTGCGAGCCCTGCCCCGGCTGTGGAGGGCTCTGCTCCCTGTGCAGACCAGGGGCGGCGTGGACAGAGCACACAGAGCTTTCAGGGCACCTGGGGGATTCGTGGCCAGCAGCTTTGGGCTGATCCAGCTGGTCCCTGCTCCCTGCTGGCCATAGCCAGAGCCGGCTGGGATGGCCCTGGCACAGGGATCTCCTCGGGTCCCCTCAGATGCGGGAACTGACCATGGCGCTGTTCCTCTCTCTTTCAGCCCTAGAAGACACGGCCAATGACATCAGTGTCGCCGTTGCGAGCCTGGCAGTTCAAACATTGTCTGTCCTCCAGGGAATAGAGAGAGCTCGATATTCCCGCTTCCACAGCCTGCATGATCGGCTCTGCAGGGCATGGAGGAGACGGCCTCGTCTGTCGGGGCTCGGCTGGCTGCGCTGCTGCAGCTCTGCAGAGAGCTGATCCCAGAGGCTCTGTCTGCTGGGGCCACTCGAGCCAGCAGGAATGTTTCGTTTCTTTAGGATTGTTCTTTTCTTCTTTTTGTTTTTCTTTAGCATAGAAATATAGGATGTGTTGTAATAGACAGACTCCCAGGATCTTTCTTTTGCTGCCCAGGCTCTGCAGGGCCTAGGGGAAGAGGGAGAAAAGGGTTCCTGGGCTCAGCAAGCTGCCCAGGCATGCAGGGTTGCAGGGAAAATGGCCAGAAGCCCCTTGGCCTTTGGTGGTTCTGCTGAAGCCTTTGTGCTGCCCACAGAGCAGATGGGCAGGGGCTGGAGCTGTGGGGATCTCTGTGAGAGCGGTGCCTGGAGATGGCCACAAGCCCTGTCCCAGGCAGGAAGCGCCATCCGTGTCCTCCTGCCCGTGTGTTGCTGCCTGGAATGCTGAGGGCTCCCAGGTGCCTCTTGATGGGGCAGGTTGGCCAGGCTGGGGGAGACCCTGAGGGGACGGGGCCACGAAGGGATGAGGGGCTGTGGAAGCCCTGACAGGACAAGGCAGTGGGAAGGCACGGGGGGGACGTGTGAGGGAGTGGGTAACGTTGGCTCGGGGAGGAAAGTGGGTTGGAACCAAAGGCACCACTCACCCTCACAAAAATATCACCAAAAGTCCTCACAAAAATATCATCAAAATCCCATAAAAATCCCCCCCAAAACACCCAAAACCCAACTAAAATCTTCCTAAAAAATCCCCCAAAACTCCCCAAAATCCAATAGAAATCGACTCAAAATCCTCACAAAAAATCCCACCAAAAATACCGTAAAATTCCCACAAAAATTCCACTGTAGATTCCTTGAAAATGCCAGAAAAACCACACAAAATCCCAGGTAAATCTCCACAAAAATTCCACCCACAAGCCCACAAAACTCACCCAAAAAAATCCACAAAAAATCACCCCAAGGCTCACAGAAATCCCTCAAAATCCCCATAAAAATCGCCCCCAAAATCCCCTTAAATGCCACACAAAAATCCCACAAAAAGTCCCACTAAATCCCCATGAAAATCCCACAGAATCCACAGAGAAAAATTTGTACAAAAATGCAGCCAAAAATCCCCCAATCACACAAAATCCACACAAAAAATCCCACCAAATCACCCAAAATATCCGACCAAAATTTCCCTAAACCCCCGCAAAATCCACACCAAATACACTCAAAAAATCCGCGCCGAAATCCCACCAAACCCCTCTCAAATTCCCCAAAAAATGCCCCCAAGTCCTATCACATCCCACCCGAAGTGCGAGGAAATCCACCCCAAAAATCCCCACGAAAACTTCCCTCAAAATCCCAGCCAAACCTCCCAGGAGCAGCCCAAGAATCCCGCAGAGATCGCTGCGAGTGCCCGAATCGCCCGGAACAATCGCCGAGCCATCCCCGGCCGGCCCCGCGCTCCGGCCCCGCTCTCTGTGGGGCCGGGGCCTCTCCCCCCTTGGCTCTGCGCTGGTCCCGTTCGCGCTCCGCTCCCGCTCCCGCCCCACCAGCGCTCCCTGCCCTGGGCCGCGCTGGCCGAGCCCGGCCGGGCGCGCTGGATCCGCTGGGACGGCGCATCCCGGCCCCGGCCCCGGCCCCGCGGGGCTCCCGGGGCAGCTCCGGCCGGGATGCGGCACTGCCGCGGGGCTTTGGGCTTTCCCGGCGCTGCCCGGCGGCTCCCGGGGATCTGCGGCTTCCCGAGGGACTCGGGGAGCTTCCAGAGGGGACCTGGGCTGGCTCCGGGGGGATTTGGGATCACTCCGTGGGGAGCTGGGGACGGCTCGGGGGGTTTGGGGTTGTTCCCGAGGATTTTGGGGGGATCTGGAAGAGGCTCCAGAGGGGATCTGGGGCTTTCTGAGGGATCTGGGGGAATTCAGAGGGATTTGGGAGGGCTTCAAGAGGGATTCTGGGGTCTTCCACGGGATTTTCAGAAGTTCTGAGGGATTTGGGGATGCTCCAGAATGGATCTGGGGCAGTTCCAGAAGCAATCAGGGACGTTTTTGAGGGATTTTGGCAAGTCCTAGAAGGAATTCGGGGAATTTCAGCAGGATTTTGGGGTAATTCAGAGGAATTGGGGAGGTTCCAGCAGGGATTTGGGGTCATTCCCAGGGGATTGGGGGGTGGATTTCTGGTGAGATTTCCGTTTCTTCCCCAGATTTCAGGCTTTTTCCCAAGATTTCCTGTTTTTTCAAGAATCTGTGGATTTTTCCCTGAATTTGGGTCTCACTGTGGGGTAGAAGGGGAAGGTTTAGGAGATTCAGGGTGAATCTCCTTGGGGGCTCCTGGACGGATTTTGGGTGGGTTCCCAATTGAATTTTGTGCTTTTGTCCCAGAATTACAGGATTTTTCCCAAAATTTGGGTATTTGCCTGAAGATTCTGCTATTACCACTGGTTTGTCCCGGAAGGGGAAGCTTTGGCGGGTGGGGGGGGGGGGGGGCGGGCGTTAGGGTGAATTTTAGGGATAACTGAGGCTGGATTTGGGTTTTTTCCCAAGGATTTTGGAGTTTTTCCCAGAATTTCAGGATTGTTCCCAAAATCCCAGGACTTCTACTCTGATTTGTCTCTTACCATGGACATTTGGTAGAAGGGGAAGCTTTGGGGCGGTTCCTGGTTGGATTTTGGGGATATTTGAGGCTGCATTTTGAGTTTTTCCCCCAGGAATTCAGGATTTCTCCCAGAATTTCAGGATTTTTTCCCAAAATGTCAGGATTTTCCCAAGGATTTGGGTCTCACCATGGACTTGTCATAGAAGGGGAAGCTTTGGGGGGTTCCTGGTTGGATTTAGGGGTGTTTCCAACTCAATTTCAGGGATTCTTGATGGGATTTTGGGGGGAATCCTGGTTGGGTTTGTTTTTTTTCCTCAGGATTTTGGGTTTTTTCCATGAGAATTCCAGGATTTCACCCAGCATTTCTGTCTTACCATGGGCTTGTCATAGAAAGGGAAGCTTTGGGGTGCTCAGGGTGAATGAATTTGGTGGGATTCCAAGTTGGACTTTGGGGGTATCTGAGGCCAGAGTTTGGCGGTTTTTCCCCAGCATTGCAGTTCTTTCCCCAGTGCCAGAACTCCCCCAGTCGCTGTCTCCCCACGGGTTGGCCGCAGGAGGGGAAGCCCTGCAGGGAGCGCAGGGCGTTGGTGGCGCTGCTCATCTCCCTGAAGGTGAGGAAGGCCTGGCCCCGCAGGCCGAGACTGCGCCGCACCAAAATGTCCAAAATCTGCCCAAACGGCGAGGAAACGGCGCAGAGGGACTTCTCCAGCTCGGGGACACCCAGGGGACAGCCTGAGCCCCTGGGGACAGGCACGGACACTCTCAGAGCCCCCAGGACCCCCCAGCCATCCCCGTCCTCCTTGGTGTCCCGGTTCAGGTGGTTGATGGAGATGCTGGGCTGGGGCCGGGGGTCCTGCACCGCCAGGGCCGGGACCCCTCTGTGGGGACAGGGGGGCTTCAGGGGGCGTCTGGGGGGCTGCGACCCCTTCACCCCCTGGCACCCCTTTAGGTGTCCCCAGAGCCCCAAATCCACCCCAGCCCCACCTAAAGCCCCCAAATTACCCTCAGATCCCCCCACTTTACCCCAAAATTGACCCCAGAGCCACCTCAGAACCCCCAGATCCCCCCAGTTCCTCTCACAACTCCGCCAAAGTCGCCTCGGACCCCCGCAATTACCCTCAGATCCCCCTAAACACAACGGAGAACGCTCCAGAAGCTCTCAAGCTCCCCCCAAAGCTCCCTAAAGCCCCCTCATTCCCCCAAACCCAGCAGACACACGCCTATTTCCTGTCAGTTCCCCAGAAATCCCCAATTTCTCCCCGAGCCGCCCCAAACCCCCCGTTCAGTTTCCCCGGCCCCACCTCAGCCCCTCCTCAGCCGCGCTCCCCTGACAATTTCCCGCCTGCACCGCGCGCGCGGGCTGCTCCAGCCAATAGCGGCGCGCCCCGTGCCGAACCAACCAATCAGCGCGCGGCTGCAGCCAATCAGAGGGAGCCGGGAGCGGCGCCCCTCCCCCGGCGGCCCCGCCCCCCGGGCTCGGGCGGGCCCTGCGGGCGGCGCTGCCAGAGCGGGGGAGGCGCTGGGAGAGGCGGGAGCCGCGGGAGCCGCGGGAGCCGCGGGGGCCGCAACGCTGGGGAGGGGGCTCCGCACAGAGGCCGGGGGCTGGGAGGGGCTGGGGGGGCTGGGGAGGGGTCCTGGGGGGATCGGGGGCCTTTGGGGAGGGATCCGGGGGGAGTTTAGGGAGGGCTCTGGGGGGTCCTGGATGGCTCATGGAGGAGTCCTCGGGGCAGTCTGGGCGTCCTGGAGGGCTCTTGGGTGGGGGATCCTGAGGGGTCCTGGAGGTGTCAGGGAGAGTCTGGGGAGGGGTCTTGGAGCATTGTGGGGGGACCTGGGGGGTGGGGATGGGTCCTGAGAGGGGCCTGGAGGGGGGGTCTTGGGAGGGTCTGGGCGGAGTTGGGGGAGCGGTTTGGGGGGTCCTGGTGGCGTCCTAGGAGGTTTTGGAGGTTTTGGGGAGGGGCTTTGGGGGATCTGGAAGGGTCCCAGAGAGGGTCTGGGGGGGGTTGGGGGTTTTTGGGAGAGGTCCTGGAGGGATCTGGGGAGAGGCTGGGGGGTCCAGAGTTGGGTTTGGGGCGGGGTCTGGAGGGTCCTGGGGGGGGTCTTGGGAAGGGTCTCAGGGGGTCTCAGGGGGCATCCTGGGCTGGGTGCAATTGGGGTCTGGGGGCTCTCAGGGGGTCCTGGGCCAACTTTGGGGGGGGGCTCTGGGGAAGATTTGGGGTTCCTGGAGGGGGTCCTATGGAGATCTGGGGGTCCCAGGCAGTCCCAGGCTCACCCTGAATGGGGTATGGGGGATTCGGGGGACGGGGGCACAACAGCGGTGATTTTTAGGGGATTTTGGGGCTTTTTAGTGGAATTTTGGGGGCCTTCATGTAGTAAACAGGGCTTGTGCCTTTATTAATGTTCAGCTCCTTATTCAAAAGATCAGCAGAGCAAGGGAGCTCAATACAGAGCTCACCCCCGCTGTTGTAGCTTTTTCCCAGTAGCCAAAGGGCGAGAAGGCTGCAGAGTCTGTCCCTGGAGTCTCCGTGGCACACTGGTAGCCGGAGGTGAAGAGGTGTGCAGTCTGTGTCTGAAGTCCTGGTAGCCGAAGGGTGAGGGCATGTGCAGAGCCTGCTGCCAAAGTGCAGCAGCAGCTGTCCCCTGTCCTTCCCTCCTAGGAACACCAGGAAGAGTTGTTCCTTTGTTCCTGCTTCCCACAGCCCAGTCCAGTCTGGTCCCCTGCAGGCTATGGTGACAGGTCAGACACAGACCAGGGATGTGGTTCCCTTTTCCTCAAGCAGCGCACCCATCCAGCCCCCTCCACTGTGCCCAGCCTTCCACTTAGGGGTGTTTTCATCCCCAAAACCCCCTCCCGTGATTCCACTGGTCTCTCTATTTTGCATCCCAGTCCTAGAATGGTAGTGTGGGTGGGGGTGTAGGTGATTCCCAGGAGCAATTCGCTAATTAATATTTCAATGTCAGTACTTAGCCCAAACCGAAATGTCTCAGCAAGGCTGTTTTGTTCATAATAAATCCCTCCACTATTTCTTTGATCGGGCTTAAGCCTGCATCAACTTACAGTCTCTGGCTTTTGAGGGTTAGCTTCTTTGGGTAATTCTCTTAATTCCTAGCAACTAAGTGAGACTTAATAATATTCTAACTAAAACTTTCTTCAGTTGACTTCCTTGGCTAAAGGACACTTATTAAAGAATTACAAAGTGTTTAAACTTTTACTGTGGTACTTTAACTCAGAAATGGTTATTACTACCTTACTGTATATCAGCTTCTAGCAAGTTTTTTTAAATTAGTTTTAAGTCTTCGGGTCCCCTAATTACCGTCCATATACAAGAGGAGGTGGGTGACCCTGTTGGGTGTGGTCTGGTGTCTGGTGGTGGCAGATCTTTTTCCAACCATTCTGTTCTGCTAGCTGTCAATCCCACCCGCAGCTTGAGCGCAACCACGAGCACGGCGGCCGTGGAGAGGGGTAGTCCTGATGGCCCCGGGCCGGCCCGGAGCCAGGGTAGACCTTTTGTCCCCCGCCACCGCTCACATCCAGGGCACTGCAATGAACCCAGCAGCCCCGGAGCCAGGGTAGACCTGTTGTCCTGGCCACAATACCTTACGGTCACTCAGCATCGGGGTAGACCTGTTGACCCTGGCCATGAAGGTCCTGCCACGAAGCAGGTGACCCTGGAGCTGGGTAGACCTGATAACCCTGGGCCGGCGCGGAGTTGGGGATGACCTGATGTCACCCGTCACTGCCCGTGGCACGGGCACCGCCAAGAGCCGGGAGTCCCCAGATCCTGGTAGACCTGATGGCTCCGGAGACGGGTAGACCTGATTGCCCCAGGCTTGCCTGGAGCAAGAGTAGACCTGCTGCCCCCTGACAACGCTTGCCGCAAGGGTGCCGACCCAGCACCGGCGGCCCTGGAGCCAGGGGAAGCTCACAGCCTCCTTACAGCCCGGAGCCGGACAGCTCTAGCAGCCCCATCCCAGCCCATAAACCGCCCACTTTCAAGACCAACACATATTTTTGTATTTTTCTGGGTTGTATTTCGTTTTTTGGGGTGGTTTTTTGGAGGGCAGGTGAGGTGCAGGGCTTTTGTTTTGGGTTTTCTGGTTTTGTTTTGGATTTTTTGGGTTTTTTTCCTTTGGGTTTTGTGTTTTGTTTTGAGATTTTTTTGGTTTGGGGTTTTATTCAGTTTGTCTTTAGGGTTTTATTCCCCCCCATTTTCTCCTTTCTTGAAAGAATGGCTCTTCTATTTGCCTGGTATGAGAAACTTAGCCGAAAAAGAAATTTTCTTGGCAGATTTTGTTCAGTTTCCTTTATTATGCAGAGCACCCGCAGGCGAGCCGACGGGCAGCCCGTGCCCTGTGCTCGGGTCTCCTGAGGTGCAGAACTGTGGAAACGGCGTCCCCAGTGCCCCCCGCCCCCCGTCCGGGAGCCGACACAGCCCTGCCCCGCAGAAGAGAATGTCAGCGGGGCCAGCGGGGAAGAGAAGCCCGTCCGTGCGGCGGAAATCAGCTCGCAGCCGCCGGCCCCGGTGCGACTCGGCCCGGCCCGGCCCGCCGCCGGCAGCACCGCCGGCAAGCGGGCGGCCGCTTTGGGGCCGGTTCCTTCACGGCCCGCAGAGGTCTTCGGTGCTCGGAAGGAGCCTGGGGGGCCGCGGGGGCTCGGTGCCGAGGCGCCCGGGGCCGGCACGAAGCCGCCCGCCCTCGGGCCTCGTTGACACAGAGAGAGAGACAGACACAGGGACACACGCCCGGCTCCTCAGACACCACCGCTCCCCACCGCCCCCGCCGCTCCCGCTCGCACGGCCGCACACTCTCGCATCCCCTCTCTCCCCGCCCCTGCCCCTGCCCCTGCCCCTGCCCCTGCCCCTGCCCCTGCCCCTGCCCCTGCCCCTGCCCCTGCCCCTGTCTGTCGCGGCCCCCGCCCAGCCATGGTTGGGAGCGCCCCGCCCTGCCCCATCAGACTCCCTGGCACCGCCTGCAGACTTTTGCCGCCCCCGCCCGGTCTCTCCTTGGCCAGTTCGCACAGAGGCAGGGGTAGGAGGGTACTGAAAACTTTCTCTTCATGGCCAACATCAAAAAATGTGAATATGATAAATTGAATCAAGCAAAACCCTTCCCTCTGCTCCTTGTGACATCCCAGCAGCATCTGACATGTCCACCATCTACAAGGCATTGCCATAAAGGCAGGATTTTAGACAAAGGCATAAGAAGAGGTGATAGGTAAAACTTACAATAAGATGCTGAGTAAGGAGTTATTTAAACTTCTGAAAAATTGGGAAACTCCCAAAAGCTCAAAGCATGAAGCCATTTAAAGGAGATGCATTGGAATGACCAGAGAACAGCTGCAGGAGGAAATCTGGGAGCAATGGGAAGGACATACATGCAGCTGCTCTAAATGAAGAGATGTCCTTAGATAGGGCCATTTAACCAGGAGTCCTGGAAACACCCAAAGGAAGCGCGTCATGAAATATTATACTGAATGTTGGTGGCAGAGGTAGAGGGGAAGATGAGTATTTCTTCTCCTGCCATCAGTAGAAGAAAGCAGTAGAGCCAGGAAATTGCTGTTCTGGGTGGGAAAACATTACCATTTCTTCAAAGTTCTCCAGTGAGCCAGATAATAAAGATTTGCTTGTATGTTATGGAACAGAGAGATATTGAAACCTGCTCCCCTTTCCATGAACAGGCATGTTCTACTTGTTGGGCCCCAGTACCCTGAGGTGCTGAGCTGGGATTAGCATATCTAAGAGAGGAGCTGAGGTAGAGCAGAGCACCTTGCAGGCTGAGGTGTCTGCTGGAATTGCATGTCCTCCCCATGCCACAGCTTCCCTGCATTTCCCTCCTCCAGCCTCTGTCCCCAGCACAGCCATGGAGGCTCTTTGGCCTCTTGACTTTTCCTGCAGGCATCAAGAGCAGCTGAGCTCTGCCTTTGGCACAGTCAGCCCTGGCCAGCGCAGGCCATGCTCAGCAATTCCTTGTCTGTGCCCGGACTTGCTGCCAGCCCCGGCAGCGGCTGCGGGGCCCCTTTGTGGCCCTGTGCTGGCCCAGCCATGGTGCCACAGCCCCTGTGCAGCCCAGGCCAGGCCAGGAGCATTGGGGCTGGGAACGGCCCCTGTGCCGTGGGGCCCTGGGCAGCCTTGGGGCTCTGTGCCCCATGGCCTCCCTGCTGGGCAGCCTCTGCCAGCTCCTGCAGAGCCCGTGGGGGCTCCTTCTGCTGCCCTGAGCCCGCAGAGCAGGGCAGCGTTGGCTGATGGTCTGAGTCATTCCTAAAGATCCCGTCGGGCTGTCTCAGACACTTGGGGCCAGGGATTCCTTCCAACCTGGGCCACTTTGGGTGGGCACGGGGTGGCCCCAGGGCAGGTGGCAGTGCATGCAAGGGCCCTTTGTGACACGGTGCAGCATGGTCACTATGGAATGGAACGGGACAGGGATTCCAAGGGCCCTTGGTGACACCGTGCAGCATGGTCACCGTGGAATGGAACGGGACAGGGATTCCAAGGGCCCTTGGTGACACGCTCTGGCAGAGGTGTTGGCAGTTACAAGTTACAGTTACACTCCACAGTGCTCGGTGCACACGACGAGAGAGGACGCGAGAGAGCGGTGCTGTGAGGAGCCCTCGCACAGCCACTCGTTCCTTGCTGACCCAGAGCTTTCCCGAGGTATTACTCCTGCAGGTGAGCTCGTGGCCAGAGCAGAGCACTTGGTGACCCCTGGCCTTCCCAAGGCAAATCTTCTGCAGCTGCCCTCGAGGGCAGACTGTGGCATTTGCTTTTCACTGTCCTTGACAGGAGTCTCCTGTCCTTGTGGCTGGAGCCCCAAGAGCAGAGTGCAGGACTTGCTGTCCTGTAGCCTTGCCAAGTCTTCACACTTGCAGGTGCCCTCAAGGCACGACTGCAGCACTTGCTGACTTGGACCTTTTCCTTTTCACCTTCTGCAAGCAGCCATGAATCCAGGCAGTGTCGTAGAGCACAGACCTGCGAGCGTGCCCAAGCTGGCCTGGGGGAAGGAGGAGAAAGAAGGCCCTGGAACTGCCCCAGCACAGCAGCCTGAAGAGCTGGAGCAGTTCCAGCCACGGCAGAAGGGTGAGTGGCAGAGCTGGGCCACAGGGCTGGTGCCTGCAGCCAGCTTGGCCCCATGCCATGCCATGCCATGCCATGCCATGCCATGCCATGCCATGCCATGCCATGCCATGCCATGCCATGCCATCCCATGCCCTGGGGCCATGCCCATGGTCAGGATGGAATAGGGGCCGGGCACACACCCCACAGCCGTGCTCCATGCTCTGGGCCGTTGCGGGGCTGTCCCTGCCTGGGCAGCGCAGGGCTGGGCTGTGTTCTCCGGCCTCTCCGGCAGACCCTCAGCCCTGGCTGCGCTCGCTCTTTCCCAGATGCAGCCCTGGACCAGAGACAAGAGCAGGAACCCGCCCATGGCCGCTTCCACAGAACAGCACAGGTACCTGCAGCCATCCCCACCTGGGCTGGGCCTGCTGGCACTGCTCAGCCCAGCAGCACACCTGCAGCACCCCATGGCTTCTTGCTCTTCTCCTACAGCTTGTTTGCAAATTCATCAAGAGAATTCGGCAGGAAGAGACCAGTGTCATGAGCCCTGGGCTCAGAGCATACTCAGAGCTCCTCGGACATGAGACCAGTGCCGCCCTGCTGGATTTGCTTGTGCAGAGTGGTGTTCCCAGAGCAGAGCAAGTAAGCAGATGTGGCCAGGCTTCAATTGCCCCATGAGTCACATGGCTTTCCAAGCCACTAGTGCTGGCCCCTGTGAGCCTTTGAGGCCATCGCAGTGCGGCGGGAAGGGAAGCACTTCTCTGGGGACCCTGGGAACGCTGATCCCTCTGGCAGCTTTCCAAGTCTCCCTGTGCCTTCTCCAGGTGCCCGGCATGGTGAGATACATCCACCAGTGGCTCATGGCCAATGATTCTGCTGAGCACAGGCTGGACAACGCCCTGCTGTATCTCACAGAAGCGCAGCCAAATGAGGCAGTAATGACACTCCTGCGTGTGGCCCCATCCTGTGACAGGTATGGGGCCCATCTGCCCAGAGGGCTCAGGGCTCACCCCAACCCATCGCCCTGTACAGCCTGGGCCAGGTTTCTGACCAACAGAGAGTCCCAGGGCCCTCTGGCTGCTCCCTTTCCAGGCCCTGGCATGTCAGCCCCAAGCCTGCTGCCATGCTCCCTCATTGTCCCACAGGGGCCTGTCCCCACAGGGCTGGGCTGCCTGGCTGCTGCTGGAGAGGGGCAGTGGGCAAAGGCAGAGCCGGCAGTCAACCCGGGCCTCTAGAGATGCCCAGACCACGGTGCTGTGTCTGAGATGCCCTGAGACAGAGCTCTAACCCCGCAGAGCTGCCATGGCCATGTGGAAGACCATCATGTGCACACCCTGGACTGCAGAGCTGGCACAGCAGATACTCCTGGATGTGCTGGGGAGCTGGCCAGAGCACAGCATGAGCACCTGCGATGGGAACAGAATGACTGTCTTTGCCCTGGCTGTGAGTTTCTGCCAGTGGACTTTGCTGGCCCCAAGGCCACCTGTCCAGCAGCTCTCCATCCTCCTTTCCCCACTGCATCTCCCTGCCTCAGGCACTGGCCTGAAAGCTGGCCTAGGGACAGCTGCAGGGCCACCAGGCCCGCTGCTCCCCCTGTGTCTCTCTGGGCCTCTCCCTGCCACGCTCGGGCCCTGTCCCACGGACACCTTGGCACTGAACGCTGCCTCGGGGGGCTTTGTCCTTTGCAGGCAACTGTGGTGATATGGAAGATCCTTCAGGAGCGCTGTGTCCCAGATATAGTGGATGAGCATTTCCCGCAGTTATTTGTGCATCTGCTCTTCCAAGTGTTCTTCAGCACCAAAGAGATGCCAGAGGAGGTGGATACCTTCTGGAAGGGATGCCAGGAAGAACATGGCCTTGCCAGCAGCCCCAACAGGTGCTCTATCCCAATCCTTCTGTCCCTGCCACATGGCCAGGGCAGGAGCCAGTGCTCCCAGTGTGACCCGGGCTTTGCTCTGCACTCAGGTTTGCAGTGAGGACCCTGAAGTCCCTGCTGTGCCAAATGGACTATGAGGATGTGGTGTTGTCAATGGAGCGCAAGCGTGGCTGGGACACGCTGCTCTGTGCTGACACCCACATTTATGCCGTGGGTCTGCTGGCCAGGTGAGACCCCCTTCTCCCCATTGCTCCCGGCATTTGTGCTCTGTGGCTGGGATATCCCACTCAGTCCCCATGGCCATGGGCCAGAGGGACGAGGGACAGCCAAGCAGACTGGGAAAGGCTGGGAGAGGAGGGTGCCCAGCAGCAGCCACATCTCAAAGGGCCCAGGTCCCCCTGCAGGGTGGGGGGTAAAGACAAGAACTGCATCAGTCTGTCCTGGGAGGGGCTTCCCCCCCCGACTCAGGGTCTTAGTGTCGTAGGAGCGGGCCCCCGGCCAGTAATTATCACTGACTCCATGTATTTCAGAGGTCCGATCAATAATAATTATTATTAAGAAACCCATTGTTCTTATAGATAGTTATGATATAGGTTGATTTAATGTGTTTTCTAGTCTAAACACTATACCATTAGTTACTTAAGAAAGCACATTTTGGTAGACAAATCTCTGTAACATATTCCGAATGTTCACAATGCCAGGTGCAGCATGTTAAGATAAGAATGTTTTTTCATTCTTTCCTCTGATCTTCTCAGACTTTCTCAGGCGATGCCTGGGAAAGTTGTTTGTTTCTCTCTGAGGCCAGAGAGCTGCTGCCACATCTTAGTGCCATTTTCTGCCTTCCAGGGAGATGGGCAAAGAATCCATCGATGAGTGTAAAAGCATCTTAGACTATCTCCTTCAGTTGCTCCGCAAAGAGATGCCATACTGGCACTTCCCTGCCCTGGCATTCCTTGTGGAGGTGAGTCTGAAGGCCGGCGCTGCCTCCCAGCTCTCTGCCCTCTCGTAGCCGCAGCTGCCTGGGATGGTGCCCACGCCCTGCGCTGCTGCCTGGTCCCCGCCCTGTGCGGTTCTGGGCTCCTGCCGGCCGGGTCCCCTGTCACTGCCCTGTGCCTTTCAGGTCCTGCATTGCCTGGACTTGAGTGCATGCAGTGACAGCATCATGGATCTCTTGTCGAGGCACTTGCTGAGTGAGCACACAGAGATGCGCCGCCAGGTTCTGAGAGCCCTCCTCTTGGTCAGGGATAATCCCTCGCTGGTAAGGAGGGGGCAGCAGCTGAAGCCGTGCAGGCAGCGTGGTGCTGGAGAACGCAGTTGCTGGTCTTCAGGCACTGGGTCAGCTGCTCCCAGCTCTCCTGCCTCCCACTTCAGCTGCCCGAGGGCTGCGGGACAGGCCTTTGGCCTCTGGGCCCTGTGGCAGCAGGGTGGCCTTTCACACACTTTTGTTCCGCACAGGCCAAAAGAATGCGGAGCCTGACCGAAAGCCTCGGGGAGCTCCTGCAGGAAAATGATAGTGATGTGGTCAGGATGAGCATTGTTCTACTTAGTGATTTGTTCTTGGATAATGACACCCCAATACCCAGCCCCATCGCCCTGCAGCTGGCTAAGGTGCTCCTGCCACTCTTTGAACACGTAAGGCTCTGTGCCCTCAGCCACGGCCACTGGCTGCTGCCCAGACACTTGGTGCCCTGTGGAGATGCAGGCCTGCGCCAAGGTGGGCCAGAATCAGCTGATGCCAAGGTCTTGTTTCCTTCCTGTTACACAGGATGACTGGCATGTGCAGTGGATCGCCATGTTTGTATTTCGAGCCTTGCTGTCTACTGTAGTGGAAGAAGAGAAAAAGCTCCTGATGACACAAGTGTGTCACAGCCTGCTCCCACTCTTCTTCCACTGCCATGATGAGAATCAGAGTGTGGCAGAGGTGAGGACTCACGGGCTGCTGCTGTCGCCCTGGGAGGGGGCTTGGCTGCCTCCTGCCCTGGCGCCTGGCAGGCTGCATCCTCCTCCTGGCCCTGGCACAGGGATGCTGATCCTGGGCTGTGGGGCCATTTCCGTGTCTCTACTGCTCTCCAGGCTTCTTGGGAAACCCTGCTTTGTGTGGCCAAATTCCTGAACAGGAGAGATCTTGAAAAACCTGTAAAGAAGGAGAAACTTTGGAGGTTCATTGAGATCCTGGTAAGGAGGGCCGGGAAGCCGCAGCCCCAGCCTGGAGCAGCCCCTGAGCGCGGTGCTCGGTGTGCAGGCTGGCAGCTGTGCACCTGCCCGCTGCTGCAGCCCGAGGCCGCGCGGGCTCTGCTCCAGGCTCCTGCGGCCCGAGCCGGGTGCCCATGGAGCCCCGGCCCGGGGGGCTGCGGGGCCAACCCTTCCCTCCTGTCGCTCTCTCCAGCTGGCAGAGGACAGCAGCAGCGTGGCCGAGCACCTGCGCCGGGCCCTGCCCTACCTGCAGAGCCCACAGGAGCCCCTGCGAGAGGCGGCCGTCAGGTTCATGGGTGAGCCACGAGCCGGGCCAGGAGGGCGTGTGGGCACAGGGCGGGCGGCGCCGCTGGCAGGGAGCTGTGCCGCTGGGCCTGACAGGCTCTGTGTTCCCAGGGACGGCCGGGCGGTACCTGAGGGGGAGGAAGGAAGAGCTCCATCTCATCTGTGAGGGTGAGTGAGGGCAGCGGGCTGCCAGCGAGGGCTGGCGGGGGAGCTGCGAGCCCTGCCCCGGCTGTGGAGGGCTCTGCTCCCTGTGCAGACCAGGGGCGGCGTGGACAGAGCACACAGAGCTTTCAGGGCACCTGGGGGATTCGTGGCCAGCAGCTTTGGGCTGATCCAGCTGGTCCCTGCTCCCTGCTGGCCATAGCCAGAGCCGGCTGGGATGGCCCTGGCACAGGGATCTCCTCGGGTCCCCTCAGATGCGGGAACTGACCATGGCGCTGTTCCTCTCTCTTTCAGCCCTAGAAGACACGGCCAATGACATCAGTGTCGCCGTTGCGAGCCTGGCAGTTCAAACATTGTCTGTCCTCCAGGGAATAGAGAGAGCTCGATATTCCCGCTTCCACAGCCTGCATGATCGGCTCTGCAGGGCATGGAGGAGACGGCCTCGTCTGTCGGGGCTCGGCTGGCTGCGCTGCTGCAGCTCTGCAGAGAGCTGATCCCAGAGGCTCTGTCTGCTGGGGCCACTCGAGCCAGCAGGAATGTTTCGTTTCTTTAGGATTGTTCTTTTCTTCTTTTTGTTTTTCTTTAGCATAGAAATATAGGATGTGTTGTAATAGACAGACTCCCAGGATCTTTCTTTTGCTGCCCAGGCTCTGCAGGGCCTAGGGGAAGAGGGAGAAAAGGGTTCCTGGGCTCAGCAAGCTGCCCAGGCATGCAGGGTTGCAGGGAAAATGGCCAGAAGCCCCTTGGCCTTTGGTGGTTCTGCTGAAGCCTTTGTGCTGCCCACAGAGCAGATGGGCAGGGGCTGGAGCTGTGGGGATCTCTGTGAGAGCGGTGCCTGGAGATGGCCACAAGCCCTGTCCCAGGCAGGAAGCGCCATCCGTGTCCTCCTGCCCGTGTGTTGCTGCCTGGAATGCTGAGGGCTCCCAGGTGCCTCTTGATGGATCAGGTTGGCCAGGCTGGGGGAGACCCTGAGGGGACGGGGCCACGAAGGGATGAGGGGCTGTGGAAGCCCTGACAGGACAAGGCAGTGGGAAGGCACGGGGGGGACGTGTGAGGGAGTGGGTAACGTTGGCTCGGGGAGGAAAGTTGGTTGGAACCAAAGGCACCACTCACCCTCACAAAAATATCACCAAAAGTCCTCACAAAAATATCATCAAAATCCCATAAAAATCCCCCCCAAAACCCAACTAAAATCTTCCTAAAAAATCCCCCAAAACTCCCCAAAATCCAATAGAAATCGACTCAAAATCCTCACAAAAAATCCCACCAAAAATACCATAAAATTCCCACAAAAATTCCACTGTAGATTCCTTGAAAATGCCAGAAAAACCACACAAAATCCCAGGTAAATCTCCACAAAAATTCCACCCACAAGCCCACAAAACTCACCCAAAAAAATCCACAAAAAATCACCCCAAGGCTCACAGAAATCCCTCAAAATCCCCATAAAAATCGCCCCCAAAATCCCCTTAAATGCCACACAAAAATCCCACAAAAAGTCCCACTAAATCCCCATGAAAATCCCACAGAATCCACAGAGAAAAATTTGTACAAAAATGCAGCCAAAAATCCCCCAATCACACAAAATCCACACAAAAAATCCCACCAAATCACCCAAAATATCCGACCAAAATTTCCCTAAACCCCCGCAAAATCCACACCAAATACACTCAAAAAATCCGCGCCGAAATCCCACCAAACCCCTCTCAAATTCCCCAAAAAATGCCCCCAAGTCCTATCACATCCCACCCGAAGTGCGAGGAAATCCACCCCAAAAATCCCCACGAAAACTTCCCTCAAAATCCCAGCCAAACCTCCCAGAAGCAGCCCAAGAATCCCGCAGAGATCGCTGCGAGTGCCCGAATCGCCCGGAACAATCGCCGAGCCATCCCCGGCCGGCCCCGCGCTCCGGCCCCGCTCTCTGTGGGGCCGGGGCCTCTCCCCCCTTGGCTCTGCGCTGGTCCCGTTCGCGCTCCGCTCCCGCTCCCGCCCCACCAGCGCTCCCTGCCCTGGGCCGCGCTGGCCGAGCCCGGCCGGGCGCGCTGGATCCGCTGGGACGGCGCATCCCGGCCCCGGCCCCGGCCCCGCGGGGCTCCCGGGGCAGCTCCGGCCGGGATGCGGCACTGCCGCGGGGCTTTGGGCTTTCCCGGCGCTGCCCGGCGGCTCCCGGGGATCTGCGGCTTCCCGAGGGACTCGGGGAGCTTCCAGAGGGGACCTGGGCTGGCTCCGGGGGGATTTGGGATCACTCCGTGGGGAGCTGGGGACGGCTCGGGGGGTTTGGGGTTGTTCCCGAGGATTTTGGGGGGATCTGGAAGAGGCTCCAGAGGGGATCTGGGGCTTTCTGAGGGATCTGGGGGAATTCAGAGGGGATCTGGGAGAGTTTCAAGAGGGATTTTGGGGTCTTCCAAGGGATTTTCAGAAGTTCGGAGGGATTTGGGGATGCTCCAGAATGGATCTGGGGCAGTTCCAGAAGCAATCAGGGACGTTTTTGAGGGATTTTGGCAAGTCCTAGAAGGAATTCAGGGAATTTCAGCAGGATTTTGGGGTAATTCAGAGGAATTGGGGAGGTTCCAGCAGGGATTTGGGGTCATTCCCAGGGGATTGGGGGGTGGATTTCTGGTGAGATTTCCGTTTCTTCCCCAGATTTCAGGCTTTTTCCCAAGATTTCCTGTTTTTTCAAGAATCTGTGGATTTTTCCCTGAATTTGGGTCTCACTGTGGGGTAGAAGGGGAAGGTTTGGGAGATTCAGGGTGAATTCTTGGGGGCTCCTGGACGGATTTTGGGTGGGTTCCCAATTGAATTTTGTGCTTTTGTCCCAGAATTACAGGATTTTTCCCAAAATTTGGGTATTTGCCTGAAGATTCTGCTATTACCACTGGTTTGTCCCGGAAGGGGAAGCTTTGGCGGGTGAGGGGGGGGTGGGGGGGGGGGCGTTAGAGTGAATTTTAGGGATAACTGAGGCTGGATTTGGGTTTTTTCCCAAGGATTTTGGAGTTTTTCCCAGAATTTCAGGATTGTTCCCAAAATCCCAGGACTTCTACTCTGATTTGTCTCTTACCATGGACATTTGGTAGAAGGGGAAACTTTGGGGCGGTTCCTGGTTGGATTTTGGGGATATTTGAGGCTGCATTTTGAGTTTTTCCCCCAGGAATTCAGGATTTCTCCCAGAATTTCAGGATTTTTTCCCAAAATGTCAGGATTTTCCCAAGGATTTGGGTCTCACCATGGACTTGTCATAGAAGGGGAAGCTTTGGGGGGTTCCTGGTTGGATTTAGGGGTGTTTCCAACTCAATTTCAGGGATTCTTGATGGGATTTTGGGGGGAATCCTGGTTGGGTTTGTTTTTTTTCCTCAGGATTTTGGGTTTTTTCCATGAGAATTCCAGGATTTCACCCAGCATTTCTGTCTCACCATGGGCTTGTCATAGAAAGGGAAGCTTTGGGGTGTTCAGGGTGAATGAGTTTGGTGGGATTCCAAGTTGGACTTTGGGGGTATCTGAGGCCAGAGTTTGGCGGTTTTTCCCCAGCATTGCAGTTCTTTCCCCAGTGCCAGAACTCCCCCAGTCGCTGTCTCCCCACGGGTTGGCCGCAGGAGGGGAAGCCCTGCAGGGAGCGCAGGGCGTTGGTGGCGCTGCTCATCTCCCTGAAGGTGAGGAAGGCCTGGCCCCGCAGGCCGAGACTGCGCCGCACCAAAATGTCCAAAATCTGCCCAAACGGCGAGGAAACGGCGCAGAGGGACTTCTCCAGCTCGGGGACACCCAGGGGACAGCCTGAGCCCCTGGGGACAGGCACGGACACTCTCAGAGCCCCCAGGACCCCCCAGCCATCCCCGTCCTCCTTGGTGTCCCGGTTCAGGTGGTTGATGGAGATGCTGGGCTGGGGCCGGGGGTCCTGCACCGCCAGGGCCGGGACCCCTCTGTGGGGACAGGGGGGCTTCAGGGGGCGTCTGGGGGGCTGCGACCCCTTCAACCCCTGGCACCCCTTTAGGTGTCCCCAGAGCCCCAAATCCACCCCAGCCCCACCTAAAGCCCCCAAATTACCCTCAGATCCCCCCACTTTACCCCAAAATTGACCCCAGAGCCACCTCAGAACCCCCAGATCCCCCCAGTTCCTCTCACAACTCCGCCAAAGTCCCCTCGGACCCCCGCAATTACCCTCAGATCCCCCTAAACCCAACGGAGAACGCTCCAGAAGCTCTCAAGCTCCCCCCAAAGCTCCCTAAAGCCCCCTCATTCCCCCAAACCCAGCAGACACACGCCTATTTCCTGTCAGTTCCCCCAGAAATCCCCAGTTTCTCCCCGAGCCGCCCCAAACCCCCCGTTCAGTTTCCCCGGCCCCACCTCAGCCCCTCCTCAGCCGCGCTCCCCTGACAATTTCCCGCCTGCACCGCGCGCGCGGGCTCCTCCAGCCAATAGCGGCGCGCCCCGTGCCGAACCAACCAATCAGCGCGCGGCTGCAGCCAATCAGAGGGAGCCGGGAGCGGCGCCCCTCCCCCGGCGGCCCCGCCCCCCGGGCTCGGGCGGGCCCTGCGGGCGGCGCTGCCAGAGCGGGGGAGGCGCTGGGAGAGGCGGGAGCCGCGGGAGCCGCGGGGGCCGCAACGCTGGGGAGGGGGCTCCGCACAGGGGCCGGGGGCTGGGAGGGGCTGGGGGGGCTGGGGAGGGGTCCTGGGGGGATCGGGGGCCTTTGGGGAGGGATCCGGGGGGAGTTTAGGGAGGGCTCTGGGGGGTCCTGGATGGCTCATGGAGGAGTCCTCGGGGGAGTCTGGGGGTCCTGGAGGGCTCTTGGGTGGGGGATCCTGAGGGGTCCTGGAGGTGTCAGGGAGAGTCTGGGGAGGGGTCTTGGAGCATTGTGGGGGGACCTGGGGGGTGGGGATGGGTCCTGAGAGGGGCCTGGAGGGGGGGTCTTGGGAGTGTCTGGGCGGAGTTTGGGGAGCGGTTTGGGGGGTCCTGGTGGCGTCCTAGGAGGTTTTGGAGGTTTTGGGGAGGGGCTTTGGGGGATCTGGAAGGGTCCCAGAGAGGGTCTGGGGGGGGTTGGGGGTTTTTGGGAGAGGTCCTGGAGGGATCTGGGGAGAGGCTGGGGGGTCCAGAGTTGGGTTTGGGGCGGGGTCTGGAGGGTCCTGGAAGGGTCCTGGGTGGGGTCTTGGGAAGGGTCTGGGGGGGTCTCAGGGGGCATCCTGGGCTGGGTGCAATTGGGGTCTGGGGGCTCTCAGGGGGTCCTGGGCCAACTTTGGCGGGGGGCTCTGGGGAAGATTTGGGGTTCCTGGAGGGGGTCCTATGGAGATCTGGGGGTCCCAGGCAGTCCCAGGCTCACCCTGAATGGGGTATGGGGGATTCGGGGGACGGGGGCACAACAGCGGTGATTTTTAGGGGATTTTGGGGCTTTTTAGTGGAATTTTGGGGGCCTTCATGTAGTAAACAGGGCTCGTGCCTTTATTAATGTTCAGCTCTTTATTCAAAAGATCAGCAGAGCAAGGGAGCTCAATACAGAGCTCACCCCCGCTGTTGTAGCTTTTTCCCAGTAGCCAAAGGGCGAGAAGGCTGCAGAGTCTGTCCCTGGAGTCTCCGTGGCACACTGGTAGCCGGAGGTGAAGAGGTGTGCAGTCTGTGTCTGAAGTCCTGGTAGCCGAAGGGTGAGGGCATGTGCAGAGCCTGCTGCCAAAGTGCAGCAGCAGCTGTCCCCTGTCCTTCCCTCCTGGGAACACCAGGAAGAGTTGTTCCTTTGTTCCTGCTTCCCACAGCCCAGTCCAGTCTGGTCCCCTGCAGGCTATGGTGACAGGTCAGACACAGACCAGGGATGTGGTTCCCTTTTCCTCAAGCAGCGCACCCATCCAGCCCCCTCCACTGTGCCCAGCCTTCCACTTAGGGGTGTTTTCATCCCCAAAACCCCCTCCTGTGATTCCACTGGTCTCTCTATTTTGCATCCCAGTCCTAGAATGGTAGTGTGGGTGGGGGTGTAGGTGATTCCCAGGAGCAATTCGCTAATTAATATTTCAATGTCAGTACTTAGCCCAAACCGAAATGTCTCAGCAAGGCTGTTTTGTTCATAAGAAATCCCTCCACTATTTCTTTGATCGGGCTTAAGCCCGCATCAACTTACAGTCTCTGGCTTTTGAGGGTTAGCTTCTTTGGGTAATTCTCTTAATTCCTAGCAACTAAGTGAGACTTAATAATATTCTAACTAAAACTTTCTTCAGTTGACTTCCTTGGCTAAAGGACACTTATTAAAGAATTACAAAGTGTTTAAACTTTTACCGTGGTACTTTAACTCAGAAATGGTTATTACTACCTTACTGTATATCAGCTTCTAGCAAGTTTTTTTAAATTAGTTTTAAGTCTTCAGGTCCCCTAATTACCGTCCATAGACAAGAGGAGGTGGGTGACCCTGTTGGGTGTGGTCTGGTGTCTGGTGGTGGCAGATCTTTTTCCAACCATTCTGTTCTGCTAGCTGTCAATCCCACCCGCAGCTTGAGCGCAACCACGAGCACGGCGGCCGTGGAGAGGGGTAGTCCTGATGGCCCCGGGCCGGCCCGGAGCCAGGGTAGACCTTTTGTCCCCCGCCACCGCTCACATCCAGGGCACTGCAATGAACCCAGCAGCCCCGGAGCCAGGGTAGACCTGTTGTCCTGGCCACAACACCTTACGGTCACTCAGCATCGGGGTAGACCTGTTGACCCTGGCCATGAAGGTCCTGCCACGAAGCAGGTGACCCTGGAGCTGGGTAGACCTGATAACCCTGGGCCGGCGCGGAGTTGGGGATGACCTGATGTCACCCGTCACTGCCCGTGGCACGGGCACCGCCAAGAGCTGGGAGTCCCCAGATCCTGGTAGACCTGATGGCTCCGGAGACGGGTAGACCTGATTGCCCCAGGCTTGCCTGGAGCAAGAGTAGACCTGCTGCCCCCTGACAACGCTTGCCGCAAGGGTGCCGACCCAGCACCGGCGGCTCTGGAGCCATGGGAAGCTCACAGCCTCCTTACAGCCCAGAGCCGGACAGCTCTAGCAGCCCCATCCCAGCCCATAAACCGCCCACTTTCAAGACCAACACATATTTTTGTATTTTTCTGGGTTGTATTTCGTTTTTTGGGGTGGTTTTTTGGAGGGCAGGTGAGGTGCAGGGCTTTTGTTTTGGGTTTTCTGGTTTTGTTTTGGATTTTTTGGGTTTTTTTCCTTTGGGTTTTGTGTTTTGTTTTGAGATTTTTTTGGTTTGGGGTTTTATTCAGTTTGTCTTTAGGGTTTTATTCCCCCCCATTTTCTCCTTTCTTGAAAGAATGGCTCTTCTATTTGCCTGGTATGAGAAACTTAGCCGAAAAAGAAATTTTCTTGGCAGATTTTGTTCAGTTTCCTTTATTATGCAGAGCACCCGCAGGCGAGCCGACGGGCAGCCCGTGCCCTGTGCTCGGGTCTCCTGAGGTGCAGAACTGTGGAAACGGCGTCCCCAGTGCCCCCCGCCCCCCGTCCGGGAGCCGACACAGCCCTGCCCCGCAGAAGAGAATGTCAGCGGGGCCAGCGGGGAAGAGAAGCCCGTCCGTGCGGCGGAAATCAGCTCGCAGCCGCCGGCCCCGGTGCGACTCGGCCCGGCCCGGCCCGCCGCCGGCAGCACCGCCGGCAAGCGGGCGGCCGCTTTGGGGCCGGTTCCTTCGGGGCCCGCAGAGGTCTTCGGTCCTCGGAAGGAGCCTGGGGGGCCGCGGGGGCTCGGTGCCGAGGCGCCCGGGGCCGGCACGAAGCCGCCCGCCCTCGGGCCTCGTTGACACCGAGAGAGAGACAGACACAGGGACACACGCCCGGCTCCTCAGACACCACCGCCCCCGCCGCCCCCGCCGCTCCCGCTCGCACGGCCGCACACTCTCGCATCCCCTCTCTCCCCGCCCCTGCCCCTGCCCCTGCCCCTGCCCCTGCCCCTGCCCCTGCCCCTGCCCCTGCCCCTGCCCCTGCCCCTGCCCCTGCCCCTGCCCCTGCCCCTGTCTGTCGCGGCCCCCGCCCAGCCATGGTTGGGAGCGCCCCGCCCTGCCCCATCAGACTCCCTGGCACCGCCTGCAGACTTTTGCCGCCCCCGCCCGGTCTCTCCTTGGCCAGTTCGCACAGAGGCAGGGGTAGGAGGGTACTGAAAACTTTCTCTTCATGGCCAACATCAAAAAATGTGAATATGATAAATTGAATCAAGCAAAACCCTTCCCTCTGCTCCTTGTGACATCCCAGCAGCATCTGACATGTCCACCATCTACAAGGCATTGCCATAAAGGCAGGATTTTAGACAAAGGCATAAGAAGAGGTGATAGGTAAAACTTACAATAAGATGCTGAGTAAGGAGTTATTTAAACTTCTGAAAAATTGGGAAACTCCCAAAAGCTCAAAGCATGAAGCCATTTAAAGGAGATGCATTGGAATGACCAGAGAACAGCTGCAGGAGGAAATCTGGGAGCAATGGGAAGGACATACATGCAGCTGCTCTAAATGAAGAGATGTCCTTAGATAGGGCCATTTAACCAGGAGTCCTGGAAACACCCAAAGGAAGCGCGTCATGAAATATTATACTGAATGTTGGTGGCAGAGGTAGAGGGGAAGATGAGTATTTCTTCTCCTGCCATCAGTAGAAGAAAGCAGTAGAGCCAGGAAATTGCTGTTCTGGGTGGGAAAACATTACCATTTCTTCAAAGTTCTCCAGTGAGGCAGATAATAAAGATTTGCTTGTATGTTATGGAACAGAGAGATATTGAAACCTGCTCCCCTTTCCATGAACAGGCATGTTCTACTTGTTGGGCCCCAGTACCCTGAGGTGCTGAGCTGGGATTGGCATATCTAAGAGAGGAGCTGAGGTAGAGCAGAGCACCTTGCAGGCTGAGGTGTCTGCTGGAATTGCATGTCCTCCCCATGCCACAGCTTCCCTGCATTTCCCTCCTCCAGCCTCTGTCCCCAGCACAGCCATGGAGGCTCTTTGGCCTCTTGACTTTTCCTGCAGGCATCAAGAGCAGCTGAGCTCTGCCTTTGGCACAGTCAGCCCTGGCCAGCGCAGGCCATGCTCAGCAATTCCTTGTCTGTGCCCGGACTTGCTGCCAGCCCCGGCAGCGGCTGCGGGGCCCCTTTGTGGCCCTGTGCTGGCCCAGCCATGGTGCCACAGCCCCTGTGCAGCCCAGGCCAGGCCAGGAGCATTGGGGCTGGGAACGGCCCCTGTGCCGTGGGGCCCTGGGCAGCCTTGGGGCTCTGTGCCCCATGGCCTCCCTGCTGGGCAGCCTCTGCCAGCTCCTGCAGAGCCCGTGGGGGCTCCTTCTGCTGCCCTGAGCCTGCAGAGCAGGGCAGCGTTGGCTGATGGTCTGAGTCATTCCTAAAGATCCCGTCGGGCTGTCTCAGACACTTGGGGCCAGGGATTCCTTCCAACCTGGGCCACTTTGGGTGGGCACGGGGTGGCCCCAGGGCAGGTGGCAGTGCGTGCAAGGGCCCTTGGTGACAGGGTGCAGCATGGTCACCGTGGAATGGAACGGGACAGGGATTCCAAGGGCCCTTGGTGACACCGTGCAGCATGGTCACCATGGAATGGAACGGGACAGGGATTCCAAGGGCCCTTGGTGACACGCTCTGGCAGAGGTGTTGGCAGTTACAAGTTACAGTTACACTCCACAGTGCTCGGTGCACACGACGAGAGAGGACGCGAGAGAGCGGTGCTGTGAGGAGCCCTCGCACAGCCACTCGTTCCTTGCTGACCCAGAGCTTTCCCAAGGTATTACTCCTGCAGGTGAGCTCGTGGCCAGAGCAGAGCACTTGGTGACCCCTGGCCTTCCCAAGGCAAATCTTCTGCAGCTGCCCTCGAGGGCAGACTGTGGCATTTGCTTTTCACTGTCCTTGACAGGAGTCTCCTGTCCTTGTGGCTGGAGCCCCAAGAGCAGAGTGCAGGACTTGCTGTCCTGTAGCCTTGCCAAGTCTTCACACTTGCAGGTGCCCTCAAGGCACGACTGCAGCACTTGCTGACTTGGACCTTTTCCTTTTCACCTTCTGCAAGCAGCCATGAATCCAGGCAGTGTCGTAGAGCACAGACCTGCGAGCGTGCCCAAGCTGGCCTGGGGGAAGGAGGAGAAAGAAGGCCCTGGAACTGCCCCAGCACAGCAGCCTGAAGAGCTGGAGCAGTTCCAGCCACGGCAGAAGGGTGAGTGGCAGAGCTGGGCCGCAGGGCTGGTGCCTGCAGCCAGCTTGGCCCCATGCCATGCCATGCCATGCCATGCCATGCCATGCCATGCCGTGCCATGCCATGCCATGCCATGCCATGCCATCCCATCCCCTGGGGCCATGCCCATGGTCAGGATGGAATAGGGGCCGGGCAGACACCCCACAGCCGTGCTCCATGCCCTGGGCCGTCACGGGGCTGTCCCTGCCTGGGCAGTGCAGGGCTGGGCTGTGTTCTCCGGCCTCTCCGGCAGCCCCTCAGCTCGGGCTGCGCTCGCTCTTTCCCAGATGCAGCCCTGGACCAGAGACAAGAGCAGGAACCCGCCCATGGCCGCTTCCACAGAACAGCACAGGTACCTGCAGCCATCCCCACCTGGGCTGGGCCTGCTGTCACTGCTCAGCCCAGCAGCACACCTGCAGCACCCCATGGCTTCTTGCTCTTCTCCTACAGCTTGTTTGCAAATTCATCAAGAGAATTCGGCAGGAAGAGACCAGTGTCATGAGCCCTGGGCTCACAGCATACTCAGAGCTCCTCGGACATGAGACCAGTGCCGCCCTGCTGGATTTGCTTGTGCAGAGTGGTGTTCCCAGAGCAGAGCAAGTAAGCAGATGTGGCCAGGCTTCAATTGCCCCATGAGTCACATGGCTTTCCAAGCCACTAGTGCTGGCCCCTGTGAGCCTTTGAGTCCATCGCAGTGCGGCGGGAAGGGAAGCACTTCTCTGGGGACCCTGGGAACGCTGATCCCTCTGGCAGCTTTCCAAGTCTCCCTGTGCCTTCTCCAGGTGCCCGGCATGGTGAGATACATCCACCAGTGGCTCATGGCCAATGATTCTGCTGAGCACAGGCTGGACAACGCCCTGCTGTATCTCACAGAAGCGCAGCCAAATGAGGCAGTAATGACACTCCTGCGTGTGGCCCCATCCTGTGACAGGTATGGGGCCCATCTGCCCAGAGGGCTCAGGGCTCACCCCAACCCATCGCCCTGTACAGCCTGGGCCAGGTTTCTGACCAACAGAGAGTCCCAGGGCCCTCTGGCTGCTCCCTTTCCAGGCCCTGGCATGTCAGCCCCAAGCCTGCTGCCATGCTCCCTCGTTGTCCCACAGGGGCCTGTCCCCACAGGGCTGGGCTGCCTGGCTGCTGCTGGAGAGGGGCAGTGGGCAAAGGCAGAGCCGGCAGTCAACCCGGGCCTCTAGAGATGCCCAGACCACGGTGCTGTGTCTGAGATGCCCTGAGACAGAGCTCTAACCCCGCAGAGCTGCCATGGCCATGTGGAAGACCATCATGTGCACACCCTGGACTGCAGAGCTGGCACAGCAGATACTCCTGGATGTGCTGGGGAGCTGGCCAGAGCACAGCATGAGCACCTGCGATGGGAACAGAATGACTGTCTTTGCCCTGGCTGTGAGTTTCTGCCAGTGGACTTTGCTGGCCCCAAGGCCACCTGTCCAGCAGCTCTCCATCCTCCTTTCCCCACTGCATCTCCCTGCCTCAGGCACTGGCCTGAAAGCTGGCCTAGGGACAGCTGCAGGGCCACCAGGCCCGCTGCTCCCCCTGTGTCTCTCTGGGCCTCTCCCTGCCACGCTCGGGCCCTGTCCCACGGACACCTTGGCACTGAACGCTGCCTCGGGGGGCTTTGTCCTTTGCAGGCAACTGTGGTGATATGGAAGATCCTTCAGGAGCGCTGTGTCCCAGATATAGTGGATGAGCATTTCCCGCAGTTATTTGTGCATCTGCTCTTCCAAGTGTTCTTCAGCACCAAAGAGATGCCAGAGGAGGTGGATACCTTCTGGAAGGGATGCCAGGAAGAACATGGCCTTGCCAGCAGCCCCAACAGGTGCTCTATCCCAATCCTTCTGTCCCTGCCACATGGCCAGGGCAGGAGCCAGTGCTCCCAGTGTGACCCGGGCTTTGCTCTGCACTCAGGTTTGCAATGAGGACCCTGAAGTCCCTGCTGTGCCAAATGGACTATGAGGATGTGGTGTTGTCAATGGAGCGCAAGCGTGGCTGGGACACGCTGCTCTGTGCTGACACCCACATTTATGCCGTGGGTCTGCTGGCCAGGTGAGACCCCCTTCTCCCCATTGCTCCCGGCATTTGTGCTCTGTGGCTGGGATATCCCACTCAGTCCCCATGGCCATGGGCCAGAGGGACGAGGGACAGCCAAGCAGACTGGGAAAGGCTGGGAGAGGAGGGTGCCCAGTAGCAGCCACATCTCAAAGGGCCCAGGTCCCCCTGCAGGGTGGGGGGTAAAGACAAGAACTGCATCAGTCTGTCCTGGGAGGGGCTTCCCCCCCCGACTCAGGGTCTTAGTGTCGTAGGAGCGGGCCTCCGGCCAGTAATTATCACTGACTCCATGTATTTCAGAGGTCCGATCAATAATAATTATTATTAAGAAACCCATTGTTCTTATAGATAGTTATGATATAGGTTGATTTAATGTGTTTTCTAGTCTAAACACTATACCATTAGTTACTTAAGAAAGCACATTTTGGTAGACAAATCTCTGTAACATATTCCGAATGTTCACAATGCCAGGTGCAGCATGTTAAGATAAGAATGTTTTTTCATTCTTTCCTCTGATCTTCTCAGACTTTCTCAGGCGATGCCTGGGAAAGTTGTTTGTTTCTCTCTGAGGCCAGAGAGCTGCTGCCACATCTTAGTGCCATTTTCTGCCTTCCAGGGAGATGGGCAAAGAATCCATCGATGAGTGTAAAAGCATCTCAGACTGTCTCCTTCAGTTGCTCCGCAAAGAGATGCCATACTGGCACTTCCCTGCCCTGGCATTCCTTGTGGAGGTGAGTCTGAAGGCCGGCGCTGCCTCCCAGCTCTCTGCCCTCTCGTAGCCGCAGCTGCCTGGGATGGTGCCCACACCCTGCGCTGCTGCCTGGTCCCCGCCCTGTGCGGTTCTGGGCTCCTGCCGGCCGGATCCCCTGTCACTGCCCTGTGCCTTTCAGGTCCTGCATTGCCTGGACTTGAGTGCATGCAGTGACAGCATCATGGATCTCTTGTCGAGGCACTTGCTGAGTGAGCACACGGAGATGCGCCGCCAGGTTCTGAGAGCCCTCCTCTTGGTCAGGGATAATCCCTCGATGGTAAGGAGGGGGCAGCAGCTGAAGCCGTGCAGGCAGCGTGGTGCTGGGGAACACAGTTGCTGGTCTTCAGGCACTGGGTCATCTGCTCCCAGCTCTCCTGCCTCCCACTTCAGCTGCCTGAGGGCTGCGGGACAGGCCTTTGGCCTCTGGGCCCTGTGGCAGCAGGGTGGCCTTTCACACACTTTTGTTCCGCACAGGCCAAAAGAATGCGGAGCCTGACCGAAAGCCTCGGGGAGCTCCTGCAGGAAAATGATAGTGATGTGGTCAGGATGAGCATTGTTCTACTTAGTGATTTCTTCTTGGATAATGACACCCCAATACCCAGCCCCATCGCCCTGCAGCTGGCTAAGGTGCTCCTGCCACTCTTTGAACACGTAAGGCTCTGTGCCCTCAGCCACGGCCACTGGCTGCTGCCCAGACACTTGGTGCCCTGTGGAGATGCAGGCCTGCGCCAAGGTGGGCCAGAATCAGCTGATGCCAAGGTCTTGTTTCCTTCCTGTTACACAGGATGACTGGCATGTGCAGTGGATCTCCATGTTTGTATTTCGAGCCTTGCTGTCTACTGTAGTGGAAGAAGAGAAAAAGCTCCTGATGACACAAGTGTGTCACAGCCTGCTCCCACTCTTCTTCCACTGCCATGATGAGAATCAGAGTGTGGCAGAGGTGAGGACTCACGGGCTGCTGCTGTCGCCCTGGGAGGGGGCTTGGCTGCCTCCTGCCCTGGCGCCTGGCAGGCTGCATCCTCCTCCTGGCCCTGGCACAGGGATGCTGATCCTGGGCTGTGGGGCCATTTCCGTGTCTCTACTGCTCTCCAGGCTTCTTGGGAAACCCTGCTTTGTGTGGCCAAATTCCTGAACAGGAGAGATCTTGAAAAGCCTGTAAAGAAGGAGAAACTGTGGAGGTTCATTGAGATCCTGGTAAGGAGGGCCGGGAAGCTGCAGCCCCAGCCTGGAGCAGCCCCTGAGCGCGGTGCTCGGTGTGCGGGCTGGCAGCTGTGCCCCTGCCCGCTGCTGCAGCCCGAGGCCGCGCGGGCTCGGTTCCAGGCTCCTGCGGCCCGAGCCGGGTGCCCATGGAGCCCCGGCCCGGGGGGCTGCGGGGCCAACCCTTCCCTCCTGTCGCTCTCTCCAGCTGGCAGAGGACAGCAGCAGCGTGGCCGAGCACCTGCGCCGGGCCCTGCCCTACCTGCAGAGCCCACAGGAGCCCCTGCGAGAGGCGGCCGTCAGGTTCATGGGTGAGCCACGAGCCGGGCCAGGAGGGCGTGTGGGCACAGGGCTGGCAGAGCCGCTGGCAGGGAGCTGTGCCGCTGGGCCTGACAGGCTCTGTGTTCCCAGGGACGGCCGGGCGGTACCTGAGGGGGAGGAAGGAAGAGCTCCAGCTCATCTGTGAGGGTGAGTGAGGGCAGCGGGCTGCCAGCGAGGGCTGGCGGGGGAGCTGCGAGCCCTGCCCCGGCTGTGGAGGGCTCTGCTCCCTGTGCAGACCAGGGGCGGCGTGGACAGAGCACACAGAGCTTTCAGGGCACCTGGGGGATTCGTGGCCAGCAGCTTTGGGCTGATCCAGCTGGTCCCTGCTCCCTGCTGGCCATAGCCAGAGCCGGCTGGGATGGCCCTGGCACAGGGATCTCCTCGGGTCCCCTCAGATGCGGGAACTGACCATGGCGCTGTTCCTCTCTCTTTCAGCCCTAGAAGACACGGCCAATGACATCAGTGTCGCCGTTGCGAGCCTGGCAGTTCAAACGTTGTCTGTCCTCCAGGGAATAGAGAGAGCTCGATATTCCCGCTTCCACAGCCTGCATGATTGGCTCTGCAGGGCATGGAGGAGACGGCCTCGTCTGTCGGGGCTCGGCTGGCTGCGCTGCTGCAGCTCTGCAGAGAGCTGATCCCAGAGGCTCTGTCTGCTGGGGCCACTCGAGCCAGCAGGAATGTTTCGTTTCTTTAGGATTGTTCTTTTCTTCTTTTTGTTTTTCTTTAGCATAGAAATATAGGATGTGTTGTAATAGACAGACTCCCAGGATCTTTCTTTTGCTGCCCAGGCTCTGCAGGGCCTAGGGGAAGAGGGAGAAAAGGGTTCCTGGGCTCAGCAAGCTGCCCAGGCATGCAGGGTTGCAGGGAAAATGGCCAGAAGCCCCTTGGCCTTTGGTGGTTCTGCTGAAGCCTTTGTGCTGCCCACAGAGCAGATGGGCAGGGGCTGGAGCTGTGGGGATCTCTGTGAGAGCGGTGCCTGGAGATGGCCACAAGCCCTGTCCCAGGCAGGAAGCGCCATCCGTGTCCTCCTGCCCGTGTGTTGCTGCCTGGAATGCTGAGGGCTCCCAGGTGCCTCTTGATGGGGCAGGTTGGCCAGGCTGGGGGAGACCCTGAGGGGACGGGGCCACGAAGGGATGAGGGGCTGTGGAAGCCCAGACAGGACAAGGCAGTGGGAAGGCACGGGGGGGACGTGTGAGGGAGTGGGTAACGTTGGCTCGGGGAGGAAAGTTGGTTGGAACCAAAGGCACCACTCACCCTCACAAAAATATCACCAAAAGTCCTCACAAAAATATCATCAAAATCCCATAAAAATCCCCCCCAAAACACCCAAAACCCAACTAAAATCTTCCTAAAAAATCCCCCAAAACTCCCCAAAATCCAATAGAAATCGACTCAAAATCCTCACAAAAAATCCCACCAAAAATACCATAAAATTCCCACAAAAATTCCACTGTAGATTCCTTGAAAATGCCAGAAAAACCACACAAAATCCCAGGTAAATCTCCACAAAAATTCCACCCAAAAGCCCACAAAACTCACCCAAAAAAATCCACAAAAAATCACCCCAAGGCTCACAGAAATCCCTCAAAATCCCCATAAAAATCGCCCCCAAAATCCCCTTAAATGCCACACAAAAATCCCACAAAAAGTCCCACTAAATCCCCATGAAAATCCCACAGAATCCACAGAGAAAAATTTGTACAAAAATGCAGCCAAAAATCCCCCAATCACACAAAATCCACACAAAAAATCCCACCAAATCACCCAAAATATCCGACCAAAATTTCCCTAAACCCCCGCAAAATCCACACCAAATACACTCAAAAAATCCACGCCGAAATCCCACCAAACCCCTCTCAAATTCCCCAAAAAATGCCCCCAAGTCCTATCACATCCCACCCGAAGTGCGAGGAAATCCACCCCAAAAATCCCCACGAAAACTTCCCTCAAAATGCCAGCCAAACCTCCCAGGAGCAGCCCAAGAATCCCGCAGAGATCGCTGCGAGTGCCCGAATCGCCCGGAACAATCGCCGAGCCATCCCCGCCCGGCCCCGCGCTCCGGCCCCGCTCTCTGTGGGGCCGGGGCCTCTCCCCCCTTGGCTCTGCGCTGGTCCCGTTCGCGCTCCGCTCCCGCTCCCGCCCCACCAGCGCTCCCTGCCCTGGGCCGCGCTGGCCGAGCCCGGCCGGGCGCGCTGGATCCGCTGGGACGGCGCATCCCGGCCCCGGCCCCGGCCCCGCGGGGCTCCCGGGGCAGCTCCGGCCGGGATGCGGCACTGCCGCGGGGCTTTGGGCTTTCCCGGCGCTGCCCGGCGGCTCCCGGGGATCTGCGGCTTCCCGAGGGACTCGGGGAGCTTCCAGAGGGGACCTGGGCTGGCTCCGGGGGGATTTGGGATCACTCCGGGGGGAGCTGGGGACGGCTCGGGGGGTTTGGGGTTGTTCCCGAGGATTTTGGGGGCATCTGGAAGAGGCTCCAGAGGGGATCTGGGGCTTTCTGAGGGATCTGGGGGAATTCAGAGGGGATCTGGGAGAGTTTCAAGAGGGATTTTGGGGTCTTCCAAGGGATTTTCAGAAGTTCGGAGGGATTTGGGGATGCTCCAGAATGGATCTGGGGCAGTTCCAGAAGCAATCAGGGACGTTTTTGAGGGATTTTGGCAAGTCCTAGAAGGAATTCAAGGAATTTCAGCAGGATTTTGGGGTAATTCAGAGGAATTGGGGAGGTTCCAGCAGGGATTTGGGGTCATTCCCAGGGGATTGGGGGGTGGATTTCTGGTGAGATTTCCGTTTCTTCCCCAGATTTCAGGCTTTTTCCCAAGATTTCCTGTTTTTTCAAGAATCTGTGGATTTTTCCCTGAATTTGGGTCTCACTGTGGGGTAGAAGGGGAAGGTTTAGGAGATTCAGGGTGAATTCTTGGGGGCTCCTGGACGGATTTTGGGTGGGTTCCCAATTGAATTTTGTGCTTTTGTCCCAGAATTACAGGATTTTTCCCAAAATTTGGGTATTTGCCTGAAGATTCTGCTATTACCACTGGTTTGTCCCGGAAGGGGAAGCTTTGGCGGGTGAGGGGGGGGGGGGGGGGGGGCGTTAGGGTGAATTTTAGGGATAACTGAGGCTGGATTTGGGTTTTTTCCCAAGGATTTTGGAGTTTTTCCCAGAATTTCAGGATTGTTCCCAAAATCCCAGGACTTCTACTCTGATTTGTCTCTTACCATGGACATTTGGTAGAAGGGGAAGCTTTGGGGCGGTTCCTGGTTGGATTTTGGGGATATTTGAGGCTGCATTTTGAGTTTTTCCCCCAGGAATTCAGGATTTCTCCCAGAATTTCAGGATTTTTTCCCAAAATGTCAGGATTTTCCCAAGGATTTGGGTCTCACCATGGACTTGTCATAGAAGGGGAAGCTTTGGGGGGTTCCTGGTTGGATTTAGGGGTGTTTCCAACTCAATTTCAGGGATTCTTGATGGGATTTTGGGGGGAATCCTGGTTGGGTTTGTTTTTTTTCCTCAGGATTTTGGGTTTTTTCCATGAGAATTCCAGGATTTCACCCAGCATTTCTGTCTTACCATGGGCTTGTCATAGAAAGGGAAGCTTTGGGGTGTTCAGGGTGAATGAGTTTGGTGGGATTCCAAGTTGGACTTTGGGGGTATCTGAGGCCAGAGTTTGGCGGTTTTTCCCCAGCATTGCAGTTCTTTCCCCAGTGCCAGAACTCCCCCAGTCGCTGTCTCCCCACGGGTTGGCCGCAGGAGGGGAAGCCCTGCAGGGAGCGCAGGGCGTTGGTGGCGCTGCTCATCTCCCTGAAGGTGAGGAAGGCCTGGCCCCGCAGGCCGAGACTGCGCCGCACCAAAATGTCCAAAATCTGCCCAAACGGCGAGGAAACGGCGCAGAGGGACTTCTCCAGCTCGGGGACACCCAGGGGACAGCCTGAGCCCCTGGGGACAGGCACGGACACTCTCAGAGCCCCCAGGACCCCCCAGCCATCCCCGTCCTCCTTGGTGTCCCGGTTCAGGTGGTTGATGGAGATGCTGGGCTGGGGCCGGGGGTCCTGCACCGCCAGGGCCGGGACCCCTCTGTGGGGACAGGGGGGCTTCAGGGGGCGTCTGGGGGGCTGCGACCCCTTCACCCCCTGGCACCCCTTTAGGTGTCCCCAGAGCCCCAAATCCACCCCAGACCCACCTAAAGCCCCCAAATTACCCTCAGGTCCCCCCACTTTACCCCAAAATTGACCCCAGAGCCACCTCAGAACCCCCAGATCCCTCCAGTTCCTCTCACAACTCCGCCAAAGTCCCCTCGGACCCCCGCAATTACCCTCAGATCCCCCTAAACCCAACGGAGAACGCTCCAGAAGCTCTCAAGCTCCCCCCAAAGCTCCCTAAAGCCCCCTCATTCCCCCAAACCCAGCAGACACACGCCTATTTCCTGTCAGTTCCCCCAGAAATCCCCAGTTTCTCCCCGAGCCGCCCCAAACCCCCCGTTCAGTTTCCCCGGCCCCACCTCAGCCCCTCCTCAGCCGCGCTCCCCTGACAATTTCCCGCCTGCACCGCGCGCGCGGGCTCCTCCAGCCAATAGCGGCGCGCCCCGTGCCGAACCAACCAATCAGCGCGCGGCTGCAGCCAATCAGAGGGAGCCGGGAGCGGCGCCCCTCCCCCGGCGGCCCCGCCCCCGGGCTCGGGCGGGCCCTGCGGGCGGCGCTGCCAGAGCGGGGGAGGCGCTGGGAGAGGCGGGAGCCGCGGGAGCCGCGGGGGCCGCAACGCTGGGGAGGGGGCTCCGCACAGGGGCCGGGGGCTGGGAGGGGCTGGGGGGGCTGGGGAGGGGTCCTGGGGGGATCGGGGGCCTTTGGGGAGGGATCCGGGGGGAGTTTAGGGAGGGCTCTGGGGGGTCCTGGATGGCTCATGGAGGAGTCCTCGGGGCAGTCTGGGCGTCCTGGAGGGCTCTTGGGTGGGGGATCCTGAGGGGTCCTGGAGGTGTCAGGGAGAGTCTGGGGAGGGGTCTTGGAGCATTGTGGGGGGACCTGGGGGGTGGGGATGGGTCCTGAGAGGGGCCTGGAGGGGGGGTCTTGGGAGGGTCTGGGCGGAGTTGGGGGAGCGGTTTGGGGGGTCCTGGGGGCGTCCTAGGAGGTTTTGGAGGTTTTGGGGAGGGGCTTTGGGGGATCTGGAAGGGTCCCAGAGAGGGTCTGGGGGGGGTTGGGGGTTTTTGGGAGAGGTCCTGGAGGGATCTGGGGAGAGGCTGGGGGGTCCCAGGTTGGGTTTGGGGAGAGGTCTGGAGGGTCCTGGAAGGGTCCTGGGTGGGGTCTTGGGAACGGTCTGGGGGGGTCTCAGGGGACATCCTAGGCTGGGCCCAATTGGGGTCTGGGGGCTCTCAGGGGGTCCTGGGCCAACCTTGAAGGGGCTCTGGGGAGGATTGGGGTTCCTGGAGGGGGTCCTATGGAGATCTGGGGGTCCCAGGCAGTCTGATGCCCACCCTGAATGGGGTCTGGGCGTTTCGGGGCGAGGGGGCACAACAGGGGTTCCCCCTTCCCCCATTTTTGGGAGGATCTTCCATGGTGCCCCCTCCCCACAAATTTCCAAGGGCCCCTGAAGTTGCTCCTGTTCCACTGGCTGGTGCCCCCTGACCCAGGACAGCCCCCAGTGAGTCTGGGGGAATTTTGGGGGGATTTTGGTGGTGGTTGTGGACTTTGGGGGGATTTTCTTGGGAGTTAAGGGGGAATTCTTGGAGTCTTTTGGGAGAATTATTAGGTTTTGAGGGCGTTTTGTGGATGTAGGGAGTTTTGGATTTTGGGGGACTTTATTGTCGTTTTGGAAGGGGTTCTTTTTAAAGGGTTTATTGAAATTATTGGGAGGTTTTTTGTTTTTAATTTTAGTGGGTTCCACTGGGATTTTGTGGGATTCTCTGGGGTTCTGGAGGCTCTTCTTCTGATTTTTAGGGGATTTGGGGGCTTTTTAGTGAAATTTTGGGGGGCTTCGTGTAGTAATCAGGGCTCATGCCTTTATTAATGTTCAGCTATTTATTATAAAGATCAGCTGGGCAGGGAGCTCAACACGGAGCTTGCCCCCGCTTTTGTAGCTTTTTCCCAGTAGCCGAGGGGTGAGAAGGCTGCAGAGTCTGTCCCTGGAGTCTCCGTGGCACACTGGTAGCCGGAGGTGAAGAGGTGTGCAGTCTGTGTCTGAAGTCCTGGTAGCCGAAGGGTGAGGGCATGTGCAGAGCCTGCTGCCAAAGTGCAGCAGCAGCTGTCCCCTGTCCTTCCCTCCTGGGAACACCAGGAAGAGTTGTTCCTTTGTTCCTGCTTCCCACAGCCCAGTCCAGTCTGGTCCCCTGCAGGCTATGGTGACAGGTCAGACACAGACCAGGGATGTGGTTCCCTTTTCCCCAAGCAGCGCACCCATCCAGCCCCCTCCACTGTGCCCAGCCTTCCACTTAGGGGTGTTTTCATCCCCAAAACCCCCTCCCGTGATTCCACTGGTCTCTCTATTTTGCATCCCAGTCCTAGAATGGTAGTGTGGGTGGGGGTGTAGGTGATTCTCAGGAGCAATTCGCTAATTAATATTTCAATGTCAGTACTTAGCCCAAACCGAAGTGTCTCAGCAAGGCTGTTTTGTTCATAATAAATCCCTCCACTATTTCTTTGATCGGGCTTAAGCCCGCATCAACTTACAGTCTCTGGCTTTTGAGGGTTACCTTCTTTGGGTAATTCTCTTGATTCCTAGAAGCAACATAAGACTGAATAATATTCTAACTAAAAATTTCTTCTGTTGACTTCTTTGACTAAAGGACACGTATTAAACAATTACAAAGTGTTTAAACTTTTACTGTGGTACTTTAACTCAGAAACGGTTATTACTACCTTACTGTATATCAGCTTCTAGCAAGTTTTTTTAAAGTTAATTTTAAGTCTTCTGGTCCCCTAATTACCATCCATATACAAGAGGAGGTGGGTGACCCTATTGGGTCTGGTCTGGTGTCTGGGGGTGGCACTGATCCTTTTACTCTGGTGATATGGGTTCAGCCTTTTTCTTGAACACCTGGAAAGGTCCTTCAAATCTGAGGGTTAGTGGAGTGGTGGTGCTCTAGGATTTTATTAACACCCAATCCTCAGGACTGATGTGGGCATTGGTATCCAGAGGGGAGGTTTGGGGGAGATATTCCTTCTTTCTGAGGCTTTCTAGGGATTTTCTTATGGTTTTTTAATATTTTTGAGTTGCTGCCTCCCCTTCTAAATAATCTGCAGTACTGAAAGGGGTGATTAGAAGAGGGAGTCTAAACATTATTTCCTAAGGAGAAGCCCCTATGTCGGACCGAGGTCTTGTTCTAATGCACAAGACAGTAAGAGGTAAATATTTGAGCTAATTCATTTTTGTCTCTTTAATTAATTTGGTTGTTACATTTTTAAGAGTTCTATTCATCCTTTCTGCCCTTCTCGAGCTTTGAAGATGCCATGGGGTGTGCAATCTCTACCTTATCCCCAGGGCTTTTGTTACTTGATGCAAAGTTCAAGCGACAAAATGTGGACCTCAGTGCGAGTCAATGTTACTGACTAGCCCGTATCGAGGTATGATATTTTCTAAGATTATTTTTGCAACTTCTTTTGATTGGGAAAGCCTCCGCCCAGTGAGTGAGATGATCTACGATCACTAGTAAATGTTTGTACCTCTGCACAGAGGGCATTTTACTGAAATCTACTTGTATGTTTTGGAAAGGTCTTAAAGCAAGTTTTCCTCCCCCATGTGCTGTTTTTCTCATTACCTATTGGTCAGCTTTCAGGCAAATCACACATCCACTTGTGACTGCCTTTGCCAGGTCATACACTCCAATAGATAAATTTTCCCATAAAAAGTGGTCACACAAACCTTGGATTCCCCAGTGGATCAATTCATGACTTGAACTATTATCTTTTTATCTCGTGGGATGGTCCTTACCCTTAATTGGATTTGCAAATTGTGAGAACCCTGGGTTTGGTTTGGGGGTCTCGTGTGGTGGTAAAGTCTCTCTTCCAACCCGTGCTTCCAAAGAAAAACTCCACAGTCTCTTGTTGTTCGGTCTCAAGATGATTTATTGCTAGTTATCTAACAGATTATGTTCTCGGGCTGCGGCTGTTTGATCAGCGGCCCGGGCAGAGACGCACACACTCCTGACACCCTGACTGTCCGGTGTCTTCTTCTTCTCCCTCCCCACCCAGGGCTGCTGCTATCTTTTATAAGATATATTACGTATAACATGTTTACAATTATTCCCCAATACCTACTACCTATATTCCCAAGTGCTTTTCTACTCTAAACCAATCTGCGAATGCCAACATCACCAAGAACATGGATGTAAGGAAGAAGAAAGAGGAAGGACAGGAACAGCCCACTTTCCTCCATCTTAGAACTTCTGACCCCCATGTACAAAGTAAAAACCCCCCTGTATATATGCTAAAACCCCCCTGTACAATACTAAAAAAATTTCCCCTCTACTTTGTAACTACTTTTACTATACTATCTAACCCTTTGTGACTGATTTTTCCACCTTAAAAGTTGGTAATTCATTCCATGGCTCAAACTCAAATCACAGCTGATTCCAGCTGCTTGCTGGGGTCTAGAATGCTCTGACAAAGGCCTGGAACCTCTAAAAATGTCTGAGAGACATTTTGAGTTCCCACATCTCCCCTCCCTGTTTGAACCAAAAACACCTGCTTTGCCACTTTGTTCAAGGCCCTTAGAATACACATGAAAATGCATGGCATAATAAGCAGAAGAACTACAAGCCCTATAAGAATGTAAAATATTGTTTTTAAAATTTCTTTCCACACTGGTGAGAGATCAAAAAGGTTAAAGAAATCATCCCACCAGGATCCTGTTACTTTTTTCAACTTGGTGATACTACTTTCTAACTGTTTTATTTTTTCATGAATGGATTTTGAATGATCTGACAAGTTCATGCAGCACATCCCCTCAAATTCTTCACATCCGTGCCCATGTGACAGCAACAAATAGTCAATTGCTGCCCTGTTTTGAAGCACTGCCTGTCTTGCACTGCTGATGTCTGTTAACATGTCACTCAGTGCAGACGAAATGGCACGACTGTGTTTGCTCAACCAGCAAGCTATGTGGTCCAATTGTGTCAAGGCCACCTCTGATGCTGTTTGGGGTGAGAAAATTGCAACTGCAATCCTCCGAGCCTTGTCCCAGGTATAAACATCATCATCATCACAATTTGGACTCTATTGATCAAGGGATCTTTTTTCCCTGCATGTCTGTTCCTTTAAAGTTTTCAAATCAGGTGTTATCAATGAGAACTCCCCAATGCTGCATGGACTGCCCTTGACTTTTGCAGGGATATCAGGACAAACTCTGTCCCCACAAATCAAAAACACTCCCTTCGGTAAAGTGGCTGGGTGTTGAAGGGATGATTTGCTCGTCACCTTGGTGTAATTGCACCAGGATGATGCATTTTTATAAAAAGGCTGAATTGGAGTGACATCTATTGTATGATTATCTGTCTTTGCCACTCCCACTGGATTAAATTTGATGCAGTATTTCATTTTTGTTGACCCAAAAATGTCGAACTCTGGGGGTTCCAGGTGAGGCACAGGAAGGTATTGCGTCCAAACATGCCATCCTTCCATAGGATCTGCAAAAGTTTTCAAAACCTTTGGAGGGATATTTTTTGGAATTGGCCACTCCTTCACTGGCACACCTACCAAACATGTTGAAAATTGTTTCCCTGGCTTTGAATGAATCAGACAAATACTGTCCAGACCTGCTGCCTTTGCCAAAGTTTCCCACACATTTTCCCTCGGTTGTTTCATGGGAAAATCTGTCTCATTGCCCAAAGCAACAGGCAAGAGAATGAGACACATGAACACTACCTGTCTAAACTCCATGTCCATGTCCCCAACCTCTGTGAAAATCCCTGCAATACAGCAACACTTAAATAACACTTAATTTACCCGAAAAAACCCCAAGTCTCTGCGTAATCAATCGTTGTCTGACGAGACGTCTGCAGCGTCGTTGTCTGCCTCCGTCTGCGTGCTCTCTTCTTTGCTTCTCGGGTCCGCGTCCACCTGCGTCCGCACCTGAAAAGGTTTCATGTAACTCGCCGACAACCAATTCGGCCCTCACTGTGTGGAAACAAGATTTAATGTAAATGGACCTTCAATTTGTCCTGATTCCGGATTTCTGATCAAAACCAAAGGATTTTCCCTTAACTTTGCTTGTGCACTGTTTGTAAAATGCTTGACAATTGGTGGTGTGGGCTCTGAGAATGAACCATTTAAAAAATTCAACACATACAGAGCTTTGTTCAGCCACATATAAGGTGTTGTGCCTGCCTCTCCCCTTTTCTGTTTATCCAAAAGGGATTTCAGGGTGTGATGTTCTTTCAATGATTGCTTGACCTGAGGGAGAATAAGGAATACCAAAAGTGTGTTTCACTCCCCATTTTTTCAGAAATTTTTCAAGCACCTTGCCTGTATAAGTTGGACCATTATCTGTTTTTATTTCTTGTGGCACCCCGAGTGATGCAAATGCTTGTAGAAAGTGTCTGCAGGCATGTTCTGCGGTCTCCCCTGTATGTAATGATGCAAAAATCGCCCCTGAAAATGTGTCTACTGAAACATGGATATTTTTGAGCCTCCCAAAGGATGGGTATTTTGTGACATCAGCTTGCCAGAGCTGAAGACTCTGCAATCCCCTTGGATTGACAGTTCCTGTAGATGCAGGAGGCTGCACAAGCTGACAGTCTGGACAAGCACTGATGATCTCCTATGCCTGACTTTTAGAGAGGCGAAAGGATTCCATCAATGGCTGTGCATTTTGATGGAAAAATGCATGGCTCAATTTTGCCTGCTCAAAAATATCTGGCAATGTCTGAGATACGGTCATTGTGAGTCTGTGTGCGTGAGCATTTCTGCTGCTAAGAACCGTGGGAGTGATGAATGTGCCCTGATATGTGTAACAAAATATTCATGTTCTCTACTTTCTAGAATTGTCCTCATGCATGACAAATATGAATATAAAATTTCATTGTCAGTGTGTTTCAAAAGTGATTCCTCTAACTGTTTGACCACATTCACAACATATGCTGAATCTGTGATCAGATTGAGAGGTTCCTGAAACAATTGAAAAACCCTGACCACTGCTGCCAATTCCACAATTTGTGGCGAACCCTGTACCATTTTAATGTCTGATTACCACTCCCCTGTTTTTGGGTTTTGCCATGTAACTACTGATTTCTGAGTTTTTCCTGAACCATCAGTGAACACTGTCACCCCTTCCACTGGTTCCTGGCTTATTTTTGGTTTTTCCCTGAAACTTACTTTTGCATTCAGCATCCTGTGAGCTGGAAAATGAATTGTACAAACTCCCGGATATCCTAACAAAGCAACTACAAAATCCTGTGATTTCTGCATCGCCCATTCAAAATACACTATTTTCAAAAGAACATGAATAACTGAGAAATCTCTGCCTGACATTGTCAGCAACCTGGTTCTCGCCTTGATAATAATCTGTGCTACCATTTCTAGATCTGTGAGAATTGTTTTTGAGGGCCTGTAAGCTAAAATATCCCACTCTATTAACAAAAGAGGGTCCACTTGAGACAAATCCCACTGAGAAATCAACCCATATAGCTGTGCTGTTTCCGCCAACACTGCTAAATGAAAAGGCAATGATTCTACAGAGCGATGTTCTTTTCTCTGCTGAATCATGTCTGTGATCTTTTCAAGGTCTCTTTTTGCTTCAGGTGTCAGAGTTCTGGGAGATTTGATGTTGTTGTCCCCTCTCAAAAGATCAAGCAATGATGAGATGTCATCATTGGTGATTCCCAGGATCGGTCTCATCCAGTTGATCTCCCCCAAAAGCTGTTGCAAGTCCTGGAGATTGGTGACCTTTGTGTTGATTTCCAGTTTCTGTGGCCTTATCGTTTGCTTTGTGATCTTCCATCCCAAGTATTTCCAAGGTGCAATTTCCTGTATTTTTGGTGTACTAGTTTCCAGTCCTGCTTTTTGCAACTGCGCAATCACACAGTCACGAACCTCTTGCACCTCCTGTTTTGTTGGTGCTGCAATGAGCAGATCATCCATATAATGGATAATTTTTGGTTTTGTATGTTTCTCTCATGATGGATGCAAAGCTTGGGCCATGTACCATTGGCAAATGCTTGGAGAATTTTTGAGCCCCTGAGGAAGAACTGTTCAGTGGTATCTTTGCAGAGGTTCTTCTCTGTTGATGCTTGGGACAGAAAATGCAAAGCGTGGAGCATCATCTGGATGAAGTGGAATGCTGAAAAAACAGTCCTTGAGATCAATGATCACAAGCGACCAGTCCCTCGGGATCATCGAGAGAGATGGAAGCCCAAGCTGCAGTGGCCCCATGTCCTCGATGACCTCGTTGATTTTCCTGAGATCATGAAGCAGTCTCCAAGACCCTGAAGTTTTCTTGCGAATGACAAACATTGGGGAGTTCCATGGGCTGTCTGTTGGTTTGATGTGTCCCTTCTGCAGCTGTTCCTGGACCAACTTTTTCAATGCACTCAATTTTTTCTGCTCTATGGTCCACTGATCCACTCAAACAGGATCATTTGTTTTCCAGGTCAATTTCAGAGTGGCGAGTGCCACAGTGACCCCTGTTAAAAATCCAATTCTAATTTCAGTCCCCATTGTGCCAAAAGGTCCCTTCCCCACACTGTGATGGGCTTTTGCACGATGAAAGGACGGATAACTGCTGTCTTTTTTCCCGGGCCTGTGACAACAATTGCATTCTCTCTCTGCATGCACAGGGAACTCCCCCCTATGCCTGTGAGAGAACCCAAAGGTGCAACCAAGTCCCATTCCCGAGGCCAAAAAATGTATGAAATAACTGTAACATCCGCTCCTGTGTCAAGCATCCCTGTAATAGCAATTGTCTTTTCTTTACAAGTCAACTGACAAGTAACGATGGGCCGATCCCGGCTCAAATGTTTCACCCAAGATGCATGCACATCTGCTTGATCACCAGGAAAAGAGTCCCGTTTGTTGAACACCGGCATGGCTTGCCTTTCTGGATGAGATGGCAGAGCCATAGCTCGAGCAATCGGTGTGTTTTGTGGAATTGTCAGAGGTGGTCGCAAGGCTTTTGCCGTGACCATCAGCTCCTCATTATGGTTTGCTGAAATCAAAGATGGATAAACAACAAGTCCAAGGATAGTTCTTCTGTCCCTGGCCATTATTAAAAAGTCCTGCCTTTTCCAAGAAGTCCCTGTGACACCTGTAGGTATCACTGCATGGCTATTGTCCAAAAGACACATCAATTTGGAGGTTGCCAAGACGCATTGGAACCCAGGTGGTACCAAGTCTGGGTTGCTGGGGATTTTGGAGATTGCTCTGCCGAGGGGTTCTGTTTGTTGCTCCCTGAGGATTGTTCCTGTTGGTTCTATGTCACCGCCAGGATTTTTGCCTGAGCGCACTGGCGTTGATTCGCGCTCTTTTTCCCATTTCCCGGAATCGGGAGAAGTTTCCCATCCACATCTGTCTGTGAATGACACTCACTTGCAAGATGTTTCCCTCTCCTGAATCAATGGCAAAGGTCTGGTGGCTTGTTGGTCTTTGCAAGTTGTGGGCAGTTCCTTTTAATATGTTCTTGTGTCCCACACCCAAAGCACCGTCTGTCTGCATTGGAGTTGCCCTTTGCATAATTTGCAAGAACTTCCCTAACACGTTTTTCAATTCGATCCCCCAAGTGTTCCTCCATGATGGAAGCAACATGTTGTGGTGTCCCCACCTTGCTGCACGCCTCGATCATGTCTGCCAAGGTGGCCTGGTGCGGCATCATGCTGATGATCCGTCTGCACTCCGGCTTGGCATTGGAGAACGCAAGGCTTTTGACCAGGTGTGGTTTCCCTCCCTCCTCACTCACCTGCCGCTCCACTGCCTGAGAAAGACGATCCACAAATGAAGAAAACGGCTCTGAAGGACCCTGTTTGATCTCAGTGTAGATGTTGTCCTGGACCCCCGTTGGAGCAATCTGAAGAATTGCCCTCCGTGCTGCCTCTTTGATGTCGCTGAGCACGTGATGCGGGAGCCTCACCGCCTGTTGAGTTAGACCGTCCTCAGGAGGATCAGCAAGCTGCACCATGGTGAGGTTTGCATTTGGCCCACCCTGGTATCTGGCTCTCAGCTCCTCCAGGGATCTCCTCCACGCCTTCTGCCACATGAGACCTAGGGTGTCTGTAAGAACTGATGTTGCAAGGTATTTAAGATCATATGGTGTTAAGTCATACATGCCAAAAATACTTTTTAACATCTGCTTGAAATATGGTGATGACAACCCATTGTCCCAAATGGCCTTAGCTAAATCTTTGATTGCTCCACAATCCAGGTGTTCCCATCTCGGGTTTTGGCCCTGAGCGTCATAGTTCACTGGCATCATTATGTTTCCCGAGCCCTGTAATAAACCTTTCTCCTTCTCCAACTCTGCTCGAATGTCCTGCCAGTCCACTTTTGCACTCTGCAAAGCCGTAAATTCAGTGGGTACTTGCCTGTAGAGTGGAGTCATCTGTTGTGGCTGCAGCTCTGGTGCAGTAGCACTCACCGATACCAACGGCGTCTGCAGCATCTGCGAAGATGAAGGCTGAGAGTCTCTGGAGAAAAGTGAAGCATCTGCTGTGGAGGAGAACACACGACTGCCCTGCATTATTTGGAAAATTTTTGGAAGATGAACCAACAGTTCTGGCTGTGACTCCAAGGCTGTGCTTAAATATTGTAAAAGAAATTCAACAACCCCCTTTGATATTAAAATTGACTCTCCCTGCCCCGAAATTTTGGCAGACCTTGATTTTGGAATTGTCCAAGCTGGGACACTCTCCGAAGCAGTGATGCGTATCGTTTCATCCCGTTGCTGCGCCTCAGCAGAAGTGTCCTGAGTCCCGCACTGTTCTGGTGTCAGTGGAGGTTCCTGCTGCCGTGCAGATGTGACCTTTTTCACCCTGGAGTTTTTCTTATAAGAAACTGGAAAAAAGTCCTGCAATGTCACGGTCCCACCACTGGGTGGCGCAGTGCCTTGACCGGACAAGTTCTGTGCCGCCTGTTGCAATGTTGTGGATGCGCCGCTAGATGGCGCTGCCGCCTGACCAGCTGAGGTGGGAACCGCACTCTGCTCTTCAATCTGCACTTCCGATAAACATTTGAGCATTTCTTCTGACAATTGATTTACATTTGCAAATCCCGCAATATTCCTGATAAACCTTTGAGCATTTCTCCTAACAACTGATTCACGTTTGCGATCCCTGCAATCGGAGAAACTGACTCTTGTTGCAATAATTGTTCTAATTTGGCCATGTCTGAAGCTGACAGGGATTGGCCCTGGGCTTGGGCTGTCTGTTGCCATGGGAATGATGACGGAACCGTGCCCTGAGGAATTTTTACATCCTGGCCACGCCCCGTCCGTGCCTGCATCATCACGGGGGAGAGAACGCTTCTGCTCCAACCCCGGCTATGCTTCGGCCTCGCTCTGCCCCGCACCGCCTCTGATTCAGAGCCACTATCGTACCCCCCGAGACTGACATAACCACTCACCTGTTCCCATTCCGGCTTTGGCATCTCCCCAGGGGATGAAGGGCTGAACCTGGAGCAGACAGTGTCTGTGATGAGCTCCAGAGGAGCTGAGCCCAGGGGCTGCTGGCCAAGGCCCAGGCCCAGTGAGCATTTCTCAGCTGGCAGGGCGGCCTGAGAAGGGGAAAGGGGAATGCACCAGACCAGGAACCATGGAACCAAGGGACCATTGTTACACTGTGGGGCCATGTGAGAAGAAGTGACCATTGGGACACTGTGGGGCCTTGTGAGACCAAGGGACCATTGGGACACTGTGGGACCATGTGAGATCAAGAGACCATTGGGACACTGTGAGTCCTCATGGATTCATGGACACCACTGTGACATTGCTGGGCCTCATGGAAGCAAGGGGACCCTAGTGACGCCATGTGCCTCAGTGGAATGTAGGCATCATTGTGACACTGTGAGGCCCCATCCAACCGAGGCTCCATTGGGACACTCTGAGACCCCACGGAAACAAAGCTCCAGGGTAACACAGAGGCTGTCTGTAATCAGTGCTCCATTGTGACCCTGTGGAGCCAAAGGAGAGCGTTGTGACACTGCAAAGCCCCATGGTCCATTGGTCCAAAGGTCCATTGTGACATTGCAGGACTCATGGAACAGAGGAGTCACATGACACTGTGGGGCCTGTGGAACCATGGAGAACATTGTGACACTGCAAGGCCTCAAGGAATCATTAGGACTGTTATATGTCTATAGGATAATTTGTGCAAATAAAATTGTCGTCTATTTTATAGTTATGTGCTGTTAAATTATACTCTTATAAGAAGTTTTTAAATTGCACAAGCCAGCAACAGTGATTGCAACACCATGTCGAAGCCACCTGGACAAGAGAGGGAGGACTTTATTTACAAGCGAACGAAAGTGGCCAGCCCAGAGAGGGATCATGCATCAAGGTTGTCCGAGAAACACCCGGACCATAAATACACGATAAATATCCGAGACTGAGATAGTCAGAGCCATCAGGGAGGTACATCTCAAATCCGAATTCCGGGACTGCAAACACAGGTCTTCATCACTCTCCGGACATGTATTGTTCAACTTGCCACAGAGAAAAGAACTCCACATGAATACATGCACTCCAAAAAGGAAGAAAAGGGACTCTGGCTCAGGCATGGAAAATGGTATAAAAATGGGTCAGACAGGACGGTTGGTGTGAAGCATAGAGGACCCTCTGCTGCAGCTGTCAAACCTGTGTCTCACCTGGTGGCAATCCCGGGCTCCACACTGACTTTTTTTTACAGTGGCTTTTTTCCATTTTTCTCAAAATTTATATTTGGTACACTTAATAACTTTTATTAAAATAATAACTAATAACTTGGAGCCTTTCATTTCTAACATGTTTATCACATTTGGTTTCTCATGATAAGCCTATCTACTTCTGCTAATTCTGAGGTGGGGAAAATGAACTGTCATGATTCCCGCTTGCACTAGAGGATTGTGACACGGGCTGACTTTGTGATGCCAGAGTCTTCTGTGCCATCACAGCGCAACTGTATGACATCCCAGAGTGATAGAGCAGCACTGGCTCTGTGACATCACAAGGGGGATTTGTGAGATCCCAGGGTGGGCTGTGACATCCCAGGAGGCAGTGTGACATCTCAGGGGCTCTGTGACCTTACTGGGGAGGTCACTTCAAGCCAGCCCCCACTCACAGTTCCTCCCAGAGAAGTCCAAAGCTGCTCGTGCCCGGTGGCATCCCGTGTCCCTCTGGGTCCCCCTGCCCCTGGCGCTGCAGCCTCCCCCTGAGGATGTTCGAGGAGATCAAGCCCAGAGCCTGACACGGGGACAGGGGCTCAGGGCCGTCACAGTTGGAACAGGGAGACAGGGACCCCCTAGCAGCATCCCTGTGCCCCCAGGGCCAGAGCTTGGCCAGGGCTCCTTCACCCTCTTATGAAGGAGGGCTTGAGAGCACTTTAAAAATACCCAGCAGGGGAGTAGCATAAAACAGCTTTAATATTAAGTGACAGCACCACAGAGTTCCTTGGCAAGAGTCACTCTGCTCCTGACTGGACACTTCAGGCACACCAAGGAAACAAAGCAACAACAAAACCAAACAAAATCCAGGCAATCAAACCAAAAAGGAGTCAAGAACTGTCCCGGTGTCTGTGTGTCTCTGAGTGTTTGTGTGTGTGTGTGTGTGTGTGTGTGTTTGTGTGTGTGTGTATGTGTGTGTGTGTGTGTGTGTGTGTGTGACGAAAGGACAGTGAGGGCAAGGATAAAAGGAATGCAGCCTAAAAGCTAAACAGAGCTGTGGAATAACACTTAACAATATTCAACTTCGCTTATAACTTCTATTAAGCTTCACAAATTAGCAAAAGAACAACTCTTAGCAGCATTTAACTTTGCTTACAGCTTGTGATTTTGTCGCTATAAGACACGTGAAAGCACGATGCGAGCCACCTGCTATTTTCAAGGTAAAGAGAAAAGTTTATTCTCTGACTCCAACTTTTATACTTTCCCAAAGGTGACATTGGATTGGAGAGTGAATGAGCCACCTGTCCAAAGACATTGGACAAACCACTAGTACATCAAGTTTGTCCACCCCCATAAAAGATTGTAAACAATATGTTGTTGACAGAAATTGTGTGGGAAGGTTCTCCAACAGAATGTAAACTCAGAAGGCTTTAGAAAATCTTAAGAATCAGGGTGACATGACTTAACCTTACTTCCAGGCCTGACTGGCTCAGCTATCCAAGGCATCCAAAGCCCTCAGGGAGCCGCATATCTGCCACATTTCCCTGAGCACAGGCACTCCTGTGTGCACACAGACACAAAGAGTCACTACAAGGCACCTGTGCGAAATTCCCCTGAGCAAAGGGAAATGTTCCCTGCGGAGGCTTTGGCATCTCCCCAGGGGATGAAGGGTTGAACCTGGAGCAGACAGTGTCTGTGATGAGCTCCAGAGGAGCTGAGCCCAGGGGCTGCTGGCCAAGGCCCAGGCCCAGTGAGCATTTCTCAGCTGGCAGGGCGGCCTGAGAAGGGGAGAGGGGAATGCACCAGACCAGGAACCATGGAACCAAGGGACCATTGTTACACTGTGGGGCCATGTGAGAAGAAGTGACCATTGGGACACTGTGGGGCCTTGTGAGACCAAGGGACCATTGGGACACTGTGGGACCATGTGAGATCAAGAGACCATTGGGACACTGTGAGTCCTCATGGATTCATGGACACCACTGTGACATTGCTGGGCCTCATGGAAGCAAGGGGACCCTAGTGACGCCATGTGCCTCAGTGGAATGTAGGCATCATTGTGACACTGTGAGGCCCCATCCAACCAAGGCTCCATTGGGACACTGCGAGACCCCACGGAAACAAAGCTCCAGGGTAACACAGAGAGGCTGCCTGTAATCAGTGCTCCATTGTGACCCTGTGGAGCCAAAGGAGAGCGTTGTGACACTGCAAAGCCCCATGGTCCATTGGTCCAAAGGTCCATTGTGACATTGCAGGACTCATGGAACAGAGGAGTCACATGACACTGTGGGGCCTGTGGAACCATGGAGAACATTGTGACACTGCAAGGCCTCAAGGAATCATTAGGACTGTTATATGTCTATAGGATAATTCGTGCAAATAAAATTGTCGTCTCTTTTATAGTTATGTGCTGTTAAATTATACTCTTATAGGAAGTTTTTAAATCGCACAAGCCAGCAACAGTGATTGCAACACCATATCGAAGCCACCTGGACAAGGGAGGGAGGACTTTATTTACAAGCGAACGAAAGTGGCCAGCCCAGAGAGGGATCGTGCATCAAGGTTGTCCGAGAAACACCCGGACGATAAATACACGATAAATATCCGAGACCGAGATAGTCAGAGCCATCAGGGAGGTACATCTCAAATCCGAATTCCGGGACTGCAAACACAGGTGTTCATCACTCTCCGGACACGTATTTTTCAACTTGCCACAGAGAAAAGAACTCCACATGAATACATGCACTCCAAAAAGGTAGAAAAGGGAGTCTGGCTCAGGCATGGAAAATGGTATAAAAATGGGTCAGACAGGATGGTTGGTTTGAAGCATAGAGGACCCTCTGCTGCAGCTGTCAAACCTGTGTCTCACCTGGTGGCAATCCCGGGCTCCACACTGACTTTTTTTTATAGTGGCTTTTTTCCATTTTTTTCAAAACTTATATTTGGTACACTTAATAACTTTTATTAAATTAATAACTAATAACTTGGAGCCTTTCATTTCTAACATGTTTATCAGATTCGGTTTCTCATGATAAGCCTATCTACTTCTGCTAAGTCTGAGATGGGGAAAATGAACTGTCATGATTCCCGCTTGCACTAGAGGATTGTGACACGGGCTGACTTTGTGATGCCAGAGTCTTCTGTGCCATCACAGCGCAACTGTATGACATCCCAGAGTGCTAGAGCAGCACTGGCTCTGTGACATCACAAGGGGGATTTGTGAGATCTCAGGGTGGGCTGTGACATCCCAGGAGGCAGTGTGACATCTCAGGGGCTCTGTGACCTTACTGGGGAGGTCACTTCAAGCCAGCTCCCACTCACAGTTCCTCCCAGAGAAGTCCAAAGCTGCTGGTGCACAGTGGCATTGCGTGTCCCTCTGGGTCCCCCTGCCCCTGGCGCTGCAGCCTCCCGCTGAGGATGTTCGAGGAGATCAAGCCCAGAGCCTGACACGGGGACAGGGGCTCAGGGCCCTGAAAGTTGTAACAGGGAGACAGGGACCCCCTAGCAGCATCCCTGTGCCCCCAGGGCCAGAGCTTGGCCAGGGCTCCTTCACCCTCTTATGAAGGAGGGCTTGAGAGCACTTATAAAAATCCCCAGCAGGGGAGTAGCATAAAACAGCTTTAATATTAAGTGACAGCACCACAGAGTTCCTTGGCAAGAGTCACTCTGCTCCTGACTGGACACTTCAGGCACAGCAAGGAAACAAAGCAACAACAAAACCAAACAAAATCCAGGCAATCAAACCAAAAAGGAGTCAAGAACTGTCCCGGTGTCTGTGTGTCTCTGTGTGTTTTTGTGTGAGTGTGTGACGAAAGGACAGTGAGGGCAAGGATAAAAGGAATACAGCCTAAAAGCTAAACAGAGCTGTGGAATAACACTTAACAATATTCAACTTTGCTTATAACTTCTATTAAGCTTCACAAATTAGCAAAAGAACAACTCTTAGCAGCATTTAACTTTGCTTACAGCTTGTGACTTTGTCGCTATAAGACACGTGAAAGCACGACGCGAGCCACCTGCTATTTGCAAGGTAAAGATAAAAGTTTATTCTCTGACTCCAACTTTTATACTTTCCCAAAGGTGACATTGGATTGGAGAGTGAATGGGCCACCTGTCCAAAGACATTGGACAAACCACTAGTACATCAAGTTTGTCCAGCCCCATAAAAGATTGTAAACAATATGTTGTTGACAGAAATTGTGTGGGAAGGTTCTCCAACAGAATGTAAACTCAGAAGGCTTTAGAAAATCTTAAGAATCAGGGTGACATGACTTAACCTTACTTCCAGGCCTGACTGGCTCAGCTATCCAAGGCATCCAAAGTCCTCAGGGAGCAGCATATCTGCCACATTTCCCTGAGCACAGGCACTCCTGTGTGCACACAGACACAAAGAGTCACTACAAGGCACCTGTGTGAAATTCCCCTGAGCAAAGGGAAATGTTCCCTGCGGAGGCTTTGGCATCTCCCCAGGAAATGAAGGGTTGAGCCTGGAGCAGACAGTGTCTGTGATGAGCTCCAGAGGAGCTGAGCCCAGGGGCTGCTGGCCAAGGCCCAGGCCCAGTGAGCATTTCTCAGCTGGCAGGGCGGCCTGAGAAGGGGAGAGGGGAATGCACCAGACCAGGAACCATGGAACCAAGGGACCATTGTTACACTGTGGGGCCATGTGAGAAGAAGTGACCATTGGGACACTGTGGGGCCTTGTGAGACCAAGGGGCCATTGGGACACTGTGGGACCATGTGAGATCAAGAGACCATTGGGACACTGTGAGTCCTCATGGATTCATGGACACCACTGTGACATTGCTGGGCCTCATGGAAGCAAGGGGACCCTAGTGACGCCATGTGCCTCAGTGTAATGCAGGCATGATTGTGACACTGTGAGGCCCCATCCAACCAAGGCTCCATTGGGACACTGCGAGACCCCACGGAAACAAAGCTCCAGGGTAACACAGAGAGGCTGCCTGTAATCAGTGCTCCATTGTGACCCTGTGGAGCCAAAGGAGAGCGTTGTGACACTGCAAAGCCCCATGGTCCATTGTTCCAAAGGTCCACTGTGACATTGCAGGACTCATGGAACAGAGGAGTCACATGACACTGTGGGGCCTGTGGAACCATGGAGAACATTGTGACACTGCAAGGCCTCAAGGAATCATTAGGACTGTTATATGTCTATAGGATAATTCGTGCAAATAAAATTGTCATCTATTTTATGGTTATGTGCTGTTAAATTATACTCTTATAAGAAGTTTTTAAATTGCACAAGCCAGCAACAGTGATTGCAACACCATGTCGAAGCCACCTGGACGAGAGAGGGAGGACTTTATTTACAAGCGAACGAAAGTGGCCAGCCCAGAGAGGGATCATGCATCAAGGTTGTCCGAGAAACACCCGGACCATAAATACACGATAAATATCCGAGACCGAGATAGTCAGAGCCATCAGGGAGGTACATCTCAAATCCGAATTCTGGGACTGCAAACACAGGTGTTCATCACTCTCCGGACACGTATTGTTCAACTTGCCACAGAGAAAAGAACTCCACATGAATACATGCACTCCAAAAAGGAAGAAAGGGGACTCTGGCTCAGGCATGGAAAATGGTATAAAAATGGGTCAGACAGGACGGTCGGTGTGAAGCATAGAGGACCCTCTGCTGCAGCTGTCAAACCTGTGTCTCACCCGGTGGCAATCCCAAGGTTCCACACTGACTTTTTTTTACAGTGGCTTTTTTCCATTTTTCTCAAAATTTATATTTGGTACACTTAATAACTATTATTAAAATAATAACTAATAACTTGGAACCTTTCATTTCTAACATGTTTATCACATTCGGTTTCTCATGATAAGCCTATCCACTTCTGCGAATTCTGAGGTGGGGAAAATGAACTGTCATGATTCCCGCTTGCACTAGAGGATTGTGACACGGGCTGACTTTGTGATGCCAGAGTCTTCTGTGCCATCACAGCGCAACTGTATGACATCCCAGAGTGATAGAGCAGCACTGGCTCTGTGACATCACAAGGGGGATTTGTGAGATCCCAGGGTGGGCTGTGACATCCCAGGAGGCAGTGTGACATCTCAGGGGCTCTGTGACCTTACTGGGGAGGTCACTTCAAGCCAGCCCCCACTCACAGTTCCTCCCAGAGAAGTCCAAAGCTGCTGGTGCACAGTGGCATCCCGTGTCCCTCTGGGTCCCCCTGCCCCTGGCGCTGCAGCCTCCCCCCGAGGATGTTCGAGGAGATCAAGCCCACAGCCTGACACGGGGACAGGGGCTCAGGGCCCTCAAAGTTGGATGGAACAGGGAGACAGGGACCCCCTAGCAGCATCCCTGTGCCCCCAGGGCCAGAGCTTGGCCAGGGCTCCTTCACCCTCTTATGAAGGAGGGCTTGAGAGCACTTTAAAAATACCCAGCAGGGGAGTAGCATAAAACAGCTTTAATATTAAGTGACAGCACCACAGAGTTCCTTGGCAAGAGTCACTCTGCTCCTGACTGGACACTTCAGGCACACCAAGGAAACAAAGGAACAACAAAACCAAACAAAATCCAGGCAATCAAACCAAAAAGGAGTCAAGAACAGTCCCAGTGTCTCTGTGTCTCTGTGTGTTTTTTTGTGAGTGTGTATGTTAATGTCTGTGTGTGTGTGACGAAAGGACAGTGAGGGCAAGGAGAAAAGGAATACAGCCTAAAAGCTAAACAGAGCTGTGGAATAACACTTAACAATATTCAACTTCGCTTAGAACTTCTATTAAGCTTCACAAATTAGCAAAAGAACAACTCTTAGCAGCATTTAACTTTGCTTACAGCTTGTGACTTTGTCGCTATAAGACACGTGAAAGCACGACGCGAGCCACCTGCTATTTGCAAGGTAAAGATAAAAGTTTATTCTCTGACTCCAACTTTTATACTTTCCCAAAGGTGGCATTGGATTGGAGAGTGAATGGGCCACCTGTCCAAAGACATTGGACAAACCACTAGTACATCAAGTTTGTCCAGCCCCATAAAAGATTGTAAACAATATGTTGTTGACAGAAATTGTGTGGGAAGGTTCTCCAACAGAATGTAAACTCAGAAGGCTTTAGAAAATCTTAAGAATCAGGGTGACATGACTTAACCTTACTTCCAGACCTGACTGGCTCAGCTATCCAAGGCATCCAAAGTCCTCAGGGAGCAGCATATCTGCCACATTTCCCTGAGCACAGGCACTCCTGTGTGCACACAGACACAAAGAGTCACTACAAGGCACCTGTGCGAAATTCCCCTGAGCAAAGGGAAATGTTCCCTGTGGAGGCTTTGGCATCTCCCCAGGAAATGAAGGGTTGAGCCTGGAGCAGACAGTGTCTGTGATGAGCTCCAGAGGAGCTGAGCCCAGGGGCTGCTGGCCAAGGCCCAGGCCCAGTGAGCATTTCTCAGCTGGCAGGGCGGCCTGAGAAGGGGAGAGGGGAATGCACCAGACCAGGAACCATGGAACCAAGGGACCATTGTTACACTGTGGGGCCATGTCAGCTCAAGAGACCATTGGGATACTGTGAGTCCTCATGGATTCATGGACACCACTGTGACATTGCTGGGCCTCATGGAAGCAAGGGGACCCTAGTGATGCCATGTGCCTCAGTGGAATGTAGGCATCATTGTGACACTGTGAGGCCCCATCCAACCAAGGCTCCACTGAGACACTGCGAGACCCCACGGAAATAAAGCTCCAGGGTAACACAGAGAGGCTGCCTGTAATCAGTGCTCCATTGTGACCCTGTGGAGCCAAAGGAGAACATTGTGACACTGCAAGGCCTCAAGGAATCATTAGGACTGTTATATGTCTATAGGAGAATTCGTGCAAATAAAATTGTCATCTATTTTATGGTTATGTGCTGTTAAATTATACTCTTATAAGAAGTTTTAAAATTGCACAAGCCAGCAACAGTGATTGCAACACCATGTCAAAGCCACCTGGACGAGAGAGGGAGGACTTTATTTATAAGCGAACGAAAGTGGCCAGCCCAGAGAGGGATCGTGCATCAAGGTTGTCCGAGAAACACCCGGACGATAAATACACGATAAATATCCGAGACCGAGATAGTCAGAGCCATCAGGGAGGTACATCTCAAATCCGAATTCCGGGACTGCAAACACAGGTGTTCATCACTCTCCGGACACGTATTGTTCAACTTGCCACAGAGAAAAGAACTCCACATGAATACATGCACTCCAAAAAGGAAGAAAGGGGACTCTGGCTCAGGCATGGAAAATGGTATAAAAATGGGTCAGACAGGACGGTCGGTGTGAAGCATAGAGGACCCTCTGCTGCAGCTGTCAAACCTGTGTCTCACCTGGTGGCAATCCCGGGCTCCACACTGACTTTTTTTTATAGTGGCTTTTTTCCATTTTTCTCAAAACTTATATTTGGTACACTTAATAACTTTTATTAAATTAATAACTAATAACTTGGAGCCTTTCATTTCTAACATGTTTATCACATTCGGTTTCTCATGATAAGCCTATCTACTTCTGCTAATTCTGATATGGGGAAAATAAACTGTCATGATTCCCGCTTGCACAAGAGGATTGTGACACGGGCTGACTTTGTGATGCCAGAGTCTTCTGTGCCATCACAGCGTAACTGTATGATATCCCAGAGTGATAGAGCAGCACTGGCTCTGTGACATCACAAGGGGGATTTGTGAGATCCCAGGGTGGGCTGTGACATCCCAGGAGGCAGTGTGATATCTCAGGGGCTCTGTGACCTTACTGGGGAGGTCACTTCAAGCCAGCCCCCACTCACAGTTCCTCCCAGAGAAGTCCAAAGCTGCTGGTGCACAGTGGCATCCCGTGTCCCTCTGGGTCCCCCTGCCCCTGGCGCTGCAGCCTCCTCCTGAGGCTGTTCGAGGAGATCAAGCCCAGAGCCTGACACGGGGACAGGGGCTCAGGGCCCTGAAAGTTGTAACAGGGAGACAGGGACCCCCTAGCAGCATCCCTGTGCCCCCAGGGCCAGAGCTTGGCCAGGGCTCCTTCACCCTCTTATGAAGGAGGGCTTGAGAACACTTATAAAAATCCCCAGCAGGGGAGTAGCATAAAACAGCTTCAATATTAAGTGACAGCACCACAGAGTTCCTTGGCAAGAGTCACTCTGCTCCTGACTGGAAACTTCAGGCACAGCAAGGAAACAAAGCAACAACAAAACCAAACAAAATCCAGGCAATCAAACCAAAAAGGAGTCAAGAACTGTCCCGGTGTCTGTGTGTCTCTGTGTGTTTTTGTGTGAGTGTGTATGTTAATGTGTGTGTGTGTGTGTGACGAAAGGACAGTGAGGGCAAGGATAAAAGGAATACAGCCTAAAAGCTAAACAGAGCTGTGGAATAACACTTAACAATATTCAACTTTGCTTATAACTTCTATTAAGCTTCACAAATTAGCAAAAGAACAACTCTTAGCAGCATTTAACTTTGCTTACAACTTGTGACTTTGTCGCTATAAGACACGTGAAAGCACGATGCGAGCCACCTGCTATTTGCAAGGTAAAGATAAAAGTTTATTCTATGACTCCAACTTTTATACTTTCCCAAAGGTGACATTGGATCGGAGATTGAATGAGCCACCTGTCCAAAGACATTGGACAAACCACTAGTACATCAAGTTTGTCCAGCCCCATAAAAGATTGTAAACAATATGTTGTTGACAGAAATTGTGTGGGAAGGTTCTCCAACAGAATGGAAACTCAGAAGGCTTTAGAAAATCTTAAGAATCAGGGTGACATGACTTAACCTTACTTCCAGGCCTGACTGGCTCAGCTATCCAAGGCATCCAAAGCCCTCAGAGAGCAGCATATCTGCCACATTTCCCTGAGCACAGGCACTCCTGTGTGCACACAGACACAAAGAGTCACTACAAGGCACCTGTGTGAAATTCCCCTGAGCAAAGGGAAATGTTCCCTGTGGAGGCTTTGGCATCTCCCCAGGAAATGAAGGGTTGAGCCTGGAGCAGACAGTGTCTGTGATGAGCTCCAGAGGAGCTGAGCCCAGGGGCTGCTGGCCAAGGCCCTGGCCCAGTGAGCATTTCTGAGCTGGCAGGGCGGCCTGAGAAGGGGAGAGGGGAATGCACCAGACCAGGAACCATGGAACCAAGGGACCATTGTTACACTGTGGGGCCATGTCAGCTCAAGAGACCATTGGGATACTGTGAGTCCTCATGGATTCATGGACACCACTGTGACATTGCTGGGCCTCATGGAAGCAAGGGGACCCTAGTGATGCCATGTGCCTCAGTGGAATGTAGGCATCATTGTGACACTGTGAGGCCCCATCCAACCAAGGCTCCACTGAGACACTGCGAGACCCCACGGAAATAAAGCTCCAGGGTAACACAGAGAGGCTGCCTGTAATCAGTGCTCCATTGTGACCCTGTGGAGCCAAAGGAGAACATTGTGACACTGCAAGGCCTCAAGGAATCATTAGGACTGTTATATGTCTATAGGAGAATTCGTGCAAATAAAATTGTCATCTATTTTATGGTTATGTGCTGTTAAATTATACTCTTATAAGAAGTTTTAAAATTGCACAAGCCAGCAACAGTGATTGCAACACCATGTCAAAGCCACCTGGACGAGAGAGGGAGGACTTTATTTATAAGCGAACGAAAGTGGCCAGCCCAGAGAGGGATCGTGCATCAAGGTTGTCCGAGAAACACCCGGACCATAAATACACGATAAATATCCGAGACCGAGATAGTCAGAGCCATCAGGGAGGTACATCTCAAATCCGAATTCCGGGACTGCAAACACAGGTGTTCATCACTCTCCGGACACGTATTGTTCAACTTGCCACAGAGAAAAGAACTCCACATGAATACATGCACTCCAAAAAGGAAGAAAGGGGACTCTGGCTCAGGCATGGAAAATGGTATAAAAATGGGTCAGACAGGACGGTCGGTGTGAAGCATAGAGGACCCTCTGCTGCAGCTGTCAAACCTGTGTCTCACCTGGTGGCAATCCCGGGCTCCACACTGACTTTTTTTTATAGTGGCTTTTTTACATTTTTCTCAAAACTTATATTTGGTACACTTAATAACTTTTATTAAATTAATAACTAATAACTTGGAGCCTTTCATTTCTAACATGTTTATCACACTCGGTTTCTCATGATAAGCCTATCTACTTCTGCTAATTCTGAGATGGGGAAAATAAACTGTCATGATTCCCGCTTGCACAAGAGGATTGTGACACGGGCTGACTTTGTGATGCCAGAGTCTTCTGTGCCATCACAGCGTAACTGTATGATATCCCAGAGTGATAGAGCAGCACTGGCTCTGTGACATCACAAGGGGGATTTGTGAGATCCCAGGGTGGGCTGTGACATCCCAGGAGGCAGTGTGACATCTCAGGGGCTCTGTGACCTTACTGGGGAGGTCACTTCAAGCCAGCCCCCACTCACAGTTCCTCCCAGAGAAGTCCAAAGCTGCTGGTGCACAGTGGCATCCCGTGTCCCTCTGGGTCCCCCTGCCCCTGGCGCTGCAGCCTCCTCCTGAGGCTGTTCGAGGAGATCAAGCCCAGAGCCTGACACGGGGACAGGGGCTCAGGGCCCTGAAAGTTGGAACAGGGAGACAGGGACCCCCTAGCAGCATCCCTGTGCCCCCAGGGCCAGAGCTTGGCCAGGGCTCCTTCACCCTCTTATGAAGGAGGGCTTGAGAACACTTATAAAAATCCCCAGCAGGGGAGTAGCATAAAACAGCTTCAATATTAAGTGACAGCACCACAGAGTTCCTTGGCAAGAGTCACTCTGCTCCTGACTGGAAACTTCAGGCACAGCAAGGAAACAAAGCAACAACAAAACCAAACAAAATCCAGGCAATCAAACCAAAAAGGAGTCAAGAACTGTCCCGGTGTCTGTGTGTCTCTGTGTGTTTTTGTGTGAGTGTGTATGTTAATGTGTGTGTGTGTGTGTGACGAAAGGACAGTGAGGGCAAGGATAAAAGGAATACAGCCTAAAAGCTAAACAGAGCTGTGGAATAACACTTAACAATATTCAACTTTGCTTATAACTTCTATTAAGCTTCACAAATTAGCAAAAGAACAACTCTTAGCAGCATTTAACTTTGCTTACAGCTTGTGACTTTGTCGCTATAAGACATGTGAAAGCACGACGCGAGCCACCTGCTATTTGCAAGGTAAAGCTAAAAGTTTATTCTCTGACTCCAACTTTTATACTTTCCCAAAGGTGACATTGGATTGGAGAGTGAATGGGCCACCTCTCCAAAGACATTGGACAAACCACTAGTACATCAAGTTTGTCCACCCCCATAAAAGATTGTAAACAATATGTTGTTGACAGAAATTGTGTGGGAAGGTTCTCCAACAGAATGTTAACTCAGAAGGCTTTAGAAAATCTTAAGAATCAGGGTAACATGACTTAACCTTACTTCCAGGCCTGACTGGCTCAGCTATCCAAGGCATCCAAAGTCCTCAGGGAGCAGCATATCTGCCACATTTCCCTGAGCACAGGCACTCCTGTGTGCACACAGACACAAAGAGTCACTACAAGGCACCTGTGTGAAATTCCCCTGAGCAAAGGGAAATGTTCCCTGCGGAGGCTTTGGCATCTCCCCAGGAAATGAAGGGTTGAGCCTGTAGCAGACAGTGTCTGTGATGAGCTCCAGAGGAGCTGAGCCCAGGGGCTGCTGGCCAAGGCCCTGGCCCAGTGAGCATTTCTGAGCTGGCAGGGCGGCCTGAGAAGGGGAAAGGGGAATGCACCAGACCAGGAACCATGGAACCAAGGGACCATTGTTACACTGTGGGGCCATGTGAGAAGAAGTGACCATTGGGACACTGTGGGGCCTTGTGAGACCAAGGGGCCATTGGGACACTGTGGGACCATGTGAGATCAAGAGACCATTGGGACACTGTGAGTCCTCATGGATTCATGGACACCACTGTGACATTGCTGGGCCTCATGGAAGCAAGGGGACCCAAGTGACGCCGTGTGCCTCAGTGGAATGTAGGCATCATTGTGACACTGTGAGGCCCCATCCAACCAAGGCTCCATTGGGACACTGTGAGACCCCACGGAAACAAAGCCCCAGGGTAACACAGAGAGGCTGCCTGTAATCAGTGCTCCATTGTGACCCTGTGGAGCCAAAGGAGACCGTTGTGACACTGCAAAGCCCCATGGTCCATTGGTCCAAAGGTCCATTGTGATATTGCAGGACTCATGGAACAGAGGAGTCACATGACACTGTGGGGCCTGTGGAACCATGGAGAACATTGTGACACTGCAAGGCCTCAAGGAATCATTAGGACTGTTATATGTCTATAGGATAATTTGTGCAAATAAAATTGTCATCTATTTTATGGTTATGTGCTGTTAAATTATACTCTTATAAGAAGTTTTTAAATTGCACAAGCCAGCAACAGTGATTGCAACACCATGTGAAAGCCACCTGGACAAGAGAGGGAGGACTTTATTTACAAGCGAACGAAAGTGGCCAGCCCGGAGAGGGATCATGCATCAAGGTTGTCCGAGAAACACCCGGACCATAAATACACGATAAATATCCGAGACCGAGATAGTCAGAGCCATCAGGGAGGTACATCTCAAATCCGAATTCCGGGACTGCAAACACAGGTGTTCATCACTCTCCGGACATGTATTGTTCAACTTGCCACAGAGAAAAGAACTCCACATGAATACATGCACTCCAAAAAGGAAGAAAAGGGACTCTGGCTCAGGCATGGAAAATGGTATAAAAATGGGTCAGACAGGATGGTCGGTGTGAAGCATAGAGGACCCTCTGCTGCAGCTGTCAAACCTGTGTCTCACCTGGTGGCAATCCCGGGCTCCACACTGACTTTTTTTTATAGTGGCTTTTTTCCATTTTTCTCAAAACTTATATTTGGTACACTTAATAACTTTTATTAAATTAATAACTAATAACTTGGAGCCTTTCATTTCTAACATGTTTATCACATTCGGTTTCTCATGATAAGCCTATCTACTTCTGCTAATTCTGATATGGGGAAAATAAACTGTCATGATTCCCGCTTGCACAAGAGGATTGTGACACGGGCTGACTTTGTGATGCCAGAGTCTTCTGTGCCATCACAGCGCAACTGTATGACATCCCAGAGTGATAGAGCAGCACTGGCTCTGTGGCATCACAAGGGGGATTTGTGAGATCCCAGGGTGGGCTGTGACATCCCAGGAGGCAGTGTGACATCTCAGGGGCTCTGTGACCTTACTGGGGAGGTCACTTCAAGCCAGCTCCCACTCACAGTTCCTCCCAGAGAAGTCCAAAGCTGCTCGTGCCCGGTGGCATCCCGTGTCCATCTGGGTCCCCCTGCCCCTGGCGCTGCAGCCTCCCGCTGAGGATGTTCGAGGAGATCAAGCCCAGAGCCTGACACGGGGACAGGGGCTCAGGGCCCTGAAAGTTGTAACAGGGAGACAGGGACCCCCTAGCAGCATCCCTGTGCCCCCAGGGCCAGAGCTTGGCCAGGGCTCCTTCACCCTCTTATGAAGGAGGGCTTGAGAGCACTTATAAAAATCCCCAGCAGGGGAGTAGCATAAAACAGCTTTAATATTAAGTGACAGCACCACAGAGTTCCTTGGCAAGAGTCACTCTGCTCCTGACTGGAAACTTCAGGCACAGCAAGGAAACAAAGCAACAACAAAACCAAACAAAATCCAGGCAATCAAACCAAAAAGGAGTCAAGAACTGTCCCGGTGTCTGTGTGTCTCTGTGTGTTTTTGTGTGAGTGTGTATGTTAATGTGTGTGTGTGTGTGTGACGAAAGGACAGTGAGGGGAAGGATAAAAGGAATACAGCCTAAAAGCTAAACAGAGCTGTGGAATAACACTTAACAATATTCAACTTTGCTTATAACTTCTATTAAGCTTCACAAATTAGCAAAAGAACAACTCTTAGCAGCATTTAACTTTGCTTACAGCTTGTGACTTTGTCGCTATAAGACACGTGAAAGCACGACGCGAGCCACCTGCTATTTGCAAGGTAAAGATAAAAGTTTATTCTCTGACTCCAACTTTTATACTTTCCCAAAGGTGACATTGGATTGGAGAGTGAATGGGCCACCTCTCCAAAGACATTGGACAAACCACTAGTACATCAAGTTTGTCCACCCCCATAAAAGATTGTAAACAATATGTTGTTGACAGAAATTGTGTGGGAAGGTTCTCCAACAGAATGGAAACTCAGAAGGCTTTAGAAAATCTTAAGAATCAGGGTAACATGACTTAACCTTACTTCCAGGCCTGACTGGCTCAGCTATCCAAGGCATCCAAAGTCCTCAGGGAGCAGCATATCTGCCACATTTCCCTGAGCACAGGCACTCCTGTGTGCACACAGACACAAAGAGTCACTACAAGGCACCTGTGTGAAATTCCCCTGAGCAAAGGGAAATGTTCCCTGTGGAGACTTTGGCATCTCCCCAGGGGATGAAGGGTTGAGCCTGGAGCAGACAGTGTCTTTGATGAGCTCCAGAGGAGCTGAGCCCAGGGGCTGCTGGCCAAGGCCCAGGCCCAGTGAGCATTTCTCATGTGGCAGGGCGGCCTGAGAAGGGGAGAGGGGAATGCACCAGACCAGGAACCATGGAACCAAGGGACAATAGTTACACTGTGGGGCCATGTCAGCTCAAGAGACCATTGGGATACTGTGAGTCCTCATGGATTCATGGACACCACTGTGACATTGCTGGGCCTCATGGAAGCAAGGGGACCCTAGTGATGCCATGTGCCTCAGTGGAATGTAGGCATCATTGTGACACTGTGAGGCCCCATCCAACCAAGGCTCCACTGAGACACTGCGAGACCCCACGGAAATAAAGCTCCAGGGTAACACAGAGAGGCTGCCTGTAATCAGTGCTCCATTGTGACCCTGTGGAGCCAAAGGAGAACATTGTGACACTGCAAGGCCTCAAGGAATCATTAGGACTGTTATATGTCTATAGGAGAATTCGTGCAAATAAAATTGTCATCTATTTTATGGTTATGTGCTGTTAAATTATACTCTTATAAGAAGTTTTAAAATTGCACAAGCCAGCAACAGTGATTGCAACACCATGTCAAAGCCACCTGGACGAGAGAGGGAGGACTTTATTTATAAGCGAACGAAAGTGGCCAGCCCAGAGAGGGATCGTGCATCAAGGTTGTCCGAGAAACACCCGGACCATAAATACACGATAAATATCCGAGACCGAGATAGTCAGAGCCATCAGGGAGGTACATCTCAAATCCGAATTCCGGGACTGCAAACACAGGTGTTCATCACTCTCCGGACACGTATTGTTCAACTTGCCACAGAGAAAAGAACTCCACATGAATACATGCACTCCAAAAAGGAAGAAAGGGGACTCTGGCTCAGGCATGGAAAATGGTATAAAAATGGGTCAGACAGGACGGTCGGTGTGAAGCATAGAGGACCCTCTGCTGCAGCTGTCAAACCTGTGTCTCACCCGGTGGCAATCCCGGGCTCCACACTGACTTTTTTTTATAGTGGCTTTTTTACATTTTTCTCAAAACTTATATTTGGTACACTTAATAACTTTTATTAAATTAATAACTAATAACTTGGAGCCTTTCATTTCTAACATGTTTATCACACTCGGTTTCTCATGATAAGCCTATCTACTTCTGCTAATTCTGAGATGGGGAAAATAAACTGTCATGATTCCCGCTTGCACAAGAGGATTGTGACACGGGCTGACTTTGTGATGCCAGAGTCTTCTGTGCCATCACAGCGTAACTGTATGATATCCCAGAGTGATAGAGTAGCACTGGCTCTGTGACATCACAAGGGGGATTTGTGAGATCCCAGGGTGGGCTGTGACATCCCAGGAGGCAGTGTGACATCTCAGGGGCTCTGTGACCTTACTGGGGAGGTCACTTCAAGCCAGCCCCCACTCACAGTTCCTCCCAGAGAAGTCCAAAGCTGCTGGTGCACAGTGGCATCCCGTGTCCCTCTGGGTCCCCCTGCCCCTGGCGCTGCAGCCTCCTCCTGAGGCTGTTCGAGGAGATCAAGCCCAGAGCCTGACACGGGGACAGGGGCTCAGGGCCCTGAAAGTTGGAACAGGGAGACAGGGACCCCCTAGCAGCATCCCTGTGCCCCCAGGGCCAGAGCTTGGCCAGGGCTCCTTCACCCTCTTATGAAGGAGGGCTTGAGAACACTTATAAAAATCCCCAGCAGGGGAGTAGCATAAAACAGCTTCAATATTAAGTGACAGCACCACAGAGTTCCTTGGCAAGAGTCACTCTGCTCCTGACTGGAAACTTCAGGCACAGCAAGGAAACAAAGCAACAACAAAACCAAACAAAATCCAGGCAATCAAACCAAAAAGGAGTCAAGAACTGTCCCGGTGTCTGTGTGTCTCTGTGTGTTTTTGTGTGAGTGTGTATGTTAATGTGTGTGTGTGTGTGTGACGAAAGGACAGTGAGGGCAAGGATAAAAGGAATACAGCCTAAAAGCTAAACAGAGCTGTGGAATAACACTTAACAATATTCAACTTTGCTTATAACTTCTATTAAGCTTCACAAATTAGCAAAAGAACAACTCTTAGCAGCATTTAACTTTGCTTACAGCTTGTGACTTTGTCGCTATAAGACATGTGAAAGCACGACGCGAGCCACCTGCTATTTGCAAGGTAAAGCTAAAAGTTTATTCTCTGACTCCAACTTTTATACTTTCCCAAAGGTGACATTGGATTGGAGAGTGAATGGGCCACCTCTCCAAAGACATTGGACAAACCACTAGTACATCAAGTTTGTCCACCCCCATAAAAGATTGTAAACAATATGTTGTTGACAGAAATTGTGTGGGAAGGTTCTCCAACAGAATGTTAACTCAGAAGGCTTTAGAAAATCTTAAGAATCAGGGTAACATGACTTAACCTTACTTCCAGGCCTGACTGGCTCAGCTATCCAAGGCATCCAAAGTCCTCAGGGAGCAGCATATCTGCCACATTTCCCTGAGCACAGGCACTCCTGTGTGCACACAGACACAAAGAGTCACTACAAGGCACCTGTGTGAAATTCCCCTGAGCAAAGGGAAATGTTCCCTGCGGAGGCTTTGGCATCTCCCCAGGAAATGAAGGGTTGAGCCTGTAGCAGACAGTGTCTGTGATGAGCTCCAGAGGAGCTGAGCCCAGGGGCTGCTGGCCAAGGCCCTGGCCCAGTGAGCATTTCTGAGCTGGCAGGGCGGCCTGAGAAGGGGAAAGGGGAATGCACCAGACCAGGAACCATGGAACCAAGGGACCATTGTTACACTGTGGGGCCATGTGAGAAGAAGTGACCATTGGGACACTGTGGGGCCTTGTGAGACCAAGGGGCCATTGGGACACTGTGGGACCATGTGAGATCAAGAGACCATTGGGACACTGTGAGTCCTCATGGATTCATGGACACCACTGTGACATTGCTGGGCCTCATGGAAGCAAGGGGACCCAAGTGACGCCGTGTGCCTCAGTGGAATGTAGGCATCATTGTGACACTGTGAGGCCCCATCCAACCAAGGCTCCATTGGGACACTGTGAGACCCCACGGAAACAAAGCCCCAGGGTAACACAGAGAGGCTGCCTGTAATCAGTGCTCCATTGTGACCCTGTGGAGCCAAAGGAGACCGTTGTGACACTGCAAAGCCCCATGGTCCATTGGTCCAAAGGTCCATTGTGACATTGCAGGACTCATGGAACAGAGGAGTCATATGACACTGTGGGGCCTGTGGAACCATGGAGAACATTGTGACACTGCAAGGCCTCAAGGAATCATTAGGACTGTTATATGTCTATAGGATAATTTGTGCAAATAAAATTGTCATCTATTTTATGGTTATGTGCTGTTAAATTATACTCTTATAAGAAGTTTTTAAATTGCACAAGCCAGCAACAGTGATTGCAACACCATGTGAAAGCCACCTGGACAAGAGAGGGAGGACTTTATTTACAAGCGAACGAAAGTGGCCAGCCCGGAGAGGGATCATGCATCAAGGTTGTCCGAGAAACACCCGGACCATAAATACACGATAAATATCCGAGACCGAGATAGTCAGAGCCATCAGGGAGGTACATCTCAAATCCGAATTCCGGGACTGCAAACACAGGTGTTCATCACTCTCCGGACATGTATTGTTCAACTTGCCACAGAGAAAAGAACTCCACATGAATACATGCACTCCAAAAAGGAAGAAAAGGGACTCTGGCTCAGGCATGGAAAATGGTATAAAAATGGGTCAGACAGGATGGTCGGTGTGAAGCATAGAGGACCCTCTGCTGCAGCTGTCAAACCTGTGTCTCACCTGGTGGCAATCCCGGGCTCCACACTGACTTTTTTTTATAGTGGCTTTTTTCCATTTTTCTCAAAACTTATATTTGGTACACTTAATAACTTTTATTAAATTAATAACTAATAACTTGGAGCCTTTCATTTCTAACATGTTTATCACATTCGGTTTCTCATGATAAGCCTATCTACTTCTGCTAATTCTGATATGGGGAAAATAAACTGTCATGATTCCCGCTTGCACAAGAGGATTGTGACACGGGCTGACTTTGTGATGCCAGAGTCTTCTGTGCCATCACAGCGCAACTGTATGACATCCCAGAGTGATAGAGCAGCACTGGCTCTGTGGCATCACAAGGGGGATTTGTGAGATCCCAGGGTGGGCTGTGACATCCCAGGAGGCAGTGTGACATCTCAGGGGCTCTGTGACCTTACTGGGGAGGTCACTTCAAGCCAGCTCCCACTCACAGTTCCTCCCAGAGAAGTCCAAAGCTGCTGGTGCACAGTGGCATCGCGTGTCCCTCTGGGTCCCCCTGCCCCTGGCGCTGCAGCCTCCCGCTGAGGATGTTCGAGGAGATCAAGCCCAGAGCCTGACACGGGGACAGGGGCTCAGGGCCCTGAAAGTTGTAACAGGGAGACAGGGACCCCCTAGCAGCATCCCTGTGCCCCCAGGGCCAGAGCTTGGCCAGGGCTCCTTCACCCTCTTATGAAGGAGGGCTTGAGAGCACTTATAAAAATCCCCAGCAGGGGAGTAGCATAAAACAGCTTTAATATTAAGTGACAGCACCACAGAGTTCCTTGGCAAGAGTCACTCTGCTCCTGACTGGAAACTTCAGGCACAGCAAGGAAACAAAGCAACAACAAAACCAAACAAAATCCAGGCAATCAAACCAAAAAGGAGTCAAGAACTGTCCCGGTGTCTGTGTGTCTCTGTGTGTTTTTGTGTGAGTGTGTATGTTAATGTGTGTGTGTGTGTGTGACGAAAGGACAGTGAGGGGAAGGATAAAAGGAATACAGCCTAAAAGCTAAACAGAGCTGTGGAATAACACTTAACAATATTCAACTTTGCTTATAACTTCTATTAAGCTTCACAAATTAGCAAAAGAACAACTCTTAGCAGCATTTAACTTTGCTTACAGCTTGTGACTTTGTCGCTATAAGACACGTGAAAGCACGACGCGAGCCACCTGCTATTTGCAAGGTAAAGATAAAAGTTTATTCTCTGACTCCAACTTTTATACTTTCCCAAAGGTGACATTGGATTGGAGAGTGAATGGGCCACCTCTCCAAAGACATTGGACAAACCACTAGTACATCAAGTTTGTCCACCCCCATAAAAGATTGTAAACAATATGTTGTTGACAGAAATTGTGTGGGAAGGTTCTCCAACAGAATGGAAACTCAGAAGGCTTTAGAAAATCTTAAGAATCAGGGTGACATGACTTAACCTTACTTCCAGGCCTGACTGGCTCAGCTATCCAAGGCATCCAAAGTCCTCAGGGAGCAGCATATCTGCCACATTTCCCTGAGCACAGGCACTCCTGTGTGCACACAGACACAAAGAGTCACTACAAGGCACCTGTGTGAAATTCCCCTGAGCAAAGGGAAATGTTCCCTGTGGAGGCTTTGGCATCTCCCCAGGGGATGAAGGGTTGAGCCTGGAGCAGACAGTGTCTGTGATGAGCTCCAGAGGAGCTGAGCCCAGGGGCTGCTAGCCAAGGCCCTGGCCCAGTGAGCATTTCTGAGCTGGCAGGGCGGCCTGAGAAGGGGAGAGGGGAATGCACCAGACCAGGAACCATGGAACCAAGGGACCATTGTTACACTGTGGGGCCATGTGAGAAGAAGTGACCATTGGGACACTGTGGGGCCTTGTGAGACCAAGGGGCCATTGGGACACTGTGGGACCATGTGAGATCAAGAGACCATTGGGACACTGTGAGTCCTCATGGATTCATGGACACCACTGTGACATTGCTGGGCCTCATGGAAGCAAGGGGACCCTAGTGACGCCGTGTGCCTCAGTGGAATGTAGGCATCATTGTGACACTGTGAGGCCCCATCCAACCAAGGCTCCATTGGGACACTGTGAGACCCCACGGAAACAAAGCTCCAGGGTAACACAGAGAGGCTGCCTGTAATCAGTGCTCCATTGTGACCCTGTGGAGCCAAAGGAGAGCGTTGTGACACTGCAAAGCCCCATGGTCCATTGGTCCAAAGGTCCATTGTGACATTGCAGGACTCATGGAACAGAGGAGTCACATGACACTGTGGGGCCTGTGGAACCATGGAGAACATTGTGACACTGCAAGGCCTCAAGGAATCATTAGGACTGTTATATGTCTATAGGATAATTCGTGCAAATAAAATTGTCATCTATTTTATGGTTATGTGCTGTTAAATTATACTCTTATAAGAAGTTTTTAAATTGCACAAGCCAGCAACAGTGATTGCAACACCATGTGAAAGCCACCTGGACAAGAGAGGGAGGACTTTATTTACAAGCGAACGAAAGTGGCCAGCCCGGAGAGGGATCATGCATCAAGGTTGTCCGAGAAACACCCGGACCATAAATACACGATAAATATCCGAGACCGAGATAGTCAGAGCCATCAGGGAGGTACATCTCAAATCCGAATTCCGGGACTGCAAACACAGGTGTTCATCACTCTCCGGACATGTATTGTTCAACTTGCCACAGAGAAAAGAACTCCACATGAATACATGCACTCCAAAAAGGAAGAAAAGGGACTCTGGCTCAGGCATGGAAAATGGTATAAAAATGGGTCAGACAGGACGGTCGGTGTGAAGCATAGAGGACCCTCTGCTGCAGCTGTCAAACCTGTGTCTCACCTGGTGGCAATCCCGGGCTCCACACTGACTTTTTTTTATAGTGGCTTTTTTCCATTTTTCTCAAAACTTATATTTGGTACACTTAATAACTTTTATTAAATTAATAACTAATAACTTGGAGCCTTTCATTTCTAACATGTTTATCACATTCGGTTTCTCATGATAAGCCTATCTACTTCTGCTAATTCTGAGATGGGGAAAATAAACTGTCATGATTCCCGCTTGCACAAGAGGATTGTGACACGGGCTGACTTTGTGATGCCAGAGTCTTCTGTGCCATCACAGCGTAACTGTATGATATCCCAGAGTGATAGAGCAGCACTGGCTCTGTGACATCACAAGGGGGATTTGTGAGATCCCAGGGTGGGCTGTGACATCCCAGGAGGCAGTGTGACATCTCAGGGGCTCTGTGACCTTACTGGGGAGGTCACTTCAAGCCAGCCCCCACTCACAGTTCCTCCCAGAGAAGTCCAAAGCTGCTGGTGCACAGTGGCATCCCGTGTCCCTCTGGGTCCCCCTGCCCCTGGCGCTGCAGCCTCCTCCTGAGGCTGTTCGAGGAGATCAAGCCCAGAGCCTGACACGGGGACAGGGGCTCAGGGCCCTGAAAGTTGGAACAGGGAGACAGGGACCCCCTAGCAGCATCCCTGTGCCCCCAGGGCCAGAGCTTGGCCAGGGCTCCTTCACCCTCTTATGAAGGAGGGCTTGAGAACACTTATAAAAATCCCCAGCAGGGGAGTAGCATAAAACAGCTTCAATATTAAGTGACAGCACCACAGAGTTCCTTGGCAAGAGTCACTCTGCTCCTGACTGGAAACTTCAGGCACAGCAAGGAAACAAAGCAACAACAAAACCAAACAAAATCCAGGCAATCAAACCAAAAAGGAGTCAAGAACTGTCCCGGTGTCTGTGTGTCTCTGTGTGTTTTTGTGTGAGTGTGTATGTTAATGTGTGTGTGTGTGTGTGACGAAAGGACAGTGAGGGCAAGGATAAAAGGAATACAGCCTAAAAGCTAAACAGAGCTGTGGAATAACACTTAACAATATTCAACTTTGCTTATAACTTCTATTAAGCTTCACAAATTAGCAAAAGAACAACTCTTAGCAGCATTTAACTTTGCTTACAGCTTGTGACTTTGTCGCTATAAGACATGTGAAAGCACGACGCGAGCCACCTGCTATTTGCAAGGTAAAGCTAAAAGTTTATTCTCTGACTCCAACTTTTATACTTTCCCAAAGGTGACATTGGATTGGAGAGTGAATGGGCCACCTCTCCAAAGACATTGGACAAACCACTAGTACATCAAGTTTGTCCACCCCCATAAAAGATTGTAAACAATATGTTGTTGACAGAAATTGTGTGGGAAGGTTCTCCAACAGAATGTTAACTCAGAAGGCTTTAGAAAATCTTAAGAATCAGGGTAACATGACTTAACCTTACTTCCAGGCCTGACTGGCTCAGCTATCCAAGGCATCCAAAGTCCTCAGGGAGCAGCATATCTGCCACATTTCCCTGAGCACAGGCACTCCTGTGTGCACACAGACACAAAGAGTCACTACAAGGCACCTGTGTGAAATTCCCCTGAGCAAAGGGAAATGTTCCCTGTGGAGGCTTTGGCATCTCCCCAGGGGATGAAGGGTTGAGCCTGGAGCAGACAGTGTCTGTGATGAGCTCCAGAGGAGCTGAGCCCAGGGGCTGCTAGCCAAGGCCCTGGCCCAGTGAGCATTTCTGAGCTGGCAGGGCGGCCTGAGAAGGGGAGAGGGGAATGCACCAGACCAGGAACCATGGAACCAAGGGACCATTGTTACACTGTGGGGCCATGTGAGAAGAAGTGACCATTGGGACACTGTGGGGCCTTGTGAGACCAAGGGGCCATTGGGACACTGTGGGACCATGTGAGATCAAGAGACCATTGGGACACTGTGAGTCCTCATGGATTCATGGACACCACTGTGACATTGCTGGGCCTCATGGAAGCAAGGGGACCCTAGTGACGCCGTGTGCCTCAGTGGAATGTAGGCATCATTGTGACACTGTGAGGCCCCATCCAACCAAGGCTCCATTGGGACACTGTGAGACCCCACGGAAACAAAGCTCCAGGGTAACACAGAGAGGCTGCCTGTAATCAGTGCTCCATTGTGACCCTGTGGAGCCAAAGGAGAGCGTTGTGACACTGCAAAGCCCCATGGTCCATTGGTCCAAAGGTCCATTGTGACATTGCAGGACTCATGGAACAGAGGAGTCACATGACACTGTGGGGCCTGTGGAACCATGGAGAACATTGTGACACTGCAAGGCCTCAAGGAATCATTAGGACTGTTATATGTCTATAGGATAATTTGTGCAAATAAAATTGTCATCTATTTTATGGTTATGTGCTGTTAAATTATACTCTTATAAGAAGTTTTTAAATTGCACAAGCCAGCAACAGTGATTGCAACACCATGTGAAAGCCACCTGGACAAGAGAGGGAGGACTTTATTTACAAGCGAACGAAAGTGGCCAGCCCGGAGAGGGATCATGCATCAAGGTTGTCCGAGAAACACCCGGACCATAAATACACGATAAATATCCGAGACCGAGATAGTCAGAGCCATCAGGGAGGTACATCTCAAATCCGAATTCCGGGACTGCAAACACAGGTGTTCATCACTCTCCGGACATGTATTGTTCAACTTGCCACAGAGAAAAGAACTCCACATGAATACATGCACTCCAAAAAGGAAGAAAAGGGACTCTGGCTCAGGCATGGAAAATGGTATAAAAATGGGTCAGACAGGACGGTCGGTGTGAAGCATAGAGGACCCTCTGCTGCAGCTGTCAAACCTGTGTCTCACCTGGTGGCAATCCCGGGCTCCACACTGACTTTTTTTTATAGTGGCTTTTTTCCATTTTTCTCAAAACTTATATTTGGTACACTTAATAACTTTTATTAAATTAATAACTAATAACTTGGAGCCTTTCATTTCTAACATGTTTATCACATTCGGTTTCTCATGATAAGCCTATCTACTTCTGCTAATTCTGAGATGGGGAAAATGAACTGTCATGATTCCCGCTTGCACTAGAGGATTGTGACACGGGCTGACTTTGTGATGCCAGAGTCTTCTGTGCCATCACAGCGTAACTGTATGATATCCCAGAGTGATAGAGCAGCACTGGCTCTGTGACATCACAAGGGGGATTTGTGAGATCTCAGGGTGGGCTGTGACATCCCAGGAGGCAGTGTGACATCTCAGGGGCTCTGTGACCTTACTGGGGAGGTCACTTCAAGCCAGCCCCCACTCACAGTTCCTCCCAGAGAAGTCCAAAGCTGCTGGTGCACAGTGGTATCCCGTGTCCCTCTGGGTCCCCCTGCCCCTGGCGCTGCAGCCTCCTCCTGAGGATGTTCGAGGAGATCAAGCCCAGAGCCTGACACGGGGACAGGGGCTCAGGGCCCTGAAAGTTGTAACAGGGAGACAGGGACCCCCTAGCAGCATCCCTGTGCCCCCAGGGCCAGAGCTTGGCCAGGGCTCCTTCACCCTCTTATGAAGGAGGGCTTGAGAACACTTATAAAAATCCCCAGCAGGGGAGTAGCATAAAACAGCTTTAATATTAAGTGACAGCACCACAGATTTCCTTGGCAAGAGTCACTCTGCTCCTGACTGGACACTTCAGGCACAGCAAGGAAACAAAGCAACAACAAAACCAAACAAAATCCAGGCAATCAAACCAAAAAGGAGTCAAGAACTGTCCCGGTGTCTGTGTGTCTCTGTGTGTTTTTGTGTGAGTGTGTATGTTAATGTGTGTGTGTGTGTGTGTGACGAAAGGACAGTGAGGGCAAGGATAAAAGGAATACAGCCTAAAAGCTAAACAGAGCTGTGGAATAACACTTAACAATATTCAACTTCGCTTAGAACTTCTATTAAGCTTCACAAATTAGCAAAAGAACAACTCTTAGCAGCATTTAACTTTGCTTACAGCTTGTGACTTTGTCGCTATAAGACACGTGAAAGCACGACGCGAGCCACCTGCTATTTGCAAGGTAAAGATAAAAGTTTATTCTCTGACTCCAACTTTTATACTTTCCCAAAGGTGACATTGGATTGGAGAGTGAATGGGCCACCTCTCCAAAGACATTGGACAAACCACTAGTACATCAAGTTTGTCCAGCCCCATAAAAGATTGTAAACAATATGTTGTTGACAGAAATTGTGTGGGAAGGTTCTCCAACAGAATGGAAACTCAGAAGGCTTTAGAAAATCTTAAGAATCAGGGTGACATGACTTAACCTTACTTCCAGGCCTGACTGGCTCAGCTATCCAAGGCATCCAAAGTCCTCAGGGAGCAGCATATCTGCCACATTTCCCTGAGCACAGGCACTCCTGTGTGCACACAGACACAAAGAGTCACTACAAGGCACCTGTGTGAAATTCCCCTGAGCAAAGGGAAATGTTCCCTGTGGAGGCTTTGGCATCTCCCCAGGGGATGAAGGGTTGAGCCTGGAGCAGACAGTGTCTGTGATGAGCTCCAGAGGAGCTGAGCCCAGGGGCTGCTGGCCAAGGCCCTGGCCCAGTGAGCATTTCTGAGCTGGCAGGGCGGCCTGAGAAGGGGAGAGGGGAATGCACCAGACCAGGAACCATGGAACCAAGGGACCATTGTTACACTGTGGGGCCATGTGAGAAGAAGTGACCATTGGGACACTGTGGGGCCTTGTGAGACCAAGGGGCCATTGGGACACTGTGGGACCATGTGAGATCAAGAGACCATTGGGACACTGTGAGTCCTCATGGATTCATGGACACCACTGTGACATTGCTGGGCCTCATGGAAGCAAGGGGACCCTAGTGACGCCGTGTGCCTCAGTGGAATGTAGGCATCATTGTGACACTGTGAGGCCCCATCCAACCAAGGCTCCATTGGGACACTGTGAGACCCCACGGAAACAAAGCTCCAGGGTAACACAGAGAGGCTGCCTGTAATCAGTGCTCCATTGTGACCCTGTGGAGCCAAAGGAGAGCGTTGTGACACTGCAAAGCCCCATGGTCCATTGGTCCAAAGGTCCATTGTGACATTGCAGGACTCATGGAACAGAGGAGTCACATGACACTGTGGGGCCTGTGGAACCATGGAGAACATTGTGACACTGCAAGGCCTCAAGGAATCATTAGGACTGTTATATGTCTATAGGATAATTTGTGCAAATAAAATTGTCATCTATTTTATGGTTATGTGCTGTTAAATTATACTCTTATAAGAAGTTTTTAAATTGCACAAGCCAGCAACAGTGATTGCAACACCATGTGAAAGCCACCTGGACAAGAGAGGGAGGACTTTATTTACAAGCGAACGAAAGTGGCCAGCCCGGAGAGGGATCATGCATCAAGGTTGTCCGAGAAACACCCGGACCATAAATACACGATAAATATCCGAGACCGAGATAGTCAGAGCCATCAGGGAGGTACATCTCAAATCCGAATTCCGGGACTGCAAACACAGGTGTTCATCACTCTCCGGACATGTATTGTTCAACTTGCCACAGAGAAAAGAACTCCACATGAATACATGCACTCCAAAAAGGAAGAAAAGGGACTCTGGCTCAGGCATGGAAAATGGTATAAAAATGGGTCAGACAGGACGGTCGGTGTGAAGCATAGAGGACCCTCTGCTGCAGCTGTCAAACCTGTGTCTCACCTGGTGGCAATCCCGGGCTCCACACTGACTTTTTTTTATAGTGGCTTTTTTCCATTTTTCTCAAAACTTATATTTGGTACACTTAATAACTTTTATTAAATTAATAACTAATAACTTGGAGCCTTTCATTTCTAACATGTTTATCACATTCGGTTTCTCATGATAAGCCTATCTACTTCTGCTAATTCTGAGATGGGGAAAATGAACTGTCATGATTCCCGCTTGCACTAGAGGATTGTGACACGGGCTGACTTTGTGATGCCAGAGTCTTCTGTGCCATCACAGCGTAACTGTATGATATCCCAGAGTGATAGAGCAGCACTGGCTCTGTGACATCACAAGGGGGATTTGTGAGATCTCAGGGTGGGCTGTGACATCCCAGGAGGCAGTGTGACATCTCAGGGGCTCTGTGACCTTACTGGGGAGGTCACTTCAAGCCAGCCCCCACTCACAGTTCCTCCCAGAGAAGTCCAAAGCTGCTGGTGCACAGTGGTATCCCGTGTCCCTCTGGGTCCCCCTGCCCCTGGCGCTGCAGCCTCCTCCTGAGGATGTTCGAGGAGATCAAGCCCAGAGCCTGACACGGGGACAGGGGCTCAGGGCCCTGAAAGTTGTAACAGGGAGACAGGGACCCCCTAGCAGCATCTCTGTGCCCCCAGGGCCAGAGCTTGGCCAGGGCTCCTTCACCCTCTTATGAAGGAGGGCTTGAGAACACTTATAAAAATCCCCAGCAGGGGAGTAGCATAAAACAGCTTTAATATTAAGTGACAGCACCACAGATTTCCTTGGCAAGAGTCACTCTGCTCCTGACTGGACACTTCAGGCACAGCAAGGAAACAAAGCAACAACAAAACCAAACAAAATCCAGGCAATCAAACCAAAAAGGAGTCAAGAACTGTCCCGGTGTCTGTGTGTCTCTGTGTGTTTGTGTGTGTGTGTGTGTGTGTGGGTGTGTGTGTGTGTGTGTGTGTGTGTGTGTGTGACGAAAGGACAGTGAGGGCAAGGATAAAAGGAATACAGCCTAAAAGCTAAACAGAGCTGTGGAATAACACTTAACAATATTCAACTTTGCTTATAACTTCTATTAAGCTTCACAAATTAGCAAAAGAACAACTCTTAGCAGCATTTAACTTTGCTTACAGCTTGTGACTTTGTCGCTATAAGACACGTGAAAGCACGACGCGAGCCACCTGCTATTTGCAAGGTAAAGATAAAAGTTTATTCTCTGACTCCAACTTTTATACTTTCCCAAAGGTGACATTGGATTGGAGAGTGAATGGGCCACCTCTCCAAAGACATTGGACAAACCACTAGTACATCAAGTTTGTCCAGCCCCATAAAAGATTGTAAACAATATGTTGTTGACAGAAATTGTGTGGGAAGGTTCTCCAACAGAATGGAAACTCAGAAGGCTTTAGAAAATCTTAAGAATCAGGGTAACATGACTTAACCTTACTTCCAGGCCTGACTGGCTCAGCTATCCAAGGCATCCAAAGTCCTCAGGGAGCAGTATATCTGCCACATTTCCCTGAGCACAGGCACTCCTGTGTGCACACAGACACAAAGAGTCACTACAAGGCACCTGTGTGAAATTCCCCTGAGCAAAGGGAAATGTTCCCTGCGGTGGCTTTGGCATCTCCCCAGGAAATGAAGGGTTGAGCCTGGAGCAGACAGTGTCTGTGATGAGCTCCAGAGGAGCTGAGCCCAGGGGCTGCTGGCCAAGGCCCAGGCCCAGTGAGCATTTCTCAGCTGGCAGTGCGGCCTTAGAAGGGGAGAGGGGAATGCACCAGACCAGGAACCATGGAACGAAGGGACCATTGTTACACTGTGGGGCCATGTGAGAAGAAGTGACCATTGGGACACTGTGGGGCCTTGTGAGACCAAGGGACCATTGGGACACTGTGGGACCATGTGAGATCAAGAGACCATTGGGACACTGTGAGTCCTCATGGATTCATGGACACCACTGTGACATTGCTGGGCCTCATGGAAGCAAGGGGACCCTGGTGACGCCGTGTGCCTCAGTGGAATGTAGGCATCATTGTGACACTGTGAGGCCCCATCCAACCAAGGCTCCATTGGGACACTGCGAGACCCCACGGAAACAAAGCTCCAGGGTAACACAGAGAGGCTGCCTGTAATCAGTGCTCCATTGTGACCCTGTGGAGCCAAAGGAGAGCGTTGTGACACTGCAAAGCCCCATGGTCCATTGGTCCAAAGGTCCATTGTGACATTGCAGGACTCATGGAACAGAGGAGTCACATGACACTGTGGGGCCTGTGGAACCATGGAGAACATTGTGACACTGCAAGGCCTCAAGGAATCATTAGGACTGTTATATGTCTATAGGATAATTCGTGCAAATAAAATTGTCGTCTCTTTTATAGTTATGTGCTGTTAAATTATACTCTTATAGGAAGTTTTTAAATCGCACAAGCCAGCAACAGCGATTGCAACACCATGTCAAAGCCACCTGGACGAGAGAGGGAGGACTTTATTTACAAGCGAACGAAAGTGGCCAGCCCAGAGAGGGATCATGCATCAAGGTTGTCCGAGAAACACCCGGACGATAAATACACGATAAATATCCGAGACCGAGATAGTCAGAGCCATCAGGGAGGTACATCTCAAATCCGAATTCCGGGACTGCAAACACAGGTGTTCATCACTCTCCGGACACGTATTGTTCAACTTGCCACAGAGAAAAGAACTCCACATGAATACATGCACTTTGAAAAGGAAGAAAGGGGACTCTGGCTCAGGCAAGGAAAATCGTATAAAAATGGGTCAGACAGGACGGTCGGTGTGAAGCATAGAGGACCCTCTGCTGCAGCTGTCAAACCTGTGTCTCACCCGGTGGCAATCCCGGGCTCCACATTGACTTTTTTTTATAGTGTCTTTTTTTCATTTTTCTCAAAGTTTATATTTGGTACACTTAATAACTTTTATTAAATTAAAAATTAATAACTTGGAGCCTTGCATTTCTAACATGTTCATCACATTCAGTTTCTCATGATAAGCCTATCTACTTCTGCTAATTCTGAGATGGGGAAAATGAACTGTCATGATTCCCGCTTGCACTAGAGGATTGTGACACGGGCTGACTTTGTGATGCCAGAGTCTTCTGTGCCATCACAGCGCAACTGTATGACATCCCAGAGTGCTAGAGCAGCACTGGCTCTGTGACATCACAAGGGGGATTTGTGAGATCTCAGGGTGGGCTGTGACATCCCAGGAGGCAGTGTGACATCTCAGGGGCTCTGTGACCTTACTGGGGAGGTCACTTCAAGCCAGCTCCCACTCACAGTTCCTCCCAGAGAAGTCCAAAGCTGCTGGTGCACAGTGGCATCCCGTGTCCCTCTGGGTCCCCCTGCCCCTGGCGCTGCAGCCTCCCCCTGAGGATGTTCGAGGAGATCAAGCCCAGAGCCTGACACGGGGACAGGGGCTCAGGGCCGTCACAGTTGGAACAGGGAGACAGGGACCCCCTAGCAGCATCCCTGTGCCCCCAGGGCCAGAGCTTGGCCAGGGCTCCTTCACCCTCTTATGAAGGAGGGCTTGAGAGCACTTTAAAAATCCCCAGCAGGGGAGTAGCATAAAACAGCTTTAATATTAAGTGACAGCACCACAGAGTTCCTTGGCAAGAGTCACTCTGCTCCTGACTGGACACTTCAGGCACACCAAGGAAACAAAGCAACAACAAAACCAAACAAAATCCAGGCAATCAAACCAAAAAGGAGTCAAGAACTGTCCCGGTGTCTGTGTGTCTCTGTGTGTTTGTGTGTGTGTGTGGGTGTGGGTGGGTGGGTGGGTGTGTGTGTGTGTGTGTGTGACGAAAGGACAGTGAGGGCAAGGATAAAAGGAATACAGCCTAAAAGCTAAACAGAGCTGTGGAATAACACTTAACAATATTCAACTTCGCTTAGAACTTCTATTAAGCTTCACAAATTAGCAAAAGAACAACTCTTAGCAGCATTTAACTTTGCTTACAGCTTGTGACTTTGTCGCTATAAGACACGTGAAAGCACGACGCGAGCCACCTGCTATTTTCAAGGTAAAGAGAAAAGTTTATTCTCTGACTCCAACTTTTATACTTTCCCAAAGGTGACATTGGATTGGAGAGTGAATGGGCCACCTCTCCAAAGACATTGGACAAACCACTAGTACATCAAGTTTGTCCAGCCCCATAAAAGATTGTAAACAATATGTTGTTGACAGAAATTGTGTGGGAAGGTTCTCCAACAGAATGTAAACTCAGAAGGCTTTAGAAAATCTTAAGAATCAGGGTGACATGACTTAACCTTACTTCCAGGCCTGACTGGCTCAGCTATCCAAGGCAATCAAAGCCCTCAGAGAGCAGCATTTCTGCCACATTTCCCTGAGCACAGGCACTCCTGTGTGCACACAGACACAAAGAGTCACTACAAGGCACCTGTGCAAAATTCCCCTGAGCAAAGGGAAATGTTCCCTGTGGAGGCTTTGGCATCTCCCCAGGGGATGAAGGGTTGAGCCTGGAGCAGACAGTGTCTTTGATGAGCTCCAGAGGAGCTGAGCCCAGGGGCTGCTGGCCAAGGCCCAGGCCCAGTGAGCATTTCTCAGCTGGCAGGGCGGCCTGAGAAGGGGAGAGGGGAATGCACCAGACCAGGAACCATGGAACCAAGGGACCATTGTTACACTGTGGGGCCATGTGAGAAGAAGTGACCATTGGGACACTGTGAGTCCTCATGGATTCATGGACACCACTGTGACATTGCTGGGTCTCATGGAAGGAAGGGGACCCTAGTGACTCCATGTGCCTCAGTGGAATGCAGGCATCATTGTGACACTGTGAGGCCCCATCCAACCAAGGCTCCATTGGGACACTCCGAGACCCCATGGAAACAAAGCTCCAGGGTAACACAGAGAGGCTGCCTGTAATCAGTGCTCCATTGTGACCCTGTGGAGCCAAAGGAGAGCGTTGTGACACTGCAAAGCCCCATGGTCCATTGGTCCAAAGGTCCATTGTGACATTGCAGGACTCATGGAACAGAGGAGTCACATGACACTGTGGGGCCTGTGGAACCATGGAGAACATTGTGACACTGCAAGGCCTCAAGGAATCATTAGGACTGTTATATGTCTATAGGATAATTCGTGCAAATAAAATTGTCATCTATTTTATAGTTATGTGCTGTTAAATTATACTCTTATAAGAAGTTTTTAAATTGCACAAGCCAGGAACAGTGATTGCAACACCATGTCAAAGCCACCTGGATGAGAGAGGGAGGACTTTATTTACAAGCGAAGGAAAGTATCCAGCCCAGAGAGGGATCGTGCATCAAGGTTGTCCGAGAAACACCCGGACCATAAATACACGATAAATATCCGAGACCGAGATAGTCAGAGCCATCAGGGAGGTACATCTCAAATCCGAATTCCGGGACTGCAAACACAGGTGTTCATCACTCTCCGGACATGTATTGTTCAACTTGCCACAGAGAAAAGAACTCCACATGAATACATGCACTCCAAAAAGGAAGAAAAGGGACTCTGGCTCAGGCATGGAAAATGGTATAAAAATGGGTCAGACAGGACGGTCGGTGTGAAGCATAGAGGACCCTCTGCTGCAGCTGTCAAACCTGTGTCTCACTTGGTGGCAATCCCGGGCTCCACACTGACTTTTTATTATAGTGGCTTTTTTCCATTTCTCTCAAAACTTATATTTGGTACACTTAATAACTTTTATTAAATTAATAACTAATAACTTGGAGCCTTTCATTTCTAACATGTTTATCACATTCAGTTTCTCATGATAAGCCTATCTACTTCTGCTAATTCTGAGGTGGGGAAATGAACTGTCATGATTCCCGCTTGCACTAGAGGATTGTGACACGGGCTGACTTTGTGATGCCAGAGTCTTCTGTGCCATCACAGCGCAACTGTATGACATCCCAGAGTGCTAGAGCAGCACTGGCTCTGTGACATCACAAGGGGGATTTGTGAGATCTCAGGGTGGGCTGTGACATCCCAGGAGGCAGTGTGACATCTCAGGGGCTCTGTGACCTTACTGGGGAGGTCACTTCAAGCCAGCTCCCACTCACAGTTCCTCCCAGAGAAGTCCAAAGCTGCTGGTGCACAGTGGCATCCCGTGTCCCTCTGGGTCCCCCTGCCCCTGGCGCTGCAGCCTCCTCCTGAGGATGTTCGAGGAGATCAAGCCCAGAGCCTGACACGGGGACAGGGGCTCAGGGCCCTGAAAGTTGTAACAGGGAGACAGGGACCCCCTAGCAGCATCCCTGTGCCCCCAGGGCCAGAGCTTGGCCAGGGCTCCTTCACCCTCTTATGAAGGAGGGCTTGAGAGCACTTATAAAAATCCCCAGCAGGGGAGTAGCATAAAACAGCTTTAATATTAAGTGACAGCACCACAGAGTTCCTTGGCAAGAGTCACTCTGCTCCTGACTGGAAACTTCAGGCACAGCAAGGAAACAAAGCAACAACAAAACCAAACAAAATCCAGGCAATCAAACCAAAAAGGAGTCAAGAACTGTCCCGGTGTCTGTGTGTCTCTGTGTGTTTTTGTGTGAGTGTGTATGTTAATGTGTGTGTGTGTGTGTGACGAAAGGACAGTGAGGGCAAGGATAAAAGGAATACAGCCTAAAAGCTAAACAGAGCTGTGGAATAACACTTAACAATATTCAACTTCGCTTAGAACTTCTATTAAGCTTCACAAATTAGCAAAAGAACAACTCTTAGCAGCATTTAACTTTGCTTACAGCTTGTGACTTTGTCGCTATAAGACACGTGAAAGCACGACGCGAGCCACCTGCTATTTGCAAGGTAAAGCTAAAAGTTTATTCTCTGACTCCAACTTTTATACTTTCCCAAAGGTGACATTGGATTGGAGAGTGAATGGGCCACCTGTCCAAAGACATTGGACAAAGCACTAGTACATCAAGTTTGTCCAGCCCCATAAAAGATTGTAAACAATATGTTGTTGACAGAAAATGTGTGGGAAGGTTCTCCAACAGAATGGAAACTCAGAAGGCTTTAGAAAATCTTAAGAATCAGGGTGACATGACTTAACCTTACTTCCAGGCCTGACTGGCTCAGCTATCCAAGGCAATCAAAGCCCTCAGAGAGCAGCATTTCTGCCACATTTCCCTGAGCACAGGCACTCCTGTGTGCACACAGACACAAAGAGTCACTACAAGGCACCTGTGAGAAATTCCCCTGAGCAAAGGGAAATGTTCCCTGTGGAGGCTTTGGCATCTCCCCAGGGGATGAAGGGTTGAGCCTGGAGCAGACAGTGTCTGTGATGAGCTCCAGAGGAGCTGAGCCCAGGGGCTGCTGGCCAAGGCCCTGGCCCAGTGAGCATTTCTCAGCTGGCAGGGTGGCCTGAGAAGGGGAAAGGGGAATGCACCAGACCAGGAACCATGGAACCAAGGGACCATTGTTACACTGTGGGGCCATGTGAGAAGAAGTGACCATTGGGACACTGTGGGGCCTTGTGAGACCAAGGGACCATTGGGACACTGTGGGACCATGTGAGATCAAGAGACCATTGGGATACTGTGAGTCCTCATGGATTCATGGACACCACTGTGACATTGCTGGGCCTCATGGAAGCAAGGGGACCCTGGTGACGCCGTGTGCCTCAGTGGAATGTAGGCATCATTGTGACACTGTGAGGCCCCATCCAACCAAGGCTCCATTGGGACACTGCGAGACCCCACGGAAACAAAGCTCCAGGGTAACACAGAGAGGCTGCCTGTAATCAGTGCTCCATTGTGACCCTGTGGAGCCAAAGGAGAGCGTTGTGACACTGCAAAGCCCCATGGTCCATTGGTCCAAAGGTCCATTGTGATATTGCAGGACTCATGGAACAGAGGAGTCACATGACACTGTGGGGCCTGTGGAACCATGGAGAACATTGTGACACTGCAAGGCCTCAAGGAATCATTAGGACTGTTATATGTCTATAGGATAATTGGTGCAAATAAAATTGTCGTCTCTTTTATAGTTATGTGCTGTTAAATTATACTCTTATAGGAAGTTTTTAAATCGCAGAAGCCAGCAACAGCGATTGCAACACCATGTCAAAGCCACCTGGACGAGAGAGGGAGGACTTTATTTACAAGCGAACGAAAGTGGCCAGCCCAGAGAGGGATCATGCATCAAGGTTGTCCGAGAAACACCCGGACGATAAATACACGATAAATATCCGAGACCGAGATAGTCAGAGCCATCAGGGAGGTACATCTCAAATCCGAATTCCGGGACTGCAAAAACAGGTGTTCATCACTCTCCGGACATGTATTGTTCAACTTGCCACAGAGAAAAGAACTCCACATGAATACATGCACTTTGAAAAGGAAGAAAGGGGACTCTGGCTCAGGCAAGGAAAATCGTATAAAAATGGGTCAGACAGGACGGTCGGTGTGAAGCATAGAGGACCCTCTGCTGCAGCTGTTAAACCTGTGTCTCACCCGGTGGCAATCCCGGGCTCCACATTGACTTTTTTTTATAGTGTCTTTTTTTCATTTTTCTCAAAGTTTATATTTGGTACACTTAATAACTTTTATTAAATTAAAAATTAATAACTTGGAGCCTTGCATTTCTAACATGTTCATCACATTCAGTTTCTCATGATAAGCCTATCTACTTCTGCTAATTCTGAGATGGGGAAAATGAACTGTCATGATTCCCGCTTGCACTAGAGGATTGTGACACGGGCTGACTTTGTGATGCCAGAGTCTTCTGTGCCATCACAGCGCAACTGTATGACATCCCAGAGTGCTAGAGCAGCACTGGCTCTGTGACATCACAAGGGGGATTTGTGAGATCTCAGGGTGGGCTGTGACATCCCAGGAGGCAGTGTGACATCTCAGGGGCTCTGTGACCTTACTGGGGAGGTCACTTCAAGCCAGCTCCCACTCACAGTTCCTCCCAGAGAAGTCCAAAGCTGCTGGTGCACAGTGGCATCCCGTGTCCCTCTGGGTCCCCCTGCCCCTGGCGCTGCAGCCTCCCCCTGAGGATGTTCGAGGAGATCAAGCCCAGAGCCTGACACGGGGACAGGGGCTCAGGGCCGTCACAGTTGGAACAGGGAGACAGGGACCCCCTAGCAGCATCCCTGTGCCCCCAGGGCCAGAGCTTGGCCAGGGCTCCTTCACCCTCTTATGAAGGAGGGCTTGAGAGCACTTTAAAAATCCCCAGCAGGGGAGTAGCATAAAACAGCTTTAATATTAAGTGACAGCACCACAGAGTTCCTTGGCAAGAGTCGCTCTGCTCCTGACTGGACACTTCAGGCACACCAAGGAAACAAAGCAACAACAAAACCAAACAAAATCCAGGCAATCAAACCGAAAAGGAGTCAAGAACTGTCCCGGTGTCTGTGTGTCTCTGTGTGTTTGTGTGTGTGTGTGTGTGTGTGGGTGTGTGTGTGTGTGTGTGTGTGTGTGTGTGTGACGAAAGGACAGTGAGGGCAAGGATAAAAGGAATACAGCCTAAAAGCTAAACAGAGCTGTGGAATAACACTTAACAATATTCAACTTCGCTTAGAACTTCTATTAAGCTTCACAAATTAGCAAAAGAACAACTCTTAGCAGCATTTAACTTTGCTTACAGCTTGTGACTTTGTCGCTATAAGACACGTGAAAGCACGACGCGAGCCACCTGCTATTTTCAAGGTAAAGAGAAAAGTTTATTCTCTGACTCCAACTTTTATACTTTCCCAAAGGTGACATTGGATTGGAGAGTGAATGGACCACCTGTCCAAAGACATTGGACAAAGCACTAGTACATCAAGTTTGTCCAGCCCCATAAAAGATTGTAAACAATATGTTGTTGACAGAAAATGTGTGGGAAGGTTCTCCAACAGAATGGAAACTCAGAAGGCTTTAGAAAATCTTAAGAATCAGGGTGACATGACTTAACCTTACTTCCAGGCCTGACTGGCTCAGCTATCCAAGGCAATCAAAGCCCTCAGAGAGCAGCATTTCTGCCACATTTCCCTGAGCACAGGCACTCCTGTGTGCACACAGACACAAAGAGTCACTACAAGGCACCTGTGAGAAATTCCCCTGAGCAAAGGGAAATGTTCCCTGTGGAGGCTTTGGCATCTCCCCAGGGGATGAAGGGTTGAGCCTGGAGCAGACAGTGTCTGTGATGAGCTCCAGAGGAGCTGAGCCCAGGGGCTGCTGGCCAAGGCCCTGGCCCAGTGAGCATTTCTCAGCTGGCAGGGTGGCCTGAGAAGGGGAAAGGGGAATGCACCAGACCAGGAACCATGGAACCAAGGGACCATTGTTACACTGTGGGGCCATGTGAGAAGAAGTGACCATTGGGACACTGTGGGGCCTTGTGAGACCAAGGGACCATTGGGACACTGTGGGACCATGTGAGATCAAGAGACCATTGGGATACTGTGAGTCCTCATGGATTCATGGACACCACTGTGACATTGCTGGGCCTCATGGAAGCAAGGGGACCCTGGTGACGCCGTGTGCCTCAGTGGAATGTAGGCATCATTGTGACACTGTGAGGCCCCATCCAACCAAGGCTCCATTGGGACACTGCGAGACCCCACGGAAACAAAGCTCCAGGGTAACACAGAGAGGCTGCCTGTAATCAGTGCTCCATTGTGACCCTGTGGAGCCAAAGGAGAGCGTTGTGACACTGCAAAGCCCCATGGTCCATTGGTCCAAAGGTCCATTGTGACATTGCAGGACTCATGGAACAGAGGAGTCACATGACACTGTGGGGCCTGTGGAACCATGGAGAACATTGTGACACTGCAAGGCCTCAAGGAATCATTAGGACTGTTATATGTCTATAGGATAATTTGTGCAAATAAAATTGTCGTCTCTTTTATAGTTATGTGCTGTTAAATTATACTCTTATAGGAAGTTTTTAAATCGCACAAGCCAGCAACAGCGATTGCAACACCATGTCAAAGCCACCTGGACAAGAGAGGGAGGACTTTATTTACAAGCGAACGAAAGTGGCCAGCCCAGAGAGGGATCATGCATCAAGGTTGTCCGAGAAACACCCGGACGATAAATACACGATAAATATCCGAGACCGAGATAGTCAGAGCCATCAGGGAGGTACATCTCAAATCCGAATTCCGGGACTGCAAACACAGGTGTTCATCACTCTCCGGACAGGTATTGTTCAACTTGCCACAGAGAAAAGAACTCCACATGAATACGTGCACTTTGAAAAGGAAGAAAGGGGACTCTGGCTCAGGCAAGGAAAATCGTATAAAAATGGGTCAGACAGGACGGTCGGTGTGAAGCATAGAGGACCCTCTGCTGCAGCTGTCAAACCTGTGTCTCACCCGGTGGCAATCCCGGGCTCCACATTGACTTTTTTTTATAGTGTCTTTTTTTCATTTTTCTCAAAGTTTATATTTGGTACACTTAATAACTTTTATTAAATTAAAAATTAATAACTTGGAGCCTTGCATTTCTAACATGTTCATCACATTCAGTTTCTCATGATAAGCCTATCTACTTCTGCTAATTCTGAGATGGGGAAAATGAACTGTCATGATTCCCGCTTGCACTAGAGGATTGTGACACGGGCTGACTTTGTGATGCCAGAGTCTTCTGTGCCATCACAGCGCAACTGTATGACATCCCAGAGTGCTAGAGCAGCACTGGCTCTGTGACATCACAAGGGGGATTTGTGAGATCTCAGGGTGGGCTGTGACATCCCAGGAGGCAGTGTGACATCTCAGGGGCTCTGTGACCTTACTGGGGAGGTCACTTCAAGCCAGCTTCCACTCACAGTTCCTCCCAGAGAAGTCCAAAGCTGCTCATGCCCGGTGGCATCCCGTGTCCCTCTGGGTCCCCCTGCCCCTGGCGCTGCAGCCTCCCCCTGAGGATGTTCGAGGAGATCAAGCCCAGAGCCTGACACGGGGACAGGGGCTCAGGGCCGTCACAGTTGGAACAGGGAGACAGGGACCCCCTAGCAGCATCCCTGTGCCCCCAGGGCCAGAGCTTGGCCAGGGCTCCTTCACCCTCTTATGAAGGAGGGCTTGAGAGCACTTTAAAAATCCCCAGCAGGGGAGTAGCATAAAACAGCTTTAATATTAAGTGACAGCACCACAGAGTTCCTTGGCAAGAGTCGCTCTGCTCCTGACTGGACACTTCAGGCACACCAAGGAAACAAAGCAACAACAAAACCAAACAAAATCCAGGCAATCAAACCGAAAAGGAGTCAAGAACTGTCCCGGTGTCTGTGTGTCTCTGTGTGTTTGTGTGTGTGTGTGTGTGTGTGGGTGTGTGTGTGTGTGTGTGTGTGTGTGTGTGTGACGAAAGGACAGTGAGGGCAAGGATAAAAGGAATACAGCCTAAAAGCTAAACAGAGCTGTGGAATAACACTTAACAATATTCAACTTCGCTTAGAACTTCTATTAAGCTTCACAAATTAGCAAAAGAACAACTCTTAGCAGCATTTAACTTTGCTTACAGCTTGTGACTTTGTCGCTATAAGACACGTGAAAGCACGACGCGAGCCACCTGCTATTTTCAAGGTAAAGAGAAAAGTTTATTCTCTGACTCCAACTTTTATACTTTCCCAAAGGTGACATTGGATTGGAGAGTGAATGGACCACCTGTCCAAAGACATTGGACAAAGCACTAGTACATCAAGTTTGTCCAGCCCCATAAAAGATTGTAAACAATATGTTGTTGACAGAAAATGTGTGGGAAGGTTCTCCAACAGAATGGAAACTCAGAAGGCTTTAGAAAATCTTAAGAATCAGGGTGACATGACTTAACCTTACTTCCAGGCCTGACTGGCTCAGCTATCCAAGGCAATCAAAGCCCTCAGAGAGCAGCATTTCTGCCACATTTCCCTGAGCACAGGCACTCCTGTGTGCACACAGACACAAAGAGTCACTACAAGGCACCTGTGAGAAATTCCCCTGAGCAAAGGGAAATGTTCCCTGTGGAGGCTTTGGCATCTCCCCAGGGGATGAAGGGTTGAGCCTGGAGCAGACAGTGTCTGTGATGAGCTCCAGAGGAGCTGAGCCCAGGGGCTGCTGGCCAAGGCCCTGGCCCAGTGAGCATTTCTCAGCTGGCAGGGTGGCCTGAGAAGGGGAAAGGGGAATGCACCAGACCAGGAACCATGGAACCAAGGGACCATTGTTACACTGTGGGGCCATGTGAGAAGAAGTGACCATTGGGACACTGTGGGGCCTTGTGAGACCAAGGGACCATTGGGACACTGTGGGACCATGTGAGATCAAGAGACCATTGGGATACTGTGAGTCCTCATGGATTCATGGACACCACTGTGACATTGCTGGGCCTCATGGAAGCAAGGGGACCCTGGTGACGCCGTGTGCCTCAGTGGAATGTAGGCATCATTGTGACACTGTGAGGCCCCATCCAACCAAGGCTCCATTGGGACACTGCGAGACCCCACGGAAACAAAGCTCCAGGGTAACACAGAGAGGCTGCCTGTAATCAGTGCTCCATTGTGACCCTGTGGAGCCAAAGGAGAGCGTTGTGACACTGCAAAGCCCCATGGTCCATTGGTCCAAAGGTCCATTGTGACATTGCAGGACTCATGGAACAGAGGAGTCACATGACACTGTGGGGCCTGTGGAACCATGGAGAACATTGTGACACTGCAAGGCCTCAAGGAATCATTAGGACTGTTATATGTCTATAGGATAATTTGTGCAAATAAAATTGTCGTCTCTTTTATAGTTATGTGCTGTTAAATTATACTCTTATAGGAAGTTTTTAAATCGCACAAGCCAGCAACAGCGATTGCAACACCATGTCAAAGCCACCTGGACAAGAGAGGGAGGACTTTATTTACAAGCGAACGAAAGTGGCCAGCCCAGAGAGGGATCATGCATCAAGGTTGTCCGAGAAACACCCGGACGATAAATACACGATAAATATCCGAGACCGAGATAGTCAGAGCCATCAGGGAGGTACATCTCAAATCCGAATTCCGGGACTGCAAACACAGGTGTTCATCACTCTCCGGACAGGTATTGTTCAACTTGCCACAGAGAAAAGAACTCCACATGAATACGTGCACTTTGAAAAGGAAGAAAGGGGACTCTGGCTCAGGCAAGGAAAATCGTATAAAAATGGGTCAGACAGGACGGTCGGTGTGAAGCATAGAGGACCCTCTGCTGCAGCTGTCAAACCTGTGTCTCACCCGGTGGCAATCCCGGGCTCCACATTGACTTTTTTTTATAGTGTCTTTTTTTCATTTTTCTCAAAGTTTATATTTGGTACACTTAATAACTTTTATTAAATTAAAAATTAATAACTTGGAGCCTTGCATTTCTAACATGTTCATCACATTCAGTTTCTCATGATAAGCCTATCTACTTCTGCTAATTCTGAGATGGGGAAAATGAACTGTCATGATTCCCGCTTGCACTAGAGGATTGTGACACGGGCTGACTTTGTGATGCCAGAGTCTTCTGTGCCATCACAGCGCAACTGTATGACATCCCAGAGTGCTAGAGCAGCACTGGCTCTGTGACATCACAAGGGGGATTTGTGAGATCTCAGGGTGGGCTGTGACATCCCAGGAGGCAGTGTGACATCTCAGGGGCTCTGTGACCTTACTGGGGAGGTCACTTCAAGCCAGCTTCCACTCACAGTTCCTCCCAGAGAAGTCCAAAGCTGCTCGTGCCCGGTGGCATCCCGTGTCCATCTGGGTCCCCCTGCCCCTGGCGCTGCAGCCTCCCCCTGAGGATGTTCGAGGAGATCAAGCCCAGAGCCTGACACGGGGACAGGGGCTCAGGGCCGTCACAGTTGTAACAGGGAGACAGGGACCCCCTAGCAGCATCCCTGTGCCCCCAGGGCCAGAGCTTGGCCAGGGCTCCTTCACCCTCTTATGAAGGAGGGCTTGAGAGCACTTTAAAAATCCCCAGCAGGGGAGTAGCATAAAACAGCTTTAATATTAAGTGACAGCACCACAGAGTTCCTTGGCAAGAGTCGCTCTGCTCCTGACTGGACACTTCAGGCACACCAAGGAAACAAAGCAACAACAAAACCAAACAAAATCCAGGCAATCAAACCAAAAAGGAGTCAAGAACTGTCCCGGTGTCTGTGTGTCTCTGTGTGTTTGTGTGTGTGTGTGTGTGTGTGGGTGTGTGTGTGTGTGTGTGTGTGTGTGTGTGTGACGAAAGGACAGTGAGGGCAAGGATAAAAGGAATACAGCCTAAAAGCTAAACAGAGCTGTGGAATAACACTTAACAATATTCAACTTCGCTTAGAACTTCTATTAAGCTTCACAAATTAGCAAAAGAACAACTCTTAGCAGCATTTAACTTTGCTTACAGCTTGTGACTTTGTCGCTATAAGACACGTGAAAGCACGACGCGAGCCACCTGCTATTTTCAAGGTAAAGAGAAAAGTTTATTCTCTGACTCCAACTTTTATACTTTCCCAAAGGTGACATTGGATTGGAGAGTGAATGGACCACCTGTCCAAAGACATTGGACAAAGCACTAGTACATCAAGTTTGTCCAGCCCCATAAAAGATTGTAAACAATATGTTGTTGACAGAAAATGTGTGGGAAGGTTCTCCAACAGAATGGAAACTCAGAAGGCTTTAGAAAATCTTAAGAATCAGGGTGACATGACTTAACCTTACTTCCAGGCCTGACTGGCTCAGCTATCCAAGGCAATCAAAGCCCTCAGAGAGCAGCATTTCTGCCACATTTCCCTGAGCACAGGCACTCCTGTGTGCACACAGACACAAAGAGTCACTACAAGGCACCTGTGAGAAATTCCCCTGAGCAAAGGGAAATGTTCCCTGTGGAGGCTTTGGCATCTCCCCAGGGGATGAAGGGTTGAGCCTGGAGCAGACAGTGTCTGTGATGAGCTCCAGAGGAGCTGAGCCCAGGGGCTACTGGCCAAGGCCCTGGCCCAGTGAGCATTTCTCAGCTGGCAGGGTGGCCTGAGAAGGGGAAAGGGGAATGCACCAGACCAGGAACCATGGAACCAAGGGACCATTGTTACACTGTGGGGCCATGTGAGAAGAAGTGACCATTGGGACACTGTGGGGCCTTGTGAGACCAAGGGACCATTGGGACACTGTGGGACCATGTGAGATCAAGAGACCATTGGGATACTGTGAGTCCTCATGGATTCATGGACACCACTGTGACATTGCTGGGCCTCATGGAAGCAAGGGGACCCTGGTGACGCCGTGTGCCTCAGTGGAATGTAGGCATCATTGTGACACTGTGAGGCCCCATCCAACCAAGGCTCCATTGGGACACTGCGAGACCCCACGGAAACAAAGCTCCAGGGTAACACAGAGAGGCTGCCTGTAATCAGTGCTCCATTGTGACCCTGTGGAGCCAAAGGAGAGCGTTGTGACACTGCAAAGCCCCATGGTCCATTGGTCCAAAGGTCCATTGTGATATTGCAGGACTCATGGAACAGAGGAGTCACATGACACTGTGGGGCCTGTGGAACCATGGAGAACATTGTGACACTGCAAGGCCTCAAGGAATCATTAGGACTGTTATATGTCTATAGGATAATTCGTGCAAATAAAATTGTCGTCTCTTTTATAGTTATGTGCTGTTAAATTATACTCTTATAGGAAGTTTTTAAATCGCACAAGCCAGCAACAGCGATTGCAACACCATGTCAAAGCCACCTGGACGAGAGAGGGAGGACTTTATTTACAAGCGAACGAAAGTGGCCAGCCCAGAGAGGGATCATGCATCAAGGTTGTCCGAGAAACACCCGGACGATAAATACACGATAAATATCCGAGACCGAGATAGTCAGAGCCATCAGGGAGGTACATCTCAAATCCGAATTCCGGGACTGCAAACACAGGTGTTCATCACTCTCCGGACACGTATTGTTCAACTTGCCACAGAGAAAAGAACTCCACATGAATACGTGCACTTTGAAAAGGAAGAAAGGGGACTCTGGCTCAGGCAAGGAAAATCGTATAAAAATGGGTCAGACAGGACGGTCGGTGTGAAGCATAGAGGACCCTCTGCTGCAGCTGTCAAACCTGTGTCTCACCCGGTGGCAATCCCGGGCTCCACATTGACTTTTTTTTATAGTGTCTTTTTTTCATTTTTCTCAAAGTTTATATTTGGTACACTTAATAACTTTTATTAAATTAAAAATTAATAACTTGGAGCCTTGCATTTCTAACATGTTCATCACATTCGGTTTCTCATGATAAGCCTATCTACTTCTGCTAATTCTGAGATGGGGAAAATGAACTGTCATGATTCCCGCTTGCACTAGAGGATTGTGACACGGGCTGACTTTGTGATGCCAGAGTCTTCTGTGCCATCACAGCGCAACTGTATGACATCCCAGAGTGCTAGAGCAGCACTGGCTCTGTGACATCACAAGGGGGATTTGTGAGATCTCAGGGTGGGCTGTGACATCCCAGGAGGCAGTGTGACATCTCAGGGGCTCTGTGACCTTACTGGGGAGGTCACTTCAAGCCAGCTTCCACTCACAGTTCCTCCCAGAGAAGTCCAAAGCTGCTCGTGCCCGGTGGCATCCCGTGTCCCTCTGGGTCCCCCTGCCCCTGGCGCTGCAGCTTCCCGCTGAGGATGTTCGAGGAGGTCAAGCCCAGAGCCTGACACGGGGACAGGGGCTCAGGGCCGTCACAGTTGGAACAGGGAGACAGGGACCCCCTAGCAGCATCCCTGTGCCCCCAGGGCCAGAGCTTGGCCAGGGCTCCTTCACCCTCTTATGAAGGAGGGCTTGAGAGCACTTTAAAAATCCCCAGCAGGGGAGTAGCATAAAACAGCTTTAATATTAAGTGACAGCACCACAGAGTTCCTTGGCAAGAGTCACTCTGCTCCTGACTGGACACTTCAGGCACACCAAGGAAACAAAGCAACAACAAAACCAAACAAAATCCAGGCAATCAAACCGAAAAGGAGTCAAGAACTGTCCCGGTGTCTGTGTGTCTCTGTGTGTTTGTGTGTGTGTGTGTGTGGGTGTGTGTGTGTGTGTGTGTGTGTGTGTGTGACGAAAGGACAGTGAGGGCAAGGATAAAAGGAATACAGCCTAAAAGCTAAACAGAGCTGTGGAATAACACTTAACAATATTCAACTTCGCTTAGAACTTCTATTAAGCTTCACAAATTAGCAAAAGAACAACTCTTAGCAGCATTTAACTTTGCTTACAGCTTGTGACTTTGTCGCTATAAGACACGTGAAAGCACGACGCGAGCCACCTGCTATTTTCAAGGTAAAGAGAAAAGTTTATTCTCTGACTCCAACTTTTATACTTTCCCAAAGGTGACATTGGATTGGAGAGTGAATGGACCACCTGTCCAAAGACATTGGACAAAGCACTAGTACATCAAGTTTGTCCAGCCCCATAAAAGATTGTAAACAATATGTTGTTGACAGAAAATGTGTGGGAAGGTTCTCCAACAGAATGGAAACTCAGAAGGCTTTAGAAAATCTTAAGAATCAGGGTGACATGACTTAACCTTACTTCCAGGCCTGACTGGCTCAGCTATCCAAGGCAATCAAAGCCCTCAGAGAGCAGCATTTCTGCCACATTTCCCTGAGCACAGGCACTCCTGTGTGCACACAGACACAAAGAGTCACTACAAGGCACCTGTGAGAAATTCCCCTGAGCAAAGGGAAATGTTCCCTGTGGAGGCTTTGGCATCTCCCCAGGGGATGAAGGGTTGAGCCTGGAGCAGACAGTGTCTGTGATGAGCTCCAGAGGAGCTGAGCCCAGGGGCTACTGGCCAAGGCCCTGGCCCAGTGAGCATTTCTCAGCTGGCAGGGTGGCCTGAGAAGGGGAAAGGGGAATGCACCAGACCAGGAACCATGGAACCAAGGGACCATTGTTACACTGTGGGGCCATGTGAGAAGAAGTGACCATTGGGACACTGTGGGGCCTTGTGAGACCAAGGGACCATTGGGACACTGTGGGACCATGTGAGATCAAGAGACCATTGGGATACTGTGAGTCCTCATGGATTCATGGACACCACTGTGACATTGCTGGGCCTCATGGAAGCAAGGGGACCCTGGTGACGCCGTGTGCCTCAGTGGAATGTAGGCATCATTGTGACACTGTGAGGCCCCATCCAACCAAGGCTCCATTGGGACACTGCGAGACCCCACGGAAACAAAGCTCCAGGGTAACACAGAGAGGCTGCCTGTAATCAGTGCTCCATTGTGACCCTGTGGAGCCAAAGGAGAGCGTTGTGACACTGCAAAGCCCCATGGTCCATTGGTCCAAAGGTCCATTGTGATATTGCAGGACTCATGGAACAGAGGAGTCACATGACACTGTGGGGCCTGTGGAACCATGGAGAACATTGTGACACTGCAAGGCCTCAAGGAATCATTAGGACTGTTATATGTCTATAGGATAATTCGTGCAAATAAAATTGTCGTCTCTTTTATAGTTATGTGCTGTTAAATTATACTCTTATAGGAAGTTTTTAAATCGCACAAGCCAGCAACAGCGATTGCAACACCATGTCAAAGCCACCTGGACGAGAGAGGGAGGACTTTATTTACAAGCGAACGAAAGTGGCCAGCCCAGAGAGGGATCATGCATCAAGGTTGTCCGAGAAACACCCGGACGATAAATACACGATAAATATCCGAGACCGAGATAGTCAGAGCCATCAGGGAGGTACATCTCAAATCCGAATTCCGGGACTGCAAACACAGGTGTTCATCACTCTCCGGACATGTATTGTTCAACTTGCCACAGAGAAAAGAACTCCACATGAATACGTGCACTTTGAAAAGGAAGAAAGGGGACTCTGGCTCAGGCAAGGAAAATCGTATAAAAATGGGTCAGACAGGACGGTCGGTGTGAAGCATAGAGGACCCTCTGCTGCAGCTGTCAAACCTGTGTCTCACCCGGTGGCAATCCCGGGCTCCACATTGACTTTTTTTTATAGTGTCTTTTTTTCATTTTTCTCAAAGTTTATATTTGGTACACTTAATAACTTTTATTAAATTAAAAATTAATAACTTGGAGCCTTGCATTTCTAACATGTTCATCACATTCGGTTTCTCATGATAAGCCTATCTACTTCTGCTAATTCTGAGATGGGGAAAATGAACTGTCATGATTCCCGCTTGCACTAGAGGATTGTGACACGGGCTGACTTTGTGATGCCAGAGTCTTCTGTGCCATCACAGCGCAACTGTATGACATCCCAGAGTGCTAGAGCAGCACTGGCTCTGTGACATCACAAGGGGGATTTGTGAGATCTCAGGGTGGGCTGTGACATCCCAGGAGGCAGTGTGACATCTCAGGGGCTCTGTGACCTTACTGGGGAGGTCACTTCAAGCCAGCTTCCACTCACAGTTCCTCCCAGAGAAGTCCAAAGCTGCTCGTGCCCGGTGGCATCCCGTGTCCCTCTGGGTCCCCCTGCCCCTGGCGCTGCAGCTTCCCGCTGAGGATGTTCGAGGAGGTCAAGCCCAGAGCCTGACACGGGGACAGGGGCTCAGGGCCGTCACAGTTGGAACAGGGAGACAGGGACCCCCTAGCAGCATCCCTGTGCCCCCAGGGCCAGAGCTTGGCCAGGGCTCCTTCACCCTCTTATGAAGGAGGGCTTGAGAGCACTTTAAAAATCCCCAGCAGGGGAGTAGCATAAAACAGCTTTAATATTAAGTGACAGCACCACAGAGTTCCTTGGCAAGAGTCACTCTGCTCCTGACTGGACACTTCAAGCACACCAAGGAAACAAAGCAACAACAAAACCAAACAAAATCCAGGCAATCAAACCGAAAAGGAGTCAAGAACTGTCCCGGTGTCTGTGTGTCTCTGTGTGTTTGTGTGTGTGTGTGTGTGGGTGTGTGTGTGTGTGTGTGTGTGTGTGTGTGACGAAAGGACAGTGAGGGCAAGGATAAAAGGAATACAGCCTAAAAGCTAAACAGAGCTGTGGAATAACACTTAACAATATTCAACTTCGCTTAGAACTTCTATTAAGCTTCACAAATTAGCAAAAGAACAACTCTTAGCAGCATTTAACTTTGCTTACAGCTTGTGACTTTGTCGCTATAAGACACGTGAAAGCACGACGCGAGCCACCTGCTATTTTCAAGGTAAAGAGAAAAGTTTATTCTCTGACTCCAACTTTTATACTTTCCCAAAGGTGACATTGGATTGGAGAGTGAATGGACCACCTGTCCAAAGACATTGGACAAAGCACTAGTACATCAAGTTTGTCCAGCCCCATAAAAGATTGTAAACAATATGTTGTTGACAGAAAATGTGTGGGAAGGTTCTCCAACAGAATGGAAACTCAGAAGGCTTTAGAAAATCTTAAGAATCAGGGTGACATGACTTAACCTTACTTCCAGGCCTGACTGGCTCAGCTATCCAAGGCAATCAAAGCCCTCAGAGAGCAGCATTTCTGCCACATTTCCCTGAGCACAGGCACTCCTGTGTGCACACAGACACAAAGAGTCACTACAAGGCACCTGTGAGAAATTCCCCTGAGCAAAGGGAAATGTTCCCTGTGGAGGCTTTGGCATCTCCCCAGGGGATGAAGGGTTGAGCCTGGAGCAGACAGTGTCTGTGATGAGCTCCAGAGGAGCTGAGCCCAGGGGCTACTGGCCAAGGCCCTGGCCCAGTGAGCATTTCTCAGCTGGCAGGGTGGCCTGAGAAGGGGAAAGGGGAATGCACCAGACCAGGAACCATGGAACCAAGGGACCATTGTTACACTGTGGGGCCATGTGAGAAGAAGTGACCATTGGGACACTGTGGGGCCTTGTGAGACCAAGGGACCATTGGGACACTGTGGGACCATGTGAGATCAAGAGACCATTGGGATACTGTGAGTCCTCATGGATTCATGGACACCACTGTGACATTGCTGGGCCTCATGGAAGCAAGGGGACCCTGGTGACGCCGTGTGCCTCAGTGGAATGTAGGCATCATTGTGACACTGTGAGGCCCCATCCAACCAAGGCTCCATTGGGACACTGCGAGACCCCACGGAAACAAAGCTCCAGGGTAACACAGAGAGGCTGCCTGTAATCAGTGCTCCATTGTGACCCTGTGGAGCCAAAGGAGAGCGTTGTGACACTGCAAAGCCCCATGGTCCATTGGTCCAAAGGTCCATTGTGATATTGCAGGACTCATGGAACAGAGGAGTCACATGACACTGTGGGGCCTGTGGAACCATGGAGAACATTGTGACACTGCAAGGCCTCAAGGAATCATTAGGACTGTTATATGTCTATAGGATAATTCGTGCAAATAAAATTGTCGTCTCTTTTATAGTTATGTGCTGTTAAATTATACTCTTATAGGAAGTTTTTAAATCGCACAAGCCAGCAACAGCGATTGCAACACCATGTCAAAGCCACCTGGACGAGAGAGGGAGGACTTTATTTACAAGCGAACGAAAGTGGCCAGCCCAGAGAGGGATCATGCATCAAGGTTGTCCGAGAAACACCCGGACCATAAATACACGATAAATATCCGAGACCGAGATAGTCAGAGCCATCAGGGAGGTACATCTCAAATCCGAATTCCGGGACTGCAAACACAGGTGTTCATCACTCTCCGGACACGTATTGTTCAACTTGCCACAGAGAAAAGAACTCCACATGAATACGTGCACTTTGAAAAGGAAGAAAGGGGACTCTGGCTCAGGCAAGGAAAATCGTATAAAAATGGGTCAGACAGGACGGTCGGTGTGAAGCATAGAGGACCCTCTGCTGCAGCTGTCAAACCTGTGTCTCACCCGGTGGCAATCCCGGGCTCCACATTGACTTTTTTTTATAGTGTCTTTTTTTCATTTTTCTCAAAGTTTATATTTGGTACACTTAATAACTTTTATTAAATTAAAAATTAATAACTTGGAGCCTTGCATTTCTAACATGTTCATCACATTCGGTTTCTCATGATAAGCCTATCTACTTCTGCTAATTCTGAGATGGGGAAAATGAACTGTCATGATTCCCGCTTGCACTAGAGGATTGTGACACGGGCTGACTTTGTGATGCCAGAGTCTTCTGTGCCATCACAGCGCAACTGTATGACATCCCAGAGTGCTAGAGCAGCACTGGCTCTGTGACATCACAAGGGGGATTTGTGAGATCTCAGGGTGGGCTGTGACATCCCAGGAGGCAGTGTGACATCTCAGGGGCTCTGTGACCTTACTGGGGAGGTCACTTCAAGCCAGCTTCCACTCACAGTTCCTCCCAGAGAAGTCCAAAGCTGCTCGTGCCCGGTGGCATCCCGTGTCCATCTGGGTCCCCCTGCCCCTGGCGCTGCAGCCTCCCCCTGAGGATGTTCGAGGAGATCAAGCCCAGAGCCTGACACGGGGACAGGGGCTCAGGGCCGTCACAGTTGGAACAGGGAGACAGGGACCCCCTAGCAGCATCCCTGTGCACCCAGGGCCAGAGCTTGGCCAGGGCTCCTTCACCCTCTTATGAAGGAGGGCTTGAGAGCACTTTAAAAATCCCCAGCAGGGGAGTAGCATAAAACAGCTTTAATATTAAGTGACAGCACCACAGAGTTCCTTGGCAAGAGTCACTCTGCTCCTGACTGGACACTTCAGGCACACCAAGGAAACAAAGCAACAACAAAACCAAACAAAATCCAGGCAATCAAACCAAAAAGGAGTCAAGAACTGTCCCGGTGTCTGTGTGTCTCTGTGTGTTTGTGTGTGTGTGTGTGTGTGGGTGTGTGTGTGTGTGTGTGTGTGTGTGTGTGTGATAAAAGGAATACAGCCTAAAAGCTAAACAGAGCTGTGGAATAACACTTAACAATATTCAACTTCGCTTAGAACTTCTATTAAGCTTCACAAATTAGCAAAAGAACAACTCTTAGCAGCATTTAACTTTGCTTACAGCTTGTGACTTTGTCGCTATAAGACACGTGAAAGCACGACGCGAGCCACCTGCTATTTTCAAGGTAAAGAGAAAAGTTTATTCTCTGACTCCAACTTTTATACTTTCCCAAAGGTGACATTGGATTGGAGAGTGAATGGACCACCTGTCCAAAGACATTGGACAAAGCACTAGTACATCAAGTTTGTCCAGCCCCATAAAAGATTGTAAACAATATGTTGTTGACAGAAAATGTGTGGGAAGGTTCTCCAACAGAATGGAAACTCAGAAGGCTTTAGAAAATCTTAAGAATCAGGGTGACATGACTTAACCTTACTTCCAGGCCTGACTGGCTCAGCTATCCAAGGCAATCAAAGCCCTCAGAGAGCAGCATTTCTGCCACATTTCCCTGAGCACAGGCACTCCTGTGTGCACACAGACACAAAGAGTCACTACAAGGCACCTGTGAGAAATTCCCCTGAGCAAAGGGAAATGTTCCCTGTGGAGGCTTTGGCATCTCCCCAGGGGATGAAGGGTTGAGCCTGGAGCAGACAGTGTCTGTGATGAGCTCCAGAGGAGCTGAGCCCAGGGGCTACTGGCCAAGGCCCTGGCCCAGTGAGCATTTCTCAGCTGGCAGGGTGGCCTGAGAAGGGGAAAGGGGAATGCACCAGACCAGGAACCATGGAACCAAGGGACCATTGTTACACTGTGGGGCCATGTGAGAAGAAGTGACCATTGGGACACTGTGGGGCCTTGTGAGACCAAGGGACCATTGGGACACTGTGGGACCATGTGAGATCAAGAGACCATTGGGATACTGTGAGTCCTCATGGATTCATGGACACCACTGTGACATTGCTGGGCCTCATGGAAGCAAGGGGACCCTGGTGACGCCGTGTGCCTCAGTGGAATGTAGGCATCATTGTGACACTGTGAGGCCCCATCCAACCAAGGCTCCATTGGGACACTGCGAGACCCCACGGAAACAAAGCTCCAGGGTAACACAGAGAGGCTGCCTGTAATCAGTGCTCCATTGTGACCCTGTGGAGCCAAAGGAGAGCGTTGTGACACTGCAAAGCCCCATGGTCCATTGGTCCAAAGGTCCATTGTGATATTGCAGGACTCATGGAACAGAGGAGTCACATGACACTGTGGGGCCTGTGGAACCATGGAGAACATTGTGACACTGCAAGGCCTCAAGGAATCATTAGGACTGTTATATGTCTATAGGATAATTCGTGCAAATAAAATTGTCGTCTCTTTTATAGTTATGTGCTGTTAAATTATACTCTTATAGGAAGTTTTTAAATCGCACAAGCCAGCAACAGCGATTGCAACACCATGTCAAAGCCACCTGGACGAGAGAGGGAGGACTTTATTTACAAGCGAACGAAAGTGGCCAGCCCAGAGAGGGATCATGCATCAAGGTTGTCCGAGAAACACCCGGACGATAAATACACGATAAATATCCGAGACCGAGATAGTCAGAGCCATCAGGGAGGTACATCTCAAATCCGAATTCCGGGACTGCAAACACAGGTGTTCATCACTCTCCGGACACGTATTGTTCAACTTGCCACAGAGAAAAGAACTCCACATGAATACGTGCACTTTGAAAAGGAAGAAAGGGGACTCTGGCTCAGGCAAGGAAAATCGTATAAAAATGGGTCAGACAGGACGGTCGGTGTGAAGCATAGAGGACCCTCTGCTGCAGCTGTCAAACCTGTGTCTCACCCGGTGGCAATCCCGGGCTCCACATTGACTTTTTTTTATAGTGTCTTTTTTTCATTTTTCTCAAAGTTTCTATTTGGTACACTTAATAACTTTTATTAAATTAAAAATTAATAACTTGGAGCCTTGCATTTCTAACATGTTCATCACATTCGGTTTCTCATGATAAGCCTATCTACTTCTGCTAATTCTGAGATGGGGAAAATGAACTGTCATGATTCCCGCTTGCACTAGAGGATTGTGACACGGGCTGACTTTGTGATGCCAGAGTCTTCTGTGCCATCACAGCGCAACTGTATGACATCCCAGAGTGCTAGAGCAGCACTGGCTCTGTGACATCACAAGGGGGATTTGTGAGATCTCAGGGTGGGCTGTGACATCCCAGGAGGCAGTGTGACATCTCAGGGGCTCTGTGACCTTACTGGGGAGGTCACTTCAAGCCAGCTTCCACTCACAGTTCCTCCCAGAGGAGTCCAAAGCTGCTCGTGCCCGGTGGCATCCCGTGTCCATCTGGGTCCCCCTGCCCCTGGCGCTGCAGCCTCCCCCTGAGGATGTTCGAGGAGATCAAGCCCAGAGCCTGACACGGGGACAGGGGCTCAGGGCCGTCACAGTTGGAACAGGGAGACAGGGACCCCCTAGCAGCATCCCTGTGCACCCAGGGCCAGAGCTTGGCCAGGGCTCCTTCACCCTCTTATGAAGGAGGGCTTGAGAGCACTTTAAAAATCCCCAGCAGGGGAGTAGCATAAAACAGCTTTAATATTAAGTGACAGCACCACAGAGTTCCTTGGCAAGAGTCACTCTGCTCCTGACTGGACACTTCAGGCACACCAAGGAAACAAAGCAACAACAAAACCAAACAAAATCCAGGCAATCAAACCAAAAAGGAGTCAAGAACTGTCCCGGTGTCTGTGTGTCTCTGTGTGTTTGTGTGTGTGTGTGTGTGTGGGTGTGTGTGTGTGTGTGTGTGTGTGTGTGTGTGACGAAAGGACAGTGAGGGCAAGGATAAAAGGAATACAGCCTAAAAGCTAAACAGAGCTGTGGAATAACACTTAACAATATTCAACTTCGCTTAGAACTTCTATTAAGCTTCACAAATTAGCAAAAGAACAACTCTTAGCAGCATTTAACTTTGCTTACAGCTTGTGACTTTGTCGCTATAAGACACGTGAAAGCACGACGCGAGCCACCTGCTATTTTCAAGGTAAAGAGAAAAGTTTATTCTCTGACTCCAACTTTTATACTTTCCCAAAGGTGACATTGGATTGGAGAGTGAATGGACCACCTGTCCAAAGACATTGGACAAAGCACTAGTACATCAAGTTTGTCCAGCCCCATAAAAGATTGTAAACAATATGTTGTTGACAGAAAATGTGTGGGAAGGTTCTCCAACAGAATGGAAACTCAGAAGGCTTTAGAAAATCTTAAGAATCAGGGTGACATGACTTAACCTTACTTCCAGGCCTGACTGGCTCAGCTATCCAAGGCAATCAAAGCCCTCAGAGAGCAGCATTTCTGCCACATTTCCCTGAGCACAGGCACTCCTGTGTGCACACAGACACAAAGAGTCACTACAAGGCACCTGTGAGAAATTCCCCTGAGCAAAGGGAAATGTTCCCTGTGGAGGCTTTGGCATCTCCCCAGGGGATGAAGGGTTGAGCCTGGAGCAGACAGTGTCTGTGATGAGCTCCAGAGGAGCTGAGCCCAGGGGCTGCTGGCCAAGGCCCAGGCCCAGTGAGCATTTCTCAGCTGGCAGGGCGGCCTGAGAAGGGGAGAGGGGAATGCACCAGACCAGGAACCATGGAACCAAGGGACCATTGTTACACTGTGGGGCCATGTGAGAAGAAGTGACCATTGGGACACTGTGGGGCCTTGTGAGACCAAGGGACCATTGGGACACTGTGGGACCATGTGAGATCAAGAGACCATTGGGATACTGTGAGTCCTCATGGATTCATGGACACCACTGTGACATTGCTGGGCCTCATGGAAGCAAGGGGACCCTAGTGACGCCGTGTGCCTCAGTGGAATGTAGGCATCATTGTGACACTGTGAGGCCCCATCCAACCAAGGCTCCATTGGGACACTGCGAGACCCCACGGAAACAAAGCTCCAGGGTAACACAGAGAGGCTGCCTGTAATCAGTGCTCCATTGTGACCCTGTGGAGCCAAAGGAGAGCGTTGTGACACTGCAAAGCCCCATGGTCCATTGGTCCAAAGGTCCATTGTGATATTGCAGGACTCATGGAACAGAGGAGTCACATGACACTGTGGGGCCTGTGGAACCATGGAGAACATTGTGACACTGCAAGGCCTCAAGGAATCATTAGGACTGTTATATGTCTATAGGATAATTGGTGCAAATAAAATTGTCGTCTCTTTTATAGTTATGTGCTGTTAAATTATACTCTTATAGGAAGTTTTTAAATCGCACAAGCCAGCAACTGCGACTGCAACACCATGTCAAAGCCACCTGGACGAGAGAGGGAGGACTTTATTTACAAGCGAACGAAAGTGGCCAGCCCAGAGAGGGATCATGCATCAAGGTTGTCCGAGAAACACCCGGACGATAAATACACTATAAATATCCGAGACCGAGATAGTCAGAGCCATCAGGGAGGTACATCTCAAATCCGAATTCCGGGACTGCAAACACAGGTGTTCATCACTCTCCGGACACGTATTGTTCAACTTGCCACAGAGAAAAGAACTCCACATGAATACGTGCACTTTGAAAAGGAAGAAAGGGGACTCTGGCTCAGGCAAGGAAAATCGTATAAAAATGGGTCAGACAGGACGGTCGGTGTGAAGCATAGAGGACCCTCTGCTGCAGCTGTCAAACCTGTGTCTCACCCGGTGGCAATCCCGGGCTCCACATTGACTTTTTTTTATAGTGTCTTTTTTTCATTTTTCTCAAAGTTTATATTTGGTACACTTAATAACTTTTATTAAATTAAAAATTAATAACTTGGAGCCTTGCATTTCTAACATGTTCATCACATTCAGTTTCTCATGATAAGCCTATCTACTTCTGCTAATTCTGAGATGGGGAAAATGAACTGTCATGATTCCCGCTTGCACTAGAGGATTGTGACACGGGCTGACTTTGTGATGCCAGAGTCTTCTGTGCCATCACAGCGCAACTGTATGACATCCCAGAGTGCTAGAGCAGCACTGGCTCTGTGACATCACAAGGGGGATTTGTGAGATCTCAGGGTGGGCTGTGACATCCCAGGAGGCAGTGTGACATCTCAGGGGCTCTGTGACCTTACTGGGGAGGTCACTTCAAGCCAGCTTCCACTCACAGTTCCTCCCAGAGAAGTCCAAAGCTGCTCGTGCCCGGTGGCATCCCGTGTCCCTCTGGGTCCCCCTGCCCCTGGCGCTGCAGCCTCCTCCTGAGGATGTTCGAGGAGATCAAGCCCAGAGCCTGACACGGGGACAGGGGCTCAGGGCCGTCACAGTTGGAACAGGGAGACAGGGACCCCCTAGCAGCATCCCTGTGCCCCCAGGGCCAGAGCTTGGCCAGGGCTCCTTCACCCTCTTATGAAGGAGGGCTTGAGAGCACTTTAAAAATCCCCAGCAGGGGAGTAGCATAAAACAGCTTTAATATTAAGTGACAGCACCACAGAGTTCCTTGGCAAGAGTCACTCTGCTCCTGACTGGACACTTCAGGCACACCAAGGAAACAAAGCAACAACAAAACCAAACAAAATCCAGGCAATCAAACCAAAAAGGAGTCAAGAACTGTCCCGGTGTCTGTGTGTCTCTGTGTGTTTGTGTGTGTGTGTGTGTGTGTGTGTGTGTGTGTGTGACGAAAGGACAGTGAGGGCAAGGATAAAAGGAATACAGCCTAAAAGCTAAACAGAGCTGTGGAATAACACTTAACAATATTCAACTTCGCTTAGAACTTCTATTAAGCTTCACAAATTAGCAAAAGAACAACTCTTAGCAGCATTTAACTTTGCTTACAGCTTGTGACTTTGTCGCTATAAGACACGTGAAAGCACGACGCGAGCCACCTGCTATTTTCAAGGTAAAGAGAAAAGTTTATTCTCTGACTCCAACTTTTATACTTTCCCAAAGGTGACATTGGATTGGAGAGTGAATGGACCACCTGTCCAAAGACATTGGACAAAGCACTAGTACATCAAGTTTGTCCAGCCCCATAAAAGATTGTAAACAATATGTTGTTGACAGAAAATGTGTGGGAAGGTTCTCCAACAGAATGGAAACTCAGAAGGCTTTAGAAAATCTTAAGAATCAGGGTGACATGACTTAACCTTACTTCCAGGCCTGACTGGCTCAGCTATCCAAGGCAATCAAAGCCCTCAGAGAGCAGCATTTCTGCCACATTTCCCTGAGCACAGGCACTCCTGTGTGCACACAGACACAAAGAGTCACTACAAGGCACCTGTGAGAAATTCCCCTGAGCAAAGGGAAATGTTCCCTGTGGAGGCTTTGGCATCTCCCCAGGGGATGAAGGGTTGAGCCTGGAGCAGACAGTGTCTGTGATGAGCTCCAGAGGAGCTGAGCCCAGGGGCTGCTGGCCAAGGCCCAGGCCCAGTGAGCATTTCTCAGCTGGCAGGGTGGCCTGAGAAGGGGAGAGGGGAATGCACCAGACCAGGAACCATGGAACCAAGGGACCATTGTTACACTGTGGGGCCATGTGAGAAGAAGTGACCATTGGGACACTGTGGGGCCTTGTGAGACCAAGGGACCATTGGGACACTGTGGGACCATGTGAGATCAAGAGACCATTGGGATACTGTGAGTCCTCATGGATTCATGGACACCACTGTGACATTGCTGGGCCTCATGGAAGCAAGGGGACCCTAGTGACGCCGTGTGCCTCAGTGGAATGTAGGCATCATTGTGACACTGTGAGGCCCCATCCAACCAAGGCTCCATTGGGACACTGCGAGACCCCACGGAAACAAAGCTCCAGGGTAACACAGAGAGGCTGCCTGTAATCAGTGCTCCATTGTGACCCTGTGGAGCCAAAGGAGAGCGTTGTGACACTGCAAAGCCCCATGGTCCATTGGTCCAAAGGTCCATTGTGATATTGCAGGACTCATGGAACAGAGGAGTCACATGACACTGTGGGGCCTGTGGAACCATGGAGAACATTGTGACACTGCAAGGCCTCAAGGAATCATTAGGACTGTTATATGTCTATAGGATAATTGGTGCAAATAAAATTGTCGTCTCTTTTATAGTTATGTGCTGTTAAATTATACTCTTATAGGAAGTTTTTAAATCGCACAAGCCAGCAACTGCGACTGCAACACCATGTCAAAGCCACCTGGACGAGAGAGGGAGGACTTTATTTACAAGCGAACGAAAGTGGCCAGCCCAGAGAGGGATCATGCATCAAGGTTGTCCGAGAAACACCCGGACGATAAATACACTATAAATATCCGAGACCGAGATAGTCAGAGCCATCAGGGAGGTACATCTCAAATCCGAATTCCGGGACTGCAAACACAGGTGTTCATCACTCTCCGGACACGTATTGTTCAACTTGCCACAGAGAAAAGAACTCCACATGAATACGTGCACTTTGAAAAGGAAGAAAGGGGACTCTGGCTCAGGCAAGGAAAATCGTATAAAAATGGGTCAGACAGGACGGTCGGTGTGAAGTATAGAGGACCCTCTGCTGCAGCTGTCAAACCTGTGTCTCACCCGGTGGCAATCCCGGGCTCCACATTGACTTTTTTTTATAGTGTCTTTTTTTCATTTTTCTCAAAGTTTATATTTGGTACACTTAATAACTTTTATTAAATTAAAAATTAATAACTTGGAGCCTTGCATTTCTAACATGTTCATCACATTCAGTTTCTCATGATAAGCCTATCTACTTCTGCTAATTCTGAGATGGGGAAAATGAACTGTCATGATTCCCGCTTGCACTAGAGGATTGTGACACGGGCTGACTTTGTGATGCCAGAGTCTTCTGTGCCATCACAGCGCAACTGTATGACATCCCAGAGTGCTAGAGCAGCACTGGCTCTGTGACATCACAAGGGGGATTTGTGAGATCTCAGGGTGGGCTGTGACATCCCAGGAGGCAGTGTGACATCTCAGGGGCTCTGTGACCTTACTGGGGAGGTCACTTCAAGCCAGCTTCCACTCACAGTTCCTCCCAGAGAAGTCCAAAGCTGCTCGTGCCCGGTGGCATCCCGTGTCCCTCTGGGTCCCCCTGCCCCTGGCGCTGCAGCCTCCTCCTGAGGATGTTCGAGGAGATCAAGCCCAGAGCCTGACACGGGGACAGGGGCTCAGGGCCGTCACAGTTGGAACAGGGAGACAGGGACCCCCTAGCAGCATCCCTGTGCCCCCAGGGCCAGAGCTTGGCCAGGGCTCCTTCACCCTCTTATGAAGGAGGGCTTGAGAGCACTTTAAAAATCCCCAGCAGGGGAGTAGCATAAAACAGCTTTAATATTAAGTGACAGCACCACAGAGTTCCTTGGCAAGAGTCACTCTGCTCCTGACTGGACACTTCAGGCACACCAAGGAAACAAAGCAACAACAAAACCAAACAAAATCCAGGCAATCAAACCAAAAAGGAGTCAAGAACTGTCCCGGTGTCTGTGTGTCTCTGTGTGTTTGTGTGTGTGTGTGTGTGTGTGTGTGTGTGTGTGTGACGAAAGGACAGTGAGGGCAAGGATAAAAGGAATACAGCCTAAAAGCTAAACAGAGCTGTGGAATAACACTTAACAATATTCAACTTCGCTTAGAACTTCTATTAAGCTTCACAAATTAGCAAAAGAACAACTCTTAGCAGCATTTAACTTTGCTTACAGCTTGTGACTTTGTCGCTATAAGACACGTGAAAGCACGACGCGAGCCACCTGCTATTTTCAAGGTAAAGAGAAAAGTTTATTCTCTGACTCCAACTTTTATACTTTCCCAAAGGTGACATTGGATTGGAGAGTGAATGGACCACCTGTCCAAAGACATTGGACAAAGCACTAGTACATCAAGTTTGTCCAGCCCCATAAAAGATTGTAAACAATATGTTGTTGACAGAAAATGTGTGGGAAGGTTCTCCAACAGAATGGAAACTCAGAAGGCTTTAGAAAATCTTAAGAATCAGGGTGACATGACTTAACCTTACTTCCAGGCCTGACTGGCTCAGCTATCCAAGGCATCCAAAGTCCTCAGGGAGCAGCATATCTGCCACATTTCCCTGAGCACAGGCACTCCTGTGTGCACACAGACACAAAGAGTCACTACAAGGCACCTGTGAGAAATTCCCCTGAGCAAAGGGAAATGTTCCCTGTGGAGGCTTTGGCATCTCCCCAGGGGATGAAGGGTTGAGCCTGGAGCAGACAGTGTCTGTGATGAGCTCCAGAGGAGCTGAGCCCAGGGGCTGCTGGCCAAGGCCCAGGCCCAGTGAGCATTTCTCAGCTGGCAGGGCGGCCTGAGAAGGGGAGAGGGGAATGCACCAGACCAGGAACCATGGAACCAAGGGACCATTGTTACACTGTGGGGCCATGTGAGAAGAAGTGACCATTGGGACACTGTGGGGCCTTGTGAGACCAAGGGACCATTGGGACACTGTGGGACCATGTGAGATCAAGAGACCATTGGGATACTGTGAGTCCTCATGGATTCATGGACACCACTGTGACATTGCTGGGCCTCATGGAAGCAAGGGGACCCTAGTGACGCCGTGTGCCTCAGTGGAATGTAGGCATCATTGTGACACTGTGAGGCCCCATCCAACCAAGGCTCCATTGGGACACTGCGAGACCCCACGGAAACAAAGCTCCAGGGTAACACAGAGAGGCTGCCTGTAATCAGTGCTCCATTGTGACCCTGTGGAGCCAAAGGAGAGCGTTGTGACACTGCAAAGCCCCATGGTCCATTGGTCCAAAGGTCCATTGTGACATTGCAGGACTCATGGAACAGAGGAGTCACATGACACTGTGGGGCCTGTGGAACCATGGAGAACATTGTGACACTGCAAGGCCTCAAGGAATCATTAGGACTGTTATATGTCTATAGGATAATTGGTGCAAATAAAATTGTCGTCTCTTTTATAGTTATGTGCTGTTAAATTATACTCTTATAGGAAGTTTTTAAATCGCACAAGCCAGCAACTGCGACTGCAACACCATGTCAAAGCCACCTGGACGAGAGAGGGAGGACTTTATTTACAAGCGAACGAAAGTGGCCAGCCCAGAGAGGGATCATGCATCAAGGTTGTCCGAGAAACACCCGGACGATAAATACACGATAAATATCCGAGACCGAGATAGTCAGAGCCATCAGGGAGGTACATCTCAAATCCGAATTCCGGGACTGCAAACACAGGTGTTCATCACTCTCCGGACACGTATTGTTCAACTTGCCACAGAGAAAAGAACTCCACATGAATACGTGCACTTTGAAAAGGAAGAAAGGGGACTCTGGCTCAGGCAAGGAAAATCGTATAAAAATGGGTCAGACTGGACGGTCGGTGTGAAGCATAGAGGACCCTCTGCTGCAGCTGTCAAACCTGTGTCTCACCCGGTGGCAATCCCGGGCTCCACATTGACTTTTTTTTATAGTGTCTTTTTTTCATTTTTCTCAAAGTTTATATTTGGTACACTTAATAACTTTTATTAAATTAAAAATTAATAACTTGGAGCCTTGCATTTCTAACATGTTCATCACATTCAGTTTCTCATGATAAGCCTATCTACTTCTGCTAATTCTGAGATGGGGAAAATGAACTGTCATGATTCCCGCTTGCACTAGAGGATTGTGACACGGGCTGACTTTGTGATGCCAGAGTCTTCTGTGCCATCACAGCGCAACTGTATGACATCCCAGAGTGCTAGAGCAGCACTGGCTCTGTGACATCACAAGGGGGATTTGTGAGATCTCAGGGTGGGCTGTGACATCCCAGGAGGCAGTGTGACATCTCAGGGGCTCTGTGACCTTACTGGGGAGGTCACTTCAAGCCAGCTTCCACTCACAGTTCCTCCCAGAGAAGTCCAAAGCTGCTCGTGCCCGGTGGCATCCCGTGTCCCTCTGGGTCCCCCTGCCCCTGGCGCTGCAGCCTCCCCCTGAGGATGTTCGAGGAGATCAAGCCCAGAGCCTGACACGGGGACAGGGGCTCAGGGCCGTCACAGTTGGAACAGGGAGACAGGGACCCCCTAGCAGCATCCCTGTGCCCCCAGGGCCAGAGCTTGGCCAGGGCTCCTTCACCCTCTTATGAAGGAGGGCTTGAGAGCACTTTAAAAATCCCCAGCAGGGGAGTAGCATAAAACAGCTTTAATATTAAGTGACAGCACCACAGAGTTCCTTGGCAAGAGTCACTCTGCTCCTGACTGGACACTTCAGGCACAGCAAGGAAACAAAGCAACAACAAAACCAAACAAAATCCAGGCAATCAAACCAAAAAGGAGTCAAGAACTGTCCCGGTGTCTGTGTGTCTCTGTGTGTTTGTGTGTGTGTGTGTGTGTGTGGGTGTGTGTGTGTGTGTGTGTGTGTGTGTGTGTGTGACGAAAGGACAGTGAGGGCAAGGATAAAAGGAATACAGCCTAAAAGCTAAACAGAGCTGTGGAATAACACTTAACAATATTCAACTTCGCTTAGAACTTCTATTAAGCTTCACAAATTAGCAAAAGAACAACTCTTAGCAGCATTTAACTTTGCTTACAGCTTGTGACTTTGTCGCTATAAGACACGTGAAAGCACGACGCGAGCCACCTGCTATTTTCAAGGTAAAGAGAAAAGTTTATTCTCTGACTCCAACTTTTATACTTTCCCAAAGGTGACATTGGATTGGAGAGTGAATGGACCACCTGTCCAAAGACATTGGACAAAGCACTAGTACATCAAGTTTGTCCAGCCCCATAAAAGATTGTAAACAATATGTTGTTGACAGAAAATGTGTGGGAAGGTTCTCCAACAGAATGGAAACTCAGAAGGCTTTAGAAAATCTTAAGAATCAGGGTGACATGACTTAACCTTACTTCCAGGCCTGACTGGCTCAGCTATCCAAGGCAATCAAAGCCCTCAGAGAGCAGCATTTCTGCCACATTTCCCTGAGCACAGGCACTCCTGTGTGCACACAGACACAAAGAGTCACTACAAGGCACCTGTGAGAAATTCCCCTGAGCAAAGGGAAATGTTCCCTGTGGAGGCTTTGGCATCTCCCCAGGGGATGAAGGGTTGAGCCTGGAGCAGACAGTGTCTGTGATGAGCTCCAGAGGAGCTGAGCCCAGGGGCTGCTGGCCAAGGCCCAGGCCCAGTGAGCATTTCTCAGCTGGCAGGGCGGCCTGAGAAGGGGAGAGGGGAATGCACCAGACCAGGAACCATGGAACCAAGGGACCATTGTTACACTGTGGGGCCATGTGAGAAGAAGTGACCATTGGGACACTGTGGGGCCTTGTGAGACCAAGGGACCATTGGGACACTGTGGGACCATGTGAGATCAAGAGACCATTGGGATACTGTGAGTCCTCATGGATTCATGGACACCACTGTGACATTGCTGGGCCTCATGGAAGCAAGGGGACCCTAGTGACGCCGTGTGCCTCAGTGGAATGTAGGCATCATTGTGACACTGTGAGGCCCCATCCAACCAAGGCTCCATTGGGACACTGCGAGACCCCACGGAAACAAAGCTCCAGGGTAACACAGAGAGGCTGCCTGTAATCAGTGCTCCATTGTGACCCTGTGGAGCCAAAGGAGAGCGTTGTGACACTGCAAAGCCCCATGGTCCATTGGTCCAAAGGTCCATTGTGACATTGCAGGACTCATGGAACACAGGAGTCACATGACACTGTGGGGCCTGTGGAACCATGGAGAACATTGTGACACTGCAAGGCCTCAAGGAATCATTAGGACTGTTATATGTCTATAGGATAATTGGTGCAAATAAAATTGTCGTCTCTTTTATAGTTATGTGCTGTTAAATTATACTCTTATAGGAAGTTTTTAAATCGCACAAGCCAGCAACTGCGACTGCAACACCATGTCAAAGCCACCTGGACGAGAGAGGGAGGACTTTATTTACAAGCGAACGAAAGTGGCCAGCCCAGAGAGGGATCATGCATCAAGGTTGTCCGAGAAACACCTGGACGATAAATACACGATAAATATCCGAGACCGAGATAGTCAGAGCCATCAGGGAGGTACATCTCAAATCCGAATTCCGGGACTGCAAACACAGGTGTTCATCACTCTCCGGACACGTATTGTTCAACTTGCCACAGAGAAAAGAACTCCACATGAATACGTGCACTTTGAAAAGGAAGAAAGGGGACTCTGGCTCAGGCAAGGAAAATCGTATAAAAATGGGTCAGACAGGACGGTCGGTGTGAAGCATAGAGGACCCTCTGCTGCAGCTGTCAAACCTGTGTCTCACCCGGTGGCAATCCCGGGCTCCACATTGACTTTTTTTTATAGTGTCTTTTTTTCATTTTTCTCAAAGTTTATATTTGGTACACTTAATAACTTTTATTAAATTAAAAATTAATAACTTGGAGCCTTGCATTTCTAACATGTTCATCACATTCAGTTTCTCATGATAAGCCTATCTACTTCTGCTAATTCTGAGATGGGGAAAATGAACTGTCATGATTCCCGCTTGCACTAGAGGATTGTGACACGGGCTGACTTTGTGATGCCAGAGTCTTCTGTGCCATCACAGCGCAACTGTATGACATCCCAGAGTGCTAGAGCAGCACTGGCTCTGTGACATCACAAGGGGGATTTGTGAGATCTCAGGGTGGGCTGTGACATCCCAGGAGGCAGTGTGACATCTCAGGGGCTCTGTGACCTTACTGGGGAGGTCACTTCAAGCCAGCTTCCACTCACAGTTCCTCCCAGAGAAGTCCAAAGCTGCTCGTGCCCGGTGGCATCCCGTGTCCCTCTGGGTCCCCCTGCCCCTGGCGCTGCAGCCTCCCCCTGAGGATGTTCGAGGAGATCAAGCCCAGAGCCTGACACGGGGACAGGGGCTCAGGGCCGTCACAGTTGGAACAGGGAGACAGGGACCCCCTAGCAGCATCCCTGTGCCCCCAGGGCCAGAGCTTGGCCAGGGCTCCTTCACCCTCTTATGAAGGAGGGCTTGAGAGCACTTTAAAAATCCCCAGCAGGGGAGTAGCATAAAACAGCTTTAATATTAAGTGACAGCACCACAGAGTTCCTTGGCAAGAGTCACTCTGCTCCTGACTGGACACTTCAGGCACAGCAAGGAAACAAAGCAACAACAAAACCAAACAAAATCCAGGCAATCAAAACAAAAAGGAGTCAAGAACTGTCCCGGTGTCTGTGTGTCTCTGTGTGTTTGTGTGTGTGTGTGTGTGTGTGGGTGTGTGTGTGTGTGTGTGTGTGTGTGTGTGTGACGAAAGGACAGTGAGGGCAAGGATAAAAGGAATACAGCCTAAAAGCTAAACAGAGCTGTGGAATAACACTTAACAATATTCAACTTCGCTTATAACTTCTATTAAGCTTCACAAATTAGCAAAAGAACAACTCTTAGCAGCATTTAACTTTGCTTACAGCTTGTGACTTTGTCGCTATAAGACACGTGAAAGCACGACGCGAGCCACCTGCTATTTTCAAGGTAAAGAGAAAAGTTTATTCTCTGACTCCAACTTTTATACTTTCCCAAAGGTGACATTGGATTGGAGAGTGAATGGACCACCTGTCCAAAGACATTGGACAAAGCACTAGTACATCAAGTTTGTCCAGCCCCATAAAAGATTGTAAACAATATGTTGTTGACAGAAAATGTGTGGGAAGGTTCTCCAACAGAATGGAAACTCAGAAGGCTTTAGAAAATCTTAAGAATCAGGGTGACATGACTTAACCTTACTTCCAGGCCTGACTGGCTCAGCTATCCAAGGCAATCAAAGCCCTCAGAGAGCAGCATTTCTGCCACATTTCCCTGAGCACAGGCACTCCTGTGTGCACACAGACACAAAGAGTCACTACAAGGCACCTGTGAGAAATTCCCCTGAGCAAAGGGAAATGTTCCCTGTGGAGGCTTTGGCATCTCCCCAGGGGATGAAGGGTTGAGCCTGGAGCAGACAGTGTCTGTGATGAGCTCCAGAGGAGCTGAGCCCAGGGGCTGCTGGCCAAGGCCCAGGCCCAGTGAGCATTTCTCAGCTGGCAGGGCGGCCTGAGAAGGGGAGAGGGGAATGCACCAGACCAGGAACCATGGAACCAAGGGACCATTGTTACACTGTGGGGCCATGTGAGAAGAAGTGACCATTGGGACACTGTGGGGCCTTGTGAGACCAAGGGACCATTGGGACACTGTGGGACCATGTGAGATCAAGAGACCATTGGGATACTGTGAGTCCTCATGGATTCATGGACACCACTGTGACATTGCTGGGCCTCATGGAAGCAAGGGGACCCTAGTGACGCCGTGTGCCTCAGTGGAATGTAGGCATCATTGTGACACTGTGAGGCCCCATCCAACCAAGGCTCCATTGGGACACTGCGAGACCCCACGGAAACAAAGCTCCAGGGTAACACAGAGAGGCTGCCTGTAATCAGTGCTCCATTGTGACCCTGTGGAGCCAAAGGAGAGCGTTGTGACACTGCAAAGCCCCATGGTCCATTGGTCCAAAGGTCCATTGTGACATTGCAGGACTCATGGAACACAGGAGTCACATGACACTGTGGGGCCTGTGGAACCATGGAGAACATTGTGACACTGCAAGGCCTCAAGGAATCATTAGGACTGTTATATGTCTATAGGATAATTGGTGCAAATAAAATTGTCGTCTCTTTTATAGTTATGTGCTGTTAAATTATACTCTTATAGGAAGTTTTTAAATCGCACAAGCCAGCAACTGCGACTGCAACACCATGTCAAAGCCACCTGGACGAGAGAGGGAGGACTTTATTTACAAGCGAACGAAAGTGGCCAGCCCAGAGAGGGATCATGCATCAAGGTTGTCCGAGAAACACCCGGACGATAAATACACGATAAATATCCGAGACCGAGATAGTCAGAGCCATCAGGGAGGTACATCTCAAATCCGAATTCCGGGACTGCAAACACAGGTGTTCATCACTCTCCGGACAGGTATTGTTCAACTTGCCACAGAGAAAAGAACTCCACATGAATACGTGCACTTTGAAAAGGAAGAAAGGGGACTCTGGCTCAGGCAAGGAAAATCGTATAAAAATGGGTCAGACAGGACGGTCGGTGTGAAGCATAGAGGACCCTCTGCTGCAGCTGTCAAACCTGTGTCTCACCCGGTGGCAATCCCGGGCTCCACATTGACTTTTTTTTATAGTGTCTTTTTTTCATTTTTCTCAAAGTTTATATTTGGTACACTTAATAACTTTTATTAAATTAAAAATTAATAACTTGGAGCCTTGCATTTCTAACATGTTCATCACATTCAGTTTCTCATGATAAGCCTATCTACTTCTGCTAATTCTGAGATGGGGAAAATGAACTGTCATGATTCCCGCTTGCACTAGAGGATTGTGACACGGGCTGACTTTGTGATGCCAGAGTCTTCTGTGCCATCACAGCGCAACTGTATGACATCCCAGAGTGCTAGAGCAGCACTGGCTCTGTGACATCACAAGGGGGATTTGTGAGATCTCAGGGTGGGCTGTGACATCCCAGGAGGCAGTGTGACATCTCAGGGGCTCTGTGACCTTACTGGGGAGGTCACTTCAAGCCAGCTTCCACTCACAGTTCCTCCCAGAGAAGTCCAAAGCTGCTCGTGCCCGGTGGCATCCCGTGTCCCTCTGGGTCCCCCTGCCCCTGGCGCTGCAGCCTCCCCCTGAGGATGTTCGAGGAGATCAAGCCCAGAGCCTGACACGGGGACAGGGGCTCAGGGCCGTCACAGTTGGAACAGGGAGACAGGGACCCCCTAGCAGCATCCCTGTGCCCCCAGGGCCAGAGCTTGGCCAGGGCTCCTTCACCCTCTTATGAAGGAGGGCTTGAGAGCACTTTAAAAATCCCCAGCAGGGGAGTAGCATAAAACAGCTTTAATATTAAGTGACAGCACCACAGAGTTCCTTGGCAAGAGTCACTCTGCTCCTGACTGGACACTTCAGGCACACCAAGGAAACAAAGCAACAAGAAAACCAAACAAAATCCAGGCAATCAAACCAAAAAGGAGTCAAGAACTGTCCCGGTGTCTGTGTGTCTCTGTGTGTTTGTGTGTGTGTGTGTGTGTGTGGGTGTGTGTGTGTGTGTGTGTGTGTGTGTGTGTGTGTGACGAAAGGACAGTGAGGGCAAGGATAAAAGGAATACAGCCTAAAAGCTAAACAGAGCTGTGGAATAACACTTAACAATATTCAACTTCGCTTATAACTTCTATTAAGCTTCACAAATTAGCAAAAGAACAACTCTTAGCAGCATTTAACTTTGCTTACAGCTTGTGACTTTGTCGCTATAAGACACGTGAAAGCACGACGCGAGCCACCTGCTATTTTCAAGGTAAAGAGAAAAGTTTATTCTCTGACTCCAACTTTTATACTTTCCCAAAGGTGACATTGGATTGGAGAGTGAATGGACCACCTGTCCAAAGACATTGGACAAAGCACTAGTACATCAAGTTTGTCCAGCCCCATAAAAGATTGTAAACAATATGTTGTTGACAGAAAATGTGTGGGAAGGTTCTCCAACAGAATGGAAACTCAGAAGGCTTTAGAAAATCTTAAGAATCAGGGTGACATGACTTAACCTTACTTCCAGGCCTGACTGGCTCAGCTATCCAAGGCAATCAAAGCCCTCAGAGAGCAGCATTTCTGCCACATTTCCCTGAGCACAGGCACTCCTGTGTGCACACAGACACAAAGAGTCACTACAAGGCACCTGTGAGAAATTCCCCTGAGCAAAGGGAAATGTTCCCTGTGGAGGCTTTGGCATCTCCCCAGGGGATGAAGGGTTGAGCCTGGAGCAGACAGTGTCTGTGATGAGCTCCAGAGGAGCTGAGCCCAGGGGCTGCTGGCCAAGGCCCAGGCCCAGTGAGCATTTCTCAGCTGGCAGGGCGGCCTGAGAAGGGGAGAGGGGAATGCACCAGACCAGGAACCATGGAACCAAGGGACCATTGTTACACTGTGGGGCCATGTGAGAAGAAGTGACCATTGGGACACTGTGGGGCCTTGTGAGACCAAGGGACCATTGGGACACTGTGGGACCATGTGAGATCAAGAGACCATTGGGATACTGTGAGTCCTCATGGATTCATGGACACCACTGTGACATTGCTGGGCCTCATGGAAGCAAGGGGACCCTAGTGACGCCGTGTGCCTCAGTGGAATGTAGGCATCATTGTGACACTGTGAGGCCCCATCCAACCAAGGCTCCATTGGGACACTGCGAGACCCCACGGAAACAAAGCTCCAGGGTAACACAGAGAGGCTGCCTGTAATCAGTGCTCCATTGTGACCCTGTGGAGCCAAAGGAGAGCGTTGTGACACTGCAAAGCCCCATGGTCCATTGGTCCAAAGGTCCATTGTGACATTGCAGGACTCATGGAACACAGGAGTCACATGACACTGTGGGGCCTGTGGAACCATGGAGAACATTGTGACACTGCAAGGCCTCAAGAAATCATTAGGACTGTTATATGTCTATAGGATAATTGGTGCAAATAAAATTGTCGTCTCTTTTATAGTTATGTGCTGTTAAATTATACTCTTATAGGAAGTTTTTAAATCGCACAAGCCAGCAACTGCGACTGCAACACCATGTCAAAGCCACCTGGACGAGAGAGGGAGGACTTTATTTACAAGCGAACGAAAGTGGCCAGCCCAGAGAGGGATCATGCATCAAGGTTGTCCGAGAAACACCCGGACGATAAATACACTATAAATATCCGAGACCGAGATAGTCAGAGCCATCAGGGAGGTACATCTCAAATCCGAATTCCGGGACTGCAAACACAGGTGTTCATCACTCTCCGGACAGGTATTGTTCAACTTGCCACAGAGAAAAGAACTCCACATGAATACATGCACTTTGAAAAGGAAGAAAGGGGACTCTGGCTCAGGCAAGGAAAATCGTATAAAAATGGGTCAGACAGGACGGTCGGTGTGAAGCATAGAGGACCCTCTGCTGCAGCTGTCAAACCTGTGTCTCACCCAGTGGCAATCCCGGGCTCCACATTGACTTTTTTTTATAGTGTCTTTTTTTCATTTTTCTCAAAGTTTATATTTGGTACACTTAATAACTTTTATTAAATTAAAAATTAATAACTTGGAGCCTTGCATTTCTAACATGTTCATCACATTCAGTTTCTCATGATAAGCCTATCTACTTCTGCTAATTCTGAGATGGGGAAAATGAACTGTCATGATTCCCGCTTGCACTAGAGGATTGTGACACGGGCTGACTTTGTGATGCCAGAGTCTTCTGTGCCATCACAGCGCAACTGTATGACATCCCAGAGTGCTAGAGCAGCACTGGCTCTGTGACATCACAAGGGGGATTTGTGAGATCTCAGGGTGGGCTGTGACATCCCAGGAGGCAGTGTGACATCTCAGGGGCTCTGTGACCTTACTGGGGAGGTCACTTCAAGCCAGCTTCCACTCACAGTTCCTCCCAGAGAAGTCCAAAGCTGCTCGTGCCCGGTGGCATCCCGTGTCCCTCTGGGTCCCCCTGCCCCTGGCGCTGCAGCCTCCCCCTGAGGATGTTCGAGGAGATCAAGCCCAGAGCCTGACACGGGGACAGGGGCTCAGGGCCGTCACAGTTGGAACAGGGAGACAGGGACCCCCTAGCAGCATCCCTGTGCCCCCAGGGCCAGAGCTTGGCCAGGGCTCCTTCACCCTCTTATGAAGGAGGGCTTGAGAGCACTTTAAAAATCCCCAGCAGGGGAGTAGCATAAAACAGCTTTAATATTAAGTGACAGCACCACAGAGTTCCTTGGCAAGAGTCACTCTGCTCCTGACTGGACACTTCAGGCACACCAAGGAAACAAAGCAACAAGAAAACCAAACAAAATCCAGGCAATCAAACCAAAAAGGAGTCAAGAACTGTCCCGGTGTCTGTGTGTCTCTGTGTGTTTGTGTGTGTGTGTGTGTGTGTGGGTGTGTGTGTGTGTGTGTGTGTGTGTGTGTGTGTGTGACGAAAGGACAGTGAGGGCAAGGATAAAAGGAATACAGCCTAAAAGCTAAACAGAGCTGTGGAATAACACTTAACAATATTCAACTTCGCTTATAACTTCTATTAAGCTTCACAAATTAGCAAAAGAACAACTCTTAGCAGCATTTAACTTTGCTTACAGCTTGTGACTTTGTCGCTATAAGACACGTGAAAGCACGACGCGAGCCACCTGCTATTTTCAAGGTAAAGAGAAAAGTTTATTCTCTGACTCCAACTTTTATACTTTCCCAAAGGTGACATTGGATTGGAGAGTGAATGGACCACCTGTCCAAAGACATTGGACAAAGCACTAGTACATCAAGTTTGTCCAGCCCCATAAAAGATTGTAAACAATATGTTGTTGACAGAAAATGTGTGGGAAGGTTCTCCAACAGAATGGAAACTCAGAAGGCTTTAGAAAATCTTAAGAATCAGGGTGACATGACTTAACCTTACTTCCAGGCCTGACTGGCTCAGCTATCCAAGGCAATCAAAGCCCTCAGAGAGCAGCATTTCTGCCACATTTCCCTGAGCACAGGCACTCCTGTGTGCACACAGACACAAAGAGTCACTACAAGGCACCTGTGAGAAATTCCCCTGAGCAAAGGGAAATGTTCCCTGTGGAGGCTTTGGCATCTCCCCAGGGGATGAAGGGTTGAGCCTGGAGCAGACAGTGTCTGTGATGAGCTCCAGAGGAGCTGAGCCCAGGGGCTGCTGGCCAAGGCCCAGGCCCAGTGAGCATTTCTCAGCTGGCAGGGCGGCCTGAGAAGGGGAGAGGGGAATGCACCAGACCAGGAACCATGGAACCAAGGGACCATTGTTACACTGTGGGGCCATGTGAGAAGAAGTGACCATTGGGACACTGTGGGGCCTTGTGAGACCAAGGGACCATTGGGACACTGTGGGACCATGTGAGATCAAGAGACCATTGGGATACTGTGAGTCCTCATGGATTCATGGACACCACTGTGACATTGCTGGGCCTCATGGAAGCAAGGGGACCCTAGTGACGCCGTGTGCCTCAGTGGAATGTAGGCATCATTGTGACACTGTGAGGCCCCATCCAACCAAGGCTCCATTGGGACACTGCGAGACCCCACGGAAACAAAGCTCCAGGGTAACACAGAGAGGCTGCCTGTAATCAGTGCTCCATTGTGACCCTGTGGAGCCAAAGGAGAGCGTTGTGACACTGCAAAGCCCCATGGTCCATTGGTCCAAAGGTCCATTGTGACATTGCAGGACTCATGGAACACAGGAGTCACATGACACTGTGGGGCCTGTGGAACCATGGAGAACATTGTGACACTGCAAGGCCTCAAGAAATCATTAGGACTGTTATATGTCTATAGGATAATTGGTGCAAATAAAATTGTCGTCTCTTTTATAGTTATGTGCTGTTAAATTATACTCTTATAGGAAGTTTTTAAATCGCACAAGCCAGCAACTGCGACTGCAACACCATGTCAAAGCCACCTGGACGAGAGAGGGAGGACTTTATTTACAAGCGAACGAAAGTGGCCAGCCCAGAGAGGGATCATGCATCAAGGTTGTCCGAGAAACACCCGGACGATAAATACACGATAAATATCCGAGACCGAGATAGTCAGAGCCATCAGGGAGGTACATCTCAAATCCGAATTCCGGGACTGCAAACACAGGTGTTCATCACTCTCCGGACAGGTATTGTTCAACTTGCCACAGAGAAAAGAACTCCACATGAATACATGCACTTTGAAAAGGAAGAAAGGGGACTCTGGCTCAGGCAAGGAAAATCGTATAAAAATGGGTCAGACAGGACGGTCGGTGTGAAGCATAGAGGACCCTCTGCTGCAGCTGTCAAACCTGTGTCTCACCCGGTGGCAATCCCGGGCTCCACATTGACTTTTTTTTATAGTGTCTTTTTTTCATTTTTCTCAAAGTTTATATTTGGTACACTTAATAACTTTTATTAAATTAAAAATTAATAACTTGGAGCCTTGCATTTCTAACATGTTCATCACATTCAGTTTCTCATGATAAGCCTATCTACTTCTGCTAATTCTGAGATGGGGAAAATGAACTGTCATGATTCCCGCTTGCACTAGAGGATTGTGACACGGGCTGACTTTGTGATGCCAGAGTCTTCTGTGCCATCACAGCGCAACTGTATGACATCCCAGAGTGCTAGAGCAGCACTGGCTCTGTGACATCACAAGGGGGATTTGTGAGATCTCAGGGTGGGCTGTGACATCCCAGGAGGCAGTGTGACATCTCAGGGGCTCTGTGACCTTACTGGGGAGGTCACTTCAAGCCAGCTTCCACTCACAGTTCCTCCCAGAGAAGTCCAAAGCTGCTCGTGCCCGGTGGCATCCCGTGTCCATCTGGGTCCCCCTGCCCCTGGCGCTGCAGCCTCCCCCTGAGGATGTTCGAGGAGATCAAGCCCAGAGCCTGACACGGGGACAGGGGCTCAGGGCCGTCACAGTTGTAACAGGGAGACAGGGACCCCCTAGCAGCATCCCTGTGCCCCCAGGGCCAGAGCTTGGCCAGGGCTCCTTCACCCTCTTATGAAGGAGGGCTTGAGAGCACTTTAAAAATCCCCAGCAGGGGAGTAGCATAAAACAGCTTTAATATTAAGTGACAGCACCACAGAGTTCCTTGGCAAGAGTCACTCTGCTCCTGACTGGACACTTCAGGCACACCAAGGAAACAAAGCAACAACAAAACCAAACAAAATCCAGGCAATCAAAACAAAAAGGAGTCAAGAACTGTCCCGGTGTCTGTGTGTCTCTGTGTGTTTGTGTGTGTGTGTGTGTGTGTGGGTGTGTGTGTGTGTGTGTGTGTGTGTGTGTGTGTGTGTGTGACGAAAGGACAGTGAGGGCAAGGATAAAAGGAATACAGCCTAAAAGCTAAACAGAGCTGTGGAATAACACTTAACAATATTCAACTTCGCTTATAACTTCTATTAAGCTTCACAAATTAGCAAAAGAACAACTCTTAGCAGCATTTAACTTTGCTTACAGCTTGTGACTTTGTCGCTATAAGACACGTGAAAGCACGACGCGAGCCACCTGCTATTTTCAAGGTAAAGAGAAAAGTTTATTCTCTGACTCCAACTTTTATACTTTCCCAAAGGTGACATTGGATTGGAGAGTGAATGGACCACCTGTCCAAAGACATTGGACAAAGCACTAGTACATCAAGTTTGTCCAGCCCCATAAAAGATTGTAAACAATATGTTGTTGACAGAAAATGTGTGGGAAGGTTCTCCAACAGAATGGAAACTCAGAAGGCTTTAGAAAATCTTAAGAATCAGGGTGACATGACTTAACCTTACTTCCAGGCCTGACTGGCTCAGCTATCCAAGGCAATCAAAGCCCTCAGAGAGCAGCATTTCTGCCACATTTCCCTGAGCACAGGCACTCCTGTGTGCACACAGACACAAAGAGTCACTACAAGGCACCTGTGAGAAATTCCCCTGAGCAAAGGGAAATGTTCCCTGTGGAGGCTTTGGCATCTCCCCAGGGGATGAAGGGTTGAGCCTGGAGCAGACAGTGTCTGTGATGAGCTCCAGAGGAGCTGAGCCCAGGGGCTGCTGGCCAAGGCCCAGGCCCAGTGAGCATTTCTCAGCTGGCAGGGCGGCCTGAGAAGGGGAGAGGGGAATGCACCAGACCAGGAACCATGGAACCAAGGGACCATTGTTACACTGTGGGGCCATGTGAGAAGAAGTGACCATTGGGACACTGTGGGGCCTTGTGAGACCAAGGGACCATTGGGACACTGTGGGACCATGTGAGATCAAGAGACCATTGGGATACTGTGAGTCCTCATGGATTCATGGACACCACTGTGACATTGCTGGGCCTCATGGAAGCAAGGGGACCCTAGTGACGCCGTGTGCCTCAGTGGAATGTAGGCATCATTGTGACACTGTGAGGCCCCATCCAACCAAGGCTCCATTGGGACACTGCGAGACCCCACGGAAACAAAGCTCCAGGGTAACACAGAGAGGCTGCCTGTAATCAGTGCTCCATTGTGACCCTGTGGAGCCAAAGGAGAGCGTTGTGACACTGCAAAGCCCCATGGTCCATTGGTCCAAAGGTCCATTGTGACATTGCAGGACTCATGGAACAGAGGAGTCACATGACACTGTGGGGCCTGTGGAACCATGGAGAACATTGTGACACTGCAAGGCCTCAAGGAATCATTAGGACTGTTATATGTCTATAGGATAATTGGTGCAAATAAAATTGTCGTCTCTTTTATAGTTATGTGCTGTTAAATTATACTCTTATAGGAAGTTTTTAAATCGCACAAGCCAGCAACTGCGACTGCAACACCATGTCAAAGCCACCTGGACGAGAGAGGGAGGACTTTATTTACAAGCGAACGAAAGTGGCCAGCCCAGAGAGGGATCATGCATCAAGGTTGTCCGAGAAACACCCGGACGATAAATACACGATAAATATCCGAGACCGAGATAGTCAGAGCCATCAGGGAGGTACATCTCAAATCCGAATTCCGGGACTGCAAACACAGGTGTTCATCACTCTCCGGACACGTATTGTTCAACTTGCCACAGAGAAAAGAACTCCACATGAATACATGCACTTTGAAAAGGAAGAAAGGGGACTCTGGCTCAGGCAAGGAAAATCGTATAAAAATGGGTCAGACAGGACGGTCGGTGTGAAGCATAGAGGACCCTCTGCTGCAGCTGTCAAACCTGTGTCTCACCCGGTGGCAATCCCGGGCTCCACATTGACTTTTTTTTATAGTGTCTTTTTTTCATTTTTCTCAAAGTTTATATTTGGTACACTTAATAACTTTTATTAAATTAAAAATTAATAACTTGGAGCCTTGCATTTCTAACATGTTCATCACATTCAGTTTCTCATGATAAGCCTATCTACTTCTGCTAATTCTGAGATGGGGAAAATGAACTGTCATGATTCCCGCTTGCACTAGAGGATTGTGACACGGGCTGACTTTGTGATGCCAGAGTCTTCTGTGCCATCACAGCGCAACTGTATGACATCCCAGAGTGCTAGAGCAGCACTGGCTCTGTGACATCACAAGGGGGATTTGTGAGATCTCAGGGTGGGCTGTGACATCCCAGGAGGCAGTGTGACATCTCAGGGGCTCTGTGACCTTACTGGGGAGGTCACTTCAAGCCAGCTTCCACTCACAGTTCCTCCCAGAGAAGTCCAAAGCTGCTCGTGCCCGGTGGCATCCCGTGTCCATCTGGGTCCCCCTGCCCCTGGCGCTGCAGCCTCCCCCTGAGGATGTTCGAGGAGATCAAGCCCAGAGCCTGACACGGGGACAGGGGCTCAGGGCCGTCACAGTTGGAACAGGGAGACAGGGACCCCCTAGCAGCATCCCTGTGCCCCCAGGGCCAGAGCTTGGCCAGGGCTCCTTCACCCTCTTATGAAGGAGGGCTTGAGAGCACTTTAAAAATCCCCAGCAGGGGAGTAGCATAAAACAGCTTTAATATTAAGTGACAGCACCACAGAGTTCCTTGGCAAGAGTCACTCTGCTCCTGACTGGACACTTCAGGCACACCAAGGAAACAAAGCAACAACAAAACCAAACAAAATCCAGGCAATCAAAACAAAAAGGAGTCAAGAACTGTCCCGGTGTCTGTGTGTCTCTGTGTGTTTGTGTGTGTGTGTGTGTGTGTGGGTGTGTGTGTGTGTGTGTGTGTGTGTGTGTGACGAAAGGACAGTGAGGGCAAGGATAAAAGGAATACAGCCTAAAAGCTAAACAGAGCTGTGGAATAACACTTAACAATATTCAACTTCGCTTAGAACTTCTATTAAGCTTCACAAATTAGCAAAAGAACAACTCTTAGCAGCATTTAACTTTGCTTACAGCTTGTGACTTTGTCGCTATAAGACATGTGAAAGCACGACGCGAGCCACCTGCTATTTTCAAGGTAAAGAGAAAAGTTTATTCTCTGACTCCAACTTTTATACTTTCCCAAAGGTGACATTGGATTGGAGAGTGAATGGACCACCTGTCCAAAGACATTGGACAAAGCACTAGTACATCAAGTTTGTCCAACCCCATAAAAGATTGTAAACAATATGTTGTTGACAGAAAATGTGTGGGAAGGTTCTCCAACAGAATGGAAACTCAGAAGGCTTTAGAAAATCTTAAGAATCAGGGTGACATGACTTAACCTTACTTCCAGGCCTGACTGGCTCAGCTATCCAAGGCAATCAAAGCCCTCAGAGAGCAGCATTTCTGCCACATTTCCCTGAGCACAGGCACTCCTGTGTGCACACAGACACAAAGAGTCACTACAAGGCACCTGTGAGAAATTCCCCTGAGCAAAGGGAAATGTTCCCTGTGGAGGCTTTGGCATCTCCCCAGGGGATGAAGGGTTGAGCCTGGAGCAGACAGTGTCTGTGATGAGCTCCAGAGGAGCTGAGCCCAGGGGCTGCTGGCCAAGGCCCAGGCCCAGTGAGCATTTCTCAGCTGGCAGGGCGGCCTGAGAAGGGGAGAGGGGAATGCACCAGACCAGGAACCATGGAACCAAGGGACCATTGTTACACTGTGGGGCCATGTGAGAAGAAGTGACCATTGGGACACTGTGGGGCCTTGTGAGACCAAGGGACCATTGGGACACTGTGGGACCATGTGAGATCAAGAGACCATTGGGATACTGTGAGTCCTCATGGATTCATGGACACCACTGTGACATTGCTGGGCCTCATGGAAGCAAGGGGACCCTAGTGATGCCGTATGCCTCAGTGGAATGTAGGCATCATTGTGACACTGTGAGGCCCCATCCAACCAAGGCTCCATTGGGACACTGCGAGACCCCACGGAAACAAAGCTCCAGGGTAACACAGAGAGGCTGCCTGTAATCAGTGCTCCATTGTGACCCTGTGGAGCCAAAGGAGAGCGTTGTGACACTGCAAAGCCCCATGGTCCATTGGTCCAAAGGTCCATTGTGACATTGCAGGACTCATGGAACAGAGGAGTCACATGACACTGTGGGGCCTGTGGAACCATGGAGAACATTGTGACACTGCAAGGCCTCAAGGAATCATTAGGACTGTTATATGTCTATAGGATAATTCGTGCAAATAAAATTGTCGTCTCTTTTATAGTTATGTGCTGTTAAATTATACTCTTATAGGAAGTTTTTAAATCGCACAAGCCAGCAACAGCGATTGCAACACCATGTCAAAGCCACCTGGACGAGAGAGGGAGGACTTTATTTACAAGCGAACGAAAGTGGCCAGCCCAGAGAGGGATCATGCATCAAGGTTGTCCGAGAAACACCCGGACGATAAATACACGATAAATATCCGAGACCGAGATAGTCAGAGCCATCAGGGAGGTACATCTCAAATCCGAATTCCGGGACTGCAAACACAGGTGTTCATCACTCTCCGGACACGTATTGTTCAACTTGCCACAGAGAAAAGAACTCCACATGAATACATGCACTTTGAAAAGGAAGAAAGGGGACTCTGGCTCAGGCAAGGAAAATCGTATAAAAATGGGTCAGACAGGACGGTCGGTGTGAAGCATAGAGGACCCTCTGCTGCAGCTGTCAAACCTGTGTCTCACCCGGTGGCAATCCCGGGCTCCACATTGACTTTTATTTATAGTGTCTTTTTTTCATTTTTCTCAAAGTTTATATTTGGTACACTTAATAACTTTTATTAAATTAAAAATTAATAACTTGGAGCCTTGCATTTCTAACATGTTCATCACATTCAGTTTCTCATGATAAGCCTATCTACTTCTGCTAATTCTGAGATGGGGAAAATGAACTGTCATGATTCCCGCTTGCACTAGAGGATTGTGACACGGGCTGACTTTGTGATGCCAGAGTCTTCTGTGCCATCACAGCGCAACTGTATGACATCCCAGAGTGCTAGAGCAGCACTGGCTCTGTGACATCACAAGGGGGATTTGTGAGATCTCAGGGTGGGCTGTGACATCCCAGGAGGCAGTGTGACATCTCAGGGGCTCTGTGACCTTACTGGGGAGGTCACTTCAAGCCAGCTTCCACTCACAGTTCCTCCCAGAGAAGTCCAAAGCTGCTCGTGCCCGGTGGCATCCCGTGTCCATCTGGGTCCCCCTGCCCCTGGCGCTGCAGCCTCCCCCTGAGGATGTTCGAGGAGATCAAGCCCAGAGCCTGACACGGGGACAGGGGCTCAGGGCCGTCACAGTTGTAACAGGGAGACAGGGACCCCCTAGCAGCATCCCTGTGCCCCCAGGGCCAGAGCTTGGCCAGGGCTCCTTCACCCTCTTATGAAGGAGGGCTTGAGAGCACTTTAAAAATCCCCAGCAGGGGAGTAGCATAAAACAGCTTTAATATTAAGTGACAGCACCACAGAGTTCCTTGGCAAGAGTCACTCTGCTCCTGACTGGACACTTCAGGCACACCAAGGAAACAAAGCAACAACAAAACCAAACAAAATCCAGGCAATCAAAACAAAAAGGAGTCAAGAACTGTCCCGGTGTCTGTGTGTCTCTGTGTGTTTGTGTGTGTGTGTGTGTGTGTGGGTGTGTGTGTGTGTGTGTGTGTGTGTGTGTGACGAAAGGACAGTGAGGGCAAGGATAAAAGGAATACAGCCTAAAAGCTAAACAGAGCTGTGGAATAACACTTAACAATATTCAACTTCGCTTAGAACTTCTATTAAGCTTCACAAATTAGCAAAAGAACAACTCTTAGCAGCATTTAACTTTGCTTACAGCTTGTGACTTTGTCGCTATAAGACACGTGAAAGCACGACGCGAGCCACCTGCTATTTTCAAGGTAAAGAGAAAAGTTTATTCTCTGACTCCAACTTTTATACTTTCCCAAAGGTGACATTGGATTGGAGAGTGAATGGACCACCTGTCCAAAGACATTGGACAAAGCACTAGTACATCAAGTTTGTCCAACCCCATAAAAGATTGTAAACAATATGTTGTTGACAGAAATTGTGTGGGAAGGTTCTCCAACAGAATGGAAACTCAGAAGGCTTTAGAAAATCTTAAGAATCAGGGTGACATGACTTAACCTTACTTCCAGGCCTGACTGGCTCAGCTATCCAAGGCAATCAAAGCCCTCAGAGAGCAGCATTTCTGCCACATTTCCCTGAGCACAGGCACTCCTGTGTGCACACAGACACAAAGAGTCACTACAAGGCACCTGTGAGAAATTCCCCTGAGCAAAGGGAAATGTTCCCTGTGGAGGCTTTGGCATCTCCCCAGGGGATGAAGGGTTGAGCCTGGAGCAGACAGTGTCTTTGATGAACTCCAGAGGAGCTGAGCCCAGGGGCTACTGGCCAAGGCCCAGGCCCAGTGAGCATTTCTCAGCTGGCAGGGTGGCCTGAGAAGGGGAAAGGGGAATGCACCAGACCAGGAACCATGGAACCAAGGGACCATTGTTACACTGTGGGGCCATGTGAGAAGAAGTGACCATTGGGACACTGTGGGGCCTTGTGAGACCAAGGGACCATTGGGACACTGTGGGACCATGTGAGATCAAGAGACCATTGGGATACTGTGAGTCCTCATGGATTCATGGACACCACTGTGACATTGCTGGGCCTCATGGAAGCAAGGGGACCCTAGTGACGCCGTGTGCCTCAGTGGAATGTAGGCATCATTGTGACACTGTGAGGCCCCATCCAACCAAGGCTCCATTGGGACACTGCGAGACCCCACGGAAACAAAGCTCCAGGGTAACACAGAGAGGCTGCCTGTAATCAGTGCTCCATTGTGACCCTGTGGAGCCAAAGGAGAGCGTTGTGACACTGCAAAGCCCCATGGTCCATTGGTCCAAAGGTCCATTGTGACATTGCAGGACTCATGGAACAGAGGAGTCACATGACACTGTGGGGCCTGTGGAACCATGGAGAACATTGTGACACTGCAAGGCCTCAAGGAATCATTAGGACTGTTATATGTCTATAGGATAATTTGTGCAAATAAAATTGTCGTCTCTTTTATAGTTATGTGCTGTTAAATTATACTCTTATAGGAAGTTTTTAAATCGCACAAGCCAGCAACAGCGATTGCAACACCATGTCAAAGCCACCTGGACGAGAGAGGGAGGACTTTATTTACAAGCGAACGAAAGTGGCCAGCCCAGAGAGGGATCATGCATCAAGGTTGTCCGAGAAACACCCGGACGATAAATACACGATAAATATCCGAGACCGAGATAGTCAGAGCCATCAGGGAGGTACATCTCAAATCCGAATTCCGGGACTGCAAACACAGGTGTTCATCACTCTCCGGACACGTATTGTTCAACTTGCCACAGAGAAAAGAACTCCACATGAATACGTGCACTTTGAAAAGGAAGAAAGGGGACTCTGGCTCAGGCAAGGAAAATCGTATAAAAATGGGTCAGACAGGACGGTCGGTGTGAAGCATAGAGGACCCTCTGCTGCAGCTGTCAAACCTGTGTCTCACCCGGTGGCAATCCCGGGCTCCACATTGACTTTTTTTTATAGTGTCTTTTTTTCATTTTTCTCAAAGTTTATATTTGGTACACTTAATAACTTTTATTAAATTAAAAATTAATAACTTGGAGCCTTGCATTTCTAACATGTTCATCACATTCGGTTTCTCATGATAAGCCTATCTACTTCTGCTAATTCTGAGATGGGGAAAATGAACTGTCATGATTCCCGCTTGCACTAGAGGATTGTGACACGGGCTGACTTTGTGATGCCAGAGTCTTCTGTGCCATCACAGCGCAACTGTATGACATCCCAGAGTGCTAGAGCAGCACTGGCTCTGTGACATCACAAGGGGGATTTGTGAGATCTCAGGGTGGGCTGTGACATCCCAGGAGGCAGTGTGACATCTCAGGGGCTCTGTGACCTTACTGGGGAGGTCACTTCAAGCCAGCTTCCACTCACAGTTCCTCCCAGAGAAGTCCAAAGCTGCTCGTGCCCGGTGGCATCCCGTGTCCATCTGGGTCCCCCTGCCCCTGGCGCTGCAGCCTCCCCCTGAGGATGTTCGAGGAGATCAAGCCCAGAGCCTGACACGGGGACAGGGGCTCAGGGCCGTCACAGTTGGAACAGGGAGACAGGGACCCCCTAGCAGCATCCCTGTGCACCCAGGGCCAGAGCTTGGCCAGGGCTCCTTCACCCTCTTATGAAGGAGGGCTTGAGAGCACTTTAAAAATCCCCAGCAGGGGAGTAGCATAAAACAGCTTTAATATTAAGTGACAGTACCACAGAGTTCCTTGGCAAGAGTCACTCTGCTCCTGACTGGACACTTCAGGCACACCAAGGAAACAAAGCAACAACAAAACCAAACAAAATCCAGGCAATCAAACCAAAAAGGAGTCAAGAACTGTCCCGGTGTCTGTGTGTCTCTGTGTGTTTGTGTGTGTGTGTGTGTGTGGGTGTGTGTGTGTGTGTGTGTGTGTGTGTGTGTGACGAAAGGACAGTGAGGGCAAGGATAAAAGGAATACAGCCTAAAAGCTAAACAGAGCTGTGGAATAACACTTAACAATATTCAACTTCGCTTAGAACTTCTATTAAGCTTCACAAATTAGCAAAAGAACAACTCTTAGCAGCATTTAACTTTGCTTACAGCTTGTGACTTTGTCGCTATAAGACACGTGAAAGCACGACGCGAGCCACCTGCTATTTTCAAGGTAAAGAGAAAAGTTTATTCTCTGACTCCAACTTTTATACTTTCCCAAAGGTGACATTGGATTGGAGAGTGAATGGACCACCTGTCCAAAGACATTGGACAAAGCACTAGTACATCAAGTTTGTCCAGCCCCATAAAAGATTGTAAACAATATGTTGTTGACAGAAAATGTGTGGGAAGGTTCTCCAACAGAATGGAAACTCAGAAGGCTTTAGAAAATCTTAAGAATCAGGGTGACATGACTTAACCTTACTTCCAGGCCTGACTGGCTCAGCTATCCAAGGCAATCAAAGCCCTCAGAGAGCAGCATTTCTGCCACATTTCCCTGAGCACAGGCACTCCTGTGTGCACACAGACACAAAGAGTCACTACAAGGCACCTGTGAGAAATTCCCCTGAGCAAAGGGAAATGTTCCCTGTGGAGGCTTTGGCATCTCCCCAGGGGATGAAGGGTTGAGCCTGGAGCAGACAGTGTCTGTGATGAGCTCCAGAGGAGCTGAGCCCAGGGGCTACTGGCCAAGGCCCTGGCCCAGTGAGCATTTCTCAGCTGGCAGGGTGGCCTGAGAAGGGGAAAGGGGAATGCACCAGACCAGGAACCATGGAACCAAGGGACCATTGTTACACTGTGGGGCCATGTGAGAAGAAGTGACCATTGGGACACTGTGGGGCCTTGTGAGACCAAGGGACCATTGGGACACTGTGGGACCATGTGAGATCAAGAGACCATTGGGATACTGTGAGTCCTCATGGATTCATGGACACCACTGTGACATTGCTGGGCCTCATGGAAGCAAGGGGACCCTGGTGACGCCGTGTGCCTCAGTGGAATGTAGGCATCATTGTGACACTGTGAGGCCCCATCCAACCAAGGCTCCATTGGGACACTGCGAGACCCCACGGAAACAAAGCTCCAGGGTAACACAGAGAGGCTGCCTGTAATCAGTGCTCCATTGTGACCCTGTGGAGCCAAAGGAGAGCGTTGTGACACTGCAAAGCCCCATGGTCCATTGGTCCAAAGGTCCATTGTGATATTGCAGGACTCATGGAACAGAGGAGTCACATGACACTGTGGGGCCTGTGGAACCATGGAGAACATTGTGACACTGCAAGGCCTCAAGGAATCATTAGGACTGTTATATGTCTATAGGATAATTCGTGCAAATAAAATTGTCGTCTCTTTTATAGTTATGTGCTGTTAAATTATACTCTTATAGGAAGTTTTTAAATCGCACAAGCCAGCAACAGCGATTGCAACACCATGTCAAAGCCACCTGGACGAGAGAGGGAGGACTTTATTTACAAGCGAACGAAAGTGGCCAGCCCAGAGAGGGATCATGCATCAAGGTTGTCCGAGAAACACCCGGACGATAAATACACGATAAATATCCGAGACCGAGATAGTCAGAGCCATCAGGGAGGTACATCTCAAATCCGAATTCCGGGACTGCAAACACAGGTGTTCATCACTCTCCGGACACGTATTGTTCAACTTGCCACAGAGAAAAGAACTCCACATGAATACGTGCACTTTGAAAAGGAAGAAAGGGGACTCTGGCTCAGGCAAGGAAAATCGTATAAAAATGGGTCAGACAGGACGGTCGGTGTGAAGCATAGAGGACCCTCTGCTGCAGCTGTCAAACCTGTGTCTCACCCGGTGGCAATCCCGGGCTCCACATTGACTTTTTTTTATAGTGTCTTTTTTTCATTTTTCTCAAAGTTTCTATTTGGTACACTTAATAACTTTTATTAAATTAAAAATTAATAACTTGGAGCCTTGCATTTCTAACATGTTCATCACATTCGGTTTCTCATGATAAGCCTATCTACTTCTGCTAATTCTGAGATGGGGAAAATGAACTGTCATGATTCCCGCTTGCACTAGAGGATTGTGACACGGGCTGACTTTGTGATGCCAGAGTCTTCTGTGCCATCACAGCGCAACTGTATGACATCCCAGAGTGCTAGAGCAGCACTGGCTCTGTGACATCACAAGGGGGATTTGTGAGATCTCAGGGTGGGCTGTGACATCCCAGGAGGCAGTGTGACATCTCAGGGGCTCTGTGACCTTACTGGGGAGGTCACTTCAAGCCAGCTTCCACTCACAGTTCCTCCCAGAGAAGTCCAAAGCTGCTCGTGCCCGGTGGCATCCCGTGTCCATCTGGGTCCCCCTGCCCCTGGCGCTGCAGCCTCCCCCTGAGGATGTTCGAGGAGATCAAGCCCAGAGCCTGACACGGGGACAGGGGCTCAGGGCCGTCACAGTTGGAACAGGGAGACAGGGACCCCCTAGCAGCATCCCTGTGCACCCAGGGCCAGAGCTTGGCCAGGGCTCCTTCACCCTCTTATGAAGGAGGGCTTGAGAGCACTTTAAAAATCCCCAGCAGGGGAGTAGCATAAAACAGCTTTAATATTAAGTGACAGCACCACAGAGTTCCTTGGCAAGAGTCACTCTGCTCCTGACTGGACACTTCAGGCACACCAAGGAAACAAAGCAACAACAAAACCAAACAAAATCCAGGCAATCAAACCAAAAAGGAGTCAAGAACTGTCCCGGTGTCTGTGTGTCTCTGTGTGTTTGTGTGTGTGTGTGTGTGTGGGTGTGTGTGTGTGTGTGTGTGTGTGTGTGTGTGACGAAAGGACAGTGAGGGCAAGGATAAAAGGAATACAGCCTAAAAGCTAAACAGAGCTGTGGAATAACACTTAACAATATTCAACTTCGCTTAGAACTTCTATTAAGCTTCACAAATTAGCAAAAGAACAACTCTTAGCAGCATTTAACTTTGCTTACAGCTTGTGACTTTGTCGCTATAAGACACGTGAAAGCACGACGCGAGCCACCTGCTATTTTCAAGGTAAAGAGAAAAGTTTATTCTCTGACTCCAACTTTTATACTTTCCCAAAGGTGACATTGGATTGGAGAGTGAATGGACCACCTGTCCAAAGACATTGGACAAAGCACTAGTACATCAAGTTTGTCCAGCCCCATAAAAGATTGTAAACAATATGTTGTTGACAGAAAATGTGTGGGAAGGTTCTCCAACAGAATGGAAACTCAGAAGGCTTTAGAAAATCTTAAGAATCAGGGTGACATGACTTAACCTTACTTCCAGGCCTGACTGGCTCAGCTATCCAAGGCAATCAAAGCCCTCAGAGAGCAGCATTTCTGCCACATTTCCCTGAGCACAGGCACTCCTGTGTGCACACAGACACAAAGAGTCACTACAAGGCACCTGTGAGAAATTCCCCTGAGCAAAGGGAAATGTTCCCTGTGGAGGCTTTGGCATCTCCCCAGGGGATGAAGGGTTGAGCCTGGAGCAGACAGTGTCTGTGATGAGCTCCAGAGGAGCTGAGCCCAGGGGCTGCTGGCCAAGGCCCAGGCCCAGTGAGCATTTCTCAGCTGGCAGGGCGGCCTGAGAAGGGGAGAGGGGAATGCACCAGACCAGGAACCATGGAACCAAGGGACCATTGTTACACTGTGGGGCCATGTGAGAAGAAGTGACCATTGGGACACTGTGGGGCCTTGTGAGACCAAGGGACCATTGGGACACTGTGGGACCATGTGAGATCAAGAGACCATTGGGATACTGTGAGTCCTCATGGATTCATGGACACCACTGTGACATTGCTGGGCCTCATGGAAGCAAGGGGACCCTAGTGATGCCGTATGCCTCAGTGGAATGTAGGCATCATTGTGACACTGTGAGGCCCCATCCAACCAAGGCTCCATTGGGACACTGCGAGACCCCACGGAAACAAAGCTCCAGGGTAACACAGAGAGGCTGCCTGTAATCAGTGCTCCATTGTGACCCTGTGGAGCCAAAGGAGAGCGTTGTGACACTGCAAAGCCCCATGGTCCATTGGTCCAAAGGTCCATTGTGACATTGCAGGACTCATGGAACAGAGGAGTCACATGACACTGTGGGGCCTGTGGAACCATGGAGAACATTGTGACACTGCAAGGCCTCAAGGAATCATTAGGACTGTTATATGTCTATAGGATAATTCGTGCAAATAAAATTGTCGTCTCTTTTATAGTTATGTGCTGTTAAATTATACTCTTATAGGAAGTTTTTAAATCGCACAAGCCAGCAACAGCGATTGCAACACCATGTCAAAGCCACCTGGACGAGAGAGGGAGGACTTTATTTACAAGCGAACGAAAGTGGCCAGCCCAGAGAGGGATCATGCATCAAGGTTGTCCGAGAAACACCCGGACGATAAATACACGATAAATATCCGAGACCGAGATAGTCAGAGCCATCAGGGAGGTACATCTCAAATCCGAATTCCGGGACTGCAAACACAGGTGTTCATCACTCTCCGGACACGTATTGTTCAACTTGCCACAGAGAAAAGAACTCCACATGAATACATGCACTTTGAAAAGGAAGAAAGGGGACTCTGGCTCAGGCAAGGAAAATCGTATAAAAATGGGTCAGACAGGACGGTCGGTGTGAAGCATAGAGGACCCTCTGCTGCAGCTGTCAAACCTGTGTCTCACCCGGTGGCAATCCCGGGCTCCACATTGACTTTTATTTATAGTGTCTTTTTTTCATTTTTCTCAAAGTTTATATTTGGTACACTTAATAACTTTTATTAAATTAAAAATTAATAACTTGGAGCCTTGCATTTCTAACATGTTCATCACATTCAGTTTCTCATGATAAGCCTATCTACTTCTGCTAATTCTGAGATGGGGAAAATGAACTGTCATGATTCCCGCTTGCACTAGAGGATTGTGACACGGGCTGACTTTGTGATGCCAGAGTCTTCTGTGCCATCACAGCGCAACTGTATGACATCCCAGAGTGCTAGAGCAGCACTGGCTCTGTGACATCACAAGGGGGATTTGTGAGATCTCAGGGTGGGCTGTGACATCCCAGGAGGCAGTGTGACATCTCAGGGGCTCTGTGACCTTACTGGGGAGGTCACTTCAAGCCAGCTTCCACTCACAGTTCCTCCCAGAGAAGTCCAAAGCTGCTCGTGCCCGGTGGTATCCTGTGTCCATCTGGGTCCCCCTGCCCCTGGCGCTGCAGCCTCCCGCTGAGGATGTTCGAGGAGATCAAGCCCAGAGCCTGACACGGGGACAGGGGCTCAGGGCCGTCACAGTTGGAACAGGGAGACAGGGACCCCCTAGCATCATCCCTGTGCCCCCAGGGCCAGAGCTTGGCCAGGGCTCCTTCACCCTCTTATGAAGGAGGGCTTGAGAGCACTTTAAAAATCCCCAGCAGGGGAGTAGCATAAAACAGCTTTAATATTAAGTGACAGCACCACAGAGTTCCTTGGCAAGAGTCACTCTGCTCCTGACTGGACACTTCAGGCACACCAAGGAAACAAAGCAACAACAAAACCAAACAAAATCCAGGCAATCAAAACAAAAAGGAGTCAAGAACTGTCCCGGTGTCTGTGTGTCTCTGTGTGTTTGTGTGTGTGTGTGTGTGTGTGGGTGTGTGTGTGTGTGTGTGTGTGTGTGTGTGTGTGACGAAAGGACAGTGAGGGCAAGGATAAAAGGAATACAGCCTAAAAGCTAAACAGAGCTGTGGAATAACACTTAACAATATTCAACTTCGCTTATAACTTCTATTAAGCTTCACAAATTAGCAAAAGAACAACTCTTAGCAGCATTTAACTTTGCTTACAGCTTGTGACTTTGTCGCTATAAGACACGTGAAAGCACGACGTGAGCCACCTGCTATTTTCAAGGTAAAGAGAAAAGTTTATTCTCTGACTCCAACTTTTATACTTTCCCAAAGGTGACATTGGATTGGAGAGTGAATGGACCACCTGTCCAAAGACATTGGACAAAGCACTAGTACATCAAGTTTGTCCAGCCCCATAAAAGATTGTAAACAATATGTTGTTGACAGAAAATGTGTGGGAAGGTTCTCCAACAGAATGGAAACTCAGAAGGCTTTAGAAAATCTTAAGAATCAGGGTGACATGACTTAACCTTACTTCCAGGCCTGACTGGCTCAGCTATCCAAGGCAATCAAAGCCCTCAGAGAGCAGCATTTCTGCCACATTTCCCTGAGCACAGGCACTCCTGTGTGCACACAGACACAAAGAGTCACTACAAGGCACCTGTGAGAAATTCCCCTGAGCAAAGGGAAATGTTCCCTGTGGAGGCTTTGGCATCTCCCCAGGGGATGAAGGGTTGAGCCTGGAGCAGACAGTGTCTGTGATGAGCTCCAGAGGAGCTGAGCCCAGGGGCTGCTGGCCAAGGCCCAGGCCCAGTGAGCATTTCTCAGCTGGCAGGGCGGCCTGAGAAGGGGAGAGGGGAATGCACCAGACCAGGAACCATGGAACCAAGGGACCATTGTTACACTGTGGGGCCATGTGAGAAGAAGTGACCATTGGGACACTGTGGGGCCTTGTGAGACCAAGGGACCATTGGGACACTGTGGGACCATGTGAGATCAAGAGACCATTGGGATACTGTGAGTCCTCATGGATTCATGGACACCACTGTGACATTGCTGGGCCTCATGGAAGCAAGGGGACCCTAGTGACGCCGTGTGCCTCAGTGGAATGTAGGCATCATTGTGACACTGTGAGGCCCCATCCAACCAAGGCTCCATTGGGACACTGCGAGACCCCACGGAAACAAAGCTCCAGGGTAACACAGAGAGGCTGCCTGTAATCAGTGCTCCATTGTGACCCTGTGGAGCCAAAGGAGAGCGTTGTGACACTGCAAAGCCCCATGGTCCATTGGTCCAAAGGTCCATTGTGACATTGCAGGACTCATGGAACACAGGAGTCACATGACACTGTGGGGCCTGTGGAACCATGGAGAACATTGTGACACTGCAAGGCCTCAAGGAATCATTAGGACTGTTATATGTCTATAGGATAATTGGTGCAAATAAAATTGTCGTCTCTTTTATAGTTATGTGCTGTTAAATTATACTCTTATAGGAAGTTTTTAAATCGCACAAGCCAGCAACTGCGACTGCAACACCATGTCAAAGCCACCTGGACGAGAGAGGGAGGACTTTATTTACAAGCGAACGAAAGTGGCCAGCCCAGAGAGGGATCATGCATCAAGGTTGTCCGAGAAACACCCGGACGATAAATACACTATAAATATCCGAGACCGAGATAGTCAGAGCCATCAGGGAGGTACATCTCAAATCCGAATTCCGGGACTGCAAACACAGGTGTTCATCACTCTCCGGACACGTATTGTTCAACTTGCCACAGAGAAAAGAACTCCACATGAATACATGCACTTTGAAAAGGAAGAAAGGGGACTCTGGCTCAGGCAAGGAAAATCGTATAAAAATGGGTCAGACAGGACGGTCGGTGTGAAGCATAGAGGACCCTCTGCTGCAGCTGTCAAACCTGTGTCTCACCCGGTGGCAATCCCGGGCTCCACATTGACTTTTATTTATAGTGTCTTTTTTTCATTTTTCTCAAAGTTTATATTTGGTACACTTAATAACTTTTATTAAATTAAAAATTAATAACTTGGAGCCTTGCATTTCTAACATGTTCATCACATTCAGTTTCTCATGATAAGCCTATCTACTTCTGCTAATTCTGAGATGGGGAAAATGAACTGTCATGATTCCCGCTTGCACAAGAGGATTGTGACACGGGCTGACTTTGTGATGCCAGAGTCTTCTGTGCCATCACAGCGCAACTGTATGACATCCCAGAGTGCTAGAGCAGCACTGGCTCTGTGACATCACAAGGGGGATTTGTGAGATCTCAGGGTGGGCTGTGACATCCCAGGAGGCAGTGTGACATCTCAGGGGCTCTGTGACCTTACTGGGGAGGTCACTTCAAGCCAGCTTCCACTCACAGTTCCTCCCAGAGAAGTCCAAAGCTGCTCGTGCCCGGTGGTATCCTGTGTCCATCTGGGTCCCCCTGCCCCTGGCGCTGCAGCCTCCCGCTGAGGATGTTCGAGGAGATCAAGCCCAGAGCCTGACACGGGGACAGGGGCTCAGGGCCGTCACAGTTGGAACAGGGAGACAGGGACCCCCTAGCATCATCCCTGTGCCCCCAGGGCCAGAGCTTGGCCAGGGCTCCTTCACCCTCTTATGAAGGAGGGCTTGAGAGCACTTTAAAAATCCCCAGCAGGGGAGTAGCATAAAACAGCTTTAATATTAAGTGACAGCACCACAGAGTTCCTTGGCAAGAGTCACTCTGCTCCTGACTGGACACTTCAGGCACACCAAGGAAACAAAGCAACAACAAAACCAAACAAAATCCAGGCAATCAAAACAAAAAGGAGTCAAGAACTGTCCCGGTGTCTGTGTGTCTCTGTGTGTTTGTGTGTGTGTGTGTGTGTGTGGGTGTGTGTGTGTGTGTGTGTGTGTGTGTGTGTGTGACGAAAGGACAGTGAGGGCAAGGATAAAAGGAATACAGCCTAAAAGCTAAACAGAGCTGTGGAATAACACTTAACAATATTCAACTTCGCTTATAACTTCTATTAAGCTTCACAAATTAGCAAAAGAACAACTCTTAGCAGCATTTAACTTTGCTTACAGCTTGTGACTTTGTCGCTATAAGACACGTGAAAGCACGACGTGAGCCACCTGCTATTTTCAAGGTAAAGAGAAAAGTTTATTCTCTGACTCCAACTTTTATACTTTCCCAAAGGTGACATTGGATTGGAGAGTGAATGGACCACCTGTCCAAAGACATTGGACAAAGCACTAGTACATCAAGTTTGTCCAGCCCCATAAAAGATTGTAAACAATATGTTGTTGACAGAAAATGTGTGGGAAGGTTCTCCAACAGAATGGAAACTCAGAAGGCTTTAGAAAATCTTAAGAATCAGGGTGACATGACTTAACCTTACTTGCAGGCCTGACTGGCTCAGCTATCCAAGGCAATCAAAGCCCTCAGAGAGCAGCATTTCTGCCACATTTCCCTGAGCACAGGCACTCCTGTGTGCACACAGACACAAAGAGTCACTACAAGGCACCTGTGAGAAATTCCCCTGAGCAAAGGGAAATGTTCCCTGTGGAGGCTTTGGCATCTCCCCAGGGGATGAAGGGTTGAGCCTGGAGCAGACAGTGTCTGTGATGAGCTCCAGAGGAGCTGAGCCCAGGGGCTGCTGGCCAAGGCCCAGGCCCAGTGAGCATTTCTCAGCTGGCAGGGCGGCCTGAGAAGGGGAGAGGGGAATGCACCAGACCAGGAACCATGGAACCAAGGGACCATTGTTACACTGTGGGGCCATGTGAGAAGAAGTGACCATTGGGACACTGTGGGGCCTTGTGAGACCAAGGGACCATTGGGACACTGTGGGACCATGTGAGATCAAGAGACCATTGGGATACTGTGAGTCCTCATGGATTCATGGACACCACTGTGACATTGCTGGGCCTCATGGAAGCAAGGGGACCCTAGTGACGCCGTGTGCCTCAGTGGAATGTAGGCATCATTGTGACACTGTGAGGCCCCATCCAACCAAGGCTCCATTGGGACACTGCGAGACCCCACGGAAACAAAGCTCCAGGGTAACACAGAGAGGCTGCCTGTAATCAGTGCTCCATTGTGACCCTGTGGAGCCAAAGGAGAGCGTTGTGACACTGCAAAGCCCCATGGTCCATTGGTCCAAAGGTCCATTGTGACATTGCAGGACTCATGGAACACAGGAGTCACATGACACTGTGGGGCCTGTGGAACCATGGAGAACATTGTGACACTGCAAGGCCTCAAGGAATCATTAGGACTGTTATATGTCTATAGGATAATTGGTGCAAATAAAATTGTCGTCTCTTTTATAGTTATGTGCTGTTAAATTATACTCTTATAGGAAGTTTTTAAATCGCACAAGCCAGCAACTGCGACTGCAACACCATGTCAAAGCCACCTGGACGAGAGAGGGAGGACTTTATTTACAAGCGAACGAAAGTGGCCAGCCCAGAGAGGGATCATGCATCAAGGTTGTCCGAGAAACACCCGGACGATAAATACACTATAAATATCCGAGACCGAGATAGTCAGAGCCATCAGGGAGGTACATCTCAAATCCGAATTCCGGGACTGCAAACACAGGTGTTCATCACTCTCCGGACACGTATTGTTCAACTTGCCACAGAGAAAAGAACTCCACATGAATACATGCACTTTGAAAAGGAAGAAAGGGGACTCTGGCTCAGGCAAGGAAAATCGTATAAAAATGGGTCAGACAGGACGGTCGGTGTGAAGCATAGAGGACCCTCTGCTGCAGCTGTCAAACCTGTGTCTCACCCGGTGGCAATCCCGGGCTCCACATTGACTTTTTTTTATAGTGTCTTTTTTTCATTTTTCTCAAAGTTTATATTTGGTACACTTAATAACTTTTATTAAATTAAAAATTAATAACTTGGAGCCTTGCATTTCTAACATGTTCATCACATTCAGTTTCTCATGATAAGCCTATCTACTTCTGCTAATTCTGAGATGGGGAAAATGAACTGTCATGATTCCCGCTTGCACAAGAGGATTGTGACACGGGCTGACTTTGTGATGCCAGAGTCTTCTGTGCCATCACAGCGCAACTGTATGACATCCCAGAGTGCTAGAGCAGCACTGGCTCTGTGACATCACAAGGGGGATTTGTGAGATCTCAGGGTGGGCTGTGACATCCCAGGAGGCAGTGTGACATCTCAGGGGCTCTGTGACCTTACTGGGGAGGTCACTTCAAGCCAGCTTCCACTCACAGTTCCTCCCAGAGAAGTCCAAAGCTGCTCGTGCCCGGTGGCATCCCGTGTCCATCTGGGTCCCCCTGCCCCTGGCGCTGCAGCCTCCCCCTGAGGATGTTCGAGGAGATCAAGCCCAGAGCCTGACACGGGGACAGGGGCTCAGGGCCGTCACAGTTGGAACAGGGAGACAGGGACCCCCTAGCAGCATCCCTGTGCCCCCAGGGCCAGAGCTTGGCCAGGGCTCCTTCACCCTCTTATGAAGGAGGGCTTGAGAGCACTTTAAAAATCCCCAGCAGGGGAGTAGCATAAAACAGCTTTAATATTAAGTGACAGCACCACAGAGTTCCTTGGCAAGAGTCACTCTGCTCCTGACTGGACACTTCAGGCACACCAAGGAAACAAAGCAACAACAAAACCAAACAAAATCCAGGCAATCAAAACAAAAAGGAGTCAAGAACTGTCCCGGTGTCTGTGTGTCTCTGTGTGTTTGTGTGTGTGTGTGTGTGTGTGGGTGTGTGTGTGTGTGTGTGTGTGTGTGTGTGACGAAAGGACAGTGAGGGCAAGGATAAAAGGAATACAGCCTAAAAGCTAAACAGAGCTGTGGAATAACACTTAACAATATTCAACTTCGCTTAGAACTTCTATTAAGCTTCACAAATTAGCAAAAGAACAACTCTTAGCAGCATTTAACTTTGCTTACAGCTTGTGACTTTGTCGCTATAAGACATGTGAAAGCACGACGCGAGCCACCTGCTATTTTCAAGGTAAAGAGAAAAGTTTATTCTCTGACTCCAACTTTTATACTTTCCCAAAGGTGACATTGGATTGGAGAGTGAATGGACCACCTGTCCAAAGACATTGGACAAAGCACTAGTACATCAAGTTTGTCCAACCCCATAAAAGATTGTAAACAATATGTTGTTGACAGAAAATGTGTGGGAAGGTTCTCCAACAGAATGGAAACTCAGAAGGCTTTAGAAAATCTTAAGAATCAGGGTGACATGACTTAACCTTACTTGCAGGCCTGACTGGCTCAGCTATCCAAGGCAATCAAAGCCCTCAGAGAGCAGCATTTCTGCCACATTTCCCTGAGCACAGGCACTCCTGTGTGCACACAGACACAAAGAGTCACTACAAGGCACCTGTGAGAAATTCCCCTGAGCAAAGGGAAATGTTCCCTGTGGAGGCTTTGGCATCTCCCCAGGGGATGAAGGGTTGAGCCTGGAGCAGACAGTGTCTGTGATGAGCTCCAGAGGAGCTGAGCCCAGGGGCTGCTGGCCAAGGCCCAGGCCCAGTGAGCATTTCTCAGCTGGCAGGGCGGCCTGAGAAGGGGAGAGGGGAATGCACCAGACCAGGAACCATGGAACCAAGGGACCATTGTTACACTGTGGGGCCATGTGAGAAGAAGTGACCATTGGGACACTGTGGGGCCTTGTGAGACCAAGGGACCATTGGGACACTGTGGGACCATGTGAGATCAAGAGACCATTGGGATACTGTGAGTCCTCATGGATTCATGGACACCACTGTGACATTGCTGGGCCTCATGGAAGCAAGGGGACCCTAGTGATGCCGTATGCCTCAGTGGAATGTAGGCATCATTGTGACACTGTGAGGCCCCATCCAACCAAGGCTCCATTGGGACACTGCGAGACCCCACGGAAACAAAGCTCCAGGGTAACACAGAGAGGCTGCCTGTAATCAGTGCTCCATTGTGACCCTGTGGAGCCAAAGGAGAGCGTTGTGACACTGCAAAGCCCCATGGTCCATTGGTCCAAAGGTCCATTGTGACATTGCAGGACTCATGGAACAGAGGAGTCACATGACACTGTGGGGCCTGTGGAACCATGGAGAACATTGTGACACTGCAAGGCCTCAAGGAATCATTAGGACTGTTATATGTCTATAGGATAATTCGTGCAAATAAAATTGTCGTCTCTTTTATAGTTATGTGCTGTTAAATTATACTCTTATAGGAAGTTTTTAAATCGCACAAGCCAGCAACAGCGATTGCAACACCATGTCAAAGCCACCTGGACGAGAGAGGGAGGACTTTATTTACAAGCGAACGAAAGTGGCCAGCCCAGAGAGGGATCATGCATCAAGGTTGTCCGAGAAACACCCGGACGATAAATACACGATAAATATCCGAGACCGAGATAGTCAGAGCCATCAGGGAGGTACATCTCAAATCCGAATTCCGGGACTGCAAACACAGGTGTTCATCACTCTCCGGACACGTATTGTTCAACTTGCCACAGAGAAAAGAACTCCACATGAATACATGCACTTTGAAAAGGAAGAAAGGGGACTCTGGCTCAGGCAAGGAAAATCGTATAAAAATGGGTCAGACAGGACGGTCGGTGTGAAGCATAGAGGACCCTCTGCTGCAGCTGTCAAACCTGTGTCTCACCCGGTGGCAATCCCGGGCTCCACATTGACTTTTATTTATAGTGTCTTTTTTTCATTTTTCTCAAAGTTTATATTTGGTACACTTAATAACTTTTATTAAATTAAAAATTAATAACTTGGAGCCTTGCATTTCTAACATGTTCATCACATTCAGTTTCTCATGATAAGCCTATCTACTTCTGCTAATTCTGAGATGGGGAAAATGAACTGTCATGATTCCCGCTTGCACTAGAGGATTGTGACACGGGCTGACTTTGTGATGCCAGAGTCTTCTGTGCCATCACAGCGCAACTGTATGACATCCCAGAGTGCTAGAGCAGCACTGGCTCTGTGACATCACAAGGGGGATTTGTGAGATCTCAGGGTGGGCTGTGACATCCCAGGAGGCAGTGTGACATCTCAGGGGCTCTGTGACCTTACTGGGGAGGTCACTTCAAGCCAGCTTCCACTCACAGTTCCTCCCAGAGAAGTCCAAAGCTGCTCGTGCCCGGTGGTATCCTGTGTCCATCTGGGTCCCCCTGCCCCTGGCGCTGCAGCCTCCCGCTGAGGATGTTCGAGGAGATCAAGCCCAGAGCCTGACACGGGGACAGGGGCTCAGGGCCGTCACAGTTGGAACAGGGAGACAGGGACCCCCTAGCATCATCCCTGTGCCCCCAGGGCCAGAGCTTGGCCAGGGCTCCTTCACCCTCTTATGAAGGAGGGCTTGAGAGCACTTTAAAAATCCCCAGCAGGGGAGTAGCATAAAACAGCTTTAATATTAAGTGACAGCACCACAGAGTTCCTTGGCAAGAGTCACTCTGCTCCTGACTGGACACTTCAGGCACACCAAGGAAACAAAGCAACAACAAAACCAAACAAAATCCAGGCAATCAAAACAAAAAGGAGTCAAGAACTGTCCCGGTGTCTGTGTGTCTCTGTGTGTTTGTGTGTGTGTGTGTGTGTGTGGGTGTGTGTGTGTGTGTGTGTGTGTGTGTGTGACGAAAGGACAGTGAGGGCAAGGATAAAAGGAATACAGCCTAAAAGCTAAACAGAGCTGTGGAATAACACTTAACAATATTCAACTTCGCTTAGAACTTCTATTAAGCTTCACAAATTAGCAAAAGAACAACTCTTAGCAGCATTTAACTTTGCTTACAGCTTGTGACTTTGTCGCTATAAGACACGTGAAAGCACGACGCGAGCCACCTGCTATTTTCAAGGTAAAGAGAAAAGTTTATTCTCTGACTCCAACTTTTATACTTTCCCAAAGGTGACATTGGATTGGAGAGTGAATGGACCACCTGTCCAAAGACATTGGACAAAGCACTAGTACATCAAGTTTGTCCAACCCCATAAAAGATTGTAAACAATATGTTGTTGACAGAAATTGTGTGGGAAGGTTCTCCAACAGAATGGAAACTCAGAAGGCTTTAGAAAATCTTAAGAATCAGGGTGACATGACTTAACCTTACTTCCAGGCCTGACTGGCTCAGCTATCCAAGGCAATCAAAGCCCTCAGAGAGCAGCATTTCTGCCACATTTCCCTGAGCACAGGCACTCCTGTGTGCACACAGACACAAAGAGTCACTACAAGGCACCTGTGAGAAATTCCCCTGAGCAAAGGGAAATGTTCCCTGTGGAGGCTTTGGCATCTCCCCAGGGGATGAAGGGTTGAGCCTGGAGCAGACAGTGTCTTTGATGAACTCCAGAGGAGCTGAGCCCAGGGGCTACTGGCCAAGGCCCAGGCCCAGTGAGCATTTCTCAGCTGGCAGGGTGGCCTGAGAAGGGGAAAGGGGAATGCACCAGACCAGGAACCATGGAACCAAGGGACCATTGTTACACTGTGGGGCCATGTGAGAAGAAGTGACCATTGGGACACTGTGGGGCCTTGTGAGACCAAGGGACCATTGGGACACTGTGGGACCATGTGAGATCAAGAGACCATTGGGATACTGTGAGTCCTCATGGATTCATGGACACCACTGTGACATTGCTGGGCCTCATGGAAGCAAGGGGACCCTAGTGACGCCGTGTGCCTCAGTGGAATGTAGGCATCATTGTGACACTGTGAGGCCCCATCCAACCAAGGCTCCATTGGGACACTGCGAGACCCCACGGAAACAAAGCTCCAGGGTAACACAGAGAGGCTGCCTGTAATCAGTGCTCCATTGTGACCCTGTGGAGCCAAAGGAGAGCGTTGTGACACTGCAAAGCCCCATGGTCCATTGGTCCAAAGGTCCATTGTGACATTGCAGGACTCATGGAACACAGGAGTCACATGACACTGTGGGGCCTGTGGAACCATGGAGAACATTGTGACACTGCAAGGCCTCAAGGAATCATTAGGACTGTTATATGTCTATAGGATAATTTGTGCAAATAAAATTGTCGTCTCTTTTATAGTTATGTGCTGTTAAATTATACTCTTATAGGAAGTTTTTAAATCGCACAAGCCAGCAACAGCGATTGCAACACCATGTCAAAGCCACCTGGACGAGAGAGGGAGGACTTTATTTACAAGCGAACGAAAGTGGCCAGCCCAGAGAGGGATCATGCATCAAGGTTGTCCGAGAAACACCCGGACGATAAATACACGATAAATATCCGAGACCGAGATAGTCAGAGCCATCAGGGAGGTACATCTCAAATCCGAATTCCGGGACTGCAAACACAGGTGTTCATCACTCTCCGGACACGTATTGTTCAACTTGCCACAGAGAAAAGAACTCCACATGAATACATGCACTTTGAAAAGGAAGAAAGGGGACTCTGGCTCAGGCAAGGAAAATTGTATAAAAATGGGTCAGACAGGATGGTCGGTGTGAAGCATAGAGGACCCTCTGCTGCAGCTGTTAAACCTGTGTCTCACCCGGTGGCAATCCCGGGCTCCACATTGACTTTTTTTTATAGTGTCTTTTTTTCATTTTTCTCAAAGTTTATATTTGGTACACTTAATAACTTTTATTAAATTAAAAATTAATAACTTGGAGCCTTGCATTTCTAACATGTTCATCACATTCGGTTTCTCATGATAAGCCTGTCTACTTCTGCTAATTCTGAGATGGGGAAAATGAACTGTCATGATTCCCGCTTGCACTAGAGGATTGTGACACGGGCTGACTTTGTGATGCCAGAGTCTTCTGTGCCATCACAGCGCAACTGTATGACATCCCAGAGTGCTAGAGCAGCACTGGCTCTGTGACATCACAAGGGGGATTTGTGAGATCTCAGGGTGGGCTGTGACATCCCAGGAGGCAGTGTGACATCTCAGGGGCTCTGTGACCTTACTGGGGAGGTCACTTCAAGCCAGCTCCCACTCACAGTTCCTCCCAGAGGAGTCCAACGCTGCTCGTGCCCGGTGGCATCCCGTGTCCCTCTGGGTCCGCCTGCCCCTGGCGCTGCAGCCTCCCGCTGAGGATGTTCGAGGAGATCAAGCCCAGAGCCTGACACGGGGACAGGGACTCAGGGCCGTCACAGTTGGAACAGGGAGACAGGGACCCCCTAGCAGCATCCCTGTGCCCCCAGGGCCAGAGCTTGGCCAGGGCTCCTTCACCCTCTTATGAAGGAGGGCTTGAGAGCACTTTAAAAATCCCCAGCAGGGGAGTAGCATAAAACAGCTTTAATATTAAGTGACAGCACCACAGAGTTCCTTGGCAAGAGTCACTCTGCTCCTGACTGGACACTTCAGGCACACCAAGGAAACAAAGCAACAACAAAACCAAACAAAATCCAGGCAATCAAACCAAAAAGGAGTCAAGAACTGTCCTGGTGTCTGTGTGTCTCTGTGTGTTTGTGTGTGTGTGTGTGTGTGTGGGTGTGTGTGTGTGTGTGTGTGTGTGTGACGAAAGGACAGTGAGGGCAAGGATAAAAGGAATACAGCCTAAAAGCTAAACAGAGCTGTGGAATAACACTTAACAATATTCAACTTCGCTTAGAACTTCTATTAAGCTTCACAAATTAGCAAAAGAACAACTCTTAGCAGCATTTAACTTTGCTTACAGCTTGTGACTTTGTCGCTATAAGACACGTGAAAGCACGACGCGAGCCACCTGCTATTTTCAAGGTAAAGAGAAAAGTTTATTCTCTGACTCCAACTTTTATACTTTCCCAAAGGTGACATTGGATTGGAGAGTGAATGGACCACCTGTCCAAAGACATTGGACAAACCACTAGTACATCAAGTTTGTCCAACCCCATAAAAGATTGTAAACAATATGTTGTTGACAGAAAATGTGTGGGAAGGTTCTCCAACAGAATGGAAACTCAGAAGGCTTTAGAAAATCTTAAGAATCAGGGTGACATGACTTAACCTTACTTCCAGGCCTGACTGGCTCAGCTATCCAAGGCAATCAAAGCCCTCAGAGAGCAGCATTTCTGCCACATTTCCCTGAGCACAGGCACTCCTGTGTGCACACAGACACAAAGAGTCACTACAAGGCACCTGTGAGAAATTCCCCTGAGCAAAGGGAAATGTTCCCTGTGGAGGCTTTGGCATCTCCCCAGGGGATGAAGGGTTGAGCCTGGAGCAGACAGTGTCTGTGATGAGCTCCAGAGGAGCTGAGCCCAGGGGCTGCTGGCCAAGGCCCAGGCCCAATGAGCATTTCTCAGCTGGCAGGGCGGCCTGAGAAGGGGAGAGGGGAATGCACCAGACCAGGAACCATGGAACCAAGGGACCATTGTTACACTGTGGGGCCATGTGAGAAGAAGTGACCATTGGGACACTGTGGGGCCTTGTGAGACCAAGGGACCATTGGGACACTGTGGGACCATGTGAGATCAAGAGACCATTGGGATACTGTGAGTCCTCATGGATTCATGGACACCACTGTGACATTGCTGGGCCTCATGGAAGCAAGGGGACCCTAGTGATGCCGTGTGCCTCAGTGGAATGTAGGCATCATTGTGACACTGTGAGGCCCCATCCAACCAAGGCTCCATTGGGACACTGCGAGACCCCACGGAAACAAAGCTCCAGGGTAACACAGAGAGGCTGCCTGTAATCAGTGCTCCATTGTGACCCTGTGGAGCCAAAGGAGAGCGTTGTGACACTGCAAAGCCCCATGGTCCATTGGTCCAAAGGTCCATTGTGACATTGCAGGACTCATGGAACAGAGGAGTCACATGACACTGTGGGGCCTGTGGAACCATGGAGAACATTGTGACACTGCAAGGCCTCAAGGAATCATTAGGACTGTTATATGTCTATAGGATAATTCGTGCAAATAAAATTTTCGTCTCTTTTATAGTTATGTGCTGTTAAATTATACTCTTATAGGAAGTTTTTAAATCGCACAAGCCAGCAACTGCGACTGCAACACCATGTCAAAGCCACCTGGACGAGAGAGGGAGGACTTTATTTACAAGCGAACGAAAGTGGCCAGCCCAGAGAGGGATCATGCATCAAGGTTGTCCGAGAAACACCCGGACGATAAATACACTATAAATATCCGAGACCGAGATAGTCAGAGCCATCAGGGAGGTACATCTCAAATCCGAATTCCGGGACTGCAAACACAGGTGTTCATCACTCTCCGGACACGTATTGTTCAACTTGCCACAGAGAAAAGAACTCCACATGAATACATGCACTTTGAAAAGGAAGAAAGGGGACTCTGGCTCAGGCAAGGAAAATCGTATAAAAATGGGTCAGACAGGACGGTCGGTGTGAAGCATAGAGGACCCTCTGCTGCAGCTGTCAAACCTGTGTCTCACCCGGTGGCAATCCCGGGCTCCACATTGACTTTTTTTTATAGTGTCTTTTTTTCATTTTTCTCAAAGTTTATATTTGGTACACTTAATAACTTTTATTAAATTAAAAATTAATAACTTGGAGCCTTGCATTTCTAACATGTTCATCACATTCAGTTTCTCATGATAAGCCTATCTACTTCTGCTAATTATGAGATGGGGAAAATGAACTGTCATGATTCCCGCTTGCACTAGAGGATTGTGACACGGGCTGACTTTGTGATGCCAGAGTCTTCTGTGCCATCACAGCGCAACTGTATGACATCCCAGAGTGCTAGAGCAGCACTGGCTCTGTGACATCACAAGGGGGATTTGTGAGATCTCAGGGTGGGCTGTGACATCCCAGGAGGCAGTGTGACATCTCAGGGGCTCTGTGACCTTACTGGGGAGGTCACTTCAAGCCAGCTCCCACTCACAGTTCCTCCCAGAGAAGTCCAAAGCTGCTCGTGCCCGGTGGCATCTCGTGTCCCTCTGGGTCCGCCTGCCCCTGGCGCTGCAGCCTCCCCCTGAGGATGTTCGAGGAGATCAAGCCCAGAGCCTGACACGGGGACAGGGGCTCAGGGCCGTCACAGTTGGAACAGGGAGACAGGGACCCCCTAGCAGCATCCCTGTGCCCCCAGGGCCAGAGCTTGGCCAGGGCTCCTTCACCCTCTTATGAAGGAGGGCTTGAGAGCACTTTAAAAATCCCCAGCAGGGGAGTAGCATAAAACAGCTTTAATATTAAGTGACAGCACCACAGAGTTCCTTGGCAAGAGTCACTCTGCTCCTGACTGGACACTTCAGGCACACCAAGGAAACAAAGCAACAACAAAACCAAACAAAATCCAGGCAATCAAACCGAAAAGGAGTCAAGAACTGTCCCGGTGTCTGTGTGTCTCTGTGTGTTTGTGTGTGTGACGAAAGGACAGTGAGAGCAAGGATAAAAGGAATACAGCCTAAAAGCTAAACAGAGCTGTGGAATAACACTTAACAATATTCAACTTCGCTTAGAACTTCTATTAAGCTTCACAAATTAGCAAAAGAACAACTCTTAGCAGCATTTAACTTTGCTTACAGCTTGTGACTTTGTCGCTATAAGACACGTGAAAGCACGACGCGAGCCACCTGCTATTTTCAAGGTAAAGAGAAAAGTTTATTCTCTGACTCCAACTTTTATACTTTCCCAAAGGTGACATTGGATTGGAGAGTGAATGGACCACCTGTCCAAAAACATTGGACAAAGCACTAGTACATCAAGTTTGTCCAGCCCCATAAAAGATTGTAAACAATATGTTGTTGACAGAAATTGTGTGGGAAGGTTCTCCAACAGAATGGAAACTCAGAAGGCTTTAGAAAATCTTAAGAATCAGGGTGACATGACTTAACCTTACTTCCAGGCCTGACTGGCTCAGCTATCCAAGGCAATCAAAGCCCTCAGAGAGCAGCATTTCTGCCACATTTCCCTGAGCACAGGCACTCCTGTGTGCACACAGACACAAAGAGTCACTACAAGGCACCTGTGAGAAATTCCCCTGAGCAAAGGGAAATGTTCCCTGTGGAGGCTTTGGCATCTCCCCAGGGGATGAAGGGTTGAGCCTGGAGCAGACAGTGTCTTTGATGAACTCCAGAGGAGCTGAGCCCAGGGGCTGCTGGCCAAGGCCCTGGCCCAGTGAGCATTTCTCAGCTGGCAGGGCGGCCTGAGAAGGGGAGAGGGGAATGCACCAGACCAGGAACCATGGAACCAAGGGACCATTGTTACACTGTGGGGCCATGTGAGAAGAAGTGACCATTGGGACACTGTGGGGCCTTGTGAGACCAAGGGACCATTGGGACACTGTGGGACCATGTGAGATCAAGAGACCATTGGGACACTGTGAGTCCTCATGGATTCATGGACACCACTGTGACATTGCTGGGCCTCATGGAAGCAAGGGGACCCTAGTGACGCCGTGTGCCTCAGTGGAATGTAGGCATCATTGTGACACTGTGAGGCCCCATCCAACCAAGGCTCCATTGGGACACTCCGAGACCCCACGGAAACAAAGCTCCAGGGTAACACAGAGAGGCTGCCTGTAATCAGTGCTCCATTGTGACCCTGTGGAGCCAAAGGAGAGCGTTGTGACACTGCAAAGCCCCATGGTCCATTGGTCCAAAGGTCCATTGTGACATTGCAGGACTCATGGAACACAGGAGTCACATGACACTGTGGGGCCTGTGGAACCATGGAGAACATTGTGACACTGCAAGGCCTCAAGGAATCATTAGAACTGTTATATGTCTATAGGATAATTTGTGCAAATAAAATTGTCGTCTCTTTTATAGTTATGTGCTGTTAAATTATACTCTTATAGGAAGTTTTTAAATCGCACAAGCCAGCAACTGCGACTGCAACACCATGTCAAAGCCACCTGGACGAGAGAGGGAGGACTTTATTTACAAGCGAACGAAAGTGGCCAGCCCAGAGAGGGATCATGCATCAAGGTTGTCCGAGAAACACCCGGACGATAAATACACTATAAATATCCGAGACCGAGATAGTCAGAGCCATCAGGGAGGTACATCTCAAATCCGAATTCCGGGACTGCAAACACAGGTGTTCATCACTCTCCGGACACGTATTGTTCAACTTGCCACAGAGAAAAGAACTCCACATGAATACATGCACTTTGAAAAGGAAGAAAGGGGACTCTGGCTCAGGCAAGGAAAATTGTATAAAAATGGGTCAGACAGGACGGTCGGTGTGAAGCATAGAGGACCCTCTGCTGCAGCTGTTAAACCTGTGTCTCACCCGGTGGCAATCCCGGGCTCCACATTGACTTTTTTTTATAGTGTCTTTTTTTCATTTTTCTCAAAGTTTATATTTGGTACACTTAATAACTTTTATTAAATTAAAAATTAATAACTTGGAGCCTTGCATTTCTAACATGTTCATCACATTCAGTTTCTCATGATAAGCCTGTCTACTTCTGCTAATTCTGAGATGGGGAAAATGAACTGTCATGATTCCCGCTTGCACTAGAGGATTGTGACACGGGCTGACTTTGTGATGCCAGAGTCTTCTGTGCCATCACAGCGCAACTGTATGACATCCCAGAGTGATAGAGCAGCACTGGCTCTGTGACATCACAAGGGGGATTTGTGAGATCTCAGGGTGGGCTGTGACATCCCAGGAGGCAGTGTGACATCTCAGGGGCTCTGTGACCTTACTGGGGAGGTCACTTCAAGCCAGCTCCCACTCACAGTTCCTCCCAGAGGAGTCCAAAGCTGCTCGTGCCCGGTGGCATCCCGTGTCCCTCTGGGTCCGCCTGCCCCTGGCGCTGCAGCCTCCCGCTGAGGATGTTCGAGGAGATCAAGCCCAGAGCCTGACACGGGGACAGGGGCTCAGGGCTGTCACAGTTGGAACAGGGAGACAGGGACCCCCTAGCAGCATCCCTGTGCCCCCAGGGCCAGAGCTTGGCCAGGGCTCCTTCACCCTCTTATGAAGGAGGGCTTGAGAGCACTTTAAAAATCCCCAGCAGGGGAGTAGCATAAAACAGCTTTAATATTAAGTGACAGCACCACAGAGTTCCTTGGCAAGAGTCACTCTGCTCCTGACTGGACACTTCAGGCACACCAAGGAAACAAAGCAACAACAAAACCAAACAAAATCCAGGCAATCAAACCAAAAAGGAGTCAAGAACTGTCCCGGTGTCTGTGTGTCTCTGTGTGTTTGTGTGTGTGTGTGTGTGTGTGGGTGTGTGTGTGTGTGTGTGTGTGTGTGTGTGACGAAAGGACAGTGAGGGCAAGGATAAAAGGAATACAGCCTAAAAGCTAAACAGAGCTGTGGAATAACACTTAACAATATTCAACTTCGCTTATAACTTCTATTAAGCTTCACAAATTAGCAAAAGAACAACTCTTAGCAGCATTTAACTTTGCTTACAGCTTGTGACTTTGTCGCTATAAGACACGTGAAAGCACGACGCGAGCCACCTGCTATTTTCAAGGTAAAGAGAAAAGTTTATTCTCTGACTCCAACTTTTATACTTTCCCAAAGGTGACATTGGATTGGAGAGTGAATGGACCACCTGTCCAAAGACATTGGACAAAGCACTAGTACATCAAGTTTGTCCAGCCCCATAAAAGATTGTAAACAATATGTTGTTGACAGAAATTGTGTGGGAAGGTTCTCCAACAGAATGGAAACTCAGAAGGCTTTAGAAAATCTTAAGAATCAGGGTGACATGACTTAACCTTACTTCCAGGCCTGACTGGCTCAGCTATCCAAGGCAATCAAAGCCCTCAGAGAGCAGCATTTCTGCCACATTTCCCTGAGCACAGGCACTCCTGTGTGCACACAGACACAAAGAGTCACTACAAGGCACCTGTGAGAAATTCCCCTGAGCAAAGGGAAATGTTCCCTGTGGAGGCTTTGGCATCTCCCCAGGGGATGAAGGGTTGAGCCTGGAGCAGACAGTGTCTGTGATGAGCTCCAGAGGAGCTGAGCCCAGGAGCTGCTGGCCAAGGCCCTGGCCCAGTGAGCATTTCTCAGCTGGCAGGGTGGCCTGAGAAGGGGAAAGGGGAATGCACCAGACCAGGAACCATGGAACCAAGGGACCATTGTTACACTGTGGGGCCATGTGAGAAGAAGTGACCATTGGGACACTGTGGGGCCTTGTGAGACCAAGGGACCATTGGGACACTGTGGGACCATGTGAGATCAAGAGACCATTGGGATACTGTGAGTCCTCATGGATTCATGGACACCACTGTGACATTGCTGGGCCTCATGGAAGCAAGGGGACCCTAGTGACGCCGTGTGCCTCAGTGGAATGTAGGCATCATTGTGACACTGTGAGGCCCCATCCAACCAAGGCTCCATTGGGACACTCCGAGACCCCATGGAAACAAAGCTCCAGGGTAACACAGAGAGGCTGCCTGTAATCAGTGCTCCATTGTGACCCTGTGGAGCCAAAGGAGAGCGTTGTGACACTGCAAAGCCCCATGGTCCATTGGTCCAAAGGTCCATTGTGACATTGCAGGACTCATGGAACAGAGGAGTCACATGACACTGTGGGGCCTGTGGAACCATGGAGAACATTGTGACACTGCAAGGCCTCAAGGAATCATTAGGACTGTTATATGTCTATAGGATAATTCGTGCAAATAAAATTGTCGTCTCTTTTATAGTTATGTGCTGTTAAATTATACTCTTATAGGAAGTTTTTAAATCGCACAAGCCAGCAACAGCGATTGCAACACCATGTCAAAGCCACCTGGATGAGAGAGGGAGGACTTTATTTACAAGCGAACGAAAGTGGCCAGCCCAGAGAGGGATCATGCATCAAGGTTGTCCGAGAAACACCCGGACGATAAATACACGATAAATATCCGAGACCGAGATAGTCAGAGCCATCAGGGAGGTACATCTCAAATCCGAATTCCGGGACTGCAAACACAGGTGTTCATCACTCTCCGGACACGTATTGTTCAACTTGCCACAGAGAAAAGAACTCCACATGAATACATGCACTTTGAAAAGGAAGAAAGGGGACTCTGGCTCAGGCAAGGAAAATCGTATAAAAATGGGTCAGACAGGACGGTCGGTGTGAAGCATAGAGGACCCTCTGCTGCAGCTGTCAAACCTGTGTCTCACCCGGTGGCAATCCCGGGCTCCACACTGACTTTATTTTATAGTGTCTTTTTTTCATTTTTCTCAAAGTTTATATTTGGTACACTTAATAACTTTTATTAAATTAAAAATTAATAACTTGGAGCCTTGCATTTCTAACATGTTCATCACATTCGGTTTCTCATGATAAGCCTATCTACTTCTGCTAATTCTGAGATGGGGAAAATGAACTGTCATGATTCCCGCTTGCACTAAAGGATTGTGACACGGGCTGACTTTGTGATGCCAGAGTCTTCTGTGCCATCACAGCGCAACTGTATGACATCCCAGAGTGATAGAGCAGCACTGGCTCTGTGACATCACAAGGGGGATTTGTGAGATCTCAGGGTGGGCTGTGACATCCCAGGAGGCAGTGTGACATCTCAGGGGCTCTGTGACCTTACTGGGGAGGTCACTTCAAGCCAGCTCCCACTCACAGTTCCTCCCAGAGAAGTCCAAAGCTGCTCGTGCCCGGTGGCATCCCGTGTCCCTCTGGGTCCCCCTGCCCCTGGCGCTGCAGCCCCCTGCTGAGGATGTTCGAGGAGATCAAGCCCAGAGCCTGACACGGGGACAGGGACTCAGGGCCGTCACAGTTGGAACAGGGAGACAGGGACCCCCTAGCAGCATCCCTGTGCCCCCAGGGCCAGAGCTTGGCCAGGGCTCCTTCACCCTCTTATGAAGGAGGGCTTGAGAGCACTTTAAAAATCCCCAGCAGGGGAGTAGCATAAAACAGCTTTAATATTAAGTGACAGCACCACAGAGTTCCTTGGCAAGAGTCACTCTGCTCCTGACTGGACACTTCAGGCACACCAAGGAAACAAAGCAACAACAAAACCAAACAAAATCCAGGCAATCAAACCAAAAAGGAGTCAAGAACTGTCCTGGTGTCTGTGTGTCTCTGTGTGTTTGTGTGTGTGTGTGTGTGTGTGGGTGTGTGTGTGTGTGTGTGTGTGTGTGACGAAAGGACAGTGAGGGCAAGGATAAAAGGAATACAGCCTAAAAGCTAAACAGAGCTGTGGAATAACACTTAACAATATTCAACTTCGCTTATAACTTCTATTAAGCTTCACAAATTAGCAAAAGAACAACTCTTAGCAGCATTTAACTTTGCTTACAGCTTGTGACTTTGTCGCTATAAGACACGTGAAAGCACGACGCGAGCCACCTGCTATTTTCAAGGTAAAGAGAAAAGTTTATTCTCTGACTCCAACTTTTATACTTTCCCAAAGGTGACATTGGATTGGAGAGTGAATGGACCACCTGTCCAAAGACATTGGACAAAGCACTAGTACATCAAGTTTGTCCAGCCCCATAAAAGATTGTAAACAATATGTTGTTGACAGAAATTGTGTGGGAAGGTTCTCCAACAGAATGGAAACTCAGAAGGCTTTAGAAAATCTTAAGAATCAGGGTGACATGACTTAACCTTACTTCCAGGCCTGACTGGCTCAGCTATCCAAGGCAATCAAAGCCCTCAGAGAGCAGCATTTCTGCCACATTTCCCTGAGCACAGGCACTCCTGTGTGCACACAGACACAAAGAGTCACTACAAGGCACCTGTGAGAAATTCCCCTGAGCAAAGGGAAATGTTCCCTGTGGAGGCTTTGGCATCTCCCCAGGGGATGAAGGGTTGAGCCTGGAGCAGACAGTGTCTGTGATGAACTCCAGAGGAGCTGAGCCCAGGGGCTGCTGGCCAAGGCCCTGGCCCAGTGAGCATTTCTCAGCTGGCAGGGTGGCCTGAGAAGGGGAAAGGGGAATGCACCAGACCAGGAACCATGGAACCAAGGGACCATTGTTACACTGTGGGGCCATGTGAGAAGAAGTGACCATTGGGACACTGTGGGGCCTTGTGAGACCAAGGGACCATTGGGACACTGTGGGACCATGTGAGATCAAGAGACCATTGGGATACTGTGAGTCCTCATGGATTCATGGACACCACTGTGACATTGCTGGGCCTCATGGAAGCAAGGGGACCCTAGTGACGCCGTGTGCCTCAGTGGAATGTAGGCATCATTGTGACACTGTGAGGCCCCATCCAGCCAAGGCTCCATTGGGACACTGCGAGACCCCACGGAAACAAAGCTCCAGGGTAACACAGAGAGGCTGCCTGTAATCAGTGCTCCATTGTGACCCTGTGGAGCCAAAGGAGAGCGTTGTGACACTGCAAAGCCCCATGGTCCATTGGTCCAAAGGTCCATTGTGACATTGCAGGACTCATGGAACAGAGGAGTCACATGACACTGTGGGGCCTGTGGAACCATGGAGAACATTGTGACACTGCAAGGCCTCAAGGAATCATTAGGACTGTTATATGTCTATAGGATAATTTGTGCAAATAAAATTGTCGTCTCTTTTATAGTTATGTGCTGTTAAATTATACTCTTATAGGAAGTTTTTAAATCGCACAAGCCAGCAACAGCGATTGCAACACCATGTCAAAGCCACCTGGACGAGAGAGGGAGGACTTTATTTACAAGCGAACGAAAGTGGCCAGCCCAGAGAGGGATCATGCATCAAGGTTGTCCGAGAAACACCCGGACGATAAATACACGATAAATATCCGAGACCGAGATAGTCAGAGCCATCAGGGAGGTACATCTCAAATCCGAATTCCGGGACTGCAAACACAGGTGTTCATCACTCTCCGGACACGTATTGTTCAACTTGCCACAGAGAAAAGAACTCCACATGAATACATGCACTTTGAAAAGGAAGAAAGGGGACTCTGGCTCAGGCAAGGAAAATTGTATAAAAATGGGTCAGACAGGACGGTCGGTGTGAAGCATAGAGGACCCTCTGCTGCAGCTGTCAAACCTGTGTCTCACCCGGTGGCAATCCCGGGCTCCACATTGACTTTTTTTTATAGTGTCTTTTTTTCATTTTTCTCAAAGTTTATATTTGGTACACTTAATAACTTTTATTAAATTAAAAATTAATAACTTGGAGCCTTGCATTTCTAACATGTTCATCACATTCGGTTTCTCATGATAAGCCTATCTACTTCTGCTAATTCTGAGATGGGGAAAATGAACTGTCATGATTCCCGCTTGCACTAGAGGATTGCGACACGGGCTGACTTTGTGATGCCAGAGTCTTCTGTGCCATCACAGCGCAACTGTATGACATCCCAGAGTGATAGAGCAGCACTGGCTCTGTGACATCACAAGGGGGATTTGTGAGATCTCAGGGTGGGCTGTGACATCCCAGGAGGCAGTGTGACATCTCAGGGGCTCTGTGACCTTACTGGGGAGGTCACTTCAAGCCAGCTCCCACTCACAGTTCCTCCCAGAGAAGTCCAAAGCTGCTCGTGCCCGGTGGCATCCCGTGTCCCTCTGGGTCCCCCTGCCCCTGGCGCTGCAGCCCCCTGCTGAGGATGTTCGAGGAGATCAAGCCCAGAGCCTGACACGGGGACAGGGACTCAGGGCCGTCACAGTTGGAACAGGGAGACAGGGACCCCCTAGCAGCATCCCTGTGCCCCCAGGGCCAGAGCTTGGCCAGGGCTCCTTCACCCTCTTATGAAGGAGGGCTTGAGAGCACTTTAAAAATCCCCAGCAGGGGAGTAGCATAAAACAGCTTTAATATTAAGTGACAGCACCACAGAGTTCCTTGGCAAGAGTCACTCTGCTCCTGACTGGACACTTCAGGCACACCAAGGAAACAAAGCAACAAGAAAACCAAACAAAATCCAGGCAATCAAACCAAAAAGGAGTCAAGAACTGTCCTGGTGTCTGTGTGTCTCTGTGTGTTTGTGTGTGTGTGTGTGTGTGTGTGTGTGTGTGTGTGTGTGTGTGTGTGTGACGAAAGGACAGTGAGGGCAAGGATAAAAGGAATACAGCCTAAAAGCTAAACAGAGCTGTGGAATAACACTTAACAATATTCAACTTCGCTTATAACTTCTATTAAGCTTCACAAATTAGCAAAAGAACAACTCTTAGCAGCATTTAACTTTGCTTACAGCTTGTGACTTTGTCGCTATAAGACACGTGAAAGCACGACGCGAGCCACCTGCTATTTTCAAGGTAAAGAGAAAAGTTTATTCTCTGACTCCAACTTTTATACTTTCCCAAAGGTGACATTGGATTGGAGAGTGAATGGACCACCTGTCCAAAGACATCGGCCAAAGCACTAGTACATCAAGTTTGTCCAGCCCCACAAAAGATTGTAAACAATATGTTGTTGACAGAAATTGTGTGGGAAGGTTCTCCAACAGAATGGAAACTCAGAAGGCTTTAGAAAATCTTAAGAATCAGGGTGACATGACTTAACCTTACTTCCAGGCCTGACTGGCTCAGCTATCCAAGGCAATCAAAGCCCTCAGAGAGCAGCATTTCTGCCACATTTCCCTGAGCACAGGCACTCCTGTGTGCACACAGACACAAAGAGTCACTACAAGGCACCTGTGAGAAATTCCCCTGAGCAAAGGGAAATGTTCCCTGTGGAGGCTTTGGCATCTCCCCAGGGGATGAAGGGTTGAGCCTGGAGCAGACAGTGTCTGTGATGAGCTCCAGAGGAGCTGAGCCCAGGGGCTGCTGGCCAAGGCCCTGGCCCAGTGAGCATTTCTCAGCTGGCAGGGTGGCCTGAGAAGGGGAAAGGGGAATGCACCAGACCAGGAACCATGGAACCAAGGGACCATTGTTACACTGTGGGGCCATGTGAGAAGAAGTGACCATTGGGACACTGTGGGGCCTTGTGAGACCAAGGGACCATTGGGACACTGTGGGACCATGTGAGATCAAGAGACCATTGGGATACTGTGAGTCCTCATGGATTCATGGACACCACTGTGACATTGCTGGGCCTCATGGAAGCAAGGGGACCCTAGTGACGCCGTGTGCCTCAGTGGAATGTAGGCATCATTGTGACACTGTGAGGCCCCATCCAGCCAAGGCTCCATTGGGACACTGCGAGACCCCACGGAAACAAAGCTCCAGGGTAACACAGAGAGGCTGCCTGTAATCAGTGCTCCATTGTGACCCTGTGGAGCCAAAGGAGAGCGTTGTGACACTGCAAAGCCCCATGGTCCATTGGTCCAAAGGTCCATTGTGACATTGCAGGACTCATGGAACAGAGGAGTCACATGACACTGTGGGGCCTGTGGAACCATGGAGAACATTGTGACACTGCAAGGCCTCAAGGAATCATTAGGATTGTTATATGTCTATAGGATAATTTGTGCAAATAAAATTGTCGTCTCTTTTATAGTTATGTGCTGTTAAATTATACTCTTATAGGAAGTTTTTAAATCGCACAAGCCAGCAACAGCGATTGCAACACCATGTCAAAGCCACCTGGACGAGAGAGGGAGGACTTTATTTACAAGCGAACGAAAGTGGCCAGCCCAGAGAGGGATCATGCATCAAGGTTGTCCGAGAAACACCCGGACGATAAATACACGATAAATATCCGAGACCGAGATAGTCAGAGCCATCAGGGAGGTACATCTCAAATCCGAATTCCGGTACTGCAAACACAGGTTTTTCATCACTCTCCGGACACGTATTGTTCAACTTGCCACAGAGAAAAGAACTCCACATGAATACATGCACTTTGAAAAGGAAGAAAGGGGACTCTGGCTCAGGCAAGGAAAATCGTATAAAAATGGGTCAGACAGGACGGTCGGTGTGAAGCATAGAGGACCCTCTGCTGCAGCTGTCAAACCTGTGTCTCACCCGGTGGCAATCCCGGGCTCCACATTGACTTTTTTTTATAGTGTCTTTTTTTCATTTTTCTCAAAGTTTATATTTGGTACACTTAATAACTTTTATTAAATTAAAAATTAATAACTTGGAGCCTTGCATTTCTAACATGTTCATCACATTCGGTTTCTCATGATAAGCCTATCTACTTCTGCTAATTCTGAGATGGGGAAAATGAACTGTCATGATTCCCGCTTGCACTAGAGGATTGTGACACGGGCTGACTTTGTGATGCCAGAGTCTTCTGTGCCATCACAGCGCAACTGTATGACATCCCAGAGTGATAGAGCAGCACTGGCTCTGTGACATCACAAGGGGGATTTGTGAGATCTCAGGGTGGGCTGTGACATCCCAGGAGGCAGTGTGACATCTCAGGGGCTCTGTGACCTTACTGGGGAGGTCACTTCAAGCCAGCTCCCACTCACAGTTCCTCCCAGAGGAGTCCAAAGCTGCTCGTGCCCGGTGGCATCCCGTGTCCCTCTGGGTCCGCCTGCCCCTGGCGCTGCAGCCTCCCGCTGAGGATGTTCGAGGAGATCAAGCCCAGAGCCTGACACGGGGACAGGGGCTCAGGGCTGTCACAGTTGGAACAGGGAGACAGGGACCCCCTAGCAGCATCCCTGTGCCCCCAGGGCCAGAGCTTGGCCAGGGCTCCTTCACCCTCTTATGAAGGAGGGCTTGAGAGCACTTTAAAAATCCCCAGCAGGGGAGTAGCATAAAACAGCTTTAATATTAAGTGACAGCACCACAGAGTTCCTTGGCAAGAGTCACTCTGCTCCTGACTGGACACTTCAGGCACACCAAGGAAACAAAGCAACAACAAAACCAAACAAAATCCAGGCAATCAAACCGAAAAGGAGTCAAGAACTGTCCCGGTGTCTGTGTGTCTCTGTGTGTTTGTGTGTGTGTGTGTGTGTGTGGGTGGGTGTGTGTGTGTGTGTGTGTGTGTGTGACGAAAGGACAGTGAGGGCAAGGATAAAAGGAATACAGCCTAAAAGCTAAACAGAGCTGTGGAATAACACTTAACAATATTCAACTTCGCTTATAACTTCTATTAAGCTTCACAAATTAGCAAAAGAACAACTCTTAGCAGCATTTAACTTTGCTTACAGCTTGTGACTTTGTCGCTATAAGACACGTGAAAGCACGACGCGAGCCACCTGCTATTTTCAAGGTAAAGAGAAAAGTTTATTCTCTGACTCCAACTTTTATACTTTCCCAAAGGTGACATTGGATTGGAGAGTGAATGGACCACCTGTCCAAAGACATTGGACAAAGCACTAGTACATCAAGTTTGTCCAGCCCCATAAAAGATTGTAAACAATATGTTGTTGACAGAAATTGTGTGGGAAGGTTCTCCAACAGAATGGAAACTCAGAAGGCTTTAGAAAATCTTAAGAATCAGGGTGACATGACTTAACCTTACTTCCAGGCCTGACTGGCTCAGCTATCCAAGGCAATCAAAGCCCTCAGAGAGCAGCATTTCTGCCACATTTCCCTGAGCACAGGCACTCCTGTGTGCACACAGACACAAAGAGTCACTACAAGGCACCTGTGAGAAATTCCCCTGAGCAAAGGGAAATGTTCCCTGTGGAGGCTTTGGCATCTCCCCAGGGGATGAAGGGTTGAGCCTGGAGCAGACAGTGTCTGTGATGAGCTCCAGAGGAGCTGAGCCCAGGAGCTGCTGGCCAAGGCCCTGGCCCAGTGAGCATTTCTCAGCTGGCAGGGTGGCCTGAGAAGGGGAAAGGGGAATGCACCAGACCAGGAACCATGGAACCAAGGGACCATTGTTACACTGTGGGGCCATGTGAGAAGAAGTGACCATTGGGACACTGTGGGGCCTTGTGAGACCAAGGGACCATTGGGACACTGTGGGACCATGTGAGATCAAGAGACCATTGGGATACTGTGAGTCCTCATGGATTCATGGACACCATTGTTACACTGTGGGGCCATGTGAGAAGAAGTGACCATTGGGACACTGTGGGGCCTTGGGAGACCAAGGGACCATTGGGACACTGTGGGACCATGTGAGATCAAGAGACCATTGGGATACTGTGAGTCCTCATGGATTCATGGACACCACTGTGACATTGCTGGGCCTCATGGAAGCAAGGGGACCCTAGTGACGCCGTGTGCCTCAGTGGAATGTAGGCATCATTGTGACACTGTGAGGCCCCATCCAGCCAAGGCTCCATTGGGACACTGCGAGACCCCACGGAAACAAAGCTCCAGGGTAACACAGAGAGGCTGCCTGTAATCAGTGCTCCATTGTGACCCTGTGGAGCCAAAGGAGAGCGTTGTGACACTGCAAAGCCCCATGGTCCATTGGTCCAAAGGTCCATTGTGACATTGCAGGACTCATGGAACAGAGGAGTCACATGACACTGTGGGGCCTGTGGAACCATGGAGAACATTGTGACACTGCAAGGCCTCAAGGAATCATTAGGACTGTTATATGTCTATAGGATAATTCGTGCAAATAAAATTGTCGTCTCTTTTATAGTTATGTGCTGTTAAATTATACTCTTATAGGAAGTTTTTAAATCGCACAAGCCAGCAACAGCGATTGCAACACCATGTCAAAGCCACCTGGACAAGAGAGGGAGGACTTTATTTACAAGCGAACGAAAGTGGCCAGCCCAGAGAGGGATCATGCATCAAGGTTGTCCGAGAAACACCCGGACGATAAATACACTATAAATATCCGAGACCGAGATAGTCAGAGCCATCAGGGAGGTACATCTCAAATCCGAATTCCGGGACTGCAAACACAGGTGTTCATCACTCTCCGGACAGGTATTGTTCAACTTGCCACAGAGAAAAGAACTCCACATGAATACGTGCACTTTCAAAAGGAAGAAAGGGGACTCTGGCTCAGGCAAGGAAAATCGTATAAAAATGGGTCAGACAGGACGGTCGGTGTGAAGCATAGAGGACCCTCTGCTGCAGCTGTCAAACCTGTGTCTCACCCGGTGGCAATCCCGGGCTCCACATTGACTTTTTTTTATAGTGTCTTTTTTTCATTTTTCTCAAAGTTTATATTTGGTACACTTAATAACTTTTATTAAATTAAAAATTAATAACTTGGAGCCTTGCATTTCTAACATGTTCATCACATTCAGTTTCTCATGATAAGCCTGTCTACTTCTGATAATTCTGAGATGGGGAAAATGAACTGTCATGATTCCCGCTTGCACTAGAGGATTGTGACACGGGCTGACTTTGTGATGCCAGAGTCTTCTGTGCCATCACAGCGCAACTGTATGACATCCCAGAGTGCTAGAGCAGCACTGGCTCTGTGACATCACAAGGGGGATTTGTGAGATCTCAGGGTGGGCTGTGACATCCCAGGAGGCAGTGTGACATCTCAGGGGCTCTGTGACCTTACTGGGGAGGTCACTTCAAGCCAGCTTCCACTCACAGTTCCTCCCAGAGAAGTCCAAAGCTGCTCGTGCCCGGTGGCATCCCGTGTCCCTCTGGGTCCGCCTGCCCCTGGCGCTGCAGCCTCCCCCTGAGGATGTTCGAGGAGATCAAGCCCAGAGCCTGACACGGGGACAGGGGCTCAGGGCTGTCACAGTTGGAACAGGGAGACAGGGACCCCCTAGCAGCATCCCTGTGCCCCCAGGGCCAGAGCTTGGCCAGGGCTCCTTCACCCTCTTATGAAGGAGGGCTTGAGAGCACTTTAAAAATCCCCAGCAGGGGAGTAGCATAAAACAGCTTTAATATTAAGTGACAGCACCACAGAGTTCCTTGGCAAGAGTCACTCTGCTCCTGACTGGACACTTCAGGCACACCAAGGAAACAAAGCAACAACAAAACCAAACAAAATCCAGGCAATCAAACCAAAAAGGAGTCAAGAACTGTCCCGGTGTCTGTGTGTCTCTGTGTGTTTGTGTGTGTGTGTGTGTGTGTGGGTGTGTGTGTGTGTGTGTGTGGGTGTGTGTGACGAAAGGACAGTGAGGGCAAGGATAAAAGGAATACAGCCTAAAAGCTAAACAGAGCTGTGGAATAACACTTAACAATATTCAACTTCGCTTATAACTTCTATTAAGCTTCACAAATTAGCAAAAGAACAACTCTTAGCAGCATTTAACTTTGCTTACAGCTTGTGACTTTGTCGCTATAAGACACGTGAAAGCACGACGCGAGCCACCTGCTATTTTCAAGGTAAAGAGAAAAGTTTATTCTCTGACTCCAACTTTTATACTTTCCCAAAGGTGACATTGGATTGGAGAGTGAATGGACCACCTGTCCAAAGACATTGGACAAAGCACTAGTACATCAAGTTTGTCCAGCCCCATAAAAGATTGTAAACAATATGTTGTTGACAGAAATTGTGTGGGAAGGTTCTCCAACAGAATGGAAACTCAGAAGGCTTTAGAAAATCTTAAGAATCAGGGTGACATGACTTAACCTTACTTCCAGGCCTGACTGGCTCAGCTATCCAAGGCAATCAAAGCCCTCAGAGAGCAGCATTTCTGCCACATTTCCCTGAGCACAGGCACTCCTGTGTGCACACAGACACAAAGAGTCACTACAAGGCACCTGTGAGAAATTCCCCTGAGCAAAGGGAAATGTTCCCTGTGGAGGCTTTGGCATCTCCCCAGGGGATGAAGGGTTGAGCCTGGAGCAGACAGTGTCTGTGATGAGCTCCAGAGGAGCTGAGCCCAGGGGCTGCTGGCCAAGGCCCTGGCCCAGTGAGCATTTCTCAGCTGGCAGGGTGGCCTGAGAAGGGGAAAGGGGAATGCACCAGACCAGGAACCATGGAACCAAGGGACCATTGTTACACTGTGGGGCCATGTGAGAAGAAGTGACCATTGGGACACTGTGGGGCCTTGTGAGACCAAGGGACCATTGGGACACTGTGGGACCATGTGAGATCAAGAGACCATTGGGATACTGTGAGTCCTCATGGATTCATGGACACCACTGTGACATTGCTGGGCCTCATGGAAGCAAGGGGACCCTAGTGACGCCGTGTGCCTCAGTGGAATGTAGGCATCATTGTGACACTGTGAGGCCCCATCCAGCCAAGGCTCCATTGGGACACTCCGAGACCCCATGGAAACAAAGCTCCAGGGTAACATAGAGAGGCTGCCTGTAATCAGTGCTCCATTGTGACCCTGTGGAGCCAAAGGAGAGCGTTGTGACACTGCAAAGCCCCATGGTCCATTGGTCCAAAGGTCCATTGTGACATTGCAGGACTCATGGAACAGAGGAGTCACATGACACTGTGGGGCCTGTGGAACCATGGAGAACATTGTGACACTGCAAGGCCTCAAGGAATCATTAGGACTGTTATATGTCTATAGGATAATTCGTGCAAATAAAATTGTCGTCTCTTTTATAGTTATGTGCTGTTAAATTATACTCTTATAGGAAGTTTTTAAATCGCACAAGCCAGCAACAGCGATTGCAACACCATGTCAAAGCCACCTGGACGAGAGAGGGAGGACTTTATTTACAAGCGAACGAAAGTGGCCAGCCCAGAGAGGGATCATGCATCAAGGTTGTCCGAGAAACACCCGGACGATAAATACACGATAAATATCCGAGACCGAGATAGTCAGAGCCATCAGGGAGGTACATCTCAAATCCGAATTCCGGGACTGCAAACACAGGTGTTCATCATTCTCCGGACACGTATTGTTCAACTTGCCACAGAGAAAAGAACTCCACATGAATACATGCACTTTGAAAAGGAAGAAAGGGGACTCTGGCTCAGGCAAGGAAAATCGTATAAAAATGGGTCAGACAGGACGGTCGGTGTGAAGCATAGAGGACCCTCTGCTGCAGCTGTCAAACCTGTGTCTCACCCGGTGGCAATCCCGGGCTCCACATTGACTTTTTTTTATAGTGTCTTTTTTTCATTTTTCTCAAAGTTTATATTTGGTACACTTAATAACTTTTATTAAATTAAAAATTAATAACTTGGAGCCTTGCATTTCTAACATGTTCATCACATTCGGTTTCTCATGATAAGCCTATCTACTTCTGCTAATTCTGAGATGGGGAAAATGAACTGTCATGATTCCCGCTTGCACTAAAGGATTGTGACACGGGCTGACTTTGTGATGCCAGAGTCTTCTGTGCCATCACAGCGCAACCGTATGACATCCCAGAGTGCTATAGCAGCACTGGCTCTGTGACATCACAAGGGGGATTTGTGAGATCTCAGGGTGGGCTGTGACATCCCAGGAGGCAGTGTGACATCTCAGGGGCTCTGTGACCTTACTGGGGAGGTCACTTCAAGCCAGCTCCCACTCACAGTTCCTCCCAGAGAAGTCCAAAGCTGCTCGTGCCCGGTGGCATCCCGTGTCCCTCTGGGTCCCCCTGCCCCTGGCGCTGCAGCCCCCTGCTGAGGATGTTCGAGGAGATCAAGCCCAGAGCCTGACACGGGGACAGGGACTCAGGGCCGTCACAGTTGGAACAGGGAGACAGGGACCCCCTAGCAGCATCCCTGTGCCCCCAGGGCCAGAGCTTGGCCAGGGCTCCTTCACCCTCTTATGAAGGAGGGCTTGAGAGCACTTTAAAAATCCCCAGCAGGGGAGTAGCATAAAACAGCTTTAATATTAAGTGACAGCACCACAGAGTTCCTTGGCAAGAGTCACTCTGCTCCTGACTGGACACTTCAGGCACACCAAGGAAACAAAGCAACAACAAAACCAAACAAAATCCAGGCAATCAAACCAAAAAGGAGTCAAGAACTGTCCCGGTGTCTGTGTGTCTCTGTGTGTTTGTGTGTGTGTGTGTGTGTGGGTGTGTGTGTGTGTGTGTGTGTGTGTGTGTGACGAAAGGACAGTGAGGGCAAGGATAAAAGGAATACAGCCTAAAAGCTAAACAGAGCTGTGGAATAACACTTAACAATATTCAACTTCGCTTATAACTTCTATTAAGCTTCACAAATTAGCAAAAGAACAACTCTTAGCAGCATTTAACTTTGCTTACAGCTTGTGACTTTGTCGCTATAAGACACGTGAAAGCACGACGCGAGCCACCTGCTATTTTCAAGGTAAAGAGAAAAGTTTATTCTCTGACTCCAACTTTTATACTTTCCCAAAGGTGACATTGGATTGGAGAGTGAATGGACCACCTGTCCAAAGACATCGGCCAAAGCACTAGTACATCAAGTTTGTCCAGCCCCACAAAAGATTGTAAACAATATGTTGTTGACAGAAATTGTGTGGGAAGGTTCTCCAACAGAATGGAAACTCAGAAGGCTTTAGAAAATCTTAAGAATCAGGGTGACATGACTTAACCTTACTTCCAGGCCTGACTGGCTCAGCTATCCAAGGCAATCAAAGCCCTCAGAGAGCAGCATTTCTGCCACATTTCCCTGAGCACAGGCACTCCTGTGTGCACACAGACACAAAGAGTCACTACAAGGCACCTGTGAGAAATTCCCCTGAGCAAAGGGAAATGTTCCCTGTGGAGGCTTTGGCATCTCCCCAGGGGATGAAGGGTTGAGCCTGGAGCAGACAGTGTCTGTGATGAGCTCCAGAGGAGCTGAGCCCAGGGGCTGCTGGCCAAGGCCCAGGCCCAGTGAGCATTTCTCAGCTGGCAGGGTGGCCTGAGAAGGGGAAAGGGGAATGCACCAGACCAGGAACCATGGAACCAAGGGACCATTGTTACACTGTGGGGCCATGTGAGAAGAAGTGACCATTGGGACACTGTGGGGCCTTGTGAGACCAAGGGACCATTGGGACACTGTGGGACCATGTGAGATCAAGAGACCATTGGGATACTGTGAGTCCTCATGGATTCATGGACACCACTGTGACATTGCTGGGCCTCATGGAAGCAAGGGGACCCTAGTGACGCCGTGTGCCTCAGTGGAATGTAGGCATCATTGTGACACTGTGAGGCCCCATCCAACCAAGGCTCCATTGGGACACTGCGAGACCCCACGGAAACAAAGCTCCAGGGTAACACAGAGAGGCTGCCTGTAATCAGTGCTCCATTGTGACCCTGTGGAGCCAAAGGAGAGCGTTGTGACACTGCAAAGCCCCATGGTCCATTGGTCCAAAGGTCCATTGTGACATTGCAGGACTCATGGAACAGAGGAGTCACATGACACTGTGGGGCCTGTGGAACCATGGAGAACATTGTGACACTGCAAGGCCTCAAGGAATCATTAGGACTGTTATATGTCTATAGGATAATTCGTGCAAATAAAATTGTCGTCTCTTTTATAGTTATGTGCTGTTAAATTATACTCTTATAGGAAGTTTTTAAATCGCACAAGCCAGCAACAGCGATTGCAACACCATGTCAAAGCCACCTGGACGAGAGAGGGAGGACTTTATTTACAAGCGAACGAAAGTGGCCAGCCCAGAGAGGGATCATGCATCAAGGTTGTCCGAGAAACACCCGGACGATAAATACACGATAAATATCCGAGACCGAGATAGTCAGAGCCATCAGGGAGGTACATCTCAAATCCGAATTCCGGGACTGCAAACACAGGTGTTCATCACTCTCCGGACACGTATTGTTCAACTTGCCACAGAGAAAAGAACTCCACATGAATACATGCACTTTGAAAAGGAAGAAAGGGGACTCTGGCTCAGGCAAGGAAAATCGTATAAAAATGGGTCAGACAGGACGGTCGGTGTGAAGCATAGAGGACCCTCTGCTGCAGCTGTCCAACCTGTGTCTCACCCGGTGGCAATCCCGGGCTCCACATTGACTTTTTTTTATAGTGTCTTTTTTTCATTTTTCTCAAAGTTTATATTTGGTACACTTAATAACTTTTATTAAATTAAAAATTAATAACTTGGAGCCTTGCATTTCTAACATGTTCATCACATTCGGTTTCTCATGATAAGCCTATCTACTTCTGCTAATTCTGAGATGGGGAAAATGAACTGTCATGATTCCCGCTTGCACTAGAGGATTGTGACACGGGCTGACTTTGTGATGCCAGAGTCTTCTGTGCCATCACAGCGCAACTGTATGACATCCCAGAGTGCTAGAGCAGCACTGGCTCTGTGACATCACAAGGGGGATTTGTGAGATCTCAGGGTGGGCTGTGACATCCCAGGAGGCAGTGTGACATCTCAGGGGCTCTGTGACCTTACTGGGGAGGTCACTTCAAGCCAGCTCCCACTCACAGTTCCTCCCAGAGAAGTCCAAAGCTGCTCGTGCCCGGTGGCATCCCGTGTCCCTCTGGGTCCCCCTGCCCCTGGCGCTGCAGCCTCCCCCTGAGGATGTTCGAGGAGATCAAGCCCAGAGCCTGACACGGGGACAGGGACTCAGGGCCGTCACAGTTGGAACAGGGAGACAGGGACCCCCTAGCAGCATCCCTGTGCCCCCAGGGCCAGAGCTTGGCCAGGGCTCCTTCACCCTCTTATGAAGGAGGGCTTGAGAGCACTTTAAAAATCCCCAGCAGGGGAGTAGCATAAAACAGCTTTAATATTAAGTGACAGCACCACAGAGTTCCTTGGCAAGAGTCACTCTGCTCCTGACTGGACACTTCAGGCACACCAAGGAAACAAAGCAACAACAAAACCAAACAAAATCCAGGCAATCAAACCGAAAAGGAGTCAAGAACTGTCCCGGTTTCTGTGTGTCTCTGTGTGTTTGTGTGTGTGACGAAAGGACAGTGAGAGCAAGGATAAAAGGAATACAGCCTAAAAGCTAAACAGAGCTGTGGAATAACACTTAACAATATTCAACTTCGCTTAGAACTTCTACTAAGCTTCACAAATTAGCAAAAGAACAACTCTTAGCAGCATTTAACTTTGCTTACAGCTTGTGACTTTGTCGCTATAAGACACGTGAAAGCACGACGCGAGCCACCTGCTATTTTCAAGGTAAAGAGAAAAGTTTATTCTCTGACTCCAACTTTTATACTTTCCCAAAGGTGACATTGGATTGGAGAGTGAATGGACCACCTGTCCAAAGACATTGGACAAAGCACTAGTACATCAAGTTTGTCCAGCCCCATAAAAGATTGTAAACAATATGTTGTTGACAGAAATTGTGTGGGAAGGTTCTCCAACAGAATGGAAACTTAGAAGGCTTTAGAAAATCTTAAGAATCAGGGTGACATGACTTAACCTTACTTCCAGGCCTGACTGGCTCAGCTATCCAAGGCAATCAAAGCCCTCAGAGAGCAGCATTTCTGCCACATTTCCCTGAGCACAGGCACTCCTGTGTGCACACAGACACAAAGAGTCACTACAAGGCACCTGTGAGAAATTCCCCTGAGCAAAGGGAAATGTTCCCTGTGGAGGCTTTGGCATCTCCCCAGGGGATGAAGGGTTGAGCCTGGAGCAGACAGTGTCTGTGATGAGCTCCAGAGGAGCTGAGCCCAGGGGCTGCTGGCCAAGGCCCTGGCCCAGTGAGCATTTCTCAGCTGGCAGGGTGGCCTGAGAAGGGGAAAGGGGAATGCACCAGACCAGGAACCATGGAACCAAGGGACCATTGTTACACTGTGGGGCCATGTGAGAAGAAGTGACCATTGGGACACTGTGGGGCCTTGTGAGACCAAGGGACCATTGGGACACTGTGGGACCATGTGAGATCAAGAGACCATTGGGATACTGTGAGTCCTCATGGATTCATGGACACCACTGTGACATTGCTGGGCCTCATGGAAGCAAGGGGACCCTAGTGACGCCGTGTGCCTCAGTGGAATGTAGGCATCATTGTGACACTGTGAGGCCCCATCCAACCAAGGCTCCATTGGGACACTGCGAGACCCCACGGAAACAAAGCTCCAGGGTAACACAGAGAGGCTGCCTGTAATCAGTGCTCCATTGTGACCCTGTGGAGCCAAAGGAGAGCGTTGTGACACTGCAAAGCCCCATGGTCCATTGGTCCAAAGGTCCATTGTGACATTGCAGGACTCATGGAACAGAGGAGTCACATGACACTGTGGGGCCTGTGGAACCATGGAGAACATTGTGACACTGCAAGGCCTCAAGGAATCATTAGGACTGTTATATGTCTATAGGATAATTTGTGCAAATAAAATTGTCGTCTCTTTTATAGTTATGTGCTGTTAAATTATACTCTTATAGGAAGTTTTTAAATCGCACAAGCCAGCAACAGCGATTGCAACACCATGTCAAAGCCACCTGGACGAGAGAGGGAGGACTTTATTTACAAGCGAACGAAAGTGGCCAGCCCAGAGAGGGATCATGCATCAAGGTTGTCCGAGAAACACCCGGACGATAAATACACGATAAATATCCGAGACCGAGATAGTCAGAGCCATCAGGGAGGTACATCTCAAATCCGAATTCCGGGACTGCAAACACAGGTGTTCATCACTCTCCGGACACGTATTGTTCAACTTGCCACAGAGAAAAGAACTCCACATGAATACATGCACTTTGAAAAGGCAGAAAGGGGACTCTGGCTCAGGCAAGGAAAATCGTATAAAAATGGGTCAGACAGGACGGTCGGTGTGAAGCATAGAGGACCCTCTGCTGCAGCTGTCAAACCTGTGTCTCACCCGGTGGCAATCCCGGGCTCCACATTGACTTTTTTTTATAGTGTCTTTTTTTCATTTTTCTCAAAGTTTATATTTGGTACACTTAATAACTTTTATTAAATTAAAAATTAATAACTTGGAGCCTTGCATTTCTAACATGTTCATCACATTCAGTTTCTCATGATAAGCCTATCTACTTCTGCTAATTCTGAGATGGGGAAAATGAACTGTCATGATTCCCGCTTGCACTAGAGGATTGTGACACGGGCTGACTTTATAATGCCAGAGTCTTCTGTGCCATCACAGCACAACTGTATGACATCCCAGAGTGATAGAGCAGCACTGGCTCTGTGACATCACAAGGGGGATTTGTGAGATCTCAGGGTGGGCTGTGACATCCCAGGAGGCAGTGTGACATCTCAGGGGCTCTGTGACCTTACTGGGGAGGTCACTTCAAGCCAGCTCCCACTCACAGTTCCTCCCAGAGAAGTCCAAAGCTGCTCGTGCCCGGTGGCATCCCGTGTCCCTCTGGGTCCCCCTGCCCCTGGCGCTGCAGCCCCCTGCTGAGGATGTTCGAGGAGATCAAGCCCAGAGCCTGACACGGGGACAGGGACTCAGGGCCGTCACAGTTGGAACAGGGAGACAGGGACCCCCTAGCAGCATCCCTGTGCCCCCAGGGCCAGAGCTTGGCCAGGGCTCCTTCACCCTCTTATGAAGGAGGGCTTGAGAGCACTTTAAAAATCCCCAGCAGGGGAGTAGCATAAAACAGCTTTAATATTAAGTGACAGCACCACAGAGTTCCTTGGCAAGAGTCACTCTGCTCCTGACTGGACACTTCAGGCACACCAAGGAAACAAAGCAACAACAAAACCAAACAAAATCCAGGCAATCAAACCGAAAAGGAGTCAAGAACTGTCCCGGTTTCTGTGTGTCTCTGTGTGTTTGTGTGTGTGACGAAAGGACAGTGAGGGCAAGGATAAAAGGAATACAGCCTAAAAGCTAAACAGAGCTGTGGAATAACACTTAACAATATTCAACTTCGCTTATAACTTCTATTAAGCTTCACAAATTAGCAAAAGAACAACTCTTAGCAGCATTTAACTTTGCTTACAGCTTGTGACTTTGTCGCTATAAGACACGTGAAAGCACGACGCGAGCCACCTGCTATTTTCAAGGTAAAGAGAAAAGTTTATTCTCTGACTCCAACTTTTATACTTTCCCAAAGGTGACATTGGATTGGAGAGTGAATGGACCACCTGTCCAAAGACATTGGACAAAGCACTAGTACATCAAGTTTGTCCAGCCCCATAAAAGATTGTAAACAATATGTTGTTGACAGAAATTGTGTGGGAAGGTTCTCCAACAGAATGGAAACTTAGAAGGCTTTAGAAAATCTTAAGAATCAGGGTGACATGACTTAACCTTACTTGCAGGCCTGACTGGCTCAGCTATCCAAGGCAATCAAAGCCCTCAGAGAGCAGCATTTCTGCCACATTTCCCTGAGCACAGGCACTCCTGTGTGCACACAGACACAAAGAGTCACTACAAGGCACCTGTGAGAAATTCCCCTGAGCAAAGGGAAATGTTCCCTGTGGAGGCTTTGGCATCTCCCCAGGGGATGAAGGGTTGAGCCTGGAGCAGACAGTGTCTGTGATGAGCTCCAGAGGAGCTGAGCCCAGGGGCTGCTGGCCAAGGCCCTGGCCCAGTGAGCATTTCTCAGCTGGCAGGGTGGCCTGAGAAGGGGAAAGGGGAATGCACCAGACCAGGAACCATGGAACCAAGGGACCATTGTTACACTGTGGGGCCATGTGAGAAGAAGTGACCATTGGGACACTGTGGGGCCTTGTGAGACCAAGGGACCATTGGGACACTGTGGGACCATGTGAGATCAAGAGACCATTGGGATACTGTGAGTCCTCATGGATTCATGGACACCACTGTGACATTGCTGGGCCTCATGGAAGCAAGGGGACCCTAGTGACGCCGTGTGCCTCAGTGGAATGTAGGCATCATTGTGACACTGTGAGGCCCCATCCAACCAAGGCTCCATTGGGACACTGCGAGACCCCACGGAAACAAAGCTCCAGGGTAACACAGAGAGGCTGCCTGTAATCAGTGCTCCATTGTGACCTTGTGGAGCCAAAGGAGAGCGTTGTGACACTGCAAAGCCCCATGGTCCATTGGTCCAAAGGTCCATTGTGACATTGCAGGACTCATGGAACAGAGGAGTCACATGACACTGTGGGGCCTGTGGAACCATGGAGAACATTGTGACACTGCAAGGCCTCAAGGAATCATTAGGACTGTTATATGTCTATAGGATAATTCGTGCAAATAAAATTGTCGTCTCTTTTATAGTTATGTGCTGTTAAATTATACTCTTATAGGAAGTTTTTAAATCGCACAAGCCAGCAACAGCGATTGCAACACCATGTCAAAGCCACCTGGACGAGAGAGGGAGGACTTTATTTACAAGCGAACGAAAGTGGCCAGCCCAGAGAGGGATCATGCATCAAGGTTGTCCGAGAAACACCCGGACGATAAATACACGATAAATATCCGAGACCGAGATAGTCAGAGCCATCAGGGAGGTACATCTCAAATCCGAATTCCGGGACTGCAAACACAGGTGTTCATCACTCTCCGGACACGTATTGTTCAACTTGCCACAGAGAAAAGAACTCCACATGAATACATGCACTTTGAAAAGGCAGAAAGGGGACTCTGGCTCAGGCAAGGAAAATCGTATAAAAATGGGTCAGACAGGACGGTCGGTGTGAAGCATAGAGGACCCTCTGCTGCAGCTGTCAAACCTGTGTCTCACCCGGTGGCAATCCCGGGCTCCACATTGACTTTTTTTTATAGTGTCTTTTTTTCATTTTTCTCAAAGTTTATATTTGGTACACTTAATAACTTTTATTAAATTAAAAATTAATAACTTGGAGCCTTGCATTTCTAACATGTTCATCACATTCAGTTTCTCATGATAAGCCTATCTACTTCTGCTAATTCTGAGATGGGGAAAATGAACTGTCATGATTCCTGCTTGCACGAGAGGATTGTGACACGGGCTGACTTTATAATGCCAGAGTCTTCTGTGCCATCACAGCGCAACTGTATGACATCCCAGAGTGATAGAGCAGCACTGGCTCTGTGACATCACAAGGGGGATTTGTGAGATCTCAGGGTGGGCTGTGACATCCCAGGAGGCAGTGTGACATCTCAGGGGCTCTGTGACCTTACTGGGGAGGTCACTTCAAGCCAGCTCCCACTCACAGTTCCTCCCAGAGAAGTCCAAAGCTGCTCGTGCCCGGTGGCATCCCGTGTCCCTCTGGGTCCCCCTGCCCCTGGCGCTGCAGCCTCCCCCTGAGGATGTTCGAGGAGATCAAGCCCAGAGCCTGACACGGGGACAGGGGCTCAGGGCCGTCACAGTTGGAACAGGGAGACAGGGACCCCCTAGCAGCATCCCTGTGCCCCCAGGGCCAGAGCTTGGCCAGGGCTCCTTCACCCTCTTATGAAGGAGGGCTTGAGAGCACTTTAAAAATCCCCAGCAGTAGAGTAGCATAAAACAGCTTTAATATTAAGTGACAGCACCACAGAGTTCCTTGGCAAGAGTCACTCTGCTCCTGACTGGACACTTCAGGCACACCAAGGAAACAAAGCAACAAGAAAACCAAACAAAATCCAGGCAATCAAACCGAAAAGGAGTCAAGAACTGTCCCGGTGTCTGTGTGTCTCTGTGTGTTTGTGTGTGTGTGTGTGTGTGGGTGTGTGTGTGTGTGTGTGTGTGTGTGTGACGAAAGGACAGTGAGGGCAAGGATAAAAGGAATACAGCCTAAAAGCTAAACAGAGCTGTGGAATAACACTTAACAATATTCAACTTCGCTTAGAACTTCTATTAAGCTTCACAAATTAGCAAAAGAACAACTCTTAGCAGCATTTAACTTTGCTTACAGCTTGTGACTTTGTCGCTATAAGACACGTGAAAGCACGACGCGAGCCACCTGCTATTTTCAAGGTAAAGAGAAAAGTTTATTCTCTGACTCCAACTTTTATACTTTCCCAAAGGTGACATTGGATTGGAGAGTGAATGGACCACCTGTCCAAAGACATTGGACAAAGCACTAGTACATCAAGTTTGTCCAGCCCCATAAAAGATTGTAAACAATATGTTGTTGACAGAAATTGTGTGGGAAGGTTCTCCAACAGAATGGAAACTCAGAAGGCTTTAGAAAATCTTAAGAATCAGGGTGACATGACTTAACCTTACTTCCAGGCCTGACTGGCTCAGCTATCCAAGGCAATCAAAGCCCTCAGAGAGCAGCATTTCTGCCACATTTCCCTGAGCACAGGCACTCCTGTGTGCACACAGACACAAAGAGTCACTACAAGGCACCTGTGAGAAATTCCCCTGAGCAAAGGGAAATGTTCCCTGTGGAGGCTTTGGCATCTCCCCAGGGGATGAAGGGTTGAGCCTGGAGCAGACAGTGTCTGTGATGAGCTCCAGAGGAGCTGAGCCCAGGGGCTGCTGGCCAAGGCCCTGGCCCAGTGAGCATTTCTCAGCTGGCAGGGTGGCCTGAGAAGGGGAAAGGGGAATGCACCAGACCAGGAACCATGGAACCAAGGGACCATTGTTACACTGTGGGGCCATGTGAGAAGAAGTGACCATTGGGACACTGTGGGGCCTTGTGACCCCAAGGGACCATTGGGACACTGTGGGACCATGTGAGATCAAGAGACCATTGGGATACTGTGAGTCCTCATGGATTCATGGACACCACTGTGACATTGCTGGGCCTCATGGAAGCAAGGGGACCCTAGTGACGCCGTGTGCCTCAGTGGAATGTAGGCATCATTGTGACACTGTGAGGCCCCATCCAGCCAAGGCTCCATTGGGACACTGCGAGACCCCACGGAAACAAAGCTCCAGGGTAACACAGAGAGGCTGCCTGTAATCAGTGCTCCATTGTGACCCTGTGGAGCCAAAGGAGAGCGTTGTGACACTGCAAAGCCCCATGGTCCATTGGTCCAAAGGTCCATTGTGACATTGCAGGACTCATGGAACAGAGGAGTCACATGACACTGTGGGGCCTGTGGAACCATGGAGAACATTGTGACACTGCAAGGCCTCAAGGAATCATTAGGACTGTTATATGTCTATAGGATAATTCGTGCAAATAAAATTGTCGTCTCTTTTATAGTTATGTGCTGTTAAATTATACTCTTATAGGAAGTTTTTAAATCGCACAAGCCAGCAACAGCGATTGCAACACCATGTCAAAGCCACCTGGACGAGAGAGGGAGGACTTTATTTACAAGCGAACGAAAGTGGCCAGCCCAGAGAGGGATCATGCATCAAGGTTGTCCGAGAAACACCCGGACGATAAATACACGATAAATATCCGAGACCGAGATAGTCAGAGCCATCAGGGAGGTACATCTCAAATCCGAATTCCGGGACTGCAAACACAGGTTGTTCATCACTCTCCGGACACGTATTGTTCAACTTGCCACAGAGAAAAGAACTCCACATGAATACATGCACTTTGAAAAGGAAGAAAGGGGACTCTGGCTCAGGCAAGGAAAATCGTATAAAAATGGGTCAGACAGGACGGTCGGTGTGAAGCATAGAGGACCCTCTGCTGCAGTTGTCCAACCTGTGTCTCACCCGGTGGCAATCCCGGGCTCCACATTGACTTTTTTTTATAGTGTCTTTTTTTCATTTTTCTCAAAGTTTATATTTGGTACACTTAATAACTTTTATTAAATTAAAAATTAATAACTTGGAGCCTTGCATTTCTAACATGTTCATCACATTCGGTTTCTCATGATAAGCCTATCTACTTCTGCTAATTCTGAGATGGGGAAAATGAACTGTCATGATTCCCGCTTGCACTAAAGGATTGTGACACGGGCTGACTTTGTGATGCCAGAGTCTTCTGTGCCATCACAGCGCAACTGTATGACATCCCAGAGTGCTAGAGCAGCACTGGCTCTGTGACATCACAAGGGGGATTTGTGAGATCTCAGGGTGGGCTGTGACATCCCAGGAGGCAGTGTGACATCTCAGGGGCTCTGTGACCTTACTGGGGAGGTCACTTCAAGCCAGCTCCCACTCACAGTTCCTCCCAGAGAAGTCCAAAGCTGCTCGTGCCCGGTGGCATCCCGTGTCCCTCTGGGTCCCCCTGCCCCTGGCGCTGCAGCCCCCTGCTGAGGATGTTCGAGGAGATCAAGCCCAGAGCCTGACACGGGGACAGGGACTCAGGGCCGTCACAGTTGGAACAGGGAGACAGGGACCCCCTAGCAGCATCCCTGTGCCCCCAGGGCCAGAGCTTGGCCAGGGCTCCTTCACCCTCTTATGAAGGAGGGCTTGAGAGCACTTTAAAAATCCCCAGCAGGGGAGTAGCATAAAACAGCTTTAATATTAAGTGACAGCACCACAGAGTTCCTTGGCAAGAGTCACTCTGCTCCTGACTGGACACTTCAGGCACACCAAGGAAACAAAGCAACAACAAAACCAAACAAAATCCAAGCAATCAAACCAAAAAGGAGTCAAGAACTGTCCCGGTGTCTGTGTGTCTCTCTGTGTTTGTGTGTGTGTGTGTGTGTGTGGGTGTGTGTGTGTGTGTGTGTGTGTGTGTGTGTGACGAAAGGACAGTGAGGGCAAGGATAAAAGGAATACAGCCTAAAAGCTAAACAGAGCTGTGGAATAACACTTAACAATATTCAACTTCGCTTATAACTTCTATTAAGCTTCACAAATTAGCAAAAGAACAACTCTTAGCAGCATTTAACTTTGCTTACAGCTTGTGACTTTGTCGCTATAAGACACGTGAAAGCACGACGCGAGCCACCTGCTATTTTCAAGGTAAAGAGAAAAGTTTATTCTCTGACTCCAACTTTTATACTTTCCCAAAGGTGACATTGGATTGGAGAGTGAATGGACCACCTGTCCAAAGACATTGGACAAAGCACTAGTACATCAAGTTTGTCCAGCCCCATAAAAGATTGTAAACAATATGTTGTTGACAGAAATTGTGTGGGAAGGTTCTCCAACAGAATGGAAACTCAGAAGGCTTTAGAAAATCTTAAGAATCAGGGTGACATGACTTAACCTTACTTCCAGGCCTGACTGGCTCAGCTATCCAAGGCAATCAAAGCCCTCAGAGAGCAGCATTTCTGCCACATTTCCCTGAGCACAGGCACTCCTGTGTGCACACAGACACAAAGAGTCACTACAAGGCACCTGTGAGAAATTCCCCTGAGCAAAGGGAAATGTTCCCTGTGGAGGCTTTGGCATCTCCCCAGGGGATGAAGGGTTGAGCCTGGAGCAGACAGTGTCTGTGATGAGCTCCAGAGGAGCTGAGCCCAGGGGCTGCTGGCCAAGGCCCTGGCCCAGTGAGCATTTCTCAGCTGGCAGGGTGGCCTGAGAAGGGGAAAGGGGAATGCACCAGACCAGGAACCATGGAACCAAGGGACCATTGTTACACTGTGGGGCCATGTGAGAAGAAGTGACCATTGGGACACTGTGGGGCCTTGTGACCCCAAGGGACCATTGGGACACTGTGGGACCATGTGAGATCAAGAGACCATTGGGATACTGTGAGTCCTCATGGATTCATGGACACCACTGTGACATTGCTGGGCCTCATGGAAGCAAGGGGACCCTAGTGACGCCGTGTGCCTCAGTGGAATGTAGGCATCATTGTGACACTGTGAGGCCCCATCCAGCCAAGGCTCCATTGGGACACTGCGAGACCCCACGGAAACAAAGCTCCAGGGTAACACAGAGAGGCTGCCTGTAATCAGTGCTCCATTGTGACCCTGTGGAGCCAAAGGAGAGCGTTGTGACACTGCAAAGCCCCATGGTCCATTGGTCCAAAGGTCCATTGTGACATTGCAGGACTCATGGAACAGAGGAGTCACATGACACTGTGGGGCCTGTGGAACCATGGAGAACATTGTGACACTGCAAGGCCTCAAGGAATCATTAGGACTGTTATATGTCTATAGGATAATTCGTGCAAATAAAATTGTCGTCTCTTTTATAGTTATGTGCTGTTAAATTATACTCTTATAGGAAGTTTTTAAATCGCACAAGCCAGCAACAGCGATTGCAACACCATGTCAAAGCCACCTGGACGAGAGAGGGAGGACTTTATTTACAAGCGAACGAAAGTGGCCAGCCCAGAGAGGGATCATGCATCAAGGTTGTCCGAGAAACACCCGGACGATAAATACACGATAAATATCTGAGACCGAGATAGTCAGAGCCATCAGGGAGGTACATCTCAAATCCGAATTCCGGGACTGCAAACACAGGTGTTCATCACTCTCCGGACACGTATTGTTCAACTTGCCACAGAGAAAAGAACTCCACATGAATACATGCACTTTGAAAAGGAAGAAAGGGGACTCTGGCTCAGGCAAGGAAAATCGTATAAAAATGGGTCAGACAGGACGGTCGGTGTGAAGCATAGAGGACCCTCTGCTGCAGCTGTCCAACCTGTGTCTCACCCGGTGGCAATCCCGGGCTCCACATTGACTTTTTTTTATAGTGTCTTTTTTTCATTTTTCTCAAAGTTTATATTTGGTACACTTCATAACTTTTATTAAATTAAAAATTAATAACTTGGAGCCTTGCATTTCTAACATGTTCATCACATTCGGTTTCTCATGATAAGCCTATCTACTTCTGCTAATTCTGAGATGGGGAAAATGAACTGTCATGATTCCCGCTTGCACTAAAGGATTGTGACACGGGCTGACTTTGTGATGCCAGAGTCTTCTGTGCCATCACAGCGCAACTGTATGACATCCCAGAGTGCTAGAGCAGCACTGGCTCTGTGACATCACAAGGGGGATTTGTGAGATCTCAGGGTGGGCTGTGACATCCCAGGAGGCAGTGTGACATCTCAGGGGCTCTGTGACCTTACTGGGGAGGTCACTTCAAGCCAGCTCCCACTCACAGTTCCTCCCAGAGAAGTCCAAAGCTGCTCGTGCCCGGTGGCATCCCGTGTCCCTCTGGGTCCCCCTGCCCCTGGCGCTGCAGCCCCCTGCTGAGGATGTTCGAGGAGATCAAGCCCAGAGCCTGACACGGGGACAGGGACTCAGGGCCGTCACAGTTGGAACAGGGAGACAGGGACCCCCTAGCAGCATCCCTGTGCCCCCAGGGCCAGAGCTTGGCCAGGGCTCCTTCACCCTCTTATGAAGGAGGGCTTGAGAGCACTTTAAAAATCCCCAGCAGGGGAGTAGCATAAAACAGCTTTAATATTAAGTGACAGCACCACAGAGTTCCTTGGCAAGAGTCACTCTGCTCCTGACTGGACACTTCAGGCACACCAAGGAAACAAAGCAACAACAAAACCAAACAAAATCCAGGCAATCAAACCAAAAAGGAGTCAAGAACTGTCCCGGTGTCTGTGTGTCTCTCTGTGTTTGTGTGTGTGTGTGTGTGTGTGGGTGTGTGTGTGTGTGTGTGTGTGTGTGTGTGACGAAAGGACAGTGAGGGCAAGGATAAAAGGAATACAGCCTAAAAGCTAAACAGAGCTGTGGAATAACACTTAACAATATTCAACTTTGCTTATAACTTCTATTAAGCTTCACAAATTAGCAAAAGAACAACTCTTAGCAGCATTTAACTTTGCTTACAGCTTGTGACTTTGTCGCTATAAGACACGTGAAAGCACGACGCGAGCCACCTGCTATTTTCAAGGTAAAGAGAAAAGTTTATTCTCTGACTCCAACTTTTATACTTTCCCAAAGGTGACATTGGATTGGAGAGTGAATGGACCACCTGTCCAAAGACATTGGACAAAGCACTAGTACATCAAGTTTGTCCAGCCCCATAAAAGATTGTAAACAATATGTTGTTGACAGAAATTGTGTGGGAAGGTTCTCCAACAGAATGGAAACTCAGAAGGCTTTAGAAAATCTTAAGAATCAGGGTGACATGACTTAACCTTACTTGCAGGCCTGACTGGCTCAGCTATCCAAGGCAATCAAAGCCCTCAGAGAGCAGCATTTCTGCCACATTTCCCTGAGCACAGGCACTCCTGTGTGCACACAGACACAAAGAGTCACTACAAGGCACCTGTGAGAAATTCCCCTGAGCAAAGGGAAATGTTCCCTGTGGAGGCTTTGGCATCTCCCCAGGGGATGAAGGGTTGAGCCTGGAGCAGACAGTGTCTGTGATGAGCTCCAGAGGAGCTGAGCCCAGGGGCTGCTGGCCAAGGCCCTGGCCCAGTGAGCATTTCTCAGCTGGCAGGGTGGCCTGAGAAGGGGAAAGGGGAATGCACCAGACCAGGAACCATGGAACCAAGGGACCATTGTTACACTGTGGGGCCATGTGAGAAGAAGTGACCATTGGGACACTGTGGGGCCTTGTGAGACCAAGGGACCATTGGGACACTGTGGGACCATGTGAGATCAAGAGACCATTGGGATACTGTGAGTCCTCATGGATTCATGGACACCACTGTGACATTGCTGGGCCTCATGGAAGCAAGGGGACCCTAGTGACGCCGTGTGCCTCAGTGGAATGTAGGCATCATTGTGACACTGTGAGGCCCCATCCAGCCAAGGCTCCATTGGGACACTGCGAGACCCCACGGAAACAAAGCTCCAGGGTAACACAGAGAGGCTGCCTGTAATCAGTGCTCCATTGTGACCCTGTGGAGCCAAAGGAGAGCGTTGTGACACTGCAAAGCCCCATGGTCCATTGGTCCAAAGGTCCATTGTGACATTGCAGGACTCATGGAACAGAGGAGTCACATGACACTGTGGGGCCTGTGGAACCATGGAGAACATTGTGACACTGCAAGGCCTCAAGGAATCATTAGGACTGTTATATGTCTATAGGATAATTCGTGCAAATAAAATTGTCGTCTCTTTTATAGTTATGTGCTGTTAAATTATACTCTTATAGGAAGTTTTTAAATCGCACAAGCCAGCAACAGCGATTGCAACACCATGTCAAAGCCACCTGGACGAGAGAGGGAGGACTTTATTTACAAGCGAACGAAAGTGGCCAGCCCAGAGAGGGATCATGCATCAAGGTTGTCCGAGAAACACCCGGACGATAAATACACGATAAATATCCGAGACCGAGATAGTCAGAGCCATCAGGGAGGTACATCTCAAATCCGAATTCCGGGACTGCAAACACAGGTTGTTCATCACTCTCCGGACACGTATTGTTCAACTTGCCACAGAGAAAAGAACTCCACATGAATACATGCACTTTGAAAAGGAAGAAAGGGGACTCTGGCTCAGGCAAGGAAAATCGTATAAAAATGGGTCAGACAGGACGGTCGGTGTGAAGCATAGAGGACCCTCTGCTGCAGTTGTCCAACCTGTGTCTCACCCGGTGGCAATCCCGGGCTCCACATTGACTTTTTTTTATAGTGTCTTTTTTTCATTTTTCTCAAAGTTTATATTTGGTACACTTAATAACTTTTATTAAATTAAAAATTAATAACTTGGAGCCTTGCATTTCTAACATGTTCATCACATTCGGTTTCTCATGATAAGCCTATCTACTTCTGCTAATTCTGAGATGGGGAAAATGAACTGTCATGATTCCCGCTTGCACTAAAGGATTGTGACACGGGCTGACTTTGTGATGCCAGAGTCTTCTGTGCCATCACAGCGCAACTGTATGACATCCCAGAGTGCTAGAGCAGCACTGGCTCTGTGACATCACAAGGGGGATTTGTGAGATCTCAGGGTGGGCTGTGACATCCCAGGAGGCAGTGTGACATCTCAGGGGCTCTGTGACCTTACTGGGGAGGTCACTTCAAGCCAGCTCCCACTCACAGTTCCTCCCAGAGAAGTCCAAAGCTGCTCGTGCCCGGTGGCATCCCGTGTCCCTCTGGGTCCCCCTGCCCCTGGCGCTGCAGCCCCCTGCTGAGGATGTTCGAGGAGATCAAGCCCAGAGCCTGACACGGGGACAGGGACTCAGGGCCGTCACAGTTGGAACAGGGAGACAGGGACCCCCTAGCAGCATCCCTGTGCCCCCAGGGCCAGAGCTTGGCCAGGGCTCCTTCACCCTCTTATGAAGGAGGGCTTGAGAGCACTTTAAAAATCCCCAGCAGGGGAGTAGCATAAAACAGCTTTAATATTAAGTGACAGCACCACAGAGTTCCTTGGCAAGAGTCACTCTGCTCCTGACTGGACACTTCAGGCACACCAAGGAAACAAAGCAACAACAAAACCAAACAAAATCCAAGCAATCAAACCAAAAAGGAGTCAAGAACTGTCCCGGTGTCTGTGTGTCTCTCTGTGTTTGTGTGTGTGTGTGTGTGTGTGGGTGTGTGTGTGTGTGTGTGTGTGTGTGTGTGTGACGAAAGGACAGTGAGGGCAAGGATAAAAGGAATACAGCCTAAAAGCTAAACAGAGCTGTGGAATAACACTTAACAATATTCAACTTCGCTTATAACTTCTATTAAGCTTCACAAATTAGCAAAAGAACAACTCTTAGCAGCATTTAACTTTGCTTACAGCTTGTGACTTTGTCGCTATAAGACACGTGAAAGCACGACGCGAGCCACCTGCTATTTTCAAGGTAAAGAGAAAAGTTTATTCTCTGACTCCAACTTTTATACTTTCCCAAAGGTGACATTGGATTGGAGAGTGAATGGACCACCTGTCCAAAGACATTGGACAAAGCACTAGTACATCAAGTTTGTCCAGCCCCATAAAAGATTGTAAACAATATGTTGTTGACAGAAATTGTGTGGGAAGGTTCTCCAACAGAATGGAAACTCAGAAGGCTTTAGAAAATCTTAAGAATCAGGGTGACATGACTTAACCTTACTTCCAGGCCTGACTGGCTCAGCTATCCAAGGCAATCAAAGCCCTCAGAGAGCAGCATTTCTGCCACATTTCCCTGAGCACAGGCACTCCTGTGTGCACACAGACACAAAGAGTCACTACAAGGCACCTGTGAGAAATTCCCCTGAGCAAAGGGAAATGTTCCCTGTGGAGGCTTTGGCATCTCCCCAGGGGATGAAGGGTTGAGCCTGGAGCAGACAGTGTCTGTGATGAGCTCCAGAGGAGCTGAGCCCAGGGGCTGCTGGCCAAGGCCCTGGCCCAGTGAGCATTTCTCAGCTGGCAGGGTGGCCTGAGAAGGGGAAAGGGGAATGCACCAGACCAGGAACCATGGAACCAAGGGACCATTGTTACACTGTGGGGCCATGTGAGAAGAAGTGACCATTGGGACACTGTGGGGCCTTGTGACCCCAAGGGACCATTGGGACACTGTGGGACCATGTGAGATCAAGAGACCATTGGGATACTGTGAGTCCTCATGGATTCATGGACACCACTGTGACATTGCTGGGCCTCATGGAAGCAAGGGGACCCTAGTGACGCCGTGTGCCTCAGTGGAATGTAGGCATCATTGTGACACTGTGAGGCCCCATCCAGCCAAGGCTCCATTGGGACACTGCGAGACCCCACGGAAACAAAGCTCCAGGGTAACACAGAGAGGCTGCCTGTAATCAGTGCTCCATTGTGACCCTGTGGAGCCAAAGGAGAGCGTTGTGACACTGCAAAGCCCCATGGTCCATTGGTCCAAAGGTCCATTGTGACATTGCAGGACTCATGGAACAGAGGAGTCACATGACACTGTGGGGCCTGTGGAACCATGGAGAACATTGTGACACTGCAAGGCCTCAAGGAATCATTAGGACTGTTATATGTCTATAGGATAATTCGTGCAAATAAAATTGTCGTCTCTTTTATAGTTATGTGCTGTTAAATTATACTCTTATAGGAAGTTTTTAAATCGCACAAGCCAGCAACAGCGATTGCAACACCATGTCAAAGCCACCTGGACGAGAGAGGGAGGACTTTATTTACAAGCGAACGAAAGTGGCCAGCCCAGAGAGGGATCATGCATCAAGGTTGTCCGAGAAACACCCGGACGATAAATACACGATAAATATCCGAGACCGAGATAGTCAGAGCCATCAGGGAGGTACATCTCAAATCCGAATTCCGGGACTGCAAACACAGGTTGTTCATCACTCTCCGGACACGTATTGTTCAACTTGCCACAGAGAAAAGAACTCCACATGAATACATGCACTTTGAAAAGGAAGAAAGGGGACTCTGGCTCAGGCAAGGAAAATCGTATAAAAATGGGTCAGACAGGACGGTCGGTGTGAAGCATAGAGGACCCTCTGCTGCAGTTGTCCAACCTGTGTCTCACCCGGTGGCAATCCCGGGCTCCACATTGACTTTTTTTTATAGTGTCTTTTTTTCATTTTTCTCAAAGTTTATATTTGGTACACTTAATAACTTTTATTAAATTAAAAATTAATAACTTGGAGCCTTGCATTTCTAACATGTTCATCACATTCGGTTTCTCATGATAAGCCTATCTACTTCTGCTAATTCTGAGATGGGGAAAATGAACTGTCATGATTCCCGCTTGCACTAAAGGATTGTGACACGGGCTGACTTTGTGATGCCAGAGTCTTCTGTGCCATCACAGCGCAACTGTATGACATCCCAGAGTGCTAGAGCAGCACTGGCTCTGTGACATCACAAGGGGGATTTGTGAGATCTCAGGGTGGGCTGTGACATCCCAGGAGGCAGTGTGACATCTCAGGGGCTCTGTGACCTTACTGGGGAGGTCACTTCAAGCCAGCTCCCACTCACAGTTCCTCCCAGAGAAGTCCAAAGCTGCTCGTGCCCGGTGGCATCCCGTGTCCCTCTGGGTCCCCCTGCCCCTGGCGCTGCAGCCCCCTGCTGAGGATGTTCGAGGAGATCAAGCCCAGAGCCTGACACGGGGACAGGGACTCAGGGCCGTCACAGTTGGAACAGGGAGACAGGGACCCCCTAGCAGCATCCCTGTGCCCCCAGGGCCAGAGCTTGGCCAGGGCTCCTTCACCCTCTTATGAAGGAGGGCTTGAGAGCACTTTAAAAATCCCCAGCAGGGGAGTAGCATAAAACAGCTTTAATATTAAGTGACAGCACCACAGAGTTCCTTGGCAAGAGTCACTCTGCTCCTGACTGGACACTTCAGGCACACCAAGGAAACAAAGCAACAACAAAACCAAACAAAATCCAAGCAATCAAACCAAAAAGGAGTCAAGAACTGTCCCGGTGTCTGTGTGTCTCTCTGTGTTTGTGTGTGTGTGTGTGTGTGTGGGTGTGTGTGTGTGTGTGTGTGTGTGTGTGTGTGACGAAAGGACAGTGAGGGCAAGGATAAAAGGAATACAGCCTAAAAGCTAAACAGAGCTGTGGAATAACACTTAACAATATTCAACTTCGCTTATAACTTCTATTAAGCTTCACAAATTAGCAAAAGAACAACTCTTAGCAGCATTTAACTTTGCTTACAGCTTGTGACTTTGTCGCTATAAGACACGTGAAAGCACGACGCGAGCCACCTGCTATTTTCAAGGTAAAGAGAAAAGTTTATTCTCTGACTCCAACTTTTATACTTTCCCAAAGGTGACATTGGATTGGAGAGTGAATGGACCACCTGTCCAAAGACATTGGACAAAGCACTAGTACATCAAGTTTGTCCAGCCCCATAAAAGATTGTAAACAATATGTTGTTGACAGAAATTGTGTGGGAAGGTTCTCCAACAGAATGGAAACTCAGAAGGCTTTAGAAAATCTTAAGAATCAGGGTGACATGACTTAACCTTACTTCCAGGCCTGACTGGCTCAGCTATCCAAGGCAATCAAAGCCCTCAGAGAGCAGCATTTCTGCCACATTTCCCTGAGCACAGGCACTCCTGTGTGCACACAGACACAAAGAGTCACTACAAGGCACCTGTGAGAAATTCCCCTGAGCAAAGGGAAATGTTCCCTGTGGAGGCTTTGGCATCTCCCCAGGGGATGAAGGGTTGAGCCTGGAGCAGACAGTGTCTGTGATGAGCTCCAGAGGAGCTGAGCCCAGGGGCTGCTGGCCAAGGCCCTGGCCCAGTGAGCATTTCTCAGCTGGCAGGGTGGCCTGAGAAGGGGAAAGGGGAATGCACCAGACCAGGAACCATGGAACCAAGGGACCATTGTTACACTGTGGGGCCATGTGAGAAGAAGTGACCATTGGGACACTGTGGGGCCTTGTGACCCCAAGGGACCATTGGGACACTGTGGGACCATGTGAGATCAAGAGACCATTGGGATACTGTGAGTCCTCATGGATTCATGGACACCACTGTGACATTGCTGGGCCTCATGGAAGCAAGGGGACCCTAGTGACGCCGTGTGCCTCAGTGGAATGTAGGCATCATTGTGACACTGTGAGGCCCCATCCAGCCAAGGCTCCATTGGGACACTGCGAGACCCCACGGAAACAAAGCTCCAGGGTAACACAGAGAGGCTGCCTGTAATCAGTGCTCCATTGTGACCCTGTGGAGCCAAAGGAGAGCGTTGTGACACTGCAAAGCCCCATGGTCCATTGGTCCAAAGGTCCATTGTGACATTGCAGGACTCATGGAACAGAGGAGTCACATGACACTGTGGGGCCTGTGGAACCATGGAGAACATTGTGACACTGCAAGGCCTCAAGGAATCATTAGGACTGTTATATGTCTATAGGATAATTCGTGCAAATAAAATTGTCGTCTCTTTTATAGTTATGTGCTGTTAAATTATACTCTTATAGGAAGTTTTTAAATCGCACAAGCCAGCAACAGCGATTGCAACACCATGTCAAAGCCACCTGGACGAGAGAGGGAGGACTTTATTTACAAGCGAACGAAAGTGGCCAGCCCAGAGAGGGATCATGCATCAAGGTTGTCCGAGAAACACCCGGACGATAAATACACGATAAATATCCGAGACCGAGATAGTCAGAGCCATCAGGGAGGTACATCTCAAATCCGAATTCCGGGACTGCAAACACAGGTTGTTCATCACTCTCCGGACACGTATTGTTCAACTTGCCACAGAGAAAAGAACTCCACATGAATACATGCACTTTGAAAAGGAAGAAAGGGGACTCTGGCTCAGGCAAGGAAAATCGTATAAAAATGGGTCAGACAGGACGGTCGGTGTGAAGCATAGAGGACCCTCTGCTGCAGTTGTCCAACCTGTGTCTCACCCGGTGGCAATCCCGGGCTCCACATTGACTTTTTTTTATAGTGTCTTTTTTTCATTTTTCTCAAAGTTTATATTTGGTACACTTAATAACTTTTATTAAATTAAAAATTAATAACTTGGAGCCTTGCATTTCTAACATGTTCATCACATTCGGTTTCTCATGATAAGCCTATCTACTTCTGCTAATTCTGAGATGGGGAAAATGAACTGTCATGATTCCCGCTTGCACTAAAGGATTGTGACACGGGCTGACTTTGTGATGCCAGAGTCTTCTGTGCCATCACAGCGCAACTGTATGACATCCCAGAGTGCTAGAGCAGCACTGGCTCTGTGACATCACAAGGGGGATTTGTGAGATCTCAGGGTGGGCTGTGACATCCCAGGAGGCAGTGTGACATCTCAGGGGCTCTGTGACCTTACTGGGGAGGTCACTTCAAGCCAGCTCCCACTCACAGTTCCTCCCAGAGAAGTCCAAAGCTGCTCGTGCCCGGTGGCATCCCGTGTCCCTCTGGGTCCCCCTGCCCCTGGCGCTGCAGCCCCCTGCTGAGGATGTTCGAGGAGATCAAGCCCAGAGCCTGACACGGGGACAGGGACTCAGGGCCGTCACAGTTGGAACAGGGAGACAGGGACCCCCTAGCAGCATCCCTGTGCCCCCAGGGCCAGAGCTTGGCCAGGGCTCCTTCACCCTCTTATGAAGGAGGGCTTGAGAGCACTTTAAAAATCCCCAGCAGGGGAGTAGCATAAAACAGCTTTAATATTAAGTGACAGCACCACAGAGTTCCTTGGCAAGAGTCACTCTGCTCCTGACTGGACACTTCAGGCACACCAAGGAAACAAAGCAACAACAAAACCAAACAAAATCCAAGCAATCAAACCAAAAAGGAGTCAAGAACTGTCCCGGTGTCTGTGTGTCTCTGTGTGTTTGTGTGTGTGTGTGTGTGTGTGGGCGTGTGTGTGTGTGTGTGTGTGTGTGTGTGACGAAAGGACAGTGAGGGCAAGGATAAAAGGAATACAGCCTAAAAGCTAAACAGAGCTGTGGAATAACACTTAACAATATTCAACTTTGCTTATAACTTCTATTAAGCTTCACAAATTAGCAAAAGAACAACTCTTAGCAGCATTTAACTTTGCTTACAGCTTGTGACTTTGTCGCTATAAGACACGTGAAAGCACGACGCGAGCCACCTGCTATTTTCAAGGTAAAGAGAAAAGTTTATTCTCTGACTCCAACTTTTATACTTTCCCAAAGGTGACATTGGATTGGAGAGTGAATGGACCACCTGTCCAAAGACATTGGACAAAGCACTAGTACATCAAGTTTGTCCAGCCCCATAAAAGATTGTAAACAATATGTTGTTGACAGAAATTGTGTGGGAAGGTTCTCCAACAGAATGGAAACTCAGAAGGCTTTAGAAAATCTTAAGAATCAGGGTGACATGACTTAACCTTACTTGCAGGCCTGACTGGCTCAGCTATCCAAGGCAATCAAAGCCCTCAGAGAGCAGCATTTCTGCCACATTTCCCTGAGCACAGGCACTCCTGTGTGCACACAGACACAAAGAGTCACTACAAGGCACCTGTGAGAAATTCCCCTGAGCAAAGGGAAATGTTCCCTGTGGAGGCTTTGGCATCTCCCCAGGGGATGAAGGGTTGAGCCTGGAGCAGACAGTGTCTGTGATGAGCTCCAGAGGAGCTGAGCCCAGGGGCTGCTGGCCAAGGCCCTGGCCCAGTGAGCATTTCTCAGCTGGCAGGGTGGCCTGAGAAGGGGAAAGGGGAATGCACCAGACCAGGAACCATGGAACCAAGGGACCATTGTTACACTGTGGGGCCATGTGAGAAGAAGTGACCATTGGGACACTGTGGGGCCTTGTGACCCCAAGGGACCATTGGGACACTGTGGGACCATGTGAGATCAAGAGACCATTGGGATACTGTGAGTCCTCATGGATTCATGGACACCACTGTGACATTGCTGGGCCTCATGGAAGCAAGGGGACCCTAGTGACGCCGTGTGCCTCAGTGGAATGTAGGCATCATTGTGACACTGTGAGGCCCCATCCAGCCAAGGCTCCATTGGGACACTGCGAGACCCCACGGAAACAAAGCTCCAGGGTAACACAGAGAGGCTGCCTGTAATCAGTGCTCCATTGTGACCCTGTGGAGCCAAAGGAGAGCGTTGTGACACTGCAAAGCCCCATGGTCCATTGGTCCAAAGGTCCATTGTGACATTGCAGGACTCATGGAACAGAGGAGTCACATGACACTGTGGGGCCTGTGGAACCATGGAGAACATTGTGACACTGCAAGGCCTCAAGGAATCATTAGGACTGTTATATGTCTATAGGATAATTCGTGCAAATAAAATTGTCGTCTCTTTTATAGTTATGTGCTGTTAAATTATACTCTTATAGGAAGTTTTTAAATCGCACAAGCCAGCAACAGCGATTGCAACACCATGTCAAAGCCACCTGGACGAGAGAGGGAGGACTTTATTTACAAGCGAACGAAAGTGGCCAGCCCAGAGAGGGATCATGCATCAAGGTTGTCCGAGAAACACCCGGACGATAAATACACGATAAATATCTGAGACCGAGATAGTCAGAGCCATCAGGGAGGTACATCTCAAATCCGAATTCCGGGACTGCAAACACAGGTTGTTCATCACTCTCCGGACACGTATTGTTCAACTTGCCACAGAGAAAAGAACTCCACATGAATACATGCACTTTGAAAAGGAAGAAAGGGGACTCTGGCTCAGGCAAGGAAAATCGTATAAAAATGGGTCAGACAGGACGGTCGGTGTGAAGCATAGAGGACCCTCTGCTGCAGTTGTCCAACCTGTGTCTCACCCGGTGGCAATCCCGGGCTCCACATTGACTTTTTTTTATAGTGTCTTTTTTTCATTTTTCTCAAAGTTTATATTTGGTACACTTAATAACTTTTATTAAATTAAAAATTAATAACTTGGAGCCTTGCATTTCTAACATGTTCATCACATTCGGTTTCTCATGATAAGCCTATCTACTTCTGCTAATTCTGAGATGGGGAAAATGAACTGTCATGATTCCCGCTTGCACTAAAGGATTGTGACACGGGCTGACTTTGTGATGCCAGAGTCTTCTGTGCCATCACAGCGCAACTGTATGACATCCCAGAGTGCTAGAGCAGCACTGGCTCTGTGACATCACAAGGGGGATTTGTGAGATCTCAGGGTGGGCTGTGACATCCCAGGAGGCAGTGTGACATCTCAGGGGCTCTGTGACCTTACTGGGGAGGTCACTTCAAGCCAGCTCCCACTCACAGTTCCTCCCAGAGAAGTCCAAAGCTGCTCGTGCCCGGTGGCATCCCGTGTCCCTCTGGGTCCCCCTGCCCCTGGCGCTGCAGCCCCCTGCTGAGGATGTTCGAGGAGATCAAGCCCAGAGCCTGACACGGGGACAGGGACTCAGGGCCGTCACAGTTGGAACAGGGAGACAGGGACCCCCTAGCAGCATCCCTGTGCCCCCAGGGCCAGAGCTTGGCCAGGGCTCCTTCACCCTCTTATGAAGGAGGGCTTGAGAGCACTTTAAAAATCCCCAGCAGGGGAGTAGCATAAAACAGCTTTAATATTAAGTGACAGCACCACAGAGTTCCTTGGCAAGAGTCACTCTGCTCCTGACTGGACACTTCAGGCACACCAAGGAAACAAAGCAACAACAAAACCAAACAAAATCCAAGCAATCAAACCAAAAAGGAGTCAAGAACTGTCCCGGTGTCTGTGTGTCTCTGTGTGTTTGTGTGTGTGTGTGTGTGTGTGGGTGTGTGTGTGTGTGTGTGTGTGTGTGTGTGACGAAAGGACAGTGAGGGCAAGGATAAAAGGAATACAGCCTAAAAGCTAAACAGAGCTGTGGAATAACACTTAACAATATTCAACTTTGCTTATAACTTCTATTAAGCTTCACAAATTAGCAAAAGAACAACTCTTAGCAGCATTTAACTTTGCTTACAGCTTGTGACTTTGTCGCTATAAGACACGTGAAAGCACGACGCGAGCCACCTGCTATTTTCAAGGTAAAGAGAAAAGTTTATTCTCTGACTCCAACTTTTATACTTTCCCAAAGGTGACATTGGATTGGAGAGTGAATGGACCACCTGTCCAAAGACATTGGACAAAGCACTAGTACATTAAGTTTGTCCAGCCCCATAAAAGATTGTAAACAATATGTTGTTGACAGAAATTGTGTGGGAAGGTTCTCCAACAGAATGGAAACTCAGAAGGCTTTAGAAAATCTTAAGAATCAGGGTGACATGACTTAACCTTACTTCCAGGCCTGACTGGCTCAGCTATCCAAGGCAATCAAAGCCCTCAGAGAGCAGCATTTCTGCCACATTTCCCTGAGCACAGGCACTCCTGTGTGCACACAGACACAAAGAGTCACTACAAGGCACCTGTGAGAAATTCCCCTGAGCAAAGGGAAATGTTCCCTGTGGAGGCTTTGGCATCTCCCCAGGGGATGAAGGGTTGAGCCTGGAGCAGACAGTGTCTGTGATGAGCTCCAGAGGAGCTGAGCCCAGGGGCTGCTGGCCAAGGCCCTGGCCCAGTGAGCATTTCTCAGCTGGCAGGGTGGCCTGAGAAGGGGAAAGGGGAATGCACCAGACCAGGAACCATGGAACCAAGGGACCATTGTTACACTGTGGGGCCATGTGAGAAGAAGTGACCATTGGGACACTGTGGGGCCTTGTGACCCCAAGGGACCATTGGGACACTGTGGGACCATGTGAGATCAAGAGACCATTGGGATACTGTGAGTCCTCATGGATTCATGGACACCACTGTGACATTGCTGGGCCTCATGGAAGCAAGGGGACCCTAGTGACGCCGTGTGCCTCAGTGGAATGTAGGCATCATTGTGACACTGTGAGGCCCCATCCAGCCAAGGCTCCATTGGGACACTGCGAGACCCCACGGAAACAAAGCTCCAGGGTAACACAGAGAGGCTGCCTGTAATCAGTGCTCCATTGTGACCCTGTGGAGCCAAAGGAGAGCGTTGTGACACTGCAAAGCCCCATGGTCCATTGGTCCAAAGGTCCATTGTGACATTGCAGGACTCATGGAACAGAGGAGTCACATGACACTGTGGGGCCTGTGGAACCATGGAGAACATTGTGACACTGCAAGGCCTCAAGGAATCATTAGGACTGTTATATGTCTATAGGATAATTCGTGCAAATAAAATTGTCGTCTCTTTTATAGTTATGTGCTGTTAAATTATACTCTTATAGGAAGTTTTTAAATCGCACAAGCCAGCAACAGCGATTGCAACACCATGTCAAAGCCACCTGGACGAGAGAGGGAGGACTTTATTTACAAGCGAACGAAAGTGGCCAGCCCAGAGAGGGATCATGCATCAAGGTTGTCCGAGAAACACCCGGACGATAAATACACGATAAATATCTGAGACCGAGATAGTCAGAGCCATCAGGGAGGTACATCTCAAATCCGAATTCCGGGACTGCAAACACAGGTTGTTCATCACTCTCCGGACACGTATTGTTCAACTTGCCACAGAGAAAAGAACTCCACATGAATACATGCACTTTGAAAAGGAAGAAAGGGGACTCTGGCTCAGGCAAGGAAAATCGTATAAAAATGGGTCAGACAGGACGGTCGGTGTGAAGCATAGAGGACCCTCTGCTGCAGTTGTCCAACCTGTGTCTCACCCGGTGGCAATCCCGGGCTCCACATTGACTTTTTTTTATAGTGTCTTTTTTTCATTTTTCTCAAAGTTTATATTTGGTACACTTAATAACTTTTATTAAATTAAAAATTAATAACTTGGAGCCTTGCATTTCTAACATGTTCATCACATTCGGTTTCTCATGATAAGCCTATCTACTTCTGCTAATTCTGAGATGGGGAAAATGAACTGTCATGATTCCCGCTTGCACTAAAGGATTGTGACACGGGCTGACTTTGTGATGCCAGAGTCTTCTGTGCCATCACAGCGCAACTGTATGACATCCCAGAGTGCTAGAGCAGCACTGGCTCTGTGACATCACAAGGGGGATTTGTGAGATCTCAGGGTGGGCTGTGACATCCCAGGAGGCAGTGTGACATCTCAGGGGCTCTGTGACCTTACTGGGGAGGTCACTTCAAGCCAGCTCCCACTCACAGTTCCTCCCAGAGAAGTCCAAAGCTGCTCGTGCCCGGTGGCATCCCGTGTCCCTCTGGGTCCCCCTGCCCCTGGCGCTGCAGCCCCCTGCTGAGGATGTTCGAGGAGATCAAGCCCAGAGCCTGACACGGGGACAGGGACTCAGGGCCGTCACAGTTGGAACAGGGAGACAGGGACCCCCTAGCAGCATCCCTGTGCCCCCAGGGCCAGAGCTTGGCCAGGGCTCCTTCACCCTCTTATGAAGGAGGGCTTGAGAGCACTTTAAAAATCCCCAGCAGGGGAGTAGCATAAAACAGCTTTAATATTAAGTGACAGCACCACAGAGTTCCTTGGCAAGAGTCACTCTGCTCCTGACTGGACACTTCAGGCACACCAAGGAAACAAAGCAACAACAAAACCAAACAAAATCCAAGCAATCAAACCAAAAAGGAGTCAAGAACTGTCCCGGTGTCTGTGTGTCTCTGTGTGTTTGTGTGTGTGTGTGTGTGTGTGGGTGTGTGTGTGTGTGTGTGTGTGTGTGTGTGACGAAAGGACAGTGAGGGCAAGGATAAAAGGAATACAGCCTAAAAGCTAAACAGAGCTGTGGAATAACACTTAACAATATTCAACTTCGCTTATAACTTCTATTAAGCTTCACAAATTAGCAAAAGAACAACTCTTAGCAGCATTTAACTTTGCTTACAGCTTGTGACTTTGTCGCTATAAGACACGTGAAAGCACGACGCGAGCCACCTGCTATTTTCAAGGTAAAGAGAAAAGTTTATTCTCTGACTCCAACTTTTATACTTTCCCAAAGGTGACATTGGATTGGAGAGTGAATGGACCACCTGTCCAAAGACATTGGACAAAGCACTAGTACATCAAGTTTGTCCAGCCCCATAAAAGATTGTAAACAATATGTTGTTGACAGAAATTGTGTGGGAAGGTTCTCCAACAGAATGGAAACTCAGAAGGCTTTAGAAAATCTTAAGAATCAGGGTGACATGACTTAACCTTACTTGCAGGCCTGACTGGCTCAGCTATCCAAGGCAATCAAAGCCCTCAGAGAGCAGCATTTCTGCCACATTTCCCTGAGCACAGGCACTCCTGTGTGCACACAGACACAAAGAGTCACTACAAGGCACCTGTGAGAAATTCCCCTGAGCAAAGGGAAATGTTCCCTGTGGAGGCTTTGGCATCTCCCCAGGGGATGAAGGGTTGAGCCTGGAGCAGACAGTGTCTGTGATGAGCTCCAGAGGAGCTGAGCCCAGGGGCTGCTGGCCAAGGCCCTGGCCCAGTGAGCATTTCTCAGCTGGCAGGGTGGCCTGAGAAGGGGAAAGGGGAATGCACCAGACCAGGAACCATGGAACCAAGGGACCATTGTTACACTGTGGGGCCATGTGAGAAGAAGTGACCATTGGGACACTGTGGGGCCTTGTGACCCCAAGGGACCATTGGGACACTGTGGGACCATGTGAGATCAAGAGACCATTGGGATACTGTGAGTCCTCATGGATTCATGGACACCACTGTGACATTGCTGGGCCTCATGGAAGCAAGGGGACCCTAGTGACGCCGTGTGCCTCAGTGGAATGTAGGCATCATTGTGACACTGTGAGGCCCCATCCAGCCAAGGCTCCATTGGGACACTGCGAGACCCCACGGAAACAAAGCTCCAGGGTAACACAGAGAGGCTGCCTGTAATCAGTGCTCCATTGTGACCCTGTGGAGCCAAAGGAGAGCGTTGTGACACTGCAAAGCCCCATGGTCCATTGGTCCAAAGGTCCATTGTGACATTGCAGGACTCATGGAACAGAGGAGTCACATGACACTGTGGGGCCTGTGGAACCATGGAGAACATTGTGACACTGCAAGGCCTCAAGGAATCATTAGGACTGTTATATGTCTATAGGATAATTCGTGCAAATAAAATTGTCGTCTCTTTTATAGTTATGTGCTGTTAAATTATACTCTTATAGGAAGTTTTTAAATCGCACAAGCCAGCAACAGCGATTGCAACACCATGTCAAAGCCACCTGGACGAGAGAGGGAGGACTTTATTTACAAGCGAACGAAAGTGGCCAGCCCAGAGAGGGATCATGCATCAAGGTTGTCCGAGAAACACCTGGACGATAAATACACGATAAATATCCGAGACCGAGATAGTCAGAGCCATCAGGGAGGTACATCTCAAATCCGAATTCCGGGACTGCAAACACAGGTTGTTCATCACTCTCCGGACACGTATTGTTCAACTTGCCACAGAGAAAAGAACTCCACATGAATACATGCACTTTGAAAAGGAAGAAAGGGGACTCTGGCTCAGGCAAGGAAAATCGTATAAAAATGGGTCAGACAGGACGGTCGGTGTGAAGCATAGAGGACCCTCTGCTGCAGTTGTCCAACCTGTGTCTCACCCGGTGGCAATCCCGGGCTCCACATTGACTTTTTTTTATAGTGTCTTTTTTTCATTTTTCTCAAAGTTTATATTTGGTACACTTAATAACTTTTATTAAATTAAAAATTAATAACTTGGAGCCTTGCATTTCTAACATGTTCATCACATTCGGTTTCTCATGATAAGCCTATCTACTTCTGCTAATTCTGAGATGGGGAAAATGAACTGTCATGATTCCCGCTTGCACTAAAGGATTGTGACACGGGCTGACTTTGTGATGCCAGAGTCTTCTGTGCCATCACAGCGCAACTGTATGACATCCCAGAGTGCTAGAGCAGCACTGGCTCTGTGACATCACAAGGGGGATTTGTGAGATCTCAGGGTGGGCTGTGACATCCCAGGAGGCAGTGTGACATCTCAGGGGCTCTGTGACCTTACTGGGGAGGTCACTTCAAGCCAGCTCCCACTCACAGTTCCTCCCAGAGAAGTCCAAAGCTGCTCGTGCCCGGTGGCATCCCGTGTCCCTCTGGGTCCCCCTGCCCCTGGCGCTGCAGCCCCCTGCTGAGGATGTTCGAGGAGATCAAGCCCAGAGCCTGACACGGGGACAGGGACTCAGGGCCGTCACAGTTGGAACAGGGAGACAGGGACCCCCTAGCAGCATCCCTGTGCCCCCAGGGCCAGAGCTTGGCCAGGGCTCCTTCACCCTCTTATGAAGGAGGGCTTGAGAGCACTTTAAAAATCCCCAGCAGGGGAGTAGCATAAAACAGCTTTAATATTAAGTGACAGCACCACAGAGTTCCTTGGCAAGAGTCACTCTGCTCCTGACTGGACACTTCAGGCACACCAAGGAAACAAAGCAACAACAAAACCAAACAAAATCCAAGCAATCAAACCAAAAAGGAGTCAAGAACTGTCCCGGTGTCTGTGTGTCTCTGTGTGTTTGTGTGTGTGTGTGTGTGTGTGGGCGTGTGTGTGTGTGTGTGTGTGTGTGTGTGACGAAAGGACAGTGAGGGCAAGGATAAAAGGAATACAGCCTAAAAGCTAAACAGAGCTGTGGAATAACACTTAACAATATTCAACTTTGCTTATAACTTCTATTAAGCTTCACAAATTAGCAAAAGAACAACTCTTAGCAGCATTTAACTTTGCTTACAGCTTGTGACTTTGTCGCTATAAGACACGTGAAAGCACGACGCGAGCCACCTGCTATTTTCAAGGTAAAGAGAAAAGTTTATTCTCTGACTCCAACTTTTATACTTTCCCAAAGGTGACATTGGATTGGAGAGTGAATGGACCACCTGTCCAAAGACATTGGACAAAGCACTAGTACATCAAGTTTGTCCAGCCCCATAAAAGATTGTAAACAATATGTTGTTGACAGAAATTGTGTGGGAAGGTTCTCCAACAGAATGGAAACTCAGAAGGCTTTAGAAAATCTTAAGAATCAGGGTGACATGACTTAACCTTACTTGCAGGCCTGACTGGCTCAGCTATCCAAGGCAATCAAAGCCCTCAGAGAGCAGCATTTCTGCCACATTTCCCTGAGCACAGGCACTCCTGTGTGCACACAGACACAAAGAGTCACTACAAGGCACCTGTGAGAAATTCCCCTGAGCAAAGGGAAATGTTCCCTGTGGAGGCTTTGGCATCTCCCCAGGGGATGAAGGGTTGAGCCTGGAGCAGACAGTGTCTGTGATGAGCTCCAGAGGAGCTGAGCCCAGGGGCTGCTGGCCAAGGCCCTGGCCCAGTGAGCATTTCTCAGCTGGCAGGGTGGCCTGAGAAGGGGAAAGGGGAATGCACCAGACCAGGAACCATGGAACCAAGGGACCATTGTTACACTGTGGGGCCATGTGAGAAGAAGTGACCATTGGGACACTGTGGGGCCTTGTGACCCCAAGGGACCATTGGGACACTGTGGGACCATGTGAGATCAAGAGACCATTGGGATACTGTGAGTCCTCATGGATTCATGGACACCACTGTGACATTGCTGGGCCTCATGGAAGCAAGGGGACCCTAGTGACGCCGTGTGCCTCAGTGGAATGTAGGCATCATTGTGACACTGTGAGGCCCCATCCAGCCAAGGCTCCATTGGGACACTGCGAGACCCCACGGAAACAAAGCTCCAGGGTAACACAGAGAGGCTGCCTGTAATCAGTGCTCCATTGTGACCCTGTGGAGCCAAAGGAGAGCGTTGTGACACTGCAAAGCCCCATGGTCCATTGGTCCAAAGGTCCATTGTGACATTGCAGGACTCATGGAACAGAGGAGTCACATGACACTGTGGGGCCTGTGGAACCATGGAGAACATTGTGACACTGCAAGGCCTCAAGGAATCATTAGGACTGTTATATGTCTATAGGATAATTCGTGCAAATAAAATTGTCGTCTCTTTTATAGTTATGTGCTGTTAAATTATACTCTTATAGGAAGTTTTTAAATCGCACAAGCCAGCAACAGCGATTGCAACACCATGTCAAAGCCACCTGGACGAGAGAGGGAGGACTTTATTTACAAGCGAACGAAAGTGGCCAGCCCAGAGAGGGATCATGCATCAAGGTTGTCCGAGAAACACCCGGACGATAAATACACGATAAATATCTGAGACCGAGATAGTCAGAGCCATCAGGGAGGTACATCTCAAATCCGAATTCCGGGACTGCAAACACAGGTTGTTCATCACTCTCCGGACACGTATTGTTCAACTTGCCACAGAGAAAAGAACTCCACATGAATACATGCACTTTGAAAAGGAAGAAAGGGGACTCTGGCTCAGGCAAGGAAAATCGTATAAAAATGGGTCAGACAGGACGGTCGGTGTGAAGCATAGAGGACCCTCTGCTGCAGTTGTCCAACCTGTGTCTCACCCGGTGGCAATCCCGGGCTCCACATTGACTTTTTTTTATAGTGTCTTTTTTTCATTTTTCTCAAAGTTTATATTTGGTACACTTAATAACTTTTATTAAATTAAAAATTAATAACTTGGAGCCTTGCATTTCTAACATGTTCATCACATTCGGTTTCTCATGATAAGCCTATCTACTTCTGCTAATTCTGAGATGGGGAAAATGAACTGTCATGATTCCCGCTTGCACTAAAGGATTGTGACACGGGCTGACTTTGTGATGCCAGAGTCTTCTGTGCCATCACAGCGCAACTGTATGACATCCCAGAGTGCTAGAGCAGCACTGGCTCTGTGACATCACAAGGGGGATTTGTGAGATCTCAGGGTGGGCTGTGACATCCCAGGAGGCAGTGTGACATCTCAGGGGCTCTGTGACCTTACTGGGGAGGTCACTTCAAGCCAGCTCCCACTCACAGTTCCTCCCAGAGAAGTCCAAAGCTGCTCGTGCCCGGTGGCATCCCGTGTCCCTCTGGGTCCCCCTGCCCCTGGCGCTGCAGCCCCCTGCTGAGGATGTTCGAGGAGATCAAGCCCAGAGCCTGACACGGGGACAGGGACTCAGGGCCGTCACAGTTGGAACAGGGAGACAGGGACCCCCTAGCAGCATCCCTGTGCCCCCAGGGCCAGAGCTTGGCCAGGGCTCCTTCACCCTCTTATGAAGGAGGGCTTGAGAGCACTTTAAAAATCCCCAGCAGGGGAGTAGCATAAAACAGCTTTAATATTAAGTGACAGCACCACAGAGTTCCTTGGCAAGAGTCACTCTGCTCCTGACTGGACACTTCAGGCACACCAAGGAAACAAAGCAACAACAAAACCAAACAAAATCCAAGCAATCAAACCAAAAAGGAGTCAAGAACTGTCCCGGTGTCTGTGTGTCTCTGTGTGTTTGTGTGTGTGTGTGTGTGTGTGGGTGTGTGTGTGTGTGTGTGTGTGTGTGTGTGACGAAAGGACAGTGAGGGCAAGGATAAAAGGAATACAGCCTAAAAGCTAAACAGAGCTGTGGAATAACACTTAACAATATTCAACTTTGCTTATAACTTCTATTAAGCTTCACAAATTAGCAAAAGAACAACTCTTAGCAGCATTTAACTTTGCTTACAGCTTGTGACTTTGTCGCTATAAGACACGTGAAAGCACGACGCGAGCCACCTGCTATTTTCAAGGTAAAGAGAAAAGTTTATTCTCTGACTCCAACTTTTATACTTTCCCAAAGGTGACATTGGATTGGAGAGTGAATGGACCACCTGTCCAAAGACATTGGACAAAGCACTAGTACATTAAGTTTGTCCAGCCCCATAAAAGATTGTAAACAATATGTTGTTGACAGAAATTGTGTGGGAAGGTTCTCCAACAGAATGGAAACTCAGAAGGCTTTAGAAAATCTTAAGAATCAGGGTGACATGACTTAACCTTACTTGCAGGCCTGACTGGCTCAGCTATCCAAGGCAATCAAAGCCCTCAGAGAGCAGCATTTCTGCCACATTTCCCTGAGCACAGGCACTCCTGTGTGCACACAGACACAAAGAGTCACTACAAGGCACCTGTGAGAAATTCCCCTGAGCAAAGGGAAATGTTCCCTGTGGAGGCTTTGGCATCTCCCCAGGGGATGAAGGGTTGAGCCTGGAGCAGACAGTGTCTGTGATGAGCTCCAGAGGAGCTGAGCCCAGGGGCTGCTGGCCAAGGCCCTGGCCCAGTGAGCATTTCTCAGCTGGCAGGGTGGCCTGAGAAGGGGAAAGGGGAATGCACCAGACCAGGAACCATGGAACCAAGGGACCATTGTTACACTGTGGGGCCATGTGAGAAGAAGTGACCATTGGGACACTGTGGGGCCTTGTGACCCCAAGGGACCATTGGGACACTGTGGGACCATGTGAGATCAAGAGACCATTGGGATACTGTGAGTCCTCATGGATTCATGGACACCACTGTGACATTGCTGGGCCTCATGGAAGCAAGGGGACCCTAGTGACGCCGTGTGCCTCAGTGGAATGTAGGCATCATTGTGACACTGTGAGGCCCCATCCAGCCAAGGCTCCATTGGGACACTGCGAGACCCCACGGAAACAAAGCTCCAGGGTAACACAGAGAGGCTGCCTGTAATCAGTGCTCCATTGTGACCCTGTGGAGCCAAAGGAGAGCGTTGTGACACTGCAAAGCCCCATGGTCCATTGGTCCAAAGGTCCATTGTGACATTGCAGGACTCATGGAACAGAGGAGTCACATGACACTGTGGGGCCTGTGGAACCATGGAGAACATTGTGACACTGCAAGGCCTCAAGGAATCATTAGGACTGTTATATGTCTATAGGATAATTCGTGCAAATAAAATTGTCGTCTCTTTTATAGTTATGTGCTGTTAAATTATACTCTTATAGGAAGTTTTTAAATCGCACAAGCCAGCAACAGCGATTGCAACACCATGTCAAAGCCACCTGGACGAGAGAGGGAGGACTTTATTTACAAGCGAACGAAAGTGGCCAGCCCAGAGAGGGATCATGCATCAAGGTTGTCCGAGAAACACCCGGACGATAAATACACGATAAATATCTGAGACCGAGATAGTCAGAGCCATCAGGGAGGTACATCTCAAATCCGAATTCCGGGACTGCAAACACAGGTTGTTCATCACTCTCCGGACACGTATTGTTCAACTTGCCACAGAGAAAAGAACTCCACATGAATACATGCACTTTGAAAAGGAAGAAAGGGGACTCTGGCTCAGGCAAGGAAAATCGTATAAAAATGGGTCAGACAGGACGGTCGGTGTGAAGCATAGAGGACCCTCTGCTGCAGTTGTCCAACCTGTGTCTCACCCGGTGGCAATCCCGGGCTCCACATTGACTTTTTTTTATAGTGTCTTTTTTTCATTTTTCTCAAAGTTTATATTTGGTACACTTAATAACTTTTATTAAATTAAAAATTAATAACTTGGAGCCTTGCATTTCTAACATGTTCATCACATTCGGTTTCTCATGATAAGCCTATCTACTTCTGCTAATTCTGAGATGGGGAAAATGAACTGTCATGATTCCCGCTTGCACTAAAGGATTGTGACACGGGCTGACTTTGTGATGCCAGAGTCTTCTGTGCCATCACAGCGCAACTGTATGACATCCCAGAGTGCTAGAGCAGCACTGGCTCTGTGACATCACAAGGGGGATTTGTGAGATCTCAGGGTGGGCTGTGACATCCCAGGAGGCAGTGTGACATCTCAGGGGCTCTGTGACCTTACTGGGGAGGTCACTTCAAGCCAGCTCCCACTCACAGTTCCTCCCAGAGAAGTCCAAAGCTGCTCGTGCCCGGTGGCATCCCGTGTCCCTCTGGGTCCCCCTGCCCCTGGCGCTGCAGCCCCCTGCTGAGGATGTTCGAGGAGATCAAGCCCAGAGCCTGACACGGGGACAGGGACTCAGGGCCGTCACAGTTGGAACAGGGAGACAGGGACCCCCTAGCAGCATCCCTGTGCCCCCAGGGCCAGAGCTTGGCCAGGGCTCCTTCACCCTCTTATGAAGGAGGGCTTGAGAGCACTTTAAAAATCCCCAGCAGGGGAGTAGCATAAAACAGCTTTAATATTAAGTGACAGCACCACAGAGTTCCTTGGCAAGAGTCACTCTGCTCCTGACTGGACACTTCAGGCACACCAAGGAAACAAAGCAACAACAAAACCAAACAAAATCCAAGCAATCAAACCAAAAAGGAGTCAAGAACTGTCCCGGTGTCTGTGTGTCTCTGTGTGTTTGTGTGTGTGTGTGTGTGTGTGGGTGTGTGTGTGTGTGTGTGTGTGTGTGTGTGACGAAAGGACAGTGAGGGCAAGGATAAAAGGAATACAGCCTAAAAGCTAAACAGAGCTGTGGAATAACACTTAACAATATTCAACTTCGCTTATAACTTCTATTAAGCTTCACAAATTAGCAAAAGAACAACTCTTAGCAGCATTTAACTTTGCTTACAGCTTGTGACTTTGTCGCTATAAGACACGTGAAAGCACGACGCGAGCCACCTGCTATTTTCAAGGTAAAGAGAAAAGTTTATTCTCTGACTCCAACTTTTATACTTTCCCAAAGGTGACATTGGATTGGAGAGTGAATGGACCACCTGTCCAAAGACATTGGACAAAGCACTAGTACATCAAGTTTGTCCAGCCCCATAAAAGATTGTAAACAATATGTTGTTGACAGAAATTGTGTGGGAAGGTTCTCCAACAGAATGGAAACTCAGAAGGCTTTAGAAAATCTTAAGAATCAGGGTGACATGACTTAACCTTACTTGCAGGCCTGACTGGCTCAGCTATCCAAGGCAATCAAAGCCCTCAGAGAGCAGCATTTCTGCCACATTTCCCTGAGCACAGGCACTCCTGTGTGCACACAGACACAAAGAGTCACTACAAGGCACCTGTGAGAAATTCCCCTGAGCAAAGGGAAATGTTCCCTGTGGAGGCTTTGGCATCTCCCCAGGGGATGAAGGGTTGAGCCTGGAGCAGACAGTGTCTGTGATGAGCTCCAGAGGAGCTGAGCCCAGGGGCTGCTGGCCAAGGCCCTGGCCCAGTGAGCATTTCTCAGCTGGCAGGGTGGCCTGAGAAGGGGAAAGGGGAATGCACCAGACCAGGAACCATGGAACCAAGGGACCATTGTTACACTGTGGGGCCATGTGAGAAGAAGTGACCATTGGGACACTGTGGGGCCTTGTGACCCCAAGGGACCATTGGGACACTGTGGGACCATGTGAGATCAAGAGACCATTGGGATACTGTGAGTCCTCATGGATTCATGGACACCACTGTGACATTGCTGGGCCTCATGGAAGCAAGGGGACCCTAGTGACGCCGTGTGCCTCAGTGGAATGTAGGCATCATTGTGACACTGTGAGGCCCCATCCAGCCAAGGCTCCATTGGGACACTGCGAGACCCCACGGAAACAAAGCTCCAGGGTAACACAGAGAGGCTGCCTGTAATCAGTGCTCCATTGTGACCCTGTGGAGCCAAAGGAGAGCGTTGTGACACTGCAAAGCCCCATGGTCCATTGGTCCAAAGGTCCATTGTGACATTGCAGGACTCATGGAACAGAGGAGTCACATGACACTGTGGGGCCTGTGGAACCATGGAGAACATTGTGACACTGCAAGGCCTCAAGGAATCATTAGGACTGTTATATGTCTATAGGATAATTCGTGCAAATAAAATTGTCGTCTCTTTTATAGTTATGTGCTGTTAAATTATACTCTTATAGGAAGTTTTTAAATCGCACAAGCCAGCAACAGCGATTGCAACACCATGTCAAAGCCACCTGGACGAGAGAGGGAGGACTTTATTTACAAGCGAACGAAAGTGGCCAGCCCAGAGAGGGATCATGCATCAAGGTTGTCCGAGAAACACCCGGACGATAAATACACGATAAATATCTGAGACCGAGATAGTCAGAGCCATCAGGGAGGTACATCTCAAATCCGAATTCCGGGACTGCAAACACAGGTTGTTCATCACTCTCCGGACACGTATTGTTCAACTTGCCACAGAGAAAAGAACTCCACATGAATACATGCACTTTGAAAAGGAAGAAAGGGGACTCTGGCTCAGGCAAGGAAAATCGTATAAAAATGGGTCAGACAGGACGGTCGGTGTGAAGCATAGAGGACCCTCTGCTGCAGTTGTCCAACCTGTGTCTCACCCGGTGGCAATCCCGGGCTCCACATTGACTTTTTTTTATAGTGTCTTTTTTTCATTTTTCTCAAAGTTTATATTTGGTACACTTAATAACTTTTATTAAATTAAAAATTAATAACTTGGAGCCTTGCATTTCTAACATGTTCATCACATTCGGTTTCTCATGATAAGCCTATCTACTTCTGCTAATTCTGAGATGGGGAAAATGAACTGTCATGATTCCCGCTTGCACTAAAGGATTGTGACACGGGCTGACTTTGTGATGCCAGAGTCTTCTGTGCCATCACAGCGCAACTGTATGACATCCCAGAGTGCTAGAGCAGCACTGGCTCTGTGACATCACAAGGGGGATTTGTGAGATCTCAGGGTGGGCTGTGACATCCCAGGAGGCAGTGTGACATCTCAGGGGCTCTGTGACCTTACTGGGGAGGTCACTTCAAGCCAGCTCCCACTCACAGTTCCTCCCAGAGAAGTCCAAAGCTGCTCGTGCCCGGTGGCATCCCGTGTCCCTCTGGGTCCCCCTGCCCCTGGCGCTGCAGCCCCCTGCTGAGGATGTTCGAGGAGATCAAGCCCAGAGCCTGACACGGGGACAGGGACTCAGGGCCGTCACAGTTGGAACAGGGAGACAGGGACCCCCTAGCAGCATCCCTGTGCCCCCAGGGCCAGAGCTTGGCCAGGGCTCCTTCACCCTCTTATGAAGGAGGGCTTGAGAGCACTTTAAAAATCCCCAGCAGGGGAGTAGCATAAAACAGCTTTAATATTAAGTGACAGCACCACAGAGTTCCTTGGCAAGAGTCACTCTGCTCCTGACTGGACACTTCAGGCACACCAAGGAAACAAAGCAACAACAAAACCAAACAAAATCCAAGCAATCAAACCAAAAAGGAGTCAAGAACTGTCCCGGTGTCTGTGTGTCTCTGTGTGTTTGTGTGTGTGTGTGTGTGTGTGGGTGTGTGTGTGTGTGTGTGTGTGTGTGTGTGACGAAAGGACAGTGAGGGCAAGGATAAAAGGAATACAGCCTAAAAGCTAAACAGAGCTGTGGAATAACACTTAACAATATTCAACTTCGCTTATAACTTCTATTAAGCTTCACAAATTAGCAAAAGAACAACTCTTAGCAGCATTTAACTTTGCTTACAGCTTGTGACTTTGTCGCTATAAGACACGTGAAAGCACGACGCGAGCCACCTGCTATTTTCAAGGTAAAGAGAAAAGTTTATTCTCTGACTCCAACTTTTATACTTTCCCAAAGGTGACATTGGATTGGAGAGTGAATGCACCACCTGTCCAAAGACATTGGACAAAGCACTAGTACATCAAGTTTGTCCAGCCCCATAAAAGATTGTAAACAATATGTTGTTGACAGAAATTGTGTGGGAAGGTTCTCCAACAGAATGGAAACTCAGAAGGCTTTAGAAAATCTTAAGAATCAGGGTGACATGACTTAACCTTACTTCCAGGCCTGACTGGCTCAGCTATCCAAGGCAATCAAAGCCCTCAGAGAGCAGCATTTCTGCCACATTTCCCTGAGCACAGGCACTCCTGTGTGCACACAGACACAAAGAGTCACTACAAGGCACCTGTGAGAAATTCCCCTGAGCAAAGGGAAATGTTCCCTGTGGAGGCTTTGGCATCTCCCCAGGGGATGAAGGGTTGAGCCTGGAGCAGACAGTGTCTGTGATGAGCTCCAGAGGAGCTGAGCCCAGGGGCTGCTGGCCAAGGCCCTGGCCCAGTGAGCATTTCTCAGCTGGCAGGGTGGCCTGAGAAGGGGAAAGGGAAATGCACCAGACCAGGAACCATGGAACCAAGGGACCATTGTTACACTGTGGGGCCATGTGAGAAGAAGTGACCATTGGGACACTGTGGGGCCTTGTGACCCCAAGGGACCATTGGGACACTGTGGGACCATGTGAGATCAAGAGACCATTGGGATACTGTGAGTCCTCATGGATTCATGGACACCACTGTGACATTGCTGGGCCTCATGGAAGCAAGGGGACCCTAGTGACGCCGTGTGCCTCAGTGGAATGTAGGCATCATTGTGACACTGTGAGGCCCCATCCAGCCAAGGCTCCATTGGGACACTGCGAGACCCCACGGAAACAAAGCTCCAGGGTAACACAGAGAGGCTGCCTGTAATCAGTGCTCCATTGTGACCCTGTGGAGCCAAAGGAGAGCGTTGTGACACTGCAAAGCCCCATGGTCCATTGGTCCAAAGGTCCATTGTGACATTGCAGGACTCATGGAACAGAGGAGTCACATGACACTGTGGGGCCTGTGGAACCATGGAGAACATTGTGACACTGCAAGGCCTCAAGGAATCATTAGGACTGTTATATGTCTATAGGATAATTCGTGCAAATAAAATTGTCGTCTCTTTTATAGTTATGTGCTGTTAAATTATACTCTTATAGGAAGTTTTTAAATCGCACAAGCCAGCAACAGCGATTGCAACACCATGTCAAAGCCACCTGGACGAGAGAGGGAGGACTTTATTTACAAGCGAACGAAAGTGGCCAGCCCAGAGAGGGATCATGCATCAAGGTTGTCCGAGAAACACCCGGACGATAAATACACGATAAATATCTGAGACCGAGATAGTCAGAGCCATCAGGGAGGTACATCTCAAATCCGAATTCCGGGACTGCAAACACAGGTTGTTCATCACTCTCCGGACACGTATTGTTCAACTTGCCACAGAGAAAAGAACTCCACATGAATACATGCACTTTGAAAAGGAAGAAAGGGGACTCTGGCTCAGGCAAGGAAAATCGTATAAAAATGGGTCAGACAGGACGGTCGGTGTGAAGCATAGAGGACCCTCTGCTGCAGCTGTCAAACCTGTGTCTCACCCGGTGGCAATCCCGGGCTCCACATTGACTTTTTTTTATAGTGTCTTTTTTTCATTTTTCTCAAAGTTTATATTTGGTACACTTAATAACTTTTATTAAATTAAAAATTAATAACTTGGAGCCTTGCATTTCTAACATGTTCATCACATTCGGTTTCTCATGATAAGCCTATCTACTTCTGCTAATTCTGAGATGGGGAAAATGAACTGTCATGATTCCCGCTTGCACTAAAGGATTGTGACACGGGCTGACTTTGTGATGCCAGAGTCTTCTGTGCCATCACAGCGCAACTGTATGACATCCCAGAGTGCTAGAGCAGCACTGGCTCTGTGACATCACAAGGGGGATTTGTGAGATCTCAGGGTGGGCTGTGACATCCCAGGAGGCAGTGTGACATCTCAGGGGCTCTGTGACCTTACTGGGGAGGTCACTTCAAGCCAGCTCCCACTCACAGTTCCTCCCAGAGAAGTCCAAAGCTGCTCGTGCCCGGTGGCATCCCGTGTCCCTCTGGGTCCCCCTGCCCCTGGCGCTGCAGCCCCCTGCTGAGGATGTTCGAGGAGATCAAGCCCAGAGCCTGACACGGGGACAGGGACTCAGGGCCGTCACAGTTGGAACAGGGAGACAGGGACCCCCTAGCAGCATCCCTGTGCCCCCAGGGCCAGAGCTTGGCCAGGGCTCCTTCACCCTCTTATGAAGGAGGGCTTGAGAGCACTTTAAAAATCCCCAGCAGGGGAGTAGCATAAAACAGCTTTAATATTAAGTGACAGCACCACAGAGTTCCTTGGCAAGAGTCACTCTGCTCCTGACTGGACACTTCAGGCACACCAAGGAAACAAAGCAACAACAAAACCAAACAAAATCCAAGCAATCAAACCAAAAAGGAGTCAAGAACTGTCCCGGTGTCTGTGTGTCTCTGTGTGTGTGTGTGTGTGTGTGTGTGTGTGTGTGTGTGACGAAAGGACAGTGAGGGCAAGGATAAAAGGAATACAGCCTAAAAGCTAAACAGAGCTGTGGAATAACACTTAACAATATTCAACTTTGCTTATAACTTCTATTAAGCTTCACAAATTAGCAAAAGAACAACTCTTAGCAGCATTTAACTTTGCTTACAGCTTGTGACTTTGTCGCTATAAGACACGTGAAAGCACGACGCGAGCCACCTGCTATTTTCAAGGTAAAGAGAAAAGTTTATTCTCTGACTCCAACTTTTATACTTTCCCAAAGGTGACATTGGATTGGAGAGTGAATGGACCACCTGTCCAAAGACATTGGACAAAGCACTAGTACATCAAGTTTGTCCAGCCCCATGAAAGATTGTAAACAATATGTTGTTGACAAAAATTGTGTGGGAAGGTTCTCCAACAGAATGGAAACTCAGAAGGCTTTAGAAAATCTTAAGAATCAGGGTGACATGACTTAACCTTACTTGCAGGCCTGACTGGCTCAGCTATCCAAGGCAATCAAAGCCCTCAGAGAGCAGCATTTCTGCCACATTTCCCTGAGCACAGGCACTCCTGTGTGCACACAGACACAAAGAGTCACTACAAGGCACCTGTGAGAAATTCCCCTGAGCAAAGGGAAATGTTCCCTGTGGAGGCTTTGGCATCTCCCCAGGGGATGAAGGGTTGAGCCTGGAGCAGACAGTGTCTGTGATGAGCTCCAGAGGAGCTGAGCCCAGGGGCTGCTGGCCAAGGCCCTGGCCCAGTGAGCATTTCTCAGCTGGCAGGGTGGCCTGAGAAGGGGAAAGGGGAATGCACCAGACCAGGAACCATGGAACCAAGGGACCATTGTTACACTGTGGGGCCATGTGAGAAGAAGTGACCATTGGGACACTGTGGGGCCTTGTGACCCCAAGGGACCATTGGGACACTGTGGGACCATGTGAGATCAAGAGACCATTGGGATACTGTGAGTCCTCATGGATTCATGGACACCACTGTGACATTGCTGGGCCTCATGGAAGCAAGGGGACCCTAGTGACGCCGTGTGCCTCAGTGGAATGTAGGCATCATTGTGACACTGTGAGGCCCCATCCAGCCAAGGCTCCATTGGGACACTGCGAGACCCCACGGAAACAAAGCTCCAGGGTAACACAGAGAGGCTGCCTGTAATCAGTGCTCCATTGTGACCCTGTGGAGCCAAAGGAGAGCGTTGTGACACTGCAAAGCCCCATGGTCCATTGGTCCAAAGGTCCATTGTGACATTGCAGGACTCATGGAACAGAGGAGTCACATGACACTGTGGGGCCTGTGGAACCATGGAGAACATTGTGACACTGCAAGGCCTCAAGGAATCATTAGGACTGTTATATGTCTATAGGATAATTCGTGCAAATAAAATTGTCGTCTCTTTTATAGTTATGTGCTGTTAAATTATACTCTTATAGGAAGTTTTTAAATCGCACAAGCCAGCAACAGCGATTGCAACACCATGTCAAAGCCACCTGGACGAGAGAGGGAGGACTTTATTTACAAGCGAACGAAAGTGGCCAGCCCAGAGAGGGATCATGCATCAAGGTTGTCCGAGAAACACCCGGACGATAAATACACGATAAATATCTGAGACCGAGATAGTCAGAGCCATCAGGGAGGTACATCTCAAATCCGAATTCCGGGACTGCAAACACAGGTTGTTCATCACTCTCCGGACACGTATTGTTCAACTTGCCACAGAGAAAAGAACTCCACATGAATACATGCACTTTGAAAAGGAAGAAAGGGGACTCTGGCTCAGGCAAGGAAAATCGTATAAAAATGGGTCAGACAGGACGGTCGGTGTGAAGCATAGAGGACCCTCTGCTGCAGTTGTCCAACCTGTGTCTCACCCGGTGGCAATCCCGGGCTCCACATTGACTTTTTTTTATAGTGTCTTTTTTTCATTTTTCTCAAAGTTTATATTTGGTACACTTAATAACTTTTATTAAATTAAAAATTAATAACTTGGAGCCTTGCATTTCTAACATGTTCATCACATTCGGTTTCTCATGATAAGCCTATCTACTTCTGCTAATTCTGAGATGGGGAAAATGAACTGTCATGATTCCCGCTTGCACTAAAGGATTGTGACACGGGCTGACTTTGTGATGCCAGAGTCTTCTGTGCCATCACAGCGCAACTGTATGACATCCCAGAGTGCTAGAGCAGCACTGGCTCTGTGACATCACAAGGGGGATTTGTGAGATCTCAGGGTGGGCTGTGACATCCCAGGAGGCAGTGTGACATCTCAGGGGCTCTGTGACCTTACTGGGGAGGTCACTTCAAGCCAGCTCCCACTCACAGTTCCTCCCAGAGAAGTCCAAAGCTGCTCGTGCCCGGTGGCATCCCGTGTCCCTCTGGGTCCCCCTGCCCCTGGCGCTGCAGCCCCCTGCTGAGGATGTTCGAGGAGATCAAGCCCAGAGCCTGACACGGGGACAGGGACTCAGGGCCGTCACAGTTGGAACAGGGAGACAGGGACCCCCTAGCAGCATCCCTGTGCCCCCAGGGCCAGAGCTTGGCCAGGGCTCCTTCACCCTCTTATGAAGGAGGGCTTGAGAGCACTTTAAAAATCCCCAGCAGGGGAGTAGCATAAAACAGCTTTAATATTAAGTGACAGCACCACAGAGTTCCTTGGCAAGAGTCACTCTGCTCCTGACTGGACACTTCAGGCACACCAAGGAAACAAAGCAACAACAAAACCAAACAAAATCCAAGCAATCAAACCAAAAAGGAGTCAAGAACTGTCCCGGTGTCTGTGTGTCTCTGTGTGTTTGTGTGTGTGTGTGTGTGTGTGTGTGTGACGAAAGGACAGTGAGGGCAAGGATAAAAGGAATACAGCCTAAAAGCTAAACAGAGCTGTGGAATAACACTTAACAATATTCAACTTTGCTTATAACTTCTATTAAGCTTCACAAATTAGCAAAAGAACAACTCTTAGCAGCATTTAACTTTGCTTACAGCTTGTGACTTTGTCGCTATAAGACACGTGAAAGCACGACGCGAGCCACCTGCTATTTTCAAGGTAAAGAGAAAAGTTTATTCTCTGACTCCAACTTTTATACTTTCCCAAAGGTGACATTGGATTGGAGAGTGAATGGACCACCTGTCCAAAGACATTGGACAAAGCACTAGTACATCAAGTTTGTCCAGCCCCATAAAAGATTGTAAACAATATGTTGTTGACAGAAATTGTGTGGGAAGGTTCTCCAACAGAATGGAAACTCAGAAGGCTTTAGAAAATCTTAAGAATCAGGGTGACATGACTTAACCTTACTTCCAGGCCTGACTGGCTCAGCTATCCAAGGCAATCAAAGCCCTCAGAGAGCAGCATTTCTGCCACATTTCCCTGAGCACAGGCACTCCTGTGTGCACACAGACACAAAGAGTCACTACAAGGCACCTGTGAGAAATTCCCCTGAGCAAAGGGAAATGTTCCCTGTGGAGGCTTTGGCATCTCCCCAGGGGATGAAGGGTTGAGCCTGGAGCAGACAGTGTCTGTGATGAGCTCCAGAGGAGCTGAGCCCAGGGGCTGCTGGCCAAGGCCCTGGCCCAGTGAGCATTTCTCAGCTGGCAGGGTGGCCTGAGAAGGGGAAAGGGGAATGCACCAGACCAGGAACCATGGAACCAAGGGACCATTGTTACACTGTGGGGCCATGTGAGAAGAAGTGACCATTGGGACACTGTGGGGCCTTGTGACCCCAAGGGACCATTGGGACACTGTGGGACCATGTGAGATCAAGAGACCATTGGGATACTGTGAGTCCTCATGGATTCATGGACACCACTGTGACATTGCTGGGCCTCATGGAAGCAAGGGGACCCTAGTGACGCCGTGTGCCTCAGTGGAATGTAGGCATCATTGTGACACTGTGAGGCCCCATCCAGCCAAGGCTCCATTGGGACACTGCGAGACCCCACGGAAACAAAGCTCCAGGGTAACACAGAGAGGCTGCCTGTAATCAGTGCTCCATTGTGACCCTGTGGAGCCAAAGGAGAGCGTTGTGACACTGCAAAGCCCCATGGTCCATTGGTCCAAAGGTCCATTGTGACATTGCAGGACTCATGGAACAGAGGAGTCACATGACACTGTGGGGCCTGTGGAACCATGGAGAACATTGTGACACTGCAAGGCCTCAAGGAATCATTAGGACTGTTATATGTCTATAGGATAATTCGTGCAAATAAAATTGTCGTCTCTTTTATAGTTATGTGCTGTTAAATTATACTCTTATAGGAAGTTTTTAAATCGCACAAGCCAGCAACAGCGATTGCAACACCATGTCAAAGCCACCTGGACGAGAGAGGGAGGACTTTATTTACAAGCGAACGAAAGTGGCCAGCCCAGAGAGGGATCATGCATCAAGGTTGTCCGAGAAACACCCGGACGATAAATACACGATAAATATCCGAGACCGAGATAGTCAGAGCCATCAGGGAGGTACATCTCAAATCCGAATTCCGGGACTGCAAACACAGGTGTTCATCACTCTCCGGACACGTATTGTTCAACTTGCCACAGAGAAAAGAACTCCACATGAATACATGCACTTTGAAAAGGAAGAAAGGGGACTCTGGCTCAGGCAAGGAAAATCGTATAAAAATGGGTCAGACAGGACGGTCGGTGTGAAGCATAGAGGACCCTCTGCTGCAGCTGTCAAACCTGTGTCTCACCCGGTGGCAATCCCGGGCTCCACATTGACTTTTTTTTATAGTGTCTTTTTTTCATTTTTCTCAAAGTTTATATTTGGTACACTTAATAACTTTTATTAAATTAAAAATTAATAACTTGGAGCCTTGCATTTCTAACATGTTCATCACATTCGGTTTCTCATGATAAGCCTATCTACTTCTGCTAATTCTGAGATGGGGAAAATGAACTGTCATGATTCCCGCTTGCACAAGAGGATTGTGACACGGGCTGACTTTGTGATGCCAGAGTCTTCTGTGCCATCACAGCGCAACTGTATGACATCCCAGAGTGCTAGAGCAGCACTGGCTCTGTGACATCACAAGGGGGATTTGTGAGATCTCAGGGTGGGCTGTGACATCCCAGGAGGCAGTGTGACATCTCAGGGGCTCTGTGACCTTACTGGGGAGGTCACTTCAAGCCAGCTCCCACTCACAGTTCCTCCCAGAGAAGTCCAAAGCTGCTCGTGCCCGGTGGCATCCCGTGTCCCTCTGGGTCCCCCTGCCCCTGGTGCTGCAGCCCCCTGCTGAGGATGTTCGAGGAGATCAAGCCCAGAGCCTGACACGGGGACAGGGACTCAGGGCCGTCACAGTTGGAACAGGGAGACAGGGACCCCCTAGCAGCATCCCTGTGCCCCCAGGGCCAGAGCTTGGCCAGGGCTCCTTCACCCTCTTATGAAGGAGGGCTTGAGAGCACTTTAAAAATCCCCAGCAGGGGAGTAGCATAAAACAGCTTTAATATTAAGTGACAGCACCACAGAGTTCCTTGGCAAGAGTCACTCTGCTCCTGACTGGACACTTCAGGCACACCAAGGAAACAAAGCAACAAGAAAACCAAACAAAATCCAGGCAATCAAACCGAAAAGGAGTCAAGAACTGTCCCGGTGTCTGTGTGTCTCTGTGTGTTTGTGTGTGTGTGTGTGTGTGTGTGTGTGTGTGTGTGTGTGTGTGTGTGTGTGACGAAAGGACAGTGAGGGCAAGGATAAAAGGAATACAGCCTAAAAGCTAAACAGAGCTGTGGAATAACACTTAACAATATTCAACTTCGCTTATAACTTCTATTAAGCTTCACAAATTAGCAAAAGAACAACTCTTAGCAGCATTTAACTTTGCTTACAGCTTGTGACTTTGTCGCTATAAGACACGTGAAAGCACGACGCGAGCCACCTGCTATTTTCAAGGTAAAGAGAAAAGTTTATTCTCTGACTCCAACTTTTATACTTTCCCAAAGGTGACATTGGATTGGAGAGTGAATGGACCACCTGTCCAAAGACATTGGACAAAGCACTAGTACATCAAGTTTGTCCAGCCCCATAAAAGATTGTAAACAATATGTTGTTGACAAAAATTGTGTGGGAAGGTTCTCCAACAGAATGGAAACTCAGAAGGCTTTAGAAAATCTTAAGAATCAGGGTGACATGACTTAACCTTACTTCCAGGCCTGACTGGCTCAGCTATCCAAGGCAATCAAAGCCCTCAGAGAGCAGCATTTCTGCCACATTTCCCTGAGCACAGGCACTCCTGTGTGCACACAGACACAAAGAGTCACTACAAGGCACCTGTGAGAAATTCCCCTGAGCAAAGGGAAATGTTCCCTGTGGAGGCTTTGGCATCTCCCCAGGGGATGAAGGGTTGAGCCTGGAGCAGACAGTGTCTGTGATGAGCTCCAGAGGAGCTGAGCCCAGGGGCTGCTGGCCAAGGCCCTGGCCCAGTGAGCATTTCTCAGCTGGCAGGGTGGCCTGAGAAGGGGAAAGGGGAATGCACCAGACCAGGAACCATGGAACCAAGGGACCATTGTTACACTGTGGGGCCATGTGAGAAGAAGTGACCATTGGGACACTGTGGGGCCTTGTGACCCCAAGGGACCATTGGGACACTGTGGGACCATGTGAGATCAAGAGACCATTGGGATACTGTGAGTCCTCATGGATTCATGGACACCACTGTGACATTGCTGGGCCTCATGGAAGCAAGGGGACCCTAGTGACGCCGTGTGCCTCAGTGGAATGTAGGCATCATTGTGACACTGTGAGGCCCCATCCAGCCAAGGCTCCATTGGGACACTGCGAGACCCCACGGAAACAAAGCTCCAGGGTAACACAGAGAGGCTGCCTGTAATCAGTGCTCCATTGTGACCCTGTGGAGCCAAAGGAGAGCGTTGTGACACTGCAAAGCCCCATGGTCCATTGGTCCAAAGGTCCATTGTGACATTGCAGGACTCATGGAACAGAGGAGTCACATGACACTGTGGGGCCTGTGGAACCATGGAGAACATTGTGACACTGCAAGGCCTCAAGGAATCATTAGGACTGTTATATGTCTATAGGATAATTTGTGCAAATAAAATTGTCGTCTCTTTTATAGTTATGTGCTGTTAAATTATACTCTTATAGGAAGTTTTTAAATCGCACAAGCCAGCAACAGCGATTGCAACACCATGTCAAAGCCACCTGGACGAGAGAGGGAGGACTTTATTTACAAGCGAACGAAAGTGGCCAGCCCAGAGAGGGATCATGCATCAAGGTTGTCCGAGAAACACCCGGACGATAAATACACGATAAATATCCGAGACCGAGATAGTCAGAGCCATCAGGGAGGTACATCTCAAATCCGAATTCCGGGACTGCAAACACAGGTGTTCATCACTCTCCGGACACGTATTGTTCAACTTGCCACAGAGAAAAGAACTCCACATGAATACATGCACTTTGAAAAGGAAGAAAGGGGACTCTGGCTCAGGCAAGGAAAATCGTATAAAAATGGGTCAGACAGGACGGTCGGTGTGAAGCATAGAGGACCCTCTGCTGCAGCTGTCAAACCTGTGTCTCACCCGGTGGCAATCCCGGGCTCCACATTGACTTTTTTTTATAGTGTCTTTTTTTCATTTTTCTCAAAGTTTATATTTGGTACACTTAATAACTTTTATTAAATTAAAAATTAATAACTTGGAGCCTTGCATTTCTAACATGTTCATCACATTCGGTTTCTCATGATAAGCCTATCTACTTCTGCTAATTCTGAGATGGGGAAAATGAACTGTCATGATTCCCGCTTGCACTAAAGGATTGTGACACGGGCTGACTTTGTGATGCCAGAGTCTTCTGTGCCATCACAGCGCAACTGTATGACATCCCAGAGTGCTAGAGCAGCACTGGCTCTGTGACATCACAAGGGGGATTTGTGAGATCTCAGGGTGGGCTGTGACATCCCAGGAGGCAGTGTGACATCTCAGGGGCTCTGTGACCTTACTGGGGAGGTCACTTCAAGCCAGCTCCCACTCACAGTTCCTCCCAGAGAAGTCCAAAGCTGCTCGTGCCCGGTGGCATCCCGTGTCCCTCTGGGTCCCCCTGCCCCTGGTGCTGCAGCCCCCTGCTGAGGATGTTCGAGGAGATCAAGCCCAGAGCCTGACACGGGGACAGGGACTCAGGGCCGTCACAGTTGGAACAGGGAGACAGGGACCCCCTAGCAGCATCCCTGTGCCCCCAGGGCCAGAGCTTGGCCAGGGCTCCTTCACCCTCTTATGAAGGAGGGCTTGAGAGCACTTTAAAAATCCCCAGCAGGGGAGTAGCATAAAACAGCTTTAATATTAAGTGACAGCACCACAGAGTTCCTTGGCAAGAGTCACTCTGCTCCTGACTGGACACTTCAGGCACACCAAGGAAACAAAGCAACAAGAAAACCAAACAAAATCCAGGCAATCAAACCGAAAAGGAGTCAAGAACTGTCCCGGTGTCTGTGTGTCTCTGTGTGTTTGTGTGTGTGTGTGTGTGTGTGGGTGTGTGTGTGTGTGTGTGTGTGTGTGTGTGTGACGAAAGGACAGTGAGGGCAAGGATAAAAGGAATACAGCCTAAAAGCTAAACAGAGCTGTGGAATAACACTTAACAATATTCAACTTCGCTTATAACTTCTATTAAGCTTCACAAATTAGCAAAAGAACAACTCTTAGCAGCATTTAACTTTGCTTACAGCTTGTGACTTTGTCGCTATAAGACACGTGAAAGCACGACGCGAGCCACCTGCTATTTTCAAGGTAAAGAGAAAAGTTTATTCTCTGACTCCAACTTTTATACTTTCCCAAAGGTGACATTGGATTGGAGAGTGAATGGACCACCTGTCCAAAGACATTGGACAAAGCACTAGTACATCAAGTTTGTCCAGCCCCATAAAAGATTGTAAACAATATGTTGTTGACAGAAATTGTGTGGGAAGGTTCTCCAACAGAATGGAAACTCAGAAGGCTTTAGAAAATCTTAAGAATCAGGGTGACATGACTTAACCTTACTTCCAGGCCTGACTGGCTCAGCTATCCAAGGCAATCAAAGCCCTCAGAGAGCAGCATTTCTGCCACATTTCCCTGAGCACAGGCACTCCTGTGTGCACACAGACACAAAGAGTCACTACAAGGCACCTGTGAGAAATTCCCCTGAGCAAAGGGAAATGTTCCCTGTGGAGGCTTTGGCATCTCCCCAGGGGATGAAGGGTTGAGCCTGGAGCAGACAGTGTCTGTGATGAGCTCCAGAGGAGCTGAGCCCAGGGGCTGCTGGCCAAGGCCCTGGCCCAGTGAGCATTTCTCAGCTGGCAGGGTGGCCTGAGAAGGGGAAAGGGGAATGCACCAGACCAGGAACCATGGAACCAAGGGACCATTGTTACACTGTGGGGCCATGTGAGAAGAAGTGACCATTGGGACACTGTGGGGCCTTGTGACCCCAAGGGACCATTGGGACACTGTGGGACCATGTGAGATCAAGAGACCATTGGGATACTGTGAGTCCTCATGGATTCATGGACACCACTGTGACATTGCTGGGCCTCATGGAAGCAAGGGGACCCTAGTGACGCCGTGTGCCTCAGTGGAATGTAGGCATCATTGTGACACTGTGAGGCCCCATCCAGCCAAGGCTCCATTGGGACACTGCGAGACCCCACGGAAACAAAGCTCCAGGGTAACACAGAGAGGCTGCCTGTAATCAGTGCTCCATTGTGACCCTGTGGAGCCAAAGGAGAGCGTTGTGACACTGCAAAGCCCCATGGTCCATTGGTCCAAAGGTCCATTGTGACATTGCAGGACTCATGGAACAGAGGAGTCACATGACACTGTGGGGCCTGTGGAACCATGGAGAACATTGTGACACTGCAAGGCCTCAAGGAATCATTAGGACTGTTATATGTCTATAGGATAATTCGTGCAAATAAAATTGTCGTCTCTTTTATAGTTATGTGCTGTTAAATTATACTCTTATAGGAAGTTTTTAAATCGCACAAGCCAGCAACAGCGATTGCAACACCATGTCAAAGCCACCTGGACGAGAGAGGGAGGACTTTATTTACAAGCGAACGAAAGTGGCCAGCCCAGAGAGGGATCATGCATCAAGGTTGTCCGAGAAACACCCGGACGATAAATACACGATAAATATCTGAGACCGAGATAGTCAGAGCCATCAGGGAGGTACATCTCAAATCCGAATTCCGGGACTGCAAACACAGGTTGTTCATCACTCTCCGGACACGTATTGTTCAACTTGCCACAGAGAAAAGAACTCCACATGAATACATGCACTTTGAAAAGGAAGAAAGGGGACTCTGGCTCAGGCAAGGAAAATCGTATAAAAATGGGTCAGACAGGACGGTCGGTGTGAAGCATAGAGGACCCTCTGCTGCAGTTGTCCAACCTGTGTCTCACCCGGTGGCAATCCCGGGCTCCACATTGACTTTTTTTTATAGTGTCTTTTTTTCATTTTTCTCAAAGTTTATATTTGGTACACTTAATAACTTTTATTAAATTAAAAATTAATAACTTGGAGCCTTGCATTTCTAACATGTTCATCACATTCGGTTTCTCATGATAAGCCTATCTACTTCTGCTAATTCTGAGATGGGGAAAATGAACTGTCATGATTCCCGCTTGCACTAAAGGATTGTGACACGGGCTGACTTTGTGATGCCAGAGTCTTCTGTGCCATCACAGCGCAACTGTATGACATCCCAGAGTGCTAGAGCAGCACTGGCTCTGTGACATCACAAGGGGGATTTGTGAGATCTCAGGGTGGGCTGTGACATCCCAGGAGGCAGTGTGACATCTCAGGGGCTCTGTGACCTTACTGGGGAGGTCACTTCAAGCCAGCTCCCACTCACAGTTCCTCCCAGAGAAGTCCAAAGCTGCTCGTGCCCGGTGGCATCCCGTGTCCCTCTGGGTCCCCCTGCCCCTGGCGCTGCAGCCCCCTGCTGAGGATGTTCGAGGAGATCAAGCCCAGAGCCTGACACGGGGACAGGGACTCAGGGCCGTCACAGTTGGAACAGGGAGACAGGGACCCCCTAGCAGCATCCCTGTGCCCCCAGGGCCAGAGCTTGGCCAGGGCTCCTTCACCCTCTTATGAAGGAGGGCTTGAGAGCACTTTAAAAATCCCCAGCAGGGGAGTAGCATAAAACAGCTTTAATATTAAGTGACAGCACCACAGAGTTCCTTGGCAAGAGTCACTCTGCTCCTGACTGGACACTTCAGGCACACCAAGGAAACAAAGCAACAACAAAACCAAACAAAATCCAAGCAATCAAACCAAAAAGGAGTCAAGAACTGTCCCGGTGTCTGTGTGTCTCTGTGTGTTTGTGTGTGTGTGTGTGTGTGTGGGTGTGTGTGTGTGTGTGTGTGTGTGTGTGTGACGAAAGGACAGTGAGGGCAAGGATAAAAGGAATACAGCCTAAAAGCTAAACAGAGCTGTGGAATAACACTTAACAATATTCAACTTCGCTTATAACTTCTATTAAGCTTCACAAATTAGCAAAAGAACAACTCTTAGCAGCATTTAACTTTGCTTACAGCTTGTGACTTTGTCGCTATAAGACACGTGAAAGCACGACGCGAGCCACCTGCTATTTTCAAGGTAAAGAGAAAAGTTTATTCTCTGACTCCAACTTTTATACTTTCCCAAAGGTGACATTGGATTGGAGAGTGAATGGACCACCTGTCCAAAGACATTGGACAAAGCACTAGTACATCAAGTTTGTCCAGCCCCATAAAAGATTGTAAACAATATGTTGTTGACAGAAATTGTGTGGGAAGGTTCTCCAACAGAATGGAAACTCAGAAGGCTTTAGAAAATCTTAAGAATCAGGGTGACATGACTTAACCTTACTTGCAGGCCTGACTGGCTCAGCTATCCAAGGCAATCAAAGCCCTCAGAGAGCAGCATTTCTGCCACATTTCCCTGAGCACAGGCACTCCTGTGTGCACACAGACACAAAGAGTCACTACAAGGCACCTGTGAGAAATTCCCCTGAGCAAAGGGAAATGTTCCCTGTGGAGGCTTTGGCATCTCCCCAGGGGATGAAGGGTTGAGCCTGGAGCAGACAGTGTCTGTGATGAGCTCCAGAGGAGCTGAGCCCAGGGGCTGCTGGCCAAGGCCCTGGCCCAGTGAGCATTTCTCAGCTGGCAGGGTGGCCTGAGAAGGGGAAAGGGGAATGCACCAGACCAGGAACCATGGAACCAAGGGACCATTGTTACACTGTGGGGCCATGTGAGAAGAAGTGACCATTGGGACACTGTGGGGCCTTGTGACCCCAAGGGACCATTGGGACACTGTGGGACCATGTGAGATCAAGAGACCATTGGGATACTGTGAGTCCTCATGGATTCATGGACACCACTGTGACATTGCTGGGCCTCATGGAAGCAAGGGGACCCTAGTGACGCCGTGTGCCTCAGTGGAATGTAGGCATCATTGTGACACTGTGAGGCCCCATCCAGCCAAGGCTCCATTGGGACACTGCGAGACCCCACGGAAACAAAGCTCCAGGGTAACACAGAGAGGCTGCCTGTAATCAGTGCTCCATTGTGACCCTGTGGAGCCAAAGGAGAGCGTTGTGACACTGCAAAGCCCCATGGTCCATTGGTCCAAAGGTCCATTGTGACATTGCAGGACTCATGGAACAGAGGAGTCACATGACACTGTGGGGCCTGTGGAACCATGGAGAACATTGTGACACTGCAAGGCCTCAAGGAATCATTAGGACTGTTATATGTCTATAGGATAATTTGTGCAAATAAAATTGTCGTCTCTTTTATAGTTATGTGCTGTTAAATTATACTCTTATAGGAAGTTTTTAAATCGCACAAGCCAGCAACAGCGATTGCAACACCATGTCAAAGCCACCTGGACGAGAGAGGGAGGACTTTATTTACAAGCGAACGAAAGTGGCCAGCCCAGAGAGGGATCATGCATCAAGGTTGTCCGAGAAACACCCGGACGATAAATACACGATAAATATCCGAGACCGAGATAGTCAGAGCCATCAGGGAGGTACATCTCAAATCCGAATTCCGGGACTGCAAACACAGGTGTTCATCACTCTCCGGACACGTATTGTTCAACTTGCCACAGAGAAAAGAACTCCACATGAATACATGCACTTTGAAAAGGAAGAAAGGGGACTCTGGCTCAGGCAAGGAAAATCGTATAAAAATGGGTCAGACAGGACGGTCGGTGTGAAGCATAGAGGACCCTCTGCTGCAGCTGTCAAACCTGTGTCTCACCCGGTGGCAATCCCGGGCTCCACATTGACTTTTTTTTATAGTGTCTTTTTTTCATTTTTCTCAAAGTTTATATTTGGTACACTTAATAACTTTTATTAAATTAAAAATTAATAACTTGGAGCCTTGCATTTCTAACATGTTCATCACATTCGGTTTCTCATGATAAGCCTATCTACTTCTGCTAATTCTGAGATGGGGAAAATGAACTGTCATGATTCCCGCTTGCACTAAAGGATTGTGACACGGGCTGACTTTGTGATGCCAGAGTCTTCTGTGCCATCACAGCGCAACTGTATGACATCCCAGAGTGCTAGAGCAGCACTGGCTCTGTGACATCACAAGGGGGATTTGTGAGATCTCAGGGTGGGCTGTGACATCCCAGGAGGCAGTGTGACATCTCAGGGGCTCTGTGACCTTACTGGGGAGGTCACTTCAAGCCAGCTCCCACTCACAGTTCCTCCCAGAGAAGTCCAAAGCTGCTCGTGCCCGGTGGCATCCCGTGTCCCTCTGGGTCCCCCTGCCCCTGGTGCTGCAGCCCCCTGCTGAGGATGTTCGAGGAGATCAAGCCCAGAGCCTGACACGGGGACAGGGACTCAGGGCCGTCACAGTTGGAACAGGGAGACAGGGACCCCCTAGCAGCATCCCTGTGCCCCCAGGGCCAGAGCTTGGCCAGGGCTCCTTCACCCTCTTATGAAGGAGGGCTTGAGAGCACTTTAAAAATCCCCAGCAGGGGAGTAGCATAAAACAGCTTTAATATTAAGTGACAGCACCACAGAGTTCCTTGGCAAGAGTCACTCTGCTCCTGACTGGACACTTCAGGCACACCAAGGAAACAAAGCAACAAGAAAACCAAACAAAATCCAGGCAATCAAACCGAAAAGGAGTCAAGAACTGTCCCGGTGTCTGTGTGTCTCTGTGTGTTTGTGTGTGTGTGTGTGTGTGTGTGTGTGTGTGTGTGTGTGTGTGTGTGTGTGTGTGTGTGACGAAAGGACAGTGAGGGCAAGGATAAAAGGAATACAGCCTAAAAGCTAAACAGAGCTGTGGAATAACACTTAACAATATTCAACTTCGCTTATAACTTCTATTAAGCTTCACAAATTAGCAAAAGAACAACTCTTAGCAGCATTTAACTTTGCTTACAGCTTGTGACTTTGTCGCTATAAGACACGTGAAAGCACGACGCGAGCCACCTGCTATTTTCAAGGTAAAGAGAAAAGTTTATTCTCTGACTCCAACTTTTATACTTTCCCAAAGGTGACATTGGATTGGAGAGTGAATGGACCACCTGTCCAAAGACATTGGACAAAGCACTAGTACATCAAGTTTGTCCAGCCCCATAAAAGATTGTAAACAATATGTTGTTGACAGAAATTGTGTGGGAAGGTTCTCCAACAGAATGGAAACTCAGAAGGCTTTAGAAAATCTTAAGAATCAGGGTGACATGACTTAACCTTACTTGCAGGCCTGACTGGCTCAGCTATCCAAGGCAATCAAAGCCCTCAGAGAGCAGCATTTCTGCCACATTTCCCTGAGCACAGGCACTCCTGTGTGCACACAGACACAAAGAGTCACTACAAGGCACCTGTGAGAAATTCCCCTGAGCAAAGGGAAATGTTCCCTGTGGAGGCTTTGGCATCTCCCCAGGGGATGAAGGGTTGAGCCTGGAGCAGACAGTGTCTGTGATGAGCTCCAGAGGAGCTGAGCCCAGGGGCTGCTGGCCAAGGCCCTGGCCCAGTGAGCATTTCTCAGCTGGCAGGGTGGCCTGAGAAGGGGAAAGGGGAATGCACCAGACCAGGAACCATGGAACCAAGGGACCATTGTTACACTGTGGGGCCATGTGAGAAGAAGTGACCATTGGGACACTGTGGGGCCTTGTGACCCCAAGGGACCATTGGGACACTGTGGGACCATGTGAGATCAAGAGACCATTGGGATACTGTGAGTCCTCATGGATTCATGGACACCACTGTGACATTGCTGGGCCTCATGGAAGCAAGGGGACCCTAGTGACGCCGTGTGCCTCAGTGGAATGTAGGCATCATTGTGACACTGTGAGGCCCCATCCAGCCAAGGCTCCATTGGGACACTGCGAGACCCCACGGAAACAAAGCTCCAGGGTAACACAGAGAGGCTGCCTGTAATCAGTGCTCCATTGTGACCCTGTGGAGCCAAAGGAGAGCGTTGTGACACTGCAAAGCCCCATGGTCCATTGGTCCAAAGGTCCATTGTGACATTGCAGGACTCATGGAACAGAGGAGTCACATGACACTGTGGGGCCTGTGGAACCATGGAGAACATTGTGACACTGCAAGGCCTCAAGGAATCATTAGGACTGTTATATGTCTATAGGATAATTCGTGCAAATAAAATTGTCGTCTCTTTTATAGTTATGTGCTGTTAAATTATACTCTTATAGGAAGTTTTTAAATCGCACAAGCCAGCAACAGCGATTGCAACACCATGTCAAAGCCACCTGGACGAGAGAGGGAGGACTTTATTTACAAGCGAACGAAAGTGGCCAGCCCAGAGAGGGATCATGCATCAAGGTTGTCCGAGAAACACCCGGACGATAAATACACGATAAATATCTGAGACCGAGATAGTCAGAGCCATCAGGGAGGTACATCTCAAATCCGAATTCCGGGACTGCAAACACAGGTTGTTCATCACTCTCCGGACACGTATTGTTCAACTTGCCACAGAGAAAAGAACTCCACATGAATACATGCACTTTGAAAAGGAAGAAAGGGGACTCTGGCTCAGGCAAGGAAAATCGTATAAAAATGGGTCAGACAGGACGGTCGGTGTGAAGCATAGAGGACCCTCTGCTGCAGTTGTCCAACCTGTGTCTCACCCGGTGGCAATCCCGGGCTCCACATTGACTTTTTTTTATAGTGTCTTTTTTTCATTTTTCTCAAAGTTTATATTTGGTACACTTAATAACTTTTATTAAATTAAAAATTAATAACTTGGAGCCTTGCATTTCTAACATGTTCATCACATTCGGTTTCTCATGATAAGCCTATCTACTTCTGCTAATTCTGAGATGGGGAAAATGAACTGTCATGATTCCCGCTTGCACTAAAGGATTGTGACACGGGCTGACTTTGTGATGCCAGAGTCTTCTGTGCCATCACAGCGCAACTGTATGACATCCCAGAGTGCTAGAGCAGCACTGGCTCTGTGACATCACAAGGGGGATTTGTGAGATCTCAGGGTGGGCTGTGACATCCCAGGAGGCAGTGTGACATCTCAGGGGCTCTGTGACCTTACTGGGGAGGTCACTTCAAGCCAGCTCCCACTCACAGTTCCTCCCAGAGAAGTCCAAAGCTGCTCGTGCCCGGTGGCATCCCGTGTCCCTCTGGGTCCCCCTGCCCCTGGCGCTGCAGCCCCCTGCTGAGGATGTTCGAGGAGATCAAGCCCAGAGCCTGACACGGGGACAGGGACTCAGGGCCGTCACAGTTGGAACAGGGAGACAGGGACCCCCTAGCAGCATCCCTGTGCCCCCAGGGCCAGAGCTTGGCCAGGGCTCCTTCACCCTCTTATGAAGGAGGGCTTGAGAGCACTTTAAAAATCCCCAGCAGGGGAGTAGCATAAAACAGCTTTAATATTAAGTGACAGCACCACAGAGTTCCTTGGCAAGAGTCACTCTGCTCCTGACTGGACACTTCAGGCACACCAAGGAAACAAAGCAACAACAAAACCAAACAAAATCCAAGCAATCAAACCAAAAAGGAGTCAAGAACTGTCCCGGTGTCTGTGTGTCTCTGTGTGTTTGTGTGTGTGTGTGTGTGTGTGGGTGTGTGTGTGTGTGTGTGTGTGTGTGTGTGACGAAAGGACAGTGAGGGCAAGGATAAAAGGAATACAGCCTAAAAGCTAAACAGAGCTGTGGAATAACACTTAACAATATTCAACTTCGCTTATAACTTCTATTAAGCTTCACAAATTAGCAAAAGAACAACTCTTAGCAGCATTTAACTTTGCTTACAGCTTGTGACTTTGTCGCTATAAGACACGTGAAAGCACGACGCGAGCCACCTGCTATTTTCAAGGTAAAGAGAAAAGTTTATTCTCTGACTCCAACTTTTATACTTTCCCAAAGGTGACATTGGATTGGAGAGTGAATGGACCACCTGTCCAAAGACATTGGACAAAGCACTAGTACATCAAGTTTGTCCAGCCCCATAAAAGATTGTAAACAATATGTTGTTGACAGAAATTGTGTGGGAAGGTTCTCCAACAGAATGGAAACTCAGAAGGCTTTAGAAAATCTTAAGAATCAGGGTGACATGACTTAACCTTACTTGCAGGCCTGACTGGCTCAGCTATCCAAGGCAATCAAAGCCCTCAGAGAGCAGCATTTCTGCCACATTTCCCTGAGCACAGGCACTCCTGTGTGCACACAGACACAAAGAGTCACTACAAGGCACCTGTGAGAAATTCCCCTGAGCAAAGGGAAATGTTCCCTGTGGAGGCTTTGGCATCTCCCCAGGGGATGAAGGGTTGAGCCTGGAGCAGACAGTGTCTGTGATGAGCTCCAGAGGAGCTGAGCCCAGGGGCTGCTGGCCAAGGCCCTGGCCCAGTGAGCATTTCTCAGCTGGCAGGGTGGCCTGAGAAGGGGAAAGGGGAATGCACCAGACCAGGAACCATGGAACCAAGGGACCATTGTTACACTGTGGGGCCATGTGAGAAGAAGTGACCATTGGGACACTGTGGGGCCTTGTGACCCCAAGGGACCATTGGGACACTGTGGGACCATGTGAGATCAAGAGACCATTGGGATACTGTGAGTCCTCATGGATTCATGGACACCACTGTGACATTGCTGGGCCTCATGGAAGCAAGGGGACCCTAGTGACGCCGTGTGCCTCAGTGGAATGTAGGCATCATTGTGACACTGTGAGGCCCCATCCAGCCAAGGCTCCATTGGGACACTGCGAGACCCCACGGAAACAAAGCTCCAGGGTAACACAGAGAGGCTGCCTGTAATCAGTGCTCCATTGTGACCCTGTGGAGCCAAAGGAGAGCGTTGTGACACTGCAAAGCCCCATGGTCCATTGGTCCAAAGGTCCATTGTGACATTGCAGGACTCATGGAACAGAGGAGTCACATGACACTGTGGGGCCTGTGGAACCATGGAGAACATTGTGACACTGCAAGGCCTCAAGGAATCATTAGGACTGTTATATGTCTATAGGATAATTCGTGCAAATAAAATTGTCGTCTCTTTTATAGTTATGTGCTGTTAAATTATACTCTTATAGGAAGTTTTTAAATCGCACAAGCCAGCAACAGCGATTGCAACACCATGTCAAAGCCACCTGGACGAGAGAGGGAGGACTTTATTTACAAGCGAACGAAAGTGGCCAGCCCAGAGAGGGATCATGCATCAAGGTTGTCCGAGAAACACCCGGACGATAAATACACGATAAATATCTGAGACCGAGATAGTCAGAGCCATCAGGGAGGTACATCTCAAATCCGAATTCCGGGACTGCAAACACAGGTTGTTCATCACTCTCCGGACACGTATTGTTCAACTTGCCACAGAGAAAAGAACTCCACATGAATACATGCACTTTGAAAAGGAAGAAAGGGGACTCTGGCTCAGGCAAGGAAAATCGTATAAAAATGGGTCAGACAGGACGGTCGGTGTGAAGCATAGAGGACCCTCTGCTGCAGTTGTCCAACCTGTGTCTCACCCGGTGGCAATCCCGGGCTCCACATTGACTTTTTTTTATAGTGTCTTTTTTTCATTTTTCTCAAAGTTTATATTTGGTACACTTAATAACTTTTATTAAATTAAAAATTAATAACTTGGAGCCTTGCATTTCTAACATGTTCATCACATTCGGTTTCTCATGATAAGCCTATCTACTTCTGCTAATTCTGAGATGGGGAAAATGAACTGTCATGATTCCCGCTTGCACTAAAGGATTGTGACACGGGCTGACTTTGTGATGCCAGAGTCTTCTGTGCCATCACAGCGCAACTGTATGACATCCCAGAGTGCTAGAGCAGCACTGGCTCTGTGACATCACAAGGGGGATTTGTGAGATCTCAGGGTGGGCTGTGACATCCCAGGAGGCAGTGTGACATCTCAGGGGCTCTGTGACCTTACTGGGGAGGTCACTTCAAGCCAGCTCCCACTCACAGTTCCTCCCAGAGAAGTCCAAAGCTGCTCGTGCCCGGTGGCATCCCGTGTCCCTCTGGGTCCCCCTGCCCCTGGCGCTGCAGCCCCCTGCTGAGGATGTTCGAGGAGATCAAGCCCAGAGCCTGACACGGGGACAGGGACTCAGGGCCGTCACAGTTGGAACAGGGAGACAGGGACCCCCTAGCAGCATCCCTGTGCCCCCAGGGCCAGAGCTTGGCCAGGGCTCCTTCACCCTCTTATGAAGGAGGGCTTGAGAGCACTTTAAAAATCCCCAGCAGGGGAGTAGCATAAAACAGCTTTAATATTAAGTGACAGCACCACAGAGTTCCTTGGCAAGAGTCACTCTGCTCCTGACTGGACACTTCAGGCACACCAAGGAAACAAAGCAACAACAAAACCAAACAAAATCCAAGCAATCAAACCAAAAAGGAGTCAAGAACTGTCCCGGTGTCTGTGTGTCTCTGTGTGTTTGTGTGTGTGTGTGTGTGTGTGGGTGTGTGTGTGTGTGTGTGTGTGTGTGTGTGACGAAAGGACAGTGAGGGCAAGGATAAAAGGAATACAGCCTAAAAGCTAAACAGAGCTGTGGAATAACACTTAACAATATTCAACTTCGCTTATAACTTCTATTAAGCTTCACAAATTAGCAAAAGAACAACTCTTAGCAGCATTTAACTTTGCTTACAGCTTGTGACTTTGTCGCTATAAGACACGTGAAAGCACGACGCGAGCCACCTGCTATTTTCAAGGTAAAGAGAAAAGTTTATTCTCTGACTCCAACTTTTATACTTTCCCAAAGGTGACATTGGATTGGAGAGTGAATGCACCACCTGTCCAAAGACATTGGACAAAGCACTAGTACATCAAGTTTGTCCAGCCCCATAAAAGATTGTAAACAATATGTTGTTGACAGAAATTGTGTGGGAAGGTTCTCCAACAGAATGGAAACTCAGAAGGCTTTAGAAAATCTTAAGAATCAGGGTGACATGACTTAACCTTACTTCCAGGCCTGACTGGCTCAGCTATCCAAGGCAATCAAAGCCCTCAGAGAGCAGCATTTCTGCCACATTTCCCTGAGCACAGGCACTCCTGTGTGCACACAGACACAAAGAGTCACTACAAGGCACCTGTGAGAAATTCCCCTGAGCAAAGGGAAATGTTCCCTGTGGAGGCTTTGGCATCTCCCCAGGGGATGAAGGGTTGAGCCTGGAGCAGACAGTGTCTGTGATGAGCTCCAGAGGAGCTGAGCCCAGGGGCTGCTGGCCAAGGCCCTGGCCCAGTGAGCATTTCTCAGCTGGCAGGGTGGCCTGAGAAGGGGAAAGGGGAATGCACCAGACCAGGAACCATGGAACCAAGGGACCATTGTTACACTGTGGGGCCATGTGAGAAGAAGTGACCATTGGGACACTGTGGGGCCTTGTGACCCCAAGGGACCATTGGGACACTGTGGGACCATGTGAGATCAAGAGACCATTGGGATACTGTGAGTCCTCATGGATTCATGGACACCACTGTGACATTGCTGGGCCTCATGGAAGCAAGGGGACCCTAGTGACGCCGTGTGCCTCAGTGGAATGTAGGCATCATTGTGACACTGTGAGGCCCCATCCAGCCAAGGCTCCATTGGGACACTGCGAGACCCCACGGAAACAAAGCTCCAGGGTAACACAGAGAGGCTGCCTGTAATCAGTGCTCCATTGTGACCCTGTGGAGCCAAAGGAGAGCGTTGTGACACTGCAAAGCCCCATGGTCCATTGGTCCAAAGGTCCATTGTGACATTGCAGGACTCATGGAACAGAGGAGTCACATGACACTGTGGGGCCTGTGGAACCATGGAGAACATTGTGACACTGCAAGGCCTCAAGGAATCATTAGGACTGTTATATGTCTATAGGATAATTCGTGCAAATAAAATTGTCGTCTCTTTTATAGTTATGTGCTGTTAAATTATACTCTTATAGGAAGTTTTTAAATCGCACAAGCCAGCAACAGCGATTGCAACACCATGTCAAAGCCACCTGGACGAGAGAGGGAGGACTTTATTTACAAGCGAACGAAAGTGGCCAGCCCAGAGAGGGATCATGCATCAAGGTTGTCCGAGAAACACCCGGACGATAAATACACGATAAATATCTGAGACCGAGATAGTCAGAGCCATCAGGGAGGTACATCTCAAATCCGAATTCCGGGACTGCAAACACAGGTTGTTCATCACTCTCCGGACACGTATTGTTCAACTTGCCACAGAGAAAAGAACTCCACATGAATACATGCACTTTGAAAAGGAAGAAAGGGGACTCTGGCTCAGGCAAGGAAAATCGTATAAAAATGGGTCAGACAGGACGGTCGGTGTGAAGCATAGAGGACCCTCTGCTGCAGCTGTCAAACCTGTGTCTCACCCGGTGGCAATCCCGGGCTCCACATTGACTTTTTTTTATAGTGTCTTTTTTTCATTTTTCTCAAAGTTTATATTTGGTACACTTAATAACTTTTATTAAATTAAAAATTAATAACTTGGAGCCTTGCATTTCTAACATGTTCATCACATTCGGTTTCTCATGATAAGCCTATCTACTTCTGCTAATTCTGAGATGGGGAAAATGAACTGTCATGATTCCCGCTTGCACTAAAGGATTGTGACACGGGCTGACTTTGTGATGCCAGAGTCTTCTGTGCCATCACAGCGCAACTGTATGACATCCCAGAGTGCTAGAGCAGCACTGGCTCTGTGACATCACAAGGGGGATTTGTGAGATCTCAGGGTGGGCTGTGACATCCCAGGAGGCAGTGTGACATCTCAGGGGCTCTGTGACCTTACTGGGGAGGTCACTTCAAGCCAGCTCCCACTCACAGTTCCTCCCAGAGAAGTCCAAAGCTGCTCGTGCCCGGTGGCATCCCGTGTCCCTCTGGGTCCCCCTGCCCCTGGCGCTGCAGCCCCCTGCTGAGGATGTTCGAGGAGATCAAGCCCAGAGCCTGACACGGGGACAGGGACTCAGGGCCGTCACAGTTGGAACAGGGAGACAGGGACCCCCTAGCAGCATCCCTGTGCCCCCAGGGCCAGAGCTTGGCCAGGGCTCCTTCACCCTCTTATGAAGGAGGGCTTGAGAGCACTTTAAAAATCCCCAGCAGGGGAGTAGCATAAAACAGCTTTAATATTAAGTGACAGCACCACAGAGTTCCTTGGCAAGAGTCACTCTGCTCCTGACTGGACACTTCAGGCACACCAAGGAAACAAAGCAACAACAAAACCAAACAAAATCCAAGCAATCAAACCAAAAAGGAGTCAAGAACTGTCCCGGTGTCTGTGTGTCTCTGTGTGTGTGTGTGTGTGTGTGTGTGTGTGTGTGTGTGACGAAAGGACAGTGAGGGCAAGGATAAAAGGAATACAGCCTAAAAGCTAAACAGAGCTGTGGAATAACACTTAACAATATTCAACTTCGCTTATAACTTCTATTAAGCTTCACAAATTAGCAAAAGAACAACTCTTAGCAGCATTTAACTTTGCTTACAGCTTGTGACTTTGTCGCTATAAGACACGTGAAAGCACGACGCGAGCCACCTGCTATTTTCAAGGTAAAGAGAAAAGTTTATTCTCTGACTCCAACTTTTATACTTTCCCAAAGGTGACATTGGATTGGAGAGTGAATGGACCACCTGTCCAAAGACATTGGACAAAGCACTAGTACATCAAGTTTGTCCAGCCCCATAAAAGATTGTAAACAATATGTTGTTGACAGAAATTGTGTGGGAAGGTTCTCCAACAGAATGGAAACTCAGAAGGCTTTAGAAAATCTTAAGAATCAGGGTGACATGACTTAACCTTACTTCCAGGCCTGACTGGCTCAGCTATCCAAGGCAATCAAAGCCCTCAGAGAGCAGCATTTCTGCCACATTTCCCTGAGCACAGGCACTCCTGTGTGCACACAGACACAAAGAGTCACTACAAGGCACCTGTGAGAAATTCCCCTGAGCAAAGGGAAATGTTCCCTGTGGAGGCTTTGGCATCTCCCCAGGGGATGAAGGGTTGAGCCTGGAGCAGACAGTGTCTGTGATGAGCTCCAGAGGAGCTGAGCCCAGGGGCTGCTGGCCAAGGCCCTGGCCCAGTGAGCATTTCTCAGCTGGCAGGGTGGCCTGAGAAGGGGAAAGGGGAATGCACCAGACCAGGAACCATGGAACCAAGGGACCATTGTTACACTGTGGGGCCATGTGAGAAGAAGTGACCATTGGGACACTGTGGGGCCTTGTGACCCCAAGGGACCATTGGGACACTGTGGGACCATGTGAGATCAAGAGACCATTGGGATACTGTGAGTCCTCATGGATTCATGGACACCACTGTGACATTGCTGGGCCTCATGGAAGCAAGGGGACCCTAGTGACGCCGTGTGCCTCAGTGGAATGTAGGCATCATTGTGACACTGTGAGGCCCCATCCAGCCAAGGCTCCATTGGGACACTGCGAGACCCCACGGAAACAAAGCTCCAGGGTAACACAGAGAGGCTGCCTGTAATCAGTGCTCCATTGTGACCCTGTGGAGCCAAAGGAGAGCGTTGTGACACTGCAAAGCCCCATGGTCCATTGGTCCAAAGGTCCATTGTGACATTGCAGGACTCATGGAACAGAGGAGTCACATGACACTGTGGGGCCTGTGGAACCATGGAGAACATTGTGACACTGCAAGGCCTCAAGGAATCATTAGGACTGTTATATGTCTATAGGATAATTCGTGCAAATAAAATTGTCGTCTCTTTTATAGTTATGTGCTGTTAAATTATACTCTTATAGGAAGTTTTTAAATCGCACAAGCCAGCAACAGCGATTGCAACACCATGTCAAAGCCACCTGGACGAGAGAGGGAGGACTTTATTTACAAGCGAACGAAAGTGGCCAGCCCAGAGAGGGATCATGCATCAAGGTTGTCCGAGAAACACCCGGACGATAAATACACGATAAATATCTGAGACCGAGATAGTCAGAGCCATCAGGGAGGTACATCTCAAATCCGAATTCCGGGACTGCAAACACAGGTTGTTCATCACTCTCCGGACACGTATTGTTCAACTTGCCACAGAGAAAAGAACTCCACATGAATACATGCACTTTGAAAAGGAAGAAAGGGGACTCTGGCTCAGGCAAGGAAAATCGTATAAAAATGGGTCAGACAGGACGGTCGGTGTGAAGCATAGAGGACCCTCTGCTGCAGTTGTCCAACCTGTGTCTCACCCGGTGGCAATCCCGGGCTCCACATTGACTTTTTTTTATAGTGTCTTTTTTTCATTTTTCTCAAAGTTTATATTTGGTACACTTAATAACTTTTATTAAATTAAAAATTAATAACTTGGAGCCTTGCATTTCTAACATGTTCATCACATTCGGTTTCTCATGATAAGCCTATCTACTTCTGCTAATTCTGAGATGGGGAAAATGAACTGTCATGATTCCCGCTTGCACTAAAGGATTGTGACACGGGCTGACTTTGTGATGCCAGAGTCTTCTGTGCCATCACAGCGCAACTGTATGACATCCCAGAGTGCTAGAGCAGCACTGGCTCTGTGACATCACAAGGGGGATTTGTGAGATCTCAGGGTGGGCTGTGACATCCCAGGAGGCAGTGTGACATCTCAGGGGCTCTGTGACCTTACTGGGGAGGTCACTTCAAGCCAGCTCCCACTCACAGTTCCTCCCAGAGAAGTCCAAAGCTGCTCGTGCCCGGTGGCATCCCGTGTCCCTCTGGGTCCCCCTGCCCCTGGCGCTGCAGCCCCCTGCTGAGGATGTTCGAGGAGATCAAGCCCAGAGCCTGACACGGGGACAGGGACTCAGGGCCGTCACAGTTGGAACAGGGAGACAGGGACCCCCTAGCAGCATCCCTGTGCCCCCAGGGCCAGAGCTTGGCCAGGGCTCCTTCACCCTCTTATGAAGGAGGGCTTGAGAGCACTTTAAAAATCCCCAGCAGGGGAGTAGCATAAAACAGCTTTAATATTAAGTGACAGCACCACAGAGTTCCTTGGCAAGAGTCACTCTGCCCCTGACTGGACACTTCAGGCACACCAAGGAAACAAAGCAACAACAAAACCAAACAAAATCCAAGCAATCAAACCAAAAAGGAGTCAAGAACTGTCCCGGTGTCTGTGTGTCTCTGTGTGTTTGTGTGTGTGTGTGTGTGTGTGTGTGTGTGACGAAAGGACAGTGAGGGCAAGGATAAAAGGAATACAGCCTAAAAGCTAAACAGAGCTGTGGAATAACACTTAACAATATTCAACTTTGCTTATAACTTCTATTAAGCTTCACAAATTAGCAAAAGAACAACTCTTAGCAGCATTTAACTTTGCTTACAGCTTGTGACTTTGTCGCTATAAGACACGTGAAAGCACGACGCGAGCCACCTGCTATTTTCAAGGTAAAGAGAAAAGTTTATTCTCTGACTCCAACTTTTATACTTTCCCAAAGGTGACATTGGATTGGAGAGTGAATGGACCACCTGTCCAAAGACATTGGACAAAGCACTAGTACATCAAGTTTGTCCAGCCCCATAAAAGATTGTAAACAATATGTTGTTGACAGAAATTGTGTGGGAAGGTTCTCCAACAGAATGGAAACTCAGAAGGCTTTAGAAAATCTTAAGAATCAGGGTGACATGACTTAACCTTACTTGCAGGCCTGACTGGCTCAGCTATCCAAGGCAATCAAAGCCCTCAGAGAGCAGCATTTCTGCCACATTTCCCTGAGCACAGGCACTCCTGTGTGCACACAGACACAAAGAGTCACTACAAGGCACCTGTGAGAAATTCCCCTGAGCAAAGGGAAATGTTCCCTGTGGAGGCTTTGGCATCTCCCCAGGGGATGAAGGGTTGAGCCTGGAGCAGACAGTGTCTGTGATGAGCTCCAGAGGAGCTGAGCCCAGGGGCTGCTGGCCAAGGCCCTGGCCCAGTGAGCATTTCTCAGCTGGCAGGGTGGCCTGAGAAGGGGAAAGGGGAATGCACCAGACCAGGAACCATGGAACCAAGGGACCATTGTTACACTGTGGGGCCATGTGAGAAGAAGTGACCATTGGGACACTGTGGGGCCTTGTGACCCCAAGGGACCATTGGGACACTGTGGGACCATGTGAGATCAAGAGACCATTGGGATACTGTGAGTCCTCATGGATTCATGGACACCACTGTGACATTGCTGGGCCTCATGGAAGCAAGGGGACCCTAGTGACGCCGTGTGCCTCAGTGGAATGTAGGCATCATTGTGACACTGTGAGGCCCCATCCAGCCAAGGCTCCATTGGGACACTGCGAGACCCCACGGAAACAAAGCTCCAGGGTAACACAGAGAGGCTGCCTGTAATCAGTGCTCCATTGTGACCCTGTGGAGCCAAAGGAGAGCGTTGTGACACTGCAAAGCCCCATGGTCCATTGGTCCAAAGGTCCATTGTGACATTGCAGGACTCATGGAACAGAGGAGTCACATGACACTGTGGGGCCTGTGGAACCATGGAGAACATTGTGACACTGCAAGGCCTCAAGGAATCATTAGGACTGTTATATGTCTATAGGATAATTCGTGCAAATAAAATTGTCGTCTCTTTTATAGTTATGTGCTGTTAAATTATACTCTTATAGGAAGTTTTTAAATCGCACAAGCCAGCAACAGCGATTGCAACACCATGTCAAAGCCACCTGGACGAGAGAGGGAGGACTTTATTTACAAGCGAACGAAAGTGGCCAGCCCAGAGAGGGATCATGCATCAAGGTTGTCCGAGAAACACCCGGACGATAAATACACGATAAATATCTGAGACCGAGATAGTCAGAGCCATCAGGGAGGTACATCTCAAATCCGAATTCCGGGACTGCAAACACAGGTGTTCATCACTCTCCGGACACGTATTGTTCAACTTGCCACAGAGAAAAGAACTCCACATGAATACATGCACTTTGAAAAGGAAGAAAGGGGACTCTGGCTCAGGCAAGGAAAATCGTATAAAAATGGGTCAGACAGGACGGTCGGTGTGAAGCATAGAGGACCCTCTGCTGCAGCTGTCAAACCTGTGTCTCACCCGGTGGCAATCCCGGGCTCCACATTGACTTTTTTTTATAGTGTCTTTTTTTCATTTTTCTCAAAGTTTATATTTGGTACACTTAATAACTTTTATTAAATTAAAAATTAATAACTTGGAGCCTTGCATTTCTAACATGTTCATCACATTCGGTTTCTCATGATAAGCCTATCTACTTCTGCTAATTCTGAGATGGGGAAAATGAACTGTCATGATTCCCGCTTGCACTAAAGGATTGTGACACGGGCTGACTTTGTGATGCCAGAGTCTTCTGTGCCATCACAGCGCAACTGTATGACATCCCAGAGTGCTAGAGCAGCACTGGCTCTGTGACATCACAAGGGGGATTTGTGAGATCTCAGGGTGGGCTGTGACATCCCAGGAGGCAGTGTGACATCTCAGGGGCTCTGTGACCTTACTGGGGAGGTCACTTCAAGCCAGCTCCCACTCACAGTTCCTCCCAGAGAAGTCCAAAGCTGCTCGTGCCCGGTGGCATCCCGTGTCCCTCTGGGTCCCCCTGCCCCTGGTGCTGCAGCCCCCTGCTGAGGATGTTCGAGGAGATCAAGCCCAGAGCCTGACACGGGGACAGGGACTCAGGGCCGTCACAGTTGGAACAGGGAGACAGGGACCCCCTAGCAGCATCCCTGTGCCCCCAGGGCCAGAGCTTGGCCAGGGCTCCTTCACCCTCTTATGAAGGAGGGCTTGAGAGCACTTTAAAAATCCCCAGCAGGGGAGTAGCATAAAACAGCTTTAATATTAAGTGACAGCACCACAGAGTTCCTTGGCAAGAGTCACTCTGCTCCTGACTGGACACTTCAGGCACACCAAGGAAACAAAGCAACAAGAAAACCAAACAAAATCCAGGCAATCAAACCGAAAAGGAGTCAAGAACTGTCCCGGTGTCTGTGTGTCTCTGTGTGTTTGTGTGTGTGTGTGTGTGTGTGTGTGTGTGTGTGTGTGTGTGTGTGTGTGTGACGAAAGGACAGTGAGGGCAAGGATAAAAGGAATACAGCCTAAAAGCTAAACAGAGCTGTGGAATAACACTTAACAATATTCAACTTCGCTTATAACTTCTATTAAGCTTCACAAATTAGCAAAAGAACAACTCTTAGCAGCATTTAACTTTGCTTACAGCTTGTGACTTTGTCGCTATAAGACACGTGAAAGCACGACGCGAGCCACCTGCTATTTTCAAGGTAAAGAGAAAAGTTTATTCTCTGACTCCAACTTTTATACTTTCCCAAAGGTGACATTGGATTGGAGAGTGAATGGACCACCTGTCCAAAGACATTGGACAAAGCACTAGTACATCAAGTTTGTCCAGCCCCATAAAAGATTGTAAACAATATGTTGTTGACAGAAATTGTGTGGGAAGGTTCTCCAACAGAATGGAAACTCAGAAGGCTTTAGAAAATCTTAAGAATCAGGGTGACATGACTTAACCTTACTTGCAGGCCTGACTGGCTCAGCTATCCAAGGCAATCAAAGCCCTCAGAGAGCAGCATTTCTGCCACATTTCCCTGAGCACAGGCACTCCTGTGTGCACACAGACACAAAGAGTCACTACAAGGCACCTGTGAGAAATTCCCCTGAGCAAAGGGAAATGTTCCCTGTGGAGGCTTTGGCATCTCCCCAGGGGATGAAGGGTTGAGCCTGGAGCAGACAGTGTCTGTGATGAGCTCCAGAGGAGCTGAGCCCAGGGGCTGCTGGCCAAGGCCCTGGCCCAGTGAGCATTTCTCAGCTGGCAGGGTGGCCTGAGAAGGGGAAAGGGGAATGCACCAGACCAGGAACCATGGAACCAAGGGACCATTGTTACACTGTGGGGCCATGTGAGAAGAAGTGACCATTGGGACACTGTGGGGCCTTGTGACCCCAAGGGACCATTGGGACACTGTGGGACCATGTGAGATCAAGAGACCATTGGGATACTGTGAGTCCTCATGGATTCATGGACACCACTGTGACATTGCTGGGCCTCATGGAAGCAAGGGGACCCTAGTGACGCCGTGTGCCTCAGTGGAATGTAGGCATCATTGTGACACTGTGAGGCCCCATCCAGCCAAGGCTCCATTGGGACACTGCGAGACCCCACGGAAACAAAGCTCCAGGGTAACACAGAGAGGCTGCCTGTAATCAGTGCTCCATTGTGACCCTGTGGAGCCAAAGGAGAGCGTTGTGACACTGCAAAGCCCCATGGTCCATTGGTCCAAAGGTCCATTGTGACATTGCAGGACTCATGGAACAGAGGAGTCACATGACACTGTGGGGCCTGTGGAACCATGGAGAACATTGTGACACTGCAAGGCCTCAAGGAATCATTAGGACTGTTATATGTCTATAGGATAATTTGTGCAAATAAAATTGTCGTCTCTTTTATAGTTATGTGCTGTTAAATTATACTCTTATAGGAAGTTTTTAAATCGCACAAGCCAGCAACAGCGATTGCAACACCATGTCAAAGCCACCTGGACGAGAGAGGGAGGACTTTATTTACAAGCGAACGAAAGTGGCCAGCCCAGAGAGGGATCATGCATCAAGGTTGTCCGAGAAACACCCGGACGATAAATACACGATAAATATCCGAGACCGAGATAGTCAGAGCCATCAGGGAGGTACATCTCAAATCCGAATTCCGGGACTGCAAACACAGGTGTTCATCACTCTCCGGACACGTATTGTTCAACTTGCCACAGAGAAAAGAACTCCACATGAATACATGCACTTTGAAAAGGAAGAAAGGGGACTCTGGCTCAGGCAAGGAAAATCGTATAAAAATGGGTCAGACAGGACGGTCGGTGTGAAGCATAGAGGACCCTCTGCTGCAGCTGTCAAACCTGTGTCTCACCCGGTGGCAATCCCGGGCTCCACATTGACTTTTTTTTATAGTGTCTTTTTTTCATTTTTCTCAAAGTTTATATTTGGTACACTTAATAACTTTTATTAAATTAAAAATTAATAACTTGGAGCCTTGCATTTCTAACATGTTCATCACATTCGGTTTCTCATGATAAGCCTATCTACTTCTGCTAATTCTGAGATGGGGAAAATGAACTGTCATGATTCCCGCTTGCACTAGAGGATTGTGACACGGGCTGACTTTGTAATGCCAGAGTCTTCTGTGCCATCACAGCGCAACTGTATGACATCCCAGAGTGCTAGAGCAGCACTGGCTCTGTGACATCACAAGGGGGATTTGTGAGATCTCAGGGTGGGCTGTGACATCCCAGGAGGCAGTGTGACATCTCAGGGGCTCTGTGACCTTACTGGGGAGGTCACTTCAAGCCAGCTCCCACTCACAGTTCCTCCCAGAGAAGTCCAAAGCTGCTCGTGCCCGGTGGCATCCCGTGTCCCTCTGGGTCCCCCTGCCCCTGGCGCTGCAGCCCCCTGCTGAGGATGTTCGAGGAGATCAAGCCCAGAGCCTGACACGGGGACAGGGACTCAGGGCCGTCACAGTTGGAACAGGGAGACAGGGACCCCCTAGCAGCATCCCTGTGCCCCCAGGGCCAGAGCTTGGCCAGGGCTCCTTCACCCTCTTATGAAGGAGGGCTTGAGAGCACTTTAAAAATCCCCAGCAGGGGAGTAGCATAAAACAGCTTTAATATTAAGTGACAGCACCACAGAGTTCCTTGGCAAGAGTCACTCTGCTCCTGACTGGACACTTCAGGCACACCAAGGAAACAAAGCAACAAGAAAACCAAACAAAATCCAGGCAATCAAACCGAAAAGGAGTCAAGAACTGTCCCGGTGTCTGTGTGTCTCTGTGTGTTTGTGTGTGTGTGTGTGTGTGGGTGTGTGTGTGTGTGTGTGTGTGTGTGTGACGAAAGGACAGTGAGGGCAAGGATAAAAGGAATACAGCCTAAAAGCTAAAGAGAGCTGTGGAATAACACTTAACAATATTCAACTTCGCTTATAACTTCTATTAAGCTTCACAAATTAGCAAAAGAACAACTTTTAGCAGCATTTAACTTTGCTTACAGCTTGTGACTTTGTCGCTATAAGACACGTGAAAGCACGACGCGAGCCACCTGCTATTTTCAAGGTAAAGAGAAAAGTTTATTCTCTGACTCCAACTTTTATACTTTCCCAAAGGTGACATTGGATTGGAGAGTGAATGGACCACCTGTCCAAAGACATTGGACAAAGCACTAGTACATCAAGTTTGTCCAGCCCCATGAAAGATTGTAAACAATATGTTGTTGACAAAAATTGTGTGGGAAGGTTCTCCAACAGAATGGAAACTCAGAAGGCTTTAGAAAATCTTAAGAATCAGGGTGACATGACTTAACCTTACTTGCAGGCCTGACTGGCTCAGCTATCCAAGGCAATCAAAGCCCTCAGAGAGCAGCATTTCTGCCACATTTCCCTGAGCACAGGCACTCCTGTGTGCACACAGACACAAAGAGTCACTACAAGGCACCTGTGAGAAATTCCCCTGAGCAAAGGGAAATGTTCCCTGTGGAGGCTTTGGCATCTCCCCAGGGGATGAAGGGTTGAGCCTGGAGCAGACAGTGTCTGTGATGAGCTCCAGAGGAGCTGAGCCCAGGGGCTGCTGGCCAAGGCCCTGGCCCAGTGAGCATTTCTCAGCTGGCAGGGTGGCCTGAGAAGGGGAAAGGGGAATGCACCAGACCAGGAACCATGGAACCAAGGGACCATTGTTACACTGTGGGGCCATGTGAGAAGAAGTGACCATTGGGACACTGTGGGGCCTTGTGACCCCAAGGGACCATTGGGACACTGTGGGACCATGTGAGATCAAGAGACCATTGGGATACTGTGAGTCCTCATGGATTCATGGACACCACTGTGACATTGCTGGGCCTCATGGAAGCAAGGGGACCCTAGTGACGCCGTGTGCCTCAGTGGAATGTAGGCATCATTTTGACACTGTGAGGCCCCATCCAGCCAAGGCTCCATTGGGACACTGCGAGACCCCACGGAAACAAAGCTCCAGGGTAACACAGAGAGGCTGCCTGTAATCAGTGCTCCATTGTGACCCTGTGGAGCCAAAGGAGAGCGTTGTGACACTGCAAAGCCCCATGGTCCATTGGTCCAAAGGTCCATTGTGACATTGCAGGACTCATGGAACAGAGGAGTCACATGACACTGTGGGGCCTGTGGAACCATGGAGAACATTGTGACACTGCAAGGCCTCAAGGAATCATTAGGACTGTTATATGTCTATAGGATAATTCGTGCAAATAAAATTGTCGTCTCTTTTATAGTTATGTGCTGTTAAATTATACTCTTATAGGAAGTTTTTAAATCGCACAAGCCAGCAACTGCGACTGCAACACCATGTCAAAGCCACCTGGACGAGAGAGGGAGGACTTTATTTACAAGCGAACGAAAGTGGCCAGCCCAGAGAGGGATCATGCATCAAGGTTGTCCGAGAAACACCCGGACGATAAATACACGATAAATATCCGAGACCGAGATAGTCAGAGCCATCAGGGAGGTACATCTCAAATCCGAATTCCGGGACTGCAAACACAGGTGTTCATCACTCTCCGGACACGTATTGTTCAACTTGCCACAGAGAAAAGAACTCCACATGAATACATGCACTTTGAAAAGGAAGAAAGGGGACTCTGGCTCAGGCAAGGAAAATCGTATAAAAATGGGTCAGACAGGACGGTCGGTGTGAAGCATAGAGGACCCTCTGCTGCAGCTGTCAAACCTGTGTCTCACCCGGTGGCAATCCCGGGCTCCACATTGACTTTTTTTTATAGTGGCTTTTTTTCATTTTTCTCAAAGTTTATATTTGGTACACTTAATAACTTTTATTAAATTAAAAATTAATAACTTGGAGCCTTGCATTTCTAACATGTTCATCACATTCGGTTTCTCATGATAAGCCTATCTACTTCTGCTAATTCTGAGATGGGGAAAATGAACTGTCATGATTCCCGCTTGCACTAAAGGATTGTGACACGGGCTGACTTTGTGATGCCAGAGTCTTCTGTGCCATCACAGCGCAACTGTATGACATCCCAGAGTGCTAGAGCAGCACTGGCTCTGTGACATCACAAGGGGGATTTGTGAGATCTCAGGGTGGGCTGTGACATCCCAGGAGGCAGTGTGACATCTCAGGGGCTCTGTGACCTTACTGGGGAGGTCACTTCAAGCCAGCTCCCACTCACAGTTCCTCCCAGAGAAGTCCAAAGCTGCTCGTGCCCGGTGGCATCCCGTGTCCCTCTGGGTCCCCCTGCCCCTGGTGCTGCAGCCCCCTGCTGAGGATGTTCGAGGAGATCAAGCCCAGAGCCTGACACGGGGACAGGGACTCAGGGCCGTCACAGTTGGAACAGGGAGACAGGGACCCCCTAGCAGCATCCCTGTGCCCCCAGGGCCAGAGCTTGGCCAGGGCTCCTTCACCCTCTTATGAAGGAGGGCTTGAGAGCACTTTAAAAATCCCCAGCAGGGGAGTAGCATAAAACAGCTTTAATATTAAGTGACAGCACCACAGAGTTCCTTGGCAAGAGTCACTCTGCTCCTGACTGGACACTTCAGGCACACCAAGGAAACAAAGCAACAAGAAAACCAAACAAAATCCAGGCAATCAAACCGAAAAGGAGTCAAGAACTGTCCCGGTGTCTGTGTGTCTCTGTGTGTTTGTGTGTGTGTGTGTGTGTGTGTGTGTGTGTGTGTGTGTGTGTGTGTGTGTGTGTGACGAAAGGACAGTGAGGGCAAGGATAAAAGGAATACAGCCTAAAAGCTAAACAGAGCTGTGGAATAACACTTAACAATATTCAACTTCGCTTATAACTTCTATTAAGCTTCACAAATTAGCAAAAGAACAACTCTTAGCAGCATTTAACTTTGCTTACAGCTTGTGACTTTGTCGCTATAAGACACGTGAAAGCACGACGCGAGCCACCTGCTATTTTCAAGGTAAAGAGAAAAGTTTATTCTCTGACTCCAACTTTTATACTTTCCCAAAGGTGACATTGGATTGGAGAGTGAATGGACCACCTGTCCAAAGACATTGGACAAAGCACTAGTACATCAAGTTTGTCCAGCCCCATAAAAGATTGTAAACAATATGTTGTTGACAGAAATTGTGTGGGAAGGTTCTCCAACAGAATGGAAACTCAGAAGGCTTTAGAAAATCTTAAGAATCAGGGTGACATGACTTAACCTTACTTCCAGGCCTGACTGGCTCAGCTATCCAAGGCAATCAAAGCCCTCAGAGAGCAGCATTTCTGCCACATTTCCCTGAGCACAGGCACTCCTGTGTGCACACAGACACAAAGAGTCACTACAAGGCACCTGTGAGAAATTCCCCTGAGCAAAGGGAAATGTTCCCTGTGGAGGCTTTGGCATCTCCCCAGGGGATGAAGGGTTGAGCCTGGAGCAGACAGTGTCTGTGATGAGCTCCAGAGGAGCTGAGCCCAGGGGCTGCTGGCCAAGGCCCTGGCCCAGTGAGCATTTCTCAGCTGGCAGGGTGGCCTGAGAAGGGGAAAGGGGAATGCACCAGACCAGGAACCATGGAACCAAGGGACCATTGTTACACTGTGGGGCCATGTGAGAAGAAGTGACCATTGGGACACTGTGGGGCCTTGTGACCCCAAGGGACCATTGGGACACTGTGGGACCATGTGAGATCAAGAGACCATTGGGATACTGTGAGTCCTCATGGATTCATGGACACCACTGTGACATTGCTGGGCCTCATGGAAGCAAGGGGACCCTAGTGACGCCGTGTGCCTCAGTGGAATGTAGGCATCATTGTGACACTGTGAGGCCCCATCCAGCCAAGGCTCCATTGGGACACTGCGAGACCCCACGGAAACAAAGCTCCAGGGTAACACAGAGAGGCTGCCTGTAATCAGTGCTCCATTGTGACCCTGTGGAGCCAAAGGAGAGCGTTGTGACACTGCAAAGCCCCATGGTCCATTGGTCCAAAGGTCCATTGTGACATTGCAGGACTCATGGAACAGAGGAGTCACATGACACTGTGGGGCCTGTGGAACCATGGAGAACATTGTGACACTGCAAGGCCTCAAGGAATCATTAGGACTGTTATATGTCTATAGGATAATTCGTGCAAATAAAATTGTCGTCTCTTTTATAGTTATGTGCTGTTAAATTATACTCTTATAGGAAGTTTTTAAATCGCACAAGCCAGCAACAGCGATTGCAACACCATGTCAAAGCCACCTGGACGAGAGAGGGAGGACTTTATTTACAAGCGAACGAAAGTGGCCAGCCCAGAGAGGGATCATGCATCAAGGTTGTCCGAGAAACACCCGGACGATAAATACACGATAAATATCTGAGACCGAGATAGTCAGAGCCATCAGGGAGGTACATCTCAAATCCGAATTCCGGGACTGCAAACACAGGTTGTTCATCACTCTCCGGACACGTATTGTTCAACTTGCCACAGAGAAAAGAACTCCACATGAATACATGCACTTTGAAAAGGAAGAAAGGGGACTCTGGCTCAGGCAAGGAAAATCGTATAAAAATGGGTCAGACAGGACGGTCGGTGTGAAGCATAGAGGACCCTCTGCTGCAGTTGTCCAACCTGTGTCTCACCCGGTGGCAATCCCGGGCTCCACATTGACTTTTTTTTATAGTGTCTTTTTTTCATTTTTCTCAAAGTTTATATTTGGTACACTTAATAACTTTTATTAAATTAAAAATTAATAACTTGGAGCCTTGCATTTCTAACATGTTCATCACATTCGGTTTCTCATGATAAGCCTATCTACTTCTGCTAATTCTGAGATGGGGAAAATGAACTGTCATGATTCCCGCTTGCACTAAAGGATTGTGACACGGGCTGACTTTGTGATGCCAGAGTCTTCTGTGCCATCACAGCGCAACTGTATGACATCCCAGAGTGCTAGAGCAGCACTGGCTCTGTGACATCACAAGGGGGATTTGTGAGATCTCAGGGTGGGCTGTGACATCCCAGGAGGCAGTGTGACATCTCAGGGGCTCTGTGACCTTACTGGGGAGGTCACTTCAAGCCAGCTCCCACTCACAGTTCCTCCCAGAGAAGTCCAAAGCTGCTCGTGCCCGGTGGCATCCCGTGTCCCTCTGGGTCCCCCTGCCCCTGGCGCTGCAGCCCCCTGCTGAGGATGTTCGAGGAGATCAAGCCCAGAGCCTGACACGGGGACAGGGACTCAGGGCCGTCACAGTTGGAACAGGGAGACAGGGACCCCCTAGCAGCATCCCTGTGCCCCCAGGGCCAGAGCTTGGCCAGGGCTCCTTCACCCTCTTATGAAGGAGGGCTTGAGAGCACTTTAAAAATCCCCAGCAGGGGAGTAGCATAAAACAGCTTTAATATTAAGTGACAGCACCACAGAGTTCCTTGGCAAGAGTCACTCTGCTCCTGACTGGACACTTCAGGCACACCAAGGAAACAAAGCAACAACAAAACCAAACAAAATCCAAGCAATCAAACCAAAAAGGAGTCAAGAACTGTCCCGGTGTCTGTGTGTCTCTGTGTGTTTGTGTGTGTGTGTGTGTGTGTGTGTGTGTGTGTGTGTGTGTGTGTGTGTGTGTGTGTGTGACGAAAGGACAGTGAGGGCAAGGATAAAAGGAATACAGCCTAAAAGCTAAACAGAGCTGTGGAATAACACTTAACAATATTCAACTTCGCTTATAACTTCTATTAAGCTTCACAAATTAGCAAAAGAACAACTCTTAGCAGCATTTAACTTTGCTTACAGCTTGTGACTTTGTCGCTATAAGACACGTGAAAGCACGACGCGAGCCACCTGCTATTTTCAAGGTAAAGAGAAAAGTTTATTCTCTGACTCCAACTTTTATACTTTCCCAAAGGTGACATTGGATTGGAGAGTGAATGGACCACCTGTCCAAAGACATTGGACAAAGCACTAGTACATCAAGTTTGTCCAGCCCCATAAAAGATTGTAAACAATATGTTGTTGACAGAAATTGTGTGGGAAGGTTCTCCAACAGAATGGAAACTCAGAAGGCTTTAGAAAATCTTAAGAATCAGGGTGACATGACTTAACCTTACTTCCAGGCCTGACTGGCTCAGCTATCCAAGGCAATCAAAGCCCTCAGAGAGCAGCATTTCTGCCACATTTCCCTGAGCACAGGCACTCCTGTGTGCACACAGACACAAAGAGTCACTACAAGGCACCTGTGAGAAATTCCCCTGAGCAAAGGGAAATGTTCCCTGTGGAGGCTTTGGCATCTCCCCAGGGGATGAAGGGTTGAGCCTGGAGCAGACAGTGTCTGTGATGAGCTCCAGAGGAGCTGAGCCCAGGGGCTGCTGGCCAAGGCCCTGGCCCAGTGAGCATTTTTCAGCTGGCAGGGTGGCCTGAGAAGGGGAAAGGGGAATGCACCAGACCAGGAACCATGGAACCAAGGGACCATTGTTACACTGTGGGGCCATGTGAGAAGAAGTGACCATTGGGACACTGTGGGGCCTTGTGACCCCAAGGGACCATTGGGACACTGTGGGACCATGTGAGATCAAGAGACCATTGGGATACTGTGAGTCCTCATGGATTCATGGACACCACTGTGACATTGCTGGGCCTCATGGAAGCAAGGGGACCCTAGTGACGCCGTGTGCCTCAGTGGAATGTAGGCATCATTGTGACACTGTGAGGCCCCATCCAGCCAAGGCTCCATTGGGACACTGCGAGACCCCACGGAAACAAAGCTCCAGGGTAACACAGAGAGGCTGCCTGTAATCAGTGCTCCATTGTGACCCTGTGGAGCCAAAGGAGAGCGTTGTGACACTGCAAAGCCCCATGGTCCATTGGTCCAAAGGTCCATTGTGACATTGCAGGACTCATGGAACAGAGGAGTCACATGACACTGTGGGGCCTGTGGAACCATGGAGAACATTGTGACACTGCAAGGCCTCAAGGAATCATTAGGACTGTTATATGTCTATAGGATAATTTGTGCAAATAAAATTGTCGTCTCTTTTATAGTTATGTGCTGTTAAATTATACTCTTATAGGAAGTTTTTAAATCGCACAAGCCAGCAACAGCGACTGCAACACCATGTCAAAGCCACCTGGACGAGAGAGGGAGGACTTTATTTACAAGCGAACGAAAGTGGCCAGCCCAGAGAGGGATCATGCATCAAGGTTGTCCGAGAAACACCCGGACGATAAATACACGATAAATATCCGAGACCGAGATAGTCAGAGCCATCAGGGAGGTACATCTCAAATCCGAATTCCGGGACTGCAAACACAGGTGTTCATCACTCTCCGGACACGTATTGTTCAACTTGCCACAGAGAAAAGAACTCCACATGAATACATGCACTTTGAAAAGGAAGAAAGGGGACTCTGGCTCAGGCAAGGAAAATCGTATAAAAATGGGTCAGACAGGACGGTCGGTGTGAAGCATAGAGGACCCTCTGCTGCAGCTGTCCAACCTGTGTCTCACCCGGTGGCAATCCCGGGCTCCACATTGACTTTTTTTTATAGTGTCTTTTTTTCATTTTTCTCAAAGTTTATATTTGGTACACTTAATAACTTTTATTAAATTAAAAATTAATAACTTGGAGCCTTGCATTTCTAACATGTTCATCACATTCGGTTTCTCATGATAAGCCTATCTACTTCTGCTAATTCTGAGATGGGGAAAATGAACTGTCATGATTCCCGCTTGCACTAGAGGATTGTGACACGGGCTGACTTTGTAATGCCAGAGTCTTCTGTGCCATCACAGCGCAACTGTATGACATCCCAGAGTGCTAGAGCAGCACTGGCTCTGTGACATCACAAGGGGGATTTGTGAGCTCTCAGGGTGGGCTGTGACATCCCAGGAGGCAGTGTGACATCTCAGGGGCTCTGTGACCTTACTGGGGAGGTCACTTCAAGCCAGCTCCCACTCACAGTTCCTCCCAGAGAAGTCCAAAGCTGCTCGTGCCCGGTGGCATCCCGTGTCCCTCTGGGTCCCCCTGCCCCTGGCGCTGCAGCCCCCTGCTGAGGATGTTCGAGGAGATCAAGCCCAGAGCCTGACACGGGGACAGGGACTCAGGGCCGTCACAGTTGGAACAGGGAGACAGGGACCCCCTAGCAGCATCCCTGTGCCCCCAGGGCCAGAGCTTGGCCAGGGCTCCTTCACCCTCTTATGAAGGAGGGCTTGAGAGCACTTTAAAAATCCCCAGCAGGGGAGTAGCATAAAACAGCTTTAATATTAAGTGACAGCACCACAGAGTTCCTTGGCAAGAGTCACTCTGCTCCTGACTGGACACTTCAGGCACACCAAGGAAACAAAGCAACAACAAAACCAAACAAAATCCAAGCAATCAAACCAAAAAGGAGTCAAGAACTGTCCCGGTGTCTGTGTGTCTCTGTGTGTTTGTGTGTGTGTGTGTGTGTGGGTGTGTGTGTGTGTGTGTGTGTGTGTGTGTGTGTGTGTGACGAAAGGACAGTGAGGGCAAGGATAAAAGGAATACAGCCTAAAAGCTAAACAGAGCTGTGGAATAACACTTAACAATATTCAACTTCGCTTATAACTTCTATTAAGCTTCACAAATTAGCAAAAGAACAACTCTTAGCAGCATTTAACTTTGCTTACAGCTTGTGACTTTGTCGCTATAAGACACGTGAAAGCACGACGCGAGCCACCTGCTATTTTCAAGGTAAAGAGAAAAGTTTATTCTCTGACTCCAACTTTTATACTTTCCCAAAGGTGACATTGGATTGGAGAGTGAATGGACCACCTGTCCAAAGACATTGGACAAAGCACTAGTACATCAAGTTTGTCCAGCCCCATAAAAGATTGTAAACAATATGTTGTTGACAGAAATTGTGTGGGAAGGTTCTCCAACAGAATGGAAACTCAGAAGGCTTTAGAAAATCTTAAGAATCAGGGTGACATGACTTAACCTTACTTCCAGGCCTGACTGGCTCAGCTATCCAAGGCAATCAAAGCCCTCAGAGAGCAGCATTTCTGCCACATTTCCCTGAGCACAGGCACTCCTGTGTGCACACAGACACAAAGAGTCACTACAAGGCACCTGTGAGAAATTCCCCTGAGCAAAGGGAAATGTTCCCTGTGGAGGCTTTGGCATCTCCCCAGGGGATGAAGGGTTGAGCCTGGAGCAGACAGTGTCTGTGATGAGCTCCAGAGGAGCTGAGCCCAGGGGCTGCTGGCCAAGGCCCTGGCCCAGTGAGCATTTTTCAGCTGGCAGGGTGGCCTGAGAAGGGGAAAGGGGAATGCACCAGACCAGGAACCATGGAACCAAGGGACCATTGTTACACTGTGGGGCCATGTGAGAAGAAGTGACCATTGGGACACTGTGGGGCCTTGTGACCCCAAGGGACCATTGGGACACTGTGGGACCATGTGAGATCAAGAGACCATTGGGATACTGTGAGTCCTCATGGATTCATGGACACCACTGTGACATTGCTGGGCCTCATGGAAGCAAGGGGACCCTAGTGACGCCGTGTGCCTCAGTGGAATGTAGGCATCATTGTGACACTGTGAGGCCCCATCCAGCCAAGGCTCCATTGGGACACTGCGAGACCCCACGGAAACAAAGCTCCAGGGTAACACAGAGAGGCTGCCTGTAATCAGTGCTCCATTGTGACCCTGTGGAGCCAAAGGAGAGCGTTGTGACACTGCAAAGCCCCATGGTCCATTGGTCCAAAGGTCCATTGTGACATTGCAGGACTCATGGAACAGAGGAGTCACATGACACTGTGGGGCCTGTGGAACCATGGAGAACATTGTGACACTGCAAGGCCTCAAGGAATCATTAGGACTGTTATATGTCTATAGGATAATTTGTGCAAATAAAATTGTCGTCTCTTTTATAGTTATGTGCTGTTAAATTATACTCTTATAGGAAGTTTTTAAATCGCACAAGCCAGCAACAGCGACTGCAACACCATGTCAAAGCCACCTGGACGAGAGAGGGAGGACTTTATTTACAAGCGAACGAAAGTGGCCAGCCCAGAGAGGGATCATGCATCAAGGTTGTCCGAGAAACACCCGGACGATAAATACACGATAAATATCCGAGACCGAGATAGTCAGAGCCATCAGGGAGGTACATCTCAAATCCGAATTCCGGGACTGCAAACACAGGTGTTCATCACTCTCCGGACACGTATTGTTCAACTTGCCACAGAGAAAAGAACTCCACATGAATACATGCACTTTGAAAAGGAAGAAAGGGGACTCTGGCTCAGGCAAGGAAAATCGTATAAAAATGGGTCAGACAGGACGGTCGGTGTGAAGCATAGAGGACCCTCTGCTGCAGCTGTCCAACCTGTGTCTCACCCGGTGGCAATCCCGGGCTCCACATTGACTTTTTTTTATAGTGTCTTTTTTTCATTTTTCTCAAAGTTTATATTTGGTACACTTAATAACTTTTATTAAATTAAAAATTAATAACTTGGAGCCTTGCATTTCTAACATGTTCATCACATTCGGTTTCTCATGATAAGCCTATCTACTTCTGCTAATTCTGAGATGGGGAAAATGAACTGTCATGATTCCCGCTTGCACTAGAGGATTGTGACACGGGCTGACTTTGTAATGCCAGAGTCTTCTGTGCCATCACAGCGCAACTGTATGACATCCCAGAGTGCTAGAGCAGCACTGGCTCTGTGACATCACAAGGGGGATTTGTGAGCTCTCAGGGTGGGCTGTGACATCCCAGGAGGCAGTGTGACATCTCAGGGGCTCTGTGACCTTACTGGGGAGGTCACTTCAAGCCAGCTCCCACTCACAGTTCCTCCCAGAGAAGTCCAAAGCTGCTCGTGCCCGGTGGCATCCCGTGTCCCTCTGGGTCCCCCTGCCCCTGGCGCTGCAGCCCCCTGCTGAGGATGTTCGAGGAGATCAAGCCCAGAGCCTGACACGGGGACAGGGACTCAGGGCCGTCACAGTTGGAACAGGGAGACAGGGACCCCCTAGCAGCATCCCTGTGCCCCCAGGGCCAGAGCTTGGCCAGGGCTCCTTCACCCTCTTATGAAGGAGGGCTTGAGAGCACTTTAAAAATCCCCAGCAGGGGAGTAGCATAAAACAGCTTTAATATTAAGTGACAGCACCACAGAGTTCCTTGGCAAGAGTCACTCTGCTCCTGACTGGACACTTCAGGCACACCAAGGAAACAAAGCAACAACAAAACCAAACAAAATCCAAGCAATCAAACCAAAAAGGAGTCAAGAACTGTCCCGGTGTCTGTGTGTCTCTGTGTGTTTGTGTGTGTGTGTGTGTGTGGGTGTGTGTGTGTGTGTGTGTGTGTGTGTGTGTGTGTGTGACGAAAGGACAGTGAGGGCAAGGATAAAAGGAATACAGCCTAAAAGCTAAACAGAGCTGTGGAATAACACTTAACAATATTCAACTTCGCTTATAACTTCTATTAAGCTTCACAAATTAGCAAAAGAACAACTCTTAGCAGCATTTAACTTTGCTTACAGCTTGTGACTTTGTCGCTATAAGACACGTGAAAGCACGACGCGAGCCACCTGCTATTTTCAAGGTAAAGAGAAAAGTTTATTCTCTGACTCCAACTTTTATACTTTCCCAAAGGTGACATTGGATTGGAGAGTGAATGGACCACCTGTCCAAAGACATTGGACAAAGCACTAGTACATCAAGTTTGTCCAGCCCCATAAAAGATTGTAAACAATATGTTGTTGACAGAAATTGTGTGGGAAGGTTCTCCAACAGAATGGAAACTCAGAAGGCTTTAGAAAATCTTAAGAATCAGGGTGACATGACTTAACCTTACTTCCAGGCCTGACTGGCTCAGCTATCCAAGGCAATCAAAGCCCTCAGAGAGCAGCATTTCTGCCACATTTCCCTGAGCACAGGCACTCCTGTGTGCACACAGACACAAAGAGTCACTACAAGGCACCTGTGAGAAATTCCCCTGAGCAAAGGGAAATGTTCCCTGTGGAGGCTTTGGCATCTCCCCAGGGGATGAAGGGTTGAGCCTGGAGCAGACAGTGTCTGTGATGAGCTCCAGAGGAGCTGAGCCCAGGGGCTGCTGGCCAAGGCCCTGGCCCAGTGAGCATTTTTCAGCTGGCAGGGTGGCCTGAGAAGGGGAAAGGGGAATGCACCAGACCAGGAACCATGGAACCAAGGGACCATTGTTACACTGTGGGGCCATGTGAGAAGAAGTGACCATTGGGACACTGTGGGGCCTTGTGACCCCAAGGGACCATTGGGACACTGTGGGACCATGTGAGATCAAGAGACCATTGGGATACTGTGAGTCCTCATGGATTCATGGACACCACTGTGACATTGCTGGGCCTCATGGAAGCAAGGGGACCCTAGTGACGCCGTGTGCCTCAGTGGAATGTAGGCATCATTGTGACACTGTGAGGCCCCATCCAGCCAAGGCTCCATTGGGACACTGCGAGACCCCACGGAAACAAAGCTCCAGGGTAACACAGAGAGGCTGCCTGTAATCAGTGCTCCATTGTGACCCTGTGGAGCCAAAGGAGAGCGTTGTGACACTGCAAAGCCCCATGGTCCATTGGTCCAAAGGTCCATTGTGACATTGCAGGACTCATGGAACAGAGGAGTCACATGACACTGTGGGGCCTGTGGAACCATGGAGAACATTGTGACACTGCAAGGCCTCAAGGAATCATTAGGACTGTTATATGTCTATAGGATAATTTGTGCAAATAAAATTGTCGTCTCTTTTATAGTTATGTGCTGTTAAATTATACTCTTATAGGAAGTTTTTAAATCGCACAAGCCAGCAACAGCGATTGCAACACCATGTCAAAGCCACCTGGACGAGAGAGGGAGGACTTTATTTACAAGCGAACGAAAGTGGCCAGCCCAGAGAGGGATCATGCATCAAGGTTGTCCGAGAAACACCCGGACGATAAATACACGATAAATATCCGAGACCGAGATAGTCAGAGCCATCAGGGAGGTACATCTCAAATCCGAATTCCGGGACTGCAAACACAGGTGTTCATCACTCTCCGGACACGTATTGTTCAACTTGCCACAGAGAAAAGAACTCCACATGAATACATGCACTTTGAAAAGGAAGAAAGGGGACTCTGGCTCAGGCAAGGAAAATCGTATAAAAATGGGTCAGACAGGACGGTCGGTGTGAAGCATAGAGGACCCTCTGCTGCAGCTGTCCAACCTGTGTCTCACCCGGTGGCAATCCCGGGCTCCACATTGACTTTTTTTTATAGTGTCTTTTTTTCATTTTTCTCAAAGTTTATATTTGGTACACTTAATAACTTTTATTAAATTAAAAATTAATAACTTGGAGCCTTGCATTTCTAACATGTTCATCACATTCGGTTTCTCATGATAAGCCTATCTACTTCTGCTAATTCTGAGATGGGGAAAATGAACTGTCATGATTCCCGCTTGCACTAGAGGATTGTGACACGGGCTGACTTTGTAATGCCAGAGTCTTCTGTGCCATCACAGCGCAACTGTATGACATCCCAGAGTGCTAGAGCAGCACTGGCTCTGTGACATCACAAGGGGGATTTGTGAGCTCTCAGGGTGGGCTGTGACATCCCAGGAGGCAGTGTGACATCTCAGGGGCTCTGTGACCTTACTGGGGAGGTCACTTCAAGCCAGCTCCCACTCACAGTTCCTCCCAGAGAAGTCCAAAGCTGCTCGTGCCCGGTGGCATCCCGTGTCCCTCTGGGTCCCCCTGCCCCTGGCGCTGCAGCCCCCTGCTGAGGATGTTCGAGGAGATCAAGCCCAGAGCCTGACACGGGGACAGGGACTCAGGGCCGTCACAGTTGGAACAGGGAGACAGGGACCCCCTAGCAGCATCCCTGTGCCCCCAGGGCCAGAGCTTGGCCAGGGCTCCTTCACCCTCTTATGAAGGAGGGCTTGAGAGCACTTTAAAAATCCCCAGCAGGGGAGTAGCATAAAACAGCTTTAATATTAAGTGACAGCACCACAGAGTTCCTTGGCAAGAGTCACTCTGCTCCTGACTGGACACTTCAGGCACACCAAGGAAACAAAGCAACAAGAAAACCAAACAAAATCCAGGCAATCAAACCGAAAAGGAGTCAAGAACTGTCCCGGTGTCTGTGTGTCTCTGTGTGTTTGTGTGTGTGTGTGTGTGTGGGTGTGTGTGTGTGTGTGTGTGTGTGTGTGACGAAAGGACAGTGAGGGCAAGGATAAAAGGAATACAGCCTAAAAGCTAAAGAGAGCTGTGGAATAACACTTAACAATATTCAACTTCGCTTATAACTTCTATTAAGCTTCACAAATTAGCAAAAGAACAACTTTTAGCAGCATTTAACTTTGCTTACAGCTTGTGACTTTGTCGCTATAAGACACGTGAAAGCACGACGCGAGCCACCTGCTATTTTCAAGGTAAAGAGAAAAGTTTATTCTCTGACTCCAACTTTTATACTTTCCCAAAGGTGACATTGGATTGGAGAGTGAATGGACCACCTGTCCAAAGACATTGGACAAAGCACTAGTACATCAAGTTTGTCCAGCCCCATGAAAGATTGTAAACAATATGTTGTTGACAAAAATTGTGTGGGAAGGTTCTCCAACAGAATGGAAACTCAGAAGGCTTTAGAAAATCTTAAGAATCAGGGTGACATGACTTAACCTTACTTCCAGGCCTGACTGGCTCAGCTATCCAAGGCAATCAAAGCCCTCAGAGAGCAGCATTTCTGCCACATTTCCCTGAGCACAGGCACTCCTGTGTGCACACAGACACAAAGAGTCACTACAAGGCACCTGTGAGAAATTCCCCTGAGCAAAGGGAAATGTTCCCTGTGGAGGCTTTGGCATCTCCCCAGGGGATGAAGGGTTGAGCCTGGAGCAGACAGTGTCTGTGATGAGCTCCAGAGGAGCTGAGCCCAGGGGCTGCTGGCCAAGGCCCTGGCCCAGTGAGCATTTCTCAGCTGGCAGGGTGGCCTGAGAAGGGGAAAGGGGAATGCACCAGACCAGGAACCATGGAACCAAGGGACCATTGTTACACTGTGGGGCCATGTGAGAAGAAGTGACCATTGGGACACTGTGGGGCCTTGTGACCCCAAGGGACCATTGGGACACTGTGGGACCATGTGAGATCAAGAGACCATTGGGATACTGTGAGTCCTCATGGATTCATGGACACCACTGTGACATTGCTGGGCCTCATGGAAGCAAGGGGACCCTAGTGACGCCGTGTGCCTCAGTGGAATGTAGGCATCATTTTGACACTGTGAGGCCCCATCCAGCCAAGGCTCCATTGGGACACTGCGAGACCCCACGGAAACAAAGCTCCAGGGTAACACAGAGAGGCTGCCTGTAATCAGTGCTCCATTGTGACCCTGTGGAGCCAAAGGAGAGCGTTGTGACACTGCAAAGCCCCATGGTCCATTGGTCCAAAGGTCCATTGTGACATTGCAGGACTCATGGAACAGAGGAGTCACATGACACTGTGGGGCCTGTGGAACCATGGAGAACATTGTGACACTGCAAGGCCTCAAGGAATCATTAGGACTGTTATATGTCTATAGGATAATTCGTGCAAATAAAATTGTCGTCTCTTTTATAGTTATGTGCTGTTAAATTATACTCTTATAGGAAGTTTTTAAATCGCACAAGCCAGCAACTGCGACTGCAACACCATGTCAAAGCCACCTGGACGAGAGAGGGAGGACTTTATTTACAAGCGAACGAAAGTGGCCAGCCCAGAGAGGGATCATGCATCAAGGTTGTCCGAGAAACACCCGGACGATAAATACACGATAAATATCCGAGACCGAGATAGTCAGAGCCATCAGGGAGGTACATCTCAAATCCGAATTCCGGGACTGCAAACACAGGTGTTCATCACTCTCCGGACACGTATTGTTCAACTTGCCACAGAGAAAAGAACTCCACATGAATACATGCACTTTGAAAAGGAAGAAAGGGGACTCTGGCTCAGGCAAGGAAAATCGTATAAAAATGGGTCAGACAGGACGGTCGGTGTGAAGCATAGAGGACCCTCTGCTGCAGCTGTCCAACCTGTGTCTCACCCGGTGGCAATCCCGGGCTCCACATTGACTTTTTTTTATAGTGGCTTTTTTTCATTTTTCTCAAAGTTTATATTTGGTACACTTAATAACTTTTATTAAATTAAAAATTAATAACTTGGAGCCTAGCATTTCTAACATGTTCATCACATTCGGTTTCTCATGATAAGCCTATCTACTTCTGCTAATTCTGAGATGGGGAAAATGAACTGTCATGATTCCCGCTTGCACTAAAGGATTGTGACACGGGCTGACTTTGTGATGCCAGAGTCTTCTGTGCCATCACAGCGCAACTGTATGACATCCCAGAGTGCTAGAGCAGCACTGGCTCTGTGACATCACAAGGGGGATTTGTGAGATCTCAGGGTGGGCTGTGACATCCCAGGAGGCAGTGTGACATCTCAGGGGCTCTGTGACCTTACTGGGGAGGTCACTTCAAGCCAGCTCCCACTCACAGTTCCTCCCAGAGAAGTCCAAAGCTGCTCGTGCCCGGTGGCATCCCGTGTCCCTCTGGGTCCCCCTGCCCCTGGTGCTGCAGCCCCCTGCTGAGGATGTTCGAGGAGATCAAGCCCAGAGCCTGACACGGGGACAGGGACTCAGGGCCGTCACAGTTGGAACAGGGAGACAGGGACCCCCTAGCAGCATCCCTGTGCCCCCAGGGCCAGAGCTTGGCCAGGGCTCCTTCACCCTCTTATGAAGGAGGGCTTGAGAGCACTTTAAAAATCCCCAGCAGGGGAGTAGCATAAAACAGCTTTAATATTAAGTGACAGCACCACAGAGTTCCTTGGCAAGAGTCACTCTGCTCCTGACTGGACACTTCAGGCACACCAAGGAAACAAAGCAACAAGAAAACCAAACAAAATCCAGGCAATCAAACCGAAAAGGAGTCAAGAACTGTCCCGGTGTCTGTGTGTCTCTGTGTGTTTGTGTGTGTGTGTGTGTGTGTGTGGGTGTGTGTGTGTGTGTGTGTGTGTGTGTGACGAAAGGACAGTGAGGGCAAGGATAAAAGGAATACAGCCTAAAAGCTAAAGAGAGCTGTGGAATAACACTTAACAATATTCAACTTCGCTTATAACTTCTATTAAGCTTCACAAATTAGCAAAAGAACAACTTTTAGCAGCATTTAACTTTGCTTACAGCTTGTGACTTTGTCGCTATAAGACACGTGAAAGCACGACGCGAGCCACCTGCTATTTTCAAGGTAAAGAGAAAAGTTTATTCTCTGACTCCAACTTTTATACTTTCCCAAAGGTGACATTGGATTGGAGAGTGAATGGACCACCTGTCCAAAGACATTGGACAAAGCACTAGTACATCAAGTTTGTCCAGCCCCATGAAAGATTGTAAACAATATGTTGTTGACAAAAATTGTGTGGGAAGGTTCTCCAACAGAATGGAAACTCAGAAGGCTTTAGAAAATCTTAAGAATCAGGGTGACATGACTTAACCTTACTTCCAGGCCTGACTGGCTCAGCTATCCAAGGCAATCAAAGCCCTCAGAGAGCAGCATTTCTGCCACATTTCCCTGAGCACAGGCACTCCTGTGTGCACACAGACACAAAGAGTCACTACAAGGCACCTGTGAGAAATTCCCCTGAGCAAAGGGAAATGTTCCCTGTGGAGGCTTTGGCATCTCCCCAGGGGATGAAGGGTTGAGCCTGGAGCAGACAGTGTCTGTGATGAGCTCCAGAGGAGCTGAGCCCAGGGGCTGCTGGCCAAGGCCCTGGCCCAGTGAGCATTTCTCAGCTGGCAGGGTGGCCTGAGAAGGGGAAAGGGGAATGCACCAGACCAGGAACCATGGAACCAAGGGACCATTGTTACACTGTGGGGCCATGTGAGAAGAAGTGACCATTGGGACACTGTGGGGCCTTGTGACCCCAAGGGACCATTGGGACACTGTGGGACCATGTGAGATCAAGAGACCATTGGGATACTGTGAGTCCTCATGGATTCATGGACACCACTGTGACATTGCTGGGCCTCATGGAAGCAAGGGGACCCTAGTGACGCCGTGTGCCTCAGTGGAATGTAGGCATCATTTTGACACTGTGAGGCCCCATCCAGCCAAGGCTCCATTGGGACACTGCGAGACCCCACGGAAACAAAGCTCCAGGGTAACACAGAGAGGCTGCCTGTAATCAGTGCTCCATTGTGACCCTGTGGAGCCAAAGGAGAGCGTTGTGACACTGCAAAGCCCCATGGTCCATTGGTCCAAAGGTCCATTGTGACATTGCAGGACTCATGGAACAGAGGAGTCACATGACACTGTGGGGCCTGTGGAACCATGGAGAACATTGTGACACTGCAAGGCCTCAAGGAATCATTAGGACTGTTATATGTCTATAGGATAATTCGTGCAAATAAAATTGTCGTCTCTTTTATAGTTATGTGCTGTTAAATTATACTCTTATAGGAAGTTTTTAAATCGCACAAGCCAGCAACTGCGACTGCAACACCATGTCAAAGCCACCTGGACGAGAGAGGGAGGACTTTATTTACAAGCGAACGAAAGTGGCCAGCCCAGAGAGGGATCATGCATCAAGGTTGTCCAAGAAACACCCGGACGATAAATACACGATAAATATCCGAGACCGAGATAGTCAGAGCCATCAGGGAGGTACATCTCAAATCCGAATTCCGGGACTGCAAACACAGGTGTTCATCACTCTCCGGACACGTATTGTTCAACTTGCCACAGAGAAAAGAACTCCACATGAATACATGCACTTTGAAAAGGAAGAAAGGGGACTCTGGCTCAGGCAAGGAAAATCGTATAAAAATGGGTCAGACAGGACGGTCGGTGTGAAGCATAGAGGACCCTCTGCTGCAGCTGTCAAACCTGTGTCTCACCCGGTGGCAATCCCGGGCTCCACATTGACTTTTTTTTATAGTGGCTTTTTTTCATTTTTCTCAAAGTTTATATTTGGTACACTTAATAACTTTTATTAAATTAAAAATTAATAACTTGGAGCCTTGCATTTCTAACATGTTCATCACATTCGGTTTCTCATGATAAGCCTATCTACTTCTGCTAATTCTGAGATGGGGAAAATGAACTGTCATGATTCCCGCTTGCACTAAAGGATTGTGACACGGGCTGACTTTGTGATGCCAGAGTCTTCTGTGCCATCACAGCGCAACTGTATGACATCCCAGAGTGCTAGAGCAGCACTGGCTCTGTGACATCACAAGGGGGATTTGTGAGATCTCAGGGTGGGCTGTGACATCCCAGGAGGCAGTGTGACATCTCAGGGGCTCTGTGACCTTACTGGGGAGGTCACTTCAAGCCAGCTCCCACTCACAGTTCCTCCCAGAGAAGTCCAAAGCTGCTCGTGCCCGGTGGCATCCCGTGTCCCTCTGGGTCCCCCTGCCCCTGGCGCTGCAGCCCCCTGCTGAGGATGTTCGAGGAGATCAAGCCCAGAGCCTGACACGGGGACAGGGACTCAGGGCCGTCACAGTTGGAACAGGGAGACAGGGACCCCCTAGCAGCATCCCTGTGCCCCCAGGGCCAGAGCTTGGCCAGGGCTCCTTCACCCTCTTATGAAGGAGGGCTTGAGAGCACTTTAAAAATCCCCAGCAGGGGAGTAGCATAAAACAGCTTTAATATTAAGTGACAGCACCACAGAGTTCCTTGGCAAGAGTCACTCTGCTCCTGACTGGACACTTCAGGCACACCAAGGAAACAAAGCAACAAGAAAACCAAACAAAATCCAGGCAATCAAACCGAAAAGGAGTCAAGAACTGTCCCGGTGTCTGTGTGTCTCTGTGTGTTTGTGTGTGTGTGTGTGTGTGTGTGTGTGTGTGTGTGTGTGTGTGTGTGTGACGAAAGGACAGTGAGGGCAAGGATAAAAGGAATACAGCCTAAAAGCTAAACAGAGCTGTGGAATAACACTTAACAATATTCAACTTTGCTTATAACTTCTATTAAGCTTCACAAATTAGCAAAAGAACAACTCTTAGCAGCATTTAACTTTGCTTACAGCTTGTGACTTTGTCGCTATAAGACACGTGAAAGCACGACGCGAGCCACCTGCTATTTTCAAGGTAAAGAGAAAAGTTTATTCTCTGACTCCAACTTTTATACTTTCCCAAAGGTGACATTGGATTGGAGAGTGAATGGACCACCTGTCCAAAGACATTGGACAAAGCACTAGTACATCAAGTTTGTCCAGCCCCATAAAAGATTGTAAACAATATGTTGTTGACAGAAATTGTGTGGGAAGGTTCTCCAACAGAATGGAAACTCAGAAGGCTTTAGAAAATCTTAAGAATCAGGGTGACATGACTTAACCTTACTTGCAGGCCTGACTGGCTCAGCTATCCAAGGCAATCAAAGCCCTCAGAGAGCAGCATTTCTGCCACATTTCCCTGAGCACAGGCACTCCTGTGTGCACACAGACACAAAGAGTCACTACAAGGCACCTGTGAGAAATTCCCCTGAGCAAAGGGAAATGTTCCCTGTGGAGGCTTTGGCATCTCCCCAGGGGATGAAGGGTTGAGCCTGGAGCAGACAGTGTCTGTGATGAGCTCCAGAGGAGCTGAGCCCAGGGGCTGCTGGCCAAGGCCCTGGCCCAGTGAGCATTTCTCAGCTGGCAGGGTGGCCTGAGAAGGGGAAAGGGGAATGCACCAGACCAGGAACCATGGAACCAAGGGACCATTGTTACACTGTGGGGCCATGTGAGAAGAAGTGACCATTGGGACACTGTGGGGCCTTGTGACCCCAAGGGACCATTGGGACACTGTGGGACCATGTGAGATCAAGAGACCATTGGGATACTGTGAGTCCTCATGGATTCATGGACACCACTGTGACATTGCTGGGCCTCATGGAAGCAAGGGGACCCTAGTGACGCCGTGTGCCTCAGTGGAATGTAGGCATCATTGTGACACTGTGAGGCCCCATCCAGCCAAGGCTCCATTGGGACACTGCGAGACCCCACGGAAACAAAGCTCCAGGGTAACACAGAGAGGCTGCCTGTAATCAGTGCTCCATTGTGACCCTGTGGAGCCAAAGGAGAGCGTTGTGACACTGCAAAGCCCCATGGTCCATTGGTCCAAAGGTCCATTGTGACATTGCAGGACTCATGGAACAGAGGAGTCACATGACACTGTGGGGCCTGTGGAACCATGGAGAACATTGTGACACTGCAAGGCCTCAAGGAATCATTAGGACTGTTATATGTCTATAGGATAATTCGTGCAAATAAAATTGTCGTCTCTTTTATAGTTATGTGCTGTTAAATTATACTCTTATAGGAAGTTTTTAAATCGCACAAGCCAGCAACAGCGATTGCAACACCATGTCAAAGCCACCTGGACGAGAGAGGGAGGACTTTATTTACAAGCGAACGAAAGTGGCCAGCCCAGAGAGGGATCATGCATCAAGGTTGTCCGAGAAACACCCGGACGATAAATACACGATAAATATCTGAGACCGAGATAGTCAGAGCCATCAGGGAGGTACATCTCAAATCCGAATTCCGGGACTGCAAACACAGGTGTTCATCACTCTCCGGACACGTATTGTTCAACTTGCCACAGAGAAAAGAACTCCACATGAATACATGCACTTTGAAAAGGAAGAAAGGGGACTCTGGCTCAGGCAAGGAAAATCGTATAAAAATGGGTCAGACAGGACGGTCGGTGTGAAGCATAGAGGACCCTCTGCTGCAGCTGTCAAACCTGTGTCTCACCCGGTGGCAATCCCGGGCTCCACATTGACTTTTTTTTATAGTGTCTTTTTTTCATTTTTCTCAAAGTTTATATTTGGTACACTTAATAACTTTTATTAAATTAAAAATTAATAACTTGGAGCCTTGCATTTCTAACATGTTCATCACATTCGGTTTCTCATGATAAGCCTATCTACTTCTGCTAATTCTGAGATGGGGAAAATGAACTGTCATGATTCCCGCTTGCACTAAAGGATTGTGACACGGGCTGACTTTGTGATGCCAGAGTCTTCTGTGCCATCACAGCGCAACTGTATGACATCCCAGAGTGCTAGAGCAGCACTGGCTCTGTGACATCACAAGGGGGATTTGTGAGATCTCAGGGTGGGCTGTGACATCCCAGGAGGCAGTGTGACATCTCAGGGGCTCTGTGACCTTACTGGGGAGGTCACTTCAAGCCAGCTCCCACTCACAGTTCCTCCCAGAGAAGTCCAAAGCTGCTCGTGCCCGGTGGCATCCCGTGTCCCTCTGGGTCCCCCTGCCCCTGGTGCTGCAGCCCCCTGCTGAGGATGTTCGAGGAGATCAAGCCCAGAGCCTGACACGGGGACAGGGACTCAGGGCCGTCACAGTTGGAACAGGGAGACAGGGACCCCCTAGCAGCATCCCTGTGCCCCCAGGGCCAGAGCTTGGCCAGGGCTCCTTCACCCTCTTATGAAGGAGGGCTTGAGAGCACTTTAAAAATCCCCAGCAGGGGAGTAGCATAAAACAGCTTTAATATTAAGTGACAGCACCACAGAGTTCCTTGGCAAGAGTCACTCTGCTCCTGACTGGACACTTCAGGCACACCAAGGAAACAAAGCAACAAGAAAACCAAACAAAATCCAGGCAATCAAACCGAAAAGGAGTCAAGAACTGTCCCGGTGTCTGTGTGTCTCTGTGTGTTTGTGTGTGTGTGTGTGTGTGTGTGTGTGTGTGTGTGTGTGTGTGTGTGTGTGACGAAAGGACAGTGAGGGCAAGGATAAAAGGAATACAGCCTAAAAGCTAAACAGAGCTGTGGAATAACACTTAACAATATTCAACTTCGCTTATAACTTCTATTAAGCTTCACAAATTAGCAAAAGAACAACTCTTAGCAGCATTTAACTTTGCTTACAGCTTGTGACTTTGTCGCTATAAGACACGTGAAAGCACGACGCGAGCCACCTGCTATTTTCAAGGTAAAGAGAAAAGTTTATTCTCTGACTCCAACTTTTATACTTTCCCAAAGGTGACATTGGATTGGAGAGTGAATGGACCACCTGTCCAAAGACATTGGACAAAGCACTAGTACATCAAGTTTGTCCAGCCCCATAAAAGATTGTAAACAATATGTTGTTGACAGAAATTGTGTGGGAAGGTTCTCCAACAGAATGGAAACTCAGAAGGCTTTAGAAAATCTTAAGAATCAGGGTGACATGACTTAACCTTACTTCCAGGCCTGACTGGCTCAGCTATCCAAGGCAATCAAAGCCCTCAGAGAGCAGCATTTCTGCCACATTTCCCTGAGCACAGGCACTCCTGTGTGCACACAGACACAAAGAGTCACTACAAGGCACCTGTGAGAAATTCCCCTGAGCAAAGGGAAATGTTCCCTGTGGAGGCTTTGGCATCTCCCCAGGGGATGAAGGGTTGAGCCTGGAGCAGACAGTGTCTGTGATGAGCTCCAGAGGAGCTGAGCCCAGGGGCTGCTGGCCAAGGCCCTGGCCCAGTGAGCATTTCTCAGCTGGCAGGGTGGCCTGAGAAGGGGAAAGGGGAATGCACCAGACCAGGAACCATGGAACCAAGGGACCATTGTTACACTGTGGGGCCATGTGAGAAGAAGTGACCATTGGGACACTGTGGGGCCTTGTGACCCCAAGGGACCATTGGGACACTGTGGGACCATGTGAGATCAAGAGACCATTGGGATACTGTGAGTCCTCATGGATTCATGGACACCACTGTGACATTGCTGGGCCTCATGGAAGCAAGGGGACCCTAGTGACGCCGTGTGCCTCAGTGGAATGTAGGCATCATTGTGACACTGTGAGGCCCCATCCAGCCAAGGCTCCATTGGGACACTGCGAGACCCCACGGAAACAAAGCTCCAGGGTAACACAGAGAGGCTGCCTGTAATCAGTGCTCCATTGTGACCCTGTGGAGCCAAAGGAGAGCGTTGTGACACTGCAAAGCCCCATGGTCCATTGGTCCAAAGGTCCATTGTGACATTGCAGGACTCATGGAACAGAGGAGTCACATGACACTGTGGGGCCTGTGGAACCATGGAGAACATTGTGACACTGCAAGGCCTCAAGGAATCATTAGGACTGTTATATGTCTATAGGATAATTTGTGCAAATAAAATTGTCGTCTCTTTTATAGTTATGTGCTGTTAAATTATACTCTTATAGGAAGTTTTTAAATCGCACAAGCCAGCAACAGCGATTGCAACACCATGTCAAAGCCACCTGGACGAGAGAGGGAGGACTTTATTTACAAGCGAACGAAAGTGGCCAGCCCAGAGAGGGATCATGCATCAAGGTTGTCCGAGAAACACCCGGACGATAAATACACGATAAATATCCGAGACCGAGATAGTCAGAGCCATCAGGGAGGTACATCTCAAATCCGAATTCCGGGACTGCAAACACAGGTGTTCATCACTCTCCGGACACGTATTGTTCAACTTGCCACAGAGAAAAGAACTCCACATGAATACATGCACTTTGAAAAGGAAGAAAGGGGACTCTGGCTCAGGCAAGGAAAATCGTATAAAAATGGGTCAGACAGGACGGTCGGTGTGAAGCATAGAGGACCCTCTGCTGCAGCTGTCCAACCTGTGTCTCACCCGGTGGCAATCCCGGGCTCCACATTGACTTTTTTTTATAGTGTCTTTTTTTCATTTTTCTCAAAGTTTATATTTGGTACACTTAATAACTTTTATTAAATTAAAAATTAATAACTTGGAGCCTTGCATTTCTAACATGTTCATCACATTCGGTTTCTCATGATAAGCCTATCTACTTCTGCTAATTCTGAGATGGGGAAAATGAACTGTCATGATTCCCGCTTGCACTAGAGGATTGTGACACGGGCTGACTTTGTAATGCCAGAGTCTTCTGTGCCATCACAGCGCAACTGTATGACATCCCAGAGTGCTAGAGCAGCACTGGCTCTGTGACATCACAAGGGGGATTTGTGAGATCTCAGGGTGGGCTGTGACATCCCAGGAGGCAGTGTGACATCTCAGGGGCTCTGTGACCTTACTGGGGAGGTCACTTCAAGCCAGCTCCCACTCACAGTTCCTCCCAGAGAAGTCCAAAGCTGCTCGTGCCCGGTGGCATCCCGTGTCCCTCTGGGTCCCCCTGCCCCTGGCGCTGCAGCCCCCTGCTGAGGATGTTCGAGGAGATCAAGCCCAGAGCCTGACACGGGGACAGGGACTCAGGGCCGTCACAGTTGGAACAGGGAGACAGGGACCCCCTAGCAGCATCCCTGTGCCCCCAGGGCCAGAGCTTGGCCAGGGCTCCTTCACCCTCTTATGAAGGAGGGCTTGAGAGCACTTTAAAAATCCCCAGCAGGGGAGTAGCATAAAACAGCTTTAATATTAAGTGACAGCACCACAGAGTTCCTTGGCAAGAGTCACTCTGCTCCTGACTGGACACTTCAGGCACACCAAGGAAACAAAGCAACAAGAAAACCAAACAAAATCCAGGCAATCAAACCGAAAAGGAGTCAAGAACTGTCCCGGTGTCTGTGTGTCTCTGTGTGTTTGTGTGTGTGTGTGTGTGTGGGTGTGTGTGTGTGTGTGTGTGTGTGTGTGACGAAAGGACAGTGAGGGCAAGGATAAAAGGAATACAGCCTAAAAGCTAAACAGAGCTGTGGAATAACACTTAACAATATTCAACTTCGCTTATAACTTCTATTAAGCTTCACAAATTAGCAAAAGAACAACTTTTAGCAGCATTTAACTTTGCTTACAGCTTGTGACTTTGTCGCTATAAGACACGTGAAAGCACGACGCGAGCCACCTGCTATTTTCAAGGTAAAGAGAAAAGTTTATTCTCTGACTCCAACTTTTATACTTTCCCAAAGGTGACATTGGATTGGAGAGTGAATGGACCACCTGTCCAAAGACATTGGACAAAGCACTAGTACATCAAGTTTGTCCAGCCCCATGAAAGATTGTAAACAATATGTTGTTGACAAAAATTGTGTGGGAAGGTTCTCCAACAGAATGGAAACTCAGAAGGCTTTAGAAAATCTTAAGAATCAGGGTGACATGACTTAACCTTACTTGCAGGCCTGACTGGCTCAGCTATCCAAGGCAATCAAAGCCCTCAGAGAGCAGCATTTCTGCCACATTTCCCTGAGCACAGGCACTCCTGTGTGCACACAGACACAAAGAGTCACTACAAGGCACCTGTGAGAAATTCCCCTGAGCAAAGGGAAATGTTCCCTGTGGAGGCTTTGGCATCTCCCCAGGGGATGAAGGGTTGAGCCTGGAGCAGACAGTGTCTGTGATGAGCTCCAGAGGAGCTGAGCCCAGGGGCTGCTGGCCAAGGCCCTGGCCCAGTGAGCATTTCTCAGCTGGCAGGGTGGCCTGAGAAGGGGAAAGGGGAATGCACCAGACCAGGAACCATGGAACCAAGGGACCATTGTTACACTGTGGGGCCATGTGAGAAGAAGTGACCATTGGGACACTGTGGGGCCTTGTGACCCCAAGGGACCATTGGGACACTGTGGGACCATGTGAGATCAAGAGACCATTGGGATACTGTGAGTCCTCATGGATTCATGGACACCACTGTGACATTGCTGGGCCTCATGGAAGCAAGGGGACCCTAGTGACGCCGTGTGCCTCAGTGGAATGTAGGCATCATTTTGACACTGTGAGGCCCCATCCAGCCAAGGCTCCATTGGGACACTGCGAGACCCCACGGAAACAAAGCTCCAGGGTAACACAGAGAGGCTGCCTGTAATCAGTGCTCCATTGTGACCCTGTGGAGCCAAAGGAGAGCGTTGTGACACTGCAAAGCCCCATGGTCCATTGGTCCAAAGGTCCATTGTGACATTGCAGGACTCATGGAACAGAGGAGTCACATGACACTGTGGGGCCTGTGGAACCATGGAGAACATTGTGACACTGCAAGGCCTCAAGGAATCATTAGGACTGTTATATGTCTATAGGATAATTCGTGCAAATAAAATTGTCGTCTCTTTTATAGTTATGTGCTGTTAAATTATACTCTTATAGGAAGTTTTTAAATCGCACAAGCCAGCAACTGCGACTGCAACACCATGTCAAAGCCACCTGGACGAGAGAGGGAGGACTTTATTTACAAGCGAACGAAAGTGGCCAGCCCAGAGAGGGATCATGCATCAAGGTTGTCCGAGAAACACCCGGACGATAAATACACGATAAATATCCGAGACCGAGATAGTCAGAGCCATCAGGGAGGTACATCTCAAATCCGAATTCCGGGACTGCAAACACAGGTGTTCATCACTCTCCGGACACGTATTGTTCAACTTGCCACAGAGAAAAGAACTCCACATGAATACATGCACTTTGAAAAGGAAGAAAGGGGACTCTGGCTCAGGCAAGGAAAATCGTATAAAAATGGGTCAGACAGGACGGTCGGTGTGAAGCATAGAGGACCCTCTGCTGCAGCTGTCAAACCTGTGTCTCACCCGGTGGCAATCCCGGGCTCCACATTGACTTTTTTTTATAGTGGCTTTTTTTCATTTTTCTCAAAGTTTATATTTGGTACACTTAATAACTTTTATTAAATTAAAAATTAATAACTTGGAGCCTTGCATTTCTAACATGTTCATCACATTCGGTTTCTCATGATAAGCCTATCTACTTCTGCTAATTCTGAGATGGGGAAAATGAACTGTCATGATTCCCGCTTGCACTAAAGGATTGTGACACGGGCTGACTTTGTGATGCCAGAGTCTTCTGTGCCATCACAGCGCAACTGTATGACATCCCAGAGTGCTAGAGCAGCACTGGCTCTGTGACATCACAAGGGGGATTTGTGAGATCTCAGGGTGGGCTGTGACATCCCAGGAGGCAGTGTGACATCTCAGGGGCTCTGTGACCTTACTGGGGAGGTCACTTCAAGCCAGCTCCCACTCACAGTTCCTCCCAGAGAAGTCCAAAGCTGCTCGTGCCCGGTGGCATCCCGTGTCCCTCTGGGTCCCCCTGCCCCTGGTGCTGCAGCCCCCTGCTGAGGATGTTCGAGGAGATCAAGCCCAGAGCCTGACACGGGGACAGGGACTCAGGGCCGTCACAGTTGGAACAGGGAGACAGGGACCCCCTAGCAGCATCCCTGTGCCCCCAGGGCCAGAGCTTGGCCAGGGCTCCTTCACCCTCTTATGAAGGAGGGCTTGAGAGCACTTTAAAAATCCCCAGCAGGGGAGTAGCATAAAACAGCTTTAATATTAAGTGACAGCACCACAGAGTTCCTTGGCAAGAGTCACTCTGCTCCTGACTGGACACTTCAGGCACACCAAGGAAACAAAGCAACAAGAAAACCAAACAAAATCCAGGCAATCAAACCGAAAAGGAGTCAAGAACTGTCCCGGTGTCTGTGTGTCTCTGTGTGTTTGTGTGTGTGTGTGTGTGTGTGTGTGTGTGTGTGTGTGTGTGTGTGTGTGTGTGTGACGAAAGGACAGTGAGGGCAAGGATAAAAGGAATACAGCCTAAAAGCTAAACAGAGCTGTGGAATAACACTTAACAATATTCAACTTCGCTTATAACTTCTATTAAGCTTCACAAATTAGCAAAAGAACAACTCTTAGCAGCATTTAACTTTGCTTACAGCTTGTGACTTTGTCGCTATAAGACACGTGAAAGCACGACGCGAGCCACCTGCTATTTTCAAGGTAAAGAGAAAAGTTTATTCTCTGACTCCAACTTTTATACTTTCCCAAAGGTGACATTGGATTGGAGAGTGAATGGACCACCTGTCCAAAGACATTGGACAAAGCACTAGTACATCAAGTTTGTCCAGCCCCATAAAAGATTGTAAACAATATGTTGTTGACAGAAATTGTGTGGGAAGGTTCTCCAACAGAATGGAAACTCAGAAGGCTTTAGAAAATCTTAAGAATCAGGGTGACATGACTTAACCTTACTTCCAGGCCTGACTGGCTCAGCTATCCAAGGCAATCAAAGCCCTCAGAGAGCAGCATTTCTGCCACATTTCCCTGAGCACAGGCACTCCTGTGTGCACACAGACACAAAGAGTCACTACAAGGCACCTGTGAGAAATTCCCCTGAGCAAAGGGAAATGTTCCCTGTGGAGGCTTTGGCATCTCCCCAGGGGATGAAGGGTTGAGCCTGGAGCAGACAGTGTCTGTGATGAGCTCCAGAGGAGCTGAGCCCAGGGGCTGCTGGCCAAGGCCCTGGCCCAGTGAGCATTTCTCAGCTGGCAGGGTGGCCTGAGAAGGGGAAAGGGGAATGCACCAGACCAGGAACCATGGAACCAAGGGACCATTGTTACACTGTGGGGCCATGTGAGAAGAAGTGACCATTGGGACACTGTGGGGCCTTGTGACCCCAAGGGACCATTGGGACACTGTGGGACCATGTGAGATCAAGAGACCATTGGGATACTGTGAGTCCTCATGGATTCATGGACACCACTGTGACATTGCTGGGCCTCATGGAAGCAAGGGGACCCTAGTGACGCCGTGTGCCTCAGTGGAATGTAGGCATCATTGTGACACTGTGAGGCCCCATCCAGCCAAGGCTCCATTGGGACACTGCGAGACCCCACGGAAACAAAGCTCCAGGGTAACACAGAGAGGCTGCCTGTAATCAGTGCTCCATTGTGACCCTGTGGAGCCAAAGGAGAGCGTTGTGACACTGCAAAGCCCCATGGTCCATTGGTCCAAAGGTCCATTGTGACATTGCAGGACTCATGGAACAGAGGAGTCACATGACACTGTGGGGCCTGTGGAACCATGGAGAACATTGTGACACTGCAAGGCCTCAAGGAATCATTAGGACTGTTATATGTCTATAGGATAATTCGTGCAAATAAAATTGTCGTCTCTTTTATAGTTATGTGCTGTTAAATTATACTCTTATAGGAAGTTTTTAAATCGCACAAGCCAGCAACAGCGATTGCAACACCATGTCAAAGCCACCTGGACGAGAGAGGGAGGACTTTATTTACAAGCGAACGAAAGTGGCCAGCCCAGAGAGGGATCATGCATCAAGGTTGTCCGAGAAACACCCGGACGATAAATACACGATAAATATCTGAGACCGAGATAGTCAGAGCCATCAGGGAGGTACATCTCAAATCCGAATTCCGGGACTGCAAACACAGGTTGTTCATCACTCTCCGGACACGTATTGTTCAACTTGCCACAGAGAAAAGAACTCCACATGAATACATGCACTTTGAAAAGGAAGAAAGGGGACTCTGGCTCAGGCAAGGAAAATCGTATAAAAATGGGTCAGACAGGACGGTCGGTGTGAAGCATAGAGGACCCTCTGCTGCAGTTGTCCAACCTGTGTCTCACCCGGTGGCAATCCCGGGCTCCACATTGACTTTTTTTTATAGTGTCTTTTTTTCATTTTTCTCAAAGTTTATATTTGGTACACTTAATAACTTTTATTAAATTAAAAATTAATAACTTGGAGCCTTGCATTTCTAACATGTTCATCACATTCGGTTTCTCATGATAAGCCTATCTACTTCTGCTAATTCTGAGATGGGGAAAATGAACTGTCATGATTCCCGCTTGCACTAAAGGATTGTGACACGGGCTGACTTTGTGATGCCAGAGTCTTCTGTGCCATCACAGCGCAACTGTATGACATCCCAGAGTGCTAGAGCAGCACTGGCTCTGTGACATCACAAGGGGGATTTGTGAGATCTCAGGGTGGGCTGTGACATCCCAGGAGGCAGTGTGACATCTCAGGGGCTCTGTGACCTTACTGGGGAGGTCACTTCAAGCCAGCTCCCACTCACAGTTCCTCCCAGAGAAGTCCAAAGCTGCTCGTGCCCGGTGGCATCCCGTGTCCCTCTGGGTCCCCCTGCCCCTGGCGCTGCAGCCCCCTGCTGAGGATGTTCGAGGAGATCAAGCCCAGAGCCTGACACGGGGACAGGGACTCAGGGCCGTCACAGTTGGAACAGGGAGACAGGGACCCCCTAGCAGCATCCCTGTGCCCCCAGGGCCAGAGCTTGGCCAGGGCTCCTTCACCCTCTTATGAAGGAGGGCTTGAGAGCACTTTAAAAATCCCCAGCAGGGGAGTAGCATAAAACAGCTTTAATATTAAGTGACAGCACCACAGAGTTCCTTGGCAAGAGTCACTCTGCTCCTGACTGGACACTTCAGGCACACCAAGGAAACAAAGCAACAACAAAACCAAACAAAATCCAAGCAATCAAACCAAAAAGGAGTCAAGAACTGTCCCGGTGTCTGTGTGTCTCTGTGTGTTTGTGTGTGTGTGTGTGTGTGTGTGTGTGTGTGTGTGTGTGTGTGTGTGTGTGTGTGTGTGACGAAAGGACAGTGAGGGCAAGGATAAAAGGAATACAGCCTAAAAGCTAAACAGAGCTGTGGAATAACACTTAACAATATTCAACTTCGCTTATAACTTCTATTAAGCTTCACAAATTAGCAAAAGAACAACTCTTAGCAGCATTTAACTTTGCTTACAGCTTGTGACTTTGTCGCTATAAGACACGTGAAAGCACGACGCGAGCCACCTGCTATTTTCAAGGTAAAGAGAAAAGTTTATTCTCTGACTCCAACTTTTATACTTTCCCAAAGGTGACATTGGATTGGAGAGTGAATGGACCACCTGTCCAAAGACATTGGACAAAGCACTAGTACATCAAGTTTGTCCAGCCCCATAAAAGATTGTAAACAATATGTTGTTGACAGAAATTGTGTGGGAAGGTTCTCCAACAGAATGGAAACTCAGAAGGCTTTAGAAAATCTTAAGAATCAGGGTGACATGACTTAACCTTACTTCCAGGCCTGACTGGCTCAGCTATCCAAGGCAATCAAAGCCCTCAGAGAGCAGCATTTCTGCCACATTTCCCTGAGCACAGGCACTCCTGTGTGCACACAGACACAAAGAGTCACTACAAGGCACCTGTGAGAAATTCCCCTGAGCAAAGGGAAATGTTCCCTGTGGAGGCTTTGGCATCTCCCCAGGGGATGAAGGGTTGAGCCTGGAGCAGACAGTGTCTGTGATGAGCTCCAGAGGAGCTGAGCCCAGGGGCTGCTGGCCAAGGCCCTGGCCCAGTGAGCATTTTTCAGCTGGCAGGGTGGCCTGAGAAGGGGAAAGGGGAATGCACCAGACCAGGAACCATGGAACCAAGGGACCATTGTTACACTGTGGGGCCATGTGAGAAGAAGTGACCATTGGGACACTGTGGGGCCTTGTGACCCCAAGGGACCATTGGGACACTGTGGGACCATGTGAGATCAAGAGACCATTGGGATACTGTGAGTCCTCATGGATTCATGGACACCACTGTGACATTGCTGGGCCTCATGGAAGCAAGGGGACCCTAGTGACGCCGTGTGCCTCAGTGGAATGTAGGCATCATTGTGACACTGTGAGGCCCCATCCAGCCAAGGCTCCATTGGGACACTGCGAGACCCCACGGAAACAAAGCTCCAGGGTAACACAGAGAGGCTGCCTGTAATCAGTGCTCCATTGTGACCCTGTGGAGCCAAAGGAGAGCGTTGTGACACTGCAAAGCCCCATGGTCCATTGGTCCAAAGGTCCATTGTGACATTGCAGGACTCATGGAACAGAGGAGTCACATGACACTGTGGGGCCTGTGGAACCATGGAGAACATTGTGACACTGCAAGGCCTCAAGGAATCATTAGGACTGTTATATGTCTATAGGATAATTTGTGCAAATAAAATTGTCGTCTCTTTTATAGTTATGTGCTGTTAAATTATACTCTTATAGGAAGTTTTTAAATCGCACAAGCCAGCAACAGCGATTGCAACACCATGTCAAAGCCACCTGGACGAGAGAGGGAGGACTTTATTTACAAGCGAACGAAAGTGGCCAGCCCAGAGAGGGATCATGCATCAAGGTTGTCCGAGAAACACCCGGACGATAAATACACGATAAATATCCGAGACCGAGATAGTCAGAGCCATCAGGGAGGTACATCTCAAATCCGAATTCCGGGACTGCAAACACAGGTGTTCATCACTCTCCGGACACGTATTGTTCAACTTGCCACAGAGAAAAGAACTCCACATGAATACATGCACTTTGAAAAGGAAGAAAGGGGACTCTGGCTCAGGCAAGGAAAATCGTATAAAAATGGGTCAGACAGGACGGTCGGTGTGAAGCATAGAGGACCCTCTGCTGCAGCTGTCCAACCTGTGTCTCACCCGGTGGCAATCCCGGGCTCCACATTGACTTTTTTTTATAGTGTCTTTTTTTCATTTTTCTCAAAGTTTATATTTGGTACACTTAATAACTTTTATTAAATTAAAAATTAATAACTTGGAGCCTTGCATTTCTAACATGTTCATCACATTCGGTTTCTCATGATAAGCCTATCTACTTCTGCTAATTCTGAGATGGGGAAAATGAACTGTCATGATTCCCGCTTGCACTAGAGGATTGTGACACGGGCTGACTTTGTAATGCCAGAGTCTTCTGTGCCATCACAGCGCAACTGTATGACATCCCAGAGTGCTAGAGCAGCACTGGCTCTGTGACATCACAAGGGGGATTTGTGAGCTCTCAGGGTGGGCTGTGACATCCCAGGAGGCAGTGTGACATCTCAGGGGCTCTGTGACCTTACTGGGGAGGTCACTTCAAGCCAGCTCCCACTCACAGTTCCTCCCAGAGAAGTCCAAAGCTGCTCGTGCCCGGTGGCATCCCGTGTCCCTCTGGGTCCCCCTGCCCCTGGCGCTGCAGCCCCCTGCTGAGGATGTTCGAGGAGATCAAGCCCAGAGCCTGACACGGGGACAGGGACTCAGGGCCGTCACAGTTGGAACAGGGAGACAGGGACCCCCTAGCAGCATCCCTGTGCCCCCAGGGCCAGAGCTTGGCCAGGGCTCCTTCACCCTCTTATGAAGGAGGGCTTGAGAGCACTTTAAAAATCCCCAGCAGGGGAGTAGCATAAAACAGCTTTAATATTAAGTGACAGCACCACAGAGTTCCTTGGCAAGAGTCACTCTGCTCCTGACTGGACACTTCAGGCACACCAAGGAAACAAAGCAACAAGAAAACCAAACAAAATCCAGGCAATCAAACCGAAAAGGAGTCAAGAACTGTCCCGGTGTCTGTGTGTCTCTGTGTGTTTGTGTGTGTGTGTGTGTGTGGGTGTGTGTGTGTGTGTGTGTGTGTGTGTGACGAAAGGACAGTGAGGGCAAGGATAAAAGGAATACAGCCTAAAAGCTAAAGAGAGCTGTGGAATAACACTTAACAATATTCAACTTCGCTTATAACTTCTATTAAGCTTCACAAATTAGCAAAAGAACAACTTTTAGCAGCATTTAACTTTGCTTACAGCTTGTGACTTTGTCGCTATAAGACACGTGAAAGCACGACGCGAGCCACCTGCTATTTTCAAGGTAAAGAGAAAAGTTTATTCTCTGACTCCAACTTTTATACTTTCCCAAAGGTGACATTGGATTGGAGAGTGAATGGACCACCTGTCCAAAGACATTGGACAAAGCACTAGTACATCAAGTTTGTCCAGCCCCATGAAAGATTGTAAACAATATGTTGTTGACAAAAATTGTGTGGGAAGGTTCTCCAACAGAATGGAAACTCAGAAGGCTTTAGAAAATCTTAAGAATCAGGGTGACATGACTTAACCTTACTTCCAGGCCTGACTGGCTCAGCTATCCAAGGCAATCAAAGCCCTCAGAGAGCAGCATTTCTGCCACATTTCCCTGAGCACAGGCACTCCTGTGTGCACACAGACACAAAGAGTCACTACAAGGCACCTGTGAGAAATTCCCCTGAGCAAAGGGAAATGTTCCCTGTGGAGGCTTTGGCATCTCCCCAGGGGATGAAGGGTTGAGCCTGGAGCAGACAGTGTCTGTGATGAGCTCCAGAGGAGCTGAGCCCAGGGGCTGCTGGCCAAGGCCCTGGCCCAGTGAGCATTTCTCAGCTGGCAGGGTGGCCTGAGAAGGGGAAAGGGGAATGCACCAGACCAGGAACCATGGAACCAAGGGACCATTGTTACACTGTGGGGCCATGTGAGAAGAAGTGACCATTGGGACACTGTGGGGCCTTGTGACCCCAAGGGACCATTGGGACACTGTGGGACCATGTGAGATCAAGAGACCATTGGGATACTGTGAGTCCTCATGGATTCATGGACACCACTGTGACATTGCTGGGCCTCATGGAAGCAAGGGGACCCTAGTGACGCCGTGTGCCTCAGTGGAATGTAGGCATCATTTTGACACTGTGAGGCCCCATCCAGCCAAGGCTCCATTGGGACACTGCGAGACCCCACGGAAACAAAGCTCCAGGGTAACACAGAGAGGCTGCCTGTAATCAGTGCTCCATTGTGACCCTGTGGAGCCAAAGGAGAGCGTTGTGACACTGCAAAGCCCCATGGTCCATTGGTCCAAAGGTCCATTGTGACATTGCAGGACTCATGGAACAGAGGAGTCACATGACACTGTGGGGCCTGTGGAACCATGGAGAACATTGTGACACTGCAAGGCCTCAAGGAATCATTAGGACTGTTATATGTCTATAGGATAATTCGTGCAAATAAAATTGTCGTCTCTTTTATAGTTATGTGCTGTTAAATTATACTCTTATAGGAAGTTTTTAAATCGCACAAGCCAGCAACTGCGACTGCAACACCATGTCAAAGCCACCTGGACGAGAGAGGGAGGACTTTATTTACAAGCGAACGAAAGTGGCCAGCCCAGAGAGGGATCATGCATCAAGGTTGTCCGAGAAACACCCGGACGATAAATACACGATAAATATCCGAGACCGAGATAGTCAGAGCCATCAGGGAGGTACATCTCAAATCCGAATTCCGGGACTGCAAACACAGGTGTTCATCACTCTCCGGACACGTATTGTTCAACTTGCCACAGAGAAAAGAACTCCACATGAATACATGCACTTTGAAAAGGAAGAAAGGGGACTCTGGCTCAGGCAAGGAAAATCGTATAAAAATGGGTCAGACAGGACGGTCGGTGTGAAGCATAGAGGACCCTCTGCTGCAGCTGTCCAACCTGTGTCTCACCCGGTGGCAATCCCGGGCTCCACATTGACTTTTTTTTATAGTGGCTTTTTTTCATTTTTCTCAAAGTTTATATTTGGTACACTTAATAACTTTTATTAAATTAAAAATTAATAACTTGGAGCCTAGCATTTCTAACATGTTCATCACATTCGGTTTCTCATGATAAGCCTATCTACTTCTGCTAATTCTGAGATGGGGAAAATGAACTGTCATGATTCCCGCTTGCACTAAAGGATTGTGACACGGGCTGACTTTGTGATGCCAGAGTCTTCTGTGCCATCACAGCGCAACTGTATGACATCCCAGAGTGCTAGAGCAGCACTGGCTCTGTGACATCACAAGGGGGATTTGTGAGATCTCAGGGTGGGCTGTGACATCCCAGGAGGCAGTGTGACATCTCAGGGGCTCTGTGACCTTACTGGGGAGGTCACTTCAAGCCAGCTCCCACTCACAGTTCCTCCCAGAGAAGTCCAAAGCTGCTCGTGCCCGGTGGCATCCCGTGTCCCTCTGGGTCCCCCTGCCCCTGGTGCTGCAGCCCCCTGCTGAGGATGTTCGAGGAGATCAAGCCCAGAGCCTGACACGGGGACAGGGACTCAGGGCCGTCACAGTTGGAACAGGGAGACAGGGACCCCCTAGCAGCATCCCTGTGCCCCCAGGGCCAGAGCTTGGCCAGGGCTCCTTCACCCTCTTATGAAGGAGGGCTTGAGAGCACTTTAAAAATCCCCAGCAGGGGAGTAGCATAAAACAGCTTTAATATTAAGTGACAGCACCACAGAGTTCCTTGGCAAGAGTCACTCTGCTCCTGACTGGACACTTCAGGCACACCAAGGAAACAAAGCAACAAGAAAACCAAACAAAATCCAGGCAATCAAACCGAAAAGGAGTCAAGAACTGTCCCGGTGTCTGTGTGTCTCTGTGTGTTTGTGTGTGTGTGTGTGTGTGTGTGGGTGTGTGTGTGTGTGTGTGTGTGTGTGTGACGAAAGGACAGTGAGGGCAAGGATAAAAGGAATACAGCCTAAAAGCTAAAGAGAGCTGTGGAATAACACTTAACAATATTCAACTTCGCTTATAACTTCTATTAAGCTTCACAAATTAGCAAAAGAACAACTTTTAGCAGCATTTAACTTTGCTTACAGCTTGTGACTTTGTCGCTATAAGACACGTGAAAGCACGACGCGAGCCACCTGCTATTTTCAAGGTAAAGAGAAAAGTTTATTCTCTGACTCCAACTTTTATACTTTCCCAAAGGTGACATTGGATTGGAGAGTGAATGGACCACCTGTCCAAAGACATTGGACAAAGCACTAGTACATCAAGTTTGTCCAGCCCCATGAAAGATTGTAAACAATATGTTGTTGACAAAAATTGTGTGGGAAGGTTCTCCAACAGAATGGAAACTCAGAAGGCTTTAGAAAATCTTAAGAATCAGGGTGACATGACTTAACCTTACTTCCAGGCCTGACTGGCTCAGCTATCCAAGGCAATCAAAGCCCTCAGAGAGCAGCATTTCTGCCACATTTCCCTGAGCACAGGCACTCCTGTGTGCACACAGACACAAAGAGTCACTACAAGGCACCTGTGAGAAATTCCCCTGAGCAAAGGGAAATGTTCCCTGTGGAGGCTTTGGCATCTCCCCAGGGGATGAAGGGTTGAGCCTGGAGCAGACAGTGTCTGTGATGAGCTCCAGAGGAGCTGAGCCCAGGGGCTGCTGGCCAAGGCCCTGGCCCAGTGAGCATTTCTCAGCTGGCAGGGTGGCCTGAGAAGGGGAAAGGGGAATGCACCAGACCAGGAACCATGGAACCAAGGGACCATTGTTACACTGTGGGGCCATGTGAGAAGAAGTGACCATTGGGACACTGTGGGGCCTTGTGACCCCAAGGGACCATTGGGACACTGTGGGACCATGTGAGATCAAGAGACCATTGGGATACTGTGAGTCCTCATGGATTCATGGACACCACTGTGACATTGCTGGGCCTCATGGAAGCAAGGGGACCCTAGTGACGCCGTGTGCCTCAGTGGAATGTAGGCATCATTTTGACACTGTGAGGCCCCATCCAGCCAAGGCTCCATTGGGACACTGCGAGACCCCACGGAAACAAAGCTCCAGGGTAACACAGAGAGGCTGCCTGTAATCAGTGCTCCATTGTGACCCTGTGGAGCCAAAGGAGAGCGTTGTGACACTGCAAAGCCCCATGGTCCATTGGTCCAAAGGTCCATTGTGACATTGCAGGACTCATGGAACAGAGGAGTCACATGACACTGTGGGGCCTGTGGAACCATGGAGAACATTGTGACACTGCAAGGCCTCAAGGAATCATTAGGACTGTTATATGTCTATAGGATAATTCGTGCAAATAAAATTGTCGTCTCTTTTATAGTTATGTGCTGTTAAATTATACTCTTATAGGAAGTTTTTAAATCGCACAAGCCAGCAACTGCGACTGCAACACCATGTCAAAGCCACCTGGACGAGAGAGGGAGGACTTTATTTACAAGCGAACGAAAGTGGCCAGCCCAGAGAGGGATCATGCATCAAGGTTGTCCGAGAAACACCCGGACGATAAATACACGATAAATATCCGAGACCGAGATAGTCAGAGCCATCAGGGAGGTACATCTCAAATCCGAATTCCGGGACTGCAAACACAGGTGTTCATCACTCTCCGGACACGTATTGTTCAACTTGCCACAGAGAAAAGAACTCCACATGAATACATGCACTTTGAAAAGGAAGAAAGGGGACTCTGGCTCAGGCAAGGAAAATCGTATAAAAATGGGTCAGACAGGACGGTCGGTGTGAAGCATAGAGGACCCTCTGCTGCAGCTGTCCAACCTGTGTCTCACCCGGTGGCAATCCCGGGCTCCACATTGACTTTTTTTTATAGTGGCTTTTTTTCATTTTTCTCAAAGTTTATATTTGGTACACTTAATAACTTTTATTAAATTAAAAATTAATAACTTGGAGCCTAGCATTTCTAACATGTTCATCACATTCGGTTTCTCATGATAAGCCTATCTACTTCTGCTAATTCTGAGATGGGGAAAATGAACTGTCATGATTCCCGCTTGCACTAAAGGATTGTGACACGGGCTGACTTTGTGATGCCAGAGTCTTCTGTGCCATCACAGCGCAACTGTATGACATCCCAGAGTGCTAGAGCAGCACTGGCTCTGTGACATCACAAGGGGGATTTGTGAGATCTCAGGGTGGGCTGTGACATCCCAGGAGGCAGTGTGACATCTCAGGGGCTCTGTGACCTTACTGGGGAGGTCACTTCAAGCCAGCTCCCACTCACAGTTCCTCCCAGAGAAGTCCAAAGCTGCTCGTGCCCGGTGGCATCCCGTGTCCCTCTGGGTCCCCCTGCCCCTGGTGCTGCAGCCCCCTGCTGAGGATGTTCGAGGAGATCAAGCCCAGAGCCTGACACGGGGACAGGGACTCAGGGCCGTCACAGTTGGAACAGGGAGACAGGGACCCCCTAGCAGCATCCCTGTGCCCCCAGGGCCAGAGCTTGGCCAGGGCTCCTTCACCCTCTTATGAAGGAGGGCTTGAGAGCACTTTAAAAATCCCCAGCAGGGGAGTAGCATAAAACAGCTTTAATATTAAGTGACAGCACCACAGAGTTCCTTGGCAAGAGTCACTCTGCTCCTGACTGGACACTTCAGGCACACCAAGGAAACAAAGCAACAAGAAAACCAAACAAAATCCAGGCAATCAAACCGAAAAGGAGTCAAGAACTGTCCCGGTGTCTGTGTGTCTCTGTGTGTTTGTGTGTGTGTGTGTGTGTGTGTGGGTGTGTGTGTGTGTGTGTGTGTGTGTGTGACGAAAGGACAGTGAGGGCAAGGATAAAAGGAATACAGCCTAAAAGCTAAAGAGAGCTGTGGAATAACACTTAACAATATTCAACTTCGCTTATAACTTCTATTAAGCTTCACAAATTAGCAAAAGAACAACTTTTAGCAGCATTTAACTTTGCTTACAGCTTGTGACTTTGTCGCTATAAGACACGTGAAAGCACGACGCGAGCCACCTGCTATTTTCAAGGTAAAGAGAAAAGTTTATTCTCTGACTCCAACTTTTATACTTTCCCAAAGGTGACATTGGATTGGAGAGTGAATGGACCACCTGTCCAAAGACATTGGACAAAGCACTAGTACATCAAGTTTGTCCAGCCCCATGAAAGATTGTAAACAATATGTTGTTGACAAAAATTGTGTGGGAAGGTTCTCCAACAGAATGGAAACTCAGAAGGCTTTAGAAAATCTTAAGAATCAGGGTGACATGACTTAACCTTACTTCCAGGCCTGACTGGCTCAGCTATCCAAGGCAATCAAAGCCCTCAGAGAGCAGCATTTCTGCCACATTTCCCTGAGCACAGGCACTCCTGTGTGCACACAGACACAAAGAGTCACTACAAGGCACCTGTGAGAAATTCCCCTGAGCAAAGGGAAATGTTCCCTGTGGAGGCTTTGGCATCTCCCCAGGGGATGAAGGGTTGAGCCTGGAGCAGACAGTGTCTGTGATGAGCTCCAGAGGAGCTGAGCCCAGGGGCTGCTGGCCAAGGCCCTGGCCCAGTGAGCATTTCTCAGCTGGCAGGGTGGCCTGAGAAGGGGAAAGGGGAATGCACCAGACCAGGAACCATGGAACCAAGGGACCATTGTTACACTGTGGGGCCATGTGAGAAGAAGTGACCATTGGGACACTGTGGGGCCTTGTGACCCCAAGGGACCATTGGGACACTGTGGGACCATGTGAGATCAAGAGACCATTGGGATACTGTGAGTCCTCATGGATTCATGGACACCACTGTGACATTGCTGGGCCTCATGGAAGCAAGGGGACCCTAGTGACGCCGTGTGCCTCAGTGGAATGTAGGCATCATTTTGACACTGTGAGGCCCCATCCAGCCAAGGCTCCATTGGGACACTGCGAGACCCCACGGAAACAAAGCTCCAGGGTAACACAGAGAGGCTGCCTGTAATCAGTGCTCCATTGTGACCCTGTGGAGCCAAAGGAGAGCGTTGTGACACTGCAAAGCCCCATGGTCCATTGGTCCAAAGGTCCATTGTGACATTGCAGGACTCATGGAACAGAGGAGTCACATGACACTGTGGGGCCTGTGGAACCATGGAGAACATTGTGACACTGCAAGGCCTCAAGGAATCATTAGGACTGTTATATGTCTATAGGATAATTCGTGCAAATAAAATTGTCGTCTCTTTTATAGTTATGTGCTGTTAAATTATACTCTTATAGGAAGTTTTTAAATCGCACAAGCCAGCAACTGCGACTGCAACACCATGTCAAAGCCACCTGGACGAGAGAGGGAGGACTTTATTTACAAGCGAACGAAAGTGGCCAGCCCAGAGAGGGATCATGCATCAAGGTTGTCCGAGAAACACCCGGACGATAAATACACGATAAATATCCGAGACCGAGATAGTCAGAGCCATCAGGGAGGTACATCTCAAATCCGAATTCCGGGACTGCAAACACAGGTGTTCATCACTCTCCGGACACGTATTGTTCAACTTGCCACAGAGAAAAGAACTCCACATGAATACATGCACTTTGAAAAGGAAGAAAGGGGACTCTGGCTCAGGCAAGGAAAATCGTATAAAAATGGGTCAGACAGGACGGTCGGTGTGAAGCATAGAGGACCCTCTGCTGCAGCTGTCAAACCTGTGTCTCACCCGGTGGCAATCCCGGGCTCCACATTGACTTTTTTTTATAGTGGCTTTTTTTCATTTTTCTCAAAGTTTATATTTGGTACACTTAATAACTTTTATTAAATTAAAAATTAATAACTTGGAGCCTTGCATTTCTAACATGTTCATCACATTCGGTTTCTCATGATAAGCCTATCTACTTCTGCTAATTCTGAGATGGGGAAAATGAACTGTCATGATTCCCGCTTGCACTAAAGGATTGTGACACGGGCTGACTTTGTGATGCCAGAGTCTTCTGTGCCATCACAGCGCAACTGTATGACATCCCAGAGTGCTAGAGCAGCACTGGCTCTGTGACATCACAAGGGGGATTTGTGAGATCTCAGGGTGGGCTGTGACATCCCAGGAGGCAGTGTGACATCTCAGGGGCTCTGTGACCTTACTGGGGAGGTCACTTCAAGCCAGCTCCCACTCACAGTTCCTCCCAGAGAAGTCCAAAGCTGCTCGTGCCCGGTGGCATCCCGTGTCCATCTGGGTCCGCCTGCCCCTGGCGCTGCAGCCTCCCGCTGAGGATGTTCGAGGAGATCAAGCCCAGAGCCTGACACGGGGACAGGGGCTCAGGGCCGTCACAGTTGGAACAGGGAGACAGGGACCCCCTAGCAGCATCCCTGTGCCCCCAGGGCCAGAGCTTGGCCAGGGCTCCTTCACCCTCTTATGAAGGAGGGCTTGAGAGCACTTTAAAAATCCCCAGCAGGGGAGTAGCATAAAACAGCTTTAATATTAAGTGACAGCACCACAGAGTTCCTTGGCAAGAGTCACTCTGCTCCTGACTGGACACTTCAGGCACACCAAGGAAACAAAGCAACAAGAAAACCAAACAAAATCCAGGCAATCAAACCGAAAAGGAGTCAAGAACTGTCCCGGTGTCTGTGTGTCTCTGTGTGTTTGTGTGTGTGTGTGTGTGTGTGTGTGTGTGTGTGTGTGTGTGTGTGTGTGACGAAAGGACAGTGAGGGCAAGGATAAAAGGAATACAGCCTAAAAGCTAAAGAGAGCTGTGGAATAACACTTAACAATATTCAACTTCGCTTATAACTTCTATTAAGCTTCACAAATTAGCAAAAGAACAACTTTTAGCAGCATTTAACTTTGCTTACAGCTTGTGACTTTGTCGCTATAAGACACGTGAAAGCACGACGCGAGCCACCTGCTATTTTCAAGGTAAAGAGAAAAGTTTATTCTCTGACTCCAACTTTTATACTTTCCCAAAGGTGACATTGGATTGGAGAGTGAATGGACCACCTGTCCAAAGACATTGGACAAAGCACTAGTACATCAAGTTTGTCCAGCCCCATGAAAGATTGTAAACAATATGTTGTTGACAAAAATTGTGTGGGAAGGTTCTCCAACAGAATGGAAACTCAGAAGGCTTTAGAAAATCTTAAGAATCAGGGTGACATGACTTAACCTTACTTGCAGGCCTGACTGGCTCAGCTATCCAAGGCAATCAAAGCCCTCAGAGAGCAGCATTTCTGCCACATTTCCCTGAGCACAGGCACTCCTGTGTGCACACAGACACAAAGAGTCACTACAAGGCACCTGTGAGAAATTCCCCTGAGCAAAGGGAAATGTTCCCTGTGGAGGCTTTGGCATCTCCCCAGGGGATGAAGGGTTGAGCCTGGAGCAGACAGTGTCTGTGATGAGCTCCAGAGGAGCTGAGCCCAGGGGCTGCTGGCCAAGGCCCTGGCCCAGTGAGCATTTCTCAGCTGGCAGGGTGGCCTGAGAAGGGGAAAGGGGAATGCACCAGACCAGGAACCATGGAACCAAGGGACCATTGTTACACTGTGGGGCCATGTGAGAAGAAGTGACCATTGGGACACTGTGGGGCCTTGTGACCCCAAGGGACCATTGGGACACTGTGGGACCATGTGAGATCAAGAGACCATTGGGATACTGTGAGTCCTCATGGATTCATGGACACCACTGTGACATTGCTGGGCCTCATGGAAGCAAGGGGACCCTAGTGACGCCGTGTGCCTCAGTGGAATGTAGGCATCATTGTGACACTGTGAGGCCCCATCCAGCCAAGGCTCCATTGGGACACTGTGAGACCCCACGGAAACAAAGCTCCAGGGTAACACAGAGAGGCTGCCTGTAATCAGTGCTCCATTGTGACCCTGTGGAGCCAAAGGAGAGCGTTGTGACACTGCAAAGCCCCATGGTCCATTGGTCCAAAGGTCCATTGTGACATTGCAGGACTCATGGAACAGAGGAGTCACATGACACTGTGGGGCCTGTGGAACCATGGAGAACATTGTGACACTGCAAGGCCTCAAGGAATCATTAGGACTGTTATATGTCTATAGGATAATTCGTGCAAATAAAATTGTCGTCTCTTTTATAGTTATGTGCTGTTAAATTATACTCTTATAGGAAGTTTTTAAATCGCACAAGCCAGCAACAGCGATTGCAACACCATGTCAAAGCCACCTGGACGAGAGAGGGAGGACTTTATTTACAAGCGAACGAAAGTGGCCAGCCCAGAGAGGGATCATGCATCAAGGTTGTCCGAGAAACACCCGGACGATAAATACACGATAAATATCCGAGACCGAGATAGTCAGAGCCATCAGGGAGGTACATCTCAAATCCGAATTCCGGGACTGCAAACACAGGTGTTCATCACTCTCCGGACACGTATTGTTCAACTTGCCACAGAGAAAAGAACTCCACATGAATACATGCACTTTGAAAAGGAAGAAAGGGGACTCTGGCTCAGGCAAGGAAAATCGTATAAAAATGGGTCAGACAGGACGGTCGGTGTGAAGCATAGAGGACCCTCTGCTGCAGCTGTCCAACCTGTGTCTCACCCGGTGGCAATCCCGGGCTCCACATTGACTTTTTTTTATAGTGTCTTTTTTTCATTTTTCTCAAAGTTTATATTTGGTACACTTAATAACTTTTATTAAATTAAAAATTAATAACTTGGAGCCTTGCATTTCTAACATGTTCATCACATTCGGTTTCTCATGATAAGCCTATCTACTTCTGCTAATTCTGAGATGGGGAAAATGAACTGTCATGATTCCCGCTTGCACTAGAGGATTGTGACACGGGCTGACTTTGTAATGCCAGAGTCTTCTGTGCCATCACAGCGCAACTGTATGACATCCCAGAGTGCTAGAGCAGCACTGGCTCTGTGACATCACAAGGGGGATTTGTGAGATCTCAGGGTGGGCTGTGACATCCCAGGAGGCAGTGTGACATCTCAGGGGCTCTGTGACCTTACTGGGGAGGTCACTTCAAGCCAGCTCCCACTCACAGTTCCTCCCAGAGAAGTCCAAAGCTGCTCGTGCCCGGTGGCATCCCGTGTCCCTCTGGGTCCCCCTGCCCCTGGCGCTGCAGCCCCCTGCTGAGGATGTTCGAGGAGATCAAGCCCAGAGCCTGACACGGGGACAGGGACTCAGGGCCGTCACAGTTGGAACAGGGAGACAGGGACCCCCTAGCAGCATCCCTGTGCCCCCAGGGCCAGAGCTTGGCCAGGGCTCCTTCACCCTCTTATGAAGGAGGGCTTGAGAGCACTTTAAAAATCCCCAGCAGGGGAGTAGCATAAAACAGCTTTAATATTAAGTGACAGCACCACAGAGTTCCTTGGCAAGAGTCACTCTGCTCCTGACTGGACACTTCAGGCACACCAAGGAAACAAAGCAACAAGAAAACCAAACAAAATCCAGGCAATCAAACCGAAAAGGAGTCAAGAACTGTCCCGGTGTCTGTGTGTCTCTGTGTGTTTGTGTGTGTGTGTGTGTGTGGGTGTGTGTGTGTGTGTGTGTGTGTGTGTGACGAAAGGACAGTGAGGGCAAGGATAAAAGGAATACAGCCTAAAAGCTAAAGAGAGCTGTGGAATAACACTTAACAATATTCAACTTCGCTTATAACTTCTATTAAGCTTCACAAATTAGCAAAAGAACAACTTTTAGCAGCATTTAACTTTGCTTACAGCTTGTGACTTTGTCGCTATAAGACACGTGAAAGCACGACGCGAGCCACCTGCTATTTTCAAGGTAAAGAGAAAAGTTTATTCTCTGACTCCAACTTTTATACTTTCCCAAAGGTGACATTGGATTGGAGAGTGAATGGACCACCTGTCCAAAGACATTGGACAAAGCACTAGTACATCAAGTTTGTCCAGCCCCATGAAAGATTGTAAACAATATGTTGTTGACAAAAATTGTGTGGGAAGGTTCTCCAACAGAATGGAAACTCAGAAGGCTTTAGAAAATCTTAAGAATCAGGGTGACATGACTTAACCTTACTTCCAGGCCTGACTGGCTCAGCTATCCAAGGCAATCAAAGCCCTCAGAGAGCAGCATTTCTGCCACATTTCCCTGAGCACAGGCACTCCTGTGTGCACACAGACACAAAGAGTCACTACAAGGCACCTGTGAGAAATTCCCCTGAGCAAAGGGAAATGTTCCCTGTGGAGGCTTTGGCATCTCCCCAGGGGATGAAGGGTTGAGCCTGGAGCAGACAGTGTCTGTGATGAGCTCCAGAGGAGCTGAGCCCAGGGGCTGCTGGCCAAGGCCCTGGCCCAGTGAGCATTTCTCAGCTGGCAGGGTGGCCTGAGAAGGGGAAAGGGGAATGCACCAGACCAGGAACCATGGAACCAAGGGACCATTGTTACACTGTGGGGCCATGTGAGAAGAAGTGACCATTGGGACACTGTGGGGCCTTGTGACCCCAAGGGACCATTGGGACACTGTGGGACCATGTGAGATCAAGAGACCATTGGGATACTGTGAGTCCTCATGGATTCATGGACACCACTGTGACATTGCTGGGCCTCATGGAAGCAAGGGGACCCTAGTGACGCCGTGTGCCTCAGTGGAATGTAGGCATCATTGTGACACTGTGAGGCCCCATCCAGCCAAGGCTCCATTGGGACACTGCGAGACCCCACGGAAACAAAGCTCCAGGGTAACACAGAGAGGCTGCCTGTAATCAGTGCTCCATTGTGACCCTGTGGAGCCAAAGGAGAGCGTTGTGACACTGCAAAGCCCCATGGTTCATTGGTCCAAAGGTCCATTGTGACATTGCAGGACTCATGGAACAGAGGAGTCACATGACACTGTGGGGCCTGTGGAACCATGGAGAACATTGTGACACTGCAAGGCCTCAAGGAATCATTAGGACTGTTATATGTCTATAGGATAATTCGTGCAAATAAAATTGTCGTCTCTTTTATAGTTATGTGCTGTTAAATTATACTCTTATAGGAAGTTTTTAAATCGCACAAGCCAGCAACTGCGACTGCAACACCATGTCAAAGCCACCTGGACGAGAGAGGGAGGACTTTATTTACAAGCGAACGAAAGTGGCCAGCCCAGAGAGGGATCATGCATCAAGGTTGTCCGAGAAACACCCGGACGATAAATACACGATAAATATCCGAGACCGAGATAGTCAGAGCCATCAGGGAGGTACATCTCAAATCCGAATTCCGGGACTGCAAACACAGGTGTTCATCACTCTCCGGACACGTATTGTTCAACTTGCCACAGAGAAAAGAACTCCACATGAATACATGCACTTTGAAAAGGAAGAAAGGGGACTCTGGCTCAGGCAAGGAAAATCGTATAAAAATGGGTCAGACAGGACGGTCGGTGTGAAGCATAGAGGACCCTCTGCTGCAGCTGTCAAACCTGTGTCTCACCCGGTGGCAATCCCGGGCTCCACATTGACTTTTTTTTATAGTGGCTTTTTTTCATTTTTCTCAAAGTTTATATTTGGTACACTTAATAACTTTTATTAAATTAAAAATTAATAACTTGGAGCCTTGCATTTCTAACATGTTCATCACATTCGGTTTCTCATGATAAGCCTATCTACTTCTGCTAATTCTGAGATGGGGAAAATGAACTGTCATGATTCCCGCTTGCACTAAAGGATTGTGACACGGGCTGACTTTGTGATGCCAGAGTCTTCTGTGCCATCACAGCGCAACTGTATGACATCCCAGAGTGCTAGAGCAGCACTGGCTCTGTGACATCACAAGGGGGATTTGTGAGATCTCAGGGTGGGCTGTGACATCCCAGGAGGCAGTGTGACATCTCAGGGGCTCTGTGACCTTACTGGGGAGGTCACTTCAAGCCAGCTCCCACTCACAGTTCCTCCCAGAGAAGTCCAAAGCTGCTCGTGCCCGGTGGCATCCCGTGTCCCTCTGGGTCCCCCTGCCCCTGGCGCTGCAGCCCCCTGCTGAGGATGTTCGAGGAGATCAAGCCCAGAGCCTGACACGGGGACAGGGACTCAGGGCCGTCACAGTTGGAACAGGGAGACAGGGACCCCCTAGCAGCATCCCTGTGCCCCCAGGGCCAGAGCTTGGCCAGGGCTCCTTCACCCTCTTATGAAGGAGGGCTTGAGAGCACTTTAAAAATCCCCAGCAGGGGAGTAGCATAAAACAGCTTTAATATTAAGTGACAGCACCACAGAGTTCCTTGGCAAGAGTCACTCTGCTCCTGACTGGACACTTCAGGCACACCAAGGAAACAAAGCAACAAGAAAACCAAACAAAATCCAGGCAATCAAACCGAAAAGGAGTCAAGAACTGTCCCGGTGTCTGTGTGTCTCTGTGTGTTTGTGTGTGTGTGTGTGTGTGTGTGGGTGTGTGTGTGTGTGTGTGTGTGTGTGTGACGAAAGGACAGTGAGGGCAAGGATAAAAGGAATACAGCCTAAAAGCTAAAGAGAGCTGTGGAATAACACTTAACAATATTCAACTTCGCTTATAACTTCTATTAAGCTTCACAAATTAGCAAAAGAACAACTTTTAGCAGCATTTAACTTTGCTTACAGCTTGTGACTTTGTCGCTATAAGACACGTGAAAGCACGACGCGAGCCACCTGCTATTTTCAAGGTAAAGAGAAAAGTTTATTCTCTGACTCCAACTTTTATACTTTCCCAAAGGTGACATTGGATTGGAGAGTGAATGGACCACCTGTCCAAAGACATTGGACAAAGCACTAGTACATCAAGTTTGTCCAGCCCCATAAAAGATTGTAAACAATATGTTGTTGACAAAAATTGTGTGGGAAGGTTCTCCAACAGAATGGAAACTCAGAAGGCTTTAGAAAATCTTAAGAATCAGGGTGACATGACTTAACCTTACTTCCAGGCCTGACTGGCTCAGCTATCCAAGGCAATCAAAGCCCTCAGAGAGCAGCATTTCTGCCACATTTCCCTGAGCACAGGCACTCCTGTGTGCACACAGACACAAAGAGTCACTACAAGGCACCTGTGAGAAATTCCCCTGAGCAAAGGGAAATGTTCCCTGTGGAGGCTTTGGCATCTCCCCAGGGGATGAAGGGTTGAGCCTGGAGCAGACAGTGTCTGTGATGAGCTCCAGAGGAGCTGAGCCCAGGGGCTGCTGGCCAAGGCCCTGGCCCAGTGAGCATTTCTCAGCTGGCAGGGTGGCCTGAGAAGGGGAAAGGGGAATGCACCAGACCAGGAACCATGGAACCAAGGGACCATTGTTACACTGTGGGGCCATGTGAGAAGAAGTGACCATTGGGACACTGTGGGGCCTTGTGACCCCAAGGGACCATTGGGACACTGTGGGACCATGTGAGATCAAGAGACCATTGGGATACTGTGAGTCCTCATGGATTCATGGACACCACTGTGACATTGCTGGGCCTCATGGAAGCAAGGGGACCCTAGTGACGCCGTGTGCCTCAGTGGAATGTAGGCATCATTTTGACACTGTGAGGCCCCATCCAGCCAAGGCTCCATTGGGACACTGCGAGACCCCACGGAAACAAAGCTCCAGGGTAACACAGAGAGGCTGCCTGTAATCAGTGCTCCATTGTGACCCTGTGGAGCCAAAGGAGAGCGTTGTGACACTGCAAAGCCCCATGGTCCATTGGTCCAAAGGTCCATTGTGACATTGCAGGACTCATGGAACAGAGGAGTCACATGACACTGTGGGGCCTGTGGAACCATGGAGAACATTGTGACACTGCAAGGCCTCAAGGAATCATTAGGACTGTTATATGTCTATAGGATAATTCGTGCAAATAAAATTGTCGTCTCTTTTATAGTTATGTGCTGTTAAATTATACTCTTATAGGAAGTTTTTAAATCGCACAAGCCAGCAACTGCGACTGCAACACCATGTCAAAGCCACCTGGACGAGAGAGGGAGGACTTTATTTACAAGCGAACGAAAGTGGCCAGCCCAGAGAGGGATCATGCATCAAGGTTGTCCGAGAAACACCCGGACGATAAATACACGATAAATATCCGAGACCGAGATAGTCAGAGCCATCAGGGAGGTACATCTCAAATCCGAATTCCGGGACTGCAAACACAGGTGTTCATCACTCTCCGGACACGTATTGTTCAACTTGCCACAGAGAAAAGAACTCCACATGAATACATGCACTTTGAAAAGGAAGAAAGGGGACTCTGGCTCAGGCAAGGAAAATCGTATAAAAATGGGTCAGACAGGACGGTCGGTGTGAAGCATAGAGGACCCTCTGCTGCAGCTGTCAAACCTGTGTCTCACCCGGTGGCAATCCCGGGCTCCACATTGACTTTTTTTTATAGTGGCTTTTTTTCATTTTTCTCAAAGTTTATATTTGGTACACTTAATAACTTTTATTAAATTAAAAATTAATAACTTGGAGCCTTGCATTTCTAACATGTTCATCACATTCGGTTTCTCATGATAAGCCTATCTACTTCTGCTAATTCTGAGATGGGGAAAATGAACTGTCATGATTCCCGCTTGCACTAAAGGATTGTGACACGGGCTGACTTTGTGATGCCAGAGTCTTCTGTGCCATCACAGCGCAACTGTATGACATCCCAGAGTGCTAGAGCAGCACTGGCTCTGTGACATCACAAGGGGGATTTGTGAGATCTCAGGGTGGGCTGTGACATCCCAGGAGGCAGTGTGACATCTCAGGGGCTCTGTGACCTTACTGGGGAGGTCACTTCAAGCCAGCTCCCACTCACAGTTCCTCCCAGAGAAGTCCAAAGCTGCTCGTGCCCGGTGGCATCCCGTGTCCCTCTGGGTCCCCCTGCCCCTGGCGCTGCAGCCCCCTGCTGAGGATGTTCGAGGAGATCAAGCCCAGAGCCTGACACGGGGACAGGGACTCAGGGCCGTCACAGTTGGAACAGGGAGACAGGGACCCCCTAGCAGCATCCCTGTGCCCCCAGGGCCAGAGCTTGGCCAGGGCTCCTTCACCCTCTTATGAAGGAGGGCTTGAGAGCACTTTAAAAATCCCCAGCAGGGGAGTAGCATAAAACAGCTTTAATATTAAGTGACAGCACCACAGAGTTCCTTGGCAAGAGTCACTCTGCTCCTGACTGGACACTTCAGGCACACCAAGGAAACAAAGCAACAAGAAAACCAAACAAAATCCAGGCAATCAAACCGAAAAGGAGTCAAGAACTGTCCCGGTGTCTGTGTGTCTCTGTGTGTTTGTGTGTGTGTGTGTGTGTGTGTGTGTGTGTGTGTGTGTGTGTGTGTGTGTGTGACGAAAGGACAGTGAGGGCAAGGATAAAAGGAATACAGCCTAAAAGCTAAAGAGAGCTGTGGAATAACACTTAACAATATTCAACTTCGCTTATAACTTCTATTAAGCTTCACAAATTAGCAAAAGAACAACTTTTAGCAGCATTTAACTTTGCTTACAGCTTGTGACTTTGTCGCTATAAGACACGTGAAAGCACGACGCGAGCCACCTGCTATTTTCAAGGTAAAGAGAAAAGTTTATTCTCTGACTCCAACTTTTATACTTTCCCAAAGGTGACATTGGATTGGAGAGTGAATGGACCACCTGTCCAAAGACATTGGACAAAGCACTAGTACATCAAGTTTGTCCAGCCCCATGAAAGATTGTAAACAATATGTTGTTGACAAAAATTGTGTGGGAAGGTTCTCCAACAGAATGGAAACTCAGAAGGCTTTAGAAAATCTTAAGAATCAGGGTGACATGACTTAACCTTACTTCCAGGCCTGACTGGCTCAGCTATCCAAGGCAATCAAAGCCCTCAGAGAGCAGCATTTCTGCCACATTTCCCTGAGCACAGGCACTCCTGTGTGCACACAGACACAAAGAGTCACTACAAGGCACCTGTGAGAAATTCCCCTGAGCAAAGGGAAATGTTCCCTGTGGAGGCTTTGGCATCTCCCCAGGGGATGAAGGGTTGAGCCTGGAGCAGACAGTGTCTGTGATGAGCTCCAGAGGAGCTGAGCCCAGGGGCTGCTGGCCAAGGCCCTGGCCCAGTGAGCATTTCTCAGCTGGCAGGGTGGCCTGAGAAGGGGAAAGGGGAATGCACCAGACCAGGAACCATGGAACCAAGGGACCATTGTTACACTGTGGGGCCATGTGAGAAGAAGTGACCATTGGGACACTGTGGGGCCTTGTGACCCCAAGGGACCATTGGGACACTGTGGGACCATGTGAGATCAAGAGACCATTGGGATACTGTGAGTCCTCATGGATTCATGGACACCACTGTGACATTGCTGGGCCTCATGGAAGCAAGGGGACCCTAGTGACGCCGTGTGCCTCAGTGGAATGTAGGCATCATTGTGACACTGTGAGGCCCCATCCAGCCAAGGCTCCATTGGGACACTGCGAGACCCCACGGAAACAAAGCTCCAGGGTAACACAGAGAGGCTGCCTGTAATCAGTGCTCCATTGTGACCCTGTGGAGCCAAAGGAGAGCGTTGTGACACTGCAAAGCCCCATGGTCCATTGGTCCAAAGGTCCATTGTGACATTGCAGGACTCATGGAACAGAGGAGTCACATGACACTGTGGGGCCTGTGGAACCATGGAGAACATTGTGACACTGCAAGGCCTCAAGGAATCATTAGGACTGTTATATGTCTATAGGATAATTCGTGCAAATAAAATTGTCGTCTCTTTTATAGTTATGTGCTGTTAAATTATACTCTTATAGGAAGTTTTTAAATCGCACAAGCCAGCAACTGCGACTGCAACACCATGTCAAAGCCACCTGGACGAGAGAGGGAGGACTTTATTTACAAGCGAACGAAAGTGGCCAGCCCAGAGAGGGATCATGCATCAAGGTTGTCCGAGAAACACCCGGACGATAAATACACGATAAATATCCGAGACCGAGATAGTCAGAGCCATCAGGGAGGTACATCTCAAATCCGAATTCCGGGACTGCAAACACAGGTGTTCATCACTCTCCGGACACGTATTGTTCAACTTGCCACAGAGAAAAGAACTCCACATGAATACATGCACTTTGAAAAGGAAGAAAGGGGACTCTGGCTCAGGCAAGGAAAATCGTATAAAAATGGGTCAGACAGGACGGTCGGTGTGAAGCATAGAGGACCCTCTGCTGCAGCTGTCAAACCTGTGTCTCACCCGGTGGCAATCCCGGGCTCCACATTGACTTTTTTTTATAGTGTCTTTTTTTCATTTTTCTCAAAGTTTATATTTGGTACACTTAATAACTTTTATTAAATTAAAAATTAATAACTTGGAGCCTTGCATTTCTAACATGTTCATCACATTCGGTTTCTCATGATAAGCCTATCTACTTCTGCTAATTCTGAGATGGGGAAAATGAACTGTCATGATTCCCGCTTGCACTAAAGGATTGTGACACGGGCTGACTTTGTGATGCCAGAGTCTTCTGTGCCATCACAGCGCAACTGTATGACATCCCAGAGTGCTAGAGCAGCACTGGCTCTGTGACATCACAAGGGGGATTTGTGAGATCTCAGGGTGGGCTGTGACATCCCAGGAGGCAGTGTGACATCTCAGGGGCTCTGTGACCTTACTGGGGAGGTCACTTCAAGCCAGCTCCCACTCACAGTTCCTCCCAGAGAAGTCCAAAGCTGCTCGTGCCCGGTGGCATCCCGTGTCCCTCTGGGTCCCCCTGCCCCTGGCGCTGCAGCCCCCTGCTGAGGATGTTCGAGGAGATCAAGCCCAGAGCCTGACACGGGGACAGGGACTCAGGGCCGTCACAGTTGGAACAGGGAGACAGGGACCCCCTAGCAGCATCCCTGTGCCCCCAGGGCCAGAGCTTGGCCAGGGCTCCTTCACCCTCTTATGAAGGAGGGCTTGAGAGCACTTTAAAAATCCCCAGCAGGGGAGTAGCATAAAACAGCTTTAATATTAAGTGACAGCACCACAGAGTTCCTTGGCAAGAGTCACTCTGCTCCTGACTGGACACTTCAGGCACACCAAGGAAACAAAGCAACAAGAAAACCAAACAAAATCCAGGCAATCAAACCGAAAAGGAGTCAAGAACTGTCCCGGTGTCTGTGTGTCTCTGTGTGTTTGTGTGTGTGTGTGTGTGTGGGTGTGTGTGTGTGTGTGTGTGTGTGTGTGACGAAAGGACAGTGAGGGCAAGGATAAAAGGAATACAGCCTAAAAGCTAAAGAGAGCTGTGGAATAACACTTAACAATATTCAACTTTGCTTATAACTTCTATTAAGCTTCACAAATTAGCAAAAGAACAACTTTTAGCAGCATTTAACTTTGCTTACAGCTTGTGACTTTGTCGCTATAAGACACGTGAAAGCACGACGCGAGCCACCTGCTATTTTCAAGGTAAAGAGAAAAGTTTATTCTCTGACTCCAACTTTTATACTTTCCCAAAGGTGACATTGGATTGGAGAGTGAATGGACCACCTGTCCAAAGACATTGGACAAAGCACTAGTACATCAAGTTTGTCCAGCCCCATGAAAGATTGTAAACAATATGTTGTTGACAAAAATTGTGTGGGAAGGTTCTCCAACAGAATGGAAACTCAGAAGGCTTTAGAAAATCTTAAGAATCAGGGTGACATGACTTAACCTTACTTCCAGGCCTGACTGGCTCAGCTATCCAAGGCAATCAAAGCCCTCAGAGAGCAGCATTTCTGCCACATTTCCCTGAGCACAGGCACTCCTGTGTGCACACAGACACAAAGAGTCACTACAAGGCACCTGTGAGAAATTCCCCTGAGCAAAGGGAAATGTTCCCTGTGGAGGCTTTGGCATCTCCCCAGGGGATGAAGGGTTGAGCCTGGAGCAGACAGTGTCTGTGATGAGCTCCAGAGGAGCTGAGCCCAGGGGCTGCTGGCCAAGGCCCTGGCCCAGTGAGCATTTCTCAGCTGGCAGGGTGGCCTGAGAAGGGGAAAGGGGAATGCACCAGACCAGGAACCATGGAACCAAGGGACCATTGTTACACTGTGGGGCCATGTGAGAAGAAGTGACCATTGGGACACTGTGGGGCCTTGTGACCCCAAGGGACCATTGGGACACTGTGGGACCATGTGAGATCAAGAGACCATTGGGATACTGTGAGTCCTCATGGATTCATGGACACCACTGTGACATTGCTGGGCCTCATGGAAGCAAGGGGACCCTAGTGACGCCGTGTGCCTCAGTGGAATGTAGGCATCATTGTGACACTGTGAGGCCCCATCCAGCCAAGGCTCCATTGGGACACTGCGAGACCCCACGGAAACAAAGCTCCAGGGTAACACAGAGAGGCTGCCTGTAATCAGTGCTCCATTGTGACCCTGTGGAGCCAAAGGAGAGCGTTGTGACACTGCAAAGCCCCATGGTCCATTGGTCCAAAGGTCCATTGTGACATTGCAGGACTCATGGAACAGAGGAGTCACATGACACTGTGGGGCCTGTGGAACCATGGAGAACATTGTGACACTGCAAGGCCTCAAGGAATCATTAGGACTGTTATATGTCTATAGGATAATTCGTGCAAATAAAATTGTCGTCTCTTTTATAGTTATGTGCTGTTAAATTATACTCTTATAGGAAGTTTTTAAATCGCACAAGCCAGCAACTGCGACTGCAACACCATGTCAAAGCCACCTGGACGAGAGAGGGAGGACTTTATTTACAAGCGAACGAAAGTGGCCAGCCCAGAGAGGGATCATGCATCAAGGTTGTCCGAGAAACACCCGGACGATAAATACACGATAAATATCCGAGACCGAGATAGTCAGAGCCATCAGGGAGGTACATCTCAAATCCGAATTCCGGGACTGCAAACACAGGTGTTCATCACTCTCCGGACACGTATTGTTCAACTTGCCACAGAGAAAAGAACTCCACATGAATACATGCACTTTGAAAAGGAAGAAAGGGGACTCTGGCTCAGGCAAGGAAAATCGTATAAAAATGGGTCAGACAGGACGGTCGGTGTGAAGCATAGAGGACCCTCTGCTGCAGCTGTCAAACCTGTGTCTCACCCGGTGGCAATCCCGGGCTCCACATTGACTTTTTTTTATAGTGGCTTTTTTTCATTTTTCTCAAAGTTTATATTTGGTACACTTAATAACTTTTATTAAATTAAAAATTAATAACTTGGAGCCTTGCATTTCTAACATGTTCATCACATTCGGTTTCTCATGATAAGCCTATCTACTTCTGCTAATTCTGAGATGGGGAAAATGAACTGTCATGATTCCCGCTTGCACTAAAGGATTGTGACACGGGCTGACTTTGTGATGCCAGAGTCTTCTGTGCCATCACAGCGCAACTGTATGACATCCCAGAGTGCTAGAGCAGCACTGGCTCTGTGACATCACAAGGGGGATTTGTGAGATCTCAGGGTGGGCTGTGACATCCCAGGAGGCAGTGTGACATCTCAGGGGCTCTGTGACCTTACTGGGGAGGTCACTTCAAGCCAGCTCCCACTCACAGTTCCTCCCAGAGAAGTCCAAAGCTGCTCGTGCCCGGTGGCATCCCGTGTCCCTCTGGGTCCCCCTGCCCCTGGCGCTGCAGCCCCCTGCTGAGGATGTTCGAGGAGATCAAGCCCAGAGCCTGACACGGGGACAGGGACTCAGGGCCGTCACAGTTGGAACAGGGAGACAGGGACCCCCTAGCAGCATCCCTGTGCCCCCAGGGCCAGAGCTTGGCCAGGGCTCCTTCACCCTCTTATGAAGGAGGGCTTGAGAGCACTTTAAAAATCCCCAGCAGGGGAGTAGCATAAAACAGCTTTAATATTAAGTGACAGCACCACAGAGTTCCTTGGCAAGAGTCACTCTGCTCCTGACTGGACACTTCAGGCACACCAAGGAAACAAAGCAACAAGAAAACCAAACAAAATCCAGGCAATCAAACCAAAAAGGAGTCAAGAACTGTCCCGGTGTCTGTGTGTCTCTGTGTGTTTGTGTGTGTGTGTGTGTGTGTGTGTGTGTGTGTGTGTGACGAAAGGACAGTGAGGGCAAGGATAAAAGGAATACAGCCTAAAAGCTAAACAGAGCTGTGGAATAACACTTAACAATATTCAACTTCGCTTAGAACTTCTATTAAGCTTCACAAATTAGCAAAAGAACAACTCTTAGCAGCATTTAACTTTGCTTACAGCTTGTGACTTTGTCGCTATAAGACACGTGAAAGCACGACGCGAGCTACCTGCTATTTTCAAGATAAAGAGAAAAGTTTATTCTCTGACTCCAACTTTTATACTTTCCCAAAGGTGACATTGGATTGGAGAGTGAATGGACCACCTGTCCAAAGACATTGGACAAAGCACTAGTACATCAAGTTTGTCCAGCCCCATAAAAGATTGTAAACAATATGTTGTTGACAGAAATTGTGTGGGAAGGTTCTCCAACAGAATGGAAACTCAGAAGGCTTTAGAAAATCTTAAGAATCAGGGTGACATGACTTAACCTTACTTGCAGGCCTGACTGGCTCAGCTATCCAAGGCAATCAAAGCCCTCAGAGAGCAGCATTTCTGCCACATTTCCCTGAGCACAGGCACTCCTGTGTGCACACAGACACAAAGAGTCACTACAAGGCACCTGTGAGAAATTCCCCTGAGCAAAGGGAAATGCTCCCTGTGGAGGCTTTGGCATCTCCCCAGGGGATGAAGGGTTGAGCCTGGAGCAGACAGTGTCTGTGATGAGCTCCAGAGGAGCTGAGCCCAGGGGCTGCTGGCCAAGGCCCTGGCCCAGTGAGCATTTCTCAGCTGGCAGGGTGGCCTGAGAAGGGGAAAGGGGAATGCACCAGACCAGGAACCATGGAACCAAGGGACCATTGTTACACTGTGGGGCCATGTGAGAAGAAGTGACCATTGGGACACTGTGGGGCCTTGTGACCCCAAGGGACCATTGGGACACTGTGGGACCATGTGAGATCAAGAGACCATTGGGATACTGTGAGTCCTCATGGATTCATGGACACCACTGTGACATTGCTGGGCCTCATGGAAGCAAGGGGACCCTAGTGACGCCGTGTGCCTCAGTGGAATGTAGGCATCATTGTGACACTGTGAGGCCCCATCCAGCCAAGGCTCCATTGGGACACTGTGAGACCCCACGGAAACAAAGCTCCAGGGTAACACAGAGAGGCTGCCTGTAATCAGTGCTCCATTGTGACCCTGTGGAGCCAAAGGAGAGCGTTGTGACACTGCAAAGCCCCATGGTCCATTGGTCCAAAGGTCCATTGTGACATTGCAGGACTCATGGAACAGAGGAGTCACATGACACTGTGGGGCCTGTGGAACCATGGAGAACATTGTGACACTGCAAGGCCTCAAGGAATCATTAGGACTGTTATATGTCTATAGGATAATTCGTGCAAATAAAATTGTCGTCTCTTTTATAGTTATGTGCTGTTAAATTATACTCTTATAGGAAGTTTTTAAATCGCACAAGCCAGCAACAGCGATTGCAACACCATGTCAAAGCCACCTGGACGAGAGAGGGAGGACTTTATTTACAAGCGAACGAAAGTGGCCAGCCCAGAGAGGGATCATGCATCAAGGTTGTCCGAGAAACACCCGGACGATAAATACACGATAAATATCCGAGACCGAGATAGTCAGAGCCATCAGGGAGGTACATCTCAAATCCGAATTCCGGGACTGCAAACACAGGTGTTCATCACTCTCCGGACACGTATTGTTCAACTTGCCACAGAGAAAAGAACTCCACATGAATACATGCACTTTGAAAAGGAAGAAAGGGGACTCTGGCTCAGGCAAGGAAAATCGTATAAAAATGGGTCAGACAGGACGGTCGGTGTGAAGCATAGAGGACCCTCTGCTGCAGCTGTCAAACCTGTGTCTCACCCGGTGGCAATCCCGGGCTCCACATTGACTTTTTTTTATAGTGGCTTTTTTTCATTTTTCTCAAAGTTTATATTTGGTACACTTAATAACTTTTATTAAATTAAAAATTAATAACTTGGAGCCTTGCATTTCTAACATGTTCATCACATTCGGTTTCTCATGATAAGCCTATCTACTTCTGCTAATTCTGAGATGGGGAAAATGAACTGTCATGATTCCCGCTTGCACTAGAGGATTGTGACACGGGCTGACTTTGTGATGCCAGAGTCTTCTGTGCCATCACAGCGCAACTGTATGACATCCCAGAGTGCTAGAGCAGCACTGGCTCTGTGACATCACAAGGGGGATTTGTGAGATCTCAGGGTGGGCTGTGACATCCCAGGAGGCAGTGTGACATCTCAGGGGTTCTGTGACCTTACTGGGGAGGTCACTTCAAGCCAGCTCCCACTCACAGTTCCTCCCAGAGAAGTCCAAAGCTGCTCGTGCCCGGTGGCATCCCGTGTCCCTCTGGGTCCCCCCGCCCCTGGTGCTGCAGCCTCCCGCTGAGGATGTTCGAGGAGATCAAGCCCAGAGCCTGACACGGGGACAGGGGCTCAGGGCCGTCACAGTTGGAACAGGGAGACAGGGACCCCCTAGCAGCATCCCTGTGCCCCCAGGGCCAGAGCTTGGCCAGGGCTCCTTCACCCTCTTATGAAGGAGGGCTTGAGAGCACTTTAAAAATCCCCAGCAGGGGAGTAGCATAAAACAGCTTTAATATTAACTGACAGCACCACAGAGTTCCTTGGCAAGAGTCACTCTGCTCCTGACTGGACACTTCAGGCACACCAAGGAAACAAAGCAACAAGAAAACCAAACAAAATCCAGGCAATCAAACCGAAAAGGAGTCAAGAACTGTCCCGGTGTCTGTGTGTCTCTGTGTGTTTGTGAGTGTGTGTGTGTGTGGGTGTGTGTGTGTGGGTGTGTGTGTGTGTGTGACGAAAGGACAGTGAGGGCAAGGATAAAAGGAATACAGCCTAAAAGCTAAACAGAGCTGTGGAATAACACTTAACAATATTCAACTTTGCTTATAACTTCTATTAAGCTTCACAAATTAGCAAAAGAACAACTCTTAGCAGCATTTAACTTTGCTTACAGCTTGTGACTTTGTCGCTATAAGACACGTGAAAGCACGACGCGAGCTACCTGCTATTTTCAAGGTAAAGAGAAAAGTTTATTCTCTGACTCCAACTTTTATACTTTCCCAAAGGTGACATTGGATTGGAGAGTGAATGGGCCACCTGTCCAAAGACATTGGACAAAGCACTAGTACATCAAGTTTGTCCAGCCCCATAAAAGATTGTAAACAATATGTTGTTGACAGAAATTGTGTGGGAAGGTTCTCCAACAGAATGGAAACTCAGAAGGCTTTAGAAAATCTTAAGAATCAGGGTAACATGACTTAACCTTACTTCCAGGCCTGACTGGCTCAGCTATCCAAGGCAATCAAAGCCCTCAGAGAGCAGCATTTCTGCCACATTTCCCTGAGCACAGGCACTCCTGTGTGCACACAGACACAAAGAGTCACTACAAGGCACCTGTGAGAAATTCCCCTGAGCAAAGGGAAATGCTCCCTGTGGAGGCTTTGGCATCTCCCCAGGGGATGAAGGGTTGAGCCTGGAGCAGACAGTGTCTGTGATGAGCTCCAGAGGAGCTGAGCCCAGGGGCTGCTGGCCAAGGCCCTGGCCCAGTGAGCATTTCTCAGCTGGCAGGGTGGCCTGAGAAGGGGAAAGGGGAATGCACCAGACCAGGAACCATGGAACCAAGGGACCATTGTTACACTGTGGGGCCATGTGAGAAGAAGTGACCATTGGGACACTGTGGGGCCTTGTGACCCCAAGGGACCATTGGGACACTGTGGGACCATGTGAGATCAAGAGACCATTGGGATACTGTGAGTCCTCATGGATTCATGGACACCACTGTGACATTGCTGGGCCTCATGGAAGCAAGGGGACCCTAGTGACGCCGTGTGCCTCAGTGGAATGTAGGCATCATTGTGACACTGTGAGGCCCCATCCAGCCAAGGCTCCATTGGGACACTGCGAGACCCCACGGAAACAAAGCTCCAGGGTAACACAGAGAGGCTGCCTGTAATCAGTGCTCCATTGTGACCCTGTGGAGCCAAAGGAGAGCGTTGTGACACTGCAAAGCCCCATGGTCCATTGGTCCAAAGGTCCATTGTGACATTGCAGGACTCATGGAACAGAGGAGTCACATGACACTGTGGGGCCTGTGGAACCATGGAGAACATTGTGACACTGCAAGGCCTCAAGGAATCATTAGGACTGTTATATGTCTATAGGATAATTCGTGCAAATAAAATTGTCGTCTCTTTTATAGTTATGTGCTGTTAAATTATACTCTTATAGGAAGTTTTTAAATCGCACAAGCCAGCAACTGCGACTGCAACACCATGTCAAAGCCACCTGGACGAGAGAGGGAGGACTTTATTTACAAGCGAACGAAAGTGGCCAGCCCAGAGAGGGATCATGCATCAAGGTTGTCCGAGAAACACCCGGACGATAAATACACGATAAATATCCGAGACCGAGATAGTCAGAGCCATCAGGGAGGTACATCTCAAATCCGAATTCCGGGACTGCAAACACAGGTGTTCATCACTCTCCGGACACGTATTGTTCAACTTGCCACAGAGAAAAGAACTCCACATGAATACATGCACTTTGAAAAGGAAGAAAGGGGACTCTGGCTCAGGCAAGGAAAATCGTATAAAAATGGGTCAGACAGGACGGTCGGTGTGAAGCATAGAGGACCCTCTGCTGCAGCTGTCAAACCTGTGTCTCACCCGGTGGCAATCCCGGGCTCCACATTGACTTTTTTTTATAGTGGCTTTTTTTCATTTTTCTCAAAGTTTATATTTGGTACACTTAATAACTTTTATTAAATTAAAAATTAATAACTTGGAGCCTTGCATTTCTAACATGTTCATCACATTCGGTTTCTCATGATAAGCCTATCTACTTCTGCTAATTCTGAGATGGGGAAAATGAACTGTCATGATTCCCGCTTGCACTAAAGGATTGTGACACGGGCTGACTTTGTGATGCCAGAGTCTTCTGTGCCATCACAGCGCAACTGTATGACATCCCAGAGTGCTAGAGCAGCACTGGCTCTGTGACATCACAAGGGGGATTTGTGAGATCTCAGGGTGGGCTGTGACATCCCAGGAGGCAGTGTGACATCTCAGGGGCTCTGTGACCTTACTGGGGAGGTCACTTCAAGCCAGCTCCCACTCACAGTTCCTCCCAGAGAAGTCCAAAGCTGCTCGTGCCCGGTGGCATCCCGTGTCCCTCTGGGTCCCCCTGCCCCTGGCGCTGCAGCCCCCTGCTGAGGATGTTCGAGGAGATCAAGCCCAGAGCCTGACACGGGGACAGGGACTCAGGGCCGTCACAGTTGGAACAGGGAGACAGGGACCCCCTAGCAGCATCCCTGTGCCCCCAGGGCCAGAGCTTGGCCAGGGCTCCTTCACCCTCTTATGAAGGAGGGCTTGAGAGCACTTTAAAAATCCCCAGCAGGGGAGTAGCATAAAACAGCTTTAATATTAAGTGACAGCACCACAGAGTTCCTTGGCAAGAGTCACTCTGCTCCTGACTGGACACTTCAGGCACACCAAGGAAACAAAGCAACAAGAAAACCAAACAAAATCCAGGCAATCAAACCGAAAAGGAGTCAAGAACTGTCCCGGTGTCTGTGTGTCTCTGTGTGTTTGTGTGTGTGTGTGTGTGTGGGTGTGTGTGTGTGTGTGTGTGTGTGTGTGACGAAAGGACAGTGAGGGCAAGGATAAAAGGAATACAGCCTAAAAGCTAAAGAGAGCTGTGGAATAACACTTAACAATATTCAACTTCGCTTATAACTTCTATTAAGCTTCACAAATTAGCAAAAGAACAACTTTTAGCAGCATTTAACTTTGCTTACAGCTTGTGACTTTGTCGCTATAAGACACGTGAAAGCACGACGCGAGCCACCTGCTATTTTCAAGGTAAAGAGAAAAGTTTATTCTCTGACTCCAACTTTTATACTTTCCCAAAGGTGACATTGGATTGGAGAGTGAATGGACCACCTGTCCAAAGACATTGGACAAAGCACTAGTACATCAAGTTTGTCCAGCCCCATGAAAGATTGTAAACAATATGTTGTTGACAAAAATTGTGTGGGAAGGTTCTCCAACAGAATGGAAACTCAGAAGGCTTTAGAAAATCTTAAGAATCAGGGTGACATGACTTAACCTTACTTGCAGGCCTGACTGGCTCAGCTATCCAAGGCAATCAAAGCCCTCAGAGAGCAGCATTTCTGCCACATTTCCCTGAGCACAGGCACTCCTGTGTGCACACAGACACAAAGAGTCACTACAAGGCACCTGTGAGAAATTCCCCTGAGCAAAGGGAAATGTTCCCTGTGGAGGCTTTGGCATCTCCCCAGGGGATGAAGGGTTGAGCCTGGAGCAGACAGTGTCTGTGATGAGCTCCAGAGGAGCTGAGCCCAGGGGCTGCTGGCCAAGGCCCTGGCCCAGTGAGCATTTCTCAGCTGGCAGGGTGGCCTGAGAAGGGGAAAGGGGAATGCACCAGACCAGGAACCATGGAACCAAGGGACCATTGTTACACTGTGGGGCCATGTGAGAAGAAGTGACCATTGGGACACTGTGGGGCCTTGTGACCCCAAGGGACCATTGGGACACTGTGGGACCATGTGAGATCAAGAGACCATTGGGATACTGTGAGTCCTCATGGATTCATGGACACCACTGTGACATTGCTGGGCCTCATGGAAGCAAGGGGACCCTAGTGACGCCGTGTGCCTCAGTGGAATGTAGGCATCATTGTGACACTGTGAGGCCCCATCCAGCCAAGGCTCCATTGGGACACTGCGAGACCCCACGGAAACAAAGCTCCAGGGTAACACAGAGAGGCTGCCTGTAATCAGTGCTCCATTGTGACCCTGTGGAGCCAAAGGAGAGCGTTGTGACACTGCAAAGCCCCATGGTCCATTGGTCCAAAGGTCCATTGTGACATTGCAGGACTCATGGAACAGAGGAGTCACATGACACTGTGGGGCCTGTGGAACCATGGAGAACATTGTGACACTGCAAGGCCTCAAGGAATCATTAGGACTGTTATATGTCTATAGGATAATTCGTGCAAATAAAATTGTCGTCTCTTTTATAGTTATGTGCTGTTAAATTATACTCTTATAGGAAGTTTTTAAATCGCACAAGCCAGCAACTGCGACTGCAACACCATGTCAAAGCCACCTGGACGAGAGAGGGAGGACTTTATTTACAAGCGAACGAAAGTGGCCAGCCCAGAGAGGGATCATGCATCAAGGTTGTCCGAGAAACACCCGGACGATAAATACACGATAAATATCCGAGACCGAGATAGTCAGAGCCATCAGGGAGGTACATCTCAAATCCGAATTCCGGGACTGCAAACACAGGTGTTCATCACTCTCCGGACACGTATTGTTCAACTTGCCACAGAGAAAAGAACTCCACATGAATACATGCACTTTGAAAAGGAAGAAAGGGGACTCTGGCTCAGGCAAGGAAAATCGTATAAAAATGGGTCAGACAGGACGGTCGGTGTGAAGCATAGAGGACCCTCTGCTGCAGCTGTCCAACCTGTGTCTCACCCGGTGGCAATCCCGGGCTCCACATTGACTTTTTTTTATAGTGGCTTTTTTTCATTTTTCTCAAAGTTTATATTTGGTACACTTAATAACTTTTATTAAATTAAAAATTAATAACTTGGAGCCTAGCATTTCTAACATGTTCATCACATTCGGTTTCTCATGATAAGCCTATCTACTTCTGCTAATTCTGAGATGGGGAAAATGAACTGTCATGATTCCCGCTTGCACTAAAGGATTGTGACACGGGCTGACTTTGTGATGCCAGAGTCTTCTGTGCCATCACAGCGCAACTGTATGACATCCCAGAGTGATAGAGCAGCACTGGCTCTGTGACATCACAAGGGGGATTTGTGAGATCTCAGGGTGGGCTGTGACATCCCAGGAGGCAGTGTGACATCTCAGGGGCTCTGTGACCTTACTGGGGAGGTCACTTCAAGCCAGCTCCCACTCACAGTTCCTCCCAGAGAAGTCCAAAGCTGCTCGTGCCCGGTGGCATCCCGTGTCCCTCTGGGTCCCCCTGCCCCTGGTGCTGCAGCCCCCTGCTGAGGATGTTCGAGGAGATCAAGCCCAGAGCCTGACACGGGGACAGGGACTCAGGGCCGTCACAGTTGGAACAGGGAGACAGGGACCCCCTAGCAGCATCCCTGTGCCCCCAGGGCCAGAGCTTGGCCAGGGCTCCTTCACCCTCTTATGAAGGAGGGCTTGAGAGCACTTTAAAAATCCCCAGCAGGGGAGTAGCATAAAACAGCTTTAATATTAAGTGACAGCACCACAGAGTTCCTTGGCAAGAGTCACTCTGCTCCTGACTGGACACTTCAGGCACACCAAGGAAACAAAGCAACAAGAAAACCAAACAAAATCCAGGCAATCAAACCGAAAAGGAGTCAAGAACTGTCCCGGTGTCTGTGTGTCTCTGTGTGTTTGTGTGTGTGTGTGTGTGTGTGTGGGTGTGTGTGTGTGTGTGTGTGTGTGTGTGACGAAAGGACAGTGAGGGCAAGGATAAAAGGAATACAGCCTAAAAGCTAAAGAGAGCTGTGGAATAACACTTAACAATATTCAACTTCGCTTATAACTTCTATTAAGCTTCACAAATTAGCAAAAGAACAACTTTTAGCAGCATTTAACTTTGCTTACAGCTTGTGACTTTGTCGCTATAAGACACGTGAAAGCACGACGCGAGCCACCTGCTATTTTCAAGGTAAAGAGAAAAGTTTATTCTCTGACTCCAACTTTTATACTTTCCCAAAGGTGACATTGGATTGGAGAGTGAATGGACCACCTGTCCAAAGACATTGGACAAAGCACTAGTACATCAAGTTTGTCCAGCCCCATGAAAGATTGTAAACAATATGTTGTTGACAAAAATTGTGTGGGAAGGTTCTCCAACAGAATGGAAACTCAGAAGGCTTTAGAAAATCTTAAGAATCAGGGTGACATGACTTAACCTTACTTCCAGGCCTGACTGGCTCAGCTATCCAAGGCAATCAAAGCCCTCAGAGAGCAGCATTTCTGCCACATTTCCCTGAGCACAGGCACTCCTGTGTGCACACAGACACAAAGAGTCACTACAAGGCACCTGTGAGAAATTCCCCTGAGCAAAGGGAAATGTTCCCTGTGGAGGCTTTGGCATCTCCCCAGGGGATGAAGGGTTGAGCCTGGAGCAGACAGTGTCTGTGATGAGCTCCAGAGGAGCTGAGCCCAGGGGCTGCTGGCCAAGGCCCTGGCCCAGTGAGCATTTCTCAGCTGGCAGGGTGGCCTGAGAAGGGGAAAGGGGAATGCACCAGACCAGGAACCATGGAACCAAGGGACCATTGTTACACTGTGGGGCCATGTGAGAAGAAGTGACCATTGGGACACTGTGGGGCCTTGTGACCCCAAGGGACCATTGGGACACTGTGGGACCATGTGAGATCAAGAGACCATTGGGATACTGTGAGTCCTCATGGATTCATGGACACCACTGTGACATTGCTGGGCCTCATGGAAGCAAGGGGACCCTAGTGACGCCGTGTGCCTCAGTGGAATGTAGGCATCATTTTGACACTGTGAGGCCCCATCCAGCCAAGGCTCCATTGGGACACTGCGAGACCCCACGGAAACAAAGCTCCAGGGTAACACAGAGAGGCTGCCTGTAATCAGTGCTCCATTGTGACCCTGTGGAGCCAAAGGAGAGCGTTGTGACACTGCAAAGCCCCATGGTCCATTGGTCCAAAGGTCCATTGTGACATTGCAGGACTCATGGAACAGAGGAGTCACATGACACTGTGGGGCCTGTGGAACCATGGAGAACATTGTGACACTGCAAGGCCTCAAGGAATCATTAGGACTGTTATATGTCTATAGGATAATTCGTGCAAATAAAATTGTCGTCTCTTTTATAGTTATGTGCTGTTAAATTATACTCTTATAGGAAGTTTTTAAATCGCACAAGCCAGCAACTGCGACTGCAACACCATGTCAAAGCCACCTGGACGAGAGAGGGAGGACTTTATTTACAAGCGAACGAAAGTGGCCAGCCCAGAGAGGGATCATGCATCAAGGTTGTCCGAGAAACACCCGGACGATAAATACACGATAAATATCCGAGACCGAGATAGTCAGAGCCATCAGGGAGGTACATCTCAAATCCGAATTCCGGGACTGCAAACACAGGTGTTCATCACTCTCCGGACACGTATTGTTCAACTTGCCACAGAGAAAAGAACTCCACATGAATACATGCACTTTGAAAAGGAAGAAAGGGGACTCTGGCTCAGGCAAGGAAAATCGTATAAAAATGGGTCAGACAGGACGGTCGGTGTGAAGCATAGAGGACCCTCTGCTGCAGCTGTCAAACCTGTGTCTCACCCGGTGGCAATCCCGGGCTCCACATTGACTTTTTTTTATAGTGGCTTTTTTTCATTTTTCTCAAAGTTTATATTTGGTACACTTAATAACTTTTATTAAATTAAAAATTAATAACTTGGAGCCTTGCATTTCTAACATGTTCATCACATTCGGTTTCTCATGATAAGCCTATCTACTTCTGCTAATTCTGAGATGGGGAAAATGAACTGTCATGATTCCCGCTTGCACTAAAGGATTGTGACACGGGCTGACTTTGTGATGCCAGAGTCTTCTGTGCCATCACAGCGCAACTGTATGACATCCCAGAGTGCTAGAGCAGCACTGGCTCTGTGACATCACAAGGGGGATTTGTGAGATCTCAGGGTGGGCTGTGACATCCCAGGAGGCAGTGTGACATCTCAGGGGCTCTGTGACCTTACTGGGGAGGTCACTTCAAGCCAGCTCCCACTCACAGTTCCTCCCAGAGAAGTCCAAAGCTGCTCGTGCCCGGTGGCATCCCGTGTCCCTCTGGGTCCCCCTGCCCCTGGCGCTGCAGCCCCCTGCTGAGGATGTTCGAGGAGATCAAGCCCAGAGCCTGACACGGGGACAGGGACTCAGGGCCGTCACAGTTGGAACAGGGAGACAGGGACCCCCTAGCAGCATCCCTGTGCCCCCAGGGCCAGAGCTTGGCCAGGGCTCCTTCACCCTCTTATGAAGGAGGGCTTGAGAGCACTTTAAAAATCCCCAGCAGGGGAGTAGCATAAAACAGCTTTAATATTAAGTGACAGCACCACAGAGTTCCTTGGCAAGAGTCACTCTGCTCCTGACTGGACACTTCAGGCACACCAAGGAAACAAAGCAACAAGAAAACCAAACAAAATCCAGGCAATCAAACCGAAAAGGAGTCAAGAACTGTCCCGGTGTCTGTGTGTCTCTGTGTGTTTGTGTGTGTGTGTGTGTGTGTGTGTGTGTGTGTGTGTGTGTGTGTGTGTGACGAAAGGACAGTGAGGGCAAGGATAAAAGGAATACAGCCTAAAAGCTAAAGAGAGCTGTGGAATAACACTTAACAATATTCAACTTCGCTTATAACTTCTATTAAGCTTCACAAATTAGCAAAAGAACAACTTTTAGCAGCATTTAACTTTGCTTACAGCTTGTGACTTTGTCGCTATAAGACACGTGAAAGCACGACGCGAGCCACCTGCTATTTTCAAGGTAAAGAGAAAAGTTTATTCTCTGACTCCAACTTTTATACTTTCCCAAAGGTGACATTGGATTGGAGAGTGAATGGACCACCTGTCCAAAGACATTGGACAAAGCACTAGTACATCAAGTTTGTCCAGCCCCATGAAAGATTGTAAACAATATGTTGTTGACAAAAATTGTGTGGGAAGGTTCTCCAACAGAATGGAAACTCAGAAGGCTTTAGAAAATCTTAAGAATCAGGGTGACATGACTTAACCTTACTTGCAGGCCTGACTGGCTCAGCTATCCAAGGCAATCAAAGCCCTCAGAGAGCAGCATTTCTGCCACATTTCCCTGAGCACAGGCACTCCTGTGTGCACACAGACACAAAGAGTCACTACAAGGCACCTGTGAGAAATTCCCCTGAGCAAAGGGAAATGTTCCCTGTGGAGGCTTTGGCATCTCCCCAGGGGATGAAGGGTTGAGCCTGGAGCAGACAGTGTCTGTGATGAGCTCCAGAGGAGCTGAGCCCAGGGGCTGCTGGCCAAGGCCCTGGCCCAGTGAGCATTTCTCAGCTGGCAGGGTGGCCTGAGAAGGGGAAAGGGGAATGCACCAGACCAGGAACCATGGAACCAAGGGACCATTGTTACACTGTGGGGCCATGTGAGAAGAAGTGACCATTGGGACACTGTGGGGCCTTGTGACCCCAAGGGACCATTGGGACACTGTGGGACCATGTGAGATCAAGAGACCATTGGGATACTGTGAGTCCTCATGGATTCATGGACACCACTGTGACATTGCTGGGCCTCATGGAAGCAAGGGGACCCTAGTGACGCCGTGTGCCTCAGTGGAATGTAGGCATCATTGTGACACTGTGAGGCCCCATCCAGCCAAGGCTCCATTGGGACACTGTGAGACCCCACGGAAACAAAGCTCCAGGGTAACACAGAGAGGCTGCCTGTAATCAGTGCTCCATTGTGACCCTGTGGAGCCAAAGGAGAGCGTTGTGACACTGCAAAGCCCCATGGTCCATTGGTCCAAAGGTCCATTGTGACATTGCAGGACTCATGGAACAGAGGAGTCACATGACACTGTGGGGCCTGTGGAACCATGGAGAACATTGTGACACTGCAAGGCCTCAAGGAATCATTAGGACTGTTATATGTCTATAGGATAATTCGTGCAAATAAAATTGTCGTCTCTTTTATAGTTATGTGCTGTTAAATTATACTCTTATAGGAAGTTTTTAAATCGCACAAGCCAGCAACAGCGATTGCAACACCATGTCAAAGCCACCTGGACGAGAGAGGGAGGACTTTATTTACAAGCGAACGAAAGTGGCCAGCCCAGAGAGGGATCATGCATCAAGGTTGTCCGAGAAACACCCGGACGATAAATACACGATAAATATCCGAGACCGAGATAGTCAGAGCCATCAGGGAGGTACATCTCAAATCCGAATTCCGGGACTGCAAACACAGGTGTTCATCACTCTCCGGACACGTATTGTTCAACTTGCCACAGAGAAAAGAACTCCACATGAATACATGCACTTTGAAAAGGAAGAAAGGGGACTCTGGCTCAGGCAAGGAAAATCGTATAAAAATGGGTCAGACAGGACGGTCGGTGTGAAGCATAGAGGACCCTCTGCTGCAGCTGTCCAACCTGTGTCTCACCCGGTGGCAATCCCGGGCTCCACATTGACTTTTTTTTATAGTGTCTTTTTTTCATTTTTCTCAAAGTTTATATTTGGTACACTTAATAACTTTTATTAAATTAAAAATTAATAACTTGGAGCCTTGCATTTCTAACATGTTCATCACATTCGGTTTCTCATGATAAGCCTATCTACTTCTGCTAATTCTGAGATGGGGAAAATGAACTGTCATGATTCCCGCTTGCACTAGAGGATTGTGACACGGGCTGACTTTGTAATGCCAGAGTCTTCTGTGCCATCACAGCGCAACTGTATGACATCCCAGAGTGCTAGAGCAGCACTGGCTCTGTGACATCACAAGGGGGATTTGTGAGATCTCAGGGTGGGCTGTGACATCCCAGGAGGCAGTGTGACATCTCAGGGGCTCTGTGACCTTACTGGGGAGGTCACTTCAAGCCAGCTCCCACTCACAGTTCCTCCCAGAGAAGTCCAAAGCTGCTCGTGCCCGGTGGCATCCCGTGTCCCTCTGGGTCCCCCTGCCCCTGGCGCTGCAGCCCCCTGCTGAGGATGTTCGAGGAGATCAAGCCCAGAGCCTGACACGGGGACAGGGACTCAGGGCCGTCACAGTTGGAACAGGGAGACAGGGACCCCCTAGCAGCATCCCTGTGCCCCCAGGGCCAGAGCTTGGCCAGGGCTCCTTCACCCTCTTATGAAGGAGGGCTTGAGAGCACTTTAAAAATCCCCAGCAGGGGAGTAGCATAAAACAGCTTTAATATTAAGTGACAGCACCACAGAGTTCCTTGGCAAGAGTCACTCTGCTCCTGACTGGACACTTCAGGCACACCAAGGAAACAAAGCAACAAGAAAACCAAACAAAATCCAGGCAATCAAACCGAAAAGGAGTCAAGAACTGTCCCGGTGTCTGTGTGTCTCTGTGTGTTTGTGTGTGTGTGTGTGTGTGGGTGTGTGTGTGTGTGTGTGTGTGTGTGTGACGAAAGGACAGTGAGGGCAAGGATAAAAGGAATACAGCCTAAAAGCTAAAGAGAGCTGTGGAATAACACTTAACAATATTCAACTTCGCTTATAACTTCTATTAAGCTTCACAAATTAGCAAAAGAACAACTTTTAGCAGCATTTAACTTTGCTTACAGCTTGTGACTTTGTCGCTATAAGACACGTGAAAGCACGACGCGAGCCACCTGCTATTTTCAAGGTAAAGAGAAAAGTTTATTCTCTGACTCCAACTTTTATACTTTCCCAAAGGTGACATTGGATTGGAGAGTGAATGGACCACCTGTCCAAAGACATTGGACAAAGCACTAGTACATCAAGTTTGTCCAGCCCCATGAAAGATTGTAAACAATATGTTGTTGACAAAAATTGTGTGGGAAGGTTCTCCAACAGAATGGAAACTCAGAAGGCTTTAGAAAATCTTAAGAATCAGGGTGACATGACTTAACCTTACTTCCAGGCCTGACTGGCTCAGCTATCCAAGGCAATCAAAGCCCTCAGAGAGCAGCATTTCTGCCACATTTCCCTGAGCACAGGCACTCCTGTGTGCACACAGACACAAAGAGTCACTACAAGGCACCTGTGAGAAATTCCCCTGAGCAAAGGGAAATGCTCCCTGTGGAGGCTTTGGCATCTCCCCAGGGGATGAAGGGTTGAGCCTGGAGCAGACAGTGTCTGTGATGAGCTCCAGAGGAGCTGAGCCCAGGGGCTGCTGGCCAAGGCCCTGGCCCAGTGAGCATTTCTCAGCTGGCAGGGTGGCCTGAGAAGGGGAAAGGGGAATGCACCAGACCAGGAACCATGGAACCAAGGGACCATTGTTACACTGTGGGGCCATGTGAGAAGAAGTGACCATTGGGACACTGTGGGGCCTTGTGACCCCAAGGGACCATTGGGACACTGTGGGACCATGTGAGATCAAGAGACCATTGGGATACTGTGAGTCCTCATGGATTCATGGACACCACTGTGACATTGCTGGGCCTCATGGAAGCAAGGGGACCCTAGTGACGCCGTGTGCCTCAGTGGAATGTAGGCATCATTGTGACACTGTGAGGCCCCATCCAGCCAAGGCTCCATTGGGACACTGCGAGACCCCACGGAAACAAAGCTCCAGGGTAACACAGAGAGGCTGCCTGTAATCAGTGCTCCATTGTGACCCTGTGGAGCCAAAGGAGAGCGTTGTGACACTGCAAAGCCCCATGGTTCATTGGTCCAAAGGTCCATTGTGACATTGCAGGACTCATGGAACAGAGGAGTCACATGACACTGTGGGGCCTGTGGAACCATGGAGAACATTGTGACACTGCAAGGCCTCAAGGAATCATTAGGACTGTTATATGTCTATAGGATAATTCGTGCAAATAAAATTGTCGTCTCTTTTATAGTTATGTGCTGTTAAATTATACTCTTATAGGAAGTTTTTAAATCGCACAAGCCAGCAACTGCGACTGCAACACCATGTCAAAGCCACCTGGACGAGAGAGGGAGGACTTTATTTACAAGCGAACGAAAGTGGCCAGCCCAGAGAGGGATCATGCATCAAGGTTGTCCGAGAAACACCCGGACGATAAATACACGATAAATATCCGAGACCGAGATAGTCAGAGCCATCAGGGAGGTACATCTCAAATCCGAATTCCGGGACTGCAAACACAGGTGTTCATCACTCTCCGGACACGTATTGTTCAACTTGCCACAGAGAAAAGAACTCCACATGAATACATGCACTTTGAAAAGGAAGAAAGGGGACTCTGGCTCAGGCAAGGAAAATCGTATAAAAATGGGTCAGACAGGACGGTCGGTGTGAAGCATAGAGGACCCTCTGCTGCAGCTGTCAAACCTGTGTCTCACCCGGTGGCAATCCCGGGCTCCACATTGACTTTTTTTTATAGTGTCTTTTTTTCATTTTTCTCAAAGTTTATATTTGGTACACTTAATAACTTTTATTAAATTAAAAATTAATAACTTGGAGCCTTGCATTTCTAACATGTTCATCACATTCGGTTTCTCATGATAAGCCTATCTACTTCTGCTAATTCTGAGATGGGGAAAATGAACTGTCATGATTCCCGCTTGCACTAAAGGATTGTGACACGGGCTGACTTTGTGATGCCAGAGTCTTCTGTGCCATCACAGCGCAACTGTATGACATCCCAGAGTGCTAGAGCAGCACTGGCTCTGTGACATCACAAGGGGGATTTGTGAGATCTCAGGGTGGGCTGTGACATCCCAGGAGGCAGTGTGACATCTCAGGGGCTCTGTGACCTTACTGGGGAGGTCACTTCAAGCCAGCTCCCACTCACAGTTCCTCCCAGAGAAGTCCAAAGCTGCTCGTGCCCGGTGGCATCCCGTGTCCCTCTGGGTCCCCCTGCCCCTGGCGCTGCAGCCCCCTGCTGAGGATGTTCGAGGAGATCAAGCCCAGAGCCTGACACGGGGACAGGGACTCAGGGCCGTCACAGTTGGAACAGGGAGACAGGGACCCCCTAGCAGCATCCCTGTGCCCCCAGGGCCAGAGCTTGGCCAGGGCTCCTTCACCCTCTTATGAAGGAGGGCTTGAGAGCACTTTAAAAATCCCCAGCAGGGGAGTAGCATAAAACAGCTTTAATATTAAGTGACAGCACCACAGAGTTCCTTGGCAAGAGTCACTCTGCTCCTGACTGGACACTTCAGGCACACCAAGGAAACAAAGCAACAAGAAAACCAAACAAAATCCAGGCAATCAAACCGAAAAGGAGTCAAGAACTGTCCCGGTGTCTGTGTGTCTCTGTGTGTTTGTGTGTGTGTGTGTGTGTGGGTGTGTGTGTGTGTGTGTGTGTGTGTGTGACGAAAGGACAGTGAGGGCAAGGATAAAAGGAATACAGCCTAAAAGCTAAAGAGAGCTGTGGAATAACACTTAACAATATTCAACTTTGCTTATAACTTCTATTAAGCTTCACAAATTAGCAAAAGAACAACTTTTAGCAGCATTTAACTTTGCTTACAGCTTGTGACTTTGTCGCTATAAGACACGTGAAAGCACGACGCGAGCCACCTGCTATTTTCAAGGTAAAGAGAAAAGTTTATTCTCTGACTCCAACTTTTATACAACTTTTATACTTTCCCAAAGGTGACATTGGATTGGAGAGTGAATGGACCACCTGTCCAAAGACATTGGACAAAGCACTAGTACATCAAGTTTGTCCAGCCCCATGAAAGATTGTAAACAATATGTTGTTGACAAAAATTGTGTGGGAAGGTTCTCCAACAGAATGGAAACTCAGAAGGCTTTAGAAAATCTTAAGAATCAGGGTGACATGACTTAACCTTACTTCCAGGCCTGACTGGCTCAGCTATCCAAGGCAATCAAAGCCCTCAGAGAGCAGCATTTCTGCCACATTTCCCTGAGCACAGGCACTCCTGTGTGCACACAGACACAAAGAGTCACTACAAGGCACCTGTGAGAAATTCTCCTGAGCAAAGGGAAATGTTCCCTGTGGGTGCTTTGGCATCTCCCCAGGGGATGAAGGGTTGAGCCTGGAGCAGACAGTGTCTGTGATGAGCTCCAGAGGAGCTGAGCCCAGGGGCTGCTGGCCAAGGCCCTGGCCCAGTGAGCATTTCTCAGCTGGCAGGGTGGCCTGAGAAGGGGAAAGGGGAATGCACCAGACCAGGAACCATGGAACCAAGGGACCATTGTTACACTGTGGGGCCATGTGAGAAGAAGTGACCATTGGGACACTGTGGGGCCTTGTGACCCCAAGGGACCATTGGGACACTGTGGGACCATGTGAGATCAAGAGACCATTGGGATACTGTGAGTCCTCATGGATTCATGGACACCACTGTGACATTGCTGGGCCTCATGGAAGCAAGGGGACCCTAGTGACGCCGTGTGCCTCAGTGGAATGTAGGCATCATTGTGACACTGTGAGGCCCCATCCAGCCAAGGCTCCATTGGGACACTGCGAGACCCCACGGAAACAAAGCTCCAGGGTAACACAGAGAGGCTGCCTGTAATCAGTGCTCCATTGTGACCCTGTGGAGCCAAAGGAGAGCGTTGTGACACTGCAAAGCCCCATGGTCCATTGGTCCAAAGGTCCATTGTGACATTGCAGGACTCATGGAACAGAGGAGTCACATGACACTGTGGGGCCTGTGGAACCATGGAGAACATTGTGACACTGCAAGGCCTCAAGGAATCATTAGGACTGTTATATGTCTATAGGATAATTCGTGCAAATAAAATTGTCGTCTCTTTTATAGTTATGTGCTGTTAAATTATACTCTTATAGGAAGTTTTTAAATCGCACAAGCCAGCAACTGCGACTGCAACACCATGTCAAAGCCACCTGGACGAGAGAGGGAGGACTTTATTTACAAGCGAACGAAAGTGGCCAGCCCAGAGAGGGATCATGCATCAAGGTTGTCCGAGAAACACCCGGACGATAAATACACGATAAATATCCGAGACCGAGATAGTCAGAGCCATCAGGGAGGTACATCTCAAATCCGAATTCCGGGACTGCAAACACAGGTGTTCATCACTCTCCGGACACGTATTGTTCAACTTGCCACAGAGAAAAGAACTCCACATGAATACATGCACTTTGAAAAGGAAGAAAGGGGACTCTGGCTCAGGCAAGGAAAATCGTATAAAAATGGGTCAGACAGGACGGTCGGTGTGAAGCATAGAGGACCCTCTGCTGCAGCTGTCAAACCTGTGTCTCACCCGGTGGCAATCCCGGGCTCCACATTGACTTTTTTTTATAGTGGCTTTTTTTCATTTTTCTCAAAGTTTATATTTGGTACACTTAATAACTTTTATTAAATTAAAAATTAATAACTTGGAGCCTTGCATTTCTAACATGTTCATCACATTCGGTTTCTCATGATAAGCCTATCTACTTCTGCTAATTCTGAGATGGGGAAAATGAACTGTCATGATTCCCGCTTGCACTAAAGGATTGTGACACGGGCTGACTTTGTGATGCCAGAGTCTTCTGTGCCATCACAGCGCAACTGTATGACATCCCAGAGTGCTAGAGCAGCACTGGCTCTGTGACATCACAAGGGGGATTTGTGAGATCTCAGGGTGGGCTGTGACATCCCAGGAGGCAGTGTGACATCTCAGGGGCTCTGTGACCTTACTGGGGAGGTCACTTCAAGCCAGCTCCCACTCACAGTTCCTCCCAGAGAAGTCCAAAGCTGCTCGTGCCCGGTGGCATCCCGTGTCCCTCTGGGTCCCCCTGCCCCTGGCGCTGCAGCCCCCTGCTGAGGATGTTCGAGGAGATCAAGCCCAGAGCCTGACACGGGGACAGGGACTCAGGGCCGTCACAGTTGGAACAGGGAGACAGGGACCCCCTAGCAGCATCCCTGTGCCCCCAGGGCCAGAGCTTGGCCAGGGCTCCTTCACCCTCTTATGAAGGAGGGCTTGAGAGCACTTTAAAAATCCCCAGCAGGGGAGTAGCATAAAACAGCTTTAATATTAAGTGACAGCACCACAGAGTTCCTTGGCAAGAGTCACTCTGCTCCTGACTGGACACTTCAGGCACACCAAGGAAACAAAGCAACAAGAAAACCAAACAAAATCCAGGCAATCAAACCAAAAAGGAGTCAAGAACTGTCCCGGTGTCTGTGTGTCTCTGTGTGTTTGTGTGTGTGTGTGTGTGTGTGTGTGTGTGTGTGTGTGACGAAAGGACAGTGAGGGCAAGGATAAAAGGAATACAGCCTAAAAGCTAAACAGAGCTGTGGAATAACACTTAACAATATTCAACTTCGCTTAGAACTTCTATTAAGCTTCACAAATTAGCAAAAGAACAACTCTTAGCAGCATTTAACTTTGCTTACAGCTTGTGACTTTGTCGCTATAAGACACGTGAAAGCACGACGCGAGCTACCTGCTATTTTCAAGGTAAAGAGAAAAGTTTATTCTCTGACTCCAACTTTTATACTTTCCCAAAGGTGACATTGGATTGGAGAGTGAATGGACCACCTGTCCAAAGACATTGGACAAAGCACTAGTACATCAAGTTTGTCCAGCCCCATAAAAGATTGTAAACAATATGTTGTTGACAGAAATTGTGTGGGAAGGTTCTCCAACAGAATGGAAACTCAGAAGGCTTTAGAAAATCTTAAGAATCAGGGTGACATGACTTAACCTTACTTGCAGGCCTGACTGGCTCAGCTATCCAAGGCAATCAAAGCCCTCAGAGAGCAGCATTTCTGCCACATTTCCCTGAGCACAGGCACTCCTGTGTGCACACAGACACAAAGAGTCACTACAAGGCACCTGTGAGAAATTCCCCTGAGCAAAGGGAAATGCTCCCTGTGGAGGCTTTGGCATCTCCCCAGGGGATGAAGGGTTGAGCCTGGAGCAGACAGTGTCTGTGATGAGCTCCAGAGGAGCTGAGCCCAGGGGCTGCTGGCCAAGGCCCTGGCCCAGTGAGCATTTCTCAGCTGGCAGGGTGGCCTGAGAAGGGGAAAGGGGAATGCACCAGACCAGGAACCATGGAACCAAGGGACCATTGTTACACTGTGGGGCCATGTGAGAAGAAGTGACCATTGGGACACTGTGGGGCCTTGTGACCCCAAGGGACCATTGGGACACTGTGGGACCATGTGAGATCAAGAGACCATTGGGATACTGTGAGTCCTCATGGATTCATGGACACCACTGTGACATTGCTGGGCCTCATGGAAGCAAGGGGACCCTAGTGACGCCGTGTGCCTCAGTGGAATGTAGGCATCATTGTGACACTGTGAGGCCCCATCCAGCCAAGGCTCCATTGGGACACTGTGAGACCCCACGGAAACAAAGCTCCAGGGTAACACAGAGAGGCTGCCTGTAATCAGTGCTCCATTGTGACCCTGTGGAGCCAAAGGAGAGCGTTGTGACACTGCAAAGCCCCATGGTCCATTGGTCCAAAGGTCCATTGTGACATTGCAGGACTCATGGAACAGAGGAGTCACATGACACTGTGGGGCCTGTGGAACCATGGAGAACATTGTGACACTGCAAGGCCTCAAGGAATCATTAGGACTGTTATATGTCTATAGGATAATTCGTGCAAATAAAATTGTCGTCTCTTTTATAGTTATGTGCTGTTAAATTATACTCTTATAGGAAGTTTTTAAATCGCACAAGCCAGCAACTGCGACTGCAACACCATGTCAAAGCCACCTGGACGAGAGAGGGAGGACTTTATTTACAAGCGAACGAAAGTGGCCAGCCCAGAGAGGGATCATGCATCAAGGTTGTCCGAGAAACACCCGGACGATAAATACACGATAAATATCCGAGACCGAGATAGTCAGAGCCATCAGGGAGGTACATCTCAAATCCGAATTCCGGGACTGCAAACACAGGTGTTCATCACTCTCCGGACACGTATTGTTCAACTTGCCACAGAGAAAAGAACTCCACATGAATACATGCACTTTGAAAAGGAAGAAAGGGGACTCTGGCTCAGGCAAGGAAAATCGTATAAAAATGGGTCAGACAGGACGGTCGGTGTGAAGCATAGAGGACCCTCTGCTGCAGCTGTCAAACCTGTGTCTCACCCGGTGGCAATCCCGGGCTCCACATTGACTTTTTTTTATAGTGGCTTTTTTTCATTTTTCTCAAAGTTTATATTTGGTACACTTAATAACTTTTATTAAATTAAAAATTAATAACTTGGAGCCTTGCATTTCTAACATGTTCATCACATTCGGTTTCTCATGATAAGCCTATCTACTTCTGCTAATTCTGAGATGGGGAAAATGAACTGTCATGATTCCCGCTTGCACTAAAGGATTGTGACACGGGCTGACTTTGTGATGCCAGAGTCTTCTGTGCCATCACAGCGCAACTGTATGACATCCCAGAGTGCTAGAGCAGCACTGGCTCTGTGACATCACAAGGGGGATTTGTGAGATCTCAGGGTGGGCTGTGACATCCCAGGAGGCAGTGTGACATCTCAGGGGTTCTGTGACCTTACTGGGGAGGTCACTTCAAGCCAGCTCCCACTCACAGTTCCTCCCAGAGAAGTCCAAAGCTGCTCGTGCCCGGTGGCATCCCGTGTCCCTCTGGGTCCCCCTGCCCCTGGCGCTGCAGCCCCCTGCTGAGGATGTTCGAGGAGATCAAGCCCAGAGCCTGACACGGGGACAGGGACTCAGGGCCGTCACAGTTGGAACAGGGAGACAGGGACCCCCTAGCAGCATCCCTGTGCCCCCAGGGCCAGAGCTTGGCCAGGGCTCCTTCACCCTCTTATGAAGGAGGGCTTGAGAGCACTTTAAAAATCCCCAGCAGGGGAGTAGCATAAAACAGCTTTAATATTAAGTGACAGCACCACAGAGTTCCTTGGCAAGAGTCACTCTGCTCCTGACTGGACACTTCAGGCACACCAAGGAAACAAAGCAACAAGAAAACCAAACAAAATCCAGGCAATCAAACCAAAAAGGAGTCAAGAACTGTCCCGGTGTCTGTGTGTCTCTGTGTGTTTGTGTGTGTGTGTGTGTGTGTGTGTGTGTGTGTGTGTGACGAAAGGACAGTGAGGGCAAGGATAAAAGGAATACAGCCTAAAAGCTAAACAGAGCTGTGGAATAACACTTAACAATATTCAACTTCGCTTAGAACTTCTATTAAGCTTCACAAATTAGCAAAAGAACAACTCTTAGCAGCATTTAACTTTGCTTACAGCTTGTGACTTTGTCGCTATAAGACACGTGAAAGCACGACGCGAGCTACCTGCTATTTTCAAGGTAAAGAGAAAAGTTTATTCTCTGACTCCAACTTTTATACTTTCCCAAAGGTGACATTGGATTGGAGAGTGAATGGACCACCTGTCCAAAGACATTGGACAAAGCACTAGTACATCAAGTTTGTCCAGCCCCATAAAAGATTGTAAACAATATGTTGTTGACAGAAATTGTGTGGGAAGGTTCTCCAACAGAATGGAAACTCAGAAGGCTTTAGAAAATCTTAAGAATCAGGGTGACATGACTTAACCTTACTTGCAGGCCTGACTGGCTCAGCTATCCAAGGCAATCAAAGCCCTCAGAGAGCAGCATTTCTGCCACATTTCCCTGAGCACAGGCACTCCTGTGTGCACACAGACACAAAGAGTCACTACAAGGCACCTGTGAGAAATTCCCCTGAGCAAAGGGAAATGCTCCCTGTGGAGGCTTTGGCATCTCCCCAGGGGATGAAGGGTTGAGCCTGGAGCAGACAGTGTCTGTGATGAGCTCCAGAGGAGCTGAGCCCAGGGGCTGCTGGCCAAGGCCCTGGCCCAGTGAGCATTTCTCAGCTGGCAGGGTGGCCTGAGAAGGGGAAAGGGGAATGCACCAGACCAGGAACCATGGAACCAAGGGACCATTGTTACACTGTGGGGCCATGTGAGAAGAAGTGACCATTGGGACACTGTGGGGCCTTGTGACCCCAAGGGACCATTGGGACACTGTGGGACCATGTGAGATCAAGAGACCATTGGGATACTGTGAGTCCTCATGGATTCATGGACACCACTGTGACATTGCTGGGCCTCATGGAAGCAAGGGGACCCTAGTGACGCCGTGTGCCTCAGTGGAATGTAGGCATCATTGTGACACTGTGAGGCCCCATCCAGCCAAGGCTCCATTGGGACACTGTGAGACCCCACGGAAACAAAGCTCCAGGGTAACACAGAGAGGCTGCCTGTAATCAGTGCTCCATTGTGACCCTGTGGAGCCAAAGGAGAGCGTTGTGACACTGCAAAGCCCCATGGTCCATTGGTCCAAAGGTCCATTGTGACATTGCAGGACTCATGGAACAGAGGAGTCACATGACACTGTGGGGCCTGTGGAACCATGGAGAACATTGTGACACTGCAAGGCCTCAAGGAATCATTAGGACTGTTATATGTCTATAGGATAATTCGTGCAAATAAAATTGTCGTCTCTTTTATAGTTATGTGCTGTTAAATTATACTCTTATAGGAAGTTTTTAAATCGCACAAGCCAGCAACAGCGATTGCAACACCATGTCAAAGCCACCTGGACGAGAGAGGGAGGACTTTATTTACAAGCGAACGAAAGTGGCCAGCCCAGAGAGGGATCATGCATCAAGGTTGTCCGAGAAACACCCGGACGATAAATACACGATAAATATCCGAGACCGAGATAGTCAGAGCCATCAGGGAGGTACATCTCAAATCCGAATTCCGGGACTGCAAACACAGGTGTTCATCACTCTCCGGACACGTATTGTTCAACTTGCCACAGAGAAAAGAACTCCACATGAATACATGCACTTTGAAAAGGAAGAAAGGGGACTCTGGCTCAGGCAAGGAAAATCGTATAAAAATGGGTCAGACAGGACGGTCGGTGTGAAGCATAGAGGACCCTCTGCTGCAGCTGTCAAACCTGTGTCTCACCCGGTGGCAATCCCGGGCTCCACATTGACTTTTTTTTATAGTGTCTTTTTTTCATTTTTCTCAAAGTTTATATTTGGTACACTTAATAACTTTTATTAAATTAAAAATTAATAACTTGGAGCCTTGCATTTCTAACATGTTCATCACATTCGGTTTCTCATGATAAGCCTATCTACTTCTGCTAATTCTGAGATGGGGAAAATGAACTGTCATGATTCCCGCTTGCACTAAAGGATTGTGACACGGGCTGACTTTGTGATGCCAGAGTCTTCTGTGCCATCACAGCGCAACTGTATGACATCCCAGAGTGCTAGAGCAGCACTGGCTCTGTGACATCACAAGGGGGATTTGTGAGATCTCAGGGTGGGCTGTGACATCCCAGGAGGCAGTGTGACATCTCAGGGGCTCTGTGACCTTACTGGGGAGGTCACTTCAAGCCAGCTCCCACTCACAGTTCCTCCCAGAGAAGTCCAAAGCTGCTCGTGCCCGGTGGCATCCCGTGTCCCTCTGGGTCCCCCTGCCCCTGGCGCTGCAGCCCCCTGCTGAGGATGTTCGAGGAGATCAAGCCCAGAGCCTGACACGGGGACAGGGACTCAGGGCCGTCACAGTTGGAACAGGGAGACAGGGACCCCCTAGCAGCATCCCTGTGCCCCCAGGGCCAGAGCTTGGCCAGGGCTCCTTCACCCTCTTATGAAGGAGGGCTTGAGAGCACTTTAAAAATCCCCAGCAGGGGAGTAGCATAAAACAGCTTTAATATTAAGTGACAGCACCACAGAGTTCCTTGGCAAGAGTCACTCTGCTCCTGACTGGACACTTCAGGCACACCAAGGAAACAAAGCAACAAGAAAACCAAACAAAATCCAGGCAATCAAACCGAAAAGGAGTCAAGAACTGTCCCGGTGTCTGTGTGTCTCTGTGTGTTTGTGTGTGTGTGTGTGTGTGGGTGTGTGTGTGTGTGTGTGTGTGTGTGTGACGAAAGGACAGTGAGGGCAAGGATAAAAGGAATACAGCCTAAAAGCTAAACAGAGCTGTGGAATAACACTTAACAATATTCAACTTTGCTTATAACTTCTATTAAGCTTCACAAATTAGCAAAAGAACAACTTTTAGCAGCATTTAACTTTGCTTACAGCTTGTGACTTTGTCGCTATAAGACACGTGAAAGCACGACGCGAGCCACCTGCTATTTTCAAGGTAAAGAGAAAAGTTTATTCTCTGACTCCAACTTTTATACTTTCCCAAAGGTGACATTGGATTGGAGAGTGAATGGACCACCTGTCCAAAGACATTGGACAAAGCACTAGTACATCAAGTTTGTCCAGCCCCATGAAAGATTGTAAACAATATGTTGTTGACAAAAATTGTGTGGGAAGGTTCTCCAACAGAATGGAAACTCAGAAGGCTTTAGAAAATCTTAAGAATCAGGGTGACATGACTTAACCTTACTTCCAGGCCTGACTGGCTCAGCTATCCAAGGCAATCAAAGCCCTCAGAGAGCAGCATTTCTGCCACATTTCCCTGAGCACAGGCACTCCTGTGTGCACACAGACACAAAGAGTCACTACAAGGCACCTGTGAGAAATTCTCCTGAGCAAAGGGAAATGTTCCCTGTGGGTGCTTTGGCATCTCCCCAGGGGATGAAGGGTTGAGCCTGGAGCAGACAGTGTCTGTGATGAGCTCCAGAGGAGCTGAGCCCAGGGGCTGCTGGCCAAGGCCCTGGCCCAGTGAGCATTTCTCAGCTGGCAGGGTGGCCTGAGAAGGGGAAAGGGGAATGCACCAGACCAGGAACCATGGAACCAAGGGACCATTGTTACACTGTGGGGCCATGTGAGAAGAAGTGACCATTGGGACACTGTGGGGCCTTGTGACCCCAAGGGACCATTGGGACACTGTGGGACCATGTGAGATCAAGAGACCATTGGGATACTGTGAGTCCTCATGGATTCATGGACACCACTGTGACATTGCTGGGCCTCATGGAAGCAAGGGGACCCTAGTGACGCCGTGTGCCTCAGTGGAATGTAGGCATCATTGTGACACTGTGAGGCCCCATCCAGCCAAGGCTCCATTGGGACACTGTGAGACCCCACGGAAACAAAGCTCCAGGGTAACACAGAGAGGCTGCCTGTAATCAGTGCTCCATTGTGACCCTGTGGAGCCAAAGGAGAGCGTTGTGACACTGCAAAGCCCCATGGTCCATTGGTCCAAAGGTCCATTGTGACATTGCAGGACTCATGGAACAGAGGAGTCACATGACACTGTGGGGCCTGTGGAACCATGGAGAACATTGTGACACTGCAAGGCCTCAAGGAATCATTAGGACTGTTATATGTCTATAGGATAATTCGTGCAAATAAAATTGTCGTCTCTTTTATAGTTATGTGCTGTTAAATTATACTCTTATAGGAAGTTTTTAAATCGCACAAGCCAGCAACAGCGATTGCAACACCATGTCAAAGCCACCTGGACGAGAGAGGGAGGACTTTATTTACAAGCGAACGAAAGTGGCCAGCCCAGAGAGGGATCATGCATCAAGGTTGTCCGAGAAACACCCGGACGATAAATACACGATAAATATCCGAGACCGAGATAGTCAGAGCCATCAGGGAGGTACATCTCAAATCCGAATTCCGGGACTGCAAACACAGGTGTTCATCACTCTCCGGACACGTATTGTTCAACTTGCCACAGAGAAAAGAACTCCACATGAATACATGCACTTTGAAAAGGAAGAAAGGGGACTCTGGCTCAGGCAAGGAAAATCGTATAAAAATGGGTCAGACAGGACGGTCGGTGTGAAGCATAGAGGACCCTCTGCTGCAGCTGTCCAACCTGTGTCTCACCCGGTGGCAATCCCGGGCTCCACATTGACTTTTTTTTATAGTGTCTTTTTTTCATTTTTCTCAAAGTTTATATTTGGTACACTTAATAACTTTTATTAAATTAAAAATTAATAACTTGGAGCCTTGCATTTCTAACATGTTCATCACATTCGGTTTCTCATGATAAGCCTATCTACTTCTGCTAATTCTGAGATGGGGAAAATGAACTGTCATGATTCCCGCTTGCACTAGAGGATTGTGACACGGGCTGACTTTGTAATGCCAGAGTCTTCTGTGCCATCACAGCGCAACTGTATGACATCCCAGAGTGCTAGAGCAGCACTGGCTCTGTGACATCACAAGGGGGATTTGTGAGATCTCAGGGTGGGCTGTGACATCCCAGGAGGCAGTGTGACATCTCAGGGGCTCTGTGACCTTACTGGGGAGGTCACTTCAAGCCAGCTCCCACTCACAGTTCCTCCCAGAGAAGTCCAAAGCTGCTCGTGCCCGGTGGCATCCCGTGTCCCTCTGGGTCCCCCTGCCCCTGGCGCTGCAGCCCCCTGCTGAGGATGTTCGAGGAGATCAAGCCCAGAGCCTGACACGGGGACAGGGACTCAGGGCCGTCACAGTTGGAACAGGGAGACAGGGACCCCCTAGCAGCATCCCTGTGCCCCCAGGGCCAGAGCTTGGCCAGGGCTCCTTCACCCTCTTATGAAGGAGGGCTTGAGAGCACTTTAAAAATCCCCAGCAGGGGAGTAGCATAAAACAGCTTTAATATTAAGTGACAGCACCACAGAGTTCCTTGGCAAGAGTCACTCTGCTCCTGACTGGACACTTCAGGCACACCAAGGAAACAAAGCAACAAGAAAACCAAACAAAATCCAGGCAATCAAACCGAAAAGGAGTCAAGAACTGTCCCGGTGTCTGTGTGTCTCTGTGTGTTTGTGTGTGTGTGTGTGTGTGGGTGTGTGTGTGTGTGTGTGTGTGTGTGTGACGAAAGGACAGTGAGGGCAAGGATAAAAGGAATACAGCCTAAAAGCTAAAGAGAGCTGTGGAATAACACTTAACAATATTCAACTTTGCTTATAACTTCTATTAAGCTTCACAAATTAGCAAAAGAACAACTTTTAGCAGCATTTAACTTTGCTTACAGCTTGTGACTTTGTCGCTATAAGACACGTGAAAGCACGACGCGAGCCACCTGCTATTTTCAAGGTAAAGAGAAAAGTTTATTCTCTGACTCCAACTTTTATACAACTTTTATACTTTCCCAAAGGTGACATTGGATTGGAGAGTGAATGGACCACCTGTCCAAAGACATTGGACAAAGCACTAGTACATCAAGTTTGTCCAGCCCCATGAAAGATTGTAAACAATATGTTGTTGACAAAAATTGTGTGGGAAGGTTCTCCAACAGAATGGAAACTCAGAAGGCTTTAGAAAATCTTAAGAATCAGGGTGACATGACTTAACCTTACTTCCAGGCCTGACTGGCTCAGCTATCCAAGGCAATCAAAGCCCTCAGAGAGCAGCATTTCTGCCACATTTCCCTGAGCACAGGCACTCCTGTGTGCACACAGACACAAAGAGTCACTACAAGGCACCTGTGAGAAATTCTCCTGAGCAAAGGGAAATGTTCCCTGTGGGTGCTTTGGCATCTCCCCAGGGGATGAAGGGTTGAGCCTGGAGCAGACAGTGTCTGTGATGAGCTCCAGAGGAGCTGAGCCCAGGGGCTGCTGGCCAAGGCCCTGGCCCAGTGAGCATTTCTCAGCTGGCAGGGTGGCCTGAGAAGGGGAAAGGGGAATGCACCAGACCAGGAACCATGGAACCAAGGGACCATTGTTACACTGTGGGGCCATGTGAGAAGAAGTGACCATTGGGACACTGTGGGGCCTTGTGACCCCAAGGGACCATTGGGACACTGTGGGACCATGTGAGATCAAGAGACCATTGGGATACTGTGAGTCCTCATGGATTCATGGACACCACTGTGACATTGCTGGGCCTCATGGAAGCAAGGGGACCCTAGTGACGCCGTGTGCCTCAGTGGAATGTAGGCATCATTGTGACACTGTGAGGCCCCATCCAGCCAAGGCTCCATTGGGACACTGCGAGACCCCACGGAAACAAAGCTCCAGGGTAACACAGAGAGGCTGCCTGTAATCAGTGCTCCATTGTGACCCTGTGGAGCCAAAGGAGAGCGTTGTGACACTGCAAAGCCCCATGGTCCATTGGTCCAAAGGTCCATTGTGACATTGCAGGACTCATGGAACAGAGGAGTCACATGACACTGTGGGGCCTGTGGAACCATGGAGAACATTGTGACACTGCAAGGCCTCAAGGAATCATTAGGACTGTTATATGTCTATAGGATAATTCGTGCAAATAAAATTGTCGTCTCTTTTATAGTTATGTGCTGTTAAATTATACTCTTATAGGAAGTTTTTAAATCGCACAAGCCAGCAACTGCGACTGCAACACCATGTCAAAGCCACCTGGACGAGAGAGGGAGGACTTTATTTACAAGCGAACGAAAGTGGCCAGCCCAGAGAGGGATCATGCATCAAGGTTGTCCGAGAAACACCCGGACGATAAATACACGATAAATATCCGAGACCGAGATAGTCAGAGCCATCAGGGAGGTACATCTCAAATCCGAATTCCGGGACTGCAAACACAGGTGTTCATCACTCTCCGGACACGTATTGTTCAACTTGCCACAGAGAAAAGAACTCCACATGAATACATGCACTTTGAAAAGGAAGAAAGGGGACTCTGGCTCAGGCAAGGAAAATCGTATAAAAATGGGTCAGACAGGACGGTCGGTGTGAAGCATAGAGGACCCTCTGCTGCAGCTGTCAAACCTGTGTCTCACCCGGTGGCAATCCCGGGCTCCACATTGACTTTTTTTTATAGTGGCTTTTTTTCATTTTTCTCAAAGTTTATATTTGGTACACTTAATAACTTTTATTAAATTAAAAATTAATAACTTGGAGCCTTGCATTTCTAACATGTTCATCACATTCGGTTTCTCATGATAAGCCTATCTACTTCTGCTAATTCTGAGATGGGGAAAATGAACTGTCATGATTCCCGCTTGCACTAAAGGATTGTGACACGGGCTGACTTTGTGATGCCAGAGTCTTCTGTGCCATCACAGCGCAACTGTATGACATCCCAGAGTGCTAGAGCAGCACTGGCTCTGTGACATCACAAGGGGGATTTGTGAGATCTCAGGGTGGGCTGTGACATCCCAGGAGGCAGTGTGACATCTCAGGGGCTCTGTGACCTTACTGGGGAGGTCACTTCAAGCCAGCTCCCACTCACAGTTCCTCCCAGAGAAGTCCAAAGCTGCTCGTGCCCGGTGGCATCCCGTGTCCCTCTGGGTCCCCCTGCCCCTGGCGCTGCAGCCCCCTGCTGAGGATGTTCGAGGAGATCAAGCCCAGAGCCTGACACGGGGACAGGGACTCAGGGCCGTCACAGTTGGAACAGGGAGACAGGGACCCCCTAGCAGCATCCCTGTGCCCCCAGGGCCAGAGCTTGGCCAGGGCTCCTTCACCCTCTTATGAAGGAGGGCTTGAGAGCACTTTAAAAATCCCCAGCAGGGGAGTAGCATAAAACAGCTTTAATATTAAGTGACAGCACCACAGAGTTCCTTGGCAAGAGTCACTCTGCTCCTGACTGGACACTTCAGGCACACCAAGGAAACAAAGCAACAAGAAAACCAAACAAAATCCAGGCAATCAAACCAAAAAGGAGTCAAGAACTGTCCCGGTGTCTGTGTGTCTCTGTGTGTTTGTGTGTGTGTGTGTGTGTGTGTGTGTGTGTGTGTGTGACGAAAGGACAGTGAGGGCAAGGATAAAAGGAATACAGCCTAAAAGCTAAACAGAGCTGTGGAATAACACTTAACAATATTCAACTTCGCTTAGAACTTCTATTAAGCTTCACAAATTAGCAAAAGAACAACTCTTAGCAGCATTTAACTTTGCTTACAGCTTGTGACTTTGTCGCTATAAGACACGTGAAAGCACGACGCGAGCTACCTGCTATTTTCAAGGTAAAGAGAAAAGTTTATTCTCTGACTCCAACTTTTATACTTTCCCAAAGGTGACATTGGATTGGAGAGTGAATGGACCACCTGTCCAAAGACATTGGACAAAGCACTAGTACATCAAGTTTGTCCAGCCCCATAAAAGATTGTAAACAATATGTTGTTGACAGAAATTGTGTGGGAAGGTTCTCCAACAGAATGGAAACTCAGAAGGCTTTAGAAAATCTTAAGAATCAGGGTGACATGACTTAACCTTACTTGCAGGCCTGACTGGCTCAGCTATCCAAGGCAATCAAAGCCCTCAGAGAGCAGCATTTCTGCCACATTTCCCTGAGCACAGGCACTCCTGTGTGCACACAGACACAAAGAGTCACTACAAGGCACCTGTGAGAAATTCCCCTGAGCAAAGGGAAATGCTCCCTGTGGAGGCTTTGGCATCTCCCCAGGGGATGAAGGGTTGAGCCTGGAGCAGACAGTGTCTGTGATGAGCTCCAGAGGAGCTGAGCCCAGGGGCTGCTGGCCAAGGCCCTGGCCCAGTGAGCATTTCTCAGCTGGCAGGGTGGCCTGAGAAGGGGAAAGGGGAATGCACCAGACCAGGAACCATGGAACCAAGGGACCATTGTTACACTGTGGGGCCATGTGAGAAGAAGTGACCATTGGGACACTGTGGGGCCTTGTGACCCCAAGGGACCATTGGGACACTGTGGGACCATGTGAGATCAAGAGACCATTGGGATACTGTGAGTCCTCATGGATTCATGGACACCACTGTGACATTGCTGGGCCTCATGGAAGCAAGGGGACCCTAGTGACGCCGTGTGCCTCAGTGGAATGTAGGCATCATTGTGACACTGTGAGGCCCCATCCAGCCAAGGCTCCATTGGGACACTGTGAGACCCCACGGAAACAAAGCTCCAGGGTAACACAGAGAGGCTGCCTGTAATCAGTGCTCCATTGTGACCCTGTGGAGCCAAAGGAGAGCGTTGTGACACTGCAAAGCCCCATGGTCCATTGGTCCAAAGGTCCATTGTGACATTGCAGGACTCATGGAACAGAGGAGTCACATGACACTGTGGGGCCTGTGGAACCATGGAGAACATTGTGACACTGCAAGGCCTCAAGGAATCATTAGGACTGTTATATGTCTATAGGATAATTCGTGCAAATAAAATTGTCGTCTCTTTTATAGTTATGTGCTGTTAAATTATACTCTTATAGGAAGTTTTTAAATCGCACAAGCCAGCAACTGCGACTGCAACACCATGTCAAAGCCACCTGGACGAGAGAGGGAGGACTTTATTTACAAGCGAACGAAAGTGGCCAGCCCAGAGAGGGATCATGCATCAAGGTTGTCCGAGAAACACCCGGACGATAAATACACGATAAATATCCGAGACCGAGATAGTCAGAGCCATCAGGGAGGTACATCTCAAATCCGAATTCCGGGACTGCAAACACAGGTGTTCATCACTCTCCGGACACGTATTGTTCAACTTGCCACAGAGAAAAGAACTCCACATGAATACATGCACTTTGAAAAGGAAGAAAGGGGACTCTGGCTCAGGCAAGGAAAATCGTATAAAAATGGGTCAGACAGGACGGTCGGTGTGAAGCATAGAGGACCCTCTGCTGCAGCTGTCAAACCTGTGTCTCACCCGGTGGCAATCCCGGGCTCCACATTGACTTTTTTTTATAGTGGCTTTTTTTCATTTTTCTCAAAGTTTATATTTGGTACACTTAATAACTTTTATTAAATTAAAAATTAATAACTTGGAGCCTTGCATTTCTAACATGTTCATCACATTCGGTTTCTCATGATAAGCCTATCTACTTCTGCTAATTCTGAGATGGGGAAAATGAACTGTCATGATTCCCGCTTGCACTAAAGGATTGTGACACGGGCTGACTTTGTGATGCCAGAGTCTTCTGTGCCATCACAGCGCAACTGTATGACATCCCAGAGTGCTAGAGCAGCACTGGCTCTGTGACATCACAAGGGGGATTTGTGAGATCTCAGGGTGGGCTGTGACATCCCAGGAGGCAGTGTGACATCTCAGGGGTTCTGTGACCTTACTGGGGAGGTCACTTCAAGCCAGCTCCCACTCACAGTTCCTCCCAGAGAAGTCCAAAGCTGCTCGTGCCCGGTGGCATCCCGTGTCCCTCTGGGTCCCCCTGCCCCTGGCGCTGCAGCCCCCTGCTGAGGATGTTCGAGGAGATCAAGCCCAGAGCCTGACACGGGGACAGGGACTCAGGGCCGTCACAGTTGGAACAGGGAGACAGGGACCCCCTAGCAGCATCCCTGTGCCCCCAGGGCCAGAGCTTGGCCAGGGCTCCTTCACCCTCTTATGAAGGAGGGCTTGAGAGCACTTTAAAAATCCCCAGCAGGGGAGTAGCATAAAACAGCTTTAATATTAAGTGACAGCACCACAGAGTTCCTTGGCAAGAGTCACTCTGCTCCTGACTGGACACTTCAGGCACACCAAGGAAACAAAGCAACAAGAAAACCAAACAAAATCCAGGCAATCAAACCAAAAAGGAGTCAAGAACTGTCCCGGTGTCTGTGTGTCTCTGTGTGTTTGTGTGTGTGTGTGTGTGTGTGTGTGTGTGTGTGTGTGACGAAAGGACAGTGAGGGCAAGGATAAAAGGAATACAGCCTAAAAGCTAAACAGAGCTGTGGAATAACACTTAACAATATTCAACTTCGCTTAGAACTTCTATTAAGCTTCACAAATTAGCAAAAGAACAACTCTTAGCAGCATTTAACTTTGCTTACAGCTTGTGACTTTGTCGCTATAAGACACGTGAAAGCACGACGCGAGCTACCTGCTATTTTCAAGGTAAAGAGAAAAGTTTATTCTCTGACTCCAACTTTTATACTTTCCCAAAGGTGACATTGGATTGGAGAGTGAATGGACCACCTGTCCAAAGACATTGGACAAAGCACTAGTACATCAAGTTTGTCCAGCCCCATAAAAGATTGTAAACAATATGTTGTTGACAGAAATTGTGTGGGAAGGTTCTCCAACAGAATGGAAACTCAGAAGGCTTTAGAAAATCTTAAGAATCAGGGTGACATGACTTAACCTTACTTGCAGGCCTGACTGGCTCAGCTATCCAAGGCAATCAAAGCCCTCAGAGAGCAGCATTTCTGCCACATTTCCCTGAGCACAGGCACTCCTGTGTGCACACAGACACAAAGAGTCACTACAAGGCACCTGTGAGAAATTCCCCTGAGCAAAGGGAAATGCTCCCTGTGGAGGCTTTGGCATCTCCCCAGGGGATGAAGGGTTGAGCCTGGAGCAGACAGTGTCTGTGATGAGCTCCAGAGGAGCTGAGCCCAGGGGCTGCTGGCCAAGGCCCTGGCCCAGTGAGCATTTCTCAGCTGGCAGGGTGGCCTGAGAAGGGGAAAGGGGAATGCACCAGACCAGGAACCATGGAACCAAGGGACCATTGTTACACTGTGGGGCCATGTGAGAAGAAGTGACCATTGGGACACTGTGGGGCCTTGTGACCCCAAGGGACCATTGGGACACTGTGGGACCATGTGAGATCAAGAGACCATTGGGATACTGTGAGTCCTCATGGATTCATGGACACCACTGTGACATTGCTGGGCCTCATGGAAGCAAGGGGACCCTAGTGACGCCGTGTGCCTCAGTGGAATGTAGGCATCATTGTGACACTGTGAGGCCCCATCCAGCCAAGGCTCCATTGGGACACTGTGAGACCCCACGGAAACAAAGCTCCAGGGTAACACAGAGAGGCTGCCTGTAATCAGTGCTCCATTGTGACCCTGTGGAGCCAAAGGAGAGCGTTGTGACACTGCAAAGCCCCATGGTCCATTGGTCCAAAGGTCCATTGTGACATTGCAGGACTCATGGAACAGAGGAGTCACATGACACTGTGGGGCCTGTGGAACCATGGAGAACATTGTGACACTGCAAGGCCTCAAGGAATCATTAGGACTGTTATATGTCTATAGGATAATTCGTGCAAATAAAATTGTCGTCTCTTTTATAGTTATGTGCTGTTAAATTATACTCTTATAGGAAGTTTTTAAATCGCACAAGCCAGCAACAGCGATTGCAACACCATGTCAAAGCCACCTGGACGAGAGAGGGAGGACTTTATTTACAAGCGAACGAAAGTGGCCAGCCCAGAGAGGGATCATGCATCAAGGTTGTCCGAGAAACACCCGGACGATAAATACACGATAAATATCCGAGACCGAGATAGTCAGAGCCATCAGGGAGGTACATCTCAAATCCGAATTCCGGGACTGCAAACACAGGTGTTCATCACTCTCCGGACACGTATTGTTCAACTTGCCACAGAGAAAAGAACTCCACATGAATACATGCACTTTGAAAAGGAAGAAAGGGGACTCTGGCTCAGGCAAGGAAAATCGTATAAAAATGGGTCAGACAGGACGGTCGGTGTGAAGCATAGAGGACCCTCTGCTGCAGCTGTCAAACCTGTGTCTCACCCGGTGGCAATCCCGGGCTCCACATTGACTTTTTTTTATAGTGTCTTTTTTTCATTTTTCTCAAAGTTTATATTTGGTACACTTAATAACTTTTATTAAATTAAAAATTAATAACTTGGAGCCTTGCATTTCTAACATGTTCATCACATTCGGTTTCTCATGATAAGCCTATCTACTTCTGCTAATTCTGAGATGGGGAAAATGAACTGTCATGATTCCCGCTTGCACTAAAGGATTGTGACACGGGCTGACTTTGTGATGCCAGAGTCTTCTGTGCCATCACAGCGCAACTGTATGACATCCCAGAGTGCTAGAGCAGCACTGGCTCTGTGACATCACAAGGGGGATTTGTGAGATCTCAGGGTGGGCTGTGACATCCCAGGAGGCAGTGTGACATCTCAGGGGCTCTGTGACCTTACTGGGGAGGTCACTTCAAGCCAGCTCCCACTCACAGTTCCTCCCAGAGAAGTCCAAAGCTGCTCGTGCCCGGTGGCATCCCGTGTCCCTCTGGGTCCCCCTGCCCCTGGCGCTGCAGCCCCCTGCTGAGGATGTTCGAGGAGATCAAGCCCAGAGCCTGACACGGGGACAGGGACTCAGGGCCGTCACAGTTGGAACAGGGAGACAGGGACCCCCTAGCAGCATCCCTGTGCCCCCAGGGCCAGAGCTTGGCCAGGGCTCCTTCACCCTCTTATGAAGGAGGGCTTGAGAGCACTTTAAAAATCCCCAGCAGGGGAGTAGCATAAAACAGCTTTAATATTAAGTGACAGCACCACAGAGTTCCTTGGCAAGAGTCACTCTGCTCCTGACTGGACACTTCAGGCACACCAAGGAAACAAAGCAACAAGAAAACCAAACAAAATCCAGGCAATCAAACCGAAAAGGAGTCAAGAACTGTCCCGGTGTCTGTGTGTCTCTGTGTGTTTGTGTGTGTGTGTGTGTGTGGGTGTGTGTGTGTGTGTGTGTGTGTGTGTGACGAAAGGACAGTGAGGGCAAGGATAAAAGGAATACAGCCTAAAAGCTAAACAGAGCTGTGGAATAACACTTAACAATATTCAACTTTGCTTATAACTTCTATTAAGCTTCACAAATTAGCAAAAGAACAACTTTTAGCAGCATTTAACTTTGCTTACAGCTTGTGACTTTGTCGCTATAAGACACGTGAAAGCACGACGCGAGCCACCTGCTATTTTCAAGGTAAAGAGAAAAGTTTATTCTCTGACTCCAACTTTTATACTTTCCCAAAGGTGACATTGGATTGGAGAGTGAATGGACCACCTGTCCAAAGACATTGGACAAAGCACTAGTACATCAAGTTTGTCCAGCCCCATGAAAGATTGTAAACAATATGTTGTTGACAAAAATTGTGTGGGAAGGTTCTCCAACAGAATGGAAACTCAGAAGGCTTTAGAAAATCTTAAGAATCAGGGTGACATGACTTAACCTTACTTCCAGGCCTGACTGGCTCAGCTATCCAAGGCAATCAAAGCCCTCAGAGAGCAGCATTTCTGCCACATTTCCCTGAGCACAGGCACTCCTGTGTGCACACAGACACAAAGAGTCACTACAAGGCACCTGTGAGAAATTCCCCTGAGCAAAGGGAAATGTTCCCTGTGGAGGCTTTGGCATCTCCCCAGGGGATGAAGGGTTGAGCCTGGAGCAGACAGTGTCTGTGATGAGCTCCAGAGGAGCTGAGCCCAGGGGCTGCTGGCCAAGGCCCTGGCCCAGTGAGCATTTCTCAGCTGGCAGGGTGGCCTGAGAAGGGGAAAGGGGAATGCACCAGACCAGGAACCATGGAACCAAGGGACCATTGTTACACTGTGGGGCCATGTGAGAAGAAGTGACCATTGGGACACTGTGGGGCCTTGTGACCCCAAGGGACCATTGGGACACTGTGGGACCATGTGAGATCAAGAGACCATTGGGATACTGTGAGTCCTCATGGATTCATGGACACCACTGTGACATTGCTGGGCCTCATGGAAGCAAGGGGACCCTAGTGACGCCGTGTGCCTCAGTGGAATGTAGGCATCATTGTGACACTGTGAGGCCCCATCCAGCCAAGGCTCCATTGGGACACTGCGAGACCCCACGGAAACAAAGCTCCAGGGTAACACAGAGAGGCTGCCTGTAATCAGTGCTCCATTGTGACCCTGTGGAGCCAAAGGAGAGCGTTGTGACACTGCAAAGCCCCATGGTCCATTGGTCCAAAGGTCCATTGTGACATTGCAGGACTCATGGAACAGAGGAGTCACATGACACTGTGGGGCCTGTGGAACCATGGAGAACATTGTGACACTGCAAGGCCTCAAGGAATCATTAGGACTGTTATATGTCTATAGGATAATTCGTGCAAATAAAATTGTCGTCTCTTTTATAGTTATGTGCTGTTAAATTATACTCTTATAGGAAGTTTTTAAATCGCACAAGCCAGCAACTGCGACTGCAACACCATGTCAAAGCCACCTGGACGAGAGAGGGAGGACTTTATTTACAAGCGAACGAAAGTGGCCAGCCCAGAGAGGGATCATGCATCAAGGTTGTCCGAGAAACACCCGGACGATAAATACACGATAAATATCCGAGACCGAGATAGTCAGAGCCATCAGGGAGGTACATCTCAAATCCGAATTCCGGGACTGCAAACACAGGTGTTCATCACTCTCCGGACACGTATTGTTCAACTTGCCACAGAGAAAAGAACTCCACATGAATACATGCACTTTGAAAAGGAAGAAAGGGGACTCTGGCTCAGGCAAGGAAAATCGTATAAAAATGGGTCAGACAGGACGGTCGGTGTGAAGCATAGAGGACCCTCTGCTGCAGCTGTCAAACCTGTGTCTCACCCGGTGGCAATCCCGGGCTCCACATTGACTTTTTTTTATAGTGGCTTTTTTTCATTTTTCTCAAAGTTTATATTTGGTACACTTAATAACTTTTATTAAATTAAAAATTAATAACTTGGAGCCTTGCATTTCTAACATGTTCATCACATTCGGTTTCTCATGATAAGCCTATCTACTTCTGCTAATTCTGAGATGGGGAAAATGAACTGTCATGATTCCCGCTTGCACTAAAGGATTGTGACACGGGCTGACTTTGTGATGCCAGAGTCTTCTGTGCCATCACAGCGCAACTGTATGACATCCCAGAGTGCTAGAGCAGCACTGGCTCTGTGACATCACAAGGGGGATTTGTGAGATCTCAGGGTGGGCTGTGACATCCCAGGAGGCAGTGTGACATCTCAGGGGCTCTGTGACCTTACTGGGGAGGTCACTTCAAGCCAGCTCCCACTCACAGTTCCTCCCAGAGAAGTCCAAAGCTGCTCGTGCCCGGTGGCATCCCGTGTCCCTCTGGGTCCCCCTGCCCCTGGCGCTGCAGCCCCCTGCTGAGGATGTTCGAGGAGATCAAGCCCAGAGCCTGACACGGGGACAGGGACTCAGGGCCGTCACAGTTGGAACAGGGAGACAGGGACCCCCTAGCAGCATCCCTGTGCCCCCAGGGCCAGAGCTTGGCCAGGGCTCCTTCACCCTCTTATGAAGGAGGGCTTGAGAGCACTTTAAAAATCCCCAGCAGGGGAGTAGCATAAAACAGCTTTAATATTAAGTGACAGCACCACAGAGTTCCTTGGCAAGAGTCACTCTGCTCCTGACTGGACACTTCAGGCACACCAAGGAAACAAAGCAACAAGAAAACCAAACAAAATCCAGGCAATCAAACCAAAAAGGAGTCAAGAACTGTCCCGGTGTCTGTGTGTCTCTGTGTGTTTGTGTGTGTGTGTGTGTGTGTGTGTGTGTGTGTGTGTGACGAAAGGACAGTGAGGGCAAGGATAAAAGGAATACAGCCTAAAAGCTAAACAGAGCTGTGGAATAACACTTAACAATATTCAACTTCGCTTAGAACTTCTATTAAGCTTCACAAATTAGCAAAAGAACAACTCTTAGCAGCATTTAACTTTGCTTACAGCTTGTGACTTTGTCGCTATAAGACACGTGAAAGCACGACGCGAGCTACCTGCTATTTTCAAGGTAAAGAGAAAAGTTTATTCTCTGACTCCAACTTTTATACTTTCCCAAAGGTGACATTGGATTGGAGAGTGAATGGACCACCTGTCCAAAGACATTGGACAAAGCACTAGTACATCAAGTTTGTCCAGCCCCATAAAAGATTGTAAACAATATGTTGTTGACAGAAATTGTGTGGGAAGGTTCTCCAACAGAATGGAAACTCAGAAGGCTTTAGAAAATCTTAAGAATCAGGGTGACATGACTTAACCTTACTTGCAGGCCTGACTGGCTCAGCTATCCAAGGCAATCAAAGCCCTCAGAGAGCAGCATTTCTGCCACATTTCCCTGAGCACAGGCACTCCTGTGTGCACACAGACACAAAGAGTCACTACAAGGCACCTGTGAGAAATTCCCCTGAGCAAAGGGAAATGCTCCCTGTGGAGGCTTTGGCATCTCCCCAGGGGATGAAGGGTTGAGCCTGGAGCAGACAGTGTCTGTGATGAGCTCCAGAGGAGCTGAGCCCAGGGGCTGCTGGCCAAGGCCCTGGCCCAGTGAGCATTTCTCAGCTGGCAGGGTGGCCTGAGAAGGGGAAAGGGGAATGCACCAGACCAGGAACCATGGAACCAAGGGACCATTGTTACACTGTGGGGCCATGTGAGAAGAAGTGACCATTGGGACACTGTGGGGCCTTGTGACCCCAAGGGACCATTGGGACACTGTGGGACCATGTGAGATCAAGAGACCATTGGGATACTGTGAGTCCTCATGGATTCATGGACACCACTGTGACATTGCTGGGCCTCATGGAAGCAAGGGGACCCTAGTGACGCCGTGTGCCTCAGTGGAATGTAGGCATCATTGTGACACTGTGAGGCCCCATCCAGCCAAGGCTCCATTGGGACACTGTGAGACCCCACGGAAACAAAGCTCCAGGGTAACACAGAGAGGCTGCCTGTAATCAGTGCTCCATTGTGACCCTGTGGAGCCAAAGGAGAGCGTTGTGACACTGCAAAGCCCCATGGTCCATTGGTCCAAAGGTCCATTGTGACATTGCAGGACTCATGGAACAGAGGAGTCACATGACACTGTGGGGCCTGTGGAACCATGGAGAACATTGTGACACTGCAAGGCCTCAAGGAATCATTAGGACTGTTATATGTCTATAGGATAATTCGTGCAAATAAAATTGTCGTCTCTTTTATAGTTATGTGCTGTTAAATTATACTCTTATAGGAAGTTTTTAAATCGCACAAGCCAGCAACAGCGATTGCAACACCATGTCAAAGCCACCTGGACGAGAGAGGGAGGACTTTATTTACAAGCGAACGAAAGTGGCCAGCCCAGAGAGGGATCATGCATCAAGGTTGTCCGAGAAACACCCGGACGATAAATACACGATAAATATCCGAGACCGAGATAGTCAGAGCCATCAGGGAGGTACATCTCAAATCCGAATTCCGGGACTGCAAACACAGGTGTTCATCACTCTCCGGACACGTATTGTTCAACTTGCCACAGAGAAAAGAACTCCACATGAATACATGCACTTTGAAAAGGAAGAAAGGGGACTCTGGCTCAGGCAAGGAAAATCGTATAAAAATGGGTCAGACAGGACGGTCGGTGTGAAGCATAGAGGACCCTCTGCTGCAGCTGTCAAACCTGTGTCTCACCCGGTGGCAATCCCGGGCTCCACATTGACTTTTTTTTATAGTGGCTTTTTTTCATTTTTCTCAAAGTTTATATTTGGTACACTTAATAACTTTTATTAAATTAAAAATTAATAACTTGGAGCCTTGCATTTCTAACATGTTCATCACATTCGGTTTCTCATGATAAGCCTATCTACTTCTGCTAATTCTGAGATGGGGAAAATGAACTGTCATGATTCCCGCTTGCACTAGAGGATTGTGACACGGGCTGACTTTGTGATGCCAGAGTCTTCTGTGCCATCACAGCGCAACTGTATGACATCCCAGAGTGCTAGAGCAGCACTGGCTCTGTGACATCACAAGGGGGATTTGTGAGATCTCAGGGTGGGCTGTGACATCCCAGGAGGCAGTGTGACATCTCAGGGGTTCTGTGACCTTACTGGGGAGGTCACTTCAAGCCAGCTCCCACTCACAGTTCCTCCCAGAGAAGTCCAAAGCTGCTCGTGCCCGGTGGCATCCCGTGTCCCTCTGGGTCCCCCCGCCCCTGGTGCTGCAGCCTCCCGCTGAGGATGTTCGAGGAGATCAAGCCCAGAGCCTGACACGGGGACAGGGGCTCAGGGCCGTCACAGTTGGAACAGGGAGACAGGGACCCCCTAGCAGCATCCCTGTGCCCCCAGGGCCAGAGCTTGGCCAGGGCTCCTTCACCCTCTTATGAAGGAGGGCTTGAGAGCACTTTAAAAATCCCCAGCAGGGGAGTAGCATAAAACAGCTTTAATATTAACTGACAGCACCACAGAGTTCCTTGGCAAGAGTCACTCTGCTCCTGACTGGACACTTCAGGCACACCAAGGAAACAAAGCAACAAGAAAACCAAACAAAATCCAGGCAATCAAACCGAAAAGGAGTCAAGAACTGTCCCGGTGTCTGTGTGTCTCTGTGTGTTTGTGAGTGTGTGTGTGTGTGGGTGTGTGTGTGTGGGTGTGTGTGTGTGTGTGACGAAAGGACAGTGAGGGCAAGGATAAAAGGAATACAGCCTAAAAGCTAAACAGAGCTGTGGAATAACACTTAACAATATTCAACTTTGCTTATAACTTCTATTAAGCTTCACAAATTAGCAAAAGAACAACTCTTAGCAGCATTTAACTTTGCTTACAGCTTGTGACTTTGTCGCTATAAGACACGTGAAAGCACGACGCGAGCTACCTGCTATTTTCAAGGTAAAGAGAAAAGTTTATTCTCTGACTCCAACTTTTATACTTTCCCAAAGGTGACATTGGATTGGAGAGTGAATGGGCCACCTGTCCAAAGACATTGGACAAAGCACTAGTACATCAAGTTTGTCCAGCCCCATAAAAGATTGTAAACAATATGTTGTTGACAGAAATTGTGTGGGAAGGTTCTCCAACAGAATGGAAACTCAGAAGGCTTTAGAAAATCTTAAGAATCAGGGTAACATGACTTAACCTTACTTCCAGGCCTGACTGGCTCAGCTATCCAAGGCAATCAAAGCCCTCAGAGAGCAGCATTTCTGCCACATTTCCCTGAGCACAGGCACTCCTGTGTGCACACAGACACAAAGAGTCACTACAAGGCACCTGTGAGAAATTCCCCTGAGCAAAGGGAAATGCTCCCTGTGGAGGCTTTGGCATCTCCCCAGGGGATGAAGGGTTGAGCCTGGAGCAGACAGTGTCTGTGATGAGCTCCAGAGGAGCTGAGCCCAGGGGCTGCTGGCCAAGGCCCTGGCCCAGTGAGCATTTCTCAGCTGGCAGGGTGGCCTGAGAAGGGGAAAGGGGAATGCACCAGACCAGGAACCATGGAACCAAGGGACCATTGTTACACTGTGGGGCCATGTGAGAAGAAGTGACCATTGGGACACTGTGGGGCCTTGTGACCCCAAGGGACCATTGGGACACTGTGGGACCATGTGAGATCAAGAGACCATTGGGATACTGTGAGTCCTCATGGATTCATGGACACCACTGTGACATTGCTGGGCCTCATGGAAGCAAGGGGACCCTAGTGACGCCGTGTGCCTCAGTGGAATGTAGGCATCATTGTGACACTGTGAGGCCCCATCCAGCCAAGGCTCCATTGGGACACTGCGAGACCCCACGGAAACAAAGCTCCAGGGTAACACAGAGAGGCTGCCTGTAATCAGTGCTCCATTGTGACCCTGTGGAGCCAAAGGAGAGCGTTGTGACACTGCAAAGCCCCATGGTCCATTGGTCCAAAGGTCCATTGTGACATTGCAGGACTCATGGAACAGAGGAGTCACATGACACTGTGGGGCCTGTGGAACCATGGAGAACATTGTGACACTGCAAGGCCTCAAGGAATCATTAGGACTGTTATATGTCTATAGGATAATTCGTGCAAATAAAATTGTCGTCTCTTTTATAGTTATGTGCTGTTAAATTATACTCTTATAGGAAGTTTTTAAATCGCACAAGCCAGCAACTGCGACTGCAACACCATGTCAAAGCCACCTGGACGAGAGAGGGAGGACTTTATTTACAAGCGAACGAAAGTGGCCAGCCCAGAGAGGGATCATGCATCAAGGTTGTCCGAGAAACACCCGGACGATAAATACACGATAAATATCCGAGACCGAGATAGTCAGAGCCATCAGGGAGGTACATCTCAAATCCGAATTCCGGGACTGCAAACACAGGTGTTCATCACTCTCCGGACACGTATTGTTCAACTTGCCACAGAGAAAAGAACTCCACATGAATACATGCACTTTGAAAAGGAAGAAAGGGGACTCTGGCTCAGGCAAGGAAAATCGTATAAAAATGGGTCAGACAGGACGGTCGGTGTGAAGCATAGAGGACCCTCTGCTGCAGCTGTCAAACCTGTGTCTCACCCGGTGGCAATCCCGGGCTCCACATTGACTTTTTTTTATAGTGGCTTTTTTTCATTTTTCTCAAAGTTTATATTTGGTACACTTAATAACTTTTATTAAATTAAAAATTAATAACTTGGAGCCTTGCATTTCTAACATGTTCATCACATTCGGTTTCTCATGATAAGCCTATCTACTTCTGCTAATTCTGAGATGGGGAAAATGAACTGTCATGATTCCCGCTTGCACTAAAGGATTGTGACACGGGCTGACTTTGTGATGCCAGAGTCTTCTGTGCCATCACAGCGCAACTGTATGACATCCCAGAGTGCTAGAGCAGCACTGGCTCTGTGACATCACAAGGGGGATTTGTGAGATCTCAGGGTGGGCTGTGACATCCCAGGAGGCAGTGTGACATCTCAGGGGCTCTGTGACCTTACTGGGGAGGTCACTTCAAGCCAGCTCCCACTCACAGTTCCTCCCAGAGAAGTCCAAAGCTGCTCGTGCCCGGTGGCATCCCGTGTCCCTCTGGGTCCCCCTGCCCCTGGCGCTGCAGCCCCCTGCTGAGGATGTTCGAGGAGATCAAGCCCAGAGCCTGACACGGGGACAGGGACTCAGGGCCGTCACAGTTGGAACAGGGAGACAGGGACCCCCTAGCAGCATCCCTGTGCCCCCAGGGCCAGAGCTTGGCCAGGGCTCCTTCACCCTCTTATGAAGGAGGGCTTGAGAGCACTTTAAAAATCCCCAGCAGGGGAGTAGCATAAAACAGCTTTAATATTAAGTGACAGCACCACAGAGTTCCTTGGCAAGAGTCACTCTGCTCCTGACTGGACACTTCAGGCACACCAAGGAAACAAAGCAACAAGAAAACCAAACAAAATCCAGGCAATCAAACCAAAAAGGAGTCAAGAACTGTCCCGGTGTCTGTGTGTCTCTGTGTGTTTGTGAGTGTGTGTGTGTGTGGGTGTGTGTGTGTGGGTGTGTGTGTGTGTGTGACGAAAGGACAGTGAGGGCAAGGATAAAAGGAATACAGCCTAAAAGCTAAACAGAGCTGTGGAATAACACTTAACAATATTCAACTTTGCTTATAACTTCTATTAAGCTTCACAAATTAGCAAAAGAACAACTCTTAGCAGCATTTAACTTTGCTTACAGCTTGTGACTTTGTCGCTATAAGACACGTGAAAGCACGACGCGAGCTACCTGCTATTTTCAAGGTAAAGAGAAAAGTTTATTCTCTGACTCCAACTTTTATACTTTCCCAAAGGTGACATTGGATTGGAGAGTGAATGGGCCACCTGTCCAAAGACATTGGACAAAGCACTAGTACATCAAGTTTGTCCAGCCCCATAAAAGATTGTAAACAATATGTTGTTGACAGAAATTGTGTGGGAAGGTTCTCCAACAGAATGGAAACTCAGAAGGCTTTAGAAAATCTTAAGAATCAGGGTAACATGACTTAACCTTACTTCCAGGCCTGACTGGCTCAGCTATCCAAGGCAATCAAAGCCCTCAGAGAGCAGCATTTCTGCCACATTTCCCTGAGCACAGGCACTCCTGTGTGCACACAGACACAAAGAGTCACTACAAGGCACCTGTGAGAAATTCCCCTGAGCAAAGGGAAATGCTCCCTGTGGAGGCTTTGGCATCTCCCCAGGGGATGAAGGGTTGAGCCTGGAGCAGACAGTGTCTGTGATGAGCTCCAGAGGAGCTGAGCCCAGGGGCTGCTGGCCATGGCCCAGGCCCAGTGAGCATTTCTCAGCTGGCAGGGTGGCCTGAGAAGGGGAAAGGGGAATGCACCAGACCAGGAACCATGGAACCAAGGGACCATTGTTACACTGTGGGGCCATGTGAGAAGAAGTGACCATTGGGACACTGTGGGGCCTTGTGAGACCAAGGGACCATTGGGACACTGTGGGACCATGTGAGATCAAGAGACCATTGGGATACTGTGAGTCCTCATGGATTCATGGACACCACTGTGACATTGCTGGGCCTCATGGAAGCAAGGGGACCCTAGTGACGCCGTGTGCCTCAGTGGAATGTAGGCATCATTGTGACACTGTGAGGCCCCATCCAGCCAAGGCTCCATTGGGACACTGCGAGACCCCACGGAAACAAAGCTCCAGGGTAACACAGAGAGGCTGCCTGTAATCAGTGCTCCATTGTGACCCTGTGGAGCCAAAGGAGAGCGTTGTGACACTGCAAAGCCCCATGGTCCATTGGTCCAAAGGTCCATTGTGACATTGCAGGACTCATGGAACAGAGGAGTCACATGACACTGTGGGGCCTGTGGAACCATGGAGAACATTGTGACACTGCAAGGCCTCAAGGAATCATTAGGACTGTTATATGTCTATAGGATAATTCGTGCAAATAAAATTGTCGTCTCTTTTATAGTTATGTGCTGTTAAATTATACTCTTATAGGAAGTTTTTAAATCGCACAAGCCAGCAACAGCGACTGCAACACCATGTCAAAGCCACCTGGACGAGAGAGGGAGGACTTTATTTACAAGCGAACGAAAGTGGCCAGCCCAGAGAGGGATCATGCATCAAGGTTGTCCGAGAAACACCCGGACGATAAATACACGATAAATATCCGAGACCGAGATAGTCAGAGCCATCAGGGAGGTACATCTCAAATCCGAATTCCGGGACTGCAAACACAGGTGTTCATCACTCTCCGGACACGTATTGTTCAACTTGCCACAGAGAAAAGAACTCCACATGAATACATGCACTTTGAAAAGGAAGAAAGGGGACTCTGGCTCAGGCAAGGAAAATCGTATAAAAATGGGTCAGACAGGACGGTCGGTGTGAAGCATAGAGGACCCTCTGCTGCAGCTGTCAAACCTGTGTCTCACCCGGTGGCAATCCCGGGCTCCACATTGACTTTTTTTTATAGTGGCTTTTTTTCATTTTTCTCAAAGTTTATATTTGGTACACTTAATAACTTTTATTAAATTAAAAATTAATAACTTGGAGCCTAGCATTTCTAACATGTTCATCACATTCGGTTTCTCATGATAAGCCTATCTACTTCTGCTAATTCTGAGATGGGGAAAATGAACTGTCATGATTCCCGCTTGCACTAGAGGATTGTGACACGGGCTGACTTTGTGATGCCAGAGTCTTCTGTGCCATCACAGCGCAACTGTATGACATCCCAGAGTGCTAGAGCAGCACTGGCTCTGTGACATCACAAGGGGGATTTGTGAGATCTCAGGGTGGGCTGTGACATCCCAGGAGGCAGTGTGACATCTCAGGGGCTCTGTGACCTTACTGGGGAGGTCACTTCAAGCCAGCTCCCACTCACAGTTCCTCCCAGAGAAGTCCAAAGCTGCTCGTGCCCGGTGGCATCCCGTGTCCCTCTGGGTCCCCCTGCCCCTGGCGCTGCAGCCTCCCCCTGAGGATGTTTGAGGAGATCAAGCCCAGAGCCTGACACGGGGACAGGGGCTCAGGGCCGTCACAGTTGGAACAGGGAGACAGGGACCCCCTAGCAGCATCCCTGTGCCCCCAGGGCCAGAGCTTGGCCAGGGCTCCTTCACCCTCTTATGAAGGAGGGCTTGAGAGCACTTTAAAAATCCCCAGCAGGGGAGTAGCATAAAACAACTTTAATATTAAGTGACAGCACCACAGAGTTCCTTGGCAAGAGTCACTCTGCTCCTGACTGGACACTTCAGGCACACCAAGGAAACAAAGCAACAAGAAAACCAAACAAAATCCAGGCAATCAAACCGAAAAGGAGTCAAGAACTGTCCCGGCGTCTGTGTGTCTCTGTGTGTTTGTGTGTGTGTGTGTGTGTGGGTGTGTGTGTGTGTGTGTGTGTGTGTGTGTGACGAAAGGACAGTGAGGGCAAGGATAAAAGGAATACAGCCTAAAAGCTAAAGAGAGCTGTGGAATAACACTTAACAATATTCAACTTCGCTTATAACTTCTATTAAGCTTCACAAATTAGCAAAAGAACAACTCTTAGCAGCATTTAACTTTGCTTACAGCTTGTGACTTTGTCGCTATAAGACACGTGAAAGCACGACGCGAGCTACCTGCTATTTTCAAGGTAAAGAGAAAAGTTTATTCTCTGACTCCAATTTTTATACTTTCCCAAAGGTGACATTGGATTGGAGAGTGAATGGACCACCTGTCCAAAAACATTGGACAAAGCACTAGTACATCAAGTTTGTCCACCCCCATAAAAGATTGTAAACAATATGTTGTTGACAGAAATTGTGTGGGAAGGTTCTCCAACAGAATGGAAACTCAGAAGGCTTTAGAAAATCTTAAGAATCAGGGTGACATGACTTAACCTTACTTCCAGGCCTGACTGGCTCAGCTATCCAAGGCAATCAAAGCCCTCAGAGAGCAGCATTTCTGCCACATTTCCCTGAGCACAGGCACTCCTGTGTGCACACAGACACAAAGAGTCACTACAAGGCACCTGTGAGAAATTCCCCTGAGCAAAGGGAAATGCTCCCTGTGGAGGCTTTGGCATCTCCCCAGGGGATGAAGGGTTGAGCCTGGAGCAGACAGTGTCTGTGATGAGCTCCAGAGGAGCTGAGCCCAGGGGCTGCTGGCCAAGGCCCTGGCCCAGTGAGCATTTCTCAGCTGGCAGGGTGGCCTGAGAAGGGGAAAGGGGAATGCACCAGACCAGGAACCATGGAACCAAGGGACCATTGTTACACTGTGGGGCCATGTGAGAAGAAGTGACCATTGGGACACTGTGGGGCCTTGTGACCCCAAGGGACCATTGGGACACTGTGGGACCATGTGAGATCAAGAGACCATTGGGATACTGTGAGTCCTCATGGATTCATGGACACCACTGTGACATTGCTGGGCCTCATGGAAGCAAGGGGACCCTAGTGACGCCGTGTGCCTCAGTGGAATGTAGGCATCATTGTGACACTGTGAGGCCCCATCCAGCCAAGGCTCCATTGGGACACTGCGAGACCCCACGGAAACAAAGCTCCAGGGTAACACAGAGAGGCTGCCTGTAATCAGTGCTCCATTGTGACCCTGTGGAGCCAAAGGAGAGCGTTGTGACACTGCAAAGCCCCATGGTCCATTGGTCCAAAGGTCCATTGTGACATTGCAGGACTCATGGAACAGAGGAGTCACATGACACTGTGGGGCCTGTGGAACCATGGAGAACATTGTGACACTGCAAGGCCTCAAGGAATCATTAGGACTGTTATATGTCTATAGGATAATTCGTGCAAATAAAATTGTCGTCTCTTTTATAGTTATGTGCTGTTAAATTATACTCTTATAGGAAGTTTTTAAATCGCACAAGCCAGCAACTGCGACTGCAACACCATGTCAAAGCCACCTGGACGAGAGAGGGAGGACTTTATTTACAAGCGAACGAAAGTGGCCAGCCCAGAGAGGGATCATGCATCAAGGTTGTCCGAGAAACACCCGGACGATAAATACACGATAAATATCCGAGACCGAGATAGTCAGAGCCATCAGGGAGGTACATCTCAAATCCGAATTCCGGGACTGCAAACACAGGTGTTCATCACTCTCCGGACACGTATTGTTCAACTTGCCACAGAGAAAAGAACTCCACATGAATACATGCACTTTGAAAAGGAAGAAAGGGGACTCTGGCTCAGGCAAGGAAAATCGTATAAAAATGGGTCAGACAGGACGGTCGGTGTGAAGCATAGAGGACCCTCTGCTGCAGCTGTCAAACCTGTGTCTCACCCGGTGGCAATCCCGGGCTCCACATTGACTTTTTTTTATAGTGTCTTTTTTTCATTTTTCTCAAAGTTTATATTTGGTACACTTAATAACTTTTATTAAATTAAAAATTAATAACTTGGAGCCTTGCATTTCTAACATGTTCATCACATTCGGTTTCTCATGATAAGCCTATCTACTTCTGCTAATTCTGAGATGGGGAAAATGAACTGTCATGATTCCCGCTTGCACTAAAGGATTGTGACACGGGCTGACTTTGTGATGCCAGAGTCTTCTGTGCCATCACAGCGCAACTGTATGACATCCCAGAGTGCTAGAGCAGCACTGGCTCTGTGACATCACAAGGGGGATTTGTGAGATCTCAGGGTGGGCTGTGACATCCCAGGAGGCAGTGTGACATCTCAGGGGCTCTGTGACCTTACTGGGGAGGTCACTTCAAGCCAGCTCCCACTCACAGTTCCTCCCAGAGAAGTCCAAAGCTGCTCGTGCCCGGTGGCATCCCGTGTCCCTCTGGGTCCCCCTGCCCCTGGCGCTGCAGCCCCCTGCTGAGGATGTTCGAGGAGATCAAGCCCAGAGCCTGACACGGGGACAGGGACTCAGGGCCGTCACAGTTGGAACAGGGAGACAGGGACCCCCTAGCAGCATCCCTGTGCCCCCAGGGCCAGAGCTTGGCCAGGGCTCCTTCACCCTCTTATGAAGGAGGGCTTGAGAGCACTTTAAAAATCCCCAGCAGGGGAGTAGCATAAAACAGCTTTAATATTAAGTGACAGCACCACAGAGTTCCTTGGCAAGAGTCACTCTGCTCCTGACTGGACACTTCAGGCACACCAAGGAAACAAAGCAACAAGAAAACCAAACAAAATCCAGGCAATCAAACCAAAAAGGAGTCAAGAACTGTCCCGGTGTCTGTGTGTCTCTGTGTGTTTGTGTGTGTGTGTGTGTGTGTGTGTGTGTGTGTGTGTGACGAAAGGACAGTGAGGGCAAGGATAAAAGGAATACAGCCTAAAAGCTAAACAGAGCTGTGGAATAACACTTAACAATATTCAACTTCGCTTAGAACTTCTATTAAGCTTCACAAATTAGCAAAAGAACAACTCTTAGCAGCATTTAACTTTGCTTACAGCTTGTGACTTTGTCGCTATAAGACACGTGAAAGCACGACGCGAGCTACCTGCTATTTTCAAGGTAAAGAGAAAAGTTTATTCTCTGACTCCAACTTTTATACTTTCCCAAAGGTGACATTGGATTGGAGAGTGAATGGACCACCTGTCCAAAGACATTGGACAAAGCACTAGTACATCAAGTTTGTCCAGCCCCATAAAAGATTGTAAACAATATGTTGTTGACAGAAATTGTGTGGGAAGGTTCTCCAACAGAATGGAAACTCAGAAGGCTTTAGAAAATCTTAAGAATCAGGGTGACATGACTTAACCTTACTTGCAGGCCTGACTGGCTCAGCTATCCAAGGCAATCAAAGCCCTCAGAGAGCAGCATTTCTGCCACATTTCCCTGAGCACAGGCACTCCTGTGTGCACACAGACACAAAGAGTCACTACAAGGCACCTGTGAGAAATTCCCCTGAGCAAAGGGAAATGCTCCCTGTGGAGGCTTTGGCATCTCCCCAGGGGATGAAGGGTTGAGCCTGGAGCAGACAGTGTCTGTGATGAGCTCCAGAGGAGCTGAGCCCAGGGGCTGCTGGCCAAGGCCCTGGCCCAGTGAGCATTTCTCAGCTGGCAGGGTGGCCTGAGAAGGGGAAAGGGGAATGCACCAGACCAGGAACCATGGAACCAAGGGACCATTGTTACACTGTGGGGCCATGTGAGAAGAAGTGACCATTGGGACACTGTGGGGCCTTGTGACCCCAAGGGACCATTGGGACACTGTGGGACCATGTGAGATCAAGAGACCATTGGGATACTGTGAGTCCTCATGGATTCATGGACACCACTGTGACATTGCTGGGCCTCATGGAAGCAAGGGGACCCTAGTGACGCCGTGTGCCTCAGTGGAATGTAGGCATCATTGTGACACTGTGAGGCCCCATCCAGCCAAGGCTCCATTGGGACACTGTGAGACCCCACGGAAACAAAGCTCCAGGGTAACACAGAGAGGCTGCCTGTAATCAGTGCTCCATTGTGACCCTGTGGAGCCAAAGGAGAGCGTTGTGACACTGCAAAGCCCCATGGTCCATTGGTCCAAAGGTCCATTGTGACATTGCAGGACTGATGGAACAGAGGAGTCACATGACACTGTGGGGCCTGTGGAACCATGGAGAACATTGTGACACTGCAAGGCCTCAAGGAATCATTAGGACTGTTATATGTCTATAGGATAATTCGTTCAAATAAAATTGTCGTCTCTTTTATAGTTATGTGCTGTTAAATTATACTCTTATAGGAAGTTTTTAAATCGCACAAGCCAGCAACAGCGATTGCAACACCATGTCAAAGCCACCTGGACGAGAGAGGGAGGACTTTATTTACAAGCGAACGAAAGTGGCCAGCCCAGAGAGGGATCATGCATCAAGGTTGTCCGAGAAACACCCGGACGATAAATACACGATAAATATCCGAGACCGAGATAGTCAGAGCCATCAGGGAGGTACATCTCAAATCCGAATTCCGGGACTGCAAACACAGGTGTTCATCACTCTCCGGACACGTATTGTTCAACTTGCCACAGAGAAAAGAACTCCACATGAATACATGCACTTTGAAAAGGAAGAAAGGGGACTCTGGCTCAGGCAAGGAAAATCGTATAAAAATGGGTCAGACAGGACGGTCGGTGTGAAGCATAGAGGACCCTCTGCTGCAGCTGTCAAACCTGTGTCTCACCCGGTGGCAATCCCGGGCTCCACATTGACTTTTTTTTATAGTGGCTTTTTTTCATTTTTCTCAAAGTTTATATTTGGTACACTTAATAACTTTTATTAAATTAAAAATTAATAACTTGGAGCCTTGCATTTCTAACATGTTCATCACATTCGGTTTCTCATGATAAGCCTATCTACTTCTGCTAATTCTGAGATGGGGAAAATGAACTGTCATGATTCCCGCTTGCACTAGAGGATTGTGACACGGGCTGACTTTGTGATGCCAGAGTCTTCTGTGCCATCACAGCGCAACTGTATGACATCCCAGAGTGCTAGAGCAGCACTGGCTCTGTGACATCACAAGGGGGATTTGTGAGATCTCAGGGTGGGCTGTGACATCCCAGGAGGCAGTGTGACATCTCAGGGGTTCTGTGACCTTACTGGGGAGGTCACTTCAAGCCAGCTCCCACTCACAGTTCCTCCCAGAGAAGTCCAAAGCTGCTCGTGCCCGGTGGCATCCCGTGTCCCTCTGGGTCCCCCCGCCCCTGGTGCTGCAGCCTCCCGCTGAGGATGTTCGAGGAGATCAAGCCCAGAGCCTGACACGGGGACAGGGGCTCAGGGCCGTCACAGTTGGAACAGGGAGACAGGGACCCCCTAGCAGCATCCCTGTGCCCCCAGGGCCAGAGCTTGGCCAGGGCTCCTTCACCCTCTTATGAAGGAGGGCTTGAGAGCACTTTAAAAATCCCCAGCAGGGGAGTAGCATAAAACAGCTTTAATATTAACTGACAGCACCACAGAGTTCCTTGGCAAGAGTCACTCTGCTCCTGACTGGACACTTCAGGCACACCAAGGAAACAAAGCAACAAGAAAACCAAACAAAATCCAGGCAATCAAACCGAAAAGGAGTCAAGAACTGTCCCGGTGTCTGTGTGTCTCTGTGTGTTTGTGAGTGTGTGTGTGTGTGGGTGTGTGTGTGTGGGTGTGTGTGTGTGTGTGACGAAAGGACAGTGAGGGCAAGGATAAAAGGAATACAGCCTAAAAGCTAAACAGAGCTGTGGAATAACACTTAACAATATTCAACTTTGCTTATAACTTCTATTAAGCTTCACAAATTAGCAAAAGAACAACTCTTAGCAGCATTTAACTTTGCTTACAGCTTGTGACTTTGTCGCTATAAGACACGTGAAAGCACGACGCGAGCTACCTGCTATTTTCAAGGTAAAGAGAAAAGTTTATTCTCTGACTCCAACTTTTATACTTTCCCAAAGGTGACATTGGATTGGAGAGTGAATGGGCCACCTGTCCAAAGACATTGGACAAAGCACTAGTACATCAAGTTTGTCCAGCCCCATAAAAGATTGTAAACAATATGTTGTTGACAGAAATTGTGTGGGAAGGTTCTCCAACAGAATGGAAACTCAGAAGGCTTTAGAAAATCTTAAGAATCAGGGTAACATGACTTAACCTTACTTCCAGGCCTGACTGGCTCAGCTAGCCAAGGCAATCAAAGCCCTCAGAGAGCAGCATTTCTGCCACATTTCCCTGAGCACAGGCACTCCTGTGTGCACACAGACACAAAGAGTCACTACAAGGCACCTGTGAGAAATTCCCCTGAGCAAAGGGAAATGCTCCCTGTGGAGGCTTTGGCATCTCCCCAGGGGATGAAGGGTTGAGCCTGGAGCAGACAGTGTCTGTGATGAGCTCCAGAGGAGCTGAGCCCAGGGGCTGCTGGCCATGGCCCAGGCCCAGTGAGCATTTCTCAGCTGGCAGGGTGGCCTGAGAAGGGGAAAGGGGAATGCACCAGACCAGGAACCATGGAACCAAGGGACCATTGTTACACTGTGGGGCCATGTGAGAAGAAGTGACCATTGGGACACTGTGGGGCCTTGTGAGACCAAGGGACCATTGGGACACTGTGGGACCATGTGAGATCAAGAGACCATTGGGATACTGTGAGTCCTCATGGATTCATGGACACCACTGTGACATTGCTGGGCCTCATGGAAGCAAGGGGACCCTAGTGACGCCGTGTGCCTCAGTGGAATGTAGGCATCATTGTGACACTGTGAGGCCCCATCCAGCCAAGGCTCCATTGGGACACTGCGAGACCCCACGGAAACAAAGCTCCAGGGTAACACAGAGAGGCTGCCTGTAATCAGTGCTCCATTGTGACCCTGTGGAGCCAAAGGAGAGCGTTGTGACACTGCAAAGCCCCATGGTCCATTGGTCCAAAGGTCCATTGTGACATTGCAGGACTCATGGAACAGAGGAGTCACATGACACTGTGGGGCCTGTGGAACCATGGAGAACATTGTGACACTGCAAGGCCTCAAGGAATCATTAGGACTGTTATATGTCTATAGGATAATTCGTGCAAATAAAATTGTCGTCTCTTTTATAGTTATGTGCTGTTAAATTATACTCTTATAGGAAGTTTTTAAATCGCACAAGCCAGCAACAGCGACTGCAACACCATGTCAAAGCCACCTGGACGAGAGAGGGAGGACTTTATTTACAAGCGAACGAAAGTGGCCAGCCCAGAGAGGGATCATGCATCAAGGTTGTCCGAGAAACACCCGGACGATAAATACACGATAAATATCCGAGACCGAGATAGTCAGAGCCATCAGGGAGGTACATCTCAAATCCGAATTCCGGGACTGCAAACACAGGTGTTCATCACTCTCCGGACACGTATTGTTCAACTTGCCACAGAGAAAAGAACTCCACATGAATACATGCACTTTGAAAAGGAAGAAAGGGGACTCTGGCTCAGGCAAGGAAAATCGTATAAAAATGGGTCAGACAGGACGGTCGGTGTGAAGCATAGAGGACCCTCTGCTGCAGCTGTCAAACCTGTGTCTCACCCGGTGGCAATCCCGGGCTCCACATTGACTTTTTTTTATAGTGGCTTTTTTTCATTTTTCTCAAAGTTTATATTTGGTACACTTAATAACTTTTATTAAATTAAAAATTAATAACTTGGAGCCTAGCATTTCTAACATGTTCATCACATTCGGTTTCTCATGATAAGCCTATCTACTTCTGCTAATTCTGAGATGGGGAAAATGAACTGTCATGATTCCCGCTTGCACTAGAGGATTGTGACACGGGCTGACTTTGTGATGCCAGAGTCTTCTGTGCCATCACAGCGCAACTGTATGACATCCCAGAGTGATAGAGCAGCACTGGCTCTGTGACATCACAAGGGGGATTTGTGAGATCTCAGGGTGGGCTGTGACATCCCAGGAGGCAGTGTGACATCTCAGGGGCTCTGTGACCTTACTGGGGAGGTCACTTCAAGCCAGCTCCCACTCACAGTTCCTCCCAGAGAAGTCCAAAGCTGCTCGTGCCCGGTGGCATCCCGTGTCCCTCTGGGTCCCCCTGCCCCTGGCGCTGCAGCCTCCCGCTGAGGATGTTCGAGGAGATCAAGCCCAGAGCCTGACACGGGGACAGGGGCTCAGGGCCGTCACAGTTGGAACAGGGAGACAGGGACCCCCTAGCAGCATCCCTGTGCCCCCAGGGCCAGAGCTTGGCCAGGGCTCCTTCACCCTCTTATGAAGGAGGGCTTGAGAGCACTTTAAAAATCCCCAGCAGGGGAGTAGCATAAAACAGCTTTAATATTAAGTGACAGCACCACAGAGTTCCTTGGCAAGAGTCACTCTGCTCCTGACTGGACACTTCAGGCACAGCAAGGAAACAAAGCAACAACAAAACCAAACAAAATCCAGGCAATCAAACCAAAAAGGAGTCAAGAACTGTCCCGGTGTCTGTGTGTCTCTGTGTGTTTGTGTGTGTGTGTGTGTGTGTGTGTGTGTGTGTGTGTGTGTGTGTGTGTGTGTGACGAAAGGACAGTGAGGGCAAGGATAAAAGGAATACAGCCTAAAAGCTAAAGAGAGCTGTGGAATAACACTTAACAATATTCAACTTCGCTTATAACTTCTATTAAGCTTCACAAATTAGCAAAAGAACAACTCTTAGCAGCATTTAACTTTGCTTACAGCTTGTGACTTTGTCGCTATAAGACACGTGAAAGCACGACGCGAGCCACCTGCTAATTACAAGGTAAAGCTAAAAGTTTATTCTCCGACTCCAACTTTTATACTTTCCCAAAGGTGACATTGGATTGGAGAGTGAATGGGCCACCTGTCCAAAGACATTGGACAAAGCACTAGTACATCAAGTTTGTCCAGCCCCATAAAAGATTGTAAACAATATGTTGTTGACAGAAATTGTGTGGGAAGGTTCTCCAACAGAATGGAAACTCAGAAGGCTTTAGAAAATCTTAAGAATCAGGGTAACATGACTTAACCTTACTTCCAGGCCTGACTGGCTCAGCTAGCCAAGGCAATCAAAGCCCTCAGAGAGCAGCATTTCTGCCACATTTCCCTGAGCACAGGCACTCCTGTGTGCACACAGACACAAAGAGTCACTACAAGGCACCTGTGAGAAATTCCCCTGAGCAAAGGGAAATGCTCCCTGTGGAGGCTTTGGCATCTCCCCAGGGGATGAAGGGTTGAGCCTGGAGCAGACAGTGTCTGTGATGAGCTCCAGAGGAGCTGAGCCCAGGGGCTGCTGGCCATGGCCCAGGCCCAGTGAGCATTTCTCAGCTGGCAGGGTGGCCTGAGAAGGGGAAAGGGGAATGCACCAGACCAGGAACCATGGAACCAAGGGACCATTGTTACACTGTGGGGCCATGTGAGAAGAAGTGACCATTGGGACACTGTGGGGCCTTGTGAGACCAAGGGACCATTGGGACACTGTGGGACCATGTGAGATCAAGAGACCATTGGGATACTGTGAGTCCTCATGGATTCATGGACACCACTGTGACATTGCTGGGCCTCATGGAAGCAAGGGGACCCTAGTGACGCCGTGTGCCTCAGTGGAATGTAGGCATCATTGTGACACTGTGAGGCCCCATCCAGCCAAGGCTCCATTGGGACACTGCGAGACCCCACGGAAACAAAGCTCCAGGGTAACACAGAGAGGCTGCCTGTAATCAGTGCTCCATTGTGACCCTGTGGAGCCAAAGGAGAGCGTTGTGACACTGCAAAGCCCCATGGTCCATTGGTCCAAAGGTCCATTGTGACATTGCAGGACTCATGGAACAGAGGAGTCACATGACACTGTGGGGCCTGTGGAACCATGGAGAACATTGTGACACTGCAAGGCCTCAAGGAATCATTAGGACTGTTATATGTCTATAGGATAATTCGTGCAAATAAAATTGTCGTCTCTTTTATAGTTATGTGCTGTTAAATTATACTCTTATAGGAAGTTTTTAAATCGCACAAGCCAGCAACAGCGACTGCAACACCATGTCAAAGCCACCTGGACGAGAGAGGGAGGACTTTATTTACAAGCGAACGAAAGTGGCCAGCCCAGAGAGGGATCATGCATCAAGGTTGTCCGAGAAACACCCGGACGATAAATACACGATAAATATCCGAGACCGAGATAGTCAGAGCCATCAGGGAGGTACATCTCAAATCCGAATTCCGGGACTGCAAACACAGGTGTTCATCACTCTCCGGACACGTATTGTTCAACTTGCCACAGAGAAAAGAACTCCACATGAATACATGCACTTTGAAAAGGAAGAAAGGGGACTCTGGCTCAGGCAAGGAAAATCGTATAAAAATGGGTCAGACAGGACGGTCGGTGTGAAGCATAGAGGACCCTCTGCTGCAGCTGTCAAACCTGTGTCTCACCCGGTGGCAATCCCGGGCTCCACATTGACTTTTTTTTATAGTGGCTTTTTTTCATTTTTCTCAAAGTTTATATTTGGTACACTTAATAACTTTTATTAAATTAAAAATTAATAACTTGGAGCCTAGCATTTCTAACATGTTCATCACATTCGGTTTCTCATGATAAGCCTATCTACTTCTGCTAATTCTGAGATGGGGAAAATGAACTGTCATGATTCCCGCTTGCACTAGAGGATTGTGACACGGGCTGACTTTGTGATGCCAGAGTCTTCTGTGCCATCACAGCGCAACTGTATGACATCCCAGAGTGATAGAGCAGCACTGGCTCTGTGACATCACAAGGGGGATTTGTGAGATCTCAGGGTGGGCTGTGACATCCCAGGAGGCAGTGTGACATCTCAGGGGCTCTGTGACCTTACTGGGGAGGTCACTTCAAGCCAGCTCCCACTCACAGTTCCTCCCAGAGAAGTCCAAAGCTGCTCGTGCCCGGTGGCATCCCGTGTCCCTCTGGGTCCCCCTGCCCCTGGCGCTGCAGCCTCCCGCTGAGGATGTTCGAGGAGATCAAGCCCAGAGCCTGACACGGGGACAGGGGCTCAGGGCCGTCACAGTTGGAACAGGGAGACAGGGACCCCCTAGCAGCATCCCTGTGCCCCCAGGGCCAGAGCTTGGCCAGGGCTCCTTCACCCTCTTATGAAGGAGGGCTTGAGAGCACTTTAAAAATCCCCAGCAGGGGAGTAGCATAAAACAGCTTTAATATTAAGTGACAGCACCACAGAGTTCCTTGGCAAGAGTCACTCTGCTCCTGACTGGACACTTCAGGCACAGCAAGGAAACAAAGCAACAACAAAACCAAACAAAATCCAGGCAATCAAACCAAAAAGGAGTCAAGAACTGTCCCGGTGTCTGTGTGTCTCTGTGTGTTTGTGTGTGTGTGTGTGTGTGTGTGTGTGTGTGTGTGTGTGTGTGTGTGTGTGTGACGAAAGGACAGTGAGGGCAAGGATAAAAGGAATACAGCCTAAAAGCTAAAGAGAGCTGTGGAATAACACTTAACAATATTCAACTTCGCTTATAACTTCTATTAAGCTTCACAAATTAGCAAAAGAACAACTCTTAGCAGCATTTAACTTTGCTTACAGCTTGTGACTTTGTCGCTATAAGACACGTGAAAGCACGACGCGAGCCACCTGCTAATTACAAGGTAAAGCTAAAAGTTTATTCTCCGACTCCAACTTTTATACTTTCCCAAAGGTGACATTGGATTGGAGAGTGAATGGGCCACCTGTCCAAAGACATTGGACAAAGCACTAGTACATCAAGTTTGTCCAGTCCCATAAAAGATTGTAAACAATATGTTGTTGACAGAAATTGTGTGGGAAGGTTCTCCAACAGAATGGAAACTCAGAAGGCTTTAGAAAATCTTAAGAATCAGGGTGACATGACTTAACCTTACTTCCAGGCCTGACTGGCTCAGCTATCCAAGGCAATCAAAGCCCTCAGAGAGCAGCATTTCTGCCACATTTCCCTGAGCACAGGCACTTCTGTGTGCACACAGACACAAAGAGTCACTACAAGGCACCTGTGAGAAATTCCCCTGAGCAAAGGGAAATGCTCCCTGTGGAGGCTTTGGCATCTCCCCAGGGGATGAAGGGTTGAGCCTGGAGCAGACAGTGTCTGTGATGAGCTCCAGAGGAGCTGAGCCCAGGGGCTGCTGGCCAAGGCCCTGGCCCAGTGAGCATTTCTCAGCTGGCAGGGCGGCCTGAGAAGGGGAAAGGGAAATGCACCAGACCAGGAACCATGGAACCAAGGGACCATTGTTACACTGTGGGGCCATGTGAGAAGAAGTGACCATTGGGACACTGTGGGGCCTTGTGAGACCAAGGGACCATTGGGACACTGTGGGACCATGTGAGATCAAGGGACCATTGGGATACTGTGAGTCATCATGGATTCATGGACACCACTGTGACATTGCTGGGCCTCATGGAAGCAAGGGGACCCTAGTGACGCCGTGTGCCTCAGTGGAATGTAGGCATCATTGTGACACTGTGAGGCCCCATCCAGCCAAGGCTCCATTGGGACACTGCGAGACCCCATGGAAACAAAGCTCCAGGGTAACACAGAGAGGCTGCCTGTAATCAGTGCTCCATTGTGACCCTGTGGAGCCAAAGGAGAGCGTTGTGACACTGCAAAGCCCCATGGTCCATTGGTCCAAAGGTCCATTGTGACATTGCAGGACTCATGGAACAGAGGAGTCACATGACACTGTGGGGCCTGTGGAACTATGGAGAACATTGTGACACTGCAAGGCCTCAAGGAATCATTAGGACTGTTATATGTCTATAGGATAATTCGTGCAAATAAAATTGTCGTCTATTTTATAGTTATGTGCTGTTAAATTATACTCTTATAGGAAGTTTTTAAATCGCACAAGCCAGCAACAGCGACTGCAACACCATGTCAAAGCCACCTGGACAAGAGAGGGAGGACTTTATTTACAAGCGAACGAAAGTGGCCAGCCCAGAGAGGGATCATGCATCAAGGTTGTCCGAGAAACACCCGGACGATAAATACACGATAAATATCCGAGACCGAGATAGTCAGAGCCATCAGGGAGGTACATCTCAAATCCGAATTCCGGGACTGCAAACACAGGTGTTCATCGCTCTCCGGACACGTATTGTTCAACTTGCCACAGAGAAAAGAACTCCACATGAATACATGCACTTTGAAAAGGAAGAAAAGCGACTCTGGCTCAGGCAAGGAAAATCGTATAAAAATGGGTCAGACAGGACGGTCGGTGTGAAGCATAGAGGACCCTCTGCTGCAGCTGTCCAACCTGTGTCTCACCCGGTGGCAATCCCGGGCTCCACATTGACTTTTTTTTATAGTGTCTTTTTTTCATTTTTCTCAAAGTTTATATTTGGTACACTTAATAACTTTTATTAAATTAAAAATTAATAACTTGGAGCCTTGCATTTCTAACATGTTCATCACATTCGGTTTCTCATGATAAGCCTATCTACTTCTGCTAATTCTGAGATGGGGAAAATGAACTGTCATGATTCCCGCTTGCACTAAAGGATTGTGACACGGGCTGACTTTGTGATGCCAGAGTCTTCTGTGCCATCACAGCGCAACTGTATGACATCCCAGAGTGATAGAGCAGCACTGGCTCTGTGACATCACAAGGGGGATTTGTGAGATCTCAGGGTGGGCTGTGACATCCCAGGAGGCAGTGTGACATCTCAGGGGCTCTGTGACCTTACTGGGGAGGTCACTTCAAGCCAGCTCCCACTCACAGTTCCTCCCAGAGAAGTCCAAAGCTGCTCGTGCCCGGTGGCATCCCGTGTCCCTCTGGGTCCCCCTGCCCCTGGCGCTGCAGCCTCCCGCTGAGGATGTTCGAGGAGATCAAGCCCAGAGCCTGACACGGGGACAGGGGCTCAGGGCCGTCACAGTTGGAACAGGGAGACAGGGACCCCCTAGCAGCATCCCTGTGCCCCCAGGGCCAGAGCTTGGCCAGGGCTCCTTCACCCTCTTATGAAGGAGGGCTTGAGAGCACTTTAAAAATCCCCAGCAGGGGAGTAGCATAAAACAGCTTTAATATTAAGTGACAGCACCACAGAGTTCCTTGGCAAGAGTCACTCTGCTCCTGACTGGACACTTCAGGCACACCAAGGAAACAAAGCAACAACAAAACCAAACAAAATCCAGGCAATCAAAACAAAAAGGAGTCAAGAACTGTCCCGGTGTCTGTGTGTCTCTGTGTGTTTGTGTGTGTGTGTGTGTGACGAAAGGACAGTGAGGGCAAGGATAAAAGGAATACAGCCTAAAAGCTAAAGAGAGCTGTGGAATAACACTTAACAATATTCAACTTCGCTTATAACTTCTATTAAGCTTCACAAATTAGCAAAAGAACAACTCTTAGCAGCATTTAACTTTGCTTACATCTTGTGACTTTGTCGCTATAAGACACGTGAAAGCACGACGCGAGCCACCTGCTATTTTCAAGGTAAAGCTAAAAGTTTATTCTCTGACTCCAACTTTTATACTTTCCCAAAGGTGACATTGGATTGGAGAGTGAATGGGCCACCTCTCCAAAGACATTGGACAAAGCACTAGTACATCAAGTTTGTCCAGCCCCATAAAAGATTGTAAACAATATGTTGTTGAGTGAAATTGTGTGGGAAGGTTCTCCAACGAAATGGAAACTCAGAAGGCTTTAGAAAATCTTAAGAATCAGGGTGACATGACTTAACCTTACTTCCAGGCCTGACTGGCTCAGCTATCCAAGGCAATCAAAGCCCTCAGAGAGCAGCATTTCTGCCACATTTCCCTGAGCACAGGCACTCCTGTGTGCACACAGACACAAAGAGTCACTACAAGGCACCTGTGAGAAATTCCCCTGAGCAAAGGGAAATGCTCCCTGTGGAGGCTTTGGCATCTCCCCAGGAAATGAAGGGTTGAGCTTGGAGCAGACAGTGTCTGTGATGAGCTCCAGAGGAGCTGAGCCCAGGGGCTGCTGGCCAAGGCCCTGGCCCAGTGAGCATTTCTCAGCTGGCAGGGTGGCCTGAGAAGGGGAGAGGGGAATGCACCAGACCAGGAACCATGGAACCAAGGGACCATTGTTACACTGTGGGGCCATGTGAGAAGAAGGGACCATTGGGACACTGTGAGTTCTTGTGAGACCAAGGGACCATTGGGACACTGTGGGACCATGTGAGATCAAGAGACCATTGGCATACTGTGAGTCCTCATGGATTCATGGACACCACTGTGACATTGCTGGGCCTCATGGAAGCAAGGGGACCCTAGTGACGCCGTGTGCCTCAGTGGAATGTAGGCATCATTGTGACACTGTGAGGCCCCATCCAACCAAGGCTCCAATGGGACACTGCGAGACCCCACGGAAACAAAGCTCCAGGGTAACACAGAGAGGCTGCCTGTAATCAGTGCTCCATTGTGACACTGTGGAGCCAAAGGAGAGCGTTGTGACACTGCAAAGCCCCATGGTCCATTGGTCCAAAGGTCCATTGTGACATTGCAGGACTCATGGAACAGAGGAGTCACATGACACTGTGGGGCCTGTGGAACCATGGAGAACATTGTGACACTGCAAGGCCTCAAGGAATCATTAGGACTGTTATATGTCTATAGGATAATTCGTGCAAATAAAATTGTCGTCTCTTTTATAGTTATGTGCTGTTAAATTATACTCTTATAAGAAGTTTTTAAATCGCACAAGCCAGCAACAGCGATTGCAACACCATGTGAAAGCCACCTGGACAAGAGAGGGAGGACTTTATTTACAAGCGAACGAAAGTGGCCAGCCCAGAGAGGGATCATGCATCAAGGTTGTCCAAGAAACACCCGGACGATAAATACATGATAAATATCCGAGACCGAGATAGTCAGAGCCATCAGGGAGGTACATCTCAAATCCGAATTCCAGGACTGCAAACACAGGTGTTCATCACTCTCCGGACACGTATTGTTCAACTTGCCACAGAGAAAAGAACTCCACATGAATACATGCACTTTGAAAAGGAAGAAAAGCGACTCTGGCTCAGGCAAGGAAAATCGTATAAAAATGGGTCAGACAGGACGGTCGGTGTGAAGCATAGAGGACCCTCTGCTGCAGCTGTCAAACCTGTGTCTCACCCGGTGGCAATCCCGGGCTCCACATTGACTTTTTTTTATAGTGTCTTTTTTTCATTTTTCTCAAAGTTTATATTTGGAACACTTAATAACTTTTATTAAATTAAAAATTAATAACTTGGAGCCTTGCATTTCTAACATGTTCATCACATTCGGTTTCTCATGATAAGCCTATCTACTTCTGCTAATTCTGAGATGGGGAAAATGAACTGTCATGATTCCCGCTTGCACTAAAGGATTGTGACACGGGCTGACTTTGTGATGCCAGAGTCTTCTGTGCCATCACAGCGCAACTGTATGACATCCCAGAGTGATGGAGCAGCACTGGCTCTGTGACATCACAAGGGGGATTTGTGAGATCCCAGGGTGGGCTGTGACATCCCAGGAGGCAGTGTGACATCTCAGGGGCTCTGTGACCTTACTGGGGAGGTCACTTCAAGCCAGCTCCCACTCACAGTTCCTCCCAGAGAAGTCCAAAGCTGCTCGTGCCCGGTGGCATCCCGTGTCCCTCTGGGTCCCCCTGCCCCTGGCGCTGCAGCCTCCCGCTGAGGATGTTCGAGGAGATCAAGCCCAGAGCCTGACACGGGGACAGGGGCTCAGGGCCGTCACAGTTGGAAAAGGGAGACAGGGACCCCCTAGCAGCATCCCTGTGCCCCCAGGGCCAGAGCTTGGCCAGGGCTCCTTCACCCTCTTATGAAGGAGGGCTTGAGAGCACTTTAAAAATCCCCAGCAGGGGAGTAGCATAAAACAGCTTTAATATTAAGTGACAGCACCACAGAGTTCCTTGGCAAGAGTCACTCTGCTCCTGACTGGACACTTCAGGCACACCAAGGAAACAAAGCAACAAGAAAACCAAACAAAATCCAGGCAATCAAACCAAAAAGGAGTCAAGAACTGTCCCGGTGTCTGTGTGTCTCTGTGTGTTTGTGTGTGTGTGTGTGTGTGTGTGTGTGTGTGTGTGTGACGAAAGGACAGTGAGGGCAAGGATAAAAGGAATACAGCCTAAAAGCTAAAGAGAGCTGTGGAATAACACTTAACAATATTCAACTTCGCTTAGAACTTCTATTAAGCTTCACAAATTAGCAAAAGAACAACTCTTAGCAGCATTTAACTTTGCTTACAGCTTGTGACTTTGTCGCTATAAGACACGTGAAAGCACGACGCGAGCTACCTGCTATTTTCAAGGTAAAGAGAAAAGTTTATTCTCTGACTCCAACTTTTATACTTTCCCAAAGGTGACATTGGATTGGAGAGTGAATGGACCACCTGTCCAAAGACATTGGACAAAGCACTAGTACATCAAGTTTGTCCAGCCCCATAAAAGATTGTAAACAATATGTTGTTGACAGAAATTGTGTGGGAAGGTTCTCCAACAGAATGGAAACTCAGAAGGCTTTAGAAAATCTTAAGAATCAGGGTGACATGACTTAACCTTACTTGCAGGCCTGACTGGCTCAGCTATCCAAGGCAATCAAAGCCCTCAGAGAGCAGCATTTCTGCCACATTTCCCTGAGCACAGGCACTCCTGTGTGCACACAGACACAAAGAGTCACTACAAGGCACCTGTGAGAAATTCCCCTGAGCAAAGGGAAATGCTCCCTGTGGAGGCTTTGGCATCTCCCCAGGGGATGAAGGGTTGAGCCTGGAGCAGACAGTGTCTGTGATGAGCTCCAGAGGAGCTGAGCCCAGGGGCTGCTGGCCAAGGCCCTGGCCCAGTGAGCATTTCTCAGCTGGCAGGGTGGCCTGAGAAGGGGAAAGGGGAATGCACCAGACCAGGAACCATGGAACCAAGGGACCATTGTTACACTGTGGGGCCATGTGAGAAGAAGTGACCATTGGGACACTGTGGGGCCTTGTGACCCCAAGGGACCATTGGGACACTGTGGGACCATGTGAGATCAAGAGACCATTGGGATACTGTGAGTCCTCATGGATTCATGGACACCACTGTGACATTGCTGGGCCTCATGGAAGCAAGGGGACCCTAGTGACGCCGTGTGCCTCAGTGGAATGTAGGCATCATTGTGACACTGTGAGGCCCCATCCAGCCAAGGCTCCATTGGGACACTGTGAGACCCCACGGAAACAAAGCTCCAGGGTAACACAGAGAGGCTGCCTGTAATCAGTGCTCCATTGTGACCCTGTGGAGCCAAAGGAGAGCGTTGTGACACTGCAAAGCCCCATGGTCCATTGGTCCAAAGGTCCATTGTGACATTGCAGGACTCATGGAACAGAGGAGTCACATGACACTGTGGGGCCTGTGGAACCATGGAGAACATTGTGACACTGCAAGGCCTCAAGGAATCATTAGGACTGTTATATGTCTATAGGATAATTCGTGCAAATAAAATTGTCGTCTCTTTTATAGTTATGTGCTGTTAAATTATACTCTTATAGGAAGTTTTTAAATCGCACAAGCCAGCAACAGCGATTGCAACACCATGTCAAAGCCACCTGGACGAGAGAGGGAGGACTTTATTTACAAGCGAACGAAAGTGGCCAGCCCAGAGAGGGATCATGCATCAAGGTTGTCCGAGAAACACCCGGACGATAAATACACGATAAATATCCGAGACCGAGATAGTCAGAGCCATCAGGGAGGTACATCTCAAATCCGAATTCCGGGACTGCAAACACAGGTGTTCATCACTCTCCGGACACGTATTGTTCAACTTGCCACAGAGAAAAGAACTCCACATGAATACATGCACTTTGAAAAGGAAGAAAGGGGACTCTGGCTCAGGCAAGGAAAATCGTATAAAAATGGGTCAGACAGGACGGTCGGTGTGAAGCATAGAGGACCCTCTGCTGCAGCTGTCAAACCTGTGTCTCACCCGGTGGCAATCCCGGGCTCCACATTGACTTTTTTTTATAGTGTCTTTTTTTCATTTTTCTCAAAGTTTATATTTGGTACACTTAATAACTTTTATTAAATTAAAAATTAATAACTTGGAGCCTTGCATTTCTAACATGTTCATCACATTCGGTTTCTCATGATAAGCCTATCTACTTCTGCTAATTCTGAGATGGGGAAAATGAACTGTCATGATTCCCGCTTGCACTAAAGGATTGTGACACGGGCTGACTTTGTGATGCCAGAGTCTTCTGTGCCATCACAGCGCAACTGTATGACATCCCAGAGTGCTAGAGCAGCACTGGCTCTGTGACATCACAAGGGGGATTTGTGAGATCTCAGGGTGGGCTGTGACATCCCAGGAGGCAGTGTGACATCTCAGGGGCTCTGTGACCTTACTGGGGAGGTCACTTCAAGCCAGCTCCCACTCACAGTTCCTCCCAGAGAAGTCCAAAGCTGCTCGTGCCCGGTGGCATCCCGTGTCCCTCTGGGTCCCCCTGCCCCTGGCGCTGCAGCCCCCTGCTGAGGATGTTCGAGGAGATCAAGCCCAGAGCCTGACACGGGGACAGGGACTCAGGGCCGTCACAGTTGGAACAGGGAGACAGGGACCCCCTAGCAGCATCCCTGTGCCCCCAGGGCCAGAGCTTGGCCAGGGCTCCTTCACCCTCTTATGAAGGAGGGCTTGAGAGCACTTTAAAAATCCCCAGCAGGGGAGTAGCATAAAACAGCTTTAATATTAAGTGACAGCACCACAGAGTTCCTTGGCAAGAGTCACTCTGCTCCTGACTGGACACTTCAGGCACACCAAGGAAACAAAGCAACAAGAAAACCAAACAAAATCCAGGCAATCAAACCGAAAAGGAGTCAAGAACTGTCCCGGTGTCTGTGTGTCTCTGTGTGTTTGTGTGTGTGTGTGTGTGTGGGTGTGTGTGTGTGTGTGTGTGTGTGTGTGACGAAAGGACAGTGAGGGCAAGGATAAAAGGAATACAGCCTAAAAGCTAAAGAGAGCTGTGGAATAACACTTAACAATATTCAACTTTGCTTATAACTTCTATTAAGCTTCACAAATTAGCAAAAGAACAACTTTTAGCAGCATTTAACTTTGCTTACAGCTTGTGACTTTGTCGCTATAAGACACGTGAAAGCACGACGCGAGCCACCTGCTATTTTCAAGGTAAAGAGAAAAGTTTATTCTCTGACTCCAACTTTTATACTTTCCCAAAGGTGACATTGGATTGGAGAGTGAATGGACCACCTGTCCAAAGACATTGGACAAAGCACTAGTACATCAAGTTTGTCCAGCCCCATGAAAGATTGTAAACAATATGTTGTTGACAAAAATTGTGTGGGAAGGTTCTCCAACAGAATGGAAACTCAGAAGGCTTTAGAAAATCTTAAGAATCAGGGTGACATGACTTAACCTTACTTCCAGGCCTGACTGGCTCAGCTATCCAAGGCAATCAAAGCCCTCAGAGAGCAGCATTTCTGCCACATTTCCCTGAGCACAGGCACTCCTGTGTGCACACAGACACAAAGAGTCACTACAAGGCACCTGTGAGAAATTCTCCTGAGCAAAGGGAAATGTTCCCTGTGGAGGCTTTGGCATCTCCCCAGGGGATGAAGGGTTGAGCCTGGAGCAGACAGTGTCTGTGATGAGCTCCAGAGGAGCTGAGCCCAGGGGCTGCTGGCCAAGGCCCTGGCCCAGTGAGCATTTCTCAGCTGGCAGGGTGGCCTGAGAAGGGGAAAGGGGAATGCACCAGACCAGGAACCATGGAACCAAGGGACCATTGTTACACTGTGGGGCCATGTGAGAAGAAGTGACCATTGGGACACTGTGGGGCCTTGTGACCCCAAGGGACCATTGGGACACTGTGGGACCATGTGAGATCAAGAGACCATTGGGATACTGTGAGTCCTCATGGATTCATGGACACCACTGTGACATTGCTGGGCCTCATGGAAGCAAGGGGACCCTAGTGACGCCGTGTGCCTCAGTGGAATGTAGGCATCATTGTGACACTGTGAGGCCCCATCCAGCCAAGGCTCCATTGGGACACTGCGAGACCCCACGGAAACAAAGCTCCAGGGTAACACAGAGAGGCTGCCTGTAATCAGTGCTCCATTGTGACCCTGTGGAGCCAAAGGAGAGCGTTGTGACACTGCAAAGCCCCATGGTCCATTGGTCCAAAGGTCCATTGTGACATTGCAGGACTCATGGAACAGAGGAGTCACATGACACTGTGGGGCCTGTGGAACCATGGAGAACATTGTGACACTGCAAGGCCTCAAGGAATCATTAGGACTGTTATATGTCTATAGGATAATTCGTGCAAATAAAATTGTCGTCTCTTTTATAGTTATGTGCTGTTAAATTATACTCTTATAGGAAGTTTTTAAATCGCACAAGCCAGCAACTGCGACTGCAACACCATGTCAAAGCCACCTGGACGAGAGAGGGAGGACTTTATTTACAAGCGAACGAAAGTGGCCAGCCCAGAGAGGGATCATGCATCAAGGTTGTCCGAGAAACACCCGGACGATAAATACACGATAAATATCCGAGACCGAGATAGTCAGAGCCATCAGGGAGGTACATCTCAAATCCGAATTCCGGGACTGCAAACACAGGTGTTCATCACTCTCCGGACACGTATTGTTCAACTTGCCACAGAGAAAAGAACTCCACATGAATACATGCACTTTGAAAAGGAAGAAAGGGGACTCTGGCTCAGGCAAGGAAAATCGTATAAAAATGGGTCAGACAGGACGGTCGGTGTGAAGCATAGAGGACCCTCTGCTGCAGCTGTCAAACCTGTGTCTCACCCGGTGGCAATCCCGGGCTCCACATTGACTTTTTTTTATAGTGGCTTTTTTTCATTTTTCTCAAAGTTTATATTTGGTACACTTAATAACTTTTATTAAATTAAAAATTAATAACTTGGAGCCTTGCATTTCTAACATGTTCATCACATTCGGTTTCTCATGATAAGCCTATCTACTTCTGCTAATTCTGAGATGGGGAAAATGAACTGTCATGATTCCCGCTTGCACTAAAGGATTGTGACACGGGCTGACTTTGTGATGCCAGAGTCTTCTGTGCCATCACAGCGCAACTGTATGACATCCCAGAGTGCTAGAGCAGCACTGGCTCTGTGACATCACAAGGGGGATTTGTGAGATCTCAGGGTGGGCTGTGACATCCCAGGAGGCAGTGTGACATCTCAGGGGCTCTGTGACCTTACTGGGGAGGTCACTTCAAGCCAGCTCCCACTCACAGTTCCTCCCAGAGAAGTCCAAAGCTGCTCGTGCCCGGTGGCATCCCGTGTCCCTCTGGGTCCCCCTGCCCCTGGCGCTGCAGCCCCCTGCTGAGGATGTTCGAGGAGATCAAGCCCAGAGCCTGACACGGGGACAGGGACTCAGGGCCGTCACAGTTGGAACAGGGAGACAGGGACCCCCTAGCAGCATCCCTGTGCCCCCAGGGCCAGAGCTTGGCCAGGGCTCCTTCACCCTCTTATGAAGGAGGGCTTGAGAGCACTTTAAAAATCCCCAGCAGGGGAGTAGCATAAAACAGCTTTAATATTAAGTGACAGCACCACAGAGTTCCTTGGCAAGAGTCACTCTGCTCCTGACTGGACACTTCAGGCACACCAAGGAAACAAAGCAACAAGAAAACCAAACAAAATCCAGGCAATCAAACCAAAAAGGAGTCAAGAACTGTCCCGGTGTCTGTGTGTCTCTGTGTGTTTGTGTGTGTGTGTGTGTGTGTGTGTGTGTGTGTGTGTGACGAAAGGACAGTGAGGGCAAGGATAAAAGGAATACAGCCTAAAAGCTAAACAGAGCTGTGGAATAACACTTAACAATATTCAACTTCGCTTAGAACTTCTATTAAGCTTCACAAATTAGCAAAAGAACAACTCTTAGCAGCATTTAACTTTGCTTACAGCTTGTGACTTTGTCGCTATAAGACACGTGAAAGCACGACGCGAGCTACCTGCTATTTTCAAGGTAAAGAGAAAAGTTTATTCTCTGACTCCAACTTTTATACTTTCCCAAAGGTGACATTGGATTGGAGAGTGAATGGACCACCTGTCCAAAGACATTGGACAAAGCACTAGTACATCAAGTTTGTCCAGCCCCATAAAAGATTGTAAACAATATGTTGTTGACAGAAATTGTGTGGGAAGGTTCTCCAACAGAATGGAAACTCAGAAGGCTTTAGAAAATCTTAAGAATCAGGGTGACATGACTTAACCTTACTTGCAGGCCTGACTGGCTCAGCTATCCAAGGCAATCAAAGCCCTCAGAGAGCAGCATTTCTGCCACATTTCCCTGAGCACAGGCACTCCTGTGTGCACACAGACACAAAGAGTCACTACAAGGCACCTGTGAGAAATTCCCCTGAGCAAAGGGAAATGCTCCCTGTGGAGGCTTTGGCATCTCCCCAGGGGATGAAGGGTTGAGCCTGGAGCAGACAGTGTCTGTGATGAGCTCCAGAGGAGCTGAGCCCAGGGGCTGCTGGCCAAGGCCCTGGCCCAGTGAGCATTTCTCAGCTGGCAGGGTGGCCTGAGAAGGGGAAAGGGGAATGCACCAGACCAGGAACCATGGAACCAAGGGACCATTGTTACACTGTGGGGCCATGTGAGAAGAAGTGACCATTGGGACACTGTGGGGCCTTGTGACCCCAAGGGACCATTGGGACACTGTGGGACCATGTGAGATCAAGAGACCATTGGGATACTGTGAGTCCTCATGGATTCATGGACACCACTGTGACATTGCTGGGCCTCATGGAAGCAAGGGGACCCTAGTGACGCCGTGTGCCTCAGTGGAATGTAGGCATCATTGTGACACTGTGAGGCCCCATCCAGCCAAGGCTCCATTGGGACACTGTGAGACCCCACGGAAACAAAGCTCCAGGGTAACACAGAGAGGCTGCCTGTAATCAGTGCTCCATTGTGACCCTGTGGAGCCAAAGGAGAGCGTTGTGACACTGCAAAGCCCCATGGTCCATTGGTCCAAAGGTCCATTGTGACATTGCAGGACTCATGGAACAGAGGAGTCACATGACACTGTGGGGCCTGTGGAACCATGGAGAACATTGTGACACTGCAAGGCCTCAAGGAATCATTAGGACTGTTATATGTCTATAGGATAATTCGTGCAAATAAAATTGTCGTCTCTTTTATAGTTATGTGCTGTTAAATTATACTCTTATAGGAAGTTTTTAAATCGCACAAGCCAGCAACAGCGACTGCAACACCATGTCAAAGCCACCTGGACGAGAGAGGGAGGACTTTATTTACAAGCGAACGAAAGTGGCCAGCCCAGAGAGGGATCATGCATCAAGGTTGTCCGAGAAACACCCGGACGATAAATACACGATAAATATCCGAGACCGAGATAGTCAGAGCCATCAGGGAGGTACATCTCAAATCCGAATTCCGGGACTGCAAACACAGGTGTTCATCACTCTCCGGACACGTATTGTTCAACTTGCCACAGAGAAAAGAACTCCACATGAATACATGCACTTTGAAAAGGAAGAAAGGGGACTCTGGCTCAGGCAAGGAAAATCGTATAAAAATGGGTCAGACAGGACGGTCGGTGTGAAGCATAGAGGACCCTCTGCTGCAGCTGTCAAACCTGTGTCTCACCCGGTGGCAATCCCGGGCTCCACATTGACTTTTTTTTATAGTGGCTTTTTTTCATTTTTCTCAAAGTTTATATTTGGTACACTTAATAACTTTTATTAAATTAAAAATTAATAACTTGGAGCCTTGCATTTCTAACATGTTCATCACATTCGGTTTCTCATGATAAGCCTATCTACTTCTGCTAATTCTGAGATGGGGAAAATGAACTGTCATGATTCCCGCTTGCACTAGAGGATTGTGACACGGGCTGACTTTGTGATGCCAGAGTCTTCTGTGCCATCACAGCGCAACTGTATGACATCCCAGAGTGCTAGAGCAGCACTGGCTCTGTGACATCACAAGGGGGATTTGTGAGATCTCAGGGTGGGCTGTGACATCCCAGGAGGCAGTGTGACATCTCAGGGGTTCTGTGACCTTACTGGGGAGGTCACTTCAAGCCAGCTCCCACTCACAGTTCCTCCCAGAGAAGTCCAAAGCTGCTCGTGCCCGGTGGCATCCCGTGTCCCTCTGGGTCCCCCCGCCCCTGGTGCTGCAGCCTCCCGCTGAGGATGTTCGAGGAGATCAAGCCCAGAGCCTGACACGGGGACAGGGGCTCAGGGCCGTCACAGTTGGAACAGGGAGACAGGGACCCCCTAGCAGCATCCCTGTGCCCCCAGGGCCAGAGCTTGGCCAGGGCTCCTTCACCCTCTTATGAAGGAGGGCTTGAGAGCACTTTAAAAATCCCCAGCAGGGGAGTAGCATAAAACAGCTTTAATATTAACTGACAGCACCACAGAGTTCCTTGGCAAGAGTCACTCTGCTCCTGACTGGACACTTCAGGCACACCAAGGAAACAAAGCAACAAGAAAACCAAACAAAATCCAGGCAATCAAACCGAAAAGGAGTCAAGAACTGTCCCGGTGTCTGTGTGTCTCTGTGTGTTTGTGAGTGTGTGTGTGTGTGGGTGTGTGTGTGTGGGTGTGTGTGTGTGTGTGACGAAAGGACAGTGAGGGCAAGGATAAAAGGAATACAGCCTAAAAGCTAAACAGAGCTGTGGAATAACACTTAACAATATTCAACTTTGCTTATAACTTCTATTAAGCTTCACAAATTAGCAAAAGAACAACTCTTAGCAGCATTTAACTTTGCTTACAGCTTGTGACTTTGTCGCTATAAGACACGTGAAAGCACGACGCGAGCTACCTGCTATTTTCAAGGTAAAGAGAAAAGTTTATTCTCTGACTCCAACTTTTATACTTTCCCAAAGGTGACATTGGATTGGAGAGTGAATGGGCCACCTGTCCAAAGACATTGGACAAAGCACTAGTACATCAAGTTTGTCCAGCCCCATAAAAGATTGTAAACAATATGTTGTTGACAGAAATTGTGTGGGAAGGTTCTCCAACAGAATGGAAACTCAGAAGGCTTTAGAAAATCTTAAGAATCAGGGTAACATGACTTAACCTTACTTCCAGGCCTGACTGGCTCAGCTATCCAAGGCAATCAAAGCCCTCAGAGAGCAGCATTTCTGCCACATTTCCCTGAGCACAGGCACTCCTGTGTGCACACAGACACAAAGAGTCACTACAAGGCACCTGTGAGAAATTCCCCTGAGCAAAGGGAAATGCTCCCTGTGGAGGCTTTGGCATCTCCCCAGGGGATGAAGGGTTGAGCCTGGAGCAGACAGTGTCTGTGATGAGCTCCAGAGGAGCTGAGCCCAGGGGCTGCTGGCCAAGGCCCTGGCCCAGTGAGCATTTCTCAGCTGGCAGGGTGGCCTGAGAAGGGGAAAGGGGAATGCACCAGACCAGGAACCATGGAACCAAGGGACCATTGTTACACTGTGGGGCCATGTGAGAAGAAGTGACCATTGGGACACTGTGGGGCCTTGTGACCCCAAGGGACCATTGGGACACTGTGGGACCATGTGAGATCAAGAGACCATTGGGATACTGTGAGTCCTCATGGATTCATGGACACCACTGTGACATTGCTGGGCCTCATGGAAGCAAGGGGACCCTAGTGACGCCGTGTGCCTCAGTGGAATGTAGGCATCATTGTGACACTGTGAGGCCCCATCCAGCCAAGGCTCCATTGGGACACTGCGAGACCCCACGGAAACAAAGCTCCAGGGTAACACAGAGAGGCTGCCTGTAATCAGTGCTCCATTGTGACCCTGTGGAGCCAAAGGAGAGCGTTGTGACACTGCAAAGCCCCATGGTCCATTGGTCCAAAGGTCCATTGTGACATTGCAGGACTCATGGAACAGAGGAGTCACATGACACTGTGGGGCCTGTGGAACCATGGAGAACATTGTGACACTGCAAGGCCTCAAGGAATCATTAGGACTGTTATATGTCTATAGGATAATTCGTGCAAATAAAATTGTCGTCTCTTTTATAGTTATGTGCTGTTAAATTATACTCTTATAGGAAGTTTTTAAATCGCACAAGCCAGCAACTGCGACTGCAACACCATGTCAAAGCCACCTGGACGAGAGAGGGAGGACTTTATTTACAAGCGAACGAAAGTGGCCAGCCCAGAGAGGGATCATGCATCAAGGTTGTCCGAGAAACACCCGGACGATAAATACACGATAAATATCCGAGACCGAGATAGTCAGAGCCATCAGGGAGGTACATCTCAAATCCGAATTCCGGGACTGCAAACACAGGTGTTCATCACTCTCCGGACACGTATTGTTCAACTTGCCACAGAGAAAAGAACTCCACATGAATACATGCACTTTGAAAAGGAAGAAAGGGGACTCTGGCTCAGGCAAGGAAAATCGTATAAAAATGGGTCAGACAGGACGGTCGGTGTGAAGCATAGAGGACCCTCTGCTGCAGCTGTCAAACCTGTGTCTCACCCGGTGGCAATCCCGGGCTCCACATTGACTTTTTTTTATAGTGGCTTTTTTTCATTTTTCTCAAAGTTTATATTTGGTACACTTAATAACTTTTATTAAATTAAAAATTAATAACTTGGAGCCTTGCATTTCTAACATGTTCATCACATTCGGTTTCTCATGATAAGCCTATCTACTTCTGCTAATTCTGAGATGGGGAAAATGAACTGTCATGATTCCCGCTTGCACTAAAGGATTGTGACACGGGCTGACTTTGTGATGCCAGAGTCTTCTGTGCCATCACAGCGCAACTGTATGACATCCCAGAGTGCTAGAGCAGCACTGGCTCTGTGACATCACAAGGGGGATTTGTGAGATCTCAGGGTGGGCTGTGACATCCCAGGAGGCAGTGTGACATCTCAGGGGCTCTGTGACCTTACTGGGGAGGTCACTTCAAGCCAGCTCCCACTCACAGTTCCTCCCAGAGAAGTCCAAAGCTGCTCGTGCCCGGTGGCATCCCGTGTCCCTCTGGGTCCCCCTGCCCCTGGCGCTGCAGCCCCCTGCTGAGGATGTTCGAGGAGATCAAGCCCAGAGCCTGACACGGGGACAGGGACTCAGGGCCGTCACAGTTGGAACAGGGAGACAGGGACCCCCTAGCAGCATCCCTGTGCCCCCAGGGCCAGAGCTTGGCCAGGGCTCCTTCACCCTCTTATGAAGGAGGGCTTGAGAGCACTTTAAAAATCCCCAGCAGGGGAGTAGCATAAAACAGCTTTAATATTAAGTGACAGCACCACAGAGTTCCTTGGCAAGAGTCACTCTGCTCCTGACTGGACACTTCAGGCACACCAAGGAAACAAAGCAACAAGAAAACCAAACAAAATCCAGGCAATCAAACCAAAAAGGAGTCAAGAACTGTCCCGGTGTCTGTGTGTCTCTGTGTGTTTGTGAGTGTGTGTGTGTGTGGGTGTGTGTGTGTGGGTGTGTGTGTGTGTGTGACGAAAGGACAGTGAGGGCAAGGATAAAAGGAATACAGCCTAAAAGCTAAACAGAGCTGTGGAATAACACTTAACAATATTCAACTTTGCTTATAACTTCTATTAAGCTTCACAAATTAGCAAAAGAACAACTCTTAGCAGCATTTAACTTTGCTTACAGCTTGTGACTTTGTCGCTATAAGACACGTGAAAGCACGACGCGAGCTACCTGCTATTTTCAAGGTAAAGAGAAAAGTTTATTCTCTGACTCCAACTTTTATACTTTCCCAAAGGTGACATTGGATTGGAGAGTGAATGGGCCACCTGTCCAAAGACATTGGACAAAGCACTAGTACATCAAGTTTGTCCAGCCCCATAAAAGATTGTAAACAATATGTTGTTGACAGAAATTGTGTGGGAAGGTTCTCCAACAGAATGGAAACTCAGAAGGCTTTAGAAAATCTTAAGAATCAGGGTAACATGACTTAACCTTACTTCCAGGCCTGACTGGCTCAGCTATCCAAGGCAATCAAAGCCCTCAGAGAGCAGCATTTCTGCCACATTTCCCTGAGCACAGGCACTCCTGTGTGCACACAGACACAAAGAGTCACTACAAGGCACCTGTGAGAAATTCCCCTGAGCAAAGGGAAATGCTCCCTGTGGAGGCTTTGGCATCTCCCCAGGGGATGAAGGGTTGAGCCTGGAGCAGACAGTGTCTGTGATGAGCTCCAGAGGAGCTGAGCCCAGGGGCTGCTGGCCATGGCCCAGGCCCAGTGAGCATTTCTCAGCTGGCAGGGTGGCCTGAGAAGGGGAAAGGGGAATGCACCAGACCAGGAACCATGGAACCAAGGGACCATTGTTACACTGTGGGGCCATGTGAGAAGAAGTGACCATTGGGACACTGTGGGGCCTTGTGAGACCAAGGGACCATTGGGACACTGTGGGACCATGTGAGATCAAGAGACCATTGGGATACTGTGAGTCCTCATGGATTCATGGACACCACTGTGACATTGCTGGGCCTCATGGAAGCAAGGGGACCCTAGTGACGCCGTGTGCCTCAGTGGAATGTAGGCATCATTGTGACACTGTGAGGCCCCATCCAGCCAAGGCTCCATTGGGACACTGCGAGACCCCACGGAAACAAAGCTCCAGGGTAACACAGAGAGGCTGCCTGTAATCAGTGCTCCATTGTGACCCTGTGGAGCCAAAGGAGAGCGTTGTGACACTGCAAAGCCCCATGGTCCATTGGTCCAAAGGTCCATTGTGACATTGCAGGACTCATGGAACAGAGGAGTCACATGACACTGTGGGGCCTGTGGAACCATGGAGAACATTGTGACACTGCAAGGCCTCAAGGAATCATTAGGACTGTTATATGTCTATAGGATAATTCGTGCAAATAAAATTGTCGTCTCTTTTATAGTTATGTGCTGTTAAATTATACTCTTATAGGAAGTTTTTAAATCGCACAAGCCAGCAACAGCGACTGCAACACCATGTCAAAGCCACCTGGACGAGAGAGGGAGGACTTTATTTACAAGCGAACGAAAGTGGCCAGCCCAGAGAGGGATCATGCATCAAGGTTGTCCGAGAAACACCCGGACGATAAATACACGATAAATATCCGAGACCGAGATAGTCAGAGCCATCAGGGAGGTACATCTCAAATCCGAATTCCGGGACTGCAAACACAGGTGTTCATCACTCTCCGGACACGTATTGTTCAACTTGCCACAGAGAAAAGAACTCCACATGAATACATGCACTTTGAAAAGGAAGAAAGGGGACTCTGGCTCAGGCAAGGAAAATCGTATAAAAATGGGTCAGACAGGACGGTCGGTGTGAAGCATAGAGGACCCTCTGCTGCAGCTGTCAAACCTGTGTCTCACCCGGTGGCAATCCCGGGCTCCACATTGACTTTTTTTTATAGTGGCTTTTTTTCATTTTTCTCAAAGTTTATATTTGGTACACTTAATAACTTTTATTAAATTAAAAATTAATAACTTGGAGCCTAGCATTTCTAACATGTTCATCACATTCGGTTTCTCATGATAAGCCTATCTACTTCTGCTAATTCTGAGATGGGGAAAATGAACTGTCATGATTCCCGCTTGCACTAGAGGATTGTGACACGGGCTGACTTTGTGATGCCAGAGTCTTCTGTGCCATCACAGCGCAACTGTATGACATCCCAGAGTGCTAGAGCAGCACTGGCTCTGTGACATCACAAGGGGGATTTGTGAGATCTCAGGGTGGGCTGTGACATCCCAGGAGGCAGTGTGACATCTCAGGGGCTCTGTGACCTTACTGGGGAGGTCACTTCAAGCCAGCTCCCACTCACAGTTCCTCCCAGAGAAGTCCAAAGCTGCTCGTGCCCGGTGGCATCCCGTGTCCCTCTGGGTCCCCCTGCCCCTGGCGCTGCAGCCTCCCCCTGAGGATGTTTGAGGAGATCAAGCCCAGAGCCTGACACGGGGACAGGGGCTCAGGGCCGTCACAGTTGGAACAGGGAGACAGGGACCCCCTAGCAGCATCCCTGTGCCCCCAGGGCCAGAGCTTGGCCAGGGCTCCTTCACCCTCTTATGAAGGAGGGCTTGAGAGCACTTTAAAAATCCCCAGCAGGGGAGTAGCATAAAACAACTTTAATATTAAGTGACAGCACCACAGAGTTCCTTGGCAAGAGTCACTCTGCTCCTGACTGGACACTTCAGGCACACCAAGGAAACAAAGCAACAAGAAAACCAAACAAAATCCAGGCAATCAAACCGAAAAGGAGTCAAGAACTGTCCCGGCGTCTGTGTGTCTCTGTGTGTTTGTGTGTGTGTGTGTGTGTGGGTGTGTGTGTGTGTGTGTGTGTGTGTGTGTGACGAAAGGACAGTGAGGGCAAGGATAAAAGGAATACAGCCTAAAAGCTAAAGAGAGCTGTGGAATAACACTTAACAATATTCAACTTCGCTTATAACTTCTATTAAGCTTCACAAATTAGCAAAAGAACAACTCTTAGCAGCATTTAACTTTGCTTACAGCTTGTGACTTTGTCGCTATAAGACACGTGAAAGCACGACGCGAGCTACCTGCTATTTTCAAGGTAAAGAGAAAAGTTTATTCTCTGACTCCAATTTTTATACTTTCCCAAAGGTGACATTGGATTGGAGAGTGAATGGACCACCTGTCCAAAAACATTGGACAAAGCACTAGTACATCAAGTTTGTCCACCCCCATAAAAGATTGTAAACAATATGTTGTTGACAGAAATTGTGTGGGAAGGTTCTCCAACAGAATGGAAACTCAGAAGGCTTTAGAAAATCTTAAGAATCAGGGTGACATGACTTAACCTTACTTCCAGGCCTGACTGGCTCAGCTATCCAAGGCAATCAAAGCCCTCAGAGAGCAGCATTTCTGCCACATTTCCCTGAGCACAGGCACTCCTGTGTGCACACAGACACAAAGAGTCACTACAAGGCACCTGTGAGAAATTCCCCTGAGCAAAGGGAAATGCTCCCTGTGGAGGCTTTGGCATCTCCCCAGGGGATGAAGGGTTGAGCCTGGAGCAGACAGTGTCTGTGATGAGCTCCAGAGGAGCTGAGCCCAGGGGCTGCTGGCCAAGGCCCTGGCCCAGTGAGCATTTCTCAGCTGGCAGGGTGGCCTGAGAAGGGGAAAGGGGAATGCACCAGACCAGGAACCATGGAACCAAGGGACCATTGTTACACTGTGGGGCCATGTGAGAAGAAGTGACCATTGGGACACTGTGGGGCCTTGTGACCCCAAGGGACCATTGGGACACTGTGGGACCATGTGAGATCAAGAGACCATTGGGATACTGTGAGTCCTCATGGATTCATGGACACCACTGTGACATTGCTGGGCCTCATGGAAGCAAGGGGACCCTAGTGACGCCGTGTGCCTCAGTGGAATGTAGGCATCATTGTGACACTGTGAGGCCCCATCCAGCCAAGGCTCCATTGGGACACTGCGAGACCCCACGGAAACAAAGCTCCAGGGTAACACAGAGAGGCTGCCTGTAATCAGTGCTCCATTGTGACCCTGTGGAGCCAAAGGAGAGCGTTGTGACACTGCAAAGCCCCATGGTCCATTGGTCCAAAGGTCCATTGTGACATTGCAGGACTCATGGAACAGAGGAGTCACATGACACTGTGGGGCCTGTGGAACCATGGAGAACATTGTGACACTGCAAGGCCTCAAGGAATCATTAGGACTGTTATATGTCTATAGGATAATTCGTGCAAATAAAATTGTCGTCTCTTTTATAGTTATGTGCTGTTAAATTATACTCTTATAGGAAGTTTTTAAATCGCACAAGCCAGCAACTGCGACTGCAACACCATGTCAAAGCCACCTGGACGAGAGAGGGAGGACTTTATTTACAAGCGAACGAAAGTGGCCAGCCCAGAGAGGGATCATGCATCAAGGTTGTCCGAGAAACACCCGGACGATAAATACACGATAAATATCCGAGACCGAGATAGTCAGAGCCATCAGGGAGGTACATCTCAAATCCGAATTCCGGGACTGCAAACACAGGTGTTCATCACTCTCCGGACACGTATTGTTCAACTTGCCACAGAGAAAAGAACTCCACATGAATACATGCACTTTGAAAAGGAAGAAAGGGGACTCTGGCTCAGGCAAGGAAAATCGTATAAAAATGGGTCAGACAGGACGGTCGGTGTGAAGCATAGAGGACCCTCTGCTGCAGCTGTCAAACCTGTGTCTCACCCGGTGGCAATCCCGGGCTCCACATTGACTTTTTTTTATAGTGTCTTTTTTTCATTTTTCTCAAAGTTTATATTTGGTACACTTAATAACTTTTATTAAATTAAAAATTAATAACTTGGAGCCTTGCATTTCTAACATGTTCATCACATTCGGTTTCTCATGATAAGCCTATCTACTTCTGCTAATTCTGAGATGGGGAAAATGAACTGTCATGATTCCCGCTTGCACTAAAGGATTGTGACACGGGCTGACTTTGTGATGCCAGAGTCTTCTGTGCCATCACAGCGCAACTGTATGACATCCCAGAGTGCTAGAGCAGCACTGGCTCTGTGACATCACAAGGGGGATTTGTGAGATCTCAGGGTGGGCTGTGACATCCCAGGAGGCAGTGTGACATCTCAGGGGCTCTGTGACCTTACTGGGGAGGTCACTTCAAGCCAGCTCCCACTCACAGTTCCTCCCAGAGAAGTCCAAAGCTGCTCGTGCCCGGTGGCATCCCGTGTCCCTCTGGGTCCCCCTGCCCCTGGCGCTGCAGCCCCCTGCTGAGGATGTTCGAGGAGATCAAGCCCAGAGCCTGACACGGGGACAGGGACTCAGGGCCGTCACAGTTGGAACAGGGAGACAGGGACCCCCTAGCAGCATCCCTGTGCCCCCAGGGCCAGAGCTTGGCCAGGGCTCCTTCACCCTCTTATGAAGGAGGGCTTGAGAGCACTTTAAAAATCCCCAGCAGGGGAGTAGCATAAAACAGCTTTAATATTAAGTGACAGCACCACAGAGTTCCTTGGCAAGAGTCACTCTGCTCCTGACTGGACACTTCAGGCACACCAAGGAAACAAAGCAACAAGAAAACCAAACAAAATCCAGGCAATCAAACCAAAAAGGAGTCAAGAACTGTCCCGGTGTCTGTGTGTCTCTGTGTGTTTGTGTGTGTGTGTGTGTGTGTGTGTGTGTGTGTGTGTGACGAAAGGACAGTGAGGGCAAGGATAAAAGGAATACAGCCTAAAAGCTAAACAGAGCTGTGGAATAACACTTAACAATATTCAACTTCGCTTAGAACTTCTATTAAGCTTCACAAATTAGCAAAAGAACAACTCTTAGCAGCATTTAACTTTGCTTACAGCTTGTGACTTTGTCGCTATAAGACACGTGAAAGCACGACGCGAGCTACCTGCTATTTTCAAGGTAAAGAGAAAAGTTTATTCTCTGACTCCAACTTTTATACTTTCCCAAAGGTGACATTGGATTGGAGAGTGAATGGACCACCTGTCCAAAGACATTGGACAAAGCACTAGTACATCAAGTTTGTCCAGCCCCATAAAAGATTGTAAACAATATGTTGTTGACAGAAATTGTGTGGGAAGGTTCTCCAACAGAATGGAAACTCAGAAGGCTTTAGAAAATCTTAAGAATCAGGGTGACATGACTTAACCTTACTTGCAGGCCTGACTGGCTCAGCTATCCAAGGCAATCAAAGCCCTCAGAGAGCAGCATTTCTGCCACATTTCCCTGAGCACAGGCACTCCTGTGTGCACACAGACACAAAGAGTCACTACAAGGCACCTGTGAGAAATTCCCCTGAGCAAAGGGAAATGCTCCCTGTGGAGGCTTTGGCATCTCCCCAGGGGATGAAGGGTTGAGCCTGGAGCAGACAGTGTCTGTGATGAGCTCCAGAGGAGCTGAGCCCAGGGGCTGCTGGCCAAGGCCCTGGCCCAGTGAGCATTTCTCAGCTGGCAGGGTGGCCTGAGAAGGGGAAAGGGGAATGCACCAGACCAGGAACCATGGAACCAAGGGACCATTGTTACACTGTGGGGCCATGTGAGAAGAAGTGACCATTGGGACACTGTGGGGCCTTGTGACCCCAAGGGACCATTGGGACACTGTGGGACCATGTGAGATCAAGAGACCATTGGGATACTGTGAGTCCTCATGGATTCATGGACACCACTGTGACATTGCTGGGCCTCATGGAAGCAAGGGGACCCTAGTGACGCCGTGTGCCTCAGTGGAATGTAGGCATCATTGTGACACTGTGAGGCCCCATCCAGCCAAGGCTCCATTGGGACACTGTGAGACCCCACGGAAACAAAGCTCCAGGGTAACACAGAGAGGCTGCCTGTAATCAGTGCTCCATTGTGACCCTGTGGAGCCAAAGGAGAGCGTTGTGACACTGCAAAGCCCCATGGTCCATTGGTCCAAAGGTCCATTGTGACATTGCAGGACTCATGGAACAGAGGAGTCACATGACACTGTGGGGCCTGTGGAACCATGGAGAACATTGTGACACTGCAAGGCCTCAAGGAATCATTAGGACTGTTATATGTCTATAGGATAATTCGTGCAAATAAAATTGTCGTCTCTTTTATAGTTATGTGCTGTTAAATTATACTCTTATAGGAAGTTTTTAAATCGCACAAGCCAGCAACAGCGATTGCAACACCATGTCAAAGCCACCTGGACGAGAGAGGGAGGACTTTATTTACAAGCGAACGAAAGTGGCCAGCCCAGAGAGGGATCATGCATCAAGGTTGTCCGAGAAACACCCGGACGATAAATACACGATAAATATCCGAGACCGAGATAGTCAGAGCCATCAGGGAGGTACATCTCAAATCCGAATTCCGGGACTGCAAACACAGGTGTTCATCACTCTCCGGACACGTATTGTTCAACTTGCCACAGAGAAAAGAACTCCACATGAATACATGCACTTTGAAAAGGAAGAAAGGGGACTCTGGCTCAGGCAAGGAAAATCGTATAAAAATGGGTCAGACAGGACGGTCGGTGTGAAGCATAGAGGACCCTCTGCTGCAGCTGTCAAACCTGTGTCTCACCCGGTGGCAATCCCGGGCTCCACATTGACTTTTTTTTATAGTGGCTTTTTTTCATTTTTCTCAAAGTTTATATTTGGTACACTTAATAACTTTTATTAAATTAAAAATTAATAACTTGGAGCCTTGCATTTCTAACATGTTCATCACATTCGGTTTCTCATGATAAGCCTATCTACTTCTGCTAATTCTGAGATGGGGAAAATGAACTGTCATGATTCCCGCTTGCACTAGAGGATTGTGACACGGGCTGACTTTGTGATGCCAGAGTCTTCTGTGCCATCACAGCGCAACTGTATGACATCCCAGAGTGCTAGAGCAGCACTGGCTCTGTGACATCACAAGGGGGATTTGTGAGATCTCAGGGTGGGCTGTGACATCCCAGGAGGCAGTGTGACATCTCAGGGGTTCTGTGACCTTACTGGGGAGGTCACTTCAAGCCAGCTCCCACTCACAGTTCCTCCCAGAGAAGTCCAAAGCTGCTCGTGCCCGGTGGCATCCCGTGTCCCTCTGGGTCCCCCCGCCCCTGGTGCTGCAGCCTCCCGCTGAGGATGTTCGAGGAGATCAAGCCCAGAGCCTGACACGGGGACAGGGGCTCAGGGCCGTCACAGTTGGAACAGGGAGACAGGGACCCCCTAGCAGCATCCCTGTGCCCCCAGGGCCAGAGCTTGGCCAGGGCTCCTTCACCCTCTTATGAAGGAGGGCTTGAGAGCACTTTAAAAATCCCCAGCAGGGGAGTAGCATAAAACAGCTTTAATATTAACTGACAGCACCACAGAGTTCCTTGGCAAGAGTCACTCTGCTCCTGACTGGACACTTCAGGCACACCAAGGAAACAAAGCAACAAGAAAACCAAACAAAATCCAGGCAATCAAACCGAAAAGGAGTCAAGAACTGTCCCGGTGTCTGTGTGTCTCTGTGTGTTTGTGAGTGTGTGTGTGTGTGGGTGTGTGTGTGTGGGTGTGTGTGTGTGTGTGACGAAAGGACAGTGAGGGCAAGGATAAAAGGAATACAGCCTAAAAGCTAAACAGAGCTGTGGAATAACACTTAACAATATTCAACTTTGCTTATAACTTCTATTAAGCTTCACAAATTAGCAAAAGAACAACTCTTAGCAGCATTTAACTTTGCTTACAGCTTGTGACTTTGTCGCTATAAGACACGTGAAAGCACGACGCGAGCTACCTGCTATTTTCAAGGTAAAGAGAAAAGTTTATTCTCTGACTCCAACTTTTATACTTTCCCAAAGGTGACATTGGATTGGAGAGTGAATGGGCCACCTGTCCAAAGACATTGGACAAAGCACTAGTACATCAAGTTTGTCCAGCCCCATAAAAGATTGTAAACAATATGTTGTTGACAGAAATTGTGTGGGAAGGTTCTCCAACAGAATGGAAACTCAGAAGGCTTTAGAAAATCTTAAGAATCAGGGTAACATGACTTAACCTTACTTCCAGGCCTGACTGGCTCAGCTATCCAAGGCAATCAAAGCCCTCAGAGAGCAGCATTTCTGCCACATTTCCCTGAGCACAGGCACTCCTGTGTGCACACAGACACAAAGAGTCACTACAAGGCACCTGTGAGAAATTCCCCTGAGCAAAGGGAAATGCTCCCTGTGGAGGCTTTGGCATCTCCCCAGGGGATGAAGGGTTGAGCCTGGAGCAGACAGTGTCTGTGATGAGCTCCAGAGGAGCTGAGCCCAGGGGCTGCTGGCCATGGCCCAGGCCCAGTGAGCATTTCTCAGCTGGCAGGGTGGCCTGAGAAGGGGAAAGGGGAATGCACCAGACCAGGAACCATGGAACCAAGGGACCATTGTTACACTGTGGGGCCATGTGAGAAGAAGTGACCATTGGGACACTGTGGGGCCTTGTGAGACCAAGGGACCATTGGGACACTGTGGGACCATGTGAGATCAAGAGACCATTGGGATACTGTGAGTCCTCATGGATTCATGGACACCACTGTGACATTGCTGGGCCTCATGGAAGCAAGGGGACCCTAGTGACGCCGTGTGCCTCAGTGGAATGTAGGCATCATTGTGACACTGTGAGGCCCCATCCAGCCAAGGCTCCATTGGGACACTGCGAGACCCCACGGAAACAAAGCTCCAGGGTAACACAGAGAGGCTGCCTGTAATCAGTGCTCCATTGTGACCCTGTGGAGCCAAAGGAGAGCGTTGTGACACTGCAAAGCCCCATGGTCCATTGGTCCAAAGGTCCATTGTGACATTGCAGGACTCATGGAACAGAGGAGTCACATGACACTGTGGGGCCTGTGGAACCATGGAGAACATTGTGACACTGCAAGGCCTCAAGGAATCATTAGGACTGTTATATGTCTATAGGATAATTCGTGCAAATAAAATTGTCGTCTCTTTTATAGTTATGTGCTGTTAAATTATACTCTTATAGGAAGTTTTTAAATCGCACAAGCCAGCAACAGCGACTGCAACACCATGTCAAAGCCACCTGGACGAGAGAGGGAGGACTTTATTTACAAGCGAACGAAAGTGGCCAGCCCAGAGAGGGATCATGCATCAAGGTTGTCCGAGAAACACCCGGACGATAAATACACGATAAATATCCGAGACCGAGATAGTCAGAGCCATCAGGGAGGTACATCTCAAATCCGAATTCCGGGACTGCAAACACAGGTGTTCATCACTCTCCGGACACGTATTGTTCAACTTGCCACAGAGAAAAGAACTCCACATGAATACATGCACTTTGAAAAGGAAGAAAGGGGACTCTGGCTCAGGCAAGGAAAATCGTATAAAAATGGGTCAGACAGGACGGTCGGTGTGAAGCATAGAGGACCCTCTGCTGCAGCTGTCAAACCTGTGTCTCACCCGGTGGCAATCCCGGGCTCCACATTGACTTTTTTTTATAGTGGCTTTTTTTCATTTTTCTCAAAGTTTATATTTGGTACACTTAATAACTTTTATTAAATTAAAAATTAATAACTTGGAGCCTAGCATTTCTAACATGTTCATCACATTCGGTTTCTCATGATAAGCCTATCTACTTCTGCTAATTCTGAGATGGGGAAAATGAACTGTCATGATTCCCGCTTGCACTAGAGGATTGTGACACGGGCTGACTTTGTGATGCCAGAGTCTTCTGTGCCATCACAGCGCAACTGTATGACATCCCAGAGTGATAGAGCAGCACTGGCTCTGTGACATCACAAGGGGGATTTGTGAGATCTCAGGGTGGGCTGTGACATCCCAGGAGGCAGTGTGACATCTCAGGGGCTCTGTGACCTTACTGGGGAGGTCACTTCAAGCCAGCTCCCACTCACAGTTCCTCCCAGAGAAGTCCAAAGCTGCTCGTGCCCGGTGGCATCCCGTGTCCCTCTGGGTCCCCCTGCCCCTGGCGCTGCAGCCTCCCGCTGAGGATGTTCGAGGAGATCAAGCCCAGAGCCTGACACGGGGACAGGGGCTCAGGGCCGTCACAGTTGGAACAGGGAGACAGGGACCCCCTAGCAGCATCCCTGTGCCCCCAGGGCCAGAGCTTGGCCAGGGCTCCTTCACCCTCTTATGAAGGAGGGCTTGAGAGCACTTTAAAAATCCCCAGCAGGGGAGTAGCATAAAACAGCTTTAATATTAAGTGACAGCACCACAGAGTTCCTTGGCAAGAGTCACTCTGCTCCTGACTGGACACTTCAGGCACACCAAGGAAACAAAGCAACAACAAAACCAAACAAAATCCAGGCAATCAAAACAAAAAGGAGTCAAGAACTGTCCCGGTGTCTGTGTGTCTCTGTGTGTTTGTGTGTGTGTGTGTGTGACGAAAGGACAGTGAGGGCAAGGATAAAAGGAATACAGCCTAAAAGCTAAAGAGAGCTGTGGAATAACACTTAACAATATTCAACTTCGCTTATAACTTCTATTAAGCTTCACAAATTAGCAAAAGAACAACTCTTAGCAGCATTTAACTTTGCTTACATCTTGTGACTTTGTCGCTATAAGACACGTGAAAGCACGACGCGAGCCACCTGCTATTTTCAAGGTAAAGCTAAAAGTTTATTCTCTGACTCCAACTTTTATACTTTCCCAAAGGTGACATTGGATTGGAGAGTGAATGGGCCACCTCTCCAAAGACATTGGACAAAGCACTAGTACATCAAGTTTGTCCAGCCCCATAAAAGATTGTAAACAATATGTTGTTGAGTGAAATTGTGTGGGAAGGTTCTCCAACGAAATGGAAACTCAGAAGGCTTTAGAAAATCTTAAGAATCAGGGTGACATGACTTAACCTTACTTCCAGGCCTGACTGGCTCAGCTATCCAAGGCAATCAAAGCCCTCAGAGAGCAGCATTTCTGCCACATTTCCCTGAGCACAGGCACTCCTGTGTGCACACAGACACAAAGAGTCACTACAAGGCACCTGTGAGAAATTCCCCTGAGCAAAGGGAAATGCTCCCTGTGGAGGCTTTGGCATCTCCCCAGGAAATGAAGGGTTGAGCTTGGAGCAGACAGTGTCTGTGATGAGCTCCAGAGGAGCTGAGCCCAGGGGCTGCTGGCCAAGGCCCTGGCCCAGTGAGCATTTCTCAGCTGGCAGGGTGGCCTGAGAAGGGGAGAGGGGAATGCACCAGACCAGGAACCATGGAACCAAGGGACCATTGTTACACTGTGGGGCCATGTGAGAAGAAGGGACCATTGGGACACTGTGAGTTCTTGTGAGACCAAGGGACCATTGGGACACTGTGGGACCATGTGAGATCAAGAGACCATTGGCATACTGTGAGTCCTCATGGATTCATGGACACCACTGTGACATTGCTGGGCCTCATGGAAGCAAGGGGACCCTAGTGACGCCGTGTGCCTCAGTGGAATGTAGGCATCATTGTGACACTGTGAGGCCCCATCCAACCAAGGCTCCAATGGGACACTGCGAGACCCCACGGAAACAAAGCTCCAGGGTAACACAGAGAGGCTGCCTGTAATCAGTGCTCCATTGTGACACTGTGGAGCCAAAGGAGAGCGTTGTGACACTGCAAAGCCCCATGGTCCATTGGTCCAAAGGTCCATTGTGACATTGCAGGACTCATGGAACAGAGGAGTCACATGACACTGTGGGGCCTGTGGAACCATGGAGAACATTGTGACACTGCAAGGCCTCAAGGAATCATTAGGACTGTTATATGTCTATAGGATAATTCGTGCAAATAAAATTGTCGTCTCTTTTATAGTTATGTGCTGTTAAATTATACTCTTATAAGAAGTTTTTAAATCGCACAAGCCAGCAACAGCGATTGCAACACCATGTGAAAGTTACCTGGACAAGAGAGGGAGGACTTTATTTACAAGCGAACGAAAGTGGCCAGCCCAGAGAGGGATCATGCATCAAGGTTGTCCAAGAAACACCCGGACGATAAATACATGATAAATATCCGAGACCGAGATAGTCAGAGCCATCAGGGAGGTACATCTCAAATCCGAATTCCAGGACTGCAAACACAGGTGTTCATCACTCTCCGGACACGTATTGTTCAACTTGCCACAGAGAAAAGAACTCCACATGAATACATGCACTTTGAAAAGGAAGAAAAGCGACTCTGGCTCAGGCAAGGAAAATCGTATAAAAATGGGTCAGACAGGACGGTCGGTGTGAAGCATAGAGGACCCTCTGCTGCAGCTGTCAAACCTGTGTCTCACCCGGTGGCAATCCCGGGCTCCACATTGACTTTTTTTTATAGTGTCTTTTTTTCATTTTTCTCAAAGTTTATATTTGGAACACTTAATAACTTTTATTAAATTAAAAATTAATAACTTGGAGCCTTGCATTTCTAACATGTTCATCACATTCGGTTTCTCATGATAAGCCTATCTACTTCTGCTAATTCTGAGATGGGGAAAATGAACTGTCATGATTCCCGCTTGCACTAAAGGATTGTGACACGGGCTGACTTTGTGATGCCAGAGTCTTCTGTGCCATCACAGCGCAACTGTATGACATCCCAGAGTGATGGAGCAGCACTGGCTCTGTGACATCACAAGGGGGATTTGTGAGATCCCAGGGTGGGCTGTGACATCCCAGGAGGCAGTGTGACATCTCAGGGGCTCTGTGACCTTACTGGGGAGGTCACTTCAAGCCAGCTCCCACTCACAGTTCCTCCCAGAGAAGTCCAAAGCTGCTCGTGCCCGGTGGCATCCCGTGTCCCTCTGGGTCCCCCTGCCCCTGGCGCTGCAGCCTCCCGCTGAGGATGTTCGAGGAGATCAAGCCCAGAGCCTGACACGGGGACAGGGGCTCAGGGCCGTCACAGTTGGAAAAGGGAGACAGGGACCCCCTAGCAGCATCCCTGTGCCCCCAGGGCCAGAGCTTGGCCAGGGCTCCTTCACCCTCTTATGTGACAAAATCCAGGCAATCAAACCAAAAAGGAGTCAAGAACTGTCCCGGTGTCTGTGTGTCTCTGTGTGTTTGTGTGTGTGTGTGTGTGTGACGAAAGGACAGTGAGGGCAAGGATAAAAGGAATACAGCCTAAAAGCTAAAGAGAGCTGTGGAATAACACTTAACAATATTCAACTTCGCTTATAACTTCTATTAAGCTTCACAAATTAGCAAAAGAACAACTCTTAGCAGCATTTAACTTTGCTTACATCTTCTGACTTTGTCGCTATAAGACGCGTGAAAGCACGACGCGAGCCACCTGCTCTTTGCAAGGTAAAGATAAAAGTTTATTCTCTGACTCCAACTTTCATACTTTCCCAACGGTGACATTGGATTGGAGAGTGAATGGGCCACCTGTCCAAAGACATTGGACAAAGCACTAGTACATCAAGTTTCTCCGCCCCAATAATAGAATGTCAACAATATGTTGTTGACAGAGATTGTGTGGGAAGGTTCTCCAACAGAATGGAAACTCAGAAGGCTTTAGAAAATCTTAAGAATCAGGGTGACATGACTTAACCTTACTTCCAGGCCTGACTGGCTCAGCTATCCAAGGCAATCAAAGCCCTCAGAGAGCAGCATTTCTGCCACATTTCCCTGAGCACAGGCACTCCTGTGTGCACACAGACACAAAGAGTCACTACAAGGCACCTGTGAGAAATTCCCCTGAGCAAAGGGAAATGCTCCCTGTGGAGGCTTTGGCATCTCCCAAGGGGATGAAGGGTTGAGCCTGGAGCAGACAGTGTCTGTGATGAGCTCCAGAGGAGCTGAGCCCAGGGGCTGCTGGCCAAGGCCCAGGCCCAGTGAGCATTTCTCAGCTGGCAGGGCGGCCTGAGAAGGGGAGAGGGGAATGCACCAGACCAGGAACCATGGAACCAAGGGACCATTGTTACACTGTGGGGCCATGTGAGAAGAAGTGACCATTGGGACACTGTGGGGCCTTGTGAGACCAAGGGACCATTGGGACACTGTGGGACCATGTGAGATCAAGAGACCATTGGGACACTGTGAGTCCTCATAGATTCATGGACACCACTGTGACATTGCTGGGCCTCATGGAAGCAAGGGGACCCTAGTGACGCCGTGTGCCTCAGTGGAATGTAGGCATCATTGTGACACTGTGAGGCCCCATCCAACCAAGGCTCCAATGGGACACTGCGAGACCCCACGGAAACAAAGCTCCAGGGTAACACAGAGAGGCTGCCTGTAATCAGTGCTCCATTGTGACCCTGTGGAGCCAAAGGAGAGCGTTGTGACACTGCAAAGCCCCATGGTCCATTGGTCCAAAGGTCCATTGTGACATTGCAGGACTCATGGAACAGAGGAGTCACATGACACTGTGGGGCCTGTGGAACCATGGAGAACATTGTGACACTGCAAGGCCTCATGGAATCATTAGGACTGTTATACGTCAGTAAAATAATTTTTGGAAATAAAATTGTCATCTATTTTATAGTTATGTGCTGTTAAATTATACTCTTATAAGAAGGTTTTAAATCGCACAAGCCAGCAACAGCGACTGCAACACCATGTCAAAGCCACCTGGACGAGAGAGGGAGGACTTCATTTATAAGCAAATGAAAGTGGCCAACCCGGAGCAGATCATGCATCAAGGTTGTCCGAGAAACACCCGGACGATAAATACACGATAAATATCCGAGACCGAGATAGTCAGAGCCATCAGGGAGTTACATCTCAAATCCGAATTTCGGGACTGCAAACACAGGTGTTCATCACTCTCCGGACACGTATTGTTCAACTTGCCACAGAGAAAAGAACTCCACATGAATACATGCACTTTGAAAAGGAAGAAAGGGGACTCTGGCTCAGGCAAGGAAAATCGTATAAAAATGGGTCAGACAGGACGGTCGGTGTGAAGCATAGAGGACCCTCTGCTGCAGCTGTCAAACCTGTGTCTCACCCGGTGGCAATCCCGGGCTCCACATTGGCCTTTTTTTATAGTGGCTTTTTTTCATTTTTCTCAAAGTTTATATTTGGTACACTTAATAACTTTTATTAAATTAAAAATTAATAACTTGGAGCCTTGCATTTCTAACATGTTCATCACATTCGGTTTCTCATGATAAGCCTATCTACTTCTGCTAATTCTGAGATGGGGAAAATGAACTGTCATGATTCCCGCTTGCACTAGAGGATTGTGACACGGGCTGACTTTGTGATGCCAGAGTCTTCTGTGCCATCACAGCGCAACTGTATGACATCCCAGAATGATAGAGCAGCACTGGCTCTGTGACATCACAAGGGGGATTTGTGAGATCTCAGGGTGGGCTGTGACATCCCAGGAGGCAGTGTGACATCTCAGGGGCTCTGTGACCTTACTGGGGAGGTCACTTCAAGCCAGCTCCCACTCACAGTTCCTCCCAGAGAAGTCCAAAGCTGCTCGTGCCCGGTGGCATCCCGTGTCCCTCTGGGTCCCCCTGCCCCTGGTGCTGCAGCCTCCCGCTGAGGATGTTCGAGGAGATCAAGCCCAGAGCCTGACACGGGGACAGGGGCTCAGGGCCGTCACAGTTGGAACAGGGAGACAGGGACCCCCTAGCAGCATCCCTGTGCCCCCAGGGCCAGAGCTTGGCCAGGGCTCCTTCACCCTCTTATGAAGGAGGGCTTGAGAGCACTTTAAAAATCCCCAGCAGGGGAGTAGCATAAAACAGCTTTAATATTAAGTGACAGCACCACAGAGTTCCTTGGCAAGAGTCACTCTGCTCCTGACTGGACACTTCAGGCACACCAAGGAAACAAAGCAACAACAAAACCAAACAAAATCCAGGCAATCAAACCAAAAAGGAGTCAAGAACTGTCCCGCTGTCTGTGTGTCTCTGTGTGTTTGTGTGTGTGTGTGTGTTTTGTGTGTCTGTGTGTGTGTGTGTCTGTGTGTGTGTGACGAAAGGACAGTGAGGGCAAGGATAAAAGGAATACAGCCTAAAAGCTAAAGAGAGCTGTGGAATAACACTTAACAATATTCAACTTCGCTTATAACTTCTATTAAGCTTCACAAATTAGCAAAAGAACAACTCTTAGCAGCATTTAACTTTACTTACAGCTTGTGACTTTGTTGCTATAAGACACGTGAAAGCACAACGCGAGCCACCTGCTATTTGCAAGGTAAAGAGAAAAGTTTATTCTCTGACTCCAACTTTTATACTTTCCCAACGGTGACATTGGATTGGAGAGTGAATGGGCCACCTGTCCAAAGACATTGGACAAACCACTAGTACATCAAGTTTGTCCAGCCCCATAAAAGATTGTAAACAATATGTTGTTGACAGAAATTGTGTGGGAAGGTTCTCCAAGAGAATGTAAACTCAGAAGGTTTTAGAAAATCTTAAGAATCAGGGTGACATGACTTAACCTTACTTCCAGGCCTGACAGGCTCAGCTATCCAAGGCAATGAAAGCCCTCAGAGAGCAGCATTTGTGCCACCTTTCCCTGAGCACAGGCACTCCTGTGTGCACACAGACACAGAGAGTCACTACAAGGCACCTGTGATAAATTCCCCTGGGCAAAGGGAAATGTTGCCTTTGGAGGCTTTGGCATCTCCCCAGGGGATGAAGGGTTGAGCCTGGAGCAGACAGTGTCTGCGATGAGCTCCAGAGGAGCTGAGCCCAGGGGCTGCTGGCCAAGGCCCTGGCCCAGTGAGCATTTCTCAGATGGCAGGGCGGCCTGAGAAGGGGAGAGGGGAATGCACCCGACCAAGAATCATGGAACCAAGGGACCATTGTTACACTGTGGGGCCATGTGAGAAGAAGTGACCATTGGGACACTGTGGGGCTTTGTGAGACCAAGGGACAATTGGGACATTGTGGGACCATGTGAGATCAAGAGACCATTGGGACACTGTGGGACCATGTGAGATCAAGGGACCATTGGGATACTGTGAGTCCTCATGGATTCATGGATACCACTGTGACATTGCTGGGCCTCATGGAAGCAAGGGGACCTAGTGACGCCATGTGCCTCAGTGGAATGTAGGCATCATTGTGACACTGTGAGGCCCCATCCAACCAAGGCTCCAATGGGACACTGCGAGACCCCACGGAAACAAAGCTCCGGGGTAACACAGAGAGGCTGCCTGTAATCAGTGCTCCATTGTGACCCTGTGGAGCCAAAGGAGACCGTTGTGACACTGCAAAGCCCCATGGTCCATTGGTCCAAAGGTCCATTGTGACATTTCAGGACTCATGGAACAGAGGAGTCACATGACACTGTGGGGCCTGTGGAACCATGGAGAACATTGTGACACTGCAAGGCCTCATGGAATCATTAGGACTGTTATACGTCAGTAAGAAAAATTGTCATCTAATTTATAGTTATGTGCTGTTAAATTATACTCTTATCGGGAGTTTTTAAATCGCACAAGTCAGCAACAGCGATTGCAACACCATGTCAAAGCCACCTGGACAAGAGAGGGAGGACTTTATTTACAAGCAAATGAAAGTGGCCAGCCCGGAGGGGGATCATGCATCAAGGTTGTCCGAGAAACACCTGGACGATAAATACACGATAAATATCCGAGACCGAGATAGTCAGAGCCATCAGGGATGTACATCTCAAATCCGAATTCCGGGACTGCAAACACAGGTGTTCATCACTCTCCGGACATGTCTTGTTCAACTTGCCACAGAGAAAAGAACTCCACATGAATACATGCACTCCAAAAAGGAAGAAAAGGGACTCTGGCTCAGGCAAGGAAAATCGTATAAAAATGGGTCAGACAGGACGGTCGGTGTGAAGCATAGAGGACCCTCTGCTGCAGCTGTCAAACCTGTGTCTCACCCGGTGGCAATCCCTGGCTCCACGCTGACTTTTTTTATAGTGGCATTTTTTCATTTTTCTCAAAATTTATATTTGGTACTCTTAATAACTTTTTTTAAAATAATAACTAATAACTTGGAGCCTTGCATTTCTAACATGTTTATCACATTCGGTTTCTCATGATAAGCCTATCTACTTCTGCTAATTCTGAGACGGGGAAAATGAACTGTCATGATTCCCGCTTGCACTAGAGGATTGTGACACGGGCTGACTTTGTGATGCCAGAGTCTTCTGTGCCATCACAGCGCAACTGTATGACATCCCAGAGTGATAGAGCAGCACTGGCTCTGTGACATCACAAGGGGGATTTGTGAGATCCCAGGGTGGGCTGTGACATCACAGGAGGCAGTGTGACATCTCAGGGGCTCTGTGACCTTACTGGGGAGGTCACTTCAAGCCAGCTCCCACTCACAGTTCCTCCCAGAGAAGTCCAAAGCTGGTGGTGCACAGTGGCATTCCGTGTCCCTCTGGGTCCCCCTGCCCCTGGCGCTGCAGCCTCCCGCTGAGGATGTTCGAGGAGATCAAGCCCAGAGCCTGACACGGGGACAGGGGCTCAGGGCCGTCACAGTTGGAAAAGGGAGACAGGGACCCCCTAGCAGCATCCCTGTGCCCCCAGGGCCAGAGCTTGGCCAGGGCTCCTTCACCCTCTTATGAAGGAGGGCTTGAGAGCACTTTAGAAATCCTAGCAGTGGAGTAGCATAAAACAGCTTTAATATTAAGTGACAGCACCACAGAGTTCCTTGGCAAGAGTCACTCTGCTCCTGACTGGACACTTCAGGCACACCAAGGAAACAAAGCAAAAACAAAACCAAACATAATCCAGGCAATCAACCCCAAAATTAGTCAAGAACTGTCCCAGTGTCTGTGTGTCTTGTTTGGACAAGACAGGAGTCTGTGAAGTAGGGCAAAGCCTCCTGTGCAATGGAGAAGGTAAACCCCTTCCCTCCGAATTTCCAGGATTTTTAAATTTAAAAGCTTTCAGGCAAAGATATGGGAATGGGAGTAAGAATTCTTTGCTAGGAGAAACTAAAGAACAATTTTAAAAGGCAAATGCAATTGGTACAAACAAAACTAGTGATAAATTCTACAACCTTTCACTCTGAGGATTCGGGGTGTTGGTAGCAGTCCAGTTGTAATTACAGCTGCTCCTCTTCAGTGGCTGATGAATTGCAGCTGAAATTGTGATCTTTAGAATGGTACAGTTTTCTCTGAAGATCTGGTGGCAGTTGGGCCGGTCTTCCTCTGCGCGGGGGCCACCTCCGAGCTCCGCCGCCGCTGCCTCACCGCGCTCCGGCCGCTTCTCTCGGGAGTCCTGACGAAGGAGCTGCTTCTCTGGGAATCTCTCAAAGAGAGAGAGCTGCTCTGTCTCCCCAAAAGGTACCACTTTATACAATAACAGAGTGCTTGGCTTCCCCCTCTGGGTGGAGCATCTCACAATGGGATGGTGTTATGTTACCAGCCCTGCAGTGATTCAGTCAATGGCCCATTAACAAACCATTACCTCTTCGTAGCAAACCATTGTTCTTGGAAGAGATAACAAACCTGCCCAACCTCCAACAGATGGCAAATAGAATACAAGCTTATCTTACAAACCAGGACATTATCCACCCCTTATTCTATTTCCATCTGCACACAATGAAATCTTACACCCAGTTCTCACTTAAGACTAAGTTTCCCTGTGGTACACAGCGGGTCTCACCATCTTTCTGCATTACCCACCAAGTGTAACCAGGTCCTTGAGCAAAGACAACCCCACGAATGGGTTGGCCTTTGCCTGAGGTGGGATTAATCTAAACAGATTTCCCTAAAATACCTTTCATATCTACTACAGGGACCTTATCTCCATCTACTGTGTGTAAGGGTTCTGACTGGGCAGGGCCAGCTCGACTGACAGACCCTCGGGTGTTGACCATCCAGGTTGCTTTTGCCAGGTTAATTTCCCAGTATCTAAATGTTCCCCCACCAAGTGCCTTTAGGGTAGTCTTAAGGAGTCCGTTGCACCGTTCAACTTTGCCGGCAGCTGGAGCATGATAAGGAATATGACATATCCATTCGATACCATGTTCTCTGGCCCAGGTGTTGATAAGGCTGTTCTTGAAACGGGTGCCGTTGTCAGACTCAATTCTCTCAGGTGTGCCGTGTCTCCACAGGACTTGCTTTTCCAAGCCTAAGATGGTGTTCCGGGCAGTGGCATGAGGTACAGGGAAAGTCTCCAGCCATCTAGTGGTGGCTTCCACCATGGTCAGCACGTAGCGCTTGCCTTGGCGTGTCTGGGGCAGTGTGATGTAGTCAATCTGCCAGGCCTCCCCATACTTGTACTTGGACCACCACCCACTATACCATAGGGGCTTCACTCTCTTGGCCTGTTTGATGGCAGCACACGTCTCACAGTCATGTATAACCTGAGAAACACTGTCCATGGTTAGATCCACCCCTCGGTCTCGTGCCCACTTGTAGGTGGCATCTCTGCCCTGATGACCTGAGGCATCGAGCCAGGAACAACTCCCCCTTACGATGCCAATCTAAGTCTATGACACCTCTATTTTTGCTGCCTGATCTACCTGCTCGTTGTTTCGGTGCTCCTCATTAGCCCAACTTTTGGGAACATGGGCATCTACATGATGGACTTTCACCATTAGCTTTTCCACCCGAGAGGCAATGTCTTTCCATATATCAGCAGCCCAGATTGGCTTTCCTCTACGTTGCCAGTTGGCCTTCCTCCACCTTCCCAGCCAGCCCCACAGAGCATTGGCCACCATCCACGAATCAGTATAAAGGTAGAGCTTTGGCCACTTCTCCTTTTCAGCAATGTCTAGAGCTAGCTGAACGGCCTTGAGTTCAGCGAGTTGGCTTGATCCAACTTCTCCTTCAGTAGCTTGTGCAACTTGGCGTGTGGGGCTCCATACGGCTGCTTTCCATTTCCGGTTCATCCCTACAATGCGACAGGAACCATCAGTGAAAAGAGCGTAGCAGGACTCCTCTGCTGGTAGTTGGTTGTATGGTGGAGCTTCTTCAGCCCTTGCCACTTGTACCTGCTCCTCATCATCAGTGAGACCAAAGTTTTCACCTTCTGGCCAGTTTGTAATTATCTCCAAAATCCCAGGGCGATTCAGGTTTCCAATACAGGCACGCTGAGTGATGAGGGCAATCCATTTTCTCCATGTGGCGTCAGTGGCATGGTGGGTAGTAAGAACCTTTCCTTTAAACATCCACCCCAGCACTGGTAGTCGGGGTGCCAGAAGGAGTTGTGTTTCTGTGCCAATTACCTCCGAGGCGGCTTGGACTCCTTCAAAGGCAGCCAAGATTTCCTTCTCTGTGGGAGTGTAGTTGGCTTTAGACCCTCTGTAACTTCGGCTCCAGAATCCCAGTGGTCGGCCTCGAGTCTCCCCGGGCACTTTCTGCCAAAGGCTCCAGGACAACCCATGGTTCCCGGCTGCAGAGTAGAGCACGTTCTTGACCTCTGGTCCCGTTCTGACTGGGCCAAGGGCTACAGCATGAGTGATCTCCTGCTTGACCTGGGTGAAGGCTTGTTGCTGCTCAGGGCCCCAGTGGAAATCATTCTTCTTTCGGGTAACCAGATAAAGAGGGCTCACGATCTGGCTATACTCGGGAATGTGCGTTCTCCAGAAACCTATGGCACCTAGGAAAGCTTGTGTTTCCTTTTTGCTGGTTGGTGGGGACATAGCTGTGATCTTGTTGATGACCTCAGTGGGAATCTGGCACCGTCCATCCTGCCATTTCACTCCCAGGAACTGGATCTCTCGGGCAGGTCCCTTGACTTTGCTCTTCTTGATGGCGAAGCCAGCTTCTAGTAGTATCTGGATGATCCTCTCACCTTTCTCAAACACTTCTGCCGCTGTGCTCCCCCACACAATGATGTCATCAATCTATTGCAGGTGTTCTGGAGCCTCACCCTTTTATAGTGCAGTCTGGATCAGTCCATGGCAGATGGTGGGGCTGTGTTTCCACACCTGGGGCAGTCGGTTCCAGGTGTACTGCACACCCCTCCAGGTGAAAGCAAACTGAGGCCTGCATTCTGCTGCCAGAAGAATGGAAAAAAATGCATTAGCAATATCAATGGTGGCATACCACTTTGCTGCCTTGGACGCCAGCTCGTACTGGAGTTCCAGCATATCCGGTACAGCAGCGCTCAGTGGCGGAGTCACTTCATTTAAGCCACGATAGTCCACAGTCAATCTCCATTCTTTTTCAGATTTGCACACAGGCCAGATGGGGCTGTTGAAGGGTGAGTGGGTTTTGCTGACCACCCCTTGGCTCTCCAACTCCCGAATCATTTTGTGGGTGGAGATCACGCCATCTCGATCCATCCGATACTGCTGGCGGTGCACTGTCGAGATCGCAATTGGCACGCGTTGTTCTTCCACCCTTAGCAGTCCTACTGCAGAGGGGTTTTCTGACAGTCCAGGCAAGGTGTTCAATTGCTTAATGTCTTCTGCCTCTACAGCGGCTATTCCAAAAGCCCACCTGAGTCCCTTTGGGTCTTTGTAATAGCCATTCCGGAGGAAGTCTATGCCTAGGATACACGGAGCATCTGGGCCAGTCACTATAGGATGTTTCTTCCACTCCTTCCCAGTCAGTCTCACCTCGGCTTCCACCAGAGTCAATTGTTGTGATCCCCCTGTCACACCAGCAATGGAAACAGGCTCTGCCCCCACATGTCCCGATGGTATCAGAGTACACTGTGCACCAGTATCAACTAAAGCATCATATCTTTGTGGCTCTGATGTGCCAGGCCATCGGATCCACACTGTCCAGAAGATCCGGTTTTCCCGTGCCTCTCCCTGGCTAGAGACAGGGCCCCTCTAACACTGGTTATTATTCCTTTCTTGGGCATACATACTAGAGGTCCCTTCAAGGGGGTCTGACAGATCGTACCCACAAGCTTGGTCACGGGAGGTTGAGGCTACCTTTACTTTGTTGGAACTCCCCCAGTTAGAGTTTCCCTCCTTGAGTTGACGGACCCGTGCTGCCAGGACAGAAGTGGGTTTCCCATCCCACCTCCCCATGTCTTCCCCATGGTCACGCAGGAAGAACCACCCTCTCTCTCTAGCTGGGGATTGTTGGGCACTGATTCTGGGGCCTGTGACTCTCACGGGTTCCTTATCTCCTCCCTCATCTCCTCTTTAAACTCCTTAATCACAGCTGAGATATGAGCCTGCATTGGGCCATTAATCATACTCTCATAATTCCTAAGTTTGTTGGCAACAGAGCCCACTGTCTCCCGGTGAGCGTCAGCACTGATTGTTGCAATGAAAGTGGTGTATTGAGATGGCCCAAGATTTGCTAGACTCCACAGCATTTGTCCTGTACACCTGACCGTGTCGGGGTTATTATTGTGTCGTCCATCCCTCCCAAAGAGTACCTCCAATACTGAACTTCCCTCAGCTGTTGGATCCCTTCCTCGAGGGTCTTCCAGCGCATTCTATGATGGTGCTCCTGCATTCTCTCCCTGTGGACAAACCTCTCCCTGACAATCATTAAGAGCCGCTCCCAGAGAGAAAGGGACCCTGGTTCCATTACAAAAATCTGATTTATACCCGAGTCCTGGGTCAAGGGTCCCAAGTTCCTTGCCTCACCACCATCCAGCTGCACGCCTGTACCCATAAGATCCCAAACCCGGAGTAGCCAGGTAGCATAAGCCTCATGCCCTCGTCGCACAATGTCTTTATGCAGATTACGAAGACTTTCGTACGTCAGGGACTCGGTGATGATAGCAATCTCTGGGTCCCCTGTGGGTTGTGAGGTTCCTCCATTCGTGTCCCTATCTGCAGGGTGCTCTGCTTTCACCTTAGACTTCCTTGTTTCTACTGGGGCAACTGCTGCTGACCGTGTCTGCCTTTGTGGTTCAGCTGGAACCTGAACAGTTGTAACATCTGTGGGTTCCACAGCTGTACTATTAGACTATCCCTCCTCAAAGCAAAGGGCCGGTTTCTCACCAGCTGGGGAAATGCACTCCTTCAGCATCTCTTGTATCTCCTTAACCAGAACCCTCACCCAATCTGGGTGGTTCATTTCTGAGGTGGACTGTGGGGCAGGGTCAGGCTCTGGAGCAGCAGCATCTCGAGTCTCTGGGGCAGTGTCAGGTTCTGCAGGAGCATACCTAGCCTCTGGTGTAGGTGTGAGGGTAGTTATCCAGGTTAATCTTCCCTTATCTCTGAGTGCTAAATATAACAGGACTATCAGCAACACCGCCCATTGTATGGTATCATTAGCACTTAGAAAGGATCTTAACCCTTTGAGAACTGGTGGAGCAGACCCAAAAAGATGGTTAAAAGGTTGGGAGAAAGTTTCCCCAGGTGCTATTTCCTTGCAGTAGGTACCGTTATTAAAGTAACCCCAAAAACATACAGTTAGTGTGTGATAGCTATGAATCCATGTACCTGCCTTCCAGAGGAAATTAAAGATCCATGAATTCCTCACCCAATTAACCCAGAAGCCAAACTTGATAACAGACACAGTAGCCTTAGTTATAGGACCCATTTTTAGATAGGGGTCTGCAAATGGGAAAAGTATAGCTATGATCACATGCCACCCAAACCAAGGTAAACTAGACCACAAGGTGATGCTTAAGATGTTTTTACACACAACAAAAAACCAAATTACTTAAGAACTGTTAATACTTTTTCCCTCTCAATGCCCTCGTGCCCCACATTGATGCGCCAAAATCTGTCTTGGTTCGACAAGACAGGAGTCTGTGAAAGAGGGCAAAGCCTCCTGTGCAATGGAGAACGGCAAACCCCCCTCCCTCTGAATTACCAGGATCTTTAAATTAAAAGGCTCTCAGGCAAATATATGGGAATGGGAGTAACAATTCTTTACTAGGAGAAAACCAGATAAGAATTTAAAAAGGCAAATGCAATCGGTACAAAAAAAACTAGTGAAAAAGTCCAGAACCTGAGTATTCGGGGTGTTGGTATCACTCCGGTCGAAATGATAGCTGCTCCTTTGCAGTGGCTGATGAAATGCAGCTGAAGTGGTGATCTTTAGAAAGGGTATAGTTTTCTCTGAAGATCTGGTGGCAGTTGGGCCGGTCTTCCTCTGCGCCGGGGATGCCTCTGAGCCCCGCTGCCGCTGCCTCACCGCGCTCCAGCCGCTTCTCTGGGAGTCCTGACGAAGGAGCTGCTTCTCTGGGAATCCCGCAAAGAGAGAGCTGCTTCGTCTCCCCAAAAGCTACCCCTTTATACAATAAAAGAGTGCTTGGCTTCCCCCTCTGGGTGGAACATCTCACAATGGGATGGTGTTACGTTACCAGCCCTGCACTGAATCAGTAAATGGACCATTAAAAACCATTACCTCTTCTAGCACACCATTGTTCTTGAGAGATAACAAACCTGCCCAACTTCCAACAGATGGCAAATAGAATAAAAGCATATCTTACAACCCACCCAGGACAATTTATCATCCGGCTGTTTCTCGGACAACCTTGATGCATGATCCCTCTCTGGGCTGGCCACATTCGTTCGCTTGTAAATAAAGTCCTCCCTCTCTTGTCCAGGTGGCTTTGACATGGTGTTGCAATCGCTGTTGCTGGCTTGTGCGATTTAAAACCTTCCTATAAGAGTATAATTTAACAGCACATAACTATAAAAGAGATGACAATTTTATTTGCACGAATTATCCTACACACGTATAACAGTCCTAATGATTCCATGAGGCCTTGCAGTGTCACAATGTTCTCCATGGTTCCACAGGCCCCACAGTGTCATGTGACTCCTCTGTTCCATGAGTCCTGCAATGTCACAATGGACCTTTGGACCAATGGACCATGGGGCTTTGCAGTGTCACAACGCTCTCCTTTGGCTCCACAGGGTCACAATGGAGCACTGATTACAGGCAGCCTCTCTGTGTTACCCTGGAGCTTTGTTTCCGTGGGGTCTCGCAGTGTCCCAATGGAGCCTTGGTTGGATGGGGCCTCACAGTGTCACAATGATGCCTACATTCCACTGAGGCACACGGCATCACTAGGGTCCCCTTGCTTCCATGAGGCCCAGCAATGTCAGTGGTGTCCATGAATCCATGAGGACTCACAGTATCCCAATGGTCTCTTGATCTGAAATGGTCCCACAGTGTCCCAATGGTCACTTCTTCTCACAAGGCCCCACAGTGTAACAATGGTCCCTTGGTTCCATGGTTCCTGGTCTGGTGCATTCCCCTTTCCCCTTCTCAGGCCGCCCTGCCAGCTGAGAAATGCTCACTGGGCCAGGGCCTTGGCCAGCAGCCCCTGGGCTCAGCTCCTCTGGAGCTCATCAAAGACACTGTCTGCTCCAGGCTCAACCCTTCATTTCCTGGGGAGATGCCAAAGCCTCCACAGGGAGCATTTCCCTTTGCCCAGGGGAATTTCTCACAGGTGCCTTGTAGTGACTCTTTGTGTCTGTGTGCACACAGGAGTGCCTGTGATCAGGGAAATGTGGCAGAAATGCTGCTCTCTGAGGACTTTGATTGCCTTGGATAGCTGAGCCAGTCAGGCCTGTAAGTAAGGTTAAGTCATGTCACCCTGATTCTTAAGATTTTCTAAAGCCTTCTGAGTTTCCATTCTGTTGGAGAACCTTCCCACACAATTTCTGTCAACAACATATTGTTTACAATCTTTTATGGGGCTGGACAAACTTGATGTACTAGTGCTTTGTCCAATGTCTTTGGACAGGTGGCCCATTCACTCTCCAATCCAATGTCACCTTTGGGAAAGTATAAAAGTTGGAGTCAGAGAATAAACTTTTAGCTTTACCTTGAAAATAGCAGGTGGCTCGCGTCGTGCTTTCACGTGTCTTATAGCGACAAAGTCACAAGCTGTAAGCAAAGTTAAATGCTGCTAAGAGTTGTTCTTTTGCTAATTTGTGAAGCTTAATAGAAGTTATAAGCGAAGTTGAATATTGTTAAGTGTTATTCCACAGCTCTCTTTAGCTTTTAGGCTGTATTCCTTTTATCCTTGCCCTCACTGTCCTTTCGTCACACACACACACACACACACACACACACACACACACACACACAGACACACACAAACACAGACACACACAAACACACAGAGACACACAGACACCGGGACAGTTCTTGACCCATTTTTGGTTTGATTGCCTGGATTTTGTTTGGTTTTGTTGTTGCTTTGTTTCCTTGGTGTGCCTGAAGTGTCCAGTCAGGAGCAGAGTGACTCTTGCCAAGGAACTCTGTGGTGCTGTCACTTAATATTAAAGCTGTTTTATGCTACTCTCCTGATGAAGAGAGCCTGACAGAGGAATGGTTGAACGACAAGGGACACGACACTGTAAAATTAATCCAAATAGGGAGGGCTACGTGACTGCTGCAAAGTTCGCATGGCCCTGAAGAGTAGATTGTGTGCAGAAAGCAGGATATTGAAACTGCTTGGTATGTAGAAGTAGATAGAGAAGAACAAAGGAGTACTAAGCTGTTCCAACTGCAAGGCCAGCTGGACAGGCACGTATCGATCATAAAGATACTTTTAAGATAATAGTACAAGTCACATAGCAACCAATCATGAGCTTGGCTTTTGCAATATGTATGAGCTAATTAACGAACATATATAAACTGTGTAATCTGTCACAATAAACTGAGACTTGATGATCATGATATCATGAGTCTTGTCTCCTGCGGCATTCCCTCTAACAACTGGCGCCCGAAAGCAGGGACCTGATCCGAGCCTAAGGCGAGAGAGGTGCTGCGTTGGAGTTCGGGTCCTGCAGCTGGAAGGACGGCGAAAGAGCCGAAACGCTCTGCTCCGCACCCTGAGTGACCGCAGCGGCGAGCTCAGCCGATACGTGCTGCCGAAGCCTGAAGGAGCCAGCAACGGTACCGATGTAATCATGGAAAGGCAAGCAGCATATGATTTATTTAGTGCTTCTCTTAGAAAAAGGCAGATTAGGGGGATTGACTTAGATAAGGATCTCCCTTCGCTATTGCATCATGCTGAGTCTTACGGCTTTTTCGTTAACCCCCATAGTGTTCATAAACTTTCAGAATGGAGAAGATATAGGGATAAGTTGTGGGAATTAGTGTTAGATGAGGATAAACCGGACAAGAAAATGAGTAAACTTTGGAGTGTGGTTGATAACGAATTGCTAATGTGTCAGGCAGAAAAGAGGGCAGTGGAAGCGATACGGACAGCTCTGGAGAAAAATAAGGAATGTAAACCCTCGCTTCTCTCCAGTGAGCCAAACCCTCCGGTTCTCACAAATTTTCCCATTCCCATCTCTGCTTCTGAAATGCCTGTACCTCCCATAGACACTAGTAGCATTGAGGTGCTGGAAATTGAGATCCAAATTGCTTTATAGCAACGGGACTGGGATCCCAAATTCACTTTTTGTGAACGGGAATCAGGTAGAACGGAGCAGGCGCGGCGCCAGACAGAGCGGGGACGGCCAGCACCGAGCCGGAGGCGAGCCCGGGGCGGAGCGAACATCAGCCGAGAGACGGAAGGCTCCTTGCTGCCGAGCAGCAGCGCAAGGGGGGAGAGGGGCGTTCCTGGGGCTCAGCCGCGCTGGAGCCGGAGCAGGCGGGGCGCGGCCGTGGCGGGGGTGTCTCTTCTCCCATCCACAAGGTGACACAACAAGGACGGGAGCGAGGCGGCGCCGCCCCTCATCTCCCCGCAGCGCCCAGCAATGGCGGCGGAGATGGCGGCACAGTCCTGGTTGCCATGGCAGCGACAACGCCGAGAGCAGCAGCGCCACCGGTGGCGGGATCGCAACACTACAGCAAAAATTTCAACAGCATCTTCCCAATTTCTTACAAGAGTCAGAAGACGTAATGAAAAAGTACAGCAGTACCGAGTGTTTTCCAAGATACCAAGAAGGATGAACATTATGTGAATCAATGTTATTTCAAATATGATATAGATAAAAATCACTGTATAAAGATAGAAATGTTAGTAATGATTTAATTACCAAAAATGTCTCTGAAAACAAAGAGTTGAGAAAATGTCATCTGATGGAATTTTAGTATTGAGTTTGTAATCTCTGTCTTTGGGTTTTTATAGATAATAATATAAGTAATAGTGATTTTTAAGTTTTATAGATAATACGATAAATAGTGATTGTTAAGTTTTTGTAAGTAATGATAAGTAGTGATTGTTACTAATGTTATATGAGTGCTTTAAAAGGATTGTCTTAAACTATTTTAAACATTTCTTGTTAATAGGTTGATCATAAAATGTGAGTTGTCTGATTTTTGTGATAAGAATTATTATTAAGGTATTAAGGTATTAAGGTGTTGTTATAGTATTTACAGTCAGTTTTCGTATGTTTTATTGTCTCTTTAGGTGATTGATTACAAGATATTTTTTCAGGATCCTGTGTTTTTGATTTTTTAACTACTCATGTGTTTTCTTTATCCAATCTTTTATGCAGCTGCAATTCATCTTCCTTTAAAAATTCATTGTCCAAATTTTAATTCAAAATTTCAGACTTCAAATTTTCAGATTTCTGAAGAAAGGGTTTGTTGTATTTAGAGAATTTTTGTCTTGAAAGAGATTTTAAACAGGTTCAATTATTTAATAGTTTGATAAATTTTTAATAATAAGATTTTTTACTTATAACTGTTATTTCTAGGACTTTTGTTTTATAATGTGTTAAAACATATCCTCCAATTAGAGTTTGAGCTCTGGCCAAGCTCTGGCTCTACGTGGATGGTGTGATTGACCCAGGTGTTTTCTGCATCAAAAAGTATTCAAGTCCTTTTGGCTTGACAATTTGACCATATAGGGCAGCTGAGCCTCAAAAGGAGTTTTGGAGAAACATGATCCGGACATGTTTTATCCGGATCTCTGTTGTTTTAAGGTTTATCAGCTGCTTCAGACTCTGGGATGACAATTTGATAGTGTAGCACTTGGTAACTGTGATTTTATATGTAATATTAATTGTGTATGCATTGTTTTGTTCTTGATGTTTTTTCATGTTTATAACAAAGATGTTGATATTTCCATTTCTTCATGCAAATTTTAGGAAACAGAATTGAGAGAGGACCCTCCAGTCCCTGTGGGGAGTGTTGAGTTTGTTTGTGTTTTAGCAGGTGCAGAATCTGGATAGATTTCATTGAAGAATGTTAAACTTATCAATTTCAAGAGAACACTAATCTCTCCACAAGTAAATCAGAGGATGCACAGCAAAAGTGGATTGTGCAAAGATTTGTGTTTCACCCACAGAAGATTGTAGACTTTGGGTTTTTTCATAAGTGTGTTTTTAATTATGTTATAGATTTTTTTACTAAGTTTTAATGAGTTTTAGTAATGCCTGTGATTTTTCTGTTCATTTTACCATTGCTTTTCAATGGCAAAAGAAAAAGAGGGACAATCAATTAGATAATCAGAAGCATAACATTAAGTTTATCATAAATATAGTTTGTATTTAGAATTAAGTTTGTTCCTTTCATGTTAAACAGAACAATCAAAAATATGAGAAATATGAAGTGGGGTGCACTTCTGTAATACTAACCTCATTTTTCACCCCACGAGTTGCTTCAGTGCAAGCTCTCACACAATTAAAAATCCTAGCCTACTGGACAGAAAAATAAATTAATATTCCATCTAAAATGTTAAGTGAGCTTGCCACAAATATAGGTAGTATCTGTCATGCAGTTCTACAAAACAGAGCAGCTGCCACTAATTTACTTCTTCTAGCCCAAGGTCATAGTTGTGAAGAATTTGAAGGAATGTGCTGTATGAACTTATCTGATCACTCTACATCCATCCACAACCAAATACGAAAATTGACCAAGCTAACTCAACAGTTAAAGGTAGAGGATAGATTAGGTTTAAAAAGATAGCTAAAAGGATTAGAGATCGGACCATAGTTAAGAGACATTATCAAATACGGCATAATAGTTCTAAGCATAATTGTGATGCTTTTGCTTGTTTTGCCCTGTGTGTTTACTTGCTTGCAAGGCTTGATGCAGCAGCTTTTGCAGAAAATGCTGAATGCACACCTTCTTGTACAAAAGGAAAACGGGGGAGATGAAGAGAGCCTGACAGAGGAATGGTTGAACGACAAGGGACATGATATTGTAAAATTAGTCCAAATAGGGAGGGCTACGTGACTGCTGCAAAATTCGCATGGCCCTGAAGAGTAGATGGTGTGCAGAAAGCAGGATATTGAAACTGCTTGGTATGTAGAAGTAGATAGAGAAGAACAAAGGAGTACTAAGCTGTTCTAACTGCAAGGCCAGCTGGACAGGCATGTATCGATCACACAGATACTTTTAAGATAATAGTACAAGTCACATAGCAACCAATCATGAGCTTGGCTTTTGCAATATGTATGAGCTAATTAACGAACATATATAAACTGTGTAATCTGTCACAATAAACTGAGACTTGATGATCATGATATCATGAGTCTTGTCTCCCGCGGCATCCCTCCAACACCCATGTCCCCAAAAGTCGGGCTAATGAGCACCACCAAAACAATGAGCAGGTAGATCAGGCAGCAGCAATAGAGGTGTCAAAGATAGACTTAGACTGGCACCATAAGGGGGAGTTGTCCCTGGCTCGATGGGCCCATGATACCTCAGGTCATCAGGGCAGAGATGCCACCTACAAGTGGGCACAAGACTGAGGGGTGGCTCTAACCATGGACAGTGTTTCTCAGGTGATCCATGACTGTGAGACGTGCGCTGCCATCAAACAGGCCATGAGAGTGAAGCCCCTGTGGTATGGTGGGCGGTGGTCCAAGTACAAGTATGGGGAGGCCTGGCAGATTGACTACATCACACTGCCCCAGACACGCCAAGGCAAGCGCTACGTGCTGACCATGGTAGAAGCCACCACTGGATGGTTGGAAAGCTACCCTGTGTCTCATGCTATAGCCCGTAACACCATCCTGGGCCTTGAGAAGCAGGTCCTTTGGAGGCATGGTACCCCTGAGAGGATTGAGTCAGACCATGGGACTCATTTCAAGAACAGCCTTATCAACACCTGGGCTAGGGAACATGGCATTGAGTGGGCGTACCACATCCCAAACCATGCACCAGCTGCAGGCAAAGTGGAGAGGTACAATGGACTGTTAAAAACAACCTTAAAAGCTTTGGGTGGGGGTTCTTTCAAAAATTGGGAGCAGCATTTAGCAAAGGCCACCTGGTTAGTTAACAGCCGAGGTTCCACCAATTGAGCAGGTCCTGCCCAGTCTGAGCCCCTGAATATAGTAGATGGAGATAAAGTCCCAGTGGCACATGTCAGAGGTTTGTTAGGGAAATCAGTGTGGATCAATTCTGCCTCAAGTACAGACAAACCCATTTGTGGGATTGTCTTTGCTCAGGGACCAGGTTGTACATGGTGGATAATGCAGAGAGATGGAGCAACACGATGTGTACCTCAGGGGGATCTGACTGTGGGGTGAGACTCGTGCAAATATCACTATTTGCTGGATTTTACTGCCAGTGTCTGTACACGAAAACACACAGACATGAGACAGAAGGAAATGTGTAAGGCTCAAAGGTTTGAGCAAGTGAAATAGAAGGAAATGTGTATGAGTAAGTGAAAGATGGAAGTTTTTACTTGATGGAGTTTTTACATGATGTTGAAGATATGGAGGTAAGGGGTGGAATGTCCAAGGGTGACATTATGGTGTTTGTATCTCCAATCGTGTGTTCTGTTTATGTTTGATATTCTGTTCTGTGCTCTCAGAACTGACTCAGAAAGTGAAGGTTTGTTTTGCCTTGTTATCGGACGGCTCACCTGCCCCCATGGTCTGCTGTCTAGAAGAGGCCAGTGTTGACTGACTTGCTTTCTTTTGCTTGCTGGCTTTTGCTTGCTTTGCTTTGCTTTTTTGCTTGCTTTTCCTTTTGCCTTTGCATTTTAAATTAATTTAGCTAAGCAGTCCAATTCTTTCCCTGGACTGTTTCTTTTCCCTTTCCCTTTCCCTTTCCCTTTCCCTTTCCCTTTCCCTTTCCCTTTCCCTTTCCCTTTCCCTTTCCCTTTCCCTTTCCCTTTCCCTTTCCCTTTCCCTTTCCCTTTCCCTTTCCCTTTCCCTTTCCCTTTCCCTTTCCCTTTCCCTTTCCCTTTCCTGAATGTCACTCCAACCTGCTCTGGACTGGGACCCTCTAAACACCAAGGAGCACCGAGAGCCTGCGCTCTGTGATCTGCAGCAGCCATCCCCAGTGCCCAGAGCAATCCCCAGCGCCCAGACCCGGGCGACCACTCCCAGGAGAGACTTTCTGGATTTGTCATCTCTGCAGAGTGGTGAAAGAATTCGGTTGTCACCTGGTGTTGTTAATTTTTTTAGTGCTGGGAAGGGTTTTGTTTGTTAAATAAACAGGTTATTTTCCACTTCTCTCAGAGAAAATTCTTCCCGAATCAGGTGGGTGGGGAGGGGCCATGGGGGTTTGTTTTCTGGGGGCTCCTTCCAGAGGTTTTTCTCCCAAATTTGCCCCAAACTAGGACAAATATTTTGCTGCCCATCTCGTGGCTGGAGAGAATGAAAAAAAAAACCAAAAACGTTCTAATCATATTTTGGTTCCAATTACTTTGTGTTAGTATGGAGCAGTTACTGGCTTTGTTGTTTGAATTCATAGTGTCTTTTAGAGCGGAGGCCTGTATGTGTTCCTGGTCCCTAGGGTTTTTTTTGAGATCTTAATCCCTCTATGGTCTCTATGTTTATTTTTTTATCCAGGAATAGCTCTGGTATTGTCCCTAATACGTAGTTTTTGCAGTAGAAGGGCACTGACCAGAATATCCATCAGGCTGTGCTAGGGTGTGGTGGCATCCAGGGGGTTTATGAAGGTGCTGAAGTCTGTTCCAGGAATGCATGGCTCATGGTCCTGCTTGTGCAGCCAGTTTGTTAGAGGGGAAGCAGGGGATGAGGCTTTTCAGCCGTTGCTTTCCTTCTTCTCCTCAGAATCTCTTAGCTCCCTATTAGAGAATGTTCCGTTTCCCCTGACTGTTAAAGAGACCATCTTCCTGGTGTTTAATCTGGTAACTTTCTCTACACAGTCTGCAGTCTCTCTAGAACGAGGGCTGAGATTTCTAGAGGGGCTGAAGAGACCCCTGACCCAGGAGTAGACCCAGGTGTGAGAAATCCTGAGTGGTTTGGGAAATGGGGGAAGACGGGAATTGGCACATAGACTGTTTTCCCACATTCAAATTGATTTTATTGATTTGCCTAAAGTAGGAAGGTATAAACACTTATTGGTGATAATAGATCACTTGACTCACTTTGTAGGGACATTCCCTACCTCCAGGGCAACTACACAAACAGTAGTAAAAATACTATTAGAAGAGATAATCCCTTGCTACAGACTAGCAGAAGTAATAGACTCTGACAGAGGGCCGCACTTTGCCTTCAAAATAATCAAAGAAGTAGTTACAGCTCTAGGAACAAAGTGGCAATATCATACTCCCTGACATCCACAAAGCTCAGGTAAAGTGAAAAGGGTAAATGGGAAAATTAAGAAAAACTAACTAAATTGATGTATAAAACACAGTTATCTTGGGTAAAATGTTTACCTTTAGCCTTGTTAAATATAAGAATTCTGCCCAGAACCAATATTGGAATTTCTCCATTTGAAATGCTTTATGGGGTGCCTTATGACATGGATTCTCCTATAGATCACCCTGAAATAAGTAATCAACAAATTAACCAATATGTCATGCAACTTATGAAGGCTCGGGAAGGGCTTAGAAGAGCTGGGTTACTAGTGCAACAACCTCCTTTAGACCTAGCAATCCACAATATAAATCCAGGTGATAAGGTGTTAATAAGAAACCTAGAAAGAAACCTCACTAACCCCAAATTGGCAAGCCCCCTATGTTGTTTTACTCACTACAGAAACTGCAGTCAGAACCTCCGAGAAGGGGTGGACCCATGCGAGCCGAATAAAGGGAGCGATTCCTGCTGCTGCCGAAGAGCCCTGGAGAATAACCAGCCAGCCCGGGGATCTTAAGGTCACATTTAAATGGACTGAGTGGACTCAGTAAGAATTGTACGAACCAGCTGGTAGAGTGAGATATTGGACTATGGATATCCTATAACTAATGATTTTAGAGTATATTGTACAAATTGTGATTGTGATTGTTACCCTTTTGTATGCCATATTTGTAAAATTTGCCGGAACAGTGGTGGGTCCATAGTTACAGAGGCACTCCTCCTAGGGGTATTTGTTAAGGGTGTTATCAGTTAGAAAGAGAACTGACAGAGTCAGTCCTAAGGATTGGAGAAGAGAACGGGACCCTGCCAAGAGAATCCCAAGAGTGGTGGGAGGTGTTTATTAAGGGAGCTAGGCCTGAAAATTTTTGTTTCCACTCCAATGAACTCCAAATTATAAAAGGGAATTGCTGGAAAACTTTACCTGGGATTCAGTGTGACTCATCACAAGTGAAGGATAAAAATTTGGAATCATTCAAAAAGAGGCAACAAAAACAGAGTAAGGGTCCTCCTGAAGAATATCCTTGCTCCGAGAAGATGGTGCGCCTCGCGGCTCAGAGCAACCGAGTCGGCGAGCGAGGCAGAGGGATGAGAAGCGGTGGAGGAAAGAGCCCTCAGACTGGGACAATTCAAAGTATTTCAAGAACTGCCTCAAGGATACTGATCTCCCAAGGGTAAAGGTGAGCCCGGCAATAACATGTCAAAACAAGCACTGGGAATGGGGAGATAATGATAATCAAACCCTGGGGCGGTTTGGACTCCACCCTTGCTTGCAAATTCTGTGCATATTAGTTATATGTTGTACCTGGCCTGGTCAAGGGGACTATGCACACCAGCCATTTAATTGGACTCTGACCAAAACAGACCAAGGGAAAGTTGTTAAGCATAATGCCACCACTGTAGCTCCCATTTTTTTGTTACTAACAAAGACTTGATAAACTCTATCTGGGGATGGAGTAAACCTGAACTCCAGGCTACCTATTGGTGTCCTAGTTCCAATCCTGGGAGGGGATATTGTCATTATCCTGTGGAATGTCTGTGTGAGGATTGGGGCTGTGAAACCATAGCAACCGCCTGGGCAGTCACCCATCAAGATAAATGTTTAAATACCTCATGGTACCCTGAGGGGTGCAAAACTCCGGGGTATGGCACTCAAGGAGAATTCTGTATAAGGGGGATTGCAGATCCCGTAATATTGTTGTTACTAAGTTTAACTTTCAAACCTTACATTTTTAATAAAATCATAGACATTGTAAAAGGAAGACTAGAGGCAGCTCATCTAATGCTTAATAGAGATAGGTAGGAAACATTGCCCAGGGACTTAGAAGTAGATGAAACCCTGTTCTTAAACTACCAAGAGTTTAAGCATTTTAATGAACAAATTGGTAAAGAGGAAAAGGGGACATTGTAATAAATAAAAAGGTCTTTGTTCATCAAAATGAGCGTTAAAGGATATGAGAATTTGAACTGAGTAGGGAATGCAACTAGCATAGAAGACTGTGTAATTATATACAAGTTAACTTTTAGGCCAAGGACAATCTGCAAGGAAGATGAGGAGCATTCATTCCTACGACCACCAAGGGCAGAAAAAAAGACCCCCTAGCAACCAATTGCACGGGTACAGAGTGCATAGAGAGAAAATACGTCAGCCGGAAAAAAAAAGGGACTATAAAAACAAAAATGTCAAATAGGGAAGGTGCGCCGTGGCAGAGCAGAGGCTCCCTGGCCACCCAGACCTGTTATTTTGCTTAATACCGTTTGCTTAATAAATTCTTGTTAATTGATTTATCTAAAATTAGCCTCCCCAATTGAATTTGTCCATAACACCCTGGCCCAGCAGCAGGGGACAGGGGGCACGGCCTGTCCCCCTGGCCCAGCAGCAGCCCCGTGCCCTGCCCAAGGCACTCCCAGCAGGGGCTGGGCCCCAGAGGCAGGGGGAGACCCCAGTCCCGGGGCAGCGTTTCTGCCCCGTCCCCTGTCCAGCCCAGCCTGCCCTGTGTGCGCAGTGACCGCTGGCACGGGCTGCCCTGGACACTGTGACCTGCTGGGGACACTGAGAGCTGCCCCGCTGTGACACTGCCCTTGGGATTGCACAGGCACCAAACAAACCCCAGCCAGCAGCGCCCCTTGTCATGTCCCAGGCACTGGAGAGCATCAGAGCCAGCCCCACTCCTGGTGATGTCCCAGGCACCAGAGCACATCCCAGCCCCGCTCCTGGTGATGTCCCAAGCACCAGGGCACATCCCAGCCCCACTCCTGGTGATGTCCCAGGCCCTACGAGTGTCCCAGTTGTGGGAAGAGCTCATCACACAGCTCAACCTTGACCCCAAACCAGCAGAGGCACCACGAAGGGCAGCCCTGCGAGTGCCCCAGTGTGGGAAGAGCTCCGTGCGCTGCTCCAGCTCCATCCCCCATGGGAGGATCCGTGCTGGATGATCCCCAGTGAGCCCCGGTGGGCAGAGCCCTGGTGACCTGTGGTGCTGCTGATCCATGTTGGGAAGACACCCGGCTGGGGGGATCCACATCCTCCTGGCTCCCCGTGGCCTGGATTTTCTTTTCATTTCTCTTTGCCCTTTCAAAACTCTTAAAAGCAGGCAAAAATAAAGATGTTGAGCTAAGACAAGGATAGGGACATGGAGGGGGGGGTCTTGCAGGGGATATGGGGGATGCTGGGTTTGAAGGACTTGGGGGTTCCTGGGAGGGACCTGGGAGTTGCTCAGGGCTTTGGGCACCCCAGGCTGAGTGGCTCCAGTTGCCCTGGGAGACCCTGGTGGAGGTTCTGGGCAGCTGGTCAAGGATCCCCTGCCCTGGAACTGTCCCCATGTGCCCCATCCCAACACCTCATCCCCTGCAGCAGCTGCCCCATTCCTTACTCCCCTTCCATACTCCCCTTGCCCCTGCCTGTTCCCGTGTCCCCCCGTCCCGTTCCCATCCTGCTCCCATCCCAATCCGGACCCCATTCTTGATCCTTGTACCATATTCCCTGTCCCTGTCCCAGTCCTATTCCCTGTCCCCATTCCTGGTCCCTGTCCCCATTCCCTGTCTCTGTCACCACTCCCAGTCCCTGTCTCCATTCCCATTCCCCATTCCCTGTCCCCATTCCCATTCCCTGTCCCCATTCCCATTCCCTGTCCCCAATCCCGGTGAGACATTAATTTTGAAGAATTAAGAATTTTAGGAAAGTTAAGATGATAGTTAAATTAGATGTTGCTGACTTATCGGAAGTAGATAAATGGGCTTTGTTCATAGTTAACAGTAGCTGGATCTTAGATAAGATATCCAGGATCTATTAACTCATTGCTTGCCAGCTTTATGCTTGGGTAGCTGTGCTTATCATGTGAAACAGAATGTGATAAACAGATTTCAGGGACACAAAAACAGTTGCAGACTTCCCATACTTTAGGAATCCATTAAGCACAGGAAAACGGCAAGGATTCATTTGTCACGTGTGCATGGGAAAGGCAGAAAGGTCAGAACGAGGAAGACTTATTTTACTTCCTCATTTTGGAAACCCCTCCCCAAAATGGACCCCAGACTCATTTCAGGGAACAGAACTACACATGCTTAATTGCCTTTTTGCCAATCAGCATGTGAAGCAGATCAGAGGAAGTGACAGGGATATGAATATGCATTCATATTTTGTGTATTCAAGACTTCTGTAAATAGAAAAGCTTTGTAATACCTGTGATTTTTGCAGTGTGCATTAGGGAATTATCCCAGGTACTGCCCGGCTGTCTCAATAAACATACACTTTCTAACTTTAAACCCGTAGAGAGTTTTTGTCCATCTCAGTTGGATATCGATATTAGATTGATATTCATATTTTAGTAAATCATTGTCCTAAAGAAGTCCTAGTATGTGCATTAACATGTCTTTTCTTAATATTCGAGTAATTATTCTTGCATTGCTTTAAGATAAACTGGTATGATTCAAAGAATATCCACTGAGGTACACATAGAACATCGATTTATCATAAGCAAATTGCAGTTGCAAAGATTTTCACTGACATTCTGCCACTTGTCATCATTTTAAAAGTGAAAAGTCAGCTATTAAAGTCAATAACAAAATTTCTAACTTCTAACAAAGGGAAAAAAGTATATGGTTTGCACTAGATAAAATATAAATACAGAAAATGTCTCCCAACCAAGTTCCTTGCCCTGATCAAAACATCTCCCAATCAAGTTCTTCGCCCTGAACCTGACTGATAAAGACAAATATTTTCAGTAAATGTGGATGAAACGTTGCATAAGTTAATAGTATTCAAAGTCCATGTTCTGTTCCTATTATTATTTTTATACAAAGAAAAAAGGGGAAAGGGGTTGGATTGAGGGTACACCCTCCTCCCCTCTGAGTCTGTTCTCATGTTTTACAATAAATCCTACAACAGGACAATACAGCTGCCTAAAATATGGACACTGGAAACCACAGACAGCATTACAAATGATCACCTGCCTCATGGACAGTTCATAGATGGATTTGATTTGTTTACAAATTATTTCTCAAGTTTGCAAACAGTTTTTCTGTTTACAGATTGTTTTCTGGAAGTTTGGTTTTTCCCCAAGGGATCAAGTGCTTAAAGGTTGTTTTTTAAAATTGGGTTTTTCTCTAAGTGTTTAATGGGCTCAGGGTTAAATAGCTTTCTGCTTTTAGAGATAAGTTCAATTTGTAACCAAGAAGCATTATGCCTGTGGCCTGAGTTCTCCCCTAACAGTTCCTGGAGGGGAATGCTGCAGCTCCAGTGCAAATTAGATGCACGCTCTCCTCTGTCCCCATGTTTGCAAAGGGCCCTTGCAGATGGGTGACAGAGAACAATAAACAGAATTTTATAAAGAAAAGGAGGGTGAGGTGTTCCCATGATTGACAGGGGTCTTGACCAATCAAATATCTCCCAAAACTGCAGGCACCTCACGGGCCAGAACCTGAAGGAGTGTGGAGCTAAAACCGATGAGAGCTTCCAGGCCTGGTCTTTCAAATGCCCTGTGTAAGGGGGGGCTTGGGAAATAAAATCTCTCTGTTGCCCCATGAACTCGGGAGGAGCAGTCTTTGTCTCCTGTGCCCTCGCTGCCCCACGAGACCAAAGAGATGTTCACCAGGGCCCTCCCTGTTTGTGGCCGTCCATTGCCCAGCTGAGCAGGCAGCCAGTTTTGTTTGCAGAGAGCTGCCACAGGAAGACACACAGCAGCTGGAGATTTGAATAGCAGGGCTTGGGGCAATTCTTTTTCTTTCAGAGTGCAAGAAAGACGCAAAAGCACAAGGAAACATGGCAGTGTTTCGGTGGAGTCCTTTTGTCCTGTGAAGTTCAGTAGCTGTTGGTGTTTCTGTGCTACTGCTAATCCCCTCCATGAAAAAATCATTCTGGGAAGGAGCAACAACATCTGACACGCACCAAATGTTGCCACCAGTTGCTCCAGGTGCTGCTACCAATAGCCCCTGTAGGACAGAGCACAGCCCCCAGTGCACACCAGCTTTGGCTGCCCTCTGGCAGAGAAGCCCTTTTGGGGCACAGGTTTCTGGGGCAGGAGATGGGCACCGGTGCTGCCAGGGCTCGGGGGAACTCTGCTTGGGCGGGGACTGTGCCTCACCTGCTGCTGTCAGCGCTGCCCGGGCCCCAGGGCTCAGAGCAGCATTCCTGCCCTGGTCCACATGTTCCCGGTCTGTGTCCCACGGCCGTGCTTAGGACGGCCACCATGTGGGACGTGTCCCGAGGAGGCCGTGCCAGCTTCTGTGGAGGCCCCGTGCCCTTCCCGCCGCGGCTGCGTCGGCAGCTGCGGGGGCTCCTGCTGCTCTGAGCCCGCAGAGCAGGGCAGGGTTTGCTGATGGGCTGAGCCCTTCCTAAAGATCCTGTCTGGCTGTCTGACACACCTGGGGCAAGGCATTCCTTCCACCCTGGGCCACTCTGGGGGGCTGGGGGTGGCCCCAGGGCAGGTGGCAGTGCGTGCAAGGGCCCTTGGTGACACGGTGCAGCATGGTCACCGTGGAATGGAACGGGACAGGGGATCCAAGGGCCCTTGGTGACACCGTGCAGCATGGTCACCGTGGAATGGAACGGGGCAGGGATTCCAAGGGCCCTTGGTGACACGCTCTGGCAGAGGTGTTGGCAGTTACAAGTTACAGTTACACTCCACAGTGCTCGGTGCACACGACGAGAGAGGACGCGAGAGAGCGGTGCTGTGAGGAGCCCTCGCACAGCCACTCGTTCCTTGCTGACCCAGAGCTTTCCCAAGGTATTACTCCTGCAGGTGAGCTCGTGGCCAGAGCAGAGCACTTGGTGACCCCTGGCCTTCCCAAGGCAAATCTTCTGCAGCTGCCCTCGAGGGCAGACTGTGGCATTTGCTTTTCACTGTCCTTGACAGGAGTCTCCTGTCCTTGTGGCTGGAGCCCCAAGAGCAGAGTGCAGGACTTGCTGTCCTGTAGCCTTGCCAAGTCTTCACACTTGCAGGTGCCCTCAAGGCACGACTGCAGCACTTGCTGACTTGGACCTTTTCCTTTTCACCTTCTGCAAGCAGCCATGAATCCAGGCAGTGTCGTAGAGCACAGACCTGCGAGCGTGCCCAAGCTGGCCTGGGGGAAGGAGGAGAAAGAAGGCCCTGGAACTGCCCCAGCACAGCAGCCTGAAGAGCTGGAGCAGTTCCAGCCACGGCAGAAGGGTGAGTGGCAGAGCTGGGCCACAGGGCTGGTGCCTGCAGCCAGCTTGGCCCCATGCCATGCCATGCCATGCCATGCCATGCCATGCCATGCCATGCCGTGCCATGCCATGCCATGCCATGCCATGCCATCCCATCCCCTGGGGCCATGCCCATGGTCAGGATGGAATAGGGGCCGGGCAGACACCCCACAGCCGTGCTCCATGCCCTGGGCCGTCACGGGGCTGTCCCTGCCTGGGCAGCGCAGGGCTGGGCTGTGTTCTCCGGCCTCTCCGGCAGCCCCTCAGCTCGGGCTGCGCTCGCTCTTTCCCAGATGCAGCCCTGGACCAGAGACAAGAGCAGGAACCCGCCCATGGCCGCTTCCACAGAACAGCACAGGTACCTGCAGCCATCCCCACCTGGGCTGGGCCTGCTGGCACTGCTCAGCCCAGCAGCACACCTGCAGCACCCCATGGCTTCTTGCTCTTCTCCTACAGCTTGTTTGCAAATTCATCAAGAGAATTCGGCAGGAAGAGACCAGTGTCATGAGCCCTGGGCTCAGAGCATACTCAGAGCTCCTCGGACATGAGACCAGTGCCGCCCTGCTGGATTTGCTTGTGCAGAGTGGTGTTCCCAGAGCAGAGCAAGTAAGCAGATGTGGCCAGGCTTCAATTGCCCCATGAGTCACATGGCTTTCCAAGCCACTAGTGCTGGCCCCTGTGAGCCTTTGAGGCCATCACAGTGCGGCGGGAAGGGAAGCACTTCTCTGGGGACCCTGGGAACGCTGATCCCTCTGGCAGCTTTCCAAGTCTCCCTGTGCCTTCTCCAGGTGCCCGGCATGGTGAGATACATCCACCAGTGGCTCATGGCCAATGATTCTGCTGAGCACAGGCTGGACAACGCCCTGCTGTATCTCACAGAAGCGCAGCCAAATGAGGCAGTAATGACACTCCTGCGTGTGGCCCCATCCTGTGACAGGTATGGGGCCCATCTGCCCAGAGGGCTCAGGGCTCACCCCAACCCATCGCCCTGTACAGCCTGGGCCAGGTTTCTGACCAACAGAGAGTCCCAGGGCCCTCTGGCTGCTCCCTTTCCAGGCCCTGGCATGTCAGCCCCAAGCCTGCTGCCATGCTCCCTCGTTGTCCCACAGGGGCCTGTCCCCACAGGGCTGGGCTGCCTGGCTGCTGCTGGAGAGGGGCAGTGGGCAAAGGCAGAGCCGGCAGTCAACCCGGGCCTCTAGAGATGCCCAGACCACGGTGCTGTGTCTGAGATGCCCTGAGACAGAGCTCTAACCCTGCAGAGCTGCCATGGCCATGTGGAAGACCATCATGTGCACACCCTGGACTGCAGAGCTGGCACAGCAGATACTCCTGGATGTGCTGGGGAGCTGGCCAGAGCACAGCATGAGCACCTGCGATGGGAACAGAATGACTGTCTTTGCCCTGGCTGTGAGTTTCTGCCAGTGGACTTTGCTGGCCCCAAGGCCACCTGTCCAGCAGCTCTCCATCCTCCTTTCCCCACTGCATCTCCCTGCCTCAGGCACTGGCCTGAAAGCTGGCCTAGGGACAGCTGCAGGGCCACCAGGCCCGCTGCTCCCCCTGTGGCTCTCTGGGCCTCTCCCTGCCACGCTCGGGCCCTGTCCCACGGACACCTTGGCACTGAACGCTGCCTCGGGGGGCTTCGTCCTTTGCAGGCAACTGTGGTGATGTGGAAGATCCTTCAGGAGCGCTGTGTCCCAGATATAGTGGATGAGCATTTCCCGCAGTTATTTGTGCATCTGCTCTTCCAAGTGTTCTTCAGCACCAAAGAGATGCCAGAGGAGGTGGATACCTTCTGGAAGGGATGCCAGGAAGAACATGGCCTTGCCAGCAGCCCCAACAGGTGCTCTATCCCAATCCTTCTGTCCCTGCCACATGGCCAGGGCAGGAGCCAGTGCTCCCAGTGTGACCCGGGCTTTGCTCTGCACTCAGGTTTGCAGTGAGGACCCTGAAGTCCCTGCTGTGCCAAATGGACTATGAGGATGTGGTGTTGTCAATGGAGCGCAAGCGTGGCTGGGACACGCTGCTCTGTGCTGACACCCACATTTATGCCGTGGGTCTGCTGGCCAGGTGAGACCCCCTTCTCCCCATTGCTCCCGGCATTTGTGCTCTGTGGCTGGGATATCCCACTCAGTCCCCATGGCCATGGGCCAGAGGGACGAGGGACAGCCAAGCAGACTGGGAAAGGCTGGGAGAGGAGGGTGCCCAGCAGCAGCCACATCTCAAAGGGCCCAGGTCCCCCTGCAGGGTGGGGGGTAAAGACAAGAACTGCATCAGTCTGTCCTGGGAGGGGCTTCCCCCCCCGACTCAGGGTCTTAGTGTCGTAGGAGCGGGCCTCCGGCCAGTAATTATCACTGACTCCATGTATTTCAGAGGTCCGATCAATAATAATTATTATTAAGAAACCCATTGTTCTTATAGATAGTTATGATATAGGTTGATTTAATGTGTTTTCTAGTCTAAACACTATACCATTAGTTACTTAAGAAAGCACATTTTGGTAGACAAATCTCTGTAACATATTCCGAATGTTCACAATGCCAGGTGCAGCATGTTAAGATAAGAATGTTTTTTCATTCTTTCCTCTGATCTTCTCAGACTTTCTCAGGCGATGCCTGGGAAAGTTGTTTGTTTCTCTCTGAGGCCAGAGAGCTGCTGCCACATCTTAGTGCCATTTTCTGCCTTCCAGGGAGATGGGCAAAGAATCCATCGATGAGTGTAAAAGCATCTTAGACTATCTCCTTCAGTTGCTCCGCAAAGAGATGCCATACTGGCACTTCCCTGCCCTGGCATTCCTTGTGGAGGTGAGTCTGAAGGCCGGCACTGCCTCCCAGCTCTCTGCCCTCTCGTAGCCGCAGCTGCCTGGGATGGTGCCCACGCCCTGCGCTGCTGCCTGGTCCCCGCCCTGTGCGGTTCTGGGCTCCTGCCGGCCGGGTCCCCTGTCACTGCCCTGTGCCTTTCAGGTCCTGCATTGCCTGGACTTGAGTGCATGCAGTGACAGCATCATGGATCTCTTGTCGAGGCACTTGCTGAGTGAGCACACGGAGATGCGCTGCCAGGTTCTGAGAGCCCTCCTCTTGGTCAGGGATAATCCCTCGATGGTAAGGAGGGGGCAGCAGCTGAAGCCGTGCAGGCAGCGTGGTGCTGGGGAACACAGTTGCTGGTCTTCAGGCACTGGGTCAGCTGCTCCCAGCTCTCCTGCCTCCCACTTCAGCTGCCTGAGGGCTGCGGGACAGGCCTTTGGCCTCTGGGCCCTGTGGCAGCAGGGTGGCCTTTCACACACTTTTGTTCCGCACAGGCCAAAAGAATGCGGAGCCTGACCGAAAGCCTCGGGGAGCTCCTGCAGGAAAATGATAGTGATGTGGTCAGGATGAGCATTGTTCTACTTAGTGATTTCTTCTTGGATAATGACACCCCAATACCCAGCCCCATCGCCCTGCAGCTGGCTAAGGTGCTCCTGCCACTCTTTGAACACGTAAGGCTCTGTGCCCTCAGCCACGGCCACTGGCTGCTGCCCAGACACTTGGTGCCCTGTGGAGATGCAGGCCTGCGCCAAGGTGGGCCAGAATCAGCTGATGCCAAGGTCTTGTTTCCTTCCTGTTACACAGGATGACTGGCATGTGCAGTGGATCTCCATGTTTGTATTTCGAGCCTTGCTGTCTACTGTAGTGGAAGAAGAGAAAAAGCTCCTGATGACACAAGTGTGTCACAGCCTGCTCCCACTCTTCTTCCACTGCCATGATGAGAATCAGAGTGTGGCAGAGGTGAGGACTCACGGGCTGCTGCTGTCGCCCTGGGAGGGGGCTTGGCTGCCTCCTGCCCTGGCGCCTGGCAGGCTGCATCCTCCTCCTGGCCCTGGCACAGGGATGCTGATCCTGGGCTGTGGGGCCATTTCCGTGTCTCTACTGCTCTCCAGGCTTCTTGGGAAACCCTGCTTTGTGTGGCCAAATTCCTGAACAGGAGAGATCTTGAAAAGCCTGTAAAGAAGGAGAAACTGTGGAGGTTCATTGAGATCCTGGTAAGGAGGGCCGGGAAGCTGCAGCCCCAGCCTGGAGCAGCCCCTGAGCGCGGTGCTCGGTGTGCGGGCTGGCAGCTGTGCCCCTGCCCGCTGCTGCAGCCCGAGGCCGCGCGGGCTCTGCTCCAGGCTCCTGCGGCCCGAGCCGGGTGCCCATGGAGCCCCGGCCCGGGGGGCTGCGGGGCCAACCCTTCCCTCCTGTCGCTCTCTCCAGCTGGCAGAGGACAGCAGCAGCGTGGCCGAGCACCTGCACCGGGCCCTGCCCTACCTGCAGAGCCCACAGGAGCCCCTGCGAGAGGCGGCCGTCAGGTTCATGGGTGAGCCACGAGCCGGGCCAGGAGGGCGTGTGGGCACAGGGCTGGCGGCGCCGCTGGCAGGGAGCTGTGCCGCTGGGCCTGACAGGCTCTGTGTTCCCAGGGACGGCCGGGCGGTACCTGAGGGGGAGGAAGGAAGAGCTCCATCTCATCTGTGAGGGTGAGTGAGGGCAGCGGGCTGCCAGCGAGGGCTGGCGGGGGAGCTGCGAGCCCTGCCCCGGCTGTGGAGGGCTCTGCTCCCTGTGCAGACCAGGGGCAGCGTGGACAGAGCACACAGAGCTTTCAGGGCACCTGCGGGATTCGTGGCCAGCAGCTTTGGGCTGATCCAGCTGGTCCCTGCTCCCTGCTGGCCATAGCCAGAGCCGGCTGGGATGGCCCTGGCACAGGGATCTCCTCGGGTCCCCTCAGATGCGGGAACTGACCATGGCGCTGTTCCTCTCTCTTTCAGCCCTAGAAGACACGGCCAATGACATCAGTGTCGCCGTTGCGAGCCTGGCAGTTCAAACGTTGTCTGTCCTCCAGGGAATAGAGAGAGCTCGATATTCCCGCTTCCACAGCCTGCATGATCGGCTCTGCAGGGCATGGAGGAGACGGCCTCGTCTGTCGGGGCTCGGCTGGCTGCGCTGCTGCAGCTCTGCAGAGAGCTGATCCCAGAGGCTCTGTCTGCTGGGGCCACTCGAGCCAGCAGGAATGTTTCGTTTCTTTAGGATTGTTCTTTTCTTCTTTTTGTTTTTCTTTAGCATAGAAATATAGGATGTGTTGTAATAGACAGACTCCCAGGATCTTTCTTTTGCTGCCCAGGCTCTGCAGGGCCTAGGGGAAGAGGGAGAAAAGGGTTCCTGGGCTCAGCAAGCTGCCCAGGCATGCAGGGTTGCAGGGAAAATGGCCAGAAGCCCCTTGGCCTTTGGTGGTTCTGCTGAAGCCTTTGTGCTGCCCACAGAGCAGATGGGCAGGGGCTGGAGCTGTGGGGATCTCTGTGAGAGCGGTGCCTGGAGATGGCCACAAGCCCTGTCCCAGGCAGGAAGCGCCATCCGTGTCCTCCTGCCTGGAATGCTGAGGGCTCCCAGGTGCCTCTTGATGGGGCAGGTTGGCCAGGCTGGGGGAGACCCTGAGGGGACGGGGCCACGAAGGGATGAGGGGCTGTGGAAGCCCAGACAGGACAAGGCAGTGGGAAGGCACGGGGGGACGTGTGAGGGAGTGGGTAACGTTGGCTCGGGGAGGAAAGTTGGTTGGAACCAAAGGCACCACTCACCCTCACAAAAATATCACCAAAAGTCCTCACAAAAATATCATCAAAATCCCATAAAAATCCCCCCCAAAACACCCAAAACCCAACTAAAATCTTCCTAAAAAATCCCCCAAAACTCCCCAAAATCCAATAGAAATCGACTCAAAATCCTCACAAAAAATCCCACCAAAAATACCATAAAATTCCCACAAAAATTCCACTGTAGATTCCTTGAAAATGCCAGAAAAACCACACAAAATCCCAGGTAAATCTCCACAAAAATTCCACCCAAAAGCCCACAAAACTCACCCAAAAAAATCCACAAAAAATCACCCCAAGGCTCACAGAAATCCCTCAAAATCCCCATAAAAATCGCCCCCAAAATCCCCTTAAATGCCACACAAAAATCCCACAAAAAGTCCCACTAAATCCCCATGAAAATCCCACAGAATCCACAGAGAAAAATTTGTACAAAAATGCAGCCAAAAATCCCCCAATCACACAAAATCCACACCAAAAATCCCACCAAATCACCCAAAATATCCGACCAAAATTTCCCTAAACCCCCGCAAAATCCACACCAAATACACTCAAAAAATCCGCGCCGAAATCCCACCAAACCCCTCTCAAATTCCCCAAAAAATGCCCCCAAGTCCTATCACATCCCACCCGAAGTGCGAGGAAATCCACCCAAAAAATCCCCACGAAAACTTCCCTCAAAATCCCAGCCAAACCTCCCAGAAGCAGCCCAAGAATCCCGCAGAGATCGCTGCGAGTGCCCGAATCGCCCGGAACAATCGCCGAGCCATCCCCGCCCGGCCCCGCGCTCCGGCCCCGCTCTCTGTGGGGCCGGGGCCTCTCCCCCCTTGGCTCTGCGCTGGTCCCGTTCGCGCTCCGCTCCCGCTCCCGCCCCACCAGCGCTCCCTGCCCTGGGCCGCGCTGGCCGAGCCCGGCCGGGCGCGCTGGATCCGCTGGGACGGCGCATCCCGGCCCCGGCCCCGGCCCCGCGGGGCTCCCGGGGCAGCTCCGGCCGGGATGCGGCACTGCCGCGGGGCTTTGGGCTTTCCCGGCGCTGCCCGGCGGCTCCCGGGGATCTGCGGCTTCCCGAGGGACTCGGGGAGCTTCCAGAGGGGACCTGGGCTGGCTCCGGGGGGATTTGGGATCACTCCGGGGGGAGCTGGGAACGGCTCGGGGGGTTTGGGGTTGTTCCCGAGGATTTTGGGGGGATCTGGAAGAGGCTCCAGAGGGGATCTGGGGCTTTCTGAGGGATCTGGGGGAATTCTGAGGGGATCTGGGAGAGTTCCAAGAGGGATTTTGGGGTCTTCCAAGGGATTTTCAGAAGTTCGGAGGGATTTGGGGATGCTCCAGAATGGATCTGGGGCAGTTCCAGAAGCAATCAGGGACGTTTTTGAGGGATTTTGGCAAGTCCTAGAAGGAATTCAGGGAATTTCAGCAGGATTTTGGGGTAATTCAGAGGAATTGGGGAGGTTCCAGCAGGGATTTGGGGTCATTCCCAGGGGATTGGGGGGTGGATTTCTGGTGAGATTTCCGTTTCTTCCCCAGATTTCAGGCTTTTTCCCAAGATTTCCTGTTTTTTCAAGAATCTGTGGATTTTTCCCTGAATTTGGGTCTCACTGTGGGGTAGAAGGGGAAGGTTTAGGAGATTCAGGGTGAATTCTTGGGGGCTCCTGGACGGATTTTGGGTGGGTTCCCAATTGAATTTTGTGCTTTTGTCCCAGAATTTCAGGATTTTTCCCAAAATTTGGGTATTTGCCTGAAGATTCTGCTATTACCACTGGTTTGTCCCGGAAGGGGAAGCTTTGGCGGGTGGGGGGGGGGGGGGGGGGCGTTAGGGTGAATTTTAGGGATAACTGAGGCTGGATTTGGGTTTTTTCCCAAGGATTTTGGAGTTTTTCCCAGAATTTCAGGATTGTTCCCAAAATCCCAGGACTTCTACTCTGATTTGTCTCTTACCATGGACATTTGGTAGAAGGGGAAGCTTTGGGGCGGTTCCTGGTTGGATTTTGGGGATATTTGAGGCTGCATTTTGAGTTTTTCCCCCAGGAATTCAGGATTTCTCCCAGAATTTCAGGATTTTTTCCCAAAATGTCAGGATTTTCCCAAGGATTTGGGTCTCACCATGGACTTGTCATAGAAGGGGAAGCTTTGGGGGGTTCCTGGTTGGATTTAGGGGTGTTTCCAACTCAATTTCAGGGATTCTTGATGGGATTTTGGGGGGAATCCTGGTTGGGTTTGTTTTTTTTCCTCAGGATTTTGGGTTTTTTCCATGAGAATTCCAGGATTTCACCCAGCATTTCTGTCTTACCATGGGCTTGTCATAGAAAGGGAAGCTTTGGGGTGTTCAGGGTGAATGAGTTTGGTGGGATTCCAAGTTGGACTTTGGGGGTATCTGAGGCCAGAGTTTGGCGGTTTTTCCCCAGCATTGCAGTTCTTTCCCCAGTGCCAGAACTCCCCCAGTCGCTGTCTCCCCACGGGTTGGCCGCAGGAGGGGAAGCCCTGCAGGGAGCGCAGGGCGTTGGTGGCGCTGCTCATCTCCCTGAAGGTGAGGAAGGCCTGGCCCCGCAGGCCGAGACTGCGCCGCACCAAAATGTCCAAAATCTGCCCAAACGGCGAGGAAACGGCGCAGAGGGACTTCTCCAGCTCTGGGACACCCAGGGGACAGCCTGAGCCCCTGGGGACAGGCACGGACACTCTCAGAGCCCCCAGGACCCCCCAGCCATCCCCGTCCTCCTTGGTGTCCCGGTTCAGGTGGTTGATGGAGATGCTGGGCTGGGGCCGGGGGTCCTGCACCGCCAGGGCCGGGACCCCTCTGTGGGGACAGGGGGGCTTCAGGGGGCGTCTGGGGGGCTGCGACCCCTTCACCCCCTGGCACCCCTTTAGGTGTCCCCAGAGCCCCAAATCCACCCCAGACCCACCTAAAGCCCCCAAATTACCCTCAGGTCCCCCCACTTTACCCCAAAATTGACCCCAGAGCCACCTCAGAACCCCCAGATCCCTCCAGTTCCTCTCACAACTCCGCCAAAGTCCCCTCGGACCCCCGCAATTACCCTCAGATCCCCCTAAACCCAACGGAGAACGCTCCAGAAGCTCTCAAGCTCCCCCCAAAGCTCCCTAAAGCCCCCTCATTGCCCCAAACCCACCAGACACACCCCTATTTCCTGTCAGTTCCCCCAGAAATCCCCAATTTCTCCCCGAGCCGCCCCAAACCCCCCGTTCAGTTTCCCCGGCCCCACCTCAGCCCCTCCTCAGCCGCGCTCCCCTGACAATTTCCCGCCTGCACCGCGCGCGCGGGCTCCTCCAGCCAATAGCGGCGCGCCCCGTGCCGAACCAACCAATCAGCGCGCGGCTGCAGCCAATCAGAGGGAGCCGGGAGCGGCGCCCCTCCCCCGGCGGCCCCGCCCCCCGGGCTCGGGCGGGCCCTGCGGGCGGCGCTGCCAGAGCGGGGGAGGCGCTGGGAGAGGCGGGAGCCGCGGGAGCCGCGGGGGCCGCAACGCTGGGGAGGGGGCTCCGCACAGGGGCCGGGGGCTGGGAGGGGCTGGGGGGGCTGGGGAGGGGTCCTGGGGGGATCGGGGGCCTTTGGGGAGGGATCCGGGGGGAGTTTAGGGAGGGCTCTGGGGGGTCCTGGATGGCTCATGGAGGAGTCCTCGGGGCAGTCTGGGCGTCCTGGAGGGCTCTTGGGTGGGGGATCCTGAGGGGTCCTGGAGGTGTCAGGGAGAGTCTGGGGAGGGGTCTTGGAGCATTGTGGGGGGACCTGGGGGGTGGGGATGGGTCCTGAGAGGGGCCTGGAGGGGGGGTCTTGGGAGGGTCTGGGCGGAGTTGGGGGAGCGGTTTGGGGGGTCCTGGTGGCGTCCTAGGAGGTTTTGGAGGTTTTGGGGAGGGGCTTTGGGGGATCTGGAAGGGTCCCAGAGAGGGTCTGGGGGGGGTTGGGGGTTTTTGGGAGAGGTCCTGGAGGGATCTGGGGAGAGGCTGGGGGGTCCCAGGTTGGGTTTGGGGAGAGGTCTGGAGGGTCCTGGAAGGGTCCTGGGTGGGGTCTTGGGAACGGTCTGGGGGGGTCTCAGGGGACATCCTAGGCTGGGCCCAATTGGGGTCTGGGGGCTCTCAGGGGGTCCTGGGCCAACCTTGAAGGGGCTCTGGGGAGGATTGGGGTTCCTGGAGGGGGTCCTATGGAGATCTGGGGGTCCCAGGCAGTCTGATGCCCACCCTGAATGGGGTCTGGGCGTTTCGGGGCGAGGGGGCACAACAGGGGTTCCCCCTTCCCCCATTTTTGGGAGGATCTTCCATGGTGCCCCCTCCCCACAAATTTCCAAGGGCCCCTGAAGTTGCTCCTGTTCCACTGGCTGGTGCCCCCTGACCCAGGACAGCCCCCAGTGAGTCTGGGGGAATTTTGGGGGGATTTTGGTGGTGGTTGTGGACTTTGGGGGGATTTTCTTGGGAGTTAAGGGGGAATTCTTGGAGTCTTTTGGGAGAATTATTAGGTTTTGAGGGCGTTTTGTGGATGTAGGGAGTTTTGGATTTTGGGGGACTTTATTGTCGTTTTGGAAGGGGTTCTTTTTAAAGGGTTTATTGAAATTATTGGGAGGTTTTTTGTTTTTAATTTTAGTGGGTTCCACTGGGATTTTGTGGGATTCTCTGGGGTTCTGGAGGCTCTTCTTCTGATTTTTAGGGGATTTGGGGGCTTTTTAGTGAAATTTTGGGGGGCTTCGTGTAGTAATCAGGGCTCATGCCTTTATTAATGTTCAGCTATTTATTATAAAGATCAGCTGGGCAGGGAGCTCAACACGGAGCTTGCCCCCGCTTTTGTAGCTTTTTCCCAGTAGCCGAGGGGTGAGAAGGCTGCAGAGTCTGTCCCTGGAGTCTCCGTGGCACACTGGTAGCTGGAGGTGAAGAGGTGTGCAGTCTGTGTCTGAAGTCCTGGTAGCCGAAGGGTGAGGGCATGTGCAGAGCCTGCTGCCAAAGTGCAGCAGCAGCTGTCCCCTGTCCTTCCCTCCTGGGAACACCAGGAAGAGTTGTTCCTTTGTTCCTGCTTCCCACAGCCCAGTCCAGTCTGGTCCCCTGCAGGCTATGGTGACAGGTCAGACACAGACCAGGGATGTGGTTCCCTTTTCCCCAAGCAGCGCACCCATCCAGCCCCCTCCACTGTGCCCAGCCTTCCACTTAGGGGTGTTTTCATCCCCAAAACCCCCTCCCGTGATTCCACTGGTCTCTCTATTTTGCATCCCAGTCCTAGAATGGTAGTGTGGGTGGGGGTGTAGGTGATTCCCAGGAGCAATTCGCTAATTAATATTTCAATGTCAGTACTTAGCCCAAACCGAAATGTCTCAGCAAGGCTGTTTTCTTCATAATAAATCCCTCCACTATTTCTTTGATCGGGCTTAAGCCCGCATCAACTTACAGTCTCTGGCTTTTGAGGGTTAGCTTCTTTGGGTAATTCTCTTAATTCCTAGCAACTAAGTGAGACTTAATAATATTCTAACTAAAACTTTCTTCAGTTGACCTGCTTGGCTAAAGGACACTTATTAAAGAATTACAAAGTGTTTAAACTTTTACCGTGGTACTTTAACTCAGAAATGGTTATTACTACCTTACTGTATATCAGCTTCTAGCAAGTTTTTTAAAATTAGTTTTAAGTCTTCAGGTCCCCTAATTACCGTCCATAGACAAGAGGAGGTGGGTGACCCTGTTGGGTGTGGTCTGGTGTCTGGTGGTGGCAGATCTTTTTCCAACCATTCTGTTCTGCTAGCTGTCAATCCCACCCGCAGCTTGAGCGCAACCACGAGCACGGCGGCCGTGGAGAGGGGTAGTCCTGATGGCCCCGGGCCGGCCCGGAGCCAGGGTAGACCTTTTGTCCCCCGCCACCGCTCACATCCAGGGCACTGCAATGAACCCAGCAGCCCCGGAGCCAGGGTAGACCTGTTGTCCTGGCCACAACACCTTACGGTCACTCAGCATCGGGGTAGACCTGTTGACCCTGGCCATGAAGGTCCTGCCACGAACCAGGTGACCCTGGAGCTGGGTAGACCTGATAACCCTGGGCCGGCGCGGAGTTGGGGATGACCTGGTGTCACCCGTCACTGCCCGTGGCACGGGCACCGCCAAGAGCCGGGAGTCCCCAGATCCTGGTAGACCTGATGGCTCCGGAGACGGGTAGACCTGATTGCCCCAGGCTTGCCTGGAGCAAGAGTAGACCTGCTGCCCCCTGACAACGCTTGCCGCAAGGGTGCCGACCCAGCACCGGCGGCCCTGGAGCCAGGGGAAGCTCACAGCCTCCTTACAGCCCAGAGCCGGACAGCTCTAGCAGCCCCATCCCAGCCCATAAACCGCCCACTTTCAAGACTAACACATATTTTTGTATTTTTCTGGGTTGTATTTCGTTTTTTGGGGTGGTTTTTTGGAGGGCAGGTGAGGTGCAGGGTTTTTGTTTTGGGTTTTCTGGTTTTGTTTTGGATTTTTTGGGTTTTTTTCCTTTGGGTTTTGTGTTTTGTTTTGAGATTTTTTTGGTTTGGGGTTTTATTCAGTTTGTCTTTAGGGTTTTATTCCCCCCCATTTTCTCCTTTCTTGAAAGAATGGCTCTTCTATTTGCCTGGTATGAGAAACTTAGCCGAAAAAGAAATTTTCTTGGCAGATTTTGTTCAGTTTCCTTTATTATGCAGAGCACCCGCAGGCGAGCCGACGGGCAGCCCGTGCCCTGTGCTGGGGTCTCCTGAGGTGCAGAACTGTGGAAACGGCGTCCCCAGTGCCCCCCGCCCCCCGTCCGGGAGCCGACACAGCCCTGCCCCGCAGAAGAGAATGTCAGCGGGGCCAGCGGGGAAGAGAAGCCCGTCCGTGCGGCGGAAATCAGCTCGCAGCCGCCGGCCCCGGTGCGACTCGGCCCGGCCCGGCCCGCCGCCGGCAGCACCGCCGGCAAGCGGGCGGCCGCTTTGGGGCCGGTTCCTTCAGGGCCCGCAGAGGTCTTCGGTCCTCGGAAGGAGCCTGGGGGGCCGCGGGGGCTCGGTGCCGAGGCGCCCGGGGCCGGCACGAAGCCGCCCGCCCTCGGGCCTCGTTGACACAGAGAGAGAGACAGACACAGGGACACACGCCCGGCTCCTCAGACACCACCGCTCCCCACCGCCCCCGCCGCTCCCGCTCGCACGGCCGCACACTCTCGCATCCCCTCTCTCCCCGCCCCTGCCCTGCCCCTGCCCCTGCCCCTGCCCTGCCCCTGCCCCTGCCCCTGCCCCTGCCCCTGCCCCTGCCCCTGCCCCTGCCCCTGCCCCTGCCCCTGCCCCTGTCTGTCGCGGCCCCCGCCCAGCCATGGTTGGGAGCGCCCCGCCCTGCCCCATCAGATTCCTTGGCACCGCCTGCAGACTTTTGCCGCCCCCGCCCGGTCTCTCCTTGGCCAGTTCGCACAGAGGCAGGGGTAGGAGGGTACTGAAAACTTTCTCTTCATGGCCAACATCAAAAAATGTGAATATGATAAATTGAATCAAGCAAAACCCTTCCCTCTGCTCCTTGTGACATCCCAGCAGCATCTGACATGTCCACCATCTACAAGGCATTGCCATAAAGGCAGGATTTTAGACAAAGGCATAAGAAGAGGTGATAGGTAAAACTTACAATAAGATGCTGAGTAAGGAGTTATTTAAACTTCTGAAAAATTGGGAAACTCCCAAAAGCTCAAAGCATGAAGCCATTTAAAGGAGATGCATTGGAATGACCAGAGAACAGCTGCAGGAGGAAATCTGGGAGCAATGGGAAGGACATACATGCAGCTGCTCTAAATGAAGAGATGTCCTTAGATAGGGCCATTTAACCAGGAGTCCTGGAAACACCCAAAGGAAGCGCGTCATGAAATATTATACTGAATGTTGGTGGCAGAGGTAGAGGGGAAGATGAGTATTTCTTCTCCTGCCATCAGTAGAAGAAAGCAGTAGAGCCAGGAAATTCCTGTTCTGGGTGGGAAAACATTACCATTTCTTCAAAGTTCTCCAGTGAGCCAGATAATAAAGATTTGCTTGTATGTTATGGAACAGAGAGATATTGAAACCTGCTCCCCTTTCCATGAACAGGCATGTTCTACTTGTTGGGCCCCAGTACCCTGAGGTGCTGAGCTGGGATTGGCATATCTAAGAGAGGAGCTGAGGTAGAGCAGAGCACCTTGCAGGCTGAGGTGTCTGCTGGAATTGCATGTCCTCCCCATGCCACAGCTTCCCTGCATTTCCCTCCTCCAGCCTCTGTCCCCAGCACAGCCATGGAGGCTCTTTGGCCTCTTGACTTTTCCTGCAGGCATCAAGAGCAGCTGAGCTCTGCCTTTGGCACAGTCAGCCCTGGCCAGCGCAGGCCATGCTCAGCAATTCCTTGTCTGTGCCCGGACTTGCTGCCAGCCCCGGCAGCGGCTGCGGGGCCCCTTTGTGGCCCTGTGCTGGCCCAGCCATGGTGCCACAGCCCCTGTGCAGCCCAGGCCAGGCCAGGAGCATTGGGGCTGGGAACGGCCCCTGTGCCGTGGGGCCCTGGGCAGCCTTGGGGCTCTGTGCCCCATGGCCTCCCTGCTGGGCAGCCTCTGCCAGCTCCTGCAGAGCCCGTGGGGGCTCCTTCTGCTGCCCTGAGCCTGCAGAGCAGGGCAGCGTTGGCTGATGGTCTGAGTCATTCCTAAAGATCCCGTCGGGCTGTCTCAGACACTTGGGGCCAGGGATTCCTTCCAACCTGGGCCACTTTGGGTGGGCACGGGGTGGCCCCAGGGCAGGTGGCAGTGTGTGCAAGGGCCCTTGGTGACAGGGTGCAGCATGGTCACCGTGGAATGGAACGGGACAGGGATTCCAAGGGCCCTTGGTGACACCGTGCAGCATGGTCACCGTGGAATGGAACGGGACAGGGATTCCAAGGGCCCTTGGTGACACGCTCTGGCAGAGGTGTTGGCAGTTACAAGTTACAGTTACACTCCACAGTGCTCGGTGCACACGACGAGAGAGGACGCGAGAGAGCGGTGCTGTGAGGAGCCCTCGCACAGCCACTCGTTCCTTGCTGACCCAGAGCTTTCCCAAGGTATTACTCCTGCAGGTGAGCTCGTGGCCAGAGCAGAGCAGTTGGTGACCCCTGGCCTTCCCAAGGCAAATCTTCTGCAGCTGCCCTCGAGGGCAGACTGTGGCATTTGCTTTTCACTGTCCTTGACAGGAGTCTCCTGTCCTTGTGGCTGGAGCCCCAAGAGCAGAGTGCAGGACTTGCTGTCCTGTAGCCTTGCCAAGTCTTCACACTTGCAGGTGCCCTCAAGGCACGACTGCAGCACTTGCTGACTTGGACCTTTTCCTTTTCACCTTCTGCAAGCAGCCATGAATCCAGGCAGTGTCGTAGAGCACAGACCTGCGAGCGTGCCCAAGCTGGCCTGGGGGAAGGAGGAGAAAGAAGGCCCTGGAACTGCCCCAGCACAGCAGCCTGAAGAGCTGGAGCAGTTCCAGCCACGGCAGAAGGGTGAGTGGCAGAGCTGGGCCACAGGGCTGGTGCCTGCAGCCAGCTTGGCCCCATGCCATGCCATGCCATGCCATGCCATGCCATGCCATGCCATGCCGTGCCATGCCATGCCATGCCATGCCATGCCATGCCATCCCATCCCCTGGGGCCATGCCCATGGTCAGGATGGAATAGGGGCCGGGCAGACACCCCACAGCCGTGCTCCATGCCCTGGGCCGTCACGGGGCTGTCCCTGCCTGGGCAGCGCAGGGCTGGGCTGTGTTCTCCGGCCTCTCCGGCAGCCCCTCAGCTCGGGCTGCGCTCGCTCTTTCCCAGATGCAGCCCTGGACCAGAGACAAGAGCAGGAACCCGCCCATGGCCGCTTCCACAGAACAGCACAGGTACCTGCAGCCATCCCCACCTGGGCTGGGCCTGCTGGCACTGCTCAGCCCAGCAGCACACCTGCAGCACCCCATGGCTTCTTGCTCTTCTCCTACAGCTTGTTTGCAAATTCATCAAGAGAATTCGGCAGGAAGAGACCAGTGTCATGAGCCCTGGGCTCAGAGCATACTCAGAGCTCCTCGGACATGAGACCAGTGCCGCCCTGCTGGATTTGCTTGTGCAGAGTGGTGTTCCCAGAGCAGAGCAAGTAAGCAGATGTGGCCAGGCTTCAATTGCCCCATGAGTCACATGGCTTTCCAAGCCACTAGTGCTGGCCCCTGTGAGCCTTTGAGGCCATCACAGTGCGGCGGGAAGGGAAGCACTTCTCTGGGGACCCTGGGAACGCTGATCCCTCTGGCAGCTTTCCAAGTCTCCCTGTGCCTTCTCCAGGTGCCCGGCATGGTGAGATACATCCACCAGTGGCTCATGGCCAATGATTCTGCTGAGCACAGGCTGGACAACGCCCTGCTGTATCTCACAGAAGCGCAGCCAAATGAGGCAGTAATGACACTCCTGCGTGTGGCCCCATCCTGTGACAGGTATGGGGCCCATCTGCCCAGAGGGCTCAGGGCTCACCCCAACCCATCGCCCTGTACAGCCTGGGCCAGGTTTCTGACCAACAGAGAGTTCCAGGGCCCTCTGGCTGCTCCCTTTCCAGGCCCTGGCATGTCAGCCCCAAGCCTGCTGCCATGCTCCCTCGTTGTCCCACAGGGGCCTGTCCCCACAGGGCTGGGCTGCCTGGCTGCTGCTGGAGAGGGGCAGTGGGCAAAGGCAGAGCCGGCAGTCAACCCGGGCCTCTAGAGATGCCCAGACCACGGTGCTGTGTCTGAGATGCCCTGAGACAGAGCTCTAACCCTGCAGAGCTGCCATGGCCATGTGGAAGACCATCATGTGCACACCCTGGACTGCAGAGCTGGCACAGCAGATACTCCTGGATGTGCTGGGGAGCTGGCCAGAGCACAGCATGAGCACCTGCGATGGGAACAGAATGACTGTCTTTGCCCTGGCTGTGAGTTTCTGCCAGTGGACTTTGCTGGCCCCAAGGCCACCTGTCCAGCAGCTCTCCATCCTCCTTTCCCCACTGCATCTCCCTGCCTCAGGCACTGGCCTGAAAGCTGGCCTAGGGACAGCTGCAGGGCCACCAGGCCCGCTGCTCCCCCTGTGGCTCTCTGGGCCTCTCCCTGCCACGCTCGGGCCCTGTCCCACGGACACCTTGGCACTGAACGCTGCCTCGGGGGGCTTCGTCCTTTGCAGGCAACTGTGGTGATGTGGAAGATCCTTCAGGAGCGCTGTGTCCCAGATATAGTGGATGAGCATTTCCCGCAGTTATTTGTGCATCTGCTCTTCCAAGTGTTCTTCAGCACCAAAGAGATGCCAGAGGAGGTGGATACCTTCTGGAAGGGATGCCAGGAAGAACATGGCCTTGCCAGCAGCCCCAACAGGTGCTCTATCCCAATCCTTCTGTCCCTGCCACATGGCCAGGGCAGGAGCCAGTGCTCCCAGTGTGACCCGGGCTTTGCTCTGCACTCAGGTTTGCAGTGAGGACCCTGAAGTCCCTGCTGTGCCAAATGGACTATGAGGATGTGGTGTTGTCAATGGAGCGCAAGCGTGGCTGGGACACGCTGCTCTGTGCTGACACCCACATTTATGCCGTGGGTCTGCTGGCCAGGTGAGACCCCCTTCTCCCCATTGCTCCCGGCATTTGTGCTCTGTGGCTGGGATATCCCACTCAGTCCCCATGGCCATGGGCCAGAGGGACGAGGGACAGCCAAGCAGACTGGGAAAGGCTGGGAGAGGAGGGTGCCCAGCAGCAGCCACATCTCAAAGGGCCCAGGTCCCCCTGCAGGGTGGGGGGTAAAGACAAGAACTGCATCAGTCTGTCCTGGGAGGGGCTTCCCCCCCCGACTCAGGGTCTTAGTGTCGTAGGAGCGGGCCTCCGGCCAGTAATTATCACTGACTCCATGTATTTCAGAGGTCCGATCAATAATAATTATTATTAAGAAACCCATTGTTCTTATAGATAGTTATGATATAGGTTGATTTAATGTGTTTTCTAGTCTAAACACTATACCATTAGTTACTTAAGAAAGCACATTTTGGTAGACAAATCTCTGTAACATATTCCGAATGTTCACAATGCCAGGTGCAGCATGTTAAGATAAGAATGTTTTTTCATTCTTTCCTCTGATCTTCTCAGACTTTCTCAGGCGATGCCTGGGAAAGTTGTTTGTTTCTCTCTGAGGCCAGAGAGCTGCTGCCACATCTTAGTGCCATTTTCTGCCTTCCAGGGAGATGGGCAAAGAATCCATCGATGAGTGTAAAAGCATCTTAGACTATCTCCTTCAGTTGCTCCGCAAAGAGATGCCATACTGGCACTTCCCTGCCCTGGCATTCCTTGTGGAGGTGAGTCTGAAGGCCGGCGCTGCCTCCCAGCTCTCTGCCCTCTCGTAGCCGCAGCTGCCTGGGATGGTGCCCACGCCCTGCGCTGCTGCCTGGTCCCCGCCCTGTGCGGTTCTGGGCTCCTGCCGGCCGGGTCCCCTGTCACTGCCCTGTGCCTTTCAGGTCCTGCATTGCCTGGACTTGAGTGCATGCAGTGACAGCATCATGGATCTCTTGTCGAGGCACTTGCTGAGTGAGCACACGGAGATGCGCCGCCAGGTTCTGAGAGCCCTCCTCTTGGTCAGGGATAATCCCTCGATGGTAAGGAGGGGGCAGCAGCTGAAGCCGTGCAGGCAGCGTGGTGCTGGGGAACACAGTTGCTGGTCTTCAGGCACTGGGTCAGCTGCTCCCAGCTCTCCTGCCTCCCACTTCAGCTGCCCGAGGGCTGCGGGACAGGCCTTTGGCCTCTGGGCCCTGTGGCAGCAGGGTGGCCTTTCACACACTTTTGTTCCGCACAGGCCAAAAGAATGCGGAGCCTGACCGAAAGCCTCGGGGAGCTCCTGCAGGAAAATGATAGTGATGTGGTCAGGATGAGCATTGTTCTACTTAGTGATTTCTTCTTGGATAATGACACCCCAATACCCAGCCCCATCGCCCTGCAGCTGGCTAAGGTGCTCCTGCCACTCTTTGAACACGTAAGGCTCTGTGCCCTCAGCCACGGCCACTGGCTGCTGCCCAGACACTTGGTGCCCTGTGGAGATGCAGGCCTGCGCCAAGGTGGGCCAGAATCAGCTGATGCCAAGGTCTTGTTTCCTTCCTGTTACACAGGATGACTGGCATGTGCAGTGGATCTCCATGTTTGTATTTCGAGCCTTGCTGTCTACTGTAGTGGAAGAAGAGAAAAAGCTCCTGATGACACAAGTGTGTCACAGCCTGCTCCCACTCTTCTTCCACTGCCATGATGAGAATCAGAGTGTGGCAGAGGTGAGGACTCACGGGCTGCTGCTGTCGCCCTGGGAGGGGGCTTGGCTGCCTCCTGCCCTGGCGCCTGGCAGGCTGCATCCTCCTCCTGGCCCTGGCACAGGGATGCTGATCCTGGGCTGTGGGGCCATTTCCGTGTCTCTACTGCTCTCCAGGCTTCTTGGGAAACCCTGCTTTGTGTGGCCAAATTCCTGAACAGGAGAGATCTTGAAAAGCCTGTAAAGAAGGAGAAACTGTGGAGGTTCATTGAGATCCTGGTAAGGAGGGCCGGGAAGCTGCAGCCCCAGCCTGGAGCAGCCCCTGAGCGCGGTGCTCGGTGTGCGGGCTGGCAGCTGTGCCCCTGCCCGCTGCTGCAGCCCGAGGCCGCGCGGGCTCTGCTCCAGGCTCCTGCGGCCCGAGCCGGGTGCCCATGGAGCCCCGGCCCGGGGGGCTGCGGGGCCAACCCTTCCCTCCTGTCGCTCTCTCCAGCTGGCAGAGGACAGCAGCAGCGTGGCCGAGCACCTGCGCCGGGCCCTGCCCTACCTGCAGAGCCCACAGGAGCCCCTGCGAGAGGCGGCCGTCAGGTTCATGGGTGAGCCACGAGCCGGGCCAGGAGGGCGTGTGGGCACAGGGCTGGCGGCGCCGCTGGCAGGGAGCTGTGCCGCTGGGCCTGACAGGCTCTGTGTTCCCAGGGACGGCCGGGCGGTACCTGAGGGGGAGGAAGGAAGAGCTCCATCTCATCTGTGAGGGTGAGTGAGGGCAGCGGGCTGCCAGCGAGGGCTGGCGGGGGAGCTGCGAGCCCTGCCCCGGCTGTGGAGGGCTCTGCTCCCTGTGCAGACCAGGGGCAGCGTGGACAGAGCACACAGAGCTTTCAGGGCACCTGCGGGATTCGTGGCCAGCAGCTTTGGGCTGATCCAGCTGGTCCCTGCTCCCTGCTGGCCATAGCCAGAGCCGGCTGGGATGGCCCTGGCACAGGGATCTCCTCGGGTCCCCTCAGATGCGGGAACTGACCATGGCGCTGTTCCTCTCTCTTTCAGCCCTAGAAGACACGGCCAATGACATCAGTGTCGCCGTTGCGAGCCTGGCAGTTCAAACGTTGTCTGTCCTCCAGGGAATAGAGAGAGCTCGATATTCCCGCTTCCACAGCCTGCATGATCGGCTCTGCAGGGCATGGAGGAGACGGCCTCGTCTGTCGGGGCTCGGCTGGCTGCGCTGCTGCAGCTCTGCAGAGAGCTGATCCCAGAGGCTCTGTCTGCTGGGGCCACTCGAGCCAGCAGGAATGTTTCGTTTCTTTAGGATTGTTCTTTTCTTCTTTTTGTTTTTCTTTAGCATAGAAATATAGGATGTGTTGTAATAGACAGACTCCCAGGATCTTTCTTTTGCTGCCCAGGCTCTGCAGGGCCTAGGGGAAGAGGGAGAAAAGGGTTCCTGGGCTCAGCAAGCTGCCCAGGCATGCAGGGTTGCAGGGAAAATGGCCAGAAGCCCCTTGGCCTTTGGTGGTTCTGCTGAAGCCTTTGTGCTGCCCACAGAGCAGATGGGCAGGGGCTGGAGCTGTGGGGATCTCTGTGAGAGCGGTGCCTGGAGATGGCCACAAGCCCTGTCCCAGGCAGGAAGCGCCATCCGTGTCCTCCTGCCCGTGTGTTGCTGCCTGGAATGCTGAGGGCTCCCAGGTGCCTCTTGATGGGGCAGGTTGGCCAGGCTGGGGGAGACCCTGAGGGGACGGGGCCACGAAGGGATGAGGGGCTGTGGAAGCCCAGACAGGACAAGGCAGTGGGAAGGCACGGGGGGACGTGTGAGGGAGTGGGTAACGTTGGCTCGGGGAGGAAAGTTGGTTGGAACCAAAGGCACCACTCACCCTCACAAAAATATCACCAAAAGTCCTCACAAAAATATCATCAAAATCCCATAAAAATCCCCCCCAAAACACCCAAAACCCAACTAAAATCTTCCTAAAAAATCCCCCAAAACTCCCCAAAATCCAATAGAAATCGACTCAAAATCCTCACAAAAAATCCCACCAAAAATACCATAAAATTCCCACAAAAATTCCACTGTAGATTCCTTGAAAATGCCAGAAAAACCACACAAAATCCCAGGTAAATCTCCACAAAAATTCCACCCAAAAGCCCACAAAACTCACCCAAAAAAATCCACAAAAAATCACCCCAAGGCTCACAGAAATCCCTCAAAATCCCCATAAAAATCGCCCCCAAAATCCCCTTAAATGCCACACAAAAATCCCACAAAAAGTCCCACTAAATCCCCATGAAAATCCCACAGAATCCACAGAGAAAAATTTGTACAAAAATGCAGCCAAAAATCCCCCAATCACACAAAATCCACACAAAAAATCCCACCAAATCACCCAAAATATCCGACCAAAATTTCCCTAAACCCCCGCAAAATCCACACCAAATACACTCAAAAAATCCGCGCCGAAATCCCACCAAACCCCTCTCAAATTCCCCAAAAAATGCCCCCAAGTCCTATCACATCCCACCCGAAGTGCGAGGAAATCCACCCAAAAAATCCCCACGAAAACTTCCCTCAAAATCCCAGCCAAACCTCCCAGAAGCAGCCCAAGAATCCCGCAGAGATCGCTGCGAGTGCCCGAATCGCCCGGAACAATCGCCGAGCCATCCCCGCCCGGCCCCGCGCTCCGGCCCCGCTCTCTGTGGGGCCGGGGCCTCTCCCCCCTTGGCTCTGCGCTGGTCCCGTTCGCGCTCCGCTCCCGCTCCCGCCCCACCAGCGCTCCCTGCCCTGGGCCGCGCTGGCCGAGCCCGGCCGGGCGCGCTGGATCCGCTGGGACGGCGCATCCCGGCCCCGGCCCCGGCCCCGCGGGGCTCCCGGGGCAGCTCCGGCCGGGATGCGGCACTGCCGCGGGGCTTTGGGCTTTCCCGGCGCTGCCCGGCGGCTCCCGGGGATCTGCGGCTTCCCGAGGGACTCGGGGAACTTCCAGAGGGGACCTGGGCTGGCTCCGGGGGGATTTGGGATCACTCCGGGGGGAGCTGGGGACGGCTCGGGGGGTTTGGGGTTGTTCCCGAGGATTTTGGGGGGATCTGGAAGAGGCTCCAGAGGGGATCTGGGGCTTTCTGAGGGATCTGGGGGAATTCTGAGGGGATCTGGGAGAGTTTCAAGAGGGATTTTGGGGTCTTCCAAGGGATTTTCAGAAGTTCGGAGGGATTTGGGGATGCTCCAGAATGGATCTGGGGCAGTTCCAGAAGCAATCAGGGACGTTTTTGAGGGATTTTGGCAAGTCCTAGAAGGAATTCAGGGAATTTCAGCAGGATTTTGGGGTAATTCAGAGGAATTGGGGAGGTTCCAGCAGGGATTTGGGGTCATTCCCAGGGGATTGGGGGGTGGATTTCTGGTGAGATTTCCGTTTCTTCCCCAGATTTCAGGCTTTTTCCCAAGATTTCCTGTTTTTTCAAGAATCTGTGGATTTTTCCCTGAATTTGGGTCTCACTGTGGGGTAGAAGGGGAAGGTTTAGGAGATTCAGGGTGAATTCTTGGGGGCTCCTGGACGGATTTTGGGTGGGTTCCCAATTGAATTTTGTGCTTTTGTCCCAGAATTACAGGATTTTTCCCAAAATTTGGGTATTTGCCTGAAGATTCTGCTATTACCACTGGTTTGTCCCGGAAGGGGAAGCTTTGGCGGGTGAGGGGGGGGGGGGGGGGCGTTAGGGTGAATTTTAGGGATAACTGAGGCTGGATTTGGGTTTTTTCCCAAGGATTTTGGAGTTTTTCCCAGAATTTCAGGATTGTTCCCAAAATCCCAGGACTTCTACTCTGATTTGTCTCTTACCATGGACATTTGGTAGAAGGGGAAGCTTTGGGGCGGTTCCTGGTTGGATTTTGGGGATATTTGAGGCTGCATTTTGAGTTTTTCCACCAGGAATTCAGGATTTCTCCCAGAATTTCAGGATTTTTTCCCAAAATGTCAGGATTTTCCCAAGGATTTGGGTCTCACCATGGACTTGTCATAGAAGGGGAAGCTTTGGGGGGTTCCTGGTTGGATTTAGGGGTGTTTCCAACTCAATTTCAGGGATTCTTGATGGGATTTTGGGGGGAATCCTGGTTGGGTTTGTTTTTTTTCCTCAGGATTTTGGGTTTTTTCCATGAGAATTCCAGGATTTCACCCAGCATTTCTGTCTTACCATGGGCTTGTCATAGAAAGGGAAGCTTTGGGGTGTTCAGGGTGAATGAGTTTGGTGGGATTCCAAGTTGGACTTTGGGGGTATCTGAGGCCAGAGTTTGGCGGTTTTTCCCCAGCATTGCAGTTCTTTCCCCAGTGCCAGAACTCCCCCAGTCGCTGTCTCCCCACGGGTTGGCCGCAGGAGGGGAAGCCCTGCAGGGAGCGCAGGGCGTTGGTGGCGCTGCTCATCTCCCTGAAGGTGAGGAAGGCCTGGCCCCGCAGGCCGAGACTGCGCCGCACCAAAATGTCCAAAATCTGCCCAAACGGTGAGGAAACGGCGCAGAGGGACTTCTCCAGCTCGGGGACACCCAGGGGACAGCCTGAGCCCCTGGGGACAGGCACGGACACTCTCAGAGCCCCCAGGACCCCCCAGCCATCCCCGTCCTCCTTGGTGTCCCGGTTCAGGTGGTTGATGGAGATGCTGGGCTGGGGCCGGGGGTCCTGCACCGCCAGGGCCGGGACCCCTCTGTGGGGACAGGGGGGCTTCAGGGGGCGTCTGGGGGGCTGCGACCCCTTCACCCCCTGGCACCCCTTTAGGTGTCCCCAGAGCCTCAAATCCACCCCAGACCCACCTAAAGCCCCCAAATTACCCTCAGGTCCCCCCACTTTACCCCAAAATTGACCCCAGAGCCACCTCAGAACCCCCAGATCCCCCCAGTTCCTCTCACAACTCCGCCAAAGTCCCCTCGGACCCCCGCAATTACCCTCAGATCCCCCTAAACCCAACGGAGAACGCTCCAGAAGCTCTCAAGCTCCCCCCAAAGCTCCCTAAAGCCCCCTCATTGCCCCAAACCCACCAGACACACCCCTATTTCCTGTCAGTTCCCCCAGAAATCCCCAATTTCTCCCCGAGCCGTCCCAAACCCCCCGTTCAGTTTCCCCGGCCCCACCTCAGCCCCTCCTCAGCCGCGCTCCCCTGACAATTTCCCGCCTGCACCGCGCGCGCGGGCTCCTCCAGCCAATAGCGGCGCGCCCCGTGCCGAACCAACCAATCAGCGCGCGGCTGCAGCCAATCAGAGGGAGCCGGGAGCGGCGCCCCTCCCCCGGCGGCCCCGCCCCCCGGGCTCGGGCGGGCCCTGCGGGCGGCGCTGCCAGAGCGGGGGAGGCGCTGGGAGAGGCGGGAGCCGCGGGAGCCGCGGGGGCCGCAACGCTGGGGAGGGGGCTCCGCACAGGGGCCGGGGGCTGGGAGGGGCTGGGGGGGCTGGGGAGGGGTCCTGGGGGGATCGGGGGCCTTTGGGGAGGGATCCGGGGGGAGTTTAGGGAGGGCTCTGGGGGGTCCTGGATGGCTCATGGAGGAGTCCTCGGGGCAGTCTGGGCGTCCTGGAGGGCTCTTGGGTGGGGGATCCTGAGGGGTCCTGGAGGTGTCAGGGAGAGTCTGGGGAGGGGTCTTGGAGCATTGTGGGGGGACCTGGGGGGTGGGGATGGGTCCTGAGAGGGGCCTGGAGGGGGGGTCTTGGGAGGGTCTGGGCGGAGTTGGGGGAGCGGTTTGGGGGGTCCTGGTGGCGTCCTAGGAGGTTTTGGAGGTTTTGGGGAGGGGCTTTGGGGGATCTGGAAGGGTCCCAGAGAGGGTCTGGGGGGAGTTAGGGGTTTTTGGGAGAGGTCCTGGAGGGATCTGGGGAGAGGCTGGGGGGTCCAGAGTTGGGTTTGGGGAGAGGTCTGGAGGGTCCTGGAAGGGTCCTGGGTGGGGTCTTGGGAACGGTCTGGGGGGGTCTCAGGGGACATCCTAGGCTGGGCCCAATTGGGGTCTGGGGGCTCTCAGGGGGTCCTGGGCCAACCTTGAAGGGGCTCTGGGGAGGATTGGGGTTCCTGGAGGGGGTCCTATGGAGATCTGGGGGTCCCAGGCAGTCTGATGCCCACCCTGAATGGGGTCTGGGCGTTTCGGGGCGAGGGGGCACAACAGGGGTTCCCCCTTCCCCCATTTTTGGGAGGATCTTCCATGGTGCCCCCTCCCCACAAATTTCCAAGGGCCCCTGAAGTTGCTCCTGTTCCACTGGCTGGTGCCCCCTGACCCAGGACAGCCCCCAGTGAGTCTGGGGGAATTTTGGGGGGATTTTGGTGGTGGTTGTGGACTTTGGGGGGATTTTCTTGGGAGTTAAGGGGGAATTCTTGGAGTCTTTTGGGAGAATTATTAGGTTTTGAGGGCGTTTTGTGGATGTAGGGAGTTTTGGATTTTGGGGGACTTTATTGTCGTTTTGGAAGGGGTTCTTTTTAAAGGGTTTATTGAAATTATTGGGAGGTTTTTTGTTTTTAATTTTAGTGGGTTCCACTGGGATTTTGTGGGATTCTCTGGGGTTCTGGAGGCTCTTCTTCTGATTTTTAGGGGATTTGGGGGCTTTTTAGTGAAATTTTGGGGGGCTTCGTGTAGTAATCAGGGCTCATGCCTTTATTAATGTTCAGCTATTTATTATAAAGATCAGCTGGGCAGGGAGCTCAACACGGAGCTTGCCCCCGCTTTTGTAGCTTTTTCCCAGTAGCCGAGGGGTGAGAAGGCTGCAGAGTCTGTCCCTGGAGTCTCCGTGGCACACTGGTAGCCGGAGGTGAAGAGGTGTGCAGTCTGTGTCTGAAGTCCTGGTAGCCGAAGGGTGAGGGGATGTGCAGAGCCTGCTGCCAAAGTGCAGCAGCAGCTGTCCCCTGTCCTTCCCTCCTGGGAACACCAGGAAGAGTTGTTCCTTTGTTCCTGCTTCCCACAGCCCAGTCCAGTCTGGTCCCCTGCAGGCTATGGTGACAGGTCAGACACAGACCAGGGATGTGGTTCCCTTTTCCCCAAGCAGCGCACCCATCCAGCCCCCTCCACTGTGCCCAGCCTTCCACTTAGGGGTGTTTTCATCCCCAAAACCCCCTCCCGTGATTCCACAGGTCTCTCTATTTTGCATCCCAATCCTAGAATGGTAGTGTGGGTGGGGGTGTAGGTGATTCTCAGGAGCAATTCGCTAATTAATATTTCAATGTCAGTACTTAGCCCAAACCGAAATGTCTCAGCAAGGCTGTTTTGTTCATAATAAATCCCTCCACTATTTCTTTGATCGGGCTTAAGCCCGCATCAACTTACAGTCTCTGGCTTTTGAGGGTTACCTTCTTTGGGTAATTCTCTTAATTCCTAGAAGCAACATAAGACTGAATAATATTCTAACTAAAAATTTCTTCTGTTGACTTCTTTGACTAAAGGACACGTATTAAACAATTACAAAGTGTTTAAACTTTTACTGTGGTACTTTAACTCAGAAACGGTTATTACTACCTTACTGTATATCAGCTTCTAGCAAGTTTTTTTAAAGTTAATTTTAAGTCTTCTGGTCCCCTAATTACCATCCATATACAAGAGGAGGTGGGTGACCCTATTGGGTCTGGTCTGGTGTCTGGGGGTGGCACTGATCCTTTTACTCTGGTGATATGGGTTCAGCCTTTTTCTTGAACACCTGGAAAGGTCCTTCAAATCTGAGGGTTAGTGGAGTGGTGGTGCTCTAGGATTTTATTAACACCCAATCCTCAGGACTGATGTGGGCATTGGTATCCAGAGGGGAGGTTTGGGGGAGATATTCCTTCTTTCTGAGGCTTTCTAGGGATTTTCTTATGGTTTTTTAATATTTTTGAGTTGCTGCCTCCCCTTCTAAATAATCTGCAGTACTGAAAGGGGTGATTAGAAGAGGGAGTCTAAACATTATTTCATAAGGAGAAGCCCCTATGTCGGACCGAGGTCTTGTTCTAATGCACAAGACAGTAAGAGGTAAATATTTGAGCTAATTCATTTTTGTCTCTTTAATTAATTTGGTTGTTACATTTTTAAGAGTTCTATTCATCCTTTCTGCCCTTCTCGAGCTTTGAAGATGCCATGGGGTGTGCAATCTCTACCTTATCCCCAGGGCTTTTGTTACTTGATGCAAAGTTCAAGCGACAAAATGTGGACCTCAGTGTGAGTCAATGTTACTGACTAGCCCGTATCGAGGTATGATATTTTCTAAGATTATTTTTGCAACTTCTTTTGATTGGGAAAGCCTCCGCCCAGTGAGTGAGATGATCTACGATCACTAGTAAATGTTTGTACCTCTGCACAGAGGGCATTTTACTGAAATCTACTTGTATGTTTTGGAAAGGTCTTAAAGCAAGTTTTCCTCCCCCATGTGCTGTTTTTCTCATTACCTATTGGTCAGCTTTCAGGCAAATCACACATCCACTTGTGACTGCCTTTGCCAGGTCATACACTCCAATAGATAAATTTTCCCATAAAAAGTGGTCACACAAACCTTGGATTCCCCAGTGGATCAATTCATGACTTGAACTATTATCTTTTTATCTCGTGGGATGGTCCTTACCCTTAATTGGATTTGCAAATTGTGAGAACCCTGGGTTTGGTTTGGGGGTCTCGTGTGGTGGTAAAGTCTCTCTTCCAACCCGTGCTTCCAAAGAAAAACTCCACAGTCTCTTGTTGTTCGGTCTCAAGATGATTTATTGCTAGTTATCTAACAGATTATGTTCTCGGGCTGCGGCTGTTTGATCAGCGGCCCGGGCAGAGACGCACACACTCCTGACACCCTGACTGTCCGGTGTCTTCTTCTTCTCCCTCCCCACCCAGGGCTGCTGCTATCTTTTATAAGATATATTACGTATAACATGTTTACAATTATTCCCCAATACCTACTACCTATATTCCCAAGTGCTTTTCTACTCTAAACCAATCTGCGAATGCCAACATCACCAAGAACATGGATGTAAGGAAGAAGAAAGAGGAAGGACAGGAACAGCCCACTTTCCTCCATCTTAGAACTTCTGACCCCCATGTACAAAGTAAAAACCCCCCTGTATATATGCTAAAACCCCCCTGTACAATACTAAAAAAATTTCCCCTCTACTTTGTAACTACTTTTACTATACTATCTAACCCTTTGTGACTGATTTTTCCACCTTAAAAGTTGGTAATTCATTCCATGGCTCAAACTCAAATCACAGCTGATTCCAGCTGCTTGCTGGGGTCTAGAATGCTCTGACAAAGGCCTGGAACCTCTAAAAATGTCTGAGAGACATTTTGAGTTCCCACATCTCCCCTCCCTGTTTGAACCAAAAACACCTGCTTTGCCACTTTGTTCAAGGCCCTTAGAATACACATGAAAATGCATGGCATAATAAGCAGAAGAACTACAAGCCCTATAAGAATGTAAAATATTGTTTTTAAAATTTCTTTCCACACTGGTGAGAGATCAAAAAGGTTAAAGAAATCATCCCACCAGGATCCTGTTACTTTTTTCAACTTGGTGATACTACTTTCTAACTGTTTTATTTTTTCATGAATGGATTTTGAATGATCTGACAAGTTCATGCAGCACATCCCCTCAAATTCTTCACATCCGTGCCCATGTGACAGCAACAAATAGTCAATTGCTGCCCTGTTTTGAAGCACTGCCTGTCTTGCACTGCTGATGTCTGTTAACATATCACTCAGTGCAGACGAAATGGCACGACTGTGTTTGCTCAACCAGCAAGCTATGTGGTCCAATTGTGTCAAGGCCACCTCTGATGCTGTTTGGGGTGAGAAAATTGCAACTGCAATCCTCTGAGCCTTGTCCCAGGTATAAACATCATCATCATCACAATTTGGACTCTATTGATCAAGGGATCTTTTTTCCCTGCATGTCTGTTCCTTTAAAGTTTTCAAATCAGGTGTTATCAATGAGAACTCCCCAATGCTGCATGGACTGCCCTTGACTTTTGCAGGGATATCAGGACAAACTCTGTCCCCACAAATCAAAAACACTCCCTTCGGTAAAGTGGCTGGGTGTTGAAGGGATGATTTGCTCGTCACCTTGGTGTAATTGCACCAGGATGATGCATTTTTATAAAAAGGCTGAATTGGAGTGACATCTATTGTATGATTATCTGTCTTTGCCACTCCCACTGGATTAAATTTGATGCAGTATTTCATTTTTGTTGACCCAAAAATGTCGAACTCTGGGGGTTCCAGGTGAGGCACAGGAAGGTATTGCGTCCAAACATGCCATCCTTCCATAGGATCTGCAAAAGTTTTCAAAACCTTTGGAGGGATATTTTTTGGAATTGGCCGCTCCTTCACTGGCACACCTACCAAACATGTTGAAAATTGTTTCCCTGGCTTTGAATGAATCAGACAAATACTGTCCAGACCTGCTGCCTTTGCCAAAGTTTCCCACACATTTTCCCTCGGTTGTTTCATGGGAAAATCTGTCTCATTGCCCAAAGCAACAGGCAAGAGAATGAGACACATGAACACTACCTGTCTAAACTCCATGTCCATGTCCCCAACCTCTGTGAAAATCCCTGCAATACAGCAACACTTAAATAACACTTAATTTACCCGAAAAAACCCCAAGTCTCTGCGTAATCAATCGTTGTCTGACGAGACGTCTGCAGCGTCGTTGTCTGCCTCCGTCTGCGTGCTCTCTTCTTTGCTTCTCGGGTCCGCGTCCACCTGCGTCCGCACCTGAAAAGGTTTCATGTAACTCGCCGACAACCAATTCGGCCCTCACTGTGTGGAAACACAAGAGAAACCCTTGCCCCAAGATTTAATGTAAATGGACCTTCAATTTGTCCTGATTCCGGATTTCTGATCAAAACCAAAGGATTTTCCCTTAACTTTGCTTGTGCACTGTTTGTAAAATGCCTGACAATTGGTGGTGTGGGCTCTGAGAATGAACTATTTAAAAAATTCAACACATACAGAGCTTTGTTCAGCCACATATAAGGTGTTGTGCCTGCCTCTCCCCTTTTCTGTTTATCCAAAAGGGATTTCAGGGTTTGATGTGTTCTTTCAATGATTGCTTGACCTGAGGGAGAATAAGGAATACCAAAAGTGTGTTTCACTCCCCATTTTTTCAGAAATTTTTCAAGCACCTTGCCTGTATAAGTTGGACCATTATCTGTTTTTATTTCTTGTGGCACCCCGAGTGATGCAAATGCTTGTAGAAAGTGTCTGCAGGCATGTTCTGCGGTCTCCCCTGTATGTAATGATGCAAAAATCGCCCCTGAAAATGTGTCTACTGAAACATGGATATTTTTGAGCCTCCCAAAGGATGGGTATTTTGTGACATCAGCTTGCCAGAGCTGAAGACTCTGCAATCCCCTTGGATTGACAGTTCCTGTAGATGCAGGAGGCTGCACAAGCTGACAGTCTGGACAAGCACTGATGATCTCCTATGCCTGACTTTTAGAGAGGCGAAAGGATTCCATCAATGGCTGTGCATTTTGATGGAAAAATGCATGGCTCAATTTTGCCTGCTCAAAAATATCTGGCAATGTCTGAGATACGGTCATTGTGAGTCTGTGTGCGTGAGCATTTCTGCTGCTAAGAACCGTGGGAGTGATGAATGTGCCCTGATATGTGTAACAAAATATTCGTGTTCTCTACTTTCTAGAATTGTCCTCATGCATGACAAATATGAATATAAAATTTCATTGTCAGTGTGTTTCAAAAGTGATTCCTCTAACTGTTTGACCACATTCACAACATATGCTGAATCTGTGATCAGATTGAGAGGTTCCTGAAACAATTGAAAAACCCTGACCACTGCTGCCAATTCCACAATTTGTGGCGAACCCTGTACCATTTTAATGTCTGATTACCACTCCCCTGTTTTTGGGTTTTGCCATGTAACTACTGATTTCTGAGTTTTTCCTGAACCATCAGTGAACACTGTCACCCCTTCCACTGGTTCCTGGCTTATTTTTGGTTTTTCCCTGAAACTTACTTTTGCATTCAGCATCCTGTGAGCTGGAAAATGAATTGTACAAACTCCCGGATATCCTAACAAAGCAACTACAAAATCCTGTGATTTCTGCATCGCCCATTCAAAATACACTATTTTCAAAAGAACATGAATAACTGAGAAATCTCTGCCTGACATTGTCAGCAACCTGGTTCTCGCCTTGATAATAATCTGTGCTACCATTTCTAGATCTGTGAGAATTGTTTTTGAGGGCCTGTAAGCTAAAATATCCCACTCTATTAACAAAAGAGGGTCCACTTGAGACAAATCCCACTGAGAAATCAACCCATATAGCTGTGCTGTTTCCGCCAACACTGCTAAATGAAAAGGCAATGATTCTACAGAGCGATGTTCTTTTCTCTGCTGAATCATGTCTGTGATCTTTTCAAGGTCTCTTTTTGCTTCAGGCGTCAGAGTTCTGGGAGATTGGATGTTGTTGTCCCCTCTCAAAAGATCGAGCAATGACGAGATGTCATCATTGGTGATTCCCAGGGTCGGTCTCATCCAGTTGATCTCCCCCAAAAGCTGTTGCAAGTCCTGGAGATTGGTGACCTTTGTGTTGATTTCCAGTTTCTGTGGCCTTATCGTTTGCTTTGTGATCTTCCATCCCAAGTATTTCCAAGGTGCAATTTCCTGTATTTTTGGTGTACTAGTTTCCAGTCCTGCTTTTTGCACCTGCGCAATCACACAGTCACGAACCTCTTGCACCTCCTGTTTTGTTGGTGCTGCAATGAGCAGATCATCCATATAATGGATAATTTTTGGTTTTGTATGTTTCTCTCATGATGGATGCAAAGCTTGGGCCATGTACCATTGGCAAATGCTTGGAGAATTTTTGAGCCCCTGAGGAAGAACTGTTCAGTGGTATCTTTGCAGAGGTTCTTCTCTGTTGATGCTTGGGACAGAAAATGCAAGGCGTGGAGCATCATCTGGATGAAGTGGAATGCTGAAAAAACAGTCCTTGAGATCAATGATCACAAGCGACCAGTCCCTCGGGATCATCGAGAGAGATGGAAGCCCAAGCTGCAGTGGCCCCATGTCCTCGATGACCTCGTTGATTTTCCTGAGATCATGAAGCAGTCTCCAAGACCCTGAAGTTTTCTTGCGAATGACAAACATTGGGGAGTTCCATGGGCTGTCTGTTGGTTTGATGTGTCCCTTCTGCAGCTGTTCCTGGACCAACTTTTTCAATGCACTCAATTTTTTCTGCTCTATGGTCCACTGATCCACTCAAACAGGATCATTTGTTTTCCAGGTCAATTTCAGAGTGGCGAGTGCCACAGTGACCCCTGTTAAAAATCCAATTCTAATTTCAGTCCCCATTGTGCCAAAAGGTCCCTTCCCCACACTGTGATGGGCTTTTGCACGATGAAAGGACGGATAACTGCTGTCTTTTTTCCCGGGCCTGTGACAACAATTGCATTCTCTCTCTGCATGCACAGGGAACTCCCCCCTATGCCTGTGAGAGAACCCAAAGGTGCAACCAAGTCCCATTCCCGAGGCCAAAAAATGTATGAAATAACTGTAACATCCGCTCCTGTGTCAAGCATCCCTGTAATAGCAATTGTCTTTTCTTTACAAGTCAACTGACAAGTAACGATGGGCCGATCCCGGCTCAAATGTTTCACCCAAGATGCATGCACGTCTGCTTGATCACCAGGAAAAGAGTCCCGTTTGTTGAACACCGGCATGGCTTGCCTTTCTGGATGAGATGGCAGAGCCATAGCTCGAGCAATCGGTGTGTTTTGTGGAATTGTCAGAGGTGGTCGCAAGGCTTTTGCCGTGACCATCAGCTCCTCATTATGGTTTGCTGAAATCAAAGATGGATAAACAACAAGTCCAAGGATAGTTCTTCTGTCCCTGGCCATTATTAAAAAGTCCTGCCTTTTCCAAGAAGTCCCTGTGACACCTGTAGGTATCACTGCATGGCTATTGTCCAAAAGACACGTCAATTTGGAGGTTGCCAAGACGCATTGGAACCCAGGTGGTACCAAGTCTGGGTTGCTGGGGATTTTGGAGATTGCTCTGCCGAGGGGTTCTGTTTGTTGCTCCCCGAGGATTGTTCCTGTTGGTTCTGTGTCACCGCCAGGATTTTTGCCTGAGCGCACTGGCGTTGATTCGCGCTCTTTTTCCCATTTCCCGGAATCGGGAGAAGTTTCCCATCCACATCTGTCTGTGAATGACACTCACTTGCAAGATGTTTCCCTCTCCTGAATCAATGGCAAAGGTCTGGTGGCTTGTTGGTCTTTGCAAGTTGTGGGCAGTTCCTTTTAATATGTTCTTGTGTCCCACACCCAAAGCACCGTCTGTCTGCACTGGAGTTGCCCTTTGCATAATTTGCAAGAACTTCCCTAACACGTTTTTCAATTCGATCCCCCAAGTGTTCCTCCATGATGGAAGCAACATGTTGTGGTGTCCCCACCTTGCTGCACGCCTCGATCATGTCTGCCAAGGTGGCCTGGTGCGGCATCATGCTGATGATCCGTCTGCACTCCGGCTTGGCATTGGAGAACGCAAGGCTTTTGACCAGGTGTGGTTTCCCTCCCTCCTCACTCACCTGCCGCTCCACTGCCTGAGAAAGACGATCCACAAATGAAGAAAACGGCTCTGAAGGACCCTGTTTGATCTCAGTGTAGATGTTGTCCTGGACCCCCGTTGGAGCAATCTGAAGAATTGCCCTCCGTGCTGCCTCTTTGATGTCGCTGAGCACGTGATGCGGGAGCCTCACCGCCTGTTGAGTTAGACCGTCCTCAGGAGGATCACCAGCAAGCTGCACCATGGTGAGGTTTGCATTTGGCCCACCCTGGTATCTGGCTCTCAGCTCCTCCAGGGATCTCCTCCACGCCTTCTGCCACATGAGACCTAGGGTGTCTGTAAGAACTGATGTTGCAAGGTATTTAAGATCATATGGTGTTAAGTCATACATGCCAAAAATACTTTTTAACATCTGCTTGAAATATGGTGATGACAACCCATTGTCCCAAATGGCCTTAGCTAAATCTTTGATTGCTCCACAATCCAGGTGTTCCCATCTCGGGTTTTGGCCCTGAGCGTCATAGTTCACTGGCATCATTATGTTTCCCGAGCCCTGTAATAAACCTTTCTCCTTCTCCAACTCTGCTCGAATGTCCTGCCAGTCCACTTTTGCACTCTGCAAAGCCGTAAATTCAGTGGGTACTTGCCTGTAGAGTGGAGTCATCTGTTGTGGCTGCAGCTCTGGTGCAGTAGCACTCACCGATACCAACGGCGTCTGCAGCATCTGCGAAGATGAAGGCTGAGAGTCTCTGGAGAAAAGTGAAGCATCTGCTGTGGAGGAGAACACACGACTGCCCTGCATTATTTGGAAAATTTTTGGAAGATGAACCAACAGTTCTGGCTGTGACTCCAAGGCTGTGCTTAAATATTGTAAAAGAAATTCAACAACCCCCTTTGATATTAAAATTGACTCTCCCTGCCCCGAAATTTTGGCAGACCTTGATTTTGGAATTGTCCAAGCTGGGACACTCTCCGAAGCAGTGATGCGTATCGTTTCATCCCGTTGCTGCGCCTCAGCAGAAGTGTCCTGAGTCCCGCACTGTTCTGGTGTCAGTGGAGGTTCCTGCTGCCGTGCAGATGTGACCTTTTTCACCCTGGAGTTTTTCTTATAAGAAACTGGAAAAAAGTCCTGCAATGTCACGGTCCCACCACTGGGTGGCGCAGTGCCTTGACCGGACAAGTTCTGTGCCGCCTGTTGCAATGTTGTGGATGCGCCGCTAGATGGCGCTGCCGCCTGACCAGCTGAGGTGGGAACCGCACTCTGCTCTTCAATCTGCACTTCCGATAAACATTTGAGCATTTCTTCTGACAATTGATTTACATTAGCAAATTCCGCAATATTCCTGATAAACCTTTAAGCATTTCTCCTAACAACTGATTCACGTTTGCGATCCCTGCAATCGGAGAAACTGACTCTTGTTGCAATAATTGTTCTAATTTGGCCATGTCTGAAGCTGACAGGGATTGGCCCTGGGCTTGGGCTGTCTGTTGCCATGGGAATGATGACGGAACCGTGCCCTGAGGAATTTTTACATCCTGGCCACGCCCCGTCCGTGCCTGCATCATCACGGGGGAGAGAACGCTTCTGCTCCAACCCCGGCTATGCTTCGGCCTCGCTCTGCCCCGCACCGCCTCTGATTCAGAGCCACTATCGTACCCCCCGAGACTGACATAACCACTCACCTGTTCCCATTCCGGCTTTGGCATCTCCCCAGGGGATGAAGGGCTGAACCTGGAGCAGACAGTGTCTGTGATGAGCTCCAGAGGAGCTGAGCCCAGGGGCTGCTGGCCAAGGCCCAGGCCCAGTGAGCATTTCTCAGCTGGCAGGGCGGCCTGAGAAGGGGAAAGGGGAATGCACCAGACCAGGAACCATGGAACCAAGGGACCATTGTTACACTGTGGGGCCATGTGAGAAGAAGTGACCATTGGGACACTGTGGGGCCTTGTGAGACCAAGGGACCATTGGGACACTGTGGGACCATGTGAGATCAAGAGACCATTGGGACACTGTGAGTCCTCATGGATTCATGGACACCACTGTGACATTGCTGGGCCTCATGGAAGCAAGGGGACCCTAGTGACGCCATGTGCCTCAGTGGAATGTAGGCATCATTGTGACACTGTGAGGCCCCATCCAACCGAGGCTCCATTGGGACACTCTGAGACCCCACGGAAACAAAGCTCCAGGGTAACACAGAGGCTGTCTGTAATCAGTGCTCCATTGTGACCCTGTGGAGCCAAAGGAGAGCGTTGTGACACTGCAAAGCCCCATGGTCCATTGGTCCAAAGGTCCATTGTGACATTGCAGGACTCATGGAACAGAGGAGTCACATGACACTGTGGGGCCTGTGGAACCATGGAGAACATTGTGACACTGCAAGGCCTCAAGGAATCATTAGGACTGTTATATGTCTATAGGATAATTTGTGCAAATAAAATTGTCGTCTATTTTATAGTTATGTGCTGTTAAATTATACTCTTATAAGAAGTTTTTAAATTGCACAAGCCAGCAACAGTGATTGCAACACCATGTCGAAGCCACCTGGACAAGAGAGGGAGGACTTTATTTACAAGCGAACGAAAGTGGCCAGCCCAGAGAGGGATCATGCATCAAGGTTGTCCGAGAAACACCCGGACCATAAATACACGATAAATATCCGAGACTGAGATAGTCAGAGCCATCAGGGAGGTACATCTCAAATCCGAATTCCGGGACTGCAAACACAGGTGTTCATCACTCTCCGGACATGTATTGTTCAACTTGCCACAGAGAAAAGAACTCCACATGAATACATGCACTCCAAAAAGGAAGAAAAGGGACTCTGGCTCAGGCATGGAAAATGGTATAAAAATGGGTCAGACAGGACGGTTGGTGTGAAGCATAGAGGACCCTCTGCTGCAGCTGTCAAACCTGTGTCTCACCTGGTGGCAATCCCGGGCTCCACACTGACTTTTTTTTACAGTGGCTTTTTTCCATTTTTCTCAAAATTTATATTTGGTACACTTAATAACTTTTATTAAAATAATAACTAATAACTTGGAGCCTTTCATTTCTAACATGTTTATCACATTTGGTTTCTCATGATAAGCCTATCTACTTCTGCTAATTCTGAGGTGGGGAAAATGAACTGTCATGATTCCCGCTTGCACTAGAGGATTGTGACACGGGCTGACTTTGTGATGCCAGAGTCTTCTGTGCCATCACAGCGCAACTGTATGACATCCCAGAGTGATAGAGCAGCACTGGCTCTGTGACATCACAAGGGGGATTTGTGAGATCCCAGGGTGGGCTGTGACATCCCAGGAGGCAGTGTGACATCTCAGGGGCTCTGTGACCTTACTGGGGAGGTCACTTCAAGCCAGCCCCCACTCACAGTTCCTCCCAGAGAAGTCCAAAGCTGCTCGTGCCCGGTGGCATCCCGTGTCCCTCTGGGTCCCCCTGCCCCTGGCGCTGCAGCCTCCCCCTGAGGATGTTCGAGGAGATCAAGCCCAGAGCCTGACACGGGGACAGGGGCTCAGGGCCGTCACAGTTGGAACAGGGAGACAGGGACCCCCTAGCAGCATCCCTGTGCCCCCAGGGCCAGAGCTTGGCCAGGGCTCCTTCACCCTCTTATGAAGGAGGGCTTGAGAGCACTTTAAAAATACCCAGCAGGGGAGTAGCATAAAACAGCTTTAATATTAAGTGACAGCACCACAGAGTTCCTTGGCAAGAGTCACTCTGCTCCTGACTGGACACTTCAGGCACACCAAGGAAACAAAGCAACAACAAAACCAAACAAAATCCAGGCAATCAAACCAAAAAGGAGTCAAGAACTGTCCCGGTGTCTGTGTGTCTCTGAGTGTTTGTGTGTGTGTGTGTGTGTGTGTGTGTTTGTGTGTGTGTGTATGTGTGTGTGTGTGTGTGTGTGTGTGTGACGAAAGGACAGTGAGGGCAAGGATAAAAGGAATGCAGCCTAAAAGCTAAACAGAGCTGTGGAATAACACTTAACAATATTCAACTTCGCTTATAACTTCTATTAAGCTTCACAAATTAGCAAAAGAACAACTCTTAGCAGCATTTAACTTTGCTTACAGCTTGTGATTTTGTCGCTATAAGACACGTGAAAGCACGATGCGAGCCACCTGCTATTTTCAAGGTAAAGAGAAAAGTTTATTCTCTGACTCCAACTTTTATACTTTCCCAAAGGTGACATTGGATTGGAGAGTGAATGAGCCACCTGTCCAAAGACATTGGACAAACCACTAGTACATCAAGTTTGTCCACCCCCATAAAAGATTGTAAACAATATGTTGTTGACAGAAATTGTGTGGGAAGGTTCTCCAACAGAATGTAAACTCAGAAGGCTTTAGAAAATCTTAAGAATCAGGGTGACATGACTTAACCTTACTTCCAGGCCTGACTGGCTCAGCTATCCAAGGCATCCAAAGCCCTCAGGGAGCCGCATATCTGCCACATTTCCCTGAGCACAGGCACTCCTGTGTGCACACAGACACAAAGAGTCACTACAAGGCACCTGTGCGAAATTCCCCTGAGCAAAGGGAAATGTTCCCTGCGGAGGCTTTGGCATCTCCCCAGGGGATGAAGGGTTGAACCTGGAGCAGACAGTGTCTGTGATGAGCTCCAGAGGAGCTGAGCCCAGGGGCTGCTGGCCAAGGCCCAGGCCCAGTGAGCATTTCTCAGCTGGCAGGGCGGCCTGAGAAGGGGAGAGGGGAATGCACCAGACCAGGAACCATGGAACCAAGGGACCATTGTTACACTGTGGGGCCATGTGAGAAGAAGTGACCATTGGGACACTGTGGGGCCTTGTGAGACCAAGGGACCATTGGGACACTGTGGGACCATGTGAGATCAAGAGACCATTGGGACACTGTGAGTCCTCATGGATTCATGGACACCACTGTGACATTGCTGGGCCTCATGGAAGCAAGGGGACCCTAGTGACGCCATGTGCCTCAGTGGAATGTAGGCATCATTGTGACACTGTGAGGCCCCATCCAACCAAGGCTCCATTGGGACACTGCGAGACCCCACGGAAACAAAGCTCCAGGGTAACACAGAGAGGCTGCCTGTAATCAGTGCTCCATTGTGACCCTGTGGAGCCAAAGGAGAGCGTTGTGACACTGCAAAGCCCCATGATCCATTGTTCCAAAGGTCCACTGTGACATTGCAGGACTCATGGAACAGAGGAGTCACATGACACTGTGGGGCCTGTGGAACCATGGAGAACATTGTGACACTGCAAGGCCTCAAGGAATCATTAGGACTGTTATATGTCTATATGATAATTTGTGCAAATAAAATTGTCATCTATTTTATAGTTATGTGCTGTTAAATTATACTCTTATAAGAAGTTTTTAAATTGCACAAGCCAGCAACAGTGATTGCAACACCATGTCGAAGCCACCTGGACAAGGGAGGGAGGACTTTATTTACAAGCGAACGAAAGTGGCCAGCCCAGAGAGGGATCATGCATCAAGGTTGTCCGAGAAACACCCGGACCATAAATACACGATAAATATCCGAGACCGAGATAGTCAGAGCCATCAGGGAGGTACATCTCAAATCCGAATTCCGGGACTGCAAACACAGGTGTTCATCACTCTCCGGACATGTATTGTTCAACTTGCCACAGAGAAAAGAACTCCACATGAATACATGCACTCCAAAAAGGAAGAAAAGGGACTCTGGCTCAGGCATGGAAAATGGTATAAAAATGGGTCAGACAGGACGGTCGGTGTGAAGCATAGAGGACCCTCTGCTGCAGCTGTCAAACCTGTGTCTCACCTGGTGGCAATCCCAAGGTTCCACACTGACTTTTTTTTACAGTGGCTTTTTTCCATTTTTCTCAAAATTTATATTTGGTACACTTAATAACTTTTATTAAATTAATAACTAATAACTTGGAGCCTTTCATTTCTAACATGTTTATCACATTCGGTTTCTCATGATAAGCCTATCTACTTCTGCTAATTCTGAGATGGGGAAAATGAACTGTCATGATTCCCGCTTGCACTAGAGGATTGTGACACGGGCTGACTTTGTGATGCCAGAGTCTTCTGTGCCATCACAGCGCAACTGTATGACATCCCAGAGTGATAGAGCAGCACTGGCTCTGTGACATCACAAGGAGGATTTGTGAGATCCCAGGGTGGGCTGTGACATCCCAGGAGGCAGTGTGACATCTCAGGGGCTCTGTGACCTTACTGGGGAGGTCACTTCAAGCCAGCTCCCACTCACAGTTCCTCCCAGAGAAGTCCAAAGCTGCTTGTGCACAGTGACATCCCGTGTCCCTCTGGGTCCCCCAGCCCCTGGCGCTGCAGCCTCCCCCTGAGGATGTTCGAGGAGATCAAGCCCAGAGCCTGACACGGGGACAGGGGCTCAGGGCCGTCAAAGTTGGAACAGGGAGACAGGGACCCCCTAGCAGCATCCCTGTGCCCCCAGGGCCAGAGCTTGGCCAGGGCTCCTTCACCCTCTTATGAAGGAGGGCTTGAGAGCACTTTAAAAATCCCCAGCAGGGGAGTAGCATAAAACAGCTTTAATATTAAGTGACAGCACCACAGAGTTCCTTGGCAAGAGTCACTCTGCTCCTGACTGGACACTTCAGGCACACCAAGGAAACAAAGCAACAACAAAACCAAACAAAATCCAGGCAATCAAACCAAAAAGGAGTCAAGAACTGTCCCAGTGTCTCTGTGTCTCTGTGTGTTTTTTTGTGAGTGTGTATGTTAATGTCTGTGTGTGTGTGACGAAAGGACAGTGAGGGCAAGGAGAAAAGGAATACAGCCTAAAAGCTAAACAGAGCTGTGGAATAACACTTAACAATATTCAACTTCGCTTATAACTTCTATTAAGCTTCACAAATTAGCAAAAGAACAACTCTTAGCAGCATTTAACTTTGCTTACAGCTTGTGACTTTGTCGCTATAAGACACGTGAAAGCACGACGCGAGCCACCTGCTATTTGCAAGGTAACGATAAAAGTTTATTCTCTGACTCCAACTTTTATACTTTCCCAAAGGTGGCATTGGATTGGAGAGTGAATGAGCCACCTGTCCAAAGACATTGGACAAACCACTAGTACATCAAGTTTGTCCAGCCCCATAAAAGATTGTAAACAATAGGTTGTTGACAGAAATTGTGTGGGAAGGTTCTCCAACAGAATGTAAACTCAGAAGGCTTTAGAAATTCTTAAGAATCAGGGTGACATGACTTAACCTTACTTGCAGGCCTGACTGGCTCAGCTATCCAAGGCAATCAAAGCCCTCAGAGAGCAGCATTTCTGCCACATTTCCCTGAGCACAGGCACTCCTGTGTGCACACAGACACAAAGAGTCACTACAAGGCACCTGTGAGAAATTCCCCTGAGCAAAGGGAAATGCTCCCTGTGGAGGCTTTGGCATCTCCCCAGGGGATGAAGGGTTGAGCCTGGAGCAGACAGTGTCTTTGATGAGCTCCAGAGGAGCTGAGCCCAGGGGCTGCTGGCCAAGGCCCAGGCCCAGTGAGCATTTCTCAGCTGGCAGGGCGGCCTGAGAAGGGGAAAGGGGAATGCACCAGACCAGGAACCATGGAACCAAGGGACCATTGTTACACTGTGGGGCCATGTGAGAAGAAGTGACCATTGGGACACTGTGGGGCCTTGTGAGACCAAGGGACCATTGGGACACTGTGGGACCATGTGAGATCAAGAGACCATTGGGATACTGTGAGTCCTCATGGATTCATGGACACCACTGTGACATTGCTGGGCCTCATGGAAGCAAGGGGACCCTAGTGACGCCGTGTGCCTCAGTGGAATGTAGGCATCATTGTGACACTGTGAGGCCCCATCCAGCCAAGGCTCCATTGGGACACTGCGAGACCCCACGGAAACAAAGCTCCAGGGTAACACAGAGAGGCTGCCTGTAATCAGTGCTCCATTGTGACCCTGTGGAGCCAAAGGAGAGCGTTGTGACACTGCAAAGCCCCATGGTCCATTGGTCCAAAGGTCCATTGTGACATTGCAGGACTCATGGAACAGAGGAGTCACATGAGACTGTGGGGCCTGTGGAACCATGGAGAACATTGTGACACTGCAAGGCCTCAAGGAATCATTAGGACTGTTATATGTCTATAGGATAATTCGTGCAAATAAAATTGTCGTCTCTTTTATAGTTATGTGCTGTTAAATTATACTCTTATAGGAAGTTTTTAAATCGCACAAGCCAGCAACAGCGATTGCAACACCATGTCAAAGCCACCTGGACGAGAGAGGGAGGACTTTATTTACAAGCGAACGAAAGTGGCCAGCCCAGAGAGGGATCATGCATCAAGGCTGTCCGAGAAACACCCGGACGATAAATACACGATAAATATCCGAGACCGAGATAGTCAGAGCCATCAGGGAGGTACATCTCAAATCCGAATTCCGGGACTGCAAACACAGGTGTTCATCACTCTCCGGACACGTATTGTTCAACTTGCCACAGAGAAAAGAACTCCACATGAATACATGCACTCCAAAAAGGAAGAAAGGGGACTCTGGCTCAGGCAAGGAAAATCGTATAAAAATGGGTCAGACAGGACGGTTGGTGTGAAGCATAGAGGACCCTCTGCTGCAGCTGTCAAACCTGTGTCTCACCCGGTGGCAATCCCGGGCTCCACATTGACTTTTTTTTATAGTGGCTTTTTTTCATTTTTCTCAAAGTTTATATTTGGTACACTTAATAACTTTTATTAAATTAAAAATTAATTACTTGGAGCCTTGCATTTCTAACATGTTCATCACATTCGGTTTCTCATGATAAGCCTATCTACTTCTGCTAATTCTGAGATGGGGAAAATGAACTGTCATGATTCCCGCTTGCACTAGAGGATTGTGACACGGGCTGACTTTGTGATGCCAGAGTCTTCTGTGCCATCACAGCGCAACTGTATGACATCCCAGAGTGATAGAGCAGCACTGGCTCTGTGACATCACAAGGGGGATTTGTGAGATCTCAGGGTGGGCTGTGACATCCCAGGAGGCAGTGTGACATCTCAGGGGCTCTGTGACCTTACTGGGGAGGTCACTTCAAGCCAGCTCCCACTCACCGTTCCTCCCAGAGAAGTCCAAAGCTGCTCGTGCCCGGTGGCATCCCGTGTCCCTCTGGGTCCCCCTGCCCCTGGCGCTGCAGCCTCCCGCTGAGGATGTTCGAGGAGATCAAGCCCAGAGCCTGACACGGGGACAGGGGCTCAGGGCCGTCACAGTTGGAACAGGGAGACAGGGACCCCCTAGCAGCATCCCTGTGCCCCCAGGGCCAGAGCTTGGCCAGGGCTCCTTCACCCTCTTATGAAGGAGGGCTTGAGAGCACTTTAAAAATCCCCAGCAGGGGAGTAGCATAAAACAGCTTTAATATTAAGTGACAGCACCACAGAGTTCCTTGGCAAGAGTCACTCTGCTCCTGACTGGACACTTCAGGCACACCAAGGAAACAAAGCAACAACAAAACCAAACAAAATCCAGGCAATCAAACCAAAAAGGAGTCAAGAACTGTCCCGGTGTCTGTGTGTCTCTGTGTGTTTGTGTGTGTGTGTGTGTGTGTGTGTGTGGGTGTGTGTGTGTGTGTGTGTGTGTGTGACGAAAGGACAGTGAGGGCAAGGATAAAAGGAATACAGCCTAAAAGCTAAACAGAGCTGTGGAATAACACTTAACAATATTCAACTTCGCTTATAACTTCTATTAAGCTTCACAAATTAGCAAAAGAACAACTCTTAGCAGCATTTAACTTTGCTTACAGCTTGTGACTTTGTCTCTATAAGACACGTGAAAGCACGACGCGAGCCACCTGCTATTTTCAAGGTAAAGAGAAAAGTTTATTCTCTGACTCCAACTTTTATACTTTCCCAAAGGTGACATTGGATTGGAGAGTGAATGGGCCACCTGTCCAAAGACATTGGACAAAGCACTAGTACATCAAGTTTGTCCAGCCCCATAAAAGATTGTAAACAATATGTTGTTGACAGAAATTGTGTGGGAAGGTTCTCCAACAGAATGGAAACTCAGAAGGCTTTAGAAAATCTTAAGAATCAGGGTGACATGACTTAACCTTACTTCCAGGCCTGACTGGCTCAGCTATCCAAGGCAATCAAAGCCCTCAGAGAGCAGCATTTCTGCCACATTTCCCTGAGCACAGGCACTCCTGTGTGCACACAGACACAAAGAGTCACTACAAGGCACCTGTGAGAAATTCCCCTGAGCAAAGGGAAATGCTCCCTGTGGAGGCTTTGGCATCTCCCCAGGGGATGAAGGGTTGAGCCTGGAGCAGACAGTGTCTGTGATGAGCTCCAGAGGAGCTGAGCCCAGGGGCTGCTGGCCAAGGCCCAGGCCCAGTGAGCATTTCTCAGCTGGCAGGGTGGCCTGAGAAGGGGAAAGGGGAATGCACCAGACCAGGAACCATGGAACCAAGGGACCATTGTTACACTGTGGGGCCATGTGAGATCAAGAGACCATTGGGATACTGTGAGTCCTCATGGATTCATGGACACCACTGTGACATTGCTGGGCCTCATGGAAGCAAGGGGACCCTAGTGACGCCGTGTGCCTCAGTGGAATGTAGGCATCATTGTGACACTGTGAGGCCCCATCCAACCAAGGCTCCATTGGGACACTGCGAGACCCCACGGAAACAAAGCTCCAGGGTAACACAGAGAGGCTGCCTGTAATCAGTGCTCCATTGTGACCCTGTGGAGCCAAAGGAGAGCGTTGTGACACTGCAAAGCCCCATGGTCCATTGGTCCAAAGGTCCATTGTGACATTGCAGGACTCATGGAACAGAGGAGTCACATGACACTGTGGGGCCTGTGGAACCATGGAGAACATTGTGACACTGCAAGGCCTCAAGGAATCATTAGGACTGTTATATGTCTATAGGATAATTCGTGCAAATAAAATTGTCGTCTCTTTTATAGTTATGTGCTGTTAAATTACACTCTTATAGAAAGTTTTTAAATCGCACAAGCCAGCAACAGCAATTGCAACACCATGTCAAAGCCACCTGGACGAGAGAGGGAGGACTTTATTTACAAGCGAACGAAAGTGGCCAGCCCAGTGAGGGATCATGCATCAAGGTTGTCCAAGAAACACCCGGACGATAAATACACGATAAATATCCGAGACCGAGATAGTCAGAGCCATCAGGGAGGTACATCTCAAATCCGAATTCCGGGACTGCAAACACAGGTGTTCATCACTCTCCGGACACGTATTGTTCAACTTGCCACAGAGAAAAGAACTCCACATGAATACATGCACTTTGAAAAGGAAGAAAGGGGACTCTGGCTCAGGCAAGGAAAATCGTATAAAAATGGGTCAGACAGGACGGTCGGTGTGAAGCATAGAGGACCCTCTGCTGCAGCTGTCAAACCTGTGTCTCACCCGGTGGCAATCCCGGGCTCCACATTGACTTTTTTTTATAGTGGCTTTTTTTCATTTTTCTCAAAGTTTATATTTGGTACACTTAACAACTTTTATTAAATTAAAAATTAATTACTTGGAGCCTTGCATTTCTAACATGTTCATCACATTCAGTTTCTCATGATAAGCCTATCTACTTCTGCTAATTCTGAGATGGGGAAAATGAACTGTCATGATTCCCGCTTGCACTAGAGGATTGTGACACGGGCTGACTTTGTGATGCCAGAGTCTTCTGTGCCATCACAGCGCAACTGTATGACATCCCAGAGTGATAGATCAGCACTGGCTCTGTGACATCACAAGGGGGATTTGTGAGATCCCAGGGTGGGCTGTGACATCCCAGGAGGCAGTGTGACATCTCAGGGGCTCTGTGACCTTACTGGGGAGGTCACTTCAAGCCAGCTCCCACTCACAGTTCCTCCCAGAGAAGTCCAAAGCTGCTCGTGCCCGGTGGCATCCCGTGTCCCTCTGGGTCCCCCTGCCCCTGGCGCTGCAGCCTCCCGCTGAGGATGTTCGAGGAGATCAAGCCCAGAGCCTGACACGGGGACAGGGGCTCAGGGCCGTCACAGTTGGAACAGGGAGACAGGGACCCCCTAGCAGCATCCCTGTGCCCCCAGGGCCAGAGCTTGGCCAGGGCTCCTTCACCCTCTTATGAAGGAGGGCTTGAGAGCACTTTAAAAATCCCCAGCAGGGGAGTAGCATAAAACAGCTTTAATATTAAGTGACAGCACCACAGAGTTCCTTGGCAAGAGTCACTCTGCTCCTGACTGGACACTTCAGGCACACCAAGGAAACAAAGCAACAACAAAACCAAACAAAATCCAGGCAATCAAACCAAAAAGGAGTCAAGAACTGTCCCGGTGTCTGTGTGTCTCTGTGTGTTTGTGTGTGTGTGTGGGTGTGGGTGGGTGTGTGTGTGTGTGTGTGTGTGTGACGAAAGGACAGTGAGGGCAAGGATAAAAGGAATACAGCCTAAAAGCTAAACAGAGCTGTGGAATAACACTTAACAATATTCAACTTCGCTTATAACTTCTATTAAGCTTCACAAATTAGCAAAAGAACAACTCTTGTTGCTGTCATGCTGGCATGGTAGCATGGAGGATTGTTTTAGAAAGGCCTTGGGAATGGTAAACTGAGGAAAAGGATACATTCATGTATGCCCCATTGTTTTAGAAAGGCTTTGGGAATGAGAAACTGAGGGAAAAGATACATTTATGTATGCTCCACTGTTTCGGGAAAGTCCCGCTTCAGCATTCCTCTGTAGACCCCCTTCTCCCCACCCCTGAGCAGTTCCCATTGGACCTGGCCCCTGGGGTGGTTCTGATGTGCCTTAGCTGAACACTGTCTCTATTGTTTAAGACCTTATCTCTTAATTTTGCTGTATAAAACTGTATCTGGGCAATAGCCCAGGGCCTTTGGTCACTGCAATGCTTCAGGCAATACAATCTCTCTGGACAAGCATACCATTGGTCTCTCTTGGTCTCTTTATCTCGAACCCTTGCGGCGACTGAGGCAGCGCCGCAGCTCGGACCGTGCTGACCCAGCCGCTGCCTGGTGAGCCCAGGGCAGCGGGACCGCGGAAAACCCCGGCCCCTGGAGGGGACAGCTAGCCGGAGGGTCCCGGGGGGCCGGGGAGGGACGGGGGACAGCGGTGAGTAACCCCCGAGAGCAAAGTGGCGGTCGAAAGAGAAGCAACAAGTGGCGCACCAACGTTGGGCTTTGCACTGGTCTGAGCAAGCCTGCCGCAGCCGTCGTGGACAGTGCACTGGCTAGGAGCTTTTCCAGACACTTTGCAGTGTCACCGCGAGCTACAGAGCGGAGAGCGGTGTGAATAAATCGCTACGCAGGCTGTCGGCTCCGCGGGGAGAAGCTCTGGGATCACGCTGGTGGTGTGAGGCACTTGCCTCTCCACACAGCCCAGCGGGACTGTTGCCGTGGAGACAGACGCCGATTTCTGTCCGGCGAGGTCGTCACGGGTCGGACGGCACCTCTCTACACCCGGGAGACCGCCCGGGGTTCGGGAACCGTTGCTGCAGTGGTGTCTAAGGGACGGCGGTGGGTTAGTCTCGGTACTGGGGGGCAGGGGCCCGGCCAGGAGACATCGGCTCCTGTGTGCCCGTGGGGGGACACGCCAGCGCGCAGGCGTGACGGGAGTCTCCGTCGTAGCTTTAGAACTTTGGGTTTGCTGCAGTAATTGGTTGAGATTTGCTGTGAAGCCAGCCATGGGTGTTAGGCTGACTACACAGCAGAAAGAGATTTATAAACAAGTTCAGGAGCCCCTGCTGAGTGCAGGTGTCAAATTTCCTAAGAGCCTTGTAAAAGAGTTTGTCAGATGGTTATCAGTAAGTATTCCAGAGATAACAGAGCAAGTAGTGAGAGAAAGACGATTTTGGAAGCGTGTTGGTGCAGTGCTGAGTGAAAGGACAAAGGCAGGAGATCCCTCAGTGAAAGAAGGTTTTATGAGAATGTTTTTGGTCGTTTACGATGTTGTGAAAGACAGTGCGGACACTCAGGGCGCCCAGGGAGCAGAAAAGCGCCCTGTCGCGTCCCCGGTGCCCCCCCGCACCCCCTGCGGTGAGAAAACTAACCGTGCAGATGTAGATTTAGTTTCTAACCCTTCTCCTCCTCCTGCTTTCGCTCCCGCAGCTGAAAATCCATGCTTTGCACCCCCCATTCCCCCTCCCGTGCAGCCCCCACAAGATGGAGGTGGCCACGCGGTTTTCCCTTCTCCATCCCCGCATTCCCTGCTCCCTGTGCCAGCCCAGAACATGCCCCCAGCCCTCGCATTCCCCCCTCCGCCTGTCCCTGACCCCAACCCCTCCTCCCTTGCGGCGGTTCAGCCCATGATCCAGCCCACATTCCAGCCCCCGGTCCAGCCCTCAGCTCCTCCTCTCGCAGTTCCATCACCACCCCCTGTCCCTGTCCCTGTTCCTGCCCCGCTCCACGCAGCCCAGCCGGCTGCGGCCACTCCCTCACAAGCCGGCCCTCCTCCTCCTCCCTCTCCCTCTCCCGGTTTCCCTGGCAACGGCAGCGCCCAGGCTGTCAGCCGGGAAGTGCTCAGAGAGACCGAGCCTGCGTTCTTAGCCCCTGTGATTTATAATGCCAGGGGACAGAACGCCAAATGGGAGCCCCTTTCGTATGATAGTATTAGGGAACTTTGCAAAACGAAGCGTGAGTTTGGGGAAAGAAGTGAATTTTTTAAGAGCATTTTGAAAGCTACTATATGCTCCAAGACATTTGTCCCCGCTGATTTGAAACGTCTTTTCAGTTGCTTGCTCCCTCAGTCTGAGTTTAGATTGTGGGAAAGAACGTGGAAAAGACTTGCAGCAGATCTCCTCCCAGAGATTCTGCAAAGTCCAAGCCTTTCCACAGATATAGAGGATGAGGAAATCACTTTAGAACATCTAGTGGGTGAAGGTGATTGGAGCCAAGCTGAAAAGCAAGCAGCAGGCATTCCCAGAGCAGTGTTAGACCTGTCCAGGGATGCAGCAGAACGTGCATTTTTTAATATGCCTTCTAAAGACCCTATTGTCTCATATACCACTTTAAAGCAGTCTGTTTCAGAACCATTCATGGATTTTGTGGATCGAGTGCGAGCCTCTGTGGAAAAGAGGGTGCAAAATCCAGAGCTCCAAGACCAACTTATATTAGAACTGGTCACCACAAATGCAAATGAAGTCTGTCAGCGAGTCATCCTGGCTCTTCCATCATCGCCTCCCCCCACACTCGATCAGCTCATCAAGGAGTGCACCAGGAAAGCTATGCTGATGACAGAGGACTCAGTGATAAAACCACGGGAAAGGGTGTTTGCTTCAGCAGCAGCAACCCCCAGGACTCCTGGGTTCAAAGGGCCTCCTCGACAAGGGGGGAAGGCGGGAGGGGGGAGAATCATTTTCCTTTATACTGGCAGAGCAAAATGTATCTTTTTCAGAGTTAGTTCACTTTGTTGTATGATTTTATCTCTCTTTCAGACTAGCAGAATGTCAATTTCCACATTCCTGCTCATCATTTGGTTCCAGGGAATGGTCATCTACCCTTCCACGGTGGATGCATGGATTGTTCCACAGCCCAAGAAAAATGTGTGGGTCACGCTAGCCCAAGCCTTGCAACAGGATCATATGTGTTTATCCACTGCCTCAGCAGAAAATCCGATGTCCACATGTTTAATAGGGGTTCCAAGTAAGGGGGATGAGTTTCCAATTGATCTGGTCCGTTTGCAGAAGCAGGTGAACGAAAATAAAATACCTAAAGGTGCAGGACAAGTTGAAGCACAAGTGCGAAATCCCCTCATTTTATGGCAAGGGTGGGTTTCACATTTGCCCACTGCTGAGGGGGAGCCCCAGGAATTAGAACTCATAGGCTCTGCAAAAGCTGAGTTTTGCATTCAATTTGATTTTTCCCCAACCAAAGAAGTAAAATTATATGAACATGTCAAACAGTACAAGGTAGAATTCAGAGCAGGTCAATGGTGCACAGCTGTCTACAAGCTGAAATTTGCATCCACCACTGATTTCCGTCCACGCAAGCTGGACAAGGGAATGTTTCTTATCTGTGGGGACAGAGCATACCCAGGAATCCCATCTCGTCTTATTGGAGGTCCATGTACTTTTGGGCATCTGACCCTTGCTTCCCCCAACATGACCCAAATTCCAATTGGGCAAGCAAAAAGTGGGAAAAAAATTACTAAGCGGAGTGCAAGCCAATTTGATGAACATTGTGATGCAGAAATTTATCATTGGGCAAAATCCAAAAGAGTTGCTGTCTCTGTGTTTTTACCATGGGTTGCAGCAGCCAAAGCATTGAGTGAATTAGGCAATCTAGAATGCTGGGTGACCAAGCAGGCAAATTTAACATCAGCAGCCCTGAGTGACCTCCTAGAAGACGAGGAAATAACCAGAAAGGCTACCCTCCAAAATAGGGCAGCTATCGATTTCCTGCTGTTGGCACATGGTCATGGATGTAAAGAATTTGATGGGTTGTGTTGTTTTGATCTGTCATCTAAAGGACAGAGTGTCCACTCGTCCATTCAGGAAATGAGAAACCTCATGGGGAATGTGAAGCAAGAAAATGAGGATTGGTTTAAAAATCTGTTCAAAGACTGGGACCTTTCTGGGTGGGCAGTGTCTCTTTTAAAAGACATCTTTTACTTTCTAGTTGCATTGTTTTTAGTTCTGTTAGCATTTGGGATTCTGAAGCGGATCGTCTCCAAGGTCATCACCTCGAAACCGAAGGCTTCCGCGCCGGTTTTCATCGCTGCTGCCGCCACGGAAAGAGATTGGTGGGAAGACGACAAGCAGAAAGACACTGCAGTTTAAGAGCCACAGTTTACCTTCTCCCAAGGCATCGTTCATCTTAGTAATTGAAAAGCGGGGAATTGTTGCAGTCATGCTGGCATGGTAGCATGGAGGATTGTTTTAGAAAGGCCTTGGGAATGGTAAACTGAGGAAAAGGATACATTCATGTATGCCCCATTGTTTTAGAAAGGCTTTGGGAATGAGAAACTGAGGGAAAAGATACATTTATGTATGCTCCACTGTTTCGGGAAAGTCCCGCTTCAGCATTCCTCTGTAGACCCTCTTCTCCCCACCCCTGAGCAGTTCCCATTGGACCTGGCCCCTGGGGTGGTTCTGATGTGCCTTAGCTGAACACTGTCTCTATTGTTTAAGACCTTATCTCTTAATTTTGCTGTATAAAACTGTATCTGGGCAATAGCCCAGGGCCTTTGGTCACTGCAATGCTTCAGGCAATACAATCTCTCTGGACAAGCATACCATTGGTCTCTCTTGGTCTCTTTATCTCGAACCCTTGCGGCGACTGAGGCAGCGCCGCAGCTCGGACCGTGCTGACCCAGCCGCTGCCTGGTGAGCCCAGGGCAGCGGGACCACGGAAAACCCCGGCCCCTGGAGGGGACAGCTAGCCGGAGGGTCCCGGGGGGCCGGGGAGGGACGGGGGACAGCGGTGAGTAACCCCCAAGAGCAAAGTGGCGGTCGAAAGAGAAGCAACAACTCTTACCAGCATTTAACTTTGCTTACAGCTTGTGACTTTGTCGCTATAAGACACGTGAAAGCACGACGCGAGCCACCTGCTATTTTCAAGGTAAAGAGAAAAGTTTATTCTCTGACTCCAACTTTTATACTTTCCCAAAGGTGACATTGGATTAGAGAGTGAATGGGCCACCTGTCCAAAGACATTGGACAAAGCACTAGTACATCAAGTTTGTCCAGCCCCATAAAAGATTGTAAACAATATGTTGTTGACAGAAATTGTGTGGGAAGGTTCTCCAACAGAATGGAAACTCAGAAGGCTTTAGAAAATCTTAAGAATCAGGGTGACATGACTTAACCTTACTTCCAGGCCTGACTGGCTCAGCTATCCAAGGCAATCAAAGCCCTCAGAGAGCAGCATTTCTGCCACATTTCCCTGAGCACAGGCACTCCTGTGTGCACACAGACACAAAGAGTCACTACAAGGCACCTGTGAGAAATTCCCCTGAGCAAAGGGAAATGCTCCCTGTGGAGGCTTTGGCATCTCCCCAGGGGATGAAGGGTTGAGCTTGGAGCAGACAGTGTCTTTGATGAGCTCCAGAGGAGCTGAGCCCAGGGGCTGCTGGCCAAGGCCCAGGCCCAGTGAGCATTTCTCAGCTGGCAGGGTGGCCTGAGAAGGGGAAAGGGGAATGCACCAGACCAGGAACCATGGAACCAAGGGACCATTGTTACACTGTGGGGCCATGTGAGAAGAAGTGACCATTGGGACACTGTGGGGCCTTGTGAGACCAAGGGACCATTGGGACACTGTGGGACCATGTGAGATCAAGAGACCATTGGGATACTGTGAGTCCTCATGGATTCATGGACACCACTGTGACATTGCTGGGCCTCATGGAAGCAAGGGGACCCTAGTGACGCCGTGTGCCTCAGTGGAATGTAGGCATCATTGTGACACTGTGAGGCCCCATCCAGCCAAGGCTCCATTGGGACACTGCGAGACCCCACGGAAACAAAACTCCAGGGTAACACAGAGAGGCTGCCTGTAATCAGTGCTCCATTGTGACCCTGCGGAGCCAAAGGAGAGCGTTGTGACACTGCAAAGCCCCATGGTCCATTGGTCCAAAGGTCCATTGTGACATTGCAGGACTCATGGAACAGAGGAGTCACATGACACTGTGGGGCCTGTGGAACCATGGAGAACATTGTGACACTGCAAGGCCTCAAGGAATCATTAGGACTGTTATATGTCTATAGGATAATTCGTGCAAATAAAATTGTCGTCTCTTTTATAGTTATGTGCTGTTAAATTATACTCTTATAGGAAGTTTTTAAATCGCACAAGCCAGCAACAGCGATTGCAACACCATGTCAAAGCCACCTGGACGAGAGAGGGAGGACTTTATTTACAAGCGAACGAAAGTGGCCAGCCCAGAGAGGGATCATGCATCAAGGTTGTCCGAGAAACACCCGGACGATAAATACACGATAAATATCCGAGACCGAGATAGTCAGAGCCATCAGGGAGGTACATCTCAAATCCGAATTCCGGGACTGCAAACACAGGTGTTCATCACTCTCCGGACACGTATTGTTCAACTTGCCACAGAGAAAAGAACTCCACATGAATACATGCACTTTGAAAAGGAAGAAAGGGGACTCTGGCTCAGGCAAGGAAAATCGTATAAAAATGGGTCAGACAGGACGGTCGGTGTGAAGCATAGAGGACCCTCTGCTGCAGCTGTCAAACCTGTGTCTCACCCGGTGGCAATCCCGGGCTCCACATTGACTTTTTTTTATAGTGGCTTTTTTTCATTTTTCTCAAAGTTTATATTTGGTACACTTAATAACTTTTATTAAATTAAAAATTAATAACTTGGAGCCTTGCATTTCTAACATGTTCATCACATTCAGTTTCTCATGATAAGCCTATCTACTTCTGCTAATTCTGAGATGGGGAAAATGAACTGTCATGATTCCCGCTTGCACTAGAGGATTGTGACACGGGCTGACTTTGTGATGCCAGAGTCTTCTGTGCCATCACAGCGCAACTGTATGACATCCCAGAGTGCTAGAGCAGCACTGGCTCTGTGACATCACAAGGGGGATTTGTGAGATCTCAGGGTGGGCTGTGACATCCCAGGAGGCAGTGTGACATCTCAGGGGCTCTGTGACCTTACTGGGGAGGTCACTTCAAGCCAGCTCCCACTCACAGTTCCTCCCAGAGAAGTCCAAAGCTGCTGGTGCACAGTTGGATCCCGTGTCCCTCTGGGTCCCCCTGCCCCTGGCGCTGCAGCCTCCCCCTGAGGATGTTCGAGGAGATCAAGCCCAGAGCCTGACACGGGGACAGGGACTCAGGGCCGTCACAGTTGGAACAGGGAGACAGGGACCCCCTAGCAGCATCCCTGTGCCCCCAGGGCCAGAGCTTGGCCAGGGCTCCTTCACCCTCTTATGTAGGAGGGCTTGAGAGCACTTTAAAAATCCCCAGCAGGGGAGTAGCATAAAACAGCTTTAAGATTAAGTGACAGCACCACAGAGTTCCTTGGCAAGAGTCACTCTGCTCCTGACTGGACACTTCAGGCACACCAAGGAAACAAAGCAACAACAAAACCAAACAAAATCCAGGCAATCAAACCAAAAAGGAGTCAAGAACTGTCCCGGTGTCTGTGTGTCTCTGTGTGTTTGTGTGTGTGTGTGTGGGTGTGGGTGTGTGTGTGTGTGTGTGTGTGTGTGTGTGACGAAAGGACAGTGAGGGCAAGGATAAAAGGAATACAGCCTAAAAGCTAAACAGAGCTGTGGAATAACACTTAACAATATTCAACTTCGCTTATAACTTCTATTAAGCTTCACAGATTAGCAAAAGAACAACTCTTAGCAGCATTTAACTTTGCTTACAGCTTGTGACTTTGTCGCTATAAGACACGTGAAAGCACGACGCGAGCCACCTGCTATTTTCAAGGTAAAGAGAAAAGTTTATTCTCTGACTCCAACTTTTATACTTTCCCAAAGGTGACAATGGATTGGAGAGTGAATGGACCACCTGTCCAAAGACATTGGACAAAGCACTAGTACATCAAGTTTGTCCAGCCCCATAAAAGATTGTAAACAATATGTTGTTGACAGAAATTGTGTGGGAAGGTTCTCCAACAGAATGGAAACTCAGAAGGCTTTAGAAAATCTTAAGAATCAGGGTGACATGACTTAACCTTACTTCCAGGCCTGACTGGCTCAGCTATCCAAGGCAATCAAAGCCCTCAGAGAGCAGCATTTCTGCCACATTTCCCTGAGCACAGGCACTCCTGTGTGCACACAGACACAAAGAGTCACTACAAGGCACCTGTGAGAAATTCCCCTGAGCAAAGGGAAATGCTCCCTGTGGAGGCTTTGGCATCTCCCCAGGGGATGAAGGGTTGAGCCTGGAGCAGACAGTGTCTGTGATGAGCTCCAGAGGAGCTGAGCCCAGGGGCTGCTGGCCAAGGCCCAGGCCCAGTGAGCATTTCTCAGCAGGCAGGGTGGCCTGAGAAGGGGAGAGGGGAATGCACCAGACCAGGAACCATGGAACCAAGGGACCATTGTTACACTGTGGGGCCATGTGAGAAGAAGTGACCATTGGGACACTGTGGGGCCTTGTGAGATCAAGAGACCATTGGGATACTGTGAGTCCTCATGGATTCATGGACACCACTGTGACATTGCTGGGCCTCATGGAAGCAAGGGGACCCAGGTGACGCCGTGTGCCTCAGTGGAATGTAGGCATCATTGTGACACTGTGAGGCCCCATCCAACCAAGGCTCCATTGGGACACTGCGAGACCCCACGGAAACAAAGCTCCAGGGTAACACAGAGAGGCTGCCTGTAATCAGTGCTCCATTGTGACCCTGTGGAGCCAAAGGAGAGCGTTGTGACACTGCAAAGCCCCATGGTCCATTGGTCCAAAGGTCCATTGTGACATTGCAGGACTCATGGAACAGAGGAGTCACATGACACTGTGGGGCCTGTGGAACCATGGAGAACATTGTGACACTGCAAGGCCTCAAGGAATCATTAGGACTGTTATATGTCTATAGGATAATTCGTGCAAATAAAATTGTCGTCTCTTTTATAGTTATGTGCTGTTAAATTATACTCTTATAGGAAGTTTTTAAATCGCACAAGCCAGCAACAGCGATTGCAACACCATGTCAAAGCCACCTGGACGAGAGAGGGAGGACTTTATTTACAAGCGAACGAAAGTGGCCAGCCCAGAGAGGGATCATGCATCAAGGTTGTCCGAGAAACACCCGGACGATAAATACACGATAAATATCCGAGACCGAGATAGTCAGAGCCATCAGGGAGGTACATCTCAAATCCGAATTCCGGGACTGCAAACACAGGTGTTCATCACTCTCCGGACACGTATTGTTCAACTTGCCACAGAGAAAAGAACTCCACATGAATACATGCACTTTGAAAAGGAAGAAAGGGGACTCTGGCTCAGGCAAGGAAAATCGTATAAAAATGGGTCAGACAGGACGGTCGGTGTGAAGCATAGAGGACCCTCTGCTGCAGCTGTCCAACCTGTGTCTCACCCGGTGGCAATCCCGGGCTCCACATTGACTTTTTTTTATAGTGGCTTTTTTTCATTTTTCTCAAAGTTTATATTTGGTACACTTAATAACTTTTATTAAATTAAAAATTAATAACTTGGAGCCTTGCATTTCTAACATGTTCATCACATTCAGTTTCTCATGATAAGCCTATCTACTTCTGCTAATTCTGAGATGGGGAAAATGAACTGTCATGATTCCCGCTTGCACTAGAGGATTGTGACACGGGCTGACTTTGTGATGCCAGAGTCTTCTGTGCCATCACAGCGCAACTGTATGACATCCCAGAGTGCTAGAGCAGCACTGGCTCTGTGACATCACAAGGGGGATTTGTGAGATCTCAGGGTGGGCTGTGACATCCCAGGAGGCAGTGTGACATCTCAGGGGCTCTGTGACCTTACTGGGGAGGTCACTTCAAGCCAGCTCCCACTCACAGTTCCTCCCAGAGAAGTCCAAAGCTGCTCGTGCCCGGTGGCATCCCGTGTCCCTCTGGGTCCCCCTGCCCCTGGCGCTGCAGCCTCCCCCTGAGGATGTTCGAGGAGATCAAGCCCAGAGCCTGACACGGGGACAGGGACTCAGGGCCGTCACAGTTGGAACAGGGAGACAGGGACCCCCTAGCAGCATCCCTGTGCCCCCAGGGCCAGAGCTTGGCCAGGGCTCCTTCACCCTCTTATGAAGGAGGGCTTGAGAGCACTTTAAAAATCCCCAGCAGGGGAGTAGCATAAAACAGCTTTAATATTAAGTGACAGCACCACAGAGTTCCTTGGCAAGAGTCACTCTGCTCCTGACTGGACACTTCAGGCACACCAAGGAAACAAAGCAACAACAAAACCAAACAAAATCCAGGCAATCAAACCAAAAAGGAGTCAAGAACTGTCCCGGTGTCTGTGTGTCTCTGTGTGTTTGTGTGTGTGTGTGTGGGTGTGGGTGTGTGTGTGTGTGTGTGTGTGTGTGTGTGTGACGAAAGGACAGTGAGGGCAAGGATAAAAGGAATACAGCCTAAAAGCTAAACAGAGCTGTGGAATAACACTTAACAATATTCAACTTCGCTTATAACTTCTATTAAGCTTCACAAATTAGCAAAAGAACAACTCTTAGCAGCATTTAACTTTGCTTACAGCTTGTGACTTTGTCTCTATAAGACACGTGAAAGCACGACGCGAGCCACCTGCTATTTTCAAGGTAAAGAGAAAAGTTTATTCTCTGACTCCAACTTTTATACTTTCCCAAAGGTGACAATGGATTGGAGAGTGAATGGACCACCTGTCCAAAGACATTGGACAAAGCACTAGTACATCAAGTTTGTCCAGCCCCATAAAAGATTGTAAACAATATGTTGTTGACAGAAATTGTGTGGGAAGGTTCTCCAACAGAATGGAAACTCAGAAGGCTTTAGAAAATCTTAAGAATCAGGGTGACATGCCTTAACCTTACTTCCAGGCCTGACTGGCTCAGCTATCCAAGGCAATCAAAGCCCTCAGAGAGCAGCATTTCTGCCACATTTCCCTGAGCACAGGCACTCCTGTGTGCACACAGACACAAAGAGTCACTACAAGGCACCTGTGAGAAATTCCCCTGAGCAAAGGGAAATGCTCCCTGTGGAGGCTTTGGCATCTCCCCAGGGGATGAAGGGTTGAGCCTGGAGCAGACAGTGTCTGTGATGAGCTCCAGAGGAGCTGAGCCCAGGGGCTGCTGGCCAAGGCCCAGGCCCAGTGAGCATTTCTCAGCTGGCAGGGTGGCCTGAGAAGGGGAAAGGGGAATGCACCAGACCAGGAACCATGGAACCAAGGGACCATTGTTACACTGTGGGGCCATGTGAGAAGAAGTGACCATTGGGACACTGTGGGGCCTTGTGAGACCAAGGGACCATTGGGACACTGTGGGACCATGTGAGATCAAGAGACCATTGGGATACTGTGAGTCCTCATGGATTCATGGACACCACTGTGACATTGCTGGGCCTCATGGAAGCAAGGGGACCCTAGTGACGCCGTGTGCCTCAGTGGAATGTAGGCATCATTGTGACACTGTGAGGCCCCATCCAACCGAGGCTCCATTGGGACACTGCGAGACCCCACGGAAACAAAGCTCCAGGGTAACACAGAGAGGCTGCCTGTAATCAGTGCTCCATTGTGACCCTGTGGAGCCAAAGGAGAGCGTTGTGACACTGCAAAGCCCCATGGTCCATTGGTCCAAAGGTCCATTGTGACATTGCAGGACTCATGGAACAGAGGAGTCACATGACACTGTGGGGCCTGTGGAACCATGGAGAACATTGTGACACTGCAAGGCCTCAAGGAATCATTAGGACTGTTATATGTCTATAGGATAATTCGTGCAAATAAAATTGTCGTCTCTTTTATAGTTATGTGCTGTTAAATTATACTCTTATAGGAAGTTTTTAAATCGCACAAGCCAGCAACAGCGATTGCAACACCATGTCAAAGCCACCTGGACGAGAGAGGGAGGACTTTATTTACAAGCGAACGAAAGTGGCCAGCCCAGAGAGGGATCATGCATCAAGGTTGTCCGAGAAACACCCGGACGATAAATACACGATAAATATCCGAGACCGAGATAGTCAGAGCCATCAGGGAGGTACATCTCAAATCCGAATTCCGGGACTGCAAACACAGGTGTTCATCACTCTCCGGACACGTATTGTTCAACTTGCCACAGAGAAAAGAACTCCACATGAATACATGCACTTTGAAAAGGAAGAAAGGGGACTCTGGCTCAGGCAAGGAAAATCGTATAAAAATGGGTCAGACAGGACGGTCGGTGTGAAGCATAGAGGACCCTCTGCTGCAGCTGTCCAACCTGTGTCTCACCCGGTGGCAATCCCAGGCTCCACATTGACTTTTTTTTATAGTGGCTTTTTTTCATTTTTCTCAAAGTTTATATTTGGTACACTTAATAACTTTTATTAAATTAAAAATTAATAACTTGGAGCCTTGCATTTCTAACATGTTCATCACATTCAGTTTCTCATGATAAGCCTATCTACTTCTGCTAATTCTGAGATGGGGAAAATGAACTGTCATGATTTCCGCTTGCACTAGAGGATTGTGACACGGGCTGACTTTGTGATGCCAGAGTCTTCTGTGCCATCACAGCGCAACTGTATGACATCCCAGAGTGATAGAGCAGCACTGGCTCTGTGACATCACAAGGGGGATTTGTGAGATCTCAGGGTGGGCTGTGACATCCCAGGAGGCAGTGTGACATCTCAGGGGCTCTGTGACCTTACTGGGGAGGTCACTTCAAGCCAGCTCCCACTCACAGTTCCTCCCAGAGAAGTCCAAAGCTGCTCGTGCCCGGTGGCATCCCGTGTCCCTCTGGGTCCCCCTGCCCCTGGCGCTGCAGCCTCCCCCTGAGGATGTTCGAGGAGATCAAGCCCAGAGCCTGACACGGGGACAGGGGCTCAGGGCCGTCACAGTTGGAACAGGGAGACAGGGACCCCTAGCAGCATCCCTGTGCCCCCAGGGCCAGAGCTTGGCCAGGGCTCCTTCACCCTCTTATGAAGGAGGGCTTGAGAGCACTTTAAAAATCCCCAGCAGGGGAGTAGCATAAAACAGCTTTAATATTAAGTGACAGCACCACAGAGTTCCTTGGCAAGAGTCACTCTGCTCCTGACTGGACACTTCAGGCACACCAAGGAAACAAAGCAACAACAAAACCAAACAAAATCCAGGCAATCAAACCAAAAAGGAGTCAAGAACTGTCCCGGTGTCTGTGTGTCTCTGTGTGTTTGTGTGTGTGTGTGTGGGTGTGGGTGTGTGTGTGTGTGTGTGTGTGTGTGTGTGACGAAAGGACAGTGAGGGCAAGGATAAAAGGAATACAGCCTAAAAGCTAAACAGAGCTGTGGAATAACACTTAACAATATTCAACTTCGCTTATAACTTCTATTAAGCTTCACAGATTAGCAAAAGAACAACTCTTAGCAGCATTTAACTTTGCTTACAGCTTGTGACTTTGTCGCTATAAGACACGTGAAAGCACGACGCGAGCCACCTGCTATTTTCAAGGTAAAGAGAAAAGTTTATTCTCTGACTCCAACTTTTATACTTTCCCAAAGGTGACATTGGATTGGAGAGTGAATGGGCCACCTGTCCAAAGACATTGGACAAACCACTAGTACATCAAGTTTGTCCAGCCCCATAAAAGATTGTAAACAATATGTTGTTGACAGAAATTGTGTGGGAAGGTTCTCCAACAGAATGTAAACTCAGAAGGCTTTAGAAAATCTTAAGATCAGGGTGACATGCCTTAACCTTACTTCCAGGCCTGACTGGCTCAGCTATCCAAGGCAATCAAAGCCCTCAGAGAGCAGCATTTCTGCCACATTTCCCTGAGCACAGGCACTCCTGTGTGCACACAGACACAAAGAGTCACTACAAGGCACCTGTGAGAAATTCCCCTGAGCAAAGGGAAATGCTCCCTGTGGAGGCTTTGGCATCTCCCCAGGGGATGAAGGGTTGAGCCTGGAGCAGACAGTGTCTTTGATGAGCTCCAGAGGAGCTGAGCCCAGGGGCTGCTGGCCAAGGCCCAGGCCCAGTGAACATTTCTCAGCTGGCAGGGTGGCCTGAGAAGGGGAAAGGGGAATGCACCAGACCAGGAACCATGGAACCAAGGGACCATTGTTACACTGTGGGGCCATGTGAGAAGAAGTGACCATTGGGACACTGTGGGGCCTTGTGAGACCAAGGGACCATTGGGACACTGTGGGACCATGTGAGATCAAGAGACCATTGGGACACTGTGAGTCCTCATGGATTCATGGACACCACTGTGACATTGCTGGGCCTCATGGAAGCAAGGGGACCCTAGTGACGCCGTGTGCCTCAGTGGAATGTAGGCATCATTGTGACACTGTGAGGCCCCATCCAACCGAGGCTCCATTGGGACACTGCGAGACCCCACGGAAACAAAGCTCCAGGGTAACACAGAGAGGCTGCCTGTAATCAGTGCTCCATTGTGACCCTGTGGAGCCAAAGGAGAGCGTTGTGACACTGCAAAGCCCCATGGTCCATTGGTCCAAAGGTCCATTGTGACATTGCAGGACTCATGGAACAGAGGAGTCACATGACACTGTGGGGCCTGTGGAACCATGGAGAACATTGTGACACTGCAAGGCCTCAAGGAATCATTAGGACTGTTATATGTCTATAGGATAATTCGTGCAAATAAAATTGTCGTCTCTTTTATAGTTATGTGCTGTTAAATTATACTCTTATAGGAAGTTTTTAAATCGCACAAGCCAGCAACAGCGATTGCAACACCATGTCAAAGCCACCTGGACGAGAGAGGGAGGACTTTATTTACAAGCGAACGAAAGTGGCCAGCCCAGAGAGGGATCATGCATCAAGGTTGTCCGAGAAACACCCGGACGATAAATACACGATAAATATCCGAGACCGAGATAGTCAGAGCCATCAGGGAGGTACATCTCAAATCCGAATTCCGGGACTGCAAACACAGGTGTTCATCACTCTCCGGACACGTATTGTTCAACTTGCCACAGAGAAAAGAACTCCACATGAATACATGCACTTTGAAAAGGAAGAAAGGGGACTCTGGCTCAGGCAAGGAAAATCGTATAAAAATGGGTCAGACAGGACGGTCGGTGTGAAGCATAGAGGACCCTCTGCTGCAGCTGTCAAACCTGTGTCTCACCCGGTGGCAATCCCGGGCTCCACATTGACTTTTTTTTATAGTGGCTTTTTTTCATTTTTCTCAAAGTTTATATTTGGTACACTTCATAACTTTTATTAAATTAAAAATTAATAACTTGGAGCCTTGCATTTCTAACATGTTCATCACATTCAGTTTCTCATGATAAGCCTATCTACTTCTGCTAATTCTGAGATGGGGAAAATGAACTGTCATGATTCCCGCTTGCACTAGAGGATTGTGACACGGGCTGACTTTGTGATGCCAGAGTCTTCTGTGCCATCACAGCGCAACTGTATGACATCCCAGAGTGCTAGATCAGCACTGGCTCTGTGACATCACAAGGGGGATTTGTGAGATCTCAGGGTGGGCTGTGACATCCCAGGAGGCAGTGTGACATCTCAGGGGCTCTGTGACCTTACTGGGGAGGTCACTTCAAGCCAGCTCCCACTCACAGTTCCTCCCAGAGAAGTCCAAAGTTGCTGGTGCACAGTGGCATCCCGTGTCCCTCTGGGTCCCCCTGCCCCTGGCGCTGCAGCCTCCCGCTGAGGATGTTCGAGGAGATCAAGCCCAAAGCCTGACACGGGGACAGGGACTCAGGGCCGTCACAGTTGGGACAGGGAGACAGGGACCCCCTAGCAGCATCCCTGTGCCCCCAGGGCCAGAGCTTGGCCAGGGCTCCTTCACCCTCTTATGAAGGAGGGCTTGAGAGCACTTTAAAAATCCCCAGCAGGGGAGTAGCATAAAACAGCTTTAATATTAAGTGACAGCACCACAGAGTTCCTTGGCAAGAGTCACTCTGCTCCTGACTGGACACTTCAGGCACACCAAGGAAACAAAGCAACAACAAAACCAAACAAAATCCAGGCAATCAAACCAAAAAGGAGTCAAGAACTGTCCCGGTGTCTGTGTGTCTCTGTGTGTTTGTGTGTGTGTGTGGGTGTGGGTGGGTGTGTGTGTGTGTGTGTGTGTGTGACGAAAGGACAGTGAGGGCAAGGATAAAAGGAATACAGCCTAAAAGCTAAAGAGAGCTGTGGAATAACACTTAACAATATTCAACTTTGCTTATAACTTCTATTAAGCTTCACAAATTAGCAAAAGAACAACTCTTAGCAGCATTTAACTTTGCTTACAGCTTGTGACTTTGTCTCTATAAGACACGTGAAAGCACGACGCGAGCCACCTGCTATTTTCAAGGTAAAGAGAAAAGTTTATTCTCTGACTCCAACTTTTATACTTTCCCAAAGGTGACAATGGATTGGAGAGTGAATGGACCACCTGTCCAAAGACATTGGACAAAGCACTAGTACATCAAGTTTGTCCAGCCCCATAAAAGATTGTAAACAATATGTTGTTGACAGAAATTGTGTGGGAAGGTTCTCCAACAGAATGGAAACTCAGAAGGCTTTAGAAAATCTTAAGAATCAGGGTGACATGACTTAACCTTACTTCCAGGCCTGACTGGCTCAGCTATCCAAGGCAATCAAAGCCCTCAGAGAGCAGCATTTCTGCCACATTTCCCTGAGCACAGGCACTCCTGTGTGCACACAGACACAAAGAGTCACTACAAGGCACCTGTGAGAAATTCCCCTGAGCAAAGGGAAATGCTCCCTGTGGAGGCTTTGGCATCTCCCCAGGGGATGAAGGGTTGAGCCTGGAGCAGACAGTGTCTTTGATGAGCTCCAGGGGAGCTGAGCCCAGGGGCTGCTGGCCAAGGCCCAGGCCCAGTGAGCATTTCTCAGCTGGCAGGGTGGCCTGAGAAGGGGAAAGGGGAATGCACCAGACCAGGAACCATGGAACCAAGGGACCATTGTTACACTGTGGGGCCATGTGAGAAGAAGTGACCATTGGGACACTGTGGGGCCTTGTGAGACCAAGGGACCATTGGGACACTGTGGGACCATGTGAGATCAAGAGACCATTGGGACACTGTGAGTCCTCATGGATTCATGGACACCACTGTGACATTGCTGGGCCTCATGGAAGCAAGGGGACCCAGGTGACGCCGTGTGCCTCAGTGGAATGTAGGCATCATTGTGACACTGTGAGGCCCCATCCAACCAAGGCTCCATTGGGACACTGCGAGACCCCACGGAAACAAAGCTCCAGGGTAACACAGAGAGGCTGCCTGTAATCAGTGCTCCATTGTGACCCTGTGGAGCCAAAGGAGAGCGTTGTGACACTGCAAAGCCCCATGGTCCATTGGTCCAAAGGTCCATTGTGACATTGCAGGACTCATGGAACAGAGGAGTCACATGACACTGTGGGGCCTGTGGAACCATGGAGAACATTGTGACACTGCAAGGCCTCAAGGAATCATTAGGACTGTTATATGTCTATAGGATAATTCGTGCAAATAAAATTGTCGTCTCTTTTATAGTTATGTGCTGTTAAATTATACTCTTATAGGAAGTTTTTAAATCGCACAAGCCAGCAACAGCGATTGCAACACCATGTCAAAGCCACCTGGACGAGAGAGGGAGGACTTTATTTACAAGCGAACGAAAGTGGCCAGCCCAGAGAGGGATCATGCATCAAGGTTGTCCGAGAAACACCCGGACGATAAATACACGATAAATATCCGAGACCGAGATAGTCAGAGCCATCAGGGAGGTACATCTCAAATCCGAATTCCGGGACTGCAAACACAGGTGTTCATCACTCTCCGGACACGTATTGTTCAACTTGCCACAGAGAAAAGAACTCCACATGAATACATGCACTTTGAAAAGGAAGAAAGGGGACTCTGGCTCAGGCAAGGAAAATCGTATAAAAATGGGTCAGACAGGACGGTCGGTGTGAAGCATAGAGGACCCTCTGCTGCAGCTGTCAAACCTGTGTCTCACCCGGTGGCAATCCCGGGCTCCACATTGACTTTTTTTTATAGTGGCTTTTTTTCATTTTTCTCAAAGTTTATATTTGGTACACTTCATAACTTTTATTAAATTAAAAATTAATAACTTGGAGCCTTGCATTTCTAGCATGTTCATCACATTCAGTTTCTCATGATAAGCCTATCTACTTCTGCTAATTCTGAGACGGGGAAAATGAACTGTCATGATTCCCGCTTGCACTAGAGGATTGTGACACGGGCTGACTTTGTGATGCCAGAGTCTTCTGTGCCATCACAGCGCAACTGTATGACATCCCAGAGTGATAGAGCAGCACTGGCTCTGTGACATCACAAGGGGGATTTGTGAGATCTCAGGGTGGGCTGTGACATCCCAGGAGGCAGTGTGACATCTCAGGGGCTCTGTGACCTTACTGGGGAGGTCATTTCAAGCCAGCTCCCACTCACAGTTCCTCCCAGAGAAGTCCAAAGCTGCTCGTGCCCGGTGGCATCCCGTGTCCCTCTGGGTCCCCCTGCCCCTGGCGCTGCAGCCTCCCGCTGAGGATGTTCGAGGAGATCAAGCCCAGAGCCTGACACGGGGACAGGGGCTCAGGGCCGTCACAGTTGGAACAGGGAGACAGGGACCCCCTAGCAGCATCCCTGTGCCCCCAGGGCCAGAGCTTGGCCAGGGCTCCTTCACCCTCTTATGAAGGAGGGCTTGAGAGCACTTTAAAAATCCCCAGCAGGGGAGTAGCATAAAACAGCTTTAAGATTAAGTGACAGCACCACAGAGTTCCTTGGCAAGAGTCACTCTGCTCCTGACTGGACACTTCAGGCACACCAAGGAAACAAAGCAACAACAAAACCAAACAAAATCCAGGCAATCAAACCAAAAAGGAGTCAAGAACTGTCCCGGTGTCTGTGTGTCTCTGTGTGTTTGTGTGTGTGTGTGGGTGTGGGTGTGTGTGGGTGTGTGTGTGTGTGTGTGTGTGACGAAAGGACAGTGAGGGCAAGGATAAAAGGAATACAGCCTAAAAGCTAAACAGAGCTGTGGAATAACACTTAACAATATTCAACTTTGCTTATAACTTCTATTAAGCTTCACAAATTAGCAAAAGAACAACTCTTAGCAGCATTTAACTTTGCTTACAGCTTGTGACTTTGTCTCTATAAGACACGTGAAAGCACGACGCGAGCCACCTGCTATTTTCAAGGTAAAGAGAAAAGTTTATTCTCTGACTCCAACTTTTATACTTTCCCAAAGGTGACAATGGATTGGAGAGTGAATGGACCACCTGTCCAAAGACATTGGACAAAGCACTAGTACATCAAGTTTGTCCAGCCCCATAAAAGATTGTAAACAATATGTTGTTGACAGAAATTGTGTGGGAAGGTTCTCCAACAGAATGGAAACTCAGAAGGCTTTAGAAAATCTTAAGAATCAGGGTGACATGACTTAACCTTACTTCCAGGCCTGACTGGCTCAGCTATCCAAGGCAATCAAAGCCCTCAGAGAGCAGCATTTCTGCCACATTTCCCTGAGCACAGGCACTCCTGTGTGCACACAGACACAAAGAGTCACTACAAGGCACCTGTGAGAAATTCCCCTGAGCAAAGGGAAATGCTCCCTGTGGAGGCTTTGGCATCTCCCCAGGGGATGAAGGGTTGAGCCTGGAGCAGACAGTGTCTTTGATGAGCTCCAGAGGAGCTGAGCCCAGGGGCTGCTGGCCAAGGCCCAGGCCCAGTGAGCATTTCTCAGCTGGCAGGGTGGCCTGAGAAGGGGAAAGGGGAATGCACCAGACCAGGAACCATGGAACCAAGGGACCATTGTTACACTGTGGGGCCATGTGAGAAGAAGTGACCATTGGGACACTGTGGGGCCTTGTGAGACCAAGGGACCATTGGGACACTGTGGGACCATGTGAGATCAAGAGACCATTGGGACACTGTGAGTCCTCATGGATTCATGGACACCACTGTGACATTGCTGGGCCTCATGGAAGCAAGGGGACCCTGGTGACGCCGTGTGCCTCAGTGGAATGTAGGCATCATTGTGACACTGTGAGGCCCCATCCAACCAAGGCTCCATTGGGACACTGCGAGACCCCACGGAAACAAAGCTCCAGGGTAACACAGAGAGGCTGCCTGTAATCAGTGCTCCATTGTGACCCTGTGGAGCCAAAGGAGAGCGTTGTGACACTGCAAAGCCCCATGGTCCATTGGTCCAAAGGTCCATTGTGACATTGCAGGACTCATGGAACAGAGGAGTCACATGACACTGTGGGGCCTGTGGAACCATGGAGAACATTGTGACACTGCAAGGCCTCAAGGAATCATTAGGACTGTTATATGTCTATAGGATAATTCGTGCAAATAAAATTGTCGTCTCTTTTATAGTTATGTGCTGTTAAATTATACTCTTATAGGAAGTTTTTAAATCGCACAAGCCAGCAACAGCGATTGCAACACCATGTCAAAGCCACCTGGACGAGAGAGGGAGGACTTTATTTACAAGCGAACGAAAGTGGCCAGCCCAGAGAGGGATCATGCATCAAGGTTGTCCGAGAAACACCCGGACGATAAATACACGATAAATATCCGAGACCGAGATAGTCAGAGCCATCAGGGAGGTACATCTCAAATCCGAATTCCGGGACTGCAAACACAGGTGTTCATCACTCTCCGGACACGTATTGTTCAACTTGCCACAGAGAAAAGAACTCCACATGAATACATGCACTTTGAAAAGGAAGAAAGGGGACTCTGGCTCAGGCAAGGAAAATCGTATAAAAATGGGTCAGACAGGACGGTCGGTGTGAAGCATAGAGGACCCTCTGCTGCAGCTGTCAAACCTGTGTCTCACCCGGTGGCAATCCCGGGCTCCACATTGACTTTTTTTTATAGTGGCTTTTTTTCATTTTTCTCAAAGTTTATATTTGGTACACTTAATAACTTTTATTAAATTAAAAATTAATAACTTGGAGCCTTGCATTTCTAACATGTTCATCACATTCAGTTTCTCATGATAAGCCTATCTACTTCTGCTAATTCTGAGATGGGGAAAATGAACTGTCATGATTTCCGCTTGCACTAGAGGATTGTGACACGGGCTGACTTTGTGATGCCAGAGTCTTCTGTGCCATCACAGCGCAACTGTATGACATCCCAGAGTGATAGAGCAGCACTGGCTCTGTGACATCACAAGGGGGATTTGTGAGATCTCAGGGTGGGCTGTGACATCCCAGGAGGCAGTGTGACATCTCAGGGGCTCTGTGACCTTACTGGGGAGGTCACTTCAAGCCAGCTCCCACTCACAGTTCCTCCCAGAGAAGTCCAAAGCTGCTCGTGCCCGGTGGCATCCCGTGTCCCTCTGGGTCCCCCTGCCCCTGGCGCTGCAGCCTCCCGCTGAGGATGTTCGAGGAGATCAAGCCCAGAGCCTGACACGGGGACAGGGGCTCAGGGCCGTCACAGTTGGAACAGGGAGACAGGGACCCCCTAGCAGCATCCCTGTGCCCCCAGGGCCAGAGCTTGGCCAGGGCTCCTTCACCCTCTTATGAAGGAGGGCTTGAGAGCACTTTAAAAATCCCCAGCAGGGGAGTAGCATAAAACAGCTTTAAGATTAAGTGACAGCACCACAGAGTTCCTTGGCAAGAGTCACTCTGCTCCTGACTGGACACTTCAGGCACACCAAGGAAACAAAGCAACAACAAAACCAAACAAAATCCAGGCAATGAAACCAAAAAGGAGTCAAGAACTGTCCCGGTGTCTGTGTGTCTCTGTGTGTTTGTGTGTGTGTGTGTGGGTGTGGGTGTGTGTGTGTGTGTGTGTGTGTGTGTGTGTGACGAAAGGACAGTGAGGGCAAGGATAAAAGGAATACAGCCTAAAAGCTAAACAGAGCTGTGGAATAACACTTAACAATATTCAACTTCGCTTATAACTTCTATTAAGCTTCACAAATTAGCAAAAGAACAACTCTTAGCAGCATTTAACTTTGCTTACAGCTTGTGACTTTGTCGCTATAAGACACGTGAAAGCACGACGCGAGCCACCTGCTATTTTCAAGGTAAAGAGAAAAGTTTATTCTCTGACTCCAACTTTTATACTTTCCCAAAGGTGACATTAGATTGGAGAGTGAATGGGCCACCTGTCCAAAGACATTGGACAAAGCACTAGTACATCAAGTTTGTCCAGCCCCATAAAAGATTGTAAACAATATGTTGTTGACAGAAATTGTGTGGGAAGGTTCTCCAACAGAATGGAAACTCAGAAGGCTTTAGAAAATCTTAAGAATCAGGGTGACATGACTTAACCTTACTTGCAGGCCTGACTGGCTCAGCTATCCAAGGCAATCAAAGCCCTCAGAGAGCAGCATTTCTGCCACATTTCCCCCTGCACAGGCACTCCTGTGTGCACACAGACACAAAGAGTCACTACAAGGCACCTGTGAGAAATTCCCCTGAGCAAAGGGAAATGCTCCCTCTGGAGGCTTTGGCATCTCCCCAGGGGATGAAGGGTTGAGCCTGGAGCAGACAGTGTCTTTGATGAGCTCCAGAGGAGCTGAGCCCAGGGGCTGCTGGCCAAGGCCCTGGCCCAGTGAGCATTTCTCAGCTGGCAGGGTGGCCTGAGAAGGGGAAAGGGGAATGCACCAGACCAGGAACCATGGAACCAAGGGACCATTGTTACACTGTGGGGCCATGTGAGAAGAAGTGACCATTGGGACACTGTGGGGCCTTGTGAGACCAAGGGACCATTGGGACACTGTGGGACCATGTGAGATCAAGAGACCATTGGGATACTGTGAGTCCTCATGGATTCATGGACACCACTGTGACATTGCTGGGCCTCATGGAAGCAAGGGGACCCTAGTGACGCCGTGTGCCTCAGTGGAATGTAGGCATCATTGTGACACTGTGAGGCCCCATCCAACCAAGGCTCCATTGGGACACTGCGAGACCCCACGGAAACAAAGCTCCAGGGTAACACAGAGAGGCTGCCTGTAATCAGTGCTCCATTGTGACCCTGTGGAGCCAAAGGAGAGCGTTGTGACACTGCAAAGCCCCATGGTCCATTGGTCCAAAGGTCCATTGTGACATTGCAGGACTCATGGAACAGAGGAGTCACATGACACTGTGGGGCCTGTGGAACCATGGAGAACATTGTGACACTGCAAGGCCTCAAGGAATCATTAGGACTGTTATATGTCTATAGGATAATTCGTGCAAATAAAATTGTCGTCTCTTTTATAGTTATGTGCTGTTAAATTATACTCTTATAGGAAGTTTTTAAATCGCACAAGCCAGCAACAGCGATTGCAACACCATGTCAAAGCCACCTGGACGAGAGAGGGAGGACTTTATTTACAAGCGAACGAAAGTGGCCAGCCCAGAGAGGGATCATGCATCAAGGTTGTCCGAGAAACACCCGGACGATAAATACACGATAAATATCCGAGACCGAGATAGTCAGAGCCATCAGGGAGGTACATCTCAAATCCGAATTCCGGGACTGCAAACACAGGTGTTCATCACTCTCCGGACACGTATTGTTCAACTTGCCACAGAGAAAAGAACTCCACATGAATACATGCACTTTGAAAAGGAAGAAAGGGGACTCTGGCTCAGGCAAGGAAAATCGTATAAAAATGGGTCAGACAGGACGGTCGGTGTGAAGCATAGAGGACCCTCTGCTGCAGCTGTCAAACCTGTGTCTCACCCGGTGGCAATCCCGGGCTCCACATTGACTTTTTTTTATAGTGGCTTTTTTTCATTTTTCTCAAAGTTTATATTTGGTACACTTAATAACTTTTATTAAATTAAAAATTAATAACTTGGAGCCTTGCATTTCTAACATGTTCATCACATTCAGTTTCTCATGATAAGCCTATCTACTTCTGCTAATTCTGAGATGGGGAAAATGAACTGTCATGATTCCCGCTTGCACTAGGGGATTGTGACACGGGCTGACTTTGTGATGCCAGAGTCTTCTGTGCCATCACAGCGCAACTGTATGACATCCCAGAGTGATAGAGCAGCACTGGCTCTGTGACATCACAAGGGGGATTTGTGAGATCTCAGGGTGGGCTGTGACATCCCAGGAGGCAGTGTGACATCTCAGGGGCTCTGTGACCTTACTGGGGAGGTCACTTCAAGCCAGCTCCCACTCACAGTTCCTCCCAGAGAAGTCCAAAGCTGCTGGTTCACAGTGGCATCCCGTGTCCCTCTGGGTCCCCCTGCCCCTGGCGCTGCAGCCTCCCGCTGAGGATGTTCGAGGAGATCAAGCCCAGAGCCTGACACGGGGACAGGGGCTCAGGGCCGTCACAGTTGGAACAGGGAGACAGGGACCCCCTAGCAGCATCCCTGTGCCCCCAGGGCCAGAGCTTGGCCAGGGCTCCTTCACCCTCTTATGAAGGAGGGCTTGAGAGCACTTTAAAAATCCCCAGCAGGGGAGTAGCATAAAACAGCTTTAATATTAAGTGACAGCACCACAGAGTTCCTTGGCAAGAGTCACTCTGCTCCTGACTGGACACTTCAGGCACACCAAGGAAACAAAGCAACAACAAAACCAAACAAAATCCAGGCAATCAAACCAAAAAGGAGTCAAGAACTGTCCCAGTGTCTGTGTGTCTCTGTGTGTTTTTTTGTGAGTGTGTATGTTAATGTCTGTGTGTGTGTGACGAAAGGACAGTGAGGGCAAGGATAAAAGGAATACAGCCTAAAAGCTAAACAGAGCTGTGGAATAACACTTAACAATATTCAACTTCGCTTATAACTTCTATTAAGCTTCACAAATTAGCAAAAGAACAACTCTTAGCAGCATTTAACTTTGCTTACAGCTTGTGACTTTGTCGCTATAAGACACGTGAAAGCACGACGCGAGCCACCTGCTATTTTCAAGGTAAAGAGAAAAGTTTATTCTCTGACTCCAACTTTTATACTTTCCCAAAGGTGACATTGGATATGAGAGTGAATGGACCACCTGTCCAAAGACATTGGACAAAGCACTAGTACATCAAGTTTGTCCAGCCCCATAAAAGATTGTAAACAATATGTTGTTGACAGAAATTGTGTGGGAAGGTTCTCCAACAGAATGGAAACTCAGAAGGCTTTAGAAAATCTTAAGAATCAGGGTGACATGACTTAACCTTACTTCCAGGCCTGACTGGCTCAGCTATCCAAGGCAATCAAAGCCCTCAGAGAGCAGCATTTCTGCCACATTTCCCTGAGCACAGGCACTCCTGTGTGCACACAGACACAAAGAGTCACTACAAGGCACCTGTGAGAAATTCCCCTGAGCAAAGGGAAATGCTCCCTGTGGAGGCTTTGGCATCTCCCCAGGGGATGAAGGGTTGAGCCTGGAGCAGACAGTGTCTTTGATGAGCTCCAGAGGAGCTGAGCCCAGGGGCTGCTGGCCAAGGCCCAGGCCCAGTGAGCATTTCTCAGCTGGCAGGGCGGACTGAGAAGGGGAGAGGGGAATGCACCAGACCAGGAACCATGGAACCAAGGGACCATTGTTACACTGTGGGGCCATGTGAGAAGAAGTGACCCTTGGGACACTGTGGGGCCTTGTGAGACCAAGGGACCATTGGGACACTGTGGGACCATGTGAGATCAAGAGACCATTGGGATACTGTGAGTCCTCATGGATTCATGGACACCACTGTGACATTGCTGGGCCTCATGGAAGCAAGGGGACCCTGGTGACGCCGTGTGCCTCAGTGGAATGTAGGCATCATTGTGACACTGTGAGGCCCCATCCAACCGAGGCTCCATTGGGACACTGCGAGACCCCACGGAAACAAAGCTCCAGGGTAACACAGAGAGGCTGCCTGTAATCAGTGCTCCATTGTGACCCTGTGGAGCCAAAGGAGAGCGTTGTGACACTGCAAAGCCCCATGGTCCATTGGTCCAAAGGTCCATTGTGACATTGCAGGACTCATGGAACAGAGGAGTCACATGACACTGTGGGGCCTGTGGAACCATGGAGAACATTGTGACACTGCAAGGCCTCAAGGAATCATTAGGACTGTTATATGTCTATAGGATAATTCGTGCAAATAAAATTGTCGTCTCTTTTATAGTTATGTGCTGTTAAATTATACTCTTATAGGAAGTTTTTAAATCGCACAAGCCAGCAACAGCGATTGCAACACCATGTCAAAGCCACCTGGACGAGAGAGGGAGGACTTTATTTACAAGCGAACGAAAGTGGCCAGCCCAGAGAGGGATCATGCATCAAGGTTGTCCGAGAAACACCCGGACGATAAATACACGATAAATATCCGAGACCGAGATAGTCAGAGCCATCAGGGAGGTACATCTCAAATCCGAATTCCGGGACTGCAAACACAGGTGTTCATCACTCTCCGGACACGTATTGTTCAACTTGCCACAGAGAAAAGAACTCCACATGAATACATGCACTTTGAAAAGGAAGAAAGGGGACTCTGGCTCAGGCAAGGAAAATCGTATAAAAATGGGTCAGACAGGACGGTCGGTGTGAAGCATAGAGGACCCTCTGCTGCAGCTGTCAAACCTGTGTCTCACCCGGTGGCAATCCCGGGCTCCACATTGACTTTTTTTTATAGTGGCTTTTTTTCATTTTTCTCAAAGTTTATATTTGGTACACTTAATAACTTTTATTAAATTAAAAATTAATAACTTGGAGCCTTGCATTTCTAACATGTTCATCACATTCAGTTTCTCATGATAAGCCTATCTACTTCTGCTAATTCTGAGATGGGGAAAATGAACTGTCATGATTTCCGCTTGCACTAGAGGATTGTGACACGGGCTGACTTTGTGATGCCAGAGTCTTCTGTGCCATCACAGCGCAACTGTATGACATCCCAGAGTGATAGAGCAGCACTGGCTCTGTGACATCACAAGGGGGATTTGTGAGATCTCAGGGTGGGCTGTGACATCCCAGGAGGCAGTGTGACATCTCAGGGGCTCTGTGACCTTACTGGGGAGGTCACTTCAAGCCAGCTCCCACTCACAGTTCCTCCCAGAGAAGTCCAAAGCTGCTCGTGCCCGGTGGCATCCCGTGTCCCTCTGGGTCCCCCTGCCCCTGGCGCTGCAGCCTCCCGCTGAGGATGTTCGAGGAGATCAAGCCCAGAGCCTGACACGGGGACAGGGGCTCAGGGCCGTCACAGTTGGAACAGGGAGACAGGGACCCCCTAGCAGCATCCCTGTGCCCCCAGGGCCAGAGCTTGGCCAGGGCTCCTTCACCCTCTTATGAAGGAGGGCTTGAGAGCACTTTAAAAATCCCCAGCAGGGGAGTAGCATAAAACAGCTTTAAGATTAAGTGACAGCACCACAGAGTTCCTTGGCAAGAGTCACTCTGCTCCTGACTGGACACTTCAGGCACACCAAGGAAACAAAGCAACAACAAAACCAAACAAAATCCAGGCAATGAAACCAAAAAGGAGTCAAGAACTGTCCCGGTGTCTGTGTGTCTCTGTGTGTTTGTGTGTGTGTGTGTGGGTGTGGGTGTGTGTGTGTGTGTGTGTGTGTGTGTGTGTGACGAAAGGACAGTGAGGGCAAGGATAAAAGGAATACAGCCTAAAAGCTAAACAGAGCTGTGGAATAACACTTAACAATATTCAACTTCGCTTATAACTTCTATTAAGCTTCACAAATTAGCAAAAGAACAACTCTTAGCAGCATTTAACTTTGCTTACAGCTTGTGACTTTGTCGCTATAAGACACGTGAAAGCACGACGCGAGCCACCTGCTATTTTCAAGGTAAAGAGAAAAGTTTATTCTCTGACTCCAACTTTTATACTTTCCCAAAGGTGACATTAGATTGGAGAGTGAATGGGCCACCTGTCCAAAGACATTGGACAAAGCACTAGTACATCAAGTTTGTCCAGCCCCATAAAAGATTGTAAACAATATGTTGTTGACAGAAATTGTGTGGGAAGGTTCTCCAACAGAATGGAAACTCAGAAGGCTTTAGAAAATCTTAAGAATCAGGGTGACATGACTTAACCTTACTTGCAGGCCTGACTGGCTCAGCTATCCAAGGCAATCAAAGCCCTCAGAGAGCAGCATTTCTGCCACATTTCCCTGAGCACAGGCACTCCTGTGTGCACACAGACACAAAGAGTCACTACAAGGCACCTGTGAGAAATTCCCCTGAGCAAAGGGAAATGCTCCCTCTGGAGGCTTTGGCATCTCCCCAGGGGATGAAGGGTTGAGCCTGGAGCAGACAGTGTCTTTGATGAGCTCCAGAGGAGCTGAGCCCAGGGGCTGCTGGCCAAGGCCCTGGCCCAGTGAGCATTTCTCAGCTGGCAGGGTGGCCTGAGAAGGGGAAAGGGGAATGCACCAGACCAGGAACCATGGAACCAAGGGACCATTGTTACACTGTGGGGCCATGTGAGAAGAAGTGACCATTGGGACACTGTGGGGCCTTGTGAGACCAAGGGACCATTGGGACACTGTGGGACCATGTGAGATCAAGAGACCATTGGGATACTGTGAGTCCTCATGGATTCATGGACACCACTGTGACATTGCTGGGCCTCATGGAAGCAAGGGGACCCTAGTGACGCCGTGTGCCTCAGTGGAATGTAGGCATCATTGTGACACTGTGAGGCCCCATCCAACCAAGGCTCCATTGGGACACTGCGAGACCCCACGGAAACAAAGCTCCAGGGTAACACAGAGAGGCTGCCTGTAATCAGTGCTCCATTGTGACCCTGTGGAGCCAAAGGAGAGCGTTGTGACACTGCAAAGCCCCATGGTCCATTGGTCCAAAGGTCCATTGTGACATTGCAGGACTCATGGAACAGAGGAGTCACATGACACTGTGGGGCCTGTGGAACCATGGAGAACATTGTGACACTGCAAGGCCTCAAGGAATCATTAGGACTGTTATATGTCTATAGGATAATTCGTGCAAATAAAATTGTCGTCTCTTTTATAGTTATGTGCTGTTAAATTATACTCTTATAGGAAGTTTTTAAATCGCACAAGCCAGCAACAGCGATTGCAACACCATGTCAAAGCCACCTGGACGAGAGAGGGAGGACTTTATTTACAAGCGAACGAAAGTGGCCAGCCCAGAGAGGGATCATGCATCAAGGTTGTCCGAGAAACACCCGGACGATAAATACACGATAAATATCCGAGACCGAGATAGTCAGAGCCATCAGGGAGGTACATCTCAAATCCGAATTCCGGGACTGCAAACACAGGTGTTCATCACTCTCCGGACACGTATTGTTCAACTTGCCACAGAGAAAAGAACTCCACATGAATACATGCACTTTGAAAAGGAAGAAAGGGGACTCTGGCTCAGGCAAGGAAAATCGTATAAAAATGGGTCAGACAGGACGGTCGGTGTGAAGCATAGAGGACCCTCTGCTGCAGCTGTCAAACCTGTGTCTCACCCGGTGGCAATCCCGGGCTCCACATTGACTTTTTTTTATAGTGGCTTTTTTTCATTTTTCTCAAAGTTTATATTTGGTACACTTAATAACTTTTATTAAATTAAAAATTAATAACTTGGAGCCTTGCATTTCTAACATGTTCATCACATTCAGTTTCTCATGATAAGCCTATCTACTTCTGCTAATTCTGAGATGGGGAAAATGAACTGTCATGATTCCCGCTTGCACTAGGGGATTGTGACACGGGCTGACTTTGTGATGCCAGAGTCTTCTGTGCCATCACAGCGCAACTGTATGACATCCCAGAGTGATAGAGCAGCACTGGCTCTGTGACATCACAAGGGGGATTTGTGAGATCTCAGGGTGGGCTGTGACATCCCAGGAGGCAGTGTGACATCTCAGGGGCTCTGTGACCTTACTGGGGAGGTCACTTCAAGCCAGCTCCCACTCACAGTTCCTCCCAGAGAAGTCCAAAGCTGCTGGTTCACAGTGGCATCCCGTGTCCCTCTGGGTCCCCCTGCCCCTGGCGCTGCAGCCTCCCGCTGAGGATGTTCGAGGAGATCAAGCCCAGAGCCTGACACGGGGACAGGGGCTCAGGGCCGTCACAGTTGGAACAGGGAGACAGGGACCCCCTAGCAGCATCCCTGTGCCCCCAGGGCCAGAGCTTGGCCAGGGCTCCTTCACCCTCTTATGAAGGAGGGCTTGAGAGCACTTTAAAAATCCCCAGCAGGGGAGTAGCATAAAACAGCTTTAATATTAAGTGACAGCACCACAGAGTTCCTTGGCAAGAGTCACTCTGCTCCTGACTGGACACTTCAGGCACACCAAGGAAACAAAGCAACAACAAAACCAAACAAAATCCAGGCAATCAAACCAAAAAGGAGTCAAGAACTGTCCCAGTGTCTGTGTGTCTCTGTGTGTTTTTTTGTGAGTGTGTATGTTAATGTCTGTGTGTGTGTGACGAAAGGACAGTGAGGGCAAGGATAAAAGGAATACAGCCTAAAAGCTAAACAGAGCTGTGGAATAACACTTAACAATATTCAACTTCGCTTATAACTTCTATTAAGCTTCACAAATTAGCAAAAGAACAACTCTTAGCAGCATTTAACTTTGCTTACAGCTTGTGACTTTGTCGCTATAAGACACGTGAAAGCACGACGCGAGCCACCTGCTATTTTCAAGGTAAAGAGAAAAGTTTATTCTCTGACTCCAACTTTTATACTTTCCCAAAGGTGACATTGGATATGAGAGTGAATGGACCACCTGTCCAAAGACATTGGACAAAGCACTAGTACATCAAGTTTGTCCAGCCCCATAAAAGATTGTAAACAATATGTTGTTGACAGAAATTGTGTGGGAAGGTTCTCCAACAGAATGGAAACTCAGAAGGCTTTAGAAAATCTTAAGAATCAGGGTGACATGACTTAACCTTACTTCCAGGCCTGACTGGCTCAGCTATCCAAGGCAATCAAAGCCCTCAGAGAGCAGCATTTCTGCCACATTTCCCTGAGCACAGGCACTCCTGTGTGCACACAGACACAAAGAGTCACTACAAGGCACCTGTGAGAAATTCCCCTGAGCAAAGGGAAATGCTCCCTGTGGAGGCTTTGGCATCTCCCCAGGGGATGAAGGGTTGAGCCTGGAGCAGACAGTGTCTTTGATGAGCTCCAGAGGAGCTGAGCCCAGGGGCTGCTGGCCAAGGCCCAGGCCCAGTGAGCATTTCTCAGCTGGCAGGGCGGACTGAGAAGGGGAGAGGGGAATGCACCAGACCAGGAACCATGGAACCAAGGGACCATTGTTACACTGTGGGGCCATGTGAGAAGAAGTGACCCTTGGGACACTGTGGGGCCTTGTGAGACCAAGGGACCATTGGGACACTGTGGGACCATGTGAGATCAAGAGACCATTGGGATACTGTGAGTCCTCATGGATTCATGGACACCACTGTGACATTGCTGGGCCTCATGGAAGCAAGGGGACCCTGGTGACGCCGTGTGCCTCAGTGGAATGTAGGCATCATTGTGACACTGTGAGGCCCCATCCAACCGAGGCTCCATTGGGACACTGCGAGACCCCACGGAAACAAAGCTCCAGGGTAACACAGAGAGGCTGCCTGTAATCAGTGCTCCATTGTGACCCTGTGGAGCCAAAGGAGAGCGTTGTGACACTGCAAAGCCCCATGGTCCATTGGTCCAAAGGTCCATTGTGACATTGCAGGACTCATGGAACAGAGGAGTCACATGACACTGTGGGGCCTGTGGAACCATGGAGAACATTGTGACACTGCAAGGCCTCAAGGAATCATTAGGACTGTTATATGTCTATAGGATAATTCGTGCAAATAAAATTGTCGTCTCTTTTATAGTTATGTGCTGTTAAATTATACTCTTATAGGAAGTTTTTAAATCGCACAAGCCAGCAACAGCGATTGCAACACCATGTCAAAGCCACCTGGACGAGAGAGGGAGGACTTTATTTACAAGCGAACGAAAGTGGCCAGCCCAGAGAGGGATCATGCATCAAGGTTGTCCGAGAAACACCCGGACGATAAATACACGATAAATATCCGAGACCGAGATAGTCAGAGCCATCAGGGAGGTACATCTCAAATCCGAATTCCGGGACTGCAAACACAGGTGTTCATCACTCTCCGGACACGTATTGTTCAACTTGCCACAGAGAAAAGAACTCCACATGAATACATGCACTTTGAAAAGGAAGAAAGGGGACTCTGGCTCAGGCAAGGAAAATCGTATAAAAATGGGTCAGACAGGACGGTCGGTGTGAAGCATAGAGGACCCTCTGCTGCAGCTGTCAAACCTGTGTCTCACCCGGTGGCAATCCCGGGCTCCACATTGACTTTTTTTTATAGTGGCTTTTTTTCATTTTTCTCAAAGTTTATATTTGGTACACTTAATAACTTTTATTAAATTAAAAATTAATAACTTGGAGCCTTGCATTTCTAACATGTTCATCACATTCAGTTTCTCATGATAAGCCTATCTACTTCTGCTAATTCTGAGATGGGGAAAATGAACTGTCATGATTCCCGCTTGCACTAGAGGATTGTGACACGGGCTGACTTTGTGATGCCAGAGTCTTCTGTGCCATCACAGAGCAACTGTATGACATCCCAGAGTGCTAGAGCAGCACTGGCTCTGTGACATCACAAGGGGGATTTGTGAGATCTCAGGGTGGGCTGTGACATCCCAGGAGGCAGTGTGACATCTCAGGGGCTCTGTGACCTTACTGTGGAGGTCACTTCAAGCCAGCTCCCACTCACAGTTCCTCCCAGAGTAGTCCAAAGCTGCTCGTGCCCGGTGGCATCCCGTGTCCCTCTGGGTCCGCCTGCCCCTGGCGCTGCAGCCCCCTGCTGAGGATGTTCGAGGAGATCAAGCCCAGAGCCTGACACGGGGACAGGGACTCAGGGCCGTCACAGTTGGAACAGGGAGACAGGGACCCCCTAGCAGCATCCCTGTGCCCCCAGGGCCAGAGCTTGGCCAGGGCTCCTTCACCCTCTTATGAAGGAGGGCTTGAGAGCACTTTAAAAATCCCCAGCAGGGGAGTAGCATAAAACAGCTTTAATATTAAGTGACAGCACCACAGAGTTCCTTGGCAAGAGTCACTCTGCTCCTGACTGGACACTTCAGGCACACCAAGGAAACAAAGCAACAACAAAACCAAACAAAATCCAGGCAATCAAACCAAAAAGGAGTCAAGAACTGTCCCGGTGTCTGTGTGTCTCTGTGTGTTTGTGTGTGTGTGTGGGTGTGGGTGGGTGTGTGTGTGTGTGTGTGTGTGTGTGTGTGTGACGAAAGGACAGTGAGGGCAAGGATAAAAGGAATACAGCCTAAAAGCTAAACAGAGCTGTGGAATAACACTTAACAATATTCAACTTCGCTTATAACTTCTATTAAGCTTCACAAATTAGCAAAAGAACAACTCTTAGCAGCATTTAACTTTGCTTACAGCTTGTGACTTTGTCGCTATAAGACACGTGAAAGCACGACGCGAGCCACCTGCTATTTTCAAGGTAAAGAGAAAAGTTTATTCTCTGACTCCAACTTTTATACTTTCCCAAAGGTGACATTGGATATGAGAGTGAATGGGCCACCTGTCCAAAGACATTGGACAAAGCACTAGTACATCAAGTTTGTCCAGCCCCATAAAAGATTGTAAACAATATGTTGTTGACAGAAATTGTGTGGGAAGGTTCTCCAACAGAATGGAAACTCAGAAGGCTTTAGAAAATCTTAAGAATCAGGGTGACATGACTTAACCTTACTTCCAGGCCTGACTGGCTCAGCTATCCAAGGCAATCAAAGCCCTCAGAGAGCAGCATTTCTGCCACATTTCCCTGAGCACAGGCACTCCTGTGTGCACACAGACACAAAGAGTCACTACAAGGCACCTGTGAGAAATTCCCCTGAGCAAAGGGAAATGCTCCCTGTGGAGGCTTTGGCATCTCCCCAGGGGATGAAGGGTTGAGCCTGGAGCAGACAGTGTCTTTGATGAGCTCCAGAGGAGCTGAGCCCAGGGGCTGCTGGCCAAGGCCCTGGCCCAGTGAGCATTTCTCAGCTGGCAGGGCGGCCTGAGAAGGGGAGAGGGGAATGCACCAGACCAGGAACCATGGAACCAAGGGACCATTGTTACACTGTGGGGCCATGTGAGAAGAAGTGACCATTGGGACACTGTGGGGCCTTGTGAGACCAAGGGACCATTGGGACACTGTGGGACCATGTGAGATCAAGAGACCATTGGGATACTGTGAGTCCTCATGGATTCATGGACACCACTGTGACATTGCTGGGCCTCATGGAAGCAAGGGGACCCTGGTGACGCCGTGTGCCTCAGTGGAATGTAGGCATCATTGTGACACTGTGAGGCCCCATCCAACCGAGGCTCCATTGGGACACTGCGAGACCCCACGGAAACAAAGCTCCAGGGTAACACAGAGAGGCTGCCTGTAATCAGTGCTCCATTGTGACCCTGTGGAGCCAAAGGAGAGCGTTGTGACACTGCAAAGCCCCATGGTCCATTGGTCCAAAGGTCCATTGTGACATTGCAGGACTCATGGAACAGAGGAGTCACATGACACTGTGGGGCCTGTGGAACCATGGAGAACATTGTGACACTGCAAGGCCTCAAGGAATCATTAGGACTGTTATATGTCTATAGGATAATTCGTGCAAATAAAATTGTCGTCTCTTTTATAGTTATGTGCTGTTAAATTATACTCTTATAGGAAGTTTTTAAATCGCACAAGCCAGCAACAGCGATTGCAACACCATGTCAAAGCCACCTGGACGAGAGAGGGAGGACTTTATTTACAAGCGAACGAAAGTGGCCAGCCCAGAGAGGGATCATGCATCAAGGTTGTCCGAGAAACACCCGGACGATAAATACACGATAAATATCCGAGACCGAGATAGTCAGAGCCATCAGGGAGGTACATCTCAAATCCGAATTCCGGGACTGCAAACACAGGTGTTCATCACTCTCCGGACACGTATTGTTCAACTTGCCACAGAGAAAAGAACTCCACATGAATACATGCACTCCAAAAAGGAAGAAAGGGGACTCTGGCTCAGGCAAGGAAAATCGTATAAAAATGGGTCAGACAGGACGGTCGGTGTGAAGCATAGAGGACCCTCTGCTGCAGCTGTCAAACCTGTGTCTCACCCGGTGGCAATCCCGGGCTCCACATTGACTTTTTTTTATAGTGGCTTTTTTTCATTTTTCTCAAAGTTTATATTTGGTACACTTCATAACTTTTATTAAATTAAAAATTAATAACTTGGAGCCTTGCATTTCTAACATGTTCATCACATTCAGTTTCTCATGATAAGCCTATCTACTTCTGCTAATTCTGAGATGGGGAAAATGAACTGTCATGATTCCCGCTTGCACTAGAGGATTGTGACACGGGCTGACTTTGTGATGCCAGAGTCTTCTGTGCCATCACAGCGCAACTGTATGACATCCCAGAGTGCTAGATCAGCACTGGCTCTGTGACATCACAAGGGGGATTTGTGAGATCTCAGGGTGGGCTGTGACATCCCAGGAGGCAGTGTGACATCTCAGGGGCTCTGTGACCTTACTGGGGAGGTCACTTCAAGCCAGCTCCCACTCACAGTTCCTCCCAGAGAAGTCCAAAGTTGCTGGTGCACAGTGGCATCCCGTGTCCCTCTGGGTCCCCCTGCCCCTGGCGCTGCAGCCTCCCGCTGAGGATGTTCGAGGAGATCAAGCCCAAAGCCTGACACGGGGACAGGGACTCAGGGCCGTCACAGTTGGGACAGGGAGACAGGGACCCCCTAGCAGCATCCCTGTGCCCCCAGGGCCAGAGCTTGGCCAGGGCTCCTTCACCCTCTTATGAAGGAGGGCTTGAGAGCACTTTAAAAATCCCCAGCAGGGGAGTAGCATAAAACAGCTTTAATATTAAGTGACAGCACCACAGAGTTCCTTGGCAAGAGTCACTCTGCTCCTGACTGGACACTTCAGGCACACCAAGGAAACAAAGCAACAACAAAACCAAACAAAATCCAGGCAATCAAACCAAAAAGGAGTCAAGAACTGTCCCGGTGTCTGTGTGTCTCTGTGTGTTTGTGTGTGTGTGTGGGTGTGGGTGGGTGTGTGTGTGTGTGTGTGTGTGTGACGAAAGGACAGTGAGGGCAAGGATAAAAGGAATACAGCCTAAAAGCTAAAGAGAGCTGTGGAATAACACTTAACAATATTCAACTTTGCTTATAACTTCTATTAAGCTTCACAAATTAGCAAAAGAACAACTCTTAGCAGCATTTAACTTTGCTTACAGCTTGTGACTTTGTCTCTATAAGACACGTGAAAGCACGACGCGAGCCACCTGCTATTTTCAAGGTAAAGAGAAAAGTTTATTCTCTGACTCCAACTTTTATACTTTCCCAAAGGTGACAATGGATTGGAGAGTGAATGGACCACCTGTCCAAAGACATTGGACAAAGCACTAGTACATCAAGTTTGTCCAGCCCCATAAAAGATTGTAAACAATATGTTGTTGACAGAAATTGTGTGGGAAGGTTCTCCAACAGAATGGAAACTCAGAAGGCTTTAGAAAATCTTAAGAATCAGGGTGACATGACTTAACCTTACTTCCAGGCCTGACTGGCTCAGCTATCCAAGGCAATCAAAGCCCTCAGAGAGCAGCATTTCTGCCACATTTCCCTGAGCACAGGCACTCCTGTGTGCACACAGACACAAAGAGTCACTACAAGGCACCTGTGAGAAATTCCCCTGAGCAAAGGGAAATGCTCCCTGTGGAGGCTTTGGCATCTCCCCAGGGGATGAAGGGTTGAGCCTGGAGCAGACAGTGTCTTTGATGAGCTCCAGGGGAGCTGAGCCCAGGGGCTGCTGGCCAAGGCCCAGGCCCAGTGAGCATTTCTCAGCTGGCAGGGTGGCCTGAGAAGGGGAAAGGGGAATGCACCAGACCAGGAACCATGGAACCAAGGGACCATTGTTACACTGTGGGGCCATGTGAGAAGAAGTGACCATTGGGACACTGTGGGGCCTTGTGAGACCAAGGGACCATTGGGACACTGTGGGACCATGTGAGATCAAGAGACCATTGGGACACTGTGAGTCCTCATGGATTCATGGACACCACTGTGACATTGCTGGGCCTCATGGAAGCAAGGGGACCCAGGTGACGCCGTGTGCCTCAGTGGAATGTAGGCATCATTGTGACACTGTGAGGCCCCATCCAACCAAGGCTCCATTGGGACACTGCGAGACCCCACGGAAACAAAGCTCCAGGGTAACACAGAGAGGCTGCCTGTAATCAGTGCTCCATTGTGACCCTGTGGAGCCAAAGGAGAGCGTTGTGACACTGCAAAGCCCCATGGTCCATTGGTCCAAAGGTCCATTGTGACATTGCAGGACTCATGGAACAGAGGAGTCACATGACACTGTGGGGCCTGTGGAACCATGGAGAACATTGTGACACTGCAAGGCCTCAAGGAATCATTAGGACTGTTATATGTCTATAGGATAATTCGTGCAAATAAAATTGTCGTCTCTTTTATAGTTATGTGCTGTTAAATTATACTCTTATAGGAAGTTTTTAAATCGCACAAGCCAGCAACAGCGATTGCAACACCATGTCAAAGCCACCTGGACGAGAGAGGGAGGACTTTATTTACAAGCGAACGAAAGTGGCCAGCCCAGAGAGGGATCATGCATCAAGGTTGTCCGAGAAACACCCGGACGATAAATACACGATAAATATCCGAGACCGAGATAGTCAGAGCCATCAGGGAGGTACATCTCAAATCCGAATTCCGGGACTGCAAACACAGGTGTTCATCACTCTCCGGACACGTATTGTTCAACTTGCCACAGAGAAAAGAACTCCACATGAATACATGCACTTTGAAAAGGAAGAAAGGGGACTCTGGCTCAGGCAAGGAAAATCGTATAAAAATGGGTCAGACAGGACGGTCGGTGTGAAGCATAGAGGACCCTCTGCTGCAGCTGTCAAACCTGTGTCTCACCCGGTGGCAATCCCGGGCTCCACATTGACTTTTTTTTATAGTGGCTTTTTTTCATTTTTCTCAAAGTTTATATTTGGTACACTTCATAACTTTTATTAAATTAAAAATTAATAACTTGGAGCCTTGCATTTCTAGCATGTTCATCACATTCAGTTTCTCATGATAAGCCTATCTACTTCTGCTAATTCTGAGACGGGGAAAATGAACTGTCATGATTCCCGCTTGCACTAGAGGATTGTGACACGGGCTGACTTTGTGATGCCAGAGTCTTCTGTGCCATCACAGCGCAACTGTATGACATCCCAGAGTGATAGAGCAGCACTGGCTCTGTGACATCACAAGGGGGATTTGTGAGATCTCAGGGTGGGCTGTGACATCCCAGGAGGCAGTGTGACATCTCAGGGGCTCTGTGACCTTACTGGGGAGGTCATTTCAAGCCAGCTCCCACTCACAGTTCCTCCCAGAGAAGTCCAAAGCTGCTCGTGCCCGGTGGCATCCCGTGTCCCTCTGGGTCCCCCTGCCCCTGGCGCTGCAGCCTCCCGCTGAGGATGTTCGAGGAGATCAAGCCCAGAGCCTGACACGGGGACAGGGGTTCAGGGCCGTCACAGTTGGAACAGGGAGACAGGGACCCCCTAGCAGCATCCCTGTGCCCCCAGGGCCAGAGCTTGGCCAGGGCTCCTTCACCCTCTTATGAAGGAGGGCTTGAGAGCACTTTAAAAATCCCCAGCAGGGGAGTAGCATAAAACAGCTTTAAGATTAAGTGACAGCACCACAGAGTTCCTTGGCAAGAGTCACTCTGCTCCTGACTGGACACTTCAGGCACACCAAGGAAACAAAGCAACAACAAAACCAAACAAAATCCAGGCAATCAAACCAAAAAGGAGTCAAGAACTGTCCCGGTGTCTGTGTGTCTCTGTGTGTTTGTGTGTGTGTGTGGGTGTGGGTGTGTGTGGGTGTGTGTGTGTGTGTGTGTGTGACGAAAGGACAGTGAGGGCAAGGATAAAAGGAATACAGCCTAAAAGCTAAACAGAGCTGTGGAATAACACTTAACAATATTCAACTTTGCTTATAACTTCTATTAAGCTTCACAAATTAGCAAAAGAACAACTCTTAGCAGCATTTAACTTTGCTTACAGCTTGTGACTTTGTCTCTATAAGACACGTGAAAGCACGACGCGAGCCACCTGCTATTTTCAAGGTAAAGAGAAAAGTTTATTCTCTGACTCCAACTTTTATACTTTCCCAAAGGTGACAATGGATTGGAGAGTGAATGGACCACCTGTCCAAAGACATTGGACAAAGCACTAGTACATCAAGTTTGTCCAGCCCCATAAAAGATTGTAAACAATATGTTGTTGACAGAAATTGTGTGGGAAGGTTCTCCAACAGAATGGAAACTCAGAAGGCTTTAGAAAATCTTAAGAATCAGGGTGACATGACTTAACCTTACTTCCAGGCCTGACTGGCTCAGCTATCCAAGGCAATCAAAGCCCTCAGAGAGCAGCATTTCTGCCACATTTCCCTGAGCACAGGCACTCCTGTGTGCACACAGACACAAAGAGTCACTACAAGGCACCTGTGAGAAATTCCCCTGAGCAAAGGGAAATGCTCCCTGTGGAGGCTTTGGCATCTCCCCAGGGGATGAAGGGTTGAGCCTGGAGCAGACAGTGTCTTTGATGAGCTCCAGAGGAGCTGAGCCCAGGGGCTGCTGGCCAAGGCCCAGGCCCAGTGAGCATTTCTCAGCTGGCAGGGTGGCCTGAGAAGGGGAAAGGGGAATGCACCAGACCAGGAACCATGGAACCAAGGGACCATTGTTACACTGTGGGGCCATGTGAGAAGAAGTGACCATTGGGACACTGTGGGGCCTTGTGAGACCAAGGGACCATTGGGACACTGTGGGACCATGTGAGATCAAGAGACCATTGGGACACTGTGAGTCCTCATGGATTCATGGACACCACTGTGACATTGCTGGGCCTCATGGAAGCAAGGGGACCCTGGTGACGCCGTGTGCCTCAGTGGAATGTAGGCATCATTGTGACACTGTGAGGCCCCATCCAACCAAGGCTCCATTGGGACACTGCGAGACCCCACGGAAACAAAGCTCCAGGGTAACACAGAGAGGCTGCCTGTAATCAGTGCTCCATTGTGACCCTGTGGAGCCAAAGGAGAGCGTTGTGACACTGCAAAGCCCCATGGTCCATTGGTCCAAAGGTCCATTGTGACATTGCAGGACTCATGGAACAGAGGAGTCACATGACACTGTGGGGCCTGTGGAACCATGGAGAACATTGTGACACTGCAAGGCCTCAAGGAATCATTAGGACTGTTATATGTCTATAGGATAATTCGTGCAAATAAAATTGTCGTCTCTTTTATAGTTATGTGCTGTTAAATTATACTCTTATAGGAAGTTTTTAAATCGCACAAGCCAGCAACAGCGATTGCAACACCATGTCAAAGCCACCTGGACGAGAGAGGGAGGACTTTATTTACAAGCGAACGAAAGTGGCCAGCCCAGAGAGGGATCATGCATCAAGGTTGTCCGAGAAACACCCGGACGATAAATACACGATAAATATCCGAGACGGAGATAGTCAGAGCCATCAGGGAGGTACATCTCAAATCCGAATTCCGGGACTGCAAACACAGGTGTTCATCACTCTCCGGACACGTATTGTTCAACTTGCCACAGAGAAAAGAACTCCACATGAATACATGCACTTTGAAAAGGAAGAAAGGGGACTCTGGCTCAGGCAAGGAAAATCGTATAAAAATGGGTCAGACAGGACGGTCGGTGTGAAGCATAGAGGACCCTCTGCTGCAGCTGTCAAACCTGTGTCTCACCCGGTGGCAATCCCGGGCTCCACATTGACTTTTTTTTATAGTGGCTTTTTTTCATTTTTCTCAAAGTTTATATTTGGTACACTTAATAACTTTTATTAAATTAAAAATTAATAACTTGGAGCCTTGCATTTCTAACATGTTCATCACATTCAGTTTCTCATGATAAGCCTATCTACTTCTGCTAATTCTGAGATGGGGAAAATGAACTGTCATGATTTCCGCTTGCACTAGAGGATTGTGACACGGGCTGACTTTGTGATGCCAGAGTCTTCTGTGCCATCACAGCGCAACTGTATGACATCCCAGAGTGATAGAGCAGCACTGGCTCTGTGACATCACAAGGGGGATTTGTGAGATCTCAGGGTGGGCTGTGACATCCCAGGAGGCAGTGTGACATCTCAGGGGCTCTGTGACCTTACTGGGGAGGTCACTTCAAGCCAGCTCCCACTCACAGTTCCTCCCAGAGAAGTCCAAAGCTGCTCGTGCCCGGTGGCATCCCGTGTCCCTCTGGGTCCCCCTGCCCCTGGCGCTGCAGCCTCCCGCTGAGGATGTTCGAGGAGATCAAGCCCAGAGCCTGACACGGGGACAGGGGCTCAGGGCCGTCACAGTTGGAACAGGGAGACAGGGACCCCCTAGCAGCATCCCTGTGCCCCCAGGGCCAGAGCTTGGCCAGGGCTCCTTCACCCTCTTATGAAGGAGGGCTTGAGAGCACTTTAAAAATCCCCAGCAGGGGAGTAGCATAAAACAGCTTTAAGATTAAGTGACAGCACCACAGAGTTCCTTGGCAAGAGTCACTCTGCTCCTGACTGGACACTTCAGGCACACCAAGGAAACAAAGCAACAACAAAACCAAACAAAATCCAGGCAATGAAACCAAAAAGGAGTCAAGAACTGTCCCGGTGTCTGTGTGTCTCTGTGTGTTTGTGTGTGTGTGTGTGGGTGTGGGTGTGTGTGTGTGTGTGTGTGTGTGTGTGTGTGACGAAAGGACAGTGAGGGCAAGGATAAAAGGAATACAGCCTAAAAGCTAAACAGAGCTGTGGAATAACACTTAACAATATTCAACTTCGCTTATAACTTCTATTAAGCTTCACAAATTAGCAAAAGAACAACTCTTAGCAGCATTTAACTTTGCTTACAGCTTGTGACTTTGTCGCTATAAGACACGTGAAAGCACGACGCGAGCCACCTGCTATTTTCAAGGTAAAGAGAAAAGTTTATTCTCTGACTCCAACTTTTATACTTTCCCAAAGGTGACATTAGATTGGAGAGTGAATGGGCCACCTGTCCAAAGACATTGGACAAAGCACTAGTACATCAAGTTTGTCCAGCCCCATAAAAGATTGTAAACAATATGTTGTTGACAGAAATTGTGTGGGAAGGTTCTCCAACAGAATGGAAACTCAGAAGGCTTTAGAAAATCTTAAGAATCAGGGTGACATGACTTAACCTTACTTGCAGGCCTGACTGGCTCAGCTATCCAAGGCAATCAAAGCCCTCAGAGAGCAGCATTTCTGCCACATTTCCCCCTGCACAGGCACTCCTGTGTGCACACAGACACAAAGAGTCACTACAAGGCACCTGTGAGAAATTCCCCTGAGCAAAGGGAAATGCTCCCTCTGGAGGCTTTGGCATCTCCCCAGGGGATGAAGGGTTGAGCCTGGAGCAGACAGTGTCTTTGATGAGCTCCAGAGGAGCTGAGCCCAGGGGCTGCTGGCCAAGGCCCTGGCCCAGTGAGCATTTCTCAGCTGGCAGGGTGGCCTGAGAAGGGGAAAGGGGAATGCACCAGACCAGGAACCATGGAACCAAGGGACCATTGTTACACTGTGGGGCCATGTGAGAAGAAGTGACCATTGGGACACTGTGGGGCCTTGTGAGACCAAGGGACCATTGGGACACTGTGGGACCATGTGAGATCAAGAGACCATTGGGATACTGTGAGTCCTCATGGATTCATGGACACCACTGTGACATTGCTGGGCCTCATGGAAGCAAGGGGACCCTAGTGACGCCGTGTGCCTCAGTGGAATGTAGGCATCATTGTGACACTGTGAGGCCCCATCCAACCAAGGCTCCATTGGGACACTGCGAGACCCCACGGAAACAAAGCTCCAGGGTAACACAGAGAGGCTGCCTGTAATCAGTGCTCCATTGTGACCCTGTGGAGCCAAAGGAGAGCGTTGTGACACTGCAAAGCCCCATGGTCCATTGGTCCAAAGGTCCATTGTGACATTGCAGGACTCATGGAACAGAGGAGTCACATGACACTGTGGGGCCTGTGGAACCATGGAGAACATTGTGACACTGCAAGGCCTCAAGGAATCATTAGGACTGTTATATGTCTATAGGATAATTCGTGCAAATAAAATTGTCGTCTCTTTTATAGTTATGTGCTGTTAAATTATACTCTTATAGGAAGTTTTTAAATCGCACAAGCCAGCAACAGCGATTGCAACACCATGTCAAAGCCACCTGGACGAGAGAGGGAGGACTTTATTTACAAGCGAACGAAAGTGGCCAGCCCAGAGAGGGATCATGCATCAAGGTTGTCCGAGAAACACCCGGACGATAAATACACGATAAATATCCGAGACCGAGATAGTCAGAGCCATCAGGGAGGTACATCTCAAATCCGAATTCCGGGACTGCAAACACAGGTGTTCATCACTCTCCGGACACGTATTGTTCAACTTGCCACAGAGAAAAGAACTCCACATGAATACATGCACTTTGAAAAGGAAGAAAGGGGACTCTGGCTCAGGCAAGGAAAATTGTATAAAAATGGGTCAGACAGGACGGTCGGTGTGAAGCATAGAGGACCCTCTGCTGCAGCTGTCAAACCTGTGTCTCACCCGGTGGCAATCCCGGGCTCCACATTGACTTTTTTTTATAGTGGCTTTTTTTCATTTTTCTCAAAGTTTATATTTGGTACACTTAATAACTTTTATTAAATTAAAAATTAATAACTTGGAGCCTTGCATTTCTAACATGTTCATCACATTCAGTTTCTCATGATAAGCCTATCTACTTCTGCTAATTCTGAGATGGGGAAAATGAACTGTCATGATTCCCGCTTGCACTAGGGGATTGTGACACGGGCTGACTTTGTGATGCCAGAGTCTTCTGTGCCATCACAGCGCAACTGTATGACATCCCAGAGTGATAGAGCAGCACTGGCTCTGTGACATCACAAGGGGGATTTGTGAGATCTCAGGGTGGGCTGTGACATCCCAGGAGGCAGTGTGACATCTCAGGGGCTCTGTGACCTTACTGGGGAGGTCACTTCAAGCCAGCTCCCACTCACAGTTCCTCCCAGAGAAGTCCAAAGCTGCTGGTTCACAGTGGCATCCCGTGTCCCTCTGGGTCCCCCTGCCCCTGGCGCTGCAGCCTCCCGCTGAGGATGTTCGAGGAGATCAAGCCCAGAGCCTGACACGGGGACAGGGGCTCAGGGCCGTCACAGTTGGAACAGGGAGACAGGGACCCCCTAGCAGCATCCCTGTGCCCCCAGGGCCAGAGCTTGGCCAGGGCTCCTTCACCCTCTTATGAAGGAGGGCTTGAGAGCACTTTAAAAATCCCCAGCAGGGGAGTAGCATAAAACAGCTTTAATATTAAGTGACAGCACCACAGAGTTCCTTGGCAAGAGTCACTCTGCTCCTGACTGGACACTTCAGGCACACCAAGGAAACAAAGCAACAACAAAACCAAACAAAATCCAGGCAATCAAACCAAAAAGGAGTCAAGAACTGTCCCAGTGTCTGTGTGTCTCTGTGTGTTTTTTTGTGAGTGTGTATGTTAATGTCTGTGTGTGTGTGACGAAAGGACAGTGAGGGCAAGGATAAAAGGAATACAGCCTAAAAGCTAAACAGAGCTGTGGAATAACACTTAACAATATTCAACTTCGCTTATAACTTCTATTAAGCTTCACAAATTAGCAAAAGAACAACTCTTAGCAGCATTTAACTTTGCTTACAGCTTGTGACTTTGTCGCTATAAGACACGTGAAAGCACGACGCGAGCCACCTGCTATTTTCAAGGTAAAGAGAAAAGTTTATTCTCTGACTCCAACTTTTATACTTTCCCAAAGGTGACATTGGATATGAGAGTGAATGGACCACCTGTCCAAAGACATTGGACAAAGCACTAGTACATCAAGTTTGTCCAGCCCCATAAAAGATTGTAAACAATATGTTGTTGACAGAAATTGTGTGGGAAGGTTCTCCAACAGAATGGAAACTCAGAAGGCTTTAGAAAATCTTAAGAATCAGGGTGACATGACTTAACCTTACTTCCAGGCCTGACTGGCTCAGCTATCCAAGGCAATCAAAGCCCTCAGAGAGCAGCATTTCTGCCACATTTCCCTGAGCACAGGCACTCCTGTGTGCACACAGACACAAAGAGTCACTACAAGGCACCTGTGAGAAATTCCCCTGAGCAAAGGGAAATGCTCCCTGTGGAGGCTTTGGCATCTCCCCAGGGGATGAAGGGTTGAGCCTGGAGCAGACAGTGTCTTTGATGAGCTCCAGAGGAGCTGAGCCCAGGGGCTGCTGGCCAAGGCCCAGGCCCAGTGAGCATTTCTCAGCTGGCAGGGCGGACTGAGAAGGGGAGAGGGGAATGCACCAGACCAGGAACCATGGAACCAAGGGACCATTGTTACACTGTGGGGCCATGTGAGAAGAAGTGACCCTTGGGACACTGTGGGGCCTTGTGAGACCAAGGGACCATTGGGACACTGTGGGACCATGTGAGATCAAGAGACCATTGGGATACTGTGAGTCCTCATGGATTCATGGACACCACTGTGACATTGCTGGGCCTCATGGAAGCAAGGGGACCCTGGTGACGCCGTGTGCCTCAGTGGAATGTAGGCATCATTGTGACACTGTGAGGCCCCATCCAACCGAGGCTCCATTGGGACACTGCGAGACCCCACGGAAACAAAGCTCCAGGGTAACACAGAGAGGCTGCCTGTAATCAGTGCTCCATTGTGACCCTGTGGAGCCAAAGGAGAGCGTTGTGACACTGCAAAGCCCCATGGTCCATTGGTCCAAAGGTCCATTGTGACATTGCAGGACTCATGGAACAGAGGAGTCACATGACACTGTGGGGCCTGTGGAACCATGGAGAACATTGTGACACTGCAAGGCCTCAAGGAATCATTAGGACTGTTATATGTCTATAGGATAATTCGTGCAAATAAAATTGTCGTCTCTTTTATAGTTATGTGCTGTTAAATTATACTCTTATAGGAAGTTTTTAAATCGCACAAGCCAGCAACAGCGATTGCAACACCATGTCAAAGCCACCTGGACGAGAGAGGGAGGACTTTATTTACAAGCGAACGAAAGTGGCCAGCCCAGAGAGGGATCATGCATCAAGGTTGTCCGAGAAACACCCGGACGATAAATACACGATAAATATCCGAGACCGAGATAGTCAGAGCCATCAGGGAGGTACATCTCAAATCCGAATTCCGGGACTGCAAACACAGGTGTTCATCACTCTCCGGACACGTATTGTTCAACTTGCCACAGAGAAAAGAACTCCACATGAATACATGCACTTTGAAAAGGAAGAAAGGGGACTCTGGCTCAGGCAAGGAAAATCGTATAAAAATGGGTCAGACAGGACGGTCGGTGTGAAGCATAGAGGACCCTCTGCTGCAGCTGTCAAACCTGTGTCTCACCCGGTGGCAATCCCGGGCTCCACATTGACTTTTTTTTATAGTGGCTTTTTTTCATTTTTCTCAAAGTTTATATTTGGTACACTTAATAACTTTTATTAAATTAAAAATTAATAACTTGGAGCCTTGCATTTCTAACATGTTCATCACATTCAGTTTCTCATGATAAGCCTATCTACTTCTGCTAATTCTGAGATGGGGAAAATGAACTGTCATGATTCCCGCTTGCACTAGAGGATTGTGACACGGGCTGACTTTGTGATGCCAGAGTCTTCTGTGCCATCACAGAGCAACTGTATGACATCCCAGAGTGCTAGAGCAGCACTGGCTCTGTGACATCACAAGGGGGATTTGTGAGATCTCAGGGTGGGCTGTGACATCCCAGGAGGCAGTGTGACATCTCAGGGGCTCTGTGACCTTACTGGGGAGGTCACTTCAAGCCAGCTCCCACTCACAGTTCCTCCCAGAGTAGTCCAAAGCTGCTCGTGCCCGGTGGCATCCCGTGTCCCTCTGGGTCCGCCTGCCCCTGGCGCTGCAGCCCCCTGCTGAGGATGTTCGAGGAGATCAAGCCCAGAGCCTGACACGGGGACAGGGACTCAGGGCCGTCACAGTTGGAACAGGGAGACAGGGACCCCCTAGCAGCATCCCTGTGCCCCCAGGGCCAGAGCTTGGCCAGGGCTCCTTCACCCTCTTATGAAGGAGGGCTTGAGAGCACTTTAAAAATCCCCAGCAGGGGAGTAGCATAAAACAGCTTTAATATTAAGTGACAGCACCACAGAGTTCCTTGGCAAGAGTCACTCTGCTCCTGACTGGACACTTCAGGCACACCAAGGAAACAAAGCAACAACAAAACCAAACAAAATCCAGGCAATCAAACCAAAAAGGAGTCAAGAACTGTCCCGGTGTCTGTGTGTCTCTGTGTGTTTGTGTGTGTGTGTGGGTGTGTGTGTGTGTGTGTGTGTGTGTGTGTGTGTGTGACGAAAGGACAGTGAGGGCAAGGATAAAAGGAATACAGCCTAAAAGCTAAACAGAGCTGTGGAATAACACTTAACAATATTCAACTTCGCTTATAACTTCTATTAAGCTTCACAAATTAGCAAAAGAACAACTCTTAGCAGCATTTAACTTTGCTTACAGCTTGTGACTTTGTCGCTATAAGACACGTGAAAGCACGACGCGAGCCACCTGCTATTTTCAAGGTAAAGAGAAAAGTTTATTCTCTGACTCCAACTTTTATACTTTCCCAAAGGTGACATTGGATATGAGAGTGAATGGGCCACCTGTCCAAAGACATTGGACAAAGCACTAGTACATCAAGTTTGTCCAGCCCCATAAAAGATATTCTGTAAACAATATGTTGTTGACAGAAATTGTGTGGGAAGGTTCTCCAACAGAATGGAAACTCAGAAGGCTTTAGAAAATCTTAAGAATCAGGGTGACATGACTTAACCTTACTTCCAGGCCTGACTGGCTCAGCTATCCAAGGCAATCAAAGCCCTCAGAGAGCAGCATTTCTGCCACATTTCCCTGAGCACAGGCACTCCTGTGTGCACACAGACACAAAGAGTCACTACAAGGCACCTGTGAGAAATTCCCCTGAGCAAAGGGAAATGCTCCCTGTGGAGGCTTTGGCATCTCCCCAGGGGATGAAGGGTTGAGCCTGGAGCAGACAGTGTCTTTGATGAGCTCCAGAGGAGCTGAGCCCAGGGGCTGCTGGCCAAGGCCCTGGCCCAGTGAGCATTTCTCAGCTGGCAGGGCGGCCTGAGAAGGGGAGAGGGGAATGCACCAGACCAGGAACCATGGAACCAAGGGACCATTGTTACACTGTGGGGCCATGTGAGAAGAAGTGACCATTGGGACACTGTGGGGCCTTGTGAGACCAAGGGACCATTGGGACACTGTGGGACCATGTGAGATCAAGAGACCATTGGGATACTGTGAGTCCTCATGGATTCATGGACACCACTGTGACATTGCTGGGCCTCATGGAAGCAAGGGGACCCTGGTGACGCCGTGTGCCTCAGTGGAATGTAGGCATCATTGTGACACTGTGAGGCCCCATCCAACCGAGGCTCCATTGGGACACTGCGAGACCCCACGGAAACAAAGCTCCAGGGTAACACAGAGAGGCTGCCTGTAATCAGTGCTCCATTGTGACCCTGTGGAGCCAAAGGAGAGCGTTGTGACACTGCAAAGCCCCATGGTCCATTGGTCCAAAGGTCCATTGTGACATTGCAGGACTCATGGAACAGAGGAGTCACATGACACTGTGGGGCCTGTGGAACCATGGAGAACATTGTGACACTGCAAGGCCTCAAGGAATCATTAGGACTGTTATATGTCTATAGGATAATTCGTGCAAATAAAATTGTCGTCTCTTTTATAGTTATGTGCTGTTAAATTATACTCTTATAGGAAGTTTTTAAATCGCACAAGCCAGCAACAGCGATTGCAACACCATGTCAAAGCCACCTGGACGAGAGAGGGAGGACTTTATTTACAAGCGAACGAAAGTGGCCAGCCCAGAGAGGGATCATGCATCAAGGTTGTCCGAGAAACACCCGGACGATAAATACACGATAAATATCCGAGACCGAGATAGTCAGAGCCATCAGGGAGGTACATCTCAAATCCGAATTCCGGGACTGCAAACACAGGTGTTCATCACTCTCCGGACACGTATTGTTCAACTTGCCACAGAGAAAAGAACTCCACATGAATACATGCACTTTGAAAAGGAAGAAAGGGGACTCTGGCTCAGGCAAGGAAAATCGTATAAAAATGGGTCAGACAGGACGGTCGGTGTGAAGCATAGAGGACCCTCTGCTGCAGCTGTCAAACCTGTGTCTCACCCGGTGGCAATCCCGGGCTCCACATTGACTTTTTTTTATAGTGTCTTTTTTTCATTTTTCTCAAAGTTTATATTTGGTACACTTAATAACTTTTATTAAATTAAAAATTAATAACTTGGAGCCTTGCATTTCTAACATGTTCATCACATTCAGTTTCTCATGATAAGCCTATCTACTTCTGCTAATTCTGAGATGGGGAAAATGAACTGTCATGATTCCCGCTTGCACTAGAGGATTGTGACACGGGCTGACTTTGTGATGCCAGAGTCTTCTGTGCCATCACAGAGCAACTGTATGACATCCCAGAGTGCTAGAGCAGCACTGGCTCTGTGACATCACAAGGGGGATTTGTGAGATCTCAGGGTGGGCTGTGACATCCCAGGAGGCAGTGTGACATCTCAGGGGCTCTGTGACCTTACTGGGGAGGTCACTTCAAGCCAGCTCCCACTCACAGTTCCTCCCAGAGAAGTCCAAAGCTGCTCGTGCCCGGTGGCATCCCGTGTCCCTCTGGGTCCGCCTGCCCCTGGCGCTGCAGCCTCCCCCTGAGGATGTTCGAGGAGATCAAGCCCAGAGCCTGACACGGGGACAGGGGCTCAGGGCCGTCACAGTTGGAACAGGGAGACAGGGACCCCCTAGCAGCATCCCTGTGCCCCCAGGGCCAGAGCTTGGCCAGGGCTCCTTCACCCTCTTATGAAGGAGGGCTTGAGAGCACTTTAAAAATCCCCAGCAGGGGAGTAGCATAAAACAGCTTTAATATTAAGTGACAGCACCACAGAGTTCCTTGGCAAGAGTCACTCTGCTCCTGACTGGACACTTCAGGCACACCAAGGAAACAAAGCAACAACAAAACCAAACAAAATCCAGGCAATGAAACCAAAAAGGAGTCAAGAACTGTCCCGGTGTCTGTGTGTCTCTGTGTGTTTGTGTGTGTGTGTGGGTGTGTGTGTGTGTGTGTGTGTGTGTGTGTGTGTGTGACGAAAGGACAGTGAGGGCAAGGATAAAAGGAATACAGCCTAAAAGCTAAACAGAGCTGTGGAATAACACTTAACAATATTCAACTTCGCTTATAACTTCTATTAAGCTTCACAAATTAGCAAAAGAACAACTCTTAGCAGCATTTAACTTTGCTTACAGCTTGTGACTTTGTCGCTATAAGACACATGAAAGCACGACGCGAGCCACCTGCTATTTTCAAGGTAAAGAGAAAAGTTTATTCTCTGACTCCAACTTTTATACTTTCCCAAAGGTGACATTGGATATGAGAGTGAATGGGCCACCTGTCCAAAGACATTGGACAAAGCACTAGTACATCAAGTTTGTCCAGCCCCATAAAAGATTGTAAACAATATGTTGTTGACAGAAATTGTGTGGGAAGGTTCTCCAACAGAATGGAAACTCAGAAGGCTTTAGAAAATCTTAAGAATCAGGGTGACATGACTTAACCTTACTTCCAGGCCTGACTGGCTCAGCTATCCAAGGCAATCAAAGCCCTCAGAGAGCAGCATTTCTGCCACATTTCCCTGAGCACAGGCACTCCTGTGTGCACACAGACACAAAGAGTCACTACAAGGCACCTGTGAGAAATTCCCCTGAGCAAAGGGAAATGCTCCCTCTGGAGGCTTTGGCATCACCCCAGGGGATGAAGGGTTGAGCCTGGAGCAGACAGTGTCTTTGATGAGCTCCAGAGGAGCTGAGCCCAGGGGCTGCTGGCCAAGGCCCAGGCCCAGTGAGCATTTCTCAGCTGGCAGGGCGGCTTGAGAAGGGGAAAGGGGAATGCACCAGACCAGGAACCATGGAACCAAGGGACCATTGTTACACTGTGGGGCCATGTGAGAAGAAGTGACCCTTGGGACACTGTGGGGCCTTGTGAGACCAAGGGACCATTGGGACACTGTGGGACCATGTGAGATCAAGAGACCATTGGGACACTGTGAGTCCTCATGGATTCATGGACACCACTGTGACATTGCTGGGCCTCATGGAAGCAAGGGGACCCTGGTGACGCCGTGTGCTTCAGTGGAATGTAGGCATCATTGTGACACTGTGAGGCCCCATCCAACCAAGGCTCCATTGGGACACTGCGAGACCCCACGGAAACAAAGCTCCAGGGTAACACAGAGAGGCTGCCTGTAATCAGTGCTCCATTGTGACCCTGTGGAGCCAAAGGAGAGCGTTGTGACACTGCAAAGCCCCATGGTCCATTGGTCCAAAGGTCCATTGTGACATTGCAGGACTCATGGAACAGAGGAGTCACATGACACTGTGGGGCCTGTGGAACCATGGAGAACATTGTGACACTGCAAGGCCTCAAGGAATCATTAGGACTGTTATATGTCTATAGGATAATTCGTGCAAATAAAATTGTCGTCTCTTTTATAGTTATGTGCTGTTAAATTATACTCTTATAGGAAGTTTTTAAATCGCACAAGCCAGCAACAGCGATTGCAACACCATGTCAAAGCCACCTGGACGAGAGAGGGAGGACTTTATTTACAAGCGAACGAAAGTGGCCAGCCCAGAGAGGGATCATGCATCAAGGTTGTCCGAGAAACACCCGGACGATAAATACACGATAAATATCCGAGACCGAGATAGTCAGAGCCATCAGGGAGGTACATCTCAAATCCGAATTCCGGGACTGCAAACACAGGTGTTCATCACTCTCCGGACACGTATTGTTCAACTTGCCACAGAGAAAAGAACTCCACATGAATACATGCACTTTGAAAAGGAAGAAAGGGGACTCTGGCTCAGGCAAGGAAAATCGTATAAAAATGGGTCAGACAGGACGGTCGGTGTGAAGCATAGAGGACCCTCTGCTGCAGCTGTCAAACCTGTGTCTCACCCGGTGGCAATCCCGGGCTCCACATTGACTTTTTTTTATAGTGGCTTTTTTTCATTTTTCTCAAAGTTTATATTTGGTACACTTAATAACTTTTATTAAATTAAAAATTAATAACTTGGAGCCTTGCATTTCTAACATGTTCGTCACATTCAGTTTCTCATGATAAGCCTATCTACTTCTGCTAATTCTGAGATGGGGAAAATGAACTGTCATGATTCCCGCTTGCACTAGGGGATTGTGACACGGGCTGACTTTGTGATGCCAGAGTCTTCTGTGCCATCACAGCGCAACTGTATGACATCCCAGAGTGATAGAGCAGCACTGGCTCTGTGACATCACAAGGGGGATTTGTGAGATCTCAGGGTGGGCTGTGACATCCCAGGAGGCAGTGTGACATCTCAGGGGCTCTGTGACCTTACTGGGGAGGTCACTTCAAGCCAGCTCCCACTCACAGTTCCTCCCAGAGAAGTCCAAAGGTGCTCGTGCCCGGTGGCATCCCGTGTCCCTCTGGGTCCGCCTGCCCCTGGCGCTGCAGCCTCCCGCTGAGGATGTTCGAGGAGATCAAGCCCAGAGCCTGACACGGGGACAGGGGCTCAGGGCCGTCACAGTTGGAACAGGGAGACAGGGACCCCCTAGCAGCATCCCTGTGCCCCCAGGGCCAGAGCTTGGCCAGGGCTCCTTCACCCTCTTATGAAGGAGGGCTTGAGAGCACTTTAAAAATCCCCAGCAGGGGAGTAGCATAAAACAGCTTTAATATTAAGTGACAGCACCACAGAGTTCCTTGGCAAGAGTCACTCTGCTCCTGACTGGACACTTCAGGCACACCAAGGAAACAAAGCAACAACAAAACCAAACAAAATCCAGGCAATGAAACCAAAAAGGAGTCAAGAACTGTCCCGGTGTCTGTGTGTCTCTGTGTGTTTGTGTGTGTGTGTGGGTGTGTGTGTGTGTGTGTGTGTGTGTGTGTGTGTGTGACGAAAGGACAGTGAGGGCAAGGATAAAAGGAATACAGCCTAAAAGCTAAACAGAGCTGTGGAATAACACTTAACAATATTCAACTTCGCTTATAACTTCTATTAAGCTTCACAAATTAGCAAAAGAACAACTCTTAGCAGCATTTAACTTTGCTTACAGCTTGTGACTTTGTCGCTATAAGACACATGAAAGCACGACGCGAGCCACCTGCTATTTTCAAGGTAAAGAGAAAAGTTTATTCTCTGACTCCAACTTTTATACTTTCCCAAAGGTGACATTGGATATGAGAGTGAATGGGCCACCTGTCCAAAGACATTGGACAAAGCACTAGTACATCAAGTTTGTCCAGCCCCATAAAAGATTGTAAACAATATGTTGTTGACAGAAATTGTGTGGGAAGGTTCTCCAACAGAATGGAAACTCAGAAGGCTTTAGAAAATCTTAAGAATCAGGGTGACATGACTTAACCTTACTTCCAGGCCTGACTGGCTCAGCTATCCAAGGCAATCAAAGCCCTCAGAGAGCAGCATTTCTGCCACATTTCCCTGAGCACAGGCACTCCTGTGTGCACACAGACACAAAGAGTCACTACAAGGCACCTGTGAGAAATTCCCCTGAGCAAAGGGAAATGCTCCCTCTGGAGGCTTTGGCATCTCCCCAGGGGATGAAGGGTTGAGCCTGGAGCAGACAGTGTCTTTGATGAGCTCCAGAGGAGCTGAGCCCAGGGGCTGCTGGCCAAGGCCCAGGCCCAGTGAGCATTTCTCAGCTGGCAGGGCGGCTTGAGAAGGGGAAAGGGGAATGCACCAGACCAGGAACCATGGAACCAAGGGACCATTGTTACACTGTGGGGCCATGTGAGAAGAAGTGACCCTTGGGACACTGTGGGGCCTTGTGAGACCAAGGGACCATTGGGACACTGTGGGACCATGTGAGATCAAGAGACCATTGGGACACTGTGAGTCCTCATGGATTCATGGACACCACTGTGACATTGCTGGGCCTCATGGAAGCAAGGGGACCCTGGTGACGCCGTGTGCTTCAGTGGAATGTAGGCATCATTGTGACACTGTGAGGCCCCATCCAACCAAGGCTCCATTGGGACACTGCGAGACCCCACGGAAACAAAGCTCCAGGGTAACACAGAGAGGCTGCCTGTAATCAGTGCTCCATTGTGACCCTGTGGAGCCAAAGGAGAGCGTTGTGACACTGCAAAGCCCCATGGTCCATTGGTCCAAAGGTCCATTGTGACATTGCAGGACTCATGGAACAGAGGAGTCACATGACACTGTGGGGCCTGTGGAACCATGGAGAACATTGTGACACTGCAAGGCCTCAAGGAATCATTAGGACTGTTATATGTCTATAGGATAATTCGTGCAAATAAAATTGTCGTCTCTTTTATAGTTATGTGCTGTTAAATTATACTCTTATAGGAAGTTTTTAAATCGCACAAGCCAGCAACAGCGATTGCAACACCATGTCAAAGCCACCTGGACGAGAGAGGGAGGACTTTATTTACAAGCGAACGAAAGTGGCCAGCCCAGAGAGGGATCATGCATCAAGGTTGTCCGAGAAACACCCGGACGATAAATACACGATAAATATCCGAGACCGAGATAGTCAGAGCCATCAGGGAGGTACATCTCAAATCCGAATTCCGGGACTGCAAACACAGGTGTTCATCACTCTCCGGACACGTATTGTTCAACTTGCCACAGAGAAAAGAACTCCACATGAATACATGCACTTTGAAAAGGAAGAAAGGGGACTCTGGCTCAGGCAAGGAAAATCGTATAAAAATGGGTCAGACAGGACGGTCGGTGTGAAGCATAGAGGACCCTCTGCTGCAGCTGTCAAACCTGTGTCTCACCCGGTGGCAATCCCGGGCTCCACATTGACTTTTTTTTATAGTGGCTTTTTTTCATTTTTCTCAAAGTTTATATTTGGTACACTTAATAACTTTTATTAAATTAAAAATTAATAACTTGGAGCCTTGCATTTCTAACATGTTCGTCACATTCAGTTTCTCATGATAAGCCTATCTACTTCTGCTAATTCTGAGATGGGGAAAATGAACTGTCATGATTCCCGCTTGCACTAGGGGATTGTGACACGGGCTGACTTTGTGATGCCAGAGTCTTCTGTGCCATCACAGCGCAACTGTATGACATCCCAGAGTGATAGAGCAGCACTGGCTCTGTGACATCACAAGGGGGATTTGTGAGATCTCAGGGTGGGCTGTGACATCCCAGGAGGCAGTGTGACATCTCAGGGGCTCTGTGACCTTACTGGGGAGGTCACTTCAAGCCAGCTCCCACTCACAGTTCCTCCCAGAGAAGTCCAAAGCTGCTCGTGCCCGGTGGCATCCCGTGTCCCTCTGGGTCCGCCTGCCCCTGGCGCTGCAGCCTCCCGCTGAGGATGTTCGAGGAGATCAAGCCCAGAGCCTGACACGGGGACAGGGGCTCAGGGCCGTCACAGTTGGAACAGGGAGACAGGGACCCCCTAGCAGCATCCCTGTGCCCCCAGGGCCAGAGCTTGGCCAGGGCTCCTTCACCCTCTTATGAAGGAGGGCTTGAGAGCACTTTAAAAATCCCCAGCAGGGGAGTAGCATAAAACAGCTTTAATATTAAGTGACAGCACCACAGAGTTCCTTGGCAAGAGTCACTCTGCTCCTGACTGGACACTTCAGGCACACCAAGGAAACAAAGCAACAACAAAACCAAACAAAATCCAGGCAATCAAACCAAAAAGGAGTCAAGAACTGTCCCGGTGTCTGTGTGTCTCTGTGTGTTTGTGTGTGTGTGTGGGTGTGGGTGGGTGTGTGTGTGTGTGTGTGTGTGTGTGTGTGTGACGAAAGGACAGTGAGGGCAAGGATAAAAGGAATACAGCCTAAAAGCTAAACAGAGCTGTGGAATAACACTTAACAATATTCAACTTCACTTATAACTTCTATTAAGCTTCACAAATTAGCAAAAGAACAACTCTTAGCAGCATTTAACTTTGCTTACAGCTTGTGACTTTGTCGCTATAAGACACGTGAAAGCACGACACGAGCCACCTGCTATTTTCAAGGTAAAGACAAAAGTTTATTCTCTGACTCCAACTTTTATACTTTCCCAAAGGTGACATTGGATTGGAGAGTGAATGGACCACCTGTCCAAAGACATTGGACAAAGCACTAGTACATCAAGTTTGTCCAGCCCCATAAAAGATTGTAAACAATATGTTGTTGACAGAAATTGTGTGGGAAGGTTCTCTGTCGCTGTGGGACACGTGAAATCACCACGCGGACCACCTGCTGCTTGCAAGGTATAAAAGGAACGTTTATTGTCTGACTCTGTCTTTTATACCTTCCCAAGGGTGAGATTGGATTGGAGAGTGAACGGGCCACCTCTCCAAAGACATTGGACAAACCACCAGTACATCAAGTGCTCTCTACCCCCATAAAAGAATGTAAACAATACGTTGTTTATAGAAATTGTGTGGGAAAGTTCTCCAAAGGAATGTAAACTCAGAAGGCTTTAGGAAGTCTTAAGAATCAGGGTGACATCTCACCCTTTTTAGTTTAAAAGAAAAGGAAGAAAAATAAATAAATAGATAGATAAATAAATAAGGTTCAATGTCCATTCACGGAGGAATCCTCAGAGCGATCACCCGCCATCATCGTCAACTGAGTCATCACTCGACGATCCATCCATTTGATGCCTTTCAGTTTGGTCACGGTTTCCATGTTGCCCGTTGATCGGGTTCTGTCTCTGCGGTTTCAGATCAGGACGAACACACTTCGAAGGTACCCAGCGCACCCCAGTATCTGTGGATACACAAGCATACCCGCGCCCCGAAGCGATAAGGTCATAGGGACCTTCCCATTGTTTGGTGACTAAATTCCGCACTCAAACTTTTGCTCGAGGCTGATGTGCCTTGTCTGAAGCCTGCAACGAGAGATGATGATTTAAAATGACAGGGTTATTTGAATTCTGCTGCACCGTAAGATGATTGATGGTGTACAATGCTTTCTCCAACCGGCTGTGTGGGGTCTCACCCTGCATTCCCCGTTTTTGTTTTTGAAGAACCCGCTTCAGAGTACCATGAGCACGTTCTACAATAGCTTGGCCAGTTGGAGAGTGGGCGATACCAAACTTGTGTGACACCCCCACAACTGCAGGAACTGCCACACCTGCTGCGATGCGTAAGCAGGACCATTGTCGGTTTTCACAGCAGAAGGTATGCCTAGAACGGCAAAGGCCTGCCTCCAGTGGGCAATGACATCGCGGGCCTTTTCTCCAGTGTGAGCGGAAGCCCACATTGCAGAGGAGAACGTGTCCACCGTGACACGCACATACTTGAGCCGGCCAAACTCAGCAATCCGGGTGACATCGGTCTGCCAAAGCTCCAGGGCCCTAAGGCCTCTAGGGTTTACCCCTGCTGGTAGAGGTGGAGCAAGTGCATGGCAGTCGTCACAGGACTCAACAATGCCACGAGCCTCTGTCGGTGTCAGCTGAAACTGCTTCTGCAGAGTATGTGCATTCTGATGGAAAAACCCATGCGATGCCTTGGCCTGCGCGAGTGTATCAGGCTGAGGTGCTACCCACGCTGGATTAGCCAACCTGTCAGCCCTCGCGTTACCTTCCGCCACAAACCCTGGTAAATTGGTGTGACTTCTCACATGCAGAATGTAAAACGGATGAACCCGGGCCTGAATAGCACACCACAAGGTCTTCAGTAAATGAAACAAGGCAGGGTTACTGACGTCCTTCAAAACTGAGTGACCCAACCGCTGTGCGATGTCAGCCACATAGGCAGAATCCGTGACCAAATTGAAAGGTTCCTGGGAAAATCTCTCAAATGCCATAACAGCAGCCCTCAACTCAACCAATTGGGCCGACCCCTCCTGATGAGCTTTCAGAACCTGCCACTCAGATCCGTCCTTCCAAGTAACAATGGCCTTTCCTGTTTTCCCTGAACCATCAGTAAAGACGGTGGGTCCTTGCACGGGTTCCTGACTATTTTTGGGCCGCAAAGAGATCTGCGTAGATTTCGCCACCTGCAGTAGCTTGTGGCTGGGCAAATGATAAGTGATTTGCCCTGAAAAATTTTCCAGAGCACATTGCATGGACACACAGTGTGCAAAGCTCCAGTCAAAGTCCTCCCGGGATATTGGGAGTACGATCTTTGCAGGATCCGCACCCATCAATTGCAAACACCGTTGCCGGCATTTGATTATCAACCGAGCAATCAACTCAGCCAATGTCGTTGCCGTCTTCTGCGGCTGATGGGGCAGGAAAACCCATTCCAAAATGTGCAAGGGATCAGACCATTTGTCACTCCATTGACCAATGATACCTGTGGGATGCAAATCTGGAGTGGTAACGAACACAGTGACATCAACGGAAAGATCAATGCGATAAACCTGACGGGCAGAAACAGCCTGCTGAACCTCCTCCAGCACCTGACGTGCCTCAGGGGTCAATGTGCGAGGTGATTTTAAATCAGGGTCTCCTTTCAACAGATCATACACAGGAGACAGTTGTGCGTCGGTTAGTCCCAAGTATGGACGTAACCAGGTGATGACACCCATCAGTTTTTGAACATCATTCAGTGTCTTCACCGAATGCACAAATTGCACCTCCTGGTGTTGGATTGTCCGTTCCAGAATTTTGACCCCCAAATACTTCCAAGGAGGTTGTTGCTGAACCTTTTCTGGAGCCACCTGCAACCCATGAGCATGCAAAGCATCGAGCAACCGAGGCTGAATCCTCAGCAGCTCCTCCTGAGTGGACGCAGCCACCAGGATGTCGTCCATATAATGATACAGACGTGCATCAGGGAACTGCTTGCGAACTCCAGACAAGGCACGAGCCACATACCATTGGCATATAACTGGGGAGTTGCGCATCCCCTGTGGCAGAACTCTCCATTGATATCGCTGTGCGGGATCATCATTGTCAACTGCTGGCACTGTGAAGGCAAATTTTGGTCTGTCATCGGGATGCAAAGGAATTGTAAAGAAGCAATCCTTCAAATCCACGATGAAGATCGGCCAGCCTGCAGGAAGCATGGTAGGCGATGGCATGCCCGCCTGTAATGTTCCCATGCCTTCCATGACAGCATTGACCTTCCGGAGGTCCTGTAACAACCTCCATTTCCCAAACTTCTTTTTGATGCAGAAAACAGGGGTGTTCCAGGGGCTCCTGGAAGGCTCCAAACGACCCTGGTCCAACTGTTCCTGCACTAAATTTTGAAGGGCGGTCAGTTTATCTTGAGGGAGGGGCCACTGGTTTTCCCAAACAGGTGTATCCACCAGCCACCGTATAGGAGGCGTAGGACACTCCTCGCCCTTCGCTGCAGTGGCCCCCATCAAAAACCCGTCCCGATGCGCACCCCCCATGCAGACAAAACATCCCTCCCCCAGAGGTTAGCAGGAGAAGAAGTAACATGAGGCCTGATCCAAGCCGTCTGTCCCTCTGGGTTTGTGACCAGCACGGGCCGCTGGCTCACATAACATCGCGCTGTTCCTCCCAGGCCCGCAACAGACGTCTCCGCTGGATCCAGGGGCCAATCTGGAGGCCAGGCGGCAAGGGAGAGAACCGTGACATCAGCGCCGCTGTCAAGGAGCCCGCGCAGGCGGATCTCTGACAGCGTCGCACCAGGGATGGACAGGGTACACAGCATCTCGGGACGGTCTTTAGTCAGGACAGCGGTCCAGTGAACTTGAGGCGGTCCAGTGGATCCAAAACCGCCATCCCCTCGTGACTGGTCAGCCGTCCTGCGAACAGAAGACTTAAAAGGCACAAGTTGAGCAAGCCGTGTCCCTTTTGGGATTGTAACAGGGGGGGTGGGCGTGGAGATCATTGCACAGATCTGCCCTGTGAAGTCTGCATCTATAAGACCCAGATGCACAATGATGCCCTGAAGGGTGGCACTAGACCTCCCCATAAGGAAGGCACTCATGCCCTCACCCAAAGGACCAAAGGCATCCAGGGGAACCTTGTGCACCTTGCAAGAGTCTAAAACAACTGTTGCTGCTGTGCAGACATCCACACCTGCTGACCCGCAGGTGCTGGCTACGAGCTGGCTGAGCAGACCTCCATGGGCTCCGGGGTCTGGAGAGGAACTTGTGTCTGAGCACGCCCCCCTTTCGCGCTCCGCTTCCCGTTTCCCGAGCTCGGGATTGCCTGGCCACTTGCATGAACAGTCGCCTTGCAAACATCTGATAGATGGCCTGGCCTTCCGCACTGGCCACACACATACAAGGGAAATTTTCCCTTCTGTGTTTTCTTCCCTCGTTTGGTGCTTGTCTGAGCAGCCCCCTGCGGCTGCTTCCAGACTGGCTGTGCGGCAGCAGCCCAAGAATCCACCTTCCGAACCGACGGGCCTATGTCTACACAGGCTGCTGCCATCTGTGAAATGGTAGCCCCTTCAGGAAGAGCCTGTATGACTCTTTTGCATTCTGCGTTACAATGGATCCTAGCAAATCTTGCAAGGACCATTCGCCTCAGCTCAGGTTCTACCACCTGCCGCTCTACAGAGGCAGTCAACCTCGATGCAAAGTCTATGAAAGGCTCGTCAGCCCTTTGAACAACAGTCAGAAAGGGCTCCATTGGAGCAGCCATTTCTAGGGCCTGGATTATAGCTGCCAAGCCTAACGTCCGACATTGATCAAGCACAAGAGGATCGTATCCAGCCTGCCCCCGAGGATCAACATAATTTCCTGTGCCCATCAACATGTCAGCGTTAACAACACGCCTGGGATCCTGCTGCCCCCGTGTAGCATTCTTCCGCACTGCACTAGCCACTAGACTAACCCATTTGTCCTCAAACAGGTCAAACTGCACAGGGTTAAAAAGAGCCTGTGCCACAGCGCGAATATCAAAAGGCGTCAGCAGGTCAGTAACAAGTAGCCGAATCGTGTGCATAACCTCATCAGACCCAAGACCATATTGTGCCACAGTGTCTCGGATTTCCTTCAACACCTTAAACGAAAAGGGCTGATGAGTGTTGTGAGTAACACCCCTGAGCACAGGGAAAGCCTGAAGACCCCCTGGCAAGGCTGCATCGTCCACTGTTTCATGTCCCGTGGACTCTGGGACAGTGGAAGCTCCTGGGCTGTGAGGCAGTGCGACATCACTGGACACCACACCTCCTGCAGCATCAGCAGAGCCAGAGGAGCCTTCCCCGTGATCCGGCAGGCTCTGCGAGGGACCAAGGTCACACATCTCCTCAGCCTTATCGAGGACCTCCTGCCAGAACCGCCCGTAGTTTCTCGGGCGCACGGTCACCTGGCAAGGGGGGAGGGTCCACAAGGACGACAGGGAGGATCCACGGCCACGGGGAGTCACCGGTCTCCCGCCAGCCGCGTCAGCAGTCCCAGCCCCCGCGGCAGGCGGGGAAGATGGAGCCGACCCAGCCGGCGTCCCAGCAGTGCCCTCCGCACCATCAGCAGAGGACACTGTGGCGGACGCAGGCAGCGGCGCGGACCGCAACCCCAGCTCAGCACTCCTGTCCCCCGGGGCGGGGGAAGGGCAGGATGTAGAGGGAGACGCGGAGCGCGGAGAAATGTCACTGCGGGACGACACAACGGAGGCCGGCACGCCCCCAAGGAGTTTTGGACCCGCAACACGCAACTGCCCGGCGGGCACCGCCCCCATCAGGCGGGACTGGACGGGCTGCCCGCCTGCTGGGGCAGAGCCCGACGGAACAGAGACCAACGCCCCATCCTTGGCGGCCCCCACCGCCTGCGCACGCCCAGCAGGCTGCGCAGGCTCAGGAATTGGAGCTGACTCATCCTCGGAAGATGAACCCGAAACCGATCCGGGCGAATCCGCCTGGGTCGCTTTCAAGGGGAATGTGACCCCGCAATTCGGGCAATTCACCTTCACTGAGCCAGATGCAACCTGAGGCGAGGGCTGGTCCACAAGCCCCCGTTCGCCCCCGAGCGCCAGGAAGGCACAAAGAGGAAGTGCTTTCCCCTTCGTCCCACCACGCCGGCGGCGCGGGGCAGGGCGGGGCGGTCGGACCCGCTCCACCGACCGGACGCTCGGAGCCAGCGGGCTGGGAGCCCGGGGCTCCCCAGAGGAGAAGCCGTCCTCTGAGTCACTCTCCTGGGCACAAGGGGAATCCGGGCCACGCCCCAGGGACTCGGACTCCCCAACATCAGAGGCAGAAAAATTTCTCAGAGAATCACGAGAGCCACCAGTGTCAGAGCCCTGCCAGATGGCATCCAATCTCTTCCACAACATCAGCAGCGGCCCAATGCCTTCAAAACGATTATCAAGCAGGGCATCCATGAGGCGGTCTCCCACAGGAGCCCATTTCTCCCAGGACAGAGCCTCGGCAAGACTGGGAAAGAATCCCTGTTCCCTTGCCCATAAAAACAGCCTCTCAAAATCATCCCAATAAAAGAGAACGCGTTTCCGCTTCAACACCTCCCTCCAAACGCTCAAAGCCACTGACTCCTCCTTGATGCTCTCAAAACTCTCCATTACCAACAATAGCGACAGGCAGAGCGCTGGACAGAGAGAGAAAAAAACACCTCACCCGCGTGCTTTCAGCCTAAGCTGCAATACACGTCGGCGGTCACCAGATGTCGCTGTGGGACACGTGAAAGCTCCACGCGGACCACCTGCTGCTTGCAAGGTAAAAAAGGAATGTTTATAATCTGACTCTGTCTTTTATACCTTCCCAAGGGTGACATTGGATTGGAGAGTGAACGGGCCACCTCTCCAAAGACATTGGACAAACCACCAGTACATCAAGTGCTCTCCACCCCCATAAAAGAATGTAAACAATACGTTGTTTACAGAAATTGTGTGGGAAAGTTCTCCAAAGGAATGTAAACTCAGAAGGCTTTAGGAAGTCTTAAGAATCAGGGTGACAGGCCCAGGTCCCCCTGCAGGGTGGGGGGTAAAGACAAGAACTGCATCAGTCTGTCCTGGGAGGGGCTTCCCCCCCCGGCTCAGGGTCTTAGTGTCGTAGGAGCGGGCCCCCGGCCAGTAATTATCACTGACTCCATGTATTTCAGAGGTCCGATCAATAATAATTATTATTAAGAAACCCATTGTTCTTATAGATAGTTATGATATAGGTTGATTTAATGTGTTTTCTAGTCTAAACACTATACCATTAGTTACTTAAGAAAGCACATTTTGGTAGACAAATCTCCGTAACATATTCCGAATGTTCACAATGCCAGGTGCAGCATGTTAAGATAAGAATGTTTTTTCATTCTTTCCTCTGATCTTCTCAGACTTTCTCAGGCGATGCCTGGGAAAGTTGTTTGTTTCTCTCTGAGGCCAGAGAGCTGCTGCCACATCTTAGTGCCATTTTCTGCCTTCCAGGGAGATGGGCAAAGAATCCATCGATGTGTGTAAAAGCATCTTAGACTATCTCCTTCAGTTGCTCCGCAAAGAGATGCCATACTGGCACTTCCCTGCCCTGGCATTCCTTGTGGAGGTGAGTCTGAAGGCCGGCGCTGCCTCCCAGCTCTCTGCCCTCTCGTAGCCGCAGCTGCCTGGGATGGTGCCCACGCCCTGTGCTGCTGCCTGGTCCCCGCCCTTTGCGGTTCTGGGCTCCTGCCGGCCGGGTCCCCTGTCACTGCCCTGTGCCTTTCAGGTCCTGCATTGCCTGGACTTGAGTGCATGCAGTGACAGCATCATGGATCTCTTGTCGAGGCACTTGCTAAGTGAGCACACGGAGATGCGCTGCCAGGTTCTGAGAGCCCTCCTCTTGGTCAGGGACAATCCCTCGCTGGTAAGGAGGGGGCAGCAGCTGAAGCTGTGCAGGCAGCGTGGTGCTGGGGAACGCAGTTGCTGGTCTTCAGGCACTGGGTCAGCCGCTCCCAGCTCTCCTGCCTCCCACTTCAGCTGCCCGAGGGCTGCAGGACAGGCCTTTGGCCTCTAGGTCCTGTGGCAGCAGGGTGGCCTTTCACACACTTTTGTTCCGCACAGGCCAAAAGAATGCGGAGCCTGACCGAAAGCCTCGGGGAGCTCCTGCAGGAAAATGATAGTGATGTGGTCAGGATGAGCATTGTTCTACTTAGTGATTTCTTCTTGGATAATGACACCCCAATACCCAGCCCCATCGCCCTGCAGCTGGCTAAGGTGCTCCTGCCACTCTTTGAACACGTAAGGCTCTGTGCCCTCAGCCACGGCCACTGGCTGCTGCCCAGACACTTGGTGCCCTGTGGAGATGCAGGCCTGCGCCAAGGTGGGCCAGAATCAGCTGATGCCAAGGTCTTGTTTCCTTCCTGTTACACAGGATGACTGGCATGTGCAGTGGATCTCCATGTTTGTATTTCGAGCCTTGCTGTCTACTGTAGTGGAAGAAGAGAAAAAGCTCCTGATGACACAAGTGTGTCACAGCCTGCTCCCACTCTTCTTCCACTGCCATGATGAGAATCAGAGTGTGGCAGAGGTGAGGACTCACGGGCTGCTGCTGTCGCCCTGGGAGGGGGCTTGGCTGCCTCCTGCCCTGGCGCCTGGCAGGCTGCATCCTCCTCCTGGCCCTGGCACAGGGATGCTGATCCTGGGCTGTGGGGCCATTTCCGTGTCTCTACTGCTCTCCAGGCTTCTTGGGAAACCCTGCTTTGTGTGGCCAAATTCCTGAACAGGAGAGATCTTGAAAAACCTGTAAAGAAGGAGAAACTGTGGAGGTTCATTGAGATCCTGGTAAGGAGGGCCGGGAAGCCGCAGCCCCAGCCTGGAGCAGCCCCTGAGCGCGGTGCTCGGTGTGCGGGCTGGCAGCTGTGCCCCTGCCCGCTGCTGCAGCCCGAGGCCGCGCGGGCTCTGCTCCAGGCTCCTGCGGCCCGAGCCGGGTGCCCATGGAGCCCCGGCCCGGGGGGCTGCGGGGCCAACCCTTCCCTCCTGTCGCTCTCTCCAGCTGGCAGAGGACAGCAGCAGCGTGGCCGAGCACCTGCGCCGGGCCCTGCCCTACCTGCAGAGCCCACAGGAGCCCCTGCGAGAGGCGGCCGTCAGGTTCATGGGTGAGCCACGAGCCGGGCCAGGAGGGCGTGTGGGCACAGGGCTGGCGGTGCCGCTGGCAGGGAGCTGTGCCGCTGGGCCTGACAGGCTCTGTGTTCCCAGGGACGGCCGGGCGGTACCTGAGGGGGAGGAAGGAAGAGCTCCAGCTCATCTGTGAGGGTGAGTGAGGGCAGCGGGCTGCACGCGAGGGCTGCCGGGGGAGCTGCGAGCCCTGCCCCGGCTTTGGAGGGCTCTGCTCCCTGTGCAGACCAGGGGCAGCGTGGACAGAGCACACAGAGCTTTCAGGGCACCTGGGGGATTCGTGGCTAGCAGCTTTGGGCTGATCCAGCTGGTCCCTGCTCCCTGCTGGCCATAGCCAGAGCCGGCTGGGATGGCCCTGGCACAGGGATCTCCTCGGGTCCCCTCAGATGCGGGAACTGACCATGGCACTGTTCCTCTCTCTTTCAGCCCTAGAAGACACGGCCAATGACATCAGTGTTGCCGTTGCGAGCCTGGCAGTTCAAACGTTATATGTCCTCCAGGGAATAGAGAGAGCTCGATATTCCCGCTTCCACAGCCTGCATGATCGGCTCTGCAGGGCATGGAGGAGACGGCCTCGTCTGTCGGGGCTTGGCTGGCTGCGCTGCTGCAGCTCTGCAGAGAGCTGATCCCAGAGGCTCTGTCTGCTGGGGCCACTCGAGCCAGCAGGAATGTTTCATTTATTCAAGATAGCTCTTTCCATTTTTTTGTTTTTCTTTAGCATAGAAATATAGGATGTGTTGTAATAGACAGACTCCCAGGATCTTTCTTTTGCTGCCCAGGCTCTGCAGGGCCTAGGGGAAGAGGGAGAAAAGGGTTCCTGGGCTCAGCAAGCTGCCCAGGCATGCAGGGTTGCAGGGAAAATGGCCAGAAGCCCCTTGGCCTTTGGTGGTTCTGCTGAAGCCTTTGTGCTGCCCACAGAGCAGATGGGCAGGGGCTGGAGCTGTGGGGATCTCTGTGAGAGCGGTGCCTGGAGATGGCCACAAGCCCTGTCCCAGGCAGGAAGCGCCATCCGTGTCCTCCTGCCCGTGTGTTGCTGCCTGGAATGCTGAGGGCTCCCAGGTGCCTCTTGATGGATCAGGTTGGCCAGGCTGGGGGAGACCCTGAGGGGACGGGGCCACGAAGGGATGAGGGGCTGTGGAAGCCCTGACAGGACAAGGCAGTGGGAAGGCACGGGGGGGACGTGTGAGGGAGTGGGTAACGTTGGCTCGGGGAGGAAAGTTGGTTGGAACCAAAGGCACCACTCACCCTCACAAAAATATCACCAAAAGTCCTCACAAAAATATCATCAAAATCCCATAAAAATCCCCCCCAAAACACCCAAAACCCAACTAAAATCTTCCTAAAAAATCCCCCAAAACTCCCCAAAATCCAATAGAAATCGACTCAAAATCCTCACAAAAAATCCCACCAAAAATACCATAAAATTCCCACAAAAATTCCACTGTAGATTCCTTGAAAATGCCAGAAAAACCACACAAAATCCCAGGTAAATCTCCACAAAAATTCCACCCAAAAGCCCACAAAACTCACCCAAAAAAATCCACAAAAAATCACCCCAAGGCTCACAGAAATCCCTCAAAATCCCCATAAAAATCGCCCCCAAAATCCTCTTAAATGCCACACAAAAATCCCACAAAAAGTCCCACTAAATCCCCATGAAAATCCCACAGAATCCACAGAGAAAAATTTGTACAAAAATGCAGCCAAAAATCCCCCAATCACACAAAATCCACACAAAAAATCCCACCAAATCACCCAAAATATCCGACCAAAATTTCCCTAAACCCCCGCAAAATCCACACCAAATACACTCAAAAAATCCGCGCCGAAATCCCACCAAACCCCTCTCAAATTCCCCAAAAAATGCCCCCAAGTCCTATCACATCCCACCCGAAGTGCGAGGAAATCCACCCCAAAAATCCCCACGAAAACTTCCCTCAAAATCCCAGCCAAACCTCCCAGGAGCAGCCCAAGAATCCCGCAGAGATCGCTGCGAGTGCCCGAATCGCCCGGAACAATCGCCGAGCCATCCCCGCCCGGCCCCGCGCTCCGGCCCCGCTCTCTGTGGGGCCGGGGCCTCTCCCCCCTTGGCTCTGCGCTGGTCCCGTTCGCGCTCCGCTCCCGCTCCCGCCCCACCAGCGCTCCCTGCCCTGGGCCGCGCTGGCCGAGCCCGGCCGGGCGCGCTGGATCCGCTGGGACGGCGCATCCCGGCCCCGGCCCCGGCCCCGCGGGGCTCCCGGGGCAGCTCCGGCCGGGATGCGGCACTGCCGCGGGGCTTTGGGCTTTCCCGGCGCTGCCCGGCGGCTCCCGGGGATCTGCGGCTTCCCGAGGGACTCGGGGAGCTTCCAGAGGGGACCTGGGCTGGCTCCGGGGGGATTTGGGATCACTCCGGGGGGAGCTGGGGACGGCTCGGGGGGTTTGGGGTTGTTCCCGAGGATTTTGGGGGGATCTGGAAGAGGCTCCAGAGGGGATCTGGGGCTTTCTGAGGGATCTGGGGGAATTCTGAGGGGATCTGGGAGAGTTTCAAGAGGGATTTTGGGGTCTTCCAAGGGATTTTCAGAAGTTCGGAGGGATTTGGGGATGCTCCAGAATGGATCTGGGGCAGTTCCAGAAGCAATCAGGGACGTTTTTGAGGGATTTTGGCAAGTCCTAGAAGGAATTCAGGGAATTTCAGCAGGATTTTGGGGTAATTCAGAGGAATTGGGGAGGTTCCAGCAGGGATTTGGGGTCATTCCCAGGGGATTGGGGGGTGGATTTCTGGTGAGATTTCCGTTTCTTCCCCAGATTTCAGGCTTTTTCCCAAGATTTCCTGTTTTTTCAAGAATCTGTGGATTTTTCCCTGAATTTGGGTCTCACTGTGGGGTAGAAGGGGAAGGTTTAGGAGATTCAGGGTGAATTCTTGGGGGCTCCTGGACGGATTTTGGGTGGGTTCCCAATTGAATTTTGTGCTTTTGTCCCAGAATTACAGGATTTTTCCCAAAATTTGGGTATTTGCCTGAAGATTCTGCTATTACCACTGGTTTGTCCCGGAAGGGGAAGGGGAAACTTTGGCGGGTGGGGGGGGGGGGGGGGGGGCGTTAGGGTGAATTTTAGGGATAACTGAGGCTGGATTTGGGTTTTTTCCCAAGGATTTTGGAGTTTTTCCCAGAATTTCAGGATTGTTCCCAAAATCCCAGGACTTCTACTCTGATTTGTCTCTTACCATGGACATTTGGTAGAAGGGGAAGCTTTGGGGCGGTTCCTGGTTGGATTTTGGGGATATTTGAGGCTGCATTTTGAGTTTTTCCCCCAGGAATTCAGGATTTCTCCCAGAATTTCAGGATTTTTTCCCAAAATGTCAGGATTTTCCCAAGGATTTGGGTCTCACCATGGACTTGTCATAGAAGGGGAAGCTTTGGGGGGTTCCTGGTTGGATTTAGGGGTGTTTCCAACTCAATTTCAGGGATTCTTGATGGGATTTTGGGGGGAATCCTGGTTGGGTTTGTTTTTTTTCCTCAGGATTTTGGGTTTTTTCCATGAGAATTCCAGGATTTCACCCAGCATTTCTGTCTTACCATGGGCTTGTCATAGAAAGGGAAGCTTTGGGGTGTTCAGGGTGAATGAATTTGGTGGGATTCCAAGTTGGACTTTGGGGGTATCTGAGGCCAGAGTTTGGCGGTTTTTCCCCAGCATTGCAGTTCTTTCCCCAGTGCCAGAACTCCCCCAGTCGCTGTCTCCCCACGGGTTGGCCGCAGGAGGGGAAGCCCTGCAGGGAGCGCAGGGCGTTGGTGGCGCTGCTCATCTCCCTGAAGGTGAGGAAGGCCTGGCCCCGCAGGCCGAGACTGCGCCGCACCAAAATGTCCAAAATCTGCCCAAACGGCGAGGAAACGGCGCAGAGGGACTTCTCCAGCTCGGGGACACCCAGGGGACAGCCTGAGCCCCTGGGGACAGGCACGGACACTCTCAGAGCCCCCAGGACCCCCCAGCCATCCCCGTCCTCCTTGGTGTCCCGGTTCAGGTGGTTGATGGAGATGCTGGGCTGGGGCCGGGGGTCTTGCACCGCCAGGGCCGGGACCCCTCTGTGGGGACAGGGGGGCTTCAGGGGGCGTCTGGGGGGCTGCGACCCCTTCACCCCCTGGCACCCCTTTAGGTGTCCCCAGAGCCCCAAATCCACCCCAGACCCACCTAAAGCCCCCAAATTACCCTCAGATCCCCCCACTTTACCCCAAAATTGACCCCAGAGCCACCTCAGAACCCCCAGATCCCCCCAGTTCCTCTCACAACTCCGCCAAAGTCCCCTCGGACCCCCGCAATTACCCTCAGATCCCCCTAAACCCAACGGAGAACGCTCCAGAAGCTCTCAAGCTCCCCCCAAAGCTCCCTAAAGCCCCCTCATTCCCCCAAACCCAGCAGACACACGCCTATTTCCTGTCAGTTCCCCCCGAAATCCCCAGTTTCTCCCCGAGCCGCCCCAAACCCCCCGTTCAGTTTCCCCGGCCCCACCTCAGCCCCTCCTCAGCCGCGCTCCCCTGACAATTTCCCGCCTGCACCGCGCGCGCGGGCTCCTCCAGCCAATAGCGGCGCGCCCCGTGCCGAACCAACCAATCAGCGCGCGGCTGCAGCCAATCAGAGGGAGCCGGGAGCGGCGCCCCTCCCCCGGCGGCCCCGCCCCCCGGGCTCGGGCGGGCCCTGCGGGCGGCGCTGCCAGAGCGGGGGAGGCGCTGGGAGAGGCGGGAGCCGCGGGAGCCGCGGGGGCCGCAACGCTGGGGAGGGGGCTCCGCACAGGGGCCGGGGGCTGGGAGGGGCTGGGGGGGCTGGGGAGGGGTCCTGGGGGGATCGGGGGCCTTTGGGGAGGGATCCGGGGGGAGTTTAGGGAGGGCTCTGGGGGGTCCTGGATGGCTCATGGAGGGGTCCTCGGGGCAGTCTGGGCGTCCTGGAGGGCTCTTGGGTGGGGGATCCTGAGGGGTCCTGGAGGTGTCAGGGAGAGTCTGGGGAGGGGTCTTGGAGCATTGTGGGGGGACCTGGGGGGTGGGGATGGGTCCTGAGAGGGGCCTGGAGGGGGGGTCTTGGGAGGGTCTGGGCGGAGTTGGGGGAGCGGTTTGGGGGGTCCTGGTGGCGTCCTAGGAGGTTTTGGAGGTTTTGGGGAGGGGCTTTGGGGGATCTGGAAGGGTCCCAGAGAGGGTCTGGGGGGGGTTGGGGGTTTTTGGGAGAGGTCCTGGAGGGATCTGGGGAGAGGCTGGGGGGTCCAGAGTTGGGTTTGGGGCGGGGTCTGGAGGGTCCTGGAAGGGTCCTGGGGGGGGTCTTGGGAAGGGTCTCAGGGGGTCTCAGGGGGCATCCTGGGCTGGGTGCAATTGGGGTCTGGGGGCTCTCAGGGGGTCGTGGGCCAACTTTGGGGGGGGGCTCTGGGGAAGATTTGGGGTTCCTGGAGGGGGTCCTATGGAGATCTGGGGGTCCCAGGCAGTCCCAGGCAGTCCCAGGCCCACCCTGAATGGGGTATGGGGGATTCGGGGGACGGGGGCACAACAGCGGTGATTTTTAGGGGATTTGGGGGCTTTTTAGTGAAATTTTGGGGGGCTTCGTGTAGTAATCAGGGCTCATGCCTTTATTAATGTTCAGCTATTTATTATAAAGATCAGCTGGGCAGGGAGCTCAACACGGAGCTTGCCCCCGCTTTTGTAGCTTTTTCCCAGTAGCCGAGGGGTGAGAAGGCTGCAGAGTCTGTCCCTGGAGTCTCCGTGGCACACTGGTAGCCGGAGGTGAAGAGGTGTGCAGTCTGTGTCTGAAGTCCTGGTAGCCGAAGGGTGAGGGCATGTGCAGAGCCTGCTGCCAAAGTGCAGCAGCAGCTGTCCCCTGTCCTTCCCTCCTGGGAACACCAGGAAGAGTTGTTCCTTTGTTCCTGCTTCCCACAGCCCAGTCCAGTCTGGTCCCCTGCAGGCTATGGTGACAGGTCAGACACAGACCAGGGATGTGGTTCCCTTTTCCCCAAGCAGCGCACCCATCCAGCCCCCTCCACTGTGCCCAGCCTTCCACTTAGGGGTGTTTTCATCCCCAAAACCCCCTCCCGTGATTCCACAGGTCTCTCTATTTTGCATCCCAGTCCTAGAATGGTAGTGTGGGTGGGGGTGTAGGTGATTCTCAGGAGCAATTCGCTAATTAATATTTCAATGTCAGTACTTAGCCCAAACCGAAGTGTCTCAGCAAGGCTGTTTTGTTCATAATAAATCCCTCCACTATTTCTTTGATCGGGCTTAAGCCCGCATCAACTTACAGTCTCTGGCTTTTGAGGGTTACCTTCTTTGGGTAATTCTCTTGATTCCTAGAAGCAACATAAGACTGAATAATATTCTAACTAAAAATTTCTTCTGTTGACTTCTTTGACTAAAGGACACTTATTAAAGAATTACAAAGTGTTTAAACTTTTACTGTGGTACTTTAACTCAGAAACGGTTATTACTACCTTACTGTATATCAGCTTCTAGCAAGTTTTTTTAAAGTTAATTTTAAGTCTTCTGGTCCCCTAATTACCATCCATATACAAGAGGAGGTGGGTGACCCTATTGGGTCTGGTCTGGTGTCTGGGGGTGGCACTGATCCTTTTACTCTGGTGATATGGGTTCAGCCTTTTTCTTGAACACCTGGAAAGGTCCTTCAAATCTGAGGGTTAGTGGAGTGGTGGTGCTCTAGGATTTTATTAACACCCAATCCTCAGGACTGATGTGGGCATTGGTATCCAGAGGGGAGGTTTGGGGGAGATATTCCTTCTTTCTGAGGCTTTCTAGGGATTTTCTTATGGTTTTTTAATATTTTTGAGTTGCTGCCTCCCCTTCTAAATAATCTGCAGTACTGAAAGGGGTGATTAGAAGAGGGAGTCTAAACATTATTTCCTAAGGAGAAGCCCCTATGTCGGACCGAGGTCTTGTTCTAATGCACAAGACAGTAAGAGGTAAATATTTGAGCTAATTCATTTTTGTCTCTTTAATTAATTTGGTTGTTACATTTTTAAGAGTTCTATTCATCCTTTCTGCCCTTCTCGAGCTTTGAAGATGCCATGGGGTGTGCAATCTCTACCTTATCCCCAGGGCTTTTGTTACTTGATGCAAAGTTCAAGCGACAAAATGTGGACCTCAGTGCGAGTCAATGTTACTGACTAGCCCGTATCGAGGTATGATATTTTCTAAGATTATTTTTGCAACTTCTTTTGATTGGGAAAGCCTCCGCCCAGTGAGTGAGATGATCTACGATCACTAGTAAATGTTTGTACCTCTGCACAGAGGGCATTTTACTGAAATCTACTTGTATGTTTTGGAAAGGTCTTAAAGCAAGTTTTCCTCCCCCATGTGCTGTTTTTCTCATTACCTATTGGTCAGCTTTCAGGCAAATCACACATCCACTTGTGACTGCCTTTGCCAGGTCATACACTCCAATAGATAAATTTTCCCATAAAAAGTGGTCACACAAACCTTGGATTCCCCAGTGGATCAATTCATGACTTGAACTATTATCTTTTTATCTCGTGGGATGGTCCTTACCCTTAATTGGATTTGCAAATTGTGAGAACCCTGGGTTTGGTTTGGGGGTCTCGTGTGGTGGTAAAGTCTCTCTTCCAACCCGTGCTTCCAAAGAAAAACTCCACAGTCTCTTGTTGTTCGGTCTCAAGATGATTTATTGCTAGTTATCTAACAGATTATGTTCTCGGGCTGCGGCTGTTTGATCAGCGGCCCGGGCAGAGACGCACACACTCCTGACACCCTGACTGTCCGGTGTCTTCTTCTTCTCCCTCCCCACCCAGGGCTGCTGCTATCTTTTATAAGATATATTACGTATAACATGTTTACAATTATTCCCCAATACCTACTACCTATATTCCCAAGTGCTTTTCTACTCTAAACCAATCTGCGAATGCCAACATCACCAAGAACATGGATGTAAGGAAGAAGAAAGAGGAAGGACAGGAACAGCCCACTTTCCTCCATCTTAGAACTTCTGACCCCCATGTACAAAGTAAAAACCCCCCTGTATATATGCTAAAACCCCCCTGTACAATACTAAAAAAATTTCCCCTCTACTTTGTAACTACTTTTACTATACTATCTAACCCTTTGTGACTGATTTTTCCACCTTAAAAGTTGGTAATTCATTCCATGGCTCAAACTCAAATCACAGCTGATTCCAGCTGCTTGCTGGGGTCTAGAATGCTCTGACAAAGGCCTGGAACCTCTAAAAATGTCTGAGAGACATTTTGAGTTCCCACATCTCCCCTCCCTGTTTGAACCAAAAACACCTGCTTTGCCACTTTGTTCAAGGCCCTTAGAATACACATGAAAATGCATGGCATAATAAGCAGAAGAACTACAAGCCCTATAAGAATGTAAAATATTGTTTTTAAAATTTCTTTCCACACTGGTGAGAGATCAAAAAGGTTAAAGAAATCATCCCACCAGGATCCTGTTACTTTTTTCAACTTGGTGATACTACTTTCTAACTGTTTTATTTTTTCATGAATGGATTTTGAATGATCTGACAAGTTCATGCAGCACATCCCCTCAAATTCTTCACATCCGTGCCCATGTGACAGCAACAAATAGTCAATTGCTGCCCTGTTTTGAAGCACTGCCTGTCTTGCACTGCTGATGTCTGTTAACATGTCACTCAGTGCAGACGAAATGGCACGACTGTGTTTGCTCAACCAGCAAGCTATGTGGTCCAATTGTGTCAAGGCCACCTCTGATGCTGTTTGGGGTGAGAAAATTGCAACTGCAATCCTCCGAGCCTTGTCCCAGGTATAAACATCATCATCATCACAATTCGGACTCTATTGATCAAGGGATCTTTTTTCCCTGCATGTCTGTTCCTTTAAAGTTTTCAAATCAGGTGTTATCAATGAGAACTCCCCAATGCTGCATGGACTGCCCTTGACTTTTGCAGGGATATCAGGACAAACTCTGTCCCCACAAATCAAAAACACTCCCTTCGGTAAAGTGGCTGGGTGTTGAAGGGATGATTTGCTCGTCACCTTGGTGTAATTGCACCAGGATGATGCATTTTTATAAAAAGGCTGAATTGGAGTGACATCTATTGTATGATTATCTGTCTTTGCCACTCCCACTGGATTAAATTTGATGCAGTATTTCATTTTTGTTGACCCAAAAATGTCGAACTCTGGGGGTTCCAGGTGAGGCACAGGAAGGTATTGCGTCCAAACATGCCATCCTTCCATAGGATCTGCAAAAGTTTTCAAAACCTTTGGAGGGATATTTTTTGGAATTGGCCACTCCTTCACTGGCACACCTACCAAACATGTTGAAAATTGTTTCCCTGGCTTTGAATGAATCAGACAAATACTGTCCAGACCTGCTGCCTTTGCCAAAGTTTCCCACACATTTTCCCTCGGTTGTTTCATGGGAAAATCTGTCTCATTGCCCAAAGCAACAGGCAAGAGAATGAGACACATGAACACTACCTGTCTAAACTCCATGTCCATGTCCCCAACCTCTGTGAAAATCCCTGCAATACAGCAACACTTAAATAACACTTAATTTACCCGAAAAAACCCCAAGTCTCTGCGTAATCAATCGTTGTCTGACGAGACGTCTGCAGCGTCGTTGTCTGCCTCCGTCTGCGTGCTCTCTTCTTTGCTTCTCGGGTCCGCGTCCACCTGCGTCCGCACCTGAAAAGGTTTCATGTAACTCGCCGACAACCAATTCGGCCCTCACTGTGTGGAAACACAAGAGAAACCCTTGCCCCAAGATTTAATGTAAATGGACCTTCAATTTGTCCTGATTCCGGATTTCTGATCAAAACCAAAGGATTTTCCCTTAACTTTGCTTGTGCACTGTTTGTAAAATGCCTGACAATTGGTGGTGTGGGCTCTGAGAATGAACTATTTAAAAAATTCAACACATACAGAGCTTTGTTCAGCCACATATAAGGTGTTGTGCCTGCCTCTCCCCTTTTCTGTTTATCCAAAAGGGATTTCAGGGTGTGATGTTCTTTCAATGATTGCTTGACCTGAGGGAGAATAAGGAATACCAAAAGTGTGTTTCACTCCCCATTTTTTCAGAAATTTTTCAAGCACCTTGCCTGTATAAGTTGGACCATTATCTGTTTTTATTTCTTGTGGCACCCCGAGTGATGCAAATGCTTGTAGAAAGTGTCTGCAGGCATGTTCTGCGGTCTCCCCTGTATGTAATGATGCAAAAATCGCCCCTGAAAATGTGTCTACTGAAACATGGATATTTTTGAGCCTCCCAAAGGATGGGTATTTTGTGACATCAGCTTGCCAGAGCTGAAGACTCTGCAATCCCCTTGGATTGACAGTTCCTGTAGATGCAGGAGGCTGCACAAGCTGACAGTCTGGACAAGCACTGATGATCTCCTATGCCTGACTTTTAGAGAGGCGAAAGGATTCCATCAATGGCTGTGCATTTTGATGGAAAAATGCATGGCTCAATTTTGCCTGCTCAAAAATATCTGGCAATGTCTGAGATACGGTCATTGTGAGTCTGTGTGCGTGAGCATTTCTGCTGCTAAGAACCGTGGGAGTGATGAATGTGCCCTGATATGTGTAACAAAATATTCGTGTTCTCTACTTTCTAGAATTGTCCTCATGCATGACAAATATGAATATAAAATTTCATTGTCAGTGTGTTTCAAAAGTGATTCCTCTAACTGTTTGACCACATTCACAACATATGCTGAATCTGTGATCAGATTGAGAGGTTCCTGAAACAATTGAAAAACCCTGACCACTGCTGCCAATTCCACAATTTGTGGCGAACCCTGTACCATTTTAATGTCTGATTACCACTCCCCTGTTTTTGGGTTTTGCCATGTAACTACTGATTTCTGAGTTTTTCCTGAACCATCAGTGAACACTGTCACCCCTTCCACTGGTTCCTGGCTTATTTTTGGTTTTTCCCTGAAACTTACTTTTGCATTCAGCATCCTGTGAGCTGGAAAATGAATTGTACAAACTCCCGGATATCCTAACAAAGCAACTACAAAATCCTGTGATTTCTGCATCGCCCATTCAAAATACACTATTTTCAAAAGAACATGAATAACTGAGAAATCTCTGCCTGACATTGTCAGCAACCTGGTTCTCGCCTTGATAATAATCTGTGCTACCATTTCTAGATCTGTGAGAATTGTTTTTGAGGGCCTGTAAGCTAAAATATCCCACTCTATTAACAAAAGAGGGTCCACTTGAGACAAATCCCACTGAGAAATCAACCCATATAGCTGTGCTGTTTCTGCCAACACTGCTAAATGAAAAGGCAATGATTCTACAGAGCGATGTTCTTTTCTCTGCTGAATCATGTCTGTGATCTTTTCAAGGTCTCTTTTTGCTTCAGGCGTCAGAGTTCTGGGAGATTGGATGTTGTTGTCCCCTCTCAAAAGATCGAGCAATGACGAGATGTCATCATTGGTGATTCCCAGGGTCGGTCTCATCCAGTTGATCTCCCCCAAAAGCTGTTGCAAGTCCTGGAGATTGGTGACCTTTGTGTTGATTTCCAGTTTCTGTGGCCTTATCGTTTGCTTTGTGATCTTCCATCCCAAGTATTTCCAAGGTGCAATTTCCTGTATTTTTGGTGTACTAGTTTCCAGTCCTGCTTTTTGCACCTGCGCAATCACACAGTCACGAACCTCTTGCACCTCCTGTTTTGTTGGTGCTGCAATGAGCAGATCATCCATATAATGGATAATTTTTGGTTTTGTATGTTTCTCTCATGATGGATGCAAAGCTTGGGCCATGTACCATTGGCAAATGCTTGGAGAATTTTTGAGCCCCTGAGGAAGAACTGTTCAGTGGTATCTTTGCAGAGGTTCTTCTCTGTTGATGCTTGGGACAGAAAATGCAAAGCGTGGAGCATCATCTGGATGAAGTGGAATGCTGAAAAAACAGTCCTTGAGATCAATGATCACAAGCGACCAGTCCCTCGGGATCATCGAGAGAGATGGAAGCCCAAGCTGCAGTGGCCCCATGTCCTCGATGACCTCGTTGATTTTCCTGAGATCATGAAGCAGTCTCCAAGACCCTGAAGTTTTCTTGCGAATGACAAACATTGGGGAGTTCCATGGGCTGTCTGTTGGTTTGATGTGTCCCTTCTGCAGCTGTTCCTGGACCAACTTTTTCAATGCACTCAATTTTTTCTGCTCTATGGTCCACTGATCCACTCAAACAGGATCATTTGTTTTCCAGGTCAATTTCAGAGTGGCGAGTGCCACAGTGACCCCTGTTAAAAATCCAATTCTAATTTCAGTCCCCATTGTGCCAAAAGGTCCCTTCCCCACACTGTGATGGGCTTTTGCACGATGAAAGGACGGATAACTGCTGTCTTTTTTCCCGGGCCTGTGACAACAATTGCATTCTCTCTCTGCATGCACAGGGAACTCCCCCCTATGCCTGTGAGAGAACCCAAAGGTGCAACCAAGTCCCATTCCCGAGGCCAAAAAATGTATGAAATAACTGTAACATCCGCTCCTGTGTCAAGCATCCCTGTAATAGCAATTGTCTTTTCTTTACAAGTCAACTGACAAGTAACGATGGGCCGATCCCGGCTCAAATGTTTCACCCAAGATGCATGCACATCTGCTTGATCACCAGGAAAAGAGTCCCGTTTGTTGAACACCGGCATGGCTTGCCTTTCTGGATGAGATGGCAGAGCCATAGCTCGAGCAATCGGTGTGTTTTGTGGAATTGTCAGAGGTGGTCGCAAGGCTTTTGCCGTGACCATCAGCTCCTCATTATGGTTTGCTGAAATCAAAGATGGATAAACAACAAGTCCAAGGATAGTTCTTCTGTCCCTGGCCATTATTAAAAAGTCCTGCCTTTTCCAAGAAGTCCCTGTGACACCTGTAGGTATCACTGCATGGCTATTGTCCAAAAGACACATCAATTTGGAGGTTGCCAAGACGCATTGGAACCCAGGTGGTACCAAGTCTGGGTTGCTGGGGATTTTGGAGATTGCTCTGCCGAGGGGTTCTGTTTGTTGCTCCCCGAGGATTGTTCCTGTTGGTTCTATGTCACCGCCAGGATTTTTGCCTGAGCGCACTGGCGTTGATTCGCGCTCTTTTTCCCATTTCCCGGAATCGGGAGAAGTTTCCCATCCACATCTGTCTGTGAATGACACTCACTTGCAAGATGTTTCCCTCTCCTGAATCAATGGCAAAGGTCTGGTGGCTTGTTGGTCTTTGCAAGTTGTGGGCAGTTCCTTTTAATATGTTCTTGTGTCCCACACCCAAAGCACCGTCTGTCTGCACTGGAGTTGCCCTTTGCATAATTTGCAAGAACTTCCCTAACACGTTTTTCAATTCGATCCCCCAAGTGTTCCTCCATGATGGAAGCAACATGTTGTGGTGTCCCCACCTTGCTGCACGCCTCGATCATGTCTGCCAAGGTGGCCTGGTGCGGCATCATGCTGATGATCCGTCTGCACTCCGGCTTGGCATTGGAGAACGCAAGGCTTTTGACCAGGTGTGGTTTCCCTCCCTCCTCACTCACCTGCCGCTCCACTGCCTGAGAAAGACGATCCACAAATGAAGAAAACGGCTCTGAAGGACCCTGTTTGATCTCAGTCTAGATGTTGTCCTGGACCCCCGTTGGAGCAATCTGAAGAATTGCCCTCCGTGCTGCCTCTTTGATGTCGCTGAGCACGTGATGCGGGAGCCTCACCGCCTGTTGAGTTAGACCGTCCTCAGGAGGATCACCAGCAAGCTGCACCATGGTGAGGTTTGCATTTGGCCCACCCTGGTATCTGCTCTCAGCTCCTCCAGGGATCTCCTCCACGCCTTCTGCCACATGAGACCTAGGGTGTCTGTAAGAACTGATGTTGCAAGGTATTTAAGATCATATGGTGTTAAGTCATACATGCCAAAAATACTTTTTAACATCTGCTTGAAATATGGTGATGACAACCCATTGTCCCAAATGGCCTTAGCTAAATCTTTGATTGCTCCACAATCCAGGTGTTCCCATCTCGGGTTTTGGCCCTGAGCGTCATAGTTCACTGGCATCATTATTTTTCCCGAGCCCTGTAATAAACCTTTCTCCTTCTCCAACTCTGCTCGAATGTCCTGCCAGTCCACTTTTGCACTCTGCAAAGCCGTAAATTCAGTGGGTACTTGCCTGTAGAGTAGAGTCATCTGTTGTGGCTGCAGCTCTGGTGCAGTAGCACTCACCGATACCAACGGCGTCTGCAGCATCTGCGAAGATGAAGGCTGAGAGTCTCTGGAGAAAAGTGAAGCATCTGCTGTGGAGGAGAACACACGACTGCCCTGCATTATTTGGAAAATTTTTGGAAGATGAACCAACAGTTCTGGCTGTGACTCCAAGGCTGTGCTTAAATATTGTAAAAGAAATTCAACAACCCCCTTTGATATTAAAATTGACTCTCCCTGCCCCGAAATTTTGGCAGACCTTGATTTTGGAATTGTCCAAGCTGGGACACTCTCCGAAGCAGTGATGCGTATCGTTTCATCCCGTTGCTGCGCCTCAGCAGAAGTGTCCTGAGTCCCGCACTGTTCCGGTGTCAGTGGAGGTTCCTGCTGCCGTGCAGATGTGACCTTTTTCACCCTGGAGTTTTTCTTATAAGAAACTGGAAAAAAGTCCTGCAATGTCACGGTCCCACCACTGGATGGCGCAGTGCCTTGACCGGACAAGTTCTGTGCCGCCTGTTGCAATGTTGTGGATGCGCCGCTAGATGGCGCTGCCGCCTGCCCAGCTGAGGTGGGAACCGCACTCTGCTCTTCAATCTGCACTTCCGATAAACATCTGAGCATTTCTTCTGACAATTGATTTACATTTGCAAATCCCGCAATATTCCTGATAAACCTTTGAGCATTTCTCCTAACAACTGATTCACGTTTGCGATCCCTGCAATCGGAGAAACTGACTCTTGTTGCAATAATTGTTCTAATTTGGCCATGTCTGAAGCTGACAGGGATTGGCCCTGGGCTTGGGCTGTCTGTTGCCATGGGAATGATGACGGAACCGTGCCCTGAGGAATTTTTACATCCTGGCCACGCCCCGTCCGTGCCTGCATCATCACGGGGGAGAGAACGCTTCTGCTCCAACCCCGGCTATGCTTCGGCCTCGCTCTGCCCCGCACTGCCTCTGATTCAGAGCCACTATCGTACCCCCCGAGACTGACATAACCACTCACCTGTTCCCATTCCGGCTTTGGCATCTCCCCAGGGGATGAAGGGCTGAACCTGGAGCAGACAGTGTCTGTGATGAGCTCCAGAGGAGCTGAGCTCAGGGGCTGCTGGCCAAGGCCCAGGCCCAGTGAGCATTTCTCAGCTGGCAGGGCGGCCTGAGAAGGGGAGAGGGGAATGCACCAGACCAGGAACCATGGAACCAAGGGACCATTGTTACACTGTGGGGCCATGTGAGAAGAAGTGACCATTGGGACACTGTGGGGCCTTGTGAGACCAAGGGACCATTGGGACACTGTGGGACCATGTGAGATCAAGAGACCATTGGGATACTGTGAGTCCTCATGGATTCATGGACACCACTGTGACATTGCTGGGCCTCATGGAAGCAAGGGGACCCTAGTGACGCCGTGTGCCTCAGTGGAATGTAGGCATCATTGTGACACTGTGAGGCCCCATCCAACCAAGGCTCCATTGGGACACTGTGAGACCCCACGGAAACAAAGCTCCAGGGTAACACAGAGAGGCTGCCTGTAATCAGTGCTCCATTGTGACCCTGTGGAGCCAAAGGAGACCGTTGTGACACTGCAAAGCCCCATGGTCCATTGGTCCAAAGGTCCATTGTGATATTGCAGGACTCATGGAACAGAGGAGTCACATGACACTGTGGGGCCTGTGGAACCATGGAGAACATTGTGACACTGCAAGGCCTCAAGGAATCATTAGGACTGTTATATGTCTATAGGATAATTCGTGCAAATAAAATTGTCGTCTCTTTTATAGTTATGTGCTGTTAAATTATACTCTTATAGGAAGTTTTTAAATCGTACAAGCCAGCAACAGTGATTGCAACACCATATCGAAGCCACCTGGACAAGGGAGGGAGGACTTTATTTACAAGCGAACGAAAGTGGCCAGCCCAGAGAGGGATCGTGCATCAAGGTTGTCCGAGAAACACCCGGACGATAAATACACGATAAATATCCGAGACCGAGATAGTCAGAGCCATCAGGGAGGTACATCTCAAATCCGAATTCCGGGACTGCAAACACAGGTGTTCATCACTCTCCGGACACGTATTGTTCAACTTGCCACAGAGAAAAGAACTCCACATGAATACATGCACTCCAAAAAGGTAGAAAAGGGAGTCTGGCTCAGGCATGGAAAATGGTATAAAAATGGGTCAGACAGGATGGTTGGTTTGAAGCATAGAGGACCCTCTGCTGCAGCTGTCAAACCTGTGTCTCACCTGGTGGCAATCCCGGGCTCCACACTGACTTTTTTTTATAGTGGCTTTTTTCCATTTTTTTCAAAACTTATATTTGGTACACTTAATAACTTTTATTAAATTAAAAATTAATAACTTGGAGCCTTGCATTTCTAACATGTTTATCACATTCGGTTTCTCATGATAAGCCTATCTACTTCTGCTAATTCTGAGATGGGGAAAATGAACTGTCATGACTCCCGCTTGCACTAGAGGATTGTGACACGGGCTGACTTTGTGATGCCAGAGTCTTCTGTGCCATCACAGCGCAACTGTATGACATCCCAGACTGATAGAGCAGCACTGGCTCTGTGACATCACAAGGGGGATTTGTGAGATCTCAGGGTGGGCTGTGACATCCCAGGAGGCAGTGTGACATCTCAGGGGCTCTGTGACCTTACTGGGGAGGTCACTTCAAGCCAGCTCCCACTCACAGTTCCTCCCAGAGAAGTCCAAAGCTGCTGGTGCACAGTGGTATCCTGTGTCCCTCTGGGTCCCCCTGCCCCTGGCGCTGCAGCCTCCCGCTGAGGATGTTCGAGGAGATCAAGCCCAGAGCCTGACACGGGGAAAGGGGCTCAGGGCCCTGAAAGTTGTAACAGGGAGACAGGGACCCCCTAGCAGCATCCCTGTGCCCCCAGGGCCAGAGCTTGGCCAGGGCTCCTTCACCCTCTTATGAAGGAGGGCTTGAGAGCACTTATAAAAATCCCCAGCAGGGGAGTAGCATAAAACAGCTTTAATATTAAGTGACAGCACCACAGAGTTCCTTGGCAAGAGTCACTCTGCTCCTGACTGGAAACTTCAGGCACAGCAAGGAAACAAAGCAACAACAAAACCAAACAAAATCCAGGCAATCAAACCAAAAAGGAGTCAAGAACTGTCCCGGTGTCTGTGTGTCTCTGTGTGTTTTTGTGTGAGTGTGTATGTTAATGTGTGTGTGTGTGTGTGACGAAAGGACAGTGAGGGCAAGGATAAAAGGAATACAGCCTAAAAGCTAAACAGAGCTGTGGAATAACACTTAACAATATTCAACTTCGCTTAGAACTTCTATTAAGCTTCACAAATTAGCAAAAGAACAACTCTTAACAGCATTTAACTTTGCTTACAGCTTGTGACTTTGTCGCTATAAGACACGTGAAAGCACGACACGAGCCACCTGCTATTTGCAAGGTAAAGCTAAAAGTTTATTCTCTGACTCCAACTTTTATACTTTCCCAAAGGTGACATTGGATTGGAGAGTGAATGGGCCACCTCTCCAAAGACATTGGACAAACCACTAGTACATCAAGTTTGTCCAGCCCCATAAAAGATTGTAAACAATATGTTGTTGACAGAAATTGTGTGGGAAGGTTCTCCAACAGAATGGAAACTCAGAAGGCTATAGAAAATCTTAAGAATCAGGGTGACATGACTTAACCTTACTTCCAGGCCTGACTGGCTCAGCTATCCAAGGCATCCAAAGCCCTCAGGGAGCAGCATATCTGCCACATTTCCCTGAGCACAGGCACTCCTGTGTGCACACAGACACAAAGAGTCACTACAAGGCACCTGTGAGAAATTCCCCTGAGCAAAGGGAAATGTTCCCTGCGGAGGCTTTGGCATCTCCCCAGGAAATGAAGGGTTGAGCCTGGAGCAGACAGTGTCTGTGATGAGCTCCAGAGGAGCTGAGCCCAGGGGCTGCTGGCCAAGGCCCAGGCCCAGTGAGCATTTCTCAGCTGGCAGGGCGGCCTGAGAAGGGGAGAGGGGAATGCACCAGACCAGGAACCATGGAACCAAGGGACCATTGTTACACTGTGGGGCCATGTGAGAAGAAGTGACCATTGGGACACTGTGGGGCCTTGTGAGACCAAGGGACCATTGGGACACTGTGGGACCATGTGAGATCAAGAGACCATTGGGATACTGTGAGTCCTCATGGATTCATGGACACCACTGTGACATTGCTGGGCCTCATGGAAGCAAGGGGACCCTAGTGACGCCGTGTGCCTCAGTGGAATGTAGGCATCATTGTGACACTGTGAGGCCCCATCCAACCAAGGCTCCATTGGGACACTCCGAGACCCCATGGAAACAAAGCTCCAGGGTAACACAGAGAGGCTGCCTGTAATCAGTGCTCCATTGTGACCCTGTGGAGCCAAAGGAGAGCGTTGTGACACTGCAAAGCCCCATGGTCCATTGGTCCAAAGGTCCATTGTGACATTGCAGGACTCATGGAACAGAGGAGTCACATGACACTGTGGGGCCTGTGGAACCATGGAGAACATTGTGACACTGCAAGGCCTCAAGGAATCATTAGGACTGTTATATGTCTATAGGATAATTCGTGCAAATAAAATTGTCGTCTCTTTTATAGTTATGTGCTGTTAAATTATACTCTTATAGGAAGTTTTTAAATCGTACAAGCCAGCAACAGTGATTGCAACACCATATCGAAGCCACCTGGACAAGGGAGGGAGGACTTTATTTACAAGCGAACGAAAGTGGCCAGCCCAGAGAGGGATCGTGCATCAAGGTTTTCCGAGAAACACCCGGACCATAAATACACGATAAATATCCGAGACCGAGATAGTCAGAGCCATCAGGGAGGTACATCTCAAATCCGAATTCCGGGACTGCAAACACAGGTGTTCATCACTCTCCGGACACGTATTGTTCAACTTGCCACAGAGAAAAGAACTCCACATGAATACATGCACTCCAAAAAGGAAGAAAAGGGACTCTGGCTCAGGCATGGAAAATGGTATAAAAATGGGTCAGACAGGATGGTCGGTGTGAAGTATAGAGGACCCTCTGCTGCAGCTGTCAAACCTGTGTCTCACCTGGTGGGAATCCCAAGGTTCCACACTGACTTTTTTTTACAGTGGCTTTTTTCCATTTTTCTCAAAATTTATATTTGGTACACTTAATAACTTTTATTAAAATAATAACTAATAACTTGGAGCCTTTCATTTCTAACATGTTTATCACATTCGGTTTCTCATGATAAGCCTATCTACTTCTGCTAATTCTGAGATGGGGAAAATGAACTGTCATGATTCCCGCTTGCACTAGAGGATTGTGACACGGGCTGACTTTGTGATGCCAGAGTCTTCTGTGCCATCACAGCGCAACTGTATGACATCCCAGAGTGATAGAGCAGCACTGGCTCTGTGACATCACAAGGGGGATTTGTGAGATCCCAGGGTGGGCTGTGACATCCCAGGAGGCAGTGTGACATCTCAGGGGCTCTGTGACCTTACTGGGGAGGTCACTTCAAGCCAGCCCCCACTCACAGTTCCTCCCAGAGAAGTCCAAAGCTGCTGGTGCACAGTGGCATTGCGCGTCCCTCTGGGTCCCCCTGCCCCTGGCGCTGCAGCCTCCCGCTGAGGATGTTCGAGGAGATCAAGCCCAGAGCCTGACACGGGGACAGGGGCTCAGGGCCGTCACAGTTGGAACAGGGAGACAGGGACCCCCTAGCAGCATCCCTGTGCCCCCAGGGCCAGAGCTTGGCCAGGGCTCCTTCACCCTCTTATGAAGGAGGGCTTGAGAGCACTTTAAAAATCCCCAGCAGGGGAGTAGCATAAAACAGCTTTAATATTAAGTGACAGCACCACAGAGTTCCTTGGCAAGAGTCACTCTGCTCCTGACTGGACACTTCAGGCACACCAAGGAAACAAAGCAACAACAAAACCAAACAAAATCCAGGCAATCAAACCAAAAAGGAGTCAAGAACTGTCCCGGTGTCTGTGTGTCTCTGTGTGTTTTTGTGTGAGTGTGTATGTTAATGTCTGTGTGTGTGTGACGAAAGGACAGTGAGGGCAAGGATAAAAGGAATACAGCCTAAAAGCTAAACAGAGCTGTGGAATAACACTTAACAATATTCAACTTCGCTTATAACTTCTATTAACCTTCACAAATTAGCAAAAGAACAACTCTTAGCAGCATTTAACTTTGCTTACAGCTTGTGACTTTGTCGCTATAAGACACGTGAAAGCACGACGCGAGCCACCTGCTATTTGCAAGGTAACGATAAAAGTTTATTCTCTGACTCCAAGTTTTATACTTTCCCAAAGGTGGCATTGGATTGGAGAGTGAATGAGCCACCTGTCCAAAGACATTGGACAAACCACTAGTACATCAAGGTTGTCCAGCCCCATAAAAGATTGTAAACAATATGTTGTTGACAGAAATTGTGTGGGAAGGTTCTCCAACAGAATGGAAACTCAGAAGGCTATAGAAAATCTTAAGAATCAGGGTGACATGACTTAACCTTACTTCCAGGCCTGACTGGCTCAGCTATCCAAGGCATCCAAAGTCCTCAGGGAGCAGCATATCTGCCACATTTCCCTGAGCACAGGCACTCCTGTGTGCACACAGACACAAAGAGTCACTACAAGGCACCTGTGCGAAATTCCCCTGAGCAAAGGGAAATGTTCCCTGTGGAGACTTTGGCATCTCCCCAGGGGATGAAGGGTTGAGCCTGGAGCAGACAGTGTCTTTGATGAGCTCCAGAGGAGCTGAGCCCAGGGGCTGCTGGCCAAGGCCCAGGCCCAGTGAGCATTTCTCAGCTGGCAGGGCGGCCTGAGAAGGGGAGAGGGGAATGCACCAGACCAGGAACCATGGAACCAAGGGACCATTGTTACACTGTGGGGCCATGTGAGAAGAAGTGACCATTGGGACACTGTGGGGCCTTGTGAGACCAAGGGACCATTGGGACACTGTGGGACCATGTGAGATCAAGAGACCATTGGGATACTGTGAGTCCTCATGGATTCATGGACACCACTGTGACATTGCTGGGCCTCATGGAAGCAAGGGGACCCTAGTGATGCCGTGTGCCTCAGTGGAATGTAGGCATCATTGTGACACTGTGAGGCCCCATCCAACCAAGGCTCCATTGGGACACTGCGAGACCCCACGGAAACAAAGCTCCAGGGTAACACAGAGAGGCTGCCTGTAATCAGTGCTCCATTGTGACCCTGTGGAGCCAAAGGAGAGCGTTGTGACACTGCAAAGCCCCATGGTCCATTGGTCCAAAGGTCCATTGTGACATTGCAGGACTCATGGAACAGAGGAGTCACATGACACTGTGGGGCCTGTGGAACCATGGAGAACATTGTGACACTGCAAGGCCTCAAGGAATCATTAGGACTGTTATATGTCTATAGGAAAATTCGTGCAAATAAAATTGTCGTCTCTTTTATAGTTATGTGCTGTTAAATTATACTCTTATAGGAAGTTTTTAAATCGCACAAGCCAGCAACAGCGATTGCAACACCATGTCAAAGCCACCTGGACGAGAGAGGGAGGACTTTATTTACAAGCGAACGAAAGTGGCCAGCCCAGAGAGGGATCATGCATCAAGGTTGTCCGAGAAACACCCGGACGATAAATACACGATAAATATCCGAGACCGAGATAGTCAGAGCCATCAGGGAGGTACATCTCAAATCCGAATTCCGGGACTGCAAACACAGGTGTTCATCACTCTCCGGACATGTATTGTTCAACTTGCCACAGAGAAAAGAACTCCACATGAATACATGCACTTTGAAAAGGAAGAAAGGGGACTCTGGCTCAGGCAAGGAAAATCGTATAAAAATGGGTCAGACAGGACGGTCGGTGTGAAGCATAGAGGACCCTCTGCTGCAGCTGTCAAACCTGTGTCTCACCCGGTGGCAATCCCGGGCTCCACATTGACTTTTTTTTATAGTGTCTTTTTTTCATTTTTCTCAAAGTTTATATTTCGTACACTTAATAACTTTTATTAAATTAAAAATTAATAACTTGGAGCCTTGCATTTCTAACATGTTCATCACATTCAGTTTCTCATGATAAGCCTATCTACTTCTGCTAATTCTGAGATGGGGAAAATGAACTGTCATGATTCCCGCTTGCACTAAAGGATTGTGACACGGGCTGACTTTGTGATGCCAGAGTCTTCTGTGCCATCACAGCGCAACTGTATGACATCCCAGAGTGCTAGAGCAGCACTGGCTCTGTGACATCACAAGGGGGATTTGTGAGATCTCAGGGTGGGCTGTGACATCCCAGGAGGCAGTGTGACATCTCAGGGGCTCTGTGACCTTACTGTGGAGGTCACTTCAAGCCAGCTCCCACTCACAGTTCCTCCCAGAGAAGTCCAAAGCTGCTGGTGCACAGTGGCATCCCGTGTCCCTCTGGGTCCCCCTGCCCCTGGCGCTGCAGCCTCCCGCTGAGGATGTTCGAGGAGATCAAGCCCAGAGCCTGACACGGGGACAGGGGCTCAGGGCCGTCACAGTTGGAACAGGGAGACAGGGACCCCCTAGCAGCATCCCTGTGCCCCCAGGGCCAGAGCTTGGCCAGGGCTCCTTCACCCTCTTATGAAGGAGGGCTTGAGAGCACTTTAAAAATCCCCAGCAGGGGAGTAGCATAAAACAGCTTTAATATTAAGTGACAGCACCACAGAGTTCCTTGGCAAGAGTCACTCTGCTCCTGACTGGACACTTCAGGCACACCAAGGAAACAAAGCAACAACAAAACCAAACAAAATCCAGGCAATCAAACCAAAAAGGAGTCAAGAACTGTCCCGGTGTCTGTGTGTCTCTGTGTGTTTGTGTGTGTGTGTGGGTGTGGGTGGGTGTGTGTGTGTGTGTGTGTGTGTGACGAAAGGACAGTGAGGGCAAGGATAAAAGGAATACAGCCTAAAAGCTAAACAGAGCTGTGGAATAACACTTAACAATATTCAACTTCGCTTAGAACTTCTATTAAGCTTCACAAATTAGCAAAAGAACAACTCTTAGCAGCATTTAACTTTGCTTACAGCTTGTGACTTTGTCGCTATAAGACACGTGAAAGCACGACGCGAGCCACCTGCTATTTTCAAGGTAAAGAGAAAAGTTTATTCTCTGACTCCAACTTTTATACTTTCCCAAAGGTGACATTGGATTGGAGAGTGAATGGACCACCTCTCCAAAGACATTGGACAAACCACTAGTACATCAAGTTTGTCCAGCCCCATAAAAGATTGTAAACAATATGTTGTTGACAGAAAATGTGTGGGAAGGTTCTCCAACAGAATGGAAACTCAGAAGGCTTTAGAAAATCTTAAGAATCAGGGTGACATGACTTAACCTTACTTCCAGGCCTGACTGGCTCAGCTATCCAAGGCAATCAAAGCCCTCAGAGAGCAGCATTTCTGCCACATTTCCCTGAGCACAGGCACTCCTGTGTGCACACAGACACAAAGAGTCACTACAAGGCACCTGTGAGAAATTCCCCTGAGCAAAGGGAAATGTTCCCTGTGGAGGCTTTGGCATCTCCCCAGGGGATGAAGGGTTGAGCCTGGAGCAGACAGTGTCTGTGATGAGCTCCAGAGGAGCTGAGCCCAGGGGCTGCTGGCCAAGGCCCAGGCCCAGTGAGCATTTCTCAGCTGGCAGGGCGGCCTGAGAAGGGGAGAGGGGAATGCACCAGACCAGGAACCATGGAACCAAGGGACCATTGTTACACTGTGGGGCCATGTGAGAAGAAGTGACCATTGGGACACTGTGGGGCCTTGTGAGACCAAGGGACCATTGGGACACTGTGGGACCATGTGAGATCAAGAGACCATTGGGATACTGTGAGTCCTCATGGATTCATGGACACCACTGTGACATTGCTGGGCCTCATGGAAGCAAGGGGACCCTAGTGACGCCGTGTGCCTCAGTGGAATGTAGGCATCATTGTGACACTGTGAGGCCCCGTCCAGCCAAGGCTCCATTGGGACACTGCGAGACCCCACGGAAACAAAGCTCCAGGGTAACACAGAGAGGCTGCCTGTAATCAGTGCTCCATTGTGACCCTGTGGAGCCAAAGGAGAGCGTTGTGACACTGCAAAGCCCCATGGTTCATTGGTCCAAAGGTCCATTGTGACATTGCAGGACTCATGGAACAGAGGAGTCACATGACACTGTGGGGCCTGTGGAACCATGGAGAACATTGTGACACTGCAAGGCCTCAAGGAATCATTAGGACTGTTATATGTCTATAGGATAATTGGTGCAAATAAAATTGTCGTCTCTTTTATAGTTATGTGCTGTTAAATTATACTCTTATAGGAAGTTTTTAAATCGCACAAGCCAGCAACTGCGACTGCAACACCATGTCAAAGCCACCTGGACCAGAGAGGGAGGACTTTATTTACAAGCGAACGAAAGTGGCCAGCCCAGAGAGGGATCATGCATCAAGGTTGTCCGAGAAACACCCGGACGATAAATACACGATAAATATCCGAGACCGAGATAGTCAGAGCCATCAGGGAGGTACATCTCAAATCCGAATTCCGGGACTGCAAACACAGGTGTTCATCACTCTCCGGACACGTATTGTTCAACTTGCCACAGAGAAAAGAACTCCACATGAATACGTGCACTTTGAAAAGGAAGAAAGGGGACTCTGGCTCAGGCAAGGAAAATCGTATAAAAATGGGTCAGACAGGACGGTCGGTGTGAAGCATAGAGGACCCTCTGCTGCAGCTGTCAAACCTGTGTCTCACCCGGTGGCAATCCCGGGCTCCACATTGACTTTTTTTTATAGTGTCTTTTTTTCATTTTTCTCAAAGTTTATATTTGGTACACTTAATAACTTTTATTAAATTAAAAATTAATAACTTGGAGCCTTGCATTTCTAACATGTTCATCACATTCGGTTTCTCATGATAAGCCTATCTACTTCTGCTAATTCTGAGATGGGGAAAATGAACTGTCATGATTCCCGCTTGCACTAGAGGATTGTGACACGGGCTGACTTTGTGATGCCAGAGTCTTCTGTGCCATCACAGCGCAACTGTATGACATCCCAGAGTGCTAGAGCAGCACTGGCTCTGTGACATCACAAGGGGGATTTGTGAGATCTCAGGGTGGGCTGTGACATCCCAGGAGGCAGTGTGACATCTCAGGGGCTCTGTGACCTTACTGGGGAGGTCACTTCAAGCCAGCTCCCACTCACAGTTCCTCCCAGAGAAGTCCAAAGCTGCTCGTGCCCGGTGGCATCCTGTGTCCATCTGGGTCCCCCTGCCCCTGGCGCTGCAGCCTCCCGCTGAGGATGTTCGAGGAGATCAAGCCCAGAGCCTGACACGGGGACAGGGGCTCAGGGCCGTCACAGTTGGAACAGGGAGACAGGGACCCCCTAGCAGCATCCCTGTGCCCCCAGGGCCAGAGCTTGGCCAGGGCTCCTTCACCCTCTTATGAAGGAGGGCTTGAGAGCACTTTAAAAATCCCCAGCAGGGGAGTAGCATAAAACAGCTTTAATATTAAGTGACAGCACCACAGAGTTCCTTGGCAAGAGTCACTCTGCTCCTGACTGGACACTTCAGGCACACCAAGGAAACAAAGCAACAACAAAACCAAACAAAATCCAGGCAATCAAACCAAAAAGGAGTCAAGAACTGTCCCGGTGTCTGTGTGTCTCTGTGTGTTTGTGTGTGTGTGTGGGTGTGGGTGGGTGTGTGTGTGTGTGTGTGTGTGTGACGAAAGGACAGTGAGGGCAAGGATAAAAGGAATACAGCCTAAAAGCTAAACAGAGCTGTGGAATAACACTTAACAATATTCAACTTCGCTTAGAACTTCTATTAAGCTTCACAAATTAGCAAAAGAACAACTCTTAGCAGCATTTAACTTTGCTTACAGCTTGTGACTTTGTCGCTATAAGACACGTGAAAGCACGACGCGAGCCACCTGCTATTTTCAAGGTAAAGAGAAAAGTTTATTCTCTGACTCCAACTTTTATACTTTCCCAAAGGTGACATTGGATTGGAGAGTGAATGGACCACCTCTCCAAAGACATTGGACAAACCACTAGTACATCAAGTTTGTCCAGCCCCATAAAAGATTGTAAACAATATGTTGTTGACAGAAAATGTGTGGGAAGGTTCTCCAACAGAATGGAAACTCAGAAGGCTTTAGAAAATCTTAAGAATCAGGGTGACATGACTTAACCTTACTTCCAGGCCTGACTGGCTCAGCTATCCAAGGCAATCAAAGCCCTCAGAGAGCAGCATTTCTGCCACATTTCCCTGAGCACAGGCACTCCTGTGTGCACACAGACACAAAGAGTCACTACAAGGCACCTGTGAGAAATTCCCCTGAGCAAAGGGAAATGTTCCCTGTGGAGGCTTTGGCATCTCCCCAGGGGATGAAGGGTTGAGCCTGGAGCAGACAGTGTCTGTGATGAGCTCCAGAGGAGCTGAGCCCAGGGGCTGCTGGCCAAGGCCCAGGCCCAGTGAGCATTTCTCAGCTGGCAGGGCGGCCTGAGAAGGGGAGAGGGGAATGCACCAGACCAGGAACCATGGAACCAAGGGACCATTGTTACACTGTGGGGCCATGTGAGAAGAAGTGACCATTGGGACACTGTGGGGCCTTGTGAGACCAAGGGACCATTGGGACACTGTGGGACCATGTGAGATCAAGAGACCATTGGGATACTGTGAGTCCTCATGGATTCATGGACACCACTGTGACATTGCTGGGCCTCATGGAAGCAAGGGGACCCTAGTGACGCCGTGTGCCTCAGTGGAATGTAGGCATCATTGTGACACTGTGAGGCCCCGTCCAGCCAAGGCTCCATTGGGACACTGCGAGACCCCACGGAAACAAAGCTCCAGGGTAACACAGAGAGGCTGCCTGTAATCAGTGCTCCATTGTGACCCTGTGGAGCCAAAGGAGAGCGTTGTGACACTGCAAAGCCCCATGGTTCATTGGTCCAAAGGTCCATTGTGACATTGCAGGACTCATGGAACAGAGGAGTCACATGACACTGTGGGGCCTGTGGAACCATGGAGAACATTGTGACACTGCAAGGCCTCAAGGAATCATTAGGACTGTTATATGTCTATAGGATAATTGGTGCAAATAAAATTGTCGTCTCTTTTATAGTTATGTGCTGTTAAATTATACTCTTATAGGAAGTTTTTAAATCGCACAAGCCAGCAACTGCGACTGCAACACCATGTCAAAGCCACCTGGACCAGAGAGGGAGGACTTTATTTACAAGCGAACGAAAGTGGCCAGCCCAGAGAGGGATCATGCATCAAGGTTGTCCGAGAAACACCCGGACGATAAATACACGATAAATATCCGAGACCGAGATAGTCAGAGCCATCAGGGAGGTACATCTCAAATCCGAATTCCGGGACTGCAAACACAGGTGTTCATCACTCTCCGGACACGTATTGTTCAACTTGCCACAGAGAAAAGAACTCCACATGAATACGTGCACTTTGAAAAGGAAGAAAGGGGACTCTGGCTCAGGCAAGGAAAATCGTATAAAAATGGGTCAGACAGGACGGTCGGTGTGAAGCATAGAGGACCCTCTGCTGCAGCTGTCAAACCTGTGTCTCACCCGGTGGCAATCCCGGGCTCCACATTGACTTTTTTTTATAGTGTCTTTTTTTCATTTTTCTCAAAGTTTATATTTGGTACACTTAATAACTTTTATTAAATTAAAAATTAATAACTTGGAGCCTTGCATTTCTAACATGTTCATCACATTCGGTTTCTCATGATAAGCCTATCTACTTCTGCTAATTCTGAGATGGGGAAAATGAACTGTCATGATTCCCGCTTGCACTAGAGGATTGTGACACGGGCTGACTTTGTGATGCCAGAGTCTTCTGTGCCATCACAGCGCAACTGTATGACATCCCAGAGTGCTAGAGCAGCACTGGCTCTGTGACATCACAAGGGGGATTTGTGAGATCTCAGGGTGGGCTGTGACATCCCAGGAGGCAGTGTGACATCTCAGGGGCTCTGTGACCTTACTGGGGAGGTCACTTCAAGCCAGCTCCCACTCACAGTTCCTCCCAGAGAAGTCCAAAGCTGCTCGTGCCCGGTGGCATCCTGTGTCCATCTGGGTCCCCCTGCCCCTGGCGCTGCAGCCTCCCGCTGAGGATGTTCGAGGAGATCAAGCCCAGAGCCTGACACGGGGACAGGGGCTCAGGGCCGTCACAGTTGGAACAGGGAGACAGGGACCCCCTAGCAGCATCCCTGTGCCCCCAGGGCCAGAGCTTGGCCAGGGCTCCTTCACCCTCTTATGAAGGAGGGCTTGAGAGCACTTTAAAAATCCCCAGCAGGGGAGTAGCATAAAACAGCTTTAATATTAAGTGACAGCACCACAGAGTTCCTTGGCAAGAGTCACTCTGCTCCTGACTGGACACTTCAGGCACACCAAGGAAACAAAGCAACAACAAAACCAAACAAAATCCAGGCAATCAAAACAAAAAGGAGTCAAGAACTGTCCCGGTGTCTGTGTGTCTCTGTGTGTTTGTGTGTGTGTGTGTGTGTGTGGGTGTGTGGGTGTGTGTGTGTGTGTGTGTGTGTGTGTGACGAAAGGACAGTGAGGGCAAGGATAAAAGGAATACAGCCTAAAAGCTAAACAGAGCTGTGGAATAACACTTAACAATATTCAACTTCGCTTAGAACTTCTATTAAGCTTCACAAATTAGCAAAAGAACAACTCTTAGCAGCATTTAACTTTGCTTACAGCTTGTGACTTTGTCGCTATAAGACATGTGAAAGCACGACGCGAGCCACCTGCTATTTTCAAGGTAAAGAGAAAAGTTTATTCTCTGACTCCAACTTTTATACTTTCCCAAAGGTGACATTGGATTGGAGAGTGAATGGACCACCTGTCCAAAGACATTGGACAAAGCACTAGTACATCAAGTTTGTCCAACCCCATAAAAGATTGTAAACAATATGTTGTTGACAGAAAATGTGTGGGAAGGTTCTCCAACAGAATGGAAACTCAGAAGGCTTTAGAAAATCTTATGAATCAGGGTGACATGACTTAACCTTACTTCCAGGCCTGACTGGCTCAGCTATCCAAGGCAATCAAAGCCCTCAGAGAGCAGCATTTCTGCCACATTTCCCTGAGCACAGGCACTCCTGTGTGCACACAGACACAAAGAGTCACTACAAGGCACCTGTGAGAAATTCCCCTGAGCAAAGGGAAATGTTCCCTGTGGAGGCTTTGGCATCTCCCCAGGGGATGAAGGGTTGAGCCTGGAGCAGACAGTGTCTGTGATGAGCTCCAGAGGAGCTGAGCCCAGGGGCTGCTGGCCAAGGCCCTGGCCCAGTGAGCATTTCTCAGCTGGCAGGGCGGCCTGAGAAGGGGAGAGGGGAATGCACGAGACCAGGAACCATGGAACCAAGGGACCATTGTTACACTGTGGGGCCATGTGAGAAGAAGTGACCATTGGGACACTGTGGGGCCTTGTGAGACCAAGGGACCATTGGGACACTGTGGGACCATGTGAGATCAAGAGACCATTGGGATACTGTGAGTCCTCATGGATTCATGGACACCACTGTGACATTGCTGGGCCTCATGGAAGCAAGGGGACCCTAGTGACGCCGTGTGCCTCAGTGGAATGTAGGCATCATTGTGACACTGTGAGGCCCCGTCCAGCCAAGGCTCCATTGGGACACTGCGAGACCCCACGGAAACAAAGCTCCAGGGTAACACAGAGAGGCTGCCTGTAATCAGTGCTCCATTGTGACCCTGTGGAGCCAAAGGAGAGCGTTGTGACACTGCAAAGCCCCATGGTCCATTGGTCCAAAGGTCCATTGTGACATTGCAGGACTCATGGAACAGAGGAGTCACATGACACTGTGGGGCCTGTGGAACCATGGAGAACATTGTGACACTGCAAGGCCTCAAGGAATCATTAGGACTGTTATATGTCTATAGGATAATTGGTGCAAATAAAATTGTCGTCTCTTTTATAGTTATGTGCTGTTAAATTATACTCTTATAGGAAGTTTTTAAATCGCACAAGCCAGCAACTGCGACTGCAACACCATGTCAAAGCCACCTGGACGAGAGAGGGAGGACTTTATTTACAAGCGAACGAAAGTGGCCAGCCCAGAGAGGGATCATGCATCAAGGTTGTCCGAGAAACACCCGGACGATAAATACACGATAAATATCCGAGACCGAGATAGTCAGAGCCATCAGGGAGGTACATCTCAAATCCGAATTCCGGGACTGCAAACACAGGTGTTCATCACTCTCCGGACACGTATTGTTCAACTTGCCACAGAGAAAAGAACTCCACATGAATACATGCACTTTGAAAAGGAAGAAAGGGGACTCTGGCTCAGGCAAGGAAAATCGTATAAAAATGGGTCAGACAGGACGGTCGGTGTGAAGCATAGAGGACCCTCTGCTGCAGCTGTCAAACCTGTGTCTCACCCGGTGGCAATCCCGGGCTCCACATTGACTTTTTTTTATAGTGTCTTTTTTTCATTTTTCTCAAAGTTTATATTTGGTACACTTAATAACTTTTATTAAATTAAAAATTAATAACTTGGAGCCTTGCATTTCTAACATGTTCATCACATTCGGTTTCTCATGATAAGCCTATCTACTTCTGCTAATTCTGAGATGGGGAAAATGAACTGTCATGACTCCCGCTTGCACTAGAGGATTGTGACACGGGCTGACTTTGTGATGCCAGAGTCTTCTGTGCCATCACAGCGCAACTGTATGACATCCCAGAGTGCTAGAGCAGCACTGGCTCTGTGACATCACAAGGGGGATTTGTGAGATCTCAGGGTGGGCTGTGACATCCCAGGAGGCAGTGTGACATCTCAGGGGCTCTGTGACCTTACTGGGGAGGTCACTTCAAGCCAGCTTCCACTCACAGTTCCTCCCAGAGAAGTCCAAAGCTGCTCGTGCCCGGTGGCATCCTGTGTCCATCTGGGTCCCCCTGCCCCTGGCGCTGCAGCCTCCCGCTGAGGATGTTCGAGGAGATCAAGCCCAGAGCCTGACACGGGGACAGGGGCTCAGGGCCGTCACAGTTGGAACAGGGAGACAGGGACCCCCTAGCAGCATCCCTGTGCCCCCAGGGCCAGAGCTTGGCCAGGGCTCCTTCACCCTCTTATGAAGGAGGGCTTGAGAGCACTTTAAAAATCTCCAGCAGGGGAGTAGCATAAAACAGCTTTAATATTAAGTGACAGCACCACAGAGTTCCTTGGCAAGAGTCACTCTGCTCCTGACTGGACACTTCAGGCACACCAAGGAAACAAAGCAACAACAAAACCAAACAAAATCCAGGCAATCAAAACAAAAAGGAGTCAAGAACTGTCCCGGTGTCTGTGTGTCTCTGTGTGTTTGTGTGTGTGTGTGTGTGTGTGTGTGTGGGTGTGTGTGTGTGTGTGTGTGTGTGTGTGTGACGAAAGGACAGTGAGGGCAAGGATAAAAGGAATACAGCCTAAAAGCTAAACAGAGCTGTGGAATAACACTTAACAATATTCAACTTCGCTTAGAACTTCTATTAAGCTTCACAAATTAGCAAAAGAACAACTCTTAGCAGCATTTAACTTTGCTTACAGCTTGTGACTTTGTCGCTATAAGACACGTGAAAGCACGACGCGAGCCACCTGCTATTTTCAAGATAAAGAGAAAAGTTTATTCTCTGACTCCAACTTTTATACTTTCCCAAAGGTGACATTGGATTGGAGAGTGAATGGACCACCTGTCCAAAGACATTGGACAAACCACTAGTACATCAAGTTTGTCCAACCCCATAAAAGATTGTAAACAATATGTTGTTGACAGAAATTGTGTGGGAAGGTTCTCCAACAGAATGGAAACTCAGAAGGCTTTAGAAAATCTTAAGAATCAGGGTGACATGACTTAACCTTACTTCCAGGCCTGACTGGCTCAGCTATCCAAGGCAATCAAAGCCCTCAGAGAGCAGCATTTCTGCCACATTTCCCTGAGCACAGGCACTCCTGTGTGCACACAGACACAAAGAGTCACTACAAGGCACCTGTGAGAAATTCCCCTGAGCAAAGGGAAATGTTCCCTGTGGAGGCTTTGGCATCTCCCCAGGGGATGAAGGGTTGAGCCTGGAGCAGACAGTGTCTGTGATGAGCTCCAGAGGAGCTGAGCCCAGGGGCTGCTGGCCAAGGCCCAGGCCCAGTGAGCATTTCTCAGCTGGCAGGGCGGCCTGAGAAGGGGAGAGGGGAATGCACCAGACCAGGAACCATGGAACCAAGGGACCATTGTTACACTGTGGGGCCATGTGAGAAGAAGTGACCATTGGGACACTGTGGGGCCTTGTGAGACCAAGGGACCATTGGGACACTGTGGGACCATGTGAGATCAAGAGACCATTGGGATACTGTGAGTCCTCATGGATTCATGGACACCACTGTGACATTGCTGGGCCTCATGGAAGCAAGGGGACCCTAGTGACGCCGTGTGCCTCAGTGGAATGTAGGCATCATTGTGACACTGTGAGGCCCCGTCCAGCCAAGGCTCCATTGGGACACTGCGAGACCCCACGGAAACAAAGCTCCAGGGTAACACAGAGAGGCTGCCTGTAATCAGTGCTCCATTGTGACCCTGTGGAGCCAAAGGAGAGCGTTGTGACACTGCAAAGCCCCATGGTCCATTGGTCCAAAGGTCCATTGTGACATTGCAGGACTCATGGAACAGAGGAGTCACATGACACTGTGGGGCCTGTGGAACCATGGAGAACATTGTGACACTGCAAGGCCTCAAGGAATCATTAGGACTGTTATATGTCTATAGGATAATTGGTGCAAATAAAATTGTCGTCTCTTTTATAGTTATGTGCTGTTAAATTATACTCTTATAGGAAGTTTTTAAATCGCACAAGCCAGCAACAGCGATTGCAACACCATGTCAAAGCCACCTGGACCAGAGAGGGAGGACTTTATTTACAAGCGAACGAAAGTGGCCAGCCCAGAGAGGGATCATGCATCAAGGTTGTCCGAGAAACACCCGGACGATAAATACACGATAAATATCCGAGACCGAGATAGTCAGAGCCATCAGGGAGGTACATCTCAAATCCGAATTCCGGGACTGCAAACACAGGTGTTCATCACTCTCCGGACACGTATTGTTCAACTTGCCACAGAGAAAAGAACTCCACATGAATACGTGCACTTTGAAAAGGAAGAAAGGGGACTCTGGCTCAGGCAAGGAAAATCGTATAAAAATGGGTCAGACAGGACGGTCGGTGTGAAGCATAGAGGACCCTCTGCTGCAGCTGTCAAACCTGTGTCTCACCCGGTGGCAATCCCGGGCTCCACATTGACTTTTTTTTATAGTGTCTTTTTTTCATTTTTCTCAAAGTTTATATTTGGTACACTTAATAACTTTTATTAAATTAAAAATTAATAACTTGGAGCCTTGCATTTCTAACATGTTCATCACATTCGGTTTCTCATGATAAGCCTATCTACTTCTGCTAATTCTGAGATGGGGAAAATGAACTGTCATGACTCCCGCTTGCACTAGAGGATTGTGACACGGGCTGACTTTGTGATGCCAGAGTCTTCTGTGCCATCACAGCGCAACTGTATGACATCCCAGAGTGCTAGAGCAGCACTGGCTCTGTGACATCACAAGGGGGATTTGTGAGATCTCAGGGTGGGCTGTGACATCCCAGGAGGCAGTGTGACATCTCAGGGGCTCTGTGACCTTACTGGGGAGGTCACTTCAAGCCAGCTTCCACTCACAGTTCCTCCCAGAGAAGTCCAAAGCTGCTCGTGCCCGGTGGCATCCTGTGTCCATCTGGGTCCCCCTGCCCCTGGCGCTGCAGCCTCCCGCTGAGGATGTTCGAGGAGATCAAGCCCAGAGCCTGACACGGGGACAGGGGCTCAGGGCCGTCACAGTTGGAACAGGGAGACAGGGACCCCCTAGCAGCATCCCTGTGCCCCCAGGGCCAGAGCTTGGCCAGGGCTCCTTCACCCTCTTATGAAGGAGGGCTTGAGAGCACTTTAAAAATCCCCAGCAGGGGAGTAGCATAAAACAGCTTGAATATTAAGTGACAGCACCACAGAGTTCCTTGGCAAGAGTCACTCTGCTCCTGACTGGACACTTCAGGCACACCAAGGAAACAAAGCAACAACAAAACCAAACAAAATCCAGGCAATCAAAACAAAAAGGAGTCAAGAACTGTCCCGGTGTCTGTGTGTCTCTGTGTGTTTGTGTGTGTGTGTGTGTGTGTGTGTGTGGGTGTGTGTGTGTGTGTGTGTGTGTGTGTGTGACGAAAGGACAGTGAGGGCAAGGATAAAAGGAATACAGCCTAAAAGCTAAACAGAGCTGTGGAATAACACTTAACAATATTCAACTTCGCTTAGAACTTCTATTAAGCTTCACAAATTAGCAAAAGAACAACTCTTAGCAGCATTTAACTTTGCTTACAGCTTGTGACTTTGTCGCTATAAGACACGTGAAAGCACGACGCGAGCCACCTGCTATTTTCAAGATAAAGAGAAAAGTTTATTCTCTGACTCCAACTTTTATACTTTCCCAAAGGTGACATTGGATTGGAGAGTGAATGGACCACCTGTCCAAAGACATTGGACAAAGCACTAGTACATCAAGTTTGTCCAACCCCATAAAAGATTGTAAACAATATGTTGTTGACAGAAAATGTGTGGGAAGGTTCTCCAACAGAATGGAAACTCAGAAGGCTTTAGAAAATCTTAAGAATCAGGGTGACATGACTTAACCTTACTTCCAGGCCTGACTGGCTCAGCTATCCAAGGCAATCAAAGCCCTCAGAGAGCAGCATTTCTGCCACATTTCCCTGAGCACAGGCACTCCTGTGTGCACACAGACACAAAGAGTCACTACAAGGCACCTGTGAGAAATTCCCCTGAGCAAAGGGAAATGTTCCCTGTGGAGGCTTTGGCATCTCCCCAGGGGATGAAGGGTTGAGCCTGGAGCAGACAGTGTCTGTGATGAGCTCCAGAGGAGCTGAGCCCAGGGGCTGCTGGCCAAGGCCCAGGCCCAGTGAGCATTTCTCAGCTGGCAGGGCGGCCTGAGAAGGGGAGAGGGGAATGCACCAGACCAGGAACCATGGAACCAAGGGACCGTTGTTACACTGTGGGGCCATGTGAGAAGAAGTGACCATTGGGACACTGTGGGGCCTTGTGAGACCAAGGGACCATTGGGACACTGTGGGACCATGTGAGATCAAGAGACCATTGGGATACTGTGAGTCCTCATGGATTCATGGACACCACTGTGACATTGCTGGGCCTCATGGAAGCAAGGGGACCCTAGTGATGCCGTGTGCCTCAGTGGAATGTAGGCATCATTGTGACACTGTGAGGCCCCGTCCAGCCAAGGCTCCATTGGGACACTGCGAGACCCCACGGAAACAAAGCTCCAGGGTAACACAGAGAGGCTGCCTGTAATCAGTGCTCCATTGTGACCCTGTGGAGCCAAAGGAGAGCGTTGTGACACTGCAAAGCCCCATGGTCCATTGGTCCAAAGGTCCATTGTGACATTGCAGGACTCATGGAACAGAGGAGTCACATGACACTGTGGGGCCTGTGGAACCATGGAGAACATTGTGACACTGCAAGGCCTCAAGGAATCATTAGGACTGTTATATGTCTATAGGATAATTGGTGCAAATAAAATTGTCGTCTCTTTTATAGTTATGTGCTGTTAAATTATACTCTTATAGGAAGTTTTTAAATCGCACAAGCCAGCAACTGCGACTGCAACACCATGTCAAAGCCACCTGGACGAGAGAGGGAGGACTTTATTTACAAGCGAACGAAAGTGGCCAGCCCAGAGAGGGATCATGCATCAAGGTTGTCCGAGAAACACCCGGACGATAAATACACGATAAATATCCGAGACCGAGATAGTCAGAGCCATCAGGGAGGTACATCTCAAATCCGAATTCCGGGACTGCAAACACAGGTGTTCATCACTCTCCGGACACGTATTGTTCAACTTGCCACAGAGAAAAGAACTCCACATGAATACATGCACTTTGAAAAGGAAGAAAGGGGACTCTGGCTCAGGCAAGGAAAATCGTATAAAAATGGGTCAGACAGGACGGTCGGTGTGAAGCATAGAGGACCCTCTGCTGCAGCTGTCAAACCTGTGTCTCACCCGGTGGCAATCCCGGGCTCCACATTGACTTTTTTTTATAGTGTCTTTTTTTCATTTTTCTCAAAGTTTATATTTGGTACACTTAATAACTTTTATTAAATTAAAAATTAATAACTTGGAGCCTTGCATTTCTAACATGTTCATCACATTCGGTTTCTCATGATAAGCCTATCTACTTCTGCTAATTCTGAGATGGGGAAAATGAACTGTCATGACTCCCGCTTGCACTAGAGGATTGTGACACGGGCTGACTTTGTGATGCCAGAGTCTTCTGTGCCATCACAGCGCAACTGTATGACATCCCAGAGTGCTAGAGCAGCACTGGCTCTGTGACATCACAAGGGGGATTTGTGAGATCTCAGGGTGGGCTGTGACATCCCAGGAGGCAGTGTGACATCTCAGGGGCTCTGTGACCTTACTGGGGAGGTCACTTCAAGCCAGCTTCCACTCACAGTTCCTCCCAGAGAAGTCCAAAGCTGCTCGTGCCCGGTGGCATCCTGTGTCCATCTGGGTCCCCCTGCCCCTGGCGCTGCAGCCTCCCGCTGAGGATGTTCGAGGAGATCAAGCCCAGAGCCTGACACGGGGACAGGGGCTCAGGGCCGTCACAGTTGGAACAGGGAGACAGGGACCCCCTAGCAGCATCCCTGTGCCCCCAGGGCCAGAGCTTGGCCAGGGCTCCTTCACCCTCTTATGAAGGAGGGCTTGAGAGCACTTTAAAAATCTCCAGCAGGGGAGTAGCATAAAACAGCTTTAATATTAAGTGACAGCACCACAGAGTTCCTTGGCAAGAGTCACTCTGCTCCTGACTGGACACTTCAGGCACACCAAGGAAACAAAGCAACAACAAAACCAAACAAAATCCAGGCAATCAAAACAAAAAGGAGTCAAGAACTGTCCCGGTGTCTGTGTGTCTCTGTGTGTTTGTGTGTGTGTGTGTGTGTGTGGGTGTGGGTGTGTGTGTGTGTGTGTGTGTGTGTGTGTGACGAAAGGACAGTGAGGGCAAGGATAAAAGGAATACAGCCTAAAAGCTAAACAGAGCTGTGGAATAACACTTAACAATATTCAACTTCGCTTAGAACTTCTATTAAGCTTCACAAATTAGCAAAAGAACAACTCTTAGCAGCATTTAACTTTGCTTACAGCTTGTGACTTTGTCGCTATAAGACACGTGAAAGCACGACGCGAGCCACCTGCTATTTTCAAGATAAAGAGAAAAGTTTATTCTCTGACTCCAACTTTTATACTTTCCCAAAGGTGACATTGGATTGGAGAGTGAATGGACCACCTGTCCAAAGACATTGGACAAACCACTAGTACATCAAGTTTGTCCAACCCCATAAAAGATTGTAAACAATATGTTGTTGACAGAAATTGTGTGGGAAGGTTCTCCAACAGAATGGAAACTCAGAAGGCTTTAGAAAATCTTAAGAATCAGGGTGACATGACTTAACCTTACTTCCAGGCCTGACTGGCTCAGCTATCCAAGGCAATCAAAGCCCTCAGAGAGCAGCATTTCTGCCACATTTCCCTGAGCACAGGCACTCCTGTGTGCACACAGACACAAAGAGTCACTACAAGGCACCTGTGAGAAATTCCCCTGAGCAAAGGGAAATGTTCCCTGTGGAGGCTTTGGCATCTCCCCAGGGGATGAAGGGTTGAGCCTGGAGCAGACAGTGTCTGTGATGAGCTCCAGAGGAGCTGAGCCCAGGGGCTGCTGGCCAAGGCCCAGGCCCAGTGAGCATTTCTCAGCTGGCAGGGCGGCCTGAGAAGGGGAGAGGGGAATGCACCAGACCAGGAACCATGGAACCAAGGGACCATTGTTACACTGTGGGGCCATGTGAGAAGAAGTGACCATTGGGACACTGTGGGGCCTTGTGAGACCAAGGGACCATTGGGACACTGTGGGACCATGTGAGATCAAGAGACCATTGGGATACTGTGAGTCCTCATGGATTCATGGACACCACTGTGACATTGCTGGGCCTCATGGAAGCAAGGGGACCCTAGTGACGCCGTGTGCCTCAGTGGAATGTAGGCATCATTGTGACACTGTGAGGCCCCGTCCAGCCAAGGCTCCATTGGGACACTGCGAGACCCCACGGAAACAAAGCTCCAGGGTAACACAGAGAGGCTGCCTGTAATCAGTGCTCCATTGTGACCCTGTGGAGCCAAAGGAGAGCGTTGTGACACTGCAAAGCCCCATGGTCCATTGGTCCAAAGGTCCATTGTGACATTGCAGGACTCATGGAACAGAGGAGTCACATGACACTGTGGGGCCTGTGGAACCATGGAGAACATTGTGACACTGCAAGGCCTCAAGGAATCATTAGGACTGTTATATGTCTATAGGATAATTGGTGCAAATAAAATTGTCGTCTCTTTTATAGTTATGTGCTGTTAAATTATACTCTTATAGGAAGTTTTTAAATCGCACAAGCCAGCAACAGCGATTGCAACACCATGTCAAAGCCACCTGGACCAGAGAGGGAGGACTTTATTTACAAGCGAACGAAAGTGGCCAGCCCAGAGAGGGATCATGCATCAAGGTTGTCCGAGAAACACCCGGACGATAAATACACGATAAATATCCGAGACCGAGATAGTCAGAGCCATCAGGGAGGTACATCTCAAATCCGAATTCCGGGACTGCAAACACAGGTGTTCATCACTCTCCGGACACGTATTGTTCAACTTGCCACAGAGAAAAGAACTCCACATGAATACGTGCACTTTGAAAAGGAAGAAAGGGGACTCTGGCTCAGGCAAGGAAAATCGTATAAAAATGGGTCAGACAGGACGGTCGGTGTGAAGCATAGAGGACCCTCTGCTGCAGCTGTCAAACCTGTGTCTCACCCGGTGGCAATCCCGGGCTCCACATTGACTTTTTTTTATAGTGTCTTTTTTTCATTTTTCTCAAAGTTTATATTTGGTACACTTAATAACTTTTATTAAATTAAAAATTAATAACTTGGAGCCTTGCATTTCTAACATGTTCATCACATTCGGTTTCTCATGATAAGCCTATCTACTTCTGCTAATTCTGAGATGGGGAAAATGAACTGTCATGACTCCCGCTTGCACTAGAGGATTGTGACACGGGCTGACTTTGTGATGCCAGAGTCTTCTGTGCCATCACAGCGCAACTGTATGACATCCCAGAGTGCTAGAGCAGCACTGGCTCTGTGACATCACAAGGGGGATTTGTGAGATCTCAGGGTGGGCTGTGACATCCCAGGAGGCAGTGTGACATCTCAGGGGCTCTGTGACCTTACTGGGGAGGTCACTTCAAGCCAGCTTCCACTCACAGTTCCTCCCAGAGAAGTCCAAAGCTGCTCGTGCCCGGTGGCATCCTGTGTCCATCTGGGTCCCCCTGCCCCTGGCGCTGCAGCCTCCCGCTGAGGATGTTCGAGGAGATCAAGCCCAGAGCCTGACACGGGGACAGGGGCTCAGGGCCGTCACAGTTGGAACAGGGAGACAGGGACCCCCTAGCAGCATCCCTGTGCCCCCAGGGCCAGAGCTTGGCCAGGGCTCCTTCACCCTCTTATGAAGGAGGGCTTGAGAGCACTTTAAAAATCCCCAGCAGGGGAGTAGCATAAAACAGCTTGAATATTAAGTGACAGCACCACAGAGTTCCTTGGCAAGAGTCACTCTGCTCCTGACTGGACACTTCAGGCACACCAAGGAAACAAAGCAACAACAAAACCAAACAAAATCCAGGCAATCAAAACAAAAAGGAGTCAAGAACTGTCCCGGTGTCTGTGTGTCTCTGTGTGTTTGTGTGTGTGTGTGTGTGTGTGTGTGTGGGTGTGTGTGTGTGTGTGTGTGTGTGTGTGTGACGAAAGGACAGTGAGGGCAAGGATAAAAGGAATACAGCCTAAAAGCTAAACAGAGCTGTGGAATAACACTTAACAATATTCAACTTCGCTTAGAACTTCTATTAAGCTTCACAAATTAGCAAAAGAACAACTCTTAGCAGCATTTAACTTTGCTTACAGCTTGTGACTTTGTCGCTATAAGACACGTGAAAGCACGACGCGAGCCACCTGCTATTTTCAAGATAAAGAGAAAAGTTTATTCTCTGACTCCAACTTTTATACTTTCCCAAAGGTGACATTGGATTGGAGAGTGAATGGACCACCTGTCCAAAGACATTGGACAAACCACTAGTACATCAAGTTTGTCCAACCCCATAAAAGATTGTAAACAATATGTTGTTGACAGAAATTGTGTGGGAAGGTTCTCCAACAGAATGGAAACTCAGAAGGCTTTAGAAAATCTTAAGAATCAGGGTGACATGACTTAACCTTACTTCCAGGCCTGACTGGCTCAGCTATCCAAGGCAATCAAAGCCCTCAGAGAGCAGCATTTCTGCCACATTTCCCTGAGCACAGGCACTCCTGTGTGCACACAGACACAAAGAGTCACTACAAGGCACCTGTGAGAAATTCCCCTGAGCAAAGGGAAATGTTCCCTGTGGAGGCTTTGGCATCTCCCCAGGGGATGAAGGGTTGAGCCTGGAGCAGACAGTGTCTGTGATGAGCTCCAGAGGAGCTGAGCCCAGGGGCTGCTGGCCAAGGCCCAGGCCCAGTGAGCATTTCTCAGCTGGCAGGGCGGCCTGAGAAGGGGAGAGGGGAATGCACCAGACCAGGAACCATGGAACCAAGGGACCGTTGTTACACTGTGGGGCCATGTGAGAAGAAGTGACCATTGGGACACTGTGGGGCCTTGTGAGACCAAGGGACCATTGGGACACTGTGGGACCATGTGAGATCAAGAGACCATTGGGATACTGTGAGTCCTCATGGATTCATGGACACCACTGTGACATTGCTGGGCCTCATGGAAGCAAGGGGACCCTAGTGATGCCGTGTGCCTCAGTGGAATGTAGGCATCATTGTGACACTGTGAGGCCCCGTCCAGCCAAGGCTCCATTGGGACACTGCGAGACCCCACGGAAACAAAGCTCCAGGGTAACACAGAGAGGCTGCCTGTAATCAGTGCTCCATTGTGACCCTGTGGAGCCAAAGGAGAGCGTTGTGACACTGCAAAGCCCCATGGTCCATTGGTCCAAAGGTCCATTGTGACATTGCAGGACTCATGGAACAGAGGAGTCACATGACACTGTGGGGCCTGTGGAACCATGGAGAACATTGTGACACTGCAAGGCCTCAAGGAATCATTAGGACTGTTATATGTCTATAGGATAATTGGTGCAAATAAAATTGTCGTCTCTTTTATAGTTATGTGCTGTTAAATTATACTCTTATAGGAAGTTTTTAAATCGCACAAGCCAGCAACTGCGACTGCAACACCATGTCAAAGCCACCTGGACGAGAGAGGGAGGACTTTATTTACAAGCGAACGAAAGTGGCCAGCCCAGAGAGGGATCATGCATCAAGGTTGTCCGAGAAACACCCGGACGATAAATACACGATAAATATCCGAGACCGAGATAGTCAGAGCCATCAGGGAGGTACATCTCAAATCCGAATTCCGGGACTGCAAACACAGGTGTTCATCACTCTCCGGACAGGTATTGTTCAACTTGCCACAGAGAAAAGAACTCCACATGAATACATGCACTTTGAAAAGGAAGAAAGGGGACTCTGGCTCAGGCAAGGAAAATCGTATAAAAATGGGTCAGACAGGACGGTCGGTGTGAAGCATAGAGGACCCTCTGCTGCAGCTGTCAAACCTGTGTCTCACCCGGTGGCAATCCCGGGCTCCACATTGACTTTTTTTTATAGTGTCTTTTTTTCATTTTTCTCAAAGTTTATATTTGGTACACTTAATAACTTTTATTAAATTAAAAATTAATAACTTGGAGCCTTGCATTTCTTACATGTTCATCACATTCAGTTTCTCATGATAAGCCTATCTACTTCTGCTAATTCTGAGATGGGGAAAATGAACTGTCATGATTCCCGCTTGCACTAGAGGATTGTGACACGGGCTGACTTTGTGATGCCAGAGTCTTCTGTGCCATCACAGCGCAACTGTATGACATCCCAGAGTGCTAGAGCAGCACTGGCTCTGTGACATCACAAGGGGGATTTGTGAGATCTCAGGGTGGGCTGTGACATCCCAGGAGGCAGTGTGACATCTCAGGGGCTCTGTGACCTTACTGGGGAGGTCACTTCAAGCCAGCTTCCACTCACAGTTCCTCCCAGAGAAGTCCAAAGCTGCTCGTGCCCGGTGGCATCCCGTGTCCCTCTGGGTCCCCCTGCCCCTGGCGCTGCAGCCTCCCCCTGAGGATGTTCGAGGAGATCAAGCCCAGAGCCTGACACGGGGACAGGGGCTCAGGGCCGTCACAGTTGGAACAGGGAGACAGGGACCCCCTAGCAGCATCCCTGTGCCCCCAGGGCCAGAGCTTGGCCAGGGCTCCTTCACCCTCTTATGAAGGAGGGCTTGAGAGCACTTTAAAAATCCCCAGCAGGGGAGTAGCATAAAACAGCTTGAATATTAAGTGACAGCACCACAGAGTTCCTTGGCAAGAGTCACTCTGCTCCTGACTGGACACTTCAGGCACACCAAGGAAACAAAGCAACAACAAAACCAAACAAAATCCAGGCAATCAAACCAAAAAGGAGTCAAGAACTGTCCCGGTGTCTGTGTGTCTCTGTGTGTTTGTGTGTGTGTGTGTGTGTGTGGGTGTGTGTGTGTGTGTGTGTGTGTGTGTGTGTGACGAAAGGACAGTGAGGGCAAGGATAAAAGGAATACAGCCTAAAAGCTAAACAGAGCTGTGGAATAACACTTAACAATATTCAACTTCGCTTATAACTTCTATTAAGCTTCACAAATTAGCAAAAGAACAACTCTTAGCAGCATTTAACTTTGCTTACAGCTTGTGACTTTGTCGCTATAAGACACGTGAAAGCACGACGCGAGCCACCTGCTATTTTCAAGGTAAAGAGAAAAGTTTATTCTCTGACTCCAACTTTTATACTTTCCCAAAGGTGACATTGGATTGGAGAGTGAATGGACCACCTGTCCAAAGACATTGGACAACGCACTAGTACATCAAGTTTGTCCAGCCCCATAAAAGATTGTAAACAATATGTTGTTGACAGAAAATGTGTGGGAAGGTTCTCCAACAGAATGGAAACTCAGAAGGCTTTAGAAAATCTTAAGAATCAGGGTGACATGACTTAACCTTACTTCCAGGCCTGACTGGCTCAGCTATCCAAGGCAATCAAAGCCCTCAGAGAGCAGCATTTCTGCCACATTTCCCTGAGCACAGGCACTCCTGTGTGCACACAGACACAAAGAGTCACTACAAGGCACCTGTGAGAAATTCCCCTGAGCAAAGGGAAATGTTCCCTGTGGAGGCTTTGGCATCTCCCCAGGGGATGAAGGGTTGAGCCTGGAGCAGACAGTGTCTGTGATGAGCTCCAGAGGAGCTGAGCCCAGGGGCTGCTGGCCAAGGCCCAGGCCCAGTGAGCATTTCTCAGCTGGCAGGGCGGCCTGAGAAGGGGAGAGGGGAATGCACCAGACCAGGAACCATGGAACCAAGGGACCATTGTTACACTGTGGGGCCATGTGAGAAGAAGTGACCATTGGGACACTGTGGGGCCTTGTGAGACCAAGGGACCATTGGGACACTGTGGGACCATGTGAGATCAAGAGACCACACCACTGTGACATTGCTGGGCCTCATGGAAGCAAGGGGACCCTAGTGACGCCGTGTGCCTCAGTGGAATGTAGGCATCATTGTGACACTGTGAGGCCCCATCCAACCAAGGCTCCATTGGGACATTGCGAGACCCCACGGAAACAAAGCTCCAGGGTAACACAGAGAGGCTGCCTGTAATCAGTGCTCCATTGTGACCCTGTGGAGCCAAAGGAGAGCGTTGTGACACTGCAAAGCCCCATGGTCCATTGGTCCAAAGGTCCATTGTGACATTGCAGGACTCATGGAACAGAGGAGTCACATGACACTGTGGGGCCTGTGGAACCATGGAGAACATTGTGACACTGCAAGGCCTCAAGGAATCATTAGGACTGTTATATGTCTATAGGATAATTGGTGCAAATAAAATTGTCGTCTCTTTTATAGTTATGTGCTGTTAAATTATACTCTTATAGGAAGTTTTTAAATCGCACAAGCCAGCAACTGCGACTGCAACACCATGTCAAAGCCACCTGGACCAGAGAGGGAGGACTTTATTTACAAGCGAACGAAAGTGGCCAGCCCAGAGAGGGATCATGCATCAAGGTTGTCCGAGAAACACCCGGACGATAAATACACGATAAATATCCGAGACCGAGATAGTCAGAGCCATCAGGGAGGTACATCTCAAATCCGAATTCCGGGACTGCAAACACAGGTGTTCATCACTCTCCGGACACGTATTGTTCAACTTGCCACAGAGAAAAGAACTCCACATGAATACATGCACTTTGAAAAGGAAGAAAGGGGACTCTGGCTCAGGCAAGGAAAATCGTATAAAAATGGGTCAGACAGGACGGTCGGTGTGAAGCATAGAGGACCCTCTGCTGCAGCTGTCAAACCTGTGTCTCACCCGGTGGCAATCCCGGGCTCCACATTGACTTTTTTTTATAGTGGCTTTTTTTCATTTTTCTCAAAGTTTATATTTGGTACACTTAATAACTTTTATTAAATTAAAAATTAATAACTTGGAGCCTTGCATTTCTAACATGTTCATCACATTCAGTTTCTCATGATAAGCCTATCTACTTCTGCTAATTCTGAGATGGGGAAAATGAACTGTCATGATTCCCCCTTGCACTAAAGGATTGTGACACGGGCTGACTTTGTGATGCCAGAGTCTTCTGTGCCATCACAGCGCAACTGTATGACATCCCAGAGTGCTAGAGCAGCACTGGCTCTGTGACATCACAAGGGGGATTTGTGAGATCTCAGGGTGGGCTGTGACATCCCAGGAGGCAGTGTGACATCTCAGGGGCTCTGTGACCTTACTGGGGAGGTCACTTCAAGCCAGCTTCCACTCACAGTTCCTCCCAGAGAAGTCCAAAGCTGCTCGTGCCCGGTGGTATCCTGTGTCCCTCTGGGTCCCCCTGCCCCTGGCGCTGCAGCCTCCCGCTGAGGATGTTCGAGGAGATCAAGCCCAGAGCCTGACACGGGGACAGGGGCTCAGGGCCGTCACAGTTGGAACAGGGAGACAGGGACCCCCTAGCAGCATCCCTGTGCCCCCAGGGCCAGAGCTTGGCCAGGGCTCCTTCACCCTCTTATGAAGGAGGGCTTGAGAGCACTTTAAAAATCCCCAGCAGGGGAGTAGCATAAAACAGCTTTAATATTAAGTGACAGCACCACAGAGTTCCTTGGCAAGAGTCACTCTGCTCCTGACTGGACACTTCAGGCACACCAAGGAAACAAAGCAACAACAAAACCAAACAAAATCCAGGCAATCAAAACAAAAAGGAGTCAAGAACTGTCCCGGTGTCTGTGTGTCTCTGTGTGTTTGTGTGTGTGTGTGTGTGTGTGGGTGTGTGTGTGTGTGTGTGTGTGTGTGTGTGACGAAAGGACAGTGAGGGCAAGGATAAAAGGAATACAGCCTAAAAGCTAAACAGAGCTGTGGAATAACACTTAACAATATTCAACTTCGCTTAGAACTTCTATTAAGCTTCACAAATTAGCAAAAGAACAACTCTTAGCAGCATTTAACTTTGCTTACAGCTTGTGACTTTGTCGCTATAAGACACGTGAAAGCACGACGCGAGCCACCTGCTATTTTCAAGGTAAAGAGAAAAGTTTATTCTCTGACTCCAACTTTTATACTTTCCCAAAGGTGACATTGGATTGGAGAGTGAATGGACCACCTGTCCAAAGACATTGGACAAAGCACTAGTACATCAAGTTTGTCCAACCCCATAAAAGATTGTAAACAATATGTTGTTGACAGAAATTGTGTGGGAAGGTTCTCCAACAGAATGGAAACTCAGAAGGCTTTAGAAAATCTTAAGAATCAGGGTGACATGACTTAACCTTACTTCCAGGCCTGACTGGCTCAGCTATCCAAGGCAATCAAAGCCCTCAGAGAGCAGCATTTCTGCCACATTTCCCTGAGCACAGGCACTCCTGTGTGCACACAGACACAAAGAGTCACTACAAGGCACCTGTGAGAAATTCCCCTGAGCAAAGGGAAATGTTCCCTGTGGAGGCTTTGGCATCTCCCCAGGGGATGAAGGGTTGAGCCTGGAGCAGACAGTGTCTGTGATGAGCTCCAGAGGAGCTGAGCCCAGGGGCTGCTGGCCAAGGCCCAGGCCCAGTGAGCATTTCTCAGCTGGCAGGGCGGCCTGAGAAGGGGAGAGGGGAATGCACCAGACCAGGAACCATGGAACCAAGGGACCATTGTTACACTGTGGGGCCATGTGAGAAGAAGTGACCATTGGGACACTGTGGGGCCTTGTGAGACCAAGGGACCATTGGGACACTGTGGGACCATGTGAGATCAAGAGACCATTGGGATACTGTGAGTCCTCATGGATTCATGGACACCACTGTGACATTGCTGGGCCTCATGGAAGCAAGGGGACCCTAGTGATGCCGTGTGCCTCAGTGGAATGTAGGCATCATTGTGACACTGTGAGGCCCCGTCCAGCCAAGGCTCCATTGGGACACTGCGAGACCCCACGGAAACAAAGCTCCAGGGTAACACAGAGAGGCTGCCTGTAATCAGTGCTCCATTGTGACCCTGTGGAGCCAAAGGAGAGCGTTGTGACACTGCAAAGCCCCATGGTCCATTGGTCCAAAGGTCCATTGTGACATTGCAGGACTCATGGAACAGAGGAGTCACATGACACTGTGGGGCCTGTGGAACCATGGAGAACATTGTGACACTGCAAGGCCTCAAGGAATCATTAGGACTGTTATATGTCTATAGGATAATTGGTGCAAATAAAATTGTCGTCTCTTTTATAGTTATGTGCTGTTAAATTATACTCTTATAGGAAGTTTTTAAATCGCACAAGCCAGCAACTGCGACTGCAACACCATGTCAAAGCCACCTGGACCAGAGAGGGAGGACTTTATTTACAAGCGAACGAAAGTGGCCAGCCCAGAGAGGGATCATGCATCAAGGTTGTCCGAGAAACACCCGGACGATAAATACACGATAAATATCCGAGACCGAGATAGTCAGAGCCATCAGGGAGGTACATCTCAAATCCGAATTCCGGGACTGCAAACACAGGTGTTCATCACTCTCCGGACACGTATTGTTCAACTTGCCACAGAGAAAAGAACTCCACATGAATACATGCACTTTGAAAAGGAAGAAAGGGGACTCTGGCTCAGGCAAGGAAAATCGTATAAAAATGGGTCAGACAGGACGGTCGGTGTGAAGCATAGAGGACCCTCTGCTGCAGCTGTCAAACCTGTGTCTCACCCGGTGGCAATCCCGGGCTCCACATTGACTTTTTTTTATAGTGGCTTTTTTTCATTTTTCTCAAAGTTTATATTTGGTACACTTAATAACTTTTATTAAATTAAAAATTAATAACTTGGAGCCTTGCATTTCTAAGATGTTTATCACATTCGGTTTCTCATGATAAGCCTATCTACTTCTGCTAATTCTGAGATGGGGAAAATGAACTGTCATGATTCCCCCTTGCACTAGAGGATTGTGACACGGGCTGACTTTGTGATGCCAGAGTCTTCTGTGCCATCACAGCGCAACTGTATGACATCCCAGAGTGATGGAGCAGCACTGGCTCTGTGACATCACAAGGGGGATTTGTGAGATCTCAGGGTGGGCTGTGACATCCCAGGAGGCAGTGTGACATCTCAGGGGCTCTGTGACCTTACTGGGGAGGTCACTTCAAGCCAGCTCCCACTCACAGTTCCTCCCAGAGAAGTCCAAAGCTGCTCGTGCCCGGTGGCATCCCGTGTCCCTCTGGGTCCCCCTGCCCCTGGCGCTGCAGCCTCCCGCTGAGGATGTTCGAGGAGATCAAGCCCAGAGCCTGACACGGGGACAGGGGCTCAGGGCCGTCACAGTTGGAACAGGGAGACAGGGACCCCCTAGCAGCATCCCTGTGCCCCCAGGGCCAGAGCTTGGCCAGGGCTCCTTCACCCTCTTATGAAGGAGGGCTTGAGAGCACTTTAAAAATCCCCAGCAGGGGAGTAGCATAAAACAGCTTTAATATTAAGTGACAGCACCACAGAGTTCCTTGGCAAGAGTCACTCTGCTCCTGACTGGACACTTCAGGCACACCAAGGAAACAAAGCAACAACAAAACCAAACAAAATCCAGGCAATGAAACCAAAAAGGTGTCAAGAACTGTCCCGGTGTCTGTGTTTTTCTGTGTGTTTTTGTGTGTGTGTGTGTGTGTGTGTGTGTGTGTGTGTGTGTGTGTGTGTGACGAAAGGACAGTGAGGGCAAGGATAAAAGGAATACAGCCTAAAAGCTAAACAGAGCTGTGGAATAACACTTAACAATATTCAACTTTGCTTATAACTTCTATTAAGCTTCACAAATTAGCAAAAGAGCAACTCTTAGCAGCATTTAACTTTGCTTACAGCTTGTGACTTTGTCGCTATAAGACACGTGAAAGCACGACGCGAGCCACCTGCTATTTTCAAGGTAAAGAGAAAAGTTTATTCTCTGACTCCAACTTTTATACTTTCCCAAAGGTGACATTGGATTGGAGAGTGAATGGGCCACCTGTCCAAAGACATTGGACAAAGCACTAGTACATCAAGTTTGTCCAGCCCCATAAAAGATTGTAAACAATATGTTGTTGACAGAAATTGTGTGGGAAGGTTCTCCAACAGAATGGAAACTCAGAAGGCTTTAGAAAATCTTAAGAATCAGGGTGACATGACTTAACCTTACTTGCAGGCCTGACTGGCTCAGCTATCCAAGGCAATCAAAGCCCTCAGAGAGCAGCATTTCTGCCACATTTCCCTGAGCACAGGCACTCCTGTGTGCACACAGACACAAAGAGTCACTACAAGGCACCTGTGAGAAATTCCCCTGAGCAAAGGGAAATGTTCCCTGAGGAGACTTTGGCATCTCCCCAGGGGATGAAGGGTTGAGCCTGGAGCAGACAGTGTCTGTGATGAGCTCCAGAGGAGCTGAGCCCAGGGGCTGCTGGCCAAGGCCCTGGCCCAGTGAGCATTTCTCAGCTGGCAGGGCGGCCTGAGAAGGGGAAAGGGGAATGCACCAGACCAGGAACCATGGAACCAAGGGACCATTGTTACACTGTGGGGCCATGTGAGAAGAAGTGACCATTGGGACACTGTGGGGCCTTGTGAGACCAAGGGACCATTGGGACACTGTGGGACCATGTGAGATCAAGAGACCATTGGGATACTGTGAGTCCTCATGGATTCATGGACACCACTGTGACATTGCTGGGCCTCATGGAAGCAAGGGGACCCTAGTGACGCCGTGTGCCTTAGTGGAATGTAGGCATCATTGTGACACTGTGAGGCCCCATCCAGCCAAGGCTCCATTGGGACACTGCGAGACCCCACGGAAACAAAGCTCCAGGGTAACACAGAGAGGCTGCCTGTAATCAGTGCTCCATTGTGACCCTGTGGAGCCAAAGGAGAGCGTTGTGACACTGCAAAGCCCCATGGTCCATTGGTCCAAAGGTCCATTGTGACATTGCAGGACTCATGGAACAGAGGAGTCACATGACACTGTGGGGCCTGTGGAACCATGGAGAACATTGTGACACTGCAAGGCCTCAAGGAATCATTAGGACTGTTATATGTCTATAGGATAATTCGTGCAAATAAAATTGTCGTCTCTTTTATAGTTATGTGCTGTTAAATTATACTCTTATAAGAAGTTTTTAAATCGCACAAGCCAGCAACAGCGACTGCAACACCATGTGAAAGCCACCTGGAGAAGAGAGGGAGGACTTTATTTACAAGCGAACGAAAGTGGCCAGCCCAGAGAGGGATCATGCATCAAGGTTTTCCGAGAAACACCCGGACGATAAATACACGATAAATATCCAAGACCGAGATAGTCAGAGCCATCAGGGAGGTACATCTCAAATCCGAATTCCGGGACTGCAAACACAGGTGTTCATCACTCTCCGGACACGTATTGTTCAACTTGCCACAGAGAAAAGAACTCCACATGAATACATGCACTTTGAAAAGGAAGAAAGGGGACTCTGGCTCAGGCAAGGAAAATCGTATAAAAATGGGTCAGACAGGACGGTCGGTGTGAAGCATAGAGGACCCTCTGCTGCAGCTGTCCAACCTGTGTCTCACCCGGTGGCAATCCCGGGCTCCACATTGACTTTTTTTTATAGTGGCTTTTTTTCATTTTTCTCAAAGTTTATATTTGGTACACTTAATAACTTTTATTAAATTAAAAATTAATAACTTGGAGCCTTGCATTTCTAAGATGTTTATCACATTGGGTTTCTCATGATAAGCCTATCTACTTCTGCTAATTCTGAGATGGGGAAAATGAACTGTCATGATTCCCGCTTGCACTAAAGGATTGTGACACGGGCTGACTTTGTGATGCCAGAGTCTTCTGTGCCATCACAGCGCAACTGTATGACATCCCAGAGTGATGGAGCAGCACTGGCTCTGTGACATCACAAGGGGGATTTGTGAGATCTCAGGGTGGGCTGTGACATCCCAGGAGGCAGTGTGACATCTCAGGGGCTCTGTGACCTTACTGGGGAGGTCACTTCAAGCCAGCTCCCACTCACAGTTCCTCCCAGAGAAGTCCAAAGCTGCTCGTGCCTGGTGGCATCCCGTGTCCCTCTGGGTCCCCCAGCCCCTGGCGCTGCAGCCTCCCGCTGAGGATGTTCGAGGAGATCAAGCCCAGAGCCTGACACGGGGACAGGGGCTCAGGGCCGTCACAGTTGGAACAGGGAGACAGGGACCCCCTAGCAGCATCCCTGTGCCCCCAGGGCCAGAGCTTGGCCAGGGCTCCTTCACCCTCTTATGAAGGAGGGCTTGAGAGCACTTTAAAAATCCCCAGCAGGGGAGTAGCATAAAACAGCTTTAATATTAAGTGACAGCACCACAGAGTTCCTTGGCAAGAGTCACTCTGCTCCTGACTGGACACTTCAGGCACACCAAGGAAACAAAGCAACAACAAAAACAAAACCAAACAAAATCCAGGCAATGAAACCAAAAAGGAGTCAAGAACTGTCCCGGTTTCTGTGTTTCTCTGTGTGTTTTTGTGTGTGTGTGTGTGTGTGTGTGTGTGTGTGTGTGTGTGTGTGTGTGTGTGTGACGAAAGGACAGTGAGGGCAAGGATAAAAGGAATACAGCCTAAAAGCTAAACAGAGCTGTGGAATAACACTTAACAATATTCAACTTCGCTTATAACTTCTATTAAGCTTCACAAATTAGCAAAAGAACAACTCTTAGCAGCATTTAACTTTGCTTACAGCTTGTGACTTTGTCGCTATAAGACACGTGAAAGCACGACGCGAGCCACCTGCTATTTTGAAGATAAAGAGAAAAGTTTATTCTCTGACTCCAACTTTTATACTTTCCCAAAGGTGACATTGGATTGGAGAGTGAATGGACCACCTGTCCAAAGACATTGGACAAACCACTAGTACATCAAGTTTGTCCAACCCCATAAAAGATTGTAAACAATATGTTGTTGACAGAAAATGTGTGGGAAGGTTCTCCAACAGAATGGAAACTCAGAAGGCTTTAGAAAATCTTAAGAATCAGGGTGACATGACTTAACCTTACTTCCAGGCCTGACTGGCTCAGCTATCCAAGGCAATCAAAGCCCTCAGAGAGCAGCATTTCTGCCACATTTCCCTGAGCACAGGCACTCCTGTGTGCACACAGACACAAAGAGTCACTACAAGGCACCTGTGAGAAATTCCCCTGAGCAAAGGGAAATGTTCCCTGTGGAGGCTTTGGCATCTCCCCAGGGGATGAAGGGTTGAGCCTGGAGCAGACAGTGTCTGTGATGAGCTCCAGAGGAGCTGAGCCCAGGGGCTGCTGGCCAAGGCCCAGGCCCAGTGAGCATTTCTCAGCTGGCAGGGCGGCCTGAGAAGGGGAGAGGGGAATGCACCAGACCAGGAACCATGGAACCAAGGGACCGTTGTTACACTGTGGGGCCATGTGAGAAGAAGTGACCATTGGGACACTGTGGGGCCTTGTGAGACCAAGGGACCATTGGGACACTGTGGGACCATGTGAGATCAAGAGACCATTGGGATACTGTGAGTCCTCATGGATTCATGGACACCACTGTGACATTGCTGGGCCTCATGGAAGCAAGGGGACCCTAGTGATGCCGTGTGCCTCAGTGGAATGTAGGCATCATTGTGACACTGTGAGGCCCCGTCCAGCCAAGGCTCCATTGGGACACTGCGAGACCCCACGGAAACAAAGCTCCAGGGTAACACAGAGAGGCTGCCTGTAATCAGTGCTCCATTGTGACCCTGTGGAGCCAAAGGAGAGCGTTGTGACACTGCAAAGCCCCATGGTCCATTGGTCCAAAGGTCCATTGTGACATTGCAGGACTCATGGAACAGAGGAGTCACATGACACTGTGGGGCCTGTGGAACCATGGAGAACATTGTGACACTGCAAGGCCTCAAGGAATCATTAGGACTGTTATATGTCTATAGGATAATTGGTGCAAATAAAATTGTCGTCTCTTTTATAGTTATGTGCTGTTAAATTATACTCTTATAGGAAGTTTTTAAATCGCACAAGCCAGCAACTGCGACTGCAACACCATGTCAAAGCCACCTGGACGAGAGAGGGAGGACTTTATTTACAAGCGAACGAAAGTGGCCAGCCCAGAGAGGGATCATGCATCAAGGTTGTCCGAGAAACACCCGGACGATAAATACACGATAAATATCCGAGACCGAGATAGTCAGAGCCATCAGGGAGGTACATCTCAAATCCGAATTCCGGGACTGCAAACACAGGTGTTCATCACTCTCCGGACAGGTATTGTTCAACTTGCCACAGAGAAAAGAACTCCACATGAATACATGCACTTTGAAAAGGAAGAAAGGGGACTCTGGCTCAGGCAAGGAAAATCGTATAAAAATGGGTCAGACAGGACGGTCGGTGTGAAGCATAGAGGACCCTCTGCTGCAGCTGTCAAACCTGTGTCTCACCCGGTGGCAATCCCGGGCTCCACATTGACTTTTTTTTATAGTGGCTTTTTTTCATTTTTCTCAAAGTTTATATTTGGTACACTTAATAACTTTTATTAAATTAAAAATTAATAACTTGGAGCCTTGCATTTCTTACATGTTCATCACATTCAGTTTCTCATGATAAGCCTATCTACTTCTGCTAATTCTGAGATGGGGAAAATGAACTGTCATGATTCCCGCTTGCACTAGAGGATTGTGACACGGGCTGACTTTGTGATGCCAGAGTCTTCTGTGCCATCACAGCGCAACTGTATGACATCCCAGAGTGCTAGAGCAGCACTGGCTCTGTGACATCACAAGGGGGATTTGTGAGATCTCAGGGTGGGCTGTGACATCCCAGGAGGCAGTGTGACATCTCAGGGGCTCTGTGACCTTACTGGGGAGGTCACTTCAAGCCAGCTTCCACTCACAGTTCCTCCCAGAGAAGTCCAAAGCTGCTCGTGCCCGGTGGCATCCCGTGTCCCTCTGGGTCCCCCTGCCCCTGGCGCTGCAGCCTCCCCCTGAGGATGTTCGAGGAGATCAAGCCCAGAGCCTGACACGGGGACAGGGGCTCAGGGCCGTCACAGTTGGAACAGGGAGACAGGGACCCCCTAGCAGCATCCCTGTGCCCCCAGGGCCAGAGCTTGGCCAGGGCTCCTTCACCCTCTTATGAAGGAGGGCTTGAGAGCACTTTAAAAATCCCCAGCAGGGGAGTAGCATAAAACAGCTTGAATATTAAGTGACAGCACCACAGAGTTCCTTGGCAAGAGTCACTCTGCTCCTGACTGGACACTTCAGGCACACCAAGGAAACAAAGCAACAACAAAACCAAACAAAATCCAGGCAATCAAACCAAAAAGGAGTCAAGAACTGTCCCGGTGTCTGTGTGTCTCTGTGTGTTTGTGTGTGTGTGTGTGTGTGTGGGTGTGTGTGTGTGTGTGTGTGTGTGTGTGTGTGACGAAAGGACAGTGAGGGCAAGGATAAAAGGAATACAGCCTAAAAGCTAAACAGAGCTGTGGAATAACACTTAACAATATTCAACTTCGCTTATAACTTCTATTAAGCTTCACAAATTAGCAAAAGAACAACTCTTAGCAGCATTTAACTTTGCTTACAGCTTGTGACTTTGTCGCTATAAGACACGTGAAAGCACGACGCGAGCCACCTGCTATTTTCAAGGTAAAGAGAAAAGTTTATTCTCTGACTCCAACTTTTATACTTTCCCAAAGGTGACATTGGATTGGAGAGTGAATGGACCACCTGTCCAAAGACATTGGACAACGCACTAGTACATCAAGTTTGTCCAGCCCCATAAAAGATTGTAAACAATATGTTGTTGACAGAAATTGTGTGGGAAGGTTCTCCAACAGAATGGAAACTCAGAAGGCTTTAGAAAATCTTAAGAATCAGGGTGACATGACTTAACCTTACTTGCAGGCCTGACTGGCTCAGCTATCCAAGGCAATCAAAGCCCTCAGAGAGCAGCATTTCTGCCACATTTCCCTGAGCACAGGCACTCCTGTGTGCACACAGACACAAAGAGTCACTACAAGGCACCTGTGAGAAATTCCCCTGAGCAAAGGGAAATGTTCCCTGTGGAGGCTTTGGCATCTCCCCAGGGGATGAAGGGTTGAGCCTGGAGCAGACAGTGTCTGTGATGAGCTCCAGAGGAGCTGAGCCCAGGGGCTGCTGGCCAAGGCCCAGGCCCAGTGAGCATTTCTCAGCTGGCAGGGCGGCCTGAGAAGGGGAGAGGGGAATGCACCAGACCAGGAACCATGGAACCAAGGGACCATTGTTACACTGTGGGGCCATGTGAGAAGAAGTGACCATTGGGACACTGTGGGGCCTTGTGAGACCAAGGGACCATTGGGACACTGTGGGACCATGTGAGATCAAGAGACCACACCACTGTGACATTGCTGGGCCTCATGGAAGCAAGGGGACCCTAGTGACGCCGTGTGCCTCAGTGGAATGTAGGCATCATTGTGACACTGTGAGGCCCCATCCAACCAAGGCTCCATTGGGACATTGCGAGACCCCACGGAAACAAAGCTCCAGGGTAACACAGAGAGGCTGCCTGTAATCAGTGCTCCATTGTGACCCTGTGGAGCCAAAGGAGAGCGTTGTGACACTGCAAAGCCCCATGGTCCATTGGTCCAAAGGTCCATTGTGACATTGCAGGACTCATGGAACAGAGGAGTCACATGACACTGTGGGGCCTGTGGAACCATGGAGAACATTGTGACACTGCAAGGCCTCAAGGAATCATTAGGACTGTTATATGTCTATAGGATAATTGGTGCAAATAAAATTGTCGTCTCTTTTATAGTTATGTGCTGTTAAATTATACTCTTATAGGAAGTTTTTAAATCGCACAAGCCAGCAACTGCGACTGCAACACCATGTCAAAGCCACCTGGACCAGAGAGGGAGGACTTTATTTACAAGCGAACGAAAGTGGCCAGCCCAGAGAGGGATCATGCATCAAGGTTGTCCGAGAAACACCCGGACGATAAATACACGATAAATATCCGAGACCGAGATAGTCAGAGCCATCAGGGAGGTACATCTCAAATCCGAATTCCGGGACTGCAAACACAGGTGTTCATCACTCTCCGGACACGTATTGTTCAACTTGCCACAGAGAAAAGAACTCCACATGAATACATGCACTTTGAAAAGGAAGAAAGGGGACTCTGGCTCAGGCAAGGAAAATCGTATAAAAATGGGTCAGACAGGACGGTCGGTGTGAAGCATAGAGGACCCTCTGCTGCAGCTGTCAAACCTGTGTCTCACCCGGTGGCAATCCCGGGCTCCACATTGACTTTTTTTTATAGTGGCTTTTTTTCATTTTTCTCAAAGTTTATATTTGGTACACTTAATAACTTTTATTAAATTAAAAATTAATAACTTGGAGCCTTGCATTTCTAACATGTTCATCACATTCAGTTTCTCATGATAAGCCTATCTACTTCTGCTAATTCTGAGATGGGGAAAATGAACTGTCATGATTCCCCCTTGCACTAGAGGATTGTGACACGGGCTGACTTTGTGATGCCAGAGTCTTCTGTGCCATCACAGCGCAACTGTATGACATCCCAGAGTGCTAGAGCAGCACTGGCTCTGTGACATCACAAGGGGGATTTGTGAGATCTCAGGGTGGGCTGTGACATCCCAGGAGGCAGTGTGACATCTCAGGGGCTCTGTGACCTTACTGGGGAGGTCACTTCAAGCCAGCTTCCACTCACAGTTCCTCCCAGAGAAGTCCAAAGCTGCTCGTGCCCGGTGGTATCCTGTGTCCATCTGGGTCCCCCTGCCCCTGGCGCTGCAGCCTCCCGCTGAGGATGTTCGAGGAGATCAAGCCCAGAGCCTGACACGGGGACAGGGGCTCAGGGCCGTCACAGTTGGAACAGGGAGACAGGGACCCCCTAGCAGCATCCCTGTGCCCCCAGGGCCAGAGCTTGGCCAGGGCTCCTTCACCCTCTTATGAAGGAGGGCTTGAGAGCACTTTAAAAATCCCCAGCAGGGGAGTAGCATAAAACAGCTTTAATATTAAGTGACAGCACCACAGAGTTCCTTGGCAAGAGTCACTCTGCTCCTGACTGGACACTTCAGGCACACCAAGGAAACAAAGCAACAACAAAACCAAACAAAATCCAGGCAATCAAACCAAAAAGGAGTCCCGGTGTCTGTGTGTCTCTGTGTGTTTGTGTGTGTGTGTGTGTGTGGGTGTGTGTGTGTGTGTGTGTGTGTGTGTGATGAAAGGACAGTGAGGGCAAGGATAAAAGGAATACAGCCTAAAAGCTAAACAGAGCTGTGGAATAACACTTAACAATATTCAACTTCGCTTAGAACTTCTATTAAGCTTCACAAATTAGCAAAAGAACAACTCTTAGCAGCATTTAACTTTGCTTACAGCTTGTGACTTTGTCGCTATAAGACATGTGAAAGCACGACGCGAGCCACCTGCTATTTTCAAGGTAAAGAGAAAAGTTTATTCTCCAACTTTTATACTTTCCCAAAGGTGACATTGGATTGGAGAGTGAATGGACCACCTGTCCAAAGACATTGGACAAAGCACTAGTACATCAAGTTTGTCCAGCCCCATAAAAGATTGTAAACAATATGTTGTTGACAGAAATTGTGTGGGAAGGTTCTCCAACAGAATGGAAACTCAGAAGGCTTTAGAAAATCTTAAGAATCAGGGTGACATGACTTAACCTTACTTGCAGGCCTGACTGGCTCAGCTATCCAAGGCAATCAAAGCCCTCAGAGAGCAGCATTTCTGCCACATTTCCCTGAGCACAGGCACTCCTGTGTGCACACAGACACAAAGAGTCACTACAAGGCACCTGTGAGAAATTCCCCTGAGCAAAGGGAAATGCTCCCTGTGGAGGCTTTGGCATCTCCCCAGGGGATGAAGGGTTGAGCCTGGAGCAGACAGTGTCTGTGATGAGCTCCAGAGGAGCTGAGCCCAGGGGCTGCTGGCCAAGGCCCTGGCCCAGTGAGCATTTCTCAGCTGGCAGGGCGGCCTGAGAAGGGGAAAGGGGAATGCACCAGACCAGGAACCATGGAACCAAGGGACCATTGTTACACTGTGGGGCCATGTGAGAAGAAGTGACCATTGGGACACTGTGGGGCCTTTTGAGACCAAGGGACCATTGGGACACTGTGGGACCATGTGAGATCAAGGGACCATTGGGATACTGTGAGTCCTCATGGATTCATGGACACCACTGTGACACTGCTGGGCCTCATGGAAGCAAGGGGACCCTAGTGACGCCGTGTGCCTCAGTGGAATGTAGGCATCATTGTGACACTGTGAGGCCCCATCCAGCCAAGGCTCCATTGGGACACTGCGAGACCCCACGGAAACAAAGCTCCAGGGTAACACAGAGAGGCTGCCTGTAATCAGTGCTCCATTGTGACCCTGTGGAGCCAAAGGAGAGCGTTGTGACACTGCAAAGCCCCATGGTCCATTGGTCCAAAGGTCCATTGTGACATTGCAGGACTCATGGAACAGAGGAGTCACATGACACTGTGGGGCCTGTGGAACCATGGAGAACATTGTGACACTGCAAGGCCTCAAGGAATCATTAGGACTGTTATATGTCTATAGGATAATTCGTGCAAATAAAATTGTCGTCTATTTTATAGTCATGTGCTGTTAAATTATACTCTTATAAGAAGTTTTTAAATCGCACAAGCCAGCAACAGCGACTGCAACACCATGTCAAAGCCACCTGGACGAGAGAGGGAGGACTTTATTTACAAGCGAACGAAAGTGGCCAGCCCAGAGAGGGATCATGCATCAAGGTTGTCCGAGAAACACCCGGACGATAAATACACGATAAATATCCGAGACTGAGATAGTCAGAGCCATCAGGGAGGTACATCTCAAATCCGAATTCCGGGACTGCAAACACAGGTGTTCATCACTCTCCGGACACGAATTGTTCAACTTGCCACAGAGAAAAGAACTCCACATGAATACATGCACTTTGAAAAGGAAGAAAGGGGACTCTGGCTCAGGCAAGGAAAATCGTATAAAAATGGGTCAGACAGGACGGTCGGTGTGAAGCATAGAGGACCCTCTGCTGCAGCTGTCCAACCTGTGTCTCACCCGGTGGCAATCCCGGGCTCCACATTGACCTTTTTTTAAAGAGGCTTTTTTTCATTTTTCTCAAAGTTTATATTTGGTACACTTAATAACTTTTATTAAATTAAAAATTAATAACTTGGAGCCTTGCATTTCTAACATGTTTATCACATTCGGTTTCTCATGATAAGGCTATCTACTTCTGCTAATTCTGAGATGGGGAAAATGAACTGTCATGATTCCCGCTTGCACTAAAGGATTGTGACACGGGCTGACTTTGTGATGCCAGAGTCTTCTGTGCCATCACAGCGCAACTGTATGACATCCCAGAGTGCTAGAGCAGCACTGGCTCTGTGACATCACAAGGGGGATTTGTGAGATCTCAGGGTGGGCTGTGACATCCCAGGAGGCAGTGTGACATCTCAGGGGCTCTGTGACCTTACTGGGGAGGTCACTTCAAGCCAGCTCCCACTCACAGTTCCTCCCAGAGAAGTCCAAAGCTGCTCGTGCCTGGTGGCATCCCGTGTCCCTCTGGGTCCCCCAGCCCCTGGCGCTGCAGCCTCCCGCTGAGGATGTTCGAGGAGATCAAGCCCAGAGCCTGACACGGGGACAGGGGCTCAGGGCCGTCACAGTTGGAACAGGGAGACAGGGACCCCCTAGCAGCATCCCTGTGCCCCCAGGGCCAGAGCTTGGCCAGGGCTCCTTCACCCTCTTATGAAGGAGGGCTTGAGAGCACTTTAAAAATCCCCAGCAGGGGAGTAGCATAAAACAGCTTTAAGATTAAGTGACAGCACCACAGAGTTCCTTGGCAAGAGTCACTCTGCTCCTGACTGGACACTTCAGGCACACCAAGGAAACAAAGCAACAACAAAACCAAACAAAATCCAGGCAATCAAACCAAAAAGGAGTCCCGGTGTCTGTGTGTCTCTGTGTGTTTGTGTGTGTGTGTGTGTGTGGGGGTGTGTGTGTGTGTGTGTGTGTGTGTGTGATGAAAGGACAGTGAGGGCAAGGATAAAAGGAATACAGCCTAAAAGCTAAACAGAGCTGTGGAATAACACTTAACAATATTCAACTTCGCTTATAACTTCTATTAAGCTTCACAAATTAGCAAAAGAACAACTCTTAGCAGCATTTAACTTTGCTTACAGCTTGTGACTTTGTCGCTATAAGACACGTGAAAGCACGACGCGAGCCACCTGCTATTTTGAAGATAAAGAGAAAAGTTTATTCTCTGACTCCAACTTTTATACTTTCCCAAAGGTGACATTGGATTGGAGAGTGAATGGACCACCTGTCCAAAGACATTGGACAAACCACTAGTACATCAAGTTTGTCCAACCCCATAAAAGATTGTAAACAATATGTTGTTGACAGAAAATGTGTGGGAAGGTTCTCCAACAGAATGGAAACTCAGAAGGCTTTAGAAAATCTTAAGAATCAGGGTGACATGACTTAACCTTACTTCCAGGCCTGACTGGCTCAGCTATCCAAGGCAATCAAAGCCCTCAGAGAGCAGCATTTCTGCCACATTTCCCTGAGCACAGGCACTCCTGTGTGCACACAGACACAAAGAGTCACTACAAGGCACCTGTGAGAAATTCCCCTGAGCAAAGGGAAATGTTCCCTGTGGAGGCTTTGGCATCTCCCCAGGGGATGAAGGGTTGAGCCTGGAGCAGACAGTGTCTGTGATGAGCTCCAGAGGAGCTGAGCCCAGGGGCTGCTGGCCAAGGCCCAGGCCCAGTGAGCATTTCTCAGCTGGCAGGGCGGCCTGAGAAGGGGAGAGGGGAATGCACCAGACCAGGAACCATGGAACCAAGGGACCGTTGTTACACTGTGGGGCCATGTGAGAAGAAGTGACCATTGGGACACTGTGGGGCCTTGTGAGACCAAGGGACCATTGGGACACTGTGGGACCATGTGAGATCAAGAGACCATTGGGATACTGTGAGTCCTCATGGATTCATGGACACCACTGTGACATTGCTGGGCCTCATGGAAGCAAGGGGACCCTAGTGATGCCGTGTGCCTCAGTGGAATGTAGGCATCATTGTGACACTGTGAGGCCCCGTCCAGCCAAGGCTCCATTGGGACACTGCGAGACCCCACGGAAACAAAGCTCCAGGGTAACACAGAGAGGCTGCCTGTAATCAGTGCTCCATTGTGACCCTGTGGAGCCAAAGGAGAGCGTTGTGACACTGCAAAGCCCCATGGTCCATTGGTCCAAAGGTCCATTGTGACATTGCAGGACTCATGGAACAGAGGAGTCACATGACACTGTGGGGCCTGTGGAACCATGGAGAACATTGTGACACTGCAAGGCCTCAAGGAATCATTAGGACTGTTATATGTCTATAGGATAATTGGTGCAAATAAAATTGTCGTCTCTTTTATAGTTATGTGCTGTTAAATTATACTCTTATAGGAAGTTTTTAAATCGCACAAGCCAGCAACTGCGACTGCAACACCATGTCAAAGCCACCTGGACGAGAGAGGGAGGACTTTATTTACAAGCGAACGAAAGTGGCCAGCCCAGAGAGGGATCATGCATCAAGGTTGTCCGAGAAACACCCGGACGATAAATACACGATAAATATCCGAGACCGAGATAGTCAGAGCCATCAGGGAGGTACATCTCAAATCCGAATTCCGGGACTGCAAACACAGGTGTTCATCACTCTCCGGACAGGTATTGTTCAACTTGCCACAGAGAAAAGAACTCCACATGAATACATGCACTTTGAAAAGGAAGAAAGGGGACTCTGGCTCAGGCAAGGAAAATCGTATAAAAATGGGTCAGACAGGACGGTCGGTGTGAAGCATAGAGGACCCTCTGCTGCAGCTGTCAAACCTGTGTCTCACCCGGTGGCAATCCCGGGCTCCACATTGACTTTTTTTTATAGTGGCTTTTTTTCATTTTTCTCAAAGTTTATATTTGGTACACTTAATAACTTTTATTAAATTAAAAATTAATAACTTGGAGCCTTGCATTTCTTACATGTTCATCACATTCAGTTTCTCATGATAAGCCTATCTACTTCTGCTAATTCTGAGATGGGGAAAATGAACTGTCATGATTCCCGCTTGCACTAGAGGATTGTGACACGGGCTGACTTTGTGATGCCAGAGTCTTCTGTGCCATCACAGCGCAACTGTATGACATCCCAGAGTGCTAGAGCAGCACTGGCTCTGTGACATCACAAGGGGGATTTGTGAGATCTCAGGGTGGGCTGTGACATCCCAGGAGGCAGTGTGACATCTCAGGGGCTCTGTGACCTTACTGGGGAGGTCACTTCAAGCCAGCTTCCACTCACAGTTCCTCCCAGAGAAGTCCAAAGCTGCTCGTGCCCGGTGGCATCCCGTGTCCCTCTGGGTCCCCCTGCCCCTGGCGCTGCAGCCTCCCCCTGAGGATGTTCGAGGTGATCAAGCCCAGAGCCTGACACGGGGACAGGGGCTCAGGGCCGTCACAGTTGGAACAGGGAGACAGGGACCCCCTAGCAGCATCCCTGTGCCCCCAGGGCCAGAGCTTGGCCAGGGCTCCTTCACCCTCTTATGAAGGAGGGCTTGAGAGCACTTTAAAAATCCCCAGCAGGGGAGTAGCATAAAACAGCTTGAATATTAAGTGACAGCACCACAGAGTTCCTTGGCAAGAGTCACTCTGCTCCTGACTGGACACTTCAGGCACACCAAGGAAACAAAGCAACAACAAAACCAAACAAAATCCAGGCAATCAAACCAAAAAGGAGTCAAGAACTGTCCCGGTGTCTGTGTGTCTCTGTGTGTTTGTGTGTGTGTGTGTGTGTGTGGGTGTGTGTGTGTGTGTGTGTGTGTGTGTGTGTGACGAAAGGACAGTGAGGGCAAGGATAAAAGGAATACAGCCTAAAAGCTAAACAGAGCTGTGGAATAACACTTAACAATATTCAACTTCGCTTATAACTTCTATTAAGCTTCACAAATTAGCAAAAGAACAACTCTTAGCAGCATTTAACTTTGCTTACAGCTTGTGACTTTGTCGCTATAAGACACGTGAAAGCACGACGCGAGCCACCTGCTATTTTCAAGGTAAAGAGAAAAGTTTATTCTCTGACTCCAACTTTTATACTTTCCCAAAGGTGACATTGGATTGGAGAGTGAATGGACCACCTGTCCAAAGACATTGGACAACGCACTAGTACATCAAGTTTGTCCAGCCCCATAAAAGATTGTAAACAATATGTTGTTGACAGAAAATGTGTGGGAAGGTTCTCCAACAGAATGGAAACTCAGAAGGCTTTAGAAAATCTTAAGAATCAGGGTGACATGACTTAACCTTACTTCCAGGCCTGACTGGCTCAGCTATCCAAGGCAATCAAAGCCCTCAGAGAGCAGCATTTCTGCCACATTTCCCTGAGCACAGGCACTCCTGTGTGCACACAGACACAAAGAGTCACTACAAGGCACCTGTGAGAAATTCCCCTGAGCAAAGGGAAATGTTCCCTGTGGAGGCTTTGGCATCTCCCCAGGGGATGAAGGGTTGAGCCTGGAGCAGACAGTGTCTGTGATGAGCTCCAGAGGAGCTGAGCCCAGGGGCTTCTGGCCAAGGCCCAGGCCCAGTGAGCATTTCTCAGCTGGCAGGGCGGCCTGAGAAGGGGAGAGGGGAATGCACCAGACCAGGAACCATGGAACCAAGGGACCATTGTTACACTGTGGGGCCATGTGAGAAGAAGTGACCATTGGGACACTGTGGGGCCTTGTGAGACCAAGGGACCATTGGGACACTGTGGGACCATGTGAGATCAAGAGACCACACCACTGTGACATTGCTGGGCCTCATGGAAGCAAGGGGACCCTAGTGACGCCGTGTGCCTCAGTGGAATGTAGGCATCATTGTGACACTGTGAGGCCCCATCCAACCAAGGCTCCATTGGGACATTGCGAGACCCCACGGAAACAAAGCTCCAGGGTAACACAGAGAGGCTGCCTGTAATCAGTGCTCCATTGTGACCCTGTGGAGCCAAAGGAGAGCGTTGTGACACTGCAAAGCCCCATGGTCCATTGGTCCAAAGGTCCATTGTGACATTGCAGGACTCATGGAACAGAGGAGTCACATGACACTGTGGGGCCTGTGGAACCATGGAGAACATTGTGACACTGCAAGGCCTCAAGGAATCATTAGGACTGTTATATGTCTATAGGATAATTGGTGCAAATAAAATTGTCGTCTCTTTTATAGTTATGTGCTGTTAAATTATACTCTTATAGGAAGTTTTTAAATCGCACAAGCCAGCAACTGCGACTGCAACACCATGTCAAAGCCACCTGGACCAGAGAGGGAGGACTTTATTTACAAGCGAACGAAAGTGGCCAGCCCAGAGAGGGATCATGCATCAAGGTTGTCCGAGAAACACCCGGACGATAAATACACGATAAATATCCGAGACCGAGATAGTCAGAGCCATCAGGGAGGTACATCTCAAATCCGAATTCCGGGACTGCAAACACAGGTGTTCATCACTCTCCGGACAGGTATTGTTCAACTTGCCACAGAGAAAAGAACTCCACATGAATACATGCACTTTGAAAAGGAAGAAAGGGGACTCTGGCTCAGGCAAGGAAAATCGTATAAAAATGGGTCAGACAGGACGGTCGGTGTGAAGCATAGAGGACCCTCTGCTGCAGCTGTCAAACCTGTGTCTCACCCGGTGGCAATCCCGGGCTCCACATTGACTTTTTTTTATAGTGGCTTTTTTTCATTTTTCTCAAAGTTTATATTTGGTACACTTAATAACTTTTATTAAATTAAAAATTAATAACTTGGAGCCTTGCATTTCTAACATGTTCATCACATTCCGTTTCTCATGATAAGCCTATCTACTTCTGCTAATTCTGAGATGGGGAAAATGAACTGTCATGATTCCCCCTTGCACTAGAGGATTGTGACACGGGCTGACTTTGTGATGCCAGAGTCTTCTGTGCCATCACAGCGCAACTGTATGACATCCCAGAGTGCTAGAGCAGCACTGGCTCTGTGACATCACAAGGGGGATTTGTGAGATCTCAGGGTGGGCTGTGACATCCCAGGAGGCAGTGTGACATCTCAGGGGCTCTGTGACCTTACTGGGGAGGTCACTTCAAGCCAGCTTCCACTCACAGTTCCTCCCAGAGAAGTCCAAAGCTGCTCGTGCCCGGTGGTATCCTGTGTCCATCTGGGTCCCCCTGCCCCTGGCGCTGCAGCCTCCCGCTGAGGATGTTCGAGGAGATCAAGCCCAGAGCCTGACACGGGGACAGGGGCTCAGGGCCGTCACAGTTGGAACAGGGAGACAGGGACCCCCTAGCAGCATCCCTGTGCCCCCAGGGCCAGAGCTTGGCCAGGGCTCCTTCACCCTCTTATGAAGGAGGGCTTGAGAGCACTTTAAAAATCCCCAGCAGGGGAGTAGCATAAAACAGCTTTAATATTAAGTGACAGCACCACAGAGTTCCTTGGCAAGAGTCACTCTGCTCCTGACTGGACACTTCAGGCACACCAAGGAAACAAAGCAACAACAAAACCAAACAAAATCCAGGCAATCAAACCAAAAAGGAGTCCCGGTGTCTGTGTGTCTCTGTGTGTTTGTGTGTGTGTGTGTGTGTGGGTGTGTGTGTGTGTGTGTGTGTGTGTGTGATGAAAGGACAGTGAGGGCAAGGATAAAAGGAATACAGCCTAAAAGCTAAACAGAGCTGTGGAATAACACTTAACAATATTCAACTTCGCTTAGAACTTCTATTAAGCTTCACAAATTAGCAAAAGAACAACTCTTAGCAGCATTTAACTTTGCTTACAGCTTGTGACTTTGTCGCTATAAGACATGTGAAAGCACGACGCGAGCCACCTGCTATTTTCAAGGTAAAGAGAAAAGTTTATTCTCCAACTTTTATACTTTCCCAAAGGTGACATTGGATTGGAGAGTGAATGGACCACCTGTCCAAAGACATTGGACAAAGCACTAGTACATCAAGTTTGTCCAGCCCCATAAAAGATTGTAAACAATATGTTGTTGACAGAAATTGTGTGGGAAGGTTCTCCAACAGAATGGAAACTCAGAAGGCTTTAGAAAATCTTAAGAATCAGGGTGACATGACTTAACCTTACTTGCAGGCCTGACTGGCTCAGCTATCCAAGGCAATCAAAGCCCTCAGAGAGCAGCATTTCTGCCACATTTCCCTGAGCACAGGCACTCCTGTGTGCACACAGACACAAAGAGTCACTACAAGGCACCTGTGAGAAATTCCCCTGAGCAAAGGGAAATGTTCCCTGTGGAGGCTTTGGCATCTCCCCAGGGGATGAAGGGTTGAGCCTGGAGCAGACAGTGTCTGTGATGAGCTCCAGAGGAGCTGAGCCCAGGGGCTGCTGGCCAAGGCCCTGGCCCAGTGAGCATTTCTCAGCTGGCAGGGCGGCCTGAGAAGGGGAAAGGGGAATGCACCAGACCAGGAACCATGGAACCAAGGGACCATTGTTACACTGTGGGGCCATGTGAGAAGAAGTGACCATTGGGACACTGTGGGGCCTTGTGAGACCAAGGGACCATTGGGACACTGTGGGACCATGTGAGATCAAGGGACCATTGGGATACTGTGAGTCCTCATGGATTCATGGACACCACTGTGACACTGCTGGGCCTCATGGAAGCAAGGGGACCCTAGTGACGCCGTGTGCCTCAGTGGAATGTAGGCATCATTGTGACACTGTGAGGCCCCATCCAGCCAAGGCTCCATTGGGACACTGCGAGACCCCACGGAAACAAAGCTCCAGGGTAACACAGAGAGGCTGCCTGTAATCAGTGCTCCATTGTGACCCTGTGGAGCCAAAGGAGAGCGTTGTGACACTGCAAAGCCCCATGGTCCATTGGTCCAAAGGTCCATTGTGACATTGCAGGACTCATGGAACAGAGGAGTCACATGACACTGTGGGGCCTGTGGAACCATGGAGAACATTGTGACACTGCAAGGCCTCAAGGAATCATTAGGACTGTTATATGTCTATAGGATAATTCGTGCAAATAAAATTGTCGTCTATTTTATAGTCATGTGCTGTTAAATTATACTCTTATAAGAAGTTTTTAAATCGCACAAGCCAGCAACAGCGACTGCAACACCATGTCAAAGCCACCTGGACGAGAGAGGGAGGACTTTATTTACAAGCGAACGAAAGTGGCCAGCCCAGAGAGGGATCATGCATCAAGGTTGTCCGAGAAACACCCGGACGATAAATACACGATAAATATCCGAGACCGAGATAGTCAGAGCCATCAGGGAGGTACATCTCAAATCCGAATTCCGGGACTGCAAACACAGGTGTTCATCACTCTCCGGACACGAATTGTTCAACTTGCCACAGAGAAAAGAACTCCACATGAATACATGCACTTTGAAAAGGAAGAAAGGGGACTCTGGCTCAGGCAAGGAAAATCGTATAAAAATGGGTCAGACAGGACGGTCGGTGTGAAGCATAGAGGACCCTCTGCTGCAGCTGTCCAACCTGTGTCTCACCCGGTGGCAATCCCGGGCTCCACATTGACCTTTTTTTATAGAGGCTTTTTTTCATTTTTCTCAAAGTTTATATTTGGTACACTTAATAACTTTTATTAAATTAAAAATTAATAACTTGGAGCCTTGCATTTCTAACATGTTTATCACATTCGGTTTCTCATGATAAGGCTATCTACTTCTGCTAATTCTGAGATGGGGAAAATGAACTGTCATGATTCCCGCTTGCACTAAAGGATTGTGACACGGGCTGACTTTGTGATGCCAGAGTCTTCTGTGCCATCACAGCGCAACTGTATGACATCCCAGAGTGCTAGAGCAGCACTGGCTCTGTGACATCACAAGGGGGATTTGTGAGATCTCAGGGTGGGCTGTGACATCCCAGGAGGCAGTGTGACATCTCAGGGGCTCTGTGACCTTACTGGGGAGGTCACTTCAAGCCAGCTCCCACTCACAGTTCCTCCCAGAGAAGTCCAAAGCTGCTCGTGCCTGGTGGCATCCCGTGTCCCTCTGGGTCCCCCAGCCCCTGGCGCTGCAGCCTCCCGCTGAGGATGTTCGAGGAGATCAAGCCCAGAGCCTGACACGGGGACAGGGGCTCAGGGCCGTCACAGTTGGAACAGGGAGACAGGGACCCCCTAGCAGCATCCCTGTGCCCCCAGGGCCAGAGCTTGGCCAGGGCTCCTTCACCCTCTTATGAAGGAGGGCTTGAGAGCACTTTAAAAATCCCCAGCAGGGGAGTAGCATAAAACAGCTTTAAGATTAAGTGACAGCACCACAGAGTTCCTTGGCAAGAGTCACTCTGCTCCTGACTGGACACTTCAGGCACACCAAGGAAACAAAGCAACAACAAAACCAAACAAAATCCAGGCAATCAAACCAAAAAGGAGTCCCGGTGTCTGTGTGTCTCTGTGTGTTTGTGTGTGTGTGTGTGTGTGGGGGTGTGTGTGTGTGTGTGTGTGTGTGTGTGATGAAAGGACAGTGAGGGCAAGGATAAAAGGAATACAGCCTAAAAGCTAAACAGAGCTGTGGAATAACACTTAACAATATTCAACTTTGCTTATAACTTCTATTAAGCTTCACAAATTAGCAAAAGAACAACTCTTAGCAGCATTTAACTTTGCTTACAGCTTGTGACTTTGTCGCTATAAGACACGTGAAAGCACGACGCGAGCCACCTGCTATTTTCAAGGTAAAGAGAAAAGTTTATTCTCCAACTTTTATACTTTCCCAAAGGTGACATTGGATTGGAGAGTGAATGGACCACCTGTCCAAAGACATTGGACAAAGCACTAGTACATCAAGTTTGTCCAGCCCCATAAAAGATTGTAAACAATATGTTGTTGACAGAAATTGTGTGGGAAGGTTCTCCAACAGAATGGAAACTCAGAAGGCTTTAGAAAATCTTAAGAATCAGGGTGACATGACTTAACCTTACTTGCAGGCCTGACTGGCTCAGCTATCCAAGGCAATCAAAGCCCTCAGAGAGCAGCATTTCTGCCACATTTCCCTGAGCACAGGCACTCCTGTGTGCACACAGACACAAAGAGTCACTACAAGGCACCTGTGAGAAATTCCCCTGAGCAAAGGGAAATGTTCCCTGTGGAGGCTTTGGCATCTCCCCAGGGGATGAAGGGTTGAGCCTGGAGCAGACAGTGTCTGTGATGAGCTCCAGAGGAGCTGAGCCCAGGGGCTGCTGGCCAAGGCCCTGGCCCAGTGAGCATTTCTCAGCTGGCAGGGCGGCCTGAGAAGGGGAGAGGGGAATGCACCAGACCAGGAACCATGGAACCAAGGGACCATTGTTACACTGTGGGGCCATGTGAGAAGAAGTGACCATTGGGACACTGTGGGGCCTTGTGAGACCAAGGGACCATTGGGACACTGTGGGACCATGTGAGATCAAGGGACCATTGGGATACTGTGAGTCCTCATGGATTCATGGACACCACTGTGACATTGCTGGGCCTCATGGAAGCAAGGGGACCCTAGTGACGCCGTGTGCCTCAGTGGAATGTAGGCATCATTGTGACACTGTGAGGCCCCATCCAGCCAAGGCTCCATTGGGACACTGCGAGACCCCACGGAAACAAAGCTCCAGGGTAACACAGAGAGGCTGCCTGTAATCAGTGCTCCATTGTGACCCTGTGGAGCCAAAGGAGAGCGTTGTGACACTGCAAAGCCCCATGGTCCATTGGTCCAAAGGTCCATTGTGACATTGCAGGACTCATGGAACAGAGGAGTCACATGACACTGTGGGGCCTGTGGAACCATGGAGAGCATTGTGACACTGCAAGGCCTCAAGGAATCATTAGGACTGTTATATGTCTATAGGATAATTCGTGCAAATAAAATTGTCGTCTATTTTATAGTTATGTGCTGTTAAATTATACTCTTATAGGAAGTTTTTAAATCGCACAAGCCAGCAACAGCGACTGCAACACCATGTCAAAGCCACCTGGACGAGAGAGGGAGGACTTTATTTACAAGCGAACGAAAGTGGCCAGCCCAGAGAGGGATCATGCATCAAGGTTGTCCGAGAAACACCCGGACGATAAATACACGATAATTATCCGAGACCGAGATAGTCAGAGCCATCAGGGAGGTACATCTCAAATCCGAATTCCGGGACTGCAAACACAGGTGTTCATCACTCTCCGGACACGAATTGTTCAACTTGCCACAGAGAAAAGAACTCCACATGAATACATGCACTTTGAAAAGGAAGAAAGGGGACTCTGGCTCAGGCAAGGAAAATCGTATAAAAATGGGTCAGACAGGACGGTCGGTGTGAAGCATAGAGGACCCTCTGCTGCAGCTGTCCAACCTGTGTCTCACCCGGTGGCAATCCCGGGCTCCACATTGACCTTTTTTTATAGAGGCTTTTTTTCATTTTTCTCAAAGTTTATATTTGGTACACTTAATAACTTTTATTAAATTAAAAATTAATAACTTGGAGCCTTGCATTTCTAACATGTTTATCACATTCGGTTTCTCATGATAAGGCTATCTACTTCTGCTAATTCTGAGATGGGGAAAATGAACTGTCATGATTCCCGCTTGCACTAGAGGATTGTGACACGGGCTGACTTTGTGATGCCAGAGTCTTCTGTGCCATCACAGCGCAACTGTATGACATCCCAGAGTGCTAGAGCAGCACTGGCTCTGTGACATCACAAGGGGGATTTGTGAGATCTCAGGGTGGGCTGTGACATCCCAGGAGGCAGTGTGACATCTCAGGGGCTCTGTAACCTTACTGGGGAGGTCACTTCAAGCCAGCTTCCACTCACAGTTCCTCCCAGAGAAGTCCAAAGCTGCTCGTGCCCGGTGGCATCCCGTGTCCCTCTGGGTCCCCCTGCCCCTGGCGCTGCAGCCTCCCCCTGAGGATGTTCGAGGAGATCAAGCCCAGAGCCTGACACGGGGACAGGGGCTCAGGGCCGTCACAGTTGGAACAGGGAGACAGGGACCCCCTAGCAGCATCCCTGTGCCCCCAGGGCCAGAGCTTGGCCAGGGCTCCTTCACCCTCTTATGAAGGAGGGCTTGAGAGCACTTTAAAAATCCCCAGCAGGGGAGTAGCATAAAACAGCTTGAATATTAAGTGACAGCACCACAGAGTTCCTTGGCAAGAGTCACTCTGCTCCTGACTGGACACTTCAGGCACACCAAGGAAACAAAGCAACAACAAAACCAAACAAAATCCAGGCAATCAAACCAAAAAGGAGTCAAGAACTGTCCCGGTGTCTGTGTGTCTCTGTGTGTTTGTGTGTGTGTGTGTGTGTGTGGGTGTGTGTGTGTGTGTGTGTGTGTGTGTGTGTGACGAAAGGACAGTGAGGGCAAGGATAAAAGGAATACAGCCTAAAAGCTAAACAGAGCTGTGGAATAACACTTAACAATATTCAACTTCGCTTATAACTTCTATTAAGCTTCACAAATTAGCAAAAGAACAACTCTTAGCAGCATTTAACTTTGCTTACAGCTTGTGACTTTGTCGCTATAAGACACGTGAAAGCACGACGCGAGCCACCTGCTATTTTCAAGGTAAAGAGAAAAGTTTATTCTCTGACTCCAACTTTTATACTTTCCCAAAGGTGACATTGGATTGGAGAGTGAATGGACCACCTGTCCAAAGACATTGGACAACGCACTAGTACATCAAGTTTGTCCAGCCCCATAAAAGATTGTAAACAATATGTTGTTGACAGAAAATGTGTGGGAAGGTTCTCCAACAGAATGGAAACTCAGAAGGCTTTAGAAAATCTTAAGAATCAGGGTGACATGACTTAACCTTACTTCCAGGCCTGACTGGCTCAGCTATCCAAGGCAATCAAAGCCCTCAGAGAGCAGCATTTCTGCCACATTTCCCTGAGCACAGGCACTCCTGTGTGCACACAGACACAAAGAGTCACTACAAGGCACCTGTGAGAAATTCCCCTGAGCAAAGGGAAATGTTCCCTGTGGAGGCTTTGGCATCTCCCCAGGGGATGAAGGGTTGAGCCTGGAGCAGACAGTGTCTGTGATGAGCTCCAGAGGAGCTGAGCCCAGGGGCTTCTGGCCAAGGCCCAGGCCCAGTGAGCATTTCTCAGCTGGCAGGGCGGCCTGAGAAGGGGAGAGGGGAATGCACCAGACCAGGAACCATGGAACCAAGGGACCATTGTTACACTGTGGGGCCATGTGAGAAGAAGTGACCATTGGGACACTGTGGGGCCTTGTGAGACCAAGGGACCATTGGGACACTGTGGGACCATGTGAGATCAAGAGACCACACCACTGTGACATTGCTGGGCCTCATGGAAGCAAGGGGACCCTAGTGACGCCGTGTGCCTCAGTGGAATGTAGGCATCATTGTGACACTGTGAGGCCCCATCCAACCAAGGCTCCATTGGGACATTGCGAGACCCCACGGAAACAAAGCTCCAGGGTAACACAGAGAGGCTGCCTGTAATCAGTGCTCCATTGTGACCCTGTGGAGCCAAAGGAGAGCGTTGTGACACTGCAAAGCCCCATGGTCCATTGGTCCAAAGGTCCATTGTGACATTGCAGGACTCATGGAACAGAGGAGTCACATGACACTGTGGGGCCTGTGGAACCATGGAGAACATTGTGACACTGCAAGGCCTCAAGGAATCATTAGGACTGTTATATGTCTATAGGATAATTGGTGCAAATAAAATTGTCGTCTCTTTTATAGTTATGTGCTGTTAAATTATACTCTTATAGGAAGTTTTTAAATCGCACAAGCCAGCAACTGCGACTGCAACACCATGTCAAAGCCACCTGGACCAGAGAGGGAGGACTTTATTTACAAGCGAACGAAAGTGGCCAGCCCAGAGAGGGATCATGCATCAAGGTTGTCCGAGAAACACCCGGACGATAAATACACGATAAATATCCGAGACCGAGATAGTCAGAGCCATCAGGGAGGTACATCTCAAATCCGAATTCCGGGACTGCAAACACAGGTGTTCATCACTCTCCGGACAGGTATTGTTCAACTTGCCACAGAGAAAAGAACTCCACATGAATACGTGCACTTTGAAAAGGAAGAAAGGGGACTCTGGCTCAGGCAAGGAAAATCGTATAAAAATGGGTCAGACAGGACGGTCGGTGTGAAGCATAGAGGACCCTCTGCTGCAGCTGTCAAACCTGTGTCTCACCCGGTGGCAATCCCGGGCTCCACATTGACTTTTTTTTATAGTGGCTTTTTTTCATTTTTCTCAAAGTTTATATTTGGTACACTTAATAACTTTTATTAAATTAAAAATTAATAACTTGGAGCCTTGCATTTCTAACATGTTCATCACATTCCGTTTCTCATGATAAGCCTATCTACTTCTGCTAATTCTGAGATGGGGAAAATGAACTGTCATGATTCCCCCTTGCACTAGAGGATTGTGACACGGGCTGACTTTGTGATGCCAGAGTCTTCTGTGCCATCACAGCGCAACTGTATGACATCCCAGAGTGCTAGAGCAGCACTGGCTCTGTGACATCACAAGGGGGATTTGTGAGATCTCAGGGTGGGCTGTGACATCCCAGGAGGCAGTGTGACATCTCAGGGGCTCTGTGACCTTACTGGGGAGGTCACTTCAAGCCAGCTTCCACTCACAGTTCCTCCCAGAGAAGTCCAAAGCTGCTCGTGCCCGGTGGTATCCTGTGTCCATCTGGGTCCCCCTGCCCCTGGCGCTGCAGCCTCCCGCTGAGGATGTTCGAGGAGATCAAGCCCAGAGCCTGACACGGGGACAGGGGCTCAGGGCCGTCACAGTTGGAACAGGGAGACAGGGACCCCCTAGCAGCATCCCTGTGCCCCCAGGGCCAGAGCTTGGCCAGGGCTCCTTCACCCTCTTATGAAGGAGGGCTTGAGAGCACTTTAAAAATCCCCAGCAGGGGAGTAGCATAAAACAGCTTTAATATTAAGTGACAGCACCACAGAGTTCCTTGGCAAGAGTCACTCTGCTCCTGACTGGACACTTCAGGCACACCAAGGAAACAAAGCAACAACAAAACCAAACAAAATCCAGGCAATCAAACCAAAAAGGAGTCCCGGTGTCTGTGTGTCTCTGTGTGTTTGTGTGTGTGTGTGTGTGTGGGTGTGTGTGTGTGTGTGTGTGTGTGTGTGATGAAAGGACAGTGAGGGCAAGGATAAAAGGAATACAGCCTAAAAGCTAAACAGAGCTGTGGAATAACACTTAACAATATTCAACTTCGCTTAGAACTTCTATTAAGCTTCACAAATTAGCAAAAGAACAACTCTTAGCAGCATTTAACTTTGCTTACAGCTTGTGACTTTGTCGCTATAAGACATGTGAAAGCACGACGCGAGCCACCTGCTATTTTCAAGGTAAAGAGAAAAGTTTATTCTCCAACTTTTATACTTTCCCAAAGGTGACATTGGATTGGAGAGTGAATGGACCACCTGTCCAAAGACATTGGACAAAGCACTAGTACATCAAGTTTGTCCAGCCCCATAAAAGATTGTAAACAATATGTTGTTGACAGAAATTGTGTGGGAAGGTTCTCCAACAGAATGGAAACTCAGAAGGCTTTAGAAAATCTTAAGAATCAGGGTGACATGACTTAACCTTACTTGCAGGCCTGACTGGCTCAGCTATCCAAGGCAATCAAAGCCCTCAGAGAGCAGCATTTCTGCCACATTTCCCTGAGCACAGGCACTCCTGTGTGCACACAGACACAAAGAGTCACTACAAGGCACCTGTGAGAAATTCCCCTGAGCAAAGGGAAATGTTCCCTGTGGAGGCTTTGGCATCTCCCCAGGGGATGAAGGGTTGAGCCTGGAGCAGACAGTGTCTGTGATGAGCTCCAGAGGAGCTGAGCCCAGGGGCTGCTGGCCAAGGCCCTGGCCCAGTGAGCATTTCTCAGCTGGCAGGGCGGCCTGAGAAGGGGAAAGGGGAATGCACCAGACCAGGAACCATGGAACCAAGGGACCATTGTTACACTGTGGGGCCATGTGAGAAGAAGTGACCATTGGGACACTGTGGGGCCTTGTGAGACCAAGGGACCATTGGGACACTGTGGGACCATGTGAGATCAAGGGACCATTGGGATACTGTGAGTCCTCATGGATTCATGGACACCACTGTGACACTGCTGGGCCTCATGGAAGCAAGGGGACCCTAGTGACGCCGTGTGCCTCAGTGGAATGTAGGCATCATTGTGACACTGTGAGGCCCCATCCAGCCAAGGCTCCATTGGGACACTGCGAGACCCCACGGAAACAAAGCTCCAGGGTAACACAGAGAGGCTGCCTGTAATCAGTGCTCCATTGTGACCCTGTGGAGCCAAAGGAGAGCGTTGTGACACTGCAAAGCCCCATGGTCCATTGGTCCAAAGGTCCATTGTGACATTGCAGGACTCATGGAACAGAGGAGTCACATGACACTGTGGGGCCTGTGGAACCATGGAGAACATTGTGACACTGCAAGGCCTCAAGGAATCATTAGGACTGTTATATGTCTATAGGATAATTCGTGCAAATAAAATTGTCGTCTATTTTATAGTCATGTGCTGTTAAATTATACTCTTATAAGAAGTTTTTAAATCGCACAAGCCAGCAACAGCGACTGCAACACCATGTCAAAGCCACCTGGACGAGAGAGGGAGGACTTTATTTACAAGCGAACGAAAGTGGCCAGCCCAGAGAGGGATCATGCATCAAGGTTGTCCGAGAAACACCCGGACGATAAATACACGATAAATATCCGAGACCGAGATAGTCAGAGCCATCAGGGAGGTACATCTCAAATCCGAATTCCGGGACTGCAAACACAGGTGTTCATCACTCTCCGGACACGAATTGTTCAACTTGCCACAGAGAAAAGAACTCCACATGAATACATGCACTTTGAAAAGGAAGAAAGGGGACTCTGGCTCAGGCAAGGAAAATCGTATAAAAATGGGTCAGACAGGACGGTCGGTGTGAAGCATAGAGGACCCTCTGCTGCAGCTGTCCAACCTGTGTCTCACCCGGTGGCAATCCCGGGCTCCACATTGACCTTTTTTTATAGAGGCTTTTTTTCATTTTTCTCAAAGTTTATATTTGGTACACTTAATAACTTTTATTAAATTAAAAATTAATAACTTGGAGCCTTGCATTTCTAACATGTTTATCACATTCGGTTTCTCATGATAAGGCTATCTACTTCTGCTAATTCTGAGATGGGGAAAATGAACTGTCATGATTCCCGCTTGCACTAAAGGATTGTGACACGGGCTGACTTTGTGATGCCAGAGTCTTCTGTGCCATCACAGCGCAACTGTATGACATCCCAGAGTGCTAGAGCAGCACTGGCTCTGTGACATCACAAGGGGGATTTGTGAGATCTCAGGGTGGGCTGTGACATCCCAGGAGGCAGTGTGACATCTCAGGGGCTCTGTGACCTTACTGGGGAGGTCACTTCAAGCCAGCTCCCACTCACAGTTCCTCCCAGAGAAGTCCAAAGCTGCTCGTGCCTGGTGGCATCCCGTGTCCCTCTGGGTCCCCCAGCCCCTGGCGCTGCAGCCTCCCGCTGAGGATGTTCGAGGAGATCAAGCCCAGAGCCTGACACGGGGACAGGGGCTCAGGGCCGTCACAGTTGGAACAGGGAGACAGGGACCCCCTAGCAGCATCCCTGTGCCCCCAGGGCCAGAGCTTGGCCAGGGCTCCTTCACCCTCTTATGAAGGAGGGCTTGAGAGCACTTTAAAAATCCCCAGCAGGGGAGTAGCATAAAACAGCTTTAAGATTAAGTGACAGCACCACAGAGTTCCTTGGCAAGAGTCACTCTGCTCCTGACTGGACACTTCAGGCACACCAAGGAAACAAAGCAACAACAAAACCAAACAAAATCCAGGCAATCAAACCAAAAAGGAGTCCCGGTGTCTGTGTGTCTCTGTGTGTTTGTGTGTGTGTGTGTGTGTGGGGGTGTGTGTGTGTGTGTGTGTGTGTGTGTGATGAAAGGACAGTGAGGGCAAGGATAAAAGGAATACAGCCTAAAAGCTAAACAGAGCTGTGGAATAACACTTAACAATATTCAACTTTGCTTATAACTTCTATTAAGCTTCACAAATTAGCAAAAGAACAACTCTTAGCAGCATTTAACTTTGCTTACAGCTTGTGACTTTGTCGCTATAAGACACGTGAAAGCACGACGCGAGCCACCTGCTATTTTCAAGGTAAAGAGAAAAGTTTATTCTCCAACTTTTATACTTTCCCAAAGGTGACATTGGATTGGAGAGTGAATGGACCACCTGTCCAAAGACATTGGACAAAGCACTAGTACATCAAGTTTGTCCAGCCCCATAAAAGATTGTAAACAATATGTTGTTGACAGAAATTGTGTGGGAAGGTTCTCCAACAGAATGGAAACTCAGAAGGCTTTAGAAAATCTTAAGAATCAGGGTGACATGACTTAACCTTACTTGCAGGCCTGACTGGCTCAGCTATCCAAGGCAATCAAAGCCCTCAGAGAGCAGCATTTCTGCCACATTTCCCTGAGCACAGGCACTCCTGTGTGCACACAGACACAAAGAGTCACTACAAGGCACCTGTGAGAAATTCCCCTGAGCAAAGGGAAATGTTCCCTGTGGAGGCTTTGGCATCTCCCCAGGGGATGAAGGGTTGAGCCTGGAGCAGACAGTGTCTGTGATGAGCTCCAGAGGAGCTGAGCCCAGGGGCTGCTGGCCAAGGCCCTGGCCCAGTGAGCATTTCTCAGCTGGCAGGGCGGCCTGAGAAGGGGAGAGGGGAATGCACCAGACCAGGAACCATGGAACCAAGGGACCATTGTTACACTGTGGGGCCATGTGAGAAGAAGTGACCATTGGGACACTGTGGGGCCTTGTGAGACCAAGGGACCATTGGGACACTGTGGGACCATGTGAGATCAAGGGACCATTGGGATACTGTGAGTCCTCATGGATTCATGGACACCACTGTGACATTGCTGGGCCTCATGGAAGCAAGGGGACCCTAGTGACGCCGTGTGCCTCAGTGGAATGTAGGCATCATTGTGACACTGTGAGGCCCCATCCAGCCAAGGCTCCATTGGGACACTGCGAGACCCCACGGAAACAAAGCTCCAGGGTAACACAGAGAGGCTGCCTGTAATCAGTGCTCCATTGTGACACTGTGGAGCCAAAGGAGAGCGTTGTGACACTGCAAAGCCCCATGGTCCATTGGTCCAAAGGTCCATTGTGACATTGCAGGACTCATGGAACAGAGGAGTCACATGACACTGTGGGGCCTGTGGAACCATGGAGAGCATTGTGACACTGCAAGGCCTCAAGGAATCATTAGGACTGTTATATGTCTATAGGATAATTCGTGCAAATAAAATTGTCGTCTATTTTATAGTTATGTGCTGTTAAATTATACTCTTATAGGAAGTTTTTAAATCGCACAAGCCAGCAACAGCGACTGCAACACCATGTCAAAGCCACCTGGACGAGAGAGGGAGGACTTTATTTACAAGCGAACGAAAGTGGCCAGCCCAGAGAGGGATCATGCATCAAGGTTGTCCGAGAAACACCCGGACGATAAATACACGATAATTATCCGAGACCGAGATAGTCAGAGCCATCAGGGAGGTACATCTCAAATCCGAATTCCGGGACTGCAAACACAGGTGTTCATCACTCTCCGGACACGAATTGTTCAACTTGCCACAGAGAAAAGAACTCCACATGAATACATGCACTTTGAAAAGGAAGAAAGGGGACTCTGGCTCAGGCAAGGAAAATCGTATAAAAATGGGTCAGACAGGACGGTCGGTGTGAAGCATAGAGGACCCTCTGCTGCAGCTGTCCAACCTGTGTCTCACCCGGTGGCAATCCCGGGCTCCACATTGACCTTTTTTTATAGAGGCTTTTTTTCATTTTTCTCAAAGTTTATATTTGGTACACTTAATAACTTTTATTAAATTAAAAATTAATAACTTGGAGCCTTGCATTTCTAACATGTTTATCACATTCGGTTTCTCATGATAAGCCTATCTACTTCTGCTAATTCTGAGATGGGGAAAATGAACTGTCATGATTCCCGCTTGCACTAAAGGATTGTGACACGGGCTGACTTTGTGATGCCAGAGTCTTCTGTGCCATCACAGCGCAACTGTATGACATCCCAGAGTGCTAGAGCAGCACTGGCTCTGTGACATCACAAGGGGGATTTGTGAGATCTCAGGGTGGGCTGTGACATCCCAGGAGGCAGTGTGACATCTCAGGGGCTCTGTGACCTTACTGGGGAGGTCACTTCAAGCCAGCTCCCACTCACAGTTCCTCCCAGAGAAGTCCAAAGCTGCTCGTGCCTGGTGGCATCCCGTGTCCCTCTGGGTCCCCCAGCCCCTGGCGCTGCAGCCTCCCGCTGAGGATGTTCGAGGAGGTCAAGCCCAGAGCCTGACACGGGGACAGGGGCTCAGGGCCGTCACAGTTGGAACAGGGAGACAGGGACCCCCTAGCAGCATCCCTGTGCCCCCAGGGCCAGAGCTTGGCCAGGGCTCCTTCACCCTCTTATGAAGGAGGGCTTGAGAGCACTTTAAAAATCCCCAGCAGGGGAGTAGCATAAAACAGCCTTAAGATTAAGTGACAGCACCACAGAGTTCCTTGGCAAGAGTCACTCTGCTCCTGACTGGACACTTCAGGCACACCAAGGAAACAAAGCAACAACAAAACCAAACAAAATCCAGGCAATCAAACCAAAAAGGAGTCCCGGTGTCTGTGTGTCTCTGTGTGTTTGTGTGTGTGTGTGTGTGTGGGTGTGTGTGTGTGTGTGTGTGTGTGTGTGATGAAAGGACAGTGAGGGCAAGGATAAAAGGAATACAGCCTAAAAGCTAAACAGAGCTGTGGAATAACACTTAACAATATTCAACTTTGCTTATAACTTCTATTAAGCTTCACAAATTAGCAAAAGAACAACTCTTAGCAGCATTTAACTTTGCTTACAGCTTGTGACTTTGTCGCTATAAGACACGTGAAAGCACGACGCGAGCCACCTGCTATTTTCAAGGTAAAGAGAAAAGTTTATTCTCCAACTTTTATACTTTCCCAAAGGTGACATTGGATTGGAGAGTGAATGGACCACCTGTCCAAAGACATTGGACAAAGCACTAGTACATCAAGTTTGTCCAGCCCCATAAAAGATTGTAAACAATATGTTGTTGACAGAAATTGTGTGGGAAGGTTCTCCAACAGAATGGAAACTCAGAAGGCTTTAGAAAATCTTAAGAATCAGGGTGACATGACTTAACCTTACTTGCAGGCCTGACTGGCTCAGCTATCCAAGGCAATCAAAGCCCTCAGAGAGCAGCATTTCTGCCACATTTCCCTGAGCACAGGCACTCCTGTGTGCACACAGACACAAAGAGTCACTACAAGGCACCTGTGAGAAATTCCCCTGAGCAAAGGGAAATGTTCCCTGTGGAGGCTTTGGCATCTCCCCAGGGGATGAAGGGTTGAGCCTGGAGCAGACAGTGTCTGTGATGAGCTCCAGAGGAGCTGAGCCCAGGGGCTGCTGGCCAAGGCCCTGGCCCAGTGAGCATTTCTCAGCTGGCAGGGCGGCCTGAGAAGGGGAAAGGGGAATGCACCAGACCAGGAACCATGGAACCAAGGGACCATTGTTACACTGTGGGGCCATGTGAGAAGAAGTGACCATTGGGACACTGTGGGGCCTTGTGAGACCAAGGGACCATTGGGACACTGTGGGACCATGTGAGATCAAGGGACCATTGGGATACTGTGAGTCCTCATGGATTCATGGACACCACTGTGACACTGCTGGGCCTCATGGAAGCAAGGGGACCCTAGTGACGCCGTGTGCCTCAGTGGAATGTAGGCATCATTGTGACACTGTGAGGCCCCATCCAGCCAAGGCTCCATTGGGACACTGCGAGACCCCACGGAAACAAAGCTCCAGGGTAACACAGAGAGGCTGCCTGTAATCAGTGCTCCATTGTGACACTGTGGAGCCAAAGGAGAGCGTTGTGACACTGCAAAGCCCCATGGTCCATTGGTCCAAAGGTCCATTGTGACATTGCAGGACTCATGGAACAGAGGAGTCACATGACACTGTGGTGCCTGTGGAACCATGGCGAACATTGTGACACTGCAAGGCCTCAAGGAATCATTAGGACTGTTATATGTCTATAGGATAATTTGTGCAAATAAAATTGTCGTCTATTTTATAGTCATGTGCTGTTAAATTATACTCTTATAAGAAGTTTTTAAATCGCACAAGCCAGCAACAGCGACTGCAACACCATGTCAAAGCCACCTGGACGAGAGAGGGAGGACTTTATTTACAAGCGAACGAAAGTGGCCAGCCCAGAGAGGGATCATGCATCAAGGTTGTCCGAGAAACACCCGGACGATAAATACACGATAAATATCCGAGACCGAGATAGTCAGAGCCATCAGGGAGGTTCATCTCAAATCCGAATTCCGGGACTGCAAACACAGGTGTTCATCACTCTCCGGACACGAATTGTTCAACTTGCCACAGAGAAAAGAACTCCACATGAATACATGCACTTTGAAAAGGAAGAAAGGGGACTCTGGCTCAGGCAAGGAAAATCGTATAAAAATGGGTCAGACAGGACGGTCGGTGTGAAGCATAGAGGACCCTCTGCTGCAGCTGTCCAACCTGTGTCTCACCCGGTGGCAATCCCGGGCTCCACATTGACCTTTTTTTATAGTGGCTTTTTTTCATTTTTCTCAAAGTTTATATTTGGTACACTTAATAACTTTTATTAAATTAAAAATTAATAACTTGGAGCCTTGCATTTCTAACATGTTTATCACATTCGGTTTCTCATGATAAGCCTATCTACTTCTGCTAATTCTGAGATGGGGAAAATGAACTGTCATGATTCCCGCTTGCACTAAAGGATTGTGACACGGGCTGACTTTGTGATGCCAGAGTCTTCTGTGCCATCACAGCGCAACTGTATGACATCCCAGAGTGCTAGAGCAGCACTGGCTCTGTGACATCACAAGAGGGATTTGTGAGATCTCAGGGTGGGCTGTGACATCCCAGGAGACAGTGTGACATCTCAGGGGCTCTGTGACCTTACTGGGGAGGTCACTTCAAGCCAGCTCCCACTCACAGTTCCTCCCAGAGAAGTCCAAAGCTGCTCGTGCCCGGTGGCATCCCGTGTCCCTCTGGGTCCCCCTGCCCCTGGCGCTGCAGCCTCCCGCTGAGGATGTTCGAGGAGATCAAGCCCAGAGCCTGACACGGGGACAGGGGCTCAGGGCCGTCACAGTTGGAACAGGAAGACAGGGACCCCCTAGCAGCATCCCTGTGCCCCCAGGGCCAGAGCTTGGCCAGGGCTCCTTCACCCTCTTATGAAGGAGGGCTTGAGAGCACTTTAAAAATCCCCAGCAGGGGAGTAGCATAAAACAGCTTTAAGATTAAGTGACAGCACCACAGAGTTCCTTGGCAAGAGTCACTCTGCTCCTGACTGGACACTTCAGGCACACCAAGGAAACAAAGCAACAACAAAACCAAACAAAATCCAGGCAATCAAACCAAAAAGGAGTCCCGGTGTCTATGTGTCTCTGTGTGTTTGTGTGTGTGTGTGTGGGGGTGTGTGTGTGTGTGTGTGTGTGTGTGTGTGTGATGAAAGGACAGTGAGGGCAAGGATAAAAGGAATACAGCCTAAAAGCTAAACAGAGCTGTGGAATAACACTTAACAATATTCAACTTCGCTTATAACTTCTATTAAGCTTCACAAATTAGCAAAAGAACAACTCTTAGCAGCATTTAACTTTGCTTACAGCTTGTGACTTTGTCGCTATAAGACACGTGAAAGCACGACGCGAGCCACCTGCTATTTTCAAGGTAAAGAGAAAAGTTTATTCTCCAACTTTTATACTTTCCCAAAGGTGACATTGGATTGGAGAGTGAATGGACCACCTGTCCAAAGACATTGGACAAAGCACTAGTACATCAAGTTTGTCCAGCCCCATAAAAGATTGTAAACAATATGTTGTTGACAGAAATTGTGTGGGAAGGTTCTCCAACAGAATGGAAACTCAGAAGGCTTTAGAAAATCTTAAGAATCAGGGTGACATGACTTAACCTTACTTGCAGGCCTGACTGGCTCAGCTATCCAAGGCAATCAAAGCCCTCAGAGAGCAGCATTTCTGCCACATTTCCCTGAGCACAGGCACTCCTGTGTGCACACAGACACAAAGAGTCACTACAAGGCACCTGTGAGAAATTCCCCTGAGCAAAGGGAAATGCTCCCTGTGGAGGCTTTGGCATCTCCCCAGGGGATGAAGGGTTGAGCCTGGAGCAGACAGTGTCTGTGATGAGCTCCAGAGGAGCTGAGCCCAGGGGCTGCTGGCCAAGGCCCTGGCCCAGTGAGCATTTCTCAGCTGGCAGGGCGGCCTGAGAAGGGGAAAGGGGAATGCACCAGACCAGGAACCATGGAACCAAGGGACCATTGTTACACTGTGGGGCCATGTGAGAAGAAGTGACCATTGGGACACTGTGGGGCCTTGTGAGACCAAGGGACCATTGGGACACTGTGGGACCATGTGAGATCAAGGGACCATTGGGATACTGTGAGTCCTCATGGATTCATGGACACCACTGTGACATTGCTGGGCCTCATGGAAGCAAGGGGACCCTAGTGACGCCGTGTGCCTCAGTGGAATGTAGGCATCATTGTGACACTGTGAGGCCCCATCCAGCCAAGGCTCCATTGGGACACTGCGAGACCCCACGGAAACAAAGCTCCAGGGTAACACAGAGAGGCTGCCTGTAATCAGTGCTCCATTGTGACCCTGTGGAGCCAAAGGAGAGCGTTGTGACACTGCAAAGCCCCATGGTCCATTGGTCCAAAGGTCCATTGTGACATTGCAGGACTCATGGAACAGAGGAGTCACATGACACTGTGGGGCCTGTGGAACCATGGAGAACATTGTGACACTGCAAGGCCTCAAGGAATCATTAGGACTGTTATATGTCTATAGGATAATTCGTGCAAATAAAATTGTCGTCTATTTTATAGTTATGTGCTGTTAAATTATACTCTTATAGGAAGTTTTTAAATCGCACAAGCCAGCAACAGCGACTGCAACACCATGTCAAAGCCACCTGGACGAGAGAGGGAGGACTTTATTTACAAGCGAACGAAAGTGGCCAGCCCAGAGAGGGATCATGCATCAAGGTTGTCCGAGAAACACCCGGACGATAAATACACGATAAATATCCGAGACCGAGATAGTCAGAGCCATCAGGGAGGTACATCTCAAATCCGAATTCCGGGACTGCAAACACAGGTGTTCATCACTCTCCGGACACGTATTGTTCAACTTGCCACAGAGAAAAGAACTCCACATGAATACATGCACTTTGAAAAGGAAGAAAGGGGACTCTGGCTCAGGCAAGGAAAATCGTATAAAAATGGGTCAGACAGGACGGTCGGTGTGAAGCATAGAGGACCCTCTGCTGCAGCTGTCCAACCTGTGTCTCACCCGGTGGCAATCCCGGGCTCCACATTGACCTTTTTTTATAGAGGCTTTTTTTCATTTTTCTCAAAGTTTATATTTGGTACACTTAATAACTTTTATTAAATTAAAAATTAATAACTTGGAGCCTTGCATTTCTAACATGTTTATCACATTCGGTTTCTCATGATAAGCCTATCTACTTCTGCTAATTCTGAGATGGGGAAAATGAACTGTCATGATTCCCGCTTGCACTAAAGGATTGTGACACGGGCTGACTTTGTGATGCCAGAGTCTTCTGTGCCATCACAGCGCAACTGTATGACATCCCAGAGTGATGGAGCAGCACTGGCTCTGTGACATCACAAGGGGGATTTGTGAGATCTCAGGGTGGGCTGTGACATCCCAGGAGGCAGTGTGACATCTCAGGGGCTCTGTGACCTTACTGGGGAGGTCACTTCAAGCCAGCTCCCACTCACAGTTCCTCCCAGAGAAGTCCAAAGCTGCTCGTGCCCGGTGGCATCCCGTGTCCCTCTGGGTCCCCCTGCCCCTGGCGCTGCAGCCTCCCGCTGAGGATGTTCGAGGAGATCAAGCCCAGAGCCTGACACGGGGACAGGGGCTCAGGGCCGTCACAGTTGGAACAGGGAGACAGGGACCCCCTAGCAGCATCCCTGTGCCCCCAGGGCCAGAGCTTGGCCAGGGCTCCTTCACCCTCTTATGAAGGAGGGCTTGAGAGCACTTTAAAAATCCCCAGCAGGGGAGTAGCATAAAACAGCTTTAAGATTAAGTGACAGCACCACAGAGTTCCTTGGCAAGAGTCACTCTGCTCCTGACTGGACACTTCAGGCACACCAAGGAAACAAAGCAACAACAAAACCAAACAAAATCCAGGCAATCAAACCAAAAAGGAGTCAAGAACTGTCCCGGTGTCTGTGTGTCTCTGTGTGTTTGTGTGTGTGTGTGTGTGTGGGTGTGTGTGTGTGTGTGTGTGTGTGTGACGAAAGGACAGTGAGGGCAAGGATAAAAGGAATACAGCCTAAAAGCTAAACAGAGCTGTGGAATAACACTTAACAATATTCAACTTTGCTTATAACTTCTATTAAGCTTCACAAATTAGCAAAAGAACAACTCTTAGCAGCATTTAACTTTGCTTACAGCTTGTGACTTTGTCGCTATAAGACACGTGAAAGCACGACGCGAGCCACCTGCTATTTTCAAGGTAAAGAGAAAAGTTTATTCTCTGACTCCAACTTTTATACTTTCCCAAAGGTGACATTGGATTGGAGAGTGAATGGGCCACCTGTCCAAAGACATTGGACAAAGCACTAGTACATCAAGTTTGTCCAGCCCCATAAAAGATTGTAAACAATATGTTGTTGAGTGAAATTGTGTGGGAAGGTTCTCCAACAGAATGGAAACTCAGAAGGCTTTAGAAAATCTTAAGAATCAGGGTGACATGACTTAACCTTACTTGCAGGCCTGACTGGCTCAGCTATCCAAGGCAATCAAAGCCCTCAGAGAGCAGCATTTCTGCCACATTTCCCTGAGCACAGGCACTCCTGTGTGCACACAGACACAAAGAGTCACTACAAGGCACCTGTGAGAAATTCCCCTGAGCAAAGGGAAATGCTCCCTGTGGAGGCTTTGGCATCTCCCCAGGGGATGAAGGGTTGAGCCTGGAGCAGACAGTGTCTGTGATGAGCTCCAGAGGAGCTGAGCCCAGGGGCTGCTGGCCAAGGCCCTGGCCCAGTGAGCATTTCTCAGCTGGCAGGGCGGCCTGAGAAGGGGAGAGGGGAATGCACCAGACCAGGAACCATGGAACCAAGGGACCATTGTTACACTGTGGGGCCATGTGAGAAGAAGTGACCATTGGGACACTGTGGGGCCTTGTGAGACCAAGGGACCATTGGGACACTGTGGGACCATGTGAGATCAAGAGACCATTGGGATACTGTGGGTCCTCATGGATTCATGGACACCACTGTGACACTGCTGGGCCTCATGGAAGCAAGGGGACCCTAGTGACGCCGTGTGCCTCAGTGGAATGTAGGCATCATTGTGACACTGTGAGGCCCCATCCAGCCAAGGCTCCATTGGGACACTGCGAGACCCCACGGAAACAAAGCTCCAGGGTAACACAGAGAGGCTGCCTGTAATCAGTGCTCCATTGTGACCCTGTGGAGCCAAAGGAGAGCGTTGTGACACTGCAAAGCCCCATGGTCCATTGGTCCAAAGGTCCATTGTGACATTGCAGGACTCATGGAACAGAGGAGTCACATGACACTGTGGGGCCTGTGGAACCATGGAGAACATTGTGACACTGCAAGGCCTCAAGGAATCATTAGGACTGTTATATGTCTATAGGATAATTCGTGCAAATAAAATTGTCGTCTATTTTATAGTCATGTGCTGTTAAATTATACTCTTATAAGAAGTTTTTAAATCGCACAAGCCAGCAACAGCGACTGCAACACCATGTCAAAGCCACCTGGACGAGAGAGGGAGGACTTTATTTACAAGCGAACGAAAGTGGCCAGCCCAGAGAGGGATCATGCATCAAGGTTGTCCGAGAAACACCCGGACGATAAGTACACGATAATTATCCGAGACCGAGATAGTCAGAGCCATCAGGGAGGTACATCTCAAATCCGAATTCCGGGACTGCAAACACAGGTGTTCATCACTCTCCGGACACGTATTGTTCAACTTGCCACAGAGAAAAGAACTCCACATGAATACATGCACTTTGAAAAGGAAGAAAGGGGACTCTGGCTCAGGCAAGGAAAATCGTATAAAAATGGGTCAGACAGGACGGTCGGTGTGAAGCATAGAGGACCCTCTGCTGCAGCTGTCCAGCCTGTGTCTCATCCGGTGGCAATCCCGGGCTCCAAATTGACTTTTTTTTATAGTGGCTTTTTTTCATTTTTCTCAAAGTTTATATTTGGTACACTTAATAACTTTTATTAAATTAAAAATTAATAACTTGGAGCCTTGCATTTCTAACATGTTTATCACATTCGGTTTCTCATGATAAGCCTATCTACTTCTGCTAATTCTGAGATGGGGAAAATGAACTGTCATGATTCCCGCTTGCACTAAAGGATTGTGACACGGGCTGACTTTGTGATGCCAGAGTCTTCTGTGCCATCACAGCGCAACTGTATGACATCCCAGAGTGATGGAGCAGCACTGGCTCTGTGACATCACAAGGGGGATTTGTGAGATCTCAGGGTGGGCTGTGACATCCCAGGAGGCAGTGTGACATCTCAGGGGCTCTGTGACCTTACTGGGGAGGTCACTTCAAGCCAGCTCCCACTCACAGTTCCTCCCAGAGAAGTCCAAAGCTGCTCGTGCCCGGTGGCATCCCGTGTCCCTCTGGGTCCCCCTGCCCCTGGCGCTGCAGCCTCCCGCTGAGGATGTTCGAGGAGATCAAGCCCAGAGCCTGACACGGGGACAGGGGCTCAGGGCCGTCACAGTTGGAACAGGGAGACAGGGACCCCCTAGCAGCATCCCTGTGCCCCCAGGGCCAGAGCTTGGCCAGGGCTCCTTCACCCTCTTATGAAGGAGGGCTTGAGAGCACTTTAAAAATCCCCAGCAGGGGAGTAGCATAAAACAGCTTTAAGATTAAGTGACAGCACCACAGAGTTCCTTGGCAAGAGTCACTCTGCTCCTGACTGGACACTTCAGGCACACCAAGGAAACAAAGCAACAACAAAACCAAACAAAATCCAGGCAATCAAACCAAAAAGGAGTCAAGAACTGTCCCGGTGTCTGTGTGTCTCTGTGTGTTTGTGTGTGTGTGTGTGTGTGGGTGTGTGTGTGTGTGTGTGTGTGTGTGACGAAAGGACAGTGAGGGCAAGGATAAAAGGAATACAGCCTAAAAGCTAAACAGAGCTGTGGAATAACACTTAACAATATTCAACTTTGCTTATAACTTCTATTAAGCTTCACAAATTAGCAAAAGAACAACTCTTAGCAGCATTTAACTTTGCTTACAGCTTGTGACTTTGTCGCTATAAGACACGTGAAAGCACGACGCGAGCCACCTGCTATTTTCAAGGTAAAGAGAAAAGTTTATTCTCTGACTCCAACTTTTATACTTTCCCAAAGGTGACATTGGATTGGAGAGTGAATGGGCCACCTGTCCAAAGACATTGGACAAAGCACTAGTACATCAAGTTTGTCCAGCCCCATAAAAGATTGTAAACAATATGTTGTTGAGTGAAATTGTGTGGGAAGGTTCTCCAACAGAATGGAAACTCAGAAGGCTTTAGAAAATCTTAAGAATCAGGGTGACATGACTTAACCTTACTTGCAGGCCTGACTGGCTCAGCTATCCAAGGCAATCAAAGCCCTCAGAGAGCAGCATTTCTGCCACATTTCCCTGAGCACAGGCACTCCTGTGTGCACACAGACACAAAGAGTCACTACAAGGCACCTGTGAGAAATTCCCCTGAGCAAAGGGAAATGCTCCCTGTGGAGGCTTTGGCATCTCCCCAGGGGATGAAGGGTTGAGCCTGGAGCAGACAGTGTCTGTGATGAGCTCCAGAGGAGCTGAGCCCAGGGGCTGCTGGCCAAGGCCCTGGCCCAGTGAGCATTTCTCAGCTGGCAGGGCGGCCTGAGAAGGGGAGAGGGGAATGCACCAGACCAGGAACCATGGAACCAAGGGACCATTGTTACACTGTGGGGCCATGTGAGAAGAAGTGACCATTGGGACACTGTGGGGCCTTGTGAGACCAAGGGACCATTGGGACACTGTGGGACCATGTGAGATCAAGAGACCATTGGGATACTGTGAGTCCTCATGGATTCATGGACACCACTGTGACACTGCTGGGCCTCATGGAAGCAAGGGGACCCTAGTGACGCCGTGTGCCTCAGTGGAATGTAGGCATCATTGTGACACTGTGAGGCCCCATCCAGCCAAGGCTCCATTGGGACACTGCGAGACCCCACGGAAACAAAGCTCCAGGGTAACACAGAGAGGCTGCCTGTAATCAGTGCTCCATTGTGACCCTGTGGAGCCAAAGGAGACCGTTGTGACACTGCAAAGCCCCATGGTCCATTGGTCCAAAGGTCCATTGTGACATTGCAGGACTCATGGAACAGAGGAGTCACATGACACTGTGGGGCCTGTGGAACCATGGAGAACATTGTGACACTGCAAGGCCTCAAGGAATCATTAGGACTGTTATATATCTATAGGATAATTCGTGCAAATAAAATTGTCGTCTATTTTATAGTCATGTGCTGTTAAATTATACTCTTATAAGAAGTTTTTAAATCGCACAAGCCAGCAACAGCGACTGCAACACCATGTCAAAGCCACCTGGACGAGAGAGGGAGGACTTTATTTACAAGCGAACGAAAGTGGCCAGCCCAGAGAGGGATCATGCATCAAGGTTGTCCGAGAAACACCCGGACGATAAATACACGATAATTATCCGAGACCGAGATAGTCAGAGCCATCAGGGAGGTACATCTCAAATCCGAATTCCGGGACTGCAAACACAGGTGTTCATCACTCTCCGGACACGTATTGTTCAACTTGCCACAGAGAAAAGAACTCCACATGAATACATGCACTTTGAAAAGGAAGAAAGGGGACTCTGGCTCAGGCAAGGAAAATCGTATAAAAATGGGTCAGACAGGACGGTCGGTGTGAAGCATAGAGGACCCTCTGCTGCAGCTGTCCAACCTGTGTCTCACCCGGTGGCAATCCCGGGCTCCACATTGACTTTTTTTTATAGTGGCTTTTTTTCATTTTTCTCAAAGTTTATATTTGGTACACTTAATAACTTTTATTAAATTAAAAATTAATAACTTGGAGCCTTGCATTTCTAACATGTTCATCACATTCGGTTTCTCATGATAAGCCTATCTACTTCTGCTAATTCTGAGATGGGGAAAATGAACTGTCATGATTCCCGCTTCCACTAGAGGATTGTGACACGGGCTGACTTTGTGATGCCAGAGTCTTCTGTGCCATCACAGCGCAACTGTATGACATCCCAGAGTGATAGAGCAGCACTGGCTCTGTGACATCACAAGGGGGATTTGTGAGATCCCAGGGTGGGCTGTGACATCCCAGGAGGCAGTGTGGCATCTCAGGGGCTCTGTGACCTTACTGGGGAGGTCACTTCAAGCCAGCTCCCACTCACAGTTCCTCCCAGAGAAGTCCAAAGCTGCTCGTGCCCGGTGGCATCCCGTGTCCCTCTGGGTCCCCCTGCCCCTGGCGCTGCAGCCTCCCGCTGAGGATGTTCGAGGAGATCAAGCCCAGAGCCTGACACGGGGACAGGGGCTCAGGGCCGTCACAGTTGGAACAGGGAGACAGGGACCCCCTAGCAGCATCCCTGTGCCCCCAGGGCCAGAGCTTGGCCAGGGCTCCTTCACCCTCTTATGAAGGAGGGCTTGAGAGCACTTTAAAAATCCCCAGCAGGGGAGTAGCATAAAACAGCTTTAAGATTAAGTGACAGCACCACAGAGTTCCTTGGCAAGAGTCACTCTGCTCCTGACTGGACACTTCAGGAACACCAAGGAAACAAAGCAACAACAAAACCAAACAAAATCCAGGCAATCAAACCAAAAAGGAGTCAAGAACTGTCCCGGTGTCTGTGTGTCTCTGTGTGTTTTTGTGTGTGTGTGTGTGTGTGTGTGTGTGTGTGTGTGTGTGACGAAAGGACAGTGAGGGCAAGGATAAAAGGAATACAGCCTAAAAGCTAAACAGAGCTGTGGAATAACACTTAACAATATTCAACTTTGCTTATAACTTCTATTAAGCTTCACAAATTAGCAAAAGAACAACTCTTAGCAGCATTTAACTTTGCTTACAGCTTGTGACTTTGTCGCTATAAGACACGTGAAAGCACGACGCGAGCCACCTGCTATTTTCAAGGTAAAGAGAAAAGTTTATTCTCCGACTCCAACTTTTATACTTTCCCAAAGGTGACATTGGATTGGAGAGTGAATGGGCCACCTGTCCAAAGACATTGGACAAAGCACTAGTACATCAAGTTTGTCCAGCCCCATAAAAGATTGTAAACAATATGTTGTTGACAGAAATTGTGTGGGAAGGTTCTCCAACAGAATGGAAACTCAGAAGGCTTTAGAAAATCTTAAGAATCAGGGTGACATGACTTAACCTTACTTGCAGGCCTGACTGGCTCAGCTATCCAAGGCAATCAAAGCCCTCAGAGAGCAGCATTTCTGCCACATTTCCCTGAGCCCAGGCACTCCTGTGTGCACACAAAGAGTCACTACAAGGCACCTGTGAGAAATTCCCCTGAGCAAAGGGAAATGCTCCCTGTGGAGGCTTTGGCATCTCCCCAGGGGATGAAGGGTTGAGCCTGGAGCAGACAGTGTCTGTGATGAGCTCCAGAGGAGCTGAGCCCAGGGGCTGCTGGCCAAGGCCCAGGCCCAGTGAGCATTTCTCAGCTGGCAGGGTGGCCTGAGAAGGGGAAAGGGGAATGCACCAGACCAGGAACCATGGAACCAAGGGACCATTGTTACACTGTGGGGCCATGTGAGAAGAAGTGACCATTGGGACACTGTGGGGCCTTGTGAGACCAAGGGACCATTGGGACACTGTGGGACCATGTGAGATCAAGAGACCATTGGGATACTGTGAGTCCTCATGGATTCATGGACACCACTGTGACATTGCTGGGCCTCATGGAAGCAAGAGGACCCTAGTGACGCCGTGTGCCTCAGTGGAATGTAGGCATCATTGTGACACTGTGAGGCCCCATCCAGCCAAGGCTCCATTGGGACACTGCGAGACCCCACGGAAACAAAGCTCCAGGGTAACACAGAGAGGCTGCCTGTAATCAGTGCTCCATTGTGACACTGTGGAGCCAAAGGAGAGCGTTGTGACACTGCAAAGCCCCATGGTCCATTGGTCCAAAGGTCCATTGTGACATTGCAGGACTCATGGAACAGAGGAGTCACATGACACTGTGGGGCCTGTGGAACCATGGAGAACATTGTGACACTGCAAGGCCTCAAGGAATCATTAGGACTGTTATATGTCTATAGGATAATTCGTGCAAATAAAATTGTCGTCTATTTTATAGTCATGTGCTGTTAAATTATACTCTTATAAGAAGTTTTTAAATCGCACAAGCCAGCAACAGCGATTGGAACACCATGTCAAAGCCACCTGGACAAGAGAGGGAGGACTTTATTTACAAGCGAACGAAAGTGGCCAGCCCAGAGAGGGATCATGCATCAAGGTTGTCCGAGAAACACCCGGACGATAAATACACGATAATTATCCGAGACCGAGATAGTCAGAGCCATCAGGGAGGTACATCTCAAATCCGAATTCCGGGACTGCAAACACAGGTGTTCATCACTCTCCGGACACGTATTGTTCAACTTGCCACAGAGAAAAGAACTCCACATGAATACATGCACTTTGAAAAGGAAGAAAGGGGACTCTGGCTCAGGCAAGGAAAATCGTATAAAAATGGGTCAGACAGGACGGTCGGTGTGAAGCATAGAGGACCCTCTGCTGCAGCTGTCCAACCTGTGTCTCACCCGGTGGCAATCCCGGGCTCCACATTGACTTTTTTTTATAGTGGCTTTTTTTCATTTTTCTCAAAGTTTATATTTGGTACACTTAATAACTTTTATTAAATTAAAAATTAATAACTTGGAGCCTTGCATTTCTAACATGTTCATCACATTCGGTTTCTCATGATAAGCCTATCTACTTCTGCTAATTCTGAGATGGGGAAAATGAACTGTCATGATTCCCGCTTGCACTAAAGGATTGTGACACGGGCTGACTTTGTGATGCCAGAGTCTTCTGTGCCATCACAGCGCAACTGTATGACATCCCAGAGTGATGGAGCAGCACTGGCTCTGTGACATCACAAGGGGGATTTGTGAGATCTCAGGGTGGGCTGTGACATCCCAGGAGGCAGTGTGACATCTCAGGGGCTCTGTGACCTTACTGGGGAGGTCACTTCAAGCCAGCTCCCACTCACAGTTCCTCCCAGAGAAGTCCAAAGCTGCTTGTGCCCGGTGGCATCCCGTGTCCCTCTGGGTCCCCCTGCCCCTGGCGCTGCAGCCTCCCGCTGAGGATGTTCGAGGAGATCAAGCCCAGAGCCTGACACGGGGACAGGGGCTCAGGGCCGTCACAGTTGGAACAGGGAGACAGGGACCCCCTAGCAGCATCCCTGTGCCCCCAGGGCCAGAGCTTGGCCAGGGCTCCTTCACCCTCTTATGAAGGAGGGCTTGAGAGCACTTTAAAAATCCCCAGCAGGGGAGTAGCATAAAACAGCCTTAAGATTAAGTGACAGCACCACAGTGTTCCTTGGCAAGAGTCACTCTGCTCCTGACTGGACACTTCAGGAACACCAAGGAAACAAAGCAACAACAAACCCAAACAAAATCCAGGCAATCAAACCAAAAAGGAGTCAAGAACTGTCCCGGTGTCTGTGTGTCTCTGTGTGTTTGTGTGTGTGTGTGTGCGTGTGGGTGTGTGTGTGTGTGTGTGTGTGTGTGTGTGTGTGTGTGACGAAAGGACAGTGAGGGCAAGGATAAAAGGAATACAGCCTAAAAGCTAAACAGAACTGTGGAATAACACTTAACAATATTCAACTTTGCTTATAACTTCTATTAAGCTTCACAAATTAGCAAAAGAACAACTCTTATCAGCATTTAACTTTGCTTACAGCTTGTGACTTTGTCGCTATAAGACACGTGAAAGCACGATGCGAGCCACCTGCTATTTTCAAGGTAAAGAGAAAAGTTTATTCTCCGACTCCAACTTTTATACTTTCCCAAAGGTGACATTGGATTGGAGAGTGAATGGGCCACCTGTCCAAAGACATTGGACAAAGCACTAGTACATCAAGTTTGTCCAGCCCCATAAAAGATTGTAAACAATATGTTGTTGACAGAAATTGTGTGGGAAGGTTCTCCAACAGAATGGAAACTCAGAAGGCTTTAGAAAATCTTAAGAATCAGGGTGACATGACTTAACCTTACTTCCAGGCCTGACTGGCTCAGCTATCCAAGGCAATCAAAGCCCTCAGAGAGCAGCATTTCTGCCACATTTCCCTGAGCACAGGCACTCCTGTGTGCACACAGACCCAAAGAGTCACTACAAGGCACCTGTGAGAAATTCCCCTGAGCAAAGGGAAATGTTCCCTGTGGAGGCTTTGGCATCTCCCCAGGGGATGAAGGGTTGAGCCTGGAGCAGACAGTGTCTGTGATGAGCTCCAGAGGAGCTGAGCCCAGGGGCTGCTGGCCAAGGCCCTGGCCCAGTGAGCATTTCTCAGCTGGCAGGGCGGCCTGAGAAGGGGAAAGGGGAATGCACCAGACCAGGAACCATGGAACCAAGGGACCATTGTTACACTGTGGGGCCATGTGAGAAGAAGTGACCATTGGGACACTGTGGGGCCTTGTGAGACCAAGGGACCATTGGGACACTGTGGGACCATGTGAGATCAAGGGACCATTGGGATACTGTGAGTCCTCATGGATTCATGGACACCACTGTGACATTGCTGGGCCTCATGGAAGCAAGGGGACCCTAGTGACGCCGTGTGCCTCAGTGGAATGTAGGCATCATTGTGACACTGTGAGGCCCCATCCAGCCAAGGCTCCATTGGGACACTGCGAGACCCCACGGAAACAAAGCTCCAGGGTAACACAGAGAGGCTGCCTGTAATCAGTGCTCCATTGTGACACTGTGGAGCCAAAGGAGAGCGTTGTGACACTGCAAAGCCCCAAGGTCCATTGGTCCAAATGTCCATTGTGACATTGCAGGACTCATGGAACAGAGGAGTCACATGACGCTGTGGGGCCTGTGGAACCATGGAGAACATTGTGACACTGCAAGGCCTCAAGGAATCATTAGGACTGTTATATGTCTATAGGATAATTCGTGCAAATAAAATTGTCGTCTATTTTATAGTTATGTGCTGTTAAATTATACTCTTATAAGAAGTTTTTAAATCGCACAAGCCAGCAACAGCGACTGCAACACCATGTCAAAGCCACCTGGACGAGAGAGGGAGGACTTTATTTACAAGCGAACGAAAGTGGCCAGCCCAGAGAGGGATCATGCATCAAGGTTGTCCGAGAAACACCCGGACGATAAATACACGATAAATATCCGAGACCGAGATAGTCAGAGCCATCAGGGAGGTACATCTCAAATCCGAATTCCGGGACTGCAAACACAGGTGTTCATCACTCTCCGGACACGTATTGTTCAACTTGCCACAGAGAAAAGAACTCCACATGAATACATGCACTTTGAAAAGGAAGAAAGGGGACTCTGGCTCAGGCAAGGAAAATCGTATAAAAATGGGTCAGACAGGACGGTCGGTGTGAAGCATAGAGGACCCTCTGCTGCAGCTGTCCAACCTGTGTCTCACCCGGTGGCAATCCCGGGCTCCACATTGACTTTTTTTTATAGTGGCTTTTTTTCATTTTTCTCAAAGTTTATATTTGGTACACTTAATAACTTTTATTAAATTAAAAATTAATAACTTGGAGCCTTGCATTTCTAACATGTTCATCACATTCGGTTTCTCATGATAAGCCTATCTACTTCTGCTAATTCTGAGATGGGGAAAATGAACTGTCATGATTCCCGCTTCCACTAGAGGATTGTGACACGGGCTGACTTTGTGATGCCAGAGTCTTCTGTGCCATCACAGCGCAACTGTATGACATCCCAGAGTGATAGAGCAGCACTGGCTCTGTGACATCACAAGGGGGATTTGTGAGATCTCAGGGTGGGCCGTGACATCCCAGGAGGCAGTGTGACATCTCAGGGGCTCTGTGACCTTACTGGGGAGGTCACTTCAAGCCAGCTCCCACTCACAGTTCCTCCCAGAGAAGTCCAAAGCTGCTCGTGCCCGGTGGCATCCCGTGTCCCTCTGGGTCCCCCTGCCCCTGGCGCTGCAGCCTCCCGCTGAGGATGTTCGAGGAGATCAAGCCCAGAGCCTGACACGGGGACAGGGGCTCAGGGCCGTCACAGTTGGAACAGGGAGACAGGGACCCCCTAGCAGCATCCCTGTGCCCCCAGGGCCAGAGCTTGGCCAGGGCTCCTTCACCCTCTTATGAAGGAGGGCTTGAGAGCACTTTAAAAATCCCCAGCAGGGGAGTAGCATAAAACAGCTTTAAGATTAAGTGACAGCACCACAGAGTTCCTTGGCAAGAGTCACTCTGCTCCTGACTGGACACTTCAGGCACACCAAGGAAACAAAGCAACAACAAAACCAAACAAAATCCAGGCAATCAAACCAAAAAGGAGTCCCGGTGTCTGTGTGTCTCTGTGTGTTTGTGTGTGTGTGTGTGTGTGGGGGTGTGTGTGTGTGTGTGTGTGTGTGTGTGATGAAAGGACAGTGAGGGCAAGGATAAAAGGAATACAGCCTAAAAGCTAAACAGAGCTGTGGAATAACACTTAACAATATTCAACTTTGCTTATAACTTCTATTAAGCTTCACAAATTAGCAAAAGAACAACTCTTAGCAGCATTTAACTTTGCTTACAGCTTGTGACTTTGTCGCTATAAGACACGTGAAAGCACGACGCGAGCCACCTGCTATTTTCAAGGTAAAGAGAAAAGTTTATTCTCCAACTTTTATACTTTCCCAAAGGTGACATTGGATTGGAGAGTGAATGGACCACCTGTCCAAAGACATTGGACAAAGCACTAGTACATCAAGTTTGTCCAGCCCCATAAAAGATTGTAAACAATATGTTGTTGACAGAAATTGTGTGGGAAGGTTCTCCAACAGAATGGAAACTCAGAAGGCTTTAGAAAATCTTAAGAATCAGGGTGACATGACTTAACCTTACTTGCAGGCCTGACTGGCTCAGCTATCCAAGGCAATCAAAGCCCTCAGAGAGCAGCATTTCTGCCACATTTCCCTGAGCACAGGCACTCCTGTGTGCACACAGACACAAAGAGTCACTACAAGGCACCTGTGAGAAATTCCCCTGAGCAAAGGGAAATGTTCCCTGTGGAGGCTTTGGCATCTCCCCAGGGGATGAAGGGTTGAGCCTGGAGCAGACAGTGTCTGTGATGAGCTCCAGAGGAGCTGAGCCCAGGGGCTGCTGGCCAAGGCCCTGGCCCAGTGAGCATTTCTCAGCTGGCAGGGCGGCCTGAGAAGGGGAGAGGGGAATGCACCAGACCAGGAACCATGGAACCAAGGGACCATTGTTACACTGTGGGGCCATGTGAGAAGAAGTGACCATTGGGACACTGTGGGGCCTTGTGAGACCAAGGGACCATTGGGACACTGTGGGACCATGTGAGATCAAGGGACCATTGGGATACTGTGAGTCCTCATGGATTCATGGACACCACTGTGACATTGCTGGGCCTCATGGAAGCAAGGGGACCCTAGTGACGCCGTGTGCCTCAGTGGAATGTAGGCATCATTGTGACACTGTGAGGCCCCATCCAGCCAAGGCTCCATTGGGACACTGCGAGACCCCACGGAAACAAAGCTCCAGGGTAACACAGAGAGGCTGCCTGTAATCAGTGCTCCATTGTGACACTGTGGAGCCAAAGGAGAGCGTTGTGACACTGCAAAGCCCCATGGTCCATTGGTCCAAAGGTCCATTGTGACATTGCAGGACTCATGGAACAGAGGAGTCACATGACACTGTGGGGCCTGTGGAACCATGGAGAGCATTGTGACACTGCAAGGCCTCAAGGAATCATTAGGACTGTTATATGTCTATAGGATAATTCGTGCAAATAAAATTGTCGTCTATTTTATAGTTATGTGCTGTTAAATTATACTCTTATAGGAAGTTTTTAAATCGCACAAGCCAGCAACAGCGACTGCAACACCATGTCAAAGCCACCTGGACGAGAGAGGGAGGACTTTATTTACAAGCGAACGAAAGTGGCCAGCCCAGAGAGGGATCATGCATCAAGGTTGTCCGAGAAACACCCGGACGATAAATACACGATAATTATCCGAGACCGAGATAGTCAGAGCCATCAGGGAGGTACATCTCAAATCCGAATTCCGGGACTGCAAACACAGGTGTTCATCACTCTCCGGACACGAATTGTTCAACTTGCCACAGAGAAAAGAACTCCACATGAATACATGCACTTTGAAAAGGAAGAAAGGGGACTCTGGCTCAGGCAAGGAAAATCGTATAAAAATGGGTCAGACAGGACGGTCGGTGTGAAGCATAGAGGACCCTCTGCTGCAGCTGTCCAACCTGTGTCTCACCCGGTGGCAATCCCGGGCTCCACATTGACCTTTTTTTATAGAGGCTTTTTTTCATTTTTCTCAAAGTTTATATTTGGTACACTTAATAACTTTTATTAAATTAAAAATTAATAACTTGGAGCCTTGCATTTCTAACATGTTTATCACATTCGGTTTCTCATGATAAGCCTATCTACTTCTGCTAATTCTGAGATGGGGAAAATGAACTGTCATGATTCCCGCTTGCACTAAAGGATTGTGACACGGGCTGACTTTGTGATGCCAGAGTCTTCTGTGCCATCACAGCGCAACTGTATGACATCCCAGAGTGCTAGAGCAGCACTGGCTCTGTGACATCACAAGGGGGATTTGTGAGATCTCAGGGTGGGCTGTGACATCCCAGGAGGCAGTGTGACATCTCAGGGGCTCTGTGACCTTACTGGGGAGGTCACTTCAAGCCAGCTCCCACTCACAGTTCCTCCCAGAGAAGTCCAAAGCTGCTCGTGCCTGGTGGCATCCCGTGTCCCTCTGGGTCCCCCAGCCCCTGGCGCTGCAGCCTCCCGCTGAGGATGTTCGAGGAGGTCAAGCCCAGAGCCTGACACGGGGACAGGGGCTCAGGGCCGTCACAGTTGGAACAGGGAGACAGGGACCCCCTAGCAGCATCCCTGTGCCCCCAGGGCCAGAGCTTGGCCAGGGCTCCTTCACCCTCTTATGAAGGAGGGCTTGAGAGCACTTTAAAAATCCCCAGCAGGGGAGTAGCATAAAACAGCCTTAAGATTAAGTGACAGCACCACAGAGTTCCTTGGCAAGAGTCACTCTGCTCCTGACTGGACACTTCAGGCACACCAAGGAAACAAAGCAACAACAAAACCAAACAAAATCCAGGCAATCAAACCAAAAAGGAGTCCCGGTGTCTGTGTGTCTCTGTGTGTTTGTGTGTGTGTGTGTGTGTGGGTGTGTGTGTGTGTGTGTGTGTGTGTGTGATGAAAGGACAGTGAGGGCAAGGATAAAAGGAATACAGCCTAAAAGCTAAACAGAGCTGTGGAATAACACTTAACAATATTCAACTTTGCTTATAACTTCTATTAAGCTTCACAAATTAGCAAAAGAACAACTCTTAGCAGCATTTAACTTTGCTTACAGCTTGTGACTTTGTCGCTATAAGACACGTGAAAGCACGACGCGAGCCACCTGCTATTTTCAAGGTAAAGAGAAAAGTTTATTCTCCAACTTTTATACTTTCCCAAAGGTGACATTGGATTGGAGAGTGAATGGACCACCTGTCCAAAGACATTGGACAAAGCACTAGTACATCAAGTTTGTCCAGCCCCATAAAAGATTGTAAACAATATGTTGTTGACAGAAATTGTGTGGGAAGGTTCTCCAACAGAATGGAAACTCAGAAGGCTTTAGAAAATCTTAAGAATCAGGGTGACATGACTTAACCTTACTTGCAGGCCTGACTGGCTCAGCTATCCAAGGCAATCAAAGCCCTCAGAGAGCAGCATTTCTGCCACATTTCCCTGAGCACAGGCACTCCTGTGTGCACACAGACACAAAGAGTCACTACAAGGCACCTGTGAGAAATTCCCCTGAGCAAAGGGAAATGTTCCCTGTGGAGGCTTTGGCATCTCCCCAGGGGATGAAGGGTTGAGCCTGGAGCAGACAGTGTCTGTGATGAGCTCCAGAGGAGCTGAGCCCAGGGGCTGCTGGCCAAGGCCCTGGCCCAGTGAGCATTTCTCAGCTGGCAGGGCGGCCTGAGAAGGGGAAAGGGGAATGCACCAGACCAGGAACCATGGAACCAAGGGACCATTGTTACACTGTGGGGCCATGTGAGAAGAAGTGACCATTGGGACACTGTGGGGCCTTGTGAGACCAAGGGACCATTGGGACACTGTGGGACCATGTGAGATCAAGGGACCATTGGGATACTGTGAGTCCTCATGGATTCATGGACACCACTGTGACACTGCTGGGCCTCATGGAAGCAAGGGGACCCTAGTGACGCCGTGTGCCTCAGTGGAATGTAGGCATCATTGTGACACTGTGAGGCCCCATCCAGCCAAGGCTCCATTGGGACACTGCGAGACCCCACGGAAACAAAGCTCCAGGGTAACACAGAGAGGCTGCCTGTAATCAGTGCTCCATTGTGACACTGTGGAGCCAAAGGAGAGCGTTGTGACACTGCAAAGCCCCATGGTCCATTGGTCCAAAGGTCCATTGTGACATTGCAGGACTCATGGAACAGAGGAGTCACATGACACTGTGGTGCCTGTGGAACCATGGCGAACATTGTGACACTGCAAGGCCTCAAGGAATCATTAGGACTGTTATATGTCTATAGGATAATTTGTGCAAATAAAATTGTCGTCTATTTTATAGTCATGTGCTGTTAAATTATACTCTTATAAGAAGTTTTTAAATCGCACAAGCCAGCAACAGCGACTGCAACACCATGTCAAAGCCACCTGGACGAGAGAGGGAGGACTTTATTTACAAGCGAACGAAAGTGGCCAGCCCAGAGAGGGATCATGCATCAAGGTTGTCCGAGAAACACCCGGACGATAAATACACGATAAATATCCGAGACCGAGATAGTCAGAGCCATCAGGGAGGTTCATCTCAAATCCGAATTCCGGGACTGCAAACACAGGTGTTCATCACTCTCCGGACACGAATTGTTCAACTTGCCACAGAGAAAAGAACTCCACATGAATACATGCACTTTGAAAAGGAAGAAAGGGGACTCTGGCTCAGGCAAGGAAAATCGTATAAAAATGGGTCAGACAGGACGGTCGGTGTGAAGCATAGAGGACCCTCTGCTGCAGCTGTCCAACCTGTGTCTCACCCGGTGGCAATCCCGGGCTCCACATTGACCTTTTTTTATAGTGGCTTTTTTTCATTTTTCTCAAAGTTTATATTTGGTACACTTAATAACTTTTATTAAATTAAAAATTAATAACTTGGAGCCTTGCATTTCTAACATGTTTATCACATTCGGTTTCTCATGATAAGCCTATCTACTTCTGCTAATTCTGAGATGGGGAAAATGAACTGTCATGATTCCCGCTTGCACTAAAGGATTGTGACACGGGCTGACTTTGTGATGCCAGAGTCTTCTGTGCCATCACAGCGCAACTGTATGACATCCCAGAGTGCTAGAGCAGCACTGGCTCTGTGACATCACAAGAGGGATTTGTGAGATCTCAGGGTGGGCTGTGACATCCCAGGAGACAGTGTGACATCTCAGGGGCTCTGTGACCTTACTGGGGAGGTCACTTCAAGCCAGCTCCCACTCACAGTTCCTCCCAGAGAAGTCCAAAGCTGCTCGTGCCCGGTGGCATCCCGTGTCCCTCTGGGTCCCCCTGCCCCTGGCGCTGCAGCCTCCCGCTGAGGATGTTCGAGGAGATCAAGCCCAGAGCCTGACACGGGGACAGGGGCTCAGGGCCGTCACAGTTGGAACAGGAAGACAGGGACCCCCTAGCAGCATCCCTGTGCCCCCAGGGCCAGAGCTTGGCCAGGGCTCCTTCACCCTCTTATGAAGGAGGGCTTGAGAGCACTTTAAAAATCCCCAGCAGGGGAGTAGCATAAAACAGCTTTAAGATTAAGTGACAGCACCACAGAGTTCCTTGGCAAGAGTCACTCTGCTCCTGACTGGACACTTCAGGCACACCAAGGAAACAAAGCAACAACAAAACCAAACAAAATCCAGGCAATCAAACCAAAAAGGAGTCCCGGTGTCTATGTGTCTCTGTGTGTTTGTGTGTGTGTGTGTGGGGGTGTGTGTGTGTGTGTGTGTGTGTGTGTGTGTGATGAAAGGACAGTGAGGGCAAGGATAAAAGGAATACAGCCTAAAAGCTAAACAGAGCTGTGGAATAACACTTAACAATATTCAACTTCGCTTATAACTTCTATTAAGCTTCACAAATTAGCAAAAGAACAACTCTTAGCAGCATTTAACTTTGCTTACAGCTTGTGACTTTGTCGCTATAAGACACGTGAAAGCACGACGCGAGCCACCTGCTATTTTCAAGGTAAAGAGAAAAGTTTATTCTCCAACTTTTATACTTTCCCAAAGGTGACATTGGATTGGAGAGTGAATGGACCACCTGTCCAAAGACATTGGACAAAGCACTAGTACATCAAGTTTGTCCAGCCCCATAAAAGATTGTAAACAATATGTTGTTGACAGAAATTGTGTGGGAAGGTTCTCCAACAGAATGGAAACTCAGAAGGCTTTAGAAAATCTTAAGAATCAGGGTGACATGACTTAACCTTACTTGCAGGCCTGACTGGCTCAGCTATCCAAGGCAATCAAAGCCCTCAGAGAGCAGCATTTCTGCCACATTTCCCTGAGCACAGGCACTCCTGTGTGCACACAGACACAAAGAGTCACTACAAGGCACCTGTGAGAAATTCCCCTGAGCAAAGGGAAATGCTCCCTGTGGAGGCTTTGGCATCTCCCCAGGGGATGAAGGGTTGAGCCTGGAGCAGACAGTGTCTGTGATGAGCTCCAGAGGAGCTGAGCCCAGGGGCTGCTGGCCAAGGCCCTGGCCCAGTGAGCATTTCTCAGCTGGCAGGGCGGCCTGAGAAGGGGAAAGGGGAATGCACCAGACCAGGAACCATGGAACCAAGGGACCATTGTTACACTGTGGGGCCATGTGAGAAGAAGTGACCATTGGGACACTGTGGGGCCTTGTGAGACCAAGGGACCATTGGGACACTGTGGGACCATGTGAGATCAAGGGACCATTGGGATACTGTGAGTCCTCATGGATTCATGGACACCACTGTGACATTGCTGGGCCTCATGGAAGCAAGGGGACCCTAGTGACGCCGTGTGCCTCAGTGGAATGTAGGCATCATTGTGACACTGTGAGGCCCCATCCAGCCAAGGCTCCATTGGGACACTGCGAGACCCCACGGAAACAAAGCTCCAGGGTAACACAGAGAGGCTGCCTGTAATCAGTGCTCCATTGTGACCCTGTGGAGCCAAAGGAGAGCGTTGTGACACTGCAAAGCCCCATGGTCCATTGGTCCAAAGGTCCATTGTGACATTGCAGGACTCATGGAACAGAGGAGTCACATGACACTGTGGGGCCTGTGGAACCATGGAGAACATTGTGACACTGCAAGGCCTCAAGGAATCATTAGGACTGTTATATGTCTATAGGATAATTCGTGCAAATAAAATTGTCGTCTATTTTATAGTTATGTGCTGTTAAATTATACTCTTATAGGAAGTTTTTAAATCGCACAAGCCAGCAACAGCGACTGCAACACCATGTCAAAGCCACCTGGACGAGAGAGGGAGGACTTTATTTACAAGCGAACGAAAGTGGCCAGCCCAGAGAGGGATCATGCATCAAGGTTGTCCGAGAAACACCCGGACGATAAATACACGATAAATATCCGAGACCGAGATAGTCAGAGCCATCAGGGAGGTACATCTCAAATCCGAATTCCGGGACTGCAAACACAGGTGTTCATCACTCTCCGGACACGTATTGTTCAACTTGCCACAGAGAAAAGAACTCCACATGAATACATGCACTTTGAAAAGGAAGAAAGGGGACTCTGGCTCAGGCAAGGAAAATCGTATAAAAATGGGTCAGACAGGACGGTCGGTGTGAAGCATAGAGGACCCTCTGCTGCAGCTGTCCAACCTGTGTCTCACCCGGTGGCAATCCCGGGCTCCACATTGACCTTTTTTTATAGAGGCTTTTTTTCATTTTTCTCAAAGTTTATATTTGGTACACTTAATAACTTTTATTAAATTAAAAATTAATAACTTGGAGCCTTGCATTTCTAACATGTTTATCACATTCGGTTTCTCATGATAAGCCTATCTACTTCTGCTAATTCTGAGATGGGGAAAATGAACTGTCATGATTCCCGCTTGCACTAAAGGATTGTGACACGGGCTGACTTTGTGATGCCAGAGTCTTCTGTGCCATCACAGCGCAACTGTATGACATCCCAGAGTGATGGAGCAGCACTGGCTCTGTGACATCACAAGGGGGATTTGTGAGATCTCAGGGTGGGCTGTGACATCCCAGGAGGCAGTGTGACATCTCAGGGGCTCTGTGACCTTACTGGGGAGGTCACTTCAAGCCAGCTCCCACTCACAGTTCCTCCCAGAGAAGTCCAAAGCTGCTCGTGCCCGGTGGCATCCCGTGTCCCTCTGGGTCCCCCTGCCCCTGGCGCTGCAGCCTCCCGCTGAGGATGTTCGAGGAGATCAAGCCCAGAGCCTGACACGGGGACAGGGGCTCAGGGCCGTCACAGTTGGAACAGGGAGACAGGGACCCCCTAGCAGCATCCCTGTGCCCCCAGGGCCAGAGCTTGGCCAGGGCTCCTTCACCCTCTTATGAAGGAGGGCTTGAGAGCACTTTAAAAATCCCCAGCAGGGGAGTAGCATAAAACAGCTTTAAGATTAAGTGACAGCACCACAGAGTTCCTTGGCAAGAGTCACTCTGCTCCTGACTGGACACTTCAGGCACACCAAGGAAACAAAGCAACAACAAAACCAAACAAAATCCAGGCAATCAAACCAAAAAGGAGTCAAGAACTGTCCCGGTGTCTGTGTGTCTCTGTGTGTTTGTGTGTGTGTGTGTGTGTGGGTGTGTGTGTGTGTGTGTGTGTGTGTGACGAAAGGACAGTGAGGGCAAGGATAAAAGGAATACAGCCTAAAAGCTAAACAGAGCTGTGGAATAACACTTAACAATATTCAACTTTGCTTATAACTTCTATTAAGCTTCACAAATTAGCAAAAGAACAACTCTTAGCAGCATTTAACTTTGCTTACAGCTTGTGACTTTGTCGCTATAAGACATGTGAAAGCACGACGCGAGCCACCTGCTATTTTCAAGGTAAAGAGAAAAGTTTATTCTCTGACTCCAACTTTTATACTTTCCCAAAGGTGACATTGGATTGGAGAGTGAATGGGCCACCTGTCCAAAGACATTGGACAAAGCACTAGTACATCAAGTTTGTCCAGCCCCATAAAAGATTGTAAACAATATGTTGTTGAGTGAAATTGTGTGGGAAGGTTCTCCAACAGAATGGAAACTCAGAAGGCTTTAGAAAATCTTAAGAATCAGGGTGACATGACTTAACCTTACTTGCAGGCCTGACTGGCTCAGCTATCCAAGGCAATCAAAGCCCTCAGAGAGCAGCATTTCTGCCACATTTCCCTGAGCACAGGCACTCCTGTGTGCACACAGACACAAAGAGTCACTACAAGGCACCTGTGAGAAATTCCCCTGAGCAAAGGGAAATGCTCCCTGTGGAGGCTTTGGCATCTCCCCAGGGGATGAAGGGTTGAGCCTGGAGCAGACAGTGTCTGTGATGAGCTCCAGAGGAGCTGAGCCCAGGGGCTGCTGGCCAAGGCCCTGGCCCAGTGAGCATTTCTCAGCTGGCAGGGCGGCCTGAGAAGGGGAGAGGGGAATGCACCAGACCAGGAACCATGGAACCAAGGGACCATTGTTACACTGTGGGGCCATGTGAGAAGAAGTGACCATTGGGACACTGTGGGGCCTTGTGAGACCAAGGGACCATTGGGACACTGTGGGACCATGTGAGATCAAGAGACCATTGGGATACTGTGGGTCCTCATGGATTCATGGACACCACTGTGACACTGCTGGGCCTCATGGAAGCAAGGGGACCCTAGTGACGCCGTGTGCCTCAGTGGAATGTAGGCATCATTGTGACACTGTGAGGCCCCATCCAGCCAAGGCTCCATTGGGACACTGCGAGACCCCACGGAAACAAAGCTCCAGGGTAACACAGAGAGGCTGCCTGTAATCAGTGCTCCATTGTGACCCTGTGGAGCCAAAGGAGAGCGTTGTGACACTGCAAAGCCCCATGGTCCATTGGTCCAAAGGTCCATTGTGACATTGCAGGACTCATGGAACAGAGGAGTCACATGACACTGTGGGGCCTGTGGAACCATGGAGAACATTGTGACACTGCAAGGCCTCAAGGAATCATTAGGACTGTTATATGTCTATAGGATAATTCGTGCAAATAAAATTGTCGTCTATTTTATAGTCATGTGCTGTTAAATTATACTCTTATAAGAAGTTTTTAAATCGCACAAGCCAGCAACAGCGACTGCAACACCATGTCAAAGCCACCTGGACGAGAGAGGGAGGACTTTATTTACAAGCGAACGAAAGTGGCCAGCCCAGAGAGGGATCATGCATCAAGGTTGTCCGAGAAACACCCGGACGATAAGTACACGATAATTATCCGAGACCGAGATAGTCAGAGCCATCAGGGAGGTACATCTCAAATCCGAATTCCGGGACTGCAAACACAGGTGTTCATCACTCTCCGGACACGTATTGTTCAACTTGCCACAGAGAAAAGAACTCCACATGAATACATGCACTTTGAAAAGGAAGAAAGGGGACTCTGGCTCAGGCAAGGAAAATCGTATAAAAATGGGTCAGACAGGACGGTCGGTGTGAAGCATAGAGGACCCTCTGCTGCAGCTGTCCAGCCTGTGTCTCATCCGGTGGCAATCCCGGGCTCCAAATTGACTTTTTTTTATAGTGGCTTTTTTTCATTTTTCTCAAAGTTTATATTTGGTACACTTAATAACTTTTATTAAATTAAAAATTAATAACTTGGAGCCTTGCATTTCTAACATGTTTATCACATTCGGTTTCTCATGATAAGCCTATCTACTTCTGCTAATTCTGAGATGGGGAAAATGAACTGTCATGATTCCCGCTTGCACTAAAGGATTGTGACACGGGCTGACTTTGTGATGCCAGAGTCTTCTGTGCCATCACAGCGCAACTGTATGACATCCCAGAGTGATGGAGCAGCACTGGCTCTGTGACATCACAAGGGGGATTTGTGAGATCTCAGGGTGGGCTGTGACATCCCAGGAGGCAGTGTGACATCTCAGGGGCTCTGTGACCTTACTGGGGAGGTCACTTCAAGCCAGCTCCCACTCACAGTTCCTCCCAGAGAAGTCCAAAGCTGCTCGTGCCCGGTGGCATCCCGTGTCCCTCTGGGTCCCCCTGCCCCTGGCGCTGCAGCCTCCCGCTGAGGATGTTCGAGGAGATCAAGCCCAGAGCCTGACACGGGGACAGGGGCTCAGGGCCGTCACAGTTGGAACAGGGAGACAGGGACCCCCTAGCAGCATCCCTGTGCCCCCAGGGCCAGAGCTTGGCCAGGGCTCCTTCACCCTCTTATGAAGGAGGGCTTGAGAGCACTTTAAAAATCCCCAGCAGGGGAGTAGCATAAAACAGCTTTAAGATTAAGTGACAGCACCACAGAGTTCCTTGGCAAGAGTCACTCTGCTCCTGACTGGACACTTCAGGCACACCAAGGAAACAAAGCAACAACAAAACCAAACAAAATCCAGGCAATCAAACCAAAAAGGAGTCAAGAACTGTCCCGGTGTCTGTGTGTCTCTGTGTGTTTGTGTGTGTGTGTGTGTGTGGGTGTGTGTGTGTGTGTGTGTGTGTGTGACGAAAGGACAGTGAGGGCAAGGATAAAAGGAATACAGCCTAAAAGCTAAACAGAGCTGTGGAATAACACTTAACAATATTCAACTTTGCTTATAACTTCTATTAAGCTTCACAAATTAGCAAAAGAACAACTCTTAGCAGCATTTAACTTTGCTTACAGCTTGTGACTTTGTCGCTATAAGACACGTGAAAGCACGACGCGAGCCACCTGCTATTTTCAAGGTAAAGAGAAAAGTTTATTCTCTGACTCCAACTTTTATACTTTCCCAAAGGTGACATTGGATTGGAGAGTGAATGGGCCACCTGTCCAAAGACATTGGACAAAGCACTAGTACATCAAGTTTGTCCAGCCCCATAAAAGATTGTAAACAATATGTTGTTGAGTGAAATTGTGTGGGAAGGTTCTCCAACAGAATGGAAACTCAGAAGGCTTTAGAAAATCTTAAGAATCAGGGTGACATGACTTAACCTTACTTGCAGGCCTGACTGGCTCAGCTATCCAAGGCAATCAAAGCCCTCAGAGAGCAGCATTTCTGCCACATTTCCCTGAGCACAGGCACTCCTGTGTGCACACAGACACAAAGAGTCACTACAAGGCACCTGTGAGAAATTCCCCTGAGCAAAGGGAAATGCTCCCTGTGGAGGCTTTGGCATCTCCCCAGGGGATGAAGGGTTGAGCCTGGAGCAGACAGTGTCTGTGATGAGCTCCAGAGGAGCTGAGCCCAGGGGCTGCTGGCCAAGGCCCTGGCCCAGTGAGCATTTCTCAGCTGGCAGGGCGGCCTGAGAAGGGGAGAGGGGAATGCACCAGACCAGGAACCATGGAACCAAGGGACCATTGTTACACTGTGGGGCCATGTGAGAAGAAGTGACCATTGGGACACTGTGGGGCCTTGTGAGACCAAGGGACCATTGGGACACTGTGGGACCATGTGAGATCAAGAGACCATTGGGATACTGTGAGTCCTCATGGATTCATGGACACCACTGTGACACTGCTGGGCCTCATGGAAGCAAGGGGACCCTAGTGACGCCGTGTGCCTCAGTGGAATGTAGGCATCATTGTGACACTGTGAGGCCCCATCCAGCCAAGGCTCCATTGGGACACTGCGAGACCCCACGGAAACAAAGCTCCAGGGTAACACAGAGAGGCTGCCTGTAATCAGTGCTCCATTGTGACCCTGTGGAGCCAAAGGAGACCGTTGTGACACTGCAAAGCCCCATGGTCCATTGGTCCAAAGGTCCATTGTGACATTGCAGGACTCATGGAACAGAGGAGTCACATGACACTGTGGGGCCTGTGGAACCATGGAGAACATTGTGACACTGCAAGGCCTCAAGGAATCATTAGGACTGTTATATATCTATAGGATAATTCGTGCAAATAAAATTGTCGTCTATTTTATAGTCATGTGCTGTTAAATTATACTCTTATAAGAAGTTTTTAAATCGCACAAGCCAGCAACAGCGACTGCAACACCATGTCAAAGCCACCTGGACGAGAGAGGGAGGACTTTATTTACAAGCGAACGAAAGTGGCCAGCCCAGAGAGGGATCATGCATCAAGGTTGTCCGAGAAACACCCGGACGATAAATACACGATAATTATCCGAGACCGAGATAGTCAGAGCCATCAGGGAGGTACATCTCAAATCCGAATTCCGGGACTGCAAACACAGGTGTTCATCACTCTCCGGACACGTATTGTTCAACTTGCCACAGAGAAAAGAACTCCACATGAATACATGCACTTTGAAAAGGAAGAAAGGGGACTCTGGCTCAGGCAAGGAAAATCGTATAAAAATGGGTCAGACAGGACGGTCGGTGTGAAGCATAGAGGACCCTCTGCTGCAGCTGTCCAACCTGTGTCTCACCCGGTGGCAATCCCGGGCTCCACATTGACTTTTTTTTATAGTGGCTTTTTTTCATTTTTCTCAAAGTTTATATTTGGTACACTTAATAACTTTTATTAAATTAAAAATTAATAACTTGGAGCCTTGCATTTCTAACATGTTCATCACATTCGGTTTCTCATGATAAGCCTATCTACTTCTGCTAATTCTGAGATGGGGAAAATGAACTGTCATGATTCCCGCTTCCACTAGAGGATTGTGACACGGGCTGACTTTGTGATGCCAGAGTCTTCTGTGCCATCACAGCGCAACTGTATGACATCCCAGAGTGATAGAGCAGCACTGGCTCTGTGACATCACAAGGGGGATTTGTGAGATCCCAGGGTGGGCTGTGACATCCCAGGAGGCAGTGTGGCATCTCAGGGGCTCTGTGACCTTACTGGGGAGGTCACTTCAAGCCAGCTCCCACTCACAGTTCCTCCCAGAGAAGTCCAAAGCTGCTCGTGCCCGGTGGCATCCCGTGTCCCTCTGGGTCCCCCTGCCCCTGGCGCTGCAGCCTCCCGCTGAGGATGTTCGAGGAGATCAAGCCCAGAGCCTGACACGGGGACAGGGGCTCAGGGCCGTCACAGTTGGAACAGGGAGACAGGGACCCCCTAGCAGCATCCCTGTGCCCCCAGGGCCAGAGCTTGGCCAGGGCTCCTTCACCCTCTTATGAAGGAGGGCTTGAGAGCACTTTAAAAATCCCCAGCAGGGGAGTAGCATAAAACAGCTTTAAGATTAAGTGACAGCACCACAGAGTTCCTTGGCAAGAGTCACTCTGCTCCTGACTGGACACTTCAGGAACACCAAGGAAACAAAGCAACAACAAAACCAAACAAAATCCAGGCAATCAAACCAAAAAGGAGTCAAGAACTGTCCCGGTGTCTGTGTGTCTCTGTGTGTTTTTGTGTGTGTGTGTGTGTGTGTGTGTGTGTGTGTGTGTGTGACGAAAGGACAGTGAGGGCAAGGATAAAAGGAATACAGCCTAAAAGCTAAACAGAGCTGTGGAATAACACTTAACAATATTCAACTTTGCTTATAACTTCTATTAAGCTTCACAAATTAGCAAAAGAACAACTCTTAGCAGCATTTAACTTTGCTTACAGCTTGTGACTTTGTCGCTATAAGACACGTGAAAGCACGACGCGAGCCACCTGCTATTTTCAAGGTAAAGAGAAAAGTTTATTCTCCGACTCCAACTTTTATACTTTCCCAAAGGTGACATTGGATTGGAGAGTGAATGGGCCACCTGTCCAAAGACATTGGACAAAGCACTAGTACATCAAGTTTGTCCAGCCCCATAAAAGATTGTAAACAATATGTTGTTGACAGAAATTGTGTGGGAAGGTTCTCCAACAGAATGGAAACTCAGAAGGCTTTAGAAAATCTTAAGAATCAGGGTGACATGACTTAACCTTACTTGCAGGCCTGACTGGCTCAGCTATCCAAGGCAATCAAAGCCCTCAGAGAGCAGCATTTCTGCCACATTTCCCTGAGCCCAGGCACTCCTGTGTGCACACAAAGAGTCACTACAAGGCACCTGTGAGAAATTCCCCTGAGCAAAGGGAAATGCTCCCTGTGGAGGCTTTGGCATCTCCCCAGGGGATGAAGGGTTGAGCCTGGAGCAGACAGTGTCTGTGATGAGCTCCAGAGGAGCTGAGCCCAGGGGCTGCTGGCCAAGGCCCAGGCCCAGTGAGCATTTCTCAGCTGGCAGGGTGGCCTGAGAAGGGGAAAGGGGAATGCACCAGACCAGGAACCATGGAACCAAGGGACCATTGTTACACTGTGGGGCCATGTGAGAAGAAGTGACCATTGGGACACTGTGGGGCCTTGTGAGACCAAGGGACCATTGGGACACTGTGGGACCATGTGAGATCAAGAGACCATTGGGATACTGTGAGTCCTCATGGATTCATGGACACCACTGTGACATTGCTGGGCCTCATGGAAGCAAGAGGACCCTAGTGACGCCGTGTGCCTCAGTGGAATGTAGGCATCATTGTGACACTGTGAGGCCCCATCCAGCCAAGGCTCCATTGGGACACTGCGAGACCCCACGGAAACAAAGCTCCAGGGTAACACAGAGAGGCTGCCTGTAATCAGTGCTCCATTGTGACACTGTGGAGCCAAAGGAGAGCGTTGTGACACTGCAAAGCCCCATGGTCCATTGGTCCAAAGGTCCATTGTGACATTGCAGGACTCATGGAACAGAGGAGTCACATGACACTGTGGGGCCTGTGGAACCATGGAGAACATTGTGACACTGCAAGGCCTCAAGGAATCATTAGGACTGTTATATGTCTATAGGATAATTCGTGCAAATAAAATTGTCGTCTATTTTATAGTCATGTGCTGTTAAATTATACTCTTATAAGAAGTTTTTAAATCGCACAAGCCAGCAACAGCGACTGGAACACCATGTCAAAGCCACCTGGACAAGAGAGGGAGGACTTTATTTACAAGCGAACGAAAGTGGCCAGCCCAGAGAGGGATCATGCATCAAGGTTGTCCGAGAAACACCCGGACGATAAATACACGATAATTATCCGAGACCGAGATAGTCAGAGCCATCAGGGAGGTACATCTCAAATCCGAATTCCGGGACTGCAAACACAGGTGTTCATCACTCTCCGGACACGTATTGTTCAACTTGCCACAGAGAAAAGAACTCCACATGAATACATGCACTTTGAAAAGGAAGAAAGGGGACTCTGGCTCAGGCAAGGAAAATCGTATAAAAATGGGTCAGACAGGACGGTCGGTGTGAAGCATAGAGGACCCTCTGCTGCAGCTGTCCAACCTGTGTCTCACCCGGTGGCAATCCCGGGCTCCACATTGACTTTTTTTTATAGTGGCTTTTTTTCATTTTTCTCAAAGTTTATATTTGGTACACTTAATAACTTTTATTAAATTAAAAATTAATAACTTGGAGCCTTGCATTTCTAACATGTTCATCACATTCGGTTTCTCATGATAAGCCTATCTACTTCTGCTAATTCTGAGATGGGGAAAATGAACTGTCATGATTCCCGCTTGCACTAAAGGATTGTGACACGGGCTGACTTTGTGATGCCAGAGTCTTCTGTGCCATCACAGCGCAACTGTATGACATCCCAGAGTGATGGAGCAGCACTGGCTCTGTGACATCACAAGGGGGATTTGTGAGATCTCAGGGTGGGCTGTGACATCCCAGGAGGCAGTGTGACATCTCAGGGGCTCTGTGACCTTACTGGGGAGGTCACTTCAAGCCAGCTCCCACTCACAGTTCCTCCCAGAGAAGTCCAAAGCTGCTTGTGCCCGGTGGCATCCCGTGTCCCTCTGGGTCCCCCTGCCCCTGGCGCTGCAGCCTCCCGCTGAGGATGTTCGAGGAGATCAAGCCCAGAGCCTGACACGGGGACAGGGGCTCAGGGCCGTCACAGTTGGAACAGGGAGACAGGGACCCCCTAGCAGCATCCCTGTGCCCCCAGGGCCAGAGCTTGGCCAGGGCTCCTTCACCCTCTTATGAAGGAGGGCTTGAGAGCACTTTAAAAATCCCCAGCAGGGGAGTAGCATAAAACAGCCTTAAGATTAAGTGACAGCACCACAGTGTTCCTTGGCAAGAGTCACTCTGCTCCTGACTGGACACTTCAGGAACACCAAGGAAACAAAGCAACAACAAACCCAAACAAAATCCAGGCAATCAAACCAAAAAGGAGTCAAGAACTGTCCCGGTGTCTGTGTGTCTCTGTGTGTTTGTGTGTGTGTGTGTGCGTGTGGGTGTGTGTGTGTGTGTGTGTGTGTGTGTGTGTGTGTGTGACGAAAGGACAGTGAGGGCAAGGATAAAAGGAATACAGCCTAAAAGCTAAACAGAACTGTGGAATAACACTTAACAATATTCAACTTTGCTTATAACTTCTATTAAGCTTCACAAATTAGCAAAAGAACAACTCTTATCAGCATTTAACTTTGCTTACAGCTTGTGACTTTGTCGCTATAAGACACGTGAAAGCACGATGCGAGCCACCTGCTATTTTCAAGGTAAAGAGAAAAGTTTATTCTCCGACTCCAACTTTTATACTTTCCCAAAGGTGACATTGGATTGGAGAGTGAATGGGCCACCTGTCCAAAGACATTGGACAAAGCACTAGTACATCAAGTTTGTCCAGCCCCATAAAAGATTGTAAACAATATGTTGTTGACAGAAATTGTGTGGGAAGGTTCTCCAACAGAATGGAAACTCAGAAGGCTTTAGAAAATCTTAAGAATCAGGGTGACATGACTTAACCTTACTTCCAGGCCTGACTGGCTCAGCTATCCAAGGCAATCAAAGCCCTCAGAGAGCAGCATTTCTGCCACATTTCCCTGAGCACAGGCACTCCTGTGTGCACACAGACCCAAAGAGTCACTACAAGGCACCTGTGAGAAATTCCCCTGAGCAAAGGGAAATGTTCCCTGTGGAGGCTTTGGCATCTCCCCAGGGGATGAAGGGTTGAGCCTGGAGCAGACAGTGTCTGTGATGAGCTCCAGAGGAGCTGAGCCCAGGGGCTGCTGGCCAAGGCCCTGGCCCAGTGAGCATTTCTCAGCTGGCAGGGCGGCCTGAGAAGGGGAAAGGGGAATGCACCAGACCAGGAACCATGGAACCAAGGGACCATTGTTACACTGTGGGGCCATGTGAGAAGAAGTGACCATTGGGACACTGTGGGGCCTTGTGAGACCAAGGGACCATTGGGACACTGTGGGACCATGTGAGATCAAGGGACCATTGGGATACTGTGAGTCCTCATGGATTCATGGACACCACTGTGACATTGCTGGGCCTCATGGAAGCAAGGGGACCCTAGTGACGCCGTGTGCCTCAGTGGAATGTAGGCATCATTGTGACACTGTGAGGCCCCATCCAGCCAAGGCTCCATTGGGACACTGCGAGACCCCACGGAAACAAAGCTCCAGGGTAACACAGAGAGGCTGCCTGTAATCAGTGCTCCATTGTGACACTGTGGAGCCAAAGGAGAGCGTTGTGACACTGCAAAGCCCCAAGGTCCATTGGTCCAAATGTCCATTGTGACATTGCAGGACTCATGGAACAGAGGAGTCACATGACGCTGTGGGGCCTGTGGAACCATGGAGAACATTGTGACACTGCAAGGCCTCAAGGAATCATTAGGACTGTTATATGTCTATAGGATAATTCGTGCAAATAAAATTGTCGTCTATTTTATAGTTATGTGCTGTTAAATTATACTCTTATAAGAAGTTTTTAAATCGCACAAGCCAGCAACAGCGACTGCAACACCATGTCAAAGCCACCTGGACGAGAGAGGGAGGACTTTATTTACAAGCGAACGAAAGTGGCCAGCCCAGAGAGGGATCATGCATCAAGGTTGTCCGAGAAACACCCGGACGATAAATACACGATAAATATCCGAGACCGAGATAGTCAGAGCCATCAGGGAGGTACATCTCAAATCCGAATTCCGGGACTGCAAACACAGGTGTTCATCACTCTCCGGACACGTATTGTTCAACTTGCCACAGAGAAAAGAACTCCACATGAATACATGCACTTTGAAAAGGAAGAAAGGGGACTCTGGCTCAGGCAAGGAAAATCGTATAAAAATGGGTCAGACAGGACGGTCGGTGTGAAGCATAGAGGACCCTCTGCTGCAGCTGTCCAACCTGTGTCTCACCCGGTGGCAATCCCGGGCTCCACATTGACTTTTTTTTATAGTGGCTTTTTTTCATTTTTCTCAAAGTTTATATTTGGTACACTTAATAACTTTTATTAAATTAAAAATTAATAACTTGGAGCCTTGCATTTCTAACATGTTCATCACATTCGGTTTCTCATGATAAGCCTATCTACTTCTGCTAATTCTGAGATGGGGAAAATGAACTGTCATGATTCCCGCTTCCACTAGAGGATTGTGACACGGGCTGACTTTGTGATGCCAGAGTCTTCTGTGCCATCACAGCGCAACTGTATGACATCCCAGAGTGATAGAGCAGCACTGGCTCTGTGACATCACAAGGGGGATTTGTGAGATCTCAGGGTGGGCCGTGACATCCCAGGAGGCAGTGTGACATCTCAGGGGCTCTGTGACCTTACTGGGGAGGTCACTTCAAGCCAGCTCCCACTCACAGTTCCTCCCAGAGAAGTCCAAAGCTGCTCGTGCCCGGTGGCATCCCGTGTCCCTCTGGGTCCCCCTGCCCCTGGCGCTGCAGCCTCCCGCTGAGGATGTTCGAGGAGATCAAGCCCAGAGCCTGACACGGGGACAGGGGCTCAGGGCCGTCACAGTTGGAACAGGGAGACAGGGACCCCCTAGCAGCATCCCTGTGCCCCCAGGGCCAGAGCTTGGCCAGGGCTCCTTCACCCTCTTATGAAGGAGGGCTTGAGAGCACTTTAAAAATCCCCAGCAGGGGAGTAGCATAAAACAGCTTTAATATTAAGTGACAGCACCACAGAGTTCCTTGGCAAGAGTCACTCTGCTCCTGACTGGACACTTCAGGAACACCAAGGAAACAAAGCAACAACAAACCCAAACAAAATCCAGGCAATCAAACCAAAAAGGAGTCAAGAACTGTCCCGGTGTCTGTGTGTCTCTGTGTGTTTGTGTGTGTGGGTGTGCATGTGGGTGTGTGTGTGTGCGTATGTGTGTGTGTGACGAAAGGACAGTGAGGGCAAGGATAAAAGGAATACAGCCTAAAAGCTAAACAGAGCTGTGGAATAACACTTAACAATATTCAACTTTGCTTATAACTTCTATTAAGCTTCACAAATTAGCAAAAGAACAACTCTTAGCAGCATTTAACTTTGCTTACAGCTTGTGACTTTGTCGCTATAAGACACGTGAAAGCACGACGCGAGCCACCTGCTATTTTCAAGGTAAAGAGAAAAGTTTATTCTCTGACTCCAACTTTTATACTTTCCCAAAGGTGACATTGGATTGGAGAGTGAATGGGCCACCTGTCCAAAGACATTGGACAAAGCACTAGTACATCAAGTTTGTCCAGCCCCATAAAAGATTGTAAACAATATGTTGTTGACAGAAATTGTGTGGGAAGGTTCTCCAACAGAATGGAAACTCAGAAGGCTTTAGAAAATCTTAAGAATCAGGGTGACATGACTTAACCTTACTTGCAGGCCTGACTGGCTCAGCTATCCAAGGCAATCAAAGCCCTCAGAGAGCAGCATTTCTGCCACATTTCCCTGAGCACAGGCACTCCTGTGTGCACACAGACACAAAGAGTCACTACAAGGCACCTGTGAGAAATTCCCCTGAGCAAAGGGAAATGTTCCCTGTGGAGGCTTTGGCATCTCCCCAGGGGATGAAGGGTTGAGCCTGGAGCAGACAGTGTCTGTGATGAGCTCCAGAGGAGCTGAGCCCAGGGGCTGCTGGCCAAGGCCCTGGCCCAGTGAGCATTTCTCAGCTGGCAGGGCGGCCTGAGAAGGGGAAAGGGGAATGCACCAGACCAGGAACCATGGAACCAAGGGACCATTGTTACACTGTGGGGCCATGTGAGAAGAAGTGACCATTGGGACACTGTGGGGCCTTGTGAGACCAAGGGACCATTGGGACACTGTGGGACCATGTGAGATCAAGAGACCATTGGGATACTGTGAGTCCTCATGGATTCATGGACACCACTGTGACATTGCTGGGCCTCATGGAAGCAAGGGGACCCTAGTGACGCTGTGTGCCTCAGTGGAATGTAGGCATCATTGTGACACTGTGAGGCCCCATCCAGACAAGGCTCCATTGGGACACTGCGAGACCCCACGGAAACAAAGCTCCAGGGTAACACAGAGAGGCTGCCTGTAATCAGTGCTCCATTGTGACCCTGTGGAGCCAAAGGAGAGCATTGTGACACTGCAAAGCTCCATGGTCCATTGGTCCAAAGGTCCATTGTGATATTGCAGGACTCATGGAACAGAGGAGTCACATGACACTGTGGGGCCTGTGGAACCATGGAGAACATTGTGACACTGCAAGGCCTCAAGGAATCATTAGGACTGTTATATGTCTATAGGATAATTCGTGCAAATAAAATTGTCGTCTCTTTTATAGTTATGTGCTGTTAAATTATACTCTTATAGGAAGTTTTTAAATCGCACAAGCCAGCAACAGCGACTGCAACACCATGTCAAAGCCACCTGGACGAGAGAGGGAGGACTTTATTTACAAGCGAACGAAAGTGGCCAGCCCAGAGAGGGATCATGCATCAAGGTTGTCCGAGAAACACCCGGACGATAAATACACGATAAATATCCGAGACCGAGATAGTCAGAGCCATCAGGGAGGTACATCTCAAATCCGAATTCCGGGACTGCAAACACAGGTGTTCATCACTCTCCGGACACGTATTGTTCAACTTGCCACAGAGAAAAGAACTCCACATGAATACATGCACTTTGAAAAGGAAGAAAGGGGACTCTGGCTCAGGCAAGGAAAATCGTATAAAAATGGGTCAGACAGGACGGTCGGTGTGAAGCATAGAGGACCCTCTGCTGCAGCTGTCAAACCTGTGTCTCACCCGGTGGCAATCCCGGGCTCCACATTGACTTTTTTTTATAGTGGCTTTTTTTCATTTTTCTCAAAGTTTATATTTGGTACACTTAATAACTTTTATTAAATTAAAAATTAATAACTTGGAGCCTTGCATTTCTAACATGTTCATCACATTCAGTTTCTCATGATAAGCCTATCTACTTCTGCTAATTCTGAGATGGGGAAAATGAACTGTCATGATTCCCGCTTGCACTAAAGGATTGTGACACGGGCTGACTTTGTGATGCCAGAGTCTTCTGTGCCATCACAGCGCAACTGTATGACATCCCAGAGTGCTAGAGCAGCACTGGCTCTGTGACATCACAAGGGGGATTTGTGAGATCTCAGGGTGGGCTGTGACATCCCAGGAGGCAGTGTGACATCTCAGGGGCTCTGTGACCTTACTGGGGAGGTCACTTCAAGCCAGCTCCCACTCACAGTTCCTCCCAGAGAAGTCCAAAGCTGCTCGTGCCCGGTGGCATCCCGTGTCCCTCTGGGTCCACCTGCCCCTGGCGCTGCAGCCTCCCGCTGAGGATGTTCGAGGAGATCAAGCCCAGAGCCTGACACGGGGACAGGGGCTCAGGGCCGTCACAGTTGGAACAGGGAGACAGGGACCCCCTAGCAGCATCCCTGTGCCCCCAGGGCCAGAGCTTGGCCAGGGCTCCTTCACCCTCTTATGAAGGAGGGCTTGAGAGCACTTTAAAAATCCCCAGCAGGGGAGTAGCATAAAACAGCTTTAAGATTAAGTGACAGCACCACAGAGTTCCTTGGCAAGAGTCACTCTGCTCCTGACTGGACACTTCAGGAACACCAAGGAAACAAAGCAACAACAAAACCAAACAAAATCCAGGCAATCAAACCAAAAAGGAGTCAAGAACTGTCCCGGTGTCTGTGTGTCTCTGTGTGTTTGTGTGTGTGTGTGTGCATGTGGGTGTGTGTGTGTGTGTGTGTGTGTGTGTGACGAAAGGACAGTGAGGGCAAGGATAAAAGGAATACAGCCTAAAAGCTAAACAGAACTGTGGAATAACACTTAACAATATTCAACTTTGCTTATAACTTCTATTAAGCTTCACAAATTAGCAAAAGAACAACTCTTATCAGCATTTAACTTTGCTTACAGCTTGTGACTTTGTCGCTATAAGACACGTGAAAGCACGACGCGAGCCACCTGCTATTTTCAAGGTAAAGAGAAAAGTTTATTCTCTGACTCCAACTTTTATACTTTCCCAAAGGTGACATTGGATTGGAGAGTGAATGGGCCACCTGTCCAAAGACATTGGACAAAGCACTAGTACATCAAGTTTGTCCAGCCCCATAAAAGATTGTAAACAATATGTTGTTGACAGAAATTGTGTGGGAAGGTTCTCCAACAGAATGGAAACTCAGAAGGCTTTAGAAAATCTTAAGAATCAGGGTGACATGACTTAACCTTACTTGCAGGCCTGACTGGCTCAGCTATCCAAGGCAATCAAAGCCCTCAGAGAGCAGCATTTCTGCCACATTTCCCTGAGCACAGGCACTCCTGTGTGCACACAGACACAAAGAGTCACTACAAGGCACCTGTGAGAAATTCCCCTGAGCAAAGGGAAATGCTCCCTGTGGAGGCTTTGGCATCTCCCCAGGGGATGAAGGGTTGAGCCTGGAGCAGACAGTGTCTGTGATGAGCTCCAGAGGAGCTGAGCCCAGGGGCTGCTGGCCAAGGCCCTGGCCCAGTGAGCATTTCTCAGCTGGCAGGGCGGCCTGAGAAGGGGAGAGGGGAATGCACCAGACCAGGAACCATGGAACCAAGGGACCATTGTTACACTGTGGGGCCATGTGAGAAGAAGTGACCATTGGGACACTGTGGGGCCTTGTGAGACCAAGGGACCATTGGGACACTGTGGGACCATGTGAGATCAAGAGACCATTGGGATACTGTGAGTCCTCATGGATTCATGGACACCACTGTGACACTGCTGGGCCTCATGGAAGCAAGGGGACCCTAGTGACGCCGTGTGCCTCAGTGGAATGTAGGCGTCATTGTGACACTGTGAGGCCCCATCCAGCCAAGGCTCCATTGGGACACTGCGAGACCCCACGGAAACAAAGCTCCAGGGTAACACAGAGAGGCTGCCTGTAATCAGTGCTCCATTGTGACACTGTGGAGCCAAAGGAGAGCGTTGTGACACTGCAAAGCCCCATGGTCCATTGGTCCAAAGGTCCATTGTGACATTGCAGGACTCATGGAACAGAGGAGTCACATGACACTGTGGGGCCTGTGGAACCATGGAGAACATTGTGACACTGCAAGGCCTCAAGGAATCATTAGGACTGTTATATGTCTATAGGATAATTCGTGCAAATAAAATTGTCGTCTCTTTTATAGTTATGTGCTGTTAAATTATACTGTTATAGGAAGTTTTTAAATCGCACAAGCCAGCAACAGCGACTGCAACACCATGTCAAAGCCACCTGGACGAGAGAGGGAGGACTTTATTTACAAGCGAACGAAAGTGGCCAGCCCAGAGAGGGATCATGCATCAAGGTTGTCCGAGAAACACCCGGACGATAAATACACGATAATTATCCGAGACCGAGATAGTCAGAGCCATCAGGGAGGTACATCTCAAATCCGAATTCCGGGACTGCAAACACAGGTGTTCATCACTCTCCGGACACGTATTGTTCAACTTGCCACAGAGAAAAGAACTCCACATGAATACATGCACTTTGAAAAGGAAGAAAGGGGACTCTGGCTCAGGCAAGGAAAATCGTATAAAAATGGGTCAGACAGGACGGTCGGTGTGAAGCATAGAGGACCCTCTGCTGCAGCTGTCCAACCTGTGTCTCACCCGGTGGCAATCCCGGGCTCCACATTGACTTTTTTTTATAGTGGCTTTTTTTCATTTTTCTCAAAGTTTATATTTGGTACACTTAATAACTTTTATTAAATTAATAATGAATAACTTGGAGCCTTGCATTTCTAACATGTTCATCACATTCGGTTTCTCATGATAAGCCTATCTACTTCTGCTAATTCTGAGATGGGGAAAATGAACTGTCATGATTCCCGCTTCCACTAGAGGATTGTGACACGGGCTGACTTTGTGATGCCAGAGTCTTCTGTGCCATCACAGCGCAACTGTATGACATCCCAGAGTGATAGAGCAGCACTGGCTCTGTGACATCACAAGGGGGATTTGTGAGATCTCAGGGTGGGCCGTGACATCCCAGGAGGCAGTGTGACATCTCAGGGGCTCTGTGACCTTACTGGGGAGGTCACTTCAAGCCAGCTCCCACTCACAGTTCCTCCCAGAGAAGTCCAAAGCTGCTCGTGCCCGGTGGCATCCCGTGTCCCTCTGGGTCCCCCTGCCCCTGGCGCTGCAGCCTCCCGCTGAGGATGTTCAAGGAGATCAAGCCCAGAGCCTGACACGGGGACAGGGGCTCAGGGCCGTCACAGTTGGAACAGGGAGACAGGGACCCCCTAGCAGCATCCCTGTGCCCCCAGGGCCAGAGCTTGGCCAGGGCTCCTTCACCCTCTTATGAAGGAGGGCTTGAGAGCACTTTAAAAATCCCCAGCAGGGGAGTAGCATAAAACAGCTTTAAGATTAAGTGACAGCACCACAGAGTTCCTTGGCAAGAGTCACTCTGCTCCTGACTGGACACTTCAGGCACACCAAGGAAACAAAGCAACAACAAAACCAAACAAAATCCAGGCAATCAAACCAAAAAGGAGTCAAGAACTGTCCCGGTGTCTGTGTGTCTCTGTGTGTTTGTGTGTGTGTGTGGGTGGGTGTGTGTGTGTGTGTGTGTGTGTGTGTGACGAAAGGACAGTGAGGGCAAGGATAAAAGGAATACAGCCTAAAAGCTAAACAGAGCTGTGGAATAACACTTAACAATATTCAACTTTGCTTATAACTTCTATTAAGCTTCACAAATTAGCAAAAGAACAACTCTTAGCAGCATTTAACTTTGCTTACAGCTTGTGACTTTGTCGCTATAAGACACATGAAAGCACGACGCGAGCCACCTGCTATTTTCAAGGTAAAGAGAAAAGTTTATTCTCTGACTCCAACTTTTATACTTTGCCAAAGGTGACATTGGATTGGAGAGTGAATGGACCACCTGTCCAAAGACATTGGACAAAGCACTAGTACATCAAGTTTGTCCAGCCCCATAAAAGATTGTAAACAATATGTTGTTGACAGAAATTGTGTGGGAAGGTTCTCCAACAGAATGGAAACTCAGAAGGCTTTAGAAAATCTTAAGAATCAGGGTGACATGACTTAACCTTACTTCCAGGCCTGACTGGCTCAGCTATCCAAGGCAATCAAAGCCCTCAGAGAGCAGCATTTCTGCCACATTTCCCTGAGCACAGGCACTCCTGTGTGCACACAGACACAAAGAGTCACTACAAGGCACCTGTGAGAAATTCCCCTGAGCAAAGGGAAATGTTCCCTGTGGAGGCTTTGGCATCTCCCCAGGGGATGAAGGGTTGAGCCTGGAGCAGACAGTGTCTGTGATGAGCTCCAGAGGAGCTGAGCCCAGGGGCTGCTGGCCAAGGCCCTGGCCCAGTGAGCATTTCTCAGCTGGCAGGGCGGCCTGAGAAGGGGAAAGGGGAATGCACCAGACCAGGAACCATGGAACCAAGGGACCATTGTTACACTGTGGGGCCATGTGAGAAGAAGTGACCATTGGGACACTGTGGGGCCTTGTGAGACCAAGGGACCATTGGGACACTGTGGGACCATGTGAGATCAAGAGACCATTGGGATACTGTGAGTCCTCATGGATTCATGGACACCACTGTGACATTGCTGGGCCTCATGGAAGCAAGGGGACCCTAGTGACGCTGTGTGCCTCAGTGGAATGTAGGCATCATTGTGACACTGTGAGGCCCCATCCAGACAAGGCTCCATTGGGACACTGCGAGACCCCACGGAAACAAAGCTCCAGGGTAACACAGAGAGGCTGCCTGTAATCAGTGCTCCATTGTGACCCTGTGGAGCCAAAGGAGAGCATTGTGACACTGCAAAGCTCCATGGTCCATTGGTCCAAAGGTCCATTGTGATATTGCAGGACTCATGGAACAGAGGAGTCACATGACACTGTGGGGCCTGTGGAACCTTGGAGAACATTGTGACACTGCAAGGCCTCAAGGAATCATTAGGACTGTTATATGTCTATAGGATAATTCGTGCAAATAAAATTGTCGTCTCTTTTATAGTTATGTGCTGTTAAATTATACTCTTATAGGAAGTTTTTAAATCGCACAAGCCAGCAACAGCGACTGCAACACCATGTCAAAGCCACCTGGACGAGAGAGGGAGGACTTTATTTACAAGCGAACGAAAGTGGCCAGCCCAGAGAGGGATCATGCATCAAGGTTGTCCGAGAAACACCCGGACGATAAATACACGATAAATATCCGAGACCGAGATAGTCAGAGCCATCAGGGAGGTACATCTCAAATCCGAATTCCGGGACTGCAAACACAGGTGTTCATCACTCTCCGGACACGTATTGTTCAACTTGCCACAGAGAAAAGAACTCCACATGAATACATGCACTTTGAAAAGGAAGAAAGGGGACTCTGGCTCAGGCAAGGAAAATCGTATAAAAATGGGTCAGACAGGACGGTCGGTGTGAAGCATAGAGGACCCTCTGCTGCAGCTGTCCAACCTGTGTCTCACCCGGTGGCAATCCCGGGCTCCACATTGACTTTTTTTTATAGTGGCTTTTTTTCATTTTTCTCAAAGTTTATATTTGGTACACTTAATAACTTTTATTAAATTAAAAATTAATAACTTGGAGCCTTGCATTTGTAACATGTTCATCACATTCAGTTTCTCATGATAAGCCTATCTACTTCTGCTAATTCTGAGATGGGGAAAATGAACTGTCATGATTCCCGCTTGCACTAGAGGATTGTGACACGGGCTGACTTTGTGATGCCAGAGTCTTCTGTGCCATCACAGCGCAACTGTATGACATCCCAGAGTGATGGAGCAGCACTGGCTCTGTGACATCACAAGGGGGATTTGTGAGATCTCAGGGTGGGCTGTGACATCCCAGGAGGCAGTGTGACATCTCAGGGGCTCTGTGACCTTACTGGGGAGGTCACTTCAAGCCAGCTCCCACTCACAGTTCCTCCCAGAGAAGTCCAAAGCTGCTCGTGCCCGGTGGCATCCCGTGTCCCTCTGGGTCCCCCTGCCCCTGGCGCTGCAGCCTCCCGCTGAGGATGTTCGAGGAGATCAAGCCCAGAGCCTGACACGGGGACAGGGGCTCAGGGCCGTCACAGTTGGAACAGGGAGACAGGGACCCCCTAGCAGCATCCCTGTGCCCCCAGGGCCAGAGCTTGGCCAGGGCTCCTTCACCCTCTTATGAAGGAGGGCTTGAGAGCACTTTAAAAATCCCCAGCAGGGGAGTAGCATAAAACAGCTTTAATATTAAGTGACAGCACCACAGAGTTCCTTGGCAAGAGTCACTCTGCTCCTGACTGGACACTTCAGGCACACCAAGGAAACAAAGCAACAACAAAACCAAACAAAATCCAGGCAATCAAACCAAAAAGGAGTCAAGAACTGTCCCGGTGTCTGTGTGTCTCTGTGTGTTTGTCTGTGTGTGTGTGTGTGTGTGTGTGTGTGTGTGTGACGAAAGGACAGTGAGGGCAAGGATAAAAGGAATACAGCCTAAAAGCTAAAAAGAGCTGTGGAATAACACTTAACAATTTTCAATTTCGCTTATAACTTCTATTAAGCTTCACAAATTAGCAAAAGAACAACTCTTAGCAGCATTTAACTTTGCTTACAGCTTGTGACTTTGTCGCTATAAGACACGTGAAAGCACGACGCGAGCCACCTGCTATTTTCAAGGTAAAGAGAAAAGTTTATTCTCTGACTCCAACTTTTATACTTTCCCAAAGGTGACATTGGATTGGAGAGTGAATGGACCACCTGTCCAAAGACATTGGACAAAGCACTAGTACATCAAGTTTGTCCAGCCCCATAAAAGATTGTAAACAATATGTTGTTGACAGAAATTGTGTGGGAAGGTTCTCCAACAGAATGGAAACTCAGAAGGCTTTAGAAAATCTTAAGAATCAGGGTGACATGACTTAACCTTACTTCCAGGCCTGACTGGCTCAGCTATCCAAGGCAATCAAAGCCCTCAGAGAGCAGCATTTCTGCCACATTTCCCTGAGCACAGGCACTCCTGTGTGCACACAGACCCAAAGAGTCACTACAAGGCACCTGTGAGAAATTCCCCTGAGCAAAGGGAAATGTTCCCTGTGGAGGCTTTGGCATCTCCCCAGGGGATGAAGGGTTGAGCCTGGAGCAGACAGTGTCTGTGATGAGCTTCAGAGGAGCTGAGCCCAGGGGCTGCTGGCCAAGGCCCTGGCCCAGTGAGCATTTCTCAGCTGGCAGGGCGGCCTGAGAAGGGGAAAGGGGAATGCACCAGACCAGGAACCATGGAACCAAGGGACCATTGTTACACTGTGGGGCCATGTGAGAAGAAGTGACCATTGGGACACTGTGGGGCCTTGTGAGACCAAGGGACCATTGGGACACTGTGGGACCATGTGAGATCAAGGGACCATTGGGATACTGTGAGTCCTCATGGATTCATGGACACCACTGTGACATTGCTGGGCCTCATGGAAGCAAGGGGACCCTAGTGACGCCGTGTGCCTCAGTGGAATGTAGGCATCATTGTGACACTGTGAGGCCCCATCCAGCCAAGGCTCCATTGGGACACTGCGAGACCCCACGGAAACAAAGCTCCAGGGTAACACAGAGAGGCTGCCTGTAATCAGTGCTCCATTGTGACCCTGTGGAGCCAAAGGAGAGCGTTGTGACACTGCAAAGCCCATTGGTCCATTGGTCCAAAGGTCCACGGTGACATTGCAGGACTCATGGAACAGAGGAGTCACATGACACTGTGGGGCCTGTGGAACCATGGAGAACATTGTGACACTGCAAGGCCTCAAGGAATCATTAGGACTGTTATATGTCTATAGGATAATTCGTGCAAATAAAATTGTCGTCTCTTTTATAGTTATGTGCTGTTAAATTATACTCTTATAAGAAGTTTTTAAATCGCACAAGCCAGCAACAGCGACTGCAACACCATGTCAAAGCCACCTGGACGAGAGAGGGAGGACTTTATTTACAAGCGAACGAAAGTGGCCAGCCCAGAGAGGGATCATGCATCAAGGTTGTCCGAGAAACACCCGGACGATAAATACACGATAAATATCCGAGACCGAGATAGTCAGAGCCATCAGGGAGGTACATCTCAAATCCGAATTCCGGGACTGCAAACACAGGTGTTCATCACTCTCCGGACACATATTGTTCAACTTGCCACAGAGAAAAGAACTCCACATGAATACATGCACTTTGAAAAGGAAGAAAGGGGACTCTGGCTCAGGCAAGGAAAATCGTATAAAAATGGGTCAGACAGGACGGTCGGTGTGAAGCATAGAGGACCCTCTGCTGCAGCTGTCCAACCTGTGTCTCACCCGGTGGCAATCCCGGGCTCCACATTGACTTTTTTTTATAGTGGCTTTTTTTCATTTTTCTCAAAGTTTATATTTGGTACACTTAATAACTTTTATTAAATTAAAAATTAATAACTTGGAGCCTTGCATTTCTAACATGTTCATCACATTCAGTTTCTCATGATAAGCCTATCTACTTCTGCTAATTCTGAGATGGGGAAAATGAACTGTCATGATTCCCGCTTGCACTAGAGGATTGTGACACGGGCTGACTTTGTGATGCCAGAGTCTTCTGTGCCATCACAGCGCAACTGTATGACATCCCAGAGTGCTAGAGCAGCACTGGCTCTGTGACATCACAAGGGGGATTTGTGAGATCTCAGGGTGGGCTGTGACATCCCAGGAGGCAGTGTGACATCTCAGGGGCTCTGTGACCTTACTGGGGAGGTCACTTCAAGCCAGCTCCCACTCACAGTTCCTCCCAGAGAAGTCCAAAGCTGCTCGTGCCCGGTGGCATCCCGTGTCCCTCTGGGTCCCCCTGCCCCTGGCGCTGCAGCCTCCCGCTGAGGATGTTCGAGGAGATCAAGCCCAGAGCCTGACACGGGGACAGGGGCTCAGGGCCGTCACAGTTGGAACAGGGAGACAGGGACCCCCTAGCAGCATCCCTGTGCCCCCAGGGCCAGAGCTTGGCCAGGGCTCCTTCACCCTCTTATGAAGGAGGGCTTGAGAGCACTTTAAAAATCCCCAGCAGGGGAGTAGCATAAAACAGCTTTAAGATTAAGTGACAGCACCACAGAGTTCCTTGGCAAGAGTCACTCTGCTCCTGACTGGACACTTCAGGCACACCAAGGAAACAAAGCAACAACAAAACCAAACAAAATCCAGGCAATCAAACCAAAAAGGAGTCAAGAACTGTCCCGGTGTCTGTGTGTCTCTGTGTGTTTGTGTGTGTGTGTGGGTGGGTGTGTGTGTGTGTGTGTGTGTGTGTGTGACGAAAGGACAGTGAGGGCAAGGATAAAAGGAATACAGCCTAAAAGCTAAACAGAGCTGTGGAATAACACTTAACAATATTCAACTTTGCTTATAACTTCTATTAAGCTTCACAAATTAGCAAAAGAACAACTCTTAGCAGCATTTAACTTTGCTTACAGCTTGTGACTTTGTCGCTATAAGACACATGAAAGCACGACGCGAGCCACCTGCTATTTTCAAGGTAAAGAGAAAAGTTTATTCTCTGACTCCAACTTTTATACTTTGCCAAAGGTGACATTGGATTGGAGAGTGAATGGACCACCTGTCCAAAGACATTGGACAAAGCACTAGTACATCAAGTTTGTCCAGCCCCATAAAAGATTGTAAACAATATGTTGTTGACAGAAATTGTGTGGGAAGGTTCTCCAACAGAATGGAAACTCAGAAGGCTTTAGAAAATCTTAAGAATCAGGGTGACATGACTTAACCTTACTTCCAGGCCTGACTGGCTCAGCTATCCAAGGCAATCAAAGCCCTCAGAGAGCAGCATTTCTGCCACATTTCCCTGAGCACAGGCACTCCTGTGTGCACACAGACACAAAGAGTCACTACAAGGCACCTGTGAGAAATTCCCCTGAGCAAAGGGAAATGCTCCCTGTGGAGGCTTTGGCATCTCCCCAGGGGATGAAGGGTTGAGCCTGGAGCAGACAGTGTCTTTGATGAGCTCCAGAGGAGCTGAGCCCAGGGGCTGCTGGCCAAGGCCCTGGCCCAGTGAGCATTTCTCAGCTGGCAGGGCGGCCTGAGAAGGGGAAAGGGGAATGCACCAGACCAGGAACCATGGAACCAAGGGACCATTGTTACACTGTGGGGCCATGTGAGAAGAAGTGACCATTGGGACACTGTGGGGCCTTGTCAGACCAAGGGACCATTGGGACACTGTGGGACCATGTGAGATCAAGAGACCATTGGGATACTGTGAGTCCTCATGGATTCATGGACACCACTGTGACATTGCTGGGCCTCATGGAAGCAAGGGGACCCTGGTGACGCTGTGTGCCTCAGTGGAATGTAGGCATCATTGTGACACTGTGAGGCCCCATCCAACCAAGGCTCCATTGGGACACTGCGAGACCCCACGAAAACAAAGCTCCAGGGTGACACAGAGAGGCTGCCTGTAATCAGTGCTCCATTGTGACCCTGTGGAGCCAAAGGAGAGCGTTGTGACACTGCAAAGCCCCATGGTCCATTGGTCCAAAGGTCCATTGTGACATTGCAGGACTCATGGAACAGAGGAGTCACATGACACTGTGGGGCCTGTGGAACCATGGAGAACATTGTGACACTGCAAGGCCTCAAGGAATCATTAGGACTGTTATATGTCTATAGGATAATTGGTGCAAATAAAATTGTCGTCTCTTTTATAGTTATGTGCTGTTAAATTATACTCTTATAGGAAGTTTTTAAATTGCACAAGCCAGCAACAACGATTGCAACACCATGTCAAAGCCACCTGGACGAGAGAGGGAGGACTTTATTTACAAGCGAACGAAAGTGGCCAGCCCAGAGAGGGATCATGCATCAAGGTTGTCCGAGAAACACCCGGACGATAAATACACGATAAATATCCGAGACCGAGATAGTCAGAGCCATCAGGGAGGTACATCTCAAATCCGAATTCCGGGACTGCAAACACAGGTGTTCATCACTCTCCGGACACGTATTGTTCAACTTGCCACAGAGAAAAGAACTCCACATGAATACATGCACTTTGAAAAGGAAGAAAGGGGACTCTGGCTCAGGCAAGGAAAATCGTATAAAAATGGGTCAGACAGGACGGTCGGTGTGAAGCATAGAGGACCCTCTGCTGCAGCTGTCCAACCTGTGTCTCACCCGGTGGCAATCCCGGGCTCCACATTGACTTTTTTTTATAGTGGCTTTTTTTCATTTTTCTCAAACTTTATATTTGGTACACTTAATAACTTTTATTAAATTAAAAATTAATAACTTGGAGCCTTGCATTTCTAACATGTTCATCACATTCAGTTTCTCATGATAAGCCTATCTACTTCTGCTAATTCTGAGATGGGGAAAATGAACTGTCATGATTCCCGCTTGCACTAGAGGATTGTGACACGGGCTGACTTTGTGATGCCAGAGTCTTCTGTGCCATCACAGCGCAACTGTATGACATCCCAGAGTGATAGAGCAGCACTGGCTCTGTGACATCACAAGGGGGATTTGTGAGATCTCAGGGTGGGCTGTGACATCCCAGGAGGCAGTGTGACATCTCAGGGGCTCTGTGACCTTACTGGGGAGGTCACTTCAAGCCAGCTCCCACTCACAGTTCCTCCCAGAGAAGTCCAAAGCTGCTCGTGCCCGGTGGCATCCCGTGTCCCTCTGGGTCCCCCTGCCCCTGGCGCTGCAGCCTCCCGCTGAGGATGTTCGAGGAGATCAAGCCCAGAGCCTGACACGGGGACAGGGGCTCAGGGCCGTCACAGTTGGAACAGGGAGACAGGGACCCCCTAGCAGCATCCCTGTGCCCCCAGGGCCAGAGCTTGGCCAGGGCTCCTTCACCCTCTTATGAAGGAGGGCTTGAGAGCACTTTAAAAATCCCCAGCAGGGGAGTAGCATAAAACAGCTTTAAGATTAAGTGACAGCACCACAGAGTTCCTTGGCAAGAGTCACTCTGCTCCTGACTGGACACTTCAGGCACACCAAGGAAACAAAGCAACAACAAAACCAAACAAAATCCAGGCAATCAAACCAAAAAGGAGTCAAGAACTGTCCCGGTGTCTGTGTGTCTCTGTGTGTTTGTGTGTGTGTGTGGGTGTGTGTGTGTGTGTGTGTGTGTGTGTGTGTGTGTGTGTGTGTGTGACGAAAGAACAGTGAGGGCAAGGATAAAAGGAATACAGCCTAAAAGCTAAACAGAGCTGTGGAATAACACTTAACAATATTCAACTTCGCTTATAACTTCTATTAAACTTCACAAATTAGCAAAAGAACAACTCTTAGCAGCATTTAACTTTGCTTACAGCTTGTGACTTTGTCGCTATAAGACACATGAAAGCACGACGCGAGCCACCTGCTATTTTCAAGGTAAAGAGAAAAGTTTATTCTCTGACTCCAACTTTTATACTTTGCCAAAGGTGACATTGGATTGGAGAGTGAATGGACCACCTGTCCAAAGACATTGGACAAAGCACTAGTACATCAAGTTTGTCCAGCCCCATAAAAGATTGTAAACAATATGTTGTTGACAGAAATTGTGTGGGAAGGTTCTCCAACAGAATGGAAACTCAGAAGGCTTTAGAAAATCTTAAGAATCAGGGTGACATGACTTAACCTTACTTCCAGGCCTGACTGGCTCAGCTATCCAAGGCAATCAAAGCCCTCAGAGAGCAGCATTTCTGCCACATTTCCCTGAGCACAGGCACTCCTGTGTGCACACAGACACAAAGAGTCACTACAAGGCACCTGTGAGAAATTCCCCTGAGCAAAGGGAAATGCTCCCTGTGGAGGCTTTGGCATCTCCCCAGGGGATGAAGGGTTGAGCCTGGAGCAGACAGTGTCTGTGATGAGCTCCAGAGGAGCTGAGCCCAGGGGCTGCTGGCCAAGGCCCTGGCCCAGTGAGCATTTCTCAGCTGGCAGGGCGGCCTGAGAAGGGGAAAGGGGAATGCACCAGACCAGGAACCATGGAACCAAGGGACCATTGTTACACTGTGGGGCCATGTGAGAAGAAGTGACCATTGGGACACTGTGGGGCCTTGTCAGACCAAGGGACCATTGGGACACTGTGGGACCATGTGAGATCAAGAGACCATTGGGATACTGTGAGTCCTCATGGATTCATGGACACCACTGTGACATTGCTGGGCCTCATGGAAGCAAGGGGACCCTGGTGACGCTGTGTGCCTCAGTGGAATGTAGGCATCATTGTGACACTGTGAGGCCCCATCCAACCAAGGCTCCATTGGGACACTGCGAGACCCCACGAAAACAAAGCTCCAGGGTGACACAGAGAGGCTGCCTGTAATCAGTGCTCCATTGTGACCCTGTGGAGCCAAAGGAGAGCGTTGTGACACTGCAAAGCCCCATGGTCCATTGGTCCAAAGGTCCATTGTGACATTGCAGGACTCATGGAACAGAGGAGTCACATGACACTGTGGGGCCTGTGGAACCATGGAGAACATTGTGACACTGCAAGGCCTCAAGGAATCATTAGGACTGTTATATGTCTATAGGATAATTGGTGCAAATAAAATTGTCGTCTCTTTTATAGTTATGTGCTGTTAAATTATACTCTTATAGGAAGTTTTTAAATTGCACAAGCCAGCAACAACGATTGCAACACCATGTCAAAGCCACCTGGACGAGAGAGGGAGGACTTTATTTACAAGCGAACGAAAGTGGCCAGCCCAGAGAGGGATCATGCATCAAGGTTGTCCGAGAAACACCCGGACGATAAATACACGATAAATATCCGAGACCGAGATAGTCAGAGCCATCAGGGAGGTACATCTCAAATCCGAATTCCGGGACTGCAAACACAGGTGTTCATCACTCTCCGGACACGTATTGTTCAACTTGCCACAGAGAAAAGAACTCCACATGAATACATGCACTTTGAAAAGGAAGAAAGGGGACTCTGGCTCAGGCAAGGAAAATCGTATAAAAATGGGTCAGACAGGACGGTCGGTGTGAAGCATAGAGGACCCTCTGCTGCAGCTGTCCAACCTGTGTCTCACCCGGTGGCAATCCCGGGCTCCACATTGACTTTTTTTTATAGTGGCTTTTTTTCATTTTTCTCAAACTTTATATTTGGTACACTTAATAACTTTTATTAAATTAAAAATTAATAACTTGGAGCCTTGCATTTCTAACATGTTCATCACATTCAGTTTCTCATGATAAGCCTATCTACTTCTGCTAATTCTGAGATGGGGAAAATGAACTGTCATGATTCCCGCTTGCACTAGAGGATTGTGACACGGGCTGACTTTGTGATGCCAGAGTCTTCTGTGCCATCACAGCGCAACTGTATGACATCCCAGAGTGATAGAGCAGCACTGGCTCTGTGACATCACAAGGGGGATTTGTGAGATCTCAGGGTGGGCTGTGACATCCCAGGAGGCAGTGTGACATCTCAGGGGCTCTGTGACCTTACTGGGGAGGTCACTTCAAGCCAGCTCCCACTCACAGTTCCTCCCAGAGAAGTCCAAAGCTGCTCGTGCCCGGTGGCATCCCGTGTCCCTCTGGGTCCCCCTGCCCCTGGCGCTGCAGCCTCCCGCTGAGGATGTTCGAGGAGATCAAGCCCAGAGCCTGACACGGGGACAGGGGCTCAGGGCCGTCACAGTTGGAACAGGGAGACAGGGACCCCCTAGCAGCATCCCTGTGCCCCCAGGGCCAGAGCTTGGCCAGGGCTCCTTCACCCTCTTATGAAGGAGGGCTTGAGAGCACTTTAAAAATCCCCAGCAGGGGAGTAGCATAAAACAGCTTTAAGATTAAGTGACAGCACCACAGAGTTCCTTGGCAAGAGTCACTCTGCTCCTGACTGGACACTTCAGGCACACCAAGGAAACAAAGCAACAACAAAACCAAACAAAATCCAGGCAATCAAACCAAAAAGGAGTCAAGAACTGTCCCGGTGTCTGTGTGTCTCTGTGTGTTTGTGTGTGTGTGTGGGTGTGTGTGTGTGTGTGTGTGTGTGTGTGTGTGTGTGTGTGTGTGTGACGAAAGAACAGTGAGGGCAAGGATAAAAGGAATACAGCCTAAAAGCTAAACAGAGCTGTGGAATAACACTTAACAATATTCAACTTCGCTTATAACTTCTATTAAACTTCACAAATTAGCAAAAGAACAACTCTTAGCAGCATTTAACTTTGCTTACAGCTTGTGACTTTGTCGCTATAAGACACATGAAAGCACGACGCGAGCCACCTGCTATTTTCAAGGTAAAGAGAAAAGTTTATTCTCTGACTCCAACTTTTATACTTTGCCAAAGGTGACATTGGATTGGAGAGTGAATGGACCACCTGTCCAAAGACATTGGACAAAGCACTAGTACATCAAGTTTGTCCAGCCCCATAAAAGATTGTAAACAATATGTTGTTGACAGAAATTGTGTGGGAAGGTTCTCCAACAGAATGGAAACTCAGAAGGCTTTAGAAAATCTTAAGAATCAGGGTGACATGACTTAACCTTACTTCCAGGCCTGACTGGCTCAGCTATCCAAGGCAATCAAAGCCCTCAGAGAGCAGCATTTCTGCCACATTTCCCTGAGCACAGGCACTCCTGTGTGCACACAGACACAAAGAGTCACTACAAGGCACCTGTGAGAAATTCCCCTCAGCAAAGGGAAATGTTCCCTGTGGAGGCTTTGGCATCTCCCCAGGGGATGAAGGGTTGAGCCTGGAGCAGACAGTGTCTGTGATGAGCTCCAGAGGAGCTGAGCCCAGGGGCTGCTGGCCAAGGCCCTGGCCCAGTGAGCATTTCTCAGCTGGCAGGGTGGCCTGAGAAGGGGAAAGGGGAATGCACCAGACCAGGAACCATGGAACCAAGGGACCATCGTTACACTGTGGGGCCATGTGAGAAGAAGTGACCATTGGGACACTGTGGGGCCATGTGAGAAGAAGTGACCATTGGGACACTGTGGGGCCTTGTGAGACCAAGGGACCATTGGGACACTGTGGGACCATGTGAGATCAAGAGACCATTGGGATACTGTGAGTCCTCTTGGATTCATGGACACCACTGTGACATTGCTGGGCCTCATGGAAGCAAGGGGACCCTGGTGACGCTGTGTGCCTCAGTGGAATGTAGGCATCATTGTGACACTGTGAGGCCCCATCCAACCAAGGCTCCATTGGGACACTGCGAGACCCCACGGAAACAAAGCTCCAGGGTAACACAGAGAGGCTGCCTGTAATCAGTGCTCCATTGTGACCCTGTGGAGCCAAAGGAGACCGTTGTGACACTGCAAAGCCCCATGGTCCATTGGTCCAAAGGTCCATTGTGACATTGCAGGACTCATGGAACAGAGGAGTCACATGACACTGTGGGGCCTGTGGAACCATGGAGAACATTGTGACACTGCAAGGCCTCAAGGAATCATTAGGACTGTTATATGTCTATAGGATAATTCGTGCAAATAAAATTGTCGTCTCTTTTATAGTTATGTGCTGTTAAATTATACTCTTATAGGAAGTTTTTAAATCGCACAAGCCAGCAACAGCGATTGCAACACCATGTCAAAGCCACCTGGACGAGAGAGGGAGGACTTTATTTACAAGCGAATGAAAGTGGCCAGCCCAGAGAGGGATCATGCATCAAGGTTGTCCGAGAAACACCCGGACGATAAATACACGATAAATATCCGAGACCGAGATAGTCAGAGCCATCAGGGAGGTACATCTCAAATCCGAATTCCGGGACTGCAAACACAGGTGTTCATCACTCTCCGGACACGTATTGTTCAACTTGCCACAGAGAAAAGAACTCCACATGAATACATGCACTTTGAAAAGGAAGAAAGGGGACTCTGGCTCAGGCAAGGAAAATCGTATAAAAATGGGTCAGACAGGACGGTCGGTGTGAAGCATAGAGGACCCTCTGCTGCAGCTGTCCAACCTGTGTCTCACCCGGTGGCAATCCCGGGCTCCACATTGACTTTTTTTTATAGTGGCTTTTTTTCATTTTTCTCAAAGTTTATATTTGGTACACTTAATAACTTTTATTAAATTAAAAATTAATAACTTGGAGCCTTGCATTTGTAACATGTTCATCACATTCAGTTTCTCATGATAAGCCTATCTACTTCTGCTAATTCTGAGATGGGGAAAATGAACTGTCATGATTCCCGCTTGCACTAGAGGATTGTGACACGGGCTGACTTTGTGATGCCAGAGTCTTCTGTGCCATCACAGCACAACTGTATGACATCCCAGAGTGCTAGAGCAGCACTGGCTCTGTGACATCACAAGGGGGATTTGTGAGATCTCAGGGTGGGCTGTGACATCCCAGGAGGCAGTGTGACATCTCAGGGGCTCTGTGACCTTACTGGGGAGGTCACTTCAAGCCAGCTCCCACTCACAGTTCCTCCCAGAGAAGTCCAAAGCTGCTCGTGCCCGGTGGCATCCCGTGTCCCTCTGGGTCTCCCTGCCCCTGGCGCTGCAGCCTCCCGCTGAGGATGTTCGAGGAGATCAAGCCCAGAGCCTGACACGGGGACAGGGGCTCAGGGCCGTCACAGTTGGAACAGGGAGACAGGGACCCCCTAGCAGCATCCCTGTGCCCCCAGGGCCAGAGCTTGGCCAGGGCTCCTTCACCCTCTTATGAAGGAGGGCTTGAGAGCACTTTAAAAATCCCCAGCAGGGGAGTAGCATAAAACAGCTTTAAGATTAAGTGACAGCACCACAGAGTTCCTTGGCAAGAGTCACTCTGCTCCTGACTGGACACTTCAGGCACACCAAGGAAACAAAGCAACAACAAAACCAAACAAAATCCAGGCAATCAAACCAAAAAGGAGTCAAGAACTGTCCCGGTGTCTGTGTGTCTCTGTGTGTTTGTGTGTGTGTGTGTGTGTGGGTGGGTGTGTGTGTGTGTGTGTGTGTGTGACGAAAGGACAGTGACGGCAAGGATAAAAGGAATACAGCCTAAAAGCTAAACAGAGCTGTGGAATAACACTTAACAATATTCAACTTCGCTTATAACTTCTATTAAACTTCACAAATTAGCAAAAGAACAACTCTTAGCAGCATTTAACTTTGCTTACAGCTTGTGACTTTGTCGCTATAAGACACATGAAAGCACGACGCGAGCCACCTGCTATTTTCAAGGTAAAGAGAAAAGTTTATTCTCTGACTCCAACTTTTATACTTTCCCAAAGGTGACATTGGATTGGAGAGTGAATGGACCACCTGTCCAAAGACATTGGACAAAGCACTAGTACATCAAGTTTGTCCAGCCCCATAAAAGATTGTAAACAATATGTTGTTGACAGAAATTGTGTGGGAAGGTTCTCCAACAGAATGGAAACTCAGAAGGCTTTAGAAAATCTTAAGAATCAGGGTGACATGACTTAACCTTACTTCCAGGCCTGACTGGCTCAGCTATCCAAGGCAATCAAAGCCCTCAGAGAGCAGCATTTCTGCCACATTTCCCTGAGCACAGGCACTCCTGTGTGCACACAGACACAAAGAGTCACTACAAGGCACCTGTGAGAAATTCCCCTGAGCAAAGGGAAATGCTCCCTGTGGAGGCTTTGGCATCTCCCCAGGGGATGAAGGGTTGAGCCTGGAGCAGACAGTGTCTGTGATGAGCTCCAGAGGAGCTGAGCCCAGGGGCTGCTGGCCAAGGCCCTGGCCCAGTGAGCATTTCTCAGCTGGCAGGGTGGCCTGAGAAGGGGAAAGGGGAATGCACCAGACCAGGAACCATGGAACCAAGGGACCATTGTTACACTGTGGGGCCATGTGAGAAGAAGTGACCATTGTTACACTGTGGGGCCATGTGAGAAGAAGTGACCATTGTGACACTGTGGGGCCTTGTGAGACCAAGGGACCATTGTTACACTGTGGGGCCATGTGAGAAGAAGTGACCATTGGGACACTGTGGGGCCTTGTGAGACCAAGGGACCATTGGGACACTGTGGGACCATGTGAGATCAAGAGACCATTGGGATACTGTGAGTCCTCTTGGATTCATGGACACCACTGTGACATTGCTGGGCCTCATGGAAGCAAGGGGACCCTGGTGACGCTGTGTGCCTCAGTGGAATGTAGGCATCATTGTGACACTGTGAGGCCCCATCCAACCAAGGCTCCATTGGGACACTGCGAGACCCCACGGAAACAAAGCTCCAGGGTAACACAGAGAGGCTGCCTGTAATCAGTGCTCCATTGTGACACTGTGGAGCCAAAGGAGAGCGTTGTGACACTGCAAAGCCCCATGGTCCATTGGTCCAAAGGTCCACTCTGACATTGTAGGACTCATGGAACAGAGGAGTCACATGACACTGTGGGGCCTGTGGAACCATGGAGAACATTGTGACACTGCAAGGCCTCAAGGAATCATTAGGACTGTTATATGTCTATAGGATAATTCGTGCAAATAAAATTGTCGTCTCTTTTATAGTTATGTGCTGTTAAATTATACTCTTATAGGAAGTTTTTAAATCGCACAAGCCAGCAACAGCGATTGCAACACCATGTCAAAGCCACCTGGACGAGAGAGGGAGGACTTTATTTACAAGCGAACGAAAGTGGCCAGCCCAGAGAGGGATCATGCATCAAGGTTGTCCGAGAAACACCCGGACGATAAATACACGATAAATATCCGAGACCGAGATAGTCAGAGCCATCAGGGAGGTACATCTCAAATCCGAATTCCGGGACTGCAAACACAGGTGTTCATCACTCTCCGGACACGTATTGTTCAACTTGCCACAGAGAAAAGAACTCCACATGAATACATGCACTTTGAAAAGGAAGAAAGGGGACTCTGGCTCAGGCAAGGAAAATCGTATAAAAATGGGTCAGACAGGACGGTCGGTGTGAAGCATAGAGGACCCTCTGCTGCAGCTGTCCAACCTGTGTCTCACCCGGTGGCAATCCCGGGCTCCACATTGACTTTTTTTTATAGTGGCTTTTTTTCATTTTTCTCAAAGTTTATATTTGGTACACTTAATAACTTTTATTAAATTAAAAATTAATAACTTGGAGCCTTGCATTTGTAACATGTTCATCACATTCAGTTTCTCATGATAAGCCTATCTACTTCTGCTAATTCTGAGATGGGGAAAATGAACTGTCATGATTCCCGCTTGCACTAGAGGATTGTGACACGGGCTGACTTTGTGATGCCAGAGTCTTCTGTGCCATCACAGCGCAACTGTATGACATCCCAGAGTGATAGAGCAGCACTGGCTCTGTGACATCACAAGGGGGATTTGTGAGATCTCAGGGTGGGCTGTGACATCCCAGGAGGCAGTGTGACATCTCAGGGGCTCTGTGACCTTACTGGGGAGGTCACTTCAAGCCAGCTCCCACTCACAGTTCCTCCCAGAGAAGTCCAAAGCTGCTCGTGCCCGGTGGCATCCCGTGTCCCTCTGGGTCCCCCTGCCCCTGGCGCTGCAGCCTCCCGCTGAGGATGTTCGAGGAGATCAAGCCCAGAGCCTGACACGGGGACAGGGGCTCAGGGCCGTCACAGTTGGAACAGGGAGACAGGGACCCCCTAGCAGCATCCCTGTGCCCCCAGGGCCAGAGCTTGGCCAGGGCTCCTTCACCCTCTTATGAAGGAGGGCTTGAGAGCACTTTAAAAATCCCCAGCAGGGGAGTAGCATAAAACAGCTTTAAGATTAAGTGACAGCACCACAGAGTTCCTTGGCAAGAGTCACTCTGCTCCTGACTGGACACTTCAGGCACACCAAGGAAACAAAGCAACAACAAAACCAAACAAAATCCAGGCAATCAAACCAAAAAGGAGTCAAGAACTGTCCCGGTGTCTGTGTGTCTCTGTGTGTTTGTGTGTGTGTGTGTGTCTGGGGGTGTGTGTGTGTGTGTGTGTGTGTGTGTGACGAAAGGACAGTGAGGGCAAGGATAAAAGGAATACAGCCTAAAAGCTAAACAGAGCTGTGGAATAACACTTAACAATATTCAACTTCGCTTATAACTTCTATTAAGCTTCACAAATTAGCAAAAGAACAACTCTTAGCAGCATTTAACTTTGCTTACAGCTTGTGACTTTGTCGCTATAAGACACGTGAAAGCACGACGCGAGCCACCTGCTATTTTCAAGGTAAAGAGAAAAGTTTATTCTCTGACTCCAACTTTTATACTTTGCCAAAGGTGACATTGGATTGGAGAGTGAATGGACCACCTGTCCAAAGACATTGGACAAAGCACTAGTACATCAAATTTGTCCAGCCCCATAAAAGATTGTAAACAATATGTTGTTGACAGAAATTGTGTGGGAAGGTTCTCCAACAGAATGGAAACTCAGAAGGCTTTAGAAAATCTTAAGAATCAGGGTGACATGACTTAACCTTACTTCCAGGCCTGACTGGCTCAGCTATCCAAGGCAATCAAAGCCCTCAGAGAGCAGCATTTCTGCCACATTTCCCTGAGCACAGGCACTCCTGTGTGCACACAGACACAAAGAGTCACTACAAGGCACCTGTGAGAAATTCCCCTGAGCAAAGGGAAATGCTCCCTCTGGAGGCTTTGGCATCTCCCCAGGGGATGAAGGGTTGAGCCTGGAGCAGACAGTGTCTTTGATGAGCTCCAGAGGAGCTGAGCCCAGGGGCTGCTGGCCAAGGCCCAGGCCCAGTGAGCATTTCTCAGCTGGCAGGGCGGCTTGAGAAGGGGAAAGGGGAATGCACCAGACCAGGAACCATGGAACCAAGGGACCATTGTTACACTGTGGGGCCATGTGAGAAGAAGTGACCCTTGGGACACTGTGGGGCCTTGTGAGACCAAGGGACCATTGGGACACTGTGGGACCATGTGAGATCAAGAGACCATTGGGATACTGTGAGTCCTCATGGATTCATGGACACCACTGTGACATTGCTGGGCCTCATGGAAGCAAGGGGACCCTGGTGACGCAGTGTGCCTCAGTGGAATGTAGGCATCATTGTGACACTGTGAGGCCCCATCCAACCAAGGCTCCATTGGGACACTGCGAGACCCCACGGAAACAAAGCTCCAGGGTGACACAGAGAGGCTGCCTGTAATCAGTGCTCCATTGTGACCCTGTGGAGCCAAAGGAGAGCGTTGTGACACTGCAAAGCCCCATGGTCCATTGGTCCAAAGGTCCATTGTGACATTGCAGGACTCATGGAACAGAGGAGTCACATGACACTGTGGGGCCTGTGGAACCATGGAGAACATTGTGACACTGCAAGGCCTCAAGGAATCATTAGGACTGTTATATGTCTATAGGATAATTCGTGCAAATAAAATTGTCGTCTCTTTTATAGTTATGTGCTGTTAAATTATACTCTTATAGGAAGTTTTTAAATCGCACAAGCCAGCAACAGCGATTGCAACACCATGTCAAAGCCACCTGGACGAGAGAGGGAGGACTTTATTTACAAGCGAACGAAAGTGGCCAGCCCAGAGAGGGATCATGCATCAAGGTTGTCCGAAAAACACCCGGACGATAAATACACGATAAATATCCGAGGCCGAGGTAGTCAGAGCCATCAGGGAGGTACATCTCAAATCCGAATTCCGGGACTGCAAACACAGGTGTTCATCACTCTCCGGACACGTATTGTTCAACTTGCCACAGAGAAAAGAACTCCACATGAATACATGCACTTTGAAAAGGAAGAAAGGGGACTCTGGCTCAGGCAAGGAAAATCGTATAAAAATGGGTCAGACAGGACGGTCGGTGTGAAGCATAGAGGACCCTCTGCTGCAGCTGTCCAACCTGTGTCTCACCCGGTGGCAATCCCGGGCTCCACATTGACTTTTTTTTATAGTGGCTTTTTTTCATTTTTCTCAAACTTTATATTTGGTACACTTAATAACTTTTATTAAATTAATAATGAATATCTTGGAGCCTTGCATTTGTAACATGTTTATCACATTCAGTTTCTCATGATAAGCCTATCTACTTCTGCTAATTCTGAGATGGGGAAAATGAACTGTCATGATTCCCGCTTGCACTAGAGGATTGTGACACGGGCTGACTTTGTGATGCCAGAGTCTTCTGTGCCATCACAGCGCAACTGTATGACATCCCAGAGTGATAGAGCAGCACTGGCTCTGTGACATCACAATAGGGATTTGTGAGATCCCAGGGTGGGCTGTGACATCCCAGGAGGCAGTGTGACATCTCAGGGGCTCTGTGACCTTACTGGGGAGGTCACTTCAAGCCAGCTCCCACTCACAGTTCCTCCCAGAGAAGTCCAAAGCTGCTCGTGCCCGGTGGCATCCCGTGTCCCTCTGGGTCCCCCTGCCCCTGGCGCTGCAGCCTCCCGCTGAGGATGTTCGAGGAGATCAAGCCCAGAGCCTGACACGGGGACAGGGGCTCAGGGCCGTCACAGTTGGAACAGGGAGACAGGGACCCCCTAGCAGCATCCCTGTGCCCCCAGGGCCAGAGCTTGGCCAGGGCTCCTTCACCCTCTTATGAAGGAGGGCTTGAGAGCACTTTAAAAATCCCCAGCAGGGGAGTAGCATAAAACAGCTTTAAGATTAAGTGACAGCACCACAGAGTTCCTTGGCAAGAGTCACTCTGCTCCTGACTGGACACTTCAGGCACACCAAGGAAACAAAGCAACAACAAAACCAAACAAAATCCAGGCAATCAAACCAAAAAGGAGTCAAGAACTGTCCCGGTGTCTGTGTGTCTCTGTGTGTTTGTGTGTGTGTGTGTGTGTGGGTGGGTGTGTGTGTGTGTGTGTGTGTGTGTGTGTGTGTGTGACGAAAGGACAGTGAGGGCAAGGATAAAAGGAATACAGCCTAAAAGCTAAACAGAGCTGTGGAATAACACTTAACAATATTCAACTTCGCTTATAACTTCTATTAAACTTCACAAATTAGCAAAAGAACAACTCTTAGCAGCATTTAACTTTGCTTACAGCTTGTGACTTTGTCGCTATAAGACACATGAAAGCACGACGCGAGCCACCTGCTATTTTCAAGGTAAAGAGAAAAGTTTATTCTCTGACTCCAACTTTTATACTTTGCCAAAGGTGACATTGGATTGGAGAGTGAATGGACCACCTGTCCAAAGACATTGGACAAAGCACTAGTACATCAAGTTTGTCCAGCCCCATAAAAGATTGTAAACAATATGTTGTTGACAGAAATTGTGTGGGAAGGTTCTCCAACAGAATGGAAACTCAGAAGGCTTTAGAAAATCTTAAGAATCAGGGTGACATGACTTAACCTTACTTGCAGGCCTGACTGGCTCAGCTATCCAAGGCAATCAAAGCCCTCAGAGAGCAGCATTTCTGCCACATTTCCCTGAGCACAGGCACTCCTGTGTGCACACAGACACAAAGAGTCACTACAAGGCACCTGTGAGAAATTCCCCTCAGCAAAGGGAAATGCTCCCTGTGGAGGCTTTGGCATCTCCCCAGGGGATGAAGGGTTGAGCCTGGAGCAGACAGTGTCTGTGATGAGCTCCAGAGGAGCTGAGCCCAGGGGCTGCTGGCCAAGGCCCTGGCCCAGTGAGCATTTCTCAGCTGGCAGGGCGGCCTGAGAAGGGGAAAGGGGAATGCACCAGACCAGGAACCATGGAACCAAGGGACCATTGTTACACTGTGGGGCCATGTGAGAAGAAGTGACCATTGGGACACTGTGGGGCCTTGTGAGACCAAGGGACCATTGGGACACTGTGGGACCATGTGAGATCAAGAGACCACACCACTGTGACATTGCTGGGCCTCATGGAAGCAAGGGGACCCTAGTGACGCCGTGTGCCTCAGTGGAATGTAGGCATCATTGTGACACTGTGAGGCCCCATCCAACCAAGGCTCCATTGGGACATTGCGAGACCCCACGGAAACAAAGCTCCAGGGTAACACAGAGAGGCTGCCTGTAATCAGTGCTCCATTGTGACCCTGTGGAGCCAAAGGAGAGCGTTGTGACACTGCAAAGCCCCATGGTCCATTGGTCCAAAGGTCCATTGTGACATTGCAGGACTCATGGAACAGAGGAGTCACATGACACTGTGGGGCCTGTGGAACCATGGAGAACATTGTGACACTGCAAGGCCTCAAGGAATCATTAGGACTGTTATATGTCTATAGGATAATTCGTGCAAATAAAATTGTCGTCTCTTTTATAGTTATGTGCTGTTAAATTATACTCTTATAGGAAGTTTTTAAATCGCACAAGCCAGCAACAGCGATTGCAACACCATGTCAAAGCCACCTGGACGAGAGAGGGAGGACTTTATTTACAAGCGAACGAAAGTGGCCAGCCCAGAGAGGGATCATGCATCAAGGTTGTCCGAGAAACACCCGGACGATAAATACACGATAAATATCCGAGGCCGAGGTAGTCAGAGCCATCAGGGAGGTACATCTCAAATCCGAATTCCGGGACTGCAAACACAGGTGTTCATCACTCTCCGGACACGTATTGTTCAACTTGCCACAGAGAAAAGAACTCCACATGAATACATGCACTTTGAAAAGGAAGAAAGGGGACTCTGGCTCAGGCAAGGAAAATCGTATAAAAATGGGTCAGACAGGACGGTCGGTGTGAAGCATAGAGGACCCTCTGCTGCAGCTGTCCAACCTGTGTCTCACCCGGTGGCAATCCCGGGCTCCACATTGACTTTTTTTTATAGTGGCTTTTTTTCATTTTTCTCAAAGTTTATATTTGGTACACTTAATAACTTTTATTAAATTAATAATGAATATCTTGGAGCCTTGCATTTGTAACATGTTTATCACATTCAGTTTCTCATGATAAGCCTATCTACTTCTGCTAATTCTGAGATGGGGAAAATGAACTGTCATGATTCCCGCTTGCACTAGAGGATTGTGACACGGGCTGACTTTGTGATGCCAGAGTCTTCTGTGCCATCACAGCGCAACTGTATGACATCCCAGAGTGATAGAGCAGCACTGGCTCTGTGACATCACAATAGGGATTTGTGAGATCCCAGGGTGGGCTGTGACATCCCAGGAGGCAGTGTGACATCTCAGGGGCTCTGTGACCTTACTGGGGAGGTCACTTCAAGCCAGCTCCCACTCACAGTTCCTCCCAGAGAAGTCCAAAGCTGCTCGTGCCCGGTGGCATCCCGTGTCCCTCTGGGTCCCCCTGCCCCTGGCGCTGCAGCCTCCCGCTGAGGATGTTCGAGGAGATCAAGCCCAGAGCCTGACACGGGGACAGGGGCTCAGGGCCGTCACAGTTGGAACAGGGAGACAGGGACCCCCTAGCAGCATCCCTGTGCCCCCAGGGCCAGAGCTTGGCCAGGGCTCCTTCACCCTCTTATGAAGGAGGGCTTGAGAGCACTTTAAAAATCCCCAGCAGGGGAGTAGCATAAAACAGCTTTAAGATTAAGTGACAGCACCACAGAGTTCCTTGGCAAGAGTCACTCTGCTCCTGACTGGACACTTCAGGCACACCAAGGAAACAAAGCAACAACAAAACCAAACAAAATCCAGGCAATCAAACCAAAAAGGAGTCAAGAACTGTCCCGGTGTCTGTGTGTCTCTGTGTGTTTGTGTGTGTGTGTGTGTGTGGGTGGGTGTGTGTGTGTGTGTGTGTGTGTGTGTGTGTGTGTGACGAAAGGACAGTGAGGGCAAGGATAAAAGGAATACAGCCTAAAAGCTAAACAGAGCTGTGGAATAACACTTAACAATATTCAACTTCGCTTATAACTTTTATTAAACTTCACAAATTAGCAAAAGAACAACTCTTAGCAGCATTTAACTTTGCTTACAGCTTGTGACTTTGTCGCTATAAGACACATGAAAGCACGACGCGAGCCACCTGCTATTTTCAAGGTAAAGAGAAAAGTTTATTCTCTGACTCCAACTTTTATACTTTGCCAAAGGTGACATTGGATTGGAGAGTGAATGGACCACCTGTCCAAAGACATTGGACAAAGCACTAGTACATCAAGTTTGTCCAGCCCCATAAAAGATTGTAAACAATATGTTGTTGACAGAAATTGTGTGGGAAGGTTCTCCAACAGAATGGAAACGCAGAAGGCTTTAGAAAATCTTAAGAATCAGGGTGACATGACTTAACCTTACTTCCAGGCCTGACTGGCTCAGCTATCCAAGGCAATCAAAGCCCTCAGAGAGCAGCATTTCTGCCACATTTCCCTGAGCACAGGCACTCCTGTGTGCACACAGACACAAAGAGTCACTACAAGGCACCTGTGAGAAATTCCCCTCAGCAAAGGGAAATGCTCCCTGTGGAGGCTTTGGCATCTCCCCAGGGGATGAAGGGTTGAGCCTGGAGCAGACAGTGTCTGTGATGAGCTCCAGAGGAGCTGAGCCCAGGGGCTGCTGGCCAAGGCCCTGGCCCAGTGAGCATTTCTCAGCTGGCAGGGCGGCCTGAGAAGGGGAAAGGGGAATGCACCAGACCAGGAACCATGGAACCAAGGGACCATTGTTACACTGTGGGGCCATGTGAGAAGAAGTGACCATTGGGACACTGTGGGGCCTTGTGAGACCAAGGGACCATTGGGACACTGTGGGACCATGTGAGATCAAGAGACCACACCACTGTGACATTGCTGGGCCTCATGGAAGCAAGGGGACCCTAGTGACGCCGTGTGCCTCAGTGGAATGTAGGCATCATTGTGACACTGTGAGGCCCCATCCAACCAAGGCTCCATTGGGACATTGCGAGACCCCACGGAAACAAAGCTCCAGGGTAACACAGAGAGGCTGCCTGTAATCAGTGCTCCATTGTGACCCTGTGGAGCCAAAGGAGAGCGTTGTGACACTGCAAAGCCCCATGGTCCATTGGTCCAAAGGTCCATTGTGACATTGCAGGACTCATGGAACAGAGGAGTCACATGACACTGTGGGGCCTGTGGAACCATGGAGAACATTGTGACACTGCAAGGCCTCAAGGAATCATTAGGACTGTTATATGTCTATAGGATAATTCGTGCAAATAAAATTGTCGTCTCTTTTATAGTTATGTGCTGTTAAATTATACTCTTATAGGAAGTTTTTAAATCGCACAAGCCAGCAACAGCGATTGCAACACCATGTCAAAGCCACCTGGACGAGAGAGGGAGGACTTTATTTACAAGCGAACGAAAGTGGCCAGCCCAGAGAGGGATCATGCATCAAGGTTGTCCGAAAAACACCCGGACGATAAATACACGATAAATATCCGAGGCCGAGGTAGTCAGAGCCATCAGGGAGGTACATCTCAAATCCGAATTCCGGGACTGCAAACACAGGTGTTCATCACTCTCCGGACACGTATTGTTCAACTTGCCACAGAGAAAAGAACTCCACATGAATACATGCACTTTGAAAAGGAAGAAAGGGGACTCTGGCTCAGGCAAGGAAAATCGTATAAAAATGGGTCAGACAGGACGGTCGGTGTGAAGCATAGAGGACCCTCTGCTGCAGCTGTCCAACCTGTGTCTCACCCGGTGGCAATCCCGGGCTCCACATTGACTTTTTTTTATAGTGGCTTTTTTTCATTTTTCTCAAAGTTTATATTTGGTACACTTAATAACTTTTATTAAATTAATAATGAATATCTTGGAGCCTTGCATTTGTAACATGTTTATCACATTCAGTTTCTCATGATAAGCCTATCTACTTCTGCTAATTCTGAGATGGGGAAAATGAACTGTCATGATTCCCGCTTGCACTAGAGGATTGTGACACGGGCTGACTTTGTGATGCCAGAGTCTTCTGTGCCATCACAGCGCAACTGTATGACATCCCAGAGTGATAGAGCAGCACTGGCTCTGTGACATCACAATAGGGATTTGTGAGATCCCAGGGTGGGCTGTGACATCCCAGGAGGCAGTGTGACATCTCAGGGGCTCTGTGACCTTACTGGGGAGGTCACTTCAAGCCACCTCCCACTCACAGTTCCTCCCAGAGAAGTCCAAAGCTGCTCGTGCCCGGTGGCATCCCGTGTCCCTCTGGGTCCCCCTGCCCCTGGCGCTGCAGCCTCCCGCTGAGGATGTTCGAGGAGATCAAGCCCAGAGCCTGACACGGGGACAGGGGCTCAGGGCCGTCACGGTTGGAACAGGGAGACAGGGACCCCCTAGCAGCATCCCTGTGCCCCCAGGGCCAGAGCTTGGCCAGGGCTCCTTCACCCTCTTATGAAGGAGGGCTTGAGAGCACTTTAAAAATCCCCAGCAGGGGAGTAGCATAAAACAGCTTTAAGATTAAGTGACAGCACCACAGAGTTCCTTGGCAAGAGTCACTCTGCTCCTGACTGGACACTTCAGGCACACCAAGGAAACAAAGCAACAACAAAACCAAACAAAATCCAGGCAATCAAACCAAAAAGGAGTCAAGAACTGTCCCGGTGTCTGTGTGTCTCTGTGTGTTTGTGTGTGTGTGTGTGTGTGGGTGGGTGTGTGTGTGTGTGTGTGTGTGTGTGTGTGTGTGTGACGAAAGGACAGTGAGGGCAAGGATAAAAGGAATACAGCCTAAAAGCTAAACAGAGCTGTGGAATAACACTTAACAATATTCAACTTCGCTTATAACTTCTATTAAACTTCACAAATTAGCAAAAGAACAACTCTTAGCAGCATTTAACTTTGCTTACAGCTTGTGACTTTGTCGCTATAAGACACATGAAAGCACGACGCGAGCCACCTGCTATTTTCAAGGTAAAGAGAAAAGTTTATTCTCTGACTCCAACTTTTATACTTTGCCAAAGGTGACATTGGATTGGAGAGTGAATGGACCACCTGTCCAAAGACATTGGACAAAGCACTAGTACATCAAGTTTGTCCAGCCCCATAAAAGATTGTAAACAATATGTTGTTGACAGAAATTGTGTGGGAAGGTTCTCCAACAGAATGGAAACTCAGAAGGCTTTAGAAAATCTTAAGAATCAGGGTGACATGACTTAACCTTACTTCCAGGCCTGACTGGCTCAGCTATCCAAGGCAATCAAAGCCCTCAGAGAGCAGCATTTCTGCCACATTTCCCTGAGCACAGGCACTCCTGTGTGCACACAGACACAAAGAGTCACTACAAGGCACCTGTGAGAAATTCCCCTCAGCAAAGGGAAATGCTCCCTGTGGAGGCTTTGGCATCTCCCCAGGGGATGAAGGGTTGAGCCTGGAGCAGACAGTGTCTGTGATGAGCTCCAGAGGAGCTGAGCCCAGGGGCTGCTGGCCAAGGCCCTGGCCCAGTGAGCATTTCTCAGCTGGCAGGGTGGCCTGAGAAGGGGAAAGGGGAATGCACCAGACCAGGAACCATGCAACCAAGGGACCATTGTTACACTGTGGGGCCATGTGAGAAGAAGTGACCATTGTTACACTGTGGGGCCATGTGAGAAGAAGTGACCATTGGGACACTGTGGGGCCTTGTGAGACCAAGGGACCATTGGGACACTGTGGGACCATGTGAGATCAAGAGACCATTGGGATACTGTGAGTCCTCTTGGATTCATGGACACCACTGTGACATTGCTGGGCCTCATGGAAGCAAGGGGACCCTGGTGACGCTGTGTGCCTCAGTGGAATGTAGGCATCATTGTGACACTGTGAGGCCCCATCCAACCAAGGCTCCATTGGGACACTGCGAGACCCCACGGAAACAAAGCTCCAGGGTAACACAGAGAGGCTGCCTGTAATCAGTGCTCCATTGTGACACTGTGGAGCCAAAGGAGAGCGTTGTGACACTGCAAAGCCCCATGGTCCATTGGTCCAAAGGTCCACTCTGACATTGTAGGACTCATGGAACAGAGGAGTCACATGACACTGTGGGGCCTGTGGAACCATGGAGAACATTGTGACACTGCAAGGCCTCAAGGAATCATTAGGACTGTTATATGTCTATAGGATAATTCGTGCAAATAAAATTGTCGTCTCTTTTATAGTTATGTGCTGTTAAATTATACTCTTATAGGAAGTTTTTAAATCGCACAAGCCAGCAACAGCGATTGCAACACCATGTCAAAGCCACCTGGACGAGAGAGGGAGGACTTTATTTACAAGCGAACGAAAGTGGCCAGCCCAGAGAGGGATCATGCATCAAGGTTGTCCGAGAAACACCCGGACGATAAATACACGATAAATATCCGAGACCGAGATAGTCAGAGCCATCAGGGAGGTACATCTCAAATCCGAATTCCGGGACTGCAAACACAGGTGTTCATCACTCTCCGGACACGTATTGTTCAACTTGCCACAGAGAAAAGAACTCCACATGAATACATGCACTTTGAAAAGGAAGAAAGGGGACTCTGGCTCAGGCAAGGAAAATCGTATAAAAATGGGTCAGACAGGACGGTCGGTGTGAAGCATAGAGGACCCTCTGCTGCAGCTGTCCAACCTGTGTCTCACCCGGTGGCAATCCCGGGCTCCACATTGACTTTTTTTTATAGTGGCTTTTTTTCATTTTTCTCAAAGTTTATATTTGGTACACTTAATAACTTTTATTAAATTAAAAATTAATAACTTGGAGCCTTGCATTTGTAACATGTTCATCACATTCAGTTTCTCATGATAAGCCTATCTACTTCTGCTAATTCTGAGATGGGGAAAATGAACTGTCATGATTCCCGCTTGCACTAGAGGATTGTGACACGGGCTGACTTTGTGATGCCAGAGTCTTCTGTGCCATCACAGCGCAACTGTATGACATCCCAGAGTGATAGAGCAGCACTGGCTCTGTGACATCACAAGGGGGATTTGTGAGATCTCAGGGTGGGCTGTGACATCCCAGGAGGCAGTGTGACATCTCAGGGGCTCTGTGACCTTACTGGGGAGGTCACTTCAAGCCAGCTCCCACTCACAGTTCCTCCCAGAGAAGTCCAAAGCTGCTCGTGCCCGGTGGCATCCCGTGTCCCTCTGGGTCCCCCTGCCCCTGGCGCTGCAGCTTCCCGCTGAGGATGTTCGAGGAGATCAAGCCCAGAGCCTGACACGGGGACAGGGGCTCAGGGCCGTCACAGTTGGAACAGGGAGACAGGGACCCCCTAGCAGCATCCCTGTGCCCCCAGGGCCAGAGCTTGGCCAGGGCTCCTTCACCCTCTTATGAAGGAGGGCTTGAGAGCACTTTAAAAATCCCCAGCAGGGGAGTAGCATAAAACAGCTTTAAGATTAAGTGACAGCACCACAGAGTTCCTTGGCAAGAGTCACTCTGCTCCTGACTGGACACTTCAGGCACACCAAGGAAACAAAGCAACAACAAAACCAAACAAAATCCAGGCAATCAAACCAAAAAGGAGTCAAGAACTGTCCCAGTGTCTGTGTGTCTCTGTGTGTTTGTGTGTGTGTGTGTGTCTGGGGGTGTGTGTGTGTGTGTGTGTGTGTGTGTGACGAAAGGACAGTGAGGGCAAGGATAAAAGGAATACAGCCTAAAAGCTAAACAGAGCTGTGGAATAACACTTAACAATATTCAACTTCGCTTATAACTTCTATTAAGCTTCACAAATTAGCAAAAGAACAACTCTTAGCAGCATTTAACTTTGCTTACAGCTTGTGACTTTGTCGCTATAAGACACGTGAAAGCACGACGCGAGCCACCTGCTATTTTCAAGGTAAAGAGAAAAGTTTATTCTCTGACTCCAACTTTTATACTTTCCCAAAGGTGACATTGGATTGGAGAGTGAATGGGCTACCTGTCCAAAGACATTGGACAAAGCACTAGTACATCAAATTTGTCCAGCCCCATAAAAGATTGTAAACAATATGTTGTTGACAGAAATTGTGTGGGAAGGTTCTCCAACAGAATGGAAACTCAGAAGGCTTTAGAAAATCTTAAGAATCAGGGTGACATGACTTAACCTTACTTCCAGGCCTGACTGGCTCAGCTATCCAAGGCAATCAAAGCCCTCAGAGAGCAGCATTTCTGCCACATTTCCCTGAGCACAGGCACTCCTGTGTGCACACAGACACAAAGAGTCACTACAAGGCACCTGTGAGAAATTCCCCTCAGCAAAGGGAAATGCTCCCTGTGGAGGCTTTGGCATCTCCCCAGGGGATGAAGGGTTGAGCCTGGAGCAGACAGTGTCTGTGATGAGCTCCAGAGGAGCTGAGCCCAGGGGCTGCTGGCCAAGGCCCTGGCCCAGTGAGCATTTCTCAGCTGGCAGGGCGGCCTGAGAAGGGGAAAGGGGAATGCACCAGACCAGGAACCATGGAACCAAGGGACCATTGTTACACTGTGGGGCCATGTGAGAAGAAGTGACCATTGGGACACTGTGGGGCCTTGTGAGACCAAGGGACCATTGGGACACTGTGGGACCATGTGAGATCAAGAGACCATTGGGATACTGTGAGTCCTCATGGATTCATGGACACCACTGTGACATTGCTGGGCCTCATGGAAGCAAGGGGACCCTGGTGACGCTGTGTGCCTCAGTGGAATGTAGGCATCATTGTGACACTGTGAGGCCCCATCCAACCAAGGCTCCATTGGGACACTGCGAGACCCCACGGAAACAAAGCTCCAGGGTGACACAGAGAGGCTGCCTGTAATCAGTGCTCCATTGTGACCCTGTGGAGCCAAAGGAGAGCGTTGTGACACTGCAAAGCCCCATGGTCCATTGGTCCAAAGGTCCATTGTGACATTGCAGGACTCATGGAACAGAGGAGTCACATGACACTGCGGGGCCTGTGGAACCATGGAGAACATTGTGACACTGCAAGGCCTCATGGAATCATTAGGACTGTTATATGTCTATAGGATAATTCGTGCAAATAAAACTGTCATCTATTTTATAGTTATGTGCTGTTAAATTATACTCTTATAAGAAGGTTTTAAATCGCACAAGCCAGCAACAGCGATTGCAACACCATGTCAAAGCCACCTGGACGAGAGAGGGAGGACTTTATTTACAAGCGAACGAAAGTGGCCAGCCCAGAGAGGGATCATGCATCAAGGTTGTCCGAGAAACACCCGGACGATAAATACACGATAAATATCTGAGACCGAGATAGTCAGAGCCATCAGGGAGGTACATCTCAAATCCGAATTCCGGGACTGCAAACACAGGTGTTCATCCCTCTCCGGACACGTATTGTTCAACTTGCCACAGAGAAAAGAACTCCACATGAATACATGCACTTTGAAAAGGAAGAAAGGGGACTCTGGCTCAGGCAAGGAAAATCGTATAAAAATGGGTCAGACAGGATGGTCGGTGTGAAGCATAGAGGACCCTCTGCTGCAGCTGTCAAACCTGTGTCTCACCCGGTGGCAATCCCGGGCTCCACATTGACTTTTTTTTATAGTGGCTTTTTTTCATTTTTCTCAAAGTTTATATTTGGTACACTTAATAACTTTTATTAAATTAATAATGAATATCTTGGAGCCTTGCATTTGTAACATGTTTATCACATTCAGTTTCTCATGATAAGCCTATCTACTTCTGCTAATTCTGAGATGGGGAAAATGAACTGTCATGATTCCCGCTTGCACTAGAGGATTGTGACACGGGCTGACTTTGTGATGCCAGAGTCTTCTGTGCCATCACAGCGCAACTGTATGACATCCCAGAGTGATAGAGCAGCACTGGCTCTGTGACATCACAAGGGGGATTTGTGAGATCCCAGGGTGGGCTGTGACATCCCAGGAGGCAGTGTGACATCTCAGGGGCTCTGTGACCTTACTGGGGAGGTCACTTCAAGCCAGCTCCCACTCACAGTTCCTCCCAGAGAAGTCCAAAGCTGCTCGTGCCCGGTGGCATCCCGTGTCCCTCTGGGTCCCCCTGCCCCTGGCGCTGCAGCCTCCCGCTGAGGATGTTCGAGGAGATCAAGCCCAGAGCCTGACACGGGGACAGGGGCTCAGGGCCGTCACGGTTGGAACAGGGAGACAGGGACCCCCTAGCAGCATCCCTGTGCCCCCAGGGCCAGAGCTTGGCCAGGGCTCCTTCACCCTCTTATGAAGGAGGGCTTGAGAGCACTTTAAAAATCCCCAGCAGGGGAGTAGCATAAAACAGCTTTAATATTAAGTGACAGCACCACAGAGTTCCTTGGCAAGAGTCACTCTGCTCCTGACTGGACACTTCAGGCACACCAAGGAAACAAAGCAACAACAAAACCAAACAAAATCCAGGCAATCAAACCAAAAAGGAGTCAAGAACTGTCCCGGTGTCTGTGTGTCTCTGAGTGTTTGTGTGTGTGTGTGTGTGTGTGTGTGTTTGTGTGTGTGTGTGTGTGTGACGAAAGGACAGTGAGGGCAAGGATAAAAGGAATACAGCCTAAAAGCTAAACAGAGCTGTGGAATAACACTTAACAATATTCAACTTCGCTTATAACTTCTATTAAGCTTCACAAATTAGCAAAAGGACAACTCTTAGCAGCATTTAACTTTGCTTACATCTTGTGACTTTGTCGCTATAAGACACGTGAAAGCACGACGCGAGCCACCTGCTATTTGCAAGGTAAAGATAAAAGTTTATTCTCTGACTCCAACTATTATACTTTCCTAATGGTGACATTGGATTGGAGAGTGAATGGGCCACCTGTCCAAAGACATTGGACAAACCACTAGTACATCAAGTTTGTCCACCCCCATAAAAGATTGTAAACAATATGTTGTTGACAGAGATTGTGTGGGAAGCTTCTCCAACAGAATGGAAACTCAGAAGGCTTTAGAAAATCTTAAGAATCAGGGTGACATGACTTAACCTTACTTCCAGGCCTGACTGGCTCAGCTATCCAAGGCAATCAAAGCCCTCAGAGAGCAGCATTTCTGCCACATTTCCCTGAGCACAGGCACTCCTGTGTGCACACAGACACAAAGAGTCACTACAAGGCACCTGTGAGAAATTCCCCTGAGCAAAGGGAAATGCTCCCTGTGGAGGCTTTGGCATCTCCCCAGGGGATGAAGGGTTGAGCCTGGAGCAGACAGTGTCTGTGATGAGCTCCAGAGGAGCTGAGCCCAGGGGCTGCTGGCCAAGGCCCAGGCCCAGTGAGCATTTCTCAGCTGGCAGGGCGGCCTGAGAAGGGGAGAGGGGAATGCACCAGACCAGGAACCATGGAACCAAGGGACCATTGTTACACTGTGGGGCCATGTGAGAAGAAGTGACCATTGGGACACTGTGGGGCCTTGTGAGACCAAGGGACCATTGGGACACTGTGGGACCATGTGAGATCAAGAGACCATTGGGACACTGTGCGTCCTCATGGATTCATGGACACCACTGTGACATTGCTGGGCCTCATGGAAGCAAGGGGACCCTAGTGACGCCGTGTGCCTCAGTGGAATGTAGGCATCATTGTGACACTGTGAGGCCCCATCCAGCCAAGGCTCCATTGGGACACTGCGAGACCCCACGGAAACAAAGCTCCAGGGTAACACAGAGAGGCTGCCTGTAATCAGTGCTCCATTGTGACCCTGTGGAGCCAAAGGAGAGCGTTGTGACACTGCAAAGCCCCATGGTCCATTGGTCCAAAGGTCCATTGTGACATTGCAGGACTCATGGAACAGAGGAGTCACATGACACTGCGGGGCCTGTGGAACCATGGAGAACATTGTGACACTGCAAGGCCTCATGGAATCATTAGGACTGTTATATGTCTATAGGATAATTCGTGCAAATAAAACTGTCATCTATTTTATAGTTATGTGCTGTTAAATTATACTCTTATAAGAAGGTTTTAAATCGCACAAGCCAGCAACAGCGATTGCAACACCATGTCAAAGCCACCTGGACGAGAGAGGGAGGACTTTATTTACAAGCGAACGAAAGTGGCCAGCCCAGAGAGGGATCATGCATCAAGGTTGTCCGAGAAACACCCGGACGATAAATACACGATAAATATCTGAGACCGAGATAGTCAGAGCCATCAGGGAGGTACATCTCAAATCCGAATTCCGGGACTGCAAACACAGGTGTTCATCACTCTCCGGACACGTATTGTTCAACTTGCCACAGAGAAAAGAACTCCACATGAATACATGCACTTTGAAAAGGAAGAAAGGGGACTCTGGCTCAGGCAAGTAAAATCGTATAAAAATGGGTCAGACAGGATGGTCGGTGTGAAGCATAGAGGACCCTCTGCTGCAGCTGTCAAACCTGTGTCTCACCCGGTGGCAATCCCGGGCTCCACATTGACTTTTTTTTATAGTGGCTTTTTTTCATTTTTCTCAAAGTTTTTATTTGGTACACTTAATAACTTTTATTAAATTAATAATGAATATCTTGGAGCCTTGCATTTGTAACATGTTTATCACATTCAGTTTCTCATGATAAGCCTATCTACTTCTGCTAATTCTGAGATGGGGAAAATGAACTGTCATGATTCCCGCTTGCACTAGAGGATTGTGACACGGGCTGACTTTGTGATGCCAGAGTCTTCTGTGCCATCACAGCGCAACTGTATGACATCCCAGAGTGATAGAGCAGCACTGGCTCTGTGACATCACAAGGGGGATTTGTGAGATCCCAGGGTGGGCTGTGACATCCCAGGAGGCAGTGTGACATCTCAGGGGCTCTGTGACCTTACTGGGGAGGTCACTTCAAGCCAGCTCCCACTCACAGTTCCTCCCAGAGAAGTCCAAAGCTGCTCGTGCCCGGTGGCATCCCGTGTCCCTCTGGGTCCCCCTGCCCCTGGCGCTGCAGCCTCCCGCTGAGGATGTTCGAGGAGATCAAGCCCAGAGCCTGACACGGGGACAGGGGCTCAGGGCCGTCACAGTTGGAACAGGGAGACAGGGACCCCCTAGCAGCATCCCTGTGCCCCCAGGGCCAGAGCTTGGCCAGGGCTCCTTCACCCTCTTATGAAGGAGGGCTTGAGAGCACTTTAAAAATCCCCAGCAGGGGAGTAGCATAAAACAGCTTTAATATTAAGTGACAGCACCACAGAGTTCCTTGGCAAGAGTCACTCTGCTCCTGACTGGACACTTCAGGCACACCAAGGAAACAAAGCAACAACAAAACCAAACAAAATCCAGGCAATCAAACCAAAAAGGAGTCAAGAACTGTCCCGGTGTCTGTGTGTCTCTGTGTGTTTGTGTGTGTGTGTGTGTCTGGGTGTGTGTGTGTGTGTGTGTGTGTGTGTGTGTGACGAAAGGACAGTGAGGGCAAGGATAAAAGGAATACAGCCTAAAAGCTAAACAGAGCTGTGGAATAACACTTAACAATATTCAACTTTGCTTATAACTTCTATTAAGCTTCACAAATTAGCAAAAGAACAACTCTTAGCAGCATTTAACTTTGCTTACAGCTTGTGACTTTGTCGCTATAAGACACGTGAAAGCACGACGCGAGCCACCTGCTATTTTCAAGGTAAAGAGAAAAGTTTATTCTCTGACTCCAACTTTTATACTTTGCCAAAGGTGACATTGGATTGGAGAGTGAATGGACCACCTGTCCAAAGACATTGGACAAAGCACTAGTACATCAAGTTTGTCCAGCCCCATAAAAGATTGTAAACAATATGTTGTTGACAGAAATTGTGTGGGAAGGTTCTCCAACAGAATGGAAACTCAGAAGGCTTTAGAAAATCTTAAGAATCAGGGTGACATGACTTAACCTTACTTCCAGGCCTGACTGGCTCAGCTATCCAAGGCAATCAAAGCCCTCAGAGAGCAGCATTTCTGCCACATTTCCCTGAGCACAGGCACTCCTGTGTGCACACAGACACAAAGAGTCACTACAAGGCACCTGTGAGAAATTCCCCTGAGCAAAGGGAAATGCTCCCTGTGGAGGCTTTGGCATCTCCCCAGGGGATGAAGGGTTGAGCCTGGAGCAGACAGTGTCTGTGATGAGCTCCAGAGGAGCTGAGCCCAGGGGCTGCTGGCCAAGGCCCTGGCCCAGTGAGCATTTCTCAGCTGGCAGGGCGGCCTGAGAAGGGGAAAGGGGAATGCACCAGACCAGGAACCATGGAACCAAGGGACCATTGTTACACTGTGGGGCCATGTGAGAAGAAGTGACCATTGGGACACTGTGGGGCCTTGTGAGACCAAGGGATCATTGGGACACTGTGGGACCATGTGAGATCAAGAGACCATTGGGATACTGTGAGTCCTCATGGATTCATGGACACCACTGTGACATTGCTGGGCCTCATGGAAGCAAGGGGACCCTAGTGACGCCGTGTGCCTCAGTGGAATGTAGGCATCATTGTGACACTGTGAGGCCCCATCCAACCAAGGCTCCATTGGGACACTGCGAGACCCCACGGAAACAAAGCTCCAGGGTAACACAGAGAGGCTGCCTGTAATCAGTGCTCCATTGTGACCCTGTGGAGCCAAAGGAGACCGTTGTGACACTGCAAAGCCCCATGGTCCATTGGTCCAAAGGTCCATTGTGACATTGCAGGACTCATGGAACAGAGGAGTCACATGACACTGTGGGGCCTGTGGAACCATGGAGAACATTGTGACACTGCAAGGCCTCAAGGAATCATTAGGACTGTTATATGTCTATAGGATAATTGGTGCAAATAAAATTGTCGTCTCTTTTATAGTTATGTGCTGTTAAATTATACTCTTATAGGAAGTTTTTAAATCGCACAAGCCAGCAACAGCGATTGCAACACCATGTCAAAGCCACCTGGACGAGAGAGGGAGGACTTTATTTACAAGCAAATGAAAGTGGCCAGCCCGGAGAGGGACCATGCATCAAGGTTGTCCGAGAAACATCCGGACGATAAATACACGATAAATATCCGAGACCGAGATAGTCAGAGCCATCAGGAAGGTACATCTCAAATCCGAATTCCGGGACTGCAAACACAGGTGTTCATCACTCTCCGGACACGTATTGTTCAACTTGCCACAGAGAAAAGAACTCCACATGAATACATGAACTCCAAAAAGGAAGAAAAGCGACTCTGGCTCAGGCATGGAAAATGGTATAAAAATGGGTCAGACAGGACGGTTGGTGTGAAGCATAGAGGACCCTCTGCTGCAGCTGTCAAACCTGTGTCTCACCCGGTGGCAATCCCGGGCTCCACACTGACTTTTTTTAATAGTGGCTTTTTCTCATTTTTCTCAAAATTTATATTTGGTACACTTAATAACTTTTATTAAAATAATAGCTAATAACTTGGAGCCTTTCATTTATAACATGTTTATCACATTCGGTTTCTCATGATAAGCCTATCTACTTCTGCTAATTCTGAGATGGGGAAAATGAACTGTCATGATTCCCACTTGCACTAGAGGATTGTGACACGGGCTGACTTTGTGATGCCAGAGTCTTCTGTGCCATCACAGCGCAACTGTATGACATCCCAGAGTGATAGAGCAGCACTGGCTCTGTGACATCACAATAGGGATTTGTGAGATCCCAGGGTGGGCTGTGACATCCCAGGAGGCAGTGTGACATCTCAGGGGCTCTGTGACCTTACTGGGGAGGTCACTTCAAGCCAGCTCCCACTCACAGTTCCTCCCAGAGAAGTCCAAAGCTGCTCGTGCCCGGTGGCATCCCGTGTCCCTCTGGGTCCCCCTGCCCCTGGCGCTGCAGCCTCCCCCTGAGGATGTTCGAGGAGATCAAGCCCAGAGCCTGACACAGGGACAGGGGCTCAGGGCCGTCACAGTTGGAACAGGGAGACAGGGACCCCCTAGCAGCATCCCTGTGCCCCCAGGGCCAGAGCTTGGCCAGGGCTCCTTCACCCTCTTATGAAGGAAGGCTTGAGAGCACTTTAAAAATCCCCAGCAGGGGAGTAGCATAAAACAGCTTTAATATTAAGTGACAGCACCACAGAGTTCCTTGGCAAGAGTCACTCTGCTCCTGACTGGACACTTCAGGCACACCAAGGAAACAAAGCAACAACAAAACCAAACAAAATCCAGGCAATCAAACCAAAAAGGAGTCAAGAACTGTCCCAGTGTCTGTGTGTCTCTGAGTGTTTGTGTGTGTGTGTGTGTGTGTGTGTGTGTGTGTGTGTGTGTGTGTGTTTGTGTGTGTGTGTGACGAAAGGACAGTGAGGGCAAGGATAAAAGGAATACAGCCTAAAAGCTAAACAGAGCTGTGGAATAACACTTAACAATATTCAACTTCGCTTATAACTTCTATTAAGCTTCACAAATTAGCAAAAGGACAACTCTTAGCAGCATTTAACTTTGCTTACATCTTGTGACTTTGTCGCTATAAGACACGTGAAAGCACGACGCGAGCCACCTGCTATTTGCAAGGTAAAGATAAAAGTTTATTCTCTGACTCCAACTATTATACTTTCCTAATGGTGACATTGGATTGGAGAGTGAATGGGCCACCTGTCCAAAGACATTGGACAAACCACTAGTACATCAAGTTTGTCCAGCCCCATAAAAGATTGTAAACAATATGTTGTTGACAGAGATTGTGTGGGAAGCTTCTCCAACAGAATGGAAACTCAGAAGGCTTTAGAAAATCTTAAGAATCAGGGTGACATGACTTAACCTTACTTCCAGGCCTGACTGGCTCAGCTATCCAAGGCAATCAAAGCCCTCAGAGAGCAGCATTTCTGCCACATTTCCCTGAGCACAGGCACTCCTGTGTGCACACAGACACAAAGAGTCACTACAAGGCACCTGTGAGAAATTCCCCTGAGCAAAGGGAAATGCTCCCTGTGGAGGCTTTGGCATCTCCCCAGGGGATGAAGGGTTGAGCCTGGAGCAGACAGTGTCTGTGATGAGCTCCAGAGGAGCTGAGCCCAGGGGCTGCTGGCCAAGGCCCAGGCCCAGTGAGCATTTCTCAGCTGGCAGGGCGGCCTGAGAAGGGGAGAGGGGAATGCACCAGACCAGGAACCATGGAACCAAGGGACCATTGTTACACTGTGGGGCCATGTGAGAAGAAGTGACCATTGGGACACTGTGGGGCCTTGTGAGACCAAGGGACCATTGGGACACTGTGGGACCATGTGAGATCAAGAGACCATTGGGACACTGTGCGTCCTCATGGATTCATGGACACCACTGTGACATTGCTGGGCCTCATGGAAGCAAGGGGACCCTAGTGACGCCGTGTGCCTCAGTGGAATGTAGGCATCATTGTGACACTGTGAGGCCCCATCCAGCCAAGGCTCCATTGGGACACTGCGAGACCCCACGGAAACAAAGCTCCAGGGTAACACAGAGAGGCTGCCTGTAATCAGTGCTCCATTGTGACCCTGTGGAGCCAAAGGAGAGCGTTGTGACACTGCAAAGCCCCATGGTCCTTTGGTCCAAAGGTCCATTGTGACATTGCAGGACTCATGGAACAGAGGAGTCACATGACACTGCGGGGCCTGTGGAACCATGGAGAACATTGTGACACTGCAAGGCCTCATGGAATCATTAGGACTGTTATATGTCTATAGGATAATTCGTGCAAATAAAACTGTCATCTATTTTATAGTTATGTGCTGTTAAATTATACTCTTATAAGAAGGTTTTAAATCGCACAAGCCAGCAACAGCGATTGCAACACCATGTCAAAGCCACCTGGACGAGAGAGGGAGGACTTTATTTACAAGCAAATGAAAGTGGCCAGCCCGGAGAGGGACCATGCATCAAGGTTGTCCGAGAAACATCCGGACGATAAATACACGATAAATATCCGAGACCGAGATAGTCAGAGCCATCAGGGAGGTACATCTCAAATCCGAATTCCGGGACTGCAAACACAGGTGTTCATCACTCTCCGGACACGTATTGTTCAACTTGCCACAGAGAAAAGAACTCCACATGAATACATGAACTCCAAAAAGGAAGAAAAGCGACTCTGGCTCAGGCATGGAAAATGGTATAAAAATGGGTCAGACAGGACGGTTGGTGTGAAGCATAGAGGACCCTCTGCTGCAGCTGTCAAACCTGTGTCTCACCCGGTGGCAATCCCGGGCTCCACACTGACTTTTTTTAATAGTGGCTTTTTCTCATTTTTCTCAAAATTTATATTTGGTACACTTAATAACTTTTATTAAAATAATAGCTAATAACTTGGAGCCTTTCATTTATAACATGTTTATCACATTCGGTTTCTCATGATAAGCCTATCTACTTCTGCTAATTCTGAGATGGGGAAAATGAACTGTCATGATTCCCACTTGCACTAGAGGATTGTGACACGGGCTGACTTTGTGATGCCAGAGTCTTCTGTGCCATCACAGCGCAACTGTATGACATCCCAGAGTGATAGAGCAGCACTGGCTCTGTGACATCACAATAGGGATTTGTGAGATCCCAGGGTGGGCTGTGACATCCCAGGAGGCAGTGTGACATCTCAGGGGCTCTGTGACCTTACTGGGGAGGTCACTTCAAGCCAGCTCCCACTCACAGTTCCTCCCAGAGAAGTCCAAAGCTGCTCGTGCCCGGTGGCATCCCGTGTCCCTCTGGGTCCCCCTGCCCCTGGCGCTGCAGCCTCCCCCTGAGGATGTTCGAGGAGATCAAGCCCAGAGCCTGACACAGGGACAGGGGCTCAGGGCCGTCACAGTTGGAACAGGGAGACAGGGACCCCCTAGCAGCATCCCTGTGCCCCCAGGGCCAGAGCTTGGCCAGGGCTCCTTCACCCTCTTATGAAGGAAGGCTTGAGAGCACTTTAAAAATCCCCAGCAGGGGAGTAGCATAAAACAGCTTTAATATTAAGTGACAGCACCACAGAGTTCCTTGGCAAGAGTCACTCTGCTCCTGACTGGACACTTCAGGCACACCAAGGAAACAAAGCAACAACAAAACCAAACAAAATCCAGGCAATCAAACCAAAAAGGAGTCAAGAACTGTCCCAGTGTCTGTGTGTCTCTGAGTGTTTGTGTGTGTGTGTGTGTGTGTGTGTGTGTGTGTGTGTGTTTGTGTGTGTGTGTGACGAAAGGACAGTGAGGGCAAGGATAAAAGGAATACAGCCTAAAAGCTAAACAGAGCTGTGGAATAACACTTAACAATATTCAACTTCGCTTATAACTTCTATTAAGCTTCACAAATTAGCAAAAGAACAACTCCTAGCAGCATTTAACTTTGCTTACAGCTTGTGACTTTGTCGCTGTAAGACACGTGAAAGCACGACGCGAGCCACCTGCTATTTGCAAGGTAAAGAGAAAAGTTTATTCTCTGACTCCAACTTTTATACTTTCCCAAAGGTGACATTGGATTGGAGAGTGAATGGGCCACCTGTCCAAAGACATTGGACAAAGCACTAGTACATCAAGTTTGTCCAGCCCCATAAAAGATTGTAAACAATATGTTGTTGACAGAAATTGTGTGGGAAGGTTCTCCAACAGAATGGAAACTCAGAAGGCTTTAGAAAATCTTAAGAATCAGGGTGACATGACTTAACCTTACTTGCAGGCCTGACTGGCTCAGCTATCCAAGGCAATCAAAGCCCTCAGAGAGCAGCATTTCTGCCACCTTTCCCTGAGCACAGGCACTCCTGTGTGCACACAGACACAAAGAGTCACTACAAGGCACCTGTGAGAAATTCCCCTGGGCAAAGGAAAATGTTCCCTGTGGAGGCTTTGGCATCTCCCCAGGGCATGAAGGGTTGAGCCTGGAGCAGACAGTGTCTGTGATGAGCTCCAGAGGAGCTGAGCCCAGGGGCTGCTGGCCAAGGCCCTGGCCCAGTGAGCATTTCTCAGCTGGCAGGGTGGCCTGAGAAGGGGAGAGGGGAATGCACCAGACCAGGAACCATGGAACCAAGGGACCATTGTTACACTGTGGGGCCATGTGAGAAGAAGTGACCATTGGGACACTGTGGGGCCTTGTGAGACCAAGGGACCATTGGGACACTGTGGGACCATGTGAGATCAAGAGACCATTGGGACACTGTGAGTCCTCATGGATTCATGGACACCACTGTGACATTGCTGGGCCTCATGGAAGCAAGGGGACCCTAGTGACGCCGTGTGCCTCAGTGGAATGTAGGCATCATTGTGACACTGTGAGGCCCCATCCAGCCAAGGCTCCATTGGGACACTGCGAGACCCCACGGAAACAAAGCTCCAGGGTAACACAGAGAGGCTGCCTGTAATCAGTGCTCCATTGTGACCCTGTGGAGCCAAAGGAGAGCGTTGTGACACTGCAAAGCCCCATGGTCCATTGGTCCAAAGGTCCACTCTGACATTGCAGGACTCATGGAACAGAGGAGTCACATGACACTGTGGGGCCTGTGGAACCATGGAGAACATTGTGACACTGCAAGGCCTCAAGGAATCATTAGGACTGTTATATGTCTATAGGATAATTCGTGCAAATAAAATTGTCGTCTATTTTATAGTTATGTGCTGTTAAATTATACTCTTATAAGAAGTTTTTAAATCGCACAAGCCAGCAACAGCGACTGCAACACCATGTCAAAGCCACCTGGACGAGAGAGGGAGGACTTTATTTACAAGCGAACGAAAGTGGCCAGCCCAGAGAGGGATCATGCATCAAGGTTGTCCGAGAAACACCCGGACGATAAATACACGATAAATATCCGAGACCGAGATAGTCAGAGCCATCAGGGAGGTACATCTCAAATCCGAATTCCGGGACTGCAAACACAGGTGTTCATCACTCTCCGGACACGTATTGTTCAACTTGCCACAGAGAAAAGAACTCCACATGAATACATGCACTTTGAAAAGGAAGAAAGGGGACTCTGGCTCAGGCAAGGAAAATCGTATAAAAATGGGTCAGACAGGACGGTCGGTGTGAAGCATAGAGGACCCTCTGCTGCAGCTGTCCAACCTGTGTCTCACCCGGTGGCAATCCCGGGCTCCACATTGACCTTTTTTTATAGAGGCTTTTTTTCATTTTTCTCAAAGTTTATATTTGGTACACTTAATAACTTTTATTAAATTAAAAATTAATAACTTGGAGCCTTGCATTTCTAAGATGTTTATCACATTCGGTTTCTCATGATAAGCCTATCTACTTCTGCTAATTCTGAGATGGGGAAAATGAACTGTCATGATTCCCGCTTGCACTAAAGGATTGTGACACGGGCTGACTTTGTGATGCCAGAGTCTTCTGTGCCATCACAGCGCAACTGTATGACATCCCAGAGTGCTAGAGCAGCACTGGCTCTGTGACATCACAAGGGGGATTTGTGAGATCTCAGGGTGGGCTGTGACATCCCAGGAGGCAGTGTGACATCTCAGGGGCTCTGTGACCTTACTGGGGAGGTCACTTCAAGCCAGCTCCCACTCACAGTTCCTCCCAGAGAAGTCCAAAGCTGCTCGTGCCCGGTGGCATCCCGTGTCCCTCTGGGTCCCCCTGCCCCTGGCGCTGCAGCTTCCCGCTGAGGATGTTCGAGGAGATCAAGCCCAGAGCCTGACACGGGGACAGGGGCTCAGGGCCGTCACAGTTGGAACAGGGAGACAGGGACCCCCTAGCAGCATCCCTGTGCCCCCAGGGCCAGAGCTTGGCCAGGGCTCCTTCACCCTCTTATGAAGGAGGGCTTGAGAGCACTTTAAAAATCCCCAGCAGGGGAGTAGCATAAAACAGCTTTAAGATTAAGTGACAGCACCACAGAGTTCCTTGGCAAGAGTCACTCTGCTCCTGACTGGACACTTCAGGCACACCAAGGAAACAAAGCAACAACAAAACCAAACAAAATCCAGGCAATCAAACCAAAAAGGAGTCAAGAACTGTCCCGGTGTCTGTGTGTCTCTGTGTGTTTGTCTGTGTGTGTGTGTGTGTGTGTGTGTGTGTGTGTGTGTGTGTGTGTGTGTGACGAAAGGACAGTGAGGGCAAGGATAAAAGGAATACAGCCTAAAAGCTAAACAGAGCTGTGGAATAACACTTAACAATATTCAACTTTGCTTATAACTTCTATTAAGCTTCACAAATTAGCAAAAGAACAACTCTTAGCAGCATTTAACTTTGCTTACAGCTTGTGACTTTGTCGCTATAAGACACGTGAAAGCACGACGCGAGCCACCTGCTATTTTCAAGGTAAAGAGAAAAGTTTATTCTCTGACTCCAACTTTTATACTTTCCCAAAGGTGACATTGGATTGGAGAGTGAATGGACCACCTGTCCAAAGACATTGGACAAAGCACTAGTACATCAAGTTTGTCCAGCCCCATAAAAGATTGTAAACAATATGTTGTTGACAGAAATTGTGTGGGAAGGTTCTCCAACAGAATGGAAACTCAGAAGGCTTTAGAAAATCTTAAGAATCAGGGTGACATGACTTAACCTTACTTCCAGGCCTGACTGGCTCAGCTATCCAAGGCAATCAAAGCCCTCAGAGAGCAGCATTTCTGCCACATTTCCCTGAGCACAGGCACTCCTGTGTGCACACAGACACAAAGAGTCACTACAAGGCACCTGTGAGAAATTCCCCTGAGCAAAGGGAAATGTTCCCTGTGGAGGCTTTGGCATCTCCCCAGGGGATGAAGGGTTGAGCCTGGAGCAGACAGTGTCTGTGATGAGCTCCAGAGGAGCTGAGCCCAGGGGCTGCTGGCCAAGGCCCTGGCCCAGTGAGCATTTCTCAGCTGGCAGGGCGGCCTGAGAAGGGGAGAGGGGAATGCACCAGACCAGGAACCATGGAACCAAGGGACCATTGTTACACTGTGGGGCCATGTGAGAAGAAGTGACCATTGGGACACTGTGGGGCCTTGTGAGACCAAGGGACCATTGGGACACTGTGGGACCATGTGAGATCAAGGGACCATTGGGATACTGTGAGTCCTCATGGATTCATGGACACCACTGTGACATTGCTGGGCCTCATGGAAGCAAGGGGACCCTAGTGACGCCGTGTGCCTCAGTGGAATGTAGGCATCATTGTGACACTGTGAGGCCCCATCCAGCCAAGGCTCCATTGGGACACTGCGAGACCCCATGGAAACAAAGCTCCAGGGTAACACAGAGAGGCTGCCTGTAATCAGTGCTCCATTGTGACCCTGTGGAGCCAAAGGAGAGCGTTGTGACACTGCAAAGCCCCATGGTCCATTGGTCCAAAGGTCCATTGTGACATTGCAGGACTCATGGAACAGAGGAGTCACATGACACTGTGGGGCCTGTGGAACCATGGAGAACATTGTGACACTGCAAGGCCTCAAGGAATCATTAGGACTGTTATATGTCTATAGGATAATTCGTGCAAATAAAATTGTCGTCTATTTTATAGTTATGTGCTGTTAAATTATACTCTTATAAGAAGTTTTTAAATCGCACAAGCCAGCAACAGTGACTGCAACACCATGTCAAAGCCACTTGGACGAGAGAGGGAGGACTTTATTTACAAGCGAACGAAAGTGGCCAGCCCAGAGAGGGATCATGCATCAAGGTTGTCCGAGAAACACCCGGACGATAAATACACGATAAATATCCGAGACCGAGATAGTCAGAGCCATCAGGGAGGTACATCTCAAATCCGAATTCCGGGACTGCAAACACAGGTGTTCATCACTCTCCGGACACGTATTGTTCAACTTGCCACAGAGAAAAGAACTCCACATGAATACATGCACTTTGAAAAGGAAGAAAGGGGACTCTGGCTCAGGCAAGGAAAATCGTATAAAAATGGGTCAGACAGGACGGTCGGTGTGAAGCATAGAGGACCCTCTGCTGCAGCTGTCCAACCTGTGTCTCACCCGGTGGCAATCCCGGGCTCCACATTGACCTTTTTTTATAGAGGCTTTTTTTCATTTTTCTCAAAGTTTATATTTGGTACACTTAATAACTTTTATTAAATTAAAAATTAATAACTTGGAGCCTTGCATTTCTAAGATGTTTATCACATTCGGTTTCTCATGATAAGCCTATCTACTTCTGCTAATTCTGAGATGGGGAAAATGAACTGTCATGATTCCCGCTTGCACTAAAGGATTGTGACACGGGCTGACTTTGTGATGCCAGAGTCTTCTGTGCCATCACAGCGCAACTGTATGACATCCCAGAGTGCTAGAGCAGCACTGGCTCTGTGACATCACAAGGGGGATTTGTGAGATCTCAGGGTGGGCTGTGACATCCCAGGAGGCAGTGTGACATCTCAGGGGCTCTGTGACCTTACTGGGGAGGTCACTTCAAGCCAGCTCCCACTCACAGTTCCTCCCAGAGAAGTCCAAAGCTGCTCGTGCCCGGTGGCATCCCGTGTCCCTCTGGGTCCCCCTGCCCCTGGCGCTGCAGCTTCCCGCTGAGGATGTTCGAGGAGATCAAGCCCAGAGCCTGACACGGGGACAGGGGCTCAGGGCCGTCACAGTTGGAACAGGGAGACAGGGACCCCCTAGCAGCATCCCTGTGCCCCCAGGGCCAGAGCTTGGCCAGGGCTCCTTCACCCTCTTATGAAGGAGGGCTTGAGAGCACTTTAAAAATCCCCAGCAGGGGAGTAGCATAAAACAGCTTTAAGATTAAGTGACAGCACCACAGAGTTCCTTGGCAAGAGTCACTCTGCTCCTGACTGGACACTTCAGGCACACCAAGGAAACAAAGCAACAACAAAACCAAACAAAATCCAGGCAATCAAACCAAAAAGGAGTCAAGGACTGTCCCGGTGTCTGTGTGTCTCTGTGTGTTTGTCTGTGTGTGTGTGTGTGTGTGTGTGTGTGTGTGTGTGTGTGTGTGTGTGACGAAAGGACAGTGAGGGCAAGGATAAAAGGAATACAGCCTAAAAGCTAAACAGAGCTGTGGAATAACACTTAACAATATTCAACTTTGCTTATAACTTCTATTAAGCTTCACAAATTAGCAAAAGAACAACTCTTAGCAGCATTTAACTTTGCTTACAGCTTGTGACTTTGTCGCTATAAGACACGTGAAAGCACGACGCGAGCCACCTGCTATTTTCAAGGTAAAGAGAAAAGTTTATTCTCTGACTCCAACTTTTATACTTTCCCAAAGGTGACATTGGATTGGAGAGTGAATGGACCACCTGTCCAAAGACATTGGACAAAGCACTAGTACATCAAGTTTGTCCAGCCCCATAAAAGATTGTAAACAATATGTTGTTGACAGAAATTGTGTGGGAAGGTTCTCCAACAGAATGGAAACTCAGAAGGCTTTAGAAAATCTTAAGAATCAGGGTGACATGACTTAACCTTACTTCCAGGCCTGACTGGCTCAGCTATCCAAGGCAATCAAAGCCCTCAGAGAGCAGCATTTCTGCCACATTTCCCTGAGCACAGGCACTCCTGTGTGCACACAGACACAAAGAGTCACTACAAGGCACCTGTGAGAAATTCCCCTGAGCAAAGGGAAATGTTCCCTGTGGAGGCTTTGGCATCTCCCCAGGGGATGAAGGGTTGAGCCTGGAGCAGACAGTGTCTGTGATGAGCTCCAGAGGAGCTGAGCCCAGGGGCTGCTGGCCAAGGCCCTGGCCCAGTGAGCATTTCTCAGCTGGCAGGGCGGCCTGAGAAGGGGAGAGGGGAATGCACCAGACCAGGAACCATGGAACCAAGGGACCATTGTTACACTGTGGGGCCATGTGAGAAGAAGTGACCATTGGGACACTGTGGGGCCTTGTGAGACCAAGGGACCATTGGGACACTGTGGGACCATGTGAGATCAAGGGACCATTGGGATACTGTGAGTCCTCATGGATTCATGGACACCACTGTGACATTGCTGGGCCTCATGGAAGCAAGGGGACCCTAGTGACGCCGTGTGCCTCAGTGGAATGTAGGCATCATTGTGACACTGTGAGGCCCCATCCAGCCAAGGCTCCATTGGGACACTGCGAGACCCCACGGAAACAAAGCTCCAGGGTAACACAGAGAGGCTGCCTGTAATCAGTGCTCCATTGTGACCCTGTGGAGCCAAAGGAGAGCGTTGTGACACTGCAAAGCCCCATGGTCCATTGGTCCAAAGGTCCACTCTGACATTGCAGGACTCATGGAACAGAGGAGTCACATGACACTGTGGGGCCTGTGGAACCATGGAGAACATTGTGACACTGCAAGGCCTCAAGGAATCATTAGGACTGTTATATGTCTATAGGATAATTCGTGCAAATAAAATTGTCGTCTATTTTATAGTTATGTGCTGTTAAATTATACTCTTATAAGAAGTTTTTAAATCGCACAAGCCAGCAACAGTGACTGCAACACCATGTCAAAGCCACCTGGACGAGAGAGGGAGGACTTTATTTACAAGCGAACGAAAGTGGCCAGCCCAGAGAGGGATCATGCATCAAGGTTGTCCGAGAAACACCCGGACGATAAATACACGATAAATATCCGAGACCGAGATAGTCAGAGCCATCAGGGAGGTACATCTCAAATCCGAATTCCGGGACTGCAAACACAGGTGTTCATCACTCTCCGGACACGTATTGTTCAACTTGCCACAGAGAAAAGAACTCCGCATGAATACATGCACTTTGAAAAGGAAGAAAGGGGACTCTGGCTCAGGCAAGGAAAATCGTATAAAAATGGGTCAGACAGGACGGTCGGTGTGAAGCATAGAGGACCCTCTGCTGCAGCTGTCCAACCTGTGTCTCACCCGGTGGCAATCCCGGGCTCCACATTGACCTTTTTTTATAGAGGCTTTTTTTCATTTTTCTCAAAGTTTATATTTGGTACACTTAATAACTTTTATTAAATTAAAAATTAATAACTTGGAGCCTTGCATTTCTAAGATGTTTATCACATTCGGTTTCTCATGATAAGCCTATCTACTTCTGCTAATTCTGAGATGGGGAAAATGAACTGTCATGATTCCCGCTTGCACTAAAGGATTGTGACACGGGCTGACTTTGTGATGCCAGAGTCTTCTGTGCCATCACAGCGCAACTGTATGACATCCCAGAGTGCTAGAGCAGCACTGGCTCTGTGACATCACAAGGGGGATTTGTGAGATCTCAGGGTGGGCTGTGACATCCCAGAAGGCAGTGTGACATCTCAGGGGCTCTGTGACCTTACTGGGGAGGTCACTTCAAGCCAGCTCCCACTCACAGTTCCTCCCAGAGAAGTCCAAAGCTGCTCGTGCCCGGTGGCATCCCGTGTCCCTCTGGGTCCCCCTGCCCCTGGCGCTGCAGCTTCCCGCTGAGGATGTTCGAGGAGATCAAGCCCAGAGCCTGACACGGGGACAGGGGCTCAGGGCCGTCACAGTTGGAACAGGGAGACAGGGACCCCCTAGCAGCATCCCTGTGCCCCCAGGGCCAGAGCTTGGCCAGGGCTCCTTCACCCTCTTATGAAGGAGGGCTTGAGAGCACTTTAAAAATCCCCAGCAGGGGAGTAGCATAAAACAGCTTTAAGATTAAGTGACAGCACCACAGAGTTCCTTGGCAAGAGTCACTCTGCTCCTGACTGGACACTTCAGGCACACCAAGGAAACAAAGCAACAACAAAACCAAACAAAATCCAGGCAATCAAACCAAAAAGGAGTCAAGAACTGTCCCGGTGTCTGTGTGTCTCTGTGTGTTTGTCTGTGTGTGTGTGTGTGTGTGTGTGTGTGTGTGTGTGTGTGTGTGACGAAAGGACAGTGAGGGCAAGGATAAAAGGAATACAGCCTAAAAGCTAAACAGAGCTGTGGAATAACACTTAACAATATTCAACTTTGCTTATAACTTCTATTAAGCTTCACAAATTAGCAAAAGAACAACTCTTAGCAGCATTTAACTTTGCTTACAGCTTGTGACTTTGTCGCTATAAGACACGTGAAAGCACGACGCGAGCCACCTGCTATTTTCAAGGTAAAGAGAAAAGTTTATTCTCTGACTCCAACTTTTATACTTTCCCAAAGGTGACATTGGATTGGAGAGTGAATGGACCACCTGTCCAAAGACATTGGACAAAGCACTAGTACATCAAGTTTGTCCAGCCCCATAAAAGATTGTAAACAATATGTTGTTGACAGAAATTGTGTGGGAAGGTTCTCCAACAGAATGGAAACTCAGAAGGCTTTAGAAAATCTTAAGAATCAGGGTGACATGACTTAACCTTACTTCCAGGCCTGACTGGCTCAGCTATCCAAGGCAATCAAAGCCCTCAGAGAGCAGCATTTCTGCCACATTTCCCTGAGCACAGGCACTCCTGTGTGCACACAGACACAAAGAGTCACTACAAGGCACCTGTGAGAAATTCCCCTGAGCAAAGGGAAATGTTCCCTGTGGAGGCTTTGGCATCTCCCCAGGGGATGAAGGGTTGAGCCTGGAGCAGACAGTGTCTGTGATGAGCTCCAGAGGAGCTGAGCCCAGGGGCTGCTGGCCAAGGCCCTGGCCCAGTGAGCATTTCTCAGCTGGCAGGGCGGCCTGAGAAGGGGAGAGGGGAATGCACCAGACCAGGAACCATGGAACCAAGGGACCATTGTTACACTGTGGGGCCATGTGAGAAGAAGTGACCATTGGGACACTGTGGGGCCTTGTGAGACCAAGGGACCATTGGGACACTGTGGGACCATGTGAGATCAAGGGACCATTGGGATACTGTGAGTCCTCATGGATTCATGGACACCACTGTGACATTGCTGGGCCTCATGGAAGCAAGGGGACCCTAGTGACGCCGTGTGCCTCAGTGGAATGTAGGCATCATTGTGACACTGTGAGGCCCCATCCAGCCAAGGCTCCATTGGGACACTGCGAGACCCCACGGAAACAAAGCTCCAGGGTAACACAGAGAGGCTGCCTGTAATCAGTGCTCCATTGTGACCCTGTGGAGCCAAAGGAGACCGTTGTGACACTGCAAAGCCCCATGGTCCATTGGTCCAAAGGTCCATTGTGACATTGCAGGACTCATGGAACAGAGGAGTCACATGACACTGTGGGGCCTGTGGAACCATGGAGAACATTGTGACACTGCAAGGCCTCAAGGAATCATTAGGACTGTTATATGTCTATAGGATAATTCGTGCAAATAAAATTGTCGTCTCTTTTATAGTTATGTGCTGTTAAATTATACTCTTATAAGAAGTTTTTAAATCGCACAAGCCAGCAACAGCGACTGCAACACCATGTCAAAGCCACCTGGACGAGAGAGGGAGGACTTTATTTACAAGCGAACGAAAGTGGCCAGCCCAGAGAGGGATCATGCATCAAGGTTGTCCGAGAAACACCCGGACGATAAATACACGATAAATATCCGAGACCGAGATAGTCAGAGCCATCAGGGAGGTACATCTCAAATCCGAATTCCGGGACTGCAAACACAGGTGTTCATCACTCTCCGGACACGTATTGTTCAACTTGCCACAGAGAAAAGAACTCCACATGAATACATGCACTTTGAAAAGGAAGAAAGGGGACTCTGGCTCAGGCAAGGAAAATCGTATAAAAATGGGTCAGACAGGACGGTCGGTGTGAAGCATAGAGGACCCTCTGCTGCAGCTGTCCAACCTGTGTCTCACCCGGTGGCAATCCCGGGCTCCACATTGACCTTTTTTTATAGTGGCTTTTTTTCATTTTTCTCAAAGTTTATATTTGGTACACTTAATAACTTTTATTAAATTAAAAATTAATAACTTGGAGCCTTGCATTTCTAAGATGTTTATCACATTCGGTTTCTCATGATAAGCCTATCTACTTCTGCTAATTCTGAGATGGGGAAAATGAACTGTCATGATTCCCGCTTGCACTAAAGGATTGTGACACGGGCTGACTTTGTGATGCCAGAGTCTTCTGTGCCATCACAGCGCAACTGTATGACATCCCAGAGTGCTAGAGCAGCACTGGCTCTGTGACATCACAAGGGGGATTTGTGAGATCTCAGGGTGGGCTGTGACATCCCAGGAGGCAGTGTGACATCTCAGGGGCTCTGTGACCTTACTGGGGAGGTCACTTCAAGCCAGCTCCCACTCACAGTTCCTCCCAGAGAAGTCCAAAGCTGCTCGTGCCCGGTGGCATCCCGTGTCCCTCTGGGTCCCCCTGCCCCTGGCGCTGCAGCTTCCCGCTGAGGATGTTCGAGGAGATCAAGCCCAGAGCCTGACACGGGGACAGGGGCTCAGGGCCGTCACAGTTGGAACAGGGAGACAGGGACCCCCTAGCAGCATCCCTGTGCCCCCAGGGCCAGAGCTTGGCCAGGGCTCCTTCACCCTCTTATGAAGGAGGGCTTGAGAGCACTTTAAAAATCCCCAGCAGGGGAGTAGCATAAAACAGCTTTAAGATTAAGTGACAGCACCACAGAGTTCCTTGGCAAGAGTCACTCTGCTCCTGACTGGACACTTCAGGCACACCAAGGAAACAAAGCAACAACAAAACCAAACAAAATCCAGGCAATCAAACCAAAAAGGAGTCAAGGACTGTCCCGGTGTCTGTGTGTCTCTGTGTGTTTGTCTGTGTGTGTGTGTGTGTGTGTGTGTGTGTGTGTGTGTGTGTGTGTGTGACGAAAGGACAGTGAGGGCAAGGATAAAAGGAATACAGCCTAAAAGCTAAACAGAGCTGTGGAATAACACTTAACAATATTCAACTTTGCTTATAACTTCTATTAAGCTTCACAAATTAGCAAAAGAACAACTCTTAGCAGCATTTAACTTTGCTTACAGCTTGTGACTTTGTCGCTATAAGACACGTGAAAGCACGACGCGAGCCACCTGCTATTTTCAAGGTAAAGAGAAAAGTTTATTCTCTGACTCCAACTTTTATACTTTCCCAAAGGTGACATTGGATTGGAGAGTGAATGGACCACCTGTCCAAAGACATTGGACAAAGCACTAGTACATCAAGTTTGTCCAGCCCCATAAAAGATTGTAAACAATATGTTGTTGACAGAAATTGTGTGGGAAGGTTCTCCAACAGAATGGAAACTCAGAAGGCTTTAGAAAATCTTAAGAATCAGGGTGACATGACTTAACCTTACTTCCAGGCCTGACTGGCTCAGCTATCCAAGGCAATCAAAGCCCTCAGAGAGCAGCATTTCTGCCACATTTCCCTGAGCACAGGCACTCCTGTGTGCACACAGACACAAAGAGTCACTACAAGGCACCTGTGAGAAATTCCCCTGAGCAAAGGGAAATGTTCCCTGTGGAGGCTTTGGCATCTCCCCAGGGGATGAAGGGTTGAGCCTGGAGCAGACAGTGTCTGTGATGAGCTCCAGAGGAGCTGAGCCCAGGGGCTGCTGGCCAAGGCCCTGGCCCAGTGAGCATTTCTCAGCTGGCAGGGCGGCCTGAGAAGGGGAGAGGGGAATGCACCAGACCAGGAACCATGGAACCAAGGGACCATTGTTACACTGTGGGGCCATGTGAGAAGAAGTGACCATTGGGACACTGTGGGGCCTTGTGAGACCAAGGGACCATTGGGACACTGTGGGACCATGTGAGATCAAGGGACCATTGGGATACTGTGAGTCCTCATGGATTCATGGACACCACTGTGACATTGCTGGGCCTCATGGAAGCAAGGGGACCCTAGTGACGCCGTGTGCCTCAGTGGAATGTAGGCATCATTGTGACACTGTGAGGCCCCATCCAGCCAAGGCTCCATTGGGACACTGCGAGACCCCACGGAAACAAAGCTCCAGGGTAACACAGAGAGGCTGCCTGTAATCAGTGCTCCATTGTGACCCTGTGGAGCCAAAGGAGAGCGTTGTGACACTGCAAAGCCCCATGGTCCATTGGTCCAAAGGTCCACTCTGACATTGCAGGACTCATGGAACAGAGGAGTCACATGACACTGTGGGGCCTGTGGAACCATGGAGAACATTGTGACACTGCAAGGCCTCAAGGAATCATTAGGACTGTTATATGTCTATAGGATAATTCGTGCAAATAAAATTGTCGTCTATTTTATAGTTATGTGCTGTTAAATTATACTCTTATAAGAAGTTTTTAAATCGCACAAGCCAGCAACAGTGACTGCAACACCATGTCAAAGCCACCTGGACGAGAGAGGGAGGACTTTATTTACAAGCGAACGAAAGTGGCCAGCCCAGAGAGGGATCATGCATCAAGGTTGTCCGAGAAACACCCGGACGATAAATACACGATAAATATCCGAGACCGAGATAGTCAGAGCCATCAGGGAGGTACATCTCAAATCCGAATTCCGGGACTGCAAACACAGGTGTTCATCACTCTCCGGACACGTATTGTTCAACTTGCCACAGAGAAAAGAACTCCGCATGAATACATGCACTTTGAAAAGGAAGAAAGGGGACTCTGGCTCAGGCAAGGAAAATCGTATAAAAATGGGTCAGACAGGACGGTCGGTGTGAAGCATAGAGGACCCTCTGCTGCAGCTGTCCAACCTGTGTCTCACCCGGTGGCAATCCCGGGCTCCACATTGACCTTTTTTTATAGAGGCTTTTTTTCATTTTTCTCAAAGTTTATATTTGGTACACTTAATAACTTTTATTAAATTAAAAATTAATAACTTGGAGCCTTGCATTTCTAAGATGTTTATCACATTCGGTTTCTCATGATAAGCCTATCTACTTCTGCTAATTCTGAGATGGGGAAAATGAACTGTCATGATTCCCGCTTGCACTAAAGGATTGTGACACGGGCTGACTTTGTGATGCCAGAGTCTTCTGTGCCATCACAGCGCAACTGTATGACATCCCAGAGTGCTAGAGCAGCACTGGCTCTGTGACATCACAAGGGGGATTTGTGAGATCTCAGGGTGGGCTGTGACATCCCAGAAGGCAGTGTGACATCTCAGGGGCTCTGTGACCTTACTGGGGAGGTCACTTCAAGCCAGCTCCCACTCACAGTTCCTCCCAGAGAAGTCCAAAGCTGCTCGTGCCCGGTGGCATCCCGTGTCCCTCTGGGTCCCCCTGCCCCTGGCGCTGCAGCTTCCCGCTGAGGATGTTCGAGGAGATCAAGCCCAGAGCCTGACACGGGGACAGGGGCTCAGGGCCGTCACAGTTGGAACAGGGAGACAGGGACCCCCTAGCAGCATCCCTGTGCCCCCAGGGCCAGAGCTTGGCCAGGGCTCCTTCACCCTCTTATGAAGGAGGGCTTGAGAGCACTTTAAAAATCCCCAGCAGGGGAGTAGCATAAAACAGCTTTAAGATTAAGTGACAGCACCACAGAGTTCCTTGGCAAGAGTCACTCTGCTCCTGACTGGACACTTCAGGCACACCAAGGAAACAAAGCAACAACAAAACCAAACAAAATCCAGGCAATCAAACCAAAAAGGAGTCAAGAACTGTCCCGGTGTCTGTGTGTCTCTGTGTGTTTGTCTGTGTGTGTGTGTGTGTGTGTGTGTGTGTGTGTGTGTGTGTGTGACGAAAGGACAGTGAGGGCAAGGATAAAAGGAATACAGCCTAAAAGCTAAACAGAGCTGTGGAATAACACTTAACAATATTCAACTTTGCTTATAACTTCTATTAAGCTTCACAAATTAGCAAAAGAACAACTCTTAGCAGCATTTAACTTTGCTTACAGCTTGTGACTTTGTCGCTATAAGACACGTGAAAGCACGACGCGAGCCACCTGCTATTTTCAAGGTAAAGAGAAAAGTTTATTCTCTGACTCCAACTTTTATACTTTCCCAAAGGTGACATTGGATTGGAGAGTGAATGGACCACCTGTCCAAAGACATTGGACAAAGCACTAGTACATCAAGTTTGTCCAGCCCCATAAAAGATTGTAAACAATATGTTGTTGACAGAAATTGTGTGGGAAGGTTCTCCAACAGAATGGAAACTCAGAAGGCTTTAGAAAATCTTAAGAATCAGGGTGACATGACTTAACCTTACTTCCAGGCCTGACTGGCTCAGCTATCCAAGGCAATCAAAGCCCTCAGAGAGCAGCATTTCTGCCACATTTCCCTGAGCACAGGCACTCCTGTGTGCACACAGACACAAAGAGTCACTACAAGGCACCTGTGAGAAATTCCCCTGAGCAAAGGGAAATGTTCCCTGTGGAGGCTTTGGCATCTCCCCAGGGGATGAAGGGTTGAGCCTGGAGCAGACAGTGTCTGTGATGAGCTCCAGAGGAGCTGAGCCCAGGGGCTGCTGGCCAAGGCCCTGGCCCAGTGAGCATTTCTCAGCTGGCAGGGCGGCCTGAGAAGGGGAGAGGGGAATGCACCAGACCAGGAACCATGGAACCAAGGGACCATTGTTACACTGTGGGGCCATGTGAGAAGAAGTGACCATTGGGACACTGTGGGGCCTTGTGAGACCAAGGGACCATTGGGACACTGTGGGACCATGTGAGATCAAGGGACCATTGGGATACTGTGAGTCCTCATGGATTCATGGACACCACTGTGACATTGCTGGGCCTCATGGAAGCAAGGGGACCCTAGTGACGCCGTGTGCCTCAGTGGAATGTAGGCATCATTGTGACACTGTGAGGCCCCATCCAGCCAAGGCTCCATTGGGACACTGCGAGACCCCACGGAAACAAAGCTCCAGGGTAACACAGAGAGGCTGCCTGTAATCAGTGCTCCATTGTGACCCTGTGGAGCCAAAGGAGACCGTTGTGACACTGCAAAGCCCCATGGTCCATTGGTCCAAAGGTCCATTGTGACATTGCAGGACTCATGGAACAGAGGAGTCACATGACACTGTGGGGCCTGTGGAACCATGGAGAACATTGTGACACTGCAAGGCCTCAAGGAATCATTAGGACTGTTATATGTCTATAGGATAATTCGTGCAAATAAAATTGTCGTCTCTTTTATAGTTATGTGCTGTTAAATTATACTCTTATAAGAAGTTTTTAAATCGCACAAGCCAGCAACAGCGACTGCAACACCATGTCAAAGCCACCTGGACGAGAGAGGGAGGACTTTATTTACAAGCGAACGAAAGTGGCCAGCCCAGAGAGGGATCATGCATCAAGGTTGTCCGAGAAACACCCGGACGATAAATACACGATAAATATCCGAGACCGAGATAGTCAGAGCCATCAGGGAGGTACATCTCAAATCCGAATTCCGGGACTGCAAACACAGGTGTTCATCACTCTCCGGACACGTATTGTTCAACTTGCCACAGAGAAAAGAACTCCACATGAATACATGCACTTTGAAAAGGAAGAAAGGGGACTCTGGCTCAGGCAAGGAAAATCGTATAAAAATGGGTCAGACAGGACGGTCGGTGTGAAGCATAGAGGACCCTCTGCTGCAGCTGTCCAACCTGTGTCTCACCCGGTGGCAATCCCGGGCTCCACATTGACCTTTTTTTATAGTGGCTTTTTTTCATTTTTCTCAAAGTTTATATTTGGTACACTTAATAACTTTTATTAAATTAAAAATTAATAACTTGGAGCCTTGCATTTCTAAGATGTTTATCACATTCGGTTTCTCATGATAAGCCTATCTACTTCTGCTAATTCTGAGATGGGGAAAATGAACTGTCATGATTCCCGCTTGCACTAAAGGATTGTGACACGGGCTGACTTTGTGATGCCAGAGTCTTCTGTGCCATCACAGCGCAACTGTATGACATCCCAGAGTGCTAGAGCAGCACTGGCTCTGTGACATCACAAGGGGGATTTGTGAGATCTCAGGGTGGGCTGTGACATCCCAGGAGGCAGTGTGACATCTCAGGGGCTCTGTGACCTTACTGGGGAGGTCACTTCAAGCCAGCTCCCACTCACAGTTCCTCCCAGAGAAGTCCAAAGCTGCTCGTGCCCGGTGGCATCCCGTGTCCCTCTGGGTCCCCCTGCCCCTGGCGCTGCAGCCTCCCGCTGAGGATGTTCGAGGAGATCAAGCCCAGAGCCTGACACGGGGACAGGGGCTCAGGGCCGTCACAGTTGGAACAGGGAGACAGGGACCCCCTAGCAGCATCCCTGTGCCCCCAGGGCCAGAGCTTGGCCAGGGCTCCTTCACCCTCTTATGAAGGAGGGCTTGAGAGCACTTTAAAAATCCCCAGCAGGGGAGTAGCATAAAACAGCATTAAGATTAAGTGACAGCACCACAGAGTTCCTTGGCAAGAGTCACTCTGCTCCTGACTGGACACTTCAGGCACACCAAGGAAACAAAGCAACAACAAAACCAAACAAAATCCAGGCAATCAAACCAAAAAGGAGTCAAGAACTGTCCCGGTGTCTGTGTGTCTCTGTGTGTTTGTGTGTGTGTGTGTGTGTGTGTGTGTGTGTGACGAAAGGACAGTGAGGGCAAGGATAAAAGGAATACAGCCTAAAAGCTAAACAGAGCTGTGGAATAACACTTAACAATATTCAACTTTGCTTATAACTTCTATTAAGCTTCACAAATTAGCAAAAGAGCAACTCTTAGCAGCATTTAACTTTGCTTACAGCTTGTGACTTTGTCGCTATAAGACACGTGAAAGCACGACGCGAGCCACCTGCTATTTTCAAGGTAAAGAGAAAAGTTTATTCTCTGACTCCAACTTTTATACTTTCCCAAAGGTGACATTGGATTGGAGAGTGAATGGACCACCTGTCCAAAGACATTGGACAAAGCACTAGTACATCAAGTTTGTCCAGCCCCATAAAAGATTGTAAACAATATGTTGTTGACAGAAATTGTGTGGGAAGGTTCTCCAACAGAATGGAAACTCAGAAGGCTTTAGAAAATCTTAAGAATCAGGGTGACATGACTTAACCTTACTTCCAGGCCTGACTGGCTCAGCTATCCAAGGCAATCAAAGCCCTCAGAGAGCAGCATTTCTGCCACATTTCCCTGAGCACAGGCACTCCTGTGTGCACACAGACACAAAGAGTCACTACAAGGCACCTGTGAGAAATTCCCCTGAGCAAAGGGAAATGTTCCCTGTGGAGGCTTTGGCATCTCCCCAGGGGATGAAGGGTTGAGCCTGGAGCAGACAGTGTCTGTGATGAGCTCCAGAGGAGCTGAGCCCAGGGGCTGCTGGCCAAGGCCCTGGCCCAGTGAGCATTTCTCAGCTGGCAGGGCGGCCTGAGAAGGGGAGAGGGGAATGCACCAGACCAGGAACCATGGAACCAAGGGACCATTGTTACACTGTGGGGCCATGTGAGAAGAAGTGACCATTGGGACACTGTGGGGCCTTGTGAGACCAAGGGACCATTGGGACACTGTGGGACCATGTGAGATCAAGGGACCATTGGGATACTGTGAGTCCTCATGGATTCATGGACACCACTGTGACATTGCTGGGCCTCATGGAAGCAAGGGGACCCTAGTGACGCCGTGTGCCTCAGTGGAATGTAGGCATCATTGTGACACTGTGAGGCCCCATCCAGCCAAGGCTCCATTGGGACACTGCGAGACCCCACGGAAACAAAGCTCCAGGGTAACACAGAGAGGCTGCCTGTAATCAGTGCTCCATTGTGACCCTGTGGAGCCAAAGGAGACCGTTGTGACACTGCAAAGCCCCATGGTCCATTGGTCCAAAGGTCCATTGTGACATTGCAGGACTCATGGAACAGAGGAGTCACATGACACTGTGGGGCCTGTGGAACCATGGAGAACATTGTGACACTGCAAGGCCTCAAGGAATCATTAGGACTGTTATATGTCTATAGGATAATTCGTGCAAATAAAATTGTCGTCTCTTTTATAGTTATGTGCTGTTAAATTATACTCTTATAAGAAGTTTTTAAATCGCACAAGCCAGCAACAGCGACTGCAACACCATGTCAAAGCCACCTGGACGAGAGAGGGAGGACTTTATTTACAAGCGAACGAAAGTGGCCAGCCCAGAGAGGGATCATGCATCAAGGTTGTCCGAGAAACACCCGGACGATAAATACACGATAAATATCCGAGACCGAGATAGTCAGAGCCATCAGGGAGGTACATCTCAAATCCGAATTCCGGGACTGCAAACACAGGTGTTCATCACTCTCCGGACACGTATTGTTCAACTTGCCACAGAGAAAAGAACTCCACATGAATACATGCACTTTGAAAAGGAAGAAAGGGGACTCTGGCTCAGGCAAGGAAAATCGTATAAAAATGGGTCAGACAGGACGGTCGGTGTGAAGCATAGAGGACCCTCTGCTGCAGCTGTCCAACCTGTGTCTCACCCGGTGGCAATCCCGGGCTCCACATTGACCTTTTTTTATAGTGGCTTTTTTTCATTTTTCTCAAAGTTTATATTTGGTACACTTAATAACTTTTATTAAATTAAAAATTAATAACTTGGAGCCTTGCATTTCTAAGATGTTTATCACATTCGGTTTCTCATGATAAGCCTATCTACTTCTGCTAATTCTGAGATGGGGAAAATGAACTGTCATGATTCCCGCTTGCACTAAAGGATTGTGACACGGGCTGACTTTGTGATGCCAGAGTCTTCTGTGCCATCACAGCGCAACTGTATGACATCCCAGAGTGATAGAGCAGCACTGGCTCTGTGACATCACAAGGGGGATTTGTGAGATCTCAGGGTGGGCTGTGACATCCCAGGAGGCAGTGTGACATCTCAGGGGCTCTGTGACCTTACTGGGGAGGTCACTTCAAGCCAGCTCCCACTCACAGTTCCTCCCAGAGAAGTCCAAAGCTGCTCGTGCCCGGTGGCATCCCGTGTCCCTCTGGGTCCCCCTGCCCCTGGCGCTGCAGCCTCCCGCTGAGGATGTTCGAGGAGATCAAGCCCAGAGCCTGACACGGGGACAGGGGCTCAGGGCCGTCACAGTTGGAACAGGGAGACAGGGACCCCCTAGCAGCATCCCTGTGCCCCCAGGGCCAGAGCTTGGCCAGGGCTCCTTCACCCTCTTATGAAGGAGGGCTTGAGAGCACTTTAAAAATCCCCAGCAGGGGAGTAGCATAAAACAGCATTAAGATTAAGTGACAGCACCACAGAGTTCCTTGGCAAGAGTCACTCTGCTCCTGACTGGACACTTCAGGCACACCAAGGAAACAAAGCAACAACAAAACCAAACAAAATCCAGGCAATCAAACCAAAAAGGAGTCAAGAACTGTCCCGGTGTCTGTGTGTCTCTGTGTGTTTGTGTGTGTGTGTGTGTGTGTGTGTGTGTGTGACGAAAGGACAGTGAGGGCAAGGATAAAAGGAATACAGCCTAAAAGCTAAACAGAGCTGTGGAATAACACTTAACAATATTCAACTTTGCTTATAACTTCTATTAAGCTTCACAAATTAGCAAAAGAACAACTCTTAGCAGCATTTAACTTTGCTTACAGCTTGTGACTTTGTCGCTATAAGACACGTGAAAGCACGACGCGAGCCACCTGCTATTTTCAAGGTAAAGAGAAAAGTTTATTCTCTGACTCCAACTTTTATACTTTCCCAAAGGTGACATTGGATTGGAGAGTGAATGGACCACCTGTCCAAAGACATTGGACAAAGCACTAGTACATCAAGTTTGTCCAGCCCCATAAAAGATTGTAAACAATATGTTGTTGACAGAAATTGTGTGGGAAGGTTCTCCAACAGAATGGAAACTCAGAAGGCTTTAGAAAATCTTAAGAATCAGGGTGACATGACTTAACCTTACTTCCAGGCCTGACTGGCTCAGCTATCCAAGGCAATCAAAGCCCTCAGAGAGCAGCATTTCTGCCACATTTCCCTGAGCACAGGCACTCCTGTGTGCACACAGACACAAAGAGTCACTACAAGGCACCTGTGAGAAATTCCCCTGAGCAAAGGGAAATGTTCCCTGTGGAGGCTTTGGCATCTCCCCAGGGGATGAAGGGTTGAGCCTGGAGCAGACAGTGTCTGTGATGAGCTCCAGAGGAGCTGAGCCCAGGGGCTGCTGGCCAAGGCCCTGGCCCAGTGAGCATTTCTCAGCTGGCAGGGCGGCCTGAGAAGGGGAGAGGGGAATGCACCAGACCAGGAACCATGGAACCAAGGGACCATTGTTACACTGTGGGGCCATGTGAGAAGAAGTGACCATTGGGACACTGTGGGGCCTTGTGAGACCAAGGGACCATTGGGACACTGTGGGACCATGTGAGATCAAGGGACCATTGGGATACTGTGAGTCCTCATGGATTCATGGACACCACTGTGACATTGCTGGGCCTCATGGAAGCAAGGGGACCCTAGTGACGCCGTGTGCCTCAGTGGAATGTAGGCATCATTGTGACACTGTGAGGCCCCATCCAGCCAAGGCTCCATTGGGACACTGCGAGACCCCACGGAAACAAAGCTCCAGGGTAACACAGAGAGGCTGCCTGTAATCAGTGCTCCATTGTGACCCTGTGGAGCCAAAGGAGACCGTTGTGACACTGCAAAGCCCCATGGTCCATTGGTCCAAAGGTCCATTGTGACATTGCAGGACTCATGGAACAGAGGAGTCACATGACACTGTGGGGCCTGTGGAACCATGGAGAACATTGTGACACTGCAAGGCCTCAAGGAATCATTAGGACTGTTATATGTCTATAGGATAATTCGTGCAAATAAAATTGTCGTCTCTTTTATAGTTATGTGCTGTTAAATTATACTCTTATAAGAAGTTTTTAAATCGCACAAGCCAGCAACAGCGACTGCAACACCATGTCAAAGCCACCTGGACGAGAGAGGGAGGACTTTATTTACAAGCGAACGAAAGTGGCCAGCCCAGAGAGGGATCATGCATCAAGGTTGTCCGAGAAACACCCGGACGATAAATACACGATAAATATCCGAGACCGAGATAGTCAGAGCCATCAGGGAGGTACATCTCAAATCCGAATTCCGGGACTGCAAACACAGGTGTTCATCACTCTCCGGACACGTATTGTTCAACTTGCCACAGAGAAAAGAACTCCACATGAATACATGCACTTTGAAAAGGAAGAAAGGGGACTCTGGCTCAGGCAAGGAAAATCGTATAAAAATGGGTCAGACAGGACGGTCGGTGTGAAGCATAGAGGACCCTCTGCTGCAGCTGTCCAACCTGTGTCTCACCCGGTGGCAATCCCGGGCTCCACATTGACCTTTTTTTATAGTGGCTTTTTTTCATTTTTCTCAAAGTTTATATTTGGTACACTTAATAACTTTTATTAAATTAAAAATTAATAACTTGGAGCCTTGCATTTCTAAGATGTTTATCACATTCGGTTTCTCATGATAAGCCTATCTACTTCTGCTAATTCTGAGATGGGGAAAATGAACTGTCATGATTCCCGCTTGCACTAAAGGATTGTGACACGGGCTGACTTTGTGATGCCAGAGTCTTCTGTGCCATCACAGCGCAACTGTATGACATCCCAGAGTGCTAGAGCAGCACTGGCTCTGTGACATCACAAGGGGGATTTGTGAGATCTCAGGGTGGGCTGTGACATCCCAGGAGGCAGTGTGACATCTCAGGGGCTCTGTGACCTTACTGGGGAGGTCACTTCAAGCCAGCTCCCACTCACAGTTCCTCCCAGAGAAGTCCAAAGCTGCTCGTGCCCGGTGGCATCCCGTGTCCCTCTGGGTCCCCCTGCCCCTGGCGCTGCAGCCTCCCGCTGAGGATGTTCGAGGAGATCAAGCCCAGAGCCTGACACGGGGACAGGGGCTCAGGGCCGTCACAGTTGGAACAGGGAGACAGGGACCCCCTAGCAGCATCCCTGTGCCCCCAGGGCCAGAGCTTGGCCAGGGCTCCTTCACCCTCTTATGAAGGAGGGCTTGAGAGCACTTTAAAAATCCCCAGCAGGGGAGTAGCATAAAACAGCATTAAGATTAAGTGACAGCACCACAGAGTTCCTTGGCAAGAGTCACTCTGCTCCTGACTGGACACTTCAGGCACACCAAGGAAACAAAGCAACAACAAAACCAAACAAAATCCAGGCAATCAAACCAAAAAGGAGTCAAGAACTGTCCCGGTGTCTGTGTGTCTCTGTGTGTTTGTCTGTGTGTGTGTGTGTGTGTGTGTGTGTGTGACGAAAGGACAGTGAGGGCAAGGATAAAAGGAATACAGCCTAAAAGCTAAACAGAGCTGTGGAATAACACTTAACAATATTCAACTTTGCTTATAACTTCTATTAAGCTTCACAAATTAGCAAAAGAACAACTCTTAGCAGCATTTAACTTTGCTTACAGCTTGTGACTTTGTCGCTATAAGACACGTGAAAGCACGACGCGAGCCACCTGCTATTTTCAAGGTAAAGAGAAAAGTTTATTCTCTGACTCCAACTTTTATACTTTCCCAAAGGTGACATTGGATTGGAGAGTGAATGGACCACCTGTCCAAAGACATTGGACAAAGCACTAGTACATCAAGTTTGTCCAGCCCCATAAAAGATTGTAAACAATATGTTGTTGACAGAAATTGTGTGGGAAGGTTCTCCAACAGAATGGAAACTCAGAAGGCTTTAGAAAATCTTAAGAATCAGGGTGACATGACTTAACCTTACTTCCAGGCCTGACTGGCTCAGCTATCCAAGGCAATCAAAGCCCTCAGAGAGCAGCATTTCTGCCACATTTCCCTGAGCACAGGCACTCCTGTGTGCACACAGACACAAAGAGTCACTACAAGGCACCTGTGAGAAATTCCCCTGAGCAAAGGGAAATGTTCCCTGTGGAGGCTTTGGCATCTCCCCAGGGGATGAAGGGTTGAGCCTGGAGCAGACAGTGTCTGTGATGAGCTCCAGAGGAGCTGAGCCCAGGGGCTGCTGGCCAAGGCCCTGGCCCAGTGAGCATTTCTCAGCTGGCAGGGCGGCCTGAGAAGGGGAGAGGGGAATGCACCAGACCAGGAACCATGGAACCAAGGGACCATTGTTACACTGTGGGGCCATGTGAGAAGAAGTGACCATTGGGACACTGTGGGGCCTTGTGAGACCAAGGGACCATTGGGACACTGTGGGACCATGTGAGATCAAGGGACCATTGGGATACTGTGAGTCCTCATGGATTCATGGACACCACTGTGACATTGCTGGGCCTCATGGAAGCAAGGGGACCCTAGTGACGCCGTGTGCCTCAGTGGAATGTAGGCATCATTGTGACACTGTGAGGCCCCATCCAGCCAAGGCTCCATTGGGACACTGCGAGACCCCACGGAAACAAAGCTCCAGGGTAACACAGAGAGGCTGCCTGTAATCAGTGCTCCATTGTGACCCTGTGGAGCCAAAGGAGACCGTTGTGACACTGCAAAGCCCCATGGTCCATTGGTCCAAAGGTCCATTGTGACATTGCAGGACTCATGGAACAGAGGAGTCACATGACACTGTGGGGCCTGTGGAACCATGGAGAACATTGTGACACTGCAAGGCCTCAAGGAATCATTAGGACTGTTATATGTCTATAGGATAATTCGTGCAAATAAAATTGTCGTCTCTTTTATAGTTATGTGCTGTTAAATTATACTCTTATAAGAAGTTTTTAAATCGCACAAGCCAGCAACAGCGACTGCAACACCATGTCAAAGCCACCTGGACGAGAGAGGGAGGACTTTATTTACAAGCGAACGAAAGTGGCCAGCCCAGAGAGGGATCATGCATCAAGGTTGTCCGAGAAACACCCGGACGATAAATACACGATAAATATCCGAGACCGAGATAGTCAGAGCCATCAGGGAGGTACATCTCAAATCCGAATTCCGGGACTGCAAACACAGGTGTTCATCACTCTCCGGACACGTATTGTTCAACTTGCCACAGAGAAAAGAACTCCACATGAATACATGCACTTTGAAAAGGAAGAAAGGGGACTCTGGCTCAGGCAAGGAAAATCGTATAAAAATGGGTCAGACAGGACGGTCGGTGTGAAGCATAGAGGACCCTCTGCTGCAGCTGTCAAACCTGTGTCTCACCCGGTGGCAATCCCGGGCTCCACATTGACCTTTTTTTATAGTGGCTTTTTTTCATTTTTCTCAAAGTTTATATTTGGTACACTTAATAACTTTTATTAAATTAAAAATTAATAACTTGGAGCCTTGCATTTCTAAGATGTTTATCACATTCGGTTTCTCATGATAAGCCTATCTACTTCTGCTAATTCTGAGATGGGGAAAATGAACTGTCATGATTCCCGCTTGCACTAAAGGATTGTGACACGGGCTGACTTTGTGATGCCAGAGTCTTCTGTGCCATCACAGCGCAACTGTATGACATCCCAGAGTGCTAGAGCAGCACTGGCTCTGTGACATCACAAGGGGGATTTGTGAGATCTCAGGGTGGGCTGTGACATCCCAGGAGGCAGTGTGACATCTCAGGGGCTCTGTGACCTTACTGGGGAGGTCACTTCAAGCCAGCTCCCACTCACAGTTCCTCCCAGAGAAGTCCAAAGCTGCTCGTGCCCGGTGGCATCCCGTGTCCCTCTGGGTCCCCCTGCCCCTGGCGCTGCAGCCTCCCGCTGAGGATGTTCGAGGAGATCAAGCCCAGAGCCTGACACGGGGACAGGGGCTCAGGGCCGTCACAGTTGGAACAGGGAGACAGGGACCCCCTAGCAGCATCCCTGTGCCCCCAGGGCCAGAGCTTGGCCAGGGCTCCTTCACCCTCTTATGAAGGAGGGCTTGAGAGCACTTTAAAAATCCCCAGCAGGGGAGTAGCATAAAACAGCATTAAGATTAAGTGACAGCACCACAGAGTTCCTTGGCAAGAGTCACTCTGCTCCTGACTGGACACTTCAGGCACACCAAGGAAACAAAGCAACAACAAAACCAAACAAAATCCAGGCAATCAAACCAAAAAGGAGTCAAGAACTGTCCCGGTGTCTGTGTGTCTCTGTGTGTTTGTCTGTGTGTGTGTGTGTGTGTGTGTGTGTGTGACGAAAGGACAGTGAGGGCAAGGATAAAAGGAATACAGCCTAAAAGCTAAACAGAGCTGTGGAATAACACTTAACAATATTCAACTTTGCTTATAACTTCTATTAAGCTTCACAAATTAGCAAAAGAACAACTCTTAGCAGCATTTAACTTTGCTTACAGCTTGTGACTTTGTCGCTATAAGACACGTGAAAGCACGACGCGAGCCACCTGCTATTTTCAAGGTAAAGAGAAAAGTTTATTCTCTGACTCCAACTTTTATACTTTCCCAAAGGTGACATTGGATTGGAGAGTGAATGGACCACCTGTCCAAAGACATTGGACAAAGCACTAGTACATCAAGTTTGTCCAGCCCCATAAAAGATTGTAAACAATATGTTGTTGACAGAAATTGTGTGGGAAGGTTCTCCAACAGAATGGAAACTCAGAAGGCTTTAGAAAATCTTAAGAATCAGGGTGACATGACTTAACCTTACTTCCAGGCCTGACTGGCTCAGCTATCCAAGGCAATCAAAGCCCTCAGAGAGCAGCATTTCTGCCACATTTCCCTGAGCACAGGCACTCCTGTGTGCACACAGACACAAAGAGTCACTACAAGGCACCTGTGAGAAATTCCCCTGAGCAAAGGGAAATGTTCCCTGTGGAGGCTTTGGCATCTCCCCAGGGGATGAAGGGTTGAGCCTGGAGCAGACAGTGTCTGTGATGAGCTCCAGAGGAGCTGAGCCCAGGGGCTGCTGGCCAAGGCCCTGGCCCAGTGAGCATTTCTCAGCTGGCAGGGCGGCCTGAGAAGGGGAGAGGGGAATGCACCAGACCAGGAACCATGGAACCAAGGGACCATTGTTACACTGTGGGGCCATGTGAGAAGAAGTGACCATTGGGACACTGTGGGGCCTTGTGAGACCAAGGGACCATTGGGACACTGTGGGACCATGTGAGATCAAGGGACCATTGGGATACTGTGAGTCCTCATGGATTCATGGACACCACTGTGACATTGCTGGGCCTCATGGAAGCAAGGGGACCCTAGTGACGCCGTGTGCCTCAGTGGAATGTAGGCATCATTGTGACACTGTGAGGCCCCATCCAGCCAAGGCTCCATTGGGACACTGCGAGACCCCACGGAAACAAAGCTCCAGGGTAACACAGAGAGGCTGCCTGTAATCAGTGCTCCATTGTGACCCTGTGGAGCCAAAGGAGACCGTTGTGACACTGCAAAGCCCCATGGTCCATTGGTCCAAAGGTCCATTGTGACATTGCAGGACTCATGGAACAGAGGAGTCACATGACACTGTGGGGCCTGTGGAACCATGGAGAACATTGTGACACTGCAAGGCCTCAAGGAATCATTAGGACTGTTATATGTCTATAGGATAATTCGTGCAAATAAAATTGTCGTCTCTTTTATAGTTATGTGCTGTTAAATTATACTCTTATAAGAAGTTTTTAAATCGCACAAGCCAGCAACAGCGACTGCAACACCATGTCAAAGCCACCTGGACGAGAGAGGGAGGACTTTATTTACAAGCGAACGAAAGTGGCCAGCCCAGAGAGGGATCATGCATCAAGGTTGTCCGAGAAACACCCGGACGATAAATACACGATAAATATCCGAGACCGAGATAGTCAGAGCCATCAGGGAGGTACATCTCAAATCCGAATTCCGGGACTGCAAACACAGGTGTTCATCACTCTCCGGACACGTATTGTTCAACTTGCCACAGAGAAAAGAACTCCACATGAATACATGCACTTTGAAAAGGAAGAAAGGGGACTCTGGCTCAGGCAAGGAAAATCGTATAAAAATGGGTCAGACAGGACGGTCGGTGTGAAGCATAGAGGACCCTCTGCTGCAGCTGTCCAACCTGTGTCTCACCCGGTGGCAATCCCGGGCTCCACATTGACCTTTTTTTATAGTGGCTTTTTTTCATTTTTCTCAAAGTTTATATTTGGTACACTTAATAACTTTTATTAAATTAAAAATTAATAACTTGGAGCCTTGCATTTCTAAGATGTTTATCACATTCGGTTTCTCATGATAAGCCTATCTACTTCTGCTAATTCTGAGATGGGGAAAATGAACTGTCATGATTCCCGCTTGCACTAAAGGATTGTGACACGGGCTGACTTTGTGATGCCAGAGTCTTCTGTGCCATCACAGCGCAACTGTATGACATCCCAGAGTGATAGAGCAGCACTGGCTCTGTGACATCACAAGGGGGATTTGTGAGATCTCAGGGTGGGCTGTGACATCCCAGGAGGCAGTGTGACATCTCAGGGGCTCTGTGACCTTACTGGGGAGGTCACTTCAAGCCAGCTCCCACTCACAGTTCCTCCCAGAGAAGTCCAAAGCTGCTCGTGCCCGGTGGCATCCCGTGTCCCTCTGGGTCCCCCTGCCCCTGGCGCTGCAGCCTCCCGCTGAGGATGTTCGAGGAGATCAAGCCCAGAGCCTGACACGGGGACAGGGGCTCAGGGCCGTCACAGTTGGAACAGGGAGACAGGGACCCCCTAGCAGCATCCCTGTGCCCCCAGGGCCAGAGCTTGGCCAGGGCTCCTTCACCCTCTTATGAAGGAGGGCTTGAGAGCACTTTAAAAATCCCCAGCAGGGGAGTAGCATAAAACAGCATTAAGATTAAGTGACAGCACCACAGAGTTCCTTGGCAAGAGTCACTCTGCTCCTGACTGGACACTTCAGGCACACCAAGGAAACAAAGCAACAACAAAACCAAACAAAATCCAGGCAATCAAACCAAAAAGGAGTCAAGAACTGTCCCGGTGTCTGTGTGTCTCTGTGTGTTTGTGTGTGTGTGTGTGTGTGTGTGTGTGTGTGACGAAAGGACAGTGAGGGCAAGGATAAAAGGAATACAGCCTAAAAGCTAAACAGAGCTGTGGAATAACACTTAACAATATTCAACTTTGCTTATAACTTCTATTAAGCTTCACAAATTAGCAAAAGAACAACTCTTAGCAGCATTTAACTTTGCTTACAGCTTGTGACTTTGTCGCTATAAGACACGTGAAAGCACGACGCGAGCCACCTGCTATTTTCAAGGTAAAGAGAAAAGTTTATTCTCTGACTCCAACTTTTATACTTTCCCAAAGGTGACATTGGATTGGAGAGTGAATGGACCACCTGTCCAAAGACATTGGACAAAGCACTAGTACATCAAGTTTGTCCAGCCCCATAAAAGATTGTAAACAATATGTTGTTGACAGAAATTGTGTGGGAAGGTTCTCCAACAGAATGGAAACTCAGAAGGCTTTAGAAAATCTTAAGAATCAGGGTGACATGACTTAACCTTACTTCCAGGCCTGACTGGCTCAGCTATCCAAGGCAATCAAAGCCCTCAGAGAGCAGCATTTCTGCCACATTTCCCTGAGCACAGGCACTCCTGTGTGCACACAGACACAAAGAGTCACTACAAGGCACCTGTGAGAAATTCCCCTGAGCAAAGGGAAATGTTCCCTGTGGAGGCTTTGGCATCTCCCCAGGGGATGAAGGGTTGAGCCTGGAGCAGACAGTGTCTGTGATGAGCTCCAGAGGAGCTGAGCCCAGGGGCTGCTGGCCAAGGCCCTGGCCCAGTGAGCATTTCTCAGCTGGCAGGGCGGCCTGAGAAGGGGAGAGGGGAATGCACCAGACCAGGAACCATGGAACCAAGGGACCATTGTTACACTGTGGGGCCATGTGAGAAGAAGTGACCATTGGGACACTGTGGGGCCTTGTGAGACCAAGGGACCATTGGGACACTGTGGGACCATGTGAGATCAAGGGACCATTGGGATACTGTGAGTCCTCATGGATTCATGGACACCACTGTGACATTGCTGGGCCTCATGGAAGCAAGGGGACCCTAGTGACGCCGTGTGCCTCAGTGGAATGTAGGCATCATTGTGACACTGTGAGGCCCCATCCAGCCAAGGCTCCATTGGGACACTGCGAGACCCCACGGAAACAAAGCTCCAGGGTAACACAGAGAGGCTGCCTGTAATCAGTGCTCCATTGTGACCCTGTGGAGCCAAAGGAGACCGTTGTGACACTGCAAAGCCCCATGGTCCATTGGTCCAAAGGTCCATTGTGACATTGCAGGACTCATGGAACAGAGGAGTCACATGACACTGTGGGGCCTGTGGAACCATGGAGAACATTGTGACACTGCAAGGCCTCAAGGAATCATTAGGACTGTTATATGTCTATAGGATAATTCGTGCAAATAAAATTGTCGTCTATTTTATAGTTATGTGCTGTTAAATTATACTCTTATAAGAAGTTTTTAAATCGCACAAGCCAGCAACAGCGACTGCAACACCATGTCAAAGCCACCTGGACGAGAGAGGGAGGACTTTATTTACAAGCGAACGAAAGTGGCCAGCCCAGAGAGGGATCATGCATCAAGGTTGTCCGAGAAACACCCGGACGATAAATACACGATAAATATCTGAGACCGAGATAGTCAGAGCCATCAGGGAGGTACATCTCAAATCCGAATTCCGGGACTGCAAACACAGGTGTTCATCACTCTCCGGACACGTATTGTTCAACTTGCCACAGAGAAAAGAACTCCACATGAATACATGCACTTTGAAAAGGAAGAAAGGGGACTCTGGCTCAGGCAAGGAAAATCGTATAAAAATGGGTCAGACAGGACGGTCGGTGTGAAGCATAGAGGACCCTCTGCTGCAGCTGTCAAACCTGTGTCTCACCCGGTGGCAATCCCGGGCTCCACATTGACCTTTTTTTATAGTGGCTTTTTTTCATTTTTCTCAAAGTTTATATTTGGTACACTTAATAACTTTTATTAAATTAAAAATTAATAACTTGGAGCCTTGCATTTCTAAGATGTTTATCACATTCGGTTTCTCATGATAAGCCTATCTACTTCTGCTAATTCTGAGATGGGGAAAATGAACTGTCATGATTCCCGCTTGCACTAAAGGATTGTGACACGGGCTGACTTTGTGATGCCAGAGTCTTCTGTGCCATCACAGCGCAACTGTATGACATCCCAGAGTGATAGAGCAGCACTGGCTCTGTGACATCACAAGGGGGATTTGTGAGATCTCAGGGTGGGCTGTGACATCCCAGGAGGCAGTGTGACATCTCAGGGGCTCTGTGACCTTACTGGGGAGGTCACTTCAAGCCAGCTCCCACTCACAGTTCCTCCCAGAGAAGTCCAAAGCTGCTCGTGCCCGGTGGCATCCCGTGTCCCTCTGGGTCCCCCTGCCCCTGGCGCTGCAGCCTCCCGCTGAGGATGTTCGAGGAGATCAAGCCCAGAGCCTGACACGGGGACAGGGGCTCAGGGCCGTCACAGTTGGAACAGGGAGACAGGGACCCCCTAGCAGCATCCCTGTGCCCCCAGGGCCAGAGCTTGGCCAGGGCTCCTTCACCCTCTTATGAAGGAGGGCTTGAGAGCACTTTAAAAATCCCCAGCAGGGGAGTAGCATAAAACAGCATTAAGATTAAGTGACAGCACCACAGAGTTCCTTGGCAAGAGTCACTCTGCTCCTGACTGGACACTTCAGGCACACCAAGGAAACAAAGCAACAACAAAACCAAACAAAATCCAGGCAATCAAACCAAAAAGGAGTCAAGAACTGTCCCGGTGTCTGTGTGTCTCTGTGTGTTTGTCTGTGTGTGTGTGTGTGTGTGTGTGTGTGTGACGAAAGGACAGTGAGGGCAAGGATAAAAGGAATACAGCCTAAAAGCTAAACAGAGCTGTGGAATAACACTTAACAATATTCAACTTTGCTTATAACTTCTATTAAGCTTCACAAATTAGCAAAAGAACAACTCTTAGCAGCATTTAACTTTGCTTACAGCTTGTGACTTTGTCGCTATAAGACACGTGAAAGCACGACGCGAGCCACCTGCTATTTTCAAGGTAAAGAGAAAAGTTTATTCTCTGACTCCAACTTTTATACTTTCCCAAAGGTGACATTGGATTGGAGAGTGAATGGACCACCTGTCCAAAGACATTGGACAAAGCACTAGTACATCAAGTTTGTCCAGCCCCATAAAAGATTGTAAACAATATGTTGTTGACAGAAATTGTGTGGGAAGGTTCTCCAACAGAATGGAAACTCAGAAGGCTTTAGAAAATCTTAAGAATCAGGGTGACATGACTTAACCTTACTTCCAGGCCTGACTGGCTCAGCTATCCAAGGCAATCAAAGCCCTCAGAGAGCAGCATTTCTGCCACATTTCCCTGAGCACAGGCACTCCTGTGTGCACACAGACACAAAGAGTCACTACAAGGCACCTGTGAGAAATTCCCCTGAGCAAAGGGAAATGTTCCCTGTGGAGGCTTTGGCATCTCCCCAGGGGATGAAGGGTTGAGCCTGGAGCAGACAGTGTCTGTGATGAGCTCCAGAGGAGCTGAGCCCAGGGGCTGCTGGCCAAGGCCCTGGCCCAGTGAGCATTTCTCAGCTGGCAGGGCGGCCTGAGAAGGGGAGAGGGGAATGCACCAGACCAGGAACCATGGAACCAAGGGACCATTGTTACACTGTGGGGCCATGTGAGAAGAAGTGACCATTGGGACACTGTGGGGCCTTGTGAGACCAAGGGACCATTGGGACACTGTGGGACCATGTGAGATCAAGGGACCATTGGGATACTGTGAGTCCTCATGGATTCATGGACACCACTGTGACATTGCTGGGCCTCATGGAAGCAAGGGGACCCTAGTGACGCCGTGTGCCTCAGTGGAATGTAGGCATCATTGTGACACTGTGAGGCCCCATCCAGCCAAGGCTCCATTGGGACACTGCGAGACCCCACGGAAACAAAGCTCCAGGGTAACACAGAGAGGCTGCCTGTAATCAGTGCTCCATTGTGACCCTGTGGAGCCAAAGGAGACCGTTGTGACACTGCAAAGCCCCATGGTCCATTGGTCCAAAGGTCCATTGTGACATTGCAGAACTCATGGAACAGAGGAGTCACATGACACTGTGGGGCCTGTGGAACCATGGAGAACATTGTGACACTGCAAGGCCTCAAGGAATCATTAGGACTGTTATATGTCTATAGGATAATTCGTGCAAATAAAATTGTCGTCTATTTTATAGTTATGTGCTGTTAAATTATACTCTTATAAGAAGTTTTTAAATCGCACAAGCCAGCAACAGCGACTGCAACACCATGTCAAAGCCACCTGGACGAGAGAGGGAGGACTTTATTTACAAGCGAACGAAAGTGGCCAGCCCAGAGAGGGATCATGCATCAAGGTTGTCCGAGAAACACCCGGACGATAAATACACGATAAATATCCGAGACCGAGATAGTCAGAGCCATCAGGGAGGTACATCTCAAATCCGAATTCCGGGACTGCAAACACAGGTGTTCATCACTCTCCGGACACGTATTGTTCAACTTGCCACAGAGAAAAGAACTCCACATGAATACATGCACTTTGAAAAGGAAGAAAGGGGACTCTGGCTCAGGCAAGGAAAATCGTATAAAAATGGGTCAGACAGGACGGTCGGTGTGAAGCATAGAGGACCCTCTGCTGCAGCTGTCCAACCTGTGTCTCACCCGGTGGCAATCCCGGGCTCCACATTGACCTTTTTTTATAGAGGCTTTTTTTCATTTTTCTCAAAGTTTATATTTGGTACACTTAATAACTTTTATTAAATTAAAAATTAATAACTTGGAGCCTTGCATTTCTAAGATGTTTATCACGTTCGGTTTCTCATGATAAGCCTATCTACTTCTGCTAATTCTGAGATGGGGAAAATGAACTGTCATGATTCCCGCTTGCACTAAAGGATTGTGACACGGGCTGACTTTGTGATGCCAGAGTCTTCTGTGCCATCACAGCGCAACTGTATGACATCCCAGAGTGCTAGAGCAGCACTGGCTCTGTGACATCACAAGGGGGATTTGTGAGATCTCAGGGTGGGCTGTGACATCCCAGGAGGCAGTGTGACATCTCAGGGGCTCTGTGACCTTACTGGGGAGGTCACTTCAAGCCAGCTCCCACTCACAGTTCCTCCCAGAGAAGTCCAAAGCTGCTCGTGCCCGGTGGCATCCCGTGTCCCTCTGGGTCCCCCTGCCCCTGGCGCTGCAGCCTCCCGCTGAGGATGTTCGAGGAGATCAAGCCCAGAGCCTGACACGGGGACAGGGGCTCAGGGCCGTCACAGTTGGAACAGGGAGACAGGGACCCCCTAGCAGCATCCCTGTGCCCCCAGGGCCAGAGCTTGGCCAGGGCTCCTTCACCCTCTTATGAAGGAGGGCTTGAGAGCACTTTAAAAATCCCCAGCAGGGGAGTAGCATAAAACAGCATTAAGATTAAGTGACAGCACCACAGAGTTCCTTGGCAAGAGTCACTCTGCTCCTGACTGGACACTTCAGGCACACCAAGGAAACAAAGCAACAACAAAACCAAACAAAATCCAGGCAATCAAACCAAAAAGGAGTCAAGAACTGTCCCGGTGTCTGTGTGTCTCTGTGTGTTTGTCTGTGTGTGTGTGTGTGTGTGTGTGTGTGTGACGAAAGGACAGTGAGGGCAAGGATAAAAGGAATACAGCCTAAAAGCTAAACAGAGCTGTGGAATAACACTTAACAATATTCAACTTTGCTTATAACTTCTATTAAGCTTCACAAATTAGCAAAAGAACAACTCTTAGCAGCATTTAACTTTGCTTACAGCTTGTGACTTTGTCGCTATAAGACACGTGAAAGCACGACGCGAGCCACCTGCTATTTTCAAGGTAAAGAGAAAAGTTTATTCTCTGACTCCAACTTTTATACTTTCCCAAAGGTGACATTGGATTGGAGAGTGAATGGACCACCTGTCCAAAGACATTGGACAAAGCACTAGTACATCAAGTTTGTCCAGCCCCATAAAAGATTGTAAACAATATGTTGTTGACAGAAATTGTGTGGGAAGGTTCTCCAACAGAATGGAAACTCAGAAGGCTTTAGAAAATCTTAAGAATCAGGGTGACATGACTTAACCTTACTTCCAGGCCTGACTGGCTCAGCTATCCAAGGCAATCAAAGCCCTCAGAGAGCAGCATTTCTGCCACATTTCCCTGAGCACAGGCACTCCTGTGTGCACACAGACACAAAGAGTCACTACAAGGCACCTGTGAGAAATTCCCCTGAGCAAAGGGAAATGTTCCCTGTGGAGGCTTTGGCATCTCCCCAGGGGATGAAGGGTTGAGCCTGGAGCAGACAGTGTCTGTGATGAGCTCCAGAGGAGCTGAGCCCAGGGGCTGCTGGCCAAGGCCCTGGCCCAGTGAGCATTTCTCAGCTGGCAGGGCGGCCTGAGAAGGGGAGAGGGGAATGCACCAGACCAGGAACCATGGAACCAAGGGACCATTGTTACACTGTGGGGCCATGTGAGAAGAAGTGACCATTGGGACACTGTGGGGCCTTGTGAGACCAAGGGACCATTGGGACACTGTGGGACCATGTGAGATCAAGGGACCATTGGGATACTGTGAGTCCTCATGGATTCATGGACACCACTGTGACATTGCTGGGCCTCATGGAAGCAAGGGGACCCTAGTGACGCCGTGTGCCTCAGTGGAATGTAGGCATCATTGTGACACTGTGAGGCCCCATCCAGCCAAGGCTCCATTGGGACACTGCGAGACCCCACGGAAACAAAGCTCCAGGGTAACACAGAGAGGCTGCCTGTAATCAGTGCTCCATTGTGACCCTGTGGAGCCAAAGGAGACCGTTGTGACACTGCAAAGCCCCATGGTCCATTGGTCCAAAGGTCCATTGTGACATTGCAGAACTCATGGAACAGAGGAGTCACATGACACTGTGGGGCCTGTGGAACCATGGAGAACATTGTGACACTGCAAGGCCTCAAGGAATCATTAGGACTGTTATATGTCTATAGGATAATTCGTGCAAATAAAATTGTCGTCTATTTTATAGTTATGTGCTGTTAAATTATACTCTTATAAGAAGTTTTTAAATCGCACAAGCCAGCAACAGCGACTGCAACACCATGTCAAAGCCACCTGGACGAGAGAGGGAGGACTTTATTTACAAGCGAACGAAAGTGGCCAGCCCAGAGAGGGATCATGCATCAAGGTTGTCCGAGAAACACCCGGACGATAAATACACGATAAATATCCGAGACCGAGATAGTCAGAGCCATCAGGGAGGTACATCTCAAATCCGAATTCCGGGACTGCAAACACAGGTGTTCATCACTCTCCGGACACGTATTGTTCAACTTGCCACAGAGAAAAGAACTCCACATGAATACATGCACTTTGAAAAGGAAGAAAGGGGACTCTGGCTCAGGCAAGGAAAATCGTATAAAAATGGGTCAGACAGGACGGTCGGTGTGAAGCATAGAGGACCCTCTGCTGCAGCTGTCCAACCTGTGTCTCACCCGGTGGCAATCCCGGGCTCCACATTGACCTTTTTTTATAGAGGCTTTTTTTCATTTTTCTCAAAGTTTATATTTGGTACACTTAATAACTTTTATTAAATTAAAAATTAATAACTTGGAGCCTTGCATTTCTAAGATGTTTATCACATTCGGTTTCTCATGATAAGCCTATCTACTTCTGCTAATTCTGAGATGGGGAAAATGAACTGTCATGATTCCCGCTTGCACTAAAGGATTGTGACACGGGCTGACTTTGTGATGCCAGAGTCTTCTGTGCCATCACAGCGCAACTGTATGACATCCCAGAGTGCTAGAGCAGCACTGGCTCTGTGACATCACAAGGGGGATTTGTGAGATCTCAGGGTGGGCTGTGACATCCCAGGAGGCAGTGTGACATCTCAGGGGCTCTGTGACCTTACTGGGGAGGTCACTTCAAGCCAGCTCCCACTCACAGTTCCTCCCAGAGAAGTCCAAAGCTGCTCGTGCCCGGTGGCATCCCGTGTCCCTCTGGGTCCCCCTGCCCCTGGCGCTGCAGCCTCCCGCTGAGGATGTTCGAGGAGATCAAGCCCAGAGCCTGACACGGGGACAGGGGCTCAGGGCCGTCACAGTTGGAACAGGGAGACAGGGACCCCCTAGCAGCATCCCTGTGCCCCCAGGGCCAGAGCTTGGCCAGGGCTCCTTCACCCTCTTATGAAGGAGGGCTTGAGAGCACTTTAAAAATCCCCAGCAGGGGAGTAGCATAAAACAGCATTAAGATTAAGTGACAGCACCACAGAGTTCCTTGGCAAGAGTCACTCTGCTCCTGACTGGACACTTCAGGCACACCAAGGAAACAAAGCAACAACAAAACCAAACAAAATCCAGGCAATCAAACCAAAAAGGAGTCAAGAACTGTCCCGGTGTCTGTGTGTCTCTGTGTGTTTGTCTGTGTGTGTGTGTGTGTGTGTGTGTGTGTGACGAAAGGACAGTGAGGGCAAGGATAAAAGGAATACAGCCTAAAAGCTAAACAGAGCTGTGGAATAACACTTAACAATATTCAACTTTGCTTATAACTTCTATTAAGCTTCACAAATTAGCAAAAGAACAACTCTTAGCAGCATTTAACTTTGCTTACAGCTTGTGACTTTGTCGCTATAAGACACGTGAAAGCACGACGCGAGCCACCTGCTATTTTCAAGGTAAAGAGAAAAGTTTATTCTCTGACTCCAACTTTTATACTTTCCCAAAGGTGACATTGGATTGGAGAGTGAATGGACCACCTGTCCAAAGACATTGGACAAAGCACTAGTACATCAAGTTTGTCCAGCCCCATAAAAGATTGTAAACAATATGTTGTTGACAGAAATTGTGTGGGAAGGTTCTCCAACAGAATGGAAACTCAGAAGGCTTTAGAAAATCTTAAGAATCAGGGTGACATGACTTAACCTTACTTCCAGGCCTGACTGGCTCAGCTATCCAAGGCAATCAAAGCCCTCAGAGAGCAGCATTTCTGCCACATTTCCCTGAGCACAGGCACTCCTGTGTGCACACAGACACAAAGAGTCACTACAAGGCACCTGTGAGAAATTCCCCTGAGCAAAGGGAAATGTTCCCTGTGGAGGCTTTGGCATCTCCCCAGGGGATGAAGGGTTGAGCCTGGAGCAGACAGTGTCTGTGATGAGCTCCAGAGGAGCTGAGCCCAGGGGCTGCTGGCCAAGGCCCTGGCCCAGTGAGCATTTCTCAGCTGGCAGGGCGGCCTGAGAAGGGGAAAGGGGAATGCACCAGACCAGGAACCATGGAACCAAGGGACCATTGTTACACTGTGGGGCCATGTGAGAAGAAGTGACCATTGGGACACTGTGGGGCCTTGTGAGACCAAGGGACCATTGGGACACTGTGGGACCATGTGAGATCAAGGGACCATTGGGATACTGTGAGTCCTCATGGATTCATGGACACCACTGTGACATTGCTGGGCCTCATGGAAGCAAGGGGACCCTAGTGACGCCGTGTGCCTCAGTGGAATGTAGGCATCATTGTGACACTGTGAGGCCCCATCCAGCCAAGGCTCCATTGGGACACTGCGAGACCCCACGGAAACAAAGCTCCAGGGTAACACAGAGAGGCTGCCTGTAATCAGTGCTCCATTGTGACCCTGTGGAGCCAAAGGAGAGTGTTGTGACACTGCAAAGCCCCATGGTCCATTGGTCCAAAGGTCCACTCTGACATTGCAGGACTCATGGAACAGAGGAGTCACATGACACTGTGGGGCCTGTGGAACCATGGAGAACATTGTGACACTGCAAGGCCTCAAGGAATCATTAGGACTGTTATATGTCTATAGGATAATTCGTGCAAATAAAATTGTCGTCTATTTTATAGTTATGTGCTGTTAAATTATACTCTTATAAGAAGTTTTTAAATCGCACAAGCCAGCAACAGCGACTGCAACACCATGTCAAAGCCACCTGGACGAGAGAGGGAGGACTTTATTTACAAGCGAACGAAAGTGGCCAGCCCAGAGAGGGATCATGCATCAAGGTTGTCCGAGAAACACCCGGACGATAAATACACGATAAATATCTGAGACCGAGATAGTCAGAGCCATCAGGGAGGTACATCTCAAATCCGAATTCCGGGACTGCAAACACAGGTGTTCATCACTCTCCGGACACGTATTGTTCAACTTGCCACAGAGAAAAGAACTCCACATGAATACATGCACTTTGAAAAGGAAGAAAGGGGACTCTGGCTCAGGCAAGGAAAATCGTATAAAAATGGGTCAGACAGGACGGTCGGTGTGAAGCATAGAGGACCCTCTGCTGCAGCTGTCCAACCTGTGTCTCACCCGGTGGCAATCCCGGGCTCCACATTGACCTTTTTTTATAGTGGCTTTTTTTCATTTTTCTCAAAGTTTATATTTGGTACACTTAATAACTTTTATTAAATTAAAAATTAATAACTTGGAGCCTTGCATTTCTAAGATGTTTATCACGTTCGGTTTCTCATGATAAGCCTATCTACTTCTGCTAATTCTGAGATGGGGAAAATGAACTGTCATGATTCCCGCTTGCACTAAAGGATTGTGACACGGGCTGACTTTGTGATGCCAGAGTCTTCTGTGCCATCACAGCGCAACTGTATGACATCCCAGAGTGCTAGAGCAGCACTGGCTCTGTGACATCACAAGGGGGATTTGTGAGATCTCAGGGTGGGCTGTGACATCCCAGGAGGCAGTGTGACATCTCAGGGGCTCTGTGACCTTACTGGGGAGGTCACTTCAAGCCAGCTCCCACTCACAGTTCCTCCCAGAGAAGTCCAAAGCTGCTCGTGCCCGGTGGCATCCCGTGTCCCTCTGGGTCCCCCTGCCCCTGGCGCTGCAGCCTCCCGCTGAGGATGTTCGAGGAGATCAAGCCCAGAGCCTGACACGGGGACAGGGGCTCAGGGCCGTCACAGTTGGAACAGGGAGACAGGGACCCCCTAGCAGCATCCCTGTGCCCCCAGGGCCAGAGCTTGGCCAGGGCTCCTTCACCCTCTTATGAAGGAGGGCTTGAGAGCACTTTAAAAATCCCCAGCAGGGGAGTAGCATAAAACAGCATTAAGATTAAGTGACAGCACCACAGAGTTCCTTGGCAAGAGTCACTCTGCTCCTGACTGGACACTTCAGGCACACCAAGGAAACAAAGCAACAACAAAACCAAACAAAATCCAGGCAATCAAACCAAAAAGGAGTCAAGAACTGTCCCGGTGTCTGTGTGTCTCTGTGTGTTTGTCTGTGTGTGTGTGTGTGTGTGTGTGTGTGTGACGAAAGGACAGTGAGGGCAAGGATAAAAGGAATACAGCCTAAAAGCTAAACAGAGCTGTGGAATAACACTTAACAATATTCAACTTTGCTTATAACTTCTATTAAGCTTCACAAATTAGCAAAAGAACAACTCTTAGCAGCATTTAACTTTGCTTACAGCTTGTGACTTTGTCGCTATAAGACACGTGAAAGCACGACGCGAGCCACCTGCTATTTTCAAGGTAAAGAGAAAAGTTTATTCTCCAATTTTTATACTTTCCCAAAGGTGACATTGGATTGGAGAGTGAATGGACCACCTGTCCAAAGACATTGGACAAAGCACTAGTACATCAAGTTTGTCCAGCCCCATAAAAGATTGTAAACAATATGTTGTTGACAGAAATTGTGTGGGAAGGTTCTCCAACAGAATGGAAACTCAGAAGGCTTTAGAAAATCTTAAGAATCAGGGTGACATGACTTAACCTTACTTCCAGGCCTGACTGGCTCAGCTATCCAAGGCAATCAAAGCCCTCAGAGAGCAGCATTTCTGCCACATTTCCCTGAGCACAGGCACTCCTGTGTGCACACAGACACAAAGAGTCACTACAAGGCACCTGTGAGAAATTCCCCTGAGCAAAGGGAAATGTTCCCTGTGGAGGCTTTGGCATCTCCCCAGGGGATGAAGGGTTGAGCCTGGAGCAGACAGTGTCTGTGATGAGCTCCAGAGGAGCTGAGCCCAGGGGCTGCTGGCCAAGGCCCTGGCCCAGTGAGCATTTCTCAGCTGGCAGGGCGGCCTGAGAAGGGGAAAGGGGAATGCACCAGACCAGGAACCATGGAACCAAGGGACCATTGTTACACTGTGGGGCCATGTGAGAAGAAGTGACCATTGGGACACTGTGGGGCCTTGTGAGACCAAGGGACCATTGGGACACTGTGGGACCATGTGAGATCAAGGGACCATTGGGATACTGTGAGTCCTCATGGATTCATGGACACCACTGTGACATTGCTGGGCCTCATGGAAGCAAGGGGACCCTAGTGACGCCGTGTGCCTCAGTGGAATGTAGGCATCATTGTGACACTGTGAGGCCCCATCCAGCCAAGGCTCCATTGGGACACTGCGAGACCCCACGGAAACAAAGCTCCAGGGTAACACAGAGAGGCTGCCTGTAATCAGTGCTCCATTGTGACCCTGTGGAGCCAAAGGAGACCGTTGTGACACTGCAAAGCCCCATGGTCCATTGGTCCAAAGGTCCATTGTGACATTGCAGGACTCATGGAACAGAGGAGTCACATGACACTGTGGGGCCTGTGGAACCATGGAGAACATTGTGACACTGCAAGGCCTCAAGGAATCATTAGGACTGTTATATGTCTATAGGATAATTCGTGCAAATAAAATTGTCGTCTATTTTATAGTTATGTGCTGTTAAATTATACTCTTATAAGAAGTTTTTAAATCGCACAAGCCAGCAACAGCGACTGCAACACCATGTCAAAGCCACCTGGACGAGAGAGGGAGGACTTTATTTACAAGCGAACGAAAGTGGCCAGCCCAGAGAGGGATCATGCATCAAGGTTGTCCGAGAAACACCCGGACGATAAATACACGATAAATATCCGAGACCGAGATAGTCAGAGCCATCAGGGAGGTACATCTCAAATCCGAATTCCGGGACTGCAAACACAGGTGTTCATCACTCTCCGGACACGTATTGTTCAACTTGCCACAGAGAAAAGAACTCCACATGAATACATGCACTTTGAAAAGGAAGAAAGGGGACTCTGGCTCAGGCAAGGAAAATCGTATAAAAATGGGTCAGACAGGACGGTCGGTGTGAAGCATAGAGGACCCTCTGCTGCAGCTGTCCAACCTGTGTCTCACCCGGTGGCAATCCCGGGCTCCACATTGACCTTTTTTTATAGTGGCTTTTTTTCATTTTTCTCAAAGTTTATATTTGGTACACTTAATAACTTTTATTAAATTAAAAATTAATAACTTGGAGCCTTGCATTTCTAAGATGTTTATCACGTTCGGTTTCTCATGATAAGCCTATCTACTTCTGCTAATTCTGAGATGGGGAAAATGAACTGTCATGATTCCCGCTTGCACTAAAGGATTGTGACACGGGCTGACTTTGTGATGCCAGAGTCTTCTGTGCCATCACAGCGCAACTGTATGACATCCCAGAGTGCTAGAGCAGCACTGGCTCTGTGACATCACAAGGGGGATTTGTGAGATCTCAGGGTGGGCTGTGACATCCCAGGAGGCAGTGTGACATCTCAGGGGCTCTGTGACCTTACTGGGGAGGTCACTTCAAGCCAGCTCCCACTCACAGTTCCTCCCAGAGAAGTCCAAAGCTGCTCGTGCCCGGTGGCATCCCGTGTCCCTCTGGGTCCCCCTGCCCCTGGCGCTGCAGCCTCCCGCTGAGGATGTTCGAGGAGATCAAGCCCAGAGCCTGACACGGGGACAGGGGCTCAGGGCCGTCACAGTTGGAACAGGGAGACAGGGACCCCCTAGCAGCATCCCTGTGCCCCCAGGGCCAGAGCTTGGCCAGGGCTCCTTCACCCTCTTATGAAGGAGGGCTTGAGAGCACTTTAAAAATCCCCAGCAGGGGAGTAGCATAAAACAGCATTAAGATTAAGTGACAGCACCACAGAGTTCCTTGGCAAGAGTCACTCTGCTCCTGACTGGACACTTCAGGCACACCAAGGAAACAAAGCAACAACAAAACCAAACAAAATCCAGGCAATCAAACCAAAAAGGAGTCAAGAACTGTCCCGGTGTCTGTGTGTCTCTGTGTGTTTGTCTGTGTGTGTGTGTGTGTGTGTGTGTGTGTGTGTGACGAAAGGACAGTGAGGGCAAGGATAAAAGGAATACAGCCTAAAAGCTAAACAGAGCTGTGGAATAACACTTAACAATATTCAACTTTGCTTATAACTTCTATTAAGCTTCACAAATTAGCAAAAGAACAACTCTTAGCAGCATTTAACTTTGCTTACAGCTTGTGACTTTGTCGCTATAAGACACGTGAAAGCACGACGCGAGCCACCTGCTATTTTCAAGGTAAAGAGAAAAGTTTATTCTCCAACTTTTATACTTTCCCAAAGGTGACATTGGATTGGAGAGTGAATGGACCACCTGTCCAAAGACATTGGACAAAGCACTAGTACATCAAGTTTGTCCAGCCCCATAAAAGATTGTAAACAATATGTTGTTGACAGAAATTGTGTGGGAAGGTTCTCCAACAGAATGGAAACTCAGAAGGCTTTAGAAAATCTTAAGAATCAGGGTGACATGACTTAACCTTACTTCCAGGCCTGACTGGCTCAGCTATCCAAGGCAATCAAAGCCCTCAGAGAGCAGCATTTCTGCCACATTTCCCTGAGCACAGGCACTCCTGTGTGCACACAGACACAAAGAGTCACTACAAGGCACCTGTGAGAAATTCCCCTGAGCAAAGGGAAATGTTCCCTGTGGAGGCTTTGGCATCTCCCCAGGGGATGAAGGGTTGAGCCTGGAGCAGACAGTGTCTGTGATGAGCCCCAGAGGAGCTGAGCCCAGGGGCTGCTGGCCAAGGCCCTGGCCCAGTGAGCATTTCTCAGCTGGCAGGGCGGCCTGAGAAGGGGAAAGGGGAATGCACCAGACCAGGAACCATGGAACCAAGGGACCATTGTTACACTGTGGGGCCATGTGAGAAGAAGTGACCATTGGGACACTGTGGGGCCTTGTGAGACCAAGGGACCATTGGGACACTGTGGGACCATGTGAGATCAAGGGACCATTGGGATACTGTGAGTCCTCATGGATTCATGGACACCACTGTGACATTGCTGGGCCTCATGGAAGCAAGGGGACCCTAGTGACGCCGTGTGCCTCAGTGGAATGTAGGCATCATTGTGACACTGTGAGGCCCCATCCAGCCAAGGCTCCATTGGGACACTGCGAGACCCCACGGAAACAAAGCTCCAGGGTAACACAGAGAGGCTGCCTGTAATCAGTGCTCCATTGTGACCCTGTGGAGCCAAAGGAGACCGTTGTGACACTGCAAAGCCCCATGGTCCATTGGTCCAAAGGTCCATTGTGACATTGCAGGACTCATGGAACAGAGGAGTCACATGACACTGTGGGGCCTGTGGAACCATGGAGAACATTGTGACACTGCAAGGCCTCAAGGAATCATTAGGACTGTTATATGTCTATAGGATAATTCGTGCAAATAAAATTGTCGTCTATTTTATAGTTATGTGCTGTTAAATTATACTCTTATAAGAAGTTTTTAAATCGCACAAGCCAGCAACAGCGACTGCAACACCATGTCAAAGCCACCTGGACGAGAGAGGGAGGACTTTATTTACAAGCGAACGAAAGTGGCCAGCCCAGAGAGGGATCATGCATCAAGGTTGTCCGAGAAACACCCGGACGATAAATACACGATAAATATCCGAGACCGAGATAGTCAGAGCCATCAGGGAGGTACATCTCAAATCCGAATTCCGGGACTGCAAACACAGGTGTTCATCACTCTCCGGACACGTATTGTTCAACTTGCCACAGAGAAAAGAACTCCACATGAATACATGCACTTTGAAAAGGAAGAAAGGGGACTCTGGCTCAGGCAAGGAAAATCGTATAAAAATGGGTCAGACAGGACGGTCGGTGTGAAGCATAGAGGACCCTCTGCTGCAGCTGTCAAACCTGTGTCTCACCCGGTGGCAATCCCGGGCTCCACATTGACCTTTTTTTATAGTGGCTTTTTTTCATTTTTCTCAAAGTTTATATTTGGTACACTTAATAACTTTTATTAAATTAAAAATTAATAACTTGGAGCCTTGCATTTCTAAGATGTTTATCACATTCGGTTTCTCATGATAAGCCTATCTACTTCTGCTAATTCTGAGATGGGGAAAATGAACTGTCATGATTCCCGCTTGCACTAAAGGATTGTGACACGGGCTGACTTTGTGATGCCAGAGTCTTCTGTGCCATCACAGCACAACTGTATGACATCCCAGAGTGATGGAGCAGCACTGGCTCTGTGACATCACAAGGGGGATTTGTGAGATCTCAGGGTGGGCTGTGACATCCCAGGAGGCAGTGTGACATCTCAGGGGCTCTGTGACCTTACTGGGGAGGTCACTTCAAGCCAGCTCCCACTCACAGTTCCTCCCAGAGAAGTCCAAAGCTGCTCGTGCCCGGTGGCATCCCGTGTCCCTCTGGGTCCCCCTGCCCCTGGCGCTGCAGCCTCCCACTGAGGATGTTCGAGGAGATCAAGCCCAGAGCCTGACACGGGGACAGGGGCTCAGGGCCGTCACAGTTGGAACAGGGAGACAGGGACCCCCTAGCAGCATCCCTGTGCCCCCAGGGCCAGAGCTTGGCCAGGGCTCCTTCACCCTCTTATGAAGGAGGGCTTGAGAGCACTTTAAAAATCCCCAGCAGGGGAGTAGCATAAAACAGCATTAAGATTAAGTGACAGCACCACAGAGTTCCTTGGCAAGAGTCACTCTGCTCCTGACTGGACACTTCAGGCACACCAAGGAAACAAAGCAACAACAAAACCAAACAAAATCCAGGCAATCAAACCAAAAAGGAGTCAAGAACTGTCCCGGTGTCTGTGTGTCTCTGTGTGTTTGTCTGTGTGTGTGTGTGTGTGTGTGTGTGTGTGACGAAAGGACAGTGAGGGCAAGGATAAAAGGAATACAGCCTAAAAGCTAAACAGAGCTGTGGAATAACACTTAACAATATTCAACTTTGCTTATAACTTCTATTAAGCTTCACAAATTAGCAAAAGAACAACTCTTAGCAGCATTTAACTTTGCTTACAGCTTGTGACTTTGTCGCTATAAGACACGTGAAAGCACGACGCGAGCCACCTGCTATTTTCAAGGTAAAGAGAAAAGTTTATTCTCCAACTTTTATACTTTCCCAAAGGTGACATTGGATTGGAGAGTGAATGGACCACCTGTCCAAAGACATTGGACAAAGCACTAGTACATCAAGTTTGTCCAGCCCCATAAAAGATTGTAAACAATATGTTGTTGACAGAAATTGTGTGGGAAGGTTCTCCAACAGAATGGAAACTCAGAAGGCTTTAGAAAATCTTAAGAATCAGGGTGACATGACTTAACCTTACTTCCAGGCCTGACTGGCTCAGCTATCCAAGGCAATCAAAGCCCTCAGAGAGCAGCATTTCTGCCACATTTCCCTGAGCACAGGCACTCCTGTGTGCACACAGACACAAAGAGTCACTACAAGGCACCTGTGAGAAATTCCCCTGAGCAAAGGGAAATGTTCCCTGTGGAGGCTTTGGCATCTCCCCAGGGGATGAAGGGTTGAGCCTGGAGCAGACAGTGTCTGTGATGAGCTCCAGAGGAGCTGAGCCCAGGGGCTGCTGGCCAAGGCCTTGGCCCAGTGAGCATTTCTCAGCTGGCAGGGCGGCCTGAGAAGGGGAAAGGGGAATGCACCAGACCAGGAACCATGGAACCAAGGGACCATTGTTACACTGTGGGGCCATGTGAGAAGAAGTGACCATTGGGACACTGTGGGGCCTTGTGAGACCAAGGGACCATTGGGACACTGTGGGACCATGTGAGATCAAGGGACCATTGGGATACTGTGAGTCCTCATGGATTCATGGACACCACTGTGACATTGCTGGGCCTCATGGAAGCAAGGGGACCCTAGTGACGCCGTGTGCCTCAGTGGAATGTAGGCATCATTGTGACACTGTGAGGCCCCATCCAGCCAAGGCTCCATTGGGACACTGCGAGACCCCACGGAAACAAAGCTCCAGGGTAACACAGAGAGGCTGCCTGTAATCAGTGCTCCATTGTGACCCTGTGGAGCCAAAGGAGAGTGTTGTGACACTGCAAAGCCCCATGGTCCATTGGTCCAAAGGTCCACTCTGACATTGCAGGACTCATGGAACAGAGGAGTCACATGACACTGTGGGGCCTGTGGAACCATGGAGAACATTGTGACACTGCAAGGCCTCAAGGAATCATTAGGACTGTTATATGTCTATAGGATAATTCGTGCAAATAAAATTGTCGTCTATTTTATAGTTATGTGCTGTTAAATTATACTCTTATAAGAAGTTTTTAAATCGCACAAGCCAGCAACAGCGACTGCAACACCATGTCAAAGCCACCTGGACGAGAGAGGGAGGACTTTATTTACAAGCGAACGAAAGTGGCCAGCCCAGAGAGGGATCATGCATCAAGGTTGTCCGAGAAACACCCGGACGATAAATACACGATAAATATCCGAGACCGAGATAGTCAGAGCCATCAGGGAGGTACATCTCAAATCCGAATTCCGGGACTGCAAACACAGGTGTTCATCACTCTCCGGACACGTATTGTTCAACTTGCCACAGAGAAAAGAACTCCACATGAATACATGCACTTTGAAAAGGAAGAAAGGGGACTCTGGCTCAGGCAAGGAAAATCGTATAAAAATGGGTCAGACAGGACGGTCGGTGTGAAGCATAGAGGACCCTCTGCTGCAGCTGTCCAACCTGTGTCTCACCCGGTGGCAATCCCGGGCTCCACATTGACCTTTTTTTATAGTGGCTTTTTTTCATTTTTCTCAAAGTTTATATTTGGTACACTTAATAACTTTTATTAAATTAAAAATTAATAACTTGGAGCCTTGCATTTCTAACATGTTTATCACGTTCGGTTTCTCATGATAAGCCTATCTACTTCTGCTAATTCTGAGATGGGGAAAATGAACTGTCATGATTCCCGCTTGCACTAAAGGATTGTGACACGGGCTGACTTTGTGATGCCAGAGTCTTCTGTGCCATCACAGCGCAACTGTATGACATCCCAGAGTGCTAGAGCAGCACTGGCTCTGTGACATCACAAGGGGGATTTGTGAGATCTCAGGGTGGGCTGTGACATCCCAGGAGGCAGTGTGATATCTCAGGGGCTCTGTGACCTTACTGGGGAGGTCACTTCAAGCCAGCTCCCACTCACAGTTCCTCCCAGAGAAGTCCAAAGCTGCTCGTGCCCGGTGGCATCCCGTGTCCCTCTGGGTCCCCCTGCCCCTGGCGCTGCAGCCTCCCGCTGAGGATGTTAGAGGAGATCAAGCCCAGAGCCTGACACGGGGACAGGGGCTCAGGGCCGTCACAGTTGGAACAGGGAGACAGGGACCCCCTAGCAGCATCCCTGTGCCCCCAGGGCCAGAGCTTGGCCAGGGCTCCTTCACCCTCTTATGAAGGAGGGCTTGAGAGCACTTTAAAAATCCCCAGCAGGGGAGTAGCATAAAACAGCATTAAGATTAAGTGACAGCACCACAGAGTTCCTTGGCAAGAGTCACTCTGCTCCTGACTGGACACTTCAGGCACACCAAGGAAACAAAGCAACAACAAAACCAAACAAAATCCAGGCAATCAAACCAAAAAGGAGTCAAGAACTGTCCCGGTGTCTGTGTGTCTCTGTGTGTTTGTCTGTGTGTGTGTGTGTGTGTGTGTGTGTGTGACGAAAGGACAGTGAGGGCAAGGATAAAAGGAATACAGCCTAAAAGCTAAACAGAGCTGTGGAATAACACTTAACAATATTCAACTTTGCTTATAACTTCTATTAAGCTTCACAAATTAGCAAAAGAACAACTCTTAGCAGCATTTAACTTTGCTTACAGCTTGTGACTTTGTCGCTATAAGACACGTGAAAGCACGACGCGAGCCACCTGCTATTTTCAAGGTAAAGAGAAAAGTTTATTCTCCAACTTTTATACTTTCCCAAAGGTGACATTGGATTGGAGAGTGAATGGACCACCTGTCCAAAGACATTGGACAAAGCACTAGTACATCAAGTTTGTCCAGCCCCATAAAAGATTGTAAACAATATGTTGTTGACAGAAATTGTGTGGGAAGGTTCTCCAACAGAATGGAAACTCAGAAGGCTTTAGAAAATCTTAAGAATCAGGGTGACATGACTTAACCTTACTTCCAGGCCTGACTGGCTCAGCTATCCAAGGCAATCAAAGCCCTCAGAGAGCAGCATTTCTGCCACATTTCCCTGAGCACAGGCACTCCTGTGTGCACACAGACACAAAGAGTCACTACAAGGCACCTGTGAGAAATTCCCCTGAGCAAAGGGAAATGTTCCCTGTGGAGGCTTTGGCATCTCCCCAGGGGATGAAGGGTTGAGCCTGGAGCAGACAGTGTCTGTGATGAGCTCCAGAGGAGCTGAGCGCAGGGGCTGCTGGCCAAGGCCCTGGCCCAGTGAGCATTTCTCAGCTGGCAGGGCGGCCTGAGAAGGGGAGAGGGGAATGCACCAGACCAGGAACCATGGAACCAAGGGACCATTGTTACACTGTGGGGCCATGTGAGAAGAAGTGACCATTGGGACACTGTGGGGCCTTGTGAGACCAAGGGACCATTGGGACACTGTGGGACCATGTGAGATCAAGGGACCATTGGGATACTGTGAGTCCTCATGGATTCATGGACACCACTGTGACATTGCTGGGCCTCATGGAAGCAAGGGGACCCTAGTGACGCCGTGTGCCTCAGTGGAATGTAGGCATCATTGTGACACTGTGAGGCCCCATCCAGCCAAGGCTCCATTGGGACACTGCGAGACCCCACGGAAACAAAGCTCCAGGGTAACACAGAGAGGCTGCCTGTAATCAGTGCTCCATTGTGACCCTGTGGAGCCAAAGGAGAGTGTTGTGACACTGCAAAGCCCCATGGTCCATTGGTCCAAAGGTCCACTCTGACATTGCAGGACTCATGGAACAGAGGAGTCACATGACACTGTGGGGCCTGTGGAACCATGGAGAACATTGTGACACTGCAAGGCCTCAAGGAATCATTAGGACTGTTATATGTCTATAGGATAATTCGTGCAAATAAAATTGTCGTCTATTTTATAGTTATGTGCTGTTAAATTATACTCTTATAAGAAGTTTTTAAATCGCACAAGCCAGCAACAGCGACTGCAACACCATGTCAAAGCCACCTGGACGAGAGAGGGAGGACTTTATTTACAAGCGAACGAAAGTGGCCAGCCCAGAGAGGGATCATGCATCAAGGTTGTCCGAGAAACACCCGGACGATAAATACACGATAAATATCCGAGACCGAGATAGTCAGAGCCATCAGGGAGGTACATCTCAAATCCGAATTCCGGGACTGCAAACACAGGTGTTCATCACTCTCCGGACACGTATTGTTCAACTTGCCACAGAGAAAAGAACTCCACATGAATACATGCACTTTGAAAAGGAAGAAAGGGGACTCTGGCTCAGGCAAGGAAAATCGTATAAAAATGGGTCAGACAGGACGGTCGGTGTGAAGCATAGAGGACCCTCTGCTGCAGCTGTCCAACCTGTGTCTCACCCGGTGGCAATCCCGGGCTCCACATTGACCTTTTTTTATAGTGGCTTTTTTTCATTTTTCTCAAAGTTTATATTTGGTACACTTAATAACTTTTATTAAATTAAAAATTAATAACTTGGAGCCTTGCATTTCTAACATGTTTATCACGTTCGGTTTCTCATGATAAGCCTATCTACTTCTGCTAATTCTGAGATGGGGAAAATGAACTGTCATGATTCCCGCTTGCACTAAAGGATTGTGACACGGGCTGACTTTGTGATGCCAGAGTCTTCTGTGCCATCACAGCGCAACTGTATGACATCCCAGAGTGCTAGAGCAGCACTGGCTCTGTGACATCACAAGGGGGATTTGTGAGATCTCAGGGTGGGCTGTGACATCCCAGGAGGCAGTGTGACATCTCAGGGGCTCTGTGACCTTACTGGGGAGGTCACTTCAAGCCAGCTCCCACTCACAGTTCCTCCCAGAGAAGTCCAAAGCTGCTCGTGCCCGGTGGCATCCCGTGTCCCTCTGGGTCCCCCTGCCCCTGGCGCTGCAGCCTCCCGCTGAGGATGTTCGAGGAGATCAAGCCCAGAGCCTGACACGGGGACAGGGGCTCAGGGCCGTCACAGTTGGAACAGGGAGACAGGGACCCCCTAGCAGCATCCCTGTGCCCCCAGGGCCAGAGCTTGGCCAGGGCTCCTTCACCCTCTTATGAAGGAGGGCTTGAGAGCACTTTAAAAATCCCCAGCAGGGGAGTAGCATAAAACAGCATTAAGATTAAGTGACAGCACCACAGAGTTCCTTGGCAAGAGTCACTCTGCTCCTGACTGGACACTTCAGGCACACCAAGGAAACAAAGCAACAACAAAACCAAACAAAATCCAGGCAATCAAACCAAAAAGGAGTCAAGAACTGTCCCGGTGTCTGTGTGTCTCTGTGTGTTTGTCTGTGTGTGTGTGTGTGTGTGTGTGTGTGTGTGTGTGTGTGTGTGTGACGAAAGGACAGTGAGGGCAAGGAGAAAAGGAATACAGCCTAAAAGCTAAACAGAACTGTGGAATAACACTTAACAATATTCAACTTCGCTTATAACTTCTATTAAGCTTCACAAATTAGCAAAAGAACAACTCTTAGCAGCATTTAACTTTGCTTACAGCTTGTGACTTTGTCGCTATAAGACACGTGAAAGCACGACGCGAGCCACCTGCTATTTGCAAGGTAAATGAGGTAAGTGGAAGATCATTTGTTCACTGAAGCAAGACTGTGGTATGCTTGCTTACCTTGGTTTGCATAAGAATGTACTGGTGTGTCTTTGAAATGCTTATTTGCTTACAAGGTGATAAGGAGGTTGAGATTAAAGTCCAGGGTGTGTGTATCTGGTCTGCTTGCTGTATCTCAAAAGAAGAGACTTAGAAGCTATCACAACGACCAGACTCAGACTACATCTGGAGAGTCACGTCTGCAAGGAGAATCGGGGGGAATAAAAGGAAGGTTGGGATAGAACATTTTAGCGCGCCGTTGGTGGAGCAGGAGACTCCCGGCCGCCCAGCGCTGTGCTTTGCCTGCCTTACTCGCTTGCTATTTTAAATAAAATTGCTTTATTGAATTAAGACACTTCAAATTGTCGTGTCACAATTTATAACAATTTGGTGCCGTGACTCGGATGGAGAAGTAGATCAGTCGCTACGGGACGATCGGGATGCGCCCCGCCCTTATGGCGGCCCGGCTGCCCCAGGCTTTCTGATCACTCTCCACCGACGAACCTAAATTGAGTAACGGGCAAAGGAGAACCGGTTACCCCTGTAATCTTTGTGCACGAAGAACCAGCGAAGATGCAGGACGCTGAGTATAGGCCGGTTTCCCGCTCGGTTTGGGGTGGTTTTCCCGGAGTGCTGTGTGTGAGAGGTCTCATAGAGACCAAGTGAGTGCGGACTCTGTATTAGTGCGTTTTCCATTCCCCGCGAGGGGCTGGGCCACGAACCAGGGGAGCACGTGTGTGAGAAGTTGAGTGCACTCCGGAAGATGGGACAGAGGAAAAGCAAGCCCTCTGGTCCCATGGGAGAGGGGACCCATGCTAAGCTTCCCCAGATTCCCAGGGATAGCCCCTTGGGTTTGATGATAATTAATTGGGATGCTTTCCCATCTAGAAAAGGGAAAGACAAAGTTAAAATGATACATTATTGTATGGAAGTGTTGGGGGGGAAACAAATTAGGGGAGACCATTTGTATTGGCCGGTATTCGGGTCCTTTGAGGATTGGATTTGTCAGGCTCTAAATATATATGTTAACTCAAAGGAAGCCTTTGATTCAGAAGAGAGCGAATATGCTTCCCTGTGGACAGTTGGGGAGACAAGGACAAAACTATTTGCCTTATCAGCCAGGGAAAAGAACAAGAAAAACAAGGAGTAAGATAATATGCCCCCCTACGTTCCTCCTTCATATATTCCTCCACTCCCATCCCCTGCTAGTCAAAATATATATCCCCAGCTGCCTGCGGACCCGGTTGGCCCCGGGGTCCCCACGGCTCCTTCAGACTCTGATGATGAGGCAGAGAGTGGAGGAACAAGGGAAAACAATCGTAGGGTAACTAGAAGTCAGACTAGGAAAAAGGAACAGGAATTGGGGATGTTTCCCCTAAGAGAACAAAGCATTGGTATGATCCCGAATCCCCAAGCGGGACAGGAAGGTCAGCCACCCCAAATAGCAGGGGTTGCCTATGTAACTGTGCCTTTAGACTCTGGGCAAGTCAGGGACTTTAAGAAGGAAATGGGATATTTGTTGGACGATCCTCTAGGAGTGGCAGAACGGTTGGACCAATTTTTGGGGCCCAGTGTGTACACATGGGAGGAGTTACAGTCAATACTAAGGATTTTGTTCATGGCAGAGGAAAGGAGGATGATAAGGGAAACGGGTATGAGGATATGGGATGATGAACACCACCAAGGACCCTTAGCAGATATAAAGTGGCCCCTACAAAATCCCCAGTGGAATAACCAGGATCCCTTGCATCGCACTCACATGGGTGATTTGCGAAACATCATCATTCAGGGAATAAAACAATCAGTTCCGCAGGGGCAGAATGTGAAGAAGGCTTTTGGATTACAACAAAAAAAAGATGAGGATCCCACGGAATGGTTAGAGCGCTTAAGGAAAGCCTTCCGCTTGTATTCTGGGATAGACCCTGATACCCAGGAGGGAGAGGCGGTGTTGAAAATGCAGTTTGTGGCAAATGCATGGGTAGATATTAGGAGGAAACTAGAAAAGTTGGACGGATGGCAGACTAGAGGATTAGAGGAGCTCTTGAGGGAAGCGCAGAAGGTTTTTGTGAGAAGGGAGGATGAGAATTTCAAGAGACAGGCGAGGATTATGGCTGCAGTTGTGTGGGAAGGGCCTAACCCTAATTCCCGTGCAAGGAATGTAGAACAAAGGGAGAATTGGGAGCAGAGTTATATTTCTAGGGAAGGAAAAGGAAGAGGTCGTGAAATTGTCTGCTTCTACTGTGGAAAGAAGGGACATATGAAGAGGGGATGCAGACAACGGATAGCGGATGAGAAGGCCTTTAAGGAAGATTAGGGGTGTCAAGGGCTCTATTTGTTGGGGAAGAAACATCATAAGGAGCCCTTGGTAAAGCTTAAAGTGGGACCCCAACAACAAGAGATGGAATTTTTAGTGGATACCGGGGCTGAAAGATCCACGGTGCAAGCCTTGCCGCTTGGATGTAAAAAGTCATCTGACACTGTACATGTAATTGGGGCAAAAGGAGAGCCCTTTGAGGTATCTGTTATCAAGGATGTGATGGTAGAAACTGATTCCAAATTTGGTATAGGTTCTTTACTACTGGTACCTGATGCAGATTACAATTTATTAGGGAGAGATCTGATAATAGAATTGGGTATTAATTTAGAAGTTGTAAATAAAGAATTACAGATAAAGCTCTGCCCTTTAAGGGTGGAGGATGAAAAGAAAATTAATCCTGAGGTGTGGTATACCCCAGAAACGGTGGGGAAATTGCAGATTAAGCCTTTCTCAGTGGAAATAAGTGATCCTGGCAAACCCGTAAGAATAAAACAATACCATATCCCTAGGGAGGGAAAATTAGGAATTGAATCCGGACCACTAAGTAACTCCTGGTCTGCACAAGCTTGTGAATTATATGCAGTACTCAGGGCTTTAAGGTTATTAAAAGGAAAAATTGGAACAATATACACAGACTCTAAATATGCATATGGGGTAGTGCACACATTTGGAAAAATTTGGGAAGAGAGGGGACTTATAAACTCACAGGGAAAAGATCTAATTCATCAAGAGCTAATTGTCCAAGTTTTAAATGCCTTAAGGGGCCCAGCTCAAATTGCTGTGGTCCACTTAAGGGGACACCAGAGAGGATTGGACTTTAGAAACAGGGGAAATAATTTAGCTGACCAAGAAGCCAAGAAAGCAGCCCTACGAACTCGGGGGGACATGGGGCAGAGCGACACTGTATCTGTGGACTCCCCCAAAGAAAAATGGCAAATATATATATTTTTACCACTCAAGAAAAGGAAAAATTACAAAAGATGGGAATTGAGGAGGGGTCTGAAGGGCAATGGAAGCTCCCAGATGGGAGAACTGTTTTACCTAAAAGCAAGGCCTCAGAAATTTTGCAAAGATTGCATGACCAGACTCATTGGGGAACTCAGGCATTAGTAGATCAATTTGCCACTAAATATATGAGTATTGGAATCTATGATTTGGCTAAAAGAGTAGTGGGAGATTGTCTGATCTGTCAAAAAGTAAACAGAAAACATCTTAGGGAAAGGCCCATGGGAGGAAGGGAATTAGCTCACAGGCCTTTTGCCAAAATACAAATAGACTTCACTGAATTGCCTAAAGTGGGTAGATATAAATATTTGTTAGTAATAGTAGATCATCTCACTCATTTTGTAGAAGCTTACCCCACTACCTGGACTACTGCTCAGACAGTGGTCAGAATATTATTAGAAGAAATAATCCCTAGATATGGGATAGTAGAAACAATAGATTCTGATAGGGGACCCCACTTTGTGTCCAAAATAACTGAGGATATCTCACATGCTCTGGGAATTAAGTGGGAATACCATACCCCATGGCATCCCCAAAGTTCGGGAAGAGTGGAAAGAATGAATGGGGAACTAAAAAAGCAATTAACCAAATTAATAATAGAAACAAAATTGACATGGGTCAAGTGTCTCCCTTTAGCCCTATTGTACATAAGAACAAGACCCAGAGCAGATGTTGGGATTTCCTCTTTTGAAATGCTATACGGGATGCCATATGATTTGGAGGAACCCCGAGACCACCCCCGGTTGAAGGACTATAAAATAACCTCATATATTATTGCCTTAATGAAACGCCACAATGAACTTTGGGAAAAAGGAATCATTACGCAAAGACCCCCTTTAGATTTAAAAATACATAAAATACACCCAGGAGACTATGTGTTAATAAAATCCTGGAAAGAATCTACACTAACCCCACAATGGGAAGGTCCTTATCTTGTGTTACTCACTACAGAAACTGCAATTCGGACTGCAGAAAGAGGATGGACACATGCCAGTCGAGTAAAAGGACCAGTTAACAACACTGTGTGGCAAGTAACCAGTCCTCCCGGGAACCTGAAATTGAAGTTACAGAGAAACTAATGGACTCTTATCAGATTGAATACACATCAGACTTATATTACTTAGATAGTGGACTAATTAGTAATTCAAGTGTTAGAGTAAAGTGTAAAAATCAAAATTGTAATTGTTATCCTTTTGTATGCTGTATCTGTAAGGTGTGTGGGGAACGGTGGTGGTCACATTGCAACAGAGGATATCCTCCACGAGGAACTTGCAATTCCTGTTGGAACGTACAAAGAGAGATTACAGCTTGGGTACTGACCTGTAAAGTGACTAGAGGGGAAATCCGATTGGAATCTAAAGAGTGGTGGGAAATTTTCTCAAAGGGCATTCACCCAGACTATTACTGCTACCATACAAACGAGCCGAGCCCATTTGTGGCAGAGATCATAGAAGGCCTTTGTAGTAAAGACCTAAAAGGAGTCAGTTGTACCGCACCGGCGGTAAAAGATCAGAATTGGCGTTCTTATTGCATGCGGCAAGGCACCAGAGGGCATAAATCCCCTCCTGAAGAATACTCTTGCTGCCGAGAAGATGGTACACCCTCTGGCTCGAAGCACCCGAGTCGACGGGCGAGGCAGATGAGTAAACAGCTGTGGAGGAAGGAGCCCTCAGGATGGAATACGCAAGCAATATTTGCGGAACTACCCCGGGACTGGGAGTAACAAAGGCAGAAATAGTTTTTGGGCTCAAGGGTATTTTGGTGATAACCAGCTAATAGAGGGAAAGAAGTCACAAGGGTATAATTGTTGCAGTGTGAGAAACCAGACCCCACATGCCATTTGCTTACTGCTTGTGATTTTCCTTTGTATATCTTGTGATACTGCGGAAGTAACAACTCATGAACCTTTCAAGTGGACTTTAGGAAGATGGGAGGATTCACGAGTTATAAGGAGCTGGAACTGGGGTGGCATCCCTAGTAAATCAACAAAAGGAATTTAAAGCATTAAGAATTTCAGTAGATAAAGATCTGAGTAAAATTGAGCAGGCCATCGATGGATTAGTAAAATCATTAAGGTCCCTATCTGAGGTGGTGTTGCAGAACAGAAGGGGTATAGACTTGCTATTATTACAAGGGGGATTGTGTGTAGCCCTGAAGGAGGAATGCTGTGCATACGCTGATCATACTGGAGTTGTTACAGACACCATGGCAGAATTAAGGAGAAGATTAGAGCAGAGAAAGAGGGAAAGAGAGGCACAGCAAAGTTGGTATGAATCATGGTTCAATCAATCTCCTTGGTTAACTACCTTGTTATCCACCCTTGCAGGACCTCTGATACTGATAATATTGGGACTGACCTTTGGGCCATGCATCTTCAATAAGGCAATAGAAATAGTGAAGGGACGCTTAGAGGCAGCACATTTAATGCTCATTAGGGCAAAATATGAACCCATACACGATGTAGATGAGACCCTAATACTAAGTCACCAAGAGTTACAAAGATTCAGTGAACAAAATAAAGATGAACAAGAAAAAGGGGGGAATTGAGATAAGTAGAAGATCATTTGTTCACTGTGGTATGCTTGCTTACCTTGATTTGCATAAGAATGTACTGGTGTGTCTTTGAAATGCTTATTTGCTTACAAGGTGATAAGGAGGTTGAGATTAGAGTCCTGGGTATGTGTATCTGGTCTGCTTGCTGTATCTCAAAAGAAGAGACTTAGAAGCTATCACAACGACCAGACTCAGACTACATCTGGAGAGTCACGCCTGCAAGGAGAAGGGGGGGGATAAAAAGAAGGTTGGGACAGAACATTTTAGCGCGCCGTTGGTGGAGCAGGAGATTCCCGGCCGCCCAGCGCTGTGCTTTGCCTGCCTTACTCGCTTGCTATTTTAAATAAAATTGCTTTATTGAATTAAGACACTTCAAATTGTCGTGTCACAATTTATAACACCCCTGCCCCTGCCCCTGCCCCTGCCCCTGCCCCTGCCCCTGCCCCTGCCCCTGCCCCTGCCCCTGCCCCTGTCTGTCACGGCCCCCGCCCAGCCATGGTTGGGAGCGCCCCGCCCTGCCCCATCAGACTCCTTGGCACCGCCTGCAGACTTTTCCCTCCCCCGCCCGGTCTCTCCTTGGCCAGTTCGCACAGAGGCAGGGGTAGGAGGGTACTGAAAACTTTCTCTTCATGGCCAACATCAAAAAATGTGAATATGATAAATTGAATCAAGCAAAACCCTTCCCTCTGCTCCTTGTGACATCCCAGCAGCATCTGACATGTCCACCATCTACAAGGCATTGCCATAAAGGCAGGATTTTAGACAAAGACATAAGAAGAGGTGATAGGTAAAACTTACAATAAGATGCTGAGTAAGGAGTTATTTAAACTTCTGAAAAATTGGGAAACTCCCAAAAGCTCAAAGCATGAAGCCATTTAAAGGAGATGCATTGGAATGACCAGAGAACAGCTGCAGGAGGAAATCTGGGAGCAATGGGAAGGACATACATGCAGCTGCTCTAAATGAAGAGATGTCCTTAGATAGGGCCATTTAACCAGGAGTCCTGGAAACACCCAAAGGAAGCGCGTCATGAAATATTATACTGAATGTTGGTGGCAGAGGTAGAGGGGAAGATGAGTATTTCTTCTCCTGCCATCAGTAGAAGAAAGCAGTAGAGCCAGGAAATTGCTGTTCTGGGTGGGAAAACATTACCATTTCTTCAAAGTTCTCCAGTGACCCAGATAATAAAGTTTTGCTTGTATGTTATGGAACAGAGAGATATTGAAACCTGCTCCCCTTTCCATGAACAGGCATGTTCTACTTGTTGGGCCCCAGTACCCTGAGGTGCTGAGCTGGGATTGGCATATCTAAGAGAGGAGCTGAGGTAGAGCAGAGCACCTTGCAGGCTGAGGTGTCTGCTGGAATTGCATGTCCTCCCCATGCCACAGCTTCCCTGCATTTCCCTCCTCCAGCCTCTGTCCCCAGCACAGCCATGGAGGCTCTTTGGTCTCTTGACTTTTCCTGCAGGCATTAAGAACAGCTGAGCTCTGCCTTTGGCACAGTCAGCCCTGGCCAGCGCAGGCCATGCTCAGCAATTCCTTGTCTGTGCCCGGACTTGCTGCCAGCCCCGGCAGCGGCTGCGGGGCCCCTTTGTGGCCCTGTGCTGGCCCAGCCATGGTGCCACAGCCCCTGTGCAGCCCAGGCCAGGCCAGGAGCATTGGGGCTGGGAACGGCCCCTGTGCCGTGGGGCCCTGGGCAGCCTTGGGGCTCTGTGCCCCATGGCCTCCCTGCTGGGCAGCCTCTGCCAGCTCCTGCAGAGCCCGTGGGGGCTCCTTCTGCTGCCCTGAGCCTGCAGAGCAGGGCAGCGTTGTCTGCTGCTCTGAGTCATTCCTAAAGATCCCGTCGGGCTGTCTCAGACACTTGGGGCCAGGGATTCCTTCCAACCTGGGCCACTTTGGGTGAACACGGGGTGGCCCCAGGGCAGGTGGCAGTGTGTGCAAGGCCCTTTGTGACACATACAGCATGGAATGGAGCCGGGTGTCCAAGGGCCCTTGGTGACACGGTGCAGCATGGAACGGATCTAGGTGTCCAAGGGCCCTTGGTGACACGGTGCAGCATGGAACGGATCCAGGTCTCCAAGGGCCCTTTGTGACACGTGCTGACATAGGAGCTGTAAGTGGCAAGAGCACGCCACAGTGCTCAGAGCAGGCGACGGGACAGGATGGGACAGAGCGGTGCCGTGAGGTGCCCCCGCACAGCGCGCTCGTTCCTGCCCTACCCGGAGCTTTTCTGAGGCATTGTTCCTGCAGCTGACCTCGAGGCCAGAGCACAGGACTTGGTGACCTGTGGCCTTCCGAGGCTTCAATTCTGCAGGTGCCTTTGAGGACACACCGTGGGACTTGGTGACCCAGAGTTTTCCGAGGCATCCCTCTTGAGGGTAGCCAAAAATACGGGCAGTGACATGGGGCAGGGAGCCCTGAGAGTGCCCAAGCTGAGCTGGATGGAGGAGGAAGAATGCGGCCCTGCAGCTGCTCCAGCACTGGAGACTGAAGAGGTGGTGTCGTTCCATCCAGCACAGGAGGGTGAGTGGCCGAGCCAGGCCACAGGGCTGGTGCCTTCAGCCAGCTTGGCTCCATCTCACCCCATCCCATCACACGCTGTCACATCCCATCCCGTCCTGTTCCATCCCCTGGGGACGTGCCCATGGACAGGACCAAAAAGGGGCCTGGGCGGACACCCCACAGTGGCCGTGCTCCATCCACCTGGGGCATCCTGGGGCTGTCCCTGCCTGGGCAGCGCAGGGCTGGGCTGTGTTCTCCGGCCTCTCCCGCAGACCCTCAGCCCTGGCTGCGCTCGCTCTTTCCCAGATGCAGCCCTGGACCAGACACAAGAGCAGGAACCCGCCCATGGCCGCTTCCACAGAACAGCACAGGTACCTGCAGCCATCCCCACCTGGGCTGGGCCTGCTGTCACTGCTCAGCCCAGCAGCACACCTGCAGCACTCCATGGCTTCTTGCTCTTCTCCTACAGCTCGTTTGCAAATTCATCAAGAGAATTCGGCAGGAAGAGACCAGTGTCATGAGCCCTGGGCTCAGAGCATACTCAGAGCTCCTCGGACATGAGACCAGTGCCGCCCTGCTGGATTTGCTTGTGCAGAGTGGTGTTCCCAGAGCAGAGCAAGTAAGCAGATGTGGCCAGGCTTCAATTGCCCCATGAGTCACATGGCTTCCCAAGCCACTAGTGCTGGCCCCTGTGAGCCTTTGAGGCCATCGCAGTGCGGCGGGAAGGGAAGCACTTCTCTGGGGACCCTGGGAACGCTGATCCCTCTGGCAGCTTTCCAAGTCTCCCTGTGCCTTCTCCAGGTGCCCGGCATGGTGAGATACATCCACCAGTGGCTCATGGCCAATGATTCTGCTGAGCACAGGCTGGACAACGCCCTGCTGTATCTCACAGAAGCGCAGCCAAATGACGCAGTAATGACACTCCTGCGTGTGGCCCCATCGTGTGACAGGTATGGGGCCCATCTGCCCAGAGGGCTCAGGGCTCACCCCAACCCATCGCCCTGTACAGCCTGGGCCAGGTTTCTGACCAACAGAGAGTCCTAGGGCCCTTTGGCTGCTCCCTTTCCAGGCCCTGGCATGTCAGCCCCAAGCCTGCTGCCATGCTCCCTCGTTGTCCCACAGGGGCCTGTCCCCACAGGGCTGGGCTGCCTGGCTGCTGCTGGAGAGGGGCAGTGGGCAAAGGCAGAGCCGGCAGTCAACCCGGGCCTCTAGAGATGCCCAGACCAGGGTGCTGTGTCTGAGATGCCCTGAGACAGAGCTCTAACCCCGCAGAGCTGCCATGGCCATGTGGAAGACCATCATGTGCACACCCTGGACTGCAGAGCTGGCACAGCAGATACTCCTGGATGTGCTGGGGAGCTGGCCAGAGCACAGCATGAGCACCTGCGATGGGGACAAAACGAGTGTCTTTGCCCTGGCTGTGAGTTTCTGCCCGTGGACTTTGCTGGCCCCAAGGCCACCTGTCCAGCAGCTCTCCATCCTCCTTTCCCCACTGCATCTCCCTGCCTCAGGCACTGGCCTGAAAGCTGGCCTAGGGACAGCTGCAGGGCCACCAGGCCCGGTGCTCCCCCTGTGGCTCTCTGGGCCTCTCCCTGCCACGCTCGGGCCCTGTCACACGGACACCTTGGCACTGAACGCTGCCTCGGGGGGATTCGTCCTTTGCAGGCAACTGTGGTGATATGGAAGATCCTCCAGGAGCGCTGTGTCCCAGATATAGTGGATGAGCATTTCCCGCAGTTATTTGTACATCTGCTTTTCCAAGTGTTCTTCAGCACCAAAGAGATGCCAGAGGAGGTGGATACCTTCTGGAAGGGATGCCAGGAAGAACACGGCCTTGCCAGCAGCCCCAACAGGTGCTCTATCCCAATCCTTCTGTCCCTGCCACATGGCCAGGGCAGGAGCCAGTGCTCCCAGCGTGACCCGGGCTTTGCTCTGCACTCAGGTTTGCAGTGAGGACCCTGAAGTCCCTGCTGTGCCAAATGGACTATGAGGATGTGGTGTTGTCAATGGAGCGCAAGCGTGGCTGGGACACGCTGCTCTGTGCTGACACCCACATTTATGCCGTGGGTCTGCTGGCCAGGTGAGACCCTCTTCTCCCCATTGCTCCCGGCATTTGTGCTCTGTGTCTGGGGTATCCCACTCATTCCCTGTGGCTGTGGGCCAGAGGGACGAGGGACAGCCAAGCAGACTGGGAAAGGCTGGGAGAGGAGGGTGCCCAGTAGCAGCCACATCTCAAAGGGCCCAGGTCCCCCTGCAGGGTGGGGAGTAAAGACAAGAACTGCGTCAGTCTGTCCTGGGATAGGTTTTTCCCCCCGGTTCAGGGTCTTAGTGTCGTAGGAGCGGATTCCCGCCAGGTAATCATTATCACTGACTCCATATATTTCAGAAGTCTGATCAATAATAATCTTTATTAAGAAACCCATTGTTCTTATAGATATTTATGATATAGGTTGATTTAATGGGTTTTCTAGTCTAAACACTATACCATTAGTTACTTAAGAAAGCACACTTTGGTAGACAAATCTCCGTAACATATTCGGATGTTCACAATACCAGGTGCAGCATGTTAAGATAAGAATGTTTCTTCATTCTTTCCTCTGATCTTCTCAGACTTTCTCAGGCGATGCCTGGGAAAGTTGTTTGTTTCTCTCTGAGGCCAGAGAGCTGCTGCCACATCTTAATGCCATTTTCTGCCTTCCAGGGAGATGCGCAACAAATCCATCGACTTGTGTAAAAGCATCTCAGGTTGTCTCCTTGAGTTGCTCAGCAAAGAGATGCCATACTGGAACTTCCCTGCCCTGGCATTCCTTGTGGAGGTGAGTCTGAAGGCCGGCGCTGCCTCCCAGCTCTCTGCCCTCTCGTAGCTGCAGCTGCCTGGGATGGTGCCCACGCCCTGCGCTACTGCCTGGTCCCCACCCTGTGCGGTTCTGGGCTCCTGCAGGCCGGGTCCCCTGTCACTGCCCTGTGCCTTTCAGGTCCTGCATTGCCTGGACTTGAGTGCATGCAGTGACAGCATCATGGATCTCTTGTCGAGGCACTTGCTGAGCGAGCACACAGAGATGCGCCGCCAGGTTCTGAGAGCCCTCCTCTTGGTCAGGGATAATCCCTCGCTGGTAAGGAGGGGGCAGCAGCTGAAGCCGTGCAGGCAGCGTGGTGCTGGGGAACGCAGTTGCTGGTCTTCAGGCACTGGGTCAGCTGCTCCCAGCTCTCCTGCCTCCCACTTCAGCTGCCCGAGGGCTGCGGGACAGGCCTTTGGCCTCTAGGCCCTGTGGCAGCAGGGTGGCCTTTCACACACTTTTGTTCCGCACAGGCCAAAAGAATGCGGAGCCTGACTGAAAGCCTCGGGGAGCTCCTGCAGGAAAATGATAGTGATGTGGTCAGGATGAGCATTGTTCTACTTAGTGATTTCTTCTTGGATAATGACACCCCAATACCCAGCCCCATCGCCCTGCAGCTGGCTAAGGTGCTCCTGCCACTCTTTGAACACGTAAGGCTCTGTGCCCTCAGCCACGGCCACTGGCTGCTGCCCAGACACTTGGTGCCCTGTGGAGATGCAGGCCTGCGCCAAGGTGGGCCAGAATCAGCTGATGCCAAGGTCTTGTTTCCTTCCTGTTACACAGGATGACAGGCATGTGCAGTGGATCTCCATGTTTGTCTTTCGAACGTTACTGTCTGCTGTAGTAGAAGAAGAAAAAAAGCTCCTGATGACACAAGTGTGTCACAGCCTGCTCCCACTCTTCTTCCACTGCCATGATGAGAATCAGAGTGTGGCAGAGGTGAGGACTCGCGGGTTGCTGCTGTCGCCCTGGGAGGGGGCTCGGCTGCCTCCTGCCCTGGCGCCTGGCAGGCTGCAGCCTTCTCCCGGCCCTGGCACAGGGATGCTGATCCTGGGCTGCGGGGCCATTTCCGTGTCTCTACTGCTCTCCAGGCTTCTCGGGAAACCCTGCTTTGTGTGGCCAAATTCGTGAACAGGAGAGATCTTGAAAAACCTGTAAAGAAGGAGAAACTGTGGAGGTTCATTGAGATCCTGGTAAGGAGGGCCGGGAAGCCGCAGCCCCAGCCTGGAGCAGCCCCTGAGCGCGGTGCTCGGTGTGCGGGCTGGCAGCTGTGCCCCTGCCCGCTGCTGCAGCCCGAGGCCGCGCGGGCTCTGCTCCAGGCTCCTGCGGCCCGAGCCGGGTGCCCATGGAGCCCCGGCCCGGGGGGCTGCGGGGCCAACCCTTCCCTCCTGTCGCTCTCTCCAGCTGGCAGAGGACAGCAGCAGCGTGGCCGAGCACCTGCGCCGGGCCCTGCCCTACCTGCAGAGCCCACAGGAGCCCCTGTGAGAGGCGGCCGTCAGGTTCATGGGTGAGCCACGAGCTGGGCCAGGAGGGCGTGTGGGCACAGGGCTGGCGGCGCCGCTGGCAGGGAGCTGTGCCGCTGGGCCTGACAGGCTCTGTGTTCCCAGGGACGGCCGGGCGGTACCTGAGGGGGAGGAAGGAAGAGCTCCAGCTCATCTGTGAGGGTGAGTGAGGGCAGCGGGCTGCCAGCAGGGGCTGCTGGGGGAGCTGCGAGCCCTGCCCCGGCTGCGGAGGGCTCTGCTCCGTGTGCAGACCAGGGGCGGCGTGGACAGAGCACACAGAGCTTTCAGGGCACCTGGGGGATTCGTGGCCAGCAGCTTTGGGCTGATCCAGCTGGTCCCTGCTCCCTGCTGGCCATGGCCAGAGCCGGCTGGGATGGCCCTGGCACAGGGATCTCCTCGGGTCCCCTCAGATGCGGGAACTGACCATGGCTCTGTTCCTCTCTCTTTCAGCCCTAGAAGACACGGCCAATGACATCAGTGTCGCCATTGCGAGCCTGGCAGTTCAAACATTGTCTGTCCTCCAGGAAATAGAGAGAGCTCGATATTCCCGCTTCCACAGCCTGCATGATCGGCTCTGCAGGGCATGGAGGAGACGGCCTCGTCTGTCGGGGCTCGGCTGGCTGCGCTGCTGCAGCTCTGCACAGAGCTGATCCCAGAGGCTCTCTCTGCTGGGACCACCTGAGCCAGCAGGAATGTTTCATTTATTCAAGATAGCTCTTTCCATTTTTTTGTTTTTCTTTAGCATAGAAATATAGGATGTGTTGTAATAGACAGACTCCCAGGATCTTTCTTTTGCTGCCCAGGCTCTGCAGGGCCTAGGGGAAGAGGGAGAAAAGGGTTCCTGGGCTCAGCAAGCTGCCCAGGCATGCAGGGTTGCAGGGAAAATGGCCAGAAGCCCCTTGGCCTTTGGTGGTTCTGCTGAAGCCTTTGTGCTGCCCACAGAGCAGATGGGCAGGGGCTGGAGCTGTGGGGATCTCTGTGAGAGCGGTGCCTGGAGATGGCCACAAGCCCTGTCCCAGGCAGGAAGCGCCATCCGTGTCCTCCTGCCCGTGTGTTGCTGCCTGGAATGCTGAGGGCTCCCAGGTGCCTCTTGATGGGGCAGGTTGGCCAGGCTGGGGGAGACCCTGAGGGGACAGGGCCACAAAGGGATGAGGGGCTGCGGAAGCCCTGGTAGGACAAGGCAGTGGGAAGGCACGGGGGGGACGTGTGAGGGAGTGGGTAACGTTGGCTCGGGGAGGAAAATGGGTTGGAGCCAAAGAGACCACTCACCCCAATGTTCATGTGGCAAACAGCACGTTTATTCTCAAGATCTTCCTTCTAAAGGGCCTTTGAAAAATGCAGTCTGGATGATTTCACTGGTCTAATCTCTGTGCTCCTTCAGATTCTGGCCTAGGGAATGCCTGCAGCCTTGGTAGAGATGTGATGAGCCCGGCCCCTGTCAGTCAAACCAGGGCTGGTACATTCACCCAGTACAAGCCAGCCTGCGCGATGACACACGGCAACAGAGTGCGAGGCACAGCTCCGGGAGCTCCCCGTGAACCTCAGCTCTGGGACCACTGTCTGCCCCAAGCTTCAGGGGCTGCAGTGGGAGCCCGGCTGGGCTCTGCCCTGGGGCCATCCTGCAGGGACAGCTGCAAACAGGGAGCATTCCCTGCCACAAAGAGCCAAGGCAGGGCTCCAGGGCAGCTGCTCCAGCCCCGAATGCACTGCTGAGTGCTGGGCTCTGGGGCTGGGGCTCCCCGCACAGGGGACTGCACTGGTGTGCCAGAGGAGACAGAGAAGCTGCAGCTTCAGCCTAACTGAGGTGGTGCATGGGCTGGGAAGAGTGGGGAGGCTCCAGGGGATTCACAGAGCTCATCCTGCTGCAAGGATGAGGAAAAGGGAGCGGGAACTCAGCAGTGAGGAGAGCTGGGGGCTGGAGAGCAGCTCTGAATGACACTAAAATCCCACCAGACCTCTGAGACATTGCTGCTCCTCAGCCAGTGACAGGATGAGTCCATAAGCCTGGGGCTTGGCCTTCCTCATGGTGAGGGGCACCAAGGAAGGCAACAGTGTGATGGAGACTGGAATGGGCTGGGAACTCTCTGGGGGAAAAGAGGGAGCAGTTGGGAAGTAAAAGGCAGGTCGGGGAGAGAACAGTTCAGAGAAGGGCTGAGCTACAGCTTGAGCAAGATGCAAAAAGTAATTTGGGGTCATCTGAGATTGATTTCATTTCAGAAGTTATTGAACAAGTTTATTTTTTGGGTGGTGCCATGTTTTTCCTTGGAGGTGTACACCCCGCAAACTTGAGCTGTGTTGCTGAAATGCTCAAGCCAGCCTGTGCTGCAGGGCACCCCATTTCTCCTTTGGCTGATTGCGGCCCGGTGCTGAGCTCCAGCAGAGCCCTGGCAGAGCCCAGAGCAGCCTCAGCACCCGCAGAGCCCGGCTGGAAGGAGAGAAACCAGAAAGCCCCGTCAGCTGAAGGCTCCTGTCCCCTTGTCCCAGCCGCCCGCGGTGCCCAGGCCATGCTGGCCGTGCCAGAGCTGTGCCCAGAGCTGCCCATCACTGCTGCCTTTGGGAGCAGAGCAGGAGGGCAGGACATGTGCCCAGCCTGCAGCCAGCACGGCACCTCCAGCCCTCAGCAGCTGCCCAGAGCAGGACGCTCCTGTGCTCGCTGCCATCTCCCCAGAGCTCTGATCCCACCATCCCCAGCAGACAGGACCCACCTCACGCCATCCCCGGCTGGAAGAAAAGCTGCTCCCAAACGATGCCCTCAGCCTTCTCCAAGGGCACAGCCCATCCACGCTGCAGCTGCTCCCAAGCACGTCCTGATCCAGACTGGGCCCCACCTGGAACGCTTCCTCTAGAAAAACAAACATCAAATTATGGAAAATAGGTTACAGACAAAAAGGGGAACAAGAAAAAAGGTCAAAGATCTTACCTCTGTCAGGGCCTTAAGGAAGGCCCAACCCCTGCATGCCAGGGAAAAACCCACCATGGGTGAGGGAATCCCAGGCTTTCTCTCTTCCCCTGCACTGCCCCCATGGTGATCCCAAAGCAAACAAGGGCAGTGGAGCAGCCCAAGCCCTTCCTTGCCTGCAAAGCAAAGCAGCCCCTGCACAGGGTCTGGAGTCCCACCTCTGCTCCCACCATGGGGGTTTGTTTGTGTCGGGCTGGCTGCCCCAGCCCAGCCCCAGCCCGGGGCACGGTGGGTGCTGGGGGCTGTTGTCAGGGCCAGGATCCCACTCCCATTTCATATCCACCCCAGCCCTTGCCCCCAGCCCTGCCAAAAGCAGCCTGGCAGCCAACTGAAGGATCAGCTGCATCTGCCCCAGCAAAGGGGAAACCTTTGGTTCCCAGCCAGGCTGTGCAATGCCCAAATCTGGGAGCATCCCCCTGTGTGTGGACTCATCTGCAAATTCCCTGTGGAACCTGACTTTGAATGAGATGTCGGAATCAAAGTCCTTCATCTTCAGCCTGCCGGTGGTCAGGTGGTGCAAGAGGTTGTCATCCTTGGTGTTGTCCTCGCTGTCCCCAGCAGCAGCAGCCCCACCTGGGACAGCTTCTCCAGGGGTTCCTTCTCCTTCCCTGGGTCAGACCAGGCTGTCAGGGCTCTGCCCAGGGCCCCAGCCATCCATGAACCATGGCAAGCAAAACCAGGGGGATGGTGGCCCCCAGTGCTTGCCACACCAGGTCTCCAGCTCAGCTCCAGCCCAAGAGCTGCGTCTTCCCTTCTGCTGGCCCCTGCTCAGAGCTACAGGCAGGACAAAACCTGTCCGGTTAGCTTTGACACTGAGTGCCAAGAGATGTGTGGAGCTGTTACCTGCCAGGCCCCTGGATCTAACTGTGCACTTGGATCTCTCCCATCTTCTAGGGCAGAGGAACTCCCTGCACCCAAGGATCACGGAAAAGCTCTTCTAAGGATGGCCTGTCCAAGGGCTGCATGGACAAACACCTCTTAATGACATCCTGGCATTCTGGGGAGAGAAACCAGCAATCACCAGTCAGTTGGAGAAGTTGCCCCCTGTTCCCATGCCCAGGCCATGCTGGGTGTGCCCAGAGCTGGGCCTAAACTTCCCCATGGATTCTCTGTTTGGAGGAGAGCAGGAGAACAGGACATGTGCCACCTCCTCAGCAGCTGCCAGAGTGAGATGCTAACAAGCTGCTGCTGTCTCCCAGCACTGGCTTTGCCCCTGTGCCCAGCGATGAGACTCCACCTTGAGAGAGCCGTCTTGGGAACACGATCTGCCCCAGATATCTCCTGGCCCCTCCTGAACGGGTGCTTCCCCATGACCAGGTGGTGCAGCAGGAGGCCCAGGGACCAGATCGTCGCTGCCTCGCCGTGGTAGCATTGCTGGAGGATCCACTCTGGTGGGCTGTAGGACAGGGTTCCTGTGGAACACAGACAGTTCATCAGGGGGATGCTGCTGCTCCCAGAGCCTGGCCCCAGCACCCCTGGGCATGCGGGGGCTGCCCCAGTGGCACACGGTGTGACCGCTGCCCTCTCGCCAGCACCTGGGATTTGTGTACAGACACAGGGCTGGAAAAGAAGCCACTGGTGCTGGAAGAGGGCAGCAGAAGCCCTGGGAAGGCACAACCATGACACACAAAAGAAAAGCTCACCCAGTAGTGGAGAAAACCCCCTCTCCTCCGTGCTTGCATGGCCCCACAAAATGTTAATAAGCCAAGGCAAACAAGGGGAGTACAGCAGTCCAAGCCCTTCTTCACCTGCACACCAAACCGTCTGGGCACGGGATCAGACCCCCTCTCTGCTACCCCCATGAGGGTTTTTGTCGGGCTGGCTGCCCCAGCTCCAGCCCCAGCCCAGGGCACAGTGGGTGCTGAAGGCTGTCGGCAGGGATGGGAGTTGGCCCCCTCACACCCCACACAAATCAACCTGGCTCCAGCATTAATCCCATCCCGGCTGCAATAGGGGAAGCCCCGGTGCTGCACCTCGGCTGGGCCATGAAACGCCCAGGAGCATCCCCTGGCAGGGCTCACCTGCAAACTGGGTGTAGGCTGTGTCTTGGAGGAAAGTGCCACAGCCAAAGTCGATCAGTGTCAGCTGCCAGGTGGCCAGGTCGAGCAGGATGTTCCCTGGTTTCATGTCCCTGTGCAGGACCCCGCAGCTGGGGCAGCGCCGCACGGCCTCCAGCACCTGGAGGAGCAGCCCCCGCGCCTCCTCCTCCGGCAGGAACCCCCGCTCCGCCAGGGAACCCGACAGGTCCTGGCACCGCTCCGGATGCTCCAGCACCAGCACAAAGCTGTCGGGGAGCTGAAGCCACTCCAGGAGCTGAATGACACCAGCACAGCCAGAGGAGACCTTGTCCAGCAGCGCGATCTCCAGGGCTGCGCTGGTGCCGTGGGGCTGCGGGAGGAGCACGATGCCGTCAGTGGGGCTGATGCCGTGCCGGGGGTCGGGAACCCCTCGGCCAGCCCGGGATGCTCTGCGCCCTGCGCTGGCCCCACGCCCGCTCTCCCTCCAGGCGTCCTGGCAGCTCCCACCCTGCCGGGCCCCGGCTCAGCCCCGCCCGGCACGGCCCGGCTTTTGCCGCTGGCCCGGCTCATCACCAGCTCGCCCCGGCGCCGGATGCTTTCGCTGCTTTCGCTGCTTTCGCTGCTTTCGCTGCTTTCGCTGCTTTCGCTGCCGCTGCTGCCGCTGCAGCTGAAGCTCTGTGTCCATGTGTCCCTGTGTCCGTGTGTCCGCTGCCCACTCGCCCCCGTGCCCAGCCCCGCACTCCCCGGGGCAGCCCCTGAGCCTGTCCAAACACGGGAACTTTGCCGTGTCCTGCCCAGACCCAGAGTCTGGACTCCTGCTCAGGGGCACAGGAATCCCCTCGGTCACTGCTGTTCATTGTCCCTGCTGAGGGTCAAACACTCTTGGAGCACATTCCCTCAATGCTGAATTTGTACCTGACCCAAGAACTGCACTTAGTCCCCAGCACTGATATCCAAAAAAAGAAAAAAAAAAAAAAACAAAAAAACAGGGGAAGGCAAACTGTGTGAAGCTCATGGTATTTTACACTGTCTAAAACTTGCCAAGTCGTGGATCTTAGAAGTGAGATCCATTTGCAATTAGTGGGAAGGAGAAGTAGTGAAAGATAGAAAAGGGTAGCCTAAAAATAAACAGAGAAAAACATCTTGGATTGTTTCTTTCCATTTTCATTTCATTTCTTAAAAGCTGTTTCCGTTTTCCTAGAATCTTCTCCACAGTCCTGTTTGCTGTTTCCAAGAACCTTTGCTGGAGGACAAGGAAGCTTTGAGCAGCTTCTGTCACAAGATGTGCCACCAGCTGCAGCTTCTCTTGGCTTTCCACACCGTGTGTGCAGCTCGACTCTTGCAGAAAAGTGGGACAAATAGTTGAAGAATTTTACAACTTGTTCTTTCTTTTCCTTGTGGGCTGGGCAGTTGGGCCATTGGTGAGATTCTCACTGTTATTGTTCTGCCCTAAGAAACCATGATGGGCTACCAGGAATTGTCAGGGAATGCAAGCCTGACTGAATGCAGAGAAAGAATCTCCAGAGCCTGCAGCCAGAAATGGGGAGCTCTGTGATAATCATTCCAACACCCCTATGGACAGCTTGAAAGTGATGTAGAAGATGAAAATGGGCTGACAGAGGGAGTTTGTTTCTGTGTTCATTTTAGAAGCTTCCACATCTCATGCACTGATATATATCAAGAGTTCAATCAGTTCATGAAAAGCACCAGAACAATCTGGACCTTTCAGGAGATGACTGTAAGAACCTGAAAAGGAGAAATGCAGGCAATGACTTGGTGAACTTTGTCTGGAAGAAGGGTCACTTTTCCCAAATAATTTCTAATCCATCTCCTCTGCATTTGTCTTTCTGAAAAAGGCCATTTTCATCCCAGATTCCCCATGAAATGGGAACCCTGAGCTTGTGGAAGTGCCTGAAAGATGCCCAGTTCCTCTGCAGGGACACTCGGGCTGAGACAGGAGCCACAGCCCTTTCTGGGGAAGCCTCCTCCGAGCTGGAATTTGTGCCGTGCTGGGAGAGGAGGAGGAGGGGAGAAGGCTGGCGCTGTGTGGCAGGAGCAGGAGGTTTGGACCGCAGGACATTCCGTCTGCGCCGCTGCCCCGCAATGGGCGGGAACGCTGTGGGGAAGACTGGGGGACACTGGAGCGGGATATGGATGGCACTGGGGGGACTGGGAGGGCCTGGGAATGAACTCAGGTGTATTGGGAGGGACTGGGCTGTGCTGGGAGGGACTGGAGGGGCACAGGGGCTGTACTGGGCTGTGCTTGGGATGAACTGGGCTGTACTGGGAGGGACTGGAGGGGCACTGGGGCTGTACTGGGCTGTACTGTGGATGAACTGGGCTGTGCTGGGAGGAATTGGAGGAGTTGAATGGCCGTTCCCGCCTCTGCCACCTCCCATTTGCCGAGGCTCCCGCCCATCACAGCTTCCAACCAATCAGCGTCAGGGATCATGGCTTTGGGGACGGTGCCTGGAGTCAGCGGCGTCTATTCTTTTTGCTTACAACTCCCATAATGCCCCGCAGCCCAATAGAGCCCCATTGGGGCCGGGACTACAACGCCCGGCATGCCCCGCGCTCTACAAAGACACCCTCCCCCCCCTCCAGTATCCGCCCCCATCTGCCCCATACAAAAGTGTCTCCCGAGGCCTTCCCGGACCCCAAACGCCGCGTCCGAGCCACTTCCGGGATACAGCTCCCGTCATGCTCCGCGGCGCACGGGCAGCGCTGTTCCAGCCGTGACTTCATCTCCCGTCATGCCCCGCGCCCCACCGAGAGCAGCTGTAGCTGCGCCTAGAACTCCCGTGATGCTCCGCGGCCCCGTTACACCGCATTGTATCCGCGCCTACAACTCCCATCAGCCCCCGCGCCCAGCGAGCCCCGCCCGAGCCCCCCGAGTGCTCCCCCGGACCCCGAAGGGCCCCAAATTCCCCTCGCTGACCTCCAGGGCCCCGGACCCCCGAGTGCTCCCCCGGACCCCGAACTGCCCCTCAGGATCCCTGAGTGCCCCTCCAAGCGCCCGCCCGGCTCCCCCAGGGGCCCCCAGACCCTCAAGTTCTCTCTGAATTCCCTCCCCAGACACAAAACTGCCCCAAATCTGCCCAGAAATGTCTCCGTGGGCCCCAAAGTGGCCGCTTTTACCCTGCCTGTGAAAATGATAAGAAATTATGACAAAAATAATACAAATAAACAAAAATTAGAATAAAGAGGGCAAAATCAATAGCCAAGAGTGGTCAATGAATTAATGAAGGGAATTGTGTTACTTAGAACCAATGACCAATAAGTTTTTAGTTAGAAAACACATATAGAGATTTTTTTATAGAAGCATTAAAATTAAATAATAAAAGATTTAATAATATTTTTATGCATAAGCAAAATTAAATTTTAATTGTTATTAAGCTAAAATTAATTAATTGTATTCGTTTATTAAGATTTAATTAAATTTTAATTATGAAAAAATGCATAATTTTTTAAAAAACTTTTGGCATGTCAGCCCCAGGTGGGCAATATCTGTCGGTAAGGGGCATGTGGTAAATGGATGTGATTCATGCTGAATAACTTGTTGTCCTAGACTGCAAGGCAAGATGTATTTGTTAGGAAAATAAGGCCTTTTTGTTCATATAGAGTCTCTCATATTCACAGAATAGAGTTTTAATTAGAGCTTGTACTTGTCTGAACATGTTCTCATCTTGTCAGGCATTCCAGTGTCTATCTCATGCATTCCAGTGACTATCTTTCAAGGTTGACTTCGTTACGAAGTTTTTAGGGAGTTAGAACTGTTTTGAAAAGGCTGCTACTAGGCACCCAAACACCTAAGCAACTAGATATGTTTCAAGGATAGTTCCGTTACAGACTTGGCAAAACATGTAAACGTGCCTCGAGATAACATTTCTTATTTTTGAGGGAATTTCCAGGTCGCAGAGACAACCTTAAAGAAGACCACTGGCGCCATCAAGAGGCAGAGAACAACCACCTAACAACAGGGTGCGCCTGCGCAGAAGAGACACTAGAGCGTCACCAGAGCGTCACACACCCGGAAGAGACAACCCAATAAGTGGGGGGGAAACGGAGAGCTAGGCGCGGTAGTTGAACCGACTGCCGCCCAGCGCGCGCTGGTTTGCTTTCGCTTTCCGCTATTAATAAATCCTTTTAATTGGATTTAACAGCCTATTGTGCTCGTTTATAACAATTTGGTGCCGTGACTCGGATCGGGATCTGGGGAACCTCTCTCTGAGAGGGGCGCCACGATTCCGCTCCCTTGAGCGGACTCAGACCGGGGTTTTTACCCTCATCCCGACCGACGAACCTAAAAGCCTAGAGAGCGAAAGCAAAGAAAGGGAAGCGGGCCCAGGGTACCCCGTAATTTTTGTGCACAAAAGTCCGGACGAAGACGCAGGACGCGTGAGTATAAAGGGGATCCGTTCGGGCGGGGTTCGGGATCCCGGAGTACGGCGAGTGTGTGTGTGTGTGAGAGGAGGACTGGCAGCCGGATTCTCCAAGCGAGTGTGGACCCTCAGTAGTGCGTTTTCCAGAGCCCGCGAGGGCCTGGGCCACGAACCAGGGGAAGCGATTGTGCTGTCGTGAGTGACTGAAGGTACTCCGGAGGACATGGGGCAGGGGAGAAGCAAGGATAAATCCCCCTCCCCGGCGGGGGTAAAACTTCCCCCAATTCCTAAGGAGAGTCCCTTAGGGTTTATGCTAACAAATTGGGAGCACTTTCCAGGGGCACCTGGGAAGGATAAGGCAAAGATGATACACTATTGCATAGAAGTATGGGGAGGACAAGAGATTTCTAAAGGAGTGTTTTGGCCCATCTTTGGGTCCTCAGAGGACTGGGTAAAGCAACTATTGAATGGTTGGGTACACGCTAAACAACCTTCTAACCTTGAGGAAAGTGCCTATGCCCAAGTCTGGATAGAAAAGCCGGAGGTGCTCGTGTTTAAACTCTCGGAGGCTTCAGGGGGAAAGAAAAAGAAGGGGCGAGCGGAAGAAGTAATCATTGCACCCCCGCCCTACATTCCCCCTGCACCAAATGCACCCCCTCCTCCTCCACAATCGGATGAGGAAGAATCAGACTCAGACTCTGATCAACCCTCAGGCTCGCGTGGTCCTCTTACCCGAAGTAAGACGCAAGGCAAACTATTTCCCTTAAGGGAAATGCCGATGGGGGGACCAGAGCCGGGGATTGGATTTATTTCGGTGCCTTTAAGTTCGGGGGATGTTAGAGACTTTAAGAAGGAGATGGGAAATTTGCTAGAAGACCCCTTGGGCGTGGCAGAGCGGGTGGATCAATTTCTAGGTCCTAATATATACACCTGGGAGGAATTACAAGCTATACTTAACATTTTATTCACGGCCGAGGAAAGGAACATGATAAGAGTTGCTGGAATGCGAGCCTGGGATGCCCTGCCTGCGCATGCCCAGCAGCCGGCCGATACCAAATGGCCTCTCCAGAATCCTAATTGGGATAACCAGGATGAGGCCCATAGAGCTAACATGCGGGACTTTCGGACCATATTAATTGATGGCATAAGAGAGTCCGTTCCTAGGGGCCAGAATATAAATAAAGCATTTAACGACCGACAAAAGAAGGATGAAACCCCCACTGAATGGTTAGAGAGGTTAAGGAAAAGTTTCCAGCTGTACTCGGGATTAGACCCGAATAACCCAATGGGACAGGCAATTCTCAAAGTCCAGTTTGTCTCTAAATCTTGGGATGATATCAGGAGAAAGATACAGAAAATGGATGATTGGCAGGACAGGGATTTAGCAGAATTATTGCGAGAGGCGCAGAAGGTTTATGTCCGCAGAGAGGATGAAAGTCAGAAAAGACAGGTGAAAATGATGGTTGCTGCAGTGAGGGAAAGCAGGCGGGTAGAGGAAGAACAAAAGAGAGTTACTCGGAAAGGGGGGGGTGACAAGGGAAAGGTAGGAGAAAGGGTATGCTATTATTGCGGTAAGAAGGGACATTTCAAGAGGGAGTGCAGGAGGAGGCTAAGGGACGAGGAGGAGTTCAAAATCGAATAGGGGAGTCAGGGGCTCTATTTTATGGGGACCAAGAAACATCAGAAAGAGCCCTTGATAAAATTGAAGGTGGGTCCCCAAGGCCAGGAAATAGATTTCCTGGTCGATACAGGGGCAGAAAGATCTACTATTCAATTTCTGCCTCAGGGCTGTAATTTGTCAAAACAGACAGCCACGGTAATAGGAGCTAAGGGGGAACCTTTTGAAGTACAAATTATCAAAGGGGTGGTGGTGGAATCGGGAACTAAAGTGGGGTTGGGTGACTTCCTATTAGTTCCTGAAGCGGATTACAATTTGTTAGGGAGAGACCTGATTGTTGAATTGGGAGTTCAAATTGAGGTGGTAGAGAAGGAATTAAAGATCAGACTTTGTTCCCTCCGTTTAGAAGATGAAGAGAAAATAAACCCCGAAGTGTGGTATAATCCAGGGACTGTGGGCAAATTAAATATAACCCCATTTACAGTGAAAATCAGAAATCCTGAAATCCCGGTAAGAATAAAACAGTATCCAATTTCACTAGAAGGGAGGAGAGGGTTAAAACCTGAGGTTGAAAGGCTGTTAAACCAAGGACTGCTAGAGCCTTGCATGTCGCCTTTTAACACCCCTATACTCCCGGTAAAAAAGGCAGACGGATCCTATCGGCTGGTGCACGACCTTAGGGAAATTAATAAGCGAACCGTGGCCCGATTCCCAGTAGTGGCAAATCCCTATACTCTTTTAAGCAAACTGGGACCTGAAAATGAGTGGTATAGTGTAATAGACCTGAAGGATGCCTTTTGGGCTTGCCCTCTGGACGAATCCAGCCGAGATTATTTTGCCTTTGAATGGGAGGACCCTGACACGGGGAGGCGACAGCAACTCAGGTGGGCGGTACTTCCACAGGGCTTTACGGAATCACCTAATTTATTCGGGCAAGCCCTGGAACAAATTTTGCAAGACTATAAAACAGACCCAGAGGTAAAGCTAGTTCAGTATGTGGATGATTTGTTAATAGCAGGTAAAGAAGAAGACAAAGTCCGGAAGGAAAGTATTAAACTATTGAATTTCCTGGGACTAAAAGGATTAAAAGTCTCTAAAGCAAAACTACAATTTGTAGAAGAAGAAGTTAGGTACCTGGGACATTATTTGAAAAAGGGAGAAAAGAGAATTGATCCAGATAGAGTACAAGCAATCCTATCTCTGCCCCTACCGCAAAGTAAACGGCAAATTCGTCAGGTATTAGGACTTACAGGATATTGTAGGCAGTGGATTGAGAACTATAGTGGGAAGGCAAGATTTTTGTATCAAAAACTTACCCAAGACGGGCACCTCAAGTGGACAGAGGAGGAAAAATCTAAATTCCAAGAATTAAAAGAAACTCTGGTCCATGCTCCAGTCCTAAGCCTCCCAGATTTAAAGAGGCCCTTCTTTTTATTTGTTAATATCGCAGATGGAGTAACTTATGGTGTACTTACCCAGGACTGGGCGGGGAAAAAGAAACCTATTGCATATCTGTCTAAAATCTTAGACCCTGTAAGCAGGGGATGGCCGGGCTGTTTACAAATAATTGCAGGCTGTGCGGAGTTAGTAGAAGAAGCAAGGAAGATCACCTTTAATGCCACTCTGAAGGTATTAACTCCACATAACATACGGAGTGTAATGCAACAAAAAGCAGACAAATGGATCTCCGACGCCAGGCTCCTAAAATATGAGGGGATTCTATTAGAAACCCCTAATTTCACTTTAGAAACCACCTCATTACAAAATCCAGCCTCCTTCCTCTTCGGAGAGCCCGAAACTGAATCACTGATACATGACTGTGTAATTACTATAGAAGAACAAACCAAAATTAGACCTGACCTGGAGGAAGAAGAATTAGAGACTGGAGAAAAATTGTTTGTTGATGGGTCATCCAGAGTAGTTGAGGGGCAAAGGAGATCAGGATATGCCATAGTCGGGGGGGCTGATTTAAAAGTAATCGAATCTGGACCCCTAGACAAAACATGGTCAGCCCAAGCCTGCGAGATATACGCTATCCTAAGAGCCTTGGAACTATTAAAAGGAAAAGAGGGGACCATCTATACAGATTCTAAATATGGATACGGGGTGGTGCACACTTTTGGAAAATTATGGGAAGAGAGAGGCCTCGTAAATTCACAGGGAAAGGACTTAATCCATCAGAAACTAATAATAGCCCTCCTGAGGGCCTTGAGAGGCCCTACTAGGATAGCAGTGGTCCATTTAAAAGGGCATCAACGGGGAATGGATTACCGGAGTAGGGGTAACAATGCGGCAGACTATGAGGCAAAGAAAGCTGCAATTATCAAGACATTAACCTTAAGTGAGGGAATTAGGAAGGACCTTGTAGATACCCCAAAGAACCCTGGGTCTACTACCCAGGATAAGCTTATATTTACAATGGAAGAACAAGAGAAGCTTACAAAATTGGGAATAAAAGAGGAATCAGGGAAATGGCTGTTAAAGGATGGGAGGGAGGTTTTACCTAGAGCCATAGCCCAGCGGATGCTCAGTAAATTACACCAGAGAACACACTGGGGCGCTCAAGGACTGGTGGATCACTTTGCCACCCATTATATGACAGTGGGCCTACATGACTTAGCGAAAGGGATTACTAGAAGCTGTCCAACCTGTCTACGAGTAAACAGAAGAAACCTAAGGAAGCTACCCCTGGGTGGGAGGCCAGTGGCAAAGAGGCCCTTTTCAAATTTACAAGTAGACTTTACTGAGCTCCCCAAGATAGGGAGACTAAAATATCTTCTGGTTATAGTGGACCATTTAACACATTATGTAGAAGCAATCCCCACTGCCAGAGAAACAGCTCGGACAGTAACAAAAGCCTTGCTGGAAGAAATAATACCTAGATATGGGGTCCCAGAAACGATAGACTCTGATAAAGGCCCCCATTTCACTTCAAAAATAACACAGATGCTAGCAGAAGCCCTGGGCACAAAATGGGAACAACATACTCCCTGGCATCCACAGAGTTCGGGAAGGGTAGAAAGAATGAATGGGGAAATTAAGAAACAACTCACCAAATTAACACTAGAAACTAAATTATCCTGGATAAAATGTTTGCCGTTGGCATTATTAAATGTTCGAACTCAGCCACGAGCTGATGTAGGACTATCCCCATTTGAAATGCTATATGGGATGCCCTATTCCCTAGAAAAAGTTCAAACCAATCCTAATATTACTGATCAAAGTATTAATAAATACTTAACCATTTTAATGAAATATAAAAAACAGTTATGGGAAAAAGGGATGTGGGCCCAAAGACCACCCCTAGATCTTGTGTTACACCAGGTACAACCCGGCGACTGGGTCCTCATCCGGAGCTGGAAGGAAGATTCGATCACCCCAAAGTGGGACGGACCATACCTGGTTTTAATCACCACTGACTCCGCAGTCCGTACAGCAGAGAAGGGATGGACTCATGCTAGCAGAATAAAGGGGCCAGTGGATCCAACTCGATTTCATACAGCTTCCAAAGAAGCGAGCTGGAAAATTGACGGGAAGCCGGGGGACTTAAAGCTAACAGTAAAAAGAACTTACAAATAATTTTCATGAGCTCTATCAGCTCTAAAGACATTTGGGTTGGAGATAACTGGGAACTGCAAGTACAACTAGTTGGAGAAACAAAACCTCCAGGATACTGTAAACGTCTAGAGGATTCAGCCCAGCAGCCCTTCTATCGGTTCATCCGACTTGAAAAAGAACAGAGACCTTGGGAAGGGGAGGGCCACGCTGAACATCAAAGTATTAGAGTAAGGTGTAGTTGGTTAGATTGTCGTTGTTACCCTTTTGCCTGTTTTTCCTGCAAAATCTGTAAAGGATTGTGGTGGGCTCACTGCAGAAAGGGGAGAGCTCCAAAAAGTGTATGTCAACGCTGCTGGCTGGAGCAGCGCAAATTGACATCTGAAGTACTAAATTACAAGGTTGCCACTCGGGAATTGACTAAAGGATCCCCTGAGTGGTGGGAGGTTTTCGTAAAGGGAATCAACCCTGAATTCCACTGTTACCATTCCAACGAGCCCCTGGGTCCGTTTCTCACGGATATAGTCCAGGTTAAGTGTCGCAAATTAGTTAAAAAACTCAGGTGCGACACTCCACAGTTGAATACAAAAAATTGGATCTCCCGGAGATCAAAGTGGGAGAGAGGGAACGATCCCACCCCTGAAGAATATCTCTGCTGTCGGGAAGATGGCTTGCCCTGTAACTTGTAGCAACCAAGTTGACAGGCGAGACAGAGAGGTAGATAGTGGGGATGAGGGGCCCTCCCGAACCTTGAAAGAGAACGTAAATCATCATGAGTATGAGAATGGTGACAACGGAATGAGGAAAAATGGGAATGTAAAACTGAGCATGATAAGTAACATCCTCCCCTGCAGTGCGTATCACTCAATCCTATGGGTTTTTATGTTTGTATGGTTTCCCCTTCAGAGTGCTACAGCTAACTCACATGAACCCTTTAAATGGACCTTAAGCAGATGGGAAGATCACGATACCCGTCATATTTTACAAACAATAACGGGACCTGGAGCACCGAGCTTCAAAGTTGGAATCTGTGATTTAACTCGGAATTTAAAATGCGGGCGACTGTTAAACTTAACAAGCTTCTATATGTGCCCCGCTTCAAACCCAGGGAAGCAATACTGTAATTACCCCAAACATTATTACTGTGCCTATTGGGGCTGTGAAACAATAGCATCAGCGTGGGCTCCGGGTGGGGGATTAGATAAATATTTAAAGGTAGGACATGGACCAGTAGGATGTAAACGACCACGAGAGTGGCCTTGGACTGGGAAAAACTTACTTGGGAACTGCACCTTTCTTTACCTAAATATCACTCAACCAAGCGATTCTGGGTGGTTAATAGGCAAAACATGGGGGGTTAGGCATTGGATAGAAGGACATGATCCGGGAAATCTGATTCAAATAAAAAAAGAAGTAGCACCGCACGACCCTAGCCCTATAGGCCCAAATCCAATAATAAGCAATGACTTAAAAGAAAGTAATAAAGCCAGAGATAATGTTATAGACAAAGGTAATCAAGAACCTCAGTTATTAGTGCAGAGGTATACAACTTTATGGAAAATCATGCAAGCTACTTTTGGGGTTCTAAATCATACCCATCCTAACCTAACTAAAGGATGTTGGCTTTGCTATATGATAAATCCACCCTTTTATGAAGCTATTGGGATTACATCCGAAGCAAGGGAAATAAATGGTACAAATCCAAAGGAGTGTCTCTGGAAAAAAGAAGGAGATAATGTTCCAGGCATTACCTTGTCCCAAGTTAGTGGGCAAGGAAGGTGCGTAGGAAAAATTCCTGCAGATATACGACACCTCTGCAACACAACAATAAGCATTAACAGAACAGACAAGCCTTTTGATTGGCTTATGCCAGCAGTCAATACTAAATGGGTATGCCAACAACTTGGAGTTACACCCTGCCTATCGGTAAAAGCCTTTAATAATTCAGACTTCTGCATTCAAGTTCTAATAATCCCCAGAATCGTATACCACCCAAAAGAATACGTGCTAGAACATCAACAAACCCCTGAACACTACTTGGTTAAGAGAGAACCACTTACAGCACTAACGGTAGCAATCTTGCTCAGCATAGGGGGAGCGGGAGTCGGAACAGGGGTCGCTTCCCTAGTAAGTCAAACCCAAGGTATGAAAGCTCTGCGCACATCTGTAGATGAAGATCTAAGTAGAATAGATAAAGCCATAAGTGAACTAGTTAAATCAGTAAAATCCCTTTCTGAGGTAGTCCTCCAAAACCGAAGGGGATTAGATTTGTTGTTCTTACAGCAAGGGGGACTATGTGTTGCTTTACAAGAAGAATGTTGCGCTTATGTAGATCACACAGGTATTGTAAAAGACACGATGGCTGAGTTACGCAAACAAATAGAACAACGAAAAAGAGAAAGAGAATCCCAGCAAAGTTGGTATGAATCCTGGTTTACATATTCTCCCTGGCTGACCACTCTATTATCCACCCTTGCGGGACCAGTAATTTTACTAATTCTAATACTTACTTTTGGACCATGTATCCTTAGCAAACTTATTACCCTAGTGAAAAATAGGTTAGAAGCTGCACATTTAATGATAGTAAAGCCAAAGTATGAGCCACTTAGCGAAGTAGAGACTGAGGAGTATTTGGAGTTAAGCAAGAAAGAGTTAGAACGCTTTAATGAACAAAAAGGAGGTTAAAATAAAAAGGGGGGATATTGTTAGGAAAATAAGGCCTTTTTGTTCATATAGAGTCTCTCATATTCACAGAATAGAGTTTTAATTAGAGCTTGTACTTGTCTGAACATGTTCTCATCTTGTCAGGCATTCCAGTGTCTATCTCATGCATTCCAGTGACTATCTTTCAAGGTTGACTTCGTTACGAAGTTTTTAGGGAGTTAGAACTGTTTTGAAAAGGCTGCTACTAGGCACCCAAACACCTAAGCAACTAGATATGTTTCAAGGATAGTTCCGTTACAGACTTGGCAAAACATGTAAACGTGCCTCGAGATAACATTTCTTATTTTTGAGGGAATTTCCAGGTCGCAGAGACAACCTTAAAGAAGACCACTGGCGCCATCAAGAGGCAGAGAACAACCACCTAACAACAGGGTGCGCCTGCGCAGAAGAGACACTAGAGCGTCACCAGAGCGTCACACACCCGGAAGAGACAACCCAATAAGTGGGGGGGAAACGGAGAGCTAGGCGCGGTAGTTGAACCGACTGCCGCCCAGCGCGCGCTGGTTTGCTTTCGCTTTCCGCTATTAATAAATCCTTTTAATTGGATTTAACAGCCTATTGTGCTCGTTTATAACATATTCAATTGCCATCTGTTAGAGGTTGGTTCACTGCATTGTTTATTTTATCTTTTAGTTTTCTTCCCTAATAAAGAACTGTTTTTCCTGCTCCCATATTTTTGCCTGAGAGTCACCCTTAACTTCAAATTTATAGCAATTTACAGGGAGGGGGTTCTACATTTATTTTTTTCCCCATTTCAGGGAGGCTCCTGCCTTCCTTAGCAGACTCCTGTCTTTGCAAACCAAGACAGATTTTGGCACCCAAAGTGTAGCTCGAAGGCAAAGAAACAAAAAAGGGAATAACAGTTCTTGAGTAATCCAATTTTTGATTTTTGTGTGCTGCTACAGAAACCTCGTTAAGCGGCACCCTGTGCTCCAGCCTGCCCTGGTTTGGGTGACACGGAACCGTGGCTGCATTTCTCCATTTGCAGGCCCTGATCTAAACACGGCTCCTACAGCCAAGGCTGCTGTGGCTGTTCTCTGGTTTGTTTTATGGGTGAATAAGGGGAAGAATTCAGGATCTTTAACTTCCTCTGGGAAGCAGGCACATGGATTCACAGCTATCACACACTAACTGTGTGCTTTTGGGGTTACTTTAATAATGGCACCTACTGTGAGGAAATGACACCGGGGGAAATTTTCTCCCAAGCCTTTAACCATCTCTTTGGGGCTGCCCCACCAGTTTGTGAAGGGCTCAGATCCACTCCAAATACCAATGATATCATACAGGGGCTGTGTTGCTGTTAGCCCTGTTCTATTTGGCACTGAGAGACAAGGGAAGATTAACCTGGATAACCACCCTGACACCCAGCCCAGAACCTGACACGGCCCCAGAGACCAGGGATGCTGCTGCCCCAGAGCCTGACCCTGCCCCACAGCCACCCCAGATATGAACCACCCAGACTGGGTGGGGGTCTGCTGAGGGAGATGCAGGAGATGCTGAAGGAGTGCATTTCCCCAGCTGGTGAGAAGCCCTCCCCCTGCCTCGAAAAAGGAGAGTCTGATGGGGCAGCAGTGGAACCCACAGATGTTAGAACTGTCCAGGTTCCAGCTGAGCCACAAAGGCAGCCACAGCCAGCAGCAGTCGCCCCTGTAGAAACAAGGAGGTCTAAGATGGAATCAGAGCACCCAGATAAGGGAAGGCCCTCACAACCCACAGGGGAACCAGAGGTTGCGATCATCACCGAGTCCCTGATGTACAAAAGTCTCCGTAACCTGCACAAGGACATTGTACGTCAGAGACGTGAGGCTTATACAACCTGACTGCTTCAAGTCTGAGACCTCATGGGTACAGGTGTCCAGCTGGATGGTGGTGAGGCAAGGAATATGGGACCCTTGACCCACGGCTCAGGTATGAATCAGATTTTTGTAAGGGAGCCAGGGTCCCTTTCCCTCTGGGAGTGGATTTTAATGAGTGCCAGAGAGAGGTTTGTTCACAGGGTGAGAATGCAGGAGCACCAGCACAGAACATGATGGAAAACCCTTGAGGAAGGGACCAACAGCTGAAGGAAATGGCAGCATTGGAGGTACTCTTTGGGAGGGATGGACAGCATGATAATGACCCCGACAAGGTCAGGGGCACAGGGAAAATGCTGTTGAGTCTGGCAAGGCTGGGGCCATCTCAGTACACCACCTTCATTGCCACGATTAATGCTGATAACAGCCGAGAGACAGTGGGCTCTGCTGCCAACAGCTGAGAAATTGTGAGAGTATGATCCATGGCCCAGTGCAGGCTCATGGCTCTGCTGTGGGCAAGGAACTCAAAGAGGAGATGAGGGAGATGAGGGAGGAGGTGAGGAGGAACAGCTCCCACATTGCCCCAGTGCGAGTCACAGGCCCCAAAGTCAGAGCCCAACGTTCCCCAGCCAGAGAGAGAGGGTATGCCCCACGGGCTGGCCTGGGGCTCTTTCTGCGTTACCATGGGGAAGACATGGGAAGGTGGGATGGGAAACCCATTTCTGTCCTGGCAGCGTGGGTGTGTCAGCTCAAGGAGGGAAGCACTGACCGAGGGAATTCCAGTAAAGTGAAGGTAGCCTCAGCCTCCCATGACCGAGCTGCTGAGTATGATTTGTCAGATCACCTTTAAAATACCTCTACCATGTATGCCTAGGAAAGAAACAATAACCAGGGTTAGAGGGGCCCTGTCTCTAGCCAGGGAGAAGCACTGGAAAACTGGATCTTCTGGATGGTGTGGATCCGATGGCCTGGCACATCAGAGCCACAGAAATTTGAAGCCTTAGGTTACACTGGTGCGCAGTGTACCCCAATGCCATCGGGACATGTTTGGGCAGAACCTGTTTCCATTGCCGGGGTGACGGAGGGATCGCAGCAATTGACCCTGTTGGGAGCTGAGGTGAGCTTGGCTGGGAATGAGCAGCAGAAACATCCATTGTGACCGGCCCAGAGGCCCCGTGTGTTCTGGGCATAGACTTCCTCCAGAACGGATGTTACAGAGACCCAAAGGGACTCAGGTGGGCTTTTGGCATAGCTGCTGCAGAGGCAGAGGACATTAAGCAATTGAACACCTTGCCTGGACTGTCTGAGAACCCATCTGCAGTAGGACTCCTGAGGGTGGAAGAGCAATGAGTACCAATTGCCACCTCAACAGTGCACAACCGGCAGTATCAGACAAATCAAGGTGCTTTGATCCCCATCCACAGAATGATCTGTGAGCTGGAGAGCCAAGGGGTGGTCAGTAAGGCCCACTCACCCTTCCACAGCCCCATGTGGCCTGTGCACATGTCTGATGGAGAATGGAGATTGACTGTGGATTATTGTGGCTTGAATGAAGTGACTCCACCGCTGAGCGCTGCTGTGCTGGACATGCTGGAACTCCAGTATGAGCTGGAGTCCAAGGCAGCAAAGTGGTACACCCCTGCTGACATTGCTAATGCATTTTTCTCCATTCCTCTGGCAGTAGAATGCAGGCCTCAGTTTCCTTTCACCCGGAAGGGTGTGCAGTACTCCTGGAACTGACTGCTCCAGGTGTGGAAGCACAGCCCCACCATCTGCCATGGACTGATCCAGGCTGCACTGGAAAAGGGTGAGGCTCCAGAACACCTGCAGTACATAAATGGCATCATTGTGTGGGGGAACACGGCAATGGAAGTGTTTGAGACAGGTGAGAAGATCATCCAGATACTACTAGAAGCTTCGCCATCAAGAAAAGCAAAGTCAATGGACCTGCTGAAGAGATCCAGTTCCTGGGACTGAAATGGCATGACGGATGGCACCAGATTCCCACTGAGGTCATCAACAAGATCAGGGCTATGTCCCCACCAACCAGCAAAAAGGAAACACAAGCTTTCCTGGGTGCCATAGGTTTCTGGAGAATGCACATTCCCGAGTATAGCCAGATTGTGAGCCCTCTTTATCTGGTTACCCGAAAGAAGAATGATTTCCACTGGGGCCTTGAGCAGCAACAAGCCTTCACCCAGATCAAGCAGGAGATCGCTCATGCTGTGGCCCTTGGCCCAGTCAGGACAGGACCAGAGTTGAGGAATGTGCTCTACTCTGCATCTGGGAACAATGGTCTGTCCTGGAGCCTTTGGCAGAAGGTGCCTGGGCAGATTCGAGGCCCACCATTGGGATTCTGGATCCAAAGTTACAGATGGTCTGAAGCCAGCTACATCCCAACAGAGAAGGGAATCTTGGCTTCCTATGAAGGAGTTCAAGCTGCCTCGGAGGTGATTGGCACAGAAGCACAACTCCTCCTGGCACCCTGACTGCCGGTGCTGGGGTGGATGTTCAAAGCAAAGGTTCCCTCCACCCACCATGCCACTGACGCCACATGGAGCGAGTGGATTGCCCTCATCACACAGCATGCCGTATTGGAAACCCGAATCACCCTGGGATTTTGGAGATAATTACAGACTGGACGGAAAGTGAAAACTTTGGCCTCACTAACAAAAAAGAGCAGGGAGAAGTGACACAGGCTGAAGAAGCTCCACCATACAACCAACTACCAGCAGAGGAGACCTGCTACACTCTTTTCACTGACGGTTCCTGTCACATCTTAGGGATGAACCGGAAGTGGAAAGCAGCCGTATGGAGCACCATACGCCAAGTTGCACAAGCTACTGAAGGAGACAGTGAATCGAGCCAACTTGCTGAGCTCAAGGCCGTTCAGCTGGCTCTAGACATTGCTGAAAGGGAGAAGTGGCCAAAGCTCTACCTTTATACTGATTCGTGAATGGTAGCCAATGCTCTGTGGATCTGGCTGGGAAGGTGGAGAAAGGCCAACTGGCAACGTAGAGGAAAACCAATCTGGGCTGCTGATATATGGAAAGACATTGCCTCTCGGGTGGATAAACTAACAGTGAAAGTCCATCATGTAGATGCCCATGTCCCCAAAAGTCGGGCTAATGAGGAGCACCAAAACAATGAGCAGGTAGATCAGGCAGCAGGAATAGAGGTGTCAAAGATAGACTTAGACTGGCACCATAAGGGGGAGTTGTTCCTGCCTCGATGGGCCCATGATACCTCAGGCCATCAGGGCAGAGATGCCACCTACAAGCGGGCACGAGACCGAGGGGTGGCTCTAACCATGGACAGTGTTTCTCAGGTGATCCATGACTGTGAGACGTGTGCTGCCATCAAACAGGCCAAGCGGGTGAATCCTCTGTGGTATGGTGGGCGGTGGTCCAAGGACAAGTATGGGGAGGCCTGGCAGATTGACTATATCACACTGCCCCAGACACGCCAAGGCAAGCGCTACGTGCTGACCATGGTAGAAGCCACCACTGGATGGTTGGAAAGCTACCCTGTGTCTCATGCTACAGCCCGTAACACCATCCTGGGCCTTGAGAAGCAGGTCCTTTGGAGGCATGGTACCCCTGAGAGGATTGAGTCAGAAAATGGGACTCATTTCAAGAACAGCCTTATCAACACCTGGGCTAGGGAACATGGCATTGAGTGGGCGTACCACATCCCAAACCATTCACCAGCTGCAGGCAAAGTGGAGAGGCACAATGGACTGTTAAAAACAATCTTAAAAGCATCGGGTGGGGGTTCTTTCAAAAATTGGGAGCAGCATTTAGCAAAGGCCACCTGGTTAGTTAACAGCCGAGGTTCCACCAATTGAGCAGGTCCTGCCCAGTCTGAGCCCCTGAATATAGTAGATGGAGATAAAGTCCCAGTGGCACATGTCAGAGGTTTGTTAGGGAAATCAGTGTGGATCAATTCTGCCTCAAGTAAGAAAAACCCATTTGTGGGATTGTCTTTGCTCAGGGACCAGGTTGTACATGGTGGATAATGCAGAGAGATGGAGCAACACGATGTGTACCTCAGGGGGATCTGACTGTGGGGTGAGACTCGTGCAAATATCACTATTTGCTGGATTTTACTGCCAGTGTCTGTACACGAAAACACACAGACATGAGACAGAAGGAAATGTGTAAGGCTCAAAGGTTTGAGCAAGTGAAATAGAAGGAAATGTGTATGAGTAAGTGAAAGATGGAAGTTTTTACTTGATGGAGTTTTTACATGATGTTGAAGATATGGAGGTAAGGGGTGGAATGTCCAAGGGTGACATTATGGTGTTTGTATCTCCAATCGTGTGTTCTGTTTATGTTTGATATTATGTTCTTTGCTTTCAGAACTGACTCAGAAAGTGAAGGTTTGTTTTGCCTTGTTATCGGCCGGCTCACCTGCCCCCATGGTCTGCTGTCTAGAAGAGGCCAGTGTTGACTGACTTGCTTTCTTTTGCTTGCTGGCTTTTGCTTGCTTTGCTTTGCTTTTTTGCTTGCTTTTGCTTTTGCCTTTGCTTTTTAAATTAGTTTAGCTAAGCAGTCCAATTCTTTCCCTGGACTGTTTCTTTTCCCTTTCCCTTTCCTGAATACCATCCAACCTGCTCTGGACTGGGACCCTCTAAACACCGAGAAGCACCGAGAGCCTGCGCTCTGTGATCTGCAGCAGCCATCCCCAGTGCCCAGAGCAATCCCCAGCGCCCAGACCCGGGCGACCACTCCCAGGGGAGACTTTCTGGATTTGTCATCTCTGCAGAGTGGTGAAAGAGTTTTGTTGTCATCTGGTGTTGTTAATTTTTTTAGTGCTGGGAAGGGTTTTGTTTGTTAAATAAACAGGTTATTTTCCACTTCTCTCAGAGAAAATTCTTCCTGATTCAGGTGGGTGGGGAGGGGCTGTGGGGGATTGTTTTCTGGGGGCTCCTTCCAGAGGTTTTTCCCCAGATTTGCCCTAAACGAGGACAAATATTTTGCTGCCCATTTCGTGGCTGGAGAGAGTGAAAAAACAAACCCCATTCTAATCATATTTTGGTTCCAATTACTTTGTGTTAGTATGGAGCAGTTACTGGCTTTGTTGATTGAATTCAGAGTGTCTTTTAGAGTGGAGGCCTGTATGTGTTTCTGGTCCCTAAATTTTTTTGAGATCTTAATCCCTCTATGGTCCCTAGGTTTATTTTCTTATTCAGGAATAGCTCTGGTATTGTCCCTAATACGTAGTTTTTGCAGTAGAAGGGCACTAACCAGAATATCCATCGGGCTGGGCATGGGTGTAATGGCTTGCAGAGGGTTTATAAAGGTGCTGAAGTCTGTTCCAGGAATGCATGGCTCATAGTCATGGTTGTGCAGCCAGTTTGTTAGAGGGGAAGCAGGGGACGAGGCTTTTCAGCCTTTGCTTTCCTTCTTCTCCTCAGAATCTCTTAGCTCCCTATTAGAGAATGTTCCGTTTCCCCTGACTGTTAAAGAGACCATCTTCCTGGTGTTTAATCTGGTAAGCTTTCTCTCTACAGTCTGCAGTCTCTCTAGAATGAGGGCTGTGATTTCTAGAGGGGCTGAAGAGACCCCTGACCCAGGAGTAGACCCAGGTGTGAGAAATCCTGAGTGGTGTGGGAAATGGGGGGGGCGGGAATTGGCACATAGACCGTTTTCCCACATTCAAATCTATTTTACTGATTTGCCTGAAGTAGGAAGGTATAAACACTTATTGGTGATAATAGATCACTTGACTCACTTTGTAGAGGCATTCCCTACCTCCAGGGCAAGTACACAAACAGTAGTAAAAATACTATTAGAAGAGATAATCCCCTGCTACAGACTAGCAGAAGTACTAGACTCAGACAGAGGGCCACACTTTGCCTCCAAAATAATTAAAGAAGTAGTTACAGCTCTAGGAACAAAGTGGCAATATCATACTCCCCAGCATCCACAAAGCTCAGGTAAAGTGAAAAGGGTAAATGGGAAAATTATGAAACAACTAACTAAATTGATGTATAAAACACAGTTATCTTGGGTAAAATGTTTACCTTTAGCCTTGTTAAATGTAAGAACTCTGCCCAGAACCGATATTGGAATTTCTCCATTTGAAATGCTTTATGGGATGCCTTATGACATGGATTCTCCTATAGATCACCCTGAAATAAGTAATCAACAAATTAACCAATATGTCATGCAACTTATGAAGGCTCAGGAAGGCCTTAGAAGAGCTGAGTTACTTTTGCAACAACCTCCTTTAGACCTAGCAATCCACAATATAAATCCAGGTGATAAGGTTTTAATAAGAAACCTAGAAAGAAACCTCACTAACCCCAAACTGGGAAGCCCCCTATGTTGTTTTACTCACTACAGAAACTGCAGTCAGAACCGCCGAGAAGGGGTGGACCCATGTGAGCCAAATAAAGGGAGCGATTCCTGCTGCTGCCCAAGAGCCCTGGAGAATAACCAGCCAGCCCGGGGACCTTAAGGTCACATTTAAATGGACTGAATGGACTCAGTAAAAATTGTACGAACCAGCTGGTAGAGTGAGATATTGGACTATGGATATCCTATAACTAATGATTTTAGAGTATATTGTACAAATAAGGATTGTGATTGTTACCCTTTTGTATGCTATATTTGTAAAATTTGCCAGGAATGGTGGTGGGTCCATAGTTACAGAGGCACTCCTCCTAGGGGTATTTGTTAAGGGTGTTATCAGTTAGAAAGAGAACTGACAAAGTCAGTCCTAAGGATTGGAGAAGAGAACGGGACCCTACCAAGGGAATCCCAAGAGTGATGGGAGGTGTTTTCTAAGGGGGCCAGACCTGAAAATTGTTGTTTCCACTCCAATGAACCAATTCCCTTAATTGTTCAAATTATAAAAGGGAATTGCTGGAAAACTTTACCTGGGATTCAGTGTGACTCACCACAAGTGAAGGATAAAAACTGGAAATCATTCAAAAAGAGGCAGCAAAAACAGAGTTTGGGTCCTCTTGAAGAATATCCTTGCTCCGAGAAGATGGTGCGCCTCGCGGCTTGGAGCAACCGAGTCGGCGAGCGAGGCAGAGGGATAAGAAGCGGTGGAGGAAAGAGCCCTCAGACTGGGACAATTGAAAGTATTTCAAGAACTGCCTCAAGGATACTGATCTCCCAAGGGTAAAGGTGAGCCCGGCAATAACATGTCAAAACAAACACTGGGAATGGGGAGATAATGATAATCAAACCCTGGGGCAGTTTGGACTCCACCCTTGCTGGCAAATTCTGTGCATATTAGTTATATGTTGTACCTGGCCTGGTCAAGGGGACTATGCACACCAGCCATTTAATTGGACTCTGACCAAAATAGACCAAGGGAAAGTTGTTAAGCATAATGCCACCACTGTAGCTCCCATTTTTTTTGTTACTAACAAAGACTTGGCAGACTCTATGTGGAGATGGAGTAAACCTGAACTCCGGGCTACCTATTGGCGTCCTAGTTCCAATCCTTGGAGGGGATATTGTCATTATCCCGGGGAATATCTGTGTGGGTATTGGGGCTGTGAAACCATAGCAACCGCCTTGGCTGTCACCCATCCAGGTAAATTTTTAAAGACCTCATGGTACCCTGAGGGGTGCAAAACTCCGGGGTATGGCACTCAAGGAGAAATTCTGTATAAGGGAGATTGCAGGTCCCGTAATATTGTTGTTACTAAGTTTAACTTTCAGACCTTACATTTTTAATAAAATCATAGACATTGTAAAAGGAAGATTAGAGGCAGCTCATCTAACACTTATTAGAGATAGGTAGGAAACATTGCCCAGGGACTTAGAAGTAGATGAAACCCTGGTCTTAAGCTACCAAGAGTTAAAGCGTTTTAATGAACAAATTGGTAAAGAGAAAAAGGGGGAATTGTAATAAATAAAAATTGTTTTGCTCATCAAAACGAGCGATATAGGAGATAAGAATCTGAACTGAGTAGGGAATGCAATTAGCATAGAAGACTGTGTAACTAACTATATACAAGTTAACTTTTAGGCCAAGGACAATCTGCAAGGAAGAGGAGGAGCCTTCATTCCTATGACCACCAAGGGCAGAACAAAAGACCCCCCAGGAACCAATTGCACCGACGCAGAGTGCATCGAGAGAAAATGCGTCAACAGGAAATAAAAAGGGACTATAAAAACAAAAAGGTAAAAGGGGGAAGGTGCGCCGTGGCAGAGCAGAGGCTCCCCAGCCGCCCAGCACTGTTCATTTGCTTAATACCACTTGCTTAATAAATTCTTGTTAATTGATTTATCTATAATTAGCCTCCCCAATTGAATTTGTCCATAACACCCTGGCCCAGCAGCAGGGGACAGGGGGCACGGCCTGTCCCCCTGGCCCGACATAGACGAAGGGCAGCCCTGCGAGTGCCCCAGTGTGGGAAGAGCTCCGTGCACTGCTCCAGCTCCATCCCCCATGGGAGGATCCGTGCTGGATGATCCCCAGTGAGCCCCGGTGGGCAGAGCCCCGGTGACCCGTGGTGCTGCTGATCCATGTTGGGAAGACACCCAGCTGGAGGGGCTCCACATCCTCCTGGCTCCCCGTGGCCTGGATTTTCTTTTCATTTCTCTTTGCCCTTTCAAAACTCTTAAAAGCAGGCAAAAATAAAGATGTTGAGCTAAGACAAGGATAGGGACATGGAGGGGGGGGTCTTGCAGGGGATATGGGGGATGCTGGGTTTGAAGGACTTGGGGGTTCCTGGGAGGGACCTGGGAGTTGCTCAGGGCTTTGGGCACCCCAGGCTGAGCGGCTCCAGTTGCCCTGGGAGACCCTGGTGGAGGTTCTGGGCAGCTGGTCAAGGATCCCCTGCCCTGGAACTGTCTCCATGTGCCCCATCCCAACGCCTCGTCCACCTGCAGCGGCTGCCCCATTCCTTACTCCCTTTCCATACTCCCCTTGCCCCTGCCTGTTCCCGTGTCCCCCCGTCCCGTTCCCGTCCTGCTCCCATCCCAATCCGGACCCCATTCTTGATCCTTGTACCATATTCCCTGTCCTTGTCCCTGTCCCAGTCCTATTCCCTGTCCCCATTCCTGGTCCCTGTCCCCATTCCCTGTCTCTGTCACCACTCCCAGTCCCTGTCTCCATTCCCATTCCCCATTCCCTGTCCCCATTCCCATTCCCTGTCCCCATTCCCATTCCCTGTCCCCAATCCCGGTGAGACATTAATTTTGAAGAATTAAGAATTTTAGGAAAGTTAAGATGATAGTTAAATTAGATGTTGCTGACTTATCGAAAGTAGATAAATGGGCTTTGTTCATAGTTAACAGTAGTTGGATCTTAGATAAGATATCCAGGATCTATTAACTCATTGCTTGCCAGCTTTATGCTTGGGTAGCTGTGCTTATCTTGTGAAACAGAATGTGATAAACAGATTTCAGGGACACAAAAACAGTTGCAGACTTCCCATACTTTAGGAATCCATTAAGCACAGGAAAACGGCAAGGATTCATTTGTCACGTGTGCATGGGAAAGGCAGAAAGGTCAGAACGAGGAAGACTTATTTTACTTCCTCATTTTGGAAACCCCTCCCCAAAATGGACCCCAGACTCATTTCAGGGAACAGAACTACACATGCTTAATTGCCTTTTTGCCAATTAGCATGTGAAGCGGATCAGAGGAAGTGACAGGGATATGAATATGCATTCATATTTTGTGTATTCAAGACTTCTGTAAATAGAAAAGCTTTGTAATACCTGTGATTTTTGCAGTGTGCATTAGGGAATTATCCCAGGTACTGCCCGGCTGTCTCAATAAACATACACTTTCTAACTTTAAACCCATAGAGAGTTTTTGTCCATCTCAGTTGGATATCGATATTAGATTGATATTCATATTTTAGTAAATCATTGTCCTAAAGAAGTCCTAGTATGTGCATTAACATGTCTTTTCTTAATATTCGAGTAATTATTCTTGCATTGCTTTAAGATAAACTGGTATGATTCAAAGAATATCCACTGAGGTACACATAGAACATCGATTTATCATAAGCAAATTGCAGTTGCAGAGATTTTCACTGACATTCTGCCACTCGTCATCATTTTAAAAGTGAAAAGTCAGCTATTAAAGTCAATAACAAAATTTCTAACTTCTAACAAAGGGAAAAAAGTATATGGTTTGCACTAGATAAAATATAAATACAGAAAATGTCTCCCAACCAAGTTCCTTGCCCTGATCAAAACATCTCCCAATCAAGTTCTTCGCCCTGAACCTTTTCAGTAAATGTGGATGAAACGTTGCATAAGTTAATAGTATTCAAAGTCCATGTTCTGTTCCTATTATTATTTTTATACAAAGAAAAAAGGGGAAAGGGGTTGGATTGAGGGTACACCCTCCTCCCCTCTGAGTCTGTTCTCATGTTTTACAATAAATCCTACAACAGTACAATACAGCTGCCTAAAATATGGACACTGGAAACCACAGACAGCATTACAAATGATCACCTGCCTCATGGACAGTTCATAGATGGATTTGATTTGTTTACAAATTATTTCTCAAGTTTGCAAACAGTTTTTCTGTTTACAGATTGTTTTCTGGAAGTTTGGTTTTTCCGCAAGGGATCAAGTGCTTAAAGGTTGTTTTTTAAAATTGGGTTTTTCTCTAAGTGTTTAATGGGCTCAGGATTAAATAGCTTTCTGCCTTTAGAGATAAGTTCAATTTGTAACCAAGAAGCATTATGCCTGTGGCCTGAGTTCTCCCCTAACAGTTCCTGGAGGGGAATGCTGCAGCTCCAGTGCAAATTAGATGCACGCTGTCCTCTGTCACCATGTTGGCAAAGGGCCCTTGCAGATGGGTGACAGAGAACAATACACAGAATTTTATAAAGAAAAGGAGGGTGAGATGTTACCATGATTGACAGGGGTCTTGACCAATCAAATATCTCCCAAAACTGCAGGCACCTCACGGGCCAGAACCTGAAGGGGCGTGGAGCTCAAACCGATGAGAGCTTCCAGGCCTGGTCTTTCAAATGCCCTGTGTAAGGGGGGGCTTGGGAAATAAAATCTCTCTGTTGCCCCATGAACTCGGGAGGAGCAGTCTTTGTCTCCTGTGCCCTCGCTGCCCCACGAGACCAAAGAGATGTTCACCAGGGCCCTCCCTGTTTGTGGCCGTCCATTGCCCAGCTGAGCAGGCAGCCAGTTTTGTTTGCAGAGAGCTGCCACAGGAAGACACACAGCAGCTGGAGATTTGAATAGCAGGGCTTGGGCCAATTCTTTTTCTTTCAGAGTGCAAGAAAGACGCAAAAGCACAAGGAAACATGGCAGTGTTTCGGTGGAGTCCCTTTGTCCTGTGAAGTTCAGTAGCTGTTGGTGTTTCTGTGCTACTGCTAATCCCCTCCATGAAAAAATCATTCTGGGAAGGAGCAACAACATCTGACACGCACCAAATGTTGCCACCAGTTGCTCCAGGTGCTGCTACCAATAGCCCCTGTAGGACGGAGCACAGCCCCCAGTGCACACCAGCTTTGGCTGCCCTCTGGCAGAGAAGCCCTTTTGGGGCACAGGTTTCTGGGCAGGAGAAGGGCACCGGTGCTGCCAGGGCTCGGGGGAACTCTGCTTGGGCGGGGACTGTGCCTCACCTCCTGCTGTCAGCGCTGCCCGGGCCCCAGGGCTCAGAGCAGCATTCCTGCCCTGGCCCACACGTTCCCGGTCTGTGTCCCACGGCCGTGCTTAGGATGGCCACCATGTGGGACGTGTCCCGAGGAGGCCGTGCCAGCTTCTGTGGAGGCCCCGTGCCCTTCCTGCCGCGGCTGCGTCGGCAGCTGCGGGGGCTCCTGCTGCTCTGAGCCTGCAGAGCAGGGCAGCGTTTGCTGATGGGCTGAGCCCTTCCTAAAGATCCTGTCTGGCTGTCTGACACACCTGGGGCAAGGCATTCCTTCCACCCTGGGCCACTCTGGGGGGCTGGGGGTGGCCCCAGGGCAGGTGGCAGTGCGTGCAAGGGCCCTTGGTGACAGGGTGCAGCATGGTCACCGTGGAATGGAACGGGACAGGGATTCCAAGGGCCCTTGGTGACACCGTGCAGCATGGTCACCATGGAATGGAACGGGACAGGGATTCCAAGGGCCCTTGGTGACACGCTCTGGCAGAGGTGTTGGCAGTTACAAGTTACAGTTACACTCCACAGTGCTCGGTGCACACGACGAGAGAGGACGCGAGAGAGCGGTGCTGAGAGGAGCCCTCGCACAGCCACTCGTTCCTTGCTGACCCAGAGCTTTCCCGAGGTATTACTCCTGCAGGTGAGCTCGTGGCCAGAGCAGAGCACTTGGTGACCCCTCTTCTGCAGCTGCCCTCGAGGGCAGACTGTGGCATTTGCTTTTCACTGTCCTTGACAGGAGTCTCCTGTCCTTGTGGCTTGAGCCCCAAGAGCAGAGTGCAGGACTTGCCGTCCTGTAGCCTTGCCAAGTCTTCACACTTGCAGGTGCCCTTAAGGCACGACTGCAGCACTTGCTGACTTGGACCTTTTCCTTTTCACCTTCTGCAAGCAGCCATGAATCCAGGCAGCGACGTAGAGCTCAGACCTGCGAGCGTGCCCAAGCTGGCCTGGGGGAAGGAGGAGAAAGAAGGCCCTGGAGCTGCCCCAGCACAGCAGCCTGAAGAGCTGGAGCAGTTCCAGCCACGGCAGAAGGGTGAGTGGCAGAGCTGGGCCACAGGGCTGGTGCCTGCAGCCAGCTTGGTCCCATGCCATGCCATGCCATGCCATGCCATGCCATGCCATGCCATGCCATGCCATGCCATCCCATCCCCTGGGGCCATGCCCATGGTCAGGATGGAATAGGGGCCGGGCAGACACCCCACAGCCGTGCTCCATGCTCTGGGCCGTCACGGGGCTGTCCCTGCCTGGGCAGCGCAGGGCTGGGCTGTGTTCTCCGGCCTCTCCCGCAGACCCTCAGCCCTGGCTGCGCTCGCTCTTTCCCAGATGCAGCCCTGGACCAGACACAAGAGCAGGAACCCGCCCATGGCCGCTTCCACAGAACAGCACAGGTACCTGCAGCCATCCCCACCTGGGCTGGGCCTGCTGTCACTGCTCAGCCCAGCAGCACACCTGCAGCACCCCATGGCTTCTTGCTCTTCTCCTACAGCTTGTTTGCAAATTCATCAAGAGAATTCGGCAGGAAGAGACCAGTGTCATGAGCCCTGGGCTCAGAGCATACTCAGAGCTCCTCGGACATGAGACCAGTGCCGCCCTGCTGGATTTGCTTGTGCAGAGTGGTGTTCCCAGAGCAGAGCAAGTAAGCAGATGTGGCCAGGCTTCAATTGCCCCATGAGTCACATGGCTTCCCAAGCCACTAGTGCTGGCCCCTGTGAGCCTTTGAGGCCATCGCAGTGCGGCGGGAAGGGAAGCACTTCTCTGGGGACCCTGGGAACGCTGATCCCTCTGGCAGCTTTCCAAGTCTCCCTGTGCCTTCTCCAGGTGCCCGGCATGGTGAGATACATCCACCAGTGGCTCATGGCCAATGATTCTGCTGAGCACAGGCTGGACAACGCCCTGCTGTATCTCACAGAAGCGCAGCCAAATGAGGCAGTAATGACACTCCTGCGTGTGGCCCCATCCTGTGACAGGTATGGGGCCCGTCTGCCCAGAGGGCTCAGGGCTCACCCCAACCCATCGCCCTGTACAGCCTGGGCCAGGTTTCTGACCAACAGAGAGTCCCAGGGCCCTCTGGCTGCTCCCTTTCCAGGCCCTGGCATGTCAGCCCCAAGCCTGCTGCCATGCTCCCTCGTTGTCCCACAGGGGCCTGTCCCCACAGGGCTGGGCTGCCTGGCTGCTGCTGGAGAGGGGCAGTGGGCAAAGGCAGAGCCGGCAGTCAACCCGGGCCTCTAGAGATGCCCAGACCACGGTGCTGTGTCTGAGATGCCTTGAGACAGAGCTCTAACCCTGCAGAGCTGCCATGGCCATGTGGAAGACCATCATGTGCACACCCTGGACTGCAGAGCTGGCACAGCAGATACTACTGGATGTGCTGGGGAGCTGGCCAGAGCACAGCATGAGCACCTGCGATGGGAACAGAATGACTGTCTTTGCCCTGGCTGTGAGTTTCTGCCAGTGGACTTTGCTGGCCCCAAGGCCACCTGTCCAGCAGCTCTCCATCCTCCTTTCCCCACTGCATCTCCCTGCCTCAGGCACTGGCCTGAAAGCTGGCCTAGGGACAGCTGCAGGGCCACCAGGCCCGCTGCTCCCCCTGTGGATCTCTGGGCGTCTCCCTGCCACGCTCGGGCCCTGTCCCACGGACACCTTGGCACTGAACGCTGCCTCGGGGGGCTTTGTCCTTTGCAGGCAACTGTGGTGATATGGAAGATCCTCCAGGAGCGCTGTGTCCCAGATATAGTGGATGAGCATTTCCCGCAGTTATTTGTGCATCTGCTCTTCCAAGTGTTCTTCAGCACCAAAGAGATGCCAGAGGAGGTGGATACCTTCTGGAAGGGATGCCAGGAAGAACATGGCCTTGCCAGCAGCCCCAACAGGTGCTCTATCCCAATCCTTCTGTCCCTGCCACATGGCCAGGGCAGGAGCCAGTGCTCCCAGTGTGACCCGGGCTTTGCTCTGCACTCAGGTTTGCAGTGAGGACCCTGAAGTCCCTGCTGTGCCAAATGGACTATGAGGATGTGGTGTTGTCAATGGAGCGCAAGCGTGGCTGGGACACGCTGCTCTGTGCTGACACCCACATTTATGCCGTGGGTCTGCTGGCCAGGTGAGACCCCCTTCTCCCCATTGCTCCCGGCATTTGTGCTCTGTGTCTGGGATATCCCACTCAGTCCCCATGGCCATGGGCCAGAGGGACGAGGGACAGCCAAGCAGACTGGGAAAGGCTGGGAGAGGAGGGTGCCCAGCAGCAGCCACATCTCAAAGGGCCCAGGTCCCCCTGCAGGGTGGGGGGTAAAGACAAGAACTGCATCAGTCTGTCCTGGGAGGGGCTTCCCCCCCCGACTCAGGGTCTTAGTGTCGTAGGAGCGGGCCCCCGGCCAGTAATTATCACTGACTCCATGTATTTCAGAGGTCCGATCAATAATAATTATTATTAAGAAACCCATTGTTCTTATAGATAGTTATGATATAGGTTGATTTAATGTGTTTTCTAGTCTAAACACTATACCATTAGTTACTTAAGAAAGCACATTTTGGTAGACAAATCTCTGTAACATATTCCGAATGTTCACAATGCCAGGTGCAGCATGTTAAGATAAGAATGTTTTTTCATTCTTTCCTCTGATCTTCTCAGACTTTCTCAGGCGATGCCTGGGAAAGTTGTTTGTTTCTCTCTGAGGCCAGAGAGCTGCTGCCACATCTTAGTGCCATTTTCTGCCTTCCAGGGAGATGGGCAAAGAATCCATCGATGAGTGTAAATGCATCTTAGACTATCTCCTTCAGTTGCTCCGCAAAGAGATGCCATACTGGCACTTCCCTGCCCTGGCATTCCTTGTGGAGGTGAGTCTGAAGGCCGGCGCTGCCTCCCAGCTCTCTGCCCTCTCGTAGCCGCAGCTGCCTGGGATGGTGCCCACGCCCTGCGCTGCTGCCTGGTCCCCGCCCTGTGCGGTTCTGGGCTCCTGCCGGCCGGGTCCCCTGTCACTGCCCTGTGCCTTTCAGGTCCTGCATTGCCTGGACTTGAGTGCATGCAGTGACAGCATCATGGATCTCTTGTCGAGGCACTTGCTGAGTGAGCACACGGAGATGCGCCGCCAGGTTCTGAGAGCCCTCCTCTTGGTCAGGGATAATCCCTCGCTGGTAAGGAGGGGGCAGCAGCTGAAGCCGTGCAGGCAGCGTGGTGCTGGGGAACGCAGTTGCTGGTCTTCAGGCACTGGGTCAGCCGCTCCCAGCTCTCCTGCCTCCCACTTCAGCTGCCCGAGGGCTGCGGGACAGGCCTTTGGCCTCTGGGCCCTGTGGCAGCAGGGTGGCCTTTCACACACTTTTGTTCCGCACAGGCCAAAAGAATGCGGAGCCTGACCGAAAGCCTCGGGGAGCTCCTGCAGGAAAATGATAGTGATGTGGTCAGGATGAGCATTGTTCTACTTAGTGATTTCTTCTTGGATAATGACACCCCAATACCCAGCCCCATCGCCCTGCAGCTGGCTAAGGTGCTCCTGCCACTCTTTGAACACGTAAGGCTCTGTGCCCTCAGCCACGGCCACTGGCTGCTGCCCAGACACTTGGTGCCCTGTGGAGATGCAGGCCTGCGCCAAGGTGGGCCAGAATCAGCTGATGCCAAGGTCTTGTTTCCTTCCTGTTACACAGGATGACTGGCATGTGCAGTGGATCTCCATGTTTGTATTTCGAGCCTTGCTGTCTACTGTAGTGGAAGAAGAGAAAAAGCTCCTGATGACACAAGTGTGTCACAGCCTGCTGCCACTCTTCTTCCACTGCCATGATGAGAATCAGAGTGTGGCAGAGGTGAGGACTCACGGGCTGCTGCTGTCGCCCTGGGAGGGGGCTTGGCTGCCTCCTGCCCTGGCGCCTGGCAGGCTGCATCCTCCTCCTGGCCCTGGCACAGGGATGCTGATCCTGGGCTGTGGGGCCATTTCCGTGTCTCTACTGCTCTCCAGGCTTCTTGGGAAACCCTGCTTTGTGTGGCCAAATTCGTGAACAGGAGAGATCTTGAAAAACCTGTGAAGAAGGAGAAACTGTGGAGGTTCATTGAGATCCTGGTAAGGAGGGCCGGGAAGTCGCAGCCCCAGCCTGGAGCAGCCCCTGAGCGCGGTGCTCGGTGTGCGGGCTGGCAGCTGTGCCCCTGCCCGCTGCTGCAGCCCGAGGCTGCGCGGGCTCTGCTCCAGGCTCCTGCGGCCCGAGCCGGGTGCCCATGGAGCCCCGGCCCGGGGGGCTGCGGGGCCAACCCTTCCCTCCTGTCGCTCTCTCCAGCTGGCAGAGGACAGCAGCAGCGTGGCCGAGCACCTGCGCCGGGCCCTGCCCTACCTGCAGAGCCCACAGGAGCCCCTGCGAGAGGCGGCCGTCAGGTTCATGGGTGAGCCACGAGCCGGGCCAGGAGGGCGTGTGGGCACAGGGCTGGCGGCGCCGCTGGCAGGGAGCTATGCCGCTGGGCCTGACAGGCTCTGTGTTCCCAGGGACGGCCGGGCGGTACCTGAGGGGGAGGAAGGAAGAGCTCCATCTCATCTGTGAGGGTGAGTGAGGGCAGCGGGCTGCACGCGAGGGCTGGCGGGGGAGCTGCGAGCCCTGCCCCGGCTGTGGAGGGCTCTGCTCCCTGTGCGGACCAGGGGCAGCGTGGACAGAGCACACAGAGCTTTCAGGGCACCTGGGGGATTCGTGGCCAGCAGCTTTGGGCTGATCCAGCTGGTCCCTGCTCCCTGCTGGCCATAGCCAGAGCCGGCTGGGATGGCCCTGGCACAGGGATCTCCTCGGGTCCCCTCAGATGCGGGAACTGACCATGGCGCTGTTCCTCTCTCTTTCAGCCCTAGAAGACACGGCCAATGACATCAGTGTCGCCGTTGCGAGCCTGGCAGTTCAAACATTGTCTGTCCTCCAGGGAATAGAGAGAGCTCGATATTCCCGCTTCCACAGCCTGCATGATCGGCTCTGCAGGGCATGGAGGAGACGGCCTCGTCTGTCGGGGCTCGGCTGGCTGCGCTGCTGCAGCTCTGCAGAGAGCTGATCCCAGAGGCTCTGTCTGCTGGGGCCACTCGAGCCAGCAGGAATGTTTCGTTTCTTTAGGATTGTTCTTTTCTTCTTTTTGTTTTTCTTTAGCATAGAAATATAGGATGTGTTGTAATAGACAGACTCCCAGGATCTTTCTTTTGCTGCCCAGGCTCTGCAGGGCCTAGGGGAAGAGGGAGAAAAGGGTTCCTGGGCTCAGCAAGCTGCCCAGGCATGCAGGGTTGCAGGGAAAATGGCCAGAAGCCCCTTGGCCTTTGGTGGTTCTGCTGAAGCCTTTGTGCTGCCCACAGAGCAGATGGGCAGGGGCTGGAGCTGTGGGGATCTCTGTGAGAGCGGTGCCTGGAGATGGCCACAAGCCCTGTCCCAGGCAGGAAGCGCCATCCGTGTCCTCCTGCCCGTGTGTTGCTGCCTGGAATGCTGAGGGCTCCCAGGTGCCTCTTGATGGATCAGGTTGGCCAGGCTGGGGGAGACCCTGAGGGGACGGGGCCACGAAGGGATGAGGGGCTGTGGAAGCCCTGACAGGACAAGGCAGTGGGAAGGCACGGGGGGGACGTGTGAGGGAGTGGGTAACGTTGGCTCGGGGAGGAAAGTTGGTTGGAACCAAAGGCACCACTCACCCTCACAAAAATATCACCAAAAGTCCTCACAAAAATATCATCAAAATCCCATAAAAATCCCCCCCAAAACACCCAAAACCCAACTAAAATCTTCCTAAAAAATTCCCCAAAACTCCCCAAAATCCAATAGAAATCGACTCAAAATCCTCACAAAAAATCCCACCAAAAATACCATAAAATTCCCACAAAAATTCCACTGTAGATTCCTTGAAAATGCCAGAAAAACCACACAAAATCCCAGGTAAATCTCCACAAAAATTCCACCCAAAAGCCCACAAAACTCACCCAAAAAAATCCACAAAAAATCACCCCAAGGCTCACAGAAATCCCTCAAAATCCCCATAAAAATCGCCCCCAAAATCCCCTTAAATGCCACACAAAAATCCCACAAAAAGTCCCACTAAATCCCCATGAAAATCCCACAGAATCCACAGAGAAAAATTTGTACAAAAATGCAGCCAAAAATCCCCCAATCACACAAAATCCACACAAAAAATCCCACCAAATCACCCAAAATATCCGACCAAAATTTCCCTAAACCCCCCCAAAATCCACACCAAATACACTCAAAAAATCCGCGCCGAAATCCCACCAAACCCCTCTCAAATTCCCCAAAAAATGCCCCCAAGTCCTATCACATCCCACCCGAAGTGCGAGGAAATCCACCCCAAAAATCCCCACGAAAACTTCCCTCAAAATCCCAGCCAAACCTCCCAGGAGCAGCCCAAGAATCCCGCAGAGATCGCTGCGAGTGCCCGAATCGCCCGGAACAATCGCCGAGCCATCCCCGCCCGGCCCCGCGCTCCGGCCCCGCTCTCTGTGGGGCCGGGGCCTCTCCCCCCTTGGCTCTGCGCTGGTCCCGTTCGCGCTCCGCTCCCGCTCCCGCCCCACCAGCGCTCCCTGCCCTGGGCCGCGCTGGCCGAGCCCGGCCGGGCGCGCTGGATCCGCTGGGACGGCGCATCCCGGCCCCGGCCCCGGCCCCGCGGGGCTCCCGGGGCAGCTCCGGCCGGGATGCGGCACTGCCGCGGGGCTTTGGGCTTTCCCGGCGCTGCCCGGCGGCTCCCGGGGATCTGCGGCTTCCCGAGGGACTCGGGGAGCTTCCAGAGGGGACCTGGGCTGGCTCCGGGGGGATTTGGGATCACTCCGGGGGGAGCTGGGGACGGCTCGGGGGGTTTGGGGTTGTTCCCGAGGATTTTGGGGGGATCTGGAAGAGGCTCCAGAGGGGATCTGGGGCTTTCTGAGGGATCTGGGGGAATTCAGAGGGGATCTGGGAGAGTTTCAAGAGGGATTTTGGGGTCTTCCAAGGGATTTTCAGAAGTTCGGAGGGATTTGGGGATGCTCCAGAATGGATCTGGGGCAGTTCCAGAAGCAATCAGGGACGTTTTTGAGGGATTTTGGCAAGTCCTAGAAGGAATTCAGGGAATTTCAGCAGGATTTTGGGGTAATTCAGAGGAATTGGGGAGGTTCCAGCAGGGATTTGGGGTCATTCCCAGGGGATTGGGGGGTGGATTTCTGGTGAGATTTCCGTTTCTTCCCCAGATTTCAGGCTTTTTCCCAAGATTTCCTGTTTTTTCAAGAATCTGTGGATTTTTCCCTGAATTTGGGTCTCACTGTGGGGTAGAAGGGGAAGGTTTAGGAGATTCAGGGTGAATTCTTGGGGGCTCCTGGACGGATTTTGGGTGGGTTCCCAATTGAATTTTGTGCTTTTGTCCCAGAATTACAGGATTTTTCCCAAAATTTGGGTATTTGCCTGAAGATTCTGCTATTACCACTGGTTTGTCCCGGAAGGGGAAGCTTTGGCGGGTGGGGGGGGGCGTTAGGGTGGATTTTAGGGATACTGAGGCTGGATTTGGGTTTTTTCCCAAGGATTTTGGAGTTTTTCCCAGAATTTCAGGATTGTTCCCAAAATCCCAGGACTTCTACTCTGATTTGTCTCTTACCATGGGCATTTGGTAGAAGGGGAAGCTTTGGGGCGGTTCCTGGTTTGATTTTGGCGATATTTGAGGCTGCATTTTGAGTTTTTCCCCCAGGAATTCAGGATTTCTCCCAGAATTTCAGGATTTTTTCCCAAAATGTCAGGATTTTCCCAAGGATTTGGGTCTCACCATGGACTCGTCATAGAAGGGGAAGCTTTGGGGGGTTCCTGGTTGGATTTAGGGGTGTTTCCAACTCAATTTCAGGGATTCTTGATGGGATTTTGGGGGGAATCCTGGTTGGGTTTGTTTTTTTTCCTCAGGATTTTGGGTTTTTTCCATGAGAATTCCAGGATTTCACCCAGCATTTCTGTCTTACCATGGGCTTTTCATAGAAAGGGAAGCTTTGGGGTGTTCAGGGTGAATGAGTTTGGTGGGATTCCAAGTTGGACTTTGGGGGTATCTGAGGCCAGAGTTTGGCGGTTTTTCCCCAGCATTGCAGTTCTTTCCCCAGTGCCAGAACTCCCCCAGTCGCTGTCTCCCCACGGGTTGGCCGCAGGAGGGGAAGCCCTGCAGGGAGCGCAGGGCGTTGGTGGCGCTGCTCATCTCCCTGAAGGTGAGGAAGGCCTGGCCCCGCAGGCCGAGACTGCGCCGCACCAAAATGTCCAAAATCTGCCCAAACGGCGAGGAAACGGCGCAGAGGGACTTCTCCAGCTCTGGGACACCCAGGGGACAGCCTGAGCCCCTGGGGACAGGCACGGACACTCTCAGAGCCCCCAGGACCCCCCAGCCATCCCCGTCCTCCTTGGTGTCCCGGTTCAGGTGGTTGATGGAGATGCTGGGCTGGGGCCGGGGGTCCTGCACCGCCAGGGCCGAGACCCCTCTGTGGGGACAGGGGGGCTTCAGGGGGCGTCTGGGGGGCTGCGACCCCTTCACCCCCTGGCACCCCTTTAGGTGTCCCCAGAGCCCCAAATCCACCCCAGACCCACCTAAAGCCCCCAAATTACCCTCAGATCCCCCCACTTTACCCCAAAATTGACCCCAGAGCCACCTCAGAACCCCCAGATCCCCCCAGTTCCTCTCACAACTCCGCCAAAGTCCCCTCGGACCCCCGCAATTACCCTCAGATCCCCCTAAACCCAACGGAGAACGCTCCAGAAGCTCTCAAGCTCCCCCCAAAGCTCCCTAAAGCCCCCTCATTCCCCCAAACCCAGCAGACACACGCCTATTTCCTGTCAGTTCCCCCAGAAATCCCCAGTTTCTCCCCGAGCCGCCCCAAACCCCCCGTTCAGTTTCCCCGGCCCCACCTCAGCCCCTCCTCAGCCGCGCTCCCCTGACAATTTCCCGCCTGCACCGCGCGCGCGGGCTCCTCCAGCCAATAGCGGCGCGCCCCGTGCCGAACCAACCAATCAGCGCGCGGCTGCAGCCAATCAGAGGGAGCCGGGAGCGGCGCCCCTCCCCCGGCGGCCCCGCCCCCCGGGCTCGGGCGGGCCCTGCGGGCGGCGCTGCCAGAGCGGGGGAGGCGCTGGGAGAGGCGGGAGCCGCGGGAGCCGCGGGGGCCGCAACGCTGGGGAGGGGGCTCCGCACAGGGGCCGGGGGCTGGGAGGGGCTGGGGGGGCTGGGGAGGGGTCCTGGGGGGATCGGGGGCCTTTGGGGAGGGATCCGGGGGGAGTTTAGGGAGGGCTCTGGGGGATCCTGGATGGCTCATGGAGTCCTCGGGGCAGTCTGGGCGTCCTGGAGGGGTCTTGGGTGGGGGATCCTGAGGGGTCCTGGAGGTGTCAGGGAGAGTCTGGGGAGGGGTCTTGGAGCATTGTGGGGGGACCTGGGGGGTGGGGATGGGTCCTGAGAGGGGCCTGGAGGGGGGGTCTTGGGAGGGTCTGGGCGGAGTTGGGGGAGCGGTTTGGGGGGTCCTGGTGGCGTCCTAGGAGGTTTTGGAGGTTTTGGGGAGGGGCTTTGGGGGATCTGGAAGGGTCCCAGAGAGGGTCTGGGGGGGGTTGGGGGTTTTTGGGAGAGGTCCTGGAGGGATCTGGGGAGAGGCTGGGGGGTCCAGAGTTGGGTTTGGGGCGGGGTCTGGAGGGTCCTGGAAGGGTCCTGGGGGGGGTCTTGGGAAGGGTCTCAGGGGGTCTCAGGGGGCATCCTGGGCTGGGTGCAATTGGGGTCTGGGGGCTCTCAGGGGGTCCTAGGCCAACTTTGGCGGGGGGCTCTGGGGAAGATTTGGGGTTCCTGGAGGGGGTCCTATGGAGATCTGGGGGTCCCAGGCAGTCCCAGGCCCACCCTGAATGGGGTATGGGGGATTCGGGGGACGGGGGCACAACAGCAGTGATTTTTAGGGGATTTTGGGGCTTTTTAGTGGAATTTTGGGGGCCTTCATGTAGTAAACAGGGCTCGTGCCTTTATTAATGTTCAGCTCTTTATTCAAAAGATCAGCAGAGCAAGGGAGCTCAATACAGAGCTCACCCCCGCTGTTGTAGCTTTTTCCCAGTAGCCAAAGGGCGAGAAGGCTGCAGAGTCTGTCCCTGGAGTCTCCGTGGCACACTGGTAGCCGGAGGTGAAGAGGTGTGCAGTCTGTGTCTGAAGTCCTGGTAGCCGAAGGGTGAGGGCATGTGCAGAGCCTGCTGCCAAAGTGCAGCAGCAGCTGTGCCCTGTCCTTCCCTCCTGGGAACACCAGGAAGAGTTGTTCCTTTGTTCCTGCTTCCCACAGCCCAGTCCAGTCTGGTCCCCTGCAGGCTATGGTGACAGGTCAGACACAGACCAGGGATGTGGTTCCCTTTTCCCCAAGCAGCGCACCCATCCAGCCCCCTCCACTGTGCCCAGCCTTCCACTTAGGGGTGTTTTCATCCCCAAAACCCCCTCCCGTGATTCCACAGGTCTCTCTATTTTGCATCCCAGTCCTAGAATGGTAGTGTGGGTGGGGGTGTAGGTGATTCCCAGGAGCAATTCGCTAATTAATATTTCAATGTCAGTACTTAGCCCAAACCGAAATGTCTCAGCAAGGCTGTTTTCTTCATAATAAATCCCTCCACTATTTCTTTGATCGGGCTTAAGCCCGCATCAACTTACAGTCTCTGGCTTTTGAGGGTTAGCTTCTTTGGGTAATTCTCTTAATTCCTAGCAACTAAGTGAGACTTAATAATATTCTAACTAAAACTTTCTTCAGTTGACCTGCTTGGCTAAAGGACACTTATTAAAGAATTACAAAGTGTTTAAACTTTTACCGTGGTACTTTAACTCAGAAATGGTTATTACTACCTTACTGTATATCAGCTTCTAGCAAGTTTTTTAAAATTAGTTTTAAGTCTTCAGGTCCCCTAATTACCGTCCATAGACAAGAGGAGGTGGGTGACCCTGTTGGGTGTGGTCTGGTGTCTGGTGGTGGCAGATCTTTTTCCAACCATTCTGTTCTGCTAGCTGTCAATCCCACCCGCAGCTTGAGCGCAACCACGAGCACGGCGGCCGTGGAGAGGGGTAGTCCTGATGGCCCCGGGCCGGCCCGGAGCCAGGGTAGACCTTTTGTCCCCCGCCACCGCTCACATCCAGGGCACTGCAATGAACCCAGCAGCCCCGGAGCCAGGGTAGACCTGTTGTCCTGGCCACAACACCTTACGGTCACTCAGCATCGGGGTAGACCTGTTGACCCTGGCCATGAAGGTCCTGCCACGAACCAGGTGACCCTGGAGCTGGGTAGACCTGATAACCCTGGGCCGGCGCGGAGTTGGGGATGACCTGGTGTCACCCGTCACTGCCCGTGGCACGGGCACCGCCAAGAGCCGGGAGTCCCCAGATCCTGGTAGACCTGATGGCTCCGGAGACGGGTAGACCTGATTGCCCCAGGCTTGCCTGGAGCAAGAGTAGACCTGCTGCCCCCTGACAACGCTTGCCGCAAGGGTGCCGACCCAGCACCGGTGGCCCTGGAGCCAGGGGAAGCTCACAGCCTCCTTACAGCCCAGAGCCGGACAGCTCTAGCAGCCCCATCCCAGCCCATAAACCGCCCACTTTCAAGACCAACACATATTTTTGTATTTTTCTGGGTTGTATTTCGTTTTTTGGGGTGGTTTTTTGGAGGGCAGGTGAGGTGCAGGGCTTTTGTTTTGGGTTTTCTGGTTTTGTTTTGGATTTTTTGGGTTTTTTTCCTTTGGGTTTTGTGTTTTGTTTTGAGATTTTTTTGGTTTGGGGTTTTATTCAGTTTGTCTTTAGGGTTTTATTCCCCCCCATTTTCTCCTTTCTTGAAAGAATGGCTCTTCTATTTGCCTGGTATGAGAAACTTAGCCGAAAAAGAAATTTTCTTGGCAGATTTTGTTCAGTTTCCTTTATTATGCAGAGCACCCGCAGGCGAGCCGACGGGCAGCCCGTGCCCTGTGCTGGGGTCTCCTGAGGTGCAGAACTGTGGAAACGGCGTCCCCAGTGCCCCCCGCCCCCCGTCCGGGAGCCGACACAGCCCTGCCCCGCAGAAGAGAATGTCAGCGGGGCCAGCGGGGAAGAGAAGCCCGTCCGTGCGGCGGAAATCAGCTCGCAGCCGCCGGCCCCGGTGCGACTCGGCCCGGCCCGCCCCGCCGCCGGCAGCACCGCCGGCAAGCGGGCGGCCGCTTTGGGGCCGGTTCCTTCAGGGCCCGCAGAGGTCTTCGGTCCTCGGAAGGAGCCTGGGGGGCCGCGGGGGCTCGGTGCCGAGGCGCCCGGGGCCGGCACGAAGCCGCCCGCCCTCGGGCCTCGTTGACACAGAGAGAGAGACAGACACAGGGACACACGCCCGGGCTCCTCAGACACCACCGCTCCCCACCGCCCCCGCCGCTCCCGCTCGCACGGCCGCACACTCTCGCATCCCCTCTCTCCCCGCCCCTGCCCTGCCCCTGCCCCTGCCCCTGCCCCTGCCCCTGCCCCTGCCCCTGCCCTGCCCCTGCCCCTGCCCCTGCCCCTGCCCCTGCCCCTGCCCTGCCCCTGCCCCTGCCCCTGCCCCTGCCCCTGCCCCTGCCCCTGCCCCTGCCCCTGCCCCTGTCTGTCGCGGCCCCCGCCCAGCCATGGTTGGGAGCGCCCCGCCCTGCCCCATCAGACTCCCTGGCACCGCCTGCAGACTTTTGCCGCCCCCGCCCGGTCTCTCCTTGGCCAGTTCGCACAGAGGCAGGGGTAGGAGGGTACTGAAAACTTTCTCTTCATGGCCAACATCAAAAAATGTGAATATGATAAATTGAATCAAGCAAAACCCTTCCCTCTGCTCCTTGTGACATCCCAGCAGCATCTGACATGTCCACCATCTACAAGGCATTGCCATAAAGGCAGGATTTTAGACAAAGGCATAAGAAGAGGTGATAGGTAAAACTTACAATAAGATGCTGAGTAAGGAGTTATTTAAACTTCTGAAAAATTGGGAAACTCCCAAAAGCTCAAAGCATGAAGCCATTTAAAGGAGATGCATTGGAATGACCAGAGAACAGCTGCAGGAGGAAATCTGGGAGCAATGGGAAGGACATACATGCAGCTGCTCTAAATGAAGAGATGTCCTTAGATAGGGCCATTTAACCAGGAGTCCTGGAAACACCCAAAGGAAGCGCGTCATGAAATATTATACTGAATGTTGGTGGCAGAGGTAGAGGGGAAGATGAGTATTTCTTCTCCTGCCATCAGTAGAAGAAAGCAGTAGAGCCAGGAAATTGCTGTTCTGGGTGGGAAAACATTACCATTTCTTCAAAGTTCTCCAGTGAGGCAGATAATAAAGATTTGCTTGTATGTTATGGAACAGAGAGATATTGAAACCTGCTCCCCTTTCCATGAACAGGCATGTTCTACTTGTTGGGCCCCAGTACCCTGAGGTGCTGAGCTGGGATTGGCATATCTAAGAGAGGAGCTGAGGTAGAGCAGAGCACCTTGCAGGCTGAGGTGTCTGCTGGAATTGCATGTCCTCCCCATGCCACAGCTTCCCTGCATTTCCCTCCTCCAGCCTCTGTCCCCAGCACAGCCATGGAGGCTCTTTGGCCTCTTGACTTTTCCTGCAGGCATCAAGAGCAGCTGAGCTCTGCCTTTGGCACAGTCAGCCCTGGCCAGCGCAGGCCATGCTCAGCAATTCCTTGTCTGTGCCCGGACTTGCTGCCAGCCCCGGCAGCGGCTGCGGGGCCCCTTTGTGGCCCTGTGCTGGCCCAGCCATGGTGCCACAGCCCCTGTGCAGCCCAGGCCAGGCCAGGAGCATTGGGGCTGGGAACGGCCCCTGTGCCGTGGGGCCCTGGGCAGCCTTGGGGCTCTGTGCCCCATGGCCTCCCTGCTGGGCAGCCTCTGCCAGCTCCTGCAGAGCCTGTGGGGGCTCCTTCTGCTGCCCTGAGCCTGCAGAGCAGGGCAGCGTTGGCTGATGGTCTGAGTCATTCCTAAAGATCCCGTCGGGCTGTCTCAGACACTTGGGGCCAGGGATTCCTTCCAACCTGGGCCACTTTGGGTGGGCACGGGGTGGCCCCAGGGCAGGTGGCAGTGCGTGCAAGGGCCCTTGGTGACAGGGTGCAGCATGGTCACCGTGGAATGGAACGGGACAGGGATTCCAAGGGCCCTTGGTGACACCGTGCAGCATGGTCACCATGGAATGGAACGGGACAGGGATTCCAAGGGCCCTTGGTGACACGCTCTGGCAGAGGTGTTGGCAGTTACAAGTTACAGTTACACTCCACAGTGCTCGGTGCACACGACGAGAGAGGACGCAAGAGAGCGGTGCTGAGAGGAGCCCTCGCACAGCCACTCGTTCCTTGCTGACCCAGAGCTTTCCCGAGGTATTACTCCTGCAGGTGAGCTCGTGGCCAGAGCAGAGCACTTGGTGACCCCTGGCCTTCCCAAGGCAAATCTTCTGCAGCTGCCCTCGAGGGCAGACTGTGGCATTTGCTTTTCACTGTCCTTGACAGGAGTCTCCTGTCCTTGTGGCTGGAGCCCCAAGAGCAGAGTGCAGGACTTGCTGTCCTGTAGCCTTGCCAAGTCTTCACACTTGCAGGTGCCCTCAAGGCACGACTGCAGCACTTGCTGACTTGGACCTTTTCCTTTTCACCTTCTGCAAGCAGCCATGAATCCAGGCAGTGTCGTAGAGCACAGACCTGCGAGCGTGCCCAAGCTGGCCTGGGGGAAGGAGGAGAAAGAAGGCCCTGGAACTGCCCCAGCACAGCAGCCTGAAGAGCTGGAGCAGTTCCAGCCACGGCAGAAGGGTGAGTGGCAGAGCTGGGCCGCAGGGCTGGTGCCTGCAGCCAGCTTGGCCCCATGCCATGCCATGCCATGCCATGCCATGCCATGCCATGCCATGCCGTGCCGTGCCATGCCATGCCATGCCATGCCATCCCATCCCCTGGGGCCATGCCCATGGTCAGGATGGAATAGGGGCCGGGCAGACACCCCACAGCCGTGCTCCATGCCCTGGGCCGTCACGGGGCTGTCCCTGCCTGGGCAGCGCAGGGCTGGGCTGTGTTCTCCGGCCTCTCCGGCAGCCCCTCAGCTCGGGCTGCGCTCGCTCTTTCCCAGATGCAGCCCTGGACCAGACACAAGAGCAGGAACCCGCCCATGGCCGCTTCCACAGAACAGCACAGGTACCTGCAGCCATCCCCACCTGGGCTGGGCCTGCTGTCACTGCTCAGCCCAGCAGCACACCTGCAGCACCCCATGGCTTCTTGCTCTTCTCCTACAGCTTGTTTGCAAATTCATCAAGAGAATTCGGCAGGAAGAGACCAGTGTCATGAGCCCTGGGCTCAGAGCATACTCAGAGCTCCTCGGACATGAGACCAGTGCCGCCCTGCTGGATTTGCTTGTGCAGAGTGGTGTTCCCAGAGCAGAGCAAGTAAGCAGATGTGGCCAGGCTTCAATTGCCCCATGAGTCACATGGCTTTCCAAGCCACTAGTGCTGGCCCCTGTGAGCCTTTGAGGCCATCGCAGTGCGGCGGGAAGGGAAGCACTTCTCTGGGGACCCTGGGAACGCTGATCCCTCTGGCAGCTTTCCAAGTCTCCCTGTGCCTTCTCCAGGTGCCCGGCATGGTGAGATACATCCACCAGTGGCTCATGGCCAATGATTCTGCTGAGCACAGGCTGGACAACGCCCTGCTGTATCTCACAGAAGCGCAGCCAAATGAGGCAGTAATGACACTCCTGCGTGTGGCCCCATCCTGTGACAGGTATGGGGCCCATCTGCCCAGAGGGCTCAGGGCTCACCCCAACCCATCGCCCTGTACAGCCTGGGCCAGGTTTCTGACCAACAGAGAGTCCCAGGGCCCTCTGGCTGCTCCCTTTCCAGGCCCTGGCATGTCAGCCCCAAGCCTGCTGCCATGCTCCCTCGTTGTCCCACAGGGGCCTGTCCCCACAGGGCTGGGCTGCCTGGCTGCTGCTGGAGAGGGGCAGTGGGCAAAGGCAGAGCCGGCAGTCAACCCGGGCCTCTAGAGATGCCCAGACCACGGTGCTGTGTCTGAGATGCCCTGAGACAGAGCTCTAACCCCGCAGAGCTGCCATGGCCATGTGGAAGACCATCATGTGCACACCCTGGACTGCAGAGCTGGCACAGCAGATACTCCTGGATGTGCTGGGGAGCTGGCCAGAGCACAGCATGAGCACCTGCGATGGGAACAGAATGACTGTCTTTGCCCTGGCTGTGAGTTTCTGCCAGTGGACTTTGCTGGCCCCAAGGCCACCTGTCCAGCAGCTCTCCATCCTCCTTTCCCCACTGCATCTCCCTGCCTCAGGCACTGGCCTGAAAGCTGGCCTAGGGACAGCTGCAGGGCCACCAGGCCCGCTGCTCCCCCTGTGTCTCTCTGGGCCTCTCCCTGCCACGCTTGGGCCCTGTCACACGGACACCTTGCCACTGAACGCTGCCTCGGGGGGCTTTGTCCTTTGCAGGCAACTGTGGTGATATGGAAGATCCTTCAGGAGCGCTGTGTCCCAGATATAGTGGATGAGCATTTCCCGCAGTTATTTGTGCATCTGCTCTTCCAAGTGTTCTTCAGCACCAAAGAGATGCCAGAGGAGGTGGATACCTTCTGGAAGGGATGCCAGGAAGAACATGGCCTTGCCAGCAGCCCCAACAGGTGCTCTATCCCAATCCTTCTGTCCCTGCCACATGGCCAGGGCAGGAGCCAGTGCTCCCAGTGTGACCCGGGCTTTGCTCTGCACTCAGGTTTGCAGTGAGGACCCTGAAGTCCCTGCTGTGCCAAATGGACTATGAGGATGTGGTGTTGTCAATGGAGCGCAAGCGTGGCTGGGACACGCTGCTCTGTGCTGACACCCACATTTATGCCGTGGGTCTGCTGGCCAGGTGAGACCCCCTTCTCCCCATTGCTCCCGGCATTTGTGCTCTGTGGCTGGGATATCCCACTCAGTCCCCATGGCCATGGGCCAGAGGGACGAGGGACAGCCAAGCAGACTGGGAAAGGCTGGGAGAGGAGGGTGCCCAGCAGCAGCCACATCTCAAAGGGCCCAGGTCCCCCTGCAGGGTGGGGGGTAAAGACAAGAACTGCATCAGTCTGTCCTGGGAGGGGCTTCCCCCCCCGACTCAGGGTCTTAGTGTCGTAGGAGCGGGCCCCCGGCCAGTAATTATCACTGACTCCATGTATTTCAGAGGTCCGATCAATAATAATTATTATTAAGAAACCCATTGTTCTTATAGATAGTTATGATATAGGTTGATTTAATGTGTTTTCTAGTCTAAACACTATACCATTAGTTACTTAAGAAAGCACATTTTGGTAGACAAATCTCTGTAACATATTCCGAATGTTCACAATGCCAGGTGCAGCATGTTAAGATAAGAATGTTTTTTCATTCTTTCCTCTGATCTTCTCAGACTTTCTCAGGCGATGCCTGGGAAAGTTGTTTGTTTCTCTCTGAGGCCAGAGAGCTGCTGCCACATCTTAGTGCCATTTTCTGCCTTCCAGGGAGATGGGCAAAGAATCCATCGATGAGTGTAAAAGCATCTTAGACTATCTCCTTCAGTTGCTCCGCAAAGAGATGCCATACTGGCACTTCCCTGCCCTGGCATTCCTTGTGGAGGTGAGTCTGAAGGCCGGCGCTGCCTCCCAGCTCTCTGCCCTCTCGTAGCCGCAGCTGCCTGGGATGGTGCCCACGCCCTGCGCTGCTGCCTGGTCCCCGCCCTGTGCGGTTCTGGGCTCCTGCCGGCCGGGTCCCCTGTCACTGCCCTGTGCCTTTCAGGTCCTGCATTGCCTGGACTTGAGTGCATGCAGTGACAGCATCATGGATCTCTTGTCAAGGCACTTGCTGAGTGAGCACACAGAGATGCGCCGCCAGGTTCTGAGAGCCCTCCTCTTGGTCAGGGATAATCCCTCGATGGTAAGGAGGGGGCAGCAGCTGAAGCCGTGCAGGCAGCGTGGTGCTGGGGAACACAGTTGCTGGTCTTCAGGCACTGGGTCAGCCGCTCCCAGCTCTCCTGCCTCCCACTTCAGCTGCCCGAGGGCTGCGGGACAGGCCTTTGGCCTCTGGGCCCTGTGGCAGCAGGGTGGCCTTTCACACACTTTTGTTCCGCACAGGCCAAAAGAATGCGGAGCCTGACCGAAAGCCTCGGGGAGCTCCTGCAGGAAAATGATAGTGATGTGGTCAGGATGAGCATTGTTCTACTTAGTGATTTCTTCTTGGATAATGACACCCCAATACCCAGCCCCATCGCCCTGCAGCTGGCTAAGGTGCTCCTGCCACTCTTTGAACACGTAAGGCTCTGTGCCCTCAGCCACGGCCACTGGCTGCTGCCCAGACACTTGGTGCCCTGTGGAGATGCAGGCCTGCGCCAAGGTGGGCCAGAATCAGCTGATGCCAAGGTCTTGTTTCCTTCCTGTTACACAGGATGACTGGCATGTGCAGTGGATCTCCATGTTTGTATTTCGAGCCTTGCTGTCTACTGTAGTGGAAGAAGAGAAAAAGCTCCTGATGACACAAGTGTGTCACAGCCTGCTCCCACTCTTCTTCCACTGCCATGATGAGAATCAGAGTGTGGCAGAGGTGAGGACTCACGGGCTGCTGCTGTCGCCCTGGGAGGGGGCTTGGCTGCCTCCTGCCCTGGCGCCTGGCAGGCTGCATCCTCCTCCTGGCCCTGGCACAGGGATGCTGATCCTGGGCTGCGGGGCCATTTCCGTGTCTCTACTGCTCTCCAGGCTTCTTGGGAAACCCTGCTTTGTGTGGCCAAATTCCTGAACAGGAGAGTTCTTGAAAAACCTGTAAAGAAGGAGAAACTGTGGAGGTTCATTGAGATCCTGGTAAGGAGGGCCGGGAAGCCGCAGCCCCAGCCTGGAGCAGCCCCTGAGCGCGGTGCTCGGTGTGCGGGCTGGCAGCTGTGCCCCTGCCCGCTGCTGCAGCCCGAGGCCGCGCGGGCTCTGCTCCAGGCTCCTGCGGCCCGAGCCGGGTGCCCATGGAGCCCCGGCCCGGGGGGCTGCGGGGCCAACCCTTCCCTCCTGTCGCTCTCTCCAGCTGGCAGAGGACAGCAGCAGCGTGGCCGAGCACCTGCGCCGGGCCCTGCCCTACCTGCAGAGCCCACAGGAGCCCCTGCGAGAGGCGGCCGTCAGGTTCATGGGTGAGCCACGAGCCGGGCCAGGAGGGCGTGTGGGCACAGGGCTGGCGGCGCCGCTGGCAGGGAGCTGTGCCGCTGGGCCTGACAGGCTCTGTGTTCCCAGGGACGGCCGGGCGGTACCTGAGGGGGAGGAAGGAAGAGCTCCATCTCATCTGTGAGGGTGAGTGAGGGCAGCGGGCTGCACGCGAGGGCTGGCGGGGGAGCTGCGAGCCCTGCCCCGGCTGTGGAGGGCTCTGCTCCCTGTGCAGACCAGGGGCGGCGTGGACAGAGCACACAGAGCTTTCAGGGCACCTGGGGGATTCGTGGCTAGCAGCTTTGGGCTGATCCAGCTGGTCCCTGCTCCCTGCTGGCCATAGCCAGAGCCGGCTGGGATGGCCCTGGCACAGGGATCTCCTCCGGTCCCCTCAGATGCGGGAACTGACCATGGCGCTGTTCCTCTCTCTTTCAGCCCTAGAAGACACGGCCAATGACATCAGTGTCGCCGTTGCGAGCCTGGCAGTTCAAACGTTGTCTGTCCTCCAGGGAATAGAGAGAGCTCGATATTCCCGCTTCCACAGCCTGCATGATCGGCTCTGCAGGGCATGGAGGAGACGGCCTCGTCTGTCGGGGCTCGGCTGGCTGCGCTGCTGCAGCTCTGCAGAGAGCTGATCCCAGAGGCTCTGTCTGCTGGGGCCACTCGAGCCAGCAGGAATGTTTCGTTTCTTTAGGATTGTTCTTTTCTTCTTTTTGTTTTTCTTTAGCATAGAAATATAGGATGTGTTGTAATAGACAGACTCCCAGGATCTTTCTTTTGCTGCCCAGGCTCTGCAGGGCCTAGGGGAAGAGGGAGAAAAGGGTTCCTGGGCTCAGCAAGCTGCCCAGGCATGCAGGGTTGCAGGGAAAATGGCCAGAAGCCCCTTGGCCTTTGGTGGTTCTGCTGAAGCCTTTGTGCTGCCCACAGAGCAGATGGGCAGGGGCTGGAGCTGTGGGGATCTCTGTGAGAGCGGTGCCTGGAGATGGCCACAAGCCCTGTCCCAGGCAGGAAGCGCCATCCGTGTCCTCCTGCCCGTGTGTTGCTGCCTGGAATGCTGAGGGCTCCCAGGTGCCTCTTGATGGGGCAGGTTGGCCAGGCTGGGGGAGACCCTGAGGGGACGGGGCCACGAAGGGATGAGGGGCTGTGGAAGCCCAGACAGGACAAGGCAGTGGGAAGGCACGGGGGGGACGTGTGAGGGAGTGGGTAACGTTGGCTCGGGGAGGAAAGTTGGTTGGAACCAAAGGCACCACTCACCCTCACAAAAATATCACCAAAAGTCCTCACAAAAATATCATCAAAATCCCATAAAAATCCCCCCCAAAACACCCAAAACCCAACTAAAATCTTCCTAAAAAATCCCCCAAAACTCCCCAAAATCCAATAGAAATCGACTCAAAATCCTCACAAAAAATCCCACCAAAAATACCATAAAATTCCCACAAAAATTCCACTGTAGATTCCTTGAAAATGCCAGAAAAACCACACAAAATCCCAGGTAAATCTCCACAAAAATTCCACCCAAAAGCCCACAAAACTCACCCAAAAAAATCCACAAAAAATCACCCCAAGGCTCACAGAAATCCCTCAAAATCCCCATAAAAATCGCCCCCAAAATCCCCTTAAATGCCACACAAAAATCCCACAAAAAGTCCCACTAAATCCCCATGAAAATCCCACAGAATCCACAGAGAAAAATTTGTACAAAAATGCAGCCAAAAATCCCCCAATCACACAAAATCCACACAAAAAATCCCACCAAATCACCCAAAATATCCGACCAAAATTTCCCTAAACCCCCGCAAAATCCACACCAAATACACTCAAAAAATCCGCGCCGAAATCCCACCAAACCCCTCTCAAATTCCCCAAAAAATGCCCCCAAGTCCTATCACATCCCACCCGAAGTGCGAGGAAATCCACCCCAAAAATCCCCACGAAAACTTCCCTCAAAATCCCAGCCAAACCTCCCAGGAGCAGCCCAAGAATCCCGCAGAGATCGCTGCGAGTGCCCGAATCGCCCGGAACAATCGCCGAGCCATCCCCGCCCGGCCCCGCGCTCCGGCCCCGCTCTCTGTGGGGCCGGGGCCTCTCCCCCCTTGGCTCTGCGCTGGTCCCGTTCGCGCTCCGCTCCCGCTCCCGCCCCACCAGCGCTCCCTGCCCTGGGCCGCGCTGGCCGAGCCCGGCCGGGCGCGCTGGATCCGCTGGGACGGCGCATCCCGGCCCCGGCCCCGGCCCCGCGGGGCTCCCGGGGCAGCTCCGGCCGGGATGCGGCACTGCCGCGGGGCTTTGGGCTTTCCCGGCGCTGCCCGGCGGCTCCCGGGGATCTGCGGCTTCCCGAGGGACTCGGGGAGCTTCCAGAGGGGACCTGGGCTGGCTCCGGGGGGATTTGGGATCACTCCGGGGGGAGCTGGGGACGGCTCGGGGGGTTTGGGGTTGTTCCCGAGGATTTTGGGGGGATCTGGAAGAGGCTCCAGAGGGGATCTGGGGCTTTCTGAGGGATCTGGGGGAATTCAGAGGGGATCTGGGAGAGTTTCAAGAGGGATTTTGGGGTCTTCCAAGGGATTTTCAGAAGTTCGGAGGGATTTGGGGATGCTCCAGAATGGATCTGGGGCAGTTCCAGAAGCAATCAGGGACGTTTTTGAGGGATTTTGGCAAGTCCTAGAAGGAATTCAGGGAATTTCAGCAGGATTTTGGGGTAATTCAGAGGAATTGGGGAGGTTCCAGCAGGGATTTGGGGTCATTCCCAGGGGATTGGGGGGTGGATTTCTGGTGAGATTTCCATTTCTTCCCCAGATTTCAGGCTTTTTCCCAAGATTTCCTGTTTTTTCAAGAATCTGTGGATTTTTCCCTGAATTTGGGTCTCACTGTGGGGTAGAAGGGGAAGGTTTAGGAGATTCAGGGTGAATTCTTGGGGGCTCCTGGACGGATTTTGGGTGGGTTCCCAATTGAATTTTGTGCTTTTGTCCCAGAATTACAGGATTTTTCCCAAAATTTGGGTATTTGCCTGAAGATTCTGCTATTACCACTGGTTTGTCCCGGAAGGGGAAGCTTTGGCGGGTGGGGGGGGGCGTTAGGGTGGATTTTAGGGATACTGAGGCTGGATTTGGGTTTTTTCCCAAGGATTTTGGAGTTTTTCCCAGAATTTCAGGATTGTTCCCAAAATCCCAGGACTTCTACTCTGATTTGTCTCTTACCATGGGCATTTGGTAGAAGGGGAAGCTTTGGGGCGGTTCCTGGTTTGATTTTGGCGATATTTGAGGCTGCATTTTGAGTTTTTCCCCCAGGAATTCAGGATTTCTCCCAGAATTTCAGGATTTTTTCCCAAAATGTCAGGATTTTCCCAAGGATTTGGGTCTCACCATGGACTCGTCATAGAAGGGGAAGCTTTGGGGGGTTCCTGGTTGGATTTAGGGGTGTTTCCAACTCAATTTCAGGGATTCTTGATGGGATTTTGGGGGGAATCCTGGTTGGGTTTGTTTTTTTTCCTCAGGATTTTGGGTTTTTTCCATGAGAATTCCAGGATTTCACCCAGCATTTCTGTCTTACCATGGGCTTGTCATAGAAAGGGAAGCTTTGGGGTGTTCAGGGTGAATGAGTTTGGTGGGATTCCAAGTTGGACTTTGGGGGTATCTGAGGCCAGAGTTTGGCGGTTTTTCCCCAGCATTGCAGTTCTTTCCCCAGTGCCAGAACTCCCCCAGTCGCTGTCTCCCCACGGGTTGGCCGCAGGAGGGGAAGCCCTGCAGGGAGCGCAGGGCGTTGGTGGCGCTGCTCATCTCCCTGAAGGTGAGGAAGGCCTGGCCCCGCAGGCCGAGACTGCGCCGCACCAAAATGTCCAAAATCTGCCCAAACGGCGAGGAAACGGCGCAGAGGGACTTCTCCAGCTCTGGGACACCCAGGGGACAGCCTGAGCCCCTGGGGACAGGCACGGACACTCTCAGAGCCCCCAGGACCCCCCAGCCATCCCCGTCCTCCTTGGTGTCCCGGTTCAGGTGGTTGATGGAGATGCTGGGCTGGGGCCGGGGGTCCTGCACCGCCAGGGCCGGGACCCCTCTGTGGGGACAGGGGGGCTTCAGGGGGCGTCTGGGGGGCTGCGACCCCTTCACCCCCTGGCACCCCTTTAGGTGTCCCCAGAGCCCCAAATCCACCCCAGACCCACCTAAAGCCCCCAAATTACCCTCAGATCCCCCCACTTTACCCCAAAATTGACCCCAGAGCCACCTCAGAACCCCCAGATCCCCCCAGTTCCTCTCACAACTCCGCCAAAGTCCCCTCGGACCCCCGCAATTACCCTCAGATCCCCCTAAACCCAACGGAGAACGCTCCAGAAGCTCTCAAGCTCCCCCCAAAGCTCCCTAAAGCCCCCTCATTCCCCCAAACCCAGCAGACACACGCCTATTTCCTGTCAGTTCCCCCAGAAATCCCCAGTTTCTCCCCGAGCCGCCCCAAACCCCCCGTTCAGTTTCCCCGGCCCCACCTCAGCCCCTCCTCAGCCGCGCTCCCCTGACAATTTCCCGCCTGCACCGCGCGCGCGGGCTCCTCCAGCCAATAGCGGCGCGCCCCGTGCCGAACCAACCAATCAGCGCGCGGCTGCAGCCAATCAGAGGGAGCCGGGAGCGGCGCCCCTCCCCCGGCGGCCCCGCCCCCCGGGCTCGGGCGGGCCCTGCGGGCGGCGCTGCCAGAGCGGGGGAGGCGCTGGGAGAGGCGGGAGCCGCGGGAGCCGCGGGGGCCGCAACGCTGGGGAGGGGGCTCCGCACAGGGGCCGGGGGCTGGGAGGGGCTGGGGGGGCTGGGGAGGGGTCCTGGGGGGATCGGGGACCTTTGGGGAGGGATCCGGGGGGAGTTTAGGGAGGGCTCTGGGGGGTCCTGGATGGCTCATGGAGGAGTCCTCGGGGCAGTCTGGGCGTCCTGGAGGGGTCTTGGGTGGGGGATCCTGAGGGGTCCTGGAGGTGTCAGGGAGAGTCTGGGGAGGGGTCTTGGAGCATTGTGGGGGGACCTGGGGGGTGGGGATGGGTCCTGAGAGGGGCCTGGAGGGGGGGTCTTGGGAGGGTCTGGGCGGAGTTGGGGGAGCGGTTTGGGGGGTCCTGGTGGCGTCCTAGGAGGTTTTGGAGGTTTTGGGGAGGGGCTTTGGGGGATCTGGAAGGGTCCCAGAGAGGGTCTGGGGGGGGTTGGGGGTTTTTGGGAGAGGTCCTGGAGGGATCTGGGGAGAGGCTGGGGGGTCCAGAGTTGGGTTTGGGGCGGGGTCTGGAGGGTCCTGGAAGGGTCCTGGGGGGGGTCTTGGGAAGGGTCTCAGGGGGTCTCAGGGGGCATCCTGGGCTGGGTGCAATTGGGGTCTGGGGGCTCTCAGGGGGTCCTGGGCCAACTTTGGCGGGGGGCTCTGGGGAAGATTTGGGGTTCCTGGAGGGGGTCCTATGGAGATCTGGGGGTCCCAGGCAGTCCCAGGCCCACCCTGAATGGGGTATGGGGGATTCGGGGGACGGGGGCACAACAGCAGTGATTTTTAGGGGATTTTGGGGCTTTTTAGTGGAATTTTGGGGGCCTTCATGTAGTAAACAGGGCTCGTGCCTTTATTAATGTTCAGCTCTTTATTCAAAAGATCAGCAGAGCAAGGGAGCTCAATACAGAGCTCACCCCCGCTGTTGTAGCTTTTTCCCAGTAGCCAAAGGGCGAGAAGGCTGCAGAGTCTGTCCCTGGAGTCTCCGTGGCACACTGGTAGCCAGAGGTGAAGAGGTGTGCAGTCTGTGTCTGAAGTCCTGGTAGCCGAAGGGTGAGGGCATGTGCAGAGCCTGCTGCCAAAGTGCAGCAGCAGCTGTGCCCTGTCCTTCCCTCCTGGGAACACCAGGAAGAGTTGTTCCTTTGTTCCTGCTTCCCACAGCCCAGTCCAGTCTGGTCCCCTGCAGGCTATGGTGACAGGTCAGACACAGACCAGGGATGTGGTTCCCTTTTCCCCAAGCAGCGCACCCATCCAGCCCCCTCCACTGTGCCCAGCCTTCCACTTAGGGGTGTTTTCATCCCCAAAACCCCCTCCCGTGATTCCACAGGTCTCTCTATTTTGCATCCCAGTCCTAGAATGGTAGTGTGGGTGGGGGTGTAGGTGATTCCCAGGAGCAATTCGCTAATTAATATTTCAATGTCAGTACTTAGCCCAAACCGAAATGTCTCAGCAAGGCTGTTTTCTTCATAATAAATCCCTCCACTATTTCTTTGATCGGGCTTAAGCCCGCATCAACTTACAGTCTCTGGCTTTTGAGGGTTAGCTTCTTTGGGTAATTCTCTTAATTCCTAGCAACTAAGTGAGACTTAATAATATTCTAACTAAAACTTTCTTCAGTTGACCTGCTTGGCTAAAGGACACTTATTAAAGAATTACAAAGTGTTTAAACTTTTACCGTGGTACTTTAACTCAGAAATGGTTATTACTACCTTACTGTATATCAGCTTCTAGCAAGTTTTTTAAAATTAGTTTTAAGTCTTCAGGTCCCCTAATTACCGTCCATAGACAAGAGGAGGTGGGTGACCCTGTTGGGTGTGGTCTGGTGTCTGGTGGTGGCAGATCTTTTTCCAACCATTCTGTTCTGCTAGCTGTCAATCCCACCCGCAGCTTGAGCGCAACCACGAGCACGGCGGCCGTGGAGAGGGGTAGTCCTGATGGCCCCGGGCCGGCCCGGAGCCAGGGTAGACCTTTTGTCCCCCGCCACCGCTCACATCCAGGGCACTGCAATGAACCCAGCAGCCCCGGAGCCAGGGTAGACCTGTTGTCCTGGCCACAACACCTTACGGTCACTCAGCATCGGGGTAGACCTGTTGACCCTGGCCATGAAGGTCCTGCCACGAACCAGGTGACCCTGGAGCTGGGTAGACCTGATAACCCTGGGCCGGCGCGGAGTTGGGGATGACCTGGTGTCACCCGTCACTGCCCGTGGCACGGGCACCGCCAAGAGCCGGGAGTCCCCAGATCCTGGTAGACCTGATGGCTCCGGAGACGGGTAGACCTGATTGCCCCAGGCTTGCCTGGAGCAAGAGTAGACCTGCTGCCCCCTGACAACGCTTGCCGCAAGGGTGCCGACCCAGCACCGGTGGCCCTGGAGCCAGGGGAAGCTCACAGCCTCCTTACAGCCCAGAGCCGGACAGCTCTAGCAGCCCCATCCCAGCCCATAAACCGCCCACTTTCAAGACCAACACATATTTTTGTATTTTTCTGGGTTGTATTTCGTTTTTTGGGGTGGTTTTTTGGAGGGCAGGTGAGGTGCAGGGCTTTTGTTTTGGGTTTTCTGGTTTTGTTTTGGATTTTTTGGGTTTTTTTCCTTTGGGTTTTGTGTTTTGTTTTGAGATTTTTTTGGTTTGGGGTTTTATTCAGTTTGTCTTTAGGGTTTTATTCCCCCCCATTTTCTCCTTTCTTGAAAGAATGGCTCTTCTATTTGCCTGGTATGAGAAACTTAGCCGAAAAAGAAATTTTCTTGGCAGATTTTGTTCAGTTTCCTTTATTATGCAGAGCACCCGCAGGCGAGCCGACGGGCAGCCCGTGCCCTGTGCTGGGGTCTCCTGAGGTGCAGAACTGTGGAAACGGCGTCCCCAGTGCCCCCCGCCCCCCGTCCGGGAGCCGACACAGCCCTGCCCCGCAGAAGAGAATGTCAGCGGGGCCAGCGGGGAAGAGAAGCCCGTCCGTGCGGCGGAAATCAGCTCGCAGCCGCCGGCCCCGGTGCGACTCGGCCCGGCCCGCCCCGCCGCCGGCAGCACCGCCGGCAAGCGGGCGGCCGCTTTGGGGCCGGTTCCTTCAGGGCCCGCAGAGGTCTTCGGTCCTCGGAAGGAGCCTGGGGGGCCGCGGGGGCTCGGTGCCGAGGCGCCCGGGGCCGGCACGAAGCCGCCCGCCCTCGGGCCTCGTTGACACAGAGAGAGAGACAGACACAGGGACACACGCCCGGCTCCTCAGACACCACCGCTCCCCACCGCCCCCGCCGCTCCCGCTCGCACGGCCGCACACTCTCGCATCCCCTCTCTCCCCGCCCCTGCCCTGCCCCTGCCCCTGCCCCTGCCCCTGCCCCTGCCCCTGCCCCTGCCCCTGCCCCTGCCCCTGCCCCTGCCCCTGCCCCTGCCCCTGCCCCTGCCCCTGCCCTGCCCCTGCCCCTGCCCCTGCCCCTGCCCCTGCCCCTGCCCCTGCCCCTGCCCCTGCCCCTGCCCCTGCCCCTGTCTGTCGCGGCCCCCGCCCAGCCATGGTTGGGAGCGCCCCGCCCTGCCCCATCAGACTCCCTGGCACCGCCTGCAGACTTTTGCCGCCCCCGCCCGGTCTCTCCTTGGCCAGTTCGCACAGAGGCAGGGGTAGGAGGGTACTGAAAACTTTCTCTTCATGGCCAACATCAAAAAATGTGAATATGATAAATTGAATCAAGCAAAACCCTTCCCTCTGCTCCTTGTGACATCCCAGCAGCATCTGACATGTCCACCATCTACAAGGCATTGCCATAAAGGCAGGATTTTAGACAAAGGCATAAGAAGAGGTGATAGGTAAAACTTACAATAAGATGCTGAGTAAGGAGTTATTTAAACTTCTGAAAAATTGGGAAACTCCCAAAAGCTCAAAGCATGAAGCCATTTAAAGGAGATGCATTGGAATGACCAGAGAACAGCTGCAGGAGGAAATCTGGGAGCAATGGGAAGGACATACATGCAGCTGCTCTAAATGAAGAGATGTCCTTAGATAGGGCCATTTAACCAGGAGTCCTGGAAACACCCAAAGGAAGCGCGTCATGAAATATTATACTGAATGTTGGTGGCAGAGGTAGAGGGGAAGATGAGTATTTCTTCTCCTGCCATCAGTAGAAGAAAGCAGTAGAGCCAGGAAATTGCTGTTCTGGGTGGGAAAACATTACCATTTCTTCAAAGTTCTCCAGTGAGGCAGATAATAAAGATTTGCTTGTATGTTATGGAACAGAGAGATATTGAAACCTGCTCCCCTTTCCATGAACAGGCATGTTCTACTTGTTGGGCCCCAGTACCCTGAGGTGCTGAGCTGGGATTGGCATATCTAAGAGAGGAGCTGAGGTAGAGCAGAGCACCTTGCAGGCTGAGGTGTCTGCTGGAATTGCATGTCCTCCCCATGCCACAGCTTCCCTGCATTTCCCTCCTCCAGCCTCTGTCCCCAGCACAGCCATGGAGGCTCTTTGGCCTCTTGACTTTTCCTGCAGGCATCAAGAGCAGCTGAGCTCTGCCTTTGGCACAGTCAGCCCTGGCCAGCGCAGGCCATGCTCAGCAATTCCTTGTCTGTGCCCGGACTTGCTGCCAGCCCCGGCAGCGGCTGCGGGGCCCCTTTGTGGCCCTGTGCTGGCCCAGCCATGGTGCCACAGCCCCTGTGCAGCCCAGGCCAGGCCAGGAGCATTGGGGCTGGGAACGGCCCCTGTGCCGTGGGGCCCTGGGCAGCCTTGGGGCTCTGTGCCCCATGGCCTCCCTGCTGGGCAGCCTCTGCCAGCTCCTGCAGAGCCCGTGGGGGCTCCTTCTGCTGCCCTGAGCCTGCAGAGCAGGGCAGCGTTGGCTGATGGTCTGAGTCATTCCTAAAGATCCCGTCGGGCTGTCTCAGACACTTGGGGCCAGGGATTCCTTCCAACCTGGGCCACTTTGGGTGGGCACGGGGTGGCCCCAGGGCAGGTGGCAGTGCGTGCAAGGGCCCTTGGTGACAGGGTGCAGCATGGTCACCGTGGAATGGAACGGGACAGGGATTCCAAGGGCCCTTGGTGACACCGTGCAGCATGGTCACCATGGAATGGAACAGGACAGGGATTCCAAGGGCCCTTGGTGACACGCTCTGGCAGAGGTGTTGGCAGTTACAAGTTACAGTTACACTCCACAGTGCTCGGTGCACACGACGAGAGAGGACGTGAGAGAGCGGTGCTGTGAGGAGCCCTCGCACAGCCACTCGTTCCTTGCTGACCCAGAGCTTTCCCAAGGTATTACTCCTGCAGGTGAGCTCGTGGCCAGAGCAGAGCACTTGGTGACCCCTGGCCTTCCCAAGGCAAATCTTCTGCAGCTGCCCTCGAGGGCAGACTGTGGCATTTGCTTTTCACTGTCCTTGACAGGAGTCTCCTGTCCTTGTGGCTGGAGCCCCAAGAGCAGAGTGCAGGACTTGCTGTCCTGTAGCCTTGCCAAGTCTTCACACTTGCAGGTGCCCTCAAGGCACGACTGCAGCACTTGCTGACTTGGACCTTTTCCTTTTCACCTTCTGCAAGCAGCCATGAATCCAGGCAGTGTCGTAGAGCACAGACCTGCGAGCGTGCCCAAGCTGGCCTGGGGGAAGGAGGAGAAAGAAGGCCCTGGAACTGCCCCAGCACAGCAGCCTGAAGAGCTGGAGCAGTTCCAGCCACGGCAGAAGGGTGAGTGGCAGAGCTGGGCCGCAGGGCTGGTGCCTGCAGCCAGCTTGGCCCCATGCCATGCCATGCCATGCCATGCCATGCCATGCCATGCCATGCCGTGCCGTGCCATGCCATGCCATGCCATCCCATCCCCTGGGGCCATGCCCATGGTCAGGATGGAATAGGGGCCGGGCAGACACCCCACAGCCGTGCTCCATGCCCTGGGCCGTCACGGGGCTGTCCCTGCCTGGGCAGCGCAGGGCTGGGCTGTGTTCTCCGGCCTCTCCGGCAGCCCCTCAGCTCGGGCTGCGCTCGCTCTTTCCCAGATGCAGCCCTGGACCAGACACAAGAGCAGGAACCCGCCCATGGCCGCTTCCACAGAACAGCACAGGTACCTGCAGCCATCCCCACCTGGGCTGGGCCTGCTGTCACTGCTCAGCCCAGCAGCACACCTGCAGCACCCCATGGCTTCTTGCTCTTCTCCTACAGCTTGTTTGCAAATTCATCAAGAGAATTCGGCAGGAAGAGACCAGTGTCATGAGCCCTGGGCTCAGAGCATACTCAGAGCTCCTCGGACATGAGACCAGTGCCGCCCTGCTGGATTTGCTTGTGCAGAGTGGTGTTCCCAGAGCAGAGCAAGTAAGCAGATGTGGCCAGGCTTCAATTGCCCCATGAGTCACATGGCTTTCCAAGCCACTAGTGCTGGCCCCTGTGAGCCTTTGAGGCCATCACAGTGCGGCGGGAAGGGAAGCACTTCTCTGGGGACCCTGGGAACGCTGATCCCTCTGGCAGCTTTCCAAGTCTCCCTGTGCCTTCTCCAGGTGCCCGGCATGGTGAGATACATCCACCAGTGGCTCATGGCCAATGATTCTGCTGAGCACAGGCTGGACAACGCCCTGCTGTATCTCACAGAAGCGCAGCCAAATGAGGCAGTAATGACACTCCTGCGTGTGGCCCCATCCTGTGACAGGTATGGGGCCCATCTGCCCAGAGGGCTCAGGGCTCACCCCAACCCATCGCCCTGTACAGCCTGGGCCAGGTTTCTGACCAACAGAGAGTCCCAGGGCCCTCTGGCTGCTCCCTTTCCAGGCCCTGGCATGTCAGCCCCAAGCCTGCTGCCATGCTCCCTCGTTGTCCCACAGGGGCCTGTCCCCACAGGGCTGGGCTGCCTGGCTGCTGCTGGAGAGGGGCAGTGGGCAAAGGCAGAGCCGGCAGTCAACCCGGGCCTCTAGAGATGCCCAGACCACGGTGCTGTGTCTGAGATGCCCTGAGACAGAGCTCTAACCCCGCAGAGCTGCCATGGCCATGTGGAAGACCATCATGTGCACACCCTGGACTGCAGAGCTGGCACAGCAGATACTCCTGGATGTGCTGGGGAGCTGGCCAGAGCACAGCATGAGCACCTGCGATGGGAACAGAATGACTGTCTTTGCCCTGGCTGTGAGTTTCTGCCAGTGGACTTTGCTGGCCCCAAGGCCACCTGTCCAGCAGCTCTCCATCCTCCTTTCCCCACTGCATCTCCCTGCCTCAGGCACTGGCCTGAAAGCTGGCCTAGGGACAGCTGCAGGGCCACCAGGCCCGCTGCTCCCCCTGTGTCTCTCTGGGCCTCTCCCTGCCACGCTTGGGCCCTGTCACACGGACACCTTGCCACTGAACGCTGCCTCGGGGGGCTTCGTCCTTTGCAGGCAACTGTGGTGATATGGAAGATCCTTCAGGAGCGCTGTGTCCCAGATATAGTGGATGAGCATTTCCCGCAGTTATTTGTGCATCTGCTCTTCCAAGTGTTCTTCAGCACCAAAGAGATGCCAGAGGAGGTGGATACCTTCTGGAAGGGATGCCAGGAAGAACATGGCCTTGCCAGCAGCCCCAACAGGTGCTCTATCCCAATCCTTCTGTCCCTGCCACATGGCCAGGGCAGGAGCCAGTGCTCCCAGTGTGACCCGGGCTTTGCTCTGCACTCAGGTTTGCAGTGAGGACCCTGAAGTCCCTGCTGTGCCAAATGGACTATGAGGATGTGGTGTTGTCAATGGAGCGCAAGCGTGGCTGGGACACGCTGCTCTGTGCTGACACCCACATTTATGCCGTGGGTCTGCTGGCCAGGTGAGACCCCCTTCTCCCCATTGCTCCCGGCATTTGTGCTCTGTGGCTGGGATATCCCACTCAGTCCCCATGGCCATGGGCCAGAGGGACGAGGGACAGCCAAGCAGACTGGGAAAGGCTGGGAGAGGAGGGTGCCCAGCAGCAGCCACATCTCAAAGGGCCCAGGTCCCCCTGCAGGGTGGGGGGTAAAGACAAGAACTGCATCAGTCTGTCCTGGGAGGGGCTTCCCCCCCCGACTCAGGGTCTTAGTGTCGTAGGAGCGGGCCCCTGGCCAGTAATTATCACTGACTCCATGTATTTCAGAGGTCCGATCAATAATAATTATTATTAAGAAACCCATTGTTCTTATAGATAGTTATGATATAGGTTGATTTAATGTGTTTTCTAGTCTAAACACTATACCATTAGTTACTTAAGAAAGCACATTTTGGTAGACAAATCTCTGTAACATATTCCGAATGTTCACAATGCCAGGTGCAGCATGTTAAGATAAGAATGTTTTTTCATTCTTTCCTCTGATCTTCTCAGACTTTCTCAGGCGATGCCTGGGAAAGTTGTTTGTTTCTCTCTGAGGCCAGAGAGCTGCTGCCACATCTTAGTGCCATTTTCTGCCTTCCAGGGAGATGGGCAAAGAATCCATCGATGAGTGTAAAAGCATCTTAGACTATCTCCTTCAGTTGCTCCGCAAAGAGATGCCATACTGGCACTTCCCTGCCCTGGCATTCCTTGTGGAGGTGAGTCTGAAGGCCGGCGCTGCCTCCCAGCTCTCTGCCCTCTCGTAGCCGCAGCTGCCTGGGATGGTGCCCACGCCCTGCGCTGCTGCCTGGTCCCCGCCCTGTGCGGTTCTGGGCTCCTGCCGGCCGGGTCCCCTGTCACTGCCCTGTGCCTTTCAGGTCCTGCATTGCCTGGACTTGAGTGCATGCAGTGACAGCATCATGGATCTCTTGTCGAGGCACTTGCTGAGTGAGCACACGGAGATGCGCCGCCAGGTTCTGAGAGCCCTCCTCTTGGTCAGGGATAATCCCTCGATGGTAAGGAGGGGGCAGCAGCTGAAGCCGTGCAGGCAGCGTGGTGCTGGGGAACACAGTTGCTGGTCTTCAGGCACTGGGTCAGCTGCTCCCAGCTCTCCTGCCTCCCACTTCAGCTGCCCGAGGGCTGCGGGACAGGCCTTTGGCCTCTGGGCCCTGTGGCAGCAGGGTGGCCTTTCACACACTTTTGTTCCGCACAGGCCAAAAGAATGCGGAGCCTGACTGAAAGCCTCGGGGAGCTCCTGCAGGAAAATGATAGTGATGTGGTCAGGATGAGCATTGTTCTACTTAGTGATTTCTTCTTGGATAATGACACCCCAATACCCAGCCCCATCGCCCTGCAGCTGGCTAAGGTGCTCCTGCCACTCTTTGAACACGTAAGGCTCTGTGCCCTCAGCCACGGCCACTGGCTGCTGCCCAGACACTTGGTGCCCTGTGGAGATGCAGGCCTGCGCCAAGGTGGGCCAGAATCAGCTGATGCCAAGGTCTTGTTTCCTTCCTGTTACACAGGATGACTGGCATGTGCAGTGGATCTCCATGTTTGTATTTCGAGCCTTGCTGTCTACTGTAGTGGAAGAAGAGAAAAAGCTCCTGATGACACAAGTGTGTCACAGCCTGCTCCCACTCTTCTTCCACTGCCATGATGAGAATCAGAGTGTGGCAGAGGTGAGGACTCACGGGCTGCTGCTGTCGCCCTGGGAGGGGGCTTGGCTGCCTCCTGCCCTGGCGCCTGGCAGGCTGCATCCTCCTCCTGGCCCTGGCACAGGGATGCTGATCCTGGGCTGCGGGGCCATTTCCGTGTCTCTACTGCTCTCCAGGCTTCTTGGGAAACCCTGCTTTGTGTGGCCAAATTCCTGAACAGGAGAGTTCTTGAAAAACCTGTAAAGAAGGAGAAACTGTGGAGGTTCATTGAGATCCTGGTAAGGAGGGCCGGGAAGCCGCAGCCCCAGCCTGGAGCAGCCCCTGAGCGCGGTGCTCGGTGTGCGGGCTGGCAGCTGTGCCCCTGCCCGCTGCTGCAGCCCGAGGCCGCGCGGGCTCTGCTCCAGGCTCCTGCGGCCCGAGCCGGGTGCCCATGGAGCCCCGGCCCGGGGGGCTGCGGGGCCAACCCTTCCCTCCTGTCGCTCTCTCCAGCTGGCAGAGGACAGCAGCAGCGTGGCCGAGCACCTGCGCCGGGCCCTGCCCTACCTGCAGAGCCCACAGGAGCCCCTGCGAGAGGCGGCCGTCAGGTTCATGGGTGAGCCACGAGCCGGGCCAGGAGGGCGTGTGGGCACAGGGCTGGCGGCGCCGCTGGCAGGGAGCTGTGCCGCTGGGCCTGACAGGCTCTGTGTTCCCAGGGACGGCCGGGCGGTACCTGAGGGGGAGGAAGGAAGAGCTCCATCTCATCTGTGAGGGTGAGTGAGGGCAGCGGGCTGCACGCGAGGGCTGGCGGGGGAGCTGCGAGCCCTGCCCCGGCTGTGGAGGGCTCTGCTCCCTGTGCAGACCAGGGGCGGCGTGGACAGAGCACACAGAGCTTTCAGGGCACCTGGGGGATTCGTGGCCAGCAGCTTTGGGCTGATCCAGCTGGTCCCTGCTCCCTGCTGGCCATGGCCAGAGCCGGCTGGGATGGCCCTGGCACAGGGATCTCCTCCGGTCCCCTCAGATGCGGGAACTGACCATGGCGCTGTTCCTCTCTCTTTCAGCCCTAGAAGACACGGCCAATGACATCAGTGTCGCCGTTGCGAGCCTGGCAGTTCAAACGTTGTCTGTCCTCCAGGGAATAGAGAGAGCTCGATATTCCCGCTTCCACAGCCTGCATGATCGGCTCTGCAGGGCATGGAGGAGACGGCCTCGTCTGTCGGGGCTCGGCTGGCTGCGCTGCTGCAGCTCTGCAGAGAGCTGATCCCAGAGGCTCTGTCTGCTGGGGCCACTCGAGCCAGCAGGAATGTTTCGTTTCTTTAGGATTGTTCTTTTCTTCTTTTTGTTTTTCTTTAGCATAGAAATATAGGATGTGTTGTAATAGACAGACTCCCAGGATCTTTCTTTTGCTGCCCAGGCTCTGCAGGGCCTAGGGGAAGAGGGAGAAAAGGGTTCCTGGGCTCAGCAAGCTGCCCAGGCATGCAGGGTTGCAGGGAAAATGGCCAGAAGCCCCTTGGCCTTTGGTGGTTCTGCTGAAGCCTTTGTGCTGCCCACAGAGCAGATGGGCAGGGGCTGGAGCTGTGGGGATCTCTGTGAGAGCGGTGCCTGGAGATGGCCACAAGCCCTGTCCCAGGCAGGAAGCGCCATCCGTGTCCTCCTGCCCGTGTGTTGCTGCCTGGAATGCTGAGGGCTCCCAGGTGCCTCTTGATGGGGCAGGTTGGCCAGGCTGGGGGAGACCCTGAGGGGACGGGGCCACGAAGGGATGAGGGGCTGTGGAAGCCCAGACAGGACAAGGCAGTGGGAAGGCACGGGGGGGACGTGTGAGGGAGTGGGTAACGTTGGCTCGGGGAGGAAAGTTGGTTGGAACCAAAGGCACCACTCACCCTCACAAAAATATCACCAAAAGTCCTCACAAAAATATCATCAAAATCCCATAAAAATCCCCCCCAAAACACCCAAAACCCAACTAAAATCTTCCTAAAAAATCCCCCCAAACTCCCCAAAATCCAATAGAAATCGACTCAAAATCCTCACAAAAAATCCCACCAAAAATACCATAAAATTCCCACAAAAATTCCACTGTAGATTCCTTGAAAATGCCAGAAAAACCACACAAAATCCCAGGTAAATCTCCACAAAAATTCCACCCAAAAGCCCACAAAACTCACCCAAAAAAATCCACAAAAAATCACCCCAAGGCTCACAGAAATCCCTCAAAATCCCCATAAAAATCGCCCCCAAAATCCCCTTAAATGCCACACAAAAATCCCACAAAAAGTCCCACTAAATCCCCATGAAAATCCCACAGAATCCACAGAGAAAAATTTGTACAAAAATGCAGCCAAAAATCCCCCAATCACACAAAATCCACACAAAAAATCCCACCAAATCACCCAAAATATCCGACCAAAATTTCCCTAAACCCCCGCAAAATCCACACCAAATACACTCAAAAAATCCGCGCCGAAATCCCACCAAACCCCTCTCAAATTCCCCAAAAAATGCCCCCAAGTCCTATCACATCCCACCCGAAGTGCGAGGAAATCCACCCCAAAAATCCCCACGAAAACTTCCCTCAAAATCCCAGCCAAACCTCCCAGGAGCAGCCCAAGAATCCCGCAGAGATCGCTGCGAGTGCCCGAATCGCCCGGAACAATCGCCGAGCCATCCCCGCCCGGCCCCGCGCTCCGGCCCCGCTCTCTGTGGGGCCGGGGCCTCTCCCCCCTTGGCTCTGCGCTGGTCCCGTTCGCGCTCCGCTCCCGCTCCCGCCCCACCAGCGCTCCCTGCCCTGGGCCGCGCTGGCCGAGCCCGGCCGGGCGCGCTGGATCCGCTGGGACGGCGCATCCCGGCCCCGGCCCCGGCCCCGCGGGGCTCCCGGGGCAGCTCCGGCCGGGATGCGGCACTGCCGCGGGGCTTTGGGCTTTCCCGGCGCTGCCCGGCGGCTCCCGGGGATCTGCGGCTTCCCGAGGGACTCGGGGAGCTTCCAGAGGGGACCTGGGCTGGCTCCGGGGGGATTTGGGATCACTCCGGGGGGAGCTGGGGACGGCTCGGGGGGTTTGGGGTTGTTCCCGAGGATTTTGGGGGGATCTGGAAGAGGCTCCAGAGGGGATCTGGGGCTTTCTGAGGGATCTGGGGGAATTCAGAGGGGATCTGGGAGAGTTTCAAGAGGGATTTTGGGGTCTTCCAAGGGATTTTCAGAAGTTCGGAGGGATTTGGGGATGCTCCAGAATGGATCTGGGGCAGTTCCAGAAGCAATCAGGGACCCCGCTGAGTCGATTTTGAGGGATTTTGGCAAGTCCTAGAAGGAATTCAGGGAATTTCAGCAGGATTTTGGGGTAATTCAGAGGAATTGGGGAGGTTCCAGCAGGGATTTGGGGTCATTCCCAGGGGATTGGGGGGTGGATTTCTGGTGAGATTTCCGTTTCTTCCCCAGATTTCAGGCTTTTTCCCAAGATTTCCTGTTTTTTCAAGAATCTGTGGATTTTTCCCTGAATTTGGGTCTCACTGTGGGGTAGAAGGGGAAGGTTTAGGAGATTCAGGGTGAATTCTTGGGGGCTCCTGGACGGATTTTGGGTGGGTTCCCAATTGAATTTTGTGCTTTTGTCCCAGAATTACAGGATTTTTCCCAAAATTTGGGTATTTGCCTGAAGATTCTGCTATTACCACTGGTTTGTCCCGGAAGGGGAAGCTTTGGCGGGTGGGGGGGGGGGCGTTAGGGTGGATTTTAGGGATACTGAGGCTGGATTTGGGTTTTTTCCCAAGGATTTTGGAGTTTTTCCCAGAATTTCAGGATTGTTCCCAAAATCCCAGGACTTCTACTCTGATTTGTCTCTTACCATGGGCATTTGGCAGAAGGGGAAGCTTTGGGGCGGTTCCTGGTTTGATTTTGGGGATATTTGAGGCTGCATTTTGAGTTTTTCCCCCAGGAATTCAGGATTTCTCCCAGAATTTCAGGATTTTTTCCCAAAATGTCAGGATTTTCCCAAGGATTTGGGTCTCACCATGGACTCGTCATAGAAGGGGAAGCTTTGGGGGGTTCCTGGTTGGATTTAGGGGTGTTTCCAACTCAATTTCAGGGATTCTTGATGGGATTTTGGGGGGAATCCTGGTTGGGTTTGTTTTTTTTCCTCAGGATTTTGGGTTTTTTCCATGAGAATTCCAGGATTTCACCCAGCATTTCTGTCTTACCATGGGCTTGTCATAGAAAGGGAAGCTTTGGGGTGGTCAGGGTGAATGAATTTGGTGGGATTCCAAGTTGGACTTTGGGGATATCTGAGGCCAGAGTTTGGCGGTTTTTCCCCAGCATTGCAGTTCTTTCCCCAGTGCCAGAACTCCCCCAGTCGCTGTCTCCCCACGGGTTGGCCGCAGGAGGGGAAGCCCTGCAGGGAGCGCAGGGCGTTGGTGGCGCTGCTCATCTCCCTGAAGGTGAGGAAGGCCTGGCCCCGCAGGCCGAGACTGCGCCGCACCAAAATGTCCAAAATCTGCCCAAACGGCGAGGAAACGGCGCAGAGGGACTTCTCCAGCTCGGGGACACCCAGGGGACAGCCTGAGCCCCTGGGGACAGGCACGGACACTCTCAGAGCCCCCAGGACCCCCCAGCCATCCCCGTCCTCCTTGGTGTCCCGGTTCAGGTGGTTGATGGAGATGCTGGGCTGGGGCCGGGGGTCCTGCACCGCCAGGGCCGGGACCCCTCTGTGGGGACAGGGGGGCTTCAGGGGGCGTCTGGGGGGCTGCGACCCCTTCACCCCCTGGCACCCCTTTAGGTGTCCCCAGAGCCCCAAATCCACCCCAGACCCACCTAAAGCCCCCAAATTACCCTCAGATCCCCCCACTTTACCCCAAAATTGACCCCAGAGCCACCTCAGAACCCCCAGATCCCCCCAGTTCCTCTCACAACTCCGCCAAAGTCCCCTCGGACCCCCGCAATTACCCTCAGATCCCCCTAAACCCAACGGAGAACGCTCCAGAAGCTCTCAAGCTCCCCCCAAAGCTCCCTAAAGCCCCCTCATTCCCCCAAACCCAGCAGACACACGCCTATTTCCTGTCAGTTCCCCAGAAATCCCCAATTTCTCCCCGAGCCGCCCCAAACCCCCCGTTCAGTTTCCCCGGCCCCACCTCAGCCCCTCCTCAGCCGCGCTCCCCTGACAATTTCCCGCCTGCACCGCGCGCGCGGGCTCCTCCAGCCAATAGCGGCGCGCCCCGTGCCGAACCAACCAATCAGCGCGCGGCTGCAGCCAATCAGAGGGAGCCGGGAGCGGCGCCCCTCCCCCGGCGGCCCCGCCCCCCGGGCTCGGGCGGGCCCTGCGGGCGGCGCTGCCAGAGCGGGGGAGGCGCTGGGAGAGGCGGGAGCCGCGGGAGCCGCGGGGGCCGCAACGCTGGGGAGGGGGCTCCGCACAGGGGCCGGGGGCTGGGAGGGGCTGGGGGGGCTGGGGAGGGGTCCTGGGGGGATCGGGGGCCTTTGGGGATGGATCCGGGGGGAGTTTAGGGAGGGCTCTGGGGGGGTCCTGGATGGCTCATGGAGGAGTCCTCGGGGCAGTCTGGGCGTCCTGGAGGGCTCTTGGGTGGGGGATCCTGAGGGGTCCTGGAGGTGTCAGGGAGAGTCTGGGGAGGGGTCTTGGAGCATTGTGGGGGGACCTGGGGGGTGGGGATGGGTCCTGAGAGGGGCCTGGAGGGGGGGTCTTGGGAGGGTCTGGGCGGAGTTTGGGGAGCGGTTTGGGGGGTCCTGGTGGCGTCCTAGGAGGTTTTGGAGGTTTTGGGGAGGGGCTTTGGGGGATCTGGAAAGGTCCCAGAGAGGGTCTGGGGGGAGTTAGGGGTTTTTGGGAGAGGTCCTGGAGGGATCTGGGGAGAGGCTGGGGGGTCCAGAGTTGGGTTTGGGGAGAGGTCTGGAGGGTCCTGGAAGGGTCCTGGGTGGGGTCTTGGGAACGGTCTGGGGGGGTCTCAGGGGACATCCTAGGCTGGGTGCAATTGGGGTCTGGGGGCTCTCAGGGGGTCCTGGGCCAACCTTGAAGGGGCTCTGGGGAGGATTGGGGTTCCTGGAGGGGGTCCTATGGAGATCTGGGGGTCCCAGGCAGTCTGATGCCCACCCTGAATGGGGTCTGGGCGTTTCGGGGCGAGGGGGCGCAACAGGGGTTCCCCCTTCCCCCATTTTTGGGAGGATCTTCCATGGTGCCCCCTCCCCAAAAATTTCCAAGGGCCCCTGAAGTTGCTCCTGTTCCACTGGCTGGTGCCCCCTGACCCAGGACAGCCCCCAGTGAGTCTGGGGGAATTTTGGGGGGATTTTGGTGGTGGTTGTGGACTTTGGGGGGATTTTCTTGGGAGTTAAGGGGGAGTTCTTGGAGTCTTTTGGGAGAATTATTAGGTTTTGAGGGCGTTTTGTGGATGTAGGGAGTTTTGGATTTTGGGGGACTTTATTGTCGTTTTGGAAGGGGTTCTTTTTAAAGGGTTTATTGAAAATATTGGGAGGTTTTTTGTTTTTAATTTTAGTGGGTTCCACTGGGATTTTGTGGGATTCTCTGGGGTTCTGGAGGCTCTTCTTCTGATTTTTAGGGGATTTGGGGGCTTTTTGGTGAAATTTTGGGGGGCTTCGTGTAGTAATCAGGGCTCATGCCTTTATTAATGTTCAGCTATTTATTATAAAGATCAGCTGGGCAGGGAGCTCAACACGGAGCTTGCCCCCGCTTTTGTAGCTTTTTCCCAGTAGCCGAGGGGTGAGAAGGCTGCAGAGTCTGTCCCTGGAGTCTCCGTGGCACACTGGTAGCCGGAGGTGAAGAGGTGTGCAGTCTGTGTCTGAAGTCCTGGTAGCCAAAGGGTAAGGGCATGTGCAGAGCCTGCTGCCAAAGTGCAGCAGCAGCTGTCCCCTCTCCTGCCCTCCTGGGAACACCAGGAAGAGTTGTTCCTTTGCTTCTGCTTCCCACAGCCCCGTCCAGTCTGGTCCCCTGCAGGCTATGGTGACAGGTCAGACACAGACCAGGGATGTGGTTCCCTTTTCCCCAAGCAGCTCACCCATCCAGCCCCCTCCAGTGTGCCCAGCCTTCCACTTAGGGGTGTTTTCATCCCCAAAACCCCCTCCCGTGATTCCACAGGTCTCTCTATTTTGCATCCCAGTCCTAGAATGGTAGTGTGGGTGGGGGTGTAGGTGATTCTCAGGAGCAATTCGCTAATTAATATTTCAATGTCAGTACTTAGCCCAAACCGAAGTGTCTCAGCAAGGCTGTTTTGTTCATAATAAATCCCTCCACTATTTCTTTGATCGGGCTTAAGCCCGCATCAACTTACAGTCTCTGGCTTTTGAGGGTTACCTTCTTTGGGTAATTCTCTTAATTCCTAGAAGCAACATAAGACTGAATAATATTCTAACTAAAAATTTCTTCTGTTGACTTCTTTGACTAAAGGACACGTATTAAACAATTACAAAGTGTTTAAACTTTTACTGTGGTACTTTAACTCAGAAACGGTTATTACTACCTTACTGTATATCAGCTTCTAGCAAGTTTTTTTAAAGTTAATTTTAAGTCTTCTGGTCCCCTAATTACCATCCATATACAAGAGGAGGTGGGTGACCCTATTGGGTCTGGTCTGGTGTCTGGGGGTGGCACTGATCCTTTTACTCTGGTGATATGGGTTCAGCCTTTTTCTTGAACACCTGGAAAGGTCCTTCAAATCTGAGGGTTAGTGGAGTGGTGGTGCTCTAGGATTTTATTAACACCCAATCCTCAGGACTGATGTGGGCATTGGTATCCAGAGGGGAGGTTTGGGGGAGATATTCCTTCTTTCTGAGGCTTTCTAGGGATTTTCTTATGGTTTTTTAATATTTTTGAGTTGCTGCCTCCCCTTCTAAATAATCTGCAGTACTGAAAGGGGTGATTAGAAGAGGGAGTCTAAACATTATTTCCTAAGGAGAAGCCCCTATGTCGGACCGAGGTCTTGTTCTAATGCACAAGACAGTAAGAGGTAAATATTTGAGCTAATTCATTTTTGTCTCTTTAATTAATTTGGTTGTTACATTTTTAAGAGTTCTATTCATCCTTTCTGCCCTTCTCGAGCTTTGAAGATGCCATGGGGTGTGCAATCTCTACCTTATCCCCAGGGCTTTTGTTACTTGATGCAAAGTTCAAGCGACAAAATGTGGACCTCAGTGCGAGTCAATGTTACTGACTAGCCCGTATCGAGGTATGATATTTTCTAAGATTATTTTTGCAACTTCTTTTGATTGGGAAAGCCTCCGCCCAGTGAGTGAGATGATCTACGATCACTAGTAAATGTTTGTACCTCTGCACAGAGGGCATTTTACTGAAATCTACTTGTATGTTTTGGAAAGGTCTTAAAGCAAGTTTTCCTCCCCCGTGTGCTGTTTTTCTCATTACCTATTGGTCAGCTTTCAGGCAAATCACACATCCACTTGTGACTGCCTTTGCCAGGTCATACACTCCAATAGATAAATTTTCCCATAAAAAGTGGTCACACAAACCTTGGATTCCCCAGTGGATCAATTCATGACTTGAACTATTATCTTTTTATCTCGTGGGATGGTCCTTACCCTTAATTGGATTTGCAAATTGTGAGAACCCTGGGTTTGGTTTGGGGGTCTCGTGTGGTGGTAAAGTCTCTCTTCCAACCCGTGCTTCCAAAGAAAAACTCCACAGTCTCTTGTTGTTCGGTCTCAAGATGATTTATTGCTAGTTATCTAACAGATTATGTTCTCGGGCTGCGGCTGTTTGATCAGCGGCCCGGGCAGAGACGCACACACTCCTGACACCCTGACTGTCCGGTGTCTTCTTCTTCTCCCTCCCCACCCAGGGCTGCTGCTATCTTTTATAAGATATATTACGTATAACATGTTTACAATTATTCCCCAATACCTACTACCTATATTCCCAAGTGCTTTTCTACTCTAAACCAATCTGCGAATGCCAACATCACCAAGAACATGGATGTAAGGAAGAAGAAAGAGGAAGGACAGGAACAGCCCACTTTCCTCCATCTTAGAACTTCTGACCCCCATGTACAAAGTAAAAACCCCCCTGTATATATGCTAAAACCCCCCTGTACAATACTAAAAAAATTTCCCCTCTACTTTGTAACTACTTTTACTATACTATCTAACCCTTTGTGACTGATTTTTCCACCTTAAAAGTTGGTAATTCATTCCATGGCTCAAACTCAAATCACAGCTGATTCCAGCTGCTTGCTGGGGTCTAGAATGCTCTGACAAAGGCCTGGAACCTCTAAAAATGTCTGAGAGACATTTTGAGTTCCCACATCTCCCCTCCCTGTTTGAACCAAAAACACCTGCTTTGCCACTTTGTTCAAGGCCCTTAGAATACACATGAAAATGCATGGCATAATAAGCAGAAGAACTACAAGCCCTATAAGAATGTAAAATATTGTTTTTAAAATTTCTTTCCACACTGGTGAGAGATCAAAAAGGTTAAAGAAATCATCCCACCAGGATCCTGTTACTTTTTTCAACTTGGTGATACTACTTTCTAACTGTTTTATTTTTTCATGAATGGATTTTGAATGATCTGACAAGTTCATGCAGCACATCCCCTCAAATTCTTCACATCCGTGCCCATGTGACAGCAACAAATAGTCAATTGCTGCCCTGTTTTGAAGCACTGCCTGTCTTGCACTGCTGATGTCTGTTAACATGTCACTCAGTGCAGACGAAATGGCACGACTGTGTTTGCTCAACCAGCAAGCTATGTGGTCCAATTGTGTCAAGGCCACCTCTGATGCTGTTTGGGGTGAGAAAATTGCAACTGCAATCCTCCGAGCCTTGTCCCAGGTATAAACATCATCATCATCACAATTTGGACTCTATTGATCAAGGGATCTTTTTTCCCTGCATGTCTGTTCCTTTAAAGTTTTCAAATCAGGTGTTATCAATGAGAACTCCCCAATGCTGCATGGACTGCCCTTGACTTTTGCAGGGATATCAGGACAAACTCTGTCCCCACAAATCAAAAACACTCCCTTCGGTAAAGTGGCTGGGTGTTGAAGGGATGATTTGCTCGTCACCTTGGTGTAATTGCACCAGGATGATGCATTTTTATAAAAAGGCTGAATTGGAGTGACATCTATTGTATGATTATCTGTCTTTGCCACTCCCACTGGATTAAATTTGATGCAGTATTTCATTTTTGTTGACCCAAAAATGTCGAACTCTGGGGGTTCCAGGTGAGGCACAGGAAGGTATTGCGTCCAAACATGCCATCCTTCCATAGGATCTGCAAAAGTTTTCAAAACCTTTGGAGGGATATTTTTTGGAATTGGCCACTCCTTCACTGGCACACCTACCAAACATGTTGAAAATTGTTTCCCTGGCTTTGAATGAATCAGACAAATACTGTCCAGACCTGCTGCCTTTGCCAAAGTTTCCCACACATTTTCCCTCGGTTGTTTCATGGGAAAATCTGTCTCATTGCCCAAAGCAACAGGCAAGAGAATGAGACACATGAACACTACCTGTCTAAACTCCATGTCCATGTCCCCAACCTCTGTGAAAATCCCTGCAATACAGCAACACTTAAATAACACTTAATTTACCCGAAAAAACCCCAAGTCTCTGCGTAATCAATCGTTGTCTGACGAGACGTCTGCAGCGTCGTTGTCTGCCTCCGTCTGCGTGCTCTCTTCTTTGCTTCTCGGGTCCGCGTCCACCTGCGTCCGCACCTGAAAAGGTTTCATGTAACTCGCCGACAACCAATTCGGCCCTCACTGTGTGGAAACACAAGAGAAACCCTTGCCCCAAGATTTAATGTAAATGGACCTTCAATTTGTCCTGATTCCGGATTTCTGATCAAAACCAAAGGATTTTCCCTTAACTTTGCTTGTGCACTGTTTGTAAAATGCCTGACAATTGGTGGTGTGGGCTCTGAGAATGAACTATTTAAAAAATTCAACACATACAGAGCTTTGTTCAGCCACATATAAGGTGTTGTGCCTGCCTCTCCCCTTTTCTGTTTATCCAAAAGGGATTTCAGGGTGTGATGTTCTTTCAATGATTGCTTGACCTGAGGGAGAATAAGGAATACCAAAAGTGTGTTTCACTCCCCATTTTTTCAGAAATTTTTCAAGCACCTTGCCTGTATAAGTTGGACCATTATCTGTTTTTATTTCTTGTGGCACCCCGAGTGATGCAAATGCTTGTAGAAAGTGTCTGCAGGCATGTTCTGCGGTCTCCCCTGTATGTAATGATGCAAAAATCGCCCCTGAAAATGTGTCTACTGAAACATGGATATTTTTGAGCCTCCCAAAGGATGGGTATTTTGTGACATCAGCTTGCCAGAGCTGAAGACTCTGCAATCCCCTTGGATTGACAGTTCCTGTAGATGCAGGAGGCTGCACAAGCTGACAGTCTGGACAAGCACTGATGATCTCCTATGCCTGACTTTTAGAGAGGCAAAAGGATTCCATCAATGGCTGTGCATTTTGATGGAAAAATGCATGGCTCAATTTTGCCTGCTCAAAAATATCTGGCAATGTCTGAGATACGGTCATTGTGAGTCTGTGTGCGTGAGCATTTCTGCTGCTAAGAACCGTGGGAGTGATGAATGTGCCCTGATATGTGTAACAAAATATTCGTGTTCTCTACTTTCTAGAATTGTCCTCATGCATGACAAATATGAATATAAAATTTCATTGTCAGTGTGTTTCAAAAGTGATTCCTCTAACTGTTTGACCACATTCACAACATATGCTGAATCTGTGATCAGATTGAGAGGTTCCTGAAACAATTGAAAAACCCTGACCACTGCTGCCAATTCCACAATTTGTGGCGAACCCTGTACCATTTTAATGTCTGATTACCACTCCCCTGTTTTTGGGTTTTGCCATGTAACTACTGATTTCTGAGTTTTTCCTGAACCATCAGTGAACACTGTCACCCCTTCCACTGGTTCCTGGCTTATTTTTGGTTTTTCCCTGAAACTTACTTTTGCATTCAGCATCCTGTGAGCTGGAAAATGAATTGTACAAACTCCCGGATATCCTAACAAAGCAACTACAAAATCCTGTGATTTCTGCATCGCCCATTCAAAATACACTATTTTCAAAAGAACATGAATAACTGAGAAATCTCTGCCTGACATTGTCAGCAACCTGGTTCTCGCCTTGATAATAATCTGTGCTACCATTTCTAGATCTGTGAGAATTGTTTTTGAGGGCCTGTAAGCTAAAATATCCCACTCTATTAACAAAAGAGGGTCCACTTGAGACAAATCCCACTGAGAAATCAACCCATATAGCTGTGCTGTTTCCGCCAACACTGCTAAATGAAAAGGCAATGATTCTACAGAGCGATGTTCTTTTCTCTGCTGAATCATGTCTGTGATCTTTTCAAGGTCTCTTTTTGCTTCAGGCGTCAGAGTTCTGGGAGATTGGATGTTGTTGTCCCCTCTCAAAAGATCGAGCAATGACGAGATGTCATCATTGGTGATTCCCAGGGTCGGTCTCATCCAGTTGATCTCCCCCAAAAGCTGTTGCAAGTCCTGGAGATTGGTGAACTTTGTGTTGATTTCCAGTTTCTGTGGCCTTATCGTTTGCTTTGTGATCTTCCATCCCAAGTATTTCCAAGGTGCAATTTCCTGTATTTTTGGTGTACTAGTTTCCAGTCCTGCTTTTTGCACCTGCGCAATCACACAGTCACGAACCTCTTGCACCTCCTGTTTTGTTGGTGCTGCAATGAGCAGATCATCCATATAATGGATAATTTTTGGTTTTGTATGTTTCTCTCATGATGGATGCAAAGCTTGGGCCATGTACCATTGGCAAATGCTTGGAGAATTTTTGAGCCCCTGAGGAAGAACTGTTCAGTGGTATCTTTGCAGAGGTTCTTCTCTGTTGATGCTTGGGACAGAAAATGCAAAGCGTGGAGCATCATCTGGATGAAGTGGAATGCTGAAAAAACAGTCCTTGAGATCAATGATCACAAGCGACCAGTCCCTCGGGATCATCGAGAGAGATGGAAGCCCAAGCTGCAGTGGCCCCATGTCCTCGATGACCTCGTTGATTTTCCTGAGATCATGAAGCAGTCTCCAAGACCCTGAAGTTTTCTTGCGAATGACAAACATTGGGGAGTTCCATGGGCTGTCTGTTGGTTTGATGTGTCCCTTCTGCAGCTGTTCCTGGACCAACTTTTTCAATGCACTCAATTTTTTCTGCTCTATGGTCCACTGATCCACTCAAACAGGATCATTTGTTTTCCAGGTCAATTTCAGAGTGGCGAGTGCCACAGTGACCCCTGTTAAAAATCCAATTCTAATTTCAGTCCCCATTGTGCCAAAAGGTCCCTTCCCCACACTGTGATGGGCTTTTGCACGATGAAAGGACGGATAACTGCTGTCTTTTTTCCCGGGCCTGTGACAACAATTGCATTCTCTCTCTGCATGCACAGGGAACTCCCCCCTATGCCTGTGAGAGAACCCAAAGGTGCAACCAAGTCCCATTCCCGAGGCCAAAAAATGTATGAAATAACTGTAACATCCGCTCCTGTGTCAAGCATCCCTGTAATAGCAATTGTCTTTTCTTTACAAGTCAACTGACAAGTAACGATGGGCCGATCCCGGCTCAAATGTTTCACCCAAGATGCATGCACATCTGCTTGATCACCAGGAAAAGAGTCCCGTTTGTTGAACACCGGCATGGCTTGCCTTTCTGGATGAGATGGCAGAGCCATAGCTCGAGCAATCGGTGTGTTTTGTGGAATTGTCAGAGGTGGTCGCAAGGCTTTTGCCGTGACCATCAGCTCCTCATTATGGTTTGCTGAAATCAAAGATGGATAAACAACAAGTCCAAGGATAGTTCTTCTGTCCCTGGCCATTATTAAAAAGTCCTGCCTTTTCCAAGAAGTCCCTGTGACACCTGTAGGTATCACTGCATGGCTATTGTCCAAAAGACACATCAATTTGGAGGTTGCCAAGACGCATTGGAACCCAGGTGGTACCAAGTCTGGGTTGCTGGGGATTTTGGAGATTGCTCTGCCGAGGGGTTCTGTTTGTTGCTCCCCGAGGATTGTTCCTGTTGGTTCTATGTCACCGCCAGGATTTTTGCCTGAGCGCACTGGCGTTGATTCGCGCTCTTTTTCCCATTTCCCGGAATCGGGAGAAGTTTCCCATCCACATCTGTCTGTGAATGACACTCACTTGCAAGATGTTTCCCTCTCCTGAATCAATGGCAAAGGTCTGGTGGCTTGTTGGTCTTTGCAAGTTGTGGGCAGTTCCTTTTAATATGTTCTTGTGTCCCACACCCAAAGCACCGTCTGTCTGCACTGGAGTTGCCCTTTGCATAATTTGCAAGAACTTCCCTAACACGTTTTTCAATTCGATCCCCCAAGTGTTCCTCCATGATGGAAGCAACATGTTGTGGTGTCCCCACCTTGCTGCACGCCTCGATCATGTCTGCCAAGGTGGCCTGGTGCGGCATCATGCTGATGATCCGTCTGCACTCCGGATTGGCATTGGAGAACGCGAGGCTTTTGACCAGGTGTGGTTTCCCTCCCTCCTCACTCACCTGCCGCTCCACTGCCTGAGAAAGACGATCCACAAATGAAGAAAACGGCTCTGAAGGACCCTGTTTGATCTCAGTGTAGATGTTGTCCTGGACCCCCGTTGGAGCAATCTGAAGAATTGCCCTCCGTGCTGCCTCTTTGATGTTGCTGAGCACGTGATGCGGGAGCCTCACCGCCTGTTGAGTTAGACCGTCCTCAGGAGGATCACCAGCAAGCTGCACCATGGTGAGGTTTGCATTTGGCCCACCCTGGTATCTGGCTCTCAGCTCCTCCAGGGATCTCCTCCACGCCTTCTGCCACATGAGACCTAGGGTGTCTGTAAGAACTGATGTTGCAAGGTATTTAAGATCATATGGTGTTAAGTCATACATGCCAAAAATACTTTTTAACATCTGCTTGAAATATGGTGATGACAACCCATTGTCCCAAATGGCCTTAGCTAAATCTTTGATTGCTCCACAATCCAGGTGTTCCCATCTCGGGTTTTGGCCCTGAGCGTCATAGTTCACTGGCATCATTATGTTTCCCGAGCCCTGTAATAAACCTTTCTCCTTCTCCAACTCTGCTCGAATGTCCTGCCAGTCCACTTTTGCACTCTGCAAAGCCGTAAATTCAGTGGGTACTTGCCTGTAGAGTGGAGTCATCTGTTGTGGCTGCAGCTCTGGTGCAGTAGCACTCACCGATACCAACGGCGTCTGCAGCATCTGCGAAGATGAAGGCTGAGAGTCTCTGGAGAAAAGTGAAGCATCTGCTGTGGAGGAGAACACACGACTGCCCTGCATTATTTGGAAAATTTTTGGAAGATGAACCAACAGTTCTGGCTGTGACTCCAAGGCTGTGCTTAAATATTGTAAAAGAAATTCAACAACCCCCTTTGATATTAAAATTGACTCTCCCTGCCCCGAAATTTTGGCAGACCTTGATTTTGGAATTGTCCAAGCTGGGACACTCTCCGAAGCAGTGATGCGTATCGTTTCATCCCGTTGCTGCGCCTCAGCAGAAGTGTCCTGAGTCCCGCACTGTTCTGGTGTCAGTGGAGGTTCCTGCTGCCGTGCAGATGTGACCTTTTTCACCCTGGAGTTTTTCTTATAAGAAACTGGAAAAAAGTCCTGCAATGTCACGGTCCCACCACTGGGTGGCGCAGTGCCTTGACCGGACAAGTTCTGTGCCACCTGTTGCAATGTTGTGGATGCGCCGCTAGATGGCGCTGCCGCCTGACCAGCTGAGGTGGGAACCGCACTCTGCTCTTCAATCTGCACTTCCGATAAACATTTGAGCATTTCTTCTGACAATTGATTTACATTAGCAAATTCCGCAATATTCCTGATAAACCTTTAAGCATTTCTCCTAACAACTGATTCACGTTTGCGATCCCTGCAATCGGAGAAACTGACTCTTGTTGCAATAATTGTTCTAATTTGGCCATGTCTGAAGCTGACAGGGATTGGCCCTGGGCTTGGGCTGTCTGTTGCCATGGGAATGATGACGGAACCGTGCCCTGAGGAATTTTTACATCCTGGCCACGCCCCGTCCGTGCCTGCATCATCACGGGGGAGAGAACGCTTCTGCTCCAACCCCGGCTATGCTTCGGCCTCGCTCTGCCCCGCACCGCCTCTGATTCAGAGCCACTATCGTACCCCCCCGAGACTGACATAACCACTCACCTGTTCCCATTCCGGCTTTGGCATCTCCCCAGGGGATGAAGGGTTGAGCCTGGAGCAGACAGTGTCTGTGATGAGCTCCAGAGGAGCTGAGCCCAGGGGCTGCTGGCCAAGGCCCAGGCCCAGTGAGCATTTCTCAGCTGGCAGGGCGGCCTGAGAAGGGGAGAGGGGAATGCACCAGACCAGGAACCATGGAACCAAGGGACCATTGTTACACTGTGGGGCCATGTGAGAAGAAGTGACCATTGGGACACTGTGGGGCCTTGTGAGACCAAGGGACCATTGGGACACTGTGGGACCATGTGAGATCAAGAGACCATTGGGACACTGTGAGTCCTCATGGATTCATGGACACCACTGTGACATTGCTGGGCCTCATGGAAGCAAGGGGACCCTAGTGATGCCGTGTGCCTCAGTGGAATGTAGGCATCATTGTGACACTGTGAGGCCCCATCCAACCAAGGCTCCATTGGGACACTGCGAGACCCCACGGAAACAAAGCTCCAGGGTAACACAGAGAGGCTGCCTGTAATCAGTGCTCCATTGTGACCCTGTGGAGCCAAAGGAGACCGTTGTGACACTGCAAAGCCCCATGGTCCATTGGTCCAAAGGTCCATTGTGACATTGCAGGACTCATGGAACAGAGGAGTCACATGACACTGTGGGGCCTGTGGAACCATGGAGAACATTGTGACACTGCAAGGCCTCAAGGAATCATTAGGACTGTTATATGTCTATAGGATAATTTGTGCAAATAAAATTGTCATCTATTTTATAGTTATGTGCTGTTAAATTATACTCTTATAAGAAGTTTTTAAATTGCACAAGCCAGCAACAGTGATTGCAACACCATGTCGAAGCCACCTGGAGAAGAGAGGGAGGACTTTATTTCCAAGCGAACGAAAGTGGCCAGCCCAGAGAGGGATCGTGCATCAAGGTTGTCCGAGAAACACCCGGACCATAAATACACGATAAATATCCGAGACCGAGATAGTCAGAGCCATCAGGGAGGTACATCTCAAATCCGAATTCCGGGACTGCAAACACAGGTGTTCATCACTCTCCGGACAGGTATTGTTCAACTTGCCACAGAGAAAAGAACTCCACATGAATACATGCACTCCAAAAAGGAAGAAAAGGGACTCTGGCTCAGGCATGGAAAATGGTATAAAAATGGGTCAGACAGGACGGTTGGTGTGAAGCATAGAGGACCCTCTGCTGCAGCTGTCAAACCTGTGTCTCACCTGGTGGCAATCCCAAGGTTCCACACTGACTTTTTTTTATAGTGGCTTTTTTCCATTTTTCTCAAAATTTATATTTGGTACACTTAATAACTTTTATTAAAATAATAACTAATAACTTGGAGCCTTTCATTTCTAACATGTTTATCACATTTGGTTTCTCATGATAAGCCTATCTACTTCTGCTAATTCTGAGGTGGGGAAAATGAACTGTCATGATTCCCGCTTGCACTAGAGGATTGTGACACGGGCTAACTTTGTGATGCCAGAGTCTTCTGTGCCATCACAGCGCAACTGTATGACATCCCAGAGTGATAGAGCAGCACTGGCTCTGTGACATCACAAGGGGGATTTGTGAGATCCCAGGGTGGGCTGTGACATCCCAGGAGGCAGTGTGACATCTCAGGGGCTCTGTGACCTTACTGGGGAGGTCACTTCAAGCCAGCCCCCACTCACAGTTCCTCCCAGAGAAGTCCAAAGCTGCTTGTGCACAGTGGCATCCCGTGTCCCTCTGGGTCCCCCTGCCCCTGGCGCTGCAGCCTCCCCCTGAGGATGTTCGAGGAGATCAAGCCCAGAGCCTGACACGGGGACAGGGGCTCAGGGCCGTCAAAGTTGGAACAGGGAGACAGGGACCCCCTAGCAGCATCCCTGTGCCCCCAGGGCCAGAGCTTGGCCAGGGCTCCTTCACCCTCTTATGAAGGAGGGCTTGAGAGCACTTTAAAAATCCCCAGCAGGGGAGTAGCATAAAACAGCTTTAATATTAAGTGACAGCACCACAGAGTTCCTTGGCAAGAGTCACTCTGCTCCTGACTGGACACTTCAGGCACACCAAGGAAACAAAGCAACAACAAAACCAAACAAAATCCAGGCAATCAAACCAAAAAGGAGTCAAGAACTGTCCCAGTGTCTCTGTGTCTCTGTGTGTTTTTGTGTGAGTGTGTATGTTAATGTGTGTGTGTGTGTGTGTGACGAAAGGACAGTGAGGGCAAGGATAAAAGGAATACAGCCTAAAAGCTAAACAGAGCTGTGGAATAACACTTAACAATATTCAACTTTGCTTAGAACTTCTATTAAGCTTCACAAATTAGCAAAAGAACAACTCTTAGCAGCATTTAACTTTGCTTACAGCTTGTGACTTTGTCGCTATAAGACACGTGAAAGCACGACGCGAGCCACCTGCTATTTTCAAGGTAAAGAGAAAAGTTTATTCTCTGACTCCAAGTTTTGTACTTTCCCAAAGGTGACATTGGATTGGAGAGTGAATGAGCCACCTGTCCGAAGACATTGGACAAGCCATTAGTACATCAAGTTTGTCCACCCCCATAAAAGATTGTAAACAATATGTTGTTGACAGAAATTGTGTGGGAAGGTTCTCCAACAGAATGTAAACTCAGAAGGCTTTAGAAAATCTTAAGAATCAGGGTGACATGACTTAACCTTACTGCCAGGCCTGACTGGCTCAGCTATCCAAGGCATCCAAAGCCCTCAGGGAGCAGCATATCTGCCACATTTCCCTGAGCACAGGCACTCCTGTGTGCACACAGACACAAAGAGTCACTACAAGGCACCTGTGCGAAATTCCCCTGAGCAAAGGGAAATGTTCCCTGCGGAGGCTTTGGCATCTCCCCAGGAAATGAAGGGTTGAACCTGGAGCAGACAGTGTCTGTGATGAGCTCCAGAGGAGCTGAGCCCAGGGGCTGCTGGCCAAGGCCCTGGCCCAGTGAGCATTTCTCAGCTGGCAGGGTGGCCTGAGAAGGGGAGAGGGGAATGCACCAGACCAGGAACCATGGAACCAAGGGACCATTGTTACACTGTGGGGCCATGTGAGAAGAAGTGACCATTGGGACACTGTGGGGCCTTGTGAGACCAAGGGACCATTGGGACACTGTGGGACCATGTGAGATCAAGAGACCATTGGGATACTGTGAGTCCTCATGGATTCATGGACACCACTGTGACATTGCTGGGCCTCATGGAAGCAAGGGGACCCTAGTGACGCCGTGTGCCTCAGTGGAATGTAGGCATCATTGTGACACTGTGAGGCCCCATCCAGCCAAGGCTCCATTGGGACACTGCGAGACCCCACGGAAACAAAGCTCCAGGGTAACACAGAGAGGCTGCCTGTAATCAGTGCTCCATTGTGACCCTGTGGAGCCAAAGGAGAGCGTTGTGACACTGCAAAGCCCCATGCTCCATTGGTCCAAAGGTCCACTGTGACATTGCAGGACTCATGGAACAGAGGAGTCACATGACACTGTGGGGCCTGTGGAACCATGGAGAACATTGTGACACTGCAAGGCCTCAAGGAATCATTAGGACTGTTATATGTCTATAGGATAATTCGTGCAAATAAAATTGTCGTCTCTTTTATAGTTATGTGCTGTTAAATTATACTCTTATAGGAAGTTTTTAAATCGCACAAGCCAGCAACAGTGATTGCAACACCATATCGAAGCCACCTGGACAAGGGAGGGAGGACTTTATTTACAAGCGAACGGAAGTGGCCAGCCCAGAGAGGGATCGTGCATCAAGGTTTTCCGAGAAACACCCGGACCATAAATACACGATAAATATCCGAGACCGAGATAGTCAGAGCCATCAGGGAGGTACATCTCAAATCCGAATTCCGGGACTGCAAACACAGGTGTTCATCACTCTCCGGACATGTATTGTTCAACTTGCCACAGAGAAAAGAACTCCACATGAATACATGCACTCCAAAAAGGAAGAAAAGGGACTCTGGCTCAGGCATGGAAAATGGTATAAAAATGGGTCAGACAGGACGGTCGGTGTGAAGCATAGAGGACCCTCTGCTGCAGCTGTCAAACCTGTGTCTCACCTGGTGGGAATCCCAAGGTTCCACACTGACTTTTTTTTACAGTGGCTTTTTTCCATTTTTCTCAAAATTTATATTTGGTACACTTAATAACTTTTATTAAAATAATAACTAATAACTTGGAGCCTTTCATTTCTAACATGTTTATCACATTTGGTTTCTCATGATAAGCCTATCTACTTCTGCTAATTCTGAGGTGGGGAAAATGAACTGTCATGATTCCCGCTTGCACTAGAGGATTGTGACACGGGCTGACTTTGTGATGCCAGAGTCTTCTGTGCCATCACAGCGCAACTGTATGACATCCCAGAGTGATAGAGCAGCACTGGCTCTGTGGCATCACAAGGGGGATTTGTGAGATCCCAGGGTGGGCTGTGACATCCCAGGAGGCAGTGTGACATCTCAGGGGCTCTGTGACCTTACTGGGGATGTCACTTCAAGCCAGCTCCCACTCACAGTTCCTCCCAGATAAGTCCAAAGCTGCTGGTGCACAGTGGCATTGCGTGTCCGTCTGGGTCCCCCTGCCCCTGGCGCTGCAGCCTCCCGCTGAGGATGTTCGAGGAGATCAAGCCCAGAGCCTGACACGGGGACAGGGGCTCAGGGCCCTGAAAGTTGTAACAGGGAGACAGGGACCCCCTAGCAGCATCCCTGTGCCCCCAGGGCCAGAGCTTGGCCAGGGCTCCTTCACCCTCTTATGAAGGAGGGCTTGAGAGCACTTATAAAAATCCCCAGCAGGGGAGTAGCATAAAACAGCTTTAATATTAAGTGACAGCACCACAGAGTTCCTTGGCAAGAGTCACTCTGCTCCTGACTGGAAACTTCAGGCACAGCAAGGAAACAAAGCAACAACAAAACCAAACAAAATCCAGGCAATCAAACCAAAAAGGAGTCAAGAACTGTCCCAGTGTCTCTGTGTCTCTGTGTGTTTTTTTGTGAGTGTGTATGTTAATGTCTGTGTGTGTGTGACGAAAGGACAGTGAGGGCAAGGAGAAAAGGAATACAGCCTAAAAGCTAAACAGAGCTGTGGAATAACACTTAACAATATTCAACTTCGCTTAGAACTTCTATTAAGCTTCACAAATTAGCAAAAGAACAACTCTTAGCAGCATTTAACTTTGCTTACAGCTTGTGACTTTGTCGCTATAAGACACGTGAAAGCACGACGCGAGCCACCTGCTATTTGCAAGGTAACGATAAAAGTTTATTCTCTGACTCCAAGTTTTATACTTTCCCAAATGTGGCATTGGATTGGAGAGTGAATGAGCCACCTGTCCAAAGACATTGGACAAACCACTAGTACATCAAGTTTGTCCAGCCCCATAAAAGATTGTAAACAATATGTTGTTGACAGAAATTGTGTGGGAAGGTTCTCCAACAGAATGTAAACTCAGAAGGCTTTAGAAAATCTTAAGAATCAGGGTGACATGACTTAACCTTACTTCCAGGCCTGACTGGCTCAGCTATCCAAGGCATCCAAAGTCCTCAGGGAGCAGCATATCTGCCACATTTCCCTGAGCACAGGCACTCCTGTGTGCACACAGACACAAAGAGTCACTACAAGGCACCTGTGCGAAATTCCCCTGAGCAAAGGGAAATGTTCCCTGTGGAGGCTTTGGCATCTCCCCAGGAAATGAAGGGTTGAGCCTGAAGCAGACAGTGTCTGTGATGAGCTCCAGAGGAGCTGAGCCCAGGGGCTGCTGGCCAAGGCCCAGGCCCAGTGAGCATTTCTCAGCTGGCAGGGCGGCCTGAGAAGGGGAGAGGGGAATGCACCAGACCAGGAACCATGGAACCAAGGGACAATAGTTACACTGTGGGGCCATGTCAGCTCAAGAGACCATTGGGATACTGTGAGTCCTCATGGATTCATGGACACCACTGTGACATTGCTGGGCCTCATGGAAGCAAGGGGACCCTAGTGATGCCATGTGCCTCAGTGGAATGTAGGCATCATTGTGACACTGTGAGGCCCCATCCAACCAAGGCTCCACTGAGACACTGCGAGACCCCACGGAAACAAAGCTCCAGGGTAACACAGAGAGGCTGCCTGTAATCAGTGCTCCATTGTGACCCTGTGGAGCCAAAGGAGAACATTGTGACACTGCAAGGCCTCAAGGAATCATTAGGACTGTTATATGTCTATAGGAGAATTCGTGCAAATAAAATTGTCATCTATTTTATGGTTATGTGCTGTTAAATTATACTCTTATAAGAAGTTTTTAAATTGCACAAGCCAGCAACAGTGATTGCAACACCATGTGAAAGCCACCTGGACAAGAGAGGGAGGACTTTATTTACAAGCGAACGAAAGTGGCCAGCCCGGAGAGGGATCATGCATCAAGGTTGTCCGAGAAACACCCGGACGATAAATACACGATAAATATCCGAGACCGAGATAGTCAGAGCCATCAGGGAGGTACATCTCAAATCCGAATTCCGGGACTGCAAACACAGGTGTTCATCACTCTCCGGACATGTATTGTTCAACTTGCCACAGAGAAAAGAACTCCACATGAATACATGCACTCCAAAAAGGAAGAAAAGGGACTCTGGCTCAGGCATGGAAAATGGTATAAAAATGGGTCGGACAGGACGGTCGGTGTGAAGCGTAGAGGACCCTCTGCTGCAGCTGTCAAACCTGTGTCTCACCTGGTGGCAATCCCGGGCTCCACACTGACTTTTTTTTATAGTGGCTTTTTTCCATTTTTCTCAAAACTTATATTTGGTACACTTAATAACTTTTATTAAATTAATAACTAATAACTTGGAGCCTTTCATTTCTAACATGTTTATCACATTCGGTTTCTCATGATAAGCCTATCTACTTCTGCTAATTCTGAGATGGGGAAAAAAAACTGTCATGATTCCCGCTTGCACTAGAGGATTGTGACACGGGCTGACTTTGTGATGCCAGAGTCTTCTGTGCCATCACAGCGTAACTGTATGATATCCCAGAGTGATAGAGCAGCACTGGCTCTGTGACATCACAAGGGGGATTTGTGAGATCTCAGGGTGGGCTGTGACATCCCAGGAGGCAGTGTGACATCTCAGGGGCTCTGTGACCTTACTGGGGAGGTCACTTCAAGCCAGCCCCCACTCACAGTTCCTCCCAGAGAAGTCCAAAGCTGCTTGTGCACAGTGGCATCCCGTGTCCCTCTGGGTCCCCCTGCCCCTGGCGCTGCAGCCTCCCCCTGAGGATGTTCGAGGAGATCAAGCCCAGAGCCTGACACGGGGACAGGGGCTCAGGGCCGTCAAAGTTGGAACAGGGAGACAGGGACCCCCTAGCAGCATCCCTGTGCCCCCAGGGCCAGAGCTTGGCCAGGGCTCCTTCACCCTCTTATGAAGGAGGGCTTGAGAGCACTTTAAAAATCCCCAGCAGGGGAGTAGCATAAAACAGCTTTAATATTAAGTGACAGCACCACAGATTTCCTTGGCAAGAGTCACTCTGCTCCTGACTGGACACTTCAGGCACACCAAGGAAACAAAGCAACAACAAAACCAAACAAAATCCAGGCAATCAAACCAAAAAGGAGTCAAGAACTGTCCCGGTGTCTGTGTGTCTCTGTGTGTTTTTGTGTGAGTGTGTATGTTAATGTGTGTGTGTGTGTGTGACGAAAGGACAGTGAGGGCAAGGATAAAAGGAATACAGCCTAAAAGCTAAACAGAGCTGTGGAATAACACTTAACAATATTCAACTTCGCTTAGAACTTCTATTAAGCTTCACAAATTAGCAAAAGAACAACTCTTAGCAGCATTTAACTTTGCTTACAGCTTGTGACTTTGTCGCTATAAGACACGTGAAAGCACGACGCGAGCCACCTGCTATTTGCAAGGTAAAGATAAAAGTTTATTCTCTGACTCCAACTTTTATACTTTCCCAAAGGTGACATTGGATTGGAGAGTGAATGGGCCACCTCTCCAAAGACATTGGACAAACCACTAGTACATCAAGTTTGTCCAGCCCCATAAAAGATTGTAAACAATATGTTGTTGACAGAAATTGTGTGGGAAGGTTCTCCAACAGAATGTAAACTCAGAAGGCTTTAGAAAATCTTAAGAATCAGGGTAACATGACTTAACCTTACTTCCAGGCCTGACTGGCTCAGCTATCCAAGGCATCCAAAGTCCTCAGGGAGCAGCATATCTGCCACATTTCCCTGAGCACAGGCACTCCTGTGTGCACACAGACACAAAGAGTCACTACAAGGCACCTGTGTGAAATTCCCCTGAGCAAAGGGAAATGTTCCCTGTGGAGGCTTTGGCATCTCCCCAGGGGATGAAGGGTTGAGCCTGGAGCAGACAGTGTCTGTGATGAGCTCCAGAAGAGCTGAGCCCAGGGGCTGCTGGCCAAGGCCCAGGCCCAGTGAGCATTTCTCAGCTGGCAGGGCGGCCTGAGAAGGGGAGAGGGGAATGCACCAGACCAGGAACCATGGAACCAAGGGACCATTGTTACACTGTGGGGCCATGTGAGAAGAAGTGACCATTGGGACACTGTGGGGCCTTGTGAGACCAAGGGGCCATTGGGACACTGTGGGACCATGTGAGATCAAGAGACCATTGGGACACTGTGAGTCCTCATGGATTCATGGACACCACTGTGACATTGCTGGGCCTCATGGAAGCAAGGGGACCCTAGTGACGCCGTGTGCCTCAGTGGAATGTAGGCATCATTGTGACACTGTGAGGCCCCATCCAACCAAGGCTCCATTGGGACACTGTGAGACCCCACGGAAACAAAGCTCCAGGGTAACACAGAGAGGCTGCCTGTAATCAGTGCTCCATTGTGACCCTGTGGAGCCAAAGGAGAGCGTTGTGACACTGCAAAGCCCCATGGTCCATTGGTCCAAAGGTCCATTGTGACATTGCAGGACTCATGGAACAGAGGAGTCACATGACACTGTGGGGCCTGTGGAACCATGGAGAACATTGTGACACTGCAAGGCCTCAAGGAATCATTAGGACTGTTATATGTCTATAGGATAATTCGTGCAAATAAAATTGTCATCTATTTTATAGTTATGAGCTGTTAAATTATACTCTTATAAGAAGTTTTTAAATTGCACAAGCCAGGAACAGTGATTGCAACACCATGTCAAAGCCACCTGGACAAGAGAGGGAGGACTTTATTTACAAGCGAAGGAAAGTGGCCAGCCCAGAGAGGGATCGTGCATCAAGGTTGTCCGAGAAACACCCGGACCATAAATACACGATAAATATCCGAGACCGAGATAGTCAGAGCCATCAGGGAGGTACATCTCAAATCCGAATTCCGGGACTGCAAACACAGGTGTTCATCACTCTCCGGACATGTATTGTTCAACTTGCCACAGAGAAAAGAACTCCACATGAATACATGCACTCCAAAAAGGAAGAAAAGGGACTCTGGCTCAGGCATGGAAAATGGTATAAAAATGGGTCAGACAGGACGGTCGGTGTGAAGCATAGAGGACCCTCTGCTGCAGCTGTCAAACCTGTGTCTCACCTGGTGGCAATCCCGGGCTCCACACTGACTTTTTATTATAGTGGCTTTTTTCCATTTTTCTCAAAACTTATATTTGGTACACTTAATAACTTTTATTAAATTAATAACTAATAACTTGGAGCCTTTCATTTCTAACATGTTTATCACATTCAGTTTCTCATGATAAGCCTATCTACTTCTGCTAATTCTGAGGTGGGGAAATGAACTGTCATGATTCCCGCTTGCACTAGAGGATTGTGACACGGGCTGACTTTGTGATGCCAGAGTCTTCTGTGCCATCACAGCGCAACTGTATGACATCCCAGAGTGATAGAGCAGCACTGGCTCTGTGGCATCACAAGGGGGATTTGTGAGATCCCAGGGTGGGCTGTGACATTCCAGGAGGCAGTGTGACATCTCAGAGGCTCTGTGACCTTACTGGGGAGGTCACTTCAAGCCAGCTCCCACTCACAGTTCCTCCCAGAGAAGTCCAAAGCTGCTCGTGCCCGGTGGCATCCCGTGTCCCTCTGGGTCCCCCTGCCCCTGGCGCTGCAGCCTCCCGCTGAGGATGTTCGAGGAGATCAAGCCCAGAGCCTGACACGGGGACAGGGGCTCAGGGCCCTGAAAGTTGTAACAGGGAGACAGGGACCCCCTAGCAGCATCCCTGTGCCCCCAGGGCCAGAGCTTGGCCAGGGCTCCTTCACCCTCTTATGAAGGAGGGCTTGAGAGCACTTATAAAAATCCCCAGCAGGGGAGTAGCATAAAACAGCTTTAATATTAAGTGACAGCACCACAGAGTTCCTTGGCAAGAGTCACTCTGCTCCTGACTGGAAACTTCAGGCACAGCAAGGAAACAAAGCAACAACAAAACCAAACAAAATCCAGGCAATCAAACCAAAAAGGAGTCAAGAACTGTCCCGGTGTCTGTGTGTCTCTGTGTGTTTTTGTGTGAGTGTGTATGTTAATGTGTGTGTGTGTGTGTGACGAAAGGACAGTGAGGGCAAGGATAAAAGGAATACAGCCTAAAAGCTAAACAGAGCTGTGGAATAACACTTAACAATATTCAACTTCGCTTAGAACTTCTATTAAGCTTCACAAATTAGCAAAAGAACAACTCTTAGCAGCATTTAACTTTGCTTACAGCTTGTGACTTTGTCGCTATAAGACACGTGAAAGCACGACGCGAGCCACCTGCTATTTGCAAGGTAAAGATAAAAGTTTATTCTCTGACTCCAACTTTTATACTTTCCCAAAGGTGACATTGGATTGGAGAGTGAATGGGCCACCTCTCCAAAGACATTGGACAAACCACTAGTACATCAAGTTTGTCCAGCCCCATAAAAGATTGTAAACAATATGTTGTTGACAGAAATTGTGTGGGAAGGTTCTCCAACAGAATGGAAACTCAGAAGGCTTTAGAAAATCTTAAGAATCAGGGTAACATGACTTAACCTTACTTCCAGGCCTGACTGGCTCAGCTATCCAAGGCATCCAAAGTCCTCAGGGAGCAGCATATCTGCCACATTTCCCTGAGCACAGGCACTCCTGTGTGCACACAGACACAAAGAGTCACTACAAGGCACCTGTGTGAAATTCCCCTGAGCAAAGGGAAATGTTCCCTGCGGAGGCTTTGGCATCTCCCCAGGAAATGAAGGGTTGAGCCTGGAGCAGACAGTGTCTGTGATGAGCTCCAGAGGAGCTGAGCCCAGGGGCTGCTGGCCAAGGCCCTGGCCCAGTGAGCATTTCTCAGCTGGCAGGGCGGCCTGAGAAGGGGAAAGGGGAATGCACCAGACCAGGAACCATGGAACCAAGGGACCATTGTTACACTGTGGGGCCATGTGAGAAGAAGTGACCATTGGGACACTGTGGGGCCTTGTGAGACCAAGGGGCCATTGGGACACTGTGGGACCATGTGAGATCAAGAGACCATTGGGACACTGTGAGTCCTCATGGATTCATGGACACCACTGTGACATTGCTGGGCCTCATGGAAGCAAGGGGACCCTAGTGACGCCGTGTGCTTCAGTGGAATGTAGGCATCATTGTGACACTGTGAGGCCCCATCCAACCAAGGCTCCATTGGGACACTGTGAGACCCCACGGAAACAAAGCTCCAGGGTAACACAGAGAGGCTGCCTGTAATCAGTGCTCCATTGTGACCCTGTGGAGCCAAAGGAGAGCGTTGTGACACTGCAAAGCCCCATGGTCCATTGGTCCAAAGGTCCACTGTGACATTGCAGGACTCATGGAACAAAGGAGTCACATGACACTGTGGGGCCTGTGGAACCATGGAGAACATTGTGACACTGCAAGGCCTCAAGGAATCATTAGGACTGTTATATGTCTATAGGATAATTCGTGCAAATAAAATTGTCATCTATTTTATGGTTATGTGCTGTTAAATTATACTCTTATAAGAAGTTTTTAAATTGCACAAGCCAGCAACAGTGATTGCAACACCATGTGAAAGCCACCTGGACAAGAGAGGGAGGACTTTATTTACAAGCGAACGAAAGTGGCCAGCCCGGAGAGGGATCGTGCATCAAGGTTGTCCGAGAAACACCCGGACGATAAATACACGATAAATATCCGAGACCGAGATAGTCAGAGCCATCAGGGAGGTACATCTCAAATCCGAATTCCGGGACTGCAAACACAGGTGTTCATCACTCTCCGGACATGTATTGTTCAACTTGCCACAGAGAAAAGAACTCCACATGAATACATGCACTCCAAAAAGGAAGAAAAGGGACTCTGGCTCAGGCATGGAAAATGGTATAAAAATGGGTCGGACAGGACGGTCGGTGTGAAGCATAGAGGACCCTCTGCTGCAGCTGTCAAACCTGTGTCTCACCTGGTGGCAATCCCGGGCTCCACACTGACTTTTTTTTATAGTGGCTTTTTTCCATTTTTCTCAAAACTTATATTTGGTACACTTAATAACTTTTATTAAATTAATAACTAATAACTTGGAGCCTTTCATTTCTAACATGTTTATCACATTCGGTTTCTCATGATAAGCCTATCTACTTCTGCTAATTCTGAGATGGGGAAAAAAAACTGTCATGATTCCCGCTTGCACTAGAGGATTGTGACACGGGCTGACTTTGTGATGCCAGAGTCTTCTGTGCCATCACAGCGTAACTGTATGATATCCCAGAGTGATAGAGCAGCACTGGCTCTGTGACATCACAAGGGGGATTTGTGAGATCTCAGGGTGGGCTGTGACATCCCAGGAGGCAGTGTGACATCTCAGGGGCTCTGTGACCTTACTGGGGAGGTCACTTCAAGCCAGCCCCCACTCACAGTTCCTCCCAGAGAAGTCCAAAGCTGCTGGTGCACAGTGGTATCCCGTGTCCCTCTGGGTCCCCCTGCCCCTGGCGCTGCAGCCTCCTCCTGAGGATGTTCGAGGAGATCAAGCCCAGAGCCTGACACGGGGACAGGGGCTCAGGGCCCTGAAAGTTGTAACAGGGAGACAGGGACCCCCTAGCAGCATCCCTGTGCCCCCAGGGCCAGAGCTTGGCCAGGGCTCCTTCACCCTCTTATGAAGGAGGGCTTGAGAACACTTATAAAAATCCCCAGCAGGGGAGTAGCATAAAACAGCTTTAATATTAAGTGACAGCACCACAGATTTCCTTGGCAAGAGTCACTCTGCTCCTGACTGGACACTTCAGGCACACCAAGGAAACAAAGCAACAACAAAACCAAACAAAATCCAGGCAATCAAACCAAAAAGGAGTCAAGAACTGTCCCGGTGTCTGTGTGTCTCTGTGTGTTTTTGTGTGAGTGTGTATGTTAATGTGTGTGTGTGTGTGTGTGACGAAAGGACAGTGAGGGCAAGGATAAAAGGAATACAGCCTAAAAGCTAAACAGAGCTGTGGAATAACACTTAACAATATTCAACTTCGCTTAGAACTTCTATTAAGCTTCACAAATTAGCAAAAGAACAACTCTTAGCAGCATTTAACTTTGCTTACAGCTTGTGACTTTGTCGCTATAAGACACGTGAAAGCACGACGCGAGCCACCTGCTATTTGCAAGGTAAAGATAAAAGTTTATTCTCTGACTCCAACTTTTATACTTTCCCAAAGGTGACATTGGATTGGAGAGTGAATGGGCCACCTCTCCAAAGACATTGGACAAACCACTAGTACATCAAGTTTGTCCAGCCCCATAAAAGATTGTAAACAATATGTTGTTGACAGAAATTGTGTGGGAAGGTTCTCCAACAGAATGGAAACTCAGAAGGCTTTAGAAAATCTTAAGAATCAGGGTAACATGACTTAACCTTACTTCCAGGCCTGACTGGCTCAGCTATCCAAGGCATCCAAAGTCCTCAGGGAGCAGCATATCTGCCACATTTCCCTGAGCACAGGCACTCCTGTGTGCACACAGACACAAAGAGTCACTACAAGGCACCTGTGTGAAATTCCCCTGAGCAAAGGGAAATGTTCCCTGTGGAGGCTTTGGCATCTCCCCAGGGGATGAAGGGTTGAGCCTGGAGCAGACAGTGTCTGTGATGAGCTCCAGAAGAGCTGAGCCCAGGGGCTGCTGGCCAAGGCCCAGGCCCAGTGAGCATTTCTCAGCTGGCAGGGCGGCCTGAGAAGGGGAGAGGGGAATGCACCAGACCAGGAACCATGGAACCAAGGGACCATTGTTACACTGTGGGGCCATGTGAGAAGAAGTGACCATTGGGACACTGTGGGGCCTTGTGAGACCAAGGGGCCATTGGGACACTGTGGGACCATGTGAGATCAAGAGACCATTGGGACACTGTGAGTCCTCATGGATTCATGGACACCACTGTGACATTGCTGGGCCTCATGGAAGCAAGGGGACCCTAGTGACGCCGTGTGCCTCAGTGGAATGTAGGCATCATTGTGACACTGTGAGGCCCCATCCAACCAAGGCTCCATTGGGACACTGTGAGACCCCACGGAAACAAAGCTCCAGGGTAACACAGAGAGGCTGCCTGTAATCAGTGCTCCATTGTGACCCTGTGGAGCCAAAGGAGAGCGTTGTGACACTGCAAAGCCCCATGGTCCATTGGTCCAAAGGTCCATTGTGACATTGCAGGACTCATGGAACAGAGGAGTCACATGACACTGTGGGGCCTGTGGAACCATGGAGAACATTGTGACACTGCAAGGCCTCAAGGAATCATTAGGACTGTTATATGTCTATAGGATAATTCGTGCAAATAAAATTGTCATCTATTTTATAGTTATGAGCTGTTAAATTATACTCTTATAAGAAGTTTTTAAATTGCACAAGCCAGGAACAGTGATTGCAACACCATGTCAAAGCCACCTGGACAAGAGAGGGAGGACTTTATTTACAAGCGAAGGAAAGTGGCCAGCCCAGAGAGGGATCGTGCATCAAGGTTGTCCGAGAAACACCCGGACCATAAATACACGATAAATATCCGAGACCGAGATAGTCAGAGCCATCAGGGAGGTACATCTCAAATCCGAATTCCGGGACTGCAAACACAGGTGTTCATCACTCTCCGGACATGTATTGTTCAACTTGCCACAGAGAAAAGAACTCCACATGAATACATGCACTCCAAAAAGGAAGAAAAGGGACTCTGGCTCAGGCATGGAAAATGGTATAAAAATGGGTCAGACAGGACGGTCGGTGTGAAGCATAGAGGACCCTCTGCTGCAGCTGTCAAACCTGTGTCTCACCTGGTGGCAATCCCGGGCTCCACACTGACTTTTTATTATAGTGGCTTTTTTCCATTTTTCTCAAAACTTATATTTGGTACACTTAATAACTTTTATTAAATTAATAACTAATAACTTGGAGCCTTTCATTTCTAACATGTTTATCACATTCAGTTTCTCATGATAAGCCTATCTACTTCTTCTAATTCTGAGGTGGGGAAATGAACTGTCATGATTCCCGCTTGCACTAGAGGATTGTGACACGGGCTGACTTTGTGATGCCAGAGTCTTCTGTGCCATCACAGCGCAACTGTATGACGTCCCAGAGTGATAGAGCAGCACTGGCTCTGTGGCATCACAAGGGGGATTTGTGAGATCCCAGGGTGGGCTGTGACATCCCAGGAGGCAGAGTGACATCTCAGGGGCTCTGTGACCTTACTGGGGAGGTCACTTCAAGCCAGCTCCCACTCACAGTTCCTCCCAGAGAAGTCCAAAGCTGCTCGTGCCCGGTGGCATCCCGTGTCCCTCTGGGTCCCCCTGCCCCTGGCGCTGCAGCCTCCCGCTGAGGATGTTCGAGGAGATCAAGCCCAGAGCCTGACACGGGGACAGGGGCTCAGGGCCCTGAAAGTTGTAACAGGGAGACAGGGACCCCCTAGCAGCATCCCTGTGCCCCCAGGGCCAGAGCTTGGCCAGGGCTCCTTCACCCACTTATGAAGGAGGGCTTGAGAACACTTATAAAAATCCCCAGCAGGGGAGTAGCATAAAACAGCTTTAATATTAAGTGACAGCACCACAGAGTTCCTTGGCAAGAGTCACTCTGCTCCTGACTGGAAACTTCAGGCACAGCAAGGAAACAAAGCAACAACAAAACCAAACAAAATCCAGGCAATCAAACCAAAAAGGAGTCAAGAACTGTCCCGGTGTCTGTGTGTCTCTGTGTGTTTTTGTGTGAGTGTGTATGTTAATGTGTGTGTGTGTGTGTGACGAAAGGACAGTGAGGGCAAGGATAAAAGGAATACAGCCTAAAAGCTAAACAGAGCTGTGGAATAACACTTAACAATATTCAACTTCGCTTAGAACTTCTATTAAGCTTCACAAATTAGCAAAAGAACAACTCTTAGCAGCATTTAACTTTGCTTACAGCTTGTGACTTTGTCGCTATAAGACACGTGAAAGCACGACGCGAGCCACCTGCTATTTGCAAGGTAAAGATAAAAGTTTATTCTCTGACTCCAACTTTTATACTTTCCCAAAGGTGACATTGGATTGGAGAGTGAATGGGCCACCTCTCCAAAGACATTGGACAAACCACTAGTACATCAAGTTTGTCCAGCCCCATAAAAGATTGTAAACAATATGTTGTTGACAGAAATTGTGTGGGAAGGTTCTCCAACAGAATGGAAACTCAGAAGGCTTTAGAAAATCTTAAGAATCAGGGTAACATGACTTAACCTTACTTCCAGGCCTGACTGGCTCAGCTATCCAAGGCATCCAAAGTCCTCAGGGAGCAGCATATCTGCCACATTTCCCTGAGCACAGGCACTCCTGTGTGCACACAGACACAAAGAGTCACTACAAGGCACCTGTGTGAAATTCCCCTGAGCAAAGGGAAATGTTCCCTGCGGAGGCTTTGGCATCTCCCCAGGAAATGAAGGGTTGAGCCTGGAGCAGACAGTGTCTGTGATGAGCTCCAGAGGAGCTGAGCCCAGGGGCTGCTGGCCAAGGCCCAGGCCCAGTGAGCATTTCTCAGCTGGCAGGGCGGCCTGAGAAGGGGAAAGGGGAATGCACCAGACCAGGAACCATGGAACCAAGGGACCATTGTTACACTGTGGGACCATGTGAGATCAAGAGACCATTGGGATACTGTGAGTCCTCATGGATTCATGGACACCACTGTGACATTGCTGGGCCTCATGGAAGCAAGGGGACCCTAGTGATGCCATGTGCCTCAGTGGAATGTAGGCATCATTGTGACACTGTGAGGCCCCATCCAACCAAGGCTCCACTGAGACACTGCGAGACCCCACGGAAACAAAGCTCCAGGGTAACACAGAGAGGCTGCCTGTAATCAGTGCTCCATTGTGACCCTGTGGAGCCAAAGGAGAACATTGTGACACTGCAAGGCCTCAAGGAATCATTAGGACTGTTATATGTCTATAGGAGAATTCGTGCAAATAAAATTGTCATCTATTTTATGGTTATGTGCTGTTAAATTATACTCTTAAAAGAAGTTTTTAAATTGCACAAGCCAGCAACAGTGATTGCAACACCATGTGAAAGCCACCTGGACGAGAGAGGGAGGACTTTATTTATAAGCGAACGAAAGTGGCCAGCCCAGAGAGGGATCGTGCATCAAGGTTGTCCGAGAAACACCCGGACGATAAATACACGATAAATATCCGAGACCGAGATAGTCAGAGCCATCAGGGAGGTACATCTCAAATCCGAATTCCGGGACTGCAAACACAGGTGTTCATCACTCTCCGGACACGTATTGTTCAACTTGCCACAGAGAAAAGAACTCCACATGAATACATGCACTCCAAAAAGGAAGAAAAGGGACTCTGGCTCAGGCATGGAAAATGGTATAAAAATGGGTCAGACAGGACGGTCGGTGTGAAGCATAGAGGACCCTCTGCTGCAGCTGTCAAACCTGTGTCTCACCTGGTGGCAATCCCGGGCTCCACACTGACTTTTTTTTATAGTGGCTTTTTTCCATTTTTCTCAAAACTTATATTTGGTACACTTAATAACTTTTATTAAATTAATAACTAATAACTTGGAGCCTTTCATTTCTAACATGTTTATCACATTCAGTTTCTCATGATAAGCCTATCTACTTCTGCTAATTCTGAGGTGGGGAAATGAACTGTCATGATTCCCGCTTGCACTAGAGGATTGTGACACGGGCTGACTTTGTGATGCCAGAGTCTTCTGTGCCATCACAGCGCAACTGTATGACGTCCCAGAGTGATAGAGCAGCACTGGCTCTGTGGCATCACAAGGGGGATTTGTGAGATCCCAGGGTGGGCTGTGACATCCCAGGAGGCAGAGTGACATCTCAGGGGCTCTGTGACCTTACTGGGGAGGTCACTTCAAGCCAGCTCCCACTCACAGTTCCTCCCAGAGAAGTCCAAAGCTGCTCGTGCCCGGTGGCATCCCGTGTCCCTCTGGGTCCCCCTGCCCCTGGCGCTGCAGCCTCCCGCTGAGGATGTTCGAGGAGATCAAGCCCAGAGCCTGACACGGGGACAGGGGCTCAGGGCCCTGAAAGTTGTAACAGGGAGACAGGGACCCCCTAGCAGCATCCCTGTGCCCCCAGGGCCAGAGCTTGGCCAGGGCTCCTTCACCCACTTATGAAGGAGGGCTTGAGAACACTTATAAAAATCCCCAGCAGGGGAGTAGCATAAAACAGCTTTAATATTAAGTGACAGCACCACAGAGTTCCTTGGCAAGAGTCACTCTGCTCCTGACTGGAAACTTCAGGCACAGCAAGGAAACAAAGCAACAACAAAACCAAACAAAATCCAGGCAATCAAACCAAAAAGGAGTCAAGAACTGTCCCGGTGTCTGTGTGTCTCTGTGTGTTTTTGTGTGAGTGTGTATGTTAATGTGTGTGTGTGTGTGTGACGAAAGGACAGTGAGGGCAAGGATAAAAGGAATACAGCCTAAAAGCTAAACAGAGCTGTGGAATAACACTTAACAATATTCAACTTCGCTTAGAACTTCTATTAAGCTTCACAAATTAGCAAAAGAACAACTCTTAGCAGCATTTAACTTTGCTTACAGCTTGTGACTTTGTCGCTATAAGACACGTGAAAGCACGACGCGAGCCACCTGCTATTTGCAAGGTAAAGATAAAAGTTTATTCTCTGACTCCAACTTTTATACTTTCCCAAAGGTGACATTGGATTGGAGAGTGAATGGGCCACCTCTCCAAAGACATTGGACAAACCACTAGTACATCAAGTTTGTCCAGCCCCATAAAAGATTGTAAACAATATGTTGTTGACAGAAATTGTGTGGGAAGGTTCTCCAACAGAATGGAAACTCAGAAGGCTTTAGAAAATCTTAAGAATCAGGGTAACATGACTTAACCTTACTTCCAGGCCTGACTGGCTCAGCTATCCAAGGCATCCAAAGTCCTCAGGGAGCAGCATATCTGCCACATTTCCCTGAGCACAGGCACTCCTGTGTGCACACAGACACAAAGAGTCACTACAAGGCACCTGTGTGAAATTCCCCTGAGCAAAGGGAAATGTTCCCTGTGGAGGCTTTGGCATCTCCCCAGGGGATGAAGGGTTGAGCCTGGAGCAGACAGTGTCTGTGATGAGCTCCAGAAGAGCTGAGCCCAGGGGCTGCTGGCCAAGGCCCAGGCCCAGTGAGCATTTCTCAGCTGGCAGGGCGGCCTGAGAAGGGGAGAGGGGAATGCACCAGACCAGGAACCATGGAACCAAGGGACCATTGTTACACTGTGGGGCCATGTGAGAAGAAGTGACCATTGGGACACTGTGGGGCCTTGTGAGACCAAGGGGCCATTGGGACACTGTGGGACCATGTGAGATCAAGAGACCATTGGGACACTGTGAGTCCTCATGGATTCATGGACACCACTGTGACATTGCTGGGCCTCATGGAAGCAAGGGGACCCTAGTGACGCCGTGTGCCTCAGTGGAATGTAGGCATCATTGTGACACTGTGAGGCCCCATCCAACCAAGGCTCCATTGGGACACTGTGAGACCCCACGGAAACAAAGCTCCAGGGTAACACAGAGAGGCTGCCTGTAATCAGTGCTCCATTGTGACCCTGTGGAGCCAAAGGAGAGCGTTGTGACACTGCAAAGCCCCATGGTCCATTGGTCCAAAGGTCCATTGTGACATTGCAGGACTCATGGAACAGAGGAGTCACATGACACTGTGGGGCCTGTGGAACCATGGAGAACATTGTGACACTGCAAGGCCTCAAGGAATCATTAGGACTGTTATATGTCTATAGGATAATTCGTGCAAATAAAATTGTCATCTATTTTATAGTTATGAGCTGTTAAATTATACTCTTATAAGAAGTTTTTAAATTGCACAAGCCAGGAACAGTGATTGCAACACCATGTCAAAGCCACCTGGACAAGAGAGGGAGGACTTTATTTACAAGCGAAGGAAAGTGGCCAGCCCAGAGAGGGATCGTGCATCAAGGTTGTCCGAGAAACACCCGGACCATAAATACACGATAAATATCCGAGACCGAGATAGTCAGAGCCATCAGGGAGGTACATCTCAAATCCGAATTCCGGGACTGCAAACACAGGTGTTCATCACTCTCCGGACATGTATTGTTCAACTTGCCACAGAGAAAAGAACTCCACATGAATACATGCACTCCAAAAAGGAAGAAAAGGGACTCTGGCTCAGGCATGGAAAATGGTATAAAAATGGGTCAGACAGGACGGTCGGTGTGAAGCATAGAGGACCCTCTGCTGCAGCTGTCAAACCTGTGTCTCACCTGGTGGCAATCCCGGGCTCCACACTGACTTTTTATTATAGTGGCTTTTTTCCATTTTTCTCAAAACTTATATTTGGTACACTTAATAACTTTTATTAAATTAATAACTAATAACTTGGAGCCTTTCATTTCTAACATGTTTATCACATTCAGTTTCTCATGATAAGCCTATCTACTTCTGCTAATTCTGAGGTGGGGAAATGAACTGTCATGATTCCCGCTTGCACTAGAGGATTGTGACACGGGCTGACTTTGTGATGCCAGAGTCTTCTGTGCCATCACAGCGCAACTGTATGACGTCCCAGAGTGATAGAGCAGCACTGGCTCTGTGGCATCACAAGGGGGATTTGTGAGATCCCAGGGTGGGCTGTGACATCCCAGGAGGCAGAGTGACATCTCAGGGGCTCTGTGACCTTACTGGGGAGGTCACTTCAAGCCAGCTCCCACTCACAGTTCCTCCCAGAGAAGTCCAAAGCTGCTCGTGCCCGGTGGCATCCCGTGTCCCTCTGGGTCCCCCTGCCCCTGGCGCTGCAGCCTCCCGCTGAGGATGTTCGAGGAGATCAAGCCCAGAGCCTGACACGGGGACAGGGGCTCAGGGCCCTGAAAGTTGTAACAGGGAGACAGGGACCCCCTAGCAGCATCCCTGTGCCCCCAGGGCCAGAGCTTGGCCAGGGCTCCTTCACCCACTTATGAAGGAGGGCTTGAGAACACTTATAAAAATCCCCAGCAGGGGAGTAGCATAAAACAGCTTTAATATTAAGTGACAGCACCACAGAGTTCCTTGGCAAGAGTCACTCTGCTCCTGACTGGAAACTTCAGGCACAGCAAGGAAACAAAGCAACAACAAAACCAAACAAAATCCAGGCAATCAAACCAAAAAGGAGTCAAGAACTGTCCCGGTGTCTGTGTGTCTCTGTGTGTTTTTGTGTGAGTGTGTATGTTAATGTGTGTGTGTGTGTGTGACGAAAGGACAGTGAGGGCAAGGATAAAAGGAATACAGCCTAAAAGCTAAACAGAGCTGTGGAATAACACTTAACAATATTCAACTTCGCTTAGAACTTCTATTAAGCTTCACAAATTAGCAAAAGAACAACTCTTAGCAGCATTTAACTTTGCTTACAGCTTGTGACTTTGTCGCTATAAGACACGTGAAAGCACGACGCGAGCCACCTGCTATTTGCAAGGTAAAGATAAAAGTTTATTCTCTGACTCCAACTTTTATACTTTCCCAAAGGTGACATTGGATTGGAGAGTGAATGGGCCACCTCTCCAAAGACATTGGACAAACCACTAGTACATCAAGTTTGTCCAGCCCCATAAAAGATTGTAAACAATATGTTGTTGACAGAAATTGTGTGGGAAGGTTCTCCAACAGAATGGAAACTCAGAAGGCTTTAGAAAATCTTAAGAATCAGGGTAACATGACTTAACCTTACTTCCAGGCCTGACTGGCTCAGCTATCCAAGGCATCCAAAGTCCTCAGGGAGCAGCATATCTGCCACATTTCCCTGAGCACAGGCACTCCTGTGTGCACACAGACACAAAGAGTCACTACAAGGCACCTGTGTGAAATTCCCCTGAGCAAAGGGAAATGTTCCCTGCGGAGGCTTTGGCATCTCCCCAGGAAATGAAGGGTTGAGCCTGGAGCAGACAGTGTCTGTGATGAGCTCCAGAGGAGCTGAGCCCAGGGGCTGCTGGCCAAGGCCCAGGCCCAGTGAGCATTTCTCAGCTGGCAGGGCGGCCTGAGAAGGGGAAAGGGGAATGCACCAGACCAGGAACCATGGAACCAAGGGACCATTGGGACACTGTGGGACCATGTGAGATCAAGAGACCATTGGGATACTGTGAGTCCTCATGGATTCATGGACACCACTGTGACATTGCTGGGCCTCATGGAAGCAAGGGGACCCTAGTGATGCCATGTGCCTCAGTGGAATGTAGGCATCATTGTGACACTGTGAGGCCCCATCCAACCAAGGCTCCACTGAGACACTGCGAGACCCCACGGAAACAAAGCTCCAGGGTGACAAAGAGCGGCTGCCTGTAATCAGTGCTCCATTGTGACCCTGTGGAGCCAAAGGAGAACATTGTGACACTGCAAGGCCTCAAGGAATCATTAGGACTGTTATATGTCTATAGGAGAATTCGTGCAAATAAAATTGTCATCTATTTTATGGTTATGTGCTGTTAAATTATACTCTTAAAAGAAGTTTTTAAATTGCACAAGCCAGCAACAGTGATTGCAACACCATGTGAAAGCCACCTGGACGAGAGAGGGAGGACTTTATTTATAAGCGAACGAAAGTGGCCAGCCCAGAGAGGGATCGTGCATCAAGGTTGTCCGAGAAACACCCGGACGATAAATACACGATAAATATCCGAGACCGAGATAGTCAGAGCCATCAGGGAGGTACATCTCAAATCCGAATTCCGGGACTGCAAACACAGGTGTTCATCACTCTCCGGACACGTATTGTTCAACTTGCCACAGAGAAAAGAACTCCACATGAATACATGCACTCCAAAAAGGAAGAAAGGGGACTCTGGCTCAGGCATGGAAAATGGTATAAAAATGGGTCAGACAGGACGGTCGGTGTGAAGCATAGAGGACCCTCTGCTGCAGCTGTCAAACCTGTGTCTCACCTGGTGGCAATCCCGGGCTCCACACTGACTTTTTTTTATAGTGGCTTTTTTCCATTTTTCTCAAAACTTATATTTGGTACACTTAATAACTTTTATTAAATTAATAACTAATAACTTGGAGCCTTTCATTTCTAACATGTTTATCACATTCGGTTTCTCATGATAAGCCTATCTACTTCTGCTAATTCTGAGGTGGGGAAAATGAACTGTCATGATTCCCGCTTGCACTAGAGGATTGTGACACGGGCTGACTTTGTGATGCCAGAGTCTTCTGTGCCATCACAGCGCAACTGTATGACATCCCAGAGTGATAGAGCAGCACTGGCTCTGTGGCATCACAAGGGGGATTTGTGAGATCTCAGGGTGGGCTGTGACATCCCAGGAGGCAGTGTGACATCTCAGGGGCTCTGTGACCTTACTGGGGAGGTCACTTCAAGCCAGCCCCCACTCACAGTTCCTCCCAGAGAAGTCCAAAGCTGCTGGTGCACAGTGGCATCCCGTGTCCCTCTGGGTCCCCCTGCCCCTGGCGCTGCAGCCTCCTCCTGAGGATGTTCGAGGAGATCAAGCCCAGAGCCTGACACGGGGACAGGGGCTCAGGGCCCTGAAAGTTGTAACAGGGAGACAGGGACCCCCTAGCAGCATCCCTGTGCCCCCAGGGCCAGAGCTTGGCCAGGGCTCCTTCACCCTCTTATGAAGGAGGGCTTGAGAACACTTATAAAAATCCCCAGCAGGGGAGTAGCATAAAACAGCTTTAATATTAAGTGACAGCACCACAGATTTCCTTGGCAAGAGTCACTCTGCTCCTGACTGGACACTTCAGGCACAGCAAGGAAACAAAGCAACAACAAAACCAAACAAAATCCAGGCAATCAAACCAAAAAGGAGTCAAGAACTGTCCCGGTGTCTGTGTGTCTCTGTGTGTTTTTGTGTGAGTGTGTATGTTAATGTGTGTGTGTGTGTGTGACGAAAGGACAGTGAGGGCAAGGATAAAAGGAATACAGCCTAAAAGCTAAACAGAGCTGTGGAATAACACTTAACAATATTCAACTTCGCTTAGAACTTCTATTAAGCTTCACAAATTAGCAAAAGAACAACTCTTAGCAGCATTTAACTTTGCTTACAGCTTGTGACTTTGTCGCTATAAGACACGTGAAAGCACGACGCGAGCCACCTGCTATTTGCAAGGTAAAGATAAAAGTTTATTCTCTGACTCCAACTTTTATACTTTCCCAAAGGTGACATTGGATTGGAGAGTGAATGGGCCACCTCTCCAAAGACATTGGACAAACCACTAGTACATCAAGTTTGTCCAGCCCCATAAAAGATTGTAAACAATATGTTGTTGACAGAAATTGTGTGGGAAGGTTCTCCAACAGAATGGAAACTCAGAAGGCTTTAGAAAATCTTAAGAATCAGGGTAACATGACTTAACCTTACTTCCAGGCCTGACTGGCTCAGCTATCCAAGGCATCCAAAGTCCTCAGGGAGCAGCATATCTGCCACATTTCCCTGAGCACAGGCACTCCTGTGTGCACACAGACACAAAGAGTCACTACAAGGCACCTGTGTGAAATTCCCCTGAGCAAAGGGAAATGTTCCCTGTGGAGGCTTTGGCATCTCCCCAGGGGATGAAGGGTTGAGCCTGGAGCAGACAGTGTCTGTGATGAGCTCCAGAAGAGCTGAGCCCAGGGGCTGCTGGCCAAGGCCCAGGCCCAGTGAGCATTTCTCAGCTGGCAGGGCGGCCTGAGAAGGGGAGAGGGGAATGCACCAGACCAGGAACCATGGAACCAAGGGACCATTGTTACACTGTGGGGCCATGTGAGAAGAAGTGACCATTGGGACACTGTGGGGCCTTGTGAGACCAAGGGGCCATTGGGACACTGTGGGACCATGTGAGATCAAGAGACCATTGGGACACTGTGAGTCCTCATGGATTCATGGACACCACTGTGACATTGCTGGGCCTCATGGAAGCAAGGGGACCCTAGTGACGCCGTGTGCCTCAGTGGAATGTAGGCATCATTGTGACACTGTGAGGCCCCATCCAACCAAGGCTCCATTGGGACACTGTGAGACCCCACGGAAACAAAGCTCCAGGGTAACACAGAGAGGCTGCCTGTAATCAGTGCTCCATTGTGACCCTGTGGAGCCAAAGGAGAGCGTTGTGACACTGCAAAGCCCCATGGTCCATTGGTCCAAAGGTCCACTGTGACATTGCAGGACTCATGGAACAGAGGAGTCACATGACACTGTGGGGCCTGTGGAACCATGGAGAACATTGTGACACTGCAAGGCCTCAAGGAATCATTAGGACTGTTATATGTCTATAGGATAATTCGTGCAAATAAAATTGTCATCTATTTTATGGTTATGTGCTGTTAAATTATACTCTTATAAGAAGTTTTTAAATTGCACAAGCCAGCAACAGTGATTGCAACACCATGTGAAAGCCACCTGGACAAGAGAGGGAGGACTTTATTTACAAGCGAACGAAAGTGGCCAGCCCAGAGAGGGATCATGCATCAAGGTTGTCCGAGAAACACCCGGACGATAAATACACGATAAATATCCGAGACCGAGATAGTCAGAGCCATCAGGGAGGTACATCTCAAATCCGAATTCCGGGACTGCAAACACAGGTGTTCATCACTCTCCGGACATGTATTGTTCAACTTGCCACAGAGAAAAGAACTCCACATGAATACATGCACTCCAAAAAGGAAGAAAAGGGACTCTGGCTCAGGCATGGAAAATGGTATAAAAATGGGTCGGACAGGACGGTCGGTGTGAAGCATAGAGGACCCTCTGCTGCAGCTGTCAAACCTGTGTCTCACCTGGTGGCAATCCCGGGCTCCACACTGACTTTTTTTTATAGTGGCTTTTTTCCATTTTTCTCAAAACTTATATTTGGTACACTTAATAACTTTTATTAAATTAATAACTAATAACTTGGAGCCTTTCATTTCTAACATGTTTATCACATTCGGTTTCTCATGATAAGCCTATCTACTTCTGCTAATTCTGAGGTGGGGAAATGAACTGTCATGATTCCCGCTTGCACTAGAGGATTGTGACACGGGCTGACTTTGTGATGCCAGAGTCTTCTGTGCCATCACAGCGCAACTGTATGACATCCCAGAGTGATAGAGCAGCACTGGCTCTGTGGCATCACAAGGGGGATTTCTGAGATCCCAGGGTGGGCTGTGACATCCCAGGAGGCAGAGTGACATCTCAGGGGCTCTGTGACCTTACTGGGGAGGTCACTTCAAGCCAGCTCCCACTCACAGTTCCTCCCAGAGAAGTCCAAAGCTGCTGGTGCACAGTGGCATCCCGTGTCCCTCTGGGTCCCCCTGCCCCTGGCGCTGCAGCCTCCTCCTGAGGATGTTCGAGGAGATCAAGCCCAGAGCCTGACACAGGGACAGGGGCTCAGGGCCCTGAAAGTTGTAACAGGGAGACAGGGACCCCCTAGCAGCATCCCTGTGCCCCCAGGGCCAGAGCTTGGCCAGGGCTCCTTCACCCTCTTATGAAGGAGGGCTTGAGAGCACTTATAAAAATCCCCAGCAGGGGAGTAGCATAAAACAGCTTTAATATTAACTGACAGCACCACAGAGTTCCTTGGCAAGAGTCACTCTGCTCCTGACTGGAAACTTCAGGCACAGCAAGGAAACAAAGCAACAACAAAACCAAACAAAATCCAGGCAATCAAACCAAAAAGGAGTCAAGAACTGTCCCGGTGTCTGTGTGTCTCTGTGTGTTTTTGTGTGAGTGTGTATGTTAATGTGTGTGTGTGTGTGTGACGAAAGGACAGTGAGGGCAAGGATAAAAGGAATACAGCCTAAAAGCTAAACAGAGCTGTGGAATAACACTTAACAATATTCAACTTCGCTTAGAACTTCTATTAAGCTTCACAAATTAGCAAAAGAACAACTCTTAGCAGCATTTAACTTTGCTTACAGCTTGTGACTTTGTCGCTATAAGACACGTGAAAGCACGACGCGAGCCACCTGCTATTTGCAAGGTAAAGCTAAAAGTTTATTCTCTGACTCCAACTTTTATACTTTCCCAAAGGTGACATTGGATTGGAGAGTGAATGGGCCACCTCTCCAAAGACATTGGACAAACCACTAGTACATCAAGTTTGTCCAGCCCCATAAAAGATTGTAAACAATATGTTGTTGACAGAAATTGTGTGGGAAGGTTCTCCAACAGAATGGAAACTCAGAAGGCTTTAGAAAATCTTAAGAATCAGGGTAACATGACTTAACCTTACTTCCAGGCCTGACTGGCTCAGCTATCCAAGGCATCCAAAGTCCTCAGGGAGCAGCATATCTGCCACATTTCCCTGAGCACAGGCACTCCTGTGTGCACACAGACACAAAGAGTCACTACAAGGCACCTGTGTGAAATTCCCCTGAGCAAAGGGAAATGTTCCCTGTGGAGGCTTTGGCATCTCCCCAGGGGATGAAGGGTTGAGCCTGGAGCAGACAGTGTCTGTGATGAGCTCCAGAAGAGCTGAGCCCAGGGGCTGCTGGCCAAGGCCCAGGCCCAGTGAGCATTTCTCAGCTGGCAGGGCGGCCTGAGAAGGGGAGAGGGGAATGCACCAGACCAGGAACCATGGAACCAAGGGACCATTGTTACACTGTGGGGCCATGTGAGAAGAAGTGACCATTGGGACACTGTGGGGCCTTGTGAGACCAAGGGGCCATTGGGACACTGTGGGACCATGTGAGATCAAGGGACCATTGGGATACTGTGAGTCCTCATGGATTCATGGACACCACTGTGACATTGCTGGGCCTCATGGAAGCAAGGGGACCCTAGTGACGCCGTGTGCCTCAGTGGAATGTAGGCATCATTGTGACACTGTGAGGCCCCATCCAACCAAGGCTCCATTGGGACACTGTGAGACCCCACGGAAACAAAGCTCCAGGGTAACACAGAGAGGCTGCCTGTAATCAGTGCTCCATTGTGACCCTGTGGAGCCAAAGGAGAGCGTTGTGACACTGCAAAGCCCCATGGTCCATTGGTCCAAAGGTCCATTGTGACATTGCAGGACTCATGGAACAGAGGAGTCACATGACACTGTGGGGCCTGTGGAACCATGGAGAACATTGTGACACTGCAAGGCCTCAAGGAATCATTAGGACTGTTATATGTCTATAGGATAATTCGTGCAAATAAAATTGTCATCTATTTTATGGTTATGTGCTGTTAAATTATACTCTTATAAGAAGTTTTTAAATTGCACAAGCCAGCAACAGTGATTGCAACACCATGTGAAAGCCACCTGGACAAGAGAGGGAGGACTTTATTTACAAGCTAACGAAAGTGGCCAGCCCGGAGAGGGATCATGCATCAAGGTTGTCCGAGAAACACCCGGACGATAAATACACGATAAATATCCGAGACCGAGATAGTCAGAGCCATCAGGGAGGTACATCTCAAATCCGAATTCCGGGACTGCAAACACAGGTGTTCATCACTCTCCGGACATGTATTGTTCAACTTGCCACAGAGAAAAGAACTCCACATGAATACATGCACTCCAAAAAGGAAGAAAAGGGACTCTGGCTCAGGCATGGAAAATGGTATAAAAATGGGTCGGACAGGACGGTCGGTGTGAAGCATAGAGGACCCTCTGCTGCAGCTGTCAAACCTGTGTCTCACCTGGTGGCAATCCCGGGCTCCACACTGACTTTTTTTTATAGTGGCTTTTTTCCATTTTTCTCAAAACTTATATTTGGTACACTTAATAACTTTTATTAAATTAATAACTAATAACTTGGAGCCTTTCATTTCTAACATGTTTATCACATTCGGTTTCTCATGATAAGCCTATCTACTTCTGCTAATTCTGAGATGGGGAAAAAAAACTGTCATTATTCCCGCTTGCACTAGAGGATTGTGACACGGGCTGACTTTGTGATGCCAGAGTCTTCTGTGCCATCACAGCGCAACTGTATGACATCCCAGAGTGATAGAGCAGCACTGGCTCTGTGACATCACAAGGGGGATTTGTGAGATCTCAGGGTGGGCTGTGACATCCCAGGAGGCAGTGTGACATCTCAGGGGCTCTGTGACCTTACTGGGGAGGTCACTTCAAGCCAGCTCCCACTCACAGTTCCTCCCAGAGAAGTCCAAAGCTGCTGGTGCACAGTGGCATCCCGTGTCCCTCTGGGTCCCCCTGCCCCTGGCGCTGCAGCCTCCTCCTGAGGATGTTCGAGGAGATCAAGCCCAGAGCCTGACACGGGGACAGGGGCTCAGGGCCCTGAAAGTTGTAACAGGGAGACAGGGACCCCCTAGCAGCATCCCTGTGCCCCCAGGGCCAGAGCTTGGCCAGGGCTCCTTCACCCTCTTATGAAGGAGGGCTTGAGAACACTTATAAAAATCCCCAGCAGGGGAGTAGCATAAAACAGCTTTAATATTAAGTGACAGCACCACAGAGTTCCTTGGCAAGAGTCACTCTGCTCCTGACTGGACACTTCAGGCACAGCAAGGAAACAAAGCAACAACAAAACCAAACAAAATCCAGGCAATCAAACCAAAAAGGAGTCAAGAACTGTCCCGGTGTCTGTGTGTCTCTGTGTGTTTTTGTGTGAGTGTGTATGTTAATGTGTGTGTGTGTGTGTGTGACGAAAGGACAGTGAGGGCAAGGATAAAAGGAATACAGCCTAAAAGCTAAACAGAGCTGTGGAATAACACTTAACAATATTCAACTTCGCTTAGAACTTCTATTAAGCTTCACAAATTAGCAAAAGAACAACTCTTAGCAGCATTTAACTTTGCTTACAGCTTGTGACTTTGTCGCTATAAGACACGTGAAAGCACGACGCGAGCCACCTGCTATTTGCAAGGTAAAGCTAAAAGTTTATTCTCTGACTCCAACTTTTATACTTTCCCAAAGGTGACATTGGATTGGAGAGTGAATGGGCCACCTCTCCAAAGACATTGGACAAAGCACTAGTACATCAAGTTTGTCCACCCCCATAAAAGATTGTAAACAATATGTTGTTGACAGAAATTGTGTGGGAAGGTTCTCCAACAGAATGGAAACTCAGAAGGCTTTAGAAAATCTTAAGAATCAGGGTGACATGACTTAACCTTACTTCCAGGCCTGACTGGCTCAGCTATCCAAGGCAATCAAAGCCCTCAGAGAGCAGCATTTCTGCCACATTTCCCTGAGCACAGGCACTCCTGTGTGCACACAGACACAAAGAGTCACTACAAGGCACCTGTGCAAAATTCCCCTGAGCAAAGGGAAATGTTCCCTGTGGAGACTTTGGCATCTCCCCAGGGGATGAAGGGTTGAGCCTGGAGCAGACAGTGTCTTTGATGAGCTCCAGAGGAGCTGAGCCCAGGGGCTGCTGGCCAAGGCCCAGGCCCAGTGAGCATTTCTCAGCTGGCAGGGCGGCCTGAGAAGGGGAGAGGGGAATGCACCAGACCAGGAACCATGGAACCAAGGGACCATTGTTACACTGTGGGGCCATGTGAGAAGAAGTGACCATTGGGACACTGTGAGTCCTCATGGATTCATGGACACCACTGTGACATTGCTGGGCCTCATGGAAGGAAGGGGACCCTAGTGACTCCATGTGCCTCAGTGGAATGCAGGCATCATTGTGACACTGTGAGGCCCCATCCAACCAAGGCTCCATTGGGACACTCCGAGACCCCATGGAAACAAAGCTCCAGGGTAACACAGAGAGGCTGCCTGTAATCAGTGCTCCATTGTGACCCTGTGGAGCCAAAGGAGAGCGTTGTGACACTGCAAAGCCCCATGGTCCATTGGTCCAAAGGTCCATTGTGACATTGCAGGACTCATGGAACAGAGGAGTCACATGACACTGTGGGGCCTATGGAACCATGGAGAACATTGTGACACTGCAAGGCCTCAAGGAATCATTAGGACTGTTATATGTCTATAGGATAATTCGTGCAAATAAAATTGTCATCTATTTTATAGTTATGTGCTGTTAAATTATACTCTTATAAGAAGTTTTTAAATTGCACAAGCCAGGAACAGTGATTGCAACACCATGTCAAAGCCACCTGGACAAGAGAGGGAGGACTTTATTTACAAGCGAAGGAAAGTGGCCAGCCCAGAGAGGGATCGTGCATCAAGGTTGTCCGAGAAACACCCGGACCATAAATACACGATAAATATCCGAGACCGAGATAGTCAGAGCCATCAGGGAGGTACATCTCAAATCCGAATTCCGGGACTGCAAACACAGGTGTTCATCACTCTCCGGACATGTATTGTTCAACTTGCCACAGAGAAAAGAACTCCACATGAATACATGCACTCCAAAAAGGAAGAAAAGGGACTCTGGCTCAGGCAAGGAAAATGGTATAAAAATGGGTCAGACAGGACGGTCGGTGTGAAGCATAGAGGACCCTCTGCTGCAGCTGTCAAACCTGTGTCTCACCTGGTGGCAATCCCGGGCTCCACACTGACTTTTTATTATAGTGGCGTTTTTCCATTTTTCTCAAAACTTATATTTGGTACACTTAATAACTTTTATTAAATTAATAACTAATAACTTGGAGCCTTTCATTTCTAACATGTTTATCACATTCAGTTTCTCATGATAAGCCTATCTACTTCTGCTAATTCTGAGGTGGGGAAATGAACTGTCATGATTCCCGCTTGCACTAGAGGATTGTGACACGGGCTGACTTTGTGATGCCAGAGTCTTCTGTGCCATCACAGCGCAACTGTATGACATCCCAGAGTGATAGAGCAGCACTGGCTCTGTGGCATCACAAGGGGGATTTCTGAGATCCCAGGGTGGGCTGTGACATCCCAGGAGGCAGAGTGACATCTCAGGGGCTCTGTGACCTTACTGGGGAGGTCACTTCAAGCCAGCTCCCACTCACAGTTCCTCCCAGAGAAGTCCAAAGCTGCTGGTGCACAGTGGCATCCCGTGTCCCTCTGGGTCCCCCTGCCCCTGGCGCTGCAGCCTCCTCCTGAGGATGTTCGAGGAGATCAAGCCCAGAGCCTGACACGGGGACAGGGGCTCAGGGCCCTGAAAGTTGTAACAGGGAGACAGGGACCCCCTAGCAGCATCCCTGTGCCCCCAGGGCCAGAGCTTGGCCAGGGCTCCTTCACCCTCTTATGAAGGAGGGCTTGAGAGCACTTATAAAAATCCCCAGCAGGGGAGTAGCATAAAACAGCTTTAATATTAACTGACAGCACCACAGAGTTCCTTGGCAAGAGTCACTCTGCTCCTGACTGGAAACTTCAGGCACAGCAAGGAAACAAAGCAACAACAAAACCAAACAAAATCCAGGCAATCAAACCAAAAAGGAGTCAAGAACTGTCCCGGTGTCTGTGTGTCTCTGTGTGTTTTTGTGTGAGTGTGTATGTTAATGTGTGTGTGTGTGTGTGACGAAAGGACAGTGAGGGCAAGGATAAAAGGAATACAGCCTAAAAGCTAAACAGAGCTGTGGAATAACACTTAACAATATTCAACTTCGCTTAGAACTTCTATTAAGCTTCACAAATTAGCAAAAGAACAACTCTTAGCAGCATTTAACTTTGCTTACAGCTTGTGACTTTGTCGCTATAAGACACGTGAAAGCACGACGCGAGCCACCTGCTATTTTCAAGGTAAAGCTAAAAGTTTATTCTCTGACTCCAACTTTTATACTTTCCCAAAGGTGACATTGGATTGGAGAGTGAATGGGCCACCTGTCCAAAGACATTGGACAAAGCACTAGTACATAAAGTTTGTCCAGCCCCATAAAAGATTGTAAACAATATGTTGTTGACAGAAATTGTGTGGGAAGGTTCTCCAACAGAATGGAAACTCAGAAGGCTTTAGAAAATCTTAAGAATCAGGGTGACATGACTTAACCTTACTTCCAGGCCTGACTGGCTCAGCTATCCAAGGCAATCAAAGCCCTCAGAGAGCAGCATTTCTGCCACATTTCCCTGAGCACAGGCACTCCTGTGTGCACACAGACACAAAGAGTCACTACAAGGCACCTGTGAGAAATTCCCCTGAGCAAAGGGAAATGTTCCCTGTGGCGGCTTTGGCATCTCCCCAGGGGATGAAGGGTTGAGCCTGGAGCAGACAGTGTCTGTGATGAGCTCCAGCGGAGCTGAGCCCAGGGGCTGCTGGCCAAGGCCCTGGCCCAGTGAGCATTTCTCAGCTGGCAGGGCGGCCTGAGAAGGGGAAAGGGGAATGCACCAGACCAGGAACCATGGAACCAAGGGACCATTGTTACACTGTGGGGCCATGTGAGAAGAAGTGACCATTGGGACACTGTGGGGCCTTGTGAGACCAAGGGACCATTGGGACACTGTGGGACCATGTGAGATCAAGGGACCATTGGGATACTGTGAGTCCTCATGGATTCATGGACACCACTGTGACATTGCTGGGCCTCATGGAAGCAAGGGGACCCTAGTGACGCCGTGTGCCTCAGTGGAATGTAGGCATCATTGTGACACTGTGAGGCCCCATCCAGCCAAGGCTCCATTGGGACACTGCGAGACCCCACGGAAACAAAGCTCCAGGGTAACACAGAGAGGCTGCCTGTAATCAGTGCTCCATTGTGACCCTGTGGAGCCAAAGGAGAGCGTTGTGACACTGCAAAGCCCCATGGTTCATTGGTCCAAAGGTCCATTGTGACATTGCAGGACTCATGGAACAGAGGAGTCACATGACACTGTGGGGCCTGTGGAACCATGGAGAACATTGTGACACTGCAAGGCCTCAAGGAATCATTAGGACTGTTATATGTCTATAGGATAATTCGTGCAAATAAAATTGTCGTCTACTTTATAGTTATGTGCTGTTAAATTATACTCTTACAAGAAGTTTTTAAATCGCACAAGCCAGCAACAGCGATTGCAACACCATGTCAAAGCCACCTGGACGAGAGAGGGAGGACTTTATTTACAAGCGAACGGAAGTGGCCAGCCCAGAGAGGGATCATGCATCAAGGTTGTCCGAGAAACACCCGGACGATAAATACACGATAAATATCCGAGACCGAGATAGTCAGAGCCATCAGGGAGGTACATCTCAAATCCGAATTCCGGGACTGCAAACACAGGTGTTCATCACTCTCCGGACAGGTATTGTTCAACTTGCCACAGAGAAAAGAACTCCACATGAATACACGCACTTTGAAAAGGAAGAAAGGGGACTCTGGCTCAGGCAAGGAAAATCGTATAGAAATGGGTCAGACAGGACGGTCGGTGTGAAGCATAGAGGACCCTCTGCTGCAGCTGTCCAACCTGTGTCTCACCCGGTGGCAATCCCGGGCTCCACATTGACTTTTTTTTATAGTGGCTTTTTTTCATTTTTCTCAAAGTTTATATTTGGTACACTTAATAACTTTTATTAAATTAAAAATTAATAACTTGGAGCCTTGCATTTCTAACATGTTCATCACATTCGGTTTCTCATGATAAGCCTATCTACTTCTGCTAATTCTGAGATGGGGAAAATGAACTGTCATGATTCCCGCTTGCACTAAAGGATTGTGACACGGGCTGACTTTGTGATGCCAGAGTCTTCTGTGCCATCACAGCGCAACTGTATGACATCCCAGAGTGATAGAGCAGCACTGGCTCTGTGACATCACAAGGGGGATTTGTGAGATCTCAGGGTGGGCTGTGACATCCCAGGAGGCAGTGTGACATCTCAGGGGCTCTGTGACCTTACTGGGGAGGTCACTTCAAGCCAGCTCCCACTCACAGTTCCTCCCAGAGAAGTCCAAAGCTGCTCGTGCCCGGTGGCATCCCGTGTCCCTCTGGGTCCCCCTGCCCCTGGCGCTGCAGCCTCCCGCTGAGGATGTTCGAGGAGATCAAGCCCAGAGCCTGACACGGGGACAGGGGCTCAGGGCCGTCACAGTTGGAACAGGGAGACAGGGACCCCCTAGCAGCATCCCTGTGCCCCCAGGGCCAGAGCTTGGCCAGGGCTCCTTCACCCTCTTATGAAGGAGGGCTTGAGAGCACTTTAAAAATCCCCAGCAGGGGAGTAGCATAAAACAGCTTTAAGATTAACTGACAGCACCACAGAGTTCCTTGGCAAGTGTCACTCTGCTCCTGACTGGACACTTCAGGCACACCAAGGAAACAAAGCAACAACAAAACCAAACAAAATCCAGGCAATCAAACCAAAAAGGAGTCAAGAACTGTCCCGGTGTCTGTGTGTCTCTGTGTGTTTGTGTGTGTGTGTGTGTGACGAAAGGACAGTGAGGGCAAGGATAAAAGGAATACAGCCTAAAAGCTAAAGAGAGCTGTGGAATAACACTTAACAATATTCAACTTCGCTTAGAACTTCTATTAAGCTTCACAAATTAGCAAAAGAACAACTCTTAGCAGCATTTAACTTTGCTTACAGCTTGTGACTTTGTCGCTATAAGACACGTGAAAGCACGACGAGAGCCACCTGCTATTTGCAAGGTAAAGCTAAAAGTTTATTCTCTGACTCCAACTTTTATACTTTCCCAAAGGTGACATTGGATTGGAGAGTGAATGGGCCACCTCTCCAAAGACATTGGACAAACCACTAGTACATCAAGTTTGTCCACCCCCATAAAAGATTGTAAACAATATGTTGTTGACAGAAATTGTGTGGGAAGGTTCTCCAACAGAATGGAAACTCAGAAGGCTTTAGAAAATCTTAAGAATCAGGGTAACATGACTTAACCTTACTTCCAGGCCTGACTGGCTCAGCTATCCAAGGCAATCAAAGCCCTCAGAGAGCAGCATTTCTGCCACATTTCCCTGAGCACAGGCACTCCTGTGTGCACACAGACACAAAGAGTCACTACAAGGCACCTGTGTGAAATTCCCCTGAGCAAAGGGAAATGTTCCCTGTGGAGGCTTTGGCATCTCCCCAGGGGATGAAGGGTTGAGCCTGGAGCAGACAGTGTCTGTGATGAGCTCCAGAAGAGCTGAGCCCAGGGGCTGCTGGCCAAGGCCCAGGCCCAGTGAGCATTTCTCAGCTGGCAGGGCGGCCTGAGAAGGGGAGAGGGGAATGCACCAGACCAGGAACCATGGAACCAAGGGACCATTGTTACACTGTGGGGCCATGTGAGAAGAAGTGACCATTGGGACACTGTGGGGCCTTGTGAGACCAAGGGGCCATTGGGACACTGTGGGACCATGTGAGATCAAGAGACCATTGGGACACTGTGAGTCCTCATGGATTCATGGACACCACTGTGACATTGCTGGGCCTCATGGAAGCAAGGGGACCCTAGTGACGCCGTGTGCCTCAGTGGAATGTAGGCATCATTGTGACACTGTGAGGCCCCATCCAACCAAGGCTCCATTGGGACACTGTGAGACCCCACGGAAACAAAGCTCCAGGGTAACACAGAGAGGCTGCCTGTAATCAGTGCTCCATTGTGACCCTGTGGAGCCAAAGGAGAGCGTTGTGACACTGCAAAGCCCCATGGTCCATTGGTCCAAAGGTCCATTGTGACATTGCAGGACTCATGGAACAGAGGAGTCACATGACACTGTGGGGCCTGTGGAACCATGGAGAACATTGTGACACTGCAAGGCCTCAAGGAATCATTAGGACTGTTATATGTCTATAGGATAATTCGTGCAAATAAAATTGTCATCTATTTTATGGTTATGTGCTGTTAAATTATACTCTTATAAGAAGTTTTTAAATTGCACAAGCCAGGAACAGTGATTGCAACACCATGTGAAAGCCACCTGGACAAGAGAGGGAGGACTTTATTTACAAGCGAACGAAAGTGGCCAGCCCGGAGAGGGATCATGCATCAAGGTTGTCCGAGAAACACCCGGACCATAAATACACGATAAATATCCGAGACCGAGATAGTCAGAGCCATCAGGGAGGTACATCTCAAATCCGAATTCCGGGACTGCAAACACAGGTGTTCATCACTCTCCGGACACGTATCGTTCAACTTGCCACAGAGAAAAGAACTCCACATGAATACATGCACTCCAAAAAGGAAGAAAAGGGACTCTGGCTCAGGCATGGAAAATGGTATAAAAATGGGTCGGACAGGACGGTCGGTGTGAAGCATAGAGGACCCTCTGCTGCAGCTGTCAAACCTGTGTCTCACCTGGTGGCAATCCCGGGCTCCACACTGACTTTTTTTTATAGTGGCTTTTTTCCATTTTTCTCAAAACTTATATTTGGTACACTTAATAACTTTTATTAAATTAATAACTAATAACTTGGAGCCTTTCATTTCTAACATGTTTATCACATTCAGTTTCTCATGATAAGCCTATCTACTTCTGCTAATTCTGAGATGGGGAAAAAAAACTGTCATGATTCCCGCTTGCACTAGAGGATTGTGACACGGGCTGACTTTGTGATGCCAGAGTCTTCTGTGCCATCACAGCGCAACTGTATGACATCCCAGAGTGATAGAGCAGCACTGGCTCTGTGACATTACAAGGGGGATTTGTGAGATCTCAGGGTGGGCTGTGACATCCCAGGAGGCAGTGTGACATCTCAGGGGCTCTGTGACCTTACTGGGGAGGTCACTTCAAGCCAGCTCCCACTCACAGTTCCTCCCAGAGAAGTCCAAAGCTGCTGGTGCACAGTGGCATCCCGTGTCCCTCTGGGTCCCCCTGCCCCTGGCGCTGCAGCCTCCTCCTGAGGATGTTCGAGGAGATCAAGCCCAGAGCCTGACACGGGGACAGGGGCTCAGGGCCCTGAAAGTTGTAACAGGGAGACAGGGACCCCCTAGCAGCATCCCTGTGCCCCCAGGGCCAGAGCTTGGCCAGGGCTCCTTCACCCTCTTATGAAGGAGGGCTTGAGAACACTTATAAAAATCCCCAGCAGGGGAGTAGCATAAAACAGCTTTAATATTAAGTGACAGCACCACAGAGTTCCTTGGCAAGAGTCACTCTGCTCCTGACTGGACACTTCAGGCACAGCAAGGAAACAAAGCAACAACAAAACCAAACAAAATCCAGGCAATCAAACCAAAAAGGAGTCAAGAACTGTCCCGGTGTCTGTGTGTCTCTGTGTGTTTTTGTGTGAGTGTGTATGTTAATGTGTGTGTGTGTGTGTGTGACGAAAGGACAGTGAGGGCAAGGATAAAAGGAATACAGCCTAAAAGCTAAACAGAGCTGTGGAATAACACTTAACAATATTCAACTTTGCTTAGAACTTCTATTAAGCTTCACAAATTAGCAAAAGAACAACTCTTAGCAGCATTTAACTTTGCTTACAGCTTGTGACTTTGTCGCTATAAGACACGTGAAAGCACGACGCGAGCCACCTGCTATTTTCAAGGTAAAGCTAAAAGTTTATTCTCTGACTCCAACTTTTATACTTTCCCAAAGGTGACATTGGATTGGAGAGTGAATGGGCCACCTCTCCAAAGACATTGGACAAACCACTAGTACATCAAGTTTGTCCACCCCCATAAAAGATTGTAAACAATATGTTGTTGACAGAAATTGTGTGGGAAGGTTCTCCAACAGAATGTAAACTCAGAAGGCTTTAGAAAATCTTAAGAATCAGGGTGACATGACTTAACCTTACTTCCAGGCCTGACTGGCTCAGCTATCCAAGGCAATCAAAGCCCTCAGAGAGCAGCATTTCTGCCACATTTCCCTGAGCACAGGCACTCCTGTGTGCACACAGACACAAAGAGTCACTACAAGGCACCTGTGAGAAATTCCCCTGAGCAAAGGGAAATGTTCCCTGTGGCGGCTTTGGCATCTCCCCAGGGGATGAAGGGTTGAGCCTGGAGCAGACAGTGTCTGTGATGAGCTCCAGCGGAGCTGAGCCCAGGGGCTGCTGGCCAAGGCCCTGGCCCAGTGAGCATTTCTCAGCTGGCAGGGCGGCCTGAGAAGGGGAAAGGGGAATGCACCAGACCAGGAACCATGGAACCAAGGGACCATTGTTACACTGTGGGGCCATGTGAGAAGAAGTGACCATTGGGACACTGTGGGGCCTTGTGAGACCAAGGGACCATTGGGACACTGTGGGACCATGTGAGATCAAGGGACCATTGGGATACTGTGAGTCCTCATGGATTCATGGACACCACTGTGACATTGCTGGGCCTCATGGAAGCAAGGGGACCCTAGTGACGCCGTGTGCCTCAGTGGAATGTAGGCATCATTGTGACACTGTGAGGCCCCATCCAGCCAAGGCTCCATTGGGACACTGCGAGACCCCATGGAAACAAAGCTCCAGGGTAACACAGAGAGGCTGCCTGTAATCAGTGCTCCATTGTGACCCTGTGGAGCCAAAGGAGAGCGTTGTGACACTGCAAAGCCCCATGGTCCATTGGTCCAAAGGTCCATTGTGACATTGCAGGACTCATGGAACAGAGGAGTCACATGACACTGTGGGGCCTGTGGAACCATGGAGAACATTGTGACACTGCAAGGCCTCAAGGAATCATTAGGACTGTTATATGTCTATAGGATAATTCGTGCAAATAAAATTGTCGTCTATTTTATAGTTATGTGCTGTTAAATTATACTCTTATAGGAAGTTTTTAAATCGCACAAGCCAGCAACAGTGATTGCAACACCATGTCAAAGCCACCTGGACAAGAGAGGGAGGACTTTATTTACAAGCGAACGGAAGTGGCCAGCCCAGAGAGGGATCATGCATCAAGGTTTTCCGAGAAACACCCGGACCATAAATACACGATAAATATCCGAGACCGAGATAGTCAGAGCCATCAGGGAGGTACATCTCAAATCCGAATTCCGGGACTGCAAACACAGGTGTTCATCACTCTCCGGACACGTATTGTTCAACTTGCCACAGAGAAAAGAACTCCACATGAATACATGCACTTTGAAAAGGAAGAAAGGGGACTCTGGCTCAGGCAAGGAAAATCGTATAGAAATGGGTCAGACAGGACGGTCGGTGTGAAGCATAGAGGACCCTCTGCTGCAGCTGTCCAACCTGTGTCTCACCCGGTGGCAATCCCAGGCTCCACATTGACTTTTTTTTATAGTGGCTTTTTTTCATTTTTCTCAAAGTTTATATTTGGTACACTTAATAACTTTTATTAAATTAAAAATTAATAACTTGGAGCCTTGCATTTCTAACATGTTCATCACATTCGGTTTCTCATGATAAGCCTATCTACTTCTGCTAATTCTGAGATGGGGAAAATGAACTGTCATGATTCCCGCTTGCACTAAAGGATTGTGACACGGGCTGACTTTGTGATGCCAGAGTCTTCTGTGCCATCACAGCGCAACTGTATGACATCCCAGAGTGCTAGAGCAGCACTGGCTCTGTGACATCACAAGGGGGATTTGTGAGATCTCAGGGTGGGCTGTGACATCCCAGGAGGCAGTGTGACATCTCAGGGGCTCTGTGACCTTACTGGGGAGGTCACTTCAAGCCAGCTCCCACTCACAGTTCCTCCCAGAGAAGTCCAAAGCTGCTCGTGCCCGGTGGCATCCCGTGTCCCTCTGGGTCCCCCTGCCCCTGGCGCTGCAGCCTCCCGCTGAGGATGTTCGAGGAGATCAAGCCCAGAGCCTGACACGGGGACAGGGGCTCAGGGCCGTCACAGTTGGAACAGGGAGACAGGGACCCCCTAGCAGCATCCCTGTGCCCCCAGGGCCAGAGCTTGGCCAGGGCTCCTTCACCCTCTTATGAAGGAGGGCTTGAGAGCACTTTAAAAATCCCCAGCAGGGGAGTAGCATAAAACAGCTTTAATATTAACTGACAGCACCACAGAGTTCCTTGGCAAGAGTCACTCTGCTCCTGACTGGACACTTCAGGCACACCAAGGAAACAAAGCAACAACAAAACCAAACAAAATCCAGGCAATCAAACCAAAAAGGAGTCAAGAACTGTCCCGGTGTCTGTGTGTCTCTGTGTGTTTGTGTGTGTGTGTGTGTGACGAAAGGACAGTGAGGGCAAGGATAAAAGGAATACAGCCTAAAAGCTAAACAGAGCTGTGGAATAACACTTAACAATATTCAACTTCGCTTAGAACTTCTATTAAGCTTCACAAATTAGCAAAAGAACAACTCTTAGCAGCATTTAACTTTGCTTACAGCTTGTGACTTTGTCGCTATAAGACACGTGAAAGCACGACGCGAGCCACCTGCTATTTTCAAGGTAAAGCTAAAAGTTTATTCTCTGACTCCAACTTTTATACTTTCCCAAAGGTGACATTGGATTGGAGAGTGAATGGGCCACCTGTCCAAAGACATTGGACAAAGCACTAGTACATAAAGTTTGTCCAGCCCCATAAAAGATTGTAAACAATATGTTGTTGACAGAAATTGTGTGGGAAGGTTCTCCAACAGAATGGAAACTCAGAAGGCTTTAGAAAATCTTAAGAATCAGGGTGACATGACTTAACCTTACTTCCAGGCCTGACTGGCTCAGCTATCCAAGGCAATCAAAGCCCTCAGAGAGCAGCATTTCTGCCACATTTCCCTGAGCACAGGCACTCCTGTGTGCACACAGACACAAAGAGTCACTACAAGGCACCTGTGAGAAATTCCCCTGAGCAAAGGGAAATGTTCCCTGTGGCGGCTTTGGCATCTCCCCAGGGGATGAAGGGTTGAGCCTGGAGCAGACAGTGTCTGTGATGAGCTCCAGCGGAGCTGAGCCCAGGGGCTGCTGGCCAAGGCCCTGGCCCAGTGAGCATTTCTCAGCTGGCAGGGCGGCCTGAGAAGGGGAAAGGGGAATGCACCAGACCAGGAACCATGGAACCAAGGGACCATTGTTACACTGTGGGGCCATGTGAGAAGAAGTGACCATTGGGACACTGTGGGGCCTTGTGAGACCAAGGGACCATTGGGACACTGTGGGACCATGTGAGATCAAGGGACCATTGGGATACTGTGAGTCCTCATGGATTCATGGACACCACTGTGACATTGCTGGGCCTCATGGAAGCAAGGGGACCCTAGTGACGCCGTGTGCCTCAGTGGAATGTAGGCATCATTGTGACACTGTGAGGCCCCATCCAGCCAAGGCTCCATTGGGACACTGCGAGACCCCACGGAAACAAAGCTCCAGGGTAACACAGAGAGGCTGCCTGTAATCAGTGCTCCATTGTGACCCTGTGGAGCCAAAGGAGAGCGTTGTGACACTGCAAAGCCCCATGGTTCATTGGTCCAAAGGTCCATTGTGACATTGCAGGACTCATGGAACAGAGGAGTCACATGACACTGTGGGGCCTGTGGAACCATGGAGAACATTGTGACACTGCAAGGCCTCAAGGAATCATTAGGACTGTTATATGTCTATAGGATAATTCGTGCAAATAAAATTGTCGTCTACTTTATAGTTATGTGCTGTTAAATTATACTCTTACAAGAAGTTTTTAAATCGCACAAGCCAGCAACAGCGATTGCAACACCATGTCAAAGCCACCTGGACGAGAGAGGGAGGACTTTATTTACAAGCGAACGGAAGTGGCCAGCCCAGAGAGGGATCATGCATCAAGGTTGTCCGAGAAACACCCGGACGATAAATACACGATAAATATCCGAGACCGAGATAGTCAGAGCCATCAGGGAGGTACATCTCAAATCCGAATTCCGGGACTGCAAACACAGGTGTTCATCACTCTCCGGACAGGTATTGTTCAACTTGCCACAGAGAAAAGAACTCCACATGAATACATGCACTTTGAAAAGGAAGAAAGGGGACTCTGGCTCAGGCAAGGAAAATCGTATAGAAATGGGTCAGACAGGACGGTCGGTGTGAAGCATAGAGGACCCTCTGCTGCAGCTGTCCAACCTGTGTCTCACCCGGTGGCAATCCCAGGCTCCACATTGACTTTTTTTTATAGTGGCTTTTTTTCATTTTTCTCAAAGTTTATATTTGGTACACTTAATAACTTTTATTAAATTAAAAATTAATAACTTGGAGCCTTGCATTTCTAACATGTTCATCACATTCGGTTTCTCATGATAAGCCTATTACTTCTGCTAATTCTGAGATGGGGAAAATGAACTGTCATGATTCCCGCTTGCACTAAAGGATTGTGACACGGGCTGACTTTGTGATGCCAGAGTCTTCTGTGCCATCACAGCGCAACTGTATGACATCCCAGAGTGATAGAGCAGCACTGGCTCTGTGACATCACAAGGGGGATTTGTGAGATCTCAGGGTGGGCTGTGACATCCCAGGAGGCAGTGTGACATCTCAGGGGCTCTGTGACCTTACTGGGGAGGTCACTTCAAGCCAGCTCCCACTCACAGTTCCTCCCAGAGAAGTCCAAAGCTGCTCGTGCCCGGTGGCATCCCGTGTCCCTCTGGGTCCCCCTGCCCCTGGCGCTGCAGCCTCCCGCTGAGGATGTTCGAGGAGATCAAGCCCAGAGCCTGACACGGGGACAGGGGCTCAGGGCCGTCACAGTTGGAACAGGGAGACAGGGACCCCCTAGCAGCATCCCTGTGCCCCCAGGGCCAGAGCTTGGCCAGGGCTCCTTCACCCTCTTATGAAGGAGGGCTTGAGAGCACTTTAAAAATCCCCAGCAGGGGAGTAGCATAAAACAGCTTTAATATTAACTGACAGCACCACAGAGTTCCTTGGCAAGAGTCACTCTGCTCCTGACTGGACACTTCAGGCACACCAAGGAAACAAAGCAACAACAAAACCAAACAAAATCCAGGCAATCAAACCAAAAAGGAGTCAAGAACTGTCCCGGTGTCTGTGTGTCTCTGTGTGTTTGTGTGTGTGTGTGTGTGACGAAAGGACAGTGAGGGCAAGGATAAAAGGAATACAGCCTAAAAGCTAAACAGAGCTGTGGAATAACACTTAACAATATTCAACTTCGCTTATAACTTCTATTAAGCTTCACAAATTAGCAAAAGAACAACTCTTAGCAGCATTTAACTTTGCTTACAGCTTGTGACTTTGTCGCTATAAGACACGTGAAAGCACGACGCGAGCCACCTGCTATTTTCAAGGTAAAGCTAAAAGTTTATTCTCTGACTCCAACTTTTATACTTTCCCAAAGGTGACATTGGATTGGAGAGTGAATGGGCCACCTGTCCAAAGACATTGGACAAAGCACTAGTACATAAAGTTTGTCCAGCCCCATAAAAGATTGTAAACAATATGTTGTTGACAGAAATTGTGTGGGAAGGTTCTCCAACAGAATGGAAACTCAGAAGGCTTTAGAAAATCTTAAGAATCAGGGTGACATGACTTAACCTTACTTCCAGGCCTGACTGGCTCAGCTATCCAAGGCAATCAAAGCCCTCAGAGAGCAGCATTTCTGCCACATTTCCCTGAGCACAGGCACTCCTGTGTGCACACAGACACAAAGAGTCACTACAAGGCACCTGTGAGAAATTCCCCTGAGCAAAGGGAAATGTTCCCTGCGGAGGCTTTGGCATCTCCCCAGGAAATGAAGGGTTGAGCCTGGAGCAGACAGTGTCTTTGATGAGCTCCAGCGGAGCTGAGCCCAGGGGCTGCTGGCCAAGGCCCTGGCCCAGTGAGCATTTCTCAGCTGGCAGGGCGGCCTGAGAAGGGGAAAGGGGAATGCACCAGACCAGGAACCATGGAACCAAGGGACCATTGTTACACTGTGGGGCCATGTGAGAAGAAGTGACCATTGGGACACTGTGGGGCCTTGTGAGACCAAGGGACCATTGGGACACTGTGGGACCATGTGAGATCAAGGGACCATTGGGATACTGTGAGTCCTCATGGATTCATGGACACCACTGCTACATTGCTGGGCCTCATGGAAGCAAGGGGACCCTAGTGACGCCGTGTGCCTCAGTGGAATGTAGGCATCATTGTGACACTGTGAGGCCCCATCCAGCCAAGGCTCCATTGGGACACTGCGAGACCCCACGGAAACAAAGCTCCAGGGTAACACAGAGAGGCTGCCTGTAATCAGTGCTCCATTGTGACCCTGTGGAGCCAAAGGAGAGCGTTGTGACACTGCAAAGCCCCATGGTTCATTGGTCCAAAGGTCCATTGTGACATTGCAGGACTCATGGAACAGAGGAGTCACATGACACTGTGGGGCCTGTGGAACCATGGAGAACATTGTGACACTGCAAGGCCTCAAGGAATCATTAGGACTGTTATATGTCTATAGGATAATTCGTGCAAATAAAATTGTCGTCTACTTTATAGTTATGTGCTGTTAAATTATACTCTTACAAGAAGTTTTTAAATCGCACAAGCCAGCAACAGCGATTGCAACACCATGTCAAAGCCACCTGGACGAGAGAGGGAGGACTTTATTTACAAGCGAACGGAAGTGGCCAGCCCAGAGAGGGATCATGCATCAAGGTTGTCCGAGAAACACCCGGACGATAAATACACGATAAATATCCGAGACCGAGATAGTCAGAGCCATCAGGGAGGTACATCTCAAATCCGAATTCCGGGACTGCAAACACAGGTGTTCATCACTCTCCGGACAGGTATTGTTCAACTTGCCACAGAGAAAAGAACTCCACATGAATACATGCACTTTGAAAAGGAAGAAAGGGGACTCTGGCTCAGGCAAGGAAAATCGTATAGAAATGGGTCAGACAGGACGGTCGGTGTGAAGCATAGAGGACCCTCTGCTGCAGCTGTCCAACCTGTGTCTCACCCGGTGGCAATCCCGGGCTCCACATTGACTTTTTTTTATAGTGGCTTTTTTTCATTTTTCTCAAAGTTTATATTTGGTACACTTAATAACTTTTATTAAATTAAAAATTAATAACTTGGAGCCTTGCATTTCTAACATGTTCATCACATTCGGTTTCTCATGATAAGCCTATTACTTCTGCTAATTCTGAGATGGGGAAAATGAACTGTCATGATTCCCGCTTGCACTAAAGGATTGTGACACGGGCTGACTTTGTGATGCCAGAGTCTTCTGTGCCATCACAGCGCAACTGTATGACATCCCAGAGTGATAGAGCAGCACTGGCTCTGTGACATCACAAGGGGGATTTGTGAGATCTCAGGGTGGGCTGTGACATCCCAGGAGGCAGTGTGACATCTCAGGGGCTCTGTGACCTTACTGGGGAGGTCACTTCAAGCCAGCTCCCACTCACAGTTCCTCCCAGAGAAGTCCAAAGCTGCTCGTGCCCGGTGGCATCCCGTGTCCCTCTGGGTCCCCCTGCCCCTGGCGCTGCAGCCTCCCGCTGAGGATGTTCGAGGAGATCAAGCCCAGAGCCTGACACGGGGACAGGGGCTCAGGGCCGTCACAGTTGGAACAGGGAGACAGGGACCCCCTAGCAGCATCCCTGTGCCCCCAGGGCCAGAGCTTGGCCAGGGCTCCTTCACCCTCTTATGAAGGAGGGCTTGAGAGCACTTTAAAAATCCCCAGCAGGGGAGTAGCATAAAACAGCTTTAATATTAACTGACAGCACCACAGAGTTCCTTGGCAAGAGTCACTCTGCTCCTGACTGGACACTTCAGGCACACCAAGGAAACAAAGCAACAACAAAACCAAACAAAATCCAGGCAATCAAACCAAAAAGGAGTCAAGAACTGTCCCGGTGTCTGTGTGTCTCTGTGTGTTTGTGTGTGTGTGTGTGTGACGAAAGGACAGTGAGGGCAAGGATAAAAGGAATACAGCCTAAAAGCTAAACAGAGCTGTGGAATAACACTTAACAATATTCAACTTCGCTTATAACTTCTATTAAGCTTCACAAATTAGCAAAAGAACAACTCTTAGCAGCATTTAACTTTGCTTACAGCTTGTGACTTTGTCGCTATAAGACACGTGAAAGCACGACGCGAGCCACCTGCTATTTTCAAGGTAAAGCTAAAAGTTTATTCTCTGACTCCAACTTTTATACTTTCCCAAAGGTGACATTGGATTGGAGAGTGAATGGGCCACCTGTCCAAAGACATTGGACAAAGCACTAGTACATCAAGTTTGTCCAGCCCCATAAAAGATTGTAAACAATATGTTGTTGACAGAAATTGTGTGGGAAGGTTCTCCAACAGAATGGAAACTCAGAAGGCTTTAGAAAATCTTAAGAATCAGGGTGACATGACTTAACCTTACTTCCAGGCCTGACTGGCTCAGCTATCCAAGGCAATCAAAGCCCTCAGAGAGCAGCATTTCTGCCACATTTCCCTGAGCACAGGCACTTCTGTGTGCACACAGACACAAAGAGTCACTACAAGGCACCTGTGAGAAATTCCCCTGAGCAAAGGGAAATGTTCCCTGCGGAGGCTTTGGCATCTCCCCAGGAAATGAAGGGTTGAGCCTGGAGCAGACAGTGTCTTTGATGAGCTCCAGCGGAGCTGAGCCCAGGGGCTGCTGGCCAAGGCCCTGGCCCAGTGAGCATTTCTCAGCTGGCAGGGCGGCCTGAGAAGGGGAAAGGGGAATGCACCAGACCAGGAACCATGGAACCAAGGGACCATTGTTACACTGTGGGGCCATGTGAGAAGAAGTGACCATTGGGACACTGTGGGGCCTTGTGAGACCAAGGGACCATTGGGACACTGTGGGACCATGTGAGATCAAGGGACCATTGGGACACTGTGAGTCCTCATGGATTCATGGACACCACTGTGACATTGCTGGGCCTCATGGAAGCAAGGGGACCCTAGTGACGCCGTGTGCCTCAGTGGAATGTAGGCATCATTGTGACACTGTGAGGCCCCATCCAGCCAAGGCTCCATTGGGACACTGCGAGACCCCATGGAAACAAAGCTCCAGGGTAACACAGAGAGGCTGCCTGTAATCAGTGCTTCATTGTGACCCTGTGGAGCCAAAGGAGAGCGTTGTGACACTGCAAAGCCCCATGGTCCATTGGTCCAAAGGTCCATTGTGACATTGCAGGACTCATGGAACAGAGGAGTCACATGACACTGTGGGGCCTGTGGAACCATGGAGAACATTGTGACACTGCAAGGCCTCAAGGAATCATTAGGACTGTTATATGTCTATAGGATAATTCGTGCAAATAAAATTGTCGTCTATTTTATAGTTATCTGCTGTTAAATTATACTCTTATAAGAAGTTTTTAAATCGCACAAGCCAGCAACAGCGACTGCAACACCATGTGAAAGCCACCTGGACAAGAGAGGGAGGACTTTATTTACAAGCGAACGGAAGTGGCCAGCCCAGAGAGGGATCATGCATCAAGGTTGTCCGAGAAACACCCGGACGATAAATACACGATAAATATCCGAGACCGAGATAGTCAGAGCCATCAGGGAGGTACATCTCAAATCCGAATTCCGGGACTGCAAACACAGGTGTTCATCACTCTCCGGACAGGTATTGTTCAACTTGCCACAGAGAAAAGAACTCCACATGAATACATGCACTTTGAAAAGGAAGAAAGGGGACTCTGGCTCAGGCAAGGAAAATCGTATAGAAATGGGTCAGACAGGACGGTCGGTGTGAAGCATAGAGGACCCTCTGCTGCAGCTGTCAAACCTGTGTCTCACCCGGTAGCAATCCCGGGCTCCACATTGACTTTTTTTTATAGTGGCTTTTTTTCATTTTTCTCAAAGTTTATATTTGGTACACTTAATAACTTTTATTAAATTAAAAATTAATAACTTGGAGCCTTGCATTTCTAACATGTTTATCACATTCGGTTTCTCATGATAAGCCTATCTACTTCTGCTAATTCTGAGATGGGGAAAATGAACTGTCATGATTCCCGCTTGCACTAGAGGATTGTGACACGGGCTGACTTTGTGATGCCAGAGTCTTCTGTGCCATCACAGCGCAACTGTATGACATCCCAGAGTGATAGAGCAGCACTGGCTCTGTGACATCACAAGGGGGATTTGTGAGATCTCAGGGTGGGCTGTGACATCCCAGGAGGCAGTGTGACATCTCAGGGGCTCTGTGACCTTACTGGGGAGGTCACTTCAAGCCAGCTCCCACTCACAGTTCCTCCCAGAGAAGTCCAAAGCTGCTCGTGCCCGGTGGCATCCCGTGTCCCTCTGGGTCCGCCTGCCCCTGGCGCTGCAGCCTCCCGCTGAGGATGTTCGAGGAGATCAAGCCCAGAGCCTGACACGGGGACAGGGGCTCAGGGCCGTCACAGTTGGAACAGGGAGACAGGGACCCCCTAGCAGCATCCCTGTGCCCCCAGGGCCAGAGCTTGGCCAGGGCTCCTTCACCCTCTTATGAAGGAGGGCTTGAGAGCACTTTAAAAATCCCCAGCAGGGGAGTAGCATAAAACAGCTTTAATATTAACTGACAGCACCACAGAGTTCCTTGGCAAGAGTCACTCTGCTCCTGACTGGACACTTCAGGCACACCAAGGAAACAAAGCAACAACAAAACCAAACAAAATCCAGGCAATCAAACCAAAAAGGAGTCAAGAACTGTCCCGGTGTCTGTGTGTCTCTGTGTGTTTGTGTGTGTGTGTGGGTGTGGGTGTGTGTGTGTGTGTGCGTGTGTGTGTGTGACTAAAGGACAGTGAGGGCAAGGATAAAAGGAATACAGCCTAAAAGCTAAAGAGAGCTGTGGAATAACACTTAACAATATTCAACTTCGCTTATAACTTCTATTAAGCTTCACAAATTAGCAAAAGAACAACTCTTAGCAGCATTTAACTTTGCTTACAGCTTGTGACTTTGTCGCTATAAGACACGTGAAAGCACGACGCGAGCCACCTGCTATTTTCAAGGTAAAGCTAAAAGTTTATTCTCTGACTCCAACTTTTATACTTTCCCAAAGGTGACATTGGATTGGAGAGTGAATGGGCCACCTGTCCAAAGACATTGGACAAAGCACTAGTACATCAAGTTTGTCCAGCCCCATAAAAGATTGTAAACAATATGTTGTTGACAGAAATTGTGTGGGAAGGTTCTCCAACAGAATGGAAACTCAGAAGGCTTTAGAAAATCTTAAGAATCAGGGTGACATGACTTAACCTTACTTCCAGGCCTGACTGGCTCAGCTATCCAAGGCAATCAAAGCCCTCAGAGAGCAGCATTTCTGCCACATTTCCCTGAGCACAGGCACTCCTGTGTGCACACAGACACAAAGAGTCACTACAAGGCACCTGTGAGAAATTCCCCTGAGCAAAGGGAAATGTTCCCTGTGGCGGCTTTGGCATCTCCCCAGGGGATGAAGGGTTGAGCCTGGAGCAGACAGTGTCTGTGATGAGCTCCAGCGGAGCTGAGCCCAGGGGCTGCTGGCCAAGGCCCTGGCCCAGTGAGCATTTCTCAGCTGGCAGGGCGGCCTGAGAAGGGGAAAGGGGAATGCACCAGACCAGGAACCATGGAACCAAGGGACCATTGTTACACTGTGGGGCCATGTGAGAAGAAGTGACCATTGGGACACTGTGGGGCCTTGTGAGACCAAGGGACCATTGGGACACTGTGGGACCATGTGAGATCAAGGGACCATTGGGACACTGTGAGTCCTCATGGATTCATGGACACCACTGTGACATTGCTGGGCCTCATGGAAGCAAGGGGACCCTAGTGATGCCGTGTGCCTCAGTGGAATATAGGCATCATTGTGACACTGTGAGGCCCCATCCAGCCAAGGCTCCATTGGGACACTGCGAGACCCCATGGAAACAAAGCTCCAGGGTAACACAGAGAGGCTGCCTGTAATCAGTGCTCCATTGTGACCCTGTGGAGCCAAAGGAGAGCGTTGTGACACTGCAAAGCCCCATGGTTCATTGGTCCAAAGGTCCATTGTGACATTGCAGGACTCATGGAACAGAGGAGTCACATGACACTGTGGGGCCTGTGGAACCATGGAGAACATTGTGACACTGCAAGGCCTCAAGGAATCATTAGGACTGTTATATGTCTATAGGATAATTCGTGCAAATAAAATTGTCGTCTATTTTATAGTTATGTGCTGTTAAATTATACTCTTATAGGAAGTTTTTAAATCGCACAAGCCAGCAACAGCGATTGCAACACCATGTCAAAGCCACCTGGACAAGAGAGGGAGGACTTTATTTACAAGCGAACGAAAGTGGCCAGCCCAGAGAGGGATCATGCATCAAGGTTGTCCGAGAAACACCCGGACGATAAATACACGATAAATATCCGAGACCGAGATAGTCAGAGCCATCAGGGAGGTACATCTCAAATCCGAATTCCGGGACTGCAAACACAGGTGTTCATCACTCTCCGGACACGTATTGTTCAACTTGCCACAGAGAAAAGAACTCCACATGAATACATGCACTTTGAAAAGGAAGAAAAGGGACTCTGGCTCAGGCAAGGAAAATCGTATAGAAATGGGTCAGACAGGACGGTCGGTGTGAAGCATAGAGGACCCTCTGCTGCAGCTGTCCAACCTGTGTCTCACCCGGTGGCAATCCCAGGCTCCACATTGACTTTTTTTTATAGTGGCTTTTTTTCATTTTTCTCAAAGTTTATATTTGGTACACTTAATAACTTTTATTAAATTAAAAATTAATAACTTGGAGCCTTGCATTTCTAACATGTTCATCACATTCGGTTTCTCATGATAAGCCTATCTACTTCTGCTAATTCTGAGATGGGGAAAATGAACTGTCATGATTCCCGCTTGCACTAAAGGATTGTGACACGGGCTGACTTTGTGATGCCAGAGTCTTCTGTGCCATCACAGCGCAACTGTATGACATCCCAGAGTGCTAGAGCAGCACTGGCTCTGTGACATCACAAGGGGGATTTGTGAGATCCCAGGGTGGGCTGTGACATCCCAGGAGGCAGTGTGACATCTCAGGGGCTCTGTGACCTTACTGGGGAGGTCACTTCAAGCCAGCTCCCACTCACAGTTCCTCCCAGAGAAGTCCAAAGCTGCTCGTGCCCGGTGGCATCCCGTGTCCCTCTGGGTCCCCCTGCCCCTGGCGCTGCAGCCTCCCGCTGAGGATGTTCGAGGAGATCAAGCCCAGAGCCTGACACGGGGACAGGGGCTCAGGGCCGTCACAGTTGGAACAGGGAGACAGGGACCCCCTAGCAGCATCCCTGTGCCCCCAGGGCCAGAGCTTGGCCAGGGCTCCTTCACCCTCTTATGAAGGAGGGCTTGAGAGCACTTTAAAAATCCCCAGCAGGGGAGTAGCATAAAACAGCTTTAATATTAACTGACAGCACCACAGAGTTCCTTGGCAAGTGTCACTCTGCTCCTGACTGGACACTTCAGGCACACCAAGGAAACAAAGCAACAACAAAACCAAACAAAATCCAGGCAATCAAACCAAAAAGGAGTCAAGAACTGTCCCGGTGTCTGTGTGTCTCTGTGTGTTTGTGTGTGTGTGTGGGTGTGGGTGTGTGTGTGTGTGTGCGTGTGTGTGTGTGACGAAAGGACAGTGAGGGCAAGGATAAAAGGAATACAGCCTAAAAGCTAAAGAGAGCTGTGGAATAACACTTAACAATATTCAACTTCGCTTATAACTTCTATTAAGCTTCACAAATTAGCAAAAGAACAACTCTTAGCAGCATTTAACTTTGCTTACAGCTTCTGACTTTGTCGCTATAAGACACGTGAAAGCACGACGCGAGCCACCTGCTATTTTCAAGGTAAAGCTAAAAGTTTATTCTCCGACTCCAACTTTTATACTTTCCCAAAGGTGACATTGGATTGGAGAGTGAATGGGCCACCTGTCCAAAGACATTGGACAAAGCACTAGTACATCAAGTTTGTCCAGCCCCATAAAAGATTGTAAACAATATGTTGTTGACAGAAATTGTGTGGGAAGGTTCTCCAACAGAATGGAAACTCAGAAGGCTTTAGAAAATCTTAAGAATCAGGGTGACATGACTTAACCTTACTTCCAGGCCTGACTGGCTCAGCTATCCAAGGCAATCAAAGCCCTCAGAGAGCAGCATTTCTGCCACATTTCCCTGAGCACAGGCACTCCTGTGTGCACACAGACACAAAGAGTCACTACAAGGCACCTGTGAGAAATTCCCCTGAGCAAAGGGAAATGTTCCCTGTGGCGGCTTTGGCATCTCCCCAGGGGATGAAGGGTTGAGCCTGGAGCAGACAGTGTCTGTGATGAGCTCCAGCGGAGCTGAGCCCAGGGGCTGCTGGCCAAGGCCCTGGCCCAGTGAGCATTTCTCAGCTGGCAGGGCGGCCTGAGAAGGGGAAAGGGGAATGCACCAGACCAGAAACCATGGAACCAAGGGACCATTGTTACACTGTGGGGCCATGTGAGAAGAAGTGACCATTGGGACACTGTGGGGCCTTGTGAGACCAAGGGACCATTGGGACACTGTGGGACCATGTGAGATCAAGGGACCATTGGGACACTGTGAGTCCTCATGGACTCATGGACACCACTGTGACATTGCTGGGCCTCATGGAAGCAAAGGGACCCTAGTGACGCCGTGTGCCTCAGTGGAATGTAGGCATCATTGTGACACTGTGAGGCCCCATCCAGCCAAGGCTCCATTGGGACACTGCGAGACCCCATGGAAACAAAGCTCCAGGGTAACACAGAGAGGCTGCCTGTAATCAGTGCTCCATTGTGACCCTGTGGAGCCAAAGGAGAGCGTTGTGACACTGCAAAGCCCCATGGTTCATTGGTCCAAAGGTCCATTGTGACATTGCAGGACTCATGGAACAGAGGAGTCACATGACACTGTGGGGCCTGTGGAACCATGGAGAACATTGTGACACTGCAAGGCCTCAAGGAATCATTAGGACTGTTATATGTCTATAGGATAATTCGTGCAAATAAAATTGTCGTCTCTTTTATAGTTATGTGCTGTTAAATTATACTCTTACAAGAAGTTTTTAAATCGCACAAGCCAGCAACAGCGATTGCAACACCATGTCAAAGCCACCTGGACGAGAGAGGGAGGACTTTATTTACAAGCGAACGAAAGTGGCCAGCCCAGAGAGGGATCATGCATCAAGGTTGTCCGAGAAACACCCGGACGATAAATACACGATAAATATCCGAGACCGAGATAGTCAGAGCCATCAGGGAGGTACATCTCAAATCCGAATTCCGGGACTGCAAACACAGGTGTTCATCACTCTCCGGACACGTATTGTTCAACTTGCCACAGAGAAAAGAACTCCACATGAATACATGCACTTTGAAAAGGAAGAAAGGGGACTCTGGCTCAGGCAAGGAAAATCGTATAGAAATGGGTCAGACAGGACGGTCGGTGTGAAGCATAGAGGACCCTCTGCTGCAGCTGTCCAACCTGTGTCTCACCCGGTGGCAATCCCGGGCTCCACATTGACTTTTTTTTATAGTGGCTTTTTTTCATTTTTCTCAAAGTTTATATTTGGTACACTTAATAACTTTTATTAAATTAAAAATTAATAACTTGGAGCCTTGCATTTCTAACATGTTCATCACATTCGGTTTCTCATGATAAGCCTATCTACTTCTGCTAATTCTGAGATGGGGAAAATGAACTGTCATGATTCCCGCTTGCACTAAAGGATTGTGACACGGGCTGACTTTGTGATGCCAGAGTCTTCTGTGCCATCACAGCGCAACTGTATGACATCCCAGAGTGCTAGAGCAGCACTGGCTCTGTGACATCACAAGGGGGATTTGTGAGATCTCAGGGTGGGCTGTGACATCCCAGGAGGCAGTGTGACATCTCAGGGGCTCTGTGACCTTACTGGGGAGGTCACTTCAAGCCAGCTCCCACTCACAGTTCCTCCCAGAGAAGTCCAAAGCTGCTCGTGCCCGGTGGCATCCCGTGTCCCTCTGGGTCCCCCTGCCCCTGGCGCTGCAGCCTCCTGCTGAGGATGTTCGAGGAGATCAAGCCCAGAGCCTGACACGGGGACAGGGGCTCAGGGCCGTCACAGTTGGAACAGGGAGACAGGGACCCCCTAGCAGCATCCCTGTGCCCCCAGGGCCAGAGCTTGGCCAGGGCTCCTTCACCCTCTTATGAAGGAGGGCTTGAGAGCACTTTAAAAATCCCCAGCAGGGGAGTAGCATAAAACAGCTTTAAGATTAACTGACAGCACCACAGAGTTCCTTGGCAAGAGTCACTCTGCTCCTGACTGGACACTTCAGGCACAGCAAGGAAACAAAGCAACAACAAAACCAAACAAAATCCAGGCAATCAAACCAAAAAGGAGTCAAGAACTGTCCCGGTGTCTGTGTGTCTCTGTGTGTTTGTGTGTGTGTGTGTGTGACGAAAGGACAGTGAGGGCAAGGATAAAAGGAATACAGCCTAAAAGCTAAAGAGAGCTGTGGAATAACACTTAACAATATTCAACTTCGCTTATAACTTCTATTAAGCTTCACAAATTAGCAAAAGAACAACTCTTAGCAGCATTTAACTTTGCTTACAGCTTCTGACTTTGTCGCTATAAGACACGTGAAAGCACGACGCGAGCCACCTGCTATTTTCAAGGTAAAGCTAAAAGTTTATTCTCCGACTCCAACTTTTATACTTTCCCAAAGGTGACATTGGATTGGAGAGTGAATGGGCCACCTGTCCAAAGACATTGGACAAAGCACTAGTACATCAAGTTTGTCCAGCCCCATAAAAGATTGTAAACAATATGTTGTTGACAGAAATTGTGTGGGAAGGTTCTCCAACAGAATGGAAACTCAGAAGGCTTTAGAAAATCTTAAGAATCAGGGTGACATGACTTAACCTTACTTCCAGGCCTGACTGGCTCAGCTATCCAAGGCAATCAAAGCCCTCAGAGAGCAGCATTTCTGCCACATTTCCCTGAGCACAGGCACTCCTGTGTGCACACAGACACAAAGAGTCACTACAAGGCACCTGTGAGAAATTCCCCTGAGCAAAGGGAAATGTTCCCTGTGGCGGCTTTGGCATCTCCCCAGGGGATGAAGGGTTGAGCCTGGAGCAGACAGTGTCTGTGATGAGCTCCAGCGGAGCTGAGCCCAGGGGCTGCTGGCCAAGGCCCTGGCCCAGTGAGCATTTCTCAGCTGGCAGGGCGGCCTGAGAAGGGGAAAGGGGAATGCACCAGACCAGAAACCATGGAACCAAGGGACCATTGTTACACTGTGGGGCCATGTGAGAAGAAGTGACCATTGGGACACTGTGGGGCCTTGTGAGACCAAGGGACCATTGGGACACTGTGGGACCATGTGAGATCAAGGGACCATTGGGACACTGTGAGTCCTCATGGACTCATGGACACCACTGTGACATTGCTGGGCCTCATGGAAGCAAAGGGACCCTAGTGACGCCGTGTGCCTCAGTGGAATGTAGGCATCATTGTGACACTGTGAGGCCCCATCCAGCCAAGGCTCCATTGGGACACTGCGAGACCCCATGGAAACAAAGCTCCAGGGTAACACAGAGAGGCTGCCTGTAATCAGTGCTCCATTGTGACCCTGTGGAGCCAAAGGAGAGCGTTGTGACACTGCAAAGCCCCATGGTTCATTGGTCCAAAGGTCCATTGTGACATTGCAGGACTCATGGAACAGAGGAGTCACATGACACTGTGGGGCCTGTGGAACCATGGAGAACATTGTGACACTGCAAGGCCTCAAGGAATCATTAGGACTGTTATATGTCTATAGGATAATTCGTGCAAATAAAATTGTCGTCTCTTTTATAGTTATGTGCTGTTAAATTATACTCTTATAGGAAGTTTTTAAATCGCACAAGCCAGCAACAGCGATTGCAACACCATGTCAAAGCCACCTGGACGAGAGAGGGAGGACTTTATTTACAAGCGAACGAAAGTGGCCAGCCCAGAGAGGGATCATGCATCAAGGTTGTCCGAGAAACACCCGGACGATAAATACACGATAAATATCCGAGACCGAGATAGTCAGAGCCATCAGGGAGGTACATCTCAAATCCGAATTCCGGGACTGCAAACACAGGTGTTCATCACTCTCCGGACACGTATTGTTCAACTTGCCACAGAGAAAAGAACTCCACATGAATACATGCACTTTGAAAAGGAAGAAAGGGGACTCTGGCTCAGGCAAGGAAAATCGTATAGAAATGGGTCAGACAGGACGGTCGGTGTGAAGCATAGAGGACCCTCTGCTGCAGCTGTCCAACCTGTGTCTCACCCGGTGGCAATCCCGGGCTCCACATTGACTTTTTTTTATAGTGGCTTTTTTTCATTTTTCTCAAAGTTTATATTTGGTACACTTAATAACTTTTATTAAATTAAAAATTAATAACTTGGAGCCTTGCATTTCTAACATGTTCATCACATTCGGTTTCTCATGATAAGCCTATCTACTTCTGCTAATTCTGAGATGGGGAAAATGAACTGTCATGATTCCCGCTTGCACTAAAGGATTGTGACACGGGCTGACTTTGTGATGCCAGAGTCTTCTGTGCCATCACAGCGCAACTGTATGACATCCCAGAGTGCTAGAGCAGCACTGGCTCTGTGACATCACAAGGGGGATTTGTGAGATCTCAGGGTGGGCTGTGACATCCCAGGAGGCAGTGTGACATCTCAGGGGCTCTGTGACCTTACTGGGGAGGTCACTTCAAGCCAGCTCCCACTCACAGTTCCTCCCAGAGAAGTCCAAAGCTGCTCGTGCCCGGTGGCATCCCGTGTCCCTCTGGGTCCCCCTGCCCCTGGCGCTGCAGCCTCCTGCTGAGGATGTTCGAGGAGATCAAGCCCAGAGCCTGACACGGGGACAGGGGCTCAGGGCCGTCACAGTTGGAACAGGGAGACAGGGACCCCCTAGCAGCATCCCTGTGCCCCCAGGGCCAGAGCTTGGCCAGGGCTCCTTCACCCTCTTATGAAGGAGGGCTTGAGAGCACTTTAAAAATCCCCAGCAGGGGAGTAGCATAAAACAGCTTTAAGATTAACTGACAGCACCACAGAGTTCCTTGGCAAGAGTCACTCTGCTCCTGACTGGAAACTTCAGGCACAGCAAGGAAACAAAGCAACAACAAAACCAAACAAAATCCAGGCAATCAAACCAAAAAGGAGTCAAGAACTGTCCCGGTGTCTGTGTGTCTCTGTGTGTTTGTGTGTGTGTGTGTGTGACGAAAGGACAGTGAGGGCAAGGATAAAAGGAATACAGCCTAAAAGCTAAACAGAGCTGTGGAATAACACTTAACAATATTCAACTTCGCTTAGAACTTCTATTAAGCTTCACAAATTAGCAAAAGAACAACTCTTAGCAGCATTTAACTTTGCTTACAGCTTGTGACTTTGTCGCTATAAGACACGTGAAAGCACGACGCGAGCCACCTGCTATTTTCAAGGTAAAGCTAAAAGTTTATTCTCTGACTCCAACTTTTATACTTTCCCAAAGGTGACATTGGATTGGAGAGTGAATGGGCCACCTGTCCAAAGACATTGGACAAAGCACTAGTACATAAAGTTTGTCCAGCCCCATAAAAGATTGTAAACAATATGTTGTTGACAGAAATTGTGTGGGAAGGTTCTCCAACAGAATGGAAACTCAGAAGGCTTTAGAAAATCTTAAGAATCAGGGTGACATGACTTAACCTTACTTCCAGGCCTGACTGGCTCAGCTATCCAAGGCAATCAAAGCCCTCAGAGAGCAGCATTTCTGCCACATTTCCCTGAGCACAGGCACTCCTGTGTGCACACAGACACAAAGAGTCACTACAAGGCACCTGTGAGAAATTCCCCTGAGCAAAGGGAAATGTTCCCTGTGGCGGCTTTGGCATCTCCCCAGGGGATGAAGGGTTGAGCCTGGAGCAGACAGTGTCTGTGATGAGCTCCAGCGGAGCTGAGCCCAGGGGCTGCTGGCCAAGGCCCTGGCCCAGTGAGCATTTCTCAGCTGGCAGGGCGGCCTGAGAAGGGGAAAGGGGAATGCACCAGACCAGGAACCATGGAACCAAGGGACCATTGTTACACTGTGGGGCCATGTGAGAAGAAGTGACCATTGGGACACTGTGGGGCCTTGTGAGACCAAGGGACCATTGGGACACTGTGGGACCATGTGAGATCAAGGGACCATTGGGATACTGTGAGTCCTCATGGATTCATGGACACCACTGTGACATTGCTGGGCCTCATGGAAGCAAGGGGACCCTAGTGACGCCGTGTGCCTCAGTGGAATGTAGGCATCATTGTGACACTGTGAGGCCCCATCCAGCCAAGGCTCCATTGGGACACTGCGAGACCCCACGGAAACAAAGCTCCAGGGTAACACAGAGAGGCTGCCTGTAATCAGTGCTCCATTGTGACCCTGTGGAGCCAAAGGAGAGCGTTGTGACACTGCAAAGCCCCATGGTTCATTGGTCCAAAGGTCCATTGTGACATTGCAGGACTCATGGAACAGAGGAGTCACATGACACTGTGGGGCCTGTGGAACCATGGAGAACATTGTGACACTGCAAGGCCTCAAGGAATCATTAGGACTGTTATATGTCTATAGGATAATTCGTGCAAATAAAATTGTCGTCTACTTTATAGTTATGTGCTGTTAAATTATACTCTTACAAGAAGTTTTTAAATCGCACAAGCCAGCAACAGCGATTGCAACACCATGTCAAAGCCACCTGGACGAGAGAGGGAGGACTTTATTTACAAGCGAACGGAAGTGGCCAGCCCAGAGAGGGATCATGCATCAAGGTTGTCCGAGAAACACCCGGACGATAAATACACGATAAATATCCGAGACCGAGATAGTCAGAGCCATCAGGGAGGTACATCTCAAATCCGAATTCCGGGACTGCAAACACAGGTGTTCATCACTCTCCGGACAGGTATTGTTCAACTTGCCACAGAGAAAAGAACTCCACATGAATACACGCACTTTGAAAAGGAAGAAAGGGGACTCTGGCTCAGGCAAGGAAAATCGTATAGAAATGGGTCAGACAGGACGGTCGGTGTGAAGCATAGAGGACCCTCTGCTGCAGCTGTCCAACCTGTGTCTCACCCGGTGGCAATCCCGGGCTCCACATTGACTTTTTTTTATAGTGGCTTTTTTTCATTTTTCTCAAAGTTTATATTTGGTACACTTAATAACTTTTATTAAATTAAAAATTAATAACTTGGAGCCTTGCATTTCTAACATGTTCATCACATTCGGTTTCTCATGATAAGCCTATCTACTTCTGCTAATTCTGAGATGGGGAAAATGAACTGTCATGATTCCCGCTTGCACTAAAGGATTGTGACACGGGCTGACTTTGTGATGCCAGAGTCTTCTGTGCCATCACAGCGCAACTGTATGACATCCCAGAGTGATAGAGCAGCACTGGCTCTGTGACATCACAAGGGGGATTTGTGAGATCTCAGGGTGGGCTGTGACATCCCAGGAGGCAGTGTGACATCTCAGGGGCTCTGTGACCTTACTGGGGAGGTCACTTCAAGCCAGCTCCCACTCACAGTTCCTCCCAGAGAAGTCCAAAGCTGCTCGTGCCCGGTGGCATCCCGTGTCCCTCTGGGTCCCCCTGCCCCTGGCGCTGCAGCCTCCCGCTGAGGATGTTCGAGGAGATCAAGCCCAGAGCCTGACACGGGGACAGGGGCTCAGGGCCGTCACAGTTGGAACAGGGAGACAGGGACCCCCTAGCAGCATCCCTGTGCCCCCAGGGCCAGAGCTTGGCCAGGGCTCCTTCACCCTCTTATGAAGGAGGGCTTGAGAGCACTTTAAAAATCCCCAGCAGGGGAGTAGCATAAAACAGCTTTAAGATTAACTGACAGCACCACAGAGTTCCTTGGCAAGTGTCACTCTGCTCCTGACTGGACACTTCAGGCACACCAAGGAAACAAAGCAACAACAAAACCAAACAAAATCCAGGCAATCAAACCAAAAAGGAGTCAAGAACTGTCCCGGTGTCTGTGTGTCTCTGTGTGTTTGTGTGTGTGTGTGTGTGACGAAAGGACAGTGAGGGCAAGGATAAAAGGAATACAGCCTAAAAGCTAAAGAGAGCTGTGGAATAACACTTAACAATATTCAACTTCGCTTAGAACTTCTATTAAGCTTCACAAATTAGCAAAAGAACAACTCTTAGCAGCATTTAACTTTGCTTACAGCTTGTGACTTTGTCGCTATAAGACACGTGAAAGCACGACGAGAGCCACCTGCTATTTGCAAGGTAAAGCTAAAAGTTTATTCTCTGACTCCAACTTTTATACTTTCCCAAAGGTGACATTGGATTGGAGAGTGAATGGGCCACCTCTCCAAAGACATTGGACAAACCACTAGTACATCAAGTTTGTCCACCCCCATAAAAGATTGTAAACAATATGTTGTTGACAGAAATTGTGTGGGAAGGTTCTCCAACAGAATGGAAACTCAGAAGGCTTTAGAAAATCTTAAGAATCAGGGTAACATGACTTAACCTTACTTCCAGGCCTGACTGGCTCAGCTATCCAAGGCAATCAAAGCCCTCAGAGAGCAGCATTTCTGCCACATTTCCCTGAGCACAGGCACTCCTGTGTGCACACAGACACAAAGAGTCACTACAAGGCACCTGTGTGAAATTCCCCTGAGCAAAGGGAAATGTTCCCTGTGGAGGCTTTGGCATCTCCCCAGGGGATGAAGGGTTGAGCCTGGAGCAGACAGTGTCTGTGATGAGCTCCAGAAGAGCTGAGCCCAGGGGCTGCTGGCCAAGGCCCAGGCCCAGTGAGCATTTCTCAGCTGGCAGGGCGGCCTGAGAAGGGGAGAGGGGAATGCACCAGACCAGGAACCATGGAACCAAGGGACCATTGTTACACTGTGGGGCCATGTGAGAAGAAGTGACCATTGGGACACTGTGGGGCCTTGTGAGACCAAGGGGCCATTGGGACACTGTGGGACCATGTGAGATCAAGAGACCATTGGGACACTGTGAGTCCTCATGGATTCATGGACACCACTGTGACATTGCTGGGCCTCATGGAAGCAAGGGGACCCTAGTGACGCCGTGTGCCTCAGTGGAATGTAGGCATCATTGTGACACTGTGAGGCCCCATCCAACCAAGGCTCCATTGGGACACTGTGAGACCCCACGGAAACAAAGCTCCAGGGTAACACAGAGAGGCTGCCTGTAATCAGTGCTCCATTGTGACCCTGTGGAGCCAAAGGAGAGCGTTGTGACACTGCAAAGCCCCATGGTCCATTGGTCCAAAGGTCCATTGTGACATTGCAGGACTCATGGAACAGAGGAGTCACATGACACTGTGGGGCCTGTGGAACCATGGAGAACATTGTGACACTGCAAGGCCTCAAGGAATCATTAGGACTGTTATATGTCTATAGGATAATTCGTGCAAATAAAATTGTCATCTATTTTATGGTTATGTGCTGTTAAATTATACTCTTATAAGAAGTTTTTAAATTGCACAAGCCAGGAACAGTGATTGCAACACCATGTCAAAGCCACCTGGACAAGAGAGGGAGGACTTTATTTACAAGCGAACGAAAGTGGCCAGCCCGGAGAGGGATCATGCATCAAGGTTGTCCGAGAAACACCCGGACCATAAATACACGATAAATATCCGAGACCGAGATAGTCAGAGCCATCAGGGAGGTACATCTCAAATCCGAATTCCGGGACTGCAAACACAGGTGTTCATCACTCTCCGGACACGTATCGTTCAACTTGCCACAGAGAAAAGAACTCCACATGAATACATGCACTCCAAAAAGGAAGAAAAGGGACTCTGGCTCAGGCATGGAAAATGGTATAAAAATGGGTCGGACAGGACGGTCGGTGTGAAGCATAGAGGACCCTCTGCTGCAGCTGTCAAACCTGTGTCTCACCTGGTGGCAATCCCGGGCTCCACACTGACTTTTTTTTATAGTGGCTTTTTTCCATTTTTCTCAAAACTTATATTTGGTACACTTAATAACTTTTATTAAATTAATAACTAATAACTTGGAGCCTTTCATTTCTAACATGTTTATCACATTCAGTTTCTCATGATAAGCCTATCTACTTCTGCTAATTCTGAGATGGGGAAAAAAAACTGTCATGATTCCCGCTTGCACTAGAGGATTGTGACACGGGCTGACTTTGTGATGCCAGAGTCTTCTGTGCCATCACAGCGCAACTGTATGACATCCCAGAGTGATAGAGCAGCACTGGCTCTGTGACATTACAAGGGGGATTTGTGAGATCTCAGGGTGGGCTGTGACATCCCAGGAGGCAGTGTGACATCTCAGGGGCTCTGTGACCTTACTGGGGAGGTCACTTCAAGCCAGCTCCCACTCACAGTTCCTCCCAGAGAAGTCCAAAGCTGCTGGTGCACAGTGGCATCCCGTGTCCCTCTGGGTCCCCCTGCCCCTGGCGCTGCAGCCTCCTCCTGAGGATGTTCGAGGAGATCAAGCCCAGAGCCTGACACGGGGACAGGGGCTCAGGGCCCTGAAAGTTGTAACAGGGAGACAGGGACCCCCTAGCAGCATCCCTGTGCCCCCAGGGCCAGAGCTTGGCCAGGGCTCCTTCACCCTCTTATGAAGGAGGGCTTGAGAACACTTATAAAAATCCCCAGCAGGGGAGTAGCATAAAACAGCTTTAATATTAAGTGACAGCACCACAGAGTTCCTTGGCAAGAGTCACTCTGCTCCTGACTGGACACTTCAGGCACAGCAAGGAAACAAAGCAACAACAAAACCAAACAAAATCCAGGCAATCAAACCAAAAAGGAGTCAAGAACTGTCCCGGTGTCTGTGTGTCTCTGTGTGTTTTTGTGTGAGTGTGTATGTTAATGTGTGTGTGTGTGTGTGTGACGAAAGGACAGTGAGGGCAAGGATAAAAGGAATACAGCCTAAAAGCTAAACAGAGCTGTGGAATAACACTTAACAATATTCAACTTTGCTTAGAACTTCTATTAAGCTTCACAAATTAGCAAAAGAACAACTCTTAGCAGCATTTAACTTTGCTTACAGCTTGTGACTTTGTCGCTATAAGACACGTGAAAGCACGACGCGAGCCACCTGCTATTTTCAAGGTAAAGCTAAAAGTTTATTCTCTGACTCCAACTTTTATACTTTCCCAAAGGTGACATTGGATTGGAGAGTGAATGGGCCACCTCTCCAAAGACATTGGACAAACCACTAGTACATCAAGTTTGTCCACCCCCATAAAAGATTGTAAACAATATGTTGTTGACAGAAATTGTGTGGGAAGGTTCTCCAACAGAATGTAAACTCAGAAGGCTTTAGAAAATCTTAAGAATCAGGGTGACATGACTTAACCTTACTTCCAGGCCTGACTGGCTCAGCTATCCAAGGCAATCAAAGCCCTCAGAGAGCAGCATTTCTGCCACATTTCCCTGAGCACAGGCACTCCTGTGTGCACACAGACACAAAGAGTCACTACAAGGCACCTGTGAGAAATTCCCCTGAGCAAAGGGAAATGTTCCCTGTGGCGGCTTTGGCATCTCCCCAGGGGATGAAGGGTTGAGCCTGGAGCAGACAGTGTCTGTGATGAGCTCCAGCGGAGCTGAGCCCAGGGGCTGCTGGCCAAGGCCCTGGCCCAGTGAGCATTTCTCAGCTGGCAGGGCGGCCTGAGAAGGGGAAAGGGGAATGCACCAGACCAGGAACCATGGAACCAAGGGACCATTGTTACACTGTGGGGCCATGTGAGAAGAAGTGACCATTGGGACACTGTGGGGCCTTGTGAGACCAAGGGACCATTGGGACACTGTGGGACCATGTGAGATCAAGGGACCATTGGGATACTGTGAGTCCTCATGGATTCATGGACACCACTGTGACATTGCTGGGCCTCATGGAAGCAAGGGGACCCTAGTGACGCCGTGTGCCTCAGTGGAATGTAGGCATCATTGTGACACTGTGAGGCCCCATCCAGCCAAGGCTCCATTGGGACACTGCGAGACCCCATGGAAACAAAGCTCCAGGGTAACACAGAGAGGCTGCCTGTAATCAGTGCTCCATTGTGACCCTGTGGAGCCAAAGGAGAGCGTTGTGACACTGCAAAGCCCCATGGTCCATTGGTCCAAAGGTCCATTGTGACATTGCAGGACTCATGGAACAGAGGAGTCACATGACACTGTGGGGCCTGTGGAACCATGGAGAACATTGTGACACTGCAAGGCCTCAAGGAATCATTAGGACTGTTATATGTCTATAGGATAATTCGTGCAAATAAAATTGTCGTCTATTTTATAGTTATGTGCTGTTAAATTATACTCTTATAGGAAGTTTTTAAATCGCACAAGCCAGCAACAGTGATTGCAACACCATGTCAAAGCCACCTGGACAAGAGAGGGAGGACTTTATTTACAAGCGAACGGAAGTGGCCAGCCCAGAGAGGGATCATGCATCAAGGTTTTCCGAGAAACACCCGGACCATAAATACACGATAAATATCCGAGACCGAGATAGTCAGAGCCATCAGGGAGGTACATCTCAAATCCGAATTCCGGGACTGCAAACACAGGTGTTCATCACTCTCCGGACACGTATTGTTCAACTTGCCACAGAGAAAAGAACTCCACATGAATACATGCACTTTGAAAAGGAAGAAAGGGGACTCTGGCTCAGGCAAGGAAAATCGTATAGAAATGGGTCAGACAGGACGGTCGGTGTGAAGCATAGAGGACCCTCTGCTGCAGCTGTCCAACCTGTGTCTCACCCGGTGGCAATCCCAGGCTCCACATTGACTTTTTTTTATAGTGGCTTTTTTTCATTTTTCTCAAAGTTTATATTTGGTACACTTAATAACTTTTATTAAATTAAAAATTAATAACTTGGAGCCTTGCATTTCTAACATGTTCATCACATTCGGTTTCTCATGATAAGCCTATCTACTTCTGCTAATTCTGAGATGGGGAAAATGAACTGTCATGATTCCCGCTTGCACTAAAGGATTGTGACACGGGCTGACTTTGTGATGCCAGAGTCTTCTGTGCCATCACAGCGCAACTGTATGACATCCCAGAGTGCTAGAGCAGCACTGGCTCTGTGACATCACAAGGGGGATTTGTGAGATCTCAGGGTGGGCTGTGACATCCCAGGAGGCAGTGTGACATCTCAGGGGCTCTGTGACCTTACTGGGGAGGTCACTTCAAGCCAGCTCCCACTCACAGTTCCTCCCAGAGAAGTCCAAAGCTGCTCGTGCCCGGTGGCATCCCGTGTCCCTCTGGGTCCCCCTGCCCCTGGCGCTGCAGCCTCCCGCTGAGGATGTTCGAGGAGATCAAGCCCAGAGCCTGACACGGGGACAGGGGCTCAGGGCCGTCACAGTTGGAACAGGGAGACAGGGACCCCCTAGCAGCATCCCTGTGCCCCCAGGGCCAGAGCTTGGCCAGGGCTCCTTCACCCTCTTATGAAGGAGGGCTTGAGAGCACTTTAAAAATCCCCAGCAGGGGAGTAGCATAAAACAGCTTTAATATTAACTGACAGCACCACAGAGTTCCTTGGCAAGAGTCACTCTGCTCCTGACTGGACACTTCAGGCACACCAAGGAAACAAAGCAACAACAAAACCAAACAAAATCCAGGCAATCAAACCAAAAAGGAGTCAAGAACTGTCCCGGTGTCTGTGTGTCTCTGTGTGTTTGTGTGTGTGTGTGTGTGACGAAAGGACAGTGAGGGCAAGGATAAAAGGAATACAGCCTAAAAGCTAAACAGAGCTGTGGAATAACACTTAACAATATTCAACTTCGCTTAGAACTTCTATTAAGCTTCACAAATTAGCAAAAGAACAACTCTTAGCAGCATTTAACTTTGCTTACAGCTTCTGACTTTGTCGCTATAAGACACGTGAAAGCACGACGCGAGCCACCTGCTATTTTCAAGGTAAAGCTAAAAGTTTATTCTCTGACTCCAACTTTTATACTTTCCCAAAGGTGACATTGGATTGGAGAGTGAATGGGCCACCTGTCCAAAGACATTGGACAAAGCACTAGTACATAAAGTTTGTCCAGCCCCATAAAAGATTGTAAACAATATGTTGTTGACAGAAATTGTGTGGGAAGGTTCTCCAACAGAATGGAAACTCAGAAGGCTTTAGAAAATCTTAAGAATCAGGGTGACATGACTTAACCTTACTTCCAGGCCTGACTGGCTCAGCTATCCAAGGCAATCAAAGCCCTCAGAGAGCAGCATTTCTGCCACATTTCCCTGAGCACAGGCACTCCTGTGTGCACACAGACACAAAGAGTCACTACAAGGCACCTGTGAGAAATTCCCCTGAGCAAAGGGAAATGTTCCCTGTGGCGGCTTTGGCATCTCCCCAGGGGATGAAGGGTTGAGCCTGGAGCAGACAGTGTCTGTGATGAGCTCCAGCGGAGCTGAGCCCAGGGGCTGCTGGCCAAGGCCCTGGCCCAGTGAGCATTTCTCAGCTGGCAGGGCGGCCTGAGAAGGGGAAAGGGGAATGCACCAGACCAGGAACCATGGAACCAAGGGACCATTGTTACACTGTGGGGCCATGTGAGAAGAAGTGACCATTGGGACACTGTGGGGCCTTGTGAGACCAAGGGACCATTGGGACACTGTGGGACCATGTGAGATCAAGGGACCATTGGGATACTGTGAGTCCTCATGGATTCATGGACACCACTGTGACATTGCTGGGCCTCATGGAAGCAAGGGGACCCTAGTGACGCCGTGTGCCTCAGTGGAATGTAGGCATCATTGTGACACTGTGAGGCCCCATCCAGCCAAGGCTCCATTGGGACACTGCGAGACCCCACGGAAACAAAGCTCCAGGGTAACACAGAGAGGCTGCCTGTAATCAGTGCTCCATTGTGACCCTGTGGAGCCAAAGGAGAGCGTTGTGACACTGCAAAGCCCCATGGTTCATTGGTCCAAAGGTCCATTGTGACATTGCAGGACTCATGGAACAGAGGAGTCACATGACACTGTGGGGCCTGTGGAACCATGGAGAACATTGTGACACTGCAAGGCCTCAAGGAATCATTAGGACTGTTATATGTCTATAGGATAATTCGTGCAAATAAAATTGTCGTCTACTTTATAGTTATGTGCTGTTAAATTATACTCTTACAAGAAGTTTTTAAATCGCACAAGCCAGCAACAGCGATTGCAACACCATGTCAAAGCCACCTGGACGAGAGAGGGAGGACTTTATTTACAAGCGAACGGAAGTGGCCAGCCCAGAGAGGGATCATGCATCAAGGTTGTCCGAGAAACACCCGGACGATAAATACACGATAAATATCCGAGACCGAGATAGTCAGAGCCATCAGGGAGGTACATCTCAAATCCGAATTCCGGGACTGCAAACACAGGTGTTCATCACTCTCCGGACAGGTATTGTTCAACTTGCCACAGAGAAAAGAACTCCACATGAATACATGCACTTTGAAAAGGAAGAAAGGGGACTCTGGCTCAGGCAAGGAAAATCGTATAGAAATGGGTCAGACAGGACGGTCGGTGTGAAGCATAGAGGACCCTCTGCTGCAGCTGTCCAACCTGTGTCTCACCCGGTGGCAATCCCGGGCTCCACATTGACTTTTTTTTATAGTGGCTTTTTTTCATTTTTCTCAAAGTTTATATTTGGTACACTTAATAACTTTTATTAAATTAAAAATTAATAACTTGGAGCCTTGCATTTCTAACATGTTCATCACATTCGGTTTCTCATGATAAGCCTATTACTTCTGCTAATTCTGAGATGGGGAAAATGAACTGTCATGATTCCCGCTTGCACTAAAGGATTGTGACACGGGCTGACTTTGTGATGCCAGAGTCTTCTGTGCCATCACAGCGCAACTGTATGACATCCCAGAGTGATAGAGCAGCACTGGCTCTGTGACATCACAAGGGGGATTTGTGAGATCTCAGGGTGGGCTGTGACATCCCAGGAGGCAGTGTGACATCTCAGGGGCTCTGTGACCTTACTGGGGAGGTCACTTCAAGCCAGCTCCCACTCACAGTTCCTCCCAGAGAAGTCCAAAGCTGCTCGTGCCCGGTGGCATCCCGTGTCCCTCTGGGTCCCCCTGCCCCTGGCGCTGCAGCCTCCCGCTGAGGATGTTCGAGGAGATCAAGCCCAGAGCCTGACACGGGGACAGGGGCTCAGGGCCGTCACAGTTGGAACAGGGAGACAGGGACCCCCTAGCAGCATCCCTGTGCCCCCAGGGCCAGAGCTTGGCCAGGGCTCCTTCACCCTCTTATGAAGGAGGGCTTGAGAGCACTTTAAAAATCCCCAGCAGGGGAGTAGCATAAAACAGCTTTAATATTAACTGACAGCACCACAGAGTTCCTTGGCAAGAGTCACTCTGCTCCTGACTGGACACTTCAGGCACACCAAGGAAACAAAGCAACAACAAAACCAAACAAAATCCAGGCAATCAAACCAAAAAGGAGTCAAGAACTGTCCCGGTGTCTGTGTGTCTCTGTGTGTTTGTGTGTGTGTGTGTGTGACGAAAGGACAGTGAGGGCAAGGATAAAAGGAATACAGCCTAAAAGCTAAACAGAGCTGTGGAATAACACTTAACAATATTCAACTTCGCTTATAACTTCTATTAAGCTTCACAAATTAGCAAAAGAACAACTCTTAGCAGCATTTAACTTTGCTTACAGCTTGTGACTTTGTCGCTATAAGACACGTGAAAGCACGACGCGAGCCACCTGCTATTTTCAAGGTAAAGCTAAAAGTTTATTCTCTGACTCCAACTTTTATACTTTCCCAAAGGTGACATTGGATTGGAGAGTGAATGGGCCACCTGTCCAAAGACATTGGACAAAGCACTAGTACATCAAGTTTGTCCAGCCCCATAAAAGATTGTAAACAATATGTTGTTGACAGAAATTGTGTGGGAAGGTTCTCCAACAGAATGGAAACTCAGAAGGCTTTAGAAAATCTTAAGAATCAGGGTGACATGACTTAACCTTACTTCCAGGCCTGACTGGCTCAGCTATCCAAGGCAATCAAAGCCCTCAGAGAGCAGCATTTCTGCCACATTTCCCTGAGCACAGGCACTTCTGTGTGCACACAGACACAAAGAGTCACTACAAGGCACCTGTGAGAAATTCCCCTGAGCAAAGGGAAATGTTCCCTGCGGAGGCTTTGGCATCTCCCCAGGAAATGAAGGGTTGAGCCTGGAGCAGACAGTGTCTTTGATGAGCTCCAGCGGAGCTGAGCCCAGGGGCTGCTGGCCAAGGCCCTGGCCCAGTGAGCATTTCTCAGCTGGCAGGGCGGCCTGAGAAGGGGAAAGGGGAATGCACCAGACCAGGAACCATGGAACCAAGGGACCATTGTTACACTGTGGGGCCATGTGAGAAGAAGTGACCATTGGGACACTGTGGGGCCTTGTGAGACCAAGGGACCATTGGGACACTGTGGGACCATGTGAGATCAAGGGACCATTGGGATACTGTGAGTCCTCATGGATTCATGGACACCACTGTGACATTGCTGGGCCTCATGGAAGCAAGGGGACCCTAGTGACGCCGTGTGCCTCAGTGGAATGTAGGCATCATTGTGACACTGTGAGGCCCCATCCAGCCAAGGCTCCATTGGGACACTGCGAGACCCCACGGAAACAAAGCTCCAGGGTAACACAGAGAGGCTGCCTGTAATCAGTGCTCCATTGTGACCCTGTGGAGCCAAAGGAGAGCGTTGTGACACTGCAAAGCCCCATGGTTCATTGGTCCAAAGGTCCATTGTGACATTGCAGGACTCATGGAACAGAGGAGTCACATGACACTGTGGGGCCTGTGGAACCATGGAGAACATTGTGACACTGCAAGGCCTCAAGGAATCATTAGGACTGTTATATGTCTATAGGATAATTCGTGCAAATAAAATTGTCGTCTACTTTATAGTTATGTGCTGTTAAATTATACTCTTACAAGAAGTTTTTAAATCGCACAAGCCAGCAACAGCGATTGCAACACCATGTCAAAGCCACCTGGACGAGAGAGGGAGGACTTTATTTACAAGCGAACGGAAGTGGCCAGCCCAGAGAGGGATCATGCATCAAGGTTGTCCGAGAAACACCCGGACGATAAATACACGATAAATATCCGAGACCGAGATAGTCAGAGCCATCAGGGAGGTACATCTCAAATCCGAATTCCGGGACTGCAAACACAGGTGTTCATCACTCTCCGGACAGGTATTGTTCAACTTGCCACAGAGAAAAGAACTCCACATGAATACATGCACTTTGAAAAGGAAGAAAGGGGACTCTGGCTCAGGCAAGGAAAATCGTATAGAAATGGGTCAGACAGGACGGTCGGTGTGAAGCATAGAGGACCCTCTGCTGCAGCTGTCCAACCTGTGTCTCACCCGGTGGCAATCCCGGGCTCCACATTGACTTTTTTTTATAGTGGCTTTTTTTCATTTTTCTCAAAGTTTATATTTGGTACACTTAATAACTTTTATTAAATTAAAAATTAATAACTTGGAGCCTTGCATTTCTAACATGTTCATCACATTCGGTTTCTCATGATAAGCCTATTACTTCTGCTAATTCTGAGATGGGGAAAATGAACTGTCATGATTCCCGCTTGCACTAAAGGATTGTGACACGGGCTGACTTTGTGATGCCAGAGTCTTCTGTGCCATCACAGCGCAACTGTATGACATCCCAGAGTGATAGAGCAGCACTGGCTCTGTGACATCACAAGGGGGATTTGTGAGATCTCAGGGTGGGCTGTGACATCCCAGGAGGCAGTGTGACATCTCAGGGGCTCTGTGACCTTACTGGGGAGGTCACTTCAAGCCAGCTCCCACTCACAGTTCCTCCCAGAGAAGTCCAAAGCTGCTCGTGCCCGGTGGCATCCCGTGTCCCTCTGGGTCCCCCTGCCCCTGGCGCTGCAGCCTCCCGCTGAGGATGTTCGAGGAGATCAAGCCCAGAGCCTGACACGGGGACAGGGGCTCAGGGCCGTCACAGTTGGAACAGGGAGACAGGGACCCCCTAGCAGCATCCCTGTGCCCCCAGGGCCAGAGCTTGGCCAGGGCTCCTTCACCCTCTTATGAAGGAGGGCTTGAGAGCACTTTAAAAATCCCCAGCAGGGGAGTAGCATAAAACAGCTTTAATATTAACTGACAGCACCACAGAGTTCCTTGGCAAGAGTCACTCTGCTCCTGACTGGACACTTCAGGCACACCAAGGAAACAAAGCAACAACAAAACCAAACAAAATCCAGGCAATCAAACCAAAAAGGAGTCAAGAACTGTCCCGGTGTCTGTGTGTCTCTGTGTGTTTGTGTGTGTGTGTGGGTGTGGGTGTGTGTGTGTGTGTGCGTGTGTGTGTGTGACTAAAGGACAGTGAGGGCAAGGATAAAAGGAATACAGCCTAAAAGCTAAAGAGAGCTGTGGAATAACACTTAACAATATTCAACTTCGCTTATAACTTCTATTAAGCTTCACAAATTAGCAAAAGAACAACTCTTAGCAGCATTTAACTTTGCTTACAGCTTGTGACTTTGTCGCTATAAGACACGTGAAAGCACGACGCGAGCCACCTGCTATTTTCAAGGTAAAGCTAAAAGTTTATTCTCTGACTCCAACTTTTATACTTTCCCAAAGGTGACATTGGATTGGAGAGTGAATGGGCCACCTGTCCAAAGACATTGGACAAAGCACTAGTACATCAAGTTTGTCCAGCCCCATAAAAGATTGTAAACAATATGTTGTTGACAGAAATTGTGTGGGAAGGTTCTCCAACAGAATGGAAACTCAGAAGGCTTTAGAAAATCTTAAGAATCAGGGTGACATGACTTAACCTTACTTCCAGGCCTGACTGGCTCAGCTATCCAAGGCAATCAAAGCCCTCAGAGAGCAGCATTTCTGCCACATTTCCCTGAGCACAGGCACTCCTGTGTGCACACAGACACAAAGAGTCACTACAAGGCACCTGTGAGAAATTCCCCTGAGCAAAGGGAAATGTTCCCTGTGGCGGCTTTGGCATCTCCCCAGGGGATGAAGGGTTGAGCCTGGAGCAGACAGTGTCTGTGATGAGCTCCAGCGGAGCTGAGCCCAGGGGCTGCTGGCCAAGGCCCTGGCCCAGTGAGCATTTCTCAGCTGGCAGGGCGGCCTGAGAAGGGGAAAGGGGAATGCACCAGACCAGGAACCATGGAACCAAGGGACCATTGTTACACTGTGGGGCCATGTGAGAAGAAGTGACCATTGGGACACTGTGGGGCCTTGTGAGACCAAGGGACCATTGGGACACTGTGGGACCATGTGAGATCAAGGGACCATTGGGACACTGTGAGTCCTCATGGATTCATGGACACCACTGTGACATTGCTGGGCCTCATGGAAGCAAGGGGACCCTAGTGATGCCGTGTGCCTCAGTGGAATATAGGCATCATTGTGACACTGTGAGGCCCCATCCAGCCAAGGCTCCATTGGGACACTGCGAGACCCCATGGAAACAAAGCTCCAGGGTAACACAGAGAGGCTGCCTGTAATCAGTGCTCCATTGTGACCCTGTGGAGCCAAAGGAGAGCGTTGTGACACTGCAAAGCCCCATGGTTCATTGGTCCAAAGGTCCATTGTGACATTGCAGGACTCATGGAACAGAGGAGTCACATGACACTGTGGGGCCTGTGGAACCATGGAGAACATTGTGACACTGCAAGGCCTCAAGGAATCATTAGGACTGTTATATGTCTATAGGATAATTCGTGCAAATAAAATTGTCGTCTATTTTATAGTTATGTGCTGTTAAATTATACTCTTATAGGAAGTTTTTAAATCGCACAAGCCAGCAACAGCGATTGCAACACCATGTCAAAGCCACCTGGACAAGAGAGGGAGGACTTTATTTACAAGCGAACGAAAGTGGCCAGCCCAGAGAGGGATCATGCATCAAGGTTGTCCGAGAAACACCCGGACGATAAATACACGATAAATATCCGAGACCGAGATAGTCAGAGCCATCAGGGAGGTACATCTCAAATCCGAATTCCGGGACTGCAAACACAGGTGTTCATCACTCTCCGGACACGTATTGTTCAACTTGCCACAGAGAAAAGAACTCCACATGAATACATGCACTTTGAAAAGGAAGAAAAGGGACTCTGGCTCAGGCAAGGAAAATCGTATAGAAATGGGTCAGACAGGACGGTCGGTGTGAAGCATAGAGGACCCTCTGCTGCAGCTGTCCAACCTGTGTCTCACCCGGTGGCAATCCCAGGCTCCACATTGACTTTTTTTTATAGTGGCTTTTTTTCATTTTTCTCAAAGTTTATATTTGGTACACTTAATAACTTTTATTAAATTAAAAATTAATAACTTGGAGCCTTGCATTTCTAACATGTTCATCACATTCGGTTTCTCATGATAAGCCTATCTACTTCTGCTAATTCTGAGATGGGGAAAATGAACTGTCATGATTCCCGCTTGCACTAAAGGATTGTGACACGGGCTGACTTTGTGATGCCAGAGTCTTCTGTGCCATCACAGCGCAACTGTATGACATCCCAGAGTGCTAGAGCAGCACTGGCTCTGTGACATCACAAGGGGGATTTGTGAGATCCCAGGGTGGGCTGTGACATCCCAGGAGGCAGTGTGACATCTCAGGGGCTCTGTGACCTTACTGGGGAGGTCACTTCAAGCCAGCTCCCACTCACAGTTCCTCCCAGAGAAGTCCAAAGCTGCTCGTGCCCGGTGGCATCCCGTGTCCCTCTGGGTCCCCCTGCCCCTGGCGCTGCAGCCTCCCGCTGAGGATGTTCGAGGAGATCAAGCCCAGAGCCTGACACGGGGACAGGGGCTCAGGGCCGTCACAGTTGGAACAGGGAGACAGGGACCCCCTAGCAGCATCCCTGTGCCCCCAGGGCCAGAGCTTGGCCAGGGCTCCTTCACCCTCTTATGAAGGAGGGCTTGAGAGCACTTTAAAAATCCCCAGCAGGGGAGTAGCATAAAACAGCTTTAATATTAACTGACAGCACCACAGAGTTCCTTGGCAAGAGTCACTCTGCTCCTGACTGGACACTTCAGGCACACCAAGGAAACAAAGCAACAACAAAACCAAACAAAATCCAGGCAATCAAACCAAAAAGGAGTCAAGAACTGTCCCGGTGTCTGTGTGTCTCTGTGTGTTTGTGTGTGTGTGTGGGTGTGGGTGTGTGTGTGTGTGTGCGTGTGTGTGTGTGACGAAAGGACAGTGAGGGCAAGGATAAAAGGAATACAGCCTAAAAGCTAAAGAGAGCTGTGGAATAACACTTAACAATATTCAACTTCGCTTAGAACTTCTATTAAGCTTCACAAATTAGCAAAAGCACAACTCTTAGCAGCATTTAACTTTGCTTACAGCTTGTGACTTTGTCGCTATAAGACACGTGAAAGCACGACGCGAGCCACCTGCTATTTTCAAGGTAAAGCTAAAAGTTTATTCTCCGACTCCAACTTTTATACTTTCCCAAAGGTGACATTGGATTGGAGAGTGAATGGGCCACCTGTCCAAAGACATTGGACAAAGCACTAGTACATCAAGTTTGTCCAGCCCCATAAAAGATTGTAAACAATATGTTGTTGACAGAAATTGTGTGGGAAGGTTCTCCAACAGAATGGAAACTCAGAAGGCTTTAGAAAATCTTAAGAATCAGGGTGACATGACTTAACCTTACTTCCAGGCCTGACTGGCTCAGCTATCCAAGGCAATCAAAGCCCTCAGAGAGCAGCATTTCTGCCACATTTCCCTGAGCACAGGCACTCCTGTGTGCACACAGACACAAAGAGTCACTACAAGGCACCTGTGAGAAATTCCCCTGAGCAAAGGGAAATGTTCCCTGTGGCGGCTTTGGCATCTCCCCAGGGGATGAAGGGTTGAGCCTGGAGCAGACAGTGTCTGTGATGAGCTCCAGCGGAGCTGAGCCCAGGGGCTGCTGGCCAAGGCCCTGGCCCAGTGAGCATTTCTCAGCTGGCAGGGCGGCCTGAGAAGGGGAAAGGGGAATGCACCAGACCAGAAACCATGGAACCAAGGGACCATTGTTACACTGTGGGGCCATGTGAGAAGAAGTGACCATTGGGACACTGTGGGGCCTTGTGAGACCAAGGGACCATTGGGACACTGTGGGACCATGTGAGATCAAGGGACCATTGGGACACTGTGAGTCCTCATGGACTCATGGACACCACTGTGACATTGCTGGGCCTCATGGAAGCAAAGGGACCCTAGTGACGCCGTGTGCCTCAGTGGAATGTAGGCATCATTGTGACACTGTGAGGCCCCATCCAGCCAAGGCTCCATTGGGACACTGCGAGACCCCATGGAAACAAAGCTCCAGGGTAACACAGAGAGGCTGCCTGTAATCAGTGCTCCATTGTGACCCTGTGGAGCCAAAGGAGAGCGTTGTGACACTGCAAAGCCCCATGGTTCATTGGTCCAAAGGTCCATTGTGACATTGCAGGACTCATGGAACAGAGGAGTCACATGACACTGTGGGGCCTGTGGAACCATGGAGAACATTGTGACACTGCAAGGCCTCAAGGAATCATTAGGACTGTTATATGTCTATAGGATAATTCGTGCAAATAAAATTGTCGTCTCTTTTATAGTTATGTGCTGTTAAATTATACTCTTATAGGAAGTTTTTAAATCGCACAAGCCAGCAACAGCGATTGCAACACCATGTCAAAGCCACCTGGACGAGAGAGGGAGGACTTTATTTACAAGCGAACGAAAGTGGCCAGCCCAGAGAGGGATCATGCATCAAGGTTGTCCGAGAAACACCCGGACGATAAATACACGATAAATATCCGAGACCGAGATAGTCAGAGCCATCAGGGAGGTACATCTCAAATCCGAATTCCGGGACTGCAAACACAGGTGTTCATCACTCTCCGGACACGTATTGTTCAACTTGCCACAGAGAAAAGAACTCCACATGAATACATGCACTTTGAAAAGGAAGAAAGGGGACTCTGGCTCAGGCAAGGAAAATCGTATAGAAATGGGTCAGACAGGACGGTCGGTGTGAAGCATAGAGGACCCTCTGCTGCAGCTGTCCAACCTGTGTCTCACCCGGTGGCAATCCCGGGCTCCACATTGACTTTTTTTTATAGTGGCTTTTTTTCATTTTTCTCAAAGTTTATATTTGGTACACTTAATAACTTTTATTAAATTAAAAATTAATAACTTGGAGCCTTGCATTTCTAACATGTTCATCACATTCGGTTTCTCATGATAAGCCTATCTACTTCTGCTAATTCTGAGATGGGGAAAATGAACTGTCATGATTCCCGCTTGCACTAAAGGATTGTGACACGGGCTGACTTTGTGATGCCAGAGTCTTCTGTGCCATCACAGCGCAACTGTATGACATCCCAGAGTGCTAGAGCAGCACTGGCTCTGTGACATCACAAGGGGGATTTGTGAGATCTCAGGGTGGGCTGTGACATCCCAGGAGGCAGTGTGACATCTCAGGGGCTCTGTGACCTTACTGGGGAGGTCACTTCAAGCCAGCTCCCACTCACAGTTCCTCCCAGAGAAGTCCAAAGCTGCTCGTGCCCGGTGGCATCCCGTGTCCCTCTGGGTCCCCCTGCCCCTGGCGCTGCAGCCTCCTGCTGAGGATGTTCGAGGAGATCAAGCCCAGAGCCTGACACGGGGACAGGGGCTCAGGGCCGTCACAGTTGGAACAGGGAGACAGGGACCCCCTAGCAGCATCCCTGTGCCCCCAGGGCCAGAGCTTGGCCAGGGCTCCTTCACCCTCTTATGAAGGAGGGCTTGAGAGCACTTTAAAAATCCCCAGCAGGGGAGTAGCATAAAACAGCTTTAAGATTAACTGACAGCACCACAGAGTTCCTTGGCAAGAGTCACTCTGCTCCTGACTGGAAACTTCAGGCACAGCAAGGAAACAAAGCAACAACAAAACCAAACAAAATCCAGGCAATCAAACCAAAAAGGAGTCAAGAACTGTCCCGGTGTCTGTGTGTCTCTGTGTGTTTGTGTGTGTGTGTGTGTGACGAAAGGACAGTGAGGGCAAGGATAAAAGGAATACAGCCTAAAAGCTAAAGAGAGCTGTGGAATAACACTTAACAATATTCAACTTCGCTTATAACTTCTATTAAGCTTCACAAATTAGCAAAAGAACAACTCTTAGCAGCATTTAACTTTGCTTACAGCTTCTGACTTTGTCGCTATAAGACACGTGAAAGCACGACGCGAGCCACCTGCTATTTTCAAGGTAAAGCTAAAAGTTTATTCTCCGACTCCAACTTTTATACTTTCCCAAAGGTGACATTGGATTGGAGAGTGAATGGGCCACCTGTCCAAAGACATTGGACAAAGCACTAGTACATCAAGTTTGTCCAGCCCCATAAAAGATTGTAAACAATATGTTGTTGACAGAAATTGTGTGGGAAGGTTCTCCAACAGAATGGAAACTCAGAAGGCTTTAGAAAATCTTAAGAATCAGGGTGACATGACTTAACCTTACTTCCAGGCCTGACTGGCTCAGCTATCCAAGGCAATCAAAGCCCTCAGAGAGCAGCATTTCTGCCACATTTCCCTGAGCACAGGCACTCCTGTGTGCACACAGACACAAAGAGTCACTACAAGGCACCTGTGAGAAATTCCCCTGAGCAAAGGGAAATGTTCCCTGTGGCGGCTTTGGCATCTCCCCAGGGGATGAAGGGTTGAGCCTGGAGCAGACAGTGTCTGTGATGAGCTCCAGCGGAGCTGAGCCCAGGGGCTGCTGGCCAAGGCCCTGGCCCAGTGAGCATTTCTCAGCTGGCAGGGCGGCCTGAGAAGGGGAAAGGGGAATGCACCAGACCAGAAACCATGGAACCAAGGGACCATTGTTACACTGTGGGGCCATGTGAGAAGAAGTGACCATTGGGACACTGTGGGGCCTTGTGAGACCAAGGGACCATTGGGACACTGTGGGACCATGTGAGATCAAGGGACCATTGGGACACTGTGAGTCCTCATGGACTCATGGACACCACTGTGACATTGCTGGGCCTCATGGAAGCAAAGGGACCCTAGTGACGCCGTGTGCCTCAGTGGAATGTAGGCATCATTGTGACACTGTGAGGCCCCATCCAGCCAAGGCTCCATTGGGACACTGCGAGACCCCATGGAAACAAAGCTCCAGGGTAACACAGAGAGGCTGCCTGTAATCAGTGCTCCATTGTGACCCTGTGGAGCCAAAGGAGAGCGTTGTGACACTGCAAAGCCCCATGGTTCATTGGTCCAAAGGTCCATTGTGACATTGCAGGACTCATGGAACAGAGGAGTCACATGACACTGTGGGGCCTGTGGAACCATGGAGAACATTGTGACACTGCAAGGCCTCAAGGAATCATTAGGACTGTTATATGTCTATAGGATAATTCGTGCAAATAAAATTGTCGTCTCTTTTATAGTTATGTGCTGTTAAATTATACTCTTATAGGAAGTTTTTAAATCGCACAAGCCAGCAACAGCGATTGCAACACCATGTCAAAGCCACCTGGACGAGAGAGGGAGGACTTTATTTACAAGCGAACGAAAGTGGCCAGCCCAGAGAGGGATCATGCATCAAGGTTGTCCGAGAAACACCCGGACGATAAATACACGATAAATATCCGAGACCGAGATAGTCAGAGCCATCAGGGAGGTACATCTCAAATCCGAATTCCGGGACTGCAAACACAGGTGTTCATCACTCTCCGGACACGTATTGTTCAACTTGCCACAGAGAAAAGAACTCCACATGAATACATGCACTTTGAAAAGGAAGAAAGGGGACTCTGGCTCAGGCAAGGAAAATCGTATAGAAATGGGTCAGACAGGACGGTCGGTGTGAAGCATAGAGGACCCTCTGCTGCAGCTGTCCAACCTGTGTCTCACCCGGTGGCAATCCCGGGCTCCACATTGACTTTTTTTTATAGTGGCTTTTTTTCATTTTTCTCAAAGTTTATATTTGGTACACTTAATAACTTTTATTAAATTAAAAATTAATAACTTGGAGCCTTGCATTTCTAACATGTTCATCACATTCGGTTTCTCATGATAAGCCTATCTACTTCTGCTAATTCTGAGATGGGGAAAATGAACTGTCATGATTCCCGCTTGCACTAAAGGATTGTGACACGGGCTGACTTTGTGATGCCAGAGTCTTCTGTGCCATCACAGCGCAACTGTATGACATCCCAGAGTGCTAGAGCAGCACTGGCTCTGTGACATCACAAGGGGGATTTGTGAGATCTCAGGGTGGGCTGTGACATCCCAGGAGGCAGTGTGACATCTCAGGGGCTCTGTGACCTTACTGGGGAGGTCACTTCAAGCCAGCTCCCACTCACAGTTCCTCCCAGAGAAGTCCAAAGCTGCTCGTGCCCGGTGGCATCCCGTGTCCCTCTGGGTCCCCCTGCCCCTGGCGCTGCAGCCTCCTGCTGAGGATGTTCGAGGAGATCAAGCCCAGAGCCTGACACGGGGACAGGGGCTCAGGGCCGTCACAGTTGGAACAGGGAGACAGGGACCCCCTAGCAGCATCCCTGTGCCCCCAGGGCCAGAGCTTGGCCAGGGCTCCTTCACCCTCTTATGAAGGAGGGCTTGAGAGCACTTTAAAAATCCCCAGCAGGGGAGTAGCATAAAACAGCTTTAAGATTAACTGACAGCACCACAGAGTTCCTTGGCAAGAGTCACTCTGCTCCTGACTGGAAACTTCAGGCACAGCAAGGAAACAAAGCAACAACAAAACCAAACAAAATCCAGGCAATCAAACCAAAAAGGAGTCAAGAACTGTCCCGGTGTCTGTGTGTCTCTGTGTGTTTGTGTGTGTGTGTGTGTGACGAAAGGACAGTGAGGGCAAGGATAAAAGGAATACAGCCTAAAAGCTAAAGAGAGCTGTGGAATAACACTTAACAATATTCAACTTCGCTTATAACTTCTATTAAGCTTCACAAATTAGCAAAAGAACAACTCTTAGCAGCATTTAACTTTGCTTACAGCTTCTGACTTTGTCGCTATAAGACACGTGAAAGCACGACGCGAGCCACCTGCTATTTTCAAGGTAAAGCTAAAAGTTTATTCTCCGACTCCAACTTTTATACTTTCCCAAAGGTGACATTGGATTGGAGAGTGAATGGGCCACCTGTCCAAAGACATTGGACAAAGCACTAGTACATCAAGTTTGTCCAGCCCCATAAAAGATTGTAAACAATATGTTGTTGACAGAAATTGTGTGGGAAGGTTCTCCAACAGAATGGAAACTCAGAAGGCTTTAGAAAATCTTAAGAATCAGGGTGACATGACTTAACCTTACTTCCAGGCCTGACTGGCTCAGCTATCCAAGGCAATCAAAGCCCTCAGAGAGCAGCATTTCTGCCACATTTCCCTGAGCACAGGCACTCCTGTGTGCACACAGACACAAAGAGTCACTACAAGGCACCTGTGAGAAATTCCCCTGAGCAAAGGGAAATGTTCCCTGTGGCGGCTTTGGCATCTCCCCAGGGGATGAAGGGTTGAGCCTGGAGCAGACAGTGTCTGTGATGAGCTCCAGCGGAGCTGAGCCCAGGGGCTGCTGGCCAAGGCCCTGGCCCAGTGAGCATTTCTCAGCTGGCAGGGCGGCCTGAGAAGGGGAAAGGGGAATGCACCAGACCAGAAACCATGGAACCAAGGGACCATTGTTACACTGTGGGGCCATGTGAGAAGAAGTGACCATTGGGACACTGTGGGGCCTTGTGAGACCAAGGGACCATTGGGACACTGTGGGACCATGTGAGATCAAGGGACCATTGGGACACTGTGAGTCCTCATGGACTCATGGACACCACTGTGACATTGCTGGGCCTCATGGAAGCAAGGGGACCCTAGTGACGCCGTGTGCCTCAGTGGAATGTAGGCATCATTGTGACACTGTGAGGCCCCATCCAGCCAAGGCTCCATTGGGACACTGCGAGACCCCACGGAAACAAAGCTCCAGGGTAACACAGAGAGGCTGCCTGTAATCAGTGCTCCATTGTGACCCTGTGGAGCCAAAGGAGAGCGTTGTGACACTGCAAAGCCCCATGGTTCATTGGTCCAAAGGTCCATTGTGACATTGCAGGACTCATGGAACAGAGGAGTCACATGACACTGTGGGGCCTGTGGAACCATGGAGAACATTGTGACACTGCAAGGCCTCAAGGAATCATTAGGACTGTTATATGTCTATAGGATAATTCGTGCAAATAAAATTGTCGTCTATTTTATAGTTATGTGCTGTTAAATTATACTCTTATAGGAAGTTTTTAAATCGCACAAGCCAGCAACAGCGATTGCAACACCATGTCAAAGCCACCTGGACGAGAGAGGGAGGACTTTATTTACAAGCGAACGAAAGTGGCCAGCCCAGAGAGGGATCATGCATCAAGGTTGTCCGAGAAACACCCGGACCATAAATACACGATAAATATCCGAGACCGAGATAGTCAGAGCCATCAGGGAGGTACATCTCAAATCCGAATTCCGGGACTGCAAACACAGGTGTTCATCACTCTCCGGACACGTATTGTTCAACTTGCCACAGAGAAAAGAACTCCACATGAATACATGCACTTTGAAAAGGAAGAAAGGGGACTCTGGCTCAGGCAAGGAAAATCGTATAGAAATGGGTCAGACAGGACGGTCGGTGTGAAGCATAGAGGACCCTCTGCTGCAGCTGTCCAACCTGTGTCTCACCCGGTGGCAATCCCGGGCTCCACATTGACTTTTTTTTATAGTGGCTTTTTTTCATTTTTCTCAAAGTTTATATTTGGTACACTTAATAACTTTTATTAAATTAAAAATTAATAACTTGGAGCCTTGCATTTCTAACATGTTCATCACATTCGGTTTCTCATGATAAGCCTATCTACTTCTGCTAATTCTGAGATGGGGAAAATGAACTGTCATGATTCCCGCTTGCACTAGAGGATTGTGACACGGGCTGACTTTTTGATGCCAGAGTCTTCTGTGCCATCACAGCGCAACTGTATGACATCCCAGAGTGATAGACCAGCACTGGCTCTGTGACATCACAAGGGGGATTTGTGAGATCCCAGGGTGGGCTGTGACATCCCAGGAGGCAGTGTGACATCTCAGGGGCTCTGTGACCTTACTGGGGAGGTCACTTCAAGCCAGCTCCCACTCACAGTTCCTCCCAGAGAAGTCCAAAGCTGCTCGTGCCCGGTGGCATCCCGTGTCCCTCTGGGTCCCCCTGCCCCTGGCGCTGCAGCCTCCCGCTGAGGATGTTCGAGGAGATCAAGCCCAGAGCCTGACACGGGGACAGGGGCTCAGGGCCGTCACAGTTGGAACAGGGAGACAGGGACCCCCTAGCAGCATCCCTGTGCCCCCAGGGCCAGAGCTTGGCCAGGGCTCCTTCACCCTCTTATGAAGGAGGGCTTGAGAGCACTTTAAAAATCCCCAGCAGGGGAGTAGCATAAAACAGCTTTAATATTAACTGACAGCACCACAGAGTTCCTTGGCAAGAGTCACTCTGCTCCTGACTGGACACTTCAGGCACACCAAGGAAACAAAGCAACAACAAAACCAAACAAAATCCAGGCAATCAAACCAAAAAGGAGTCAAGAACTGTCCCGGTGTCTGTGTGTCTCTGTGTGTTTGTGTGTGTGTGTGTGTGACGAAAGGACAGTGAGGGCAAGGATAAAAGGAATACAGCCTAAAAGCTAAAGAGAGCTGTGGAATAACACTTAACAATATTCAACTTCGCTTATAACTTCTATTAAGCTTCACAAATTAGCAAAAGAACAACTCTTAGCAGCATTTAACTTTGCTTACAGCTTCTGACTTTGTCGCTATAAGACACGTGAAAGCACGACGCGAGCCACCTGCTATTTTCAAGGTAAAGCTAAAAGTTTATTCTCTGACTCCAACTTTTATACTTTCCCAAAGGTGACATTGGATTGGAGAGTGAATGGGCCACCTGTCCAAAGACATTGGACAAAGCACTAGTACATCAAGTTTGTCCAGCCCCATAAAAGATTGTAAACAATATGTTGTTGACAGAAATTGTGTGGGAAGGTTCTCCAACAGAATGGAAACTCAGAAGGCTTTAGAAAATCTTAAGAATCAGGGTGACATGACTTAACCTTACTTCCAGGCCTGACTGGCTCAGCTATCCAAGGCAATCAAAGCCCTCAGAGAGCAGCATATCTGCCACATTTCCCTGAGCACAGGCACTCCTGTGTGCACACAGACACAAAGAGTCACTACAAGGCACCTGTGAGAAATTCCCCTGAGCAAAGGGAAATGTTCCCTGTGGCGGCTTTGGCATCTCCCCAGGGGATGAAGGGTTGAGCCTGGAGCAGACAGTGTCTGTGATGAGCTCCAGCGGAGCTGAGCCCAGGGGCTGCTGGCCAAGGCCCTGGCCCAGTGAGCATTTCTCAGCTGGCAGGGCGGCCTGAGAAGGGGAAAGGGGAATGCACCAGACCAGGAACCATGGAACCAAGGGACCATTGTTACACTGTGGGGCCATGTGAGAAGAAGTGACCATTGGGACACTGTGGGGCCTTGTGAGACCAAGGGACCATTGGGACACTGTGGGACCATGTGAGATCAAGGGACCATTGGGATACTGTGAGTCCTCATGGATTCATGGACACCACTGTGACATTGCTGGGCCTCATGGAAGCAAGGGGACCCTAGTGACGCCGTGTGCCTCAGTGGAATGTAGGCATCATTGTGACACTGTGAGGCCCCATCCAGCCAAGGCTCCACTGGGACACTGCGAGACCCCATGGAAACAAAGCTCCAGGGTAACACAGAGAGGCTGCCTGTAATCAGTGCTCCATTGTGACCCTGTGGAGCCAAAGGAGAGCGTTGTGACACTGCAAAGCCCCATGGTCCATTGGTCCAAAGGTCCATTGTGACATTGCAGGACTCATGGAACAGAGGAGTCACATGACACTGTGGGGCCTGTGGAACCATGGAGAACATTGTGACACTGCAAGGCCTCAAGGAATCATTAGGACTGTTATATGTCTATAGGATAATTCGTGCAAATAAAATTGTCGTCTCTTTTATAGTTATGTGCTGTTAAATTATACTCTTATAGGAAGTTTTTAAATCGCACAAGCCAGCAACAGCGATTGCAACACCATGTCAAAGCCACCTGGACAAGAGAGGGAGGACTTTATTTACAAGCGAACGAAAGTGGCCAGCCCAGAGAGGGATCATGCATCAAGGTTGTCCGAGAAACACCCGGACCATAAATACACGATAAATATCCGAGACCGAGATAGTCAGAGCCATCAGGGAGGTACATCTCAAATCCGAATTCCGGGACTGCAAACACAGGTGTTCATCACTCTCCGGACACGTATTGTTCAACTTGCCACAGAGAAAAGAACTCCACATGAATACATGCACTTTGAAAAGGAAGAAAGGGGACTCTGGCTCAGGCAAGGAAAATCGTATAGAAATGGGTCAGACAGGACGGTCGGTGTGAAGCATAGAGGACCCTCTGCTGCAGCTGTCCAACCTGTGTCTCACCCGGTGGCAATCCCGGGCTCCACATTGACTTTTTTTTATAGTGGCTTTTTTTCATTTTTCTCAAAGTTTATATTTGGTACACTTAATAACTTTTATTAAATTAAAAATTAATAACTTGGAGCCTTGCATTTCTAACATGTTCATCACATTCGGTTTCTCATGATAAGCCTATCTACTTCTGCTAATTCTGAGATGAGGAAAATGAACTGTCATGATTCCCGCTTGCACTAGAGGATTGTGACACGGGCTGACTTTGTGATGCCAGAGTCTTCTGTGCCATCACAGCGCAACTGTATGACATCCCAGAGTGCTAGAGCAGCACTGGCTCTGTGACATCACAAGGGGGATTTGTGAGATCCCAGGGTGGGCTGTGACATCCCAGGAGGCAGTGTGACATCTCAGGGGCTCTGTGACCTTACTGGGGAGGTCACTTCAAGCCAGCTCCCACTCACAGTTCCTCCCAGAGAAGTCCAAAGCTGCTCGTGCCCGGTGGCATCCCGTGTCCCTCTGGGTCCCCCTGCCCCTGGCGCTGCAGCCTCCCGCTGAGGATGTTCGAGGAGATCAAGCCCAGAGCCTGACACGGGGACAGGGGCTCAGGGCCGTCACAGTTGGAACAGGGAGACAGGGACCCCCTAGCAGCATCCCTGTGCCCCCAGGGCCAGAGCTTGGCCAGGGCTCCTTCACCCTCTTATGAAGGAGGGCTTGAGAGCACTTTAAAAATCCCCAGCAGGGGAGTAGCATAAAACAGCTTTAAGATTAACTGACAGCACCACAGAGTTCCTTGGCAAGAGTCACTCTGCTCCTGACTGGACACTTCAGGCACACCAAGGAAACAAAGCAACAACAAAACCAAACAAAATCCAGGCAATCAAACCAAAAAGGAGTCAAGAACTGTCCCGGTGTCTGTGTGTCTCTGTGTGTTTGTGTGTGTGTGTGGGTGTGGGTGTGGGGGTGTGTGTGTGTGTGTGTGTGTGACGAAAGGACAGTGAGGGCAAGGATAAAAGGAATACAGCCTAAAAGCTAAACAGAGCTGTGGAATAACACTTAACAATATTCAACTTCGCTTAGAACTTCTATTAAGCTTCACAAATTAGCAAAAGAACAACTCTTAGCAGCATTTAACTTTGCTTACAGCTTGTGACTTTGTCGCTATAAGACACGTGAAAGCACGACGCGAGCCACCTGCTATTTTCAAGGTAAAGCTAAAAGTTTATTCTCTGACTCCAACGTTTATACTTTCCCAAAGGTGACATTGGATTGGAGAGTGAATGGGCCACCTGTCCAAAGACATTGGACAAAGCACTAGTACATCAAGTTTGTCCAGCCCCATAAAAGATTGTAAACAATATGTTGTTGACAGAAATTGTGTGGGAAGGTTCTCCAACAGAATGGAAACTCAGAAGGCTTTAGAAAATCTTAAGAATCAGGGTGACATGACTTAACCTTACTTCCAGGCCTGACTGGCTCAGCTATCCAAGGCAATCAAAGCCCTCAGAGAGCAGCATTTCTGCCACATTTCCCTGAGCACAGGGAAACACAGACACAAAGAGTCACTACAAGGCACCTGTGAGAAATTCCCCTGAGCAAAGGGAAATGTTCCCTGTGGCGGCTTTGGCATCTCCCCAGGGGATGAAGGGTTGAGCCTGGAGCAGACAGTGTCTGTGATGAGCTCCAGCGGAGCTGAGCCCAGGGGCTGCTGGCCAACGCCCTGGCCCAGTGAGCATTTCTCAGCTGGCAGGGTGGCCTGAGAAGGGGAAAGGGGAATGCACCAGACCAGGAACCATGGAACCAAGGGACCATTGTTACACTGTGGGGCCATGTGAGAAGAAGTGACCATTGGGACACTGTGGGGCCTTGTGAGACCAAGGGACCATTGGGACACTGTGGGACCATGTGAGATCAAGGGACCATTGGGATACTGTGAGTCCTCATGGATTCATGGACACCACTGTGACATTGCTGGGCCTCATGGAAGCAAGGGGACCCTAGTGACGCCGTGTGCCTCAGTGGAATGTAGGCATCATTGTGACACTGTGAGGCCCCATCCAGCCAAGGCTCCATTGGGACACTGCGAGACCCCATGGAAACAAAGCTCCAGGGTAACACAGAGAGGCTGCCTGTAATCAGTGCTCCATTGTGACCCTGTGGAGCCAAAGGAGAGCGTTGTGACACTGCAAAGCCCCATGGTCCATTGGTCCAAAGGTCCATTGTGACATTGCAGGACTCATGGAACAGAGGAGTCACATGACACTGTGGGGCCTGTGGAACCATGGAGAACATTGTGACACTGCAAGGCCTCAAGGAATCATTAGGACTGTTATATGTCTATAGGATAATTCGTGCAAATAAAATTGTCGTCTCTTTTATAGTTATGTGCTGTTAAATTATACTCTTATAGGAAGTTTTTAAATCGCACAAGCCAGCAACAGCGATTGCAACACCATGTCAAAGCCACCTGGACAAGAGAGGGAGGACTTTATTTACAAGCGAACGAAAGTGGCCAGCCCAGAGAGGGATCATGCATCAAGGTTGTCCGAGAAACACCCGGACCATAAATACACGATAAATATCCGAGACCGAGATAGTCAGAGCCATCAGGGAGGTACATCTCAAATCCGAATTCCGGGACTGCAAACACAGGTGTTCATCACTCTCCGGACACGTATTGTTCAACTTGCCACAGAGAAAAGAACTCCACATGAATACATGCACTTTGAAAAGGAAGAAAGGGGACTCTGGCTCAGGCAAGGAAAATCGTATAGAAATGGGTCAGACAGGACGGTCGGTGTGAAGCATAGAGGACCCTCTGCTGCAGCTGTCAAACCTGTGTCTCACCCGGTGGCAATCCCGGGCTCCACATTGACTTTTTTTTATAGTGGCTTTTTTTCATTTTTCTCAAAGTTTATATTTGGTACACTTAATAACTTTTATTAAATTAAAAATTAATAACTTGGAGCCTTGCATTTCTAACATGTTTATCACATTCGGTTTCTCATGATAAGCCTATCTACTTCTGCTAATTCTGAGATGGGGAAAATGAACTGTCATGATTCCCGCTTGCACTAAAGGATTGTGACACGGGCTGACTTTGTGATGCCAGAGTCTTCTGTGCCATCACAGCGCAACTGTATGACATCCCAGAGTGATAGAGCAGCACTGGCTCTGTGACATCACAAGGGGGATTTGTGAGATCTCAGGGTGGGCTGTGACATCCCAGGAGGCAGTGTGACATCTCAGGGGCTCTGTGACCTTACTGGGGAGGTCACTTCAAGCCAGCTCCCACTCACAGTTCCTCCCAGAGAAGTCCAAAGCTGCTCGTGCCCGGTGGCATCCCGTGTCCCTCTGGGTCCCCCTGCCCCTGGTGCTGCAGCCTCCCGCTGAGGATGTTCGAGGAGATCAAGCCCAGAGCCTGACACGGGGACAGGGGCTCAGGGCCGTCACAGTTGGAACAGGGAGACAGGGACCCCCTAGCAGCATCCCTGTGCCCCCAGGGCCAGAGCTTGGCCAGGGCTCCTTCACCCTCTTATGAAGGAGGGCTTGAGAGCACTTTAAAAATCCCCAGCAGGGGAGTAGCATAAAACAGCTTTAATATTAACTGACAGCACCACAGAGTTCCTTGGCAAGAGTCACTCTGCTCCTGACTGGACACTTCAGGCACACCAAGGAAACAAAGCAACAACAAAACCAAACAAAATCCAGGCAATCAAACCAAAAAGGAGTCAAGAACTGTCCCGGTGTCTGTGTGTCTCTGTGTGTTTGTGTGTGTGTGTGACGAAAGGACAGTGAGGGCAAGGATAAAAGGAATACAGCCTAAAAGCTAAAGAGAGCTGTGGAATAACACTTAACAATATTCAACTTCGCTTATAACTTCTATTAAGCTTCACAAATTAGCAAAAGAACAACTCTTAGCAGCATTTAACTTTGCTTACAGCTTCTGACTTTGTCGCTATAAGACACGTGAAAGCACGACGCGAGCCACCTGCTATTTTCAAGGTAAAGCTAAAAGTTTATTCTCTGACTCCAACTTTTATACTTTCCCAAAGGTGACATTGGATTGGAGAGTGAATGGGCCACCTGTCCAAAGACATTGGACAAAGCACTAGTACATCAAGTTTGTCCAGCCCCATAAAAGATTGTAAACAATATGTTGTTGACAGAAATTGTGTGGGAAGGTTCTCCAACAGAATGGAAACTCAGAAGGCTTTAGAAAATCTTAAGAATCAGGGTGACATGACTTAACCTTACTTCCAGGCCTGACTGGCTCAGCTATCCAAGGCAATCAAAGCCCTCAGAGAGCAGCATTTCTGCCACATTTCCCTGAGCACAGGCACTCCTGTGTGCACACAGACACAAAGAGTCACTACAAGGCACCTGTGAGAAATTCCCCTGAGCAAAGGGAAATGTTCCCTGTGGCGGCTTTGGCATCTCCCCAGGGGATGAAGGGTTGAGCCTGGAGCAGACAGTGTCTGTGATGAGCTCCAGCGGAGCTGAGCCCAGGGGCTGCTGGCCAACGCCCTGGCCCAGTGAGCATTTCTCAGCTGGCAGGGCGGCCTGAGAAGGGGAAAGGGGAATGCACCAGACCAGGAACCATGGAACCAAGGGACCATTGTTACACTGTGGGGCCATGTGAGAAGAAGTGACCATTGGGACACTGTGGGACCATGTGAGATCAAGGGACCATTGGGATACTGTGAGTCCTCATGGATTCATGGACACCACTGTGACATTGCTGGGCCTCATGGAAGCAAGGGGACCCTAGTGACGCCGTGTGCCTCAGTGGAATGTAGGCATCATTGTGACACTGTGAGGCCCCATCCAGCCAAGGCTCCATTGGGACACTGCGAGACCCCATGGAAACAAAGCTCCAGGGTAACACAGAGAGGCTGCCTGTAATCAGTGCTCCATTGTGACCCTGTGGAGCCAAAGGAGAGCGTTGTGACACTGCAAAGCCCCATGGTCCATTGGTCCAAAGGTCCATTGTGACATTGCAGGACTCATGGAACAGAGGAGTCACATGACACTGTGGGGCCTGTGGAACCATGGAGAACATTGTGACACTGCAAGGCCTCAAGGAATCATTAGGACTGTTATATGTCTATAGGATAATTCGTGCAAATAAAATTGTCGTCTCTTTTATAGTTATGTGCTGTTAAATTATACTCTTATAGGAAGTTTTTAAATCGCACAAGCCAGCAACAGCGATTGCAACACCATGTCAAAGCCACCTGGACAAGAGAGGGAGGACTTTATTTACAAGCGAACGAAAGTGGCCAGCCCAGAGAGGGATCATGCATCAAGGTTGTCCGAGAAACACCCGGACGATAAATACACGATAAATATCCGAGACCGAGATAGTCAGAGCCATCAGGGAGGTACATCTCAAATCCGAATTCCGGGACTGCAAACACAGGTGTTCATCACTCTCCGGACACGTATTGTTCAACTTGCCACAGAGAAAAGAACTCCACATGAATACATGCACTTTGAAAAGGAAGAAAGGGGACTCTGGCTCAGGCAAGGAAAATCGTATAGAAATGGGTCAGACAGGACGGTCGGTGTGAAGCATAGAGGACCCTCTGCTGCAGCTGTCAAACCTGTGTCTCACCCGGTGGCAATCCCGGGCTCCACATTGACTTTTTTTTATAGTGGCTTTTTTTCATTTTTCTCAAAGTTTATATTTGGTACACTTAATAACTTTTATTAAATTAAAAATTAATAACTTGGAGCCTTGCATTTCTAACATGTTTATCACATTCGGTTTCTCATGATAAGCCTATCTACTTCTGCTAATTCTGAGATGGGGAAAATGAACTGTCATGATTCCCGCTTGCACTAGAGGATTGTGACACGGGCTGACTTTGTGATGCCAGAGTCTTCTGTGCCATCACAGCGCAACTGTATGACATCCCAGAGTGATAGAGCAGCACTGGCTCTGTGACATCACAAGGGGGATTTGTGAGATCTCAGGGTGGGCTGTGACATCCCAGGAGGCAGTGTGACATCTCAGGGGCTCTGTGACCTTACTGGGGAGGTCACTTCAAGCCAGCTCCCACTCACAGTTCCTCCCAGAGAAGTCCAAAGCTGCTCGTGCCCGGTGGCATCCCGTGTCCCTCTGGGTCCCCCTGCCCCTGGCGCTGCAGCCTCCCGCTGAGGATGTTCGAGGAGATCAAGCCCAGAGCCTGACACGGGGACAGGGGCTCAGGGCCGTCACAGTTGGAACAGGGAGACAGGGACCCCCTAGCAGCATCCCTGTGCCCCCAGGGCCAGAGCTTGGCCAGGGATCCTTCACCCTCTTATGAAGGAGGGCTTGAGAGCACTTTAAAAATCCCCAGCAGGGGAGTAGCATAAAACAGCTTTAATATTAACTGACAGCACCACAGAGTTCCTTGGCAAGAGTCACTCTGCTCCTGACTGGACACTTCAGGCACACCAAGGAAACAAAGCAACAACAAAACCAAACAAAATCCAGGCAATCAAACCAAAAAGGAGTCAAGAACTGTCCCGGTGTCTGTGTGTCTCTGTGTGTTTGTGTGTGTGTGTGGGTGTGGGTGTGGGTGTGGGTGTGTGTGTGTGTGTGTGTGTGTGTGACGAAAGGACAGTGAGGGCAAGGATAAAAGGAATACAGCCTAAAAGCTAAAGAGAGCTGTGGAATAACACTTAACAATATTCAACTTCGCTTAGAACTTCTATTAAGCTTCACAAATTAGCAAAAGAACAACTCTTAGCAGCATTTAACTTTGCTTACAGCTTGTGACTTTGTCGCTATAAGACACGTGAAAGCACGACGCGAGCCACCTGCTATTTTCAAGGTAAAGCTAAAAGTTTATTCTCTGACTCCAACTTTTATACTTTCCCAAAGGTGACATTGGATTGGAGAGTGAATGGGCCACCTGTCCAAAGACATTGGACAAAGCACTAGTACATCAAGTTTGTCCAGCCCCATAAAAGATTGTAAACAATATGTTGTTGACAGAAATTGTGTGGGAAGGTTCTCCAACAGAATGGAAACTCAGAAGGCTTTAGAAAATCTTAAGAATCAGGGTGACATGACTTAACCTTACTTCCAGGCCTGACTGGCTCAGCTATCCAAGGCAATCAAAGCCCTCAGAGAGCAGCATTTCTGCCACATTTCCCTGAGCACAGGCACTCCTGTGTGCACACAGACACAAAGAGTCACTACAAGGCACCTGTGAGAAATTCCCCTGAGCAAAGGGAAATGTTCCCTGTGGCGGCTTTGGCATCTCCCCAGGGGATGAAGGGTTGAGCCTGGAGCAGACAGTGTCTGTGATGAGCTCCAGCGGAGCTGAGCCCAGGGGCTGCTGGCCAACGCCCTGGCCCAGTGAGCATTTCTCAGCTGGCAGGGCGGCCTGAGAAGGGGAAAGGGGAATGCACCAGACCAGGAACCATGGAACCAAGGGACCATTGTTACACTGTGGGGCCATGTGAGAAGAAGTGACCATTGGGACACTGTGGGACCATGTGAGATCAAGGGACCATTGGGATACTGTGAGTCCTCATGGATTCATGGACACCACTGTGACATTGCTGGGCCTCATGGAAGCAAGGGGACCCTAGTGACGCCGTGTGCCTCAGTGGAATGTAGGCATCATTGTGACACTGTGAGGCCCCATCCAGCCAAGGCTCCATTGGGACACTGCGAGACCCCATGGAAACAAAGCTCCAGGGTAACACAGAGAGGCTGCCTGTAATCAGTGCTCCATTGTGACCCTGTGGAGCCAAAGGAGAGCGTTGTGACACTGCAAAGCCCCATGGTCCATTGGTCCAAAGGTCCATTGTGACATTGCAGGACTCATGGAACAGAGGAGTCACATGACACTGTGGGGCCTGTGGAACCATGGAGAACATTGTGACACTGCAAGGCCTCAAGGAATCATTAGGACTGTTATATGTCTATAGGATAATTCGTGCAAATAAAATTGTCGTCTCTTTTATAGTTATGTGCTGTTAAATTATACTCTTATAGGAAGTTTTTAAATCGCACAAGCCAGCAACAGCGATTGCAACACCATGTCAAAGCCACCTGGACAAGAGAGGGAGGACTTTATTTACAAGCGAACGAAAGTGGCCAGCCCAGAGAGGGATCATGCATCAAGGTTGTCTGAGAAACACCCGGACGATAAATACACGATAAATATCCGAGACCGAGATAGTCAGAGCCATCAGGGAGGTACATCTCAAATCCGAATTCCGGGACTGCAAACACAGGTGTTCATCACTCTCCGGACACGTATTGTTCAACTTGCCACAGAGAAAAGAACTCCACATGAATACATGCACTTTGAAAAGGAAGAAAGGGGACTCTGGCTCAGGCAAGGAAAATCGTATAGAAATGGGTCAGACAGGACGGTCGGTGTGAAGCATAGAGGACCCTCTGCTGCAGCTGTCAAACCTGTGTCTCACCCGGTGGCAATCCCGGGCTCCACATTGGCCTTTTTTTATAGTGGCTTTTATTCATTTTTCTCAAAGTTTATATTTGGTACACTTAATAACTTTTATTAAATTAAAAATTAATAACTTGGAGCCTTGCATTTCTAACATGTTCATCACATTCGGTTTCTCATGATAAGCCTATCTACTTCTGCTAATTCTGAGATGGGGAAAATGAACTGTCATGATTCCCGCTTGCACTAAAGGATTGTGACACGGGCTGACTTTGTGATGCCAGAGTCTTCTGTGCCATCACAGCGCAACTGTATGACATCCCAGAGTGATAGAGCAGCACTGGCTCTGTGACATCACAAGGGGGATTTGTGAGATCTCAGGGTGGGCTGTGACATCCCAGGAGGCAGTGTGACATCTCAGGGGCTCTGTGACCTTACTGGGGAGGTCACTTCAAGCCAGCTCCCACTCACAGTTCCTCCCAGAGAAGTCCAAAGCTGCTGGTGCCCGGTGGCATCCCGTGTCCCTCTGTGTCCCCCTGCCCCTGGCGCTGCAGCCTCCCGCTGAGGATGTTCGAGGAGATCAAGCCCAGAGCCTGACACGGGGACAGGGGCTCAGGGCCGTCACAGTTGGAACAGGGAGACAGGGACCCCCTAGCAGCATCCCTGTGCCCCCAGGGCCAGAGCTTGGCCAGGGCTCCTTCACCCTCTTATGAAGGAGGGCTTGAGAGCACTTTAAAAATCCCCAGCAGGGGAGTAGCATAAAACAGCTTTAATATTAACTGACAGCACCACAGAGTTCCTTGGCAAGAGTCACTCTGCTCCTGACTGGACACTTCAGGCACACCAAGGAAACAAAGCAACAACAAAACCAAACAAAATCCAGGCAATCAAACCAAAAAGGAGTCAAGAACTGTCCCGGTGTCTGTGTGTCTCTGTGTGTTTGTGTGTGTGTGTGTGTGACGAAAGGACAGTGAGGGCAAGGATAAAAGGAATACAGCCTAAAAGCTAAAGAGAGCTGTGGAATAACACTTAACAATATTCAACTTCGCTTAGAACTTCTATTAAGCTTCACAAATTAGCAAAAGAACAACTCTTAGCAGCATTTAACTTTGCTTACAGCTTCTGACTTTGTCGCTATAAGACGCGTGAAAGCATGACGCGAGCCACCTGCTCTTTGCAAGGTAAAGATAAAAGTTTATTCTCTGACTCCAACTTTCATACTTTCCCAACGGTGACATTGGATTGGAGAGTGAATGGGCCACCTGTCCAAAGACATTGGACAAACCACTAGTACATCAAATTTCTCCGCCCCAATAATAGAATGTCAACAATATGTTGTTGACAGAGATTGTGTGGGAAGGTTCTCCAACAGAATGGAAACTCAGAAGGCTTTAGAAAATCTTAAGAATCAGGGTGACATGACTTAACCTTACTTCCAGGCCTGACTGGCTCAGCTATCCAAGGCAATCAAAGCCCTCAGAGAGCAGCATTTCTGCCACATTTCCCTGAGCACAGGCACTCCTGTGTGCACACAGACACAAAGAGTCACTACAAGGCACCTGTGAGAAATTCCCCTGAGCAAAGGGAAATGCTCCCTGTGGAGGCTTTGGCATCTCCCAAGGAAATGAAGGGTTGAGCCTGGAGCAGACAGTGTCTGTGATGAGCTCCAGAGGAGCTGAGCCCAGGGGCTGCTGGCCAAGGCCCTGGCCCAATGAGCATTTCTCAGCTGGCAGGGCGGCCTGAGAAGGGGAGAGGGGAATGCACCAGACCAGGAACCATGGAACCAAGGGACCATTGTTACACTGTGGGGCCATGTGAGAAGAAGTGACCATTGGGACACTGTGGGGCCATGTGAGATCAAGAGACCATTGGGACACTGTGAGTCCTCATGGATTCATGGACACCACTGTGACATTGCTGGGCCTCATGGAAGCAAGGGGACCCTAGTGACGCCGTGTGCCTCAGTGGAATGTAGGCATCATTGTGACACTGTGAGGCCCCATCCAACCAAGGCTCCAATGGGACACTGCGAGACCCCACGGAAACAAAGCTCCAGGGTAACACAGAGAGGCTGCCTGTAATCAGTGCTCCATTGTGACCCTGTGGAGCCAAAGGAGACCGTTGTGATACTGCAAAGCCCCATGGTCCATTGGTCCAAAGGTCCATTGTGACATTGCAGGACTCATGGAACAGAGGAGTCACATGACACTGTGGGGCCTGTGGAACCATGGAGAACATTGTGACACTGCAAGGCCTCATGGAATCATTAGGACTGTTATACGTCAGTAAGATAATTTTTGGAAATAAAATTGTCATCTATTTTATAGTTATGTGCTGTTAAATTATACTCTTATAAGAAGGTTTTAAATCGCACAAGCCAGCAACAGCGATTGCAACACCATGTCAAAGCCACCTGGACAAGAGAGGGAGGACTTCATTTATAAGCAAATGAAAGTGGCCAACCCGGAGCAGATCATGCATAAAGGTTGTCCGAGAAACACCCGGACGATAAATACACGATAAATATCCGAGACCGAGATAGTCAGAGCCATCAGGGAGGTACATCTCAAATCCGAATTCCGGGACTGCAAACACAGGTGTTCATCACTCTCCGGACACGTATTGTTCAACTTGCCACAGAGAAAAGAACTCCACATGAATACATGCACTTTGAAAAGGAAGAAAGGGGACTCTGGCTCAGGCAAGGAAAATCGTATAGAAATGGGTCAGACAGGACGGTCGGTGTGAAGCATAGAGGACCCTCTGCTGCAGCTGTCAAACCTGTGTCTCACCCGGTGGCAATCCCGGGCTCCACATTGGCCTTTTTTTATAGTGGCTTTTTTTCATTTTTCTCAAAGTTTATATTTGGTACACTTAATAACTTTTATTAAATTAAAAATTAATAACTTGGAGCCTTGCATTTCTAACATGTTCATCACATTCGGTTTCTCATGATAAGCCTATCTACTTCTGCTAATTCTGAGATGGGGAAAATGAACTGTCATGATTCCCGCTTGCACTAGAGGATTGTGTCACGGGCTGACTTTGTGATGCCAGAGTCTTCTGTGCCATCACAGCGCAACTGTATGGCATCCCAGAATGATAGAGCAGCACTGGCTCTGTGACATCACAAGGGGGATTTGTGAGATCTCAGGGTGGGCTGTGACATCCCAGGAGGCAGTGTGACATCTCAGGGGCTCTGTGACCTTACTGGGGAGGTCACTTCAAGCCAGCTCCCACTCACAGTTCCTCCCAGAGAAGTCCAAAGCTGCTCGTGCCCGGTGGCATCCCGTGTCCCTCTGGGTCCCCCTGCCCCTGGTGCTGCAGCCTCCCGCTGAGGATGTTCAAGGAGATCAAGCCCAGAGCCTGACACGGGGACAGGGGCTCAGGGCCGTCACAGTTGGAACAGGGAGACAGGGACCCCCTAGCAGCATCCCTGTGCCCCCAGGGCCAGAGCTTGGCCAGGGCTCCTTCACCCTCTTATGAAGGAGGGCTTGAGAGCACTTTAAAAATCCCCAGCAGGGGAGTAGCATAAAACAGCTTTAATATTAAGTGACAGCACCACAGAGTTCCTTGGCAAGAGTCACTCTGCTCCTGACTGGACACTTCAGGCACACCAAGGAAACAAAGCAACAACAAAACCAAACAAAATCCAGGCAATCAAACCAAAAAGGAGTCAAGAACTGTCCCGCTGTCTGTGTGTCTCTGTGTGTTTGTGTGTGTGTGTGTGTGTTTGTGTGTCTGTGTGTGTGTGTGTGTGTGTGTGTGACGAAAGGACAGTGAGGGCAAGGATAAAAGGAATACAGCCTAAAAGCTAAAGAGAGCTGTGGAATAACACTTAACAATATTCAACTTCGCTTAGAACTTCTATTAAGCTTCACAAATTAGCAAAAGAACAACTCTTAGCAGCATTTAACTTTACTTACAGCTTGTGACTGTGTTGCTATAAGACACGTGAAAGCACAACGCGAGCCACCTGCTATTTGCAAGGTAAAGAGAAAAGTTTATTCTCTGACTCCAACTTTTATACTTTCCCAACGGTGACATTGGATTGGAGAGTGAATGGGCCACCTGTCCAAAGACATTGGACAAACCACTAGTTCATCAAGTTTGTCCAGCCCCATAAAAGATTGTAAACAATATGTTGTTGACAGAAATTGTGTGGGAAGGTTCTCCAAGAGAATGTAAACTCAGAAGGTTTTAGAAAATCTTAAGAATCAGGGTGACATGACTTAACCTTACTTCCAGGCCTGACAGGCTCAGCTATCCAAGGCAATGAAAGCCCTCAGAGAGCAGCATTTGTGCCACCTTTCCCTGAGCACAGGCACTCCTGTGTGCACACAGACACAGAGAGTCACTACAAGGCACCTGTGATAAATTCCCCTGGGCAAAGGGAAATGTTGCCTTTGGAGGCTTTGGCATCTCCCCAGGGGATGAAGGGTTGAGCCTGGAGCAGACAGTGTCTGCGATGAGCTCCAGAGGAGCTGAGCCCAGGGGCTGCTGGCCAAGGCCCTGGCCCAGTGAGCATTTCTCAGCTGGCAGGGTGGCCTGAGAAGGGGAGAGGGGAATGCACCAGACCAAGAATCATGGAACCAAGGGACCATTGTTACACTGTGGGGCCATGTGAGAAGAAGTGACCATTGGGACACTGTGGGGCTTTGTGAGACCAAGGGACAATTGGGACATTGTGGGACCATGTGAGATCAAGAGACCATTGGGACACTGTGGGACCATGTGAGATCAAGGGACCATTGGGATACTGTGAGTCCTCATGGATTCATGGATACCACTGTGACATTGCTGGGCCTCATGGAAGCAAGGGGACCTAGTGACGCCATGTGCCTCAGTGGAATGTAGGCATCATTGTGACACTGTGAGGCCCCATCCAGCCAAGGCTCCATTGGGACACTGCGAGACCCCATGGAAACAAAGCTCCAGGGTAACACAGAGAGGCTGCCTGTAATCAGTGCTCCATTGTGACCCTGTGGAGCCAAAGGAGAGCGTTGTGACACTGCAAAGCCCCATGGTCCATTGGTCCAAAGGTCCATTGTGACATTGCAGGACTCATGGAACAGAGGAGTCACATGACACTGTGGGGCCTGTGGAACCATGGAGAACATTGTGACACTGCAAGGCCTCATGGAATCATTAGGACTGTTATACGTCAGTAAGAAAAATTGTCATCTAATTTATAGTTATGTGCTGTTAAATTATACTCTTATCGGGAGTTTTTAAATCGCACAAGTCAGGAACAGCGATTGCAACACCATGTCAAAGCCACCTGGACGAGACAGGGAGGACTTTATTTACAAGCGAACGAAAGTGGCCAGCCCGGAGAGGGATCATGCATCAAGGTTGTCCGAGAAACACCCGGACCATAAATACACGATAAATATCCGAGACCGAGATAGTCAGAGCCATCAGGGAGGTACATCTCAAATCCGAATTCCGGGACTGCAAACACAGGTGTTCATCACTCTCCGGACACGTATTGTTCAACTTGCCACAGAGAAAAGAACTCCACATGAATACATGCACTCCAAAAAGGAAAAAAAGGGACTCTGGCTCAGGCAAGGAAAATCGTATAAAAATGGGTCAGACAGGACGGTCGGTGTGAAGCATAGAGGACCCTCTGCTGCAGCTGTCAAACCTGTGTCTCACCCGGTGGCAATCCCTGGCTCCACGCTGACTTTTTTTTATAGTGGCATTTTTTCATTTTTCTCAAAATTTATATTTGGTACTCTTAATAACTTTTTTTAAAATAATAACTAATAACTTGGAGCCTTGCATTTCTAACATGTTTATCACATTCGGTTTCTCATGATAAGCCTATCTACTTCTGCTAATTCTGAGACGGGGAAAATGAACTGTCATGATTCCCGCTTGCACTAGAGGATTGTGACACGGGCTGACTTTGTGATGCCAGAGTCTTCTGTGCCATCACAGCGCAACTGTATGACATCCCAGAGTGATAGAGCAGCACTGGCTCTGTGACATCACAAGGGGGATTTGTGAGATCCCAGGGTGGGCTGTGACATCACAGGAGGCAGTGTGACATCTCAGGGGCTCTGTGACCTTACTGGGGAGGTCACTTCAAGCCAGCTCCCACTCACAGTTCCTCCCAGAGAAGTCCAAAGCTGCTGGTGCACAGTGGCATTCCGTGTCCCTCTGGGTCCCCCTGCCCCTGGCGCTGCAGCCTCCCGCTGAGGATGTTCGAGGAGATCAAGCCCAGAGCCTGACACGGGGACAGGGGCTCAGGGCCGTCACAGTTGGAACAGGGAGACAGGGACCCCCTAGCAGCATCCCTGTGCCCCCAGGGCCAGAGCTTGGCCAGGGCTCCTTCACCCTCTTATGAAGGAGGGCTTGAGAGCACTTTAGAAATCCTAGCAGTGGAGTAGCATAAAACAGCTTTAATATTAAGTGACAGCACCACAGAGTTCCTTGGCAAGAGTCACTCTGCTCCTGACTGGACACTTCAGGCACACCAAGGAAACAAAGCAAAAACAAAACCAAACATAATCCAGGCAATCAACCCCAAAATTAGTCAAGAACTGTCCCAGTGTCTGTGTGTCTTGTTTGGACAAGACAGGAGTCTGTGAAGTAGGGCAAAAGCCTCCTGTGCAATGGAGAAGGTAAACCCCTTCCCTCTGAATTTCCAGGATTTTTAAATTTAAAAGCTTTCAGGCAAAGATATGGGAATGGGAGTAAGAATTCTTTGCTAGGAGAAACTAAAGAACAATTTTAAAAGGCAAATGCAATTGGTACAAACAAAACTAGTGATAAATTCTACAACCTTTCACTCTGAGGATTCGGGGTGTTGGTAGCAGTGCAGTTGTAATTACAGCTGCTCCTCTTCAGTGGCTGATGAATTGCAGCTGAAATGGTGATCTTTAGAATGGTACAGTTTTCTCTGAAGATCTGGTGGCAGTTGGGCCGGTCTTCCTCTGCGCGGGGGCCACCTCCGAGCTCCGCCGCCGCTGCCTCACCGCGCTCCGGCCGCTTCTCTCGGGAGTCCTGCCGAAGGAGCTGCTTCTCTGGGAATCTCTCAAAGAGAGAGAGCTGCTCTGTCTCCCCAAAAGGTACCACTTTATACAATAACAGAGTGCTTGGCTTCCCCCTCTGGGTGGAGCATCTCACAATGGGATGGTGTTATGTTACCAGCCCTGCAGTGATTCAGTCAATGGCCCATTAACAAACCATTACCTCTTCGTAGCAAACCATTGTTCTTGGAAGAGATAACAAACCTGCCCAACCTCCAACAGATGGCAAATAGAATACAAGCTTATCTTACAAACCAGGACATTATCCACCCCTTATTCTATTTCCATCTGCACACAATGAAATCTTACACCCAGTTCTCACTTAAGACTAAGTTTCCCTGTGGTACACAGCGGGTCTCACCATCTTTCTGCATTACCCACCAAGTGTAACCAGGTCCTTGAGCAAAGACAACCCCACGAATGGGTTGGCCTTTGCCTGAGGTGGGATTAATCTAAACAGATTTCCCTAAAATACCTTTCATATCTACTACAGGGACCTTATCTCCATCTACTGTGTGTAAGGGTTCTGACTGGGCAGGGCCAGCTCGACTGACAGACCCTCGGGTGTTGACCATCCAGGTTGCTTTTGCCAGGTTAATTTCCCAGTATCTAAATGTTCCCCCACCAAGTGCCTTTAGGGTAGTCTTAAGGAGTCCGTTGCACCGTTCAACTTTGCCGGCAGCTGGAGCATGATAAGGAATATGACATATCCATTCGATACCATGTTCTCTGGCCCAGGTGTTGATAAGGCTGTTCTTGAAACGGGTGCCGTTGTCAGACTCAATTCTCTCAGGTGTGCCGTGTCTCCACAGGACTTGCTTTTCCAAGCCTAAGATGGTGTTCCGGGCAGTGGCATGAGGTACAGGGAAAGTCTCCAGCCATCTAGTGGTGGCTTCCACCATGGTCAGCACGTAGCGCTTGCCTTGGCGTGTCTGGGGCAGTGTGATATAGTCAATCTGCCAGGCCTCCCCATACTTGTACTTGGACCACCACCCACTATACCATAGGGGCTTCACTCTCTTGGCCTGTTTGATGGCAGCACACGTCTCACAGTCATGGATAACCTGAGAAACACTGTCCATGGTTAGATCCACCCCTCGGTCTCGTGCCCACTTGTAGGTGGCATCTCTGCCCTGATGACCTGAGGCATTGAGCCAGGAACAACTCCCCCTTACGATGCCAATCTAAGTCTATGACACCTCTATTTTTGCTGCCTGATCTACCTGCTCGTTGTTTCGGTGCTCCTCATTAGCCCAACTTTTGGGAACATGGGCATCTACATGATGGACTTTCACCATTAGCTTTTCCACCCGAGAGGCAATGTCTTTCCATATATCAGCAGCCCAGATTGGCTTTCCTCTACGTTGCCAGTTGGCCTTCCTCCACCTTCCCAGCCAGCCCCACAGAGCATTGGCCACCATCCACGAATCAGTATAAAGGTAGAGCTTTGGCCACTTCTCCTTTTCAGCAATGTCTAGAGCTAGCTGAACGGCCTTGAGTTCAGCGAGTTGGCTTGATCCAACTTCTCCTTCAGTAGCTTGTGCAACTTGGCGTGTGGGGCTCCATACGGCTGCTTTCCATTTCCGGTTCATCCCTACAATGCGACAGGAACCATCAGTGAAAAGAGCGTAGCAGGACTCCTCTGCTGGTAGTTGGTTGTATGGTGGAGCTTCTTCAGCCCTTGCCACTTGTACCTGCTCCTCATCATCAGTGAGACCAAAGTTTTCACCTTCTGGCCAGTTTGTAATTATCTCCAAAATCCCAGGGCGATTCAGGTTTCCAATACAGGCACGCTGAGTGATGAGGGCAATCCATTTTCTCCATGTGGCGTCAGTGGCATGGTGGGTAGTAAGAACCTTTCCTTTAAACATCCACCCCAGCACTGGTAGTCGGGGTGCCAGGAGGAGTTGTGTTTCTGTGCCAATTACCTCCGAGGCGGCTTGGACTCCTTCAAAGGCAGCCAAGATTTCCTTCTCTGTGGGAGTGTAGTTGGCTTTAGACCCTCTGTAACTTCGGCTCCAGAATCCCAGTGGTCGGCCTCGAGTCTCCCCGGGCACTTTCTGCCAAAGGCTCCAGGACAACCCATGGTTCCCGGCTGCAGAGTAGAGCACGTTCTTGACCTCTGGTCCCGTTCTGACTGGGCCAAGGGCTACAGCATGAGTGATCTCCTGCTTGACCTGGGTGAAGGCTTGTTGCTGCTCAGGGCCCCAGTGGAAATCATTCTTCTTTCGGGTAACCAGATAAAGAGGGCTCACGATCTGGCTATACTCGGGAATGTGCGTTCTCCAGAAACCTATGGCACCTAGGAAAGCTTGTGTTTCCTTTTTGCTGGTTGGTGGGGACATAGCTGTGATCTTGTTGATGACCTCAGTGGGAATCTGGCACCGTCCATCCTGCCATTTCACTCCCAGGAACTGGATCTCTCGGGCAGGTCCCTTGACTTTGCTCTTCTTGATGGCGAAGCCAGCTTCTAGTAGTATCTGGATGATCCTCTCACCTTTCTCAAACACTTCTGCCGCTGTGCTCCCCCACACAATGATGTCATCAATCTATTGCAGGTGTTCTGGAGCCTCACCCTTTTATAGTGCAGTCTGGATCAGTCCATGGCAGATGGTGGGGCTGTGTTTCCACACCTGGGGCAGTCGGTTCCAGGTGTACTGCACACCCCTCCAGGTGAAAGCAAACTGAGGCCTGCATTCTGCTGCCAGAAGAATGGAAAAAAATGCATTAGCAATATCAATGGTGGCATACCACTTTGCTGCCTTGGACTCCAGCTCGTACTGGAGTTCCAGCATATCCGGTACAGCAGCGCTCAGTGGCGGAGTCACTTCATTTAAGCCACGATAGTCCACAGTCAATCTCCATTCTTTTTCAGATTTGCACACAGGCCAGATGGGGCTGTTGAAGGGTGAGTGGGTTTTGCTGACCACCCCTTGGCTCTCCAACTCCCGAATCATTTTGTGGGTGGAGATCACGCCATCTCGATCCATCCGATACTGCTGGCGGTGCACTGTCGAGATCGCAATTGGCACGCGTTGTTCTTCCACCCTTAGCAGTCCTACTGCAGAGGGGTTTTCTGACAGTCCAGGCAAGGTGTTCAATTGCTTAATGTCTTCTGCCTCTACAGCGGCTATTCCAAAAGCCCACCTGAGTCCCTTTGGGTCTTTGTAATAGCCGTTCCGGAGGAAGTCTATGCCTAGGATACACGGAGCATCTGGGCCAGTCACTATAGGATGTTTCTTCCACTCCTTCCCAGTCAGTCTCACCTCGGCTTCCACCAGAGTCAATTGTTGTGATCCCCCTGTCACACCAGCAATGGAAACAGGCTCTGCCCCCACATGTCCCGATGGTATCAGAGTACACTGTGCACCAGTATCAACTAAAGCATCATATCTTTGTGGCTCTGATGTGCCAGGCCATCGGATCCACACTGTCCAGAAGATCCGGTTTTCCCGTGCCTCTCCCTGGCTAGAGACAGGGCCCCTCTAACACTGGTTATTATTCCTTTCTTGGGCATACATACTAGAGGTCCCTTCAAGGGGGTCTGACAGATCGTACCCACAAGCTTGGTCACGGGAGGTTGAGGCTACCTTTACTTTGTTGGAACTCCCCCAGTTAGAGTTTCCCTCCTTGAGTTGACGGACCCGTGCTGCCAGGACAGAAGTGGGTTTCCCATCCCACCTCCCCATGTCTTCCCCATGGTCACGCAGGAAGAACCACCCTCTCTCTCTAGCTGGGGATTGTTGGGCACTGATTCTGGGGCCTGTGACTCTCACGGGTTCCTTATCTCCTCCCTCATCTCCTCTTTAAACTCCTTAATCACAGCTGAGATATGAGCCTGCATTGGGCCATTAATCATACTCTCATAATTCCTAAGTTTGTTGGCAACAGAGCCCACTGTCTCCCGGTGAGCGTCAGCACTGATTGTTGCAATGAAAGTGGTGTATTGAGATGGCCCAAGATTTGCTAGACTCCACAGCATTTGTCCTGTACACCTGACCGTGTCGGGGTTATTATTGTGTCGTCCATCCCTCCCAAAGAGTACCTCCAATACTGAACTTCCCTCAGCTGTTGGATCCCTTCCTCGAGGGTCTTCCAGCGCATTCTATGATGGTGCTCCTGCATTCTCTCCCTGTGGACAAACCTCTCCCTGACAATCATTAAGAGCCGCTCCCAGAGAGAAAGGGACCCTGGTTCCATTACAAAAATCTGATTTATACCCGAGTCCTGGGTCAAGGGTCCCAAGTTCCTTGCCTCACCACCATCCAGCTGCACGCCTGTACCCATAAGATCCCAAACCCGGAGTAGCCAGGTAGCATAAGCCTCATGCCCTCGTCGCACAATGTCTTTATGCAGATTACGAAGACTTTCGTACGTCAGGGACTCGGTGATGATAGCAATCTCTGGGTCCCCTGTGGGTTGTGAGGTTCCTCCATTCGTGTCCCTATCTGCAGGGTGCTCTGCTTTCACCTTAGACTTCCTTGTTTCTACTGGGGCAACTGCTGCTGACCGTGTCTGCCTTTGTGGTTCAGCTGGAACCTGAACAGTTGTAACATCTGTGGGTTCCACAGCTGTACTATTAGACTATCCCTCCTCAAAGCAAAGGGCCGGTTTCTCACCAGCTGGGGAAATGCACTCCTTCAGCATCTCTTGTATCTCCTTAACCAGAACCCTCACCCAATCTGGGTGGTTCATTTCTGAGGTGGACTGTGGGGCAGGGTCAGGCTCTGGAGCAGCAGCATCTCGAGTCTCTGGGGCAGTGTCAGGTTCTGCAGGAGCATACCTAGCCTCTGGTGTAGGTGTGAGGGTAGTTATCCAGGTTAATCTTCCCTTATCTCTGAGTGCTAAATATAACAGGACTATCAGCAACACCGCCCATTGTATGGTATCATTAGCACTTAGAAAGGATCTTAACCCTTTGAGAACTGGTGGAGCAGACCCAAAAAGATGGTTAAAAGGTTGGGAGAAAGTTTCCCCAGGTGCTATTTCCTTGCAGTAGGTACCGTTATTAAAGTAACCCCAAAAACATACAGTTAGTGTGTGATAGCTATGAATCCATGTACCTGCCTTCCAGAGGAAATTAAAGATCCATGAATTCCTCACCCAATTAACCCAGAAGCCAAACTTGATAACAGACACAGTAGCCTTAGTTATAGGACCCATTTTTAGATAGGGGTCTGCAAATGGGAAAAGTATAGCTATGATCACATGCCACCCAAACCAAGGTAAACTAGACCACAAGGTGATGCTTAAGATGTTTTTACACACAACAAAAAACCAAATTACTTAAGAACTGTTAATACTTTTTCCCTCTCAATGCCCTCGTGCCCCACATTGATGCGCCAAAATCTGTCTTGGTTCGACAAGACAGGAGTCTGTGAAAGAGGGCAAAGCCTCCTGTGCAATGGAGAACGGCAAACCCCCCTCCCTCTGAATTACCAGGATCTTTAAATTAAAAGGCTCTCAGGCAAATATATGGGAATGGGAGTAACAATTCTTTACTAGGAGAAAACCAGATAAGAATTTAAAAAGGCAAATGCAATCGGTACAAAAAAAACTAGTGAAAAAGTCCAGAACCTGAGTATTCGGGGTGTTGGTATCACTCCGGTCGAAATGATAGCTGCTCCTTTGCAGTGGCTGATGAAATGCAGCTGAAGTGGTGATCTTTAGAAAGGGTATAGTTTTCTCTGAAGATCTGGTGGCAGTTGGGCCGGTCTTCCTCTGCGCCGGGGATGCCTCTGAGCCCCGCTGCCGCTGCCTCACCGCGCTCCAGCCGCTTCTCTGGGAGACTTGCCGAAGGAGCTGCTTCTCTGGGAATCCCGCAAAGAGAGAGCTGCTTCGTCTCCCCAAAAGCTACCCCTTTATACAATAAAAGAGTGCTTGGCTTCCCCCTCTGGGTGGAACATCTCACAATGGGATGGTGTTACGTTACCAGCCCTGCACTGAATCAGTAAATGGACCATTAAAAACCATTACCTCTTCTAGCACACCATTGTTCTTGAGAGATAACAAACCTGCCCAACTTCCAACAGATGGCAAATAGAATAAAAGCATATCTTACAACCCACCCAGGACAATTTATCATCCGGCTGTTTCTCGGACAACCTTGATGCATGATCCCTCTCTGGGCTGGCCACATTCGTTCGCTTGTAAATAAAGTCCTCCCTCTCTTGTCCAGGTGGCTTTGACATGGTGTTGCAATCGCTGTTGCTGGCTTGTGCGATTTAAAAACTTCCTATAAGAGTATAATTTAACAGCACATAACTATAAAAGAGATGACAATTTTATTTGCTCGAATTATCCTACACACGTATAACAGTCCTAATGATTCCATGAGGCCTTGCAGTGTCACAATGTTCTCCATGGTTCCACAGGCCCCACAGTGTCATGTGACTCCTCTGTTCCATGAGTCCTGCAATGTCACAATGGACCTTTGGACCAATGGACCATGGGGCTTTGCAGTGTCACAACGCTCTCCTTTGGCTCCACAGTGTCACAATGGAGCACTGATTACAGGCAGCCTCTCTGTGTTACCCTGGAGCTTTGTTTCCGTGGGGTCTCGCAGTGTCCCAATGGAGCCTTGGTTGGATGGGGCCTCACAGTGTCACAATGATGCCTACATTCCACTGAGGCACACGGCGTCACTAGGGTCCCCTTGCTTCCATGAGGCCCAGCAATGTCAGTGGTGTCCATGAATCCATGAGGACTCACAGTATCCCAATGGTCTCTTGATCTGACATGGTCCCACAGTGTCCCAATGGTCACTTCTTCTCACAAGGCCCCACAGTGTAACAATGGTCCCTTGGTTCCATGGTTCCTGGTCTGGTGCATTCCCCTTTCCCCTTCTCAGGCCGCCCTGCCAGCTGAGAAATGCTCACTGGGCCAGGGCCTTTGCCAGCAGCCCCTGGGCTCAGCTCCTCTGGAGCTCATCAAAGACACTGTCTGCTCCAGGCTCAACCCTTCGTTTCCTGGGGAGATGCCAAAGCCTCCACAGGGAGCATTTCCCTTTGCCCAGGGGAATTTCTCACAGGTGCCTTGTAGTGACTCTTTGTGTCTGTGTGCACACAGGAGTGCCTGTGCTCAGGGAAATGTGGCAGATATGCTGCTCTCTGAGGACTTTGATTGCCTTGGATAGCTGAGCCAGTCAGGCCTGTAAGTAAGGTTAAGTCATGTCACCCTGATTCTTAAGATTTTCTAAAGCCTTCTGAGTTTCCATTCTGTTGGAGAACCTTCCCACACAATTTCACTCAACAACATATTGTTTACAATCTTTTATGGGGCTGGACAAACTTGATGTACTAGTGCTTTGTCCAATGTCTTTGGACAGGTGGCCCATTCACTCTCCAATCCAATGTCACCTTTGGGAAAGTATAAAAGTTGGAGTCAGAGAATAAACTTTTAGCTTTACCTTGAAAATAGCAGGTGGCTCGCGTCGTGCTTTCACGTGTCTTATAGCGACAAAGTCACAAGCTGTAAGCAAAGTTAAATGCTGCTAAGAGTTGTTCTTTTGCTAATTTGTGAAGCTTAATAGAAGTTATAAGCGAAGTTGAATATTGTTAAGTGTTATTCCACAGCTCTCTTTAGCTTTTAGGCTGTATTCCTTTTATCCTTGCCCTCACTGTCCTTTCGTCACACACACACACACACACACACACACACACACACACACACACACACAGACACACACAAACACAGACACACACAAACACACAGAGACACACAGACACCGGGACAGTTCTTGACCCATTTTTGGTTTGATTGCCTGGATTTTGTTTGGTTTTGTTGTTGCTTTGTTTCCTTGGTGTGCCTGAAGTGTCCAGTCAGGAGCAGAGTGACTCTTGCCAAGGAACTCTGTGGTGCTGTCACTTAATATTAAAGCTGTTTTATGCTACTCTCCTGATGAAGAGAGCCTGACAGAGGAATGGTTGAACGACAAGGGACACGACACTGTAAAATTAATCCAAATAGGGAGGGCTACGTGACTGCTGCAAAGTTCGCATGGCCCTGAAGAGTAGATTGTGTGCAGAAAGCAGGATATTGAAACTGCTTGGTATGTAGAAGTAGATAGAGAAGAACAAAGGGGTACTAAGCTGTTCCAACTGCAAGGCCAGCTGGACAGGCACGTATCGATCATAAAGATACTTTTAAGATAATAGTACAAGTCACATAGCAACCAATCATGAGCTTGGCTTTTGCAATATGTATGAGCTAATTAACGAACATATATAAACTGTGTAATCTGTCACAATAAACTGAGACTTGATGATCATGATATCATGAGTCTTGTCTCCTGCGGCATTCCCTCTAACAACTGGCGCCCGAAAGCAGGGACCTGATCCGAGCCTAAGGCGAGAGAGGTGCTGCGTTGGAGTTCGGGTCCTGCAGCTGGAAGGACGGCGAAAGAGCCGAAACGCTCTGCTCCGCACCCTGAGTGACCGCAGCGGCGAGCTCAGCCGATACGTGCTGCTGAAGCCTGAAGGAGCCAGCAACGGTACCGATGTAATCATGGAAAGGCAAGCAGCATATGATTTATTTAGTGCTTCTCTTAGAAAAAGGCAGATTAGGGGGATTGACTTAGATAAGGATCTCCCTTCGCTATTGCATCATGCTGAGTCTTACGGCTTTTTTGTTAACCCCCATAGTGTTCATAAACTTTCAGAATGGAGAAGATATAGGGATAAGTTGTGGGAATTAGTGTTAGATGAGGATAAACCGGACAAGAAAATGAGTAAACTTTGGAGTGTGGTTGATAACGAATTGCTAATGTGTCAGGCAGAAAAGAGGGCAGTGGAAGCGATACGGACAGCTCTGGAGAAAAATAAGGAATGTAAACCCTCGCTTCTCTCCAGTGAGCCAAACCCTCCGGTTCTCACAAATTTTCCCATTCCCATCTCTGCTTCTGAAATGCCTGTACCTCCCATAGACACTAGTAGCATTGAGGTGCTGGAAATTGAGATCCAAATTGCTTTATAGCAACGGGAATGGGATCCCAAATTCACTTTGTGTGAACGGGAATCAGGTAGAACGGAGCAGGCGCGGGGCCAGACAGAGCGGGGCCGGCCAGCACCGAGCCGGAGGCGAGCCCGGGGCGGAGCAGACATCAGCCGAGAGACGGAAGGCTCCTTGCTGCCGAGCAGCAGCGCAAGGGGGGAGAGGGGCGTTCCTGGGGCTCAGCCGCGCTGGAGCCGGAGCAGGCGGGGCGCGGCCGTGGCGGGGGTGTCTCTTCTCCCATCCACAAGGTGACACAACAAGGACGGGAGCGAGGCGGCGCCGCCCCTCATCGCCCCGCAGCGCCCAGCAATGGCGGCGGAGATGGCGGCACAGTCCTGGTTGCCATGGCAGCGACAACGCCGAGAGCAGCAGCGCCACCGGTGGCGGGATCGCAACACTACAGCAAAAATTTCAACAGCATCTTCCCAATTTCTTACAAGAGTCAGAAGACGTAATGAAAAAGTACAGCAGGACCGAGTGTTTTCCAAGATACCAAGAAGGATGAACATTATGTGAATCAATGTTATTTCAAATATGATATAGATAAAAATCACTGTATAAAGATAGAAATGTTAGTAATGATTTAATTACCAAAAATGTCTCTGAAAACAAAGAGTTGAGAAAATGTCATCTGATGGAATTTTAGTATTGAGTTTGTAATCTCTGTCTTTGGGTTTTTATAGATAATAATATAAGTAATAGTGATTTTTAAGTTTTATAGATAATACGATAAATAGTGATTGTTAAGTTTTTGTAAGTAATGATAAGTAGTGATTGTTACTAATGTTATATGAGTGCTTTAAAAGGATTGTCTTAAACTATTTTAAACATTTCTTGTTAATAGGTTGATCATAAAATGTGAGTTGTCTGATTTTTGTGATAAGAATTATTATTAAGGTATTAAGGTATTAAGGTGTTGTTATAGTATTTACAGTCAGTTTTCGTATGTTTTATTGTCTCTTTAGGTGATTGATTACAAGATATTTTTTCAGGATCCTGTGTTTTTGATTTTTTAACTACTCATGTGTTTTCTTTATCCAATCTTTTATGCAGCTGCAATTCATCTTCCTTTAAAAATTCATTGTCCAAATTTTAATTCAAAATTTCAGACTTCAAATTTTCAGATTTCTGAAGAAAGGGTTTGTTGTATTTAGAGAATTTTTGTCTTGAAAGAGATTTTAAACAGGTTCAATTATTTAATAGTTTGATACATTTTTAATAATAAGATTTTTTACTTATAACTGTTATTTCTAGGACTTTTGTTTTATAATGTGTTAAAACATATCCTCCAATTAGAGTTTGAGCTCTGGCCAAGCTCTGGCTCTACGTGGATGGTGTGATTGACCCAGGTGTTTTCTGCATCAAAAAGTATTCAAGTCCTTTTGGCTTGACAATTTGACCATATAGGGCAGCTGAGCCTCAAAAGGAGTTTTGGAGAAACATGATCCGGACATGTTTTATCCGGATCTCTGTTGTTTTAAGGTTTATCAGCTGCTTCAGACTCTGGGATGACAATTTGATAGTGTAGCACTTGGTAACTGTGATTTTATATGTAATATTAATTGTGTATGCATTGTTTTGTTCTTGATGTTTTTTCATGTTTATAACAAAGATGTTGATATTTCCATTTCTTCATGCAAATTTTAGGAAACAGAATTGAGAGAGGACCCTCCAGTCCCTGTGGGGAGTGTTGAGTTTGTTTGTGTTTTAGCAGGTGCAGAATCTGGATAGATTTCATTGAAGAATGTTAAACTTATCAATTTCAAGAGAACACTAATCTCTCCACAAGTAAATCAGAGGATGCACAGCAAAAGTGGATTGTGCAAAGATTTGTGTTTCACCCACAGAAGATTGTAGACTTTGGGTTTTTTCATAAGTGTGTTTTTAATTATGTTATAGATTTTTTTACTAAGTTTTAATGAGTTTTAGTAATGCCTGTGATTTTTCTGTTCATTTTACCATTGCTTTTCAATGGCAAAAGAAAAAGAGGGACAATCAATTAGATAATCAGAAGCATAACATTAAGTTTATCATAAATATAGTTTGTATTTAGAATTAAGTTTGTTCCTTTCATGTTAAACAGAACAATCAAAAATATGAGAAATATGAAGTGGGGTGCACTTCTGTAATACTAACCTCATTTTTCACCCCACGAGTTGCTTCAGTGCAAGCTCTCACACAATTAAAAATCCTAGCCTACTGGACAGAAAAATAAATTAATATTCCATCTAAAATGTTAAGTGAGCTTGCCACAAATATAGGTAGTATCTGTCATGCAGTTCTACAAAACAGAGCAGCTGCCACTAATTTACTTCTTCTAGCCCAAGGTCATAGTTATGAAGAATTTGAAGGAATGTGCTGTATGAACTTATCTGATCACTCTACATCCATCCACAACCAAATACGAAAATTGACCAAGCTAACTCAACAGTTAAAGGTAGAGGATAGATTAGGTTTAAAAAGATAGCTAAAAGGATTAGAGATCGGACCATAGTTAAGAGACATTATCAAATACGGCATAATAGTTCTAAGCATAATTGTGATGCTTTTGCTTGTTTTGCCCTGTGTGTTTACTTGCTTGCAAGGCTTGATGCAGCAGCTTTTGCAGAAAATGCTGAATGCACACCTTCTTGTACAAAAGGAAAACGGGGGAGATGAAGAGAGCCTGACAGAGGAATGGTTGAACGACAAGGGACATGATATTGTAAAATTAGTCCAAATAGGGAGGGCTACGTGACTGCTGCAAAATTCGCATGGCCCTGAAGAGTAGATGGTGTGCAGAAAGCAGGATATTGAAACTGCTTGGTATGTAGAAGTAGATAGAGAAGAACAAAGGAGTACTAAGCTGTTCTAACTGCAAGGCCAGCTGGACAGGCATGTATCGATCATAAAGATACTTTTAAGATAATAGTACAAGTCACATAGCAACCAATCATGAGCTTGGCTTTTGCAATATGTATGAGCTAATTAACGAACATATATAAACTGTGTAATCTGTCACAATAAACTGAGACTTGATGATCATGATATCATGAGTCTTGTCTCCCGCGGCATCCCTCCAACACCCATGTCCCCAAAAGTCGGGCTAATGAGCACCACCAAAACAATGAGCAGGTAGATCAGGCAGCAGCAATAGAGGTGTCAAAGATAGACTTAGACTGGCACCGTAAGGGGGAGTTGTCCCTGGCTCGATGGGCCCATGATACCTCAGGTCATCAGGGCAGAGATGCCACCTACAAGTGGGCACAAGACTGAGGGGTGGCTCTAACCATGGACAGTGTTTCTCAGGTGATCCATGACTGTGAGACGTGCGCTGCCATCAAACAGGCCATGAGAGTGAAGCCCCTGTGGTATGGTGGGCGGTGGTCCAAGTACAAGTATGGGGAGGCCTGGCAGATTGACTACATCACACTGCCCCAGACACGCCAAGGCAAGCGCTACGTGCTGACCATGGTAGAAGCCACCACTGGATGGTTGGAAAGCTACCCTGTGTCTCATGCTATAGCCCGTAACACCATCCTGGGCCTTGAGAAGCAGGTCCTTTGGAGGCATGGTACCCCTGAGAGGATTGAGTCAGACCATGGGACTCATTTCAAGAACAGCCTTATCAACACCTGGGCTAGGGAACATGGCATTGAGTGGGCGTACCACATCCCAAACCATGCACCAGCTGCAGGCAAAGTGGAGAGGTACAATGGACTGTTAAAAACAACCTTAAAAGCTTTGGGTGGGGGTTCTTTCAAAAATTGGGAGCAGCATTTAGCAAAGGCCACCTGGTTAGTTAACAGCCGAGGTTCCACCAATTGAGCAGGTCCTGCCCAGTCTGAGCCCCTGAATATAGTAGATGGAGATAAAGTCCCAGTGGCACATGTCAGAGGTTTGTTAGGGAAATCAGTGTGGATCAATTCTGCCTCAAGTACAGACAAACCCATTTGTGGGATTGTCTTTGCTCAGGGACCAGGTTGTACATGGTGGATAATGCAGAGAGATGGAGCAACACGATGTGTACCTCAGGGGGATCTGACTGTGGGGTGAGACTCGTGCAAATATCACTATTTGCTGGATTTTACTGCCAGTGTCTGTACACGAAAACACACAGACATGAGACAGAAGGAAATGTGTAAGGCTCAAAGGTTTGAGCAAGTGAAATAGAAGGAAATGTGTATGAGTAAGTGAAAGATGGAAGTTTTTACTTGATGGAGTTTTTACATGATGTTGAAAATATGGAGGTAAGGGGTGGAATGTCCAAGGGTGACATTATGGTGTTTGTATCTCCAATCGTGTGTTCTGTTTATGTTTGATATTCTGTTCTGTGCTCTCAGAACTGACTCAGAAAGTGAAGGTTTGTTTTGCCTTGTTATCGGACGGCTCACCTGCCCCCATGGTCTGCTGTCTAGAAGAGGCCAGTGTTGACTGACTTGCTTTCTTTTGCTTGCTGGCTTTTGCTTGCTTTGCTTTGCTTTTTTGCTTGCTTTTCCTTTTGCCTTTGCATTTTAAATTAATTTAGCTAAGCAGTCCAATTCTTTCCCTGGACTGTTTCTTTTCCCTTTCCCTTTCCCTTTCCCTTTCCCTTTCCCTATCCCTTTCCCTTTCCCTTTCCCTTTCCCTTTCCCTTTCCCTTTCCCTTTCCCTTTCCCTTTCCCTTTCCCTTTCCCTTTCCCTTTCCCTTTCCTGAATGTCACTCCAACCTGCTCTGGACTGGGACCCTCTAAACACCAAGGCGCACCGAGAGCCTGCGCTCTGTGATCTGCAGCAGCCATCCCCAGTGCCCAGAGCAATCCCCAGCGCCCAGACCCGGGCGACCACTCCCAGGAGAGACTTTCTGGATTTGTCATCTCTGCAGAGTGGTGAAAGAATTCGGTTGTCACCTGGTGTTGTTAATTTTTTTAGTGCTGGGAAGGGTTTTGTTTGTTAAATAAACAGGTTATTTTCCACTTCTCTCAGAGAAAATTCTTCCCGAATCAGGTGGGTGGGGAGGGGCCATGGGGGTTTGTTTTCTGGGGGCTCCTTCCAGAGGTTTTTCTCCCAAATTTGCCCCAAACTAGGACAAATATTTTGCTGCCCATCTCGTGGCTGGAGAGAATGAAAAAAAAACCAAAAACGTTCTAATCATATTTTGGTTCCAATTACTTTGTGTTAGTATGGAGCAGTTACTGGCTTTGTTGTTTGAATTCATAGTGTCTTTTAGAGCGGAGGCCTGTATGTGTTCCTGGTCCCTAGGGTTTTTTTTGAGATCTTAATCCCTCTATGGTCTCTATGTTTATTTTTTTATCCAGGAATAGCTCTGGTATTGTCCCTAATACGTAGTTTTTGCAGTAGAAGGGCACTGACCAGAATATCCATCAGGCTGTGCTAGGGTGTGGTGGCATCCAGGGGGTTTATAAAGGTGCTGAAGTCTGTTCCAGGAATGCATGGCTCATGGTCCTGCTTGTGCAGCCAGTTTGTTAGAGGGGAAGCAGGGGATGAGGCTTTTCAGCCGTTGCTTTCCTTCTTCTCCTCAGAATCTCTTAGCTCCCTATTAGAGAATGTTCCGTTTCCCCTGACTGTTAAAGAGACCATCTTCCTGGTGTTTAATCTGGTAACTTTCTCTACACAGTCTGCAGTCTCTCTAGAACGAGGGCTGAGATTTCTAGAGGGGCTGAAGAGACCCCTGACCCAGGAGTAGACCCAGGTGTGAGAAATCCTGAGTGGTTTGGGAAATGGGGGAAGACGGGAATTGGCACATAGACTGTTTTCCCACATTCAAATCGATTTTATTGATTTGCCTAAAGTAGGAAGGTATAAACACTTATTGGTGATAATAGATCACTTGACTCACTTTGTAGGGACATTCCCTACCTCCAGGGCAACTACACAAACAGTAGTAAAAATACTATTAGAAGAGATAATCCCTTGCTACAGACTAGCAGAAGTAATAGACTCTGACAGAGGGCCGCACTTTGCCTTCAAAATAATCAAAGAAGTAGTTACAGCTCTAGGAACAAAGTGGCAATATCATACTCCCTGACATCCACAAAGCTCAGGTAAAGTGAAAAGGGTAAATGGGAAAATTAAGAAAAACTAACTAAATTGATGTATAAAACACAGTTATCTTGGGTAAAATGTTTACCTTTAGCCTTGTTAAATATAAGAATTCTGCCCAGAACCAATATTGGAATTTCTCCATTTGAAATGCTTTATGGGGTGCCTTATGACATGGATTCTCCTATAGATCACCCTGAAATAAGTAATCAACAAATTAACCAATATGTCATGCAACTTATGAAGGCTCGGGAAGGGCTTAGAAGAGCTGGGTTACTAGTGCAACAACCTCCTTTAGACCTAGCAATCCACAATATAAATCCAGGTGATAAGGTGTTAATAAGAAACCTAGAAAGAAACCTCACTAACCCCAAATTGGCAAGCCCCCTATGTTGTTTTACTCACTACAGAAACTGCAGTCAGAACCTCCGAGAAGGGGTGGACCCATGCGAGCCGAATAAAGGGAGCGATTCCTGCTGCTGCCGAAGAGCCCTGGAGAATAACCAGCCAGCCCGGGGATCTTAAGGTCACATTTAAATGGACTGAGTGGACTCAGTAAGAATTGTACGAACCAGCTGGTAGAGTGAGATATTGGACTATGGATATCCTATAACTAATGATTTTAGAGTATATTGTACAAATTGTGATTGTGATTGTTACCCTTTTGTATGCCATATTTGTAAAATTTGCCGGAACAGTGGTGGGTCCATAGTTACAGAGGCACTCCTCCTAGGGGTATTTGTTAAGGGTGTTATCAGTTAGAAAGAGAACTGACAGAGTCAGTCCTAAGGATTGGAGAAGAGAACGGGACCCTGCCAAGAGAATCCCAAGAGTGGTGGGAGGTGTTTATTAAGGGAGCTAGGCATGAAAATTTTTGTTTCCACTCCAATGAACTCCAAATTATAAAAGGGAATTGCTGGAAAACTTTACCTGGGATTCAGTGTGACTCATCACAAGTGAAGGATAAAAATTTGGAATCATTCAAAAAGAGGCAACAAAAACAGAGTAAGGGTCCTCCTGAAGAATATCCTTGCTCCGAGAAGATGGTGCGCCTCGCGGCTCAGAGCAACCGAGTCGGCGAGCGAGGCAGAGGGATGAGAAGCGGTGGAGGAAAGAGCCCTCAGACTGGGACAATTCAAAGTATTTCAAGAACTGCCTCAAGGATACTGATCTCCCAAGGGTAAAGGTGAGCCCAGCAATAACATGTCAAAACAAGCACTGGGAATGGGGAGATAATGATAATCAAACCCTGGGGCGGTTTGGACTCCACCCTTGCTTGCAAATTCTGTGCATATTAGTTATATGTTGTACCTGGCCTGGTCAAGGGGACTATGCACACCAGCCATTTAATTGGACTCTGACCAAAACAGACCAAGGGAAAGTTGTTAAGCATAATGCCACCACTGTAGCTCCCATTTTTTTGTTACTAACAAAGACTTGATAAACTCTATCTGGGGATGGAGTAAACCTGAACTCCAGGCTACCTATTGGTGTCCTAGTTCCAATCCTGGGAGGGGATATTGTCATTATCCTGTGGAATGTCTGTGTGAGGATTGGGGCTGTGAAACCATAGCAACCGCCTGGGCAGTCACCCATCAAGATAAATGTTTAAATACCTCATGGTACCCTGAGGGGTGCAAAACTCCGGGGTATGGCACTCAAGGAGAATTCTGTATAAGGGGGATTGCAGATCCCGTAATATTGTTGTTACTAAGTTTAACTTTCAAACCTTACATTTTTAATAAAATCATAGACATTGTAAAAGGAAGACTAGAGGCAGCTCATCTAATGCTTAATAGAGATAGGTAGGAAACATTGCCCAGGGACTTAGAAGTAGATGAAACCCTGTTCTTAAACTACCAAGAGTTTAAGCATTTTAATGAACAAATTGGTAAAGAGGAAAAGGGGACATTGTAATAAATAAAAAGGTCTTTGTTCATCAAAATGAGCGTTAAAGGATATGAGAATTTGAACTGAGTAGGGAATGCAACTAGCATAGAAGACTGTGTAATTATATACAAGTTAACTTTTAGGCCAAGGACAATCTGCAAGGAAGATGAGGAGCATTCATTCCTACGACCACCAAGGGCAGAAAAAAAGACCCCCTAGCAACCAATTGCACGGGTACAGAGTGCATAGAGAGAAAATACGTCAGCCGGAAAAAAAAAGGGACTATAAAAACAAAAATGTCAAATAGGGAAGGTGCGCCGTGGCAGAGCAGAGGCTCCCTGGCCACCCAGACCTGTTATTTTGCTTAATACCGTTTGCTTAATAAATTCTTGTTAATTGATTTATCTAAAATTAGCCTCCCCAATTGAATTTGTCCATAACACCCTGGCCCAGCAGCAGGGGACAGGGGGCACGGCCTGTCCCCCTGGCCCAGCAGCAGCCCCGTGCCCTGCCCAAGGCACTCCCAGCAGGGGCTGGGCCCCAGAGGCAGGGGGAGACCCCAGTCCCGGGGCAGCGTTTCTGCCCCGTCCCCTGTCCAGCCCAGCCTGCCCTGTGTGCGCAGTGACCGCTGGCACGGGCTGCCCTGGACACTGTGACCTGCTGGGGACACTGAGAGCTGCCCCGCTGTGACACTGCCCTTGGGATTGCACAGGCACCAAACAAACCCCAGCCAGCAGCGCCCCTTGTCATGTCCCAGGCACTGGAGAGCATCAGAGCCAGCCCCACTCCTGGTGATGTCCCAGGCACCAGAGCACATCCCAGCCCCGCTCCTGGTGATGTCTCAGGCACCAGGGCACATCCCAGCCCCGCTCCTGGTGATGTCCCAAGCACCAGGGCACATCCCAGCCCCACTCCTGGTGATGTCCCAGGCACCAGGGCACATCCCAGCCCCACTCCTGGTGATGTCCCAGGCCCTACGAGTGTCCCAGTTGTGGGAAGAGCTCATCACACAGCTCAACCTTGACCCCAAACCAGCAGAGGCACCACGAAGGGCAGCCCTGCGAGTGCCCCAGTGTGGGAAGAGCTCCGTGCGCTGCTCCAGCTCCATCCCCCATGGGAGGATCCGTGCTGGATGATCCCCAGTGAGCCCCGGTGGGCAGAGCCCTGGTGACCTGTGGTGCTGCTGATCCATGTTGGGAAGACACCCGGCTGGGGGGATCCACATCCTCCTGGCTCCCCGTGGCCTGGATTTTCTTTTCATTTCTCTTTGCCCTTTCAAAACTCTTAAAAGCAGGCAAAAATAAAGATGTTGAGCTAAGACAAGGATAGGGACATGGAGGGGGGGGTCTTGCAGGGGATATGGGGGATGCTGGGTTTGAAGGACTTGGGGGTTCCTGGGAGGGACCTGGGAGTTGCTCAGGGCTTTGGGCACCCCAGGCTGAGCGGCTCCAGTTGCCCTGGGAGACCCTGGTGGAGGTTCTGGGCAGCTGGTCAAGGATCCCCTGCCCTGGAACTGTCCCCATGTGCCCCATCCCAACACCTCATCCCCTGCAGCAGCTGCCCCATTCCTTACTCCCCTTCCATACTCCCCTTGCCCCTGCCTGTTCCCGTGTCCCCCCGTCCCGTTCCCATCCTGCTCCCATCCCAATCCGGACCCCATTCTTGATCCTTGTACCATATTCCCTGTCCCTGTCCCAGTCCTATTCCCTGTCCCCATTCCTGGTCCCTGTCCCCATTCCCTGTCTCTGTCACCACTCCCAGTCCCTGTCTCCATTCCCATTCCCCATTCCCTGTCCCCATTCCCATTCCCTGTCCCCATTCCCATTCCCTGTCCCCAATCCCGGTGAGACATTAATTTTGAAGAATTAAGAATTTTAGGAAAGTTAAGATGATAGTTAAATTAGATGTTGCTGACTTATCGGAAGTAGATAAATGGGCTTTGTTCATAGTTAACAGTAGCTGGATCTTAGATAAGATATCCAGGATCTATTAACTCATTGCTTGCCAGCTTTATGCTTGGGTAGCTGTGCTTATCATGTGAAACAGAATGTGATAAACAGATTTCAGGGACACAAAAACAGTTGCAGACTTCCCATACTTTAGGAATCCATTAAGCACAGGAAAACGGCAAGGATTCATTTGTCACGTGTGCATGGGAAAGGCAGAAAGGTCAGAACGAGGAAGACTTATTTTACTTCCTCATTTTGGAAACCCCTCCCCAAAATGGACCCCAGACTCATTTCAGGGAACAGAACTACACATGCTTAATTGCCTTTTTGCCAATCAGCATGTGAAGCAGATCAGAGGAAGTGACAGGGATATGAATATGCATTCATATTTTGTGTATTCAAGACTTCTGTAAATAGAAAAGCTTTGTAATACCTGTGATTTTTGCAGTGTGCATTAGGGAATTATCCCAGGTACTGCCCGGCTGTCTCAATAAACATACACTTTCTAACTTTAAACCCGTAGAGAGTTTTTGTCCATCTCAGTTGGATATCGATATTAGATTGATATTCATATTTTAGTAAATCATTGTCCTAAAGAAGTCCTAGTATGTGCATTAACATGTCTTTTCTTAATATTCGAGTAATTATTCTTGCATTGCTTTAAGATAAACTGGTATGATTCAAAGAATATCCACTGAGGTACACATAGAACATCGATTTATCATAAGCAAATTGCAGTTGCAAAGATTTTCACTGACATTCTGCCACTTGTCATCATTTTAAAAGTGAAAAGTCAGCTATTAAAGTCAATAACAAAATTTCTAACTTCTAACAAAGGGAAAAAAGTATATGGTTTGCACTAGATAAAATATAAATACAGAAAATGTCTCCCAACCAAGTTCCTTGCCCTGATCAAAACATCTCCCAATCAAGTTCTTCGCCCTGAACCTGACTGATAAAGACAAATATTTTCAGTAAATGTGGATGAAACGTTGCATAAGTTAATAGTATTCAAAGTCCATGTTCTGTTCCTATTATTATTTTTATACAAAGAAAAAAGGGGAAAGGGGTTGGATTGAGGGTACACCCTCCTCCCCTCTGAGTCTGTTCTCATGTTTTACAATAAATCCTACAACAGGACAATACAGCTGCCTAAAATATGGACACTGGAAACCACAGACAGCATTACAAATGATCACCTGCCTCATGGACAGTTCATAGATGGATTTGATTTGTTTACAAATTATTTCTCAAGTTTGCAAACAGTTTTTCTGTTTACAGATTGTTTTCTGGAAGTTTGGTTTTTCCCCAAGGGATCAAGTGCTTAAAGGTTGTTTTTTAAAATTGGGTTTTTCTCTAAGTGTTTAATGGGCTCAGGGTTAAATAGCTTTCTGCTTTTAGAGATAAGTTCAATTTGTAACCAAGAAGCATTATGCCTGTGGCCTGAGTTCTCCCCTAACAGTTCCTGGAGGGGAATGCTGCAGCTCCAGTGCAAATTAGATGCACGCTCTCCTCTGTCCCCATGTTTGCAAAGGGCCCTTGCAGATGGGTGACAGAGAACAATAAACAGAATTTTATAAAGAAAAGGAGGGTGAGGTGTTCCCATGATTGACAGGGGTCTTGACCAATCAAATATCTCCCAAAACTGCAGGCACCTCACGGGCCAGAACCTGAAGGAGCGTGGAGCTAAAACTGATGAGAGCTTCCAGGCCTGGTCTTTCAAATGCCCTGTGTAAGGGGGGGCTTGGGAAATAAAATCTCTCTGTTGCCCCATGAACTCGGGAGGAGCAGTCTTTGTCTCCTGTGCCCTCGCTGCCCCACGAGACCAAAGAGATGTTCACCAGGGCCCTCCCTGTTTGTGGCCGTCCATTGCCCAGCTGAGCAGGCAGCCAGTTTTGTTTGCAGAGAGCTGCCACAGGAAGACACACAGCAGCTGGAGATTTGAATAGCAGGGCTTGGGGCAATTCTTTTTCTTTCAGAGTGCAAGAAAGACGCAAAAGCACAAGGAAACATGGCAGTGTTTCGGTGGAGTCCTTTTGTCCTGTGAAGTTCAGTAGCTGTTGGTGTTTCTGTGCTACTGCTAATCCCCTCCATGAAAAAATCATTCTGGGAAGGAGCAACAACATCTGACACGCACCAAATGTTGCCACCAGTTGCTCCAGGTGCTGCTACCAATAGCCCCTGTAGGACAGAGCACAGCCCCCAGTGCACACCAGCTTTGGCTGCCCTCTGGCAGAGAAGCCCTTTTGGGGCACAGGTTTCTGGGGCAGGAGATGGGCACCGGTGCTGCCAGGGCTCGGGGGAACTCTGCTTGGGCGGGGACTGTGCCTCACCTGCTGCTGTCAGCGCTGCCCGGGCCCCAGGGCTCAGAGCAGCATTCCTGCCCTGGTCCACATGTTCCCGGTCTGTGTCCCACGGCCGTGCTTAGGACGGCCACCATGTGGGACGTGTCCCGAGGAGGCCGTGCCAGCTTCTGTGGAGGCCCCGTGCCCTTCCCGCCGTGGCTGCGTCGGCAGCTGCGGGGGCTCCTGCTGCTCTGAGCCCGCAGAGCAGGGCAGGGTTTGCTGATGGGCTGAGCCCTTCCTAAAGATCCTGTCTGGCTGTCTGACACACCTGGGGCAAGGCATTCCTTCCACCCTGGGCCACTCTGGGGGGCTGGGGGTGGCCCCAGGGCAGGTGGCAGTGCGTGCAAGGGCTCTTGGTGACACGGTGCAGCATGGTCACCGTGGAATGGAACGGGACAGGGGATCCAAGGGCCCTTGGTGACAGGGTGCAGCATGGTCACCGTGGAATGGAACGGGGCAGGGATTCCAAGGGCCCTTGGTGACACGCTCTGGCAGAGGTGTTGGCAGTTACAAGTTACAGTTACACTCCACAGTGCTCGGTGCACACGACGAGAGAGGACGCGAGAGAGCGGTGCTGTGAGGAGCCCTCGCACAGCCACTCGTTCCTTGCTGACCCAGAGCTTTCCCAAGGTATTACTCCTGCAGGTGAGCTCGTGGCCAGAGCAGAGCACTTGGTGACCCCTGGCCTTCCCAAGGCAAATCTTCTGCAGCTGCCCTCGAGGGCAGACTGTGGCATTTGCTTTTCACTGTCCTTGACAGGAGTCTCCTGTCCTTGTGGCTGGAGCCCCAAGAGCAGAGTGCAGGACTTGCTGTCCTGTAGCCTTGCCAAGTCTTCACACTTGCAGGTGCCCTTAAGGCACGACTGCAGCACTTGCTGACTTGGACCTTTTCCTTTTCACCTTCTGCAAGCAGCCATGAATCCAGGCAGTGTCGTAGAGCACAGACCTGCGAGCGTGCCCAAGCTGGCCCGGGGGAAGGAGGAGAAAGAAGGCCCTGGAACTGCCCCAGCACAGCAGCCTGAAGAGCTGGAGCAGTTCCAGCCACGGCAGAAGGGTGAGTGGCAGAGCTGGGCCACAGGGCTGGTGCCTGCAGCCAGCTTGGCCCCATGCCATGCCATGCCATGCCATGCCATGCCATGCCATGCCATGCCATGCCATGCCATGCCATGCCATCCCCTGGGGCCATGCCCATGGTCAGGATGGAATAGGGGCCGGGCAGACACCCCACAGCCGTGCTCCGTGCCCTGGGCCGTCACGGGGCTGTCCCTGCCTGGGCAGCGCAGGGCTGGGCTGTGTTCTCCGGCCTCTCCGGCAGCCCCTCAGCTCGGGCTGCGCTTGCTCTTTGCCAGGTGCAGCCGTGCAGCGCACACAAGAGCAGGAACGCACCCGTGGCCGCTTCCGCAGAACAGCGCAGGTACCTGCAGCCATCCCCACCTGGGCTGGGCCTGCTGTCACTGCTCAGCCCAGCAGCACACCTGCAGCATGCCATGGCTTCTTGCTCTTCTCCTACAGCTCATTTGCAAATTCATCAAGAGAATTCGTCAGGAAGAGACCAGTGTCATGAGCCCTGGGCTCAGAGCATACTCAGAGCTCCTCGGACATGAGACCAGTGCCGCCCTGCTGGATTTGCTTGTGCAGAGTGGTGTTCCCAGAGCAGAGCAAGTAAGCAGATGTGGCCAGGCTTCAATTGCCCCATGAGTCACATAGCTTCCCAAGCCACTAGTGCTGGCCCCTGTGAGCCTTTGAGGCCATCGCAGTGTGGCGGGAAGGGAAGCACTTCTCTGGGGACCCTGGGAACGCTGATCCCTCTGGCAGCTTTCCAAGTCTCCCTGTGCCTTCTCCAGGTGCCCGGCATGGTGAGATACATCCACCAGTGGCTCATGGCCAATGATTCTGCTGAGCACAGGCTGGACAACGCCCTGCTGTATCTCACAGAAGCGCAGCCAAATGAGGCAGTAATGACACTCCTGCGTGTGGCCCCATCCTGTGACAGGTATGGGGCCCATCTGCCCAGAGGGCTCAGGGCTCACCCCAACCCATCGCCCTGTACAGCCTGGGCCAGGTTTCTGACCAACAGAGAGTCCCAGGGCCCTCTGGCTGCTCCCTTTCCAGGCCCTGGCATGTCAGCCCCAAGCCTGCTGCCATGCTCCCTCGTTGTCCCACAGGGGCCTGTCCCCACAGGGCTGGGCTGCCTGGCTGCTGCTGGAGAGGGGCAGTGGGCAAAGGCAGAGCCGGCAGTCAACCCGGGCCTCTAGAGATGCCCAGACCACGGTGCTGTGTCTGAGATGCCCTGAGACAGAGCTCTAACCCCGCAGAGCTGCCATGGCCATGTGGAAGACCATCATGTGCACACCCTGGACTGCAGAGCTGGCACAGCAGATACTCCTGGATGTGCTGGGGAGCTGGCCAGAGCACAGCATGAGCACCTGCGATGGGAACAGAATGACTGTCTTTGCCCTGGCTGTGAGTTTCTGCCAGTGGACTTTGCTGGCCCCAAGGCCACCTGTCCAGCAGCTCTCCATCCTCCTTTCCCCACTGCATCTCCCTGCCTCAGGCACTGGCCTGAAAGCTGGCCTAGGGACAGCTGCAGGGCCACCAGGCCCGCTGCTCCCCCTGTGTCTCTCTGGGCCTCTCCCTGCCACGCTCGGGCCCTGTCCCATGGACACCTTGGCACTGAACGCTGCCTCGGGGGGCTTCGTCCTTTGCAGGCAACTGTGGTGATGTGGAAGATCCTTCAGGAGCGCTGTGTCCCAGATATAGTGGATGAGCATTTCCCGCAGTTATTTGTGCATCTGCTCTTCCAAGTGTTCTTCAGCACCAAAGAGATGCCAGAGGAGGTGGATACCTTCTGGAAGGGATGCCAGGAAGAACATGGCCTTGCCAGCAGCCCCAACAGGTGCTCTATCCCAATCCTTCTGTCCCTGCCACATGGCCAGGGCAGGAGCCAGTGCTCCCAGTGTGACCCGGGCTTTGCTCTGCACTCAGGTTTGCAGTGAGGACCCTGAAGTCCCTGCTGTGCCAAATGGACTATGAGGATGTGGTGTTGTCAATGGAGCGCAAGCGTGGCTGGGACACGCTGCTCTGTGCTGACACCCACATTTATGCCGTGGGTCTGCTGGCCAGGTGAGACCCCCTTCTCCCCATTGCTCCCGGCATTTGTGCTCTGTGGCTGGGATATCCCACTCAGTCCCCATGGCCATGGGCCAGAGGGACGAGGGACAGCCAAGCAGACTGGGAAAGGCTGGGAGAGGAGGGTGCCCAGCAGCAGCCACATCTCAAAGGGCCCAGGTCCCCCTGCAGGGTGGGGGGTAAAGACAAGAACTGCATCAGTCTGTCCTGGGAGGGGCTTCCCCCCCCGGCTCAGGGTCTTAGTGTCGTAGGAGCGGGCCCCCGGCCAGTAATTATCACTGACTCCATGTATTTCAGAGGTCCAATCAATAATAATTATTATTAAGAAACCCATTGTTCTTATAGATAGTTATGATATAGGTTGATTTAATGTGTTTTCTAGTCTAAACACTATACCATTAGTTACTTAAGAAAGCACATTTTGGTAGACAAATCTCTGTAACATATTCCGAATGTTCACAATGCCAGGTGCAGCATGTTAAGATAAGAATGTTTTTTCATTCTTTCCTCTGATCTTCTCAGACTTTCTCAGGCGATGCCTGGGAAAGTTGTTTGTTTCTCTCTGAGGCCAGAGAGCTGCTGCCACATCTTAGTGCCATTTTCTGCCTTCCAGGGAGATGGGCAAAGAATCCATCGATGAGTGTAAAAGCATCTTAGACTATCTCCTTCAGTTGCTCCGCAAAGAGATGCCATACTGGCACTTCCCTGCCCTGGCATTCCTTGTGGAGGTGAGTCTGAAGGCCGGCGCTGCCTCCCAGCTCTCTGCCCTCTCGTAGCCGCAGCTGCCTGGGATGGTGCCCACGCCCTGCGCTGCTGCCTGGTCCCCGCCCTGTGCGGTTCTGGGCTCCTGCCGGCCGGGTCCCCTGTCACTGCCCTGTGCCTTTCAGGTCCTGCATTGCCTGGACTTGAGTGCATGCAGTGACAGCATCATGGATCTCTTGTCGAGGCACTTGCTGAGTGAGCACACGGAGATGCGCCGCCAGGTTCTGAGAGCCCTCCTCTTGGTCAGGGATAATCCCTCGATGGTAAGGAGGGGGCAGCAGCTGAAGCCGTGCAGGCAGCGTGGTGCTGGGGAACACAGTTGCTGGTCTTCAGGCACTGGGTCAGCTGCTCCCAGCTCTCCTGCCTCCCACTTCAGCTGCCCGAGGGCTGCGGGACAGGCCTTTGGCCTCTGGGCCCTGTGGCAGCAGGGTGGCCTTTCACACACTTTTGTTCCGCACAGGCCAAAAGAATGCGGAGCCTGACCGAAAGCCTCGGGGAGCTCCTGCAGGAAAATGATAGTGATGTGGTCAGGATGAGCATTGTTCTACTTAGTGATTTCTTCTTGGATAATGACACCCCAATACCCAGCCCCATCGCCCTGCAGCTGGCTAAGGTGCTCCTGCCACTCTTTGAACACGTAAGGCTCTGTGCCCTCAGCCACGGCCACTGGCTGCTGCCCAGACACTTGGTGCCCTGTGGAGATGCAGGCCTGCGCCAAGGTGGGCCAGAATCAGCTGATGCCAAGGTCTTGTTTCCTTCCTGTTACACAGGATGACTGGCATGTGCAGTGGATCTCCATGTTTGTATTTCGAGCCTTGCTGTCTACTGTAGTGGAAGAAGAGAAAAAGCTCCTGATGACACAAGTGTGTCACAGCCTGCTCCCACTCTTCTTCCACTGCCATGATGAGAATCAGAGTGTGGCAGAGGTGAGGACTCACGGGCTGCTGCTGTCGCCCTGGGAGGGGGCTTGGCTGCCTCCTGCCCTGGCGCCTGGCAGGCTGCATCCTCCTCCTGGCCCTGGCACAGGGATGCTGATCCTGGGCTGCGGGGCCATTTCCGTGTCTCTACTGCTCTCCAGGCTTCTTGGGAAACCCTGCTTTGTGTGGCCAAATTCCTGAACAGGAGAGTTCTTGAAAAACCTGTAAAGAAGGAGAAACTGTGGAGGTTCATTGAGATCCTGGTAAGGAGGGCCGGGAAGCCGCAGCCCCAGCCTGGAGCAGCCCCTGAGCGCGGTGCTCGGTGTGCGGGCTGGCAGCTGTGCCCCTGCCCGCTGCTGCAGCCCGAGGCCGCGCGGGCTCTGCTCCAGGCTCCTGCGGCCCGAGCCGGGTGCCCATGGAGCCCCGGCCCGGGGGGCTGCGGGGCCAACCCTTCCCTCCTGTCGCTCTCTCCAGCTGGCAGAGGACAGCAGCAGCGTGGCCGAGCACCTGCGCCGGGCCCTGCCCTACCTGCAGAGCCCACAGGAGCCCCTGCGAGAGGCGGCCGTCAGGTTCATGGGTGAGCCACGAGCCGGGCCAGGAGGGCGTGTGGGCACAGGGCTGGCGGCGCCGCTGGCAGGGAGCTGTGCCGCTGGGCCTGACAGGCTCTGTGTTCCCAGGGACGGCCGGGCGGTACCTGAGGGGGAGGAAGGAAGAGCTCCATCTCATCTGTGAGGGTGAGTGAGGGCAGCGGGCTGCACGCGAGGGCTGGCGGGGGAGCTGCGAGCCCTGCCCCGGCTGTGGAGGGCTCTGCTCCCTGTGCAGACCAGGGGCGGCGTGGACAGAGCACACAGAGCTTTCAGGGCACCTGGGGGATTCGTGGCTAGCAGCTTTGGGCTGATCCAGCTGGTCCCTGCTCCCTGCTGGCCATAGCCAGAGCCGGCTGGGATGGCCCTGGCACAGGGATCTCCTCCGGTCCCCTCAGATGCGGGAACTGACCATGGCGCTGTTCCTCTCTCTTTCAGCCCTAGAAGACACGGCCAATGACATCAGTGTCGCCGTTGCGAGCCTGGCAGTTCAAACGTTGTCTGTCCTCCAGGGAATAGAGAGAGCTCGATATTCCCGCTTCCACAGCCTGCATGATCGGCTCTGCAGGGCATGGAGGAGACGGCCTCGTCTGTCGGGGCTCGGCTGGCTGCGCTGCTGCAGCTCTGCAGAGAGCTGATCCCAGAGGCTCTGTCTGCTGGGGCCACTCGAGCCAGCAGGAATGTTTCGTTTCTTTAGGATTGTTCTTTTCTTCTTTTTGTTTTTCTTTAGCATAGAAATATAGGATGTGTTGTAATAGACAGACTCCCAGGATCTTTCTTTTGCTGCCCAGGCTCTGCAGGGCCTAGGGGAAGAGGGAGAAAAGGGTTCCTGGGCTCAGCAAGCTGCCCAGGCATGCAGGGTTGCAGGGAAAATGGCCAGAAGCCCCTTGGCCTTTGGTGGTTCTGCTGAAGCCTTTGTGCTGCCCACAGAGCAGATGGGCAGGGGCTGGAGCTGTGGGGATCTCTGTGAGAGCGGTGCCTGGAGATGGCCACAAGCCCTGTCCCAGGCAGGAAGCGCCATCCGTGTCCTCCTGCCCGTGTGTTGCTGCCTGGAATGCTGAGGGCTCCCAGGTGCCTCTTGATGGATCAGGTTGGCCAGGCTGGGGGAGACCCTGAGGGGACGGGGCCACGAAGGGATGAGGGGCTGTGGAAGCCCAGACAGGACAAGGCAGTGGGAAGGCACGGGGGGGACGTGTGAGGGAGTGGGTAACGTTGGCTCGGGGAGGAAAGTTGGTTGGAACCAAAGGCACCACTCACCCTCACAAAAATATCACCAAAAGTCCTCACAAAAATATCATCAAAATCCCATAAAAATCCCCCCCAAAACACCCAAAACCCAACTAAAATCTTCCTAAAAAATCCCCCCAAACTCCCCAAAATCCAATAGAAATCGACTCAAAATCCTCACAAAAAATCCCACCAAAAATACCATAAAATTCCCACAAAAATTCCACTGTAGATTCCTTGAAAATGCCAGAAAAACCACACAAAATCCCAGGTAAATCTCCACAAAAATTCCACCCAAAAGCCCACAAAACTCACCCAAAAAAATCCACAAAAAATCACCCCAAGGCTCACAGAAATCCCTCAAAATCCCCATAAAAATCGCCCCCAAAATCCCCTTAAATGCCACACAAAAATCCCACAAAAAGTCCCACTAAATCCCCATGAAAATCCCACAGAATCCACAGAGAAAAATTTGTACAAAAATGCAGCCAAAAATCCCCCAATCACACAAAATCCACACAAAAAATCCCACCAAATCACCCAAAATATCCGACCAAAATTTCCCTAAACCCCCGCAAAATCCACACCAAATACACTCAAAAAATCCGCGCCGAAATCCCACCAAACCCCTCTCAAATTCCCCAAAAAATGCCCCCAAGTCCTATCACATCCCACCCGAAGTGCGAGGAAATCCACCCCAAAAATCCCCACGAAAACTTCCCTCAAAATCCCAGCCAAACCTCCCAGGAGCAGCCCAAGAATCCCGCAGAGATCGCTGCGAGTGCCCGAATCGCCCGGAACAATCGCCGAGCCATCCCCGCCCGGCCCCGCGCTCCGGCCCCGCTCTCTGTGGGGCCGGGGCCTCTCCCCCCTTGGCTCTGCGCTGGTCCCGTTCGCGCTCCGCTCCCGCTCCCGCCCCACCAGCGCTCCCTGCCCTGGGCCGCGCTGGCCGAGCCCGGCCGGGCGCGCTGGATCCGCTGGGACGGCGCATCCCGGCCCCGGCCCCGGCCCCGCGGGGCTCCCGGGGCAGCTCCGGCCGGGATGCGGCACTGCCGCGGGGCTTTGGGCTTTCCCGGCGCTGCCCGGCGGCTCCCGGGGATCTGCGGCTTCCCGAGGGACTCGGGGAGCTTCCAGAGGGGACCTGGGCTGGCTCCGGGGGGATTTGGGATCACTCCGGGGGGAGCTGGGGACGGCTCGGGGGGTTTGGGGTTGTTCCCGAGGATTTTGGGGGCATCTGGAAGAGGCTCCAGAGGGGATCTGGGGCTTTCTGAGGGATCTGGGGGAATTCAGAGGGGATCTGGGAGAGTTTCAAGAGGGATTTTGGGGTCTTCCAAGGGATTTTCAGAAGTTCGGAGGGATTTGGGGATGCTCCAGAATGGATCTGGGGCAGTTCCAGAAGCAATCAGGGACGTTTTTGAGGGATTTTGGCAAGTCCTAGAAGGAATTCAGGGAATTTCAGCAGGATTTTGGGGTAATTCAGAGGAATTGGGGAGGTTCCAGCAGGGATTTGGGGTCATTCCCAGGGGATTGGGGGGTGGATTTCTGGTGAGATTTCCGTTTCTTCCCCAGATTTCAGGCTTTTTCCCAAGATTTCCTGTTTTTTCAAGAATCTGTGGATTTTTCCCTGAATTTGGGTCTCACTGTGGGGTAGAAGGGGAAGGTTTAGGAGATTCAGGGTGAATTCTTGGGGGCTCCTGGACGGATTTTGGGTGGGTTCCCAATTGAATTTTGTGCTTTTGTCCCAGAATTACAGGATTTTTCCCAAAATTTGGGTATTTGCCTGAAGATTCTGCTATTACCACTGGTTTGTCCCGGAAGGGGAAGCTTTGGCGGGTGGGGGGGGGCGTTAGGGTGGATTTTAGGGATACTGAGGCTGGATTTGGGTTTTTTCCCAAGGATTTTGGAGTTTTTCCCAGAATTTCAGGATTGTTCCCAAAATCCCAGGACTTCTACTCTGATTTGTCTCTTACCATGGGCATTTGGTAGAAGGGGAAGCTTTGGGGCGGTTCCTGGTTTGATTTTGGGGATATTTGAGGCTGCATTTTGAGTTTTTCCCCCAGGAATTCAGGATTTCTCCCAGAATTTCAGGATTTTTTCCCAAAATGTCAGGATTTTCCCAAGGATTTGGGTCTCACCATGGACTCGTCATAGAAGGGGAAGCTTTGGGGGGTTCCTGGTTGGATTTAGGGGTGTTTCCAACTCAATTTCAGGGATTCTTGATGGGATTTTGGGGGGAATCCTGGTTGGGTTTGTTTTTTTTCCTCAGGATTTTGGGTTTTTTCCATGAGAATTCCAGGATTTCACCCAGCATTTCTGTCTTACCATGGGCTTGTCATAGAAAGGGAAGCTTTGGGGTGGTCAGGGTGAATGAATTTGGTGGGATTCCAAGTTGGACTTTGGGGATATCTGAGGCCAGAGTTTGGCGGTTTTTCCCCAGCATTGCAGTTCTTTCCCCAGTGCCAGAACTCCCCCAGTCGCTGTCTCCCCACGGGTTGGCCGCAGGAGGGGAAGCCCTGCAGGGAGCGCAGGGCGTTGGTGACGCTGCTCATCTCCCTGAAGGTGAGGAAGGCCTGGCCCCGCAGGCCGAGACTGCGCCGCACCAAAATGTCCAAAATCTGCCCAAACGGTGAGGAAACGGCGCAGAGGGACTTCTCCAGCTCGGGGACACCCAGGGGACAGCCTGAGCCCCTGGGGACAGGCACGGACACTCTCAGAGCCCCCAGGACCCCCCAGCCATCCCCGTCCTCCTTGGTGTCCCGGTTCAGGTGGTTGATGGAGATGCTGGGCTGGGGCCGGGGGTCCTGCACCGCCAGGGCCGGGACCCCTCTGTGGGGACAGGGGGGCTTCAGGGGGCGTCTGGGGGGCTGCGACCCCTTCACCCCCTGGCACCCCTTTAGGTGTCCCCAGAGCCCCAAATCCACCCCAGACCCACCTAAAGCCCCCAAATTACCCTCAGATCCCCCCACTTTACCCCAAAATTGACCCCAGAGCCACCTCAGAACCCCCAGATCCCCCCAGTTCCTCTCACAACTCCGCCAAAGTCCCCTCGGACCCCCGCAATTACCCTCAGATCCCCCTAAACCCAACGGAGAACGCTCCAGAAGCTCTCAAGCTCCCCCCAAAGCTCCCTAAAGCCCCCTCATTCCCCCAAACCCAGCAGACACACGCCTATTTCCTGTCAGTTCCCCAGAAATCCCCAATTTCTCCCCGAGCCGCCCCAAACCCCCCGTTCAGTTTCCCCGGCCCCACCTCAGCCCCTCCTCAGCCGCGCTCCCCTGACAATTTCCCGCCTGCACCGCGCGCGCGGGCTCCTCCAGCCAATAGCGGCGCGCCCCGTGCCGAACCAACCAATCAGCGCGCGGCTGCAGCCAATCAGAGGGAGCCGGGAGCGGCGCCCCTCCCCCGGCGGCCCCGCCCCCCGGGCTCGGGCGGGCCCTGCGGGCGGCGCTGCCAGAGCGGGGGAGGCGCTGGGAGAGGCGGGAGCCGCGGGAGCCGCAACGCTGGGGAGGGGGCTCCGCACAGGGGCCGGGGGCTGGGAGGGGCTGGGGGGGCTGGGGAGGGGTCCTGGGGGGATCGGGGGCCTTTGGGGAGGGATCCGGGGGGTCCTGGATGGCTCATGGAGGAGTCCTCGGGGCAGTCTGGGCGTCCTGGAGGGCTCTTGGGTGGGGGATCCTGAGGGGTCCTGGAGGTGTCAGGGAGAGTCTGGGGAGGGGTCTTGGAGCATTGTGGGGAGACCTGGGGGGTGGGGATGGGTCCTGAGAGGGGCCTGGAGGGGGGGTCTTGGGAGGGTCTGGGCGGAGTTTGGGGAGCGGTTTGGGGGGTCCTGGTGGCGTCCTAGGAGGTTTTGGAGGTTTTGGGGAGGGGCTTTGGGGGATCTGGAAAGGTCCCAGAGAGGGTCTGGGGGGAGTTAGGGGTTTTTGGGAGAGGTCCTGGAGGGATCTGGGGAGAGGCTGGGGGGTCCAGAGTTGGGTTTGGGGAGAGGTCTGGAGGGTCCTGGAAGGGTCCTGGGTGGGGTCTTGGGAACGGTCTGGGGGGGTCTCAGGGGACATCCTAGGCTGGGTGCAATTGGGGTCTGGGGGCTCTCAGGGGGTCCTGGGCCAACCTTGAAGGGGCTCTGGGGAGGATTGGGGTTCCTGGAGGGGGTCCTATGGAGATCTGGGGGTCCCAGGCAGTCTGATGCCCACCCTGAATGGGGTCTGGGCGTTTCGGGGCGAGGGGGCACAACAGGGGTTCCCCCTTCCCCCATTTTTGGGAGGATCTTCCATGGTGCCCCCTCCCCAAAAATTTCCAAGGGCCCCTGAAGTTGCTCCTGTTCCACTGGCTGGTGCCCCCTGACCCAGGACAGCCCCCAGTGAGTCTGGGGGAATTTTGGGGGGATTTTGGTGGTGGTTGTGGACTTTGGGGGGATTTTCTTGGGAGTTAAGGGGGAATTCTTGGAGTCTTTTGGGAGAATTATTAGGTTTTGAGGGCGTTTTGTGGATGTAGGGAGTTTTGGATTTTGGGGGACTTTATTGTCGTTTTGGAAGGGGTTCTTTTTAAAGGGTTTATTGAAATTATTGGGAGGTTTTTTGTTTTTAATTTTAGTGGGTTCCACTGGGATTTTGTGGGATTCTCTGGGGTTCTGGAGGCTCTTCTTCTGATTTTTAGGGGATTTGGGGGCTTTTTAGTGAAATTTTGGGGGGCTTCGTGTAGTAATCAGGGCTCATGCCTTTATTAATGTTCAGCTATTTATTATAAAGATCAGCTGGGCAGGGAGCTCAACACGGAGCTTGCCCCCGCTTTTGTAGCTTTTTCCCAGTAGCCGAGGGGTGAGAAGGCTGCAGAGTCTGTCCCTGGAGTCTCCGTGGCACACTGGTAGCCGGAGGTGAAGAGGTGTGCAGTCTGTGTCTGAAGTCCTGGTAGCCAAAGGGTAAGGGCATGTGCAGAGCCTGCTGCCAAAGTGCAGCAGCAGCTGTCCCCTCTCCTGCCCTCCTGGGAACACCAGGAAGAGTTGTTCCTTTGCTTCTGCTTCCCACAGCCCCGTCCAGTCTGGTCCCCTGCAGGCTATGGTGACAGGTCAGACACAGACCAGGGATGTGGTTCCCTTTTCCCCAAGCAGCTCACCCATCCAGCCCCCTCCAGTGTGCCCAGCCTTCCACTTAGGGGTGTTTTCATCCCCAAAACCCCCTCCCGTGATTCCACAGGTCTCTCTATTTTGCATCCCAGTCCTAGAATGGTAGTGTGGGTGGGGGTGTAGGTGATTCTCAGGAGCAATTCGCTAATTAATATTTCAATGTCAGTACTTAGCCCAAACCGAAGTGTCTCAGCAAGGCTGTTTTGTTCATAATAAATCCCTCCACTATTTCTTTGATCGGGCTTAAGCCCGCATCAACTTACAGTCTCTGGCTTTTGAGGGTTACCTTCTTTGGGTAATTCTCTTAATTCCTAGAAGCAACATAAGACTGAATAATATTCTAACTAAAAATTTCTTCTGTTGACTTCTTTGACTAAAGGACACGTATTAAACAATTACAAAGTGTTTAAACTTTTACTGTGGTACTTTAACTCAGAAACGGTTATTACTACCTTACTGTATATCAGCTTCTAGCAAGTTTTTTTAAAGTTAATTTTAAGTCTTCTGGTCCCCTAATTACCATCCATATACAAGAGGAGGTGGGTGACCCTATTGGGTCTGGTCTGGTGTCTGGGGGTGGCACTGATCCTTTTACTCTGGTGATATGGGTTCAGCCTTTTTCTTGAACACCTGGAAAGGTCCTTCAAATCTGAGGGTTAGTGGAGTGGTGGTGCTCTAGGATTTTATTAACACCCAATCCTCAGGACTGATGTGGGCATTGGTATCCAGAGGGGAGGTTTGGGGGAGATATTCCTTCTTTCTGAGGCTTTCTAGGGATTTTCTTATGGTTTTTTAATATTTTTGAGTTGCTGCCTCCCCTTCTAAATAATCTGCAGTACTGAAAGGGGTGATTAGAAGAGGGAGTCTAAACATTATTTCCTAAGGAGAAGCCCCTATGTCGGACCGAGGTCTTGTTCTAATGCACAAGACAGTAAGAGGTAAATATTTGAGCTAATTCATTTTTGTCTCTTTAATTAATTTGGTTGTTACATTTTTAAGAGTTCTATTCATCCTTTCTGCCCTTCTCGAGCTTTGAAGATGCCATGGGGTGTGCAATCTCTACCTTATCCCCAGGGCTTTTGTTACTTGATGCAAAGTTCAAGCGACAAAATGTGGACCTCAGTGCGAGTCAATGTTACTGACTAGCCCGTATCGAGGTATGATATTTTCTAAGATTATTTTTGCAACTTCTTTTGATTGGGAAAGCCTCCGCCCAGTGAGTGAGATGATCTACGATCACTAGTAAATGTTTGTACCTCTGCACAGAGGGCATTTTACTGAAATCTACTTGTATGTTTTGGAAAGGTCTTAAAGCAAGTTTTCCTCCCCCATGTGCTGTTTTTCTCATTACCTATTGGTCAGCTTTCAGGCAAATCACACATCCACTTGTGACTGCCTTTGCCAGGTCATACACTCCAATAGATAAATTTTCCCATAAAAAGTGGTCACACAAACCTTGGATTCCCCAGTGGATCAATTCATGACTTGAACTATTATCTTTTTATCTCGTGGGATGGTCCTTACCCTTAATTGGATTTGCAAATTGTGAGAACCCTGGGTTTGGTTTGGGGGTCTCGTGTGGTGGTAAAGTCTCTCTTCCAACCCGTGCTTCCAAAGAAAAACTCCACAGTCTCTTGTTGTTCGGTCTCAAGATGATTTATTGCTAGTTATCTAACAGATTATGTTCTCGGGCTGCGGCTGTTTGATCAGCGGCCCGGGCAGAGACGCACACACTCCTGACACCCTGACTGTCCGGTGTCTTCTTCTTCTCCCTCCCCACCCAGGGCTGCTGCTATCTTTTATAAGATATATTACGTATAACATGTTTACAATTATTCCCCAATACCTACTACCTATATTCCCAAGTGCTTTTCTACTCTAAACCAATCTGCGAATGCCAACATCACCAAGAACATGGATGTAAGGAAGAAGAAAGAGGAAGGACAGGAACAGCCCACTTTCCTCCATCTTAGAACTTCTGACCCCCATGTACAAAGTAAAAACCCCCCTGTATATATGCTAAAACCCCCCTGTACAATACTAAAAAAATTTCCCCTCTACTTTGTAACTACTTTTACTATACTATCTAACCCTTTGTGACTGATTTTTCCACCTTAAAAGTTGGTAATTCATTCCATGGCTCAAACTCAAATCACAGCTGATTCCAGCTGCTTGCTGGGGTCTAGAATGCTCTGACAAAGGCCTGGAACCTCTAAAAATGTCTGAGAGACATTTTGAGTTCCCACATCTCCCCTCCCTGTTTGAACCAAAAACACCTGCTTTGCCACTTTGTTCAAGGCCCTTAGAATACACATGAAAATGCATGGCATAATAAGCAGAAGAACTACAAGCCCTATAAGAATGTAAAATATTGTTTTTAAAATTTCTTTCCACACTGGTGAGAGATCAAAAAGGTTAAAGAAATCATCCCACCAGGATCCTGTTACTTTTTTCAACTTGGTGATACTACTTTCTAACTGTTTTATTTTTTCATGAATGGATTTTGAATGATCTGACAAGTTCATGCAGCACATCCCCTCAAATTCTTCACATCCGTGCCCATGTGACAGCAACAAATAGTCAATTGCTGCCCTGTTTTGAAGCACTGCCTGTCTTGCACTGCTGATGTCTGTTAACATGTCACTCAGTGCAGACGAAATGGCACGACTGTGTTTGCTCAACCAGCAAGCTATGTGGTCCAATTGTGTCAAGGCCACCTCTGATGCTGTTTGGGGTGAGAAAATTGCAACTGCAATCCTCCGAGCCTTGTCCCAGGTATAAACATCATCATCATCACAATTTGGACTCTATTGATCAAGGGATCTTTTTTCCCTGCATGTCTGTTCCTTTAAAGTTTTCAAATCAGGTGTTATCAATGAGAACTCCCCAATGCTGCATGGACTGCCCTTGACTTTTGCAGGGATATCAGGACAAACTCTGTCCCCACAAATCAAAAACACTCCCTTCGGTAAAGTGGCTGGGTGTTGAAGGGATGATTTGCTCGTCACCTTGGTGTAATTGCACCAGGATGATGCATTTTTATAAAAAGGCTGAATTGGAGTGACATCTATTGTATGATTATCTGTCTTTGCCACTCCCACTGGATTAAATTTGATGCAGTATTTCATTTTTGTTGACCCAAAAATGTCGAACTCTGGGGGTTCCAGGTGAGGCACAGGAAGGTATTGCGTCCAAACATGCCATCCTTCCATAGGATCTGCAAAAGTTTTCAAAACCTTTGGAGGGATATTTTTTGGAATTGGCCACTCCTTCACTGGCACACCTACCAAACATGTTGAAAATTGTTTCCCTGGCTTTGAATGAATCAGACAAATACTGTCCAGACCTGCTGCCTTTGCCAAAGTTTCCCACACATTTTCCCTCGGTTGTTTCATGGGAAAATCTGTCTCATTGCCCAAAGCAACAGGCAAGAGAATGAGACACATGAACACTACCTGTCTAAACTCCATGTCCATGTCCCCAACCTCTGTGAAAATCCCTGCAATACAGCAACACTTAAATAACACTTAATTTACCCGAAAAAACCCCAAGTCTCTGCGTAATCAATCGTTGTCTGACGAGACGTCTGCAGCGTCGTTGTCTGCCTCCGTCTGCGTGCTCTCTTCTTTGCTTCTCGGGTCCGCGTCCACCTGCGTCCGCACCTGAAAAGGTTTCATGTAACTCGCCGACAACCAATTCGGCCCTCACTGTGTGGAAACACAAGAGAAACCCTTGCCCCAAGATTTAATGTAAATGGACCTTCAATTTGTCCTGATTCCGGATTTCTGATCAAAACCAAAGGATTTTCCCTTAACTTTGCTTGTGCACTGTTTGTAAAATGCCTGACAATTGGTGGTGTGGGCTCTGAGAATGAACTATTTAAAAAATTCAACACATACAGAGCTTTGTTCAGCCACATATAAGGTGTTGTGCCTGCCTCTCCCCTTTTCTGTTTATCCAAAAGGGATTTCAGGGTGTGATGTTCTTTCAATGATTGCTTGACCTGAGGGAGAATAAGGAATACCAAAAGTGTGTTTCACTCCCCATTTTTTCAGAAATTTTTCAAGCACCTTGCCTGTATAAGTTGGACCATTATCTGTTTTTATTTCTTGTGGCACCCCGAGTGATGCAAATGCTTGTAGAAAGTGTCTGCAGGCATGTTCTGCGGTCTCCCCTGTATGTAATGATGCAAAAATCGCCCCTGAAAATGTGTCTACTGAAACATGGATATTTTTGAGCCTCCCAAAGGATGGGTATTTTGTGACATCAGCTTGCCAGAGCTGAAGACTCTGCAATCCCCTTGGATTGACAGTTCCTGTAGATGCAGGAGGCTGCACAAGCTGACAGTCTGGACAAGCACTGATGATCTCCTATGCCTGACTTTTAGAGAGGCAAAAGGATTCCATCAATGGCTGTGCATTTTGATGGAAAAATGCATGGCTCAATTTTGCCTGCTCAAAAATATCTGGCAATGTCTGAGATACGGTCATTGTGAGTCTGTGTGCGTGAGCATTTCTGCTGCTAAGAACCGTGGGAGTGATGAATGTGCCCTGATATGTGTAACAAAATATTCGTGTTCTCTACTTTCTAGAATTGTCCTCATGCATGACAAATATGAATATAAAATTTCATTGTCAGTGTGTTTCAAAAGTGATTCCTCTAACTGTTTGACCACATTCACAACATATGCTGAATCTGTGATCAGATTGAGAGGTTCCTGAAACAATTGAAAAACCCTGACCACTGCTGCCAATTCCACAATTTGTGGCGAACCCTGTACCATTTTAATGTCTGATTACCACTCCCCTGTTTTTGGGTTTTGCCATGTAACTACTGATTTCTGAGTTTTTCCTGAACCATCAGTGAACACTGTCACCCCTTCCACTGGTTCCTGGCTTATTTTTGGTTTTTCCCTGAAACTTACTTTTGCATTCAGCATCCTGTGAGCTGGAAAATGAATTGTACAAACTCCCGGATATCCTAACAAAGCAACTACAAAATCCTGTGATTTCTGCATCGCCCATTCAAAATACACTATTTTCAAAAGAACATGAATAACTGAGAAATCTCTGCCTGACATTGTCAGCAACCTGGTTCTCGCCTTGATAATAATCTGTGCTACCATTTCTAGATCTGTGAGAATTGTTTTTGAGGGCCTGTAAGCTAAAATATCCCACTCTATTAACAAAAGAGGGTCCACTTGAGACAAATCCCACTGAGAAATCAACCCATATAGCTGTGCTGTTTCCGCCAACACTGCTAAATGAAAAGGCAATGATTCTACAGAGCGATGTTCTTTTCTCTGCTGAATCATGTCTGTGATCTTTTCAAGGTCTCTTTTTGCTTCAGGCGTCAGAGTTCTGGGAGATTGGATGTTGTTGTCCCCTCTCAAAAGATCGAGCAATGACGAGATGTCATCATTGGTGATTCCCAGGGTCGGTCTCATCCAGTTGATCTCCCCCAAAAGCTGTTGCAAGTCCTGGAGATTGGTGAACTTTGTGTTGATTTCCAGTTTCTGTGGCCTTATCGTTTGCTTTGTGATCTTCCATCCCAAGTATTTCCAAGGTGCAATTTCCTGTATTTTTGGTGTACTAGTTTCCAGTCCTGCTTTTTGCACCTGCGCAATCACACAGTCACGAACCTCTTGCACCTCCTGTTTTGTTGGTGCTGCAATGAGCAGATCATCCATATAATGGATAATTTTTGGTTTTGTATGTTTCTCTCATGATGGATGCAAAGCTTGGGCCATGTACCATTGGCAAATGCTTGGAGAATTTTTGAGCCCCTGAGGAAGAACTGTTCAGTGGTATCTTTGCAGAGGTTCTTCTCTGTTGATGCTTGGGACAGAAAATGCAAAGCGTGGAGCATCATCTGGATGAAGTGGAATGCTGAAAAAACAGTCCTTGAGATCAATGATCACAAGCGACCAGTCCCTCGGGATCATCGAGAGAGATGGAAGCCCAAGCTGCAGTGGCCCCATGTCCTCGATGACCTCGTTGATTTTCCTGAGATCATGAAGCAGTCTCCAAGACCCTGAAGTTTTCTTGCGAATGACAAACATTGGGGAGTTCCATGGGCTGTCTGTTGGTTTGATGTGTCCCTTCTGCAGCTGTTCCTGGACCAACTTTTTCAATGCACTCAATTTTTTCTGCTCTATGGTCCACTGATCCACTCAAACAGGATCATTTGTTTTCCAGGTCAATTTCAGAGTGGCGAGTGCCACAGTGACCCCTGTTAAAAATCCAATTCTAATTTCAGTCCCCATTGTGCCAAAAGGTCCCTTCCCCACACTGTGATGGGCTTTTGCACGATGAAAGGACGGATAACTGCTGTCTTTTTTCCCGGGCCTGTGACAACAATTGCATTCTCTCTCTGCATGCACAGGGAACTCCCCCCTATGCCTGTGAGAGAACCCAAAGGTGCAACCAAGTCCCATTCCCGAGGCCAAAAAATGTATGAAATAACTGTAACATCCGCTCCTGTGTCAAGCATCCCTGTAATAGCAATTGTCTTTTCTTTACAAGTCAACTGACAAGTAACGATGGGCCGATCCCGGCTCAAATGTTTCACCCAAGATGCATGCACATCTGCTTGATCACCAGGAAAAGAGTCCCGTTTGTTGAACACCGGCATGGCTTGCCTTTCTGGATGAGATGGCAGAGCCATAGCTCGAGCAATCGGTGTGTTTTGTGGAATTGTCAGAGGTGGTCGCAAGGCTTTTGCCGTGACCATCAGCTCCTCATTATGGTTTGCTGAAATCAAAGATGGATAAACAACAAGTCCAAGGATAGTTCTTCTGTCCCTGGCCATTATTAAAAAGTCCTGCCTTTTCCAAGAAGTCCCTGTGACACCTGTAGGTATCACTGCATGGCTATTGTCCAAAAGACACATCAATTTGGAGGTTGCCAAGACGCATTGGAACCCAGGTGGTACCAAGTCTGGGTTGCTGGGGATTTTGGAGATTGCTCTGCCGAGGGGTTCTGTTTGTTGCTCCCCGAGGATTGTTCCTGTTGGTTCTATGTCACCGCCAGGATTTTTGCCTGAGCGCACTGGCGTTGATTCGCGCTCTTTTTCCCATTTCCCGGAATCGGGAGAAGTTTCCCATCCACATCTGTCTGTGAATGACACTCACTTGCAAGATGTTTCCTTCTCCTGAATCAATGGCAAAGGTCTGGTGGCTTGTTGGTCTTTGCAAGTTGTGGGCAGTTCCTTTTAATATGTTCTTGTGTCCCACACCCAAAGCACCGTCTCTCTGCACTGGAGTTGCCCTTTGCATAATTTGCAAGAACTTCCCTAACACGTTTTTCAATTCGATCCCCCAAGTGTTCCTCCATGATGGAAGCAACATGTTGTGGTGTCCCCACCTTGCTGCACGCCTCGATCATGTCTGCCAAGGTGGCCTGGTGCGGCATCATGCTGATGATCCGTCTGCACTCCGGATTGGCATTGGAGAACGCGAGGCTTTTGACCAGGTGTGGTTTCCCTCCCTCCTCACTCACCTGCCGCTCCACTGCCTGAGAAAGACGATCCACAAATGAAGAAAACGGCTCTGAAGGACCCTGTTTGATCTCAGTGTAGATGTTGTCCTGGACCCCCGTTGGAGCAATCTGAAGAATTGCCCTCCGTGCTGCCTCTTTGATGTTGCTGAGCACGTGATGCGGGAGCCTCACCGCCTGTTGAGTTAGACCGTCCTCAGGAGGATCACCAGCAAGCTGCACCATGGTGAGGTTTGCATTTGGCCCACCCTGGTATCTGGCTCTCAGCTCCTCCAGGGATCTCCTCCACGCCTTCTGCCACATGAGACCTAGGGTGTCTGTAAGAACTGATGTTGCAAGGTATTTAAGATCATATGGTGTTAAGTCATACATGCCAAAAATACTTTTTAACATCTGCTTGAAATATGGTGATGACAACCCATTGTCCCAAATGGCCTTAGCTAAATCTTTGATTGCTCCACAATCCAGGTGTTCCCATCTCGGGTTTTGGCCCTGAGCGTCATAGTTCACTGGCATCATTATGTTTCCCGAGCCCTGTAATAAACCTTTCTCCTTCTCCAACTCTGCTCGAATGTCCTGCCAGTCCACTTTTGCACTCTGCAAAGCCGTAAATTCAGTGGGTACTTGCCTGTAGAGTGGAGTCATCTGTTGTGGCTGCAGCTCTGGTGCAGTAGCACTCACCGATACCAACGGCGTCTGCAGCATCTGCGAAGATGAAGGCTGAGAGTCTCTGGAGAAAAGTGAAGCATCTGCTGTGGAGGAGAACACACGACTGCCCTGCATTATTTGGAAAATTTTTGGAAGATGAACCAACAGTTCTGGCTGTGACTCCAAGGCTGTGCTTAAATATTGTAAAAGAAATTCAACAACCCCCTTTGATATTAAAATTGACTCTCCCTGCCCCGAAATTTTGGCAGACCTTGATTTTGGAATTGTCCAAGCTGGGACACTCTCCGAAGCAGTGATGCGTATCGTTTCATCCCGTTGCTGCGCCTCAGCAGAAGTGTCCTGAGTCCCGCACTGTTCTGGTGTCAGTGGAGGTTCCTGCTGCCGTGCAGATGTGACCTTTTTCACCCTGGAGTTTTTCTTATAAGAAACTGGAAAAAAGTCCTGCAATGTCACGGTCCCACCACTGGGTGGCGCAGTGCCTTGACCGGACAAGTTCTGTGCCACCTGTTGCAATGTTGTGGATGCGCCGCTAGATGGCGCTGCCGCCTGACCAGCTGAGGTGGGAACCGCACTCTGCTCTTCAATCTGCACTTCCGATAAACATTTGAGCATTTCTTCTGACAATTGATTTACATTAGCAAATTCCGCAATATTCCTGATAAACCTTTAAGCATTTCTCCTAACAACTGATTCACGTTTGCGATCCCTGCAATCGGAGAAACTGACTCTTGTTGCAATAATTGTTCTAATTTGGCCATGTCTGAAGCTGACAGGGATTGGCCCTGGGCTTGGGCTGTCTGTTGCCATGGGAATGATGACGGAACCGTGCCCTGAGGAATTTTTACATCCTGGCCACGCCCCGTCCGTGCCTGCATCATCACGGGGGAGAGAACGCTTCTGCTCCAACCCCGGCTATGCTTCGGCCTCGCTCTGCCCCGCACCGCCTCTGATTCAGAGCCACTATCGTACCCCCCGAGATTGACATAACCACTCACCTGTTCCCATTCCGGCTTTGGCATCTCCCCAGGGGATGAAGGGTTGAGCCTGGAGCAGACAGTGTCTGTGATGAGCTCCAGAGGAGCTGAGCCCAGGGGCTGCTGGCCAAGGCCCAGGCCCAGTGAGCATTTCTCAGCTGGCAGGGCGGCCTGAGAAGGGGAGAGGGGAATGCACCAGACCAGGAACCATGGAACCAAGGGACCATTGTTACACTGTGGGGCCATGTGAGAAGAAGTGACCATTGGGACACTGTGGGGCCTTGTGAGACCAAGGGACCATTGGGACACTGTGGGACCATGTGAGATCAAGAGACCATTGGGACACTGTGAGTCCTCATGGATTCATGGACACCACTGTGACATTGCTGGGCCTCATGGAAGCAAGGGGACCCTAGTGACGCCGTGTGCCTCAGTGGAATGTAGGCATCATTGTGACACTGTGAGGCCCCATCCAACCAAGGCTCCATTGGGACACTGCGAGACCCCACGGAAACAAAGCTCCAGGGTAACACAGAGAGGCTGCCTGTAATCAGTGCTCCATTGTGACCCTGTGGAGCCAAAGGAGACCGTTGTGACACTGCAAAGCCCCATGGTCCATTGGTCCAAAGGTCCATTGTGACATTGCAGGACTCATGGAACAGAGGAGTCACATGACACTGTGGGGCCTGTGGAACCATGGAGAACATTGTGACACTGCAAGGCCTCAAGGAATCATTAGGACTGTTATATGTCTATAGGATAATTTGTGCAAATAAAATTGTCATCTATTTTATAGTTATGTGCTGTTAAATTATACTCTTATAAGAAGTTTTTAAATTGCACAAGCCAGCAACAGTGATTGCAACACCATGTCGAAGCCACCTGGAGAAGAGAGGGAGGACTTTATTTCCAAGCGAACGAAAGTGGCCAGCCCAGAGAGGGATCGTGCATCAAGGTTTTCCGAGAAACACCCGGACCATAAATACACGATAAATATCCGAGACCGAGATAGTCAGAGCCATCAGGGAGGTACATCTCAAATCCGAATTCCGGGACTGCAAACACAGGTGTTCATCACTCTCCGGACAGGTATTGTTCAACTTGCCACAGAGAAAAGAACTCCACATGAATACATGCACTCCAAAAAGGAAGAAAAGGGACTCTGGCTCAGGCATGGAAAATGGTATAAAAATGGGTCAGACAGGACGGTTGGTGTGAAGCATAGAGGATCCTCTGCTGCAGCTGTCAAACCTGTGTCTCACCTGGTGGCAATCCCAAGGTTCCACACTGACTTTTTTTTATAGTGGCTTTTTTCCATTTTTCTCAAAATTTATATTTGGTACACTTAATAACTTTTATTAAAATAATAACTAATAACTTGGAGCCTTTCATTTCTAACATGTTTATCACATTTGGTTTCTCATGATAAGCCTATCTACTTCTGCTAATTCTGAGGTGGGGAAAATGAACTGTCATGATTCCCGCTTGCACTAGAGGATTGTGACACGGGCTAACTTTGTGATGCCAGAGTCTTCTGTGCCATCACAGCGCAACTGTATGACATCCCAGAGTGATAGAGCAGCACTGGCTCTGTGACATCACAAGGGGGATTTGTGAGATCCCAGGGTGGGCTGTGACATCCCAGGAGGCAGTGTGACATCTCAGGGGCTCTGTGACCTTACTGGGGAGGTCACTTCAAGCCAGCCCCCACTCACAGTTCCTCCCAGATAAGTCCAAAGCTGCTTGTGCACAGTGGCATCCCGTGTCCCTCTGGGTCCCCCTGCCCCTGGCGCTGCAGCCTCCCCCTGAGGATGTTCGAGGAGATCAAGCCCAGAGCCTGACACGGGGACAGGGGCTCAGGGCCGTCAAAGTTGGAACAGGGAGACAGGGACCCCCTAGCAGCATCCCTGTGCCCCCAGGGCCAGAGCTTGGCCAGGGCTCCTTCACCCTCTTATGAAGGAGGGCTTGAGAGCACTTTAAAAATCCCCAGCAGGGGAGTAGCATAAAACAGCTTTAATATTAACTGACAGCACCACAGAGTTCCTTGGCAAGAGTCACTCTGCTCCTGACTGGACACTTCAGGCACACCAAGGAAACAAAGCAACAACAAAACCAAACAAAATCCAGGCAATCAAACCAAAAAGGAGTCAAGAACTGTCCCAGTGTCTCTGTGTCTCTGTGTGTTTTTGTGTGAGTGTGTATGTTAATGTGTGTGTGTGTGTGTGTGACGAAAGGACAGTGAGGGCAAGGATAAAAGGAATACAGCCTAAAAGCTAAACAGAGCTGTGGAATAACACTTAACAATATTCAACTTCGCTTAGAACTTCTATTAAGCTTCACAAATTAGCAAAAGAACAACTCTTAGCAGCATTTAACTTTGCTTACAGCTTGTGACTTTGTCGCTATAAGACACGTGAAAGCACGACGCGAGCCACCTGCTATTTTCAAGGTAAAGAGAAAAGTTTATTCTCTGACTCCAAGTTTTATACTTTCCCAAAGGTGACATTGGATTGGAGAGTGAATGAGCCACCTGTCCGAAGACATTGGACAAGCCATTAGTACATCAAGTTTGTCCACCCCCATAAAAGATTGTAAACAATATGTTGTTGACAGAAATTGTGTGGGAAGGTTCTCCAACAGAATGTAAACTCAGAAGGCTTTAGAAAATCTTAAGAATCAGGGTGACATGACTTAACCTTACTTCCAGGCCTGACTGGCTCAGCTATCCAAGGCATCCAAAGCCCTCAGGGAGCAGCATATCTGCCACATTTCCCTGAGCACAGGCACCCCTGTGTGCACACAGACACAAAGAGTCACTACAAGGCACCTGTGCGAAATTCCCCTGAGCAAAGGGAAATGTTCCCTGCGGAGGCTTTGGCATCTCCCCAGGAAATGAAGGGTTGAACCTGGAGCAGACAGTGTCTGTGATGAGCTCCAGAGGAGCTGAGCCCAGGGGCTGCTGGCCAAGGCCCAGACCCAGTGAGCATTTCTCAGCTGGCAGGGTGGCCTGAGAAGGGGAGAGGGGAATGCACCAGACCAGGAACCATGGAACCAAGGGACCATTGTTACACTGTGGGGCCATGTGAGAAGAAGTGACCATTGGGACACTGTGGGGCCTTGTGAGACCAAGGGACCATTGGGACACTGTGGGACCATGTGAGATCAAGAGACCATTGGGATACTGTGAGTCCTCATGGATTCATGGACACCACTGTGACATTGCTGGGCCTCATGGAAGCAAGGGGACCCTAGTGACGCCGTGTGCCTCAGTGGAATGTAGGCATCATTGTGACACTGTGAGGCCCCATCCAGCCAAGGCTCCATTGGGACACTGCGAGACCCCACGGAAACAAAGCTCCAGGGTAACACAGAGAGGCTGCCTGTAATCAGTGCTCCATTGTGACCCTGTGGAGCCAAAGGAGAGCGTTGTGACACTGCAAAGCCCCATGGTCCATTGGTCCAAAGGTCCACTGTGACATTGCAGGACTCATGGAACAGAGGAGTCACATGACACTGTGGGGCCTGTGGAACCATGGAGAACATTGTGACACTGCAAGGCCTCAAGGAATCATTAGGACTGTTATATGTCTATAGGATAATTCGTGCAAATAAAATTGTCGTCTCTTTTATAGTTATGTGCTGTTAAATTATACTCTTATAGGAAGTTTTTAAATCGCACAAGCCAGCAACAGTGATTGCAACACCATATCGAAGCCACCTGGACAAGGGAGGGAGGACTTTATTTACAAGCGAACGAAAGTGGCCAGCCCAGAGAGGGATCATGCATCAAGGTTTTCCGAGAAACACCCGGACCATAAATACACGATAAATATCCGAGACCGAGATAGTCAGAGCCATCAGGGAGGTACATATCAAATCCGAATTCCGGGACTGCAAACACAGGTGTTCATCACTCTCCGGACATGTATTGTTCAACTTGCCACAGAGAAAAGAACTCCACATGAATACATGCACTCCAAAAAGGAAGAAAAGGGACTCTGGCTCAGGCATGGAAAATGGTATAAAAATGGGTCAGACAGGACGGTCGGTGTGAAGCATAGAGGACCCTCTGCTGCAGCTGTCAAACCTGTGTCTCACCTGGTGGGAATCCCAAGGTTCCACACTGACTTTTTTTTACAGTGGCTTTTTTCCATTTTTCTCAAAATTTATATTTGGTACACTTAATAACTTTTATTAAAATAATAACTAATAACTTGGAGCCTTTCATTTCTAACATGTTTATCACATTTGGTTTCTCATGATAAGCCTATCTACTTCTGCTAATTCTGAGGTGGGGAAAATGAACTGTCATGATTCCCGCTTGCACTAGAGGATTGTGACACGGGCTGACTTTGTGATGCCAGAGTCTTCTGTGCCATCACAGCGCAACTGTATGACATCCCAGAGTGATAGAGCAGCACTGGCTCTGTGACATCACAAGGGGGATTTGTGAGATCCCAGGGTGGGCTGTGACATCCCAGGAGGCAGTGTGACATCTCAGGGGCTCTGTGACCTTACTGGGGATGTCACTTCAAGCCAGCTCCCACTCACAGTTCCTCCCAGATAAGTCCAAAGCTGCTGGTGCACAGTGGCATTGCGTGTCCGTCTGGGTCCCCCTGCCCCTGGCGCTGCAGCCTCCCGCTGAGGATGTTCGAGGAGATCAAGCCCAGAGCCTGACACGGGGACAGGGGCTCAGGGCCCTGAAAGTTGTAACAGGGAGACAGGGACCCCCTAGCAGCATCCCTGTGCCCCCAGGGCCAGAGCTTGGCCAGGGCTCCTTCACCCTCTTATGAAGGAGGGCTTGAGAGCACTTATAAAAATCCCCAGCAGGGGAGTAGCATAAAACAGCTTTAATATTAAGTGACAGCACCACAGAGTTCCTTGGCAAGAGTCACTCTGCTCCTGACTGGAAACTTCAGGCACAGCAAGGAAACAAAGCAACAACAAAACCAAACAAAATCCAGGCAATCAAACCAAAAAGGAGTCAAGAACTGTCCCAGTGTCTCTGTGTCTCTGTGTGTTTTTTTGTGAGTGTGTATGTTAATGTCTGTGTGTGTGTGACGAAAGGACAGTGAGGGCAAGGAGAAAGGGAATACAGCCTAAAAGCTAAACAGAGCTGTGGAATAACACTTAACAATATTCAACTTCGCTTAGAACTTCTATTAAGCTTCACAAATTAGCAAAAGAACAACTCTTAGCAGCATTTAACTTTGCTTACAGCTTGTGACTTTGTCGCTATAAGACACGTGAAAGCACGACGCGAGCCACCTGCTATTTGCAAGGTAACGATAAAAGTTTATTCTCTGACTCCAAGTTTTATACTTTCCCAAAGGTGGCATTGGATTGGAGAGTGAATGAGCCACCTGTCCAAAGACATTGGACAAACCACTAGTACATCAAGTTTGTCCAGCCCCATAAAAGATTGTAAACAATATGTTGTTGACAGAAATTGTGTGGGAAGGTTCTCCAACAGAATGTAAACTCAGAAGGCTTTAGAAAATCTTAAGAATCAGGGTGACATGACTTAACCTTACTTCCAGGCCTGACTGGCTCAGCTATCCAAGGCATCCAAAGTCCTCAGGGAGCAGCATATCTGCCACATTTCCCTGAGCACAGGCACTCCTGTGTGCACACAGACACAAAGAGTCACTACAAGGCACCTGTGCGAAATTCCCCTGAGCAAAGGGAAATGTTCCCTGTGGAGGCTTTGGCATCTCCCCAGGAAATGAAGGGTTGAGCCTGAAGCAGACAGTGTCTGTGATGAGCTCCAGAGGAGCTGAGCCCAGGGGCTGCTGGCCAAGGCCCAGGCCCAGTGAGCATTTCTCAGCTGGCAGGGCGGCCTGAGAAGGGGAGAGGGGAATGCACCAGACCAGGAACCATGGAACCAAGGGACAATAGTTACACTGTGGGGCCATGTCAGCTCAAGAGACCATTGGGATACTGTGAGTCCTCATGGATTCATGGACACCACTGTGACATTGCTGCGCCTCATGGAAGCAAGGGGACCCTAGTGATGCCATGTGCCTCAGTGGAATGTAGGCATCATTGTGACACTGTGAGGCCCCATCCAACCAAGGCTCCACTGAGACACTGCGAGACCCCACGGAAACAAAGCTCCAGGGTAACACAGAGAGGCTGCCTGTAATCAGTGCTCCATTGTGACCCTGTGGAGCCAAAGGAGAACATTGTGACACTGCAAGGCCTCAAGGAATCATTAGGACTGTTATATGTCTATAGGAGAATTCGTGCAAATAAAATTGTCATCTATTTTATGGTTATGTGCTGTTAAATTATACTCTTATAAGAAGTTTTTAAATTGCACAAGCCAGCAACAGTGATTGCAACACCATGTCAAAGCCACCTGGACAAGAGAGGGAGGACTTTATTTATAAGCGAACGAAAGTGGCCAGCCCAGAGAGGGATCGTGCATCAAGGTTGTCCGAGAAACACCCGGACGATAAATACACGATAAATATCCAAGACCGAGATAGTCAGAGCCATCAGGGAGGTACATCTCAAATCCGAATTCCGGGACTGCAAACACAGGTGTTCATCACTCTCCGGACACGTATTGTTCAACTTGCCACAGAGAAAAGAACTCCACATGAATACATGCACTCCAAAAAGGAAGAAAGGGGACTCTGGCTCAGGCATGGAAAATGGTATAAAAATGGGTCAGACAGGACGGTCGGTGTGAAGCATAGAGGACCCTCTGCTGCAGCTGTCAAACCTGTGTCTCACCTGGTGGCAATCCCAGGCTCCACACTGACTTTTTTTTATAGTGGCTTTTTTCCATTTTTCTCAAAACTTATATTTGGTACACTTAATAACTTTTATTAAATTAATAACTAATAACTTGGAGCCTTTCATTTCTAACATGTTTATCACATTCGGTTTCTCATGATAAGCCTATCTACTTCTGCTAATTCTGAGATGGGGAAAATGAACTGTCATGATTCCCGCTTGCACTAAAGGATTGTGACACGGGCTGACTTTGTGATGCCAGAGTCTTCTGTGCCATCACAGCGTAACTGTATGATATCCCAGAGTGATAGAGCAGCACTGGCTCTGTGACATCACAAGGGGGATTTGTGAGATCCCAGGGTGGGCTGTGACATCCCAGGAGGCAGTGTGACATCTCAGGGGCTCTGTGACCTTACTGGGGAGGTCACTTCAAGCCAGCCCCCACTCACAGTTCCTCCCAGAGAAGTCCAAAGCTGCTGGTGCACAGTGGCATCCCGTGTCCCTCTGGGTCCCCCTGCCCCTGGCGCTGCAGCCTCCTCCTGAGGCTGTTCGAGGAGATCAAGCCCAGAGCCTGACACGGGGACAGGGGCTCAGGGCCCTGAAAGTTGTAACAGGGAGACAGGGACCCCCTAGCAGCATCCCTGTGCCCCCAGGGCCAGAGCTTGGCCAGGGCTCCTTCACCCTCTTATGAAGGAGGGCTTGAGAACACTTATAAAAATCCCCAGCAGGGGAGTAGCATAAAACAGCTTTAATATTAAGTGACAGCACCACAGAGTTCCTTGGCAAGAGTCACTCTGCTCCTGACTGGAAACTTCAGGCACAGCAAGGAAACAAAGCAACAACAAAACCAAACAAAATCCAGGCAATCAAACCAAAAAGGAGTCAAGAACTGTCCCGGTGTCTGTGTGTCTCTGTGTGTTTTTGTGTGAGTGTGTATGTTAATGTGTGTGTGTGTGTGTGACGAAAGGACAGTGAGGGCAAGGATAAAAGGAATACAGCCTAAAAGCTAAACAGAGCTGTGGAATAACACTTAACAATATTCAACTTCGCTTATAACTTCTATTAAGCTTCACAAATTAGCAAAAGAACAACTCTTAGCAGCATTTAACTTTGCTTACAACTTGTGACTTTGTCGCTATAAGACACGTGAAAGCACGATGCGAGCCACCTGCTATTTGCAAGGTAAAGATAAAAGTTTATTCTCTGACTCCAACTTTTATACTTTCCCAAAGGTGACATTGGATCGGAGATTGAATGAGCCACCTGTCCAAAGACATTGGACAAACCACTAGTACATCAAGTTTGTCCAGCCCCATAAAAGATTGTAAACAATATGTTGTTGACAGAAATTGTGTGGGAAGGTTCTCCAACAGAATGTAAACTCAGAAGGCTTTAGAAAATCTTAAGAATCAGGGTGACATGACTTAACCTTACTTCCAGGCCTGACTGGCTCAGCTATCCAAGGCATCCAAAGCCCTCAGAGAGCAGCATTTCTGCCACATTTACCTGAGCACAGGCACTCCTGTGTGCACACAGACACAAAGAGTCACTACAAGGCACCTGTGCGAAATTCCCCTGAGCAAAGGGAAATGTTCCCTGTGGAGGCTTTGGCATCTCCCCAGGGGATGAAGGGTTGAGCCTGGAGCAGACAGTGTCTGTGATGAGCTCCAGAAGAGCTGAGCCCAGGGGCTGCTGGCCAAGGCCCAGGCCCAGTGAGCATTTCTCAGCTGGCAGGGCGGCCTGAGAAGGGGAGAGGGGAATGCACCAGACCAGGAACCATGGAACCAAGGGACCATTGTTACACTGTGGGGCCATGTGAGAAGAAGTGACCATTGGGACACTGTGGGGCCTTGTGAGACCAAGGGGCCATTGGGACACTGTGGGACCATGTGAGATCAAGAGACCATTGGGACACTGTGAGTCCTCATGGATTCATGGACACCACTGTGACATTGCTGGGCCTCATGGAAGCAAGGGGACCCTAGTGACGCCGTGTGCCTCAGTGGAATGTAGGCATCATTGTGACACTGTGAGGCCCCATCCAACCAAGGCTCCATTGGGACACTGTGAGACCCCACGGAAACAAAGCTCCAGGGTAACACAGAGAGGCTGCCTGTAATCAGTGCTCCATTGTGACCCTGTGGAGCCAAAGGAGAGCGTTGTGACACTGCAAAGCCCCATGGTCCATTGGTCCAAAGGTCCATTGTGACATTGCAGGACTCATGGAACAGAGGAGTCACATGACACTGTGGGGCCTGTGGAACCATGGAGAACATTGTGACACTGCAAGGCCTCAAGGAATCATTAGGACTGTTATATGTCTATAGGATAATTCGTGCAAATAAAATTGTCATCTATTTTATAGTTATGAGCTGTTAAATTATACTCTTATAAGAAGTTTTTAAATTGCACAAGCCAGCAACAGTGATTGCAACACCATGTGAAAGCCACCTGGACAAGAGAGGGAGGACTTTATTTACAAGCGAAGGAAAGTGGCCAGCCCAGAGAGGGATCGTGCATCAAGGTTGTCCGAGAAACACCCGGACCATAAATACACGATAAATATCCGAGACCGAGATAGTCAGAGCCATCAGGGAGGTACATCTCAAATCCGAATTCCGGGACTGCAAACACAGGTGTTCATCACTCTCCGGACATGTATTGTTCAACTTGCCACAGAGAAAAGAACTCCACATGAATACATGCACTCCAAAAAGGAAGAAAAGGGACTCTGGCTCAGGCATGGAAAATGGTATAAAAATGGGTCAGACAGGACGGTCGGTGTGAAGCATAGAGGACCCTCTGCTGCAGCTGTCAAACCTGTGTCTCACCTGGTGGCAATCCCGGGCTCCACACTGACTTTTTTTTATAGTGGCTTTTTTTCATTTTTCTCAAAACTTATATTTGGTACACTTAATAACTTTTATTAAATTAATAACTAATAACTTGGAGCCTTTCATTTCTAACATGTTTATCACATTCAGTTTCTCATGATAAGCCTATCTACTTCTGCTAATTCTGAGGTGGGGAAATGAACTGTCATGATTCCCGCTTGCACTAGAGGATTGTGACACGGGCTGACTTTGTGATGCCAGAGTCTTCTGTGCCATCACAGCGCAACTGTATGACATCCCAGAGTGATAGAGCAGCACTGGCTCTGTGGCATCACAAGGGGGATTTGTGAGATCCCAGGGTGGGCTGTGACATCCCAGGAGGCAGAGTGACATCTCAGGGGCTCTGTGACCTTACTGGGGAGGTCACTTCAAGCCAGCTCCCACTCACAGTTCCTCCCAGAGAAGTCCAAAGCTGCTGGTGCACAGTGGCATCCCGTGTCCCTCTGGGTCCCCCTGCCCCTGGCGCTGCAGCCTCCTCCTGAGGATGTTCGAGGAGATCAAGCCCAGAGCCTGACACGGGGACAGGGGCTCAGGGCCCTGAAAGTTGTAACAGGGAGACAGGGACCCCCTAGCAGCATCCCTGTGCCCCCAGGGCCAGAGCTTGGCCAGGGCTCCTTCACCCTCTTATGAAGGAGGGCTTGAGAACACTTATAAAAATCCCCAGCAAGGGAGTAGCATAAAACAGCTTTAATATTAAGTGACAGCACCACAGAGTTCCTTGGCAAGAGTCACTCTGCTCCTGACTGGAAACTTCAGGCACAGCAAGGAAACAAAGCAACAACAAAACCAAACAAAATCCAGGCAATCAAACCAAAAAGGAGTCAAGAACTGTCCCGGTGTCTGTGTGTCTCTGTGTGTTTTTGTGTGAGTGTGTATGTTAATGTGTGTGTGTGTGTGTGACGAAAGGACAGTGAGGGCAAGGATAAAAGGAATACAGCCTAAAAGCTAAACAGAGCTGTGGAATAACACTTAACAATATTCAACTTCGCTTAGAACTTCTATTAAGCTTCACAAATTAGCAAAAGAACAACTCTTAGCAGCATTTAACTTTGCTTACAGCTTGTGACTTTGTCGCTATAAGACACGTGAAAGCACGACGCGAGCCACCTGCTATTTGCAAGGTAAAGATAAAAGTTTATTCTCTGACTCCAACTTTTATACTTTCCCAAAGGTGACATTGGATTGGAGAGTGAATGGGCCACCTCTCCAAAGACATTGGACAAACCACTAGTACATCAAGTTTGTCCAGCCCCATAAAAGATTGTAAACAATATGTTGTTGACAGAAATTGTGTGGGAAGGTTCTCCAACAGAATGGAAACTCAGAAGGCTTTAGAAAATCTTAAGAATCAGGGTAACATGACTTAACCTTACTTCCAGGCCTGACTGGCTCAGCTATCCAAGGCATCCAAAGTCCTCAGGGAGCAGCATATCTGCCACATTTCCCTGAGCACAGGCACTCCTGTGTGCACACAGACACAAAGAGTCACTACAAGGCACCTGTGTGAAATTCCCCTGAGCAAAGGGAAATGTTCCCTGCGGAGGCTTTGGCATCTCCCCAGGAAATGAAGGGTTGAGCCTGGAGCAGACAGTGTCTGTGATGAGCTCCAGAGGAGCTGAGCCCAGGGGCTGCTGGCCAAGGCCCTGGCCCAGTGAGCATTTCTCAGCTGGCAGGGCGGCCTGAGAAGGGGAGAGGGGAATGCACCAGACCAGGAACCATGGAACCAAGGGACCATTGGGACACTGTGGGACCATGTGAGATCAAGAGACCATTGGGATACTGTGAGTCCTCATGGATTCATGGACACCACTGTGACATTGCTGGGCCTCATGGAAGCAAGGGGACCCTAGTGATGCCATGTGCCTCAGTGGAATGTAGGCATCATTGTGACACTGTGAGGCCCCATCCAACCAAGGCTCCACTGAGACACTGCGAGACCCCACGGAAACAAAGCTCCAGGGTAACACAGAGAGGCTGCCTGTAATCAGTGCTCCATTGTGACCCTGTGGAGCCAAAGGAGAACATTGTGACACTGCAAGGCCTCAAGGAATCATTAGGACTGTTATATGTCTATAGGAGAATTCGTGCAAATAAAATTGTCATCTATTTTATGGTTATGTGCTGTTAAATTATACTCTTATAAGAAGTTTTTAAATTGCACAAGCCAGCAACAGTGATTGCAACACCATGTCAAAGCCACCTGGACGAGAGAGGGAGGACTTTATTTATAAGCGAACGAAAGTGGCCAGCCCAGAGAGGGATCGTGCATCAAGGTTGTCCGAGAAACACCCGGACGATAAATACACGATAAATATCCGAGACCGAGATAGTCAGAGCCATCAGGGAGGTACATCTCAAATCCGAATTCCGGGACTGCAAACACAGGTGTTCATCACTCTCCGGACACGTATTGTTCAACTTGCCACAGAGAAAAGAACTCCACATGAATACATGCACTCCAAAAAGGAAGAAAGGGGACTCTGGCTCAGGCATGGAAAATGGTATAAAAATGGGTCAGACAGGACGGTCGGTGTGAAGCATAGAGGACCCTCTGCTGCAGCTGTCAAACCTGTGTCTCACCTGGTGGCAATCCCGGGCTCCACACTGACTTTTTTTTATAGTGGCTTTTTTTCATTTTTCTCAAAACTTATATTTGGTACACTTAATAACTTTTATTAAATTAATAACTAATAACTTGGAGCCTTTCATTTCTAACATGTTTATCACATTCGGTTTCTCATGATAAGCCTATCTACTTCTGCTAATTCTGAGGTGGGGAAAATGAACTGTCATGATTCCCGCTTGCACTAGAGGATTGTGACACGGGCTGACTTTGTGATGCCAGAGTCTTCTGTGCCATCACAGCGCAACTGTATGACATCCCAGAGTGATAGAGCAGCACTGGCTCTGTGGCATCACAAGGGGGATTTGTGAGATCTCAGGGTGGGCTGTGACATCCCAGGAGACAGTGTGACATCTCAGGGGCTCTGTGACCTTACTGGGGAGGTCACTTCAAGCCAGCTCCCACTCACAGTTCCTCCCAGAGAAGTCCAAAGCTGCTGGTGCACAGTGGCATCGCGTGTCCCTCTGGGTCCCCCTGCCCCTGGCGCTGCAGCCTCCTCCTGAGGCTGTTCGAGGAGATCAAGCCCAGAGCCTGACACGGGGACAGGGGCTCAGGGCCCTGAAAGTTGTAACAGGGAGACAGGGACCCCCTAGCAGCATCCCTGTGCCCCCAGGGCCAGAGCTTGGCCAGGGCTCCTTCACCCTCTTATGAAGGAGGGCTTGAGAGCACTTATAAAAATCCCCAGCAGGGGAGTAGCATAAAACAGCTTTAATATTAAGTGACAGCACCACAGAGTTCCTTGGCAAGAGTCACTCTGCTCCTGACTGGAAACTTCAGGCACAGCAAGGAAACAAAGCAACAACAAAACCAAACAAAATCCAGGCAATCAAACCAAAAAGGAGTCAAGAACTGTCCCGGTGTCTGTGTGTCTCTGTGTGTTTTTGTGTGAGTGTGTATGTTAATGTGTGTGTGTGTGTGTGACGAAAGGACAGTGAGGGCAAGGATAAAAGGAATACAGCCTAAAAGCTAAACAGAGCTGTGGAATAACACTTAACAATATTCAACTTCGCTTAGAACTTCTATTAAGCTTCACAAATTAGCAAAAGAACAACTCTTAGCAGCATTTAACTTTGCTTACAACTTGTGACTTTGTCGCTATAAGACACGTGAAAGCACGACGCGAGCCACCTGCTATTTGCAAGGTAAAGATAAAAGTTTATTCTCTGACTCCAACTTTTATACTTTCCCAAAGGTGACATTGGATTGGAGAGTGAATGGGCCACCTCTCCAAAGACATTGGACAAACCACTAGTACATCAAGTTTGTCCAGCCCCATAAAAGATTGTAAACAATATGTTGTTGACAGAAATTGTGTGGGAAGGTTCTCCAACAGAATGGAAACTCAGAAGGCTTTAGAAAATCTTAAGAATCAGGGTAACATGACTTAACCTTACTTCCAGGCCTGACTGGCTCAGCTATCCAAGGCATCCAAAGTCCTCAGGGAGCAGCATATCTGCCACATTTCCCTGAGCACAGGCACTCCTGTGTGCACACAGACACAAAGAGTCACTACAAGGCACCTGTGTGAAATTCCCCTGAGCAAAGGGAAATGTTCCCTGCGGAGGCTTTGGCATCTCCCCAGGGGATGAAGGGTTGAGCCTGGAGCAGACAGTGTCTGTGATGAGCTCCAGAGGAGCTGAGCCCAGGGGCTGCTGGCCAAGGCCCTGGCCCAGTGAGCATTTCTCAGCTGGCAGGGCGGCCTGAGAAGGGGAGAGGGGAATGCACCAGACCAGGAACCATGGAACCAAGGGACCATTGTTACACTGTGGGGCCATGTGAGAAGAAGTGACCATTGGGACACTGTGGGGCCTTGTGAGACCAAGGGGCCATTGGGACACTGTGGGACCATGTGAGATCAAGAGACCATTGGGACACTGTGAGTCCTCATGGATTCATGGACACCACTGTGACATTGCTGGGCCTCATGGAAGCAAGGGGACCCTAGTGACGCCGTGTGCCTCAGTGGAATGTAGGCATCATTGTGACACTGTGAGGCCCCATCCAACCAAGGCTCCATTGGGACACTGTGAGACCCCACGGAAACAAAGCTCCAGGGTAACACAGAGAGGCTGCCTGTAATCAGTGCTCCATTGTGACCCTGTGGAGCCAAAGGAGAGCGTTGTGACACTGCAAAGCCCCATGGTCCATTGGTCCAAAGGTCCACTGTGACATTGCAGGACTCATGGAACAGAGGAGTCACATGACACTGTGGGGCCTGTGGAACCATGGAGAACATTGTGACACTGCAAGGCCTCAAGGAATCATTAGGACTGTTATATGTCTATAGGAGAATTCGTGCAAATAAAATTGTCATCTATTTTATGGTTATGTGCTGTTAAATTATACTCTTATAAGAAGTTTTTAAATTGCACAAGCCAGCAACAGCGATTGCAACACCATGTCAAAGCCACCTGGACAAGAGAGGGAGGACTTTATTTACAAGCGAACGAAAGTGGCCAGCCCGGAGAGGGATCATGCATCAAGGTTGTCCGAGAAACACCCGGACCATAAATACACGATAAATATCCGAGACCGAGATAGTCAGAGCCATCAGGGAGGTACATCTCAAATCCGAATTCCGGGACTGCAAACACAGGTGTTCATCACTCTCCAGACATGTATTGTTCAACTTGCCACAGAGAAAAGAACTCCACATGAATACATGCACTCCAAAAAGGAAGAAAAGGGACTCTGGCTCAGGCATGGAAAATGGTATAAAAATGGGTCGGACAGGACGGTCGGTGTGAAGCATAGAGGACCCTCTGCTGCAGCTGTCAAACCTGTGTCTCACCTGGTGGCAATCCCGGGCTCCACACTGACTTTTTTTTATAGTGGCTTTTTTCCATTTTTCTCAAAACTTATATTTGGTACACTTAATAACTTTTATTAAATTAATAACTAATAACTTGGAGCCTTTCATTTCTAACATGTTTATCACATTCGGTTTCTCATGATAAGCCTATCTACTTCTGCTAATTCTGAGATGGGGAAAAAAAACTGTCATGATTCCCGCTTGCACTAGAGGATTGTGACACGGGCTGACTTTGTGATGCCAGAGTCTTCTGTGCCATCACAGCGCAACTGTATGATATCCCAGAGTGCTAGAGCAGCACTGGCTCTGTGACATCACAAGGGGGATTTGTGAGATCTCAGGGTGGGCTGTGACATCCCAGGAGGCAGTGTGACATCTCAGGGGCTCTGTGACCTTACTGGGGAGGTCACTTCAAGCCAGCCCCCACTCACAGTTCCTCCCAGAGAAGTCCAAAGCTGCTGGTGCACAGTGGTATCCCGTGTCCCTCTGGGACCCCCTGCCCCTGGCGCTGCAGCCTCCTCCTGAGGATGTTCGAGGAGATCAAGCCCAGAGCCTGACACGGGGACAGGGGCTCAGGGCCCTGAAAGTTGTAACAGGGAGACAGGGACCCCCTAGCAGCATCCCTGTGCCCCCAGGGCCAGAGCTTGGCCAGGGCTCCTTCACCCTCTTATGAAGGAGGGCTTGAGAACACTTATAAAAATCCCCAGCAGGGGAGTAGCATAAAACAGCTTTAATATTAAGTGACAGCACCACAGATTTCCTTGGCAAGAGTCACTCTGCTCCTGACTGGACACTTCAGGCACAGCAAGGAAACAAAGCAACAACAAAACCAAACAAAATCCAGGCAATCAAACCAAAAAGGAGTCAAGAACTGTCCCGGTGTCTGTGTGTCTCTGTGTGTTTTTGTGTGAGTGTGTATGTTAATGTGTGTGTGTGTGTGTGACGAAAGGACAGTGAGGGCAAGGATAAAAGGAATACAGCCTAAAAGCTAAACAGAGCTGTGGAATAACACTTAACAATATTCAACTTCGCTTAGAACTTCTATTAAGCTTCACAAATTAGCAAAAGAACAACTCTTAGCAGCATTTAACTTTGCTTACAGCTTGTGACTTTGTCGCTATAAGACACGTGAAAGCACGACGCGAGCCACCTGCTATTTGCAAGGTAAAGATAAAAGTTTATTCTCTGACTCCAACTTTTATACTTTCCCAAAGGTGACATTGGATTGGAGAGTGAATGGGCCACCTCTCCAAAGACATTGGACAAACCACTAGTACATCAAGTTTGTCCAGCCCCATAAAAGATTGTAAACAATATGTTGTTGACAGAAATTGTGTGGGAAGGTTCTCCAACAGAATGGAAACTCAGAAGGCTTTAGAAAATCTTAAGAATCAGGGTAACATGACTTAACCTTACTTCCAGGCCTGACTGGCTCAGCTATCCAAGGCATCCAAAGTCCTCAGGGAGCAGCATATCTGCCACATTTCCCTGAGCACAGGCACTCCTGTGTGCACACAGACACAAAGAGTCACTACAAGGCACCTGTGAGAAATTCCCCTGAGCAAAGGGAAATGTTCCCTGTGGCGGCTTTGGCATCTCCCCAGGGGATGAAGGGTTGAGCCTGGAGCAGACAGTGTCTGTGATGAGCTCCAGCGGAGCTGAGCCCAGGGGCTGCTGGCCAAGGCCCAGGCCCAGTGAGCATTTCTCAGCTGGCAGGGCGGCCTGAGAAGGGGAGAGGGGAATGCACCAGACCAGGAACCATGGAACCAAGGGACCATTGTTACACTGTGGGGCCATGTGAGAAGAAGTGACCATTGGGACACTGTGGGGCCTTGTGAGACCAAGGGACCATTGGGACACTGTGGGACCATGTGAGATCAAGGGACCATTGGGACACTGTGAGTCCTCATGGATTCATGGACACCACTGTGACATTGCTGGGCCTCATGGAAGCAAGGGGACCCTAGTGACGCCGTGTGCCTCAGTGGAATGTAGGCATCATTGTGACACTGTGAGGCCCCATCCAGCCAAGGCTCCATTGGGACACTGCGAGACCCCACGGAAACAAAGCTCCAGGGTAACACAGAGAGGCTGCCTGTAATCAGTGCTCCATTGTGACCCTGTGGAGCCAAAGGAGAGCGTTGTGACACTGCAAAGCCCCATGGTCCATTGGTCCAAAGGTCCATTGTGACATTGCAGGACTCATGGAACAGAGGAGTCACATGACACTGTGGGGCCTGTGGAACCATGGAGAACATTGTGACACTGCAAGGCCTCAAGGAATCATTAGGACTGTTATATGTCTATAGGATAATTTGTGCAAATAAAATTGTCGTCTACTTTATAGTTATGTGCTGTTAAATTATACTCTTATAAGAAGTTTTTAAATCGCACAAGCCAGCAACAGCGATTGCAACACCATGTCAAAGCCACCTGGACAAGAGAGGGAGGACTTTATTTACAAGCGAACGAAAGTGGCCAGCCCAGAGAGGGATCATGCATCAAGGTTGTCCGAGAAACACCCAGACGATAAATACACGATAAATATCCGAGACCGAGATAGTCAGAGCCATCAGGGAGGTACATCTCAAATCCGAATTCCGGGACTGCAAACACAGGTGTTCATCACTCTCCGGACAGGTATTGTTCAACTTGCCACAGAGAAAAGAACTCCACATGAATACATGCACTTTGAAAAGGAAGAAAGGGGACTCTGGCTCAGGCAAGGAAAATCGTATAGAAATGGGTCAGACAGGACGGTCGGTGTGAAGCATAGAGGACCCTCTGCTGCAGCTGTCCAACCTGTGTCTCACCCGGTGGCAATCCCGGGCTCCACATTGACTTTTTTTTATAGTGGCTTTTTTTCATTTTTCTCAAAGTTTATATTTGGTACACTTAATAACTTTTATTAAATTAAAAATTAATAACTTGGAGCCTTGCATTTCTAACATGTTCATCACATTCGGTTTCTCATGATAAGCCTATCTACTTCTGCTAATTCTGAGATGGGGAAAATGAACTGTCATGATTCCCGCTTGCACTAAAGGATTGTGACACGGGCTGACTTTGTGATGCCAGAGTCTTCTGTGCCATCACAGCGCAACTGTATGACATCCCAGAGTGATAGAGCAGCACTGGCTCTGTGACATCACAAGGGGGATTTGTGAGATCTCAGGGTGGGCTGTGACATCCCAGGAGGCAGTGTGACATCTCAGGGGCTCTGTGACCTTACTGGGGAGGTCACTTCAAGCCAGCTCCCACTCACAGTTCCTCCCAGAGAAGTCCAAAGCTGCTCGTGCCCGGTGGCATCCCGTGTCCCTCTGGGTCCCCCTGCCCCTGGCGCTGCAGCCTCCCGCTGAGGATGTTCGAGGAGATCAAGCCCAGAGCCTGACACGGGGACAGGGGCTCAGGGCCGTCACAGTTGGAACAGGGAGACAGGGACCCCCTAGCAGCATCCCTGTGCCCCCAGGGCCAGAGCTTGGCCAGGGCTCCTTCACCCTCTTATGAAGGAGGGCTTGAGAGCACTTTAAAAATCCCCAGCAGGGTAGTAGCATAAAACAGCTTTAAGATTAACTGACAGCACCACAGAGTTCCTTGGCAAGAGTCACTCTGCTCCTGACTGGACACTTCAGGCACACCAAGGAAACAAAGCAACAACAAAACCAAACAAAATCCAGGCAATCAAACCAAAAAGGAGTCAAGAACTGTCCCGGTGTCTGTGTGTCTCTGTGTGTTTGTGTGTGTGTGTGTGTGACGAAAGGACAGTGAGGGCAAGGATAAAAGGAATACAGCCTAAAAGCTAAAGAGAGCTGTGGAATAACACTTAACAATATTCAACTTCGCTTAGAACTTCTATTAAGCTTCACAAATTAGCAAAAGAACAACTCTTAGCAGCATTTAACTTTGCTTACAGCTTCTGACTTTGTCGCTATAAGACACGTGAAAGCACGACGCGAGCCACCTGCTATTTTCAAGGTAAAGCTAAAAGTTTATTCTCTGACTCCAACTTTTATACTTTCCCAAAGGTGACATTGGATTGGAGAGTGAATGGGCCACCTGTCCAAAGACATTGGACAAAGCACTAGTACATCAAGTTTGTCCAGCCCCATAAAAGATTGTAAACAATATGTTGTTGACAGAAATTGTGTGGGAAGGTTCTCCAACAGAATGGAAACTCAGAAGGCTTTAGAAAATCTTAAGAATCAGGGTGACATGACTTAACCTTACTTCCAGGCCTGACTGGCTCAGCTATCCAAGGCAATCAAAGCCCTCAGAGAGCAGCATTTCTGCCACATTTCCCTGAGCACAGGCACTTCTGTGTGCACACAGACACAAAGAGTCACTACAAGGCACCTGTGAGAAATTCCCCTGAGCAAAGGGAAATGTTCCCTGTGGCGGCTTTGGCATCTCCCCAGGGGATGAAGGGTTGAGCCTGGAGCAGACAGTGTCTGTGATGAGCTCCAGCGGAGCTGAGCCCAGGGGCTGCTGGCCAAGGCCCTGGCCCAGTGAGCATTTCTCAGCTGGCAGGGCGGCCTGAGAAGGGGAAAGGGGAATGCACCAGACCAGGAACCATGGAACCAAGGGACCATTGTTACACTGTGGGGCCATGTGAGAAGAAGTGACCATTGGGACACTGTGGGGCCTTGTGAGACCAAGGGACCATTGGGACACTGTGGGACCATGTGAGATCAAGGGACCATTGGGACACTGTGAGTCCTCATGGATTCATGGACACCACTGTGACATTGCTGGGCCTCATGGAAGCAAGGGGACCCTAGTGACGCCGTGTGCCTCAGTGGAATGTAGGCATCATTGTGACACTGTGAGGCCCCATCCAGCCAAGGCTCCATTGGGACACTGCGAGACCCCACGGAAACAAAGCTCCAGGGTAACACAGAGAGGCTGCCTGTAATCAGTGCTTCATTGTGACCCTGTGGAGCCAAAGGAGAGCGTTGTGACACTGCAAAGCCCCATGGTCCATTGGTCCAAAGGTCCATTGTGACATTGCAGGACTCATGGAACAGAGGAGTCACATGACACTGTGGGGCCTGTGGAACCATGGAGAACATTGTGACACTGCAAGGCCTCAAGGAATCATTAGGACTGTTATATGTCTATAGGATAATTCGTGCAAATAAAATTGTCGTCTATTTTATAGTTATCTGCTGTTAAATTATACTCTTATAAGAAGTTTTTAAATCGCACAAGCCAGCAACAGCGACTGCAACACCATGTGAAAGCCACCTGGACAAGAGAGGGAGGACTTTATTTACAAGCGAACGGAAGTGGCCAGCCCAGAGAGGGATCATGCATCAAGGTTGTCCGAGAAACACCCGGACGATAAATACACGATAAATATCCGAGACCGAGATAGTCAGAGCCATCAGGGAGGTACATCTCAAATCCGAATTCCGGGACTGCAAACACAGGTGTTCATCACTCTCCGGACACGTATTGTTCAACTTGCCACAGAGAAAAGAACTCCACATGAATACATGCACTTTGAAAAGGAAGAAAGGGGACTCTGGCTCAGGCAAGGAAAATCGTATAGAAATGGGTCAGACAGGACGGTCGGTGTGAAGCATAGAGGACCCTCTGCTGCAGCTGTCCAACCTGTGTCTCACCCGGTGGCAATCCCGGGCTCCACATTGACTTTTTTTTATAGTGGCTTTTTTTCATTTTTCTCAAAGTTTATATTTGGTACACTTAATAACTTTTATTAAATTAAAAATTAATAACTTGGAGCCTTGCATTTCTAACATGTTCATCACATTCGGTTTCTCATGATAAGCCTATCTACTTCTGCTAATTCTGAGATGGGGAAAATGAACTGTCATGATTCCCGCTTGCACTAAAGGATTGTGACACGGGCTGACTTTGTGATGCCAGAGTCTTCTGTGCCATCACAGCGCAACTGTATGACATCCCAGAGTGCTAGAGCAGCACTGGCTCTGTGACATCACAAGGGGGATTTGTGAGATCTCAGGGTGGGCTGTGACATCCCAGGAGGCAGTGTGACATCTCAGGGGCTCTGTGACCTTACTGGGGAGGTCACTTCAAGCCAGCTCCCACTCACAGTTCCTCCCAGAGAAGTCCAAAGCTGCTCGTGCCCGGTGGCATCCCGTGTCCCTCTGGGTCCCCCTGCCCCTGGTGCTGCAGCCTCCCCCTGAGGATGTTCGAGGAGATCAAGCCCAGAGCCTGACACGGGGACAGGGGCTCAGGGCCGTCACAGTTGGAACAGGGAGACAGGGACCCCCTAGCAGCATCCCTGTGCCCCCAGGGCCAGAGCTTGGCCAGGGCTCCTTCACCCTCTTATGAAGGAGGGCTTGAGAGCACTTTAAAAATCCCCAGCAGGGGAGTAGCATAAAACAGCTTTAATATTAACTGACAGCACCACAGAGTTCCTTGGCAAGAGTCACTCTGCTCCTGACTGGACACTTCAGGCACACCAAGGAAACAAAGCAACAACAAAACCAAACAAAATCCAGGCAATCAAACCAAAAAGGAGTCAAGAACTGTCCCGGTGTCTGTGTGTCTCTGTGTGTTTGTGTGTGTGTGTGTGTGACGAAAGGACAGTGAGGGCAAGGATAAAAGGAATACAGCCTAAAAGCTAAAGAGAGCTGTGGAATAACACTTAACAATATTCAACTTCGCTTATAACTTCTATTAAGCTTCACAAATTAGCAAAAGAACAACTCTTAGCAGCATTTAACTTTGCTTACAGCTTGTGACTTTGTCGCTATAAGACACGTGAAAGCACGACGCGAGCCACCTGCTAATTTCAAGGTAAAGCTAAAAGTTTATTCTCTGACTCCAACTTTTATACTTTCCCAAAGGTGACATTGGATTGGAGAGTGAATGGGCCACCTGTCCAAAGACATTGGACAAAGCACTAGTACATCAAGTTTGTCCAGCCCCATAAAAGATTGTAAACAATATGTTGTTGACAGAAATTGTGTGGGAAGGTTCTCCAACAGAATGGAAACTCAGAAGGCTTTAGAAAATCTTAAGAATCAGGGTGACATGACTTAACCTTACTTCCAGGCCTGACTGGCTCAGCTATCCAAGGCAATCAAAGCCCTCAGAGAGCAGCATTTCTGCCACATTTCCCTGAGCACAGGCACTCCTGTGTGCACACAGACACAAAGAGTCACTACAAGGCACCTGTGAGAAATTCCCCTGAGCAAAGGGAAATGTTCCCTGTGGCGGCTTTGGCATCTCCCCAGGGGATGAAGGGTTGAGCCTGGAGCAGACAGTGTCTGTGATGAGCTCCAGCGGAGCTGAGCCCAGGGGCTGCTGGCCAAGGCCCTGGCCCAGTGAGCATTTCTCAGCTGGCAGGGCGGCCTGAGAAGGGGAAAGGGGAATGCACCAGACCAGGAACCATGGAACCAAGGGACCATTGTTACACTGTGGGGCCATGTGAGAAGAAGTGACCATTGGGACACTGTGGGGCCTTGTGAGACCAAGGGACCATTGGGACACTGTGGGACCATGTGAGATCAAGGGACCATTGGGATACTGTGAGTCCTCATGGATTCATGGACACCACTGTGACATTGCTGGGCCTCATGGAAGCAAGGGGACCCTAGTGACGCCGTGTGCCTCAGTGGAATGTAGGCATCATTGTGACACTGTGAGGCCCCATCCAGCCAAGGCTCCATTGGGACACTGCGAGACCCCACGGAAACAAAGCTCCAGGGTAACACAGAGAGGCTGCCTGTAATCAGTGCTCCATTGTGACCCTGTGGAGCCAAAGGAGAGCGTTGTGACACTGCAAAGCCCCATGGTTCATTGGTCCAAAGGTCCATTGTGACATTGCAGGACTCATGGAACAGAGGAGTCACATGACACTGTGGGGCCTGTGGAACCATGGAGAACATTGTGACACTGCAAGGCCTCAAGGAATCATTAGGACTGTTATATGTCTATAGGATAATTTGTGCAAATAAAATTGTCGTCTACTTTATAGTTATGTGCTGTTAAATTATACTCTTATAAGAAGTTTTTAAATCGCACAAGCCAGCAACAGCGATTGCAACACCATGTCAAAGCCACCTGGACAAGAGAGGGAGGACTTTATTTACAAGCGAACGAAAGTGGCCAGCCCAGAGAGGGATCATGCATCAAGGTTGTCCGAGAAACACCCAGACGATAAATACACGATAAATATCCGAGACCGAGATAGTCAGAGCCATCAGGGAGGTACATCTCAAATCCGAATTCCGGGACTGCAAACACAGGTGTTCATCACTCTCCGGACAGGTATTGTTCAACTTGCCACAGAGAAAAGAACTCCACATGAATACATGCACTTTGAAAAGGAAGAAAGGGGACTCTGGCTCAGGCAAGGAAAATCGTATAGAAATGGGTCAGACAGGACGGTCGGTGTGAAGCATAGAGGACCCTCTGCTGCAGCTGTCCAACCTGTGTCTCACCCGGTGGCAATCCCGGGCTCCACATTGACTTTTTTTTATAGTGGCTTTTTTTCATTTTTCTCAAAGTTTATATTTGGTACACTTAATAACTTTTATTAAATTAAAAATTAATAACTTGGAGCCTTGCATTTCTAACATGTTCATCACATTCGGTTTCTCATGATAAGCCTATCTACTTCTGCTAATTCTGAGATGGGGAAAATGAACTGTCATGATTCCCGCTTGCACTAAAGGATTGTGACACGGGCTGACTTTGTGATGCCAGAGTCTTCTGTGCCATCACAGCGCAACTGTATGACATCCCAGAGTGATAGAGCAGCACTGGCTCTGTGACATCACAAGGGGGATTTGTGAGATCTCAGGGTGGGCTGTGACATCCCAGGAGGCAGTGTGACATCTCAGGGGCTCTGTGACCTTACTGGGGAGGTCACTTCAAGCCAGCTCCCACTCACAGTTCCTCCCAGAGAAGTCCAAAGCTGCTCGTGCCCGGTGGCATCCCGTGTCCCTCTGGGTCCCCCTGCCCCTGGCGCTGCAGCCTCCCGCTGAGGATGTTCGAGGAGATCAAGCCCAGAGCCTGACACGGGGACAGGGGCTCAGGGCCGTCACAGTTGGAACAGGGAGACAGGGACCCCCTAGCAGCATCCCTGTGCCCCCAGGGCCAGAGCTTGGCCAGGGCTCCTTCACCCTCTTATGAAGGAGGGCTTGAGAGCACTTTAAAAATCCCCAGCAGGGTAGTAGCATAAAACAGCTTTAAGATTAACTGACAGCACCACAGAGTTCCTTGGCAAGAGTCACTCTGCTCCTGACTGGACACTTCAGGCACACCAAGGAAACAAAGCAACAACAAAACCAAACAAAATCCAGGCAATCAAACCAAAAAGGAGTCAAGAACTGTCCCGGTGTCTGTGTGTCTCTGTGTGTTTGTGTGTGTGTGTGTGTGACGAAAGGACAGTGAGGGCAAGGATAAAAGGAATACAGCCTAAAAGCTAAAGAGAGCTGTGGAATAACACTTAACAATATTCAACTTCGCTTAGAACTTCTATTAAGCTTCACAAATTAGCAAAAGAACAACTCTTAGCAGCATTTAACTTTGCTTACAGCTTCTGACTTTGTCGCTATAAGACACGTGAAAGCACGACGCGAGCCACCTGCTATTTTCAAGGTAAAGCTAAAAGTTTATTCTCTGACTCCAACTTTTATACTTTCCCAAAGGTGACATTGGATTGGAGAGTGAATGGGCCACCTGTCCAAAGACATTGGACAAAGCACTAGTACATCAAGTTTGTCCAGCCCCATAAAAGATTGTAAACAATATGTTGTTGACAGAAATTGTGTGGGAAGGTTCTCCAACAGAATGGAAACTCAGAAGGCTTTAGAAAATCTTAAGAATCAGGGTGACATGACTTAACCTTACTTCCAGGCCTGACTGGCTCAGCTATCCAAGGCAATCAAAGCCCTCAGAGAGCAGCATTTCTGCCACATTTCCCTGAGCACAGGCACTTCTGTGTGCACACAGACACAAAGAGTCACTACAAGGCACCTGTGAGAAATTCCCCTGAGCAAAGGGAAATGTTCCCTGTGGCGGCTTTGGCATCTCCCCAGGGGATGAAGGGTTGAGCCTGGAGCAGACAGTGTCTGTGATGAGCTCCAGCGGAGCTGAGCCCAGGGGCTGCTGGCCAAGGCCCTGGCCCAGTGAGCATTTCTCAGCTGGCAGGGCGGCCTGAGAAGGGGAAAGGGGAATGCACCAGACCAGGAACCATGGAACCAAGGGACCATTGTTACACTGTGGGGCCATGTGAGAAGAAGTGACCATTGGGACACTGTGGGGCCTTGTGAGACCAAGGGACCATTGGGACACTGTGGGACCATGTGAGATCAAGGGACCATTGGGACACTGTGAGTCCTCATGGATTCATGGACACCACTGTGACATTGCTGGGCCTCATGGAAGCAAGGGGACCCTAGTGACGCCGTGTGCCTCAGTGGAATGTAGGCATCATTGTGACACTGTGAGGCCCCATCCAGCCAAGGCTCCATTGGGACACTGCGAGACCCCACGGAAACAAAGCTCCAGGGTAACACAGAGAGGCTGCCTGTAATCAGTGCTTCATTGTGACCCTGTGGAGCCAAAGGAGAGCGTTGTGACACTGCAAAGCCCCATGGTCCATTGGTCCAAAGGTCCATTGTGACATTGCAGGACTCATGGAACAGAGGAGTCACATGACACTGTGGGGCCTGTGGAACCATGGAGAACATTGTGACACTGCAAGGCCTCAAGGAATCATTAGGACTGTTATATGTCTATAGGATAATTCGTGCAAATAAAATTGTCGTCTATTTTATAGTTATCTGCTGTTAAATTATACTCTTATAAGAAGTTTTTAAATCGCACAAGCCAGCAACAGCGACTGCAACACCATGTGAAAGCCACCTGGACAAGAGAGGGAGGACTTTATTTACAAGCGAACGGAAGTGGCCAGCCCAGAGAGGGATCATGCATCAAGGTTGTCCGAGAAACACCCGGACGATAAATACACGATAAATATCCGAGACCGAGATAGTCAGAGCCATCAGGGAGGTACATCTCAAATCCGAATTCCGGGACTGCAAACACAGGTGTTCATCACTCTCCGGACACGTATTGTTCAACTTGCCACAGAGAAAAGAACTCCACATGAATACATGCACTTTGAAAAGGAAGAAAGGGGACTCTGGCTCAGGCAAGGAAAATCGTATAGAAATGGGTCAGACAGGACGGTCGGTGTGAAGCATAGAGGACCCTCTGCTGCAGCTGTCCAACCTGTGTCTCACCCGGTGGCAATCCCGGGCTCCACATTGACTTTTTTTTATAGTGGCTTTTTTTCATTTTTCTCAAAGTTTATATTTGGTACACTTAATAACTTTTATTAAATTAAAAATTAATAACTTGGAGCCTTGCATTTCTAACATGTTCATCACATTCGGTTTCTCATGATAAGCCTATCTACTTCTGCTAATTCTGAGATGGGGAAAATGAACTGTCATGATTCCCGCTTGCACTAAAGGATTGTGACACGGGCTGACTTTGTGATGCCAGAGTCTTCTGTGCCATCACAGCGCAACTGTATGACATCCCAGAGTGCTAGAGCAGCACTGGCTCTGTGACATCACAAGGGGGATTTGTGAGATCTCAGGGTGGGCTGTGACATCCCAGGAGGCAGTGTGACATCTCAGGGGCTCTGTGACCTTACTGGGGAGGTCACTTCAAGCCAGCTCCCACTCACAGTTCCTCCCAGAGAAGTCCAAAGCTGCTCGTGCCCGGTGGCATCCCGTGTCCCTCTGGGTCCCCCTGCCCCTGGTGCTGCAGCCTCCCCCTGAGGATGTTCGAGGAGATCAAGCCCAGAGCCTGACACGGGGACAGGGGCTCAGGGCCGTCACAGTTGGAACAGGGAGACAGGGACCCCCTAGCAGCATCCCTGTGCCCCCAGGGCCAGAGCTTGGCCAGGGCTCCTTCACCCTCTTATGAAGGAGGGCTTGAGAGCACTTTAAAAATCCCCAGCAGGGGAGTAGCATAAAACAGCTTTAATATTAACTGACAGCACCACAGAGTTCCTTGGCAAGAGTCACTCTGCTCCTGACTGGACACTTCAGGCACACCAAGGAAACAAAGCAACAACAAAACCAAACAAAATCCAGGCAATCAAACCAAAAAGGAGTCAAGAACTGTCCCGGTGTCTGTGTGTCTCTGTGTGTTTGTGTGTGTGTGTGTGTGACGAAAGGACAGTGAGGGCAAGGATAAAAGGAATACAGCCTAAAAGCTAAAGAGAGCTGTGGAATAACACTTAACAATATTCAACTTCGCTTATAACTTCTATTAAGCTTCACAAATTAGCAAAAGAACAACTCTTAGCAGCATTTAACTTTGCTTACAGCTTGTGACTTTGTCGCTATAAGACACGTGAAAGCACGACGCGAGCCACCTGCTATTTTCAAGGTAAAGCTAAAAGTTTATTCTCTGACTCCAACTTTTATACTTTCCCAAAGGTGACATTGGATTGGAGAGTGAATGGGCCACCTGTCCAAAGACATTGGACAAAGCACTAGTACATCAAGTTTGTCCAGCCCCATAAAAGATTGTAAACAATATGTTGTTGACAGAAATTGTGTGGGAAGGTTCTCCAACAGAATGGAAACTCAGAAGGCTTTAGAAAATCTTAAGAATCAGGGTGACATGACTTAACCTTACTTCCAGGCCTGACTGGCTCAGCTATCCAAGGCAATCAAAGCCCTCAGAGAGCAGCATTTCTGCCACATTTCCCTGAGCACAGGCACTTCTGTGTGCACACAGACACAAAGAGTCACTACAAGGCACCTGTGAGAAATTCCCCTGAGCAAAGGGAAATGTTCCCTGTGGCGGCTTTGGCATCTCCCCAGGGGATGAAGGGTTGAGCCTGGAGCAGACAGTGTCTGTGATGAGCTCCAGCGGAGCTGAGCCCAGGGGCTGCTGGCCAAGGCCCTGGCCCAGTGAGCATTTCTCAGCTGGCAGGGCGGCCTGAGAAGGGGAAAGGGGAATGCACCAGACCAGGAACCATGGAACCAAGGGACCATTGTTACACTGTGGGGCCATGTGAGAAGAAGTGACCATTGGGACACTGTGGGGCCTTGTGAGACCAAGGGACCATTGGGACACTGTGGGACCATGTGAGATCAAGGGACCATTGGGACACTGTGAGTCCTCATGGATTCATGGACACCACTGTGACATTGCTGGGCCTCATGGAAGCAAGGGGACCCTAGTGACGCCGTGTGCCTCAGTGGAATGTAGGCATCATTGTGACACTGTGAGGCCCCATCCAGCCAAGGCTCCATTGGGACACTGCGAGACCCCATGGAAACAAAGCTCCAGGGTAACACAGAGAGGCTGCCTGTAATCAGTGCTTCATTGTGACCCTGTGGAGCCAAAGGAGAGCGTTGTGACACTGCAAAGCCCCATGGTCCATTGGTCCAAAGGTCCATTGTGACATTGCAGGACTCATGGAACAGAGGAGTCACATGACACTGTGGGGCCTGTGGAACCATGGAGAACATTGTGACACTGCAAGGCCTCAAGGAATCATTAGGACTGTTATATGTCTATAGGATAATTCGTGCAAATAAAATTGTCGTCTATTTTATAGTTATCTGCTGTTAAATTATACTCTTATAAGAAGTTTTTAAATCGCACAAGCCAGCAACAGCGACTGCAACACCATGTGAAAGCCACCTGGACAAGAGAGGGAGGACTTTATTTACAAGCGAACGGAAGTGGCCAGCCCAGAGAGGGATCATGCATCAAGGTTGTCCGAGAAACACCCGGACGATAAATACACGATAAATATCCGAGACCGAGATAGTCAGAGCCATCAGGGAGGTACATCTCAAATCCGAATTCCGGGACTGCAAACACAGGTGTTCATCACTCTCCGGACACGTATTGTTCAACTTGCCACAGAGAAAAGAACTCCACATGAATACATGCACTTTGAAAAGGAAGAAAGGGGACTCTGGCTCAGGCAAGGAAAATCGTATAGAAATGGGTCAGACAGGACGGTCGGTGTGAAGCATAGAGGACCCTCTGCTGCAGCTGTCCAACCTGTGTCTCACCCGGTGGCAATCCCGGGCTCCACATTGACTTTTTTTTATAGTGGCTTTTTTTCATTTTTCTCAAAGTTTATATTTGGTACACTTAATAACTTTTATTAAATTAAAAATTAATAACTTGGAGCCTAGCATTTCTAACATGTTCATCACATTCGGTTTCTCATGATAAGCCTATCTACTTCTGCTAATTCTGAGATGGGGAAAATGAACTGTCATGATTCCCGCTTGCACTAAAGGATTGTGACACGGGCTGACTTTGTGATGCCAGAGTCTTCTGTGCCATCACAGCGCAACTGTATGACATCCCAGAGTGATAGAGCAGCACTGGCTCTGTGACATCACAAGGGGGATTTGTGAGATCTCAGGGTGGGCTGTGACATCCCAGGAGGCAGTGTGACATCTCAGGGGCTCTGTGACCTTACTGGGGAGGTCACTTCAAGCCAGCTCCCACTCACAGTTCCTCCCAGAGAAGTCCAAAGCTGCTCGTGCCCGGTGGCATCCCGTGTCCCTCTGGGTCCCCCTCCCCCTGGCGCTGCAGCCTCCCGCTGAGGATGTTCGAGGAGATCAAGCCCAGAGCCTGACACGGGGACAGGGGCTCAGGGCCGTCACAGTTGGAACAGGGAGACAGGGACCCCCTAGCAGCATCCCTGTGCCCCCAGGGCCAGAGCTTGGCCAGGGCTCCTTCACCCTCTTATGAAGGAGGGCTTGAGAGCACTTTAAAAATCCCCAGCAGGGGAGTAGCATAAAACAGCTTTAATATTAACTGACAGCACCACAGAGTTCCTTGGCAAGAGTCACTCTGCTCCTGACTGGACACTTCAGGCACACCAAGGAAACAAAGCAACAACAAAACCAAACAAAATCCAGGCAATCAAACCAAAAAGGAGTCAAGAACTGTCCCGGTGTCTGTGTGTCTCTGTGTGTTTGTGTGTGTGTGTGTGTGACGAAAGGACAGTGAGGGCAAGGATAAAAGGAATACAGCCTAAAAGCTAAAGAGAGCTGTGGAATAACACTTAACAATATTCAACTTCGCTTATAACTTCTATTAAGCTTCACAAATTAGCAAAAGAACAACTCTTAGCAGCATTTAACTTTGCTTACAGCTTGTGACTTTGTCGCTATAAGACACGTGAAAGCACGACGCGAGCCACCTGCTATTTTCAAGGTAAAGCTAAAAGTTTATTCTCTGACTCCAACTTTTATACTTTCCCAAAGGTGACATTGGATTGGAGAGTGAATGGGCCACCTGTCCAAAGACATTGGACAAAGCACTAGTACATCAAGTTTGTCCAGCCCCATAAAAGATTGTAAACAATATGTTGTTGACAGAAATTGTGTGGGAAGGTTCTCCAACAGAATGGAAACTCAGAAGGCTTTAGAAAATCTTAAGAATCAGGGTGACATGACTTAACCTTACTTCCAGGCCTGACTGGCTCAGCTATCCAAGGCAATCAAAGCCCTCAGAGAGCAGCATTTCTGCCACATTTCCCTGAGCACAGGCACTTCTGTGTGCACACAGACACAAAGAGTCACTACAAGGCACCTGTGAGAAATTCCCCTGAGCAAAGGGAAATGTTCCCTGTGGCGGCTTTGGCATCTCCCCAGGGGATGAAGGGTTGAGCCTGGAGCAGACAGTGTCTGTGATGAGCTCCAGCGGAGCTGAGCCCAGGGGTTGCTGGCCAAGGCCCTGGCCCAGTGAGCATTTCTCAGCTGGCAGGGCGGCCTGAGAAGGGGAAAGGGGAATGCACCAGACCAGGAACCATGGAACCAAGGGACCATTGTTACACTGTGGGGCCATGTGAGAAGAAGTGACCATTGGGACACTGTGGGGCCTTGTGAGACCAAGGGACCATTGGGACACTGTGGGACCATGTGAGATCAAGGGACCATTGGGACACTGTGAGTCCTCATGGATTCATGGACACCACTGTGACATTGCTGGGCCTCATGGAAGCAAGGGGACCCTAGTGACGCCGTGTGCCTCAGTGGAATGTAGGCATCATTGTGACACTGTGAGGCCCCATCCAGCCAAGGCTCCATTGGGACACTGCGAGACCCCATGGAAACAAAGCTCCAGGGTAACACAGAGAGGCTGCCTGTAATCAGTGCTTCATTGTGACCCTGTGGAGCCAAAGGAGAGCGTTGTGACACTGCAAAGCCCCATGGTCCATTGGTCCAAAGGTCCATTGTGACATTGCAGGACTCATGGAACAGAGGAGTCACATGACACTGTGGGGCCTGTGGAACCATGGAGAACATTGTGACACTGCAAGGCCTCAAGGAATCATTAGGACTGTTATATGTCTATAGGATAATTCGTGCAAATAAAATTGTCGTCTATTTTATAGTTATCTGCTGTTAAATTATACTCTTATAAGAAGTTTTTAAATCGCACAAGCCAGCAACAGCGACTGCAACACCATGTGAAAGCCACCTGGACAAGAGAGGGAGGACTTTATTTACAAGCGAACGGAAGTGGCCAGCCCAGAGAGGGATCATGCATCAAGGTTGTCCGAGAAACACCCGGACGATAAATACACGATAAATATCCGAGACCGAGATAGTCAGAGCCATCAGGGAGGTACATCTCAAATCCGAATTCCGGGACTGCAAACACAGGTGTTCATCACTCTCCGGACACGTATTGTTCAACTTGCCACAGAGAAAAGAACTCCACATGAATACATGCACTTTGAAAAGGAAGAAAGGGGACTCTGGCTCAGGCAAGGAAAATTGTATAGAAATGGGTCAGACAGGACGGTCGGTGTGAAGCATAGAGGACCCTCTGCTGCAGCTGTCCAACCTGTGTCTCACCCGGTGGCAATCCCGGGCTCCACATTGACTTTTTTTTATAGTGGCTTTTTTTCATTTTTCTCAAAGTTTATATTTGGTACACTTAATAACTTTTATTAAATTAAAAATTAATAACTTGGAGCCTTGCATTTCTAACATGTTCATCACATTCGGTTTCTCATGATAAGCCTATCTACTTCTGCTAATTCTGAGATGGGGAAAATGAACTGTCATGATTCCCGCTTGCACTAAAGGATTGTGACACGGGCTGACTTTGTGATGCCAGAGTCTTCTGTGCCATCACAGCGCAACTGTATGACATCCCAGAGTGATAGAGCAGCACTGGCTCTGTGACATCACAAGGGGGATTTGTGAGATCTCAGGGTGGGCTGTGACATCCCAGGAGGCAGTGTGACATCTCAGGGGCTCTGTGACCTTACTGGGGAGGTCACTTCAAGCCAGCTCCCACTCACAGTTCCTCCCAGAGAAGTCCAAAGCTGCTCGTGCCCGGTGGCATCCCGTGTCCCTCTGGGTCCCCCTCCCCCTGGCGCTGCAGCCTCCCGCTGAGGATGTTCGAGGAGATCAAGCCCAGAGCCTGACACGGGGACAGGGGCTCAGGGCCGTCACAGTTGGAACAGGGAGACAGGGACCCCCTAGCAGCATCCCTGTGCCCCCAGGGCCAGAGCTTGGCCAGGGCTCCTTCACCCTCTTATGAAGGAGGGCTTGAGAGCACTTTAAAAATCCCCAGCAGGGGAGTAGCATAAAACAGCTTTAATATTAACTGACAGCACCACAGAGTTCCTTGGCAAGAGTCACTCTGCTCCTGACTGGACACTTCAGGCACACCAAGGAAACAAAGCAACAACAAAACCAAACAAAATCCAGGCAATCAAACCAAAAAGGAGTCAAGAACTGTCCCGGTGTCTGTGTGTCTCTGTGTGTTTGTGTGTGTGTGTGTGTGACGAAAGGACAGTGAGGGCAAGGATAAAAGGAATACAGCCTAAAAGCTAAAGAGAGCTGTGGAATAACACTTAACAATATTCAACTTCGCTTAGAACTTCTATTAAGCTTCACAAATTAGCAAAAGAACAACTCTTAGCAGCATTTAACTTTGCTTACAGCTTGTGACTTTGTCGCTATAAGACACGTGAAAGCACGACGCGAGCCACCTGCTATTTTCAAGGTAAAGCTAAAAGTTTATTCTCTGACTCCAACTTTTATACTTTCCCAAAGGTGACATTGGATTGGAGAGTGAATGGGCCACCTGTCCAAAGACATTGGACAAAGCACTAGTACATCAAGTTTGTCCAGCCCCATAAAAGATTGTAAACAATATGTTGTTGACAGAAATTGTGTGGGAAGGTTCTCCAACAGAATGGAAACTCAGAAGGCTTTAGAAAATCTTAAGAATCAGGGTGACATGACTTAACCTTACTTCCAGGCCTGACTGGCTCAGCTATCCAAGGCAATCAAAGCCCTCAGAGAGCAGCATTTCTGCCACATTTCCCTGAGCACAGGCACTTCTGTGTGCACACAGACACAAAGAGTCACTACAAGGCACCTGTGAGAAATTCCCCTGAGCAAAGGGAAATGTTCCCTGTGGCGGCTTTGGCATCTCCCCAGGGGATGAAGGGTTGAGCCTGGAGCAGACAGTGTCTGTGATGAGCTCCAGCGGAGCTGAGCCCAGGGGCTGCTGGCCAAGGCCCTGGCCCAGTGAGCATTTCTCAGCTGGCAGGGCGGCCTGAGAAGGGGAAAGGGGAATGCACCAGACCAGGAACCATGGAACCAAGGGACCATTGTTACACTGTGGGGCCATGTGAGAAGAAGTGACCATTGGGACACTGTGGGGCCTTGTGAGACCAAGGGACCATTGGGACACTGTGGGACCATGTGAGATCAAGGGACCATTGGGACACTGTGAGTCCTCATGGATTCATGGACACCACTGTGACATTGCTGGGCCTCATGGAAGCAAGGGGACCCTAGTGACGCCGTGTGCCTCAGTGGAATGTAGGCATCATTGTGACACTGTGAGGCCCCATCCAGCCAAGGCTCCATTGGGACACTGCGAGACCCCATGGAAACAAAGCTCCAGGGTAACACAGAGAGGCTGCCTGTAATCAGTGCTTCATTGTGACCCTGTGGAGCCAAAGGAGAGCGTTGTGACACTGCAAAGCCCCATGGTCCATTGGTCCAAAGGTCCATTGTGACATTGCAGGACTCATGGAACAGAGGAGTCACATGACACTGTGGGGCCTGTGGAACCATGGAGAACATTGTGACACTGCAAGGCCTCAAGGAATCATTAGGACTGTTATATGTCTATAGGATAATTCGTGCAAATAAAATTGTCGTCTATTTTATAGTTATCTGCTGTTAAATTATACTCTTATAAGAAGTTTTTAAATCGCACAAGCCAGCAACAGCGACTGCAACACCATGTGAAAGCCACCTGGACAAGAGAGGGAGGACTTTATTTACAAGCGAACGGAAGTGGCCAGCCCAGAGAGGGATCATGCATCAAGGTTGTCCGAGAAACACCCGGACGATAAATACACGATAAATATCCGAGACCGAGATAGTCAGAGCCATCAGGGAGGTACATCTCAAATCCGAATTCCGGGACTGCAAACACAGGTGTTCATCACTCTCCGGACACGTATTGTTCAACTTGCCACAGAGAAAAGAACTCCACATGAATACATGCACTTTGAAAAGGAAGAAAGGGGACTCTGGCTCAGGCAAGGAAAATCGTATAGAAATGGGTCAGACAGGACGGTCGGTGTGAAGCATAGAGGACCCTCTGCTGCAGCTGTCCAACCTGTGTCTCACCCGGTGGCAATCCCGGGCTCCACATTGACTTTTTTTTATAGTGGCTTTTTTTCATTTTTCTCAAAGTTTATATTTGGTACACTTAATAACTTTTATTAAATTAAAAATTAATAACTTGGAGCCTTGCATTTCTAACATGTTCATCACATTCGGTTTCTCATGATAAGCCTATCTACTTCTGCTAATTCTGAGATGGGGAAAATGAACTGTCATGATTCCCGCTTGCACTAAAGGATTGTGACACGGGCTGACTTTGTGATGCCAGAGTCTTCTGTGCCATCACAGCGCAACTGTATGACATCCCAGAGTGATAGAGCAGCACTGGCTCTGTGACATCACAAGGGGGATTTGTGAGATCTCAGGGTGGGCTGTGACATCCCAGGAGGCAGTGTGACATCTCAGGGGCTCTGTGACCTTACTGGGGAGGTCACTTCAAGCCAGCTCCCACTCACAGTTCCTCCCAGAGAAGTCCAAAGCTGCTCGTGCCCGGTGGCATCCCGTGTCCCTCTGGGTCCCCCTCCCCCTGGCGCTGCAGCCTCCCGCTGAGGATGTTCGAGGAGATCAAGCCCAGAGCCTGACACGGGGACAGGGGCTCAGGGCCGTCACAGTTGGAACAGGGAGACAGGGACCCCCTAGCAGCATCCCTGTGCCCCCAGGGCCAGAGCTTGGCCAGGGCTCCTTCACCCTCTTATGAAGGAGGGCTTGAGAGCACTTTAAAAATCCCCAGCAGGGGAGTAGCATAAAACAGCTTTAATATTAACTGACAGCACCACAGAGTTCCTTGGCAAGAGTCACTCTGCTCCTGACTGGACACTTCAGGCACACCAAGGAAACAAAGCAACAACAAAACCAAACAAAATCCAGGCAATCAAACCAAAAAGGAGTCAAGAACTGTCCCGGTGTCTGTGTGTCTCTGTGTGTTTGTGTGTGTGTGTGTGTGACGAAAGGACAGTGAGGGCAAGGATAAAAGGAATACAGCCTAAAAGCTAAAGAGAGCTGTGGAATAACACTTAACAATATTCAACTTCGCTTAGAACTTCTATTAAGCTTCACAAATTAGCAAAAGAACAACTCTTAGCAGCATTTAACTTTGCTTACAGCTTCTGACTTTGTCGCTATAAGACACGTGAAAGCACGACGCGAGCCACCTGCTATTTTCAAGGTAAAGCTAAAAGTTTATTCTCTGACTCCAACTTTTATACTTTCCCAAAGGTGACATTGGATTGGAGAGTGAATGGGCCACCTGTCCAAAGACATTGGACAAAGCACTAGTACATCAAGTTTGTCCAGCCCCATAAAAGATTGTAAACAATATGTTGTTGACAGAAATTGTGTGGGAAGGTTCTCCAACAGAATGGAAACTCAGAAGGCTTTAGAAAATCTTAAGAATCAGGGTGACATGACTTAACCTTACTTCCAGGCCTGACTGGCTCAGCTATCCAAGGCAATCAAAGCCCTCAGAGAGCAGCATTTCTGCCACATTTCCCTGAGCACAGGCACTTCTGTGTGCACACAGACACAAAGAGTCACTACAAGGCACCTGTGAGAAATTCCCCTGAGCAAAGGGAAATGTTCCCTGTGGCGGCTTTGGCATCTCCCCAGGGGATGAAGGGTTGAGCCTGGAGCAGACAGTGTCTGTGATGAGCTCCAGCGGAGCTGAGCCCAGGGGCTGCTGGCCAAGGCCCTGGCCCAGTGAGCATTTCTCAGCTGGCAGGGCGGCCTGAGAAGGGGAAAGGGGAATGCACCAGACCAGGAACCATGGAACCAAGGGACCATTGTTACACTGTGGGGCCATGTGAGAAGAAGTGACCATTGGGACACTGTGGGGCCTTGTGAGACCAAGGGACCATTGGGACACTGTGGGACCATGTGAGATCAAGGGACCATTGGGACACTGTGAGTCCTCATGGATTCATGGACACCACTGTGACATTGCTGGGCCTCATGGAAGCAAGGGGACCCTAGTGACGCCGTGTGCCTCAGTGGAATGTAGGCATCATTGTGACACTGTGAGGCCCCATCCAGCCAAGGCTCCATTGGGACACTGCGAGACCCCATGGAAACAAAGCTCCAGGGTAACACAGAGAGGCTGCCTGTAATCAGTGCTTCATTGTGACCCTGTGGAGCCAAAGGAGAGCGTTGTGACACTGCAAAGCCCCATGGTCCATTGGTCCAAAGGTCCATTGTGACATTGCAGGACTCATGGAACAGAGGAGTCACATGACACTGTGGGGCCTGTGGAACCATGGAGAACATTGTGACACTGCAAGGCCTCAAGGAATCATTAGGACTGTTATATGTCTATAGGATAATTCGTGCAAATAAAATTGTCGTCTATTTTATAGTTATCTGCTGTTAAATTATACTCTTATAAGAAGTTTTTAAATCGCACAAGCCAGCAACAGCGACTGCAACACCATGTGAAAGCCACCTGGACAAGAGAGGGAGGACTTTATTTACAAGCGAACGGAAGTGGCCAGCCCAGAGAGGGATCATGCATCAAGGTTGTCCGAGAAACACCCGGACGATAAATACACGATAAATATCCGAGACCGAGATAGTCAGAGCCATCAGGGAGGTACATCTCAAATCCGAATTCCGGGACTGCAAACACAGGTGTTCATCACTCTCCGGACACGTATTGTTCAACTTGCCACAGAGAAAAGAACTCCACATGAATACATGCACTTTGAAAAGGAAGAAAGGGGACTCTGGCTCAGGCAAGGAAAATCGTATAGAAATGGGTCAGACAGGACGGTCGGTGTGAAGCATAGAGGACCCTCTGCTGCAGCTGTCCAACCTGTGTCTCACCCGGTGGCAATCCCGGGCTCCACATTGACTTTTTTTTATAGTGGCTTTTTTTCATTTTTCTCAAAGTTTATATTTGGTACACTTAATAACTTTTATTAAATTAAAAATTAATAACTTGGAGCCTTGCATTTCTAACATGTTCATCACATTCGGTTTCTCATGATAAGCCTATCTACTTCTGCTAATTCTGAGATGGGGAAAATGAACTGTCATGATTCCCGCTTGCACTAAAGGATTGTGACACGGGCTGACTTTGTGATGCCAGAGTCTTCTGTGCCATCACAGCGCAACTGTATGACATCCCAGAGTGATAGAGCAGCACTGGCTCTGTGACATCACAAGGGGGATTTGTGAGATCTCAGGGTGGGCTGTGACATCCCAGGAGGCAGTGTGACATCTCAGGGGCTCTGTGACCTTACTGGGGAGGTCACTTCAAGCCAGCTCCCACTCACAGTTCCTCCCAGAGAAGTCCAAAGCTGCTCGTGCCCGGTGGCATCCCGTGTCCCTCTGGGTCCCCCTCCCCCTGGCGCTGCAGCCTCCCGCTGAGGATGTTCGAGGAGATCAAGCCCAGAGCCTGACACGGGGACAGGGGCTCAGGGCCGTCACAGTTGGAACAGGGAGACAGGGACCCCCTAGCAGCATCCCTGTGCCCCCAGGGCCAGAGCTTGGCCAGGGCTCCTTCACCCTCTTATGAAGGAGGGCTTGAGAGCACTTTAAAAATCCCCAGCAGGGGAGTAGCATAAAACAGCTTTAAGATTAAGTGACAGCACCACAGAGTTCCTTGGCAAGAGTCACTCTGCTCCTGACTGGACACTTCAGGCACACCAAGGAAACAAAGCAACAACAAAACCAAACAAAATCCAGGCAATCAAACCAAAAAGGAGTCAAGAACTGTCCCGGTGTCTGTGTGTCTCTGTGTGTTTGTGTGTGTGTGTGGGTGTGGGTGTGTGTGTGTGTGTGTGTGTGTGTGTGTGACGAAAGGACAGTGAGGGCAAGGATAAAAGGAATACAGCCTAAAAGCTAAAGAGAGCTGTGGAATAACACTTAACAATATTCAACTTCGCTTAGAACTTCTATTAAGCTTCACAAATTCGCAAAAGAACAACTCTTAGCAGCATTTAACTTTGCTTACAGCTTGTGACTTTGTCGCTATAAGACACGTGAAAGCACGACGCGAGCCACCTGCTAATTTCAAGGTAAAGCTAAAAGTTTATTCTCTGACTCCAACTTTTATACTTTCCCAAAGGTGACATTGGATTGGAGAGTGAATGGGCCACCTGTCCAAAGACATTGGACAAAGCACTAGTACATCAAGTTTGTCCAGCCCCATAAAAGATTGTAAACAATATGTTGTTGACAGAAATTGTGTGGGAAGGTTCTCCAACAGAATGGAAACTCAGAAGGCTTTAGAAAATCTTAAGAATCAGGGTGACATGACTTAACCTTACTTCCAGGCCTGACTGGCTCAGCTATCCAAGGCAATCAAAGCCCTCAGAGAGCAGCATTTCTGCCACATTTCCCTGAGCACAGGCACTCCTGTGTGCACACAGACACAAAGAGTCACTACAAGGCACCTGTGAGAAATTCCCCTGAGCAAAGGGAAATGTTCCCTGTGGCGGCTTTGGCATCTCCCCAGGGGATGAAGGGTTGAGCCTGGAGCAGACAGTGTCTGTGATGAGCTCCAGCGGAGCTGAGCCCAGGGGCTGCTGGCCAAGGCCCTGGCCCAGTGAGCATTTCTCAGCTGGCAGGGCGGCCTGAGAAGGGGAAAGGGGAATGCACCAGACCAGGAACCATGGAACCAAGGGACCATTGTTACACTGTGGGGCCATGTGAGAAGAAGTGACCATTGGGACACTGTGGGGCCTTGTGAGACCAAGGGACCATTGGGACACTGTGGGACCATGTGAGATCAAGGGACCATTGGGATACTGTGAGTCCTCATGGATTCATGGACACCACTGTGACATTGCTGGGCCTCATGGAAGCAAGGGGACCCTAGTGACGCCGTGTGCCTCAGTGGAATGTAGGCATCATTGTGACACTGTGAGGCCCCATCCAACCAAGGCTCCATTGGGACACTGTGAGACCCCACGGAAACAAAGCTCCAGGGTAACACAGAGAGGCTGCCTGTAATCAGTGCTCCATTGTGACCCTGTGGAGCCAAAGGAGAGCGTTGTGACACTGCAAAGCCCCATGGTCCATTGGTCCAAAGGTCCATTGTGACATTGCAGGACTCATGGAACAGAGGAGTCACATGACACTGTGGGGCCTGTGGAACCATGGAGAACATTGTGACACTGCAAGGCCTCAAGGAATCATTAGGACTGTTATATGTCTATAGGATAATTCGTGCAAATAAAATTGTCGTCTATTTTATAGTTATGTGCTGTTAAATTATACTCTTATAGGAAGTTTTTAAATCGCACAAGCCAGCAACAGCGACTGCAACACCATGTCAAAGCCACCTGGACAAGAGAGGGAGGACTTTATTTACAAGCGAACGGAAGTGGCCAGCCCAGAGAGGGATCATGCATCAAGGTTTTCCGAGAAACACCCGGACCATAAATACACGATAAATATCCGAGACCGAGATAGTCAGAGCCATCAGGGAGGTACATCTCAAATCCGAATTCCGGGACTGCAAACACAGGTGTTCATCACTCTCCGGACACGTATTGTTCAACTTGCCACAGAGAAAAGAACTCCACATGAATACATGCACTTTGAAAAGGAAGAAAGGGGACTCTGGCTCAGGCAAGGAAAATTGTATAGAAATGGGTCAGACAGGACGGTCGGTGTGAAGCATAGAGGACCCTCTGCTGCAGCTGTCCAACCTGTGTCTCACCCGGTGGCAATCCCGGGCTCCACATTGACTTTTTTTTATAGTGGCTTTTTTTCATTTTTCTCAAAGTTTATATTTGGTACACTTAATAACTTTTATTAAATTAAAAATTAATAACTTGGAGCCTTGCATTTCTAACATGTTCATCACATTCGGTTTCTCATGATAAGCCTATCTACTTCTGCTAATTCTGAGATGGGGAAAATGAACTGTCATGATTCCCGCTTGCACTAAAGGATTGTGACACGGGCTGACTTTGTGATGCCAGAGTCTTCTGTGCCATCACAGCGCAACTGTATGACATCCCAGAGTGCTAGAGCAGCACTGGCTCTGTGACATCACAAGGGGGATTTGTGAGATCTCAGGGTGGGCTGTGACATCCCAGGAGGCAGTGTGACATCTCAGGGGCTCTGTGACCTTACTGGGGAGGTCACTTCAAGCCAGCTCCCACTCACAGTTCCTCCCAGAGAAGTCCAAAGCTGCTCGTGCCCGGTGGCATCCCGTGTCCCTCTGGGTCCCCCTGCCCCTGGTGCTGCAGCCTCCCGCTGAGGATGTTCGAGGAGATCAAGCCCAGAGCCTGACACGGGGACAGGGGCTCAGGGCCGTCACAGTTGGAACAGGGAGACAGGGACCCCCTAGCAGCATCCCTGTGCCCCCAGGGCCAGAGCTTGGCCAGGGCTCCTTCACCCTCTTATGAAGGAGGGCTTGAGAGCACTTTAAAAATCCCCAGCAGGGGAGTAGCATAAAACAGCTTTAATATTAACTGACAGCACCACAGAGTTCCTTGGCAAGAGTCACTCTGCTCCTGACTGGACACTTCAGGCACACCAAGGAAACAAAGCAACAACAAAACCAAACAAAATCCAGGCAATCAAACCAAAAAGGAGTCAAGAACTGTCCCGGTGTCTGTGTGTCTCTGTGTGTTTGTGTGTGTGTGTGGGTGTGTGTGTGTGTGTGTGTGTGTGTGTGTGTGTGTGTGGGTGTGTGTGTGTGTGGGTGTGTGTGTGTGACGAAAGGACAGTGAGGGCAAGGATAAAAGGAATACAGCCTAAAAGCTAAAGAGAGCTGTGGAATAACACTTAACAATATTCAACTTCGCTTAGAACTTCTATTAAGCTTCACAAATTAGCAAAAGAACAACTCTTAGCAGCATTTAACTTTGCTTACAGCTTGTGACTTTGTCGCTATAAGACACGTGAAAGCACGACGCGAGCCACCTGCTAATTTCAAGGTAAAGCTAAAAGTTTATTCTCTGACTCCAACTTTTATACTTTCCCAAAGGTGACATTGGATTGGAGAGTGAATGGGCCACCTGTCCAAAGACATTGGACAAAGCACTAGTACATCAAGTTTGTCCAGCCCCATAAAAGATTGTAAACAATATGTTGTTGACAGAAATTGTGTGGGAAGGTTCTCCAACAGAATGGAAACTCAGAAGGCTTTAGAAAATCTTAAGAATCAGGGTGACATGACTTAACCTTACTTCCAGGCCTGACTGGCTCAGCTATCCAAGGCAATCAAAGCCCTCAGAGAGCAGCATTTCTGCCACATTTCCCTGAGCACAGGCACTCCTGTGTGCACACAGACACAAAGAGTCACTACAAGGCACCTGTGAGAAATTCCCCTGAGCAAAGGGAAATGTTCCCTGTGGCGGCTTTGGCATCTCCCCAGGGGATGAAGGGTTGAGCCTGGAGCAGACAGTGTCTGTGATGAGCTCCAGCGGAGCTGAGCCCAGGGGCTGCTGGCCAAGGCCCTGGCCCAGTGAGCATTTCTCAGCTGGCAGGGCGGCCTGAGAAGGGGAAAGGGGAATGCACCAGACCAGGAACCATGGAACCAAGGGACCATTGTTACCCTGTGGGGCCATGTGAGAAGAAGTGACCATTGGGACACTGTGGGGCCTTGTGAGACCAAGGGACCATTGGGACACTGTGGGACCATGTGAGATCAAGGGACCATTGGGATACTGTGAGTCCTCATGGATTCATGGACACCACTGTGACATTGCTGGGCCTCATGGAAGCAAGGGGACCCTAGTGACGCCGTGTGCCTCAGTGGAATGTAGGCATCATTGTGACACTGTGAGGCCCCATCCAGCCAAGGCTCCATTGGGACACTGCGAGACCCCATGGAAACAAAGCTCCAGGGTAACACAGAGAGGCTGCCTGTAATCAGTGCTCCATTGTGACCCTGTGGAGCCAAAGGAGAGCGTTGTGACACTGCAAAGCCCCATGGTCCATTGGTCCAAAGGTCCATTGTGACATTGCAGGACTCATGGAACAGAGGAGTCACATGACACTGTGGGGCCTGTGGAACCATGGAGAACATTGTGACACTGCAAGGCCTCAAGGAATCATTAGGACTGTTATATGTCTATAGGATAATTTGTGCAAATAAAATTGTCGTCTCTTTTATAGTTATGTGCTGTTAAATTATACTCTTATAGGAAGTTTTTAAATCGCACAAGCCAGCAACAGCGATTGCAACACCATGTCAAAGCCACCTGGACAAGAGAGGGAGGACTTTATTTACAAGCGAACGAAAGTGGCCAGCCCAGAGAGGGATCATGCATCAAGGTTGTCCGAGAAACACCCGGACGATAAATACACGATAAATATCCGAGACCGAGATAGTCAGAGCCATCAGGGAGGTACATCTCAAATCCGAATTCCGGGACTGCAAACACAGGTGTTCATCACTCTCCGGACACGTATTGTTCAACTTGCCACAGAGAAAAGAACTCCACATGAATACATGCACTTTGAAAAGGAAGAAAAGGGACTCTGGCTCAGGCAAGGAAAATCGTATAGAAATGGGTCAGACAGGACGGTCGGTGTGAAGCATAGAGGACCCTCTGCTGCAGCTGTCCAACCTGTGTCTCACCCGGTGGCAATCCCAGGCTCCACATTGACTTTTTTTTATAGTGGCTTTTTTTCATTTTTCTCAAAGTTTATATTTGGTACACTTAATAACTTTTATTAAATTAAAAATTAATAACTTGGAGCCTTGCATTTCTAACATGTTTATCACATTCGGTTTCTCATGATAAGCCTATCTACTTCTGCTAATTCTGAGATGGGGAAAATGAACTGTCATGATTCCCGCTTGCACTAGAGGATTGTGACACGGGCTGACTTTGTGATGCCAGAGTCTTCTGTGCCATCACAGCGCAACTGTATGACATCCCAGAGTGATAGAGCAGCACTGGCTCTGTGACATCACAAGGGGGATTTGTGAGATCTCAGGGTGGGCTGTGACATCCCAGGAGGCAGTGTGACATCTCAGGGGCTCTGTGACCTTACTGGGGAGGTCACTTCAAGCCAGCTCCCACTCACAGTTCCTCCCAGAGAAGTCCAAAGCTGCTCGTGCCCGGTGGCATCCCGTGTCCCTCTGGGTCCCCCTGCCCCTGGTGCTGCAGCCTCCCGCTGAGGATGTTCGAGGAGATCAAGCCCAGAGCCTGACACGGGGACAGGGGCTCAGGGCCGTCACAGTTGGAACAGGGAGACAGGGACCCCCTAGCAGCATCCCTGTGCCCCCAGGGCCAGAGCTTGGCCAGGGCTCCTTCACCCTCTTATGAAGGAGGGCTTGAGAGCACTTTAAAAATCCCCAGCAGGGGAGTAGCATAAAACAGCTTTAATATTAACTGACAGCACCACAGAGTTCCTTGGCAAGAGTCACTCTGCTCCTGACTGGACACTTCAGGCACACCAAGGAAACAAAGCAACAACAAAACCAAACAAAATCCAGGCAATCAAACCAAAAAGGAGTCAAGAACTGTCCCGGTGTCTGTGTGTCTCTGTGTGTTTGTGTGTGTGTGTGGGTGTGGGTGTGTGTGTGTGTGTGTGTGTGTGTGTGGGTGGGTGTGTGTGTGTGTGTGTGTGTGTGTGTGACGAAAGGACAGTGAGGGCAAGGATAAAAGGAATACAGCCTAAAAGCTAAAGAGAGCTGTGGAATAACACTTAACAATATTCAACTTCGCTTAGAACTTCTATTAAGCTTCACAAATTAGCAAAAGAACAACTCTTAGCAGCATTTAACTTTGCTTACAGCTTGTGACTTTGTCGCTATAAGACACGTGAAAGCACGACGCGAGCCACCTGCTAATTTCAAGGTAAAGCTAAAAGTTTATTCTCTGACTCCAACTTTTATACTTTCCCAAAGGTGACATTGGATTGGAGAGTGAATGGGCCACCTGTCCAAAGACATTGGACAAAGCACTAGTACATCAAGTTTGTCCAGCCCCATAAAAGATTGTAAACAATATGTTGTTGACAGAAATTGTGTGGGAAGGTTCTCCAAGAGAATGTAAACTCAGAAGGTTTTAGAAAATCTTAAGAATCAGGGTGACATGACTTAACCTTACTTCCAGGCCTGACTGGCTCAGCTATCCAAGGCAATCAAAGCCCTCAGAGAGCAGCATTTCTGCCACATTTCCCTGAGCACAGGCACTCCTGTGTGCACACAGACACAAAGAGTCACTACAAGGCACCTGTGAGAAATTCCCCTGAGCAAAGGGAAATGTTCCCTGTGGCGGCTTTGGCATCTCCCCAGGGGATGAAGGGTTGAGCCTGGAGCAGACAGTGTCTTTGATGAGCTCCAGAGGAGCTGAGCCCAGGGGCTGCTGGCCAAGGCCCTGGCCCAGTGAGCATTTCTCAGCTGGCAGGGCGGCCTGAGAAGGGGAAAGGGGAATGCACCAGACCAGGAACCATGGAACCAAGGGACCATTGTTACACTGTGGGGCCATGTGAGAAGAAGTGACCATTGGGACACTGTGGGGCCTTGTGAGACCAAGGGACCATTGGGACACTGTGGGACCATGTGAGATCAAGGGACCATTGGGATACTGTGAGTCCTCATGGATTCATGGACACCACTGTGACATTGCTGGGCCTCATGGAAGCAAGGGGACCCTAGTGACGCCGTGTGCCTCAGTGGAATGTAGGCATCATTGTGACACTGTGAGGCCCCATCCAGCCAAGGCTCCATTGGGACACTGCGAGACCCCATGGAAACAAAGCTCCAGGGTAACACAGAGAGGCTGCCTGTAATCAGTGCTCCATTGTGACCCTGTGGAGCCAAAGGAGAGCGTTGTGACACTGCAAAGCCCCATGGTCCATTGGTCCAAAGGTCCATTGTGACATTGCAGGACTCATGGAACAGAGGAGTCACATGACACTGTGGGGCCTGTGGAACCATGGAGAACATTGTGACACTGCAAGGCCTCAAGGAATCATTAGGACTGTTATATGTCTATAGGATAATTTGTGCAAATAAAATTGTCGTCTCTTTTATAGTTATGTGCTGTTAAATTATACTCTTATAGGAAGTTTTTAAATCGCACAAGCCAGCAACAGCGATTGCAACACCATGTCAAAGCCACCTGGACAAGAGAGGGAGGACTTTATTTACAAGCGAACGAAAGTGGCCAGCCCAGAGAGGGATCATGCATCAAGGTTGTCCGAGAAACACCCGGACGATAAATACACGATAAATATCCGAGACCGAGATAGTCAGAGCCATCAGGGAGGTACATCTCAAATCCGAATTCCGGGACTGCAAACACAGGTGTTCATCACTCTCCGGACACGTATTGTTCAACTTGCCACAGAGAAAAGAACTCCACATGAATACATGCACTTTGAAAAGGAAGAAAAGGGACTCTGGCTCAGGCAAGGAAAATCGTATAGAAATGGGTCAGACAGGACGGTCGGTGTGAAGCATAGAGGACCCTCTGCTGCAGCTGTCCAACCTGTGTCTCACCCGGTGGCAATCCCAGGCTCCACATTGACTTTTTTTTATAGTGGCTTTTTTTCATTTTTCTCAAAGTTTATATTTGGTACACTTAATAACTTTTATTAAATTAAAAATTAATAACTTGGAGCCTTGCATTTCTAACATGTTTATCACATTCGGTTTCTCATGATAAGCCTATCTACTTCTGCTAATTCTGAGATGGGGAAAATGAACTGTCATGATTCCCGCTTGCACTAAAGGATTGTGACACGGGCTGACTTTGTGATGCCAGAGTCTTCTGTGCCATCACAGCGCAACTGTATGACATCCCAGAGTGCTAGAGCAGCACTGGCTCTGTGACATCACAAGGGGGATTTGTGAGATCTCAGGGTGGGCTGTGACATCCCAGGAGGCAGTGTGACATCTCAGGGGCTCTGTGACCTTACTGGGGAGGTCACTTCAAGCCAGCTCCCACTCACAGTTCCTCCCAGAGAAGTCCAAAGCTGCTCGTGCCCGGTGGCATCCCGTGTCCCTCTGGGTCCCCCTGCCCCTGGTGCTGCAGCCTCCCGCTGAGGATGTTCGAGGAGATCAAGCCCAGAGCCTGACACGGGGACAGGGGCTCAGGGCCGTCACAGTTGGAACAGGGAGACAGGGACCCCCTAGCAGCATCCCTGTGCCCCCAGGGCCAGAGCTGGGCCAGGGCTCCTTCACCCTCTTATGAAGGAGGGCTTGAGAGCACTTTAAAAATCCCCAGCAGGGGAGTAGCATAAAACAGCTTTAATATTAACTGACAGCACCACAGAGTTCCTTGGCAAGAGTCACTCTGCTCCTGACTGGACACTTCAGGCACACCAAGGAAACAAAGCAACAACAAAACCAAACAAAATCCAGGCAATCAAACCAAAAAGGAGTCAAGAACTGTCCCGGTGTCTGTGTGTCTCTGTGTGTTTGTGTGTGTGTGTGGGTGTGGGTGTGTGTGTGTGTGTGTGTGTGTGTGTGTGTGTGGGTGTGTGTGTGTGTGGGTGTGTGTGTGTGACGAAAGGACAGTGAGGGCAAGGATAAAAGGAATACAGCCTAAAAGCTAAAGAGAGCTGTGGAATAACACTTAACAATATTCAACTTCGCTTAGAACTTCTATTAAGCTTCACAAATTAGCAAAAGAACAACTCTTAGCAGCATTTAACTTTGCTTACAGCTTGTGACTTTGTCGCTATAAGACACGTGAAAGCACGACGCGAGCCACCTGCTAATTTCAAGGTAAAGCTAAAAGTTTATTCTCTGACTCCAACTTTTATACTTTCCCAAAGGTGACATTGGATTGGAGAGTGAATGGGCCACCTGTCCAAAGACATTGGACAAAGCACTAGTACATCAAGTTTGTCCAGCCCCATAAAAGATTGTAAACAATATGTTGTTGACAGAAATTGTGTGGGAAGGTTCTCCAACAGAATGGAAACTCAGAAGGCTTTAGAAAATCTTAAGAATCAGGGTGACATGACTTAACCTTACTTCCAGGCCTGACTGGCTCAGCTATCCAAGGCAATCAAAGCCCTCAGAGAGCAGCATTTCTGCCACATTTCCCTGAGCACAGGCACTCCTGTGTGCACACAGACACAAAGAGTCACTACAAGGCACCTGTGAGAAATTCCCCTGAGCAAAGGGAAATGTTCCCTGTGGCGGCTTTGGCATCTCCCCAGGGGATGAAGGGTTGAGCCTGGAGCAGACAGTGTCTGTGATGAGCTCCAGCGGAGCTGAGCCCAGGGGCTGCTGGCCAAGGCCCTGGCCCAGTGAGCATTTCTCAGCTGGCAGGGCGGCCTGAGAAGGGGAAAGGGGAATGCACCAGACCAGGAACCATGGAACCAAGGGACCATTGTTACACTGTGGGGCCATGTGAGAAGAAGTGACCATTGGGACACTGTGGGGCCTTGTGAGACCAAGGGACCATTGGGACACTGTGGGACCATGTGAGATCAAGGGACCATTGGGATACTGTGAGTCCTCATGGATTCATGGACACCACTGTGACATTGCTGGGCCTCATGGAAGCAAGGGGACCCTAGTGACGCCGTGTGCCTCAGTGGAATGTAGGCATCATTGTGACACTGTGAGGCCCCATCCAGCCAAGGCTCCATTGGGACACTGCGAGACCCCATGGAAACAAAGCTCCAGGGTAACACAGAGAGGCTGCCTGTAATCAGTGCTCCATTGTGACCCTGTGGAGCCAAAGGAGAGCGTTGTGACACTGCAAAGCCCCATGGTCCATTGGTCCAAAGGTCCATTGTGACATTGCAGGACTCATGGAACAGAGGAGTCACATGACACTGTGGGGCCTGTGGAACCATGGAGAACATTGTGACACTGCAAGGCCTCAAGGAATCATTAGGACTGTTATATGTCTATAGGATAATTTGTGCAAATAAAATTGTCGTCTCTTTTATAGTTATGTGCTGTTAAATTATACTCTTATAGGAAGTTTTTAAATCGCACAAGCCAGCAACAGCGATTGCAACACCATGTCAAAGCCACCTGGACAAGAGAGGGAGGACTTTATTTACAAGCGAACGAAAGTGGCCAGCCCAGAGAGGGATCATGCATCAAGGTTGTCCGAGAAACACCCGGACGATAAATACACGATAAATATCCGAGACCGAGATAGTCAGAGCCATCAGGGAGGTACATCTCAAATCCGAATTCCGGGACTGCAAACACAGGTGTTCATCACTCTCCGGACACGTATTGTTCAACTTGCCACAGAGAAAAGAACTCCACATGAATACATGCACTTTGAAAAGGAAGAAAAGGGACTCTGGCTCAGGCAAGGAAAATCGTATAGAAATGGGTCAGACAGGACGGTCGGTGTGAAGCATAGAGGACCCTCTGCTGCAGCTGTCCAACCTGTGTCTCACCCGGTGGCAATCCCAGGCTCCACATTGACTTTTTTTTATAGTGGCTTTTTTTCATTTTTCTCAAAGTTTATATTTGGTACACTTAATAACTTTTATTAAATTAAAAATTAATAACTTGGAGCCTTGCATTTCTAACATGTTTATCACATTCGGTTTCTCATGATAAGCCTATCTACTTCTGCTAATTCTGAGATGGGGAAAATGAACTGTCATGATTCCCGCTTGCACTAGAGGATTGTGACACGGGCTGACTTTGTGATGCCAGAGTCTTCTGTGCCATCACAGCGCAACTGTATGACATCCCAGAGTGATAGAGCAGCACTGGCTCTGTGACATCACAAGGGGGATTTGTGAGATCTCAGGGTGGGCTGTGACATCCCAGGAGGCAGTGTGACATCTCAGGGGCTCTGTGACCTTACTGGGGAGGTCACTTCAAGCCAGCTCCCACTCACAGTTCCTCCCAGAGAAGTCCAAAGCTGCTCGTGCCCGGTGGCATCCCGTGTCCCTCTGGGTCCCCCTGCCCCTGGTGCTGCAGCCTCCCGCTGAGGATGTTCGAGGAGATCAAGCCCAGAGCCTGACACGGGGACAGGGGCTCAGGGCCGTCACAGTTGGAACAGGGAGACAGGGACCCCCTAGCAGCATCCCTGTGCCCCCAGGGCCAGAGCTTGGCCAGGGCTCCTTCACCCTCTTATGAAGGAGGGCTTGAGAGCACTTTAAAAATCCCCAGCAGGGGAGTAGCATAAAACAGCTTTAATATTAACTGACAGCACCACAGAGTTCCTTGGCAAGAGTCACTCTGCTCCTGACTGGACACTTCAGGCACACCAAGGAAACAAAGCAACAACAAAACCAAACAAAATCCAGGCAATCAAACCAAAAAGGAGTCAAGAACTGTCCCGGTGTCTGTGTGTCTCTGTGTGTTTGTGTGTGTGTGTGGGTGTGGGTGTGTGTGTGTGTGTGTGTGTGTGTGTGTGTGGGTGTGTGTGTGTGTGTGTGTGTGTGTGTGACGAAAGGACAGTGAGGGCAAGGATAAAAGGAATACAGCCTAAAAGCTAAAGAGAGCTGTGGAATAACACTTAACAATATTCAACTTCGCTTAGAACTTCTATTAAGCTTCACAAATTAGCAAAAGAACAACTCTTAGCAGCATTTAACTTTGCTTACAGCTTGTGACTTTGTCGCTATAAGACACGTGAAAGCACGACGCGAGCCACCTGCTAATTTCAAGGTAAAGCTAAAAGTTTATTCTCTGACTCCAACTTTTATACTTTCCCAAAGGTGACATTGGATTGGAGAGTGAATGGGCCACCTGTCCAAAGACATTGGACAAAGCACTAGTACATCAAGTTTGTCCAGCCCCATAAAAGATTGTAAACAATATGTTGTTGACAGAAATTGTGTGGGAAGGTTCTCCAAGAGAATGTAAACTCAGAAGGTTTTAGAAAATCTTAAGAATCAGGGTGACATGACTTAACCTTACTTCCAGGCCTGACTGGCTCAGCTATCCAAGGCAATCAAAGCCCTCAGAGAGCAGCATTTCTGCCACATTTCCCTGAGCACAGGCACTCCTGTGTGCACACAGACACAAAGAGTCACTACAAGGCACCTGTGAGAAATTCCCCTGAGCAAAGGGAAATGTTCCCTGTGGCGGCTTTGGCATCTCCCCAGGGGATGAAGGGTTGAGCCTGGAGCAGACAGTGTCTTTGATGAGCTCCAGAGGAGCTGAGCCCAGGGGCTGCTGGCCAAGGCCCTGGCCCAGTGAGCATTTCTCAGCTGGCAGGGCGGCCTGAGAAGGGGAAAGGGGAATGCACCAGACCAGGAACCATGGAACCAAGGGACCATTGTTACACTGTGGGGCCATGTGAGAAGAAGTGACCATTGGGACACTGTGGGGCCTTGTGAGACCAAGGGACCATTGGGACACTGTGGGACCATGTGAGATCAAGGGACCATTGGGATACTGTGAGTCCTCATGGATTCATGGACACCACTGTGACATTGCTGGGCCTCATGGAAGCAAGGGGACCCTAGTGACGCCGTGTGCCTCAGTGGAATGTAGGCATCATTGTGACACTGTGAGGCCCCATCCAGCCAAGGCTCCATTGGGACACTGCGAGACCCCATGGAAACAAAGCTCCAGGGTAACACAGAGAGGCTGCCTGTAATCAGTGCTCCATTGTGACCCTGTGGAGCCAAAGGAGAGCGTTGTGACACTGCAAAGCCCCATGGTCCATTGGTCCAAAGGTCCATTGTGACATTGCAGGACTCATGGAACAGAGGAGTCACATGACACTGTGGGGCCTGTGGAACCATGGAGAACATTGTGACACTGCAAGGCCTCAAGGAATCATTAGGACTGTTATATGTCTATAGGATAATTTGTGCAAATAAAATTGTCGTCTCTTTTATAGTTATGTGCTGTTAAATTATACTCTTATAGGAAGTTTTTAAATCGCACAAGCCAGCAACAGCGATTGCAACACCATGTCAAAGCCACCTGGACAAGAGAGGGAGGACTTTATTTACAAGCGAACGAAAGTGGCCAGCCCAGAGAGGGATCATGCATCAAGGTTGTCCGAGAAACACCCGGACGATAAATACACGATAAATATCCGAGACCGAGATAGTCAGAGCCATCAGGGAGGTACATCTCAAATCCGAATTCCGGGACTGCAAACACAGGTGTTCATCACTCTCCGGACACGTATTGTTCAACTTGCCACAGAGAAAAGAACTCCACATGAATACATGCACTTTGAAAAGGAAGAAAAGGGACTCTGGCTCAGGCAAGGAAAATCGTATAGAAATGGGTCAGACAGGACGGTCGGTGTGAAGCATAGAGGACCCTCTGCTGCAGCTGTCCAACCTGTGTCTCACCCGGTGGCAATCCCAGGCTCCACATTGACTTTTTTTTATAGTGGCTTTTTTTCATTTTTCTCAAAGTTTATATTTGGTACACTTAATAACTTTTATTAAATTAAAAATTAATAACTTGGAGCCTTGCATTTCTAACATGTTTATCACATTCGGTTTCTCATGATAAGCCTATCTACTTCTGCTAATTCTGAGATGGGGAAAATGAACTGTCATGATTCCCGCTTGCACTAGAGGATTGTGACACGGGCTGACTTTGTGATGCCAGAGTCTTCTGTGCCATCACAGCGCAACTGTATGACATCCCAGAGTGCTAGAGCAGCACTGGCTCTGTGACATCACAAGGGGGATTTGTGAGATCTCAGGGTGGGCTGTGACATCCCAGGAGGCAGTGTGACATCTCAGGGGCTCTGTGACCTTACTGGGGAGGTCACTTCAAGCCAGCTCCCACTCACAGTTCCTCCCAGAGAAGTCCAAAGCTGCTCGTGCCCGGTGGCATCCCGTGTCCCTCTGGGTCCCCCTGCCCCTGGTGCTGCAGCCTCCCGCTGAGGATGTTCGAGGAGATCAAGCCCAGAGCCTGACACGGGGACAGGGGCTCAGGGCCGTCACAGTTGGAACAGGGAGACAGGGACCCCCTAGCAGCATCCCTGTGCCCCCAGGGCCAGAGCTTGGCCAGGGCTCCTTCACCCTCTTATGAAGGAGGGCTTGAGAGCACTTTAAAAATCCCCAGCAGGGGAGTAGCATAAAACAGCTTTAATATTAACTGACAGCACCACAGAGTTCCTTGGCAAGAGTCACTCTGCTCCTGACTGGACACTTCAGGCACACCAAGGAAACAAAGCAACAACAAAACCAAACAAAATCCAGGCAATCAAACCAAAAAGGAGTCAAGAACTGTCCCGGTGTCTGTGTGTCTCTGTGTGTTTGTGTGTGTGTGTGGGTGTGGGTGTGTGTGTGTGTGTGTGTGTGTGTGTGTGTGGGTGTGTGTGTGTGTGGGTGTGTGTGTGTGACGAAAGGACAGTGAGGGCAAGGATAAAAGGAATACAGCCTAAAAGCTAAAGAGAGCTGTGGAATAACACTTAACAATATTCAACTTCGCTTAGAACTTCTATTAAGCTTCACAAATTAGCAAAAGAACAACTCTTAGCAGCATTTAACTTTGCTTACAGCTTGTGACTTTGTCGCTATAAGACACGTGAAAGCACGACGCGAGCCACCTGCTAATTTCAAGGTAAAGCTAAAAGTTTATTCTCTGACTCCAACTTTTATACTTTCCCAAAGGTGACATTGGATTGGAGAGTGAATGGGCCACCTGTCCAAAGACATTGGACAAAGCACTAGTACATCAAGTTTGTCCAGCCCCATAAAAGATTGTAAACAATATGTTGTTGACAGAAATTGTGTGGGAAGGTTCTCCAACAGAATGGAAACTCAGAAGGCTTTAGAAAATCTTAAGAATCAGGGTGACATGACTTAACCTTACTTCCAGGCCTGACTGGCTCAGCTATCCAAGGCAATCAAAGCCCTCAGAGAGCAGCATTTCTGCCACATTTCCCTGAGCACAGGCACTCCTGTGTGCACACAGACACAAAGAGTCACTACAAGGCACCTGTGAGAAATTCCCCTGAGCAAAGGGAAATGTTCCCTGTGGCGGCTTTGGCATCTCCCCAGGGGATGAAGGGTTGAGCCTGGAGCAGACAGTGTCTGTGATGAGCTCCAGCGGAGCTGAGCCCAGGGGCTGCTGGCCAAGGCCCTGGCCCAGTGAGCATTTCTCAGCTGGCAGGGCGGCCTGAGAAGGGGAAAGGGGAATGCACCAGACCAGGAACCATGGAACCAAGGGACCATTGTTACACTGTGGGGCCATGTGAGAAGAAGTGACCATTGGGACACTGTGGGGCCTTGTGAGACCAAGGGACCATTGGGACACTGTGGGACCATGTGAGATCAAGGGACCATTGGGATACTGTGAGTCCTCATGGATTCATGGACACCACTGTGACATTGCTGGGCCTCATGGAAGCAAGGGGACCCTAGTGACGCCGTGTGCCTCAGTGGAATGTAGGCATCATTGTGACACTGTGAGGCCCCATCCAGCCAAGGCTCCATTGGGACACTGCGAGACCCCATGGAAACAAAGCTCCAGGGTAACACAGAGAGGCTGCCTGTAATCAGTGCTCCATTGTGACCCTGTGGAGCCAAAGGAGAGCGTTGTGACACTGCAAAGCCCCATGGTCCATTGGTCCAAAGGTCCATTGTGACATTGCAGGACTCATGGAACAGAGGAGTCACATGACACTGTGGGGCCTGTGGAACCATGGAGAACATTGTGACACTGCAAGGCCTCAAGGAATCATTAGGACTGTTATATGTCTATAGGATAATTTGTGCAAATAAAATTGTCGTCTCTTTTATAGTTATGTGCTGTTAAATTATACTCTTATAGGAAGTTTTTAAATCGCACAAGCCAGCAACAGCGATTGCAACACCATGTCAAAGCCACCTGGACAAGAGAGGGAGGACTTTATTTACAAGCGAACGAAAGTGGCCAGCCCAGAGAGGGATCATGCATCAAGGTTGTCCGAGAAACACCCGGACGATAAATACACGATAAATATCCGAGACCGAGATAGTCAGAGCCATCAGGGAGGTACATCTCAAATCCGAATTCCGGGACTGCAAACACAGGTGTTCATCACTCTCCGGACACGTATTGTTCAACTTGCCACAGAGAAAAGAACTCCACATGAATACATGCACTTTGAAAAGGAAGAAAGGGGACTCTGGCTCAGGCAAGGAAAATCGTATAGAAATGGGTCAGACAGGACGGTCGGTGTGAAGCATAGAGGACCCTCTGCTGCAGCTGTCCAACCTGTGTCTCACCCGGTGGCAATCCCAGGCTCCACATTGACTTTTTTTTATAGTGGCTTTTTTTCATTTTTCTCAAAGTTTATATTTGGTACACTTAATAACTTTTATTAAATTAAAAATTAATAACTTGGAGCCTTGCATTTCTAACATGTTTATCACATTCGGTTTCTCATGATAAGCCTATCTACTTCTGCTAATTCTGAGATGGGGAAAATGAACTGTCATGATTCCCGCTTGCACTAGAGGATTGTGACACGGGCTGACTTTGTGATGCCAGAGTCTTCTGTGCCATCACAGCGCAACTGTATGACATCCCAGAGTGATAGAGCAGCACTGGCTCTGTGACATCACAAGGGGGATTTGTGAGATCTCAGGGTGGGCTGTGACATCCCAGGAGGCAGTGTGACATCTCAGGGGCTCTGTGACCTTACTGGGGAGGTCACTTCAAGCCAGCTCCCACTCACAGTTCCTCCCAGAGAAGTCCAAAGCTGCTCGTGCCCGGTGGCATCCCGTGTCCCTCTGGGTCCCCCTGCCCCTGGTGCTGCAGCCTCCCGCTGAGGATGTTCGAGGAGATCAAGCCCAGAGCCTGACACGGGGACAGGGGCTCAGGGCCGTCACAGTTGGAACAGGGAGACAGGGACCCCCTAGCAGCATCCCTGTGCCCCCAGGGCCAGAGCTTGGCCAGGGCTCCTTCACCCTCTTATGAAGGAGGGCTTGAGAGCACTTTAAAAATCCCCAGCAGGGGAGTAGCATAAAACAGCTTTAATATTAACTGACAGCACCACAGAGTTCCTTGGCAAGAGTCACTCTGCTCCTGACTGGACACTTCAGGCACACCAAGGAAACAAAGCAACAACAAAACCAAACAAAATCCAGGCAATCAAACCAAAAAGGAGTCAAGAACTGTCCCGGTGTCTGTGTGTCTCTGTGTGTTTGTGTGTGTGTGTGGGTGTGGGTGTGTGTGTGTGTGTGTGTGTGTGTGTGTGTGGGTGTGTGTGTGTGTGTGTGTGTGTGTGTGACGAAAGGACAGTGAGGGCAAGGATAAAAGGAATACAGCCTAAAAGCTAAAGAGAGCTGTGGAATAACACTTAACAATATTCAACTTCGCTTAGAACTTCTATTAAGCTTCACAAATTAGCAAAAGAACAACTCTTAGCAGCATTTAACTTTGCTTACAGCTTGTGACTTTGTCGCTATAAGACACGTGAAAGCACGACGCGAGCCACCTGCTAATTTCAAGGTAAAGCTAAAAGTTTATTCTCTGACTCCAACTTTTATACTTTCCCAAAGGTGACATTGGATTGGAGAGTGAATGGGCCACCTGTCCAAAGACATTGGACAAAGCACTAGTACATCAAGTTTGTCCAGCCCCATAAAAGATTGTAAACAATATGTTGTTGACAGAAATTGTGTGGGAAGGTTCTCCAAGAGAATGTAAACTCAGAAGGTTTTAGAAAATCTTAAGAATCAGGGTGACATGACTTAACCTTACTTCCAGGCCTGACTGGCTCAGCTATCCAAGGCAATCAAAGCCCTCAGAGAGCAGCATTTCTGCCACATTTCCCTGAGCACAGGCACTCCTGTGTGCACACAGACACAAAGAGTCACTACAAGGCACCTGTGAGAAATTCCCCTGAGCAAAGGGAAATGTTCCCTGTGGCGGCTTTGGCATCTCCCCAGGGGATGAAGGGTTGAGCCTGGAGCAGACAGTGTCTTTGATGAGCTCCAGAGGAGCTGAGCCCAGGGGCTGCTGGCCAAGGCCCTGGCCCAGTGAGCATTTCTCAGCTGGCAGGGCGGCCTGAGAAGGGGAAAGGGGAATGCACCAGACCAGGAACCATGGAACCAAGGGACCATTGTTACACTGTGGGGCCATGTGAGAAGAAGTGACCATTGGGACACTGTGGGGCCTTGTGAGACCAAGGGACCATTGGGACACTGTGGGACCATGTGAGATCAAGGGACCATTGGGATACTGTGAGTCCTCATGGATTCATGGACACCACTGTGACATTGCTGGGCCTCATGGAAGCAAGGGGACCCTAGTGACGCCGTGTGCCTCAGTGGAATGTAGGCATCATTGTGACACTGTGAGGCCCCATCCAGCCAAGGCTCCATTGGGACACTGCGAGACCCCATGGAAACAAAGCTCCAGGGTAACACAGAGAGGCTGCCTGTAATCAGTGCTCCATTGTGACCCTGTGGAGCCAAAGGAGAGCGTTGTGACACTGCAAAGCCCCATGGTCCATTGGTCCAAAGGTCCATTGTGACATTGCAGGACTCATGGAACAGAGGAGTCACATGACACTGTGGGGCCTGTGGAACCATGGAGAACATTGTGACACTGCAAGGCCTCAAGGAATCATTAGGACTGTTATATGTCTATAGGATAATTTGTGCAAATAAAATTGTCGTCTCTTTTATAGTTATGTGCTGTTAAATTATACTCTTATAGGAAGTTTTTAAATCGCACAAGCCAGCAACAGCGATTGCAACACCATGTCAAAGCCACCTGGACAAGAGAGGGAGGACTTTATTTACAAGCGAACGAAAGTGGCCAGCCCAGAGAGGGATCATGCATCAAGGTTGTCCGAGAAACACCCGGACGATAAATACACGATAAATATCCGAGACCGAGATAGTCAGAGCCATCAGGGAGGTACATCTCAAATCCGAATTCCGGGACTGCAAACACAGGTGTTCATCACTCTCCGGACACGTATTGTTCAACTTGCCACAGAGAAAAGAACTCCACATGAATACATGCACTTTGAAAAGGAAGAAAAGGGACTCTGGCTCAGGCAAGGAAAATCGTATAGAAATGGGTCAGACAGGACGGTCGGTGTGAAGCATAGAGGACCCTCTGCTGCAGCTGTCCAACCTGTGTCTCACCCGGTGGCAATCCCAGGCTCCACATTGACTTTTTTTTATAGTGGCTTTTTTTCATTTTTCTCAAAGTTTATATTTGGTACACTTAATAACTTTTATTAAATTAAAAATTAATAACTTGGAGCCTTGCATTTCTAACATGTTTATCACATTCGGTTTCTCATGATAAGCCTATCTACTTCTGCTAATTCTGAGATGGGGAAAATGAACTGTCATGATTCCCGCTTGCACTAGAGGATTGTGACACGGGCTGACTTTGTGATGCCAGAGTCTTCTGTGCCATCACAGCGCAACTGTATGACATCCCAGAGTGCTAGAGCAGCACTGGCTCTGTGACATCACAAGGGGGATTTGTGAGATCTCAGGGTGGGCTGTGACATCCCAGGAGGCAGTGTGACATCTCAGGGGCTCTGTGACCTTACTGGGGAGGTCACTTCAAGCCAGCTCCCACTCACAGTTCCTCCCAGAGAAGTCCAAAGCTGCTCGTGCCCGGTGGCATCCCGTGTCCCTCTGGGTCCCCCTGCCCCTGGTGCTGCAGCCTCCCGCTGAGGATGTTCGAGGAGATCAAGCCCAGAGCCTGACACGGGGACAGGGGCTCAGGGCCGTCACAGTTGGAACAGGGAGACAGGGACCCCCTAGCAGCATCCCTGTGCCCCCAGGGCCAGAGCTTGGCCAGGGCTCCTTCACCCTCTTATGAAGGAGGGCTTGAGAGCACTTTAAAAATCCCCAGCAGGGGAGTAGCATAAAACAGCTTTAATATTAACTGACAGCACCACAGAGTTCCTTGGCAAGAGTCACTCTGCTCCTGACTGGACACTTCAGGCACACCAAGGAAACAAAGCAACAACAAAACCAAACAAAATCCAGGCAATCAAACCAAAAAGGAGTCAAGAACTGTCCCGGTGTCTGTGTGTCTCTGTGTGTTTGTGTGTGTGTGTGGGTGTGGGTGTGTGTGTGTGTGTGTGTGTGTGTGTGTGTGGGTGTGTGTGTGTGTGGGTGTGTGTGTGTGACGAAAGGACAGTGAGGGCAAGGATAAAAGGAATACAGCCTAAAAGCTAAAGAGAGCTGTGGAATAACACTTAACAATATTCAACTTCGCTTAGAACTTCTATTAAGCTTCACAAATTAGCAAAAGAACAACTCTTAGCAGCATTTAACTTTGCTTACAGCTTGTGACTTTGTCGCTATAAGACACGTGAAAGCACGACGCGAGCCACCTGCTAATTTCAAGGTAAAGCTAAAAGTTTATTCTCTGACTCCAACTTTTATACTTTCCCAAAGGTGACATTGGATTGGAGAGTGAATGGGCCACCTGTCCAAAGACATTGGACAAAGCACTAGTACATCAAGTTTGTCCAGCCCCATAAAAGATTGTAAACAATATGTTGTTGACAGAAATTGTGTGGGAAGGTTCTCCAACAGAATGGAAACTCAGAAGGCTTTAGAAAATCTTAAGAATCAGGGTGACATGACTTAACCTTACTTCCAGGCCTGACTGGCTCAGCTATCCAAGGCAATCAAAGCCCTCAGAGAGCAGCATTTCTGCCACATTTCCCTGAGCACAGGCACTCCTGTGTGCACACAGACACAAAGAGTCACTACAAGGCACCTGTGAGAAATTCCCCTGAGCAAAGGGAAATGTTCCCTGTGGCGGCTTTGGCATCTCCCCAGGGGATGAAGGGTTGAGCCTGGAGCAGACAGTGTCTGTGATGAGCTCCAGCGGAGCTGAGCCCAGGGGCTGCTGGCCAAGGCCCTGGCCCAGTGAGCATTTCTCAGCTGGCAGGGCGGCCTGAGAAGGGGAAAGGGGAATGCACCAGACCAGGAACCATGGAACCAAGGGACCATTGTTACACTGTGGGGCCATGTGAGAAGAAGTGACCATTGGGACACTGTGGGGCCTTGTGAGACCAAGGGACCATTGGGACACTGTGGGACCATGTGAGATCAAGGGACCATTGGGATACTGTGAGTCCTCATGGATTCATGGACACCACTGTGACATTGCTGGGCCTCATGGAAGCAAGGGGACCCTAGTGACGCCGTGTGCCTCAGTGGAATGTAGGCATCATTGTGACACTGTGAGGCCCCATCCAGCCAAGGCTCCATTGGGACACTGCGAGACCCCATGGAAACAAAGCTCCAGGGTAACACAGAGAGGCTGCCTGTAATCAGTGCTCCATTGTGACCCTGTGGAGCCAAAGGAGAGCGTTGTGACACTGCAAAGCCCCATGGTCCATTGGTCCAAAGGTCCATTGTGACATTGCAGGACTCATGGAACAGAGGAGTCACATGACACTGTGGGGCCTGTGGAACCATGGAGAACATTGTGACACTGCAAGGCCTCAAGGAATCATTAGGACTGTTATATGTCTATAGGATAATTTGTGCAAATAAAATTGTCGTCTCTTTTATAGTTATGTGCTGTTAAATTATACTCTTATAGGAAGTTTTTAAATCGCACAAGCCAGCAACAGCGATTGCAACACCATGTCAAAGCCACCTGGACAAGAGAGGGAGGACTTTATTTACAAGCGAACGAAAGTGGCCAGCCCAGAGAGGGATCATGCATCAAGGTTGTCCGAGAAACACCCGGACGATAAATACACGATAAATATCCGAGACCGAGATAGTCAGAGCCATCAGGGAGGTACATCTCAAATCCGAATTCCGGGACTGCAAACACAGGTGTTCATCACTCTCCGGACACGTATTGTTCAACTTGCCACAGAGAAAAGAACTCCACATGAATACATGCACTTTGAAAAGGAAGAAAGGGGACTCTGGCTCAGGCAAGGAAAATCGTATAGAAATGGGTCAGACAGGACGGTCGGTGTGAAGCATAGAGGACCCTCTGCTGCAGCTGTCCAACCTGTGTCTCACCCGGTGGCAATCCCAGGCTCCACATTGACTTTTTTTTATAGTGGCTTTTTTTCATTTTTCTCAAAGTTTATATTTGGTACACTTAATAACTTTTATTAAATTAAAAATTAATAACTTGGAGCCTTGCATTTCTAACATGTTTATCACATTCGGTTTCTCATGATAAGCCTATCTACTTCTGCTAATTCTGAGATGGGGAAAATGAACTGTCATGATTCCCGCTTGCACTAGAGGATTGTGACACGGGCTGACTTTGTGATGCCAGAGTCTTCTGTGCCATCACAGCGCAACTGTATGACATCCCAGAGTGATAGAGCAGCACTGGCTCTGTGACATCACAAGGGGGATTTGTGAGATCTCAGGGTGGGCTGTGACATCCCAGGAGGCAGTGTGACATCTCAGGGGCTCTGTGACCTTACTGGGGAGGTCACTTCAAGCCAGCTCCCACTCACAGTTCCTCCCAGAGAAGTCCAAAGCTGCTCGTGCCCGGTGGCATCCCGTGTCCCTCTGGGTCCCCCTGCCCCTGGTGCTGCAGCCTCCCGCTGAGGATGTTCGAGGAGATCAAGCCCAGAGCCTGACACGGGGACAGGGGCTCAGGGCCGTCACAGTTGGAACAGGGAGACAGGGACCCCCTAGCAGCATCCCTGTGCCCCCAGGGCCAGAGCTTGGCCAGGGCTCCTTCACCCTCTTATGAAGGAGGGCTTGAGAGCACTTTAAAAATCCCCAGCAGGGGAGTAGCATAAAACAGCTTTAATATTAACTGACAGCACCACAGAGTTCCTTGGCAAGAGTCACTCTGCTCCTGACTGGACACTTCAGGCACACCAAGGAAACAAAGCAACAACAAAACCAAACAAAATCCAGGCAATCAAACCAAAAAGGAGTCAAGAACTGTCCCGGTGTCTGTGTGTCTCTGTGTGTTTGTGTGTGTGTGTGGGTGTGGGTGTGTGTGTGTGTGTGTGTGTGTGTGTGGGTGGGTGTGTGTGTGTGTGTGTGTGTGTGTGTGACGAAAGGACAGTGAGGGCAAGGATAAAAGGAATACAGCCTAAAAGCTAAAGAGAGCTGTGGAATAACACTTAACAATATTCAACTTCGCTTAGAACTTCTATTAAGCTTCACAAATTAGCAAAAGCACAACTCTTAGCAGCATTTAACTTTGCTTACAGCTTGTGACTTTGTCGCTATAAGACACGTGAAAGCACGACGCGAGCCACCTGCTAATTTCAAGGTAAAGCTAAAAGTTTATTCTCTGACTCCAACTTTTATACTTTCCCAAAGGTGACATTGGATTGGAGAGTGAATGGGCCACCTGTCCAAAGACATTGGACAAAGCACTAGTACATCAAGTTTGTCCAGCCCCATAAAAGATTGTAAACAATATGTTGTTGACAGAAATTGTGTGGGAAGGTTCTCCAACAGAATGGAAACTCAGAAGGCTTTAGAAAATCTTAAGAATCAGGGTGACATGACTTAACCTTACTTCCAGGCCTGACTGGCTCAGCTATCCAAGGCAATCAAAGCCCTCAGAGAGCAGCATTTCTGCCACATTTCCCTGAGCACAGGCACTCCTGTGTGCACACAGACACAAAGAGTCACTACAAGGCACCTGTGAGAAATTCCCCTGAGCAAAGGGAAATGTTCCCTGTGGCGGCTTTGGCATCTCCCCAGGGGATGAAGGGTTGAGCCTGGAGCAGACAGTGTCTTTGATGAGCTCCAGAGGAGCTGAGCCCAGGGGCTGCTGGCCAAGGCCCTGGCCCAGTGAGCATTTCTCAGCTGGCAGGGCGGCCTGAGAAGGGGAAAGGGGAATGCACCAGACCAGGAACCATGGAACCAAGGGACCATTGTTACACTGTGGGGCCATGTGAGAAGAAGTGACCATTGGGACACTGTGGGGCCTTGTGAGACCAAGGGACCATTGGGACACTGTGGGACCATGTGAGATCAAGGGACCATTGGGACACTGTGAGTCCTCATGGATTCATGGACACCACTGTGACATTGCTGGGCCTCATGGAAGCAAGGGGACCCTAGTGACGCCGTGTGCCTCAGTGGAATGTAGGCATCATTGTGACACTGTGAGGCCCCATCCAGCCAAGGCTCCATTGGGACACTGCGAGACCCCATGGAAACAAAGCTCCAGGGTAACACAGAGAGGCTGCCTGTAATCAGTGCTCCATTGTGACCCTGTGGAGCCAAAGGAGAGCGTTGTGACACTGCAAAGCCCCATGGTCCATTGGTCCAAAGGTCCATTGTGACATTGCAGGACTCATGGAACAGAGGAGTCACATGACACTGTGGGGCCTGTGGAACCATGGAGAACATTGTGACACTGCAAGGCCTCAAGGAATCATTAGGACTGTTATATGTCTATAGGATAATTTGTGCAAATAAAATTGTCGTCTCTTTTATAGTTATGTGCTGTTAAATTATACTCTTATAGGAAGTTTTTAAATCGCACAAGCCAGCAACAGCGATTGCAACACCATGTCAAAGCCACCTGGACAAGAGAGGGAGGACTTTATTTACAAGCGAACGAAAGTGGCCAGCCCAGAGAGGGATCATGCATCAAGGTTGTCCGAGAAACACCCGGACGATAAATACACGATAAATATCCGAGACCGAGATAGTCAGAGCCATCAGGGAGGTACATCTCAAATCCGAATTCCGGGACTGCAAACACAGGTGTTCATCACTCTCCGGACACGTATTGTTCAACTTGCCACAGAGAAAAGAACTCCACATGAATACATGCACTTTGAAAAGGAAGAAAAGGGACTCTGGCTCAGGCAAGGAAAATCGTATAGAAATGGGTCAGACAGGACGGTCGGTGTGAAGCATAGAGGACCCTCTGCTGCAGCTGTCCAACCTGTGTCTCACCCGGTGGCAATCCCAGGCTCCACATTGACTTTTTTTTATAGTGGCTTTTTTTCATTTTTCTCAAAGTTTATATTTGGTACACTTAATAACTTTTATTAAATTAAAAATTAATAACTTGGAGCCTTGCATTTCTAACATGTTTATCACATTCGGTTTCTCATGATAAGCCTATCTACTTCTGCTAATTCTGAGATGGGGAAAATGAACTGTCATGATTCCCGCTTGCACTAAAGGATTGTGACACGGGCTGACTTTGTGATGCCAGAGTCTTCTGTGCCATCACAGCGCAACTGTATGACATCCCAGAGTGATAGAGCAGCACTGGCTCTGTGACATCACAAGGGGGATTTGTGAGATCTCAGGGTGGGCTGTGACATCCCAGGAGGCAGTGTGACATCTCAGGGGCTCTGTGACCTTACTGGGGAGGTCACTTCAAGCCAGCTCCCACTCACAGTTCCTCCCAGAGAAGTCCAAAGCTGCTCGTGCCCGGTGGCATCCCGTGTCCCTCTGGGTCCCCCTGCCCCTGGTGCTGCAGCCTCCCGCTGAGGATGTTCGAGGAGATCAAGCCCAGAGCCTGACACGGGGACAGGGGCTCAGGGCCGTCACAGTTGGAACAGGGAGACAGGGACCCCCTAGCAGCATCCCTGTGCCCCCAGGGCCAGAGCTTGGCCAGGGCTCCTTCACCCTCTTATGAAGGAGGGCTTGAGAGCACTTTAAAAATCCCCAGCAGGGGAGTAGCATAAAACAGCTTTAATATTAACTGACAGCACCACAGAGTTCCTTGGCAAGAGTCACTCTGCTCCTGACTGGAAACTTCAGGCACACCAAGGAAACAAAGCAACAACAAAACCAAACAAAATCCAGGCAATCAAACCAAAAAGGAGTCAAGAACTGTCCCGGTGTCTGTGTGTCTCTGTGTGTTTGTGTGTGTGTGTGGGTGTGGGTGTGTGTGTGTGTGTGTGTGTGTGTGTGTGACGAAAGGACAGTGAGGGCAAGGATAAAAGGAATACAGCCTAAAAGCTAAAGAGAGCTGTGGAATAACACTTAACAATATTCAACTTCGCTTAGAACTTCTATTAAGCTTCACAAATTAGCAAAAGAACAACTCTTAGCAGCATTTAACTTTGCTTACAGCTTGTGACTTTGTCGCTATAAGACACGTGAAAGCACGACGCGAGCCACCTGCTAATTTCAAGGTAAAGCTAAAAGTTTATTCTCTGACTCCAACTTTTATACTTTCCCAAAGGTGACATTGGATTGGAGAGTGAATGGGCCACCTGTCCAAAGACATTGGACAAAGCACTAGTACATCAAGTTTGTCCAGCCCCATAAAAGATTGTAAACAATATGTTGTTGACAGAAATTGTGTGGGAAGGTTCTCCAAGAGAATGTAAACTCAGAAGGTTTTAGAAAATCTTAAGAATCAGGGTGACATGACTTAACCTTACTTCCAGGCCTGACTGGCTCAGCTATCCAAGGCAATCAAAGCCCTCAGAGAGCAGCATTTCTGCCACATTTCCCTGAGCACAGGCACTCCTGTGTGCACACAGACACAAAGAGTCACTACAAGGCACCTGTGAGAAATTCCCCTGAGCAAAGGGAAATGTTCCCTGTGGCGGCTTTGGCATCTCCCCAGGGGATGAAGGGTTGAGCCTGGAGCAGACAGTGTCTTTGATGAGCTCCAGAGGAGCTGAGCCCAGGGGCTGCTGGCCAAGGCCCTGGCCCAGTGAGCATTTCTCAGCTGGCAGGGCGGCCTGAGAAGGGGAAAGGGGAATGCACCAGACCAGGAACCATGGAACCAAGGGACCATTGTTACACTGTGGGGCCATGTGAGAAGAAGTGACCATTGGGACACTGTGGGGCCTTGTGAGACCAAGGGACCATTGGGACACTGTGGGACCATGTGAGATCAAGGGACCATTGGGATACTGTGAGTCCTCATGGATTCATGGACACCACTGTGACATTGCTGGGCCTCATGGAAGCAAGGGGACCCTAGTGACGCCGTGTGCCTCAGTGGAATGTAGGCATCATTGTGACACTGTGAGGCCCCATCCAGCCAAGGCTCCATTGGGACACTGCGAGACCCCACGGAAACAAAGCTCCAGGGTAACACAGAGAGGCTGCCTGTAATCAGTGCTCCATTGTGACCCTGTGGAGCCAAAGGAGAGCGTTGTGACACTGCAAAGCCCCATGGTTCATTGGTCCAAAGGTCCATTGTGACATTGCAGGACTCATGGAACAGAGGAGTCACATGACACTGTGGGGCCTGTGGAACCATGGAGAACATTGTGACACTGCAAGGCCTCAAGGAATCATTAGGACTGTTATATGTCTATAGGATAATTCGTGCAAATAAAATTGTCGTCTCTTTTATAGTTATGTGCTGTTAAATTATACTCTTATAGGAAGTTTTTAAATCGCACAAGCCAGCAACAGCGATTGCAACACCATGTCAAAGCCACCTGGACAAGAGAGGGAGGACTTTATTTACAAGCGAACGAAAGTGGCCAGCCCAGAGAGGGATCATGCATCAAGGTTGTCCGAGAAACACCCGGACGATAAATACACGATAAATATCCGAGACCGAGATAGTCAGAGCCATCAGGGAGGTACATCTCAAATCCGAATTCCGGGACTGCAAACACAGGTGTTCATCACTCTCCGGACACGTATTGTTCAACTTGCCACAGAGAAAAGAACTCCACATGAATACATGCACTTTGAAAAGGAAGAAAAGGGACTCTGGCTCAGGCAAGGAAAATCGTATAGAAATGGGTCAGACAGGACGGTCGGTGTGAAGCATAGAGGACCCTCTGCTGCAGCTGTCCAACCTGTGTCTCACCCGGTGGCAATCCCAGGCTCCACATTGACTTTTTTTTATAGTGGCTTTTTTTCATTTTTCTCAAAGTTTATATTTGGTACACTTAATAACTTTTATTAAATTAAAAATTAATAACTTGGAGCCTTGCATTTCTAACATGTTTATCACATTCGGTTTCTCATGATAAGCCTATCTACTTCTGCTAATTCTGAGATGGGGAAAATGAACTGTCATGATTCCCGCTTGCACTAGAGGATTGTGACACGGGCTGACTTTGTGATGCCAGAGTCTTCTGTGCCATCACAGCGCAACTGTATGACATCCCAGAGTGATAGAGCAGCACTGGCTCTGTGACATCACAAGGGGGATTTGTGAGATCTCAGGGTGGGCTGTGACATCCCAGGAGGCAGTGTGACATCTCAGGGGCTCTGTGACCTTACTGGGGAGGTCACTTCAAGCCAGCTCCCACTCACAGTTCCTCCCAGAGAAGTCCAAAGCTGCTCGTGCCCGGTGGCATCCCGTGTCCCTCTGGGTCCCCCTGCCCCTGGTGCTGCAGCCTCCCGCTGAGGATGTTCGAGGAGATCAAGCCCAGAGCCTGACACGGGGACAGGGGCTCAGGGCCGTCACAGTTGGAACAGGGAGACAGGGACCCCCTAGCAGCATCCCTGTGCCCCCAGGGCCAGAGCTTGGCCAGGGCTCCTTCACCCTCTTATGAAGGAGGGCTTGAGAGCACTTTAAAAATCCCCAGCAGGGGAGTAGCATAAAACAGCTTTAATATTAACTGACAGCACCACAGAGTTCCTTGGCAAGAGTCACTCTGCTCCTGACTGGACACTTCAGGCACACCAAGGAAACAAAGCAACAACAAAACCAAACAAAATCCAGGCAATCAAACCAAAAAGGAGTCAAGAACTGTCCCGGTGTCTGTGTGTCTCTGTGTGTTTGTGTGTGTGTGTGGGTGTGGGTGTGTGTGTGTGTGGGTGGGTGTGTGTGTGTGTGTGTGTGTGTGTGTGACGAAAGGACAGTGAGGGCAAGGATAAAAGGAATACAGCCTAAAAGCTAAAGAGAGCTGTGGAATAACACTTAACAATATTCAACTTCGCTTAGAACTTCTATTAAGCTTCACAAATTAGCAAAAGAACAACTCTTAGCAGCATTTAACTTTGCTTACAGCTTGTGACTTTGTCGCTATAAGACACGTGAAAGCACGACGCGAGCCACCTGCTAATTTCAAGGTAAAGCTAAAAGTTTATTCTCTGACTCCAACTTTTATACTTTCCCAAAGGTGACATTGGATTGGAGAGTGAATGGGCCACCTGTCCAAAGACATTGGACAAAGCACTAGTACATCAAGTTTGTCCAGCCCCATAAAAGATTGTAAACAATATGTTGTTGACAGAAATTGTGTGGGAAGGTTCTCCAAGAGAATGTAAACTCAGAAGGTTTTAGAAAATCTTAAGAATCAGGGTGACATGACTTAACCTTACTTCCAGGCCTGACTGGCTCAGCTATCCAAGGCAATCAAAGCCCTCAGAGAGCAGCATTTCTGCCACATTTCCCTGAGCACAGGCACTCCTGTGTGCACACAGACACAAAGAGTCACTACAAGGCACCTGTGAGAAATTCCCCTGAGCAAAGGGAAATGTTCCCTGTGGCGGCTTTGGCATCTCCCCAGGGGATGAAGGGTTGAGCCTGGAGCAGACAGTGTCTTTGATGAGCTCCAGAGGAGCTGAGCCCAGGGGCTGCTGGCCAAGGCCCTGGCCCAGTGAGCATTTCTCAGCTGGCAGGGCGGCCTGAGAAGGGGAAAGGGGAATGCACCAGACCAGGAACCATGGAACCAAGGGACCATTGTTACACTGTGGGGCCATGTGAGAAGAAGTGACCATTGGGACACTGTGGGGCCTTGTGAGACCAAGGGACCATTGGGACACTGTGGGACCATGTGAGATCAAGGGACCATTGGGATACTGTGAGTCCTCATGGATTCATGGACACCACTGTGACATTGCTGGGCCTCATGGAAGCAAGGGGACCCTAGTGACGCCGTGTGCCTCAGTGGAATGTAGGCATCATTGTGACACTGTGAGGCCCCATCCAGCCAAGGCTCCATTGGGACACTGCGAGACCCCATGGAAACAAAGCTCCAGGGTAACACAGAGAGGCTGCCTGTAATCAGTGCTCCATTGTGACCCTGTGGAGCCAAAGGAGAGCGTTGTGACACTGCAAAGCCCCATGGTCCATTGGTCCAAAGGTCCATTGTGACATTGCAGGACTCATGGAACAGAGGAGTCACATGACACTGTGGGGCCTGTGGAACCATGGAGAACATTGTGACACTGCAAGGCCTCAAGGAATCATTAGGACTGTTATATGTCTATAGGATAATTTGTGCAAATAAAATTGTCGTCTCTTTTATAGTTATGTGCTGTTAAATTATACTCTTATAGGAAGTTTTTAAATCGCACAAGCCAGCAACAGCGATTGCAACACCATGTCAAAGCCACCTGGACAAGAGAGGGAGGACTTTATTTACAAGCGAACGAAAGTGGCCAGCCCAGAGAGGGATCATGCATCAAGGTTGTCCGAGAAACACCCGGACGATAAATACACGATAAATATCCGAGACCGAGATAGTCAGAGCCATCAGGGAGGTACATCTCAAATCCGAATTCCGGGACTGCAAACACAGGTGTTCATCACTCTCCGGACACGTATTGTTCAACTTGCCACAGAGAAAAGAACTCCACATGAATACATGCACTTTGAAAAGGAAGAAAAGGGACTCTGGCTCAGGCAAGGAAAATCGTATAGAAATGGGTCAGACAGGACGGTCGGTGTGAAGCATAGAGGACCCTCTGCTGCAGCTGTCCAACCTGTGTCTCACCCGGTGGCAATCCCAGGCTCCACATTGACTTTTTTTTATAGTGGCTTTTTTTCATTTTTCTCAAACTTTATATTTGGTACACTTAATAACTTTTATTAAATTAAAAATTAATAACTTGGAGCCTTGCATTTCTAACATGTTTATCACATTCGGTTTCTCATGATAAGCCTATCTACTTCTGCTAATTCTGAGATGGGGAAAATGAACTGTCATGATTCCCGCTTGCACTAGAGGATTGTGACACGGGCTGACTTTGTGATGCCAGAGTCTTCTGTGCCATCACAGCGCAACTGTATGACATCCCAGAGTGCTAGAGCAGCACTGGCTCTGTGACATCACAAGGGGGATTTGTGAGATCTCAGGGTGGGCTGTGACATCCCAGGAGGCAGTGTGACATCTCAGGGGCTCTGTGACCTTACTGGGGAGGTCACTTCAAGCCAGCTCCCACTCACAGTTCCTCCCAGAGAAGTCCAAAGCTGCTCGTGCCCGGTGGCATCCCGTGTCCCTCTGGGTCCCCCTGCCCCTGGTGCTGCAGCCTCCCGCTGAGGATGTTCGAGGAGATCAAGCCCAGAGCCTGACACGGGGACAGGGGCTCAGGGCCGTCACAGTTGGAACAGGGAGACAGGGACCCCCTAGCAGCATCCCTGTGCCCCCAGGGCCAGAGCTTGGCCAGGGCTCCTTCACCCTCTTATGAAGGAGGGCTTGAGAGCACTTTAAAAATCCCCAGCAGGGGAGTAGCATAAAACAGCTTTAATATTAACTGACAGCACCACAGAGTTCCTTGGCAAGAGTCACTCTGCTCCTGACTGGACACTTCAGGCACACCAAGGAAACAAAGCAACAACAAAACCAAACAAAATCCAGGCAATCAAACCAAAAAGGAGTCAAGAACTGTCCCGGTGTCTGTGTGTCTCTGTGTGTTTGTGTGTGTGTGTGGGTGTGGGTGTGTGTGTGTGTGTGTGTGTGTGTGTGTGTGGGTGTGTGTGTGTGTGGGTGTGTGTGTGTGACGAAAGGACAGTGAGGGCAAGGATAAAAGGAATACAGCCTAAAAGCTAAAGAGAGCTGTGGAATAACACTTAACAATATTCAACTTCGCTTAGAACTTCTATTAAGCTTCACAAATTAGCAAAAGAACAACTCTTAGCAGCATTTAACTTTGCTTACAGCTTGTGACTTTGTCGCTATAAGACACGTGAAAGCACGACGCGAGCCACCTGCTAATTTCAAGGTAAAGCTAAAAGTTTATTCTCTGACTCCAACTTTTATACTTTCCCAAAGGTGACATTGGATTGGAGAGTGAATGGGCCACCTGTCCAAAGACATTGGACAAAGCACTAGTACATCAAGTTTGTCCAGCCCCATAAAAGATTGTAAACAATATGTTGTTGACAGAAATTGTGTGGGAAGGTTCTCCAACAGAATGGAAACTCAGAAGGCTTTAGAAAATCTTAAGAATCAGGGTGACATGACTTAACCTTACTTCCAGGCCTGACTGGCTCAGCTATCCAAGGCAATCAAAGCCCTCAGAGAGCAGCATTTCTGCCACATTTCCCTGAGCACAGGCACTCCTGTGTGCACACAGACACAAAGAGTCACTACAAGGCACCTGTGAGAAATTCCCCTGAGCAAAGGGAAATGTTCCCTGTGGCGGCTTTGGCATCTCCCCAGGGGATGAAGGGTTGAGCCTGGAGCAGACAGTGTCTGTGATGAGCTCCAGCGGAGCTGAGCCCAGGGGCTGCTGGCCAAGGCCCTGGCCCAGTGAGCATTTCTCAGCTGGCAGGGCGGCCTGAGAAGGGGAAAGGGGAATGCACCAGACCAGGAACCATGGAACCAAGGGACCATTGTTACACTGTGGGGCCATGTGAGAAGAAGTGACCATTGGGACACTGTGGGGCCTTGTGAGACCAAGGGACCATTGGGACACTGTGGGACCATGTGAGATCAAGGGACCATTGGGATACTGTGAGTCCTCATGGATTCATGGACACCACTGTGACATTGCTGGGCCTCATGGAAGCACGGGGACCCTAGTGACGCCGTGTGCCTCAGTGGAATGTAGGCATCATTGTGACACTGTGAGGCCCCATCCAGCCAAGGCTCCATTGGGACACTGCGAGACCCCATGGAAACAAAGCTCCAGGGTAACACAGAGAGGCTGCCTGTAATCAGTGCTCCATTGTGACCCTGTGGAGCCAAAGGAGAGCGTTGTGACACTGCAAAGCCCCATGGTCCATTGGTCCAAAGGTCCATTGTGACATTGCAGGACTCATGGAACAGAGGAGTCACATGACACTGTGGGGCCTGTGGAACCATGGAGAACATTGTGACACTGCAAGGCCTCAAGGAATCATTAGGACTGTTATATGTCTATAGGATAATTTGTGCAAATAAAATTGTCGTCTCTTTTATAGTTATGTGCTGTTAAATTATACTCTTATAGGAAGTTTTTAAATCGCACAAGCCAGCAACAGCGATTGCAACACCATGTCAAAGCCACCTGGACAAGAGAGGGAGGACTTTATTTACAAGCGAACGAAAGTGGCCAGCCCAGAGAGGGATCATGCATCAAGGTTGTCCGAGAAACACCCGGACGATAAATACACGATAAATATCCGAGACCGAGATAGTCAGAGCCATCAGGGAGGTACATCTCAAATCCGAATTCCGGGACTGCAAACACAGGTGTTCATCACTCTCCGGACACGTATTGTTCAACTTGCCACAGAGAAAAGAACTCCACATGAATACATGCACTTTGAAAAGGAAGAAAAGGGACTCTGGCTCAGGCAAGGAAAATCGTATAGAAATGGGTCAGACAGGACGGTCGGTGTGAAGCATAGAGGACCCTCTGCTGCAGCTGTCCAACCTGTGTCTCACCCGGTGGCAATCCCAGGCTCCACATTGACTTTTTTTTATAGTGGCTTTTTTTCATTTTTCTCAAAGTTTATATTTGGTACACTTAATAACTTTTATTAAATTAAAAATTAATAACTTGGAGCCTTGCATTTCTAACATGTTTATCACATTCGGTTTCTCATGATAAGCCTATCTACTTCTGCTAATTCTGAGATGGGGAAAATGAACTGTCATGATTCCCGCTTGCACTAGAGGATTGTGACACGGGCTGACTTTGTGATGCCAGAGTCTTCTGTGCCATCACAGCGCAACTGTATGACATCCCAGAGTGATAGAGCAGCACTGGCTCTGTGACATCACAAGGGGGATTTGTGAGATCTCAGGGTGGGCTGTGACATCCCAGGAGGCAGTGTGACATCTCAGGGGCTCTGTGACCTTACTGGGGAGGTCACTTCAAGCCAGCTCCCACTCACAGTTCCTCCCAGAGAAGTCCAAAGCTGCTCGTGCCCGGTGGCATCCCGTGTCCCTCTGGGTCCCCCTGCCCCTGGTGCTGCAGCCTCCCGCTGAGGATGTTCGAGGAGATCAAGCCCAGAGCCTGACACGGGGACAGGGGCTCAGGGCCGTCACAGTTGGAACAGGGAGACAGGGACCCCCTAGCAGCATCCCTGTGCCCCCAGGGCCAGAGCTTGGCCAGGGCTCCTTCACCCTCTTATGAAGGAGGGCTTGAGAGCACTTTAAAAATCCCCAGCAGGGGAGTAGCATAAAACAGCTTTAATATTAACTGACAGCACCACAGAGTTCCTTGGCAAGAGTCACTCTGCTCCTGACTGGACACTTCAGGCACACCAAGGAAACAAAGCAACAACAAAACCAAACAAAATCCAGGCAATCAAACCAAAAAGGAGTCAAGAACTGTCCCGGTGTCTGTGTGTCTCTGTGTGTTTGTGTGTGTGTGTGGGTGTGGGTGTGTGTGTGTGTGTGTGTGTGTGTGTGTGTGGGTGTGTGTGTGTGTGGGTGTGTGTGTGTGACGAAAGGACAGTGAGGGCAAGGATAAAAGGAATACAGCCTAAAAGCTAAAGAGAGCTGTGGAATAACACTTAACAATATTCAACTTCGCTTAGAACTTCTATTAAGCTTCACAAATTAGCAAAAGAACAACTCTTAGCAGCATTTAACTTTGCTTACAGCTTGTGACTTTGTCGCTATAAGACACGTGAAAGCACGACGCGAGCCACCTGCTAATTTCAAGGTAAAGCTAAAAGTTTATTCTCTGACTCCAACTTTTATACTTTCCCAAAGGTGACATTGGATTGGAGAGTGAATGGGCCACCTGTCCAAAGACATTGGACAAAGCACTAGTACATCAAGTTTGTCCAGCCCCATAAAAGATTGTAAACAATATGTTGTTGACAGAAATTGTGTGGGAAGGTTCTCCAAGAGAATGTAAACTCAGAAGGTTTTAGAAAATCTTAAGAATCAGGGTGACATGACTTAACCTTACTTCCAGGCCTGACTGGCTCAGCTATCCAAGGCAATCAAAGCCCTCAGAGAGCAGCATTTCTGCCACATTTCCCTGAGCACAGGCACTCCTGTGTGCACACAGACACAAAGAGTCACTACAAGGCACCTGTGAGAAATTCCCCTGAGCAAAGGGAAATGTTCCCTGTGGCGGCTTTGGCATCTCCCCAGGGGATGAAGGGTTGAGCCTGGAGCAGACAGTGTCTTTGATGAGCTCCAGAGGAGCTGAGCCCAGGGGCTGCTGGCCAAGGCCCTGGCCCAGTGAGCATTTCTCAGCTGGCAGGGCGGCCTGAGAAGGGGAAAGGGGAATGCACCAGACCAGGAACCATGGAACCAAGGGACCATTGTTACACTGTGGGGCCATGTGAGAAGAAGTGACCATTGGGACACTGTGGGGCCTTGTGAGACCAAGGGACCATTGGGACACTGTGGGACCATGTGAGATCAAGGGACCATTGGGATACTGTGAGTCCTCATGGATTCATGGACACCACTGTGACATTGCTGGGCCTCATGGAAGCAAGGGGACCCTAGTGACGCCGTGTGCCTCAGTGGAATGTAGGCATCATTGTGACACTGTGAGGCCCCATCCAGCCAAGGCTCCATTGGGACACTGCGAGACCCCATGGAAACAAAGCTCCAGGGTAACACAGAGAGGCTGCCTGTAATCAGTGCTCCATTGTGACCCTGTGGAGCCAAAGGAGAGCGTTGTGACACTGCAAAGCCCCATGGTCCATTGGTCCAAAGGTCCATTGTGACATTGCAGGACTCATGGAACAGAGGAGTCACATGACACTGTGGGGCCTGTGGAACCATGGAGAACATTGTGACACTGCAAGGCCTCAAGGAATCATTAGGACTGTTATATGTCTATAGGATAATTTGTGCAAATAAAATTGTCGTCTCTTTTATAGTTATGTGCTGTTAAATTATACTCTTATAGGAAGTTTTTAAATCGCACAAGCCAGCAACAGCGATTGCAACACCATGTCAAAGCCACCTGGACAAGAGAGGGAGGACTTTATTTACAAGCGAACGAAAGTGGCCAGCCCAGAGAGGGATCATGCATCAAGGTTGTCCGAGAAACACCCGGACGATAAATACACGATAAATATCCGAGACCGAGATAGTCAGAGCCATCAGGGAGGTACATCTCAAATCCGAATTCCGGGACTGCAAACACAGGTGTTCATCACTCTCCGGACACGTATTGTTCAACTTGCCACAGAGAAAAGAACTCCACATGAATACATGCACTTTGAAAAGGAAGAAAAGGGACTCTGGCTCAGGCAAGGAAAATCGTATAGAAATGGGTCAGACAGGACGGTCGGTGTGAAGCATAGAGGACCCTCTGCTGCAGCTGTCCAACCTGTGTCTCACCCGGTGGCAATCCCAGGCTCCACATTGACTTTTTTTTATAGTGGCTTTTTTTCATTTTTCTCAAAGTTTATATTTGGTACACTTAATAACTTTTATTAAATTAAAAATTAATAACTTGGAGCCTTGCATTTCTAACATGTTTATCACATTCGGTTTCTCATGATAAGCCTATCTACTTCTGCTAATTCTGAGATGGGGAAAATGAACTGTCATGATTCCCGCTTGCACTAGAGGATTGTGACACGGGCTGACTTTGTGATGCCAGAGTCTTCTGTGCCATCACAGCGCAACTGTATGACATCCCAGAGTGCTAGAGCAGCACTGGCTCTGTGACATCACAAGGGGGATTTGTGAGATCTCAGGGTGGGCTGTGACATCCCAGGAGGCAGTGTGACATCTCAGGGGCTCTGTGACCTTACTGGGGAGGTCACTTCAAGCCAGCTCCCACTCACAGTTCCTCCCAGAGAAGTCCAAAGCTGCTCGTGCCCGGTGGCATCCCGTGTCCCTCTGGGTCCCCCTGCCCCTGGTGCTGCAGCCTCCCGCTGAGGATGTTCGAGGAGATCAAGCCCAGAGCCTGACACGGGGACAGGGGCTCAGGGCCGTCACAGTTGGAACAGGGAGACAGGGACCCCCTAGCAGCATCCCTGTGCCCCCAGGGCCAGAGCTTGGCCAGGGCTCCTTCACCCTCTTATGAAGGAGGGCTTGAGAGCACTTTAAAAATCCCCAGCAGGGGAGTAGCATAAAACAGCTTTAATATTAACTGACAGCACCACAGAGTTCCTTGGCAAGAGTCACTCTGCTCCTGACTGGACACTTCAGGCACACCAAGGAAACAAAGCAACAACAAAACCAAACAAAATCCAGGCAATCAAACCAAAAAGGAGTCAAGAACTGTCCCGGTGTCTGTGTGTCTCTGTGTGTTTGTGTGTGTGTGTGGGTGTGGGTGTGTGTGTGTGTGTGTGTGTGTGTGTGTGTGGGTGTGTGTGTGTGTGGGTGTGTGTGTGTGACGAAAGGACAGTGAGGGCAAGGATAAAAGGAATACAGCCTAAAAGCTAAAGAGAGCTGTGGAATAACACTTAACAATATTCAACTTCGCTTAGAACTTCTATTAAGCTTCACAAATTAGCAAAAGAACAACTCTTAGCAGCATTTAACTTTGCTTACAGCTTGTGACTTTGTCGCTATAAGACACGTGAAAGCACGACGCGAGCCACCTGCTAATTTCAAGGTAAAGCTAAAAGTTTATTCTCTGACTCCAACTTTTATACTTTCCCAAAGGTGACATTGGATTGGAGAGTGAATGGGCCACCTGTCCAAAGACATTGGACAAAGCACTAGTACATCAAGTTTGTCCAGCCCCATAAAAGATTGTAAACAATATGTTGTTGACAGAAATTGTGTGGGAAGGTTCTCCAACAGAATGGAAACTCAGAAGGCTTTAGAAAATCTTAAGAATCAGGGTGACATGACTTAACCTTACTTCCAGGCCTGACTGGCTCAGCTATCCAAGGCAATCAAAGCCCTCAGAGAGCAGCATTTCTGCCACATTTCCCTGAGCACAGGCACTCCTGTGTGCACACAGACACAAAGAGTCACTACAAGGCACCTGTGAGAAATTCCCCTGAGCAAAGGGAAATGTTCCCTGTGGCGGCTTTGGCATCTCCCCAGGGGATGAAGGGTTGAGCCTGGAGCAGACAGTGTCTGTGATGAGCTCCAGCGGAGCTGAGCCCAGGGGCTGCTGGCCAAGGCCCTGGCCCAGTGAGCATTTCTCAGCTGGCAGGGCGGCCTGAGAAGGGGAAAGGGGAATGCACCAGACCAGGAACCATGGAACCAAGGGACCATTGTTACACTGTGGGGCCATGTGAGAAGAAGTGACCATTGGGACACTGTGGGGCCTTGTGAGACCAAGGGACCATTGGGACACTGTGGGACCATGTGAGATCAAGGGACCATTGGGATACTGTGAGTCCTCATGGATTCATGGACACCACTGTGACATTGCTGGGCCTCATGGAAGCAAGGGGACCCTAGTGACGCCGTGTGCCTCAGTGGAATGTAGGCATCATTGTGACACTGTGAGGCCCCATCCAGCCAAGGCTCCATTGGGACACTGCGAGACCCCATGGAAACAAAGCTCCAGGGTAACACAGAGAGGCTGCCTGTAATCAGTGCTCCATTGTGACCCTGTGGAGCCAAAGGAGAGCGTTGTGACACTGCAAAGCCCCATGGTCCATTGGTCCAAAGGTCCATTGTGACATTGCAGGACTCATGGAACAGAGGAGTCACATGACACTGTGGGGCCTGTGGAACCATGGAGAACATTGTGACACTGCAAGGCCTCAAGGAATCATTAGGACTGTTATATGTCTATAGGATAATTTGTGCAAATAAAATTGTCGTCTCTTTTATAGTTATGTGCTGTTAAATTATACTCTTATAGGAAGTTTTTAAATCGCACAAGCCAGCAACAGCGATTGCAACACCATGTCAAAGCCACCTGGACAAGAGAGGGAGGACTTTATTTACAAGCGAACGAAAGTGGCCAGCCCAGAGAGGGATCATGCATCAAGGTTGTCCGAGAAACACCCGGACGATAAATACACGATAAATATCCGAGACCGAGATAGTCAGAGCCATCAGGGAGGTACATCTCAAATCCGAATTCCGGGACTGCAAACACAGGTGTTCATCACTCTCCGGACACGTATTGTTCAACTTGCCACAGAGAAAAGAACTCCACATGAATACATGCACTTTGAAAAGGAAGAAAAGGGACTCTGGCTCAGGCAAGGAAAATCGTATAGAAATGGGTCAGACAGGACGGTCGGTGTGAAGCATAGAGGACCCTCTGCTGCAGCTGTCCAACCTGTGTCTCACCCGGTGGCAATCCCAGGCTCCACATTGACTTTTTTTTATAGTGGCTTTTTTTCATTTTTCTCAAAGTTTATATTTGGTACACTTAATAACTTTTATTAAATTAAAAATTAATAACTTGGAGCCTTGCATTTCTAACATGTTTATCACATTCGGTTTCTCATGATAAGCCTATCTACTTCTGCTAATTCTGAGATGGGGAAAATGAACTGTCATGATTCCCGCTTGCACTAGAGGATTGTGACACGGGCTGACTTTGTGATGCCAGAGTCTTCTGTGCCATCACAGCGCAACTGTATGACATCCCAGAGTGATAGAGCAGCACTGGCTCTGTGACATCACAAGGGGGATTTGTGAGATCTCAGGGTGGGCTGTGACATCCCAGGAGGCAGTGTGACATCTCAGGGGCTCTGTGACCTTACTGGGGAGGTCACTTCAAGCCAGCTCCCACTCACAGTTCCTCCCAGAGAAGTCCAAAGCTGCTCGTGCCCGGTGGCATCCCGTGTCCCTCTGGGTCCCCCTGCCCCTGGTGCTGCAGCCTCCCGCTGAGGATGTTCGAGGAGATCAAGCCCAGAGCCTGACACGGGGACAGGGGCTCAGGGCCGTCACAGTTGGAACAGGGAGACAGGGACCCCCTAGCAGCATCCCTGTGCCCCCAGGGCCAGAGCTTGGCCAGGGCTCCTTCACCCTCTTATGAAGGAGGGCTTGAGAGCACTTTAAAAATCCCCAGCAGGGGAGTAGCATAAAACAGCTTTAATATTAACTGACAGCACCACAGAGTTCCTTGGCAAGAGTCACTCTGCTCCTGACTGGACACTTCAGGCACACCAAGGAAACAAAGCAACAACAAAACCAAACAAAATCCAGGCAATCAAACCAAAAAGGAGTCAAGAACTGTCCCGGTGTCTGTGTGTCTCTGTGTGTTTGTGTGTGTGTGTGGGTGTGGGTGTGTGTGTGTGTGTGTGTGTGTGTGTGGGTGGGTGTGTGTGTGTGTGTGTGTGTGTGTGTGACGAAAGGACAGTGAGGGCAAGGATAAAAGGAATACAGCCTAAAAGCTAAAGAGAGCTGTGGAATAACACTTAACAATATTCAACTTCGCTTAGAACTTCTATTAAGCTTCACAAATTAGCAAAAGCACAACTCTTAGCAGCATTTAACTTTGCTTACAGCTTGTGACTTTGTCGCTATAAGACACGTGAAAGCACGACGCGAGCCACCTGCTAATTTCAAGGTAAAGCTAAAAGTTTATTCTCTGACTCCAACTTTTATACTTTCCCAAAGGTGACATTGGATTGGAGAGTGAATGGGCCACCTGTCCAAAGACATTGGACAAAGCACTAGTACATCAAGTTTGTCCAGCCCCATAAAAGATTGTAAACAATATGTTGTTGACAGAAATTGTGTGGGAAGGTTCTCCAACAGAATGGAAACTCAGAAGGCTTTAGAAAATCTTAAGAATCAGGGTGACATGACTTAACCTTACTTCCAGGCCTGACTGGCTCAGCTATCCAAGGCAATCAAAGCCCTCAGAGAGCAGCATTTCTGCCACATTTCCCTGAGCACAGGCACTCCTGTGTGCACACAGACACAAAGAGTCACTACAAGGCACCTGTGAGAAATTCCCCTGAGCAAAGGGAAATGTTCCCTGTGGCGGCTTTGGCATCTCCCCAGGGGATGAAGGGTTGAGCCTGGAGCAGACAGTGTCTTTGATGAGCTCCAGAGGAGCTGAGCCCAGGGGCTGCTGGCCAAGGCCCTGGCCCAGTGAGCATTTCTCAGCTGGCAGGGCGGCCTGAGAAGGGGAAAGGGGAATGCACCAGACCAGGAACCATGGAACCAAGGGACCATTGTTACACTGTGGGGCCATGTGAGAAGAAGTGACCATTGGGACACTGTGGGGCCTTGTGAGACCAAGGGACCATTGGGACACTGTGGGACCATGTGAGATCAAGGGACCATTGGGACACTGTGAGTCCTCATGGATTCATGGACACCACTGTGACATTGCTGGGCCTCATGGAAGCAAGGGGACCCTAGTGACGCCGTGTGCCTCAGTGGAATGTAGGCATCATTGTGACACTGTGAGGCCCCATCCAGCCAAGGCTCCATTGGGACACTGCGAGACCCCATGGAAACAAAGCTCCAGGGTAACACAGAGAGGCTGCCTGTAATCAGTGCTCCATTGTGACCCTGTGGAGCCAAAGGAGAGCGTTGTGACACTGCAAAGCCCCATGGTCCATTGGTCCAAAGGTCCATTGTGACATTGCAGGACTCATGGAACAGAGGAGTCACATGACACTGTGGGGCCTGTGGAACCATGGAGAACATTGTGACACTGCAAGGCCTCAAGGAATCATTAGGACTGTTATATGTCTATAGGATAATTTGTGCAAATAAAATTGTCGTCTCTTTTATAGTTATGTGCTGTTAAATTATACTCTTATAGGAAGTTTTTAAATCGCACAAGCCAGCAACAGCGATTGCAACACCATGTCAAAGCCACCTGGACAAGAGAGGGAGGACTTTATTTACAAGCGAACGAAAGTGGCCAGCCCAGAGAGGGATCATGCATCAAGGTTGTCCGAGAAACACCCGGACGATAAATACACGATAAATATCCGAGACCGAGATAGTCAGAGCCATCAGGGAGGTACATCTCAAATCCGAATTCCGGGACTGCAAACACAGGTGTTCATCACTCTCCGGACACGTATTGTTCAACTTGCCACAGAGAAAAGAACTCCACATGAATACATGCACTTTGAAAAGGAAGAAAAGGGACTCTGGCTCAGGCAAGGAAAATCGTATAGAAATGGGTCAGACAGGACGGTCGGTGTGAAGCATAGAGGACCCTCTGCTGCAGCTGTCCAACCTGTGTCTCACCCGGTGGCAATCCCAGGCTCCACATTGACTTTTTTTTATAGTGGCTTTTTTTCATTTTTCTCAAAGTTTATATTTGGTACACTTAATAACTTTTATTAAATTAAAAATTAATAACTTGGAGCCTTGCATTTCTAACATGTTTATCACATTCGGTTTCTCATGATAAGCCTATCTACTTCTGCTAATTCTGAGATGGGGAAAATGAACTGTCATGATTCCCGCTTGCACTAAAGGATTGTGACACGGGCTGACTTTGTGATGCCAGAGTCTTCTGTGCCATCACAGCGCAACTGTATGACATCCCAGAGTGATAGAGCAGCACTGGCTCTGTGACATCACAAGGGGGATTTGTGAGATCTCAGGGTGGGCTGTGACATCCCAGGAGGCAGTGTGACATCTCAGGGGCTCTGTGACCTTACTGGGGAGGTCACTTCAAGCCAGCTCCCACTCACAGTTCCTCCCAGAGAAGTCCAAAGCTGCTCGTGCCCGGTGGCATCCCGTGTCCCTCTGGGTCCCCCTGCCCCTGGTGCTGCAGCCTCCCGCTGAGGATGTTCGAGGAGATCAAGCCCAGAGCCTGACACGGGGACAGGGGCTCAGGGCCGTCACAGTTGGAACAGGGAGACAGGGACCCCCTAGCAGCATCCCTGTGCCCCCAGGGCCAGAGCTTGGCCAGGGCTCCTTCACCCTCTTATGAAGGAGGGCTTGAGAGCACTTTAAAAATCCCCAGCAGGGGAGTAGCATAAAACAGCTTTAATATTAACTGACAGCACCACAGAGTTCCTTGGCAAGAGTCACTCTGCTCCTGACTGGAAACTTCAGGCACACCAAGGAAACAAAGCAACAACAAAACCAAACAAAATCCAGGCAATCAAACCAAAAAGGAGTCAAGAACTGTCCCGGTGTCTGTGTGTCTCTGTGTGTTTGTGTGTGTGTGTGGGTGTGGGTGTGTGTGTGTGTGTGTGTGTGTGTGTGTGACGAAAGGACAGTGAGGGCAAGGATAAAAGGAATACAGCCTAAAAGCTAAAGAGAGCTGTGGAATAACACTTAACAATATTCAACTTCGCTTAGAACTTCTATTAAGCTTCACAAATTAGCAAAAGAACAACTCTTAGCAGCATTTAACTTTGCTTACAGCTTGTGACTTTGTCGCTATAAGACACGTGAAAGCACGACGCGAGCCACCTGCTAATTTCAAGGTAAAGCTAAAAGTTTATTCTCTGACTCCAACTTTTATACTTTCCCAAAGGTGACATTGGATTGGAGAGTGAATGGGCCACCTGTCCAAAGACATTGGACAAAGCACTAGTACATCAAGTTTGTCCAGCCCCATAAAAGATTGTAAACAATATGTTGTTGACAGAAATTGTGTGGGAAGGTTCTCCAAGAGAATGTAAACTCAGAAGGTTTTAGAAAATCTTAAGAATCAGGGTGACATGACTTAACCTTACTTCCAGGCCTGACTGGCTCAGCTATCCAAGGCAATCAAAGCCCTCAGAGAGCAGCATTTCTGCCACATTTCCCTGAGCACAGGCACTCCTGTGTGCACACAGACACAAAGAGTCACTACAAGGCACCTGTGAGAAATTCCCCTGAGCAAAGGGAAATGTTCCCTGTGGCGGCTTTGGCATCTCCCCAGGGGATGAAGGGTTGAGCCTGGAGCAGACAGTGTCTTTGATGAGCTCCAGAGGAGCTGAGCCCAGGGGCTGCTGGCCAAGGCCCTGGCCCAGTGAGCATTTCTCAGCTGGCAGGGCGGCCTGAGAAGGGGAAAGGGGAATGCACCAGACCAGGAACCATGGAACCAAGGGACCATTGTTACACTGTGGGGCCATGTGAGAAGAAGTGACCATTGGGACACTGTGGGGCCTTGTGAGACCAAGGGACCATTGGGACACTGTGGGACCATGTGAGATCAAGGGACCATTGGGATACTGTGAGTCCTCATGGATTCATGGACACCACTGTGACATTGCTGGGCCTCATGGAAGCAAGGGGACCCTAGTGACGCCGTGTGCCTCAGTGGAATGTAGGCATCATTGTGACACTGTGAGGCCCCATCCAGCCAAGGCTCCATTGGGACACTGCGAGACCCCACGGAAACAAAGCTCCAGGGTAACACAGAGAGGCTGCCTGTAATCAGTGCTCCATTGTGACCCTGTGGAGCCAAAGGAGAGCGTTGTGACACTGCAAAGCCCCATGGTTCATTGGTCCAAAGGTCCATTGTGACATTGCAGGACTCATGGAACAGAGGAGTCACATGACACTGTGGGGCCTGTGGAACCATGGAGAACATTGTGACACTGCAAGGCCTCAAGGAATCATTAGGACTGTTATATGTCTATAGGATAATTCGTGCAAATAAAATTGTCGTCTCTTTTATAGTTATGTGCTGTTAAATTATACTCTTATAGGAAGTTTTTAAATCGCACAAGCCAGCAACAGCGATTGCAACACCATGTCAAAGCCACCTGGACAAGAGAGGGAGGACTTTATTTACAAGCGAACGAAAGTGGCCAGCCCAGAGAGGGATCATGCATCAAGGTTGTCCGAGAAACACCCGGACGATAAATACACGATAAATATCCGAGACCGAGATAGTCAGAGCCATCAGGGAGGTACATCTCAAATCCGAATTCCGGGACTGCAAACACAGGTGTTCATCACTCTCCGGACACGTATTGTTCAACTTGCCACAGAGAAAAGAACTCCACATGAATACATGCACTTTGAAAAGGAAGAAAAGGGACTCTGGCTCAGGCAAGGAAAATCGTATAGAAATGGGTCAGACAGGACGGTCGGTGTGAAGCATAGAGGACCCTCTGCTGCAGCTGTCCAACCTGTGTCTCACCCGGTGGCAATCCCAGGCTCCACACTGACTTTTTTTTATAGTGGCTTTTTTTCATTTTTCTCAAAGTTTATATTTGGTACACTTAATAACTTTTATTAAATTAAAAATTAATAACTTGGAGCCTTGCATTTCTAACATGTTTATCACATTCGGTTTCTCATGATAAGCCTATCTACTTCTGCTAATTCTGAGATGGGGAAAATGAACTGTCATGATTCCCGCTTGCACTAAAGGATTGTGACACGGGCTGACTTTGTGATGCCAGAGTCTTCTGTGCCATCACAGCGCAACTGTATGACATCCCAGAGTGATAGAGCAGCACTGGCTCTGTGACATCACAAGGGGGATTTGTGAGATCTCAGGGTGGGCTGTGACATCCCAGGAGGCAGTGTGACATCTCAGGGGCTCTGTGACCTTACTGGGGAGGTCACTTCAAGCCAGCTCCCACTCACAGTTCCTCCCAGAGAAGTCCAAAGCTGCTCGTGCCCGGTGGCATCCCGTGTCCCTCTGGGTCCCCCTGCCCCTGGTGCTGCAGCCTCCCGCTGAGGATGTTCGAGGAGATCAAGCCCAGAGCCTGACACGGGGACAGGGGCTCAGGGCCGTCACAGTTGGAACAGGGAGACAGGGACCCCCTAGCAGCATCCCTGTGCCCCCAGGGCCAGAGCTTGGCCAGGGCTCCTTCACCCTCTTATGAAGGAGGGCTTGAGAGCACTTTAAAAATCCCCAGCAGGGGAGTAGCATAAAACAGCTTTAAGATTAACTGACAGCACCACAGAGTTCCATGGCAAGAGTCACTCTGCTCCTGACTGGACACTTCAGGCACACCAAGGAAACAAAGCAACAACAAAACCAAACAAAATCCAGGCAATCAAACCAAAAAGGAGTCAAGAACTGTCCCGGTGTCTGTGTGTCTCTGTGTGTTTGTGTGTGTGTGTGTGTGTGTGTGACGAAAGGACAGTGAGGGCAAGGATAAAAGGAATACAGCCTAAAAGCTAAAGAGAGCTGTGGAATAACACTTAACAATATTCAACTTCGCTTATAACTTCTATTAAGCTTCACAAATTAGCAAAAGAACAACTCTTAGCAGCATTTAACTTTGCTTACAGCTTGTGACTTTGTCGCTATAAGACACGTGAAAGCACGACGCGAGCCACCTGCTATTTTCAAGGTAAAGCTAAAAGTTTATTCTCCGACTCCAACTTTTATACTTTCCCAAAGGTGACATTGGATTGGAGAGTGAATGGGCCACCTGTCCAAAGACATTGGACAAAGCACTAGTACATCAAGTTTGTCCAGCCCCATAAAAGATTGTAAACAATATGTTGTTGACAGAAATTGTGTGGGAAAGTTCTCCAACAGAATGGAAACTCAGAAGGCTTTAGAAAATCTTAAGAATCAGGGTGACATGACTTAACCTTACTTCCAGGCCTGACTGGCTCAGCTATCCAAGGCAATCAAAGCCCTCAGAGAGCAGCATTTCTGCCACATTTCCCTGAGCACAGGCACTCCTGTGTGCACACAGACACAAAGAGTCACTACAAGGCACCTGTGAGAAATTCCCCTGAGCAAAGGGAAATGTTCCCTGTGGCGGCTTTGGCATCTCCCCAGGGGATGAAGGGTTGAGCCTGGAGCAGACAGTGTCTGTGATGAGCTCCAGCGGAGCTGAGCCCAGGGGCTGCTGGCCAACGCCCTGGCCCAGTGAGCATTTCTCAGCTGGCAGGGCGGCCTGAGAAGGGGAAAGGGGAATGCACCAGACCAGGAACCATGGAACCAAGGGACCATTGTTACACTGTGGGGCCATGTGAGAAGAAGTGACCATTGGGACACTGTGGGACCATGTGAGATCAAGGGACCATTGGGATACTGTGAGTCCTCATGGATTCATGGACACCACTGTGACATTGCTGGGCCTCATGGAAGCAAGGGGACCCTAGTGACGCCATGTGCCTCAGTGGAATGTAGGCATCATTGTGACACTGTGAGGCCCCATCCAGCCAAGGCTCCATTGGGACACTGCGAGACCCCATGGAAACAAAGCTCCAGGGTAACACAGAGAGGCTGCCTGTAATCAGTGCTCCATTGTGACCCTGTGGAGCCAAAGGAGAGCGTTGTGACACTGCAAAGCCCCATGGTCCATTGGTCCAAAGGTCCATTGTGACATTGCAGGACTCATGGAACAGAGGAGTCACATGACACTGTGGGGCCTGTGGAACCATGGAGAACATTGTGACACTGCAAGGCCTCAAGGAATCATTAGGACTGTTATATGTCTATAGGATAATTCGTGCAAATAAAATTGTCGTCTCTTTTATAGTTATGTGCTGTTAAATTATACTCTTATAGGAAGTTTTTAAATCGCACAAGCCAGCAACAGCGATTGCAACACCATGTCAAAGCCACCTGGACAAGAGAGGGAGGACTTTATTTACAAGCGAACGAAAGTGGCCAGCCCAGAGAGGGATCATGCATCAAGGTTGTCCGAGAAACACCCGGACGATAAATACACGATAAATATCCGAGACCGAGATAGTCAGAGCCATCAGGGAGGTACATCTCAAATCCGAATTCCGGGACTGCAAACACAGGTGTTCATCACTCTCCGGACACGTATTGTTCAACTTGCCACAGAGAAAAGAACTCCACATGAATACATGCACTTTGAAAAGGAAGAAAGGGGACTCTGGCTCAGGCAAGGAAAATCGTATAGAAATGGGTCAGACAGGACGGTCGGTGTGAAGCATAGAGGACCCTCTGCTGCAGCTGTCCAACCTGTGTCTCACCCGGTGGCAATCCCAGGCTCCACATTGACTTTTTTTTATAGTGGCTTTTTTTCATTTTTCTCAAAGTTTATATTTGGTACACTTAATAACTTTTATTAAATTAAAAATTAATAACTTGGAGCCTTGCATTTCTAACATGTTTATCACATTCGGTTTCTCATGATAAGCCTATCTACTTCTGCTAATTCTGAGATGGGGAAAATGAACTGTCATGATTCCCGCTTGCACTAGAGGATTGTGACACGGGCTGACTTTGTGATGCCAGAGTCTTCTGTGCCATCACAGCGCAACTGTATGACATCCCAGAGTGATAGAGCAGCACTGGCTCTGTGACATCACAAGGGGGATTTGTGAGATCTCAGGGTGGGCTGTGACATCCCAGGAGGCAGTGTGACATCTCAGGGGCTCTGTGACCTTACTGGGGAGGTCACTTCAAGCCAGCTCCCACTCACAGTTCCTCCCAGAGAAGTCCAAAGCTGCTCGTGCCCGGTGGCATCCCGTGTCCCTCTGGGTCCCCCTGCCCCTGGCGCTGCAGCCTCCCGCTGAGGATGTTCGAGGAGATCAAGCCCAGAGCCTGACACGGGGACAGGGGCTCAGGGCCGTCACAGTTGGAACAGGGAGACAGGGACCCCCTAGCAGCATCCCTGTGCCCCAGGGCCAGAGCTTGGCCAGGGCTCCTTCACCCTCTTATGAAGGAGGGCTTGAGAGCACTTTAAAAATCCCCAGCAGGGGAGTAGCATAAAACAGCTTTAATATTAACTGACAGCACCACAGAGTTCCTTGGCAAGAGTCACTCTGCTCCTGACTGGACACTTCAGGCACACCAAGGAAACAAAGCAACAACAAAACCAAACAAAATCCAGGCAATCAAACCAAAAAGGAGTCAAGAACTGTCCCGGTGTCTGTGTGTCTCTGTGTGTTTGTGTGTGTGTGTGGGTGTGGGGGTGTGTGTGTGTGTGTGTGTGTGTGTGTGTGTGTGTGTGACGAAAGGACAGTGAGGGCAAGGATAAAAGGAATACAGCCTAAAAGCTAAAGAGAGCTGTGGAATAACACTTAACAATATTCAACTTCGCTTATAACTTCTATTAAGCTTCACAAATTAGCAAAAGAACAACTCTTAGCAGCATTTAACTTTGCTTACAGCTTGTGACTTTGTCGCTATAAGACACGTGAAAGCACGACGCGAGCCACCTGCTAATTTCAAGGTAAAGCTAAAAGTTTATTCTCTGACTCCAACTTTTATACTTTCCCAAAGGTGACATTGGATTGGAGAGTGAATGGGCCACCTGTCCAAAGACATTGGACAAAGCACTAGTACATCAAGTTTGTCCAGCCCCATAAAAGATTGTAAACAATATGTTGTTGACAGAAATTGTGTGGGAAGGTTCTCCAACAGAATGGAAACTCAGAAGGCTTTAGAAAATCTTAAGAATCAGGGTGACATGACTTAACCTTACTTCCAGGCCTGACTGGCTCAGCTATCCAAGGCAATCAAAGCCCTCAGAGAGCAGCATTTCTGCCACATTTCCCTGAGCAGAGGCACTCCTGTGTGCACACAGACACAAAGAGTCACTACAAGGCACCTGTGAGAAATTCCCCTGAGCAAAGGGAAATGCTCCCTGTGGAGGCTTTGGCATCTCCCGAGGGGATGAAGGGTTGAGCCTGGAGCAGACAGTGTCTTTGATGAGCTCCAGAGGAGCTGTGCCCAGGGGCTGCTGGCCAACGCCCTGGCCCAGTGAGCATTTCTCAGCTGGCAGGGCGGCCTGAGAAGGGGAAAGGGGAATGCACCAGACCAGGAACCATGGAACCAAGGGACCATTGTTACACTGTGGGGCCATGTGAGAAGAAGTGACCATTGGGACACTGTGGGGCCTTGTGAGACCAAGGGACCATTGGGACACTGTGAGTCCTCATGGATTCATGGACACCACTGTGACATTGCTGGGCCTCATGGAAGCAAGGGGACCCTAGTGACGCCGTGTGCCTCAGTGGAATGTAGGCATCATTGTGACACTGTGAGGCCCCATCCAGCCAAGGCTCCATTGGGACACTGCGAGACCCCATGGAAACAAAGCTCCAGGGTAACACAGAGAGGCTGCCTGTAATCAGTGCTCCATTGTGACCCTGTGGAGCCAAAGGAGAGCGTTGTGACACTGCAAAGCCCCATGGTTCATTGGTCCAAAGGTCCATTGTGACATTGCAGGACTCATGGAACAGAGGAGTCACATGACACTGTGGGGCCTGTGGAACCATGGAGAACATTGTGACACTGCAAGGCCTCAAGGAATCATTAGGACTGTTATATGTCTATAGGATAATTCGTGCAAATAAAATTGTCGTCTCTTTTATAGTTATGTGCTGTTAAATTATACTCTTATAGGAAGTTTTTAAATCGCACAAGCCAGCAACAGCGATTGCAACACCATGTCAAAGCCACCTGGACAAGAGAGGGAGGACTTTATTTACAAGCGAACGAAAGTGGCCAGCCCAGAGAGGGATCATGCATCAAGGTTGTCCGAGAAACACCCGGACCATAAATACACGATAAATATCCGAGACCGAGATAGTCAGAGCCATCAGGGAGGTACATCTCAAATCCGAATTCCGGGACTGCAAACACAGGTGTTCATCACTCTCCGGACACGTATTGTTCAACTTGCCACAGAGAAAAGAACTCCACATGAATACATGCACTTTGAAAAGGAAGAAAGGGGACTCTGGCTCAGGCAAGGAAAATCGTATAGAAATGGGTCAGACAGGACGGTCGGTGTGAAGCATAGAGGACCCTCTGCTGCAGCTGTCCAACCTGTGTCTCACCCGGTGGCAATCCCGGGCTCCACATTGACTTTTTTTTATAGTGGCTTTTTTTCATTTTTCTCAAAGTTTATATTTGGTACACTTAATAACTTTTATTAAATTAAAAATTAATAACTTGGAGCCTTGCATTTCTAACATGTTCATCACATTCGGTTTCTCATGATAAGCCTATCTACTTCTGCTAATTCTGAGATGGGGAAAATGAACTGTCATGATTCCCGCTTGCACTAGAGGATTGTGACACGGGCTGACTTTGTGATGCCAGAGTCTTCTGTGCCATCACAGCGCAACTGTATGACATCCCAGAGTGATAGAGCAGCACTGGCTCTGTGACATCACAAGGGGGATTTGTGAGATCCCAGGGTGGGCTGTGACATCCCAGGAGGCAGTGTGACATCTCAGGGGCTCTGTGACCTTACTGGGGAGGTCACTTCAAGCCAGCTCCCACTCACAGTTCCTCCCAGAGAAGTCCAAAGCTGCTCGTGCCCGGTGGCATCCCGTGTCCCTCTGGGTCCCCCTGCCCCTGGCGCTGCAGCCTCCCGCTGAGGATGTTCGAGGAGATCAAGCCCAGAGCCTGACACGGGGACAGGGGCTCAGGGCCGTCACAGTTGGAACAGGGAGTCAGGGACCCCCTAGCAGCATCCCTGTGCCCCCAGGGCCAGAGCTTGGCCAGGGCTCCTTCACCCTCTTATGAAGGAGGGCTTGAGAGCACTTTAAAAATCCCCAGCAGGGGAGTAGCATAAAACAGCTTTAATATTAACTGACAGCACCACAGAGTTCCTTGGCAAGAGTCACTCTGCTCCTGACTGGACACTTCAGGCACACCAAGGAAACAAAGCAACAACAAAACCAAACAAAATCCAGGCAATCAAACCAAAAAGGAGTCAAGAACTGTCCCGGTGTCTGTGTGTCTCTGTGTGTTTGTGTGTGTGTGTGTGTGACGAAAGGACAGTGAGGGCAAGGATAAAAGGAATACAGCCTAAAAGCTAAAGAGAGCTGTGGAATAACACTTAACAATATTCAACTTCGCTTATAACTTCTATTAAGCTTCACAAATTAGCAAAAGAACAACTCTTAGCAGCATTTAACTTTGCTTACAGCTTGTGACTTTGTCGCTATAAGACACGTGAAAGCACGACGCGAGCCACCTGCTATTTTCAAGGTAAAGCTAAAAGTTTATTCTCTGACTCCAACTTTTATACTTTCCCAAAGGTGACATTGGATTGGAGAGTGAATGGGCCACCTGTCCAAAGACATTGGACAAAGCACTAGTTCATCAAGTTTGTCCAGCCCCATAAAAGATTGTAAACAATATGTTGTTGACAGAAATTGTGTGGGAAGGTTCTCCAACAGAATGGAAACTCAGAAGGCTTTAGAAAATCTTAAGAATCAGGGTGACATGACTTAACCTTACTTCCAGGCCTGACTGGCTCAGCTATCCAAGGCAATCAAAGCCCTCAGAGAGCAGCATTTCTGCCACATTTCCCTGAGCACAGGCACTCCTGTGTGCACACAGACACAAAGAGTCACTACAAGGCACCTGTGAGAAATTCCCCTGAGCAAAGGGAAATGTTCCCTGTGGCGGCTTTGGCATCTCCCCAGGGGATGAAGGGTTGAGCCTGGAGCAGACAGTGTCTGTGATGAGCTCCAGCGGAGCTGAGCCCAGGGGCTGCTGGCCAAGGCCCTGGCCCAGTGAGCATTTCTCAGCTGGCAGGGCGGCCTGAGAAGGGGAAAGGGGAATGCACCAGACCAGGAACCATGGAACCAAGGGACCATTGTTACACTGTGGGGCCATGTGAGAAGAAGTGACCATTGGGACACTGTGGGACCATGTGAGATCAAGGGACCATTGGGATACTGTGAGTCCTCATGGATTCATGGACACCACTGTGACATTGCTGGGCCTCATGGAAGCAAGGGGACCCTAGTGACGCCGTGTGCCTCAGTGGAATGTAGGCATCATTGTGACACTGTGAGGCCCCATCCAGCCAAGGCTCCATTGGGACACTGCGAGACCCCATGGAAACAAAGCTCCAGGGTAACACAGAGAGGCTGCCTGTAATCAGTGCTCCATTGTGACCCTGTGGAGCCAAAGGAGAGCGTTGTGACACTGCAAAGCCCCATGGTCCATTGGTCCAAAGGTCCATTGTGACATTGCAGGACTCATGGAACAGAGGAGTCACATGACACTGTGGGGCCTGTGGAACCATGGAGAACATTGTGACACTGCAAGGCCTCAAGGAATCATTAGGACTGTTATATGTCTATAGGATAATTCGTGCAAATAAAATTGTCGTCTCTTTTATAGTTATGTGCTGTTAAATTATACTCTTATAGGAAGTTTTTAAATCGCACAAGCCAGCAACAGCGATTGCAACACCATGTCAAAGCCACCTGGACAAGAGAGGGAGGACTTTATTTACAAGCGAACGAAAGTGGCCAGCCCAGAGAGGGATCATGCATCAAGGTTGTCCGAGAAACACCCGGACGATAAATACACGATAAATATCCGAGACCGAGATAGTCAGAGCCATCAGGGAGGTACATCTCAAATCCGAATTCCGGGACTGCAAACACAGGTGTTCATCACTCTCCGGACACGTATTGTTCAACTTGCCACAGAGAAAAGAACTCCACATGAATACATGCACTTTGAAAAGGAAGAAAGGGGACTCTGGCTCAGGCAAGGAAAATCGTATAGAAATGGGTCAGACAGGACGGTCGGTGTGAAGCATAGAGGACCCTCTGCTGCAGCTGTCCAACCTGTGTCTCACCCGGTGGCAATCCCGGGCTCCACATTGACTTTTTTTTATAGTGGCTTTTTTTCATTTTTCTCAAAGTTTATATTTGGTACACTTAATAACTTTTATTAAATTAAAAATTAATAACTTGGAGCCTTGCATTTCTAACATGTTCATCACATTCGGTTTCTCATGATAAGCCTATCTACTTCTGCTAATTCTGAGATGGGGAAAATGAACTGTCATGATTCCCGCTTGCACTAGAGGATTGTGACACGGGCTGACTTTGTGATGCCAGAGTCTTCTGTGCCATCACAGCGCAACTGTATGACATCCCAGAGTGATAGAGCAGCACTGGCTCTGTGACATCACAAGGGGGATTTGTGAGATCTCAGGGTGGGCTGTGACATCCCAGGAGGCAGTGTGACATCTCAGGGGCTCTGTGACCTTACTGGGGAGGTCACTTCAAGCCAGCTCCCACTCACAGTTCCTCCCAGAGAAGTCCAAAGCTGCTGGTGCCCGGTGGCATCCCGTGTCCCTCTGTGTCCCCCTGCCCCTGGCGCTGCAGCCTCCCGCTGAGGATGTTCGAGGAGATCAAGCCCAGAGCCTGACACGGGGACAGGGGCTCAGGGCCGTCACAGTTGGAACAGGGAGACAGGGACCACCTAGCAGCATCCCTGTGCCCCCAGGGCCAGAGCTTGGCCAGGGCTCCTTCACCCTCTTATGAAGGAGGGCTTGAGAGCACTTTAAAAATCCCCAGCAGGGGAGTAGCATAAAACAGCTTTAATATTAACTGACAGCACCACAGAGTTCCTTGGCAAGAGTCACTCTGCTCCTGACTGGACACTTCAGGCACACCAAGGAAACAAAGCAACAACAAAACCAAACAAAATCCAGGCAATCAAACCAAAAAGGAGTCAAGAACTGTCCCGGTGTCTGTGTGTCTCTGTGTGTTTGTGTGTGTGTGTGTGTGACGAAAGGACAGTGAGGGCAAGGATAAAAGGAATACAGCCTAAAAGCTAAAGAGAGCTGTGGAATAACACTTAACAATATTCAACTTCGCTTAGAACTTCTATTAAGCTTCACAAATTAGCAAAAGAACAACTCTTAGCAGCATTTAACTTTGCTTACAGCTTCTGACTTTGTCGCTATAAGACGCGTGAAAGCATGACGCGAGCCACCTGCTCTTTGCAAGGTAAAGATAAAAGTTTATTCTCTGACTCCAACTTTTATACTTTCCCAACGGTGACATTGGATTGGAGAGTGAATGGGCCACCTGTCCAAAGACATTGGACAAACCACTAGTACATCAAGTTTCTCCGCCCCAATAATAGAATGTCAACAATATGTTGTTGACAGAGATTGTGTGGGAAGGTTCTCCAACAGAATGGAAACTCAGAAGGCTTTAGAAAATCTTAAGAATCAGGGTGACATGACTTAACCTTACTTCCAGGCCTGACTGGCTCAGCTATCCAAGGCAATCAAAGCCCTCAGAGAGCAGCATTTCTGCCACATTTCCCTGAGCACAGGCACTCCTGTGTGCACACAGACACAAAGAGTCACTACAAGGCACCTGTGAGAAATTCCCCTGAGCAAAGGGAAATGCTCCCTGTGGAGGCTTTGGCATCTCCCAAGGAAATGAAGGGTTGAGCCTGGAGCAGACAGTGTCTGTGATGAGCTCCAGAGGAGCTGAGCCCAGGGGCTGCTGGCCAAGGCCCTGGCCCAATGAGCATTTCTCAGCTGGCAGGGCGGCCTGAGAAGGGGAGAGGGGAATGCACCAGACCAGGAACCATGGAACCAAGGGACCATTGTTACACTGTGGGGCCATGTGAGAAGAAGTGACCATTGGGACACTGTGGGACCATGTGAGATCAAGAGACCATTGGGACACTGTGAGTCCTCATGGATTCATGGACACCACTGTGACATTGCTGGGCCTCATGGAAGCAAGGGGACCCTAGTGACGCCGTGTGCCTCAGTGGAATGTAGGCATCATTGTGACACTGTGAGGCCCCATCCAACCAAGGCTCCAATGGGACACTGCGAGACCCCACGGAAACAAAGCTCCAGGGTAACACAGAGAGGCTGCCTGTAATCAGTGCTCCATTGTGACACTGTGGAGCCAAAGGAGACCGTTGTGATACTGCAAAGCCCCATGGTCCATTGGTCCAAAGGTCCATTGTGACATTGCAGGACTCATGGAACAGAGGAGTCACATGACACTGTGGGGCCTGTGGAACCATGGAGAACATTGTGACACTGCAAGGCCTCATGGAATCATTAGGACTGTTATACGTCAGTAAGATAATTTTTGGAAATAAAATTGTCGTCTATTTTATAGTTATGTGCTGTTAAATTATACTCTTATAAGAAGGTTTTAAATCGCACAAGCCAGCAACAGCGATTGCAACACCATGTCAAAGCCACCTGGACAAGAGAGGGAGGACTTCATTTATAAGCAAATGAAAGTGGCCAACCCGGAGCAGATCATGCATAAAGGTTGTCCGAGAAACACCCGGACGATAAATACACGATAAATATCCGAGACCGAGATAGTCAGAGCCATCAGGGAGGTACATCTCAAATCCGAATTCCGGGACTGCAAACACAGGTGTTCATCACTCTCCGGACACGTATTGTTCAACTTGCCACAGAGAAAAGAACTCCACATGAATACATGCACTTTGAAAAGGAAGAAAGGGGACTCTGGCTCAGGCAAGGAAAATCGTATAGAAATGGGTCAGACAGGACGGTCGGTGTGAAGCATAGAGGACCCTCTGCTGCAGCTGTCAAACCTGTGTCTCACCCGGTGGCAATCCCGGGCTCCACATTGGCCTTTTTTTATAGTGGCTTTTTTTCATTTTTCTCAAAGTTTATATTTGGTACACTTAATAACTTTTATTAAATTAAAAATTAATAACTTGGAGCCTTGCATTTCTAACATGTTCATCACATTCGGTTTCTCATGATAAGCCTATCTACTTCTGCTAATTCTGAGATGGGGAAAATGAACTGTCATGATTCCCGCTTGCACTAGAGGATTGTGTCACGGGCTGACTTTGTGATGCCAGAGTCTTCTGTGCCATCACAGCGCAACTGTATGGCATCCCAGAATGATAGAGCAGCACTGGCTCTGTGACATCACAAGGGGGATTTGTGAGATCTCAGGGTGGGCTGTGACATCCCAGGAGGCAGTGTGACATCTCAGGGGCTCTGTGACCTTACTGGGGAGGTCACTTCAAGCCAGCTCCCACTCACAGTTCCTCCCAGAGAAGTCCAAAGCTGCTCGTGCCCGGTGGCATCCCGTGTCCCTCTGGGTCCCCCTGCCCCTGGTGCTGCAGCCTCCCGCTGAGGATGTTCAAGGAGATCAAGCCCAGAGCCTGACACGGGGACAGGGGCTCAGGGCCGTCACAGTTGGAACAGGGAGACAGGGACCCCCTAGCAGCATCCCTGTGCCCCCAGGGCCAGAGCTTGGCCAGGGCTCCTTCACCCTCTTATGAAGGAGGGCTTGAGAGCACTTTAAAAATCCCCAGCAGGGGAGTAGCATAAAACAGCTTTAATATTAAGTGACAGCACCACAGAGTTCCTTGGCAAGAGTCACTCTGCTCCTGACTGGACACTTCAGGCACACCAAGGAAACAAAGCAACAACAAAACCAAACAAAATCCAGGCAATCAAACCAAAAAGGAGTCAAGAACTGTCCCGCTGTCTGTGTGTCTCTGTGTGTTTGTGTGTGTGTGTGTGTGTTTGTGTGTCTGTGTGTGTGTGTGTGTGTGTGTGTGACGAAAGGACAGTGAGGGCAAGGATAAAAGGAATACAGCCTAAAAGCTAAAGAGAGCTGTGGAATAACACTTAACAATATTCAACTTCGCTTAGAACTTCTATTAAGCTTCACAAATTAGCAAAAGAACAACTCTTAGCAGCATTTAACTTTACTTACAGCTTGTGACTGTGTTGCTATAAGACACGTGAAAGCACAACGCGAGCCACCTGCTATTTGCAAGGTAAAGAGAAAAGTTTATTCTCTGACTCCAACTTTTATACTTTCCCAACGGTGACATTGGATTGGAGAGTGAATGGGCCACCTGTCCAAAGACATTGGACAAACCACTAGTTCATCAAGTTTGTCCAGCCCCATAAAAGATTGTAAACAATATGTTGTTGACAGAAATTGTGTGGGAAGGTTCTCCAAGAGAATGTAAACTCAGAAGGTTTTAGAAAATCTTAAGAATCAGGGTGACATGACTTAACCTTACTTCCAGGCCTGACAGGCTCAGCTATCCAAGGCAATGAAAGCCCTCAGAGAGCAGCATTTGTGCCACCTTTCCCTGAGCACAGGCACTCCTGTGTGCACACAGACACAGAGAGTCACTACAAGGCACCTGTGATAAATTCCCCTGGGCAAAGGGAAATGTTGCCTTTGGAGGCTTTGGCATCTCCCCAGGGGATGAAGGGTTGAGCCTGGAGCAGACAGTGTCTGCGATGAGCTCCAGAGGAGCTGAGCCCAGGGGCTGCTGGCCAAGGCCCTGGCCCAGTGAGCATTTCTCAGCTGGCAGGGCGGCCTGAGAAGGGGAGAGGGGAATGCACCAGACCAAGAATCATGGAACCAAGGGACCATTGTTACACTGTGGGGCCATGTGAGAAGAAGTGACCATTGGGACACTGTGGGGCTTTGTGAGACCAAGGGACAATTGGGACATTGTGGGACCATGTGAGATCAAGAGACCATTGGGACACTGTGGGACCATGTGAGATCAAGGGACCATTGGGATACTGTGAGTCCTCATGGATTCATGGATACCACTGTGACATTGCTGGGCCTCATGGAAGCAAGGGGACCTAGTGACGCCATGTGCCTCAGTGGAATGTAGGCATCATTGTGACACTGTGAGGCCCCATCCAGCCAAGGCTCCATTGGGACACTGCGAGACCCCATGGAAACAAAGCTCCAGGGTAACACAGAGAGGCTGCCTGTAATCAGTGCTCCATTGTGACCCTGTGGAGCCAAAGGAGAGCGTTGTGACACTGCAAAGCCCCATGGTCCATTGGTCCAAAGGTCCATTGTGACATTGCAGGACTCATGGAACAGAGGAGTCACATGACACTGTGGGGCCTGTGGAACCATGGAGAACATTGTGACACTGCAAGGCCTCATGGAATCATTAGGACTGTTATACGTCAGTAAGAAAAATTGTCATCTAATTTATAGTTATGTGCTGTTAAATTATACTCTTATCGGGAGTTTTTAAATCGCACAAGTCAGCAACAGCGATTGCAACACCATGTCAAAGCCACCTGGACGAGACAGGGAGGACTTTATTTACAAGCGAACGAAAGTGGCCAGCCCGGAGAGGGATCATGCATCAAGGTTGTCCGAGAAACACCCGGACCATAAATACACGATAAATATCCGAGACCGAGATAGTCAGAGCCATCAGGGAGGTACATCTCAAATCCGAATTCCGGGACTGCAAACACAGGTGTTCATCACTCTCCGGACACGTATTGTTCAACTTGCCACAGAGAAAAGAACTCCACATGAATACATGCACTCCAAAAAGGAAGAAAAGGGACTCTGGCTCAGGCAAGGAAAATCGTATAAAAATGGGTCAGACAGGACGGTCGGTGTGAAGCATAGAGGACCCTCTGCTGCAGCTGTCAAACCTGTGTCTCACCCGGTGGCAATCCCTGGCTCCACGCTGACTTTTTTTTATAGTGGCATTTTTTCATTTTTCTCAAAATTTATATTTGGTACTCTTAATAACTTTTTTTAAAATAATAACTAATAACTTGGAGCCTTGCATTTCTAACATGTTTATCACATTCAGTTTCTCATGATAAGCCTATCTACTTCTGCTAATTCTGAGACGGGGAAAATGAACTGTCATGATTCCCGCTTGCACTAGAGGATTGTGACACGGGCTGACTTTGTGATGCCAGAGTCTTCTGTGCCATCACAGCGCAACTGTATGACATCCCAGAGTGATAGAGCAGCACTGGCTCTGTGACATCACAAGGGGGATTTGTGAGATCCCAGGGTGGGCTGTGACATCACAGGAGGCAGTGTGACATCTCAGGGGCTCTGTGACCTTACTGGGGAGGTCACTTCAAGCCAGCTCCCACTCACAGTTCCTCCCAGAGAAGTCCAAAGCTGCTGGTGCACAGTGGCATTCCGTGTCCCTCTGGGTCCCCCTGCCCCTGGCGCTGCAGCCTCCCGCTGAGGATGTTCGAGGAGATCAAGCCCAGAGCCTGACACGGGGACAGGGGCTCAGGGCCGTCACAGTTGGAACAGGGAGACAGGGACCCCCTAGCAGCATCCCTGTGCCCCCAGGGCCAGAGCTTGGCCAGGGCTCCTTCACCCTCTTATGAAGGAGGGCTTGAGAGCACTTTAGAAATCCTAGCAGTGGAGTAGCATAAAACAGCTTTAATATTAAGTGACAGCACCACAGAGTTCCTTGGCAAGAGTCACTCTGCTCCTGACTGGACACTTCAGGCACACCAAGGAAACAAAGCAAAAACAAAACCAAACATAATCCAGGCAATCAACCCCAAAATTAGTCAAGAACTGTCCCAGTGTCTGTGTGTCTTGTTTGGACAAGACAGGAGTCTGTGAAGTAGGGCAAAAGCCTCCTGTGCAATGGAGAAGGTAAACCCCTTCCCTCTGAATTTCCAGGATTTTTAAATTTAAAAGCTTTCAGGCAAAGATATGGGAATGGGAGTAAGAATTCTTTGCTAGGAGAAACTAAAGAACAATTTTAAAAGGCAAATGCAATTGGTACAAACAAAACTAGTGATAAATTCTACAACCTTTCACTCTGAGGATTCGGGGTGTTGGTAGCAGTGCAGTTGTAATTACAGCTGCTCCTCTTCAGTGGCTGATGAATTGCAGCTGAAATGGTGATCTTTAGAATGGTACAGTTTTCTCTGAAGATCTGGTGGCAGTTGGGCCGGTCTTCCTCTGCGCGGGGGCCACCTCCGAGCTCCGCCGCCGCTGCCTCACCGCGCTCCGGCCGCTTCTCTCGGGAGTCCTGCCGAAGGAGCTGCTTCTCTGGGAATCTCTCAAAGAGAGAGAGCTGCTCTGTCTCCCCAAAAGGTACCACTTTATACAATAACAGAGTGCTTGGCTTCCCCCTCTGGGTGGAGCATCTCACAATGGGATGGTGTTATGTTACCAGCCCTGCAGTGATTCAGTCAATGGCCCATTAACAAACCATTACCTCTTCGTAGCAAACCATTGTTCTTGGAAGAGATAACAAACCTGCCCAACCTCCAACAGATGGCAAATAGAATACAAGCTTATCTTACAAACCAGGACATTATCCACCCCTTATTCTATTTCCATCTGCACACAATGAAATCTTACACCCAGTTCTCACTTAAGACTAAGTTTCCCTGTGGTACACAGCGGGTCTCACCATCTTTCTGCATTACCCACCAAGTGTAACCAGGTCCTTGAGCAAAGACAACCCCACGAATGGGTTGGCCTTTGCCTGAGGTGGGATTAATCTAAACAGATTTCCCTAAAATACCTTTCATATCTACTACAGGGACCTTATCTCCATCTACTGTGTGTAAGGGTTCTGACTGGGCAGGGCCAGCTCGACTGACAGACCCTCGGGTGTTGACCATCCAGGTTGCTTTTGCCAGGTTAATTTCCCAGTATCTAAATGTTCCCCCACCAAGTGCCTTTAGGGTAGTCTTAAGGAGTCCGTTGCACCGTTCAACTTTGCCGGCAGCTGGAGCATGATAAGGAATATGACATATCCATTCGATACCATGTTCTCTGGCCCAGGTGTTGATAAGGCTGTTCTTGAAACGGGTGCCGTTGTCAGACTCAATTCTCTCAGGTGTGCCGTGTCTCCACAGGACTTGCTTTTCCAAGCCTAAGATGGTGTTCCGGGCAGTGGCATGAGGTACAGGGAAAGTCTCCAGCCATCTAGTGGTGGCTTCCACCATGGTCAGCACGTAGCGCTTGCCTTGGCGTGTCTGGGGCAGTGTGATATAGTCAATCTGCCAGGCCTCCCCATACTTGTACTTGGACCACCACCCACTATACCATAGGGGCTTCACTCTCTTGGCCTGTTTGATGGCAGCACACGTCTCACAGTCATGGATAACCTGAGAAACACTGTCCATGGTTAGATCCACCCCTCGGTCTCGTGCCCACTTGTAGGTGGCATCTCTGCCCTGATGACCTGAGGCATTGAGCCAGGAACAACTCCCCCTTACGATGCCAATCTAAGTCTATGACACCTCTATTTTTGCTGCCTGATCTACCTGCTCGTTGTTTCGGTGCTCCTCATTAGCCCAACTTTTGGGAACATGGGCATCTACATGATGGACTTTCACCATTAGCTTTTCCACCCGAGAGGCAATGTCTTTCCATATATCAGCAGCCCAGATTGGCTTTCCTCTACGTTGCCAGTTGGCCTTCCTCCACCTTCCCAGCCAGCCCCACAGAGCATTGGCCACCATCCACGAATCAGTATAAAGGTAGAGCTTTGGCCACTTCTCCTTTTCAGCAATGTCTAGAGCTAGCTGAACGGCCTTGAGTTCAGCGAGTTGGCTTGATCCAACTTCTCCTTCAGTAGCTTGTGCAACTTGGCGTGTGGGGCTCCATACGGCTGCTTTCCATTTCCGGTTCATCCCTACAATGCGACAGGAACCATCAGTGAAAAGAGCGTAGCAGGACTCCTCTGCTGGTAGTTGGTTGTATGGTGGAGCTTCTTCAGCCCTTGCCACTTGTACCTGCTCCTCATCATCAGTGAGACCAAAGTTTTCACCTTCTGGCCAGTTTGTAATTATCTCCAAAATCCCAGGGCGATTCAGGTTTCCAATACAGGCACGCTGAGTGATGAGGGCAATCCATTTTCTCCATGTGGCGTCAGTGGCATGGTGGGTAGTAAGAACCTTTCCTTTAAACATCCACCCCAGCACTGGTAGTCGGGGTGCCAGGAGGAGTTGTGTTTCTGTGCCAATTACCTCCGAGGCGGCTTGGACTCCTTCAAAGGCAGCCAAGATTTCCTTCTCTGTGGGAGTGTAGTTGGCTTTAGACCCTCTGTAACTTCGGCTCCAGAATCCCAGTGGTCGGCCTCGAGTCTCCCCGGGCACTTTCTGCCAAAGGCTCCAGGACAACCCATGGTTCCCGGCTGCAGAGTAGAGCACGTTCTTGACCTCTGGTCCCGTTCTGACTGGGCCAAGGGCTACAGCATGAGTGATCTCCTGCTTGACCTGGGTGAAGGCTTGTTGCTGCTCAGGGCCCCAGTGGAAATCATTCTTCTTTCGGGTAACCAGATAAAGAGGGCTCACGATCTGGCTATACTCAGGAATGTGCGTTCTCCAGAAACCTATGGCACCTAGGAAAGCTTGTGTTTCCTTTTTGCTGGTTGGTGGGGACATAGCTGTGATCTTGTTGATGACCTCAGTGGGAATCTGGCACCGTCCATCCTGCCATTTCACTCCCAGGAACTGGATCTCTCGGGCAGGTCCCTTGACTTTGCTCTTCTTGATGGCGAAGCCAGCTTCTAGTAGTATCTGGATGATCCTCTCACCTTTCTCAAACACTTCTGCCGCTGTGCTCCCCCACACAATGATGTCATCAATCTATTGCAGGTGTTCTGGAGCCTCACCCTTTTATAGTGTAGTCTGGATCAGTCCATGGCAGATGGTGGGGCTGTGTTTCCACACCTGGGGCAGTCGGTTCCAGGTGTACTGCACACCCCTCCAGGTGAAAGCAAACTGAGGCCTGCATTCTGCTGCCAGAAGAATGGAAAAAAATGCATTAGCAATATCAATGGTGGCATACCACTTTGCTGCCTTGGACTCCAGCTCGTACTGGAGTTCCAGCATATCCGGTACAGCAGCGCTCAGTGGCGGAGTCACTTCATTTAAGCCACGATAGTCCACAGTCAATCTCCATTCTTTTTCAGATTTGCACACAGGCCAGATGGGGCTGTTGAAGGGTGAGTGGGTTTTGCTGACCACCCCTTGGCTCTCCAACTCCCGAATCATTTTGTGGGTGGAGATCACGCCATCTCGATCCATCCGATACTGCTGGCGGTGCACTGTCGAGATCGCAATTGGCACGCGTTGTTCTTCCACCCTTAGCAGTCCTACTGCAGAGGGGTTTTCTGACAGTCCAGGCAAGGTGTTCAATTGCTTAATGTCTTCTGCCTCTACAGCGGCTATTCCAAAAGCCCACCTGAGTCCCTTTGGGTCTTTGTAATAGCCGTTCCGGAGGAAGTCTATGCCTAGGATACACGGAGCATCTGGGCCAGTCACTATAGGATGTTTCTTCCACTCCTTCCCAGTCAGTCTCACCTCGGCTTCCACCAGAGTCAATTGTTGTGATCCCCCTGTCACACCAGCAATGGAAACAGGCTCTGCCCCCACATGTCCCGATGGTATCAGAGTACACTGTGCACCAGTATCAACTAAAGCATCATATCTTTGTGGCTCTGATGTGCCAGGCCATCGGATCCACACTGTCCAGAAGATCCGGTTTTCCCGTGCCTCTCCCTGGCTAGAGACAGGGCCCCTCTAACACTGGTTATTATTCCTTTCTTGGGCATACATACTAGAGGTCCCTTCAAGGGGGTCTGACAGATCGTACCCACAAGCTTGGTCACGGGAGGTTGAGGCTACCTTTACTTTGTTGGAACTCCCCCAGTTAGAGTTTCCCTCCTTGAGTTGACGGACCCGTGCTGCCAGGACAGAAGTGGGTTTCCCATCCCACCTCCCCATGTCTTCCCCATGGTCACGCAGGAAGAACCACCCTCTCTCTCTAGCTGGGGATTGTTGGGCACTGATTCTGGGGCCTGTGACTCTCACGGGTTCCTTATCTCCTCCCTCATCTCCTCTTTAAACTCCTTAATCACAGCTGAGATATGAGCCTGCATTGGGCCATTAATCATACTCTCATAATTCCTAAGTTTGTTGGCAACAGAGCCCACTGTCTCCCGGTGAGCGTCAGCACTGATTGTTGCAATGAAAGTGGTGTATTGAGATGGCCCAAGATTTGCTAGACTCCACAGCATTTGTCCTGTACACCTGACCGTGTCGGGGTTATTATTGTGTCGTCCATCCCTCCCAAAGAGTACCTCCAATACTGAACTTCCCTCAGCTGTTGGATCCCTTCCTCGAGGGTCTTCCAGCGCATTCTATGATGGTGCTCCTGCATTCTCTCCCTGTGGACAAACCTCTCCCTGACAATCATTAAGAGCCGCTCCCAGAGAGAAAGGGACCCTGGTTCCATTACAAAAATCTGATTTATACCCGAGTCCTGGGTCAAGGGTCCCAAGTTCCTTGCCTCACCACCATCCAGCTGCACGCCTGTACCCATAAGATCCCAAACCCGGAGTAGCCAGGTAGCATAAGCCTCATGCCCTCGTCGCACAATGTCTTTATGCAGATTACGAAGACTTTCGTACGTCAGGGACTCGGTGATGATAGCAATCTCTGGGTCCCCTGTGGGTTGTGAGGTTCCTCCATTCGTGTCCCTATCTGCAGGGTGCTCTGCTTTCACCTTAGACTTCCTTGTTTCTACTGGGGCAACTGCTGCTGACCGTGTCTGCCTTTGTGGTTCAGCTGGAACCTGAACAGTTGTAACATCTGTGGGTTCCACAGCTGTACTATTAGACTATCCCTCCTCAAAGCAAAGGGCCGGTTTCTCACCAGCTGGGGAAATGCACTCCTTCAGCATCTCTTGTATCTCCTTAACCAGAACCCTCACCCAATCTGGGTGGTTCATTTCTGAGGTGGACTGTGGGGCAGGGTCAGGCTCTGGAGCAGCAGCATCTCGAGTCTCTGGGGCAGTGTCAGGTTCTGCAGGAGCATACCTAGCCTCTGGTGTAGGTGTGAGGGTAGTTATCCAGGTTAATCTTCCCTTATCTCTGAGTGCTAAATATAACAGGACTATCAGCAACACCGCCCATTGTATGGTATCATTAGCACTTAGAAAGGATCTTAACCCTTTGAGAACTGGTGGAGCAGACCCAAAAAGATGGTTAAAAGGTTGGGAGAAAGTTTCCCCAGGTGCTATTTCCTTGCAGTAGGTACCGTTATTAAAGTAACCCCAAAAACATACAGTTAGTGTGTGATAGCTATGAATCCATGTACCTGCCTTCCAGAGGAAATTAAAGATCCATGAATTCCTCACCCAATTAACCCAGAAGCCAAACTTGATAACAGACACAGTAGCCTTAGTTATAGGACCCATTTTTAGATAGGGGTCTGCAAATGGGAAAAGTATAGCTATGATCACATGCCACCCAAACCAAGGTAAACTAGACCACAAGGTGATGCTTAAGATGTTTTTACACACAACAAAAAACCAAATTACTTAAGAACTGTTAATACTTTTTCCCTCTCAATGCCCTCGTGCCCCACATTGATGCGCCAAAATCTGTCTTGGTTCGACAAGACAGGAGTCTGTGAAAGAGGGCAAAGCCTCCTGTGCAATGGAGAACGGCAAACCCCACTCCCTCTGAATTACCAGGATCTTTAAATTAAAAGGCTCTCAGGCAAATATATGGGAATGGGAGTAACAATTCTTTACTAGGAGAAAACCAGATAAGAATTTAAAAAGGCAAATGCAATCGGTACAAAAAAAACTAGTGAAAAAGTCCAGAACCTGAGTATTCGGGGTGTTGGTATCACTCCGGTCGAAATGATAGCTGCTCCTTTGCAGTGGCTGATGAAATGCAGCTGAAGTGGTGATCTTTAGAAAGGGTATAGTTTTCTCTGAAGATCTGGTGGCAGTTGGGCCGGTCTTCCTCTGCGCCGGGGATGCCTCTGAGCCCCGCTGCTGCTGCCTCACCGCGCTCCAGCCGCTTCTCTGGGAGTCCTGCCGAAGGAGCTGCTTCTCTGGGAATCCCGCAAAGAGAGAGCTGCTTCGTCTCCCCAAAAGCTACCCCTTTATACAATAAAAGAGTGCTTGGCTTCCCCCTCTGGGTGGAACATCTCACAATGGGATGGTGTTACGTTACCAGCCCTGCACTGAATCAGTAAATGGACCATTAAAAACCATTACCTCTTCTAGCACACCATTGTTCTTGAGAGATAACAAACCTGCCCAACTTCCAACAGATGGCAAATAGAATAAAAGCATATCTTACAACCCACCCAGGACAATTTATCATCCGGCTGTTTCTCGGACAACCTTGATGCATGATCCCTCTCTGGGCTGGCCACATTCGTTCGCTTGTAAATAAAGTCCTCCCTCTCTTGTCCAGGTGGCTTTGACATGGTGTTGCAATCGCTGTTGCTGGCTTGTGCGATTTAAAACCTTCCTATAAGAGTATAATTTAACAGCACATAACTATAAAAGAGATGACAATTTTATTTGCACGAATTATCCTACACACGTATAACAGTCCTAATGATTCCATGAGGCCTTGCAGTGTCACAATGTTCTCCATGGTTCCACAGGCCCCACAGTGTCATGTGACTCCTCTGTTCCATGAGTCCTGCAATGTCACAATGGACCTTTGGACCAATGGACCATGGGGCTTTGCAGTGTCACAACGCTCTCCTTTGGCTCCACAGGGTCACAATGGAGCACTGATTACAGGCAGCCTCTCTGTGTTACCCTGGAGCTTTGTTTCCGTGGGGTCTCGCAGTGTCCCAATGGAGCCTTGGTTGGATGGGGCCTCACAGTGTCACAATGATGCCTACATTCCACTGAGGCACACGGCGTCACTAGGGTCCCCTTGCTTCCATGAGGCCCAGCAATGTCAGTGGTGTCCATGAATCCATGAGGACTCACAGTATCCCAATGGTCTCTTGATCTGACATGGTCCCACAGTGTCCCAATGGTCACTTCTTCTCACAAGGCCCCACAGTGTAACAATGGTCCCTTGGTTCCATGGTTCCTGGTCTGGTGCATTCCCCTTTCCCCTTCTCAGGCCGCCCTGCCAGCTGAGAAATGCTCACTGGGCCTGGGCCTTTGCCAGCAGCCCCTGGGCTCAGCTCCTCTGGAGCTCATCAAAGACACTGTCTGCTCCAGGCTCAACCCTTCATTTCCTGGGGAGATGCCAAAGCCTCCACAGGGAGCATTTCCCTTTGCCCAGGGGAATTTCTCACAGGTGCCTTGTAGTGACTCTTTGTGTCTGTGTGCACACAGGAGTGCCTGTGCTCAGGGAAATGTGGCAGATATGCTGCTCTCTGAGGACTTTGATTGCCTTGGATAGCTGAGCCAGTCAGGCCTGTAAGTAAGGTTAAGTCATGTCACCCTGATTCTTAAGATTTTCTAAAGCCTTCTGAGTTTCCATTCTGTTGGAGAACCTTCCCACACAATTTCACTCAACAACATATTGTTTACAATCTTTTATGGGGCTGGACAAACTTGATGTACTAGTGCTTTGTCCAATGTCTTTGGACAGGTGGCCCATTCACTCTCCAATCCAATGTCACCTTTGGGAAAGTATAAAAGTTGGAGTCAGAGAATAAACTTTTAGCTTTACCTTGAAAATAGCAGGTGGCTCGCGTCGTGCTTTCACGTGTCTTATAGCGACAAAGTCACAAGCTGTAAGCAAAGTTAAATGCTGCTAAGAGTTGTTCTTTTGCTAATTTGTGAAGCTTAATAGAAGTTATAAGCGAAGTTGAATATTGTTAAGTGTTATTCCACAGCTCTCTTTAGCTTTTAGGCTGTATTCCTTTTATCCTTGCCCTCACTGTCCTTTTGTCACACACACACACACACACACACACACACACACACACACACACAGACACACACAAACACAGACACACACAAACACACAGAGACACACAGACACCGGGACAGTTCTTGACCCATTTTTGGTTTGATTGCCTGGATTTTGTTTGGTTTTGTTGTTGCTTTGTTTCCTTGGTGTGCCTGAAGTGTCCAGTCAGGAGCAGAGTGACTCTTGCCAAGGAACTCTGTGGTGCTGTCACTTAATATTAAAGCTGTTTTATGCTACTCTCCTGATGAAGAGAGCCTGACAGAGGAATGGTTGAACGACAAGGGACACGACACTGTAAAATTAATCCAAATAGGGAGGGCTACGTGACTGCTGCAAAGTTCGCATGGCCCTGAAGAGTAGATTGTGTGCAGAAAGCAGGATATTGAAACTGCTTGGTATGTAGAAGTAGATAGAGAAGAACAAAGGGGTACTAAGCTGTTCCAACTGCAAGGCCAGCTGGACAGGCACGTATCGATCATAAAGATACTTTTAAGATAATAGTACAAGTCACATAGCAACCAATCATGAGCTTGGCTTTTGCAATATGTATGAGCTAATTAACGAACATATATAAACTGTGTAATCTGTCACAATAAACTGAGACTTGATGATCATGATATCATGAGTCTTGTCTCCTGCGGCATTCCCTCTAACAACTGGCGCCCGAAAGCAGGGACCTGATCCGAGCCTAAGGCGAGAGAGGTGCTGCGTTGGAGTTCGGGTCCTGCAGCTGGAAGGACGGCGAAAGAGCCGAAACGCTCTGCTCCGCACCCTGAGTGACCGCAGCGGCGAGCTCAGCCGATACGTGCTGCCGAAGCCTGAAGGAGCCAGCAACGGTACCGATGTAATCATGGAAAGGCAAGCAGCATATGATTTATTTAGTGCTTCTCTTAGAAAAAGGCAGATTAGGGGGATTGACTTAGATAAGGATCTCCCTTCGCTATTGCATCATGCTGAGTCTTACGGCTTTTTTGTTAACCCCCATAGTGTTCATAAACTTTCAGAATGGAGAAGATATAGGGATAAGTTGTGGGAATTAGTGTTAGATGAGGATAAACCGGACAAGAAAATGAGTAAACTTTGGAGTGTGGTTGATAACAAATTGCTAATGTGTCAGGCAGAAAAGAGGGCAGTGGAAGCGATACGGACAGCTCTGGAGAAAAATAAGGAATGTAAACCCTCGCTTCTCTCCAGTGAGCCAAACCCTCCGGTTCTCACAAATTTTCCCATTCCCATCTCTGCTTCTGAAATGCCTGTACCTCCCATAGACACTAGTAGCATTGAGGTGCTGGAAATTGAGATCCAAATTGCTTTATAGCAACGGGAATGGGATCCCAAATTCACTTTGTGTGAACGGGAATCAGGTAGAACGGAGCAGGCGCGGGGCCAGACAGAGCGGGGACGGCCAGCACCGAGCCGGAGGCGAGCCCGGGGCGGAGCAGACATCAGCCGAGAGACGGAAGGCTCCTTGCTGCCGAGCAGCAGCGCAAGGGGGGAGAGGGGCGTTCCTGGGGCTCAGCCGCGCTGGAGCCGGAGCAGGCGGGGCGCGGCCGTGGCGGGGGTGTCTCTTCTCCCATCCACAAGGTGACACAACAAGGACGGGAGCGAGGCGGCGCCGCCCCTCATCTCCCCGCAGCGCCCAGCAATGGCGGCGGAGATGGCGGCACAGTCCTGGTTGCCATGGCAGCGACAACGCCGAGAGCAGCAGCGCCACCGGTGGCGGGATCGCAACACTACAGCAAAAATTTCAACAGCATCTTCCCAATTTCTTACAAGAGTCAGAAGACGTAATGAAAAAGTACAGCAGTACCGAGTGTTTTCCAAGATACCAAGAAGGATGAACATTATGTGAATCAATGTTATTTCAAATATGATATAGATAAAAATCACTGTATAAAGATAGAAATGTTAGTAATGATTTAATTACCAAAAATGTCTCTGAAAACAAAGAGTTGAGAAAATGTCATCTGATGGAATTTTAGTATTGAGTTTGTAATCTCTGTCTTTGGGTTTTTATAGATAATAATATAAGTAATAGTGATTTTTAAGTTTTATAGATAATACGATAAATAGTGATTGTTAAGTTTTTGTAAGTAATGATAAGTAGTGATTGTTACTAATGTTATATGAGTGCTTTAAAAGGATTGTCTTAAACTATTTTAAACATTTCTTGTTAATAGGTTGATCATAAAATGTGAGTTGTCTGATTTTTGTGATAAGAATTATTATTAAGGTATTAAGGTATTAAGGTGTTGTTATAGTATTTACAGTCAGTTTTCGTATGTTTTATTGTCTCTTTAGGTGATTGATTACAAGATATTTTTTCAGGATCCTGTGTTTTTGATTTTTTAACTACTCATGTGTTTTCTTTATCCAATCTTTTATGCAGCTGCAATTCATCTTCCTTTAAAAATTCATTGTCCAAATTTTAATTCAAAATTTCAGACTTCAAATTTTCAGATTTCTGAAGAAAGGGTTTGTTGTATTTAGAGAATTTTTGTCTTGAAAGAGATTTTAAACAGGTTCAATTATTTAATAGTTTGATACATTTTTAATAATAAGATTTTTTACTTATAACTGTTATTTCTAGGACTTTTGTTTTATAATGTGTTAAAACATATCCTCCAATTAGAGTTTGAGCTCTGGCCAAGCTCTGGCTCTACGTGGATGGTGTGATTGACCCAGGTGTTTTCTGCATCAAAAAGTATTCAAGTCCTTTTGGCTTGACAATTTGACCATATAGGGCAGCTGAGCCTCAAAAGGAGTTTTGGAGAAACATGATCCGGACATGTTTTATCCGGATCTCTGTTGTTTTAAGGTTTATCAGCTGCTTCAGACTCTGGGATGACAATTTGATAGTGTAGCACTTGGTAACTGTGATTTTATATGTAATATTAATTGTGTATGCATTGTTTTGTTCTTGATGTTTTTTCATGTTTATAACAAAGATGTTGATATTTCCATTTCTTCATGCAAATTTTAGGAAACAGAATTGAGAGAGGACCCTCCAGTCCCTGTGGGGAGTGTTGAGTTTGTTTGTGTTTTAGCAGGTGCAGAATCTGGATAGATTTCATTGAAGAATGTTAAACTTATCAATTTCAAGAGAACACTAATCTCTCCACAAGTAAATCAGAGGATGCACAGCAAAAGTGGATTGTGCAAAGATTTGTGTTTCACCCACAGAAGATTGTAGACTTTGGGTTTTTTCATAAGTGTGTTTTTAATTATGTTATAGATTTTTTTACTAAGTTTTAATGAGTTTTAGTAATGCCTGTGATTTTTCTGTTCATTTTACCATTGCTTTTCAATGGCAAAAGAAAAAGAGGGACAATCAATTAGATAATCAGAAGCATAACATTAAGTTTATCATAAATATAGTTTGTATTTAGAATTAAGTTTGTTCCTTTCATGTTAAACAGAACAATCAAAAATATGAGAAATATGAAGTGGGGTGCACTTCTGTAATACTAACCTCATTTTTCACCCCACGAGTTGCTTCAGTGCAAGCTCTCACACAATTAAAAATCCTAGCCTACTGGACAGAAAAATAAATTAATATTCCATCTAAAATGTTAAGTGAGCTTGCCACAAATATAGGTAGTATCTGTCATGCAGTTCTACAAAACAGAGCAGCTGCCACTAATTTACTTCTTCTAGCCCAAGGTCATAGTTATGAAGAATTTGAAGGAATGTGCTGTATGAACTTATCTGATCACTCTACATCCATCCACAACCAAATACGAAAATTGACCAAGCTAACTCAACAGTTAAAGGTAGAGGATAGATTAGGTTTAAAAAGATAGCTAAAAGGATTAGAGATCGGACCATAGTTAAGAGACATTATCAAATACGGCATAATAGTTCTAAGCATAATTGTGATGCTTTTGCTTGTTTTGCCCTGTGTGTTTACTTGCTTGCAAGGCTTGATGCAGCAGCTTTTGCAGAAAATGCTGAATGCACACCTTCTTGTACAAAAGGAAAACGGGGGAGATGAAGAGAGCCTGACAGAGGAATGGTTGAACGACAAGGGACATGATATTGTAAAATTAGTCCAAATAGGGAGGGCTACGTGACTGCTGCAAAATTCGCATGGCCCTGAAGAGTAGATGGTGTGCAGAAAGCAGGATATTGAAACTGCTTGGTATGTAGAAGTAGATAGAGAAGAACAAAGGAGTACTAAGCTGTTCTAACTGCAAGGCCAGCTGGACAGGCATGTATCGATCATAAAGATACTTTTAAGATAATAGTACAAGTCACATAGCAACCAATCATGAGCTTGGCTTTTGCAATATGTATGAGCTAATTAACGAACATATATAAACTGTGTAATCTGTCACAATAAACTGAGACTTGATGATCATGATATCATGAGTCTTGTCTCCCGCGGCATCCCTCCAACACCCATGTCCCCAAAAGTCGGGCTAATGAGCACCACCAAAACAATGAGCAGGTAGATCAGGCAGCAGCAATAGAGGTGTCAAAGATAGACTTAGACTGGCACCGTAAGGGGGAGTTGTCCCTGGCTCGATGGGCCCATGATACCTCAGGTCATCAGGGCAGAGATGCCACCTACAAGTGGGCACAAGACTGAGGGGTGGCTCTAACCATGGACAGTGTTTCTCAGGTGATCCATGACTGTGAGACGTGCGCTGCCATCAAACAGGCCATGAGAGTGAAGCCCCTGTGGTATGGTGGGCGGTGGTCCAAGTACAAGTATGGGGAGGCCTGGCAGATTGACTACATCACACTGCCCCAGACACGCCAAGGCAAGCGCTACGTGCTGACCATGGTAGAAGCCACCACTGGATGGTTGGAAAGCTACCCTGTGTCTCATGCTATAGCCCGTAACACCATCCTGGGCCTTGAGAAGCAGGTCCTTTGGAGGCATGGTACCCCTGAGAGGATTGAGTCAGACCATGGGACTCATTTCAAGAACAGCCTTATCAACACCTGGGCTAGGGAACATGGCATTGAGTGGGCGTACCACATCCCAAACCATGCACCAGCTGCAGGCAAAGTGGAGAGGTACAATGGACTGTTAAAAACAACCTTAAAAGCTTTGGGTGGGGGTTCTTTCAAAAATTGGGAGCAGCATTTAGCAAAGGCCACCTGGTTAGTTAACAGCCGAGGTTCCACCAATTGAGCAGGTCCTGCCCAGTCTGAGCCCCTGAATATAGTAGATGGAGATAAAGTCCCAGTGGCACATGTCAGAGGTTTGTTAGGGAAATCAGTGTGGATCAATTCTGCCTCAAGTACAGACAAACCCATTTGTGGGATTGTCTTTGCTCAGGGACCAGGTTGTACATGGTGGATAATGCAGAGAGATGGAGCAACACGATGTGTACCTCAGGGGGATCTGACTGTGGGGTGAGACTCGTGCAAATATCACTATTTGCTGGATTTTACTGCCAGTGTCTGTACACGAAAACACACAGACATGAGACAGAAGGAAATGTGTAAGGCTCAAAGGTTTGAGCAAGTGAAATAGAAGGAAATGTGTATGAGTAAGTGAAAGATGGAAGTTTTTACTTGATGGAGTTTTTACATGATGTTGAAGATATGGAGGTAAGGGGTGGAATGTCCAAGGGTGACATTATGGTGTTTGTATCTCCAATCGTGTGTTCTGTTTATGTTTGATATTCTGTTCTGTGCTCTCAGAACTGACTCAGAAAGTGAAGGTTTGTTTTGCCTTGTTATCGGACGGCTCACCTGCCCCCATGGTCTGCTGTCTAGAAGAGGCCAGTGTTGACTGACTTGCTTTCTTTTGCTTGCTGGCTTTTGCTTGCTTTGCTTTGCTTTTTTGCTTGCTTTTCCTTTTGCCTTTGCATTTTAAATTAATTTAGCTAAGCAGTCCAATTCTTTCCCTGGACTGTTTCTTTTCCCTTTCCCTTTCCCTTTCCCTTTCCCTTTCCCTTTCCCTTTCCCTTTCCCTTTCCCTTTCCCTTTCCCTTTCCCTTTCCCTTTCCCTTTCCCTTTCCCTTTCCCTTTCCCTTTCCCTTTCCCTTTTCCTTTCCCTTTCCCTTTCCTGAATGTCACTCCAACCTGCTCTGGACTGGGACCCTCTAAACACCGAGAAGCACCGAGAGCCTGCGCTCTGTGATCTGCAGCAGCCATCCCCAGTGCCCAGAGCAATCCCCAGCGCCCAGACCCGGGCGACCACTCCCAGGAGAGACTTTCTGGATTTGTCATCTCTGCAGAGTGGTGAAAGAATTCGGTTGTCACCTGGTGTTGTTAATTTTTTTAGTGCTGGGAAGGGTTTTGTTTGTTAAATAAACAGGTTATTTTCCACTTCTCTCAGAGAAAATTCTTCCCGAATCAGGTGGGTGGGGAGGGGCCATGGGGGTTTGTTTTCTGGGGGCTCCTTCCAGAGGTTTTTCTCCCAAATTTGCCCCAAACTAGGACAAATATTTTGCTGCCCATCTCGTGGCTGGAGAGAATGAAAAAAAAACCAAAAACGTTCTAATCATATTTTGGTTCCAATTACTTTGTGTTAGTATGGAGCAGTTACTGGCTTTGTTGTTTGAATTCATAGTGTCTTTTAGAGCGGAGGCCTGTATGTGTTCCTGGTCCCTAGGGTTTTTTTTGAGATCTTAATCCCTCTATGGTCTCTATGTTTATTTTTTTATCCAGGAATAGCTCTGGTATTGTCCCTAATACGTAGTTTTTGCAGTAGAAGGGCACTGACCAGAATATCCATCAGGCTGTGCTAGGGTGTGGTGGCATCCAGGGGGTTTATGAAGGTGCTGAAGTCTGTTCCAGGAATGCATGGCTCATGGTCCTGCTTGTGCAGCCAGTTTGTTAGAGGGGAAGCAGGGGATGAGGCTTTTCAGCCGTTGCTTTCCTTCTTCTCCTCAGAATCTCTTAGCTCCCTATTAGAGAATGTTCCGTTTCCCCTGACTGTTAAAGAGACCATCTTCCTGGTGTTTAATCTGGTAACTTTCTCTACACAGTCTGCAGTCTCTCTAGAACGAGGGCTGAGATTTCTAGAGGGGCTGAAGAGACCCCTGACCCAGGAGTAGACCCAGGTGTGAGAAATCCTGAGTGGTTTGGGAAATGGGGGAAGACGGGAATTGGCACATAGACTGTTTTCCCACATTCAAATCGATTTTATTGATTTGCCTAAAGTAGGAAGGTATAAACACTTATTGGTGATAATAGATCACTTGACTCACTTTGTAGGGACATTCCCTACCTCCAGGGCAACTACACAAACAGTAGTAAAAATACTATTAGAAGAGATAATCCCTTGCTACAGACTAGCAGAAGTAATAGACTCTGACAGAGGGCCGCACTTTGCCTTCAAAATAATCAAAGAAGTAGTTACAGCTCTAGGAACAAAGTGGCAATATCATACTCCCTGACATCCACAAAGCTCAGGTAAAGTGAAAAGGGTAAATGGGAAAATTAAGAAAAACTAACTAAATTGATGTATAAAACACAGTTATCTTGGGTAAAATGTTTACCTTTAGCCTTGTTAAATATAAGAATTCTGCCCAGAACCAATATTGGAATTTCTCCATTTGAAATGCTTTATGGGGTGCCTTATGACATGGATTCTCCTATAGATCACCCTGAAATAAGTAATCAACAAATTAACCAATATGTCATGCAACTTATGAAGGCTCGGGAAGGGCTTAGAAGAGCTGGGTTACTAGTGCAACAACCTCCTTTAGACCTAGCAATCCACAATATAAATCCAGGTGATAAGGTGTTAATAAGAAACCTAGAAAGAAACCTCACTAACCCCAAATTGGCAAGCCCCCTATGTTGTTTTACTCACTACAGAAACTGCAGTCAGAACCTCCGAGAAGGGGTGGACCCATGCGAGCCGAATAAAGGGAGCGATTCCTGCTGCTGCCGAAGAGCCCTGGAGAATAACCAGCCAGCCCGGGGATCTTAAGGTCACATTTAAATGGACTGAGTGGACTCAGTAAGAATTGTACGAACCAGCTGGTAGAGTGAGATATTGGACTATGGATATCCTATAACTAATGATTTTAGAGTATATTGTACAAATTGTGATTGTGATTGTTACCCTTTTGTATGCCATATTTGTAAAATTTGCCGGAACAGTGGTGGGTCCATAGTTACAGAGGCACTCCTCCTAGGGGTATTTGTTAAGGGTGTTATCAGTTAGAAAGAGAACTGACAGAGTCAGTCCTAAGGATTGGAGAAGAGAACGGGACCCTGCCAAGAGAATCCCAAGAGTGGTGGGAGGTGTTTATTAAGGGAGCTAGGCCTGAAAATTTTTGTTTCCACTCCAATGAACTCCAAATTATAAAAGGGAATTGCTGGAAAACTTTACCTGGGATTCAGTGTGACTCATCACAAGTGAAGGATAAAAATTTGGAATCATTCAAAAAGAGGCAACAAAAACAGAGTAAGGGTCCTCCTGAAGAATATCCTTGCTCCGAGAAGATGGTGCGCCTCGCGGCTCAGAGCAACCGAGTCGGCGAGCGAGGCAGAGGGATGAGAAGCGGTGGAGGAAAGAGCCCTCAGACTGGGACAATTCAAAGTATTTCAAGAACTGCCTCAAGGATACTGATCTCCCAAGGGTAAAGGTGAGCCCGGCAATAACATGTCAAAACAAGCACTGGGAATGGGGAGATAATGATAATCAAACCCTGGGGCGGTTTGGACTCCACCCTTGCTTGCAAATTCTGTGCATATTAGTTATATGTTGTACCTGGCCTGGTCAAGGGGACTATGCACACCAGCCATTTAATTGGACTCTGACCAAAACAGACCAAGGGAAAGTTGTTAAGCATAATGCCACCACTGTAGCTCCCATTTTTTTGTTACTAACAAAGACTTGATAAACTCTATCTGGGGATGGAGTAAACCTGAACTCCAGGCTACCTATTGGTGTCCTAGTTCCAATCCTGGGAGGGGATATTGTCATTATCCTGTGGAATGTCTGTGTGAGGATTGGGGCTGTGAAACCATAGCAACCGCCTGGGCAGTCACCCATCAAGATAAATGTTTAAATACCTCATGGTACCCTGAGGGGTGCAAAACTCCGGGGTATGGCACTCAAGGAGAATTCTGTATAAGGGGGATTGCAGATCCCGTAATATTGTTGTTACTAAGTTTAACTTTCAAACCTTACATTTTTAATAAAATCATAGACATTGTAAAAGGAAGACTAGAGGCAGCTCATCTAATGCTTAATAGAGATAGGTAGGAAACATTGCCCAGGGACTTAGAAGTAGATGAAACCCTGTTCTTAAACTACCAAGAGTTTAAGCATTTTAATGAACAAATTGGTAAAGAGGAAAAGGGGACATTGTAATAAATAAAAAGGTCTTTGTTCATCAAAATGAGCGTTAAAGGATATGAGAATTTGAACTGAGTAGGGAATGCAACTAGCATAGAAGACTGTGTAATTATATACAAGTTAACTTTTAGGCCAAGGACAATCTGCAAGGAAGATGAGGAGCATTCATTCCTACGACCACCAAGGGCAGAAAAAAAGACCCCCTAGCAACCAATTGCACGGGTACAGAGTGCATAGAGAGAAAATACGTCAGCCGGAAAAAAAAAGGGACTATAAAAACAAAAATGTCAAATAGGGAAGGTGCGCCGTGGCAGAGCAGAGGCTCCCTGGCCACCCAGACCTGTTATTTTGCTTAATACCGTTTGCTTAATAAATTCTTGTTAATTGATTTATCTAAAATTAGCCTCCCCAATTGAATTTGTCCATAACACCCTGGCCCAGCAGCAGGGGACAGGGGGCACGGCCTGTCCCCCTGGCCCAGCAGCAGCCCCGTGCCCTGCCCAAGGCACTCCCAGCAGGGGCTGGGCCCCAGAGGCAGGGGGAGACCCCAGTCCCGGGGCAGCGTTTCTGCCCCGTCCCCTGTCCAGCCCAGCCTGCCCTGTGTGCGCAGTGACCGCTGGCACGGGCTGCCCTGGACACTGTGACCTGCTGGGGACACTGAGAGCTGCCCCGCTGTGACACTGCCCTTGGGATTGCACAGGCACCAAACAAACCCCAGCCAGCAGCGCCCCTTGTCATGTCCCAGGCACTGGAGAGCATCAGAGCCAGCCCCACTCCTGGTGATGTCCCAGGCACCAGAGCACATCCCAGCCCCGCTCCTGGTGATGTCTCAGGCACCAGGGCACATCCCAGCCCCGCTCCTGGTGATGTCCCAAGCACCAGGGCACATCCCAGCCCCACTCCTGGTGATGTCCCAGGCCCTACGAGTGTCCCAGTTGTGGGAAGAGCTCATCACACAGCTCAACCTTGACCCCAAACCAGCAGAGGCACCACGAAGGGCAGCCCTGCGAGTGCCCCAGTGTGGGAAGAGCTCCGTGCGCTGCTCCAGCTCCATCCCCCATGGGAGGATCCGTGCTGGATGATCCCCAGTGAGCCCCGGTGGGCAGAGCCCTGGTGACCTGTGGTGCTGCTGATCCATGTTGGGAAGACACCCGGCTGGGGGGATCCACATCCTCCTGGCTCCCCGTGGCCTGGATTTTCTTTTCATTTCTCTTTGCCCTTTCAAAACTCTTAAAAGCAGGCAAAAATAAAGATGTTGAGCTAAGACAAGGATAGGGACATGGAGGGGGGGGTCTTGCAGGGGATATGGGGGATGCTGGGTTTGAAGGACTTGGGGGTTCCTGGGAGGGACCTGGGAGTTGCTCAGGGCTTTGGGCACCCCAGGCTGAGCGGCTCCAGTTGCCCTGGGAGACCCTGGTGGAGGTTCTGGGCAGCTGGTCAAGGATCCCCTGCCCTGGAACTGTCCCCATGTGCCCCATCCCAACACCTCATCCCCTGCAGCAGCTGCCCCATTCCTTACTCCCCTTCCATACTCCCCTTGCCCCTGCCTGTTCCCGTGTCCCCCCGTCCCGTTCCCATCCTGCTCCCATCCCAATCCGGACCCCATTCTTGATCCTTGTACCATATTCCCTGTCCCTGTCCCAGTCCTATTCCCTGTCCCCATTCCTGGTCCCTGTCCCCATTCCCTGTCTCTGTCACCACTCCCAGTCCCTGTCTCCATTCCCATTCCCCATTCCCTGTCCCCATTCCCATTCCCTGTCCCCATTCCCATTCCCTGTCCCCAATCCCGGTGAGACATTAATTTTGAAGAATTAAGAATTTTAGGAAAGTTAAGATGATAGTTAAATTAGATGTTGCTGACTTATCGGAAGTAGATAAATGGGCTTTGTTCATAGTTAACAGTAGCTGGATCTTAGATAAGATATCCAGGATCTATTAATTCATTGCTTGCCAGCTTTATGCTTGGGTAGCTGTGCTTATCATGTGAAACAGAATGTGATAAACAGATTTCAGGGACACAAAAACAGTTGCAGACTTCCCATACTTTAGGAATCCATTAAGCACAGGAAAACGGCAAGGATTCATTTGTCACGTGTGCATGGGAAAGGCAGAAAGGTCAGAACGAGGAAGACTTATTTTACTTCCTCATTTTGGAAACCCCTCCCCAAAATGGACCCCAGACTCATTTCAGGGAACAGAACTACACATGCTTAATTGCCTTTTTGCCAATCAGCATGTGAAGCAGATCAGAGGAAGTGACAGGGATATGAATATGCATTCATATTTTGTGTATTCAAGACTTCTGTAAATAGAAAAGCTTTGTAATACCTGTGATTTTTGCAGTGTGCATTAGGGAATTATCCCAGGTACTGCCCGGCTGTCTCAATAAACATACACTTTCTAACTTTAAACCCGTAGAGAGTTTTTGTCCATCTCAGTTGGATATCGATATTAGATTGATATTCATATTTTAGTAAATCATTGTCCTAAAGAAGTCCTAGTATGTGCATTAACATGTCTTTTCTTAATATTCGAGTAATTATTCTTGCATTGCTTTAAGATAAACTGGTATGATTCAAAGAATATCCACTGAGGTACACATAGAACATCGATTTATCATAAGCAAATTGCAGTTGCAAAGATTTTCACTGACATTCTGCCACTTGTCATCATTTTAAAAGTGAAAAGTCAGCTATTAAAGTCAATAACAAAATTTCTAACTTCTAACAAAGGGAAAAAAGTATATGGTTTGCACTAGATAAAATATAAATACAGAAAATGTCTCCCAACCAAGTTCCTTGCCCTGATCAAAACATCTCCCAATCAAGTTCTTCGCCCTGAACCTGACTGATAAAGACAAATATTTTCAGTAAATGTGGATGAAACGTTGCATAAGTTAATAGTATTCAAAGTCCATGTTCTGTTCCTATTATTATTTTTATACAAAGAAAAAAGGGGAAAGGGGTTGGATTGAGGGTACACCCTCCTCCCCTCTGAGTCTGTTCTCATGTTTTACAATAAATCCTACAACAGGACAATACAGCTGCCTAAAATATGGACACTGGAAACCACAGACAGCATTACAAATGATCACCTGCCTCATGGACAGTTCATAGATGGATTTGATTTGTTTACAAATTATTTCTCAAGTTTGCAAACAGTTTTTCTGTTTACAGATTGTTTTCTGGAAGTTTGGTTTTTCCCCAAGGGATCAAGTGCTTAAAGGTTGTTTTTTAAAATTGGGTTTTTCTCTAAGTGTTTAATGGGCTCAGGGTTAAATAGCTTTCTGCTTTTAGAGATAAGTTCAATTTGTAACCAAGAAGCATTATGCCTGTGGCCTGAGTTCTCCCCTAACAGTTCCTGGAGGGGAATGCTGCAGCTCCAGTGCAAATTAGATGCACGCTCTCCTCTGTCCCCATGTTTGCAAAGGGCCCTTGCAGATGGGTGACAGAGAACAATAAACAGAATTTTATAAAGAAAAGGAGGGTGAGGTGTTCCCATGATTGACAGGGGTCTTGACCAATCAAATATCTCCCAAAACTGCAGGCACCTCACGGGCCAGAACCTGAAGGAGCGTGGAGCTAAAACCGATGAGAGCTTCCAGGCCTGGTCTTTCAAATGCCCTGTGTAAGGGGGGGCTTGGGAAATAAAATCTCTCTGTTGCCCCATGAACTCGGGAGGAGCAGTCTTTGTCTCCTGTGCCCTCGCTGCCCCACGAGACCAAAGAGATGTTCACCAGGGCCCTCCCTGTTTGTGGCCGTCCATTGCCCAGCTGAGCAGGCAGCCAGTTTTGTTTGCAGAGAGCTGCCACAGGAAGACACACAGCAGCTGGAGATTTGAATAGCAGGGCTTGGGGCAATTCTTTTTCTTTCAGAGTGCAAGAAAGACGCAAAAGCACAAGGAAACATGGCAGTGTTTCGGTGGAGTCCTTTTGTCCTGTGAAGTTCAGTAGCTGTTGGTGTTTCTGTGCTACTGCTAATCCCCTCCATGAAAAAATCATTCTGGGAAGGAGCAACAACATCTGACACGCACCAAATGTTGCCACCAGTTGCTCCAGGTGCTGCTACCAATAGCCCCTGTAGGACAGAGCACAGCCCCCAGTGCACACCAGCTTTGGCTGCCCTCTGGCAGAGAAGCCCTTTTGGGGCACAGGTTTCTGGGGCAGGAGATGGGCACCGGTGCTGCCAGGGCTCGGGGGAACTCTGCTTGGGCGGGGACTGTGCCTCACCTGCTGCTGTCAGCGCTGCCCGGGCCCCAGGGCTCAGAGCAGCATTCCTGCCCTGGTCCACATGTTCCCGGTCTGTGTCCCACGGCCGTGCTTAGGACGGCCACCATGTGGGACGTGTCCCGAGGAGGCCGTGCCAGCTTCTGTGGAGGCCCCGTGCCCTTCCCGCCGTGGCTGCGTCGGCAGCTGCGGGGGCTCCTGCTGCTCTGAGCCCGCAGAGCAGGGCAGGGTTTGCTGATGGGCTGAGCCCTTCCTAAAGATCCTGTCTGGCTGTCTGACACACCTGGGGCAAGGCATTCCTTCCACCCTGGGCCACTCTGGGGGGCTGGGGGTGGCCCCAGGGCAGGTGGCAGTGCGTGCAAGGGCCCTTGGTGACACGGTGCAGCATGGTCACCGTGGAATGGAACGGGACAGGGGATCCAAGGGCCCTTGGTGACAGGGTGCAGCATGGTCACCGTGGAATGGAACGGGGCAGGGATTCCAAGGGCCCTTGGTGACACGCTCTGGCAGAGGTGTTGGCAGTTACAAGTTACAGTTACACTCCACAGTGCTCGGTGCACGACGAGAGAGGACGCGAGAGAGCGGTGCTGTGAGGAGCCCTCGCACAGCCACTCGTTCCTTGCTGACCCAGAGCTTTCCCGAGGTATTACTCCTGCAGGTGAGCTCGTGGCCAGAGCAGAGCACTTGGTGACCCCTGGCCTTCCCAAGGCAAATCTTCTGCAGCTGCCCTCGAGGGCAGACTGTGGCATTTGCTTTTCACTGTCCTTGACAGGAGTCTCCTGTCCTTGTGGCTGGAGCCCCAAGAGCAGAGTGCAGGACTTGCTGTCCTGTAGCCTTGCCAAGTCTTCACACTTGCAGGTGCCCTTAAGGCACGACTGCAGCACTTGCTGACTTGGACCTTTTCCTTTTCACCTTCTGCAAGCAGCCATGAATCCAGGCAGTGTTGTAGAGCACAGACCTGCGAGCGTGCCCAAGCTGGCCCGGGGGAAGGAGGAGAAAGAAGGCCCTGGAACTGCCCCAGCACAGCAGCCTGAAGAGCTGGAGCAGTTCCAGCCACGGCAGAAGGGTGAGTGGCAGAGCTGGGCCACAGGGCTGGTGCCTGCAGCCAGCTTGGCCCCATGCCATGCCATGCCATGCCATGCCATGCCATGCCATGCCATGCCATGCCATGCCATGCCATGCCATGCCATGCCATCCCCTGGGGCCATGCCCATGGTCAGGATGGAATAGGGGCCGGGCAGACACCCCACAGCCGTGCTCCGTGCCCTGGGCCGTCACGGGGCTGTCCCTGCCTGGGCAGCGCAGGGCTGGGCTGTGTTCTCCGGCCTCTCCGGCAGCCCCTCAGCTCGGGCTGCGCTCGCTCTTTGCCAGGTGCAGCCGTGCAGCGCACACAAGAGCAGGAACGCACCCGTGGCCGCTTCCGCAGAACAGCGCAGGTACCTGCAGCCATCCCCACCTGGGCTGGGCCTGCTGTCACTGCTCAGCCCAGCAGCACACCTGCAGCATGCCATGGCTTCTTGCTCTTCTCCTACAGCTCGTTTGCAAATTCATCAAGAGAATTCGTCAGGAAGAGACCAGTGTCATGAGCCCTGGGCTCAGAGCATACTCAGAGCTCCTCGGACATGAGACCAGTGCCGCCCTGCTGGATTTGCTTGTGCAGAGTGGTGTTCCCAGAGCAGAGCAAGTAAGCAGATGTGGCCAGGCTTCAATTGCCCCATGAGTCACATAGCTTCCCAAGCCACTAGTGCTGGCCCCTGTGAGCCTTTGAGGCCATCGCAGTGTGGCGGGAAGGGAAGCACTTCTCTGGGGACCCTGGGAACGCTGATCCCTCTGGCAGCTTTCCAAGTCTCCCTGTGCCTTCTCCAGGTGCCCGGCATGGTGAGATACATCCACCAGTGGCTCATGGCCAATGATTCTGCTGAGCACAGGCTGGACAACGCCCTGCTGTATCTCACAGAAGCGCAGCCAAATGAGGCAGTAATGACACTCCTGCGTGTGGCCCCATCCTGTGACGGGTATGGGGCCTATCTGCCCAGAGGGCTCAGGGCTCACCCCAACCCATCGCCCTGTACAGCCTGGGCCAGGTTTCTGACCAACAGAGAGTCCCAGGGCCCTCTGGCTGCTCCCTTTCCAGGCCCTGGCATGTCAGCCCCAAGCCTGCTGCCATGCTCCCTCGTTGTCCCACAGGGGCCTGTCCCCACAGGGCTGGGCTGCCTGGCTGCTGCTGGAGAGGGGCAGTGGGCAAAGGCAGAGCCGGCAGTCAACCCGGGCCTCTAGAGATGCCCAGACCACGGTGCTGTGTCTGAGATGCCCTGAGACAGAGCTCTAACCCCGCAGAGCTGCCATGGCCATGTGGAAGACCATCATGTGCACACCCTGGACTGCAGAGCTGGCACAGCAGATACTCCTGGATGTGCTGGGGAGCTGGCCAGAGCACAGCATGAGCACCTGCGATGGGAACAGAATGACTGTCTTTGCCCTGGCTGTGAGTTTCTGCCAGTGGACTTTGCTGGCCCCAAGGCCACCTGTCCAGCAGCTCTCCATCCTCCTTTCCCCACTGCATCTCCCTGCCTCAGGCACTGGCCTGAAAGCTGGCCTAGGGACAGCTGCAGGGCCACCAGGCCCGCTGCTCCCCCTGTGTCTCTCTGGGCCTCTCCCTGCCACGCTCGGGCCCTGTCCCACGGACACCTTGGCACTGAACGCTGCCTCGGGGGGCTTCGTCCTTTGCAGGCAACTGTGGTGATATGGAAGATCCTTCAGGAGCGCTGTGTCCCAGATATAGTGGATGAGCATTTCCCGCAGTTATTTGTGCATCTGCTCTTCCAAGTGTTCTTCAGCACCAAAGAGATGCCAGAGGAGGTGGATACCTTCTGGAAGGGATGCCAGGAAGAACATGGCCTTGCCAGCAGCCCCAACAGGTGCTCTATCCCAATCCTTCTGTCCCTGCCACATGGCCAGGGCAGGAGCCAGTGCTCCCAGTGTGACCCGGGCTTTGCTCTGCACTCAGGTTTGCAGTGAGGACCCTGAAGTCCCTGCTGTGCCAAATGGACTATGAGGATGTGGTGTTGTCAATGGAGCGCAAGCGTGGCTGGGACACGCTGCTCTGTGCTGACACCCACATTTATGCCGTGGGTCTGCTGGCCAGGTGAGACCCCCTTCTCCCCATTGCTCCCGGCATTTGTGCTCTGTGGCTGGGATATCCCACTCAGTCCCCATGGCCATGGGCCAGAGGGACGAGGGACAGCCAAGCAGACTGGGAAAGGCTGGGAGAGGAGGGTGCCCAGCAGCAGCCACATCTCAAAGGGCCCAGGTCCCCCTGCAGGGTGGGGGGTAAAGACAAGAACTGCATCAGTCTGTCCTGGGAGGGGCTTCCCCCCCCGGCTCAGGGTCTTAGTGTCGTAGGAGCGGGCCCCCGGCCAGTAATTATCACTGACTCCATGTATTTCAGAGGTCCAATCAATAATAATTATTATTAAGAAACCCATTGTTCTTATAGATAGTTATGATATAGGTTGATTTAATGTGTTTTCTAGTCTAAACACTATACCATTAGTTACTTAAGAAAGCACATTTTGGTAGACAAATCTCTGTAACATATTCCGAATGTTCACAATGCCAGGTGCAGCATGTTAAGATAAGAATGTTTTTTCATTCTTTCCTCTGATCTTCTCAGACTTTCTCAGGCGATGCCTGGGAAAGTTGTTTGTTTCTCTCTGAGGCCAGAGAGCTGCTGCCACATCTTAGTGCCATTTTCTGCCTTCCAGGGAGATGGGCAAAGAATCCATCGATGAGTGTAAAAGCATCTTAGACTATCTCCTTCAGTTGCTCCGCAAAGAGATGCCATACTGGCACTTCCCTGCCCTGGCATTCCTTGTGGAGGTGAGTCTGAAGGCCGGCGCTGCCTCCCAGCTCTCTGCCCTCTCGTAGCCGCAGCTGCCTGGGATGGTGCCCACGCCCTGTGCTGCTGCCTGGTCCCCGCCCTGTGCGGTTCTGGGCTCATGCCGGCCGGGTCCCCTGTCACTGCCCTGTGCCTTTCAGGTCCTGCATTGCCTGGACTTGAGTGCATGCAGTGACAGCATCATGGATCTCTTGTCGAGGCACTTGCTGAGTGAGCACACAGAGATGCGCCGCCAGGTTCTGAGAGCCCTCCTCTTGGTCAGGGATAATCCCTCGCTGGTAAGGAGGGGGCAGCAGCTGAAGCCGTGCAGGCAGCGTGGTGCTGGGGAACGCAGTTGCTGGTCTTCAGGCACTGGGTCAGCTGCTCCCAGCTCTCCTGCCTCCCACTTCAGCTGCCCGAGGGCTGCGGGACAGGCCTTTGGCCTCTGGGCCCTGTGGCAGCAGGGTGGCCTTTCACACACTTTTGTTCCGCACAGGCCAAAAGAATGCGGAGCCTGACCGAAAGCCTCGGGGAGCTCCTGCAGGAAAATGATAGTGATGTGGTCAGGATGAGCATTGTTCTACTTAGTGATTTCTTCTTGGATAATGACACCCCAATACCCAGCCCCATCGCCCTGCAGCTGGCTAAGGTGCTCCTGCCACTCTTTGAACACGTAAGGCTCTGTGCCCTCAGCCACGGCCACTGGCTGCTGCCCAGACACTTGGTGCCCTGTGGAGATGCAGGCCTGCGCCAAGGTGGGCCAGAATCAGCTGATGCCAAGGTCTTGTTTCCTTCCTGTTACACAGGATGACTGGCATGTGCAGTGGATCTCCATGTTTGTATTTCGAGCCTTGCTGTCTACTGTAGTGGAAGAAGAGAAAAAGTTCCTGATGACACAAGTGTGTCACAGCCTGCTCCCACTCTTCTTCCACTGCCATGATGAGAATCAGAGTGTGGCAGAGGTGAGGACTCACGGGCTGCTGCTGTCGCCCTGGGAGGGGGCTTGGCTGCCTCCTGCCCTGGCGCCTGGCAGGCTGCATCCTCCTCCTGGCCCTGGCACAGGGATGCTGATCCTGGCCTGTGGGGCCATTTCCGTGTCTCTACTGCTCTCCAGGCTTCTTGGGAAACCCTGCTTTGTGTGGCCAAATTCCTGAACAGGAGAGATCTTGAAAAGCCTGTAAAGAAGGAGAAACTGTGGAGGTTCATTGAGATCCTGGTAAGGAGGGCCGGGAAGCCGCAGCCCCAGCCTGGAGCAGCCCCTGAGCGCGGTGCTCGGTGTGCGGGCTGGCAGCTGTGCCCCTGCCCGCTGCTGCAGCCCGAGGCCGCGCGGGCTCTGCTCCAGGCTCCTGCGGCCCGAGCCGGGTGCCCATGGAGCCCCGGCCCGGGGGGCTGCGGGGCCAACCCTTCCCTCCTGTCGCTCTCTCCAGCTGGCAGAGGACAGCAGCAGCGTGGCCGAGCACCTGCGCCGGGCCCTGCCCTACCTGCAGAGCCCACAGGAGCCCCTGCGAGAGGCGGCTGTCAGGTTCATGGGTGAGCCACGAGCCGGGCCAGGAGGGCGTGTGGGCACAGGGCTGGCGGCGCCGCTGGCAGGGAGCTGTGCCGCTGGGCCTGACAGGCTCTGTGTTCCCAGGGACGGCCGGGCGGTACCTGAGGGGGAGGAAGGAAGAGCTCCATCTCATCTGTGAGGGTGAGTGAGGGCAGCGGGCTGCCAGCGAGGGCTGGCGGGGGAGCTGCGAGCCCTGCCCCGGCTGTGGAGGGCTCTGCTCCCTGTGCAGACCAGGGGCAGCGTGGACAGAGCACACAGAGCTTTCAGGGCACCTGGGGGATTCGTGGCTAGCAGCTTTGGGCTGATCCAGCTGGTCCCTGCTCCCTGCTGGCCATGGCCAGAGCCGGCTGGGATGGCCCTGGCACAGGGATCTCCTCGGGTCCCCTCAGATGCGGGAACTGACCATGGCGCTGTTCCTCTCTCTTTCAGCCCTAGAAGACACGGCCAATGACATCAGTGTCGCCGTTGCGAGCCTGGCAGTTCAAACATTGTCTGTCCTCCAGGGAATAGAGAGAGCTCGATATTCCCGCTTCCACAGCCTGCATGATCGGCTCTGCAGGGCATGGAGGAGACGGCCTCGTCTGTCGGGGCTCGGCTGGCTGCGCTGCTGCAGCTCTGCAGAGAGCTGATCCCAGAGGCTCTGTCTGCTGGGGCCACTCGAGCCAGCAGGAATGTTTCGTTTCTTTAGGATTGTTCTTTTCTTCTTTTTGTTTTTCTTTAGCATAGAAATATAGGATGTGTTGTAATAGACAGACTCCCAGGATCTTTCTTTTGCTGCCCAGGCTCTGCAGGGCCTAGGGGAAGAGGGAGAAAAGGGTTCCTGGGCTCAGCAAGCTGCCCAGGCATGCAGGGTTGCAGGGAAAATGGCCAGAAGCCCCTTGGCCTTTGGTGGTTCTGCTGAAGCCTTTGTGCTGCCCACAGAGCAGATGGGCAGGGGCTGGAGCTGTGGGGATCTCTGTGAGAGCGGTGCCTGGAGATGGCCACAAGCCCTGTCCCAGGCAGGAAGCGCCATCCGTGTCCTCCTGCCCGTGTGTTGCTGCCTGGAATGCTGAGGGCTCCCAGGTGCCTCTTGATGGGGCAGGTTGGCCAGGCTGGGGGAGACCCTGAGGGGACGGGGCCACGAAGGGATGAGGGGCTGTGGAAGCCCTGACAGGACAAGGCAGTGGGAAGGCACGGGGGGACGTGTGAGGGAGTGGGTAACGTTGGCTCGGGGAGGAAAGTTGGTTGGAACCAAAGGCACCACTCACCCTCACAAAAATATCACCAAAAGTCCTCACAAAAATATCATCAAAATCCCATAAAAATCCCCCCCAAAACACCCAAAACCCAACTAAAATCTTCCTAAAAAATCCCCCAAAACTCCCCAAAATCCAATAGAAATCGACTCAAAATCCTCACAAAAAATCCCACCAAAAATACCATAAAATTCCCACAAAAATTCCACTGTAGATTCCTTGAAAATGCCAGAAAAACCACACAAAATCCCAGGTAAATCTCCACAAAAATTCCACCCAAAAGCCCACAAAACTCACCCAAAAAAATCCACAAAAAATCACCCCAAGGCTCACAGAAATCCCTCAAAATCCCCATAAAAATCGCCCCCAAAATCCCCTTAAATGCCACACAAAAATCCCACAAAAAGTCCCACTAAATCCCCATGAAAATCCCACAGAATCCACAGAGAAAAATTTGTACAAAAATGCAGCCAAAAATCCCCCAATCACACAAAATCCACACAAAAAATCCCACCAAATCACCCAAAATATCCGACCAAAATTTCCCTAAACCCCCGCAAAATCCACACCAAATACACTCAAAAAATCCGCGCCGAAATCCCACCAAACCCCTCTCAAATTCCCCAAAAAATGCCCCCAAGTCCTATCACATCCCACCCGAAGTGCGAGGAAATCCACCCAAAAAATCCCCACGAAAACTTCCCTCAAAATCCCAGCCAAACCTCCCAGGAGCAGCCCAAGAATCCCGCAGAGATCGCTGCGAGTGCCCGAATCGCCCGGGACAATCCCCGAGCCATCCCCGCCCGGCCCCGCGCTCCGGCCCCGCTCTCTGTGGGGCCGGGGCCTCTCCCCCCTTGGCTCTGCGCTGGTCCCGTTCGCGCTCCGCTCCCGCTCCCGCCCCACCAGCGCTCCCTGCCCTGGGCCGCGCTGGCCGAGCCCGGCCGGGCGCGCTGGATCCGCTGGGACGGCGCATCCCGACCCCGGCCCCGGCCCCGCGGGGCTCCCGGGGCAGCTCCGGCCGGGATGCGGCACTGCCGCGGGGCTTTGGGCTTTCCCGGCGCTGCCCGGCGGCTCCCGGGGATCTGCGGCTTCCCGAGGGACTCGGGGAGCTTCCAGAGGGGACCTGGGCTGGCTCCGGGGGGATTTGGGATCACTCCGGGGGGAGCTGGGGACGGCTCGGGGGGTTTGGGGTTGTTCCCGAGGATTTTGGGGGGATCTGGAAGAGGCTCCAGAGGGGATCTGGGGCTTTCTGAGGGATCTGGGGGAATTCTGAGGGGATCTGGGAGAGTTTCAAGAGGGATTTTGGGGTCTTCCAAGGGATTTTCAGAAGTTCGGAGGGATTTGGGGATGCTCCAGAATGGATCTGGGGCAGTTCCAGAAGCAATCAGGGACGTTTTTGAGGGATTTTGGCAAGTCCTAGAAGGAATTCAGGGAATTTCAGCAGGATTTTGGGGTAATTCAGAGGAATTGGGGAGGTTCCAGCAGGGATTTGGGGTCATTCCCAGGGGATTGGGGGGTGGATTTCTGGTGAGATTTCCGTTTCTTCCCCAGATTTCAGGCTTTTTCCCAAGATTTCCTGTTTTTTCAAGAATCTGTGGATTTTTCCCTGAATTTGGGTCTCACTGTGGGGTAGAAGGGGAAGGTTTAGGAGATTCAGGGTGAATTCTTGGGGGCTCCTGGATGGATTTTGGGTGGGTTCCCAATTGAATTTTGTGCTTTTGTCCCAGAATTACAGGATTTTTCCCAAAATTTGGGTATTTGCCTGAAGATTCTGCTATTACCACAGGTTTGTCCCGGAAGGGGAAGCTTTGGCGGGTGAGGGGGGGGGGGGGGGCATTAGGGTGAATTTTAGGGATAACTGAGGCTGGATTTGGGTTTTTTCCCAAGGATTTTGGAGTTTTTCCCAGAATTTCAGGATTGTTCCCAAAATCCCAGGACTTCTACTCTGATTTGTCTCTTACCATGGACATTTGGTAAAAGGGGAAGCTTTGGGGCGGTTCCTGGTTGGATTTTGGGGATATTTGAGGCTGCATTTTGAGTTTTTCCCCCAGGAATTCAGGATTTCTCCCAGAATTTCAGGATTTTTTCCCAAAATGTCAGGATTTTCCCAAGGATTTGGGTCTCACCATGGACTTGTCATAGAAGGGGAAGCTTTGGGGGGTTCCTGGTTGGATTTAGGGGTGTTTCCAACTCAATTTCAGGGATTCATGATGGGATTTTGGGGGGAATCCTGGTTGGGTTTGTTTTTTTTCCTCAGGATTTTGGGTTTCTTCCATGAGAATTCCAGGATTTCACCCAGCATTTCTGTCTTACCATGGGCTTGTCATAGAAAGGGAAGCTTTGGGGTGCTCAGGGTGAATGAATTTGGTGGGATTCCAAGTTGGACTTTGGGGATATCTGAGGCCAGAGTTTGGCGGTTTTTCCCCAGCATTGCAGTTCTTTCCCCAGTGCCAGAACTCCCCCAGTCGCTGTCTCCCCACGGGTTGGCCGCAGGAGGGGAAGCCCTGCAGGGAGCGCAGGGCGTTGGTGGCGCTGCTCATCTCCCTGAAGGTGAGGAAGGCCTGGCCCCGCAGGCCGAGACTGCGCCGCACCAAAATGTCCAAAATCTGCCCAAACGGCGAGGAAACGGCGCAGAGGGACTTCTCCAGCTCTGGGACACCCAGGGGACAGCCTGAGCCCCTGGGGACAGGCACGGACACTCTCAGAGCCCCCAGGACCCCCCAGCCATCCCCGTCCTCCTTGGTGTCCCGGTTCAGGTGGTTGATGGAGATGCTGGGCTGGGGCCGGGGGTCCTGCACCGCCAGGGCCGGGACCCCTCTGTGGGGACAGGGGGGCTTCAGGGGGCGTCTGGGGGGCTGCGACCCCTTCACCCCCTGGCACCCCTTTAGGTGTCCCCAGAGCCCCAAATCCACCCCAGACCCACCTAAAGCCCCCAAATTACCCTCAGATCCCCCCACTTTACCCCAAAATTGACCCCAGAGCCACCTCAGAACCCCCAGATCCCCCCAGTTCCTCTCACAACTCCGCCAAAGTCCCCTCGGACCCCCGCAATTACCCTCAGATCCCCCTAAACCCAACGGAGAACGCTCCAGAAGCTCTCAAGCTCCCCCCAAAGCTCCCTAAAGCCCCCTCATTCCCCCAAACCCAGCAGACACACGCCTATTTCCTGTCAGTTCCCCAGAAATCCCCAGTTTCTCCCCGAGCCGCCCCAAACCCCCCGTTCAGTTTCCCCGGCCCCACCTCAGCCCCTCCTCAGCCGCGCTCCCCTGACAATTTCCCGCCTGCACCGCGCGCGCGGGCTCCTCCAGCCAATAGCGGCGCGCCCCGTGCCGAACCAACCAATCAGCGCGCGGCTGCAGCCAATCAGAGGGAGCCGGGAGCGGCGCCCCTCCCCCGGCGGCCCCGCCCCCCGGGCTCGGGCGGGCCCTGCGGGCGGCGCTGCCAGAGCGGGGGAGGCGCTGGGAGAGGCGGGAGCCGCGGGAGCCGCGGGGGCCGCAACGCTGGGGAGGGGGCTCCGCACAGGGGCCGGGGGCTGGGAGGGGCTGGGGGGGCTGGGGAGGGGTCCTGGGGGGATCGGGGGCCTTTGGGGAGGGATCCGGGGGGAGTTTAGGGAGGGCTCTGGGGGGTCCTGGATGGCTCATGGAGGAGTCCTCGGGGCAGTCTGGGCGTCCTGGAGGGCTCTTGGGTGGGGGATCCTGAGGGGTCCTGGAGGTGTCAGGGAGAGTCTGGGGAGGGGTCTTGGAGCATTGTGGGGGGACCTGGGGGGTGGGGATGGGTCCTGAGAGGGGCCTGGAGGGGGGGTCTTGGGAGGGTCTGGGCGGAGTTGGGGGAGCGGTTTGGGGGGTCCTGGTGGCGTCCTAGGAGGTTTTGGAGGTTTTGGGGAGGGGCTTTGGGGGATCTGGAAGGGTCCCAGAGAGGGTCTGGGGGGGGTTGGGGGTTTTTGGGAGAGGTCCTGGAGGGATCTGGGGAGAGGCTGGGGGGTCCAGAGTTGGGTTTGGGGCGGGGTCTGGAGGGTCCTGGAAGGGTCCTGGGGGGGGTCTTGGGAAGGGTCTCAGGGGGTCTCAGGGGGCATCCTGGGCTGGGTGCAATTGGGGTCTGGGGGCTCTCAGGGGGTCCTGGGCCAACTTTGGGGGGGGGCTCTGGGGAAGATTTGGGGTTCCTGGAGGGGGTCCTATGGAGATCTGGGGGTCCCAGGCAGTCCCAGGCCCACCCTGAATGGGGTATGGGGGATTCGGGGGATGGGGGCACAACAGCGGTGATTTTTAGGGGATTTTGGGGCTTTTTAGTGGAATTTTGGGGGCCTTCATGTAGTAAACAGGGCTCGTGCCTTTATTAATGTTCAGCTCTTTATTCAAAAGATCAGCAGAGCAAGGGAGCTCAATACAGAGCTCACCCCCGCTGTTGTAGCTTTTTCCCAGTAGCCAAAGGGCGAGAAGGCTGCAGAGTCTGTCCCTGGAGTCTCCGTGGCACACTGGTAGCCGGAGGTGAAGAGGTGTGCAGTCTGTGTCTGAAGTCCTGGTAGCCGAAGGGTGAGGGCATGTGCAGAGCCTGCTGCCAAAGTGCAGCAGCAGCTGTCCCCTGTCCTTCCCTCCTGGGAACACCAGGAAGAGTTGTTCCTTTGTTCCTGCTTCCCACAGCCCAGTCCAGTCTGGTCCCCTGCAGGCTATGGTGACAGGTCAGACACAGACCAGGGATGTGGTTCCCTTTTCCCCAAGCAGCGCACCCATCCAGCCCCCTCCACTGTGCCCAGCCTTCCACTTAGGGGTGTTTTCATCCCCAAAACCCCCTCCCGTGATTCCACTGGTCTCTCTATTTTGCATCCCAGTCCTAGAATGGTAGTGTGGGTGGGGGTGTAGGTGATTCCCAGGAGCAATTCGCTAATTAATATTTCAATGTCAGTACTTAGCCCAAACCGAAATGTCTCAGCAAGGCTGTTCATAATAAATCCCTCCACTATTTCTTTGATTTGGCTTAAGCCCGCATCAACTTACAGTCTCTGGCTTTTGAGGGTTAGCTTCTTTGGGTAATTCTCTTAATTCCTAGCAACTAAGTGAGACTTAATAATATTCTAACTAAAACTTTCTTCAGTTGACTTCCTTGACTAAAGGACACTTATTAAAGAATTACAAAGTGTTTAAACTTTTACTGTGGTACTTTAACTCAGAAATGGTTATTACTACCTTACTGTATATCAGCTTCTAGCAAGTTTTTTTAAATTAGTTTTAAGTCTTCGGGTCCCCTAATTACCGTCCATATACAAGAGGAGGTGGGTGACCCTGTTGGGTGTGGTCTGGTGTCTGGTGGTGGCAGATCTTTTTCCAACCATTCTGTTCTGCTAGCTGTCAATCCCACCCGCAGCTTGAGCGCAACCACGAGCATGGCGGCCGTGGAGAGGGGTAGTCCTGATGGCCCCGGGCCGGCCCGGAGCCAGGGTAGACCTTTTGTCCCCCGCCACCGCTCACATCCAGGGCACTGCAATGAACCCAGCAGCCCCGGAGCCAGGGTAGACCTGTTGTCCTGGCCACAACACCTTACGGTCACTCAGCATCGGGGTAGACCTGTTGACCCTGGCCATGAAGGTCCTGCCACGAAGCAGGTGACCCTGGAGCTGGGTAGACCTGATAACCCTGGGCCGGCGCAGAGATGGGGATGACCTGGTGTCACCCGTCACTGCCCGTGGCACGGGCACCGCCAAGAGCCGGGAGTCCCCAGATCCTGGTAGACCTGATGGCTCCGGAGACGGGTAGACCTGATTGCCCCAGGCTTGCCTGGAGCAAGAGTAGACCTGCTGCCCCCTGACAACGCTTGCCGCAAGGGTGCCGACCCAGCACCGGCGGCCCTGGAGCCAGGGGAAGCTCACAGCCTCCTTACAGCCCAGAGCCGGACAGCTCTAGCAGCCCCATCCCAGCCCATAAACCGCCCACTTTCAAGACCAACACATATTTTTGTATTTTTCTGGGTTGTATTTCGTTTTTTGGGGTGGTTTTTTGGAGGGCAGGTGAGGTGCAGGGCTTTTGTTTTGGGTTTTCTGGTTTTGTTTTGGATTTTTTGGGTTTTTTTCCTTTGGGTTTTGTGTTTTGTTTTGAGATTTTTTTGGTTTGGGGTTTTATTCAGTTTGTCTTTAGGGTTTTATTCCCCCCCATTTTCTCCTTTCTTGAAAGAATGGCTCTTCTATTTGCCTGGTATGAGAAACTTAGCCGAAAAAGAAATTTTCTTGGCAGATTTTGTTCAGTTTCCTTTATTATGCAGAGCACCCGCAGGCGAGCCGACGGGCAGCCGGTGCCCTGTGCTGGGGTCTCCTGAGGTGCAGAACTGTGGAAACGGCGTCCCCAGTGCCCCCCGCCCCCCGTCCGGGAGCCGACACAGCCCTGCCCCGCAGAAGAGAATGTCAGCGGGGCCAGCGGGGAAGAGAAGCCCGTCCGTGCGGCGGAAATCAGCTCGCAGCCGCCGGCCCCGGTGCGACTCGGCCCGGCCCGCCCCGCCGCCGGCAGCACCGCCGGCAAGCGGGCGGCCGCTTTGGGGCCGGTTCCTTCAGGGCCCGCAGAGGTCTTCGGTCCTCGGAAGGAGCCTGGGGGGCCGCGGGGGCTCGGTGCCGAGGCGCCCGGGGCCGGCACGAAGCCGCCCGCCCTCGGGCCTCGTTGACACCGAGAGAGAGACAGACACAGGGACACACGCCCGGCTCCTCAGACACCACCGCTCCCCACCGCCCCCGCCGCTCCCGCTCGCACGGCCGCACACTCTCGCATCCCCTCTCTCCCCGCCCCTGCCCCTGCCCCTGCCCCTGCCCCTGCCCCTGCCCCTGCCCCTGCCCCTGCCCCTGCCCCTGCCCCTGCCCCTGCCCCTGCCCTGCCCCTGCCCCTGCCCCTGCCCCTGCCCCTGTCCCTGCCCCTGCCCCTGTCTGTCGCGGCCCCCGCCCAGCCATGGTTGGGAGCGCCCCGCCCTGCCCCATCAGACTCCCTGGCACCGCCTGCAGACTTTTGCCGCCCCCGCCCGGTCTCTCCTTGGCCAGTTCGCACAGAGGCAGGGGTAGGAGGGTACTGAAAACTTTCTCTTCATGGCCAACATCAAAAAATGTGAATATGATAAATTGAATCAAGCAAAACCCTTCCCTCTGCTCCTTGTGACATCCCAGCAGCATCTGACATGTCCACCATCTACAAGGCATTGCCATAAAGGCAGGATTTTAGACAAAGGCATAAGAAGAGGTGATAGGTAAAACTTACAATAAGATGCTGAGTAAGGAGTTATTTAAACTTCTGAAAAATTGGGAAACTCCCAAAAGCTCAAAGCATGAAGCCATTTAAAGGAGATGCATTGGAATGACCAGAGAACAGCTGCAGGAGGAAATCTGGGAGCAATGGGAAGGACATACATGCAGCTGCTCTAAATGAAGAGATGTCCTTAGATAGGGCCATTTAACCAGGAGTCCTGGAAACACCCAAAGGAAGCGCGTCATGAAATATTATACTGAATGTTGGTGGCAGAGGTAGAGGGGAAGATGAGTATTTCTTCTCCTGCCATCAGTAGAAGAAAGCAGTAGAGCCAGGAAATTCCTGTTCTGGGTGGGAAAACATTACCATTTCTTCAAAGTTCTCCAGTGAGCCAGATAATAAAGATTTGCTTGTATGTTATGGAACAGAGAGATATTGAAACCTGCTCCCCTTTCCATGAACAGGCATGTTCTACTTGTTGGGCCCCAGTACCCTGAGGTGCTGAGCTGGGATTGGCATATCTAAGAGAGGAGCTGAGGTAGAGCAGAGCACCTTGCAGGCTGAGGTGTCTGCTGGAATTGCATGTCCTCCCCATGCCACAGCTTCCCTGCATTTCCCTCCTCCAGCCTCTGTCCCCAGCACAGCCATGGAGGCTCTTTGGCCTCTTGACTTTTCCTGCAGGCATCAAGAGCAGCTGAGCTCTGCCTTTGGCACAGTCAGCCCTGGCCAGCGCCGGCCATGCTCAGCAATTCCTTGTCTGTGCCCGGACTTGCTGCCAGCCCCGGCAGCGGCTGCGGGGCCCCTTTGTGGCCCTGTGCTGGCCCAGCCATGGTGCCACAGCCCCTGTGCAGCCCAGGCCAGGCCAGGAGCATTGGGGCTGGGAACGGCCCCTGTGCCGTGGGGCCCTGGGCAGCCTTGGGGCTCTGTGCCCCATGGCCTCCCTGCTGGGCAGCCTCTGCCAGCTCCTGCAGAGCCCGTGGGGGCTCCTTCTGCTGCCCTGAGCCTGCAGAGCAGGGCAGCGTTGGCTGATGGTCTGAGTCATTCCTAAAGATCCCGTCGGGCTGTCTCAGACACTTGGGGCCAGGGATTCCTTCCAACCTGGGCCACTTTGGGTGGGCACGGGGTGGCCCCAGGGCAGGTGGCAGTGCGTGCAAGGGCCCTTGGTGACACGGTGCAGCATGGTCACCGTGGAATGGAACGGGACAGGGATTCCAAGGGCCCTTGGTGACACCGTGCAGCATGGTCACCATGGAATGGAACGGGACAGGGATTCCAAGGGCCCTTGGTGACACACTCTGGCAGAGGTGTTGGCAGTTACAAGTTACAGTTACACTCCACAGTGCTCGGTGCACACGACGAGAGAGGACGCGAGAGAGCGGTGCTGTGAGGAGCCCTCGCACAGCCACTCGTTCCTTGCTGACCCAGAGCTTTCCCAAGGTATTACTCCTGCAGGTGAGCTCGTGGCCAGAGCAGAGCACTTGGTGACCCCTGGCCTTCCCAAGGCAAATCTTCTGCAGCTGCCCTCGAGGGCAGACTGTGGCATTTGCTTTTCACTGTCCTTGACAGGAGTCTCCTGTCCTTGTGGCTGGAGCCCCAAGAGCAGAGTGCAGGACTTGCTGTCCTGTAGCCTTGCCAAGTCTTCACACTTGCAGGTGCCCTCAAGGCACGACTGCAGCACTTGCTGACTTGGACCTTTTCCTTTTCACCTTCTGCAAGCAGCCATGAATCCAGGCAGTGTCGTAGAGCACAGACCTGCGAGCGTGCCCAAGCTGGCCCGGGGGAAGGAGGAGAAAGAAGGCCCTGGAACTGCCCCAGCACAGCAGCCTGAAGAGCTGGAGCAGTTCCAGCCACGGCAGAAGGGTGAGTGGCAGAGCTGGGCCACAGGGCTGGTGCCTGCAGCCAGCTTGGCCCCATGCCATGCCATGCCATGCCATGCCATGCCATGCCATGCCATGCCATCCCATCCCCTGGGGCCATGCCCATGGTCAGGATGGAATAGGGGCCGGGCAGACACCCCACAGCCATGCTCCATGCCCTGGGCCGTCACGGGGCTGTCCCTGCCTGGGCAGCGCAGGGCTGGGCTGTGTTCTCCGGCCTCTCCCGCAGCCCCTCAGCTCGGGCTGCGCTCGCTCTTTCCCAGATGCAGCCCTGGACCAGACACAAGAGCAGGAACCCGCCCATGGCCGCTTCCACAGAACAGCACAGGTACCTGCAGCCATCCCCACCTGGGCTGGGCCTGCTGTCACTGCTCAGCCCAGCAGCACACCTGCAGCACCCCATGGCTTCTTGCTCTTCTCCTACAGCTTGTTTGCAAATTCATCAAGAGAATTCGGCAGGAAGAGACCAGTGTCATGAGCCCTGGGCTCAGAGCATACTCAGAGCTCCTCGGACATGAGACCAGTGCCGCCCTGCTGGATTTGCTTGTGCAGAGTGGTGTTCCCAGAGCAGAGCAAGTAAGCAGATGTGGCCAGGCTTCAATTGCCCCATGAGTCACATGGCTTTCCAAGCCACTAGTGCTGGCCCCTGTGAGCCTTTGAGGCCATCGCAGTGCGGCGGGAAGGGAAGCACTTCTCTGGGGACCCTGGGAACGCTGATCCCTCTGGCAGCTTTCCAAGTCTCCCTGTGCCTTCTCCAGGTGCCCGGCATGGTGAGATACATCCACCAGTGGCTCATGGCCAATGATTCTGCTGAGCACAGGCTGGACAACGCCCTGCTGTATCTCACAGAAGCGCAGCCAAATGAGGCAGTAATGACACTCCTGCGTGTGGCCCCATCCTGTGACAGGTATGGGGCCCATCTGCCCAGAGGGCTCAGGGCTCACCCCAACCCATCGCCCTGTACAGCCTGGGCCAGGTTTCTGACCAACAGAGAGTCCCAGGGCCCTCTGGCTGCTCCCTTTCCAGGCCCTGGCATGTCAGCCCCAAGCCTGCTGCCATGCTCCCTCGTTGTCCCACAGGGGCCTGTCCCCACAGGGCTGGGCTGCCTGGCTGCTGCTGGAGAGGGGCAGTGGGCAAAGGCAGAGCCGGCAGTCAACCCGGGCCTCTAGAGATGCCCAGACCACGGTGCTGTGTCTGAGATGCCCTGAGACAGAGCTCTAACCCTGCAGAGCTGCCATGGCCATGTGGAAGACCATCATGTGCACACCCTGGACTGCAGAGCTGGCACAGCAGATACTCCTGGATGTGCTGGGGAGCTGGCCAGAGCACAGCATGAGCACCTGCGATGGGAACAGAATGACTGTCTTTGCCCTGGCTGTGAGTTTCTGCCAGTGGACTTTGCTGGCCCCAAGGCCACCTGTCCAGCAGCTCTCCATCCTCCTTTCCCCACTGCATCTCCCTGCCTCAGGCACTGGCCTGAAAGCTGGCCTAGGGACAGCTGCAGGGCCACCAGGCCCGCTGCTCCCCCTGTGTCTCTCTGGGCCTCTCCCTGCCACGCTCGGGCCCTGTCACACGGACACCTTGGCACTGAACGCTGCCTCGGGGGGCTTCGTCCTTTGCAGGCAACTGTGGTGATATGGAAGATCCTCCAGGAGCGCTGTGTCCCAGATATAGTGGATGAGCATTTCCCGCAGTTATTTGTGCATCTGCTCTTCCAAGTGTTCTTCAGCACCAAAGAGATGCCAGAGGAGGTGGATACCTTCTGGAAGGGATGCCAGGAAGAACATGGCCTTGCCAGCAGCCCCAACAGGTGCTCTATCCCAATCCTTCTGTCCCTGCCACATGGCCAGGGCAGGAGCCAGTGCTCCCAGTGTGACCCGGGCTTTGCTCTGCACTCAGGTTTGCAGTGAGGACCCTGAAGTCCCTGCTGTGCCAAATGGACTATGAGGATGTGGTGTTGTCAATGGAGCGCAAGCGTGGCTGGGACACGCTGCTCTGTGCTGACACCCACATTTATGCCGTGGGTCTGCTGGCCAGGTGAGACCCCCTTCTCCCCATTGCTCCCGGCATTTGTGCTCTGTGGCTGGGATATCCCACTCAGTCCCCATGGCCATGGGCCAGAGGGACGAGGGACAGCCAAGCAGACTGGGAAAGGCTGGGAGAGGAGGGTGCCCAGCAGCAGCCACATCTCAAAGGGCCCAGGTCCCCCTGCAGGGTGGGGGGTAAAGACAAGAACTGCATCAGTCTGTCCTGGGAGGGGCTTCCCCCCCCGGCTCAGGGTCTTAGTGTCGTAGGAGCGGGACCCCGGCCAGTAATTATCACTGACTCCATGTATTTCAGAGGTCCGATCAATAATAATTATTATTAAGAAACCCATTGTTCTTATAGATAGTTATGATATAGGTTGATTTAATGTGTTTTCTAGTCTAAACACTATACCATTAGTTACTTAAGAAAGCACATTTTGGTAGACAAATCTCTGTAACATATTCCGAATGTTCACAATGCCAGGTGCAGCATGTTAAGATAAGAATGTTTTTTCATTCTTTCCTCTGATCTTCTCAGACTTTCTCAGGCGATGCCTGGGAAAGTTGTTTGTTTCTCTCTGAGGCCAGAGAGCTGCTGCCACATCTTAGTGCCATTTTCTGCCTTCCAGGGAGATGGGCAAAGAATCCATCGATGAGTGTAAAAGCATCTTAGACTATCTCCTTCAGTTGCTCCGCAAAGAGATGCCATACTGGCACTTCCCTGCCCTGGCATTCCTTGTGGAGGTGAGTCTGAAGGCCGGCGCTGCCTCCCAGCTCTCTGCCCTCTCGTAGCCGCAGCTGCCTGGGATGGTGCCCACGCCCTGTGCTGCTGCCTGGTCCCCGCCCTGTGCGGTTCTGGGCTCCTGCCGGCCGGGTCCCCTGTCACTGCCCTGTGCCTTTCAGGTCCTGCATTGCCTGGACTTGAGTGCATGCAGTGACAGCATCATGGATCTCTTGTCGAGGCACTTGCTGAGTGAGCACACGGAGATGCGCCGCCAGGTTCTGAGAGCCCTCCTCTTGGTCAGGGATAATCCCTCGCTGGTAAGGAGGGGGCAGCAGCTGAAGCCGTGCAGGCAGCGTGGTGCTGGGGAACGCAGTTGCTGGTCTTCAGGCACTGGGTCAGCTGCTCCCAGCTCTCCTGCCTCCCACTTCAGCTGCCCGAGGGCTGCGGGACAGGCCTTTGGCCTCTGGGCCCTGTGGCAGCAGGGTGGCCTTTCACACACTTTTGTTCCGCACAGGCCAAAAGAATGCGGAGCCTGACCGAAAGCCTCGGGGAGCTCCTGCAGGAAAATGATAGTGATGTGGTCAGGATGAGCATTGTTCTACTTAGTGATTTGTTCTTGGATAATGACACCCCAATACCCAGCCCCATCGCCCTGCAGCTGGCTAAGGTGCTCCTGCCACTCTTTGAACACGTAAGGCTCTGTGCCCTCAGCCACGGCCACTGGCTGCTGCCCAGACACTTGGTGCCCTGTGGAGATGCAGGCCTGCGCCAAGGTGGGCCAGAATCAGCTGATGCCAAGGTCTTGTTTCCTTCCTGTTACACAGGATGACTGGCATGTGCAGTGGATCTCCATGTTTGTATTTCGAGCCTTGCTGTCTACTGTAGTGGAAGAAGAGAAAAAGTTCCTGATGACACAAGTGTGTCACAGCCTGCTCCCACTCTTCTTCCACTGCCATGATGAGAATCAGAGTGTGGCAGAGGTGAGGACTCACGGGCTGCTGCTGTCGCCCTGGGAGGGGGCTTGGCTGCCTCCTGCCCTGGCGCCTGGCAGGCTGCATCCTCCTCCTGGCCCTGGCACAGGGATGCTGATCCTGGGCTGCGGGGCCATTTCCGTGTCTCTACTGCTCTCCAGGCTTCTTGGGAAACCCTGCTTTGTGTGGCCAAATTCCTGAACAGGAGAGTTCTTGAAAAACCTGTAAAGAAGGAGAAACTGTGGAGGTTCATTGAGATCCTGGTAAGGAGGGCCGGGAAGCCGCAGCCCCAGCCTGGAGCAGCCCCTGAGCGCGGTGCTCGGTGTGCGGGCTGGCAGCTGTGCCCCTGCCCGCTGCTGCAGCCCGAGGCTGCGCGGGCTCTGCTCCAGGCTCCTGCGGCCCGAGCCGGGTGCCCATGGAGCCCCGGCCCGGGGGGCTGCGGGGCCAACCCTTCCCTCCTGTCGCTCTCTCCAGCTGGCAGAGGACAGCAGCAGCGTGGCCGAGCACCTGCGCCGGGCCCTGCCCTACCTGCAGAGCCCACAGGAGCCCCTGCGAGAGGCGGCTGTCAGGTTCATGGGTGAGCCACGAGCTGGGCCAGGAGGGCGTGTGGGCACAGGGCTGGCGGCGCCGCTGGCAGGGAGCTGTGCCGCTGGGCCTGACAGGCTCTGTGTTCCCAGGGACGGCCGGGCGGTACCTGAGGGGGAGGAAGGAAGAGCTCCATCTCATCTGTGAGGGTGAGTGAGGGCAGCGGGCTGCACGCGAGGGCTGCTGGGGGAGCTGCGAGCCCTGCCCCGGCTGTGGAGGGCTCTGCTCCCTGTGCAGACCAGGGGCAGCGTGGACAGAGCACACAGAGCTTTCAGGGCACCTGGGAGATTCGTGGCCAGCAGCTTTGGGCTGATCCGGCTGGTCCCTGCTCCCTGCTGGCCATAGCCAGAGCCGGCTGGGATGGCCCTGGCACAGGGATCTCCTCGGGTCCCCTCAGATGCGGGAACTGACCATGGCGCTGTTCCTCTCTCTTTCAGCCCTAGAAGACACGGCCAATGACATCAGTGTCGCCGTTGCGAGCCTGGCAGTTCAAACATTGTCTGTCCTCCAGGGAATAGAGAGAGCTCGATATTCCCGCTTCCACAGCCTGCATGATCGGCTCTGCAGGGCATGGAGGAGACGGCCTCGTCTGTCGGGGCTCGGCTGGCTGCGCTGCTGCAGCTCTGCAGAGAGCTGATCCCAGAGGCTCTGTCTGCTGGGGCCACTCGAGCCAGCAGGAATGTTTCGTTTCTTTAGGATTGTTCTTTTCTTCTTTTTGTTTTTCTTTAGCATAGAAATATAGGATGTGTTGTAATAGACAGACTCCCAGGATCTTTCTTTTGCTGCCCAGGCTCTGCAGGGCCTAGGGGAAGAGGGAGAAAAGGGTTCCTGGGCTCAGCAAGCTGCCCAGGCATGCAGGGTTGCAGGGAAAATGGCCAGAAGCCCCTTGGCCTTTGGTGGTTCTGCTGAAGCCTTTGTGCTGCCCACAGAGCAGATGGGCAGGGGCTGGAGCTGTGGGGATCTCTGTGAGAGCGGTGCCTGGAGATGGCCACAAGCCCTGTCCCAGGCAGGAAGCGCCATCCGTGTCCTCCTGCCCGTGTGTTGCTGCCTGGAATGCTGAGGGCTCCCAGGTGCCTCTTGATGGATCAGGTTGGCCAGGCTGGGGGAGACCCTGAGGGGACGGGGCCACGAAGGGATGAGGGGCTGTGGAAGCCCAGACAGGACAAGGCAGTGGGAAGGCACGGGGGGACGTGTGAGGGAGTGGGTAACGTTGGCTCGGGGAGGAAAGTTGGTTGGAACCAAAGGCACCACTCACCCTCACAAAAATATCACCAAAAGTCCTCACAAAAATATCATCAAAATCCCATAAAAATCCCCCCCAAAACACCCAAAACCCAACTAAAATCTTCCTAAAAAATCCCCCAAAACTCCCCAAAATCCAATAGAAATCGACTCAAAATCCTCACAAAAAATCCCACCAAAAATACCATAAAATTCCCACAAAAATTCCACTGTAGATTCCTTGAAAATGCCAGAAAAACCACACAAAATCCCAGGTAAATCTCCACAAAAATTCCACCCAAAAGCCCACAAAACTCACCCAAAATAATCCACAAAAAATCACCCCAAGGCTCACAGAAATCCCTCAAAATCCCCATAAAAATCGCCCCCAAAATCCCCTTAAATGCCACACAAAAATCCCACAAAAAGTCCCACTAAATCCCCATGAAAATCCCACAGAATCCACAGAGAAAAATTTGTACAAAAATGCAGCCAAAAATCCCCCAATCACACAAAATCCACACAAAAAAATCCCACCAAATCACCCAAAATATCCGACCAAAATTTCCCTAAACCCCCGCAAAATCCACACCAAATACACTCAAAAAATCCGCGCCGAAATCCCACCAAACCCCTCTCAAATTCCCCAAAAAATGCCCCCAAGTCCTATCACATCCCACCCGAAGTGCGAGGAAATCCACCCAAAAAATCCCCACGAAAACTTCCCTCAAAATCCCAGCCAAACCTCCCAGAAGCAGCCCAAGAATCCCGCAGAGATCGCTGCGAGTGCCCGAATCGCCCGGGACAATCCCCGAGCCATCCCCGCCCGGCCCCGCGCTCCGGCCCCGCTCTCTGTGGGGCCGGGGCCTCTCCCCCCTTGGCTCTGCGCTGGTCCCGTTCGCGCTCCGCTCCCGCTCCCGCCCCACCAGCGCTCCCTGCCCTGGGCCGCGCTGGCCGAGCCCGGCCGGGCGCGCTGGATCCGCTGGGACGGCGCATCCCGGCCCCGGCCCCGGCCCCGCGGGGCTCCCGGGGCAGCTCCGGCCGGGATGCGGCACTGCCGCGGGGCTTTGGGCTTTCCCGGCGCTGCCCGGCGGCTCCCGGGGATCTGCGGCTTCCCGAGGGACTCGGGGAGCTTCCAGAGGGGACCTGGGCTGGCTCCGGGGGGATTTGGGATCACTCCGGGGGGAGCTGGGGACGGCTCGGGGGGTTTGGGGTTGTTCCCGAGGATTTTGGGGGGATCTGGAAGAGGCTCCAGAGGGGATCTGGGGCTTTCTGAGGGATCTGGGGGAATTCTGAGGGGATCTGGGAGAGTTTCAAGAGGGATTTTGGGGTCTTCCAAGGGATTTTCAGAAGTTCGGAGGGATTTGGGGATGCTCCAGAATGGATCTGGGGCAGTTCCAGAAGCAATCAGGGACGTTTTTGAGGGATTTTGGCAAGTCCTAGAAGGAATTCAGGGAATTTCAGCAGGATTTTGGGGTAATTCAGAGGAATTGGGGAGGTTCCAGCAGGGATTTGGGGTCATTCCCAGGGGATTGGGGGGTGGATTTCTGGTGAGATTTCCGTTTCTTCCCCAGATTTCAGGCTTTTTCCCAAGATTTCCTGTTTTTTCAAGAATCTGTGGATTTTTCCCTGAATTTGGGTCTCACTGTGGGGTAGAAGGGGAAGGTTTAGGAGATTCAGGGTGAATTCTTGGGGGCTCCTGGATGGATTTTGGGTGGGTTCCCAATTGAATTTTGTGCTTTTGTCCCAGAATTACAGGATTTTTCCCAAAATTTGGGTATTTGCCTGAAGATTCTGCTATTACCACAGGTTTGTCCCGGAAGGGGAAGCTTTGGCGGGTGAGGGGGGGGGGGCATTAGGGTGAATTTTAGGGATAACTGAGGCTGGATTTGGGTTTTTTCCCAAGGATTTTGGAGTTTTTCCCAGAATTTCAGGATTGTTCCCAAAATCCCAGGACTTCTACTCTGATTTGTCTCTTACCATGGACATTTGGTAAAAGGGGAAGCTTTGGGGCGGTTCCTGGTTGGATTTTGGGGATATTTGAGGCTGCATTTTGAGTTTTTCCCCCAGGAATTCAGGATTTCTCCCAGAATTTCAGGATTTTTTCCCAAAATGTCAGGATTTTCCCAAGGATTTGGGTCTCACCATGGACTTGTCATAGAAGGGGAAGCTTTGGGGGGTTCCTGGTTGGATTTAGGGGTGTTTCCAACTCAATTTCAGGGATTCTTGATGGGATTTTGGGGGGAATCCTGGTTGGGTTTGTTTTTTTTCCTCAGGATTTTGGGTTTTTTCCATGAGAATTCCAGGATTTCACCCAGCATTTCTGTCTTACCATGGGCTTGTCATAGAAAGGGAAGCTTTGGGGTGCTCAGGGTGAATGAATTTGGTGGGATTCCAAGTTGGACTTTGGGGATATCTGAGGCCAGAGTTTGGCGGTTTTTCCCCAGCATTGCAGTTCTTTCCCCAGTGCCAGAACTCCCCCAGTCGCTGTCTCCCCACGGGTTGGCCGCAGGAGGGGAAGCCCTGCAGGGAGCGCAGGGCGTTGGTGGCGCTGCTCATCTCCCTGAAGGTGAGGAAGGCCTGGCCCCGCAGGCCGAGACTGCGCCGCACCAAAATGTCCAAAATCTGCCCAAACGGCGAGGAAACGGCGCAGAGGGACTTCTCCAGCTCTGGGACACCCAGGGGACAGCCTGAGCCCCTGGGGACAGGCACGGACACTCTCAGAGCCCCCAGGACCCCCCAGCCATCCCCGTCCTCCTTGGTGTCCCGGTTCAGGTGGTTGATGGAGATGCTGGGCTGGGGCCGGGGGTCCTGCACCGCCAGGGCCGGGACCCCTCTGTGGGGACAGGGGGGCTTCAGGGGGCGTCTGGGGGGCTGCGACCCCTTCACCCCCTGGCACCCCTTTAGGTGTCCCCAGAGCCCCAAATCCACCCCAGACCCACCTAAAGCCCCCAAATTACCCTCAGATCCCCCCACTTTACCCCAAAATTGACCCCAGAGCCACCTCAGAACCCCCAGATCCCTCCAGTTCCTCTCACAACTCCGCCAAAGTCCCCTCGGACCCCCGCAATTACCCTCAGATCCCCCTAAACCCAACGGAGAACGCTCCAGAAGCTCTCAAGCTCCCCCCAAAGCTCCCTAAAGCCCCCTCATTCCCCCAAACCCAGCAGACACACGCCTATTTCCTGTCAGTTCCCCAGAAATCCCCAGTTTCTCCCCGAGCCGCCCCAAACCCCCCGTTCAGTTTCCCCGGCCCCACCTCAGCCCCTCCTCAGCCGCGCTCCCCTGACAATTTCCCGCCTGCACCGCGCGCGCGGGCTCCTCCAGCCAATAGCGGCGCGCCCCGTGCCGAACCAACCAATCAGCGCGCGGCTGCAGCCAATCAGAGGGAGCCGGGAGCGGCGCCCCTCCCCCGGCGGCCCCGCCCCCCGGGCTCGGGCGGGCCCTGCGGGCGGCGCTGCCAGAGCGGGGGAGGCGCTGGGAGAGGCGGGAGCCGCGGGAGCCGCGGGGGCCGCAACGCTGGGGAGGGGGCTCCGCACAGGGGCCGGGGGCTGGGAGGGGTTGGGGGGGCTGGGGAGGGGGCCTGGGGGGATCGGGGGCCTTTGGGGAGGGAGCCGGGGGGAGTTTAGGGAGGGCTCTGGGGGGTCCTGGATGGCTCATGGAGGAGTCCTCGGGGGAGTCTGGGCGTCCTGGAGGGCTCTTGGGTGGGGGATCCTGAGGGGTCCTGGAGGTGTCAGGGAGAGTCTGGGGAGGGGTCTTGGAGCATTGTGGGGGGACCTGGGGGGTGGGGATGGGTCCTGAGAGGGGCCTGGAGGGGGGGTCTTGGGAGGGTGTGGGGGGAGTTTGGGGAGCGGTTTGGGGGGTCCTGGTGGCGTCCTAGGAGGTTTTGGGGAGGGGCTTTGGGGGATCTGGAAGGGTCCCAGAGAGGGTCTGGGGGGGGTTGGGCGTTTTCGGGAAAGGTCCTGGAGGGATCTGGGGAGAGGCAGGCGGGTCCCAGGTTGGGTTTGGGGCGGGGTCTGCAGGGTCCTGGAAGGGTCCTGTGTGGGGTCTTGGGAAGGGTCTGGGGGGGTCTCAGGGGGCATCCTGGGCTGGGTGCAATTGGGGTCTGGGGGCTCTCAGGGGGTCCTGGGCCAACTTTGGGGGGGGCTCTGGGGAGGATTGGGGTTCCTGGAGGGAGTCCTATGGAGATCTGGGAGTCCCAGGCAGTCCCAGGCTCACCCTGAATGGGGTCTGGGGGTTTCAGGGGGAGGGGGCACAACAGGGATTTTCCCTTCCCACATTTTTGGGAGGATCTTCCATGGTGCCCCCTCCCCAAAAATTTCCAAGGGCCCCTGAAGTTGCTCCTGTTCCAGTGGCTGGTGCCCTCTGACCCAGGACAGCCCCCAGTGAGTCTGGGGGAATTTTGGGGGGATTTTGGTGGTGGTTTTGGACTTTGGGGGGATTTTCTTGGGAGTTAAGGGGGAATTCTTGGAGTCTTTTGTGAGAATTATTAGGTTTTGAGGGGGTTTTGTGGATGTAGGGAGTTTTGGATTTTGGGGGATTTTATTGTCCTTTTGGAAGGGGTTCTTTTTAAAGGGTTTATTGAAATTATTGGGAGGTTTTTTGTTTTTAATTTTAGTGGGTTCCACTGGAATTTTGTGGGATTCTCTGGGGTTCTGGAGGCTCTTCTTGTGATTTTTAGGGGATTTTGGGGCTTTTTAGTGAAATTTTGGGGGGCTTCGTGTAGTAATCAGGGCTCATACCTTTATTAATGTTCAGCTCTATTAAAAAGATCAGCAGAGCAAGGGAGCTCAATACAGAGCTCACCCCCGCTGTTGTAGCTTTTTCCCAGTAGCCAAAGGGCGAGAAGGCTGCAGAGTCTGTCCCTGGAGTCTCCGTGGCACACTGGTAGCCGGAGGTGAAGAGGTGTGCAGTCTGTGTCTGAAGTCCTGGTAGCCGAAGGGTGAGGGCATGTGCAGAGCCTGCTACCAAAGTGCAGCAGCAGCTGTCCCCTGTCCTTCCCTCCTGGGAACACCAGGAAGAGTTGTTCCTTTGTTCCTGCTTCCCACAGCCCAGTCCAGTCTGGTCCCCTGCAGGCTATGGTGACAGGTCAGACACAGACCAGGGATGTGGTTCCCTTTTCCCCAAGCAGCGCACCCATCCAGCCCCCTCCACTGTGCCCAGCCTTCCACTTAGGGGTGTTTTCATCCCCAAAACCCCCTCCCGTGATTCCACTGGTCTCTCTATTTTGCATCCCAGTCCTAGAATGGTAGTGTGGGTGGGGGTGTAGGTGATTCCCAGGAGCAATTTGCTAATTAATATTTCAATGTCAGTACTTAGCCCAAACCGAAGTGTCTCAGCAAGGCTGTTTTGTTCATAATAAATCCCTCCACTATTTCTTTGATTTGGCTTAAGCCCGCATCAACTTACAGTCTCTGGCTTTTGAGGGTTAGCTTCTTTGGGTAATTCTCTTAATTCCTAGAAGCAACGTAAGACTGAATAATATTCTAACTAAAAATTTCTTCAGTTGACTTCTTTGGCTAAAGGACACTTATTAAACAATTAGAAATTGCTTGAACTTTTACTGTGTTACTTTAACTCAGAAACGGTTACTACTACCTTACTGTATATAAGCTTCTAGCAAGTTTTTTTTAAAGTTAATTTTAAGTCTTCTGGTCCCCTAATTACTGTCCATATACAAGAGGAGGTGGGTGACCCTATTGGGTCTGGTCTGGTGTCTGGGGGTGGCACTGATCCTTTTACTCTGGTGATATGGGTTCAGCCTTTTTGTTGAATACCTGGAAAGGTCCTTCAAATTTGAGGGTTAGTGGAGTGGTGGTGCTCTAGGATTTTATTAACACCCAATCCTCAGGACTGATGTGGGCATTGGTATCCAGAAGGGAGGTTTGGGGGAGATACCCCTTCTTTGTGAGGCCTTCTTGGGATTTTCTTATGATTTTTAAATATTATTTAGTTGCTGCCTCCCCTTCTAAATATCTGCAGTACTGAAAGGGGTGATTAGAAGAGGGAGTCTAAACATTATTTCATAAGGAGAAGCCCCTATGTCGGACCGAGGTCTTGTTCTGATGCACAAGACAGTAAGAGGTAAATATTTGAGCTAATTCATTTTTGTCTCTTTAATTAATTTGGTTGTTACATTTTTAAGAGTTCTAGTCATCCTTTCTGCCCTTCTCGAGTTTTGAGGATGCCATGGGGTGTGCAATCTCTACCTTATCCCCAGGGCTTTTGTTACTTGATGCAAAGTTCAAGAGACAAAATGTGGACCTCAGTGCGAGTCAATGTTACTGACTAGCCCGTATCGAGGTATGATATTTTCTAAGATTATTTTTGCAACTTCTTTTGATTGGGAAAGCCTCCGCCCAGTGAGTGAGATGATCTACGATCACTAGTAAATGTTTGTACCTCTGCACAGAGGGCATTTTACTGAAATCTACTTGTATGTTTTGGAAAGGTCTTAAAGCAAGTTTTCCTCCCCCGTGTGCTGTTTTTCTCATTACCTATTGGTCAGTTTTCAGGCAAATCCCACATCCACTTGTGACTGCCTTTGCCAGGTCATACACTCCAATACATAAATTTTCCCATAAAAAGTGGTCGCACAAACCTTGGATTCCCCAGTGGGTCAATTCATGACTTGAACTATTATCTTTTTATCTCGTGGGATGGTCCTTACCCTTAATTGGATTTGCAAGTTGTGAGAACCCTGGGTTTGGTTTGGGGTCTCGTGTGGTGGTAAAGTCTCTCTTCCAACCCGTGCTTCCAAAGAAAAACTCCACAGTCTCTTGTTGTTCGGTCTCAAGACAATTTATTGCTAGTTATCTAACAGATTATGTTCTCGGGCTGCGGCTGTTTGATCAGCGGCCCGGGCAGAGACGCACACACTCCTGACACCCTGACTGTCCAGTGTCTTCTTCTTCTCCCTCCCCACCCAGGGCTGCTGCTATCTTTTATAAGATATATTACGTATAACATGTTTACAATTATTCCCCAATACCTACTACCTATATTCCCAAGTGCTTTTCTACTCTAAACCAATCTGCGAATGCCAACATCACCAAGAACATGGATGTAAGGAAGAAGAAAGGAAGGACAGGAACAGCCCACTTTCCTCCTTCTTAGAACTTCTGACCCCCATGTACAAAGTAAAAATCCCCCTGTACATGTGCTAAAACCCCCTGTACCAAAAAAAAAAAAAATTTCCCCTCTACTTTGTAACTACTTTTACTATACTATCTAACCCTTTGTGACTGATTTTTCCACCTTAAAAGTTGGTAATTCATTCCATGGCTCAAACTCAAAATCACAGCTGATTCCAGCTGCCTGCTGGGGTCTAGAGTGCCTCTGACAAAGGCTGGAACCTCTAAAAATATCTGAGAGACATTTTGAGTTCCCACATCTCCCCTCCCTGTTTGAACCAAAAACACCTGCTTTGCCACTTTGTTCAAGGCCCTTAGAATACACATGAAAATGCATGGCATAACAAGCAGAAGAACTACAAGCCCTATAAGAATGTAAAATATTGTTTTTAAAATTTCTTTCCACACTGGTGAGACATCAAAAAGGTTAAAGAAATCATCCCACCAGGGTCCTGTTATTTTTTCAACTTGGTGATACTACTTTCTAATTGTTTTATTTTTTCATGAATGGATTTTGAATGATCGGACAAGTTCATGCAGCACATCCCCTCAAATTCTTCACATCCGTGCCCATGTGACAGCAACAAATAATCAATTGCTGCCCTGTTTTGAAGCACTGCCTGTCTTGCACTGCTGATATCTGTTAACATGTCACTCAGTGCAGACGAAATGGCACGACTGTGTTTGCTCAACCAGCAAGCTATGTGGTCCAATTGTGTCAAGGCCACCCCTGATGCTGTTTGGGCGAGAAAATTCCAACTGCAATTCTCTGAGCCTTGTCCCAGGTATAAACATCATCATCATCACAATTCAGACTCTATTGATCAAGGGATCTTTTTTCCCTGCATGTCTGCTCCTTTAAAGTTTTCAAATCAGGTGTTATCAATGAGAGCTCCCCAATGCTGCATGGACTGCCCTTGACTTTTGCAGGGATAGCAGGCCAAACTCTGTCCCCGCAAACCAGAAACACTCCCTTCGGTAAAGTGGCTGGGTGTTGAAGGGATGCTTTGCTCGTCACCTTGGTGTAATTGCACCAGGATGATGCATTTTTATAAAAAGGCTGATTTGGAGTGACATCTATTGTATGATTATCTGTCTTTGCCACTCCCACTGGATTAAATTTGATGCAGTATTTCATTTTTGTTGACCCAAAAATGTCTAATTCTGGGGGTTCCAGGTGAGGCACAGGAAGGTACTGCGTCCAAACATGCCATCCTTCCATAGGATCTGAAAAAGTTTTCAAAACCTTTGGAGGGATTTTTTTGGAATTGGCCACTCCTTCACTGGCACACCTACCAAACATGTTGAAAATTGTTTCCCTGGCTTTGAATGAGTCAGACAAATACTGTCCAGACCCGCTGCCTTTGCCAAAGTTTCCCACACATTTTCCCTTGGTTGTTTCATGGGAAAGTCTGTCTCATTGCCCAAAGCAACAGGCAAGAGAATGAGACGCATGAACACTGCCTGTCTAAACTCCATGTCCATGTCCCCAACCTCTGTGAAAAACCCTGCAATACAGCAACACTCAAATAACACTTAATTTCCCCGAAAAAAAACCCAAGTCTCTGGGTAATCAATCGTTGTCTGACGAGACGTCTGCAGCGTCGTTGTCTGCCTCCGTCTGCGTGCTCTCTTCTTTGCTCCTCGGGTCCGCGTCCACCTGCGTCTGCACCTGAAAAGGTTTCACGTGCCTCGCCGACACCCACTTCGGTCCTCACTGTGTGGAAACACAAGAGAAACCCTTGCCCCAAGTTATTAATGTAAATGGACCTTCAATTTGTCCTGATTCTGGATTTCTGATCAAAACCAAAGGATTTTCCCTTAACTTTGCTTGTGCAGTGTTTGTAAAATACCTGACAATTGGTGGTGTGGGCTCTGAGAATGAACTATTTAAAAAATTCAACACATACAGAGCTTTGTTCAGCCACATATAAGGTGTTGTGCCTGCCTCTCCCCTTTTCTGTTTATCCAAAAGGGATTTCAGGGTGTGATGTGTTCTTTCAATGATTGCTTGACCTGAGGGAGAATAAGGAATACCAAAAGTGTGTTTCACTCCCCATTTTTTCAGAAATTTTTCAAGCACCTTGCCTGTATAAGTTGGACCATTATCTGTTTTTATTTCTTGTGGCACCCCGAGTGATGCAAATGCTTGTAGAAAGTGTCTGCAGGCATGTTCTGTGGTCTCCCCTGTATGTAATGATGCAAAAATCGCCCCTGAAAATGTGTCTACTGAAACATGGATATTTTTGAGCCTCCTAAAGGATGGGTATTTTGTGACATCAGCTTGCCAGAGCTGAAGACTCTGCAATCCCCTTGGATTGACAGTTCCTGTAGATGCAGGAGGCTGCAAAAGTGACAGTCTGGACAAGCACTGATGATCTCCTATGCCTGACTTTTAGAGAGGCGAAAGGATTCCATCAATGCCTGTGCATTTTGATGGAAAAATGCATGGCTCAATTTTGCCTGCTCAAAAATATCTAGCAATGTCTGAGATATGGTCATTGTGAGTCTGTGTGCGTGAGCATTTCTGCTGCTAAGAACCGTGGGAGTGATGAATGTGCCCTGATATGTGTAACAAAATATTCGTGTTCTCTACTTTCTAGAATTGTCCTCATGCATGACAAATATGAATATAAAATTTCATTGTCGGTGTGTTTCAAAAGTGATTCCTCTAACTGTTTGACCACATTCACAACATATGCTGAATCTGTGATCAGATTGAGAGGTTCCTGAAACAATTGAAAAACCCTGACCACTGCTGCCAATTCCACAATTTGTGGTGAACCCTGTACCATTTTAATGTCTGATTCCCACTCCCCTGTTTTTGGGTTTTGCCATGTAACTACTGATTTTTGAGTTTTTCCCCGAACCATCAGTGAACACTGTCACCCCTTCCACTGGTTCCTGGCTTATTTTTGGTTTTTCCCTGAAACTTACTTTCGCATTCAGCATCCTGTGAGCTGGAAGATGAATTGTACAAACTCCCAGATATCCTAACAAAGCAACTACAAAATCCTGTGATTTCTGCATCGCCCATTCAAAATACACTATTTTCAAAGGAACATGAATAACTGAGAAATCTCTGCCTGACATTGTCAGCAACCTGGTTCTCGCCTTGATAATAATCTGTGCTACCATTTCTAGATCTGTGAGAATTGTTTTTGAGGGCCTGTAAGCTAAAATATCCCACTCTATTAACAAAAGAGGGTCCACTTGAGACAAATCCCACTGAAAAATCAACCCATATAACTGTGCTGTTTCCGCCAACACTGCTAAATGAAAGGGCAATGATTCTACAAAGCGATGTGCTTGTCTCTGCTGAATCATGTCTGTGATCTTTTCAAGGTCTCTTTTTGCTTCAGGCGTCAGAGTTCTGGGAGATTTGATGTTGTTGTCCCCTCTCAAAAGATCGAGCAATGACAAGATGTCATCATTGGTGATTCCCATGATCGGTCTCATCCAGTTGATCTCCCCCAAAAGCTGTTGCAAGTCCTGGAGATTGGTGACCTTTGTGTTGATTCCCAGTTTCTGTGGCCTTATTGTTTGTTTCGTGATCTTCCATCCCAAGTATTTCCAAGGTGCAATTTCCTGTATTTTTGGTGTACTAGTTTCCAGTCCTGCTTTTTGCACCTGCGCAATCACACAGTCACGAACCTCTTGCACCTCCTGTTTTGTTGGTGCTGCAATGAGCAGATCATCCATATAATGGATAATTTTTGGTTTTGTATGTTTCTCTCATGATGGATGCAAAGCTTGGGCCATGTACCATTGGCAAATGCTTGGAGAATTTTTGAGCCCCTGAGGAAGAACTCTTCAGTGGTATCTTTGCAGAGGTTCTTCTCTGTTGATGCTTGGGACAGAAAATGCAAAGCGTGGAGCATCATCTGGATGAAGTGGAATGCTGAAAAAACAGTCCTTGAGATCAATGATCACAAGCGACCAGTCCCTCGGGATCATCGAGAGAGATGGAAGCCCAAGCTACAGTGGCCCCATGTCCTGATGACCTCGTTGATTTTCCTGAGATCATGAAGCACTCTCCAAGACCCTGAAGTTTTCTTGCGAATGACGAACACTGGGGAATTCCATGGGCTGTCTGTTGGTTTGATGTGTCCCTTCTGCAGCTGTTCCTGGACCAACTTTTTCAACGCACTCAATTTTTTCCGCTCTATGGTCCACTGATCCACTCAAACAGGATCATTTGTTTTCCAGGTCAATTTCAGAGTGGCGAGTGCCACAGTGACCCCTGTTAAAAATCCAACTCTAATTTAGTCCCTATTGTGCCAAAAGGTCCCTTCCCCATACTGTGATGGGCTTTTGCATGATGAAAGGACGGATAACTGCTGTCTTTTTTCCCGGGCCTGTGACAAGAATTGCGTTCTCACTCTGGATGCACAGGGAACTCCCCCCTATGCCTGTGAGAGAACCCAAAGGTGCAACCAAGTCCCATTCCTGAGGCCAAAAAATGTATGAAATAACTGTAACATCCGCTCCTGTGTCAAGCATCCCTGTAATAGCAATTGTCTTTTCGTTACAAGTCAACTGACGAGTAACGATGGGTCGATCCCGGCTCAAATGTTTCACCCAAGATGCATGCACATCTGCTTGATCACCAGGAAAAGAGTCCTGTTTGTTGAACACCGGCATGGCTTGCCTTTCTGGATGAGATGGCAGAGCCATAGCTCGAGCAATCGGTGTGTTTTGTGGAATTGTCAGAGGTGGTCGCAAGGCTTTTGCCGTGACCATCAGCTCCTCATTATGGTTTGCTGAAATCAAAGATGGATAAACAACAAGTCCAAGGATAGTTCTTCTGTCCCTGGCCATTATTAAAAAGTCCTGCCTTTTCCAAGAAGTCCCTGTGACACCTGTAGGTATCACTGCATGGCTATTGTCCAAAAGACACATCAATTTGGAGGTTGCCAAGACGCATTGGAACCCAGGTGGTACCAAGTCTGGGTTGCTGGGGATTTTGGAGATTGCTCTGCCGAGGGGTTCTGTTTGTTGCTCCCCAAGGATTGTTCCTGTTGGTTCTGTGTCACCGCCAGGATTTTTGCCTGAGCGCGCTGGCGTTGATTTGCGCTCTTTTTCCCATTTCCCGGAATCGGGAGAAGTTTCCCATCCACATCTGTCTGTGAGTGACACTCGCAAGATGTTTCCCTCTCCTGAATCAATGGCAAAGGTCTGGTGGCTTGTTGGTCTTTGCAAGTTGTGGGCAGTTCCTTTTAATATGTCCTTGTGTCCCACACCCAAAGCACTGTCTGTCTGCACTGGAGTTGCCCTTTGCATAATTTGCAAGAACTTCCCTAACACGTTTTTCAATTTGATCCTCCAAGTGTTCCTCCATGATGGAAGCAACATGTTGTGGTGTCCCCACCTTGCTGCACGCCTCGATCATGTCTGCCAAGGTGGCCTGGTGCGGCATCATGCTGATGATCCGTCTGCACTCCGGATTGGCATTGGAGAACGCAAGGCTTTTGACCAGGTGTGGTTTCGCTTCCTCCTCACTCACCTGCCGCTCCACTGCCTGAGAAAGACGATCCACGAATGAAGAAAACGGCTCTGAAGGACCCTGTTTGATCTCAGTCTAGATGTTGTCCTGGACCCCCGTTGGAGCAATCTGAAGAATTGCCCTCCGTGCTGCCTCTTTGATGTCACTGAGCACGTGACACAGGAGCCTCACCGCCTGTTGAGTTAGACCGTCCTCAGGAGGATCACCAGCAAGCTGCACCATGGTGAGGTTTGCATTTGGCCCGCCCTGGTATCTGGCTCTCAGCTCCTCTAGGGATCTCCTCCACGCCTTCTGCCACATGAGAGCTTGGGTGTCTGTAAGAACTGATGTTGCAAGATATTTAAGATCATATGGTGTTAAGTCATACATGCCAAAAATACTTTTTAACATCTTCTTGAAATATGGTGATGACAACCCATTGTCCCAAATGGCCTTAGCTAAATCTTTGATTGCTCCACAATCCAGGTGTTCCCATCTCGGGTTTTGGCCCTGAGCGTCATAGTTCACTGGCATCATTATGTTTCCCAAGCCCTGTAATAAACCTTTCTCCTTCTCCAACTCTGCTCGAATGTCCTGCCAGTCCACTTTTGCACTCTGCAAAGCCGTAAATTCAGTGGGTACTTGCCTGTAGAGTGGAGTCATCTGTTGTGGCTGCAGCTCTGGTGCAGTAGCACTCACCGATACCAACGGCGTCTGCAGCATCTGCGAAGATGAAGGCTGAGAGTCTCTGGAGAAAAGTGAAGCATCTGCTGTGGAGGAGAACACACGACTGCCCTGCATTATTTGGAAAATTTTTGGAAGATGAACCAACAGTTCTGGCTGTGACTCCAAGGCTGTGTTTAAATATTGTAAAAGAAATTCAACAACCCCCTTTGATATTAAAATTGACTCTCCCTGCCCCGAAATTTTGGCAGACCTTGATTTTGGAATTGTCCAAGCTGGGACACTCTCCGAAGCAGTGATGCATATCGTTTCATCCCGTTGCTGTTCCTCAGCAGAAGTGTCCTGAGTCCCGCACTGTTCTGGTGTCAGTGGAGGTTCCTGCTGCCGTGCAGATGTGACCTTTTTCACCCTGGAGTTTTTCTTATAAGAAACTGGAAAAAAGTCCTGCAATGTCACGGTCCCACCACTGGGTGGCGCAGTGCCGTGACCGGACAAGTTCTGCGAAGCCTGTTGCAATGTTGTGGTTCCGCCGCTAGATGGCGCTGCCGCCTGACCAGCTGAGATGGGAACCGCACTCTGCTCTTCAATCTGCACTTCCGATAAACATTTGAGCATTTCTTCTGACAATTGATTTACATTTGCAAATCCCGCAATATTCCTGATAAACCTTTAAGCATTTCTCCTAACAACTGATTCACGTTTGCGATCCCTGCAATCGGAGAAACTGACTCTTGTTGCAATAATTGTTCTAATTTGGCCATGTCTGAAGCTGACAGGGATTGGCCATGGGCTTGGGCTGTCTGTTGCCATAGGAACGATGACGGAACCGTGCCCTGAGGAATTTTTACATCCTGGCCATGCCTTGTCCCTGCCTGCATCATCACGGAGGAGTGAACGCTTCTGCTCCAACCCTGGCAATGCTTCGGCCTCGCTCTGCCCCGCACCGCCTCTGATTCAGAGCCACTGTCGTACCCCCCGAGACTGACATAACCACTCTCCTGTTCCCATTCCGGCTTTGGCATCTCCCCAGGGGATGAAGGGTTGAGCCTGGAGCAGACAGTGTCTGTGATGAGCTCCAGAGGAGCTGAGCCCAGGGGCTGCTGGCCAAGGCCCTGGCCCAGTGAGCATTTCTCAGCTGGCAGGGCGGCCTGAGAAGGGGAAAGGGGAATGCACCAGACCAGGAACCATGGAACCAAGGGACCATTGTTACACTGTGGGGCCATGTGAGAAGAAGTGACCATTGGGACACTGTGGGGCCTTGTGAGACCAAGGGACCATTGGGACACTGTGGGACCATGTGAGATCAAGAGACCATTGGGATACTGTGAGTCCTCATGGATTCATGGACACCACTGTGACATTGCTGGGCCTCATGGAAGCAAGGGGACCCTAGTGATGCCGTGTGCCTCAGTGGAATGTAGGCATCATTGTGACACTGTGAGGCCCCATCCAACCAAGGCTCCATTGGGACACTCCGAGACCCCACGGAAACAAAGCTCCAGGGTAACACAGAGAGGCTGCCTGTAATCAGTGCTCCATTGTGACCCTGTGGAGCCAAAGGAGAGCGTTGTGACACTGCAAAGCCCCATGGTCCATTGGTCCAAAGGTCCATTGTGACATTGCAGGACTCATGGAACAGAGGAGTCACATGACACTGTGGGGCCTGTGGAACCATGGAGAACATTGTGACACTGCAAGGCCTCAAGGAATCATTAGGACTGTTATATGTCTATAGGATAATTCGTGCAAATAAAATTGTCATCTATTTTATAGTTATGTGCTGTTAAATTATACTCTTATAAGAAGTTTTTAAATTGCACAAGCCAGCAACAGTGATTGCAACATCATGTCGAAGCCACCTGGACAAGAGAGGGAGGACTTTATTTACAAGCGAACGAAAGTGGCCAGCCCGGAGAGGGATCATGCATCAAGGTTGTCCGAGAAACACCCGGACGATAAATACACGATAAATATCCGAGACCGAGATAGTCAGAGCCATCAGGGAGGTACATCTCAAATCCGAATTCCGGGACTGCAAACACAGGTGTTCATCACTCTCCGGACATGTATTGTTCAACTTGCCACAGAGAAAAGAACTCCACATGAATACATGCACTCCAAAAAGGAAGAAAGGGGACTCTGGCTCAGGCATGGAAAATGGTATAAAAATGGGTCAGACAGGATGGTCGGTGTGAAGCATAGAGGACCCTCTGCTGCAGCTGTCAAACCTGTGTCTCACCGGGTGGCAATCCCGGGCTCCACACTGACTTTTTTTTATAGTGGCTTTTTTCCATTTTTCTCAAAGCTTATATTTGGTACACTTAATAACTTTTATTAAATTAATAACTAATAACTTGGAGCCTTGCATTTATAACATGTTTATCACATTCGGTTTCTCATGATAAGCCTATCTACTTCTGCTAATTCTGAGGTGGGGAAAATGAACTGTCATGATTCCCGCTTGCACTAGAGGATTGTGACACGGGCTGACTTTGTGATGCCAGAGTCTTCTGTGCCATCACAGCGCAACTGTATGACATCCCAGAGTGATAGAGCAGCACCGGCTCTGTGACATCACAAGGGGGATTTGTGAGATCCCAGGGTGGGCTGTGACATCCCAGGAGGCAGTGTGACATCTCAGGGGCTCTGTGACCTTACTGGGGAGGTCACTCCAAGCCAGCTCCCACTCACAGTTCCTCCCAGAGAAGTCCAAAGCTGCTGGTGCACAGTGGCATCCCGTGTCCCTCTGGGTCCCCCTGCCCCTGGCGCTGCAGCCTCCTCCTGAGGATGTTCGAGGAGATCAAGCCCAGAGCCTGACACGGGGACAGGGGCTCAGGGCCCTCAAAGTTGGAACAGGGAGACAGGGACCCCCTAGCAGCATCCCTGTGCCCCAGGGCCAGAGCTTGGCCAGGGCTCCTTCACCCTCTTATGAAGGAGGGCTTGAGAGCACTTATAAAAATCCCCAGCAGGGGAGTAGCATAAAACAGCTTTAATATTAATTGACAGCACCACAGAGTTCCTTGGCAAGAGTCACTCTGCTCCTGACTGGACACTTCAGGCACAGCAAGGAAACAAAGCAACAACAAAACCAAACAAAATCCAGGCAATCAAACCAAAAAGGAGTCAAGAACTGTCCCGGTGTCTGTGTGTCTCTGTGTGTTTTTTTGTGAGTGTGTATGTTAATGTCTGTGTGTGTGTGACGAAAGGACAGTGAGGGCAAGGATAAAAGGAATACAGCCTAAAAGCTAAACAGAGCTGTGGAATAACACTTAACAATATTCAACTTCGCTTATAACTTCTATTAAGCTTCACAAATTAGCAAAAGAACAACTCTTAGCAGCATTTAACTTTGCTTACAGCTTGTGACTTTGTCGCTATAAGACACGTGAAAGCACGACGCGAGCCACCTGCTATTTGCAAGGTAAAGATAAAAGTTTATTCTCTGACTCCAACTTTTATACTTTGCCAAAGGTGACATTGGATTGGAGAGTGAGTGAGCCACCTGTCCAAAGACATTGGACAAACCACTAGTAAATCAAGTTTGTCCACCCCCATAAAAGATTGTAAACAATATGTTGTTGACAGAAATTGTGTGGGAAGGTTCTCCAACAGAATGGAAACTCAGAAGGCTTTAGAAAATCTTAAGAATCAGAGTGACATGACTTAACCTTACTTCCAGGCCTGACTGGCTCAGCTATCCAAGGCATCCAAAGTTTTCAGAGAGCAGCATATCTGCCACATTTCCCTGAGCACAGGCACTCCTGTGTGCACACAGACACAAAGAGTCACTACAAGGCACCTGTGCGAAATTCCCCTGAGCAAAGGAAAATGTTCCCTGTGGAGGCTTTGGCATCTCCCCAGGAAATGAAGGGTTGAGCCTGGAGCAGACAGTGTCTGTGATGAGCTCCAGAGGAGCTGAGCCCAGTAGCTGCTGGCCAAGGCCCTGGCCCAGTGAGCATTTCTCAGCTGGCAGGGCGGCCTGAGAAGGGGAGAGGGGAATGCACCAGACCAGGAACCATGGAACCAAGGGACCATTGTTACACTGTGGGGCCATGTGAGAAGAAGTGACCATTGGGACACTGTGGGGCCTTGTGAGACCAAGGGACCATTGGGACACTGTGGGACCATGTGAGATCAAGAGACCATTGGGATACTGTGAGTCCTCATGGATTCATGGACACCACTGTGACATTGCTGGGCCTCATGGAAGCAAGGGGACCCTAGTGACGCCGTGTGCCTCAGTGGAATGTAGGCATCATTGTGACACTGTGAGGCCCCATCCAACCAAGGCTCCATTGGGACACTGCGAGACCCCACGGAAACAAAGCTCCAGGGTAACACAGAGAGGCTGCCTGTAATCAGTGCTCCATTGTGACCCTGTGGAGCCAAAGGAGAGCGTTGTGACACTGCAAAGCCCCATGGTCCATTGGTCCAAAGGTCCATTGTGACATTGCAGGACTCATGGAACAGAGGAGTCACATGACACTGTGGGGCCTGTGGAAGCATGGAGAACATTGTGACACTGCAAGGCCTCAAGGAATCATTAGGACTGTTATATGTCTATAGGATAATTCGTGCAAATAAAATTGTCATCTATTTTATGGTTATGTGCTGTTAAATTATACTCTTATAAGAAGTTTTTAAATTGCACAAGCCAGCAACAGTGATTGCAACACCATGTCGAAGCCACCTGGACAAGAGAGGGAGGACTTTATTTACAAGCGAACTAAAGTGGCCAGCCCAGAGAGGGATCGTGCATCAAGGTTGTCCGAGAAACACCCGGACGATAAATACACGATAAATATCCGAGACCGAGATAGTCAGAGCCATCAGGGAGGTACATCTCAAATCCGAATTCCGGGACTGCAAACACAGGTGTTCATCACTCTCCGGACATGTATTGTTCAACTTGCCACAGAGAAAAGAACTCCACATGAATACATGCACTCCAAAAAGGAAGAAAAGGGAGTCTGGCTCAGGCATGGAAAACCGTATAAAAATGGGTCAGACAGGACGGTCGGTGTGAAGCATAGAGGACCCTCTGCTGCAGCTGTCAAACCTGTGTCTCACCCGGTGGCAATCCCGGGCTCCACACGGACTTTTTTTATAGTGGCTTTTTTCCATTTTTCTCAAAACTTATATTTGGTACACTTAATAACTTTTATTAAATTAATAACTAATAACTTGGAGCCTTGCATTTATAACATGTTTATCACATTCGGTTTCTCATGATAAGCCTATCTACTTCTGCTAATTCTGAGGTGGGGAAAATAAACTGTCATGATTCCCGCTTGCACTAGAGGATTGTGACACGGGCGGACTTTGTGATGCCAGAGTCTTCTGTGCCATCACAGCGCAACTGTATGACATCCCAGAGTGATAGAGCAGCACTGGCTCTGTGACATCACAAGAGGGATTTGTGAGATCCCAGGGTGGGCTGTGACATCCCAGGAGGCAGTGTGACATCTCAGGGGCTCTGTGACCTTACTGGGGAGGTCACTTCAAGCCAGCTCCCACTCACAGTTCCTCCCAGAGAAGTCCAAAGCTGCACGTGCACAGTGGTATCCCGTGTCCCTCTGGGTCCCCTTGCCCCTGGCGCTGCAGCCTCATCCTGAGGATGTTCGAGGAGATCAAGCCCAGAGCCTGATACGGGGACAGGGGCTCAGGGCCTTCAAACTTGGAAAAGGGAGACAGGGACCCCCTTGCTGCATCCCTGTGCCCCCAGGGCCAGAGCTTGGCCAGGGCTCCTTCACCCTCTTATGAAGGAGGGCTTGAGAGCACTTTAAAAATCCCCAGCAGGGGAGTAGCATAAAACAGCTTTAATATTAATTGACAGCACCACAGAGTTCCTTGGCAAGAGTCACTCTGCTCCTGACTGGAAACTTCAGGCAAAACAAGGAAACAAAGCAACAACAAAACCAAACAAAATCCAGGCAATCAAACCAAAAAGGAGTCAAGAAGTGTACCGGTGTCTGTGTGTCTCTGTTTCTTATTGTGTGTGTGTGTGAGTGTGTGTGTGACGAAAGGACAGTGAGGGCAAGGATAAAAGGAATACAGCCTAAAAGCTAAACAGAGCTGTGGAATAACACTTAACAATATTCAACTTCGCTTATAACTTCTATTAAGCTTCACAAATTAGCTAAAGAACAACTCTTAGCAGCATTTAACTTTGCTTACAGCTTGTGACTTTGTCGCTATAAGACACGTGAAAGCACAACGCGAGCCACCTGCTATTTGCAAGGTAAAGATAAAAGTTTATTCTCTGACTCTTATTTCTGTACTTTCCCAAAGGTGACATTGGATTGGAGAGTGAGTGAGCCACCTGTCCAAAGACATTGGACAAACCACTAGTACATCAAGTTTGTCCAGCCCCATAAAAGATTGTAAACAATATGTTGTTGACAGAAATTGTGTGGGAAGGTTCTCCAACAGAATGGAAACTCAGAAGGCTTTAGAAAATCTTAAGAATCAGGGTGACATGACTTAACCTTACTTCCAGGCCTGACTGGCTCAGCTATCCAAGGCATCCAAAGCCCTCAGGGAGCAGCATATCTGCCACATTTCCCTGAGCACAGGCACTCCTGTGTGCACACAGACACAAAGAGTCACTACAAGGCACCTGTGCGAAATTCCCCTGAGCAAAAATAAATGTTCCCTGTGGAGGCTTTGGCATCTCCCCAGGAAATGAAGGGTTGAGCCTGGAGCAGACAGTGTCTGTGATGAGCTCCAGAGGAGCTGAGCCCAGGGGCTGCTGGCCAAGGCCCTGGCCCAGTGAGCATTTCTCAGCTGGCAGGACGGCCTGAGAAGGGGAAAGGGGAATGCACCAGACCAGGAACCATGGAACCAAGGGACCATTGTTACACTGTGGGGCCATGTGAGAAGAAGTGACCATTGGGACACGGTGGGGCCTTGTGAGACCAAGGGACCATTGGGACACTGTGGGACCATGTGAGATCAAGAGACCATTGGGACACTGTGAGTCCTCATGGATTCATGGACACCACTGTGACATTGCTGGGCCTCATGGAAGCAAGGGGACCCTAGTGACGCCGTGTGCCTCAGTGGAATGTAGGCATCATTGTGACACTGTGAGGCCCCATCCAACCAAGGCTCCATTGGGACACTGCGAGACCCCATGGAAACAAAGCTCCAGGGTAACACAGAGAGGCTGCCTGTAATCAGTGCTCCATTGTGACCCTGTGGAGCCAAAGGAGGGCGTTGTGACACTGCAAAGCCCCATGGTCCATTGGTCCAAAGGTCCATTGTGACATTGCAGGACTCATGGAACAGAGGAGTCACATGACACTGTGGGGCCTGTGGAAGCATGGAGAACATTGTGACACTGCAAGGCCTCAAGGAATCATTACACTGTTATATGTCTATAGGATAATTCGTGCAAATAAAATTGTCATCTATTTTATGGTTATGTGCTGTTAAATTATACTCTTATAAGAAGTTTTTAAATTGCACAAGCCAGCAACAGTGATTGCAACACCATGTCGAAGCCACCTGGACAAGAGAGGGAGGACTTTATTTACAAGCGAACTAAAGTGGCCAGCCCAGAGAGGGATCGTGCATCAAGGTTGTCCGAGAAACACCCGGACGATAAATACACGATAAATATCCGAGACCGAGATAGTCAGAGCCATCAGGGAGGTACATCTCAAATCCGAATTCCGGGACTGCAAACACAGGTGTTCATCACTCTCCGGACATGTATTGTTCAAGTTGCCACAGAGAAAAGAACTCCACATGAATACATGCACTCCAAAAAGGAAGAAAAGGGAGTCTGGCTCAGGCATGGAAAATGGTATAAAAATGGGTCAGACAGGACGGTCGGTGTGAAGCATAGAGGACCCTCTGCTGCAGCTGTCAAACCTGTGTCTCACCCGGTGGCAATCCCGGGCTCCACACGGACTTTTTTTATAGTGGCTTTTTTCCATTTTTCTCAAAACTTATATTTGGTACACTTAATAACTTTTATTAAATTAATAACTAATAACTTGGAGCCTTTCATTTATAACATGTTTATCACATTCTGTTTCTCATGATAAGCACAGCTACCCAACATAAATTTGACAAGCAATGAGTTAATGGATCCGGCTACTGTTAACTATGAAGAAAGCTTATTTATCTACTTCTGGTAACACAGCATCATCTAATTTAACTATCATCTTAACTTTCCTAGAATTCTTAAGTCTTCAAAATTAGTGTCTCACAGAGGATCAGAAAGGGGCCATCACCCCATGATCCATGTGATCAAGTGAAGCCAAATTTATTGTACAGAAATCTATATTTATAATATTTTCTAATGTCCATGTCCCTCTAGGTAATACATGATTGACCAATCCTAACTGTGTACACATCAAAGACTAAATCCTAATTGGATCACCTGATTCTACACATATATTCTGTGGTCGTCTAGCCCACCCTTAGTTCTCTTTTTTTCCCACTTTCTCAATCTTTGCTGACAGCTTGCTGATTCTCGCTGACTCTTCTGTCTTCAAGTATTCACTGTACTTAGTCCTTGAACTGACTACTTTGTTACCAGAAGCCTGGAGTGTGCATCTGCTGAACGTGTCCATTGTCCTGCAAAAAATCCTCAACATCCTACGATTTGGCAGAAAGTGAAATGGCTTCTCTGGTGAACTTAGAGCTTGATAGATTGCACTTATTAGTGAAGAACTTTGAATGTGTTCATTTTTCCACAAGCTAGGAGGGTTTGAGCAGGCTGCCTGAGGTGTATCAACAGCTTGCACCATGGCCAAGTGTGGGAGTGAAGACCTGCCTTCTGAGGAACTGGGAAATGTTTGTGCTTGACAATGAGAAGAAAAACGGTGAGCGTGAGACTGAGAACACAACACAAACATCACCTCCTGAGCCGGAGAAGGACACCTTACCAGAGACATCCCCAGCTCAGACAGAGAACTGCAGGCAACAGACACTGGCAGACATGGTTACCATGACTGTTCCTGACCAAAATCCACCTTATCCTTCCTGTGGTTCCTGGGTGAACTGTGTGTTAGGCTTGATTGAACATCTGAGGGTAGCCCATGGGAAAAGGAGGGTTTGTTTTCGGTGTGCTAAATGTGAGTAAGAGATGAGTAATTATCACAGCATTGTTTGTCACCTTCCTAAATGCAAGGAAACAGCACAAATGGCTTCAGCCAGGGAGTGGATCTGTGAGGTATGTGGCAGGGACTTAAAGACAAAAATTGGTCTGAGACAACCCAAAAGATTAGCACACTCATGGGTTATAAATCAGGAAAGGGTTGCTGCTTCCTGTTATAAATTGTGACACGACAATTTGAAGTGTCTTAATTCAATAAAGCAATTTTATTTAAAATAGCAAGTGAGTAAGGCAGGCAAAGCACAGCGCTGGGTGGCCGGGGAGTCTCCTGCTCCACCAACGGCGCACAAAAATGTTCTGTCCCAACCTTCCTTTTATCCCCCCCTTCTCCTTGCAGGCGTGACTCTCCAGATGTAGTCTGAGTCTGGTCGTTGTGATAGCTTCTAAGTCTCTTCTTTTGAGATACAGCAAGCAGACCAGATACACACACCCAGGACTCTAATCTCAACCTCCTTATCACCTTGTAAGCAAATAAGCATTTCAAAGACACACCAGTATATTCTTATGCAAACCAAGGTAAGCGAGCATACCACAGTGAACAAATGATCTTCCACTTATCTCAATTCCCCCCTTTTTCTTGTTCATCTTTATTTTGTTCACTGAATCTTTGTAACTCTTGGTGACTTAGTATTAGGGTCTCATCTACATCGTGTATGGGTTCATATTTTGCCCTAATGAGCATTAAATGTGCTGCCTCTAAGCGTCCCTTCACTATTTCTATTGCCTTATTGAAGATGCATGGCCCAAAGGTCAGTCCCAATATTATCAGTATCAGAGGTCCTGCAAGGGTGGATAACAAGGTAGTTAACCAAGGAGATTGAGTGAACCATGATTCATACCAACTTTGCTGTGCCTCTCTTTCCCTCTTTCTCTGCTCTAATCTTCTCCTTAATTCTGCCATGGTGTCTGTAACAACTCCAGTATGATCAGCGTATGCACAGCATTCCTCCTTCAGGGCTACACACAATCCCCCTTGTAATAATAGCAAGTCTAAACCCCTTCCGTTCTGCAACACCACCTCAGATAGGGACCTTAATGATTTTACCAATCCATCGATGGCCTGCTCAATTTTACTCAGATCTTCATCTACTGAAATTCTTAATGCTTTAAATTCCTTTTGTTGATTTACTAGGGATGCCACCCCAGTTCCAGCTCCTATTCCCCCGATGGTAAGGAGAGTTGCAATAGTTAAGGCAGTGAGGGGTTCCCTTTTCATTAGATGGTGGTCTGGCACAGTTTGTTGTTCATATATGTAGTCACTTGTATGGTAGGTAATTCTGGGCATAATCGTTACCTGGATGCAGTAGTCTTGGCTTGGATTAAACAGTTTCAGTGAGATGCACGGTGTGACACCCAGATTGTTACATACCCACTTTCTATTACTCCACAAAGGAATTCTCTTTGTGTTGGGATTTTTCCTATGCATCTCCCTTTCCCTGTTACCTGAGCCAAGGTAAGCCCCGGTGTTGTCTCTTTACCCTTTTTCCACAAACACTGATTAGTTCCATTCACTCTTCTGGGCTTTACAGTGACCCCTATGGCTTCATAAAATGGGGGTCTTAAATTATAGCACAGCCAACAGTCTTCAGTCAGTTTTGGGTTGGTTCTATTTAGGACACCATAACTCGCTTTCATAACCTTCCAGAGTATATTACCCTCCTGGGTTTTTTCCTGTTTGTCTCCTGAAGTGTTTTCATTCTGAATTTTATTCTGGGTCTGATCCCTTTCTTTTGTTTGGTTGGCTAAAACAACCTCCTTTCCTAATAACACTGGGTTTGGCCCTACAGGTTCAGGATCAGGGGGCACAATTTCCTTCTTTATAAATATTAAGCTACCAAAATTGCCAAAATCAGCCGAATATAAACGAACGCCCCAAGTTTTTCCAATTAACCATATACTATCCTCTGGCCTTAATGCAGTAATTTGTATATTCCTGCAAATATTTTCTGGGGGTTTATGACCTGTCCAGTAGCCGGGAGGAATACAACCATCTGGCTTCCAGACCACTTTAATGTATGGATCAGGAGTGGGGGGGTCCCATGTACCAGCTATTGTTTCACAACCCCAATATGCACAGTAATATTGTCCAGGACTATTGCAATACCCTTTACCAGGATTCGAAGCAGGACACATATAAAACGATGAAACCCAATGGGAACCCCAACAAGTACCTAAGGATGCCACAGGTAACTGGAAAGTGGGAGCTCCAGCTGCAGTATTGCTCCTTATAACTCGTGAATCCTCCCATCTTCCTAAAGTCCACTTGAAAGGTTCATGAGTTGTTACTTCCGCAGTATTACAAGATATACAAAGGAAAATCACAAGCAGTAAGCAAATGGCATGTGGGGTCTGGTTTCTCACACTGCAAGAATTATACCCTTGTGACTTCTTTCCCTCTATTAGCTGGTTATCACCAAAATACCCTTGAGCCCAAAAACTATTTCTGCCTTTGTTACTCCCAGTCCCGGGGTAGTTCCGCAAATATTGCTTGCGTATTCCATCCTGAGGGCTCCTTCCTCCACAGCTGTTTACTCCTCTGCCTCGCCCGTCGACTCGGGTGCTTCGAGCCACAGGGTGTACCATCTTCTCGGCAGCAAGAGTATTCTTCAGGAGGGGATTTATGCCCTCTAGTGCCTTGCCGCATGCAATAAGAACGCCAATTCTGATCTTTTGCCTCTGGTGCGGTACAACTGACCCCTTTTAGGTCTTTCCTACAAAGGCCTTCTATGATCTCTGCCACAAATGGGCTCGGCTCGTTTGTATGGTAGCAGTAATAGTCTGGGCGAATGCCCTTTGAGAAAATTTCCCACCACTCTTTAGATTCCAATCGGATTTCCCCTCTAGTCACTTTACAGGTCAGTACCCAAGCTGTAATCTCTCTTTGTACGTTCCAACAGGAATTGCAAGTTCCTCGTGGAGGATACCCTCTGTTGCAATGTGACCACCACCGTTCCCCACACACCTTACAGATATAGCATACAAAAGGATAGCAATTACAATTTTGATTTTTACACTTTACTCTAACACTTGAATTACTAATTAGTCCACTATCTAAGTAATATAAGTCTGATGTGTATTCAATCTGATAAGAGTCCATTAGTTTCTCTGTAACTTCAATTTCAGGTTCCCGGGAGGACTGGTTACTTGCCACACAGTGTTGTTAACTGGTCCTTTTACTCAACTGGCATGTGTCCATCCTCTTTCTGCAGTCCGAATTGCAGTTTCTGTAGTGAGTAACACAAGATAAGGACCTTCCCATTGTGGGGTTAGTGTAGATTCTTTCCAGGATTTTATTCACACATAGTCTCCTGGGTATATTTTATGTATTTTTAAATCTAAAGGGGGTCTTTGCGTAATGATTCCTTTTTCCCAAAGTTCATTGCGGCGTTTCATTAAGGCAATAATATATGAGGTTATTTTATAGTCCTTCAACCGGAGGTGGTCTCGGGGTTCCTCCAAATCATATGGCATCCCGTATAGCATTTCAAAAGAGGAAATCCCAGCATCTGCTCTGGGTCTTGTTCTTATGTACAATAGGGCTAAAGGGAGACACTTGACCCATGTCAATTTTGTTTCTATTATTAATTTGGTTAATTGCTTTTTTAGTTCCCCATTCATTCTTTCCGCTCTTCCCGAACTTTGGGGATGCCATGGGGTATGGTATTCCCACTTAATTCCCAGAGCATATGAGATATCCTCAGTTATTTTGGACACAAAGTGGGGTCCCCTATCAGAATCTATTGTTTCTACTATCCCATATCTAGGGATTATTTCTTCTAATAATATTCTGACCACTGTCTGAGCAGTAGTCCGAGTAGTGGGGTAAGCTTCTACAAAATGGGTGAGATGATCTACTATTACTAGCAAATATTTATATCTACCCACTTTAGGCAATTCAGTGAAGTCTATTTGTATTTTGGCAAAAGGCCTGTGAGCTAATTCCCTTCCTCCCATTCAAATACAAAGTAATCCCTACTTTTCTCATCCAGGGGGCATGCCCAAAAGGCATCCTTTAGATCAATAACACTATACCATCGATTTTCAGGTCCCAGACGGCTCAACAAAGTATATGGATTTGCAACTACTGGAAACTGGGGCAAAGTCCTCTTATTTATTTCTCTTAAATCCTGCACCAATCTGTAGGACCCATCTGACTTTTTTACAGGCAGGATGGGAGTATTGAAGGGAGACATACAGGGCTCTAAAAGCCCTTTTTCCAATAATCTATCTATTTCAGGTTTTAGTCCTAATTTTCCCTCCCTAGGGATAGGGTATTGTTTTATTCTTATGGGTTTGCCAGGATCACTTATTTCCACTGAGAAAGGCTTAATCTGCAATTTCCCCACCGTTTCTGGGGTATACCACACCTCAGGATTAATTTTCTTTTCATCCTCCACCCTTAAAGGGCAGAGCTTTATCTGTAATTCTTTATTTATAACTTCTAAATTAATACCCAATTCTATTATCAGATGTCTCCCTAATAAATTGTAATCTGCTTCAGGTACCAGTAGTAAAGAACCTATACCAAATTTGGAATCAGTTTCTACCATCACATCCTTGATAACAGATACCTCAAAGGGCTCTCCTTTTGCCCCAATTACATGTACAGTGTCAGATGACTTTTTACATTCAAGTGGCAAGGCTTGCACCGTGGATCTTTCAGCCCCGGTATCCACTAAAAATTCCATCTCTTGTTGTTGGGGTCCCACTTTAAGCTTTACCAAGGGCTCCTTATGATGTTTCTTCCCCAACAAATAGAGCTCTTGACACCCCTAATCTTCCTTAAAGGCCTTCTCATCCGCTATCCGTTGTCTGCATCCCCTCTTCATATGTCCCTTCTTTCCACAGTAGAAGCAGACAATTTCACGACTTCTTCCTTTTCCTTCCCTAGAAATATAACTCTGCTCCCAATTCTCCCTTTGTTCTACATTCCTTGCACGGGAATTAGGGTTAGGCCCTTCCCGCACAACTGCAGCCATAATCCTCCTCCCTTCTCACAAAAACCTTCTGCGCTTCCCTCAAGAGCTCCTCTAATCCTCTAGTCTGCCGTGAACAAAATCCTTAGTATTGACTGTAACTCCTCCCATGTGTACACATTGGGCCCCAAAAATTGGTCCAACCGTTCTGCCACTCCTAGAGGATCGTTCAACAAATGTCCCATTTCCTTCTTAAAGTCCCTGACTTGCCCAGAGTCTAAAGGCACAGTTACATAGGCAACCCCTGCTATTTGGGGTGGCTGACCTTCCTGTCCCGCTTGGGGATTTGGGATCATACCAATGCTTTGTTCTCTTAGGGGAAACATCCCCAATTCCTGTTCCTTTTTCCTAGTCTGACTTCTAGTTACCCTACGATTGTTTTCCCTTGTTCCTCCACTCTCTGCCTCATCATCAGAGTCTGAAGGAGCCGTGGGGACCACGGGGCCAACCGGGTCCGCAGGCAGCTGGGGATATATAGTTTGACTAGCAGGGGGTGGGAGTGGAGGAATATATGGAGGAGGAACGTAGGGGGGCATATTATCTTCCTCCTTGTTTTTCTTGTTCTTTTCCCTGGCTGATAAGGCAAATAGTTTTGTCCTTGTCTCCCCAACTGTCCACAGGGAAGCATATTCGCTCTCTTCTGAATCAAAAGCTTCCTTTGAGTTAACATATATATTTAGAGCCTGACAAATCCAATCCTCAAAGGACCCGAATACCGGCCAATACAAATGGTCTCCCCTAATTTGTTTCCCCCCCGCACACTTCCATACAATAATGTATCATTTTAACTTTGTCTTTCCCTTTTCTAGATGGGAAAGCATCCCAATTAATTATCATCAAACCCAAGGGGCTATCCCTGGGAATCTGGGGAAGCTTAGCATGGGTCCCCTCTCCCATGGGACCAGAGGGCTTGCTTTTCCTCTGTCCCATCTTCCGGAGTGCACTCAATTTCTCACACACGTGCTCCCCTGGTTCGTGGCCCAGCCCCTCGCGGGGAATGGAAAACGCACTAATACAGAGTCCGCACTCACTTGGTCTCCACGAGACCTCTCACACACAGCACTCCGGGAAAACCACCCCAAACCGAGCGGGAAACCGGCCTATACTCACGCGTCCTGCGTCTTCGCTGGTTCTTCGTGCACAAAGATTACAGGGGTAACCGGTTCTCCTTTGCCCGTTACTCAATTTAGGTTCGTCAGTGGAGAGTGATCAGAAAGCCTGGGGCAGCCGAGCCGCCATAAGGGCGGGGCACCTCCCGATCCTCCCGTAGCGACTGATCTACTTCTCCATCCGAGTCACGGCACCAAATTGTTATAAATTGTGACATGACAATTTGAAGTGTCTTAATTCAATAAAGCAATTTTATTTAAAATAGCAAGTGAGTAAGGCAGGCAAAGCACAGCGCTGGGCGGCCGGGGAGTTTCCTGCTCCACCAACGGCACGCAAAAATGTTCTGTCCCAATCTTCCTTTTATCCCCCCCTTCTCCTTGCAGGCGTGACTCACCATATGTAGTCTGAGTCTGGTCGTTGTGATAGCTTCTAAGTCTCTTCTTTTGAGATACAGCAAGCAGACCAGATACACACACCCAGGACTCTAATCTCAACCTTCTTATCACCTTGTAAGCAAATAAGCATTTCAAAGACACACCAGTACATTCTTATGCAAACCAAGGTAAGCGAGCATACCACAGTGAACAAATGATCTTCCACTTATCTCACTTCCCACCCAAAACAGACTTCCAAGCCAACAAAAGATGCTGGAGTAAAGTGGAGGAAGAACTACTCATAAAATTGAAGGCCCACTTTGAGGGGAACAAAACCATCAATAATCTCATTGCAGAACACACATCACAACCAAAATGGCTAAAGAAATCAGCACTATAAGGATATTTTTGCTCAAGAAACCAGCTGAGGATATAGATAAGGAACCTGGAATGAGTCATGGAACCAGAAGAGCCACTGTGTGCCTGAGAAGGGACTTGGACATTGATCTTGAGAGGAGTCAGATGCCTGGGAGATCAGCAGCTGGGAGGAAAACAGATCCCAAGAGGAGTCACCACCCTGATAAGGACAACAACAGCTGGGAAACACTAAGGGACAGAGGGAGGGGCAGCTGCAGGCCCATTATCTCAGAACCCTCAGTGAAATGCTATCAGCTGGGACAATTAACACCTTCCCAAGGGCCTTCAAGCACTTAGCAGGAGATGCAATCAACAATGAGCACAAGACTGCTTCTGATCAGTCTTGAATCAGTAAGCCAGATAAGAACAGTAAGCAAGCAAAGAGCAAAATGGGGAACCAGGAAAAAGGACCATGAAGACTTTTTCAAAAGTGGATGAAAAGAAGGTATTTAAGAAAAGCAATTATCTGTGCTTCCAGGACCTGCTCCTTCTAGATAGGGCCAAACTTGCTAAAATTATCCTGAATGACATAGTGTTTGTCCTGTGAAATCCCACCCAGCCAACTTTCTAAAGCCCAACAGGAACGCCTGGAACATTTGATAGCCTTGGAAATTTCCAAATTAACGGGAAAGCCGACAATAGTGCTTTCAGAGATTTACTAATGGCAAAAGAAATGGAGAAAAATGTGCAGGAGATGAGTAAAAACTCAGCTCCCAGTCCAGACGGGATTACTCCAAGAGACATCAAGAAGAGGGATTGTCATATGTGGACAAGGAAGTGAGTTTTCCTGGGAAGTTATAGCCAAACCAATCAGTGGTCAGATTTGAATATTGACACCTGGTGTGACCACTGGAGGCATTGGACACGCCTCAGAGGACACAGGGGATTAAAAGCAGAGAATTCTCAAGGGAAGTCTCTTCTGCTGTTGCGGTCAGTGAAGAGTTCAATCTTCCCCTGCCCAGCCACAGTCTGGGCTGGGGAGGGGTAACCATGCGGCCGAGGCTGAGGTGGGCCAGGAGTGCCGGACAGAGAAGGGGGTGAAGGGAATGGAACCCGGCCAGCCCCTGCAGGACAGAGGGGTGGAGAAACACTGAGAATTGATTTATTGGAGTGGTGGTTACTTGATTGAAGGTCCAAAATTTTGTCTCACTGTGTTTTGGTGGAAATTGGGTGGGGCGAAAAGGAATGTTTTGGAAGGTTTTCATTCTGAATTCTGAGTGTTCCTTTTATTATAGTTGTAGGTAAATTAAGTTTTTTTTTCTTTATTTCTAAGCTTGGGCCTGCTCTGCTCTGTCTCTGGTCACATCTCACAGTAGACATTTGAGGAAAATATTTTCATGGGTGCCCTAGCACTACGCCTGCACTGAGCTGTGACAAAGTGGAACAAAACAGCAGCTGTTTTATTTACAGAGAAGTGGATTCTCCATCCCAGGAATTGTCCAAGAGCAGGAGCTTTGTGCAACCTGACATAGTGAAGTGCCGTCCCCTCCCCAAGGATGGAATTCCTGTTGTGTGGGTTCTCTGATGTGCTGGGTGACCTCACAAGGCTTCTGGCCAGAATGTCTGCTGAGGTCAGCCAGGCTGCTGCAGTAGCAGTGACCTCACAGCCATCACCTCGGATGATGGCAGCCCTGTCCCCTGGGCCTGGCTCTCCCCTTTCCTCTGCTCCTGCCTTGTCTCTGCTGGCATGAAGAATTTTGTCATCAATATCTTGTCGCCAAGGAGCTGGGGCCAATTGCTTCCCAGTCAGACTCCTGGAGCACAAGTGGCTTTCCAGAGCACAGCAAGGAATGACCCCTGAGGCAGCAGCTCCACAGTGGTGGACACCAGGTCGCGTTGCCAAGGGAGGCTTCTGGCCATGCCTTGCAAGCAGCTGCTGCTGCCAAGGTGCCTTTGGTGCCTCAGGCTGTCCCTGCCACAGCTCCCAGCAGGGCACTCTGCCCTTGTGCCCAAGGCCTTCCCTGTGCTGGGGCTGGCCTGGGGCTGTTCCTGCAGCGGGACCTGCCCTGCTCATGGCACAGGAAAGGCAGTTCCTGCTGGAGCAGGTGGCTCTGCCTGCAATGGGCTCAAACCACTCCAGCAAGGCCCTGTTGACTTCAAAATTCCTTCCTGGAGCAGAATATTCTAATAATAATTACAGCTCCTATGCTGTGGAGTAAATAACATTGATTAAGATCTTCCTGTCTAATCATGATCAGAATCAATCAGAGCTGTACTTCACAGAATCACAGAATAATGAGGTTGAAGAGACCTCTAAGATCATCAAGTCCAACCTATGCCCTAACACCTCAACTAGACCATAACATAAAGTGCCATTTCCAGTCTTTTTTAAAACATATCCAGAGATGGGGATTCTACCACGTCCCTAGGAAAACAATTACAGTACTTTATTATTCTTTTGGTGAATTTTTTTTTCCTAATATCCAATCTGAACCTTCCCTGACATAGCTTGAGACTGTGTCCTCTTGTTCTGTTGGTTGCTTCTTGGTGGAAGGGACCGACCCCCACCTGTCTACAACCTCCCTTCAGGAAGTTGTAGAGAGCAATAAGGTCACCTCTAAGCCTCCTCTTCTCCAGGCTAAACAACCCCAGTTCATTCAAATGTTCCTCATAGGGCTTGTGTTCCAAGCCCCTCACCAGCCTTGTTGCCCTCCTCTGGACATGCTCAAGCATCTCAATGTCCTTCCCAAATGAGGGGCCCAGAACTGGACACAGCACTCAAGGTGCAGTCTCACCAGCACTGAGTACAGGGGAAGAATGACCTCCCTGCTCCTGCTGGTCACACAATTCCTAATGCAGGCCAGGATTCCATTGGCTTCCTGGCCACCAAGGCACATTGCTGGCTCATATTCAACCGGCTGTCAACAAGCACCCCCTGGTCCCTTTTTGCCTGAACACTGTTCAGCCACCCTGTCCCAGCTTTTAACCTTGTAGGGGATTTTTGTGGCCAAAATGTAGAACTTGGCACATAGACTTATTAAACTTCATGTTGTTGGACTCTGCCCATCCATCCAACCGATCTAAGTCTCTCTGCAGTGCTCTCCTTCCTCCCAATAGATCAACACAAGCTCACAGCTTAGTGTCATCTGCAAATTTATTAATGATGGACTTGATGCCCTCATCCCTGTCATCTCTAAAAATATTAAGTAGAACTGGTCCCAGTACAGAGCCCTGAGGGACACCACTGGTGAGTGTCCCCAGCTGGATGCGGCACCATTCACCACCACTCTCTGGGCCTGGCCATCCAGCCTGTTCCTAACCCAGCAAAGTGTGCTCCTGTCCAAGCCGTGGGCTGCCAGCTTCTCCAGGACTGTGCTGTGGGAGACTGTATCAAAGGCCTTGCTGAAGTCTGAATAACCAACATCCACAGCCCTTCCTGCATCCACCAGGTGGGTCACCTGGTCATAGGAGACCAGATTGTTCAGACATGACCTACCCTTTTTAAACCCATGCTGACTGGGTCTGGTACCCTGGCCATCCTGTAAGTGCTGTGCGATAGCACTCAGTATGAACTGTTCCATTATATTTCTATAAATATATCTGTTATTCCATCGCTAATCCTGTGGGACAAATTGCATTGAAGTTCAATTCCACCTGTCCAATCTTTTACACCTTTGCCAAATCTGGGGCTGGGATTGGATCCAGCCATTCAGAGGCTCCTCTCTTAGAAGGAATTTTAGAAGTCTAGCAGTCCTGGAGGATTTGCTCTTAGAAGGAATTTTAGAAGTCTAGCAGTCCTGGAGGATTTGGGGGTTTCAGGGCGGCTGCTGGGTATCATTTCTCCACCTCATGACTCAGCAGGAGTTTCTCCAATAAAGAAATAAAGCTTTTGCCTGAAGCTCCCACTCTGCCCATGACAGGAACAGCTTTGAGTGTCTGGGACATCCTGGCTGTTTGGCAGCCTGGGCACTCCTGGGATGTCACCATGGGGCCCCTGTGAGTGCCTGTGACCGACCGGTGCCTTTGCAGCCCAAGGTCCACTGGGATGTCACCATGGAATGTCTGTGACTGCCTCTGACCACACGGCTCTTTCCATCCCCAGAAAGCCCTGGGAGGTCTCCATGGAGCCCCTGTCTCTCTGTGTGTGACATTCCAGCTCTTGAACAGTCTGGAGAGTCTCAGAAAGTCCCCATGAAACCTCTCTGAGTGCCTGTGGCAACTCGGTTCCTTCATAGGCAAACATGACCAGCCCCTGTTGCTGTGGTCAGTTTCCATCCCCAGCCCCCTGTTGCTATCCTGTGGTGGTTTTGCATGGGAGGTGCTTGTGGCAGAAACGCACAGAGAAGCTAGGAGCAGTTTCCTCCATGTCTGACACAAAACCCAATCAGTAATTAGCTTTGACAACTGACAATCTGTTAAACCGCTGAGAAAGCTGATATGCCTCTGTGAACATGCACGTAAAAAAGGAAAAATCCCCTTCCTGGGAAGCCCACCAGCTGCAGCGGGAGGAGAGGCCGCGGGGCCGAGCTGTTAGCGCTGCAGCTGCTAACATCTGGCCACTGCTGAGGCTCACCCTGCTGCTCCCCAGGCCGAGCCAGGGTCCGTCAGGCCCCAGGAGCAGCCCCGGGCCGGGCCAGCTCAGCCAAGGCTCTGCCTCTGCTGAGATTCGCCCAGCCAGCAGGCAGGGGGAGGAGAAGTCCTCCGCTCCCTGTGCCGGCTCTGGCTGTGCCGAGATCCCGGCTCGGCTGCGGCTCCGCTGGAAGGGGATCCCATCCAGGGACCCCATGGACACGAACTGGGGGAACCCCGGGCCGGGCTCCGACAGCGCCAGGGGCAGGGAACGCAGGGACAGGAGAACTGGGGGCACACGGAGATTTGGGGGCTGGGGGGGCACGGGGGAAGGAAAGGGGGAGCGGGAGCGCTGGGAACGGGGTTAGGGGGTTCCAGGATTAAGAAAAGGGGAAGGCTGGGGTGGGTAGAGGTGGGATGGGCGGGGTTAAGGGGGTTCTTGTATCCAGGAAAGGGAGCTCCACGGCTCCCCGGTGTCCCCATTCTCCGCAAAAGGTGGGAAAATCCGGGCTGGCTGGGAATAGGGGTCCCGGGTGTCCTCGGCGTTGAGGAAAGGAGGGGCTGGGCGCTGGGAAAGGCAAGGATAGGGGTCCAGGGGATCTCTTGGCGAAGGAAAAGGGGGCTCTGGGGGCTGGGAGAGGCAGGATGGCCGGGAAAGGGGTGCGGGGGTTGCTGGTGCCGGGTAAGGGGGTGCAGGGTAGAACCCATGCTGGGAATGGGTGCGGGGGGATGGCGGCGCCCGGGAATGGCTCAGGGCCCCTCGGTGCTCCGGAATGGGCGATCAAAGAGTCCCGGTGCCGGGGGTCCCCCTCGCCTCTCGCCGCCGCCCCGGTGCCCAGGAGCGCCCCCAGCCCCAGCGCTGGAGCCATGGCGCTGCTCCGCTGCGGCCCCGCCCCCAGAGCCGCCTCCGGCCCCGCCATTGGCTCCGCTCTTTGCTGCCCGCCAATGGCAGCCCGAGTCTCCAATGATGTCATCGGTCGCCGGGCAGATCCCGGCGGCGCAGGGCGGGAAAGGCTTCGCAGCGTTTTTCACGGACAGCATCCGGACGTCCGTAATTCTTTGCTTTTTATTGTCTTGTAATTGTCCTAACTCTTAAATTTTTATTACTCTAATTGGTAGTTTATTACTTTAATTATTAAACTTTTAAAATCTTAAAAACCAAGTGATTGGTGTTTTTCACAGAAAGCACCGAAGTCAAGTCAGTAGCTCAAGTGACAATCTCCTTTGAAAATCGCCGCGGCTCGGCCCGGCCCCGCCCGGCCCCGCCCGGCCCCGCCCATCGGGTGCCGTGGGTGCCTGGAAACCGCGAACGCGGCGGCGGCGTCTGTGACGAGCGGCGGTGATGTGCTCGGCTCGGCTCAGCAGCCACAGAGCGCTCCTGGCTGGTTGTGCCAGCCTGGGCTCCAGCGGGCGGCTACACTGGGCCATTCGCCAAATGATTGTTCAGAGAGCATCGCTCTCTGCACGGGATTTCCGAATTCGCAGAGCATCTCTCTTTGCACGGGATTCCCGAATTCACAGAGCATCGCTCCCTGCACGGGATTCCCGAATTCACAGAACATCGCTCTCTGCACGGGATCCCGAATTCACAGAGCATTGGTCTCTGCACAGGATTCCAGAATTCACAGAGCATTGGTCTCTGCAAAGGATTCCCGAATTCACAGGGCATTGGTCTCTGCACGGGATTCCCGAATTTGCAGAGCATTGGTCTCTGCACAGGACTCCAGAATTCACAGAGCATTGGTTTCTGCAAAGGATTCCTGAATTCACAGAGCATTGGTCTCTGCTACACAGTCCTGAATTTCCTTTGAAGGTAAAGATTGACTAAAGCTGAACTTTTTGGTTTTGTCTCATCTGCACTCTGAAAGAGAATGCCAAAGGGAAATGCAGGGTGTGATAATGCCAGTCCTCTGGTGCAGCAGTTCAGTGGCATGTACAGCTGAGTGGATGAATGACATATGGGCTACTGATTGTGCATTTTTGCACTGAAGAAATGCAACATTTTCTAAATGTACTAGTCTATACATTTTTTTTTCCTATAGTGATTGCTTAAACTGCTTAAAGGTGAATGAGTTCTGGTCAAGTTTCAGTGGGTTGTTATAATCTGGTTATTAAAATTATTAGGGAGATGCCTCTGAATTGCCAAAGTCAATAGTCTGGATTTTATTTAACAGTAAATGTGAGGAATAGAGAGAAAAAGAAAGAAAAAGTGGCAGGGAAGGTGGGGTTCGGAAGAGGGAGGAGAAAGAGAGGACAGAGACAGATTAAGTAAAAAATATCACCATTCCATGGATCCCATGAGCATACCACAAAATCCTCTTCTGGTCTTCTCTGTGGTGAGGTCTCTCTCGCAAAACATAAGACTCCAGTGGATTAATGCAGATTTGGGCAAGGTGGGACCTCCGGGGGGTGGGGCAAGTCTGACTCCATCTATTGCTACTTTCAAATAATATCAAATCTTTAGCACCAGTATATCCTTTGAGTCTGCCATGAATTGGGTTCTGGATTTTCAGATCTGTTGTGTTACCTGGCATGGCCTGCAGTCATCTGGTGCAAGGCCTCAGGGATGGGTCTGGGGGCACTTTGGAGGTCTTTGATGGGAGGTTTGTGTGCAAAGCTGGCCTCAGCAGATGAGTCTGTGGCTATGAATTCCCTGCCCTGAACCCAGACAGAGCTGATTTTCAGGACAGCTGCTGGGTTTGGCTTTGTTGTGGATAGGTTTTCTCCTCAGCTTTGTTTACTTCTCCCCAGACCTGAGATAACTGGGCAATAATGTCACCTTTGTCTTGTTTCAAGTTCCCTTAGGCAGCTTAACTCACAGTCCAAAGTTCCAGTCAGGAGGTGTTTTCAGGGAAGGGTTGGCTTGGGTGGTCACAGCTTCTTTATGCAGTCACAATGGGCAGAAAGTCCTTTATAACAATATTTAAGCCATTAGCCATAACACTGCAGTCTCTCACAAGTCCTGTGAGGAACAGCTGAGAGAACAGGGCTGGTTTAGCCTAAAGAAAAGGAGATCCACTTGAGGTATTTTTAAGTATTTAATATTTAAGCTACATCTTTGTTCTAACTATTATTAATGTTAATATTTTTAGCTCCAGGTTTCAGTATGATCCATCTTTGAATTGTACAACATAGCCATATAGTTCAAATAAAGTCCAGCTAGAGGCCTAACAATACTAGCTACTTACACCAAACAAGCATTTAGCTACTTCCAAATACTATAAAATTTTTAGCACCAGTATATGCCTTGAATCTGCCAGGAATTGGGTTCTGGATTTTCAGAGCTCCATTGCTGCTCCTTCCAGTTTCCTTGAGGCATTGTCATTTATCTGGGATATCCTCCCTTCAAAATGGCTTCTGGATTCCGAGAAAAGATCCTGACACCCCGTCTTTGGTCCAGGGAAGCACTGAAGTCTTTCACTGTAAGTACCCACTGGGGCTGTGTTAAAACTCCTCTCGTGTCCCTCCTCTCCCTGCCCCTGTTGTCAGCAGCGCTGTGAAGCTGCAGACGCCCTCCCCACCTCTTTGTGCCGTGCTCCTGGCTCTTGGTGGGGGCTGTCCTGGTGCTGTAGGGAACACCGTGTGTTGCCTCAGGGTCTTGCCTGGCTGAGCTAAGTGAAACCAATGTGCAGCTGAAGCCCCGAGCGTGTCTTCTGTCCCTTTCCCTTTGCCACAGCAATTCCTTCTGTCAGGCTGGGCACTCACCTGTGCTGCTCTGACCCACCGGCCCTTAGGCACCTGGGCATGTGGTGGGGCGGAGAAAGCTCAAACTCTGCCCAAAGCCTAGAGAGACATGGCTGGTCCCAGCTGGAAGAGCTTCCAAGCCAGCTGCTCTCTCTCATCTCCTGTGTGGATGCAGATCCAGCCCTGCAGGCAGTGCTGGAGTCAAGGCCACAAAGGTCCCTTGGTGTCTGGAGCTCACTGGAGTGAAGATGCCCCACTGCTGAGGCTCTGTCAAGGAGACCCCTCTGTTTTCTTCTGTGGAGGGGTCTGTGAGTCCAGACAGAGAAAACAAATGCAGATTAACAGAGAAAATTAAAACTTGGACACATTCCTGTGCTCCTCATTCTTGGTACAACGTTCCTTTCTTGCGTCTCTTGGACTCCCCCAGCAGCGATAGCTCCTTGCTGTGAGTTCTCAGTGTTGTCCATGGATGGAGTTTGCGGAGTTCTGAGAGCTCCTCCCCACTCTCTGTAAAGGTCAATGCCTCAATCCACTGAAATATAAGAGGAAACAAATGCCCAAAGAGGAGAAATTCCCAAAGATGTCACATTACATCATGGAGAAGCTAATGGGACACAGCTGTGTGGTTGGAGTATGTGTATTCCACTCTGTATTATTAATTTATCTGTGCTAAGTATTTCAGCAAGTAACTTCCAGGGCTTCCAGGACTGTCCTAGACTATGTGATCACAAATTGTTCACCAGTGCCACTTGTTCAAGAAAAGCTTTTCTGAACAAGCACATCTCTGAGACTCTAGCTGGTTTATTTTTGCCTTTCAGCTGCTTCCTTCTAAGTCCCTGTGGGAGAAGTTTTTCAACAGGAAGAAGACCAGCACTGCAGGGAATATTCCACCCAGAACTGGCCCATTTCTAGACATGAGTAACACCAGTCAAAAGGTAGCCTTTTCCTGCTCTTTTCCACACCTGTTTGATGTGAAGTTTGAAGAGGGTGTGTGCTTGTGACAGGCTTGCCTCCAGCAAAATACCTCAGTGTCCAGGTCCTGTTGTCGGTGCAAACTGCTGGTAGTGGTGGATGGGAGTCCTGATCTGCACTGAGCCAACACAAATAACCTCTGCTGAAACTGCCTAAGTGTAGCTGCCATTGCTAAAACAATGGGGGGAAGGCTGGGGACACAAAGGCACAAAATTGCCATTTGCGTTCTCCTGCTGAAGTAGCCACCTCTTGCTTTGGTGTGGTCGCCATCAAATGCTCGGGGTCACAGGATTCCCTTCCGAGTGGCAGCGCTGGCCTTTGAAGGCCGAGGAGCTGCAGGAATTACTTCAGATTGAACAAAATGAATTTCATTAATGCTTTGGGTTGGAACAATGTGTTGGACCCTGACGGGGTGTTAGATTTTGCAGGCTGCCAGATGTGCAGGGGACTCGCCCTGGGCAGAGGGGAATGGATGTGCTTTATCTGTATCAGTGCCTACTTAGAGGTGTGTTTAAAGCTGCTTTTCTGGCAGGACTGGCTCAGTATAAAGCACAGCCCAAAGGGGTAGGTGACCAAGGTGGGCTGTTGAGCAAGAAATTGGCAGCAAGAGACGCTGGTTAAGGATTGCCCTGGAGAGGGGCGTTGGGAACACCTCAGGGAAGGGCACAACTAAAGGCCAGGATGCTGCAGCCACTCCCTTCAGCAGACTGTGTCTCCTGGGGAGTCACACAGGAGGCCTGCTTGTGTCTCTGGAGTGACAGCAGTGTGGCTGGAGAAGGCGGGCAAAGGGGAGAGTTTTCTCAAAGCAATGTCTCTGCTCCAGAAGCATTTGCTGTTGTTGTGTCATCCCAGACGTGCCTCTACAATTGTATCATGTGAGATGGCAATAATTACAAGAAAGCACCCATTTAAAGCTCATGGAAAAAGGAGTCACCAACTCTACCTTCACTCAAGTTGCTCAGAAAATAACTGAACCTTTTCCTCATTCAGCACTCACTCATTTGTCTTTTTTCCTAACTTCTGTGTTACTTTATTTTTGCTTTTACCTCTGTTTGAAATGCACTAACTTTTAAATGCAATTAAAGAGGACAAAAGAAAACTATTTATTAGTAACAAAAGCCAGGGACCTCATAAAATTGGAAAATTGGACAGGACAGAACACACATCCAAGCAATATGATTAATGCAACGTTCTTCCCTTATTTGTGATAAGATGGCAGTTTATACACACTCTGATATAGTTTACAGTTTACAAAGGCACTCTGATTGGCAAGCTGTCATTGTTTACCTTTGCCTTAAGGTGGTCAGGCTTTTCACACTGCAGCTCTACTCCAATTCATGCTCGGACAGCTGATTGCTTTGTAGTTACCTTAACACAATTTCTGACTGGCCACTACTGAATTCTCACTGCATCAAAGGCTTCGAGGCCCCACCAAGGCCGCTCATCAGGGCCTGTCTGAGGGGGAGCTCAAGTCTCACTGCAGACATAAATCATGCTCTCTCTCTCTCACAGAAATTCTGTAACGAGTAACAATTCAGCTGAGTTGGGCATGCCTCCCTCCTCCCAGAGACGAACAAACACACCCTCTGAGAAAATGGCAATCTTTCTATCTCCTTTGTACCCAGCCAGGGCGGTCCCTGTCCCCTTTCCCCTTGGATGGGCACTCAGGAACTTCCATTCTGTCCAGCTGCCAGCTTTTCTGTCCCCTCCCCTCTCATCCTGCTTCCTTTTGGTCAGCTCTTCAACCCTGTCCCTCTCACAGCAGCACCCAACAAACCAACCTGAACAAATCCACACCACAAATGACACACAGAACCAACAAATTCCATTCTTTCGCTAGATAACCTTTTGGCTTCAGCAAAATATCACCTCACCTCTCACACCTCCTCTGGTACTGTTCTCTTCTTACTGATGTCTAAGTTCTAGATCAAAAAAGATATTTGCAGTTGTGTGGGCCTTGGTTTCCCTGTCTCAGAGTAAAGGACATCCTAAAATTGTTTCCCATGGAGTCTGATGTAAATTTGTGGATTTTACTTACTCCATGAGTGCTCACTCAGTGCCCCAGAGCTCTGTGACCACATGGGCACAGGGCTGTGCTTAAAGTAAGTGCTGCCTGGCATTCTGGAGAAGGAAACCTGGAGAAATACGTGCCAAAAGAACAGCTTGGCTTGAGCCTGCTCTGTGTGGCCCAGCAGCTCTTGATCAGCTCAGAGCAGAGGTGGGTGAGCCACTGTTTGCCCAGTGTGGGCTGGGCAGACGTGCTCACCCAGCACCCGTACTTCACTGGGGATCAGTGTAAGGGATCCTTCACGACCGTTCCTCCCAGCAGCTGAACCTCTCCCTGCTCTCTCTCGCCTCTCCAGCTGTCGTCAGTTCCTCTGAAGCAGAACTTGCTTCAGGTTTCCCCACCAGAGGTGGTGTTTCAGGGCTTTGTCGCTCATGAGGTCTCTGAAATGGTGGTGTCTCTCATGAATAAGGACAAGGTAAGTGCTGGGGGCTGGAGCTGTAACAGTGTGCTGGAAGAGAAGAGTGGTGTAATTCCCAGAGTGTACAGCAAAGCAAGTTACCTGCTGCAGCACATCCACAAGAAAACGTCTCAGCACCTTTGTTCTGCAAGATGGTGGAAATCTTCTTGTGCTGGGAATTCTCCCTGATCTTGGCCATGTGTTGATGGTATCCCAAAGGAGTTGCCTTCTCTTGAAAGCTCTGGATTGATAGGAATGTTGAGGGCTGTACAGTTCTTACCTGCTCTCATGCTTTGCCTTGAGTGTATACCACATCCTGTGTCTCCTAGATTAATCTTGGCTCCTCTGCCTCTCTCAGCCTGTTTGGCTGCCTTTGTGCAGCTCAGAGCCAAAGCTCAGGGGCTGAGCCCTCTCCACTTTATGCTGGAATCACTTTTCATCACTGGCACTGGCACTGCAGGAAGTGTGTTCTGAAAGAGCCCTGGGATCAGGCTGATGTAGCAGAAGCAGCCAGAAGCCTTTAGGTGCCACTTTGGGCTCCTGCTAGGCTTCATCCAGCTCTGCTCAGGTTTTCCAAAAGAAACTTGGAGCTCTGCTTTCCCTTTGGAGAACCACAGCATATCTAAAGCCATGTGCTCCTGGAGGTTTTTACCTTCACTTGAAATTGTGATTGTTTTGCAGTTTCCCAAGAGAGTTGAGAGGGAAAAAGGCGAAAAACATCAGCAGTTGTGTTCCACTGTAAAGAGGAAAATGGAGACCATTTGCATTTCAGTCAGGAAAACATTTTCTCAAATGAGCCTTGTGCCAAGAGTGGGCTGGTGGCAAGAGACAGGAGGGAGTCAAAATCATCCACTTTAGACTTCTTGAGAGCATTTTGGTGCTCGGGGGTTGATATCTATGTGCTAGAAAATGCATGTTTGCTGTGTCTGTGTATCCCAGAGGACAGAACCTGGCCTGCTGGCTGCAGGCAGGAATGCCCAACAGCCCAGCTTGCCTGCACAGGCAGCAAGAACCCCTGGAGAGCCAAGACTGGCTTTTAATTCTGGAACCACACTGTGAGTCAGTGCTGGTCATGTTTCTCCAGGCAGAAAATGCCTTCGAAGCCCATAGTCAGTAGGCACAGCCTGTCTGTGTTTCTGTCACTTTTGGCCAGCTGATTGCTCTCATGGTTTTATGATTCTTCCTTGCTGCTTTACTGCCCATTTAAATTCTCCTTGCCATCTCCTTGTTTTAGGGGTTGTCTTGCTGTGTTCCTTTTGCTTTTCAGGTTTGCTTTTATTCCCAGTAAGGCCAAAGTGTTTGGTCTCCTCTCTTGCTGGCCTGCCTGCATGACTGTATCCCCAGAACTGCCCTACCCAAACCTCATCTGCTAGAAGGGAATTTCTTCCTTCCCCCAGGATAATGTGCTGTTTTGCTTTCAGGCAGCACAAAATCCCTCTGGAACACGACTACTGCGTGGCTGTGTGCAGGCAGGAGCCAGCAGGTTTTTTGTTCTGGTTGAATATGCAGATGACTTGGTTCAAGTGCTCTGTCTCCATCCTGCTGGTGATGACCTGCTTGGCCTTTCCTTCCCACCAGGCACTGCCCGACTGCCCCTGGCCAAAATGCTGGACCCAGAAGGGATTTGGGTTCACCCTCAGGAATTACGTGCCTGTGGCTCCACAGCTGAAAGTGCTTTTGGAAAAGGGGTCAAGGAGGGATTCACCAGGGCACGGACAGGTCTCCTCTTGTCCTGTTTCCATGAGTGGCAAAACAATCGTTTCATGTCTTTCCTGCAGTTGCCTGAGGTGGTGAAGGTCTCCATGGAGAGCTCGCCTTACTTCCAGCTCGCGGGCTCCAACGACGCGTACCGTGTTGTGACGCCGGGTGTGCCTGCCCCTGTGCGCATCCGCTTCACCCCCGGCAAGGGCAAGGTGAGACTGGAGGAGCCAAAACACAGAATTACCTCCAAAGCTGTTGTTTTCCCTGCTCTCCGTGCAGCCCCATTCCGTGCTGTGAGCCTGGCTCCAGGCCGTGGGCAGGCAGCCTGCAGCCAGTCACAGCTTGGCTCCTGCTGTCAGGCAATGCGCCCAGGCCTGACAGGCTCTGCTTCCCCCCCTGCACATTCCTGAGCATCCCCGAGGAAGATGCAGGGGAGCAGCGAAAATGACAGAGGGGTGTTGATAGATCTTTGACCATCTCTAGGTACAGTGGAAGGGATTTCATTGTTATGGAGAACACTAGAGGAACAAAGAGGTCCGAGAGCTTTCCTCCTTCCTGACTGGCAACAGCTTCCCTGCCTCACCCTGGGCTGGAGCAAAGACGGTGCTTTTTCACACCCTCTGTTCTCCAGCCTTGCAGCTGTGCTGTCCCAGAGCACAAGTGACCATGATACAGCTGCAGGGCCAGGGCAGAGGATGAGCTGTGCCCGTGAGCCCGGCCTGGCACGGGCACACTGGGCTCTAGGTGCCCTTAGCCAGCAGGAGGTTGGTGAGCTGCAGGGGACTTGGTCACCTGCCTGAAAGAGCTCATGTAGGGCAGGCACGACCTGCAGGCAGAGCTGTGACCCCACAGCAGTGGCACTGCTGTGCCTCTGCCTTCACGCCTTTCACTGTGGTGGCCCTGTCAGCTGGCACCCATTCCGTGCCAAACCTGCTTTTTTGGGGAGGTTTGAACACTGGTACTGGGGCCCTGGCAAGTCTGATCTCAGTGCTGTGATCTGGAGGCTTGTTCACATAGAAGGGTTTGGGACGTGGCATGGAAGGGGGAAGCCTTGCCGGGAAGCAAAGGGAGGCTCTTTCCAACAGCATGCTGCCATCTCTTAGCGCTGTTCTTCCCCTGACTTGGTTGGACAGGCAAAGTTAGAAGGCAGGTCTGAGCCAACCCATGTTTCTGCACCAGGCCAGAGGTGCAGGAGCTCTTTGGGTGCAGCTGGTTTCTCATCTTCTTTTTGCTGATTAGAGTCACTTTAACACTTTGTTCTCTTCTCAGACAGTGGGACTATAGAAACCTAAACAGGAATGTTCTGTGTTCCCTAGCTCCATGCTCCTTAGAAGGGACTTAGGAATTATTTAGCATCATTAAAATTTAGAGTAAAATTATGGTGGCCTAAGGATGACCCAAGTGACACAAGAGCTTAATGCCATTGAGATAGGTTTTGCAAAGTGCGCTGGTGACCTTAAAATGTGACATATTAGTAGAATTTAGCATTCATTTTAGGGTGGAATAGGTAAATCGATGCCCTTGAAGGGTTGTAGGTTTTTCTTCTGCCATGGGGATGGCACTAAATGTCCTGTGCTGAGCTAGGTTCCTTTCCGGCAGGATTATTCCCACGAGTTCGTCTGCACCACTGCAAGGGAAAGGATAGTTGTGCCAATTCGGGCCATTGGTGCCCGAGCTACCCTGGAGTTCCCTGACCAGCTGGACTTCTCGGAGTGTCCGGTCAAGCACAGCAGCCAGAAGACTCTGCTGGTTCGTAATGTCAGTAACCGGGCAGTTCACTACCAGCTGAGCACCCAGAGGTGAGGCTCTGTCCTTGTGCAAAACTCCTTTGGGTGGTACCAGGGCTGGGAAAGAGCAACAGCAGGAGCCAGAACATTGCAGCTGCTGCCCTCTCTTTGTGTTGCAGTCCTTTCTCCGTGGATCCGGCCACGGGAACTGTGGGCGCTGGTGACACCGTGCAGGTGACAGTGGGATTTCACGCGCTGACGACCGGTGACTATTCCGGGTCTCTGTGCTGCAACACAGGTCAGTGCTGGGCCCTGCACGGGCACAGAACAGTTCTGCACCATCGCTCACTGTTGTCCTGTCCCCCTCCATTCCCTCTAGAGGTCCCTCCCCTGTTCAGCTTTATCCCAAAGAAAACAGAGAACTCCTTGGTGTTTAGGGGGTTGAGAAAGTGGATCCCCTCTAACGGGACTAAGATTTTTGGACTCTTGTTTTGCTGGGAGTTGCTGAGTGGAGGAAGGAGGATCCCTGATTCTCCACTACCGTGTGGCTATGCCTGGGTGAAGTTTTGTTTTATTCCTAGGTAGTGCTGTATGTGAGGTGTGAGGTTTGCATCAGACTCTCTCCAATGCAATGTGTTTCTTGCACACCTCTGTCCCATATGCTGCTTCTCCACTGGCTTGTCACAGACCCTATTTCTATACTGCCCTTACAGATATATTAGTTCTTGTCTAATAACATTTCCAGGCCCTCGAGTTCCTGTTTGGTGACAAATCAAGATAAATTTTTCCTCGTCCCCATTTCCCAGGCCATTCATGCTGTTGCAAACCTCTCACATCTATCTCCCATGTGATTTCTAGACTGAGGAATCCCAGTCAGTCTTCATATAGAAGCTGCTCTGTACTTATTAATCTTCCCTTTGTCCCTTTTTTATTTAATCTGAAATGCTCCAGCTTGGTTTTTGAGATCAGAACAATATAAAATATTTCAAGACTGATGTGGCTGTGGGTTTGGACAGGGAGATGATGATGATTTTCACGGTGTTCATTTTGTAGTGGTTTGTCATATTGCAGAGCCAGACTGGTTGTGTTTCCTCACCTGTGTCCCCTCCTGCTGTGGGCCATCACTTCACTTTTGCTGCCCACATGCCCCCAGGCAAATTTTCTTGTCAGCAACAAGGGATCCAAGGGATCAGGAGAGACAGGAGTCCCCTGGGATGCCCAGGGAGAGCCTGGGCAAGCCAGGACTGAACAGGGCTCCTCAGCGTCACCTGAAGGACTTTGATGCAGAAATCCTGGTGATCTGAGTGGGTCACCAGAGCACATCTGACAAATCTCACTGCACATACTGTCACCCTGGGGCCAAATCTGCACAAACACTCCCAGAAATAAGGTGTTTAAGGAGGTCCCCAGGACATCCTCACGCTGTACACACAGAGCTGTCAGGATGTGATAAATGGACTGATCCATGGAACTGCTCACTCAGATGAAAACTGTGACACTTTCTTCTGTGACCTGTGGTTTGCTTTGTTCCTCATGCTTCCATCAGCCAGTGAGCTGAGCAAAGACTCCCCGTTGCTTTGTTCCAGGTGAAGGAAGTACCCACACAGAGCTCCACGCAGAAGCTGTAGAGCTCAACATCGGGTTGAGCACAAATTTCATGGCGGTTGAGACGACGTTCATCACCATGTCAAACCACAAAACCATGTTCATTGAGAACAGGAGTAACGTCACGGCCCACTTCCAGTGGAAGGCTTTTCCTACCGAGGAAGGAGAGAATCGAGAGAAGAGGAGGTTGGTCTGACATTTCATATCTCATTTCAGTGAGATACATGGCCCAAGACTAAAACTGACGTGTGAACTCAGGGGGTGTTGGTGCTTTTGAATGGTTTGGGCCAAGTAAACCATGCCTGGCCCTAGGGTGTGTGTCCCTGCTGGCTTCAGGAGCTCAGCACTGAGCATTCCAGTTTCACTTAAAACTCCAACCAAGGGTGGCATTTTGGGAAGGAAAGGTTAGTTGCAATGACTCAATTTCCTCAAGTTCTCATTGGGCTTTCGCCTCTCCAATCTTCTTCCTACATGACCTGGCAACATCCTTAAACAGCTCACTCTCTTTCCAAAGGTGATACACCCTCTTTTTTCCCCTTAGATCCTTCAGAAGGTCCTTGCCCATCCAGGCTGGTTGTCTTCCCTGCCAGCTTGTCTTTCAGCACAGAGGGACAGTCTGTTCCTGTGCCTTCAAGACTTCTTTCTAGAAGTATGTCCATCCTTCCTGGACCCCTTTGTTTTTAAGGGCTGTTTCCCAGGGTTCTTGCCAAATCAGCCTCTTGAACAGGCCAAATCTGCCCTCCAGAAGTCCAGAGTGAAACTTTTGTTGATGCCCCTCCTTGTTTCACTGAATATTGAGAACTCCTATTATTTCACAGTCACTGTACCCCAGACAGTGGTGAAGAGATGAAGTTCATTTAGTTATTAGGGAATTTCCTGGTGATATCCTGTAAATGGGCCCCAGGGAGGCACAGACTTCCCTGTGGAATTGATCCAGTCGATCTAAGGGCCCTCAGCTCCCCTTAGAAGGGAATCACCTACTACCACTACCCATTACACTTCTTTTCTTCTTAATTCTTGAGGCTGTGATCTGTCTGACAGACCAAGTGCAGGATGGAATCCTGTACAGGGTCAGGATGGAATTTTATTGCCTCCCCAGGAGAGGCCCATTCCCATTCCCCACTGTGTCCTAGGTCTCCTCCTTCTGCCTGATTCCAAGAGGGGCAGAGCTCCTCTGACTCCTGCTGAGTTTCTCTCAGGGTTGGAGGTGTGTAACTCCACCACTTTATTTCTGTGTCACTCTCCCTAATGCTCCTCAGCCTTCCCACTTCTTCCTTAAGCTCTGCCACTGGGCAGAGCAGATCCTTCAGCTGCTCACACCACACACAGGTGTCTTCTGCACTTCCTCTGCCATTAACACCAGGCTCAGACCCTCCCTGCAGCCAGGGGCCTGGACAGCTGTGCCCTTCCTGGGGGGTTCTCTTTGAGTTAGTGCACTCCTGCTGGCAGCAGCAATGGCTTTTCATCATTTGTAAGCCATTGCTGGGAAAAAAAAACATAAAGAAGAAAGAAAAAAAAAACAGGCAAGCACCTCACAACCAGCAAAAAGACACAACCCTCTGCACAAGGAGGGTGGGTGGCTGCACCTTTTCTGCTCAGGCTGCTTGTGCAAACTACCACACAAAAACTGAAAAAAATGCTGGGCCAAAACTGCTGAAACAAAACTGCTGAGCCAAAACTGCTGAACCAGAACTGCTGAAACAAAACTGCTGAGCCAAAACTGCTGAACCAGAACTGCTGAAACAAAACTGCTGAGCCAAAGCTGCTGAAACAAAACTGCTGAGCCAAAACTGCTGGGCTAAAACTGCTGAGCCAAAACTGCTGGGCCAAAACTGCTGAGCCAAAACTGCTGAGCCAAAACTGCTGGGCTAAAACTGCTGAGCCAAAACTGCTGGGCCAAAACTGCTGAGCCAAAACTGCTGGACCAAAACTGCTGTGGCAAGCCCCTGGTTGCTGAGGGCCCGGTTGCTTGCAGTCCCCAGTCATTTTAAATTGCCTGCAAAGAACCAGGAGATTGACCCTTGCCCACCTGAATGGCTTTAGTGCCCTGGGCTTCTTGGTTTTCCACTGTTCTCCATCTCCTTACTCAATGTCTGACTTCCATACAAGCTCTGTGTGTCAACAAAAACCCCATGACCTTATCTGGCTACTTCCCTGGGCTCTTTATTTCCATTTTTCCCCACTTCCCTGCCTCAGCCTGGACCCCAGGTGACCTGCTTTGCCCTCAAAAGCAACTCGGTTGCCCCAAAGTAAACTTCAACCTGGTTTTGGTTTTGTGGGTTTTTTTTCCAATTACATTTGTTTTCATGCCAGTTTGTGTCCTGGACTGCCACCAGGACATTTTGTTCTCCCTTACTTCCAGTCTTAGGCAAGGCCACTGTCCTGCTGTCAGAGCAGCTTTTGAAATCTCAGAGCCAAGAGGACTTTTTAATGAGAGGACACAGTGCAGGATCCTTTCCCTCTCAGGACATTATACTACCATGCACTGGGATGGGACCCAAAAAGCTCTGGGTCATGAAAAGGCCTCTCCAGGAGTTTTCTGTCTCCCTCCTGCACAGCAAAGTCCCCTCACCTCTCAGAGCTTCTGTTTTCATGCATAAAACCTTGAATGTCACTGAAGGGGTGTGGTGCCTGAATTTATCCATTTCCTTTGGAAGTGCTGTGGGATGCTCTTGTGAAAGGCAGAGTAGGGATCAGGGCAGGTCCAAAATGGCAGAAACAAAAAGTGACGCTGGTAACACGTAGCTGCAGCCCAGCTTCATCTCCCCTTCCCAGGGAAGTTCTGCTCCATGATCTTTATCTGCCTCCCCTGAGCAGCTCAGTGGTAGGAAAATCCACTTGAAGTGCCTGGTCGGTTCTCCCTCAGTTTTGGCAGAGGCTTTGAGCCAGGAAGTTTTCTCTGGCTTTGGAAACATCTCCTGAGCTTGCAGGTGTGGAGTGAAACGATCTGCTGTGCCAGTGAACAGCAGGTTATCCTCTGATCCATGTGGGACCCCATGGCTTGGGGTCAGCCCTTGCTGGGGAGCTGCTGCTGCTCCTCCCCAGGTGCTTTGCTCTCCTGCGCTCACACTTCCCTCTGCAAATATGTGGCTTCTTAAACGATCTGCTGGCCTTGTCTCTCCTGTGGCTGCAGGCAGTGTCGTTTTCTGCGGCCGTGGTCAGAGATGTCGCAGGAAAACTTAACGGAGGAAGAAACGTCGGAGTCAGAGATGAGCTCTTGTGAAGAGCACACGGCCCTCCTGAGCAACACGGTCCTGGAGGAGATAGCAAAGGTGCAACAAGACCCCATGCTGTTCTCCGATGACATTTTCTTCATTGAGCCAGTGGTAAGTGATAGCTGAGAACCTCATTTTCCTCCTTCCCCTCTTCCTCTTCCTCCTCCTCCTCCTCCTCCCCCTCTCCCTCCTCCCACCCGGATGTGGTCACTCGCAGATCCTCAGCTGGCCCGATGTGCTGGGAGGGAGGACATCGAGTTTTGGTGCAGCTGCAGAAGCTCCCTGCTGGAAGCATTTCTGCCCTGCAGGCTCAGGGCAGGGCTGGGAGCCTGACAAAGCCGAGATCTGCTGCCAGGGCTGGAGCTCAGGGGCGCTCCGTGCTGTCCTGCAGTGTCCACAGGGAGCAGTTCTTGTAGGCAGGGGCTCAGCAGAGGGTGTTGGAGCTCTGCCAGTTCACATACTGAGCTCAAGCTTGCCATGGTTAATCATAGAAATGCCCATCCCCACCTGTGACCACGCCTTGCACTATTTCTGAGTGTCCCTTCCAGTGTCCTCTGGGAGCTTGGACACAAGGGTGGAAGGTTTAAATGGGCCTTTTGAGTTCTCCTGCACACAGGGACAGAAAACATTTTCCTTTTCTGTTTGTGCAAGCAAACCCCCACATCCTCCCAATCAGCCAGAGCCCTGATTCTGAGTACTGAAGATGTGAGAGATGATGAATGCCTGGTGTCTGCACAGTGCAAAATCCCTTCTCATCTTGGAGTAAACCCCAGAATAATCCCCACTGCTGCTTTCTTTCAAAAAAGGTTAAACGAATATTTTTATTTCCAAGGAAGGGGATCATGTTCTCTTCTTGTGAAGAGCCATGAGTGCACAGTGGCAGTTGCATCCCGCTGTAGCTGACAGCAGCATGAAGTGACCAAGGGCTTGTGTCAGAGCAGTAGGAACATTGTGGAGAGTGGGAGCTGATCAGCTGAGCACCGAGAGCTTCCAGCAGTGTGCTGAGCTGGGTTTGGAGTGTTTCCTTGAGCTCCTTGTGCTGTTAACTCATCACTGATGCTCTAAACTAAGGCTTGCAGGACTGTGGTTGAAAACAAGAAATGTGAAGTTTGAAGATACATGTTTTGCTGTCTCTTTCTGTTTTAGGAGGGAGAAATTGGGCCAAATTGTTCGGCTGAAATCAAGGTGACCTTCAAACCCATAGAGGCACTGGAGTACCGAAGTGTGGCTTACTGCAACATCTCAGGTCCAGCTCCTTTCCCCTGCTTCTCTCAGCCTCAATGCAGCCATGGTGCAAGCCTGAGCCCACTGGGCTCCCCTGTAACTGCTGGGAAGAGTCCCTGGCCAGCAGGGCAGTGCTGGCACATCCCCACTGGCCCTGCAGCTTCCAGGGAGTCTCCTGTGCAAGGCCAGGGCTCAGAATCCTGTGTCTGGGTTCCTGATCCCAGAACAACCCAGACAGTGCAGGGAGAGGTTTTCCTGCCATGGCTTTGCCAGCATTTCCTCACAGGCCAAAGAGCTGCAGAGCAGAACAGCTTTAGTGAGCAAGCACTGAGCCCCTCTAGGCCACTGACCTCCAGGATGGTCCATTTGACATGGCTCCATCATCAGGTGGTAGGAGCTGAGTTAGAAATGGGCTTCCTGACCCTGGGTTGCTCCCACTGCCCAGGCACCACCAGACCAGAGTGGCTGAGCCCAGTGAGCCCAGGGTGTTTGTGAAGGAGCACCCTTGGCCAGCACTTGCCTCTGTCCCTGTGTGGGAATTGTCACCTTGCAGCTCAGTCTGTGGAAGTAGAACACGATGCTGAGTGCCAGAAGTTGAGGATTTTGGCAACAAAGCCGTGTGCTACTGGGCCAGGTAGTTTGGCAATTGCCAAACTCTGTATGAGCTTTGTGCCTGCACTGGATGGATTTCAGAGCTCCTCTGAGTGCATGGGAAGGAAACCACAGAGTCATAGTAAGTTCAGGATGGAATGGACCTTAAAGGCCTCTGGGCAGGGACACTTCCCACTAGATCAGGGAGCTCCAAGCCCATCCAGCCTGGCTTTGAACACTTTCAGGGCTGGAACCTCCACAACGCCCCTGGGGAACCTGCTCCAGTGTCTCACCACCCTCACAGTAAAAAATTCCTTCCTAATATCTAACCTAAATTTCCTTTCTTTCAATTTATACCCATTACTGCTTGGCCTGCCACTACAGGACCTCAGAGGTGTTTGAAACTCAGCAGACTGGTGGCTAAGATTGGAAACCAGCCTAAGGAATGGGTTAGAAATTGCAAGTCAGCCCCAAGGGATATCTCCTGAGGGAACAGAAGGGTCCATATCTTCTCCTGCAGCATCAGGAGCTGGTGGCATCCAGCTCAGAGTCAGGGACTCGCACTGAGGCAGCCTGGAAAATGCAGTGTAACAGAGGGAATTATTGTACTGAAATGGACATCTCTCCCCAGGCTGTGAGAGCAGGCTGCCCCTGCGCCTCAGAGGACACGGCAAAGGACCCCTGGTTGAGCTGAACTGTCGCAAACTGAACCTTGGGAACGTTTCTGTCAACACCCCCTACGTTCATGAGGTGAAAGCAGGACTTGGGATGGATCCTGATGGCTCCTGAGGCAGCAGCAAGCCTGGGTGTGACTTACTAAAATATGAATATCGATCTAATATCGATATCCAACTGAGACGGACAAAAACTCTCTAGCAGTGTAAAGTTAGGAAGAGTATGTTTATTGCATCATTAGACAACTCACGAGAAGGTTATTTCCATTTTGCTTTCTTGCTGCTGCAGGTGCAGCTGATTAACCTAGGAGCTATTGATGCTCCCTTCACCTATATATCTTCAAATGCAAACGTGGGCTTCTACTTCAAGTTTGCACCCAAGGAGGGCGTCATTGCACCAGGTGGGACCCAGACGATCCAGGTCTACTTCAGTGCCACCGTGCTGGGGACGTTTGAGGAAGAATTCCAGTTCAGTGTGGCTGGATCTCATAGGTCTGCACTCCTGACTATCAAGTAAGGACTGTGGGAGCTTGGTGGGCACATCTGTGGCTGTCTCTGGGACATCTCCCTCATTTTGGGGCTGAGCAGAGAAAAAAGGTGTTTCCTGAGGTTCTGATCTCTGCTTTGATCCTGGAATTGCCTTAGTGTGAGGATGCCTCCTGCCCTGTGTGGGTACCTGGGAGCTGGCACGATCCTCCCTGCAGGGATCTCCCTCTGCCGTGGGCCATGGCAGGCAGTGGGATGGATCAGCTTTGGGCAGTAGCTGCTCTGGGATGTCCCCCCGAACAGCCAGCAAGGCCCCCAGGGCTTTGGAGGTGGCCCAGCCTGGGTGATTCTGCACCAGCAGCAGTGTTTGTAAAAATTCCCATTAATAATCCATCCCAGAGGGGCAGCAGCAGCCCCACCTCAGCTCTCATGGCCATGCTGTGGGGCACGAGCTGTGCTCCCAGCTCCTGTGCACAGAGTGCTCTGGTACCTCCTCTCCACAGCCGGGAAAGGGCTGATGTGGGACACAGGAACTGCAGCAGGAACTGTCCCAAGGACAGGCGTGTCATCCTGTGGGCTGGAGCCATGGCAAGAGAGAATCCTGGCCAGCAGAAGGGAGAGGGGCTGAAAATAGGGGAGGCAGAGCTCAGTCCTCAGCACCACAGCAGCATGAGGGCTTGTCCCTGCTAGCCTGAGCCATGTGCTGCTAGGATCCTGTAGGGTAAGCAGGAGAGCTGGTGCTGGCTGCTCTGGAGCTTTTGGAGCTGGGAGCTGCTGTTGGGAGGCACTGGGTCAAGGCAGTGAAGGAATGAAAGCAAACTGCAGTCGATTATACCAATGAGATAAGGGAGATGGAATAAAAAGAACAAGAAAGTTATTACTTAGCAAGAGAAAAGTGGTGAGTAGGTCTGCCCATAGTAGAGAAACAAGTATGCTGGATTTGTTTTTAGAGGAAAAGTGCTGGGTTTTTTTACTTTTGAAATCAAGAGGGAACATTTCACCATCAAATAATTGTTTCTGCTCTGTCCCTCCCCCAAACTGCTCATGGGGTGTTATTGCACAAGCAGCTTTCTCCTTGAGCAAGGGCAGGTGTCTCTTGTTGAGAGGTGTAGAGCAGAGCCAGTGGCAGTCCTGTGAATACAACAGAAGGCACAGCTGGTCCTTGATTTTTAACCAAAAGGCAGAGTGGGCATCAATTGGCATCAGCCATGAAATAAACTCATGATGTTGTGCAGCTCCAAGTGCTGATTTCAGTGGATGTTGTGGCTTTTGGAGCCTGTCTGCTGAGTTTAAGGACAGGTGAGGTGGTGTGCTAGATTCAGGACACCCCTGTTTGGTTGTTTAAGCTATTGCTCTTGGCTGTGCCAGCTGGTGCACTGCTGACAAGCTGGTCCTTTCCTCCAGGATTCATCTGCCCACTGTGTAGAACTCTTGCTGCTCTTTTCAGAGAGTGTTTGGGGCTTCCCTGACTTCATGTCTCAAAATTCTGTAATGATTGTGTGGGTCAAAATCTCCTGAGAAAGATTCTCCATGGGAGCAGCAGTTGCAGCTAGGGAGTAGCAAAGCAGCAAAGGTTACAGAAGTTTGTGGGGACACCTTTATGTCCATCATGTTACAGATGGGGAAACTGAGGCACAGAGCCATGTCTGGATGTGTGTTCAGGGTCCTTCATGGGACCACCAGCAACCAGGGGGCTTTTCCTGCCTGCCCTGTGCCCAAAGCCCCATCAGTGGCTGTTGGCCACTGGCCACTTGGCTTTAGCTGCCTCCTGTCCGCAGGGGCACCGTGCTGAGCACATGGCGGGGTGTTGATTTCAAACCTGCCCTGACACCAGGTTTTACACCCCCGAGCCACGACAGCCAGACCTGTGCTTGAATTCCCTTTAACCAAGCCATCTCCTCCTCTGTCCTCGCCACGGCAGGGGCAGTGTCACCGGACCAACTTCACTCTTGGATGCCATTAAGCCCAACTTCCAGGACATCTCCTCTGGTGAGTGTTCCCTGGGCTGGGACACAGCGTGGGGGATCTGTGCCTTCCAAAATGGAGCACTGGAACATAAAAGCATCCCTCACTCATGGTCTGCCACAGCAGCCTCTTCAGGGTGTGAACTCCAGGGCTGCTGGGTGCCCCAGGTAGCATTCTGCCACTGTGAGATCAAATAGAACCAAGGAATAGAAAGTCATTTTTTTTGCCACTGTGAGATCAAATAGAACCAATAGAATAGAAAGTCAGTTTTTTTGACAATCTGAGATCAAATAGAACCAATAGAATAGAAAGTCAGTATTTTTGCCACTCTGATATCAAACAGAACCAATAGAATAAAAAGTCAGTATATTTCCCACTGTGAGATCAAATAGAACCAAGGAAAATAGAAAGGCAGTATTTTCTGATGTCCCTGTCCTGGTTTAAAAGACAGATGTCTGTCAAGGAAGGCGGGAATCTTCCTGGAATGGAAAGATGACCCCTTCCCTCCAAATTATTATACCTTGGAAATAATGGGGCTTCCAGGCAAAAATATGGGAAAGGGAATAACAATTCTTTACTGGAATATATCGGCACAAACAACAACACAATAACAGAAGTTTCCGAGAGAGGGAGGAAGGAAGGAAGGAAGGAAGGAAGGAAGGAAGGAAGGAAGGAAGGAAGGAAGGAAGGAAGGAAGCTTTCTTGAGCTGCTTCTTCCCCACCCTTATCACTGCTGAGGCACTTGTTGCGTTTTGAATAAATGAAACAAGAAAGGCAACAGTAATCACAGTGACCAGAATGGGTGTGAATTCATGTCACTCACTGCTTATGTATTTTGAATACAATGGGAGTGTTGGCAGACTTAACAGGGAATTTTGCAGCTTGAATTCTCAGAGTAAATGCTGGGTCTGGGTGCACACTCATCCCTGAGAGATAACTGGTGCTGGTTTGAAGCGGGTGAGGGAGCTCCTCCCCATCAGAGAGAGAGAAGCTTGCAGTGTTCAGCAGGGCTAGGAGTGGGCATTTTCAAGGCTGCAGTCTGGAATCAGTGTCAAAGGGAACTAAGTGAGTCATGCCATAATTGGTGCCTAAATGGACACTTGTGTCCTTTTCCTAGGCTCTCCCAACACCAAGACCTGTTGCCTCACTGACACCTCCCTGGTGTTCCATGATGCCCTTTGGAGAAAAAACTGCTTCCCAAATCTGCAAATCCAGCCCAGCACCCTGGAGTTCGTGGGTGGCACTGAGGGAGTGCGCTCTCTGGAGATGACCAACTGCAGCCTTCTTCTCACCAAGTACCACTGGTCACTCTGTTGGGACAGCCAGGCGGACAAGCTGGGGTATGTGCACCTTTGCCCTCTCCTTGAAGCTCTTCTTCCTGGTGCCCTGCTTGTACTTGGCAAAGAACAAAGCTGTTGGCCTAGGATCTGACAGACTGCTTCTGGCTTTTCCTTGTTCAAATAACACTGACCAGCCGTGGTCAGCCTGGATGCTCAGAAAAAAGGTTTTCCACCAATTTGGTGCTGCCTAGCCCCCACAGGGGTTTCCCCTGGGAAGGAAAGCTGGGGTGAAAGCTGATTTCTCAGACCTCTGTGGCCTGAGGCAATGTCACCTTGATGAAGGCTCCTAGTCCCAGCTCCACAGTGCTGCTGGAGCCCCTTCTGGCCCCTCTGCTTTGGGATGGGTCCTCTCTGCAGGAGCAGCTCTCTGCTCCTTGCCTTCCTCCCTCGCACTGTGCTGCAGGATGCCCAGAAAGTCCCAACACCAGAGAAAAGCTACCTGGTGCCTGGGCTGATGCTGAATGTCTGTTACCTTCCCTTTCCTTCTTTGCTGAGACAACTCCTTTACTGCCAGGATGATTTCCCTCCCAGGGGTCAGCTTTCAGCACACACCTTGGATCTTCACTCCCTTTTTTTGTGACCCGTTACTCGTTTTGACTTTTCCCCTGCAACATGTCCCTGGTGGGTTTTGTCCTGTTTGACAGCAGGACTTGTTCATCACATCATCTCCTATCCCTGCCTCCCTCAGAGTTTCTGCTTTAGAGTGAAAAATATCATTGTCTGGGCAACTGGGAAGTTGCTTCAAAGCATTCATTAAAACTAAAGACAGTGGAACAGATGATTAGGGATCTCTTGGGGGTTATGACGAGACTGCCCCTCACCCAGAAATTAAACCCAGCCTTAGGTAACCAGCTACAAAGCTAAAGGCAGTGATTCCTTGGGGAGCAGGTCATTACAGGCCCTGAATGCCTGTCTGGGGATGGAGCATCCAGGTCGTGTTTGACTGTGTGGGGAGCACTTGCAGCTCAGCAGGGTGACAGGCAGGCACGGCTCGACTGTGTCCCTCACGTGGCATTAGAAACACAAGCAGAGTTACCCTGAGCACCTGCCTCAATTTAAAATGGGGACTGTGACCTGAGTCACCTGGGAGTGTTGGAAAATATCAACCAAGCCCCCCAACACTGTCAGGGAAACATTCCTGATAAATTCCTGGTGGAGCTTCAGAGTTTCTGGCATTGGGCACTGGGGTTTGCTGGGCTGGCTCCTCACTGGCCGGGTCTGCCCCTCGGTGCCTCAAACCCCACCTTCCTGCTTGCCTTCTGTGTCTTTCCCTCTCCCACTTTTTGCATCCCCACAAGCTGTTAATCCCTGTCCTCTGTAGGTGCTCAGTGCAAGCAGCTGCAGCTGCTGCACTGCTGCTGCCTCGGCGTCATCCCTGGGCTGCCTTTACAACAGACCTGCTCCAGCCTGGATTGGGAAGGGCTGGATCAAACCATTTCTCAGTTCAGCACTCCAGCACCCACTCAGGGGCTGCATCATGAGCAGGAGCTGCTCGTGCAGGTGTCCCTCCCTCCTCCCTCCCACTGCAGATCCCTGTTCACATTTCTGTTGTTTTCCAGATATGAGCTTAAGCCACCTAAATTCAAACCCCAACCACCAAAGGAGCAGAGAAGCTCCCGTTTGGATTACTCAGCATATAGAAGGAGATTCAGGATTAGAAAGGAGGAGGCAAACAGTGTCCTGAAAGAAGCACAGGATTTCACCCAATCTTTAGGAACAGAGGTAGATTTTTTTGTACACACACTGCTTGTGTTGCCTCCCCAGCTTGCCACTGACAAGTCACGCTCGTGCTGACCTCCCTTTTTGCTGCCCTGCTGTCCTGTGCCCCTGTGGGTTGGGCAGCAGGGCCCGTGGCTGGGTATGGGGTGTGTGAGAGGGAGAAAGAGGAGAGTTTTCCTTGGAGAAGCTCACTCAGATCCTACAGACCTGTGCTGAGTGTGGGATTTTTGTGCCTGGTTTTCTTCACAATGTAAGATGAGACTTTTATCTGCATCATCATGGTAAGATCTCCAGCTTCCTTCCCAGAGCAAGCTGAGATGAGTCCTGATCTTCACCTACCCTTTTCCCAGCCCAGCCAGACTACCTGTTTCCAGGTGTCTACTCTCACCCGAGAGCTGGTATTGCACTGGTGGCCCTGAAGCCGCCTTACAAACTGAGGCTTTGCAAAGTGGCTGTCTCCCTCCTGGCATAGAAAATGGCTTGTTTTTCAGGTGCCACCACAAACTCCTGGACCCCCTCACCTCCCACGGGAGCTGGCAGGAATCGCGTCCTCCGTGGATGCACCTCATGCTCCCCTCGAAGCAGAGAAGGTAAGAGGGAATCTGTCTCACTCACCCATTGCCAGCGTGGCAAGCAGGGCTGTAGCTCCCAGTCCCACTGGTGGCCCCCAGCACTGCCCACAGAGAGGCCTCACGTCCCTCCAGGCTCACCACAAAGTGCTGCTGAACCAACTGGTTGTTGGAGGGGCCATGCAGGACATGGTGTAGGGCTGCCCAAGGACGCTGTGCAGCACCTATGGAGGGCATTGCTCCCCCTGGACCTCATCAGGTGGTCCATAGGAAATTTTTGCAGGAGCTTTTGCTGTAGCACCTGGAGGAAGCAGGATACAAATCAGAGAGAGGGGGGGGAAAGCCTCAGGAGTCAGATGAGTGGGGCTGGAGTCCTTCCCTGAGCTCCCTGAGCTCCAAGAGCCCTTACTCTGAGTCTCCTCCTTTTCTAAAAGCAGTAAGAAATGCTTTTTAAAGGCATGTTGTGAATCAGAGAGAATTTCTACTGCCAGAAGACATCCCAGTTCACTTCAATGTAGTGTATTAATTAACGCATTGATCCGTGAGTATGGGAGATTTTCCCCATGGTCCCACCACTGGTCAGTGGCATGGATGCAGGATGAGATTAGGGTGATTCTGGCTGTGTTTGGGGAATAGGCCCCTCCAGGTACAGTTGTACTTTGCTCCAAGATGCTCTTCACAGCATCCTTTTCCATGCTCAACACCTCAATCTCTCCTGTCCTCCATCCAGGCTTTCAGTATCCTGCCGCTGTCAGGTGTGCTGCAGCCAGGAGAGAGCCAGCAGGTCTCCTTCACCTTCTCTGGCTGCTGCGACATCCTCCCCAGTGTGAAGGCACTGTGCTGCGTGGAGGGAGGCCCCACCTACGAGGTGGAGCTGATCACCTCACGCCTCAGCTACTCCCTGAGCTGCTGGGAGATCAACTGTGGCCCTCAGGTACCACACACAGCCCCTGGCACAGCTCCTTGCCCTGGAACCACGGTCAGCGGGTTCCTGCCCACCTCGGCCCAGGTCTCCCTCCCCTCCCCAGCCTCTTTGTTGGCTCTGGGGCTTGGAAGTACAACCTTTGAGGGACACATCTGGCATCCAACCTGGTTCAAAATAGCCATCTCCAAAAATGTAGGGAGTGCCTCTTTTTCTGGGTGCCTAAGACTGCCTCCTGGGGCAGGCAGGGTCCCAGTGGGGATGCCCTGGGGGTCATGTCCCTGAGACATCCCTCTGCTGATCCACACCTAAAGCCTGACCTCCAAGAAGATGCTCGTCTAAAGCTCCTGCTTAATCCACAAATAATCAAGGGAAGAAGTTGGGCTTCCAGTCGCTATAGTTGGAGAGATTGTCCCAGAACAATCCCCACTTTCCAGCTGAAAGCCCACAGATATTTCCAGCTGCTGGCCCTGTCTGTGTTGCCCTGTGTGACTCCCTTGTTGCATGTGTGTTGCTTGACAATAGTTGCATGCCTTTTCTCCTGGAATGCCTCAGTGCTGTCTCGGTTTCTCCTGGCTGTTGGTGACCTCTCAGAGGGCCTGTGTCCCCCGGTTCATTTATTGCTGGCCCTCACACGGTTGTTACCACACCTCTGTGTGCTGCCAGAGCTCCGTGGTCCTGGTTCCCTGTGCCTGGGGGTTCCCCGGGTTCCCAAGTGCCCTTATCTCCTCCCTGGACCCTTCTCCCACGATGTGTCTGCTACCAAGCCCAGGAGAGAGGAAGGAGATTCCCAGCAGCAGGCCTGGGTCTGTAACTTCCCACTCCTGTGCCTTCTCTCCAGATATTTAATGAAATTGGTCACAGCACGGTCACCCTGGAGAACACTGGCAGGACTGAGTTCACCTGGGTGCTGAAGCCTAACATTTATGACCAGCATCTGCCTGGTGTGTTTCTGGTCAATCCCACCACTGTAAGTAGCACAAGTGACAGACTGCAGCCCTGTGCCAGGTGGCCCAGGAAAGCATTAAAGGGAAAAACGAGGGGAAGAAAGGGGGAAAAAATTCAGAGGGAAAAACCCAAACCCAATCATGAGAGAGAGAGAGAGCTGTAAGCAATTTCTGCTGGGGGCAGAGAAGGTCTAACAAGGGCTCTCCTGATAGATTCCCCATGGCCTTGGCTGGTGGGTGGATCTGCTGTCAGAGACAGACACCAGCAGGAGGCACAAATGTGTTGGTCATTGTCCTGTCCTGCTGTCAGGGGAGTAGAGGAGAATTCTTTTTGGTAGATTTCTCGGACAAAACCAAGGCACAAACGCAGGAAGTACTGTATCTGAGAACTGTTTGTTGATAAAGAGAGGGTATGGTCCCGACCAGAAGGGGATAGAAAAGGGAGCAGAGAGAGAAAACGAGAAATGGAGAAAGTAACAGAGGACAGGGACAGAGCATTACTGCTGGAACCCTGGGACGCTCCGTCGGCGTCCTGCTGGGCAGGTGGAGCAAGTGTGCTGCCAGCTGCACGGTGAAAAACATGTTCCCTCTCCTGTGAACTTGTAAAACGTTTAAGAAAGGACAATAGGAGACAAAGGCCACAGAGCAAAGGTTATTACAGCCGCGTGCATCTTGGCACTCAGCCAGGAGCACACTGTCACCTTCGGGGATACCCCTAAAGTGCCTTTTCCATTACATCAGCCTGTTGCATATTCACAGACTCTTATGCATAGTAAACTTTTTCCCTAAACTAGTTTACATGTCCTAAGAATTGCTTAGCATGGCTCCTCCTTGGATCTGCCCTTTTTGGAGCGTGCCTATTCCTTGGCTGTGTTTTTAGTCCTTTTTTGTCATCATCTTCAGTTCTGGCCCCAGCCCAGGCTGCCTTCAGACAGTGAGTGCTGATGGTTGGCAGATCTGTACAGGTGTCTTCTTCATATGTTCACTGGATGCCATCCCATGCAAGCAGGCACTTTAACCCAAGCACATTATATCAGCTATTTCACTAAGCTTAATTAACAACAGAAATAAAAACTATATCTTTATAACTAAGTTACTTTAACACGACACATATAAGATCAATGTTCATGTTTTTCATGGAGACAGCGGAGCACCAGCTTACCCTGGCGAGCAGGGAAGTGGCGACAGCAGGGTAGAGAGACAGGGAAGAAGTGGCTCTGCAGGGAGCCAGGCCCTCCAGGTGCTCCCAGCCCAACAAAAAAAACAAAAATGGCAGGGAAAAACTGGCAGTGCTTTTATATGCTAAGATTCCTCCTGTCATAGATACATATTATAATATTGGCTTTTCGCAAATATTAATATCAAAGCAATGTGACCCCCCATGCGGAGAATGCTCTGAGTCTATGTTGTAGAAGGCTGAATAATTGCTTTATTATATCCTCTTATAATATATTGTACTAGAACTATATCATACTAAAAAATACTGAAGAAAAACCTGTGATTGTGTGCAGATAGTCCAGCTTTGACCCAATTGGCCAATCAATCCAAACAGCCATCACTGATGTCTAATTAACAAATCCCTCCTCAGTAAGCAATCTCCATAACACATTTCACATGTGCAAACAACAGGAGCAGTGAATAGAGAGAAGAATTGTTTTCCTTGAGCTTTCTCACTGTGTCTCACAGCTTCCCAGGAAAAATCCTGGGAGAGAGAATCGTGCGTCTCTCTGTTCAGGGAATGTGCATACCACATATTAAAATGGATTTTATATGTGTGGTGTTAAAGTAACTTTGTTATAAAGATGTAGTTTGTATTTCTGCTGCTGGTTAAGCTTAGACATAGCAGTGAAATAGCCATGCTCGTGTTAAAATGCCTGCTCGGATGGGATAACACCCAGTGAACACAGGATGAGGACACCTGTGCAGATCTGCCACCATCAGCACTCACCGTCTGAAGGCAGTGAGGACCAAGGCCCGAACTGGAAGCAATCAAGAGAAGGAGCCAAAACCCAGCTAAGAAACACAAATGCCCTAAAAAGGCAGAACCAAGGAGGGGCCATGTAAAATGGTTCCTGGAATATGTAAACTAGTTTATGGAAATACATAAGGACTATGAATATGCAACAGCCTGGTGTAATGAAAAGGTATTTAAGGGGTGTCCCCGAAGGTAAGTGTGCTCCTGGATGAGTGCCAAGATGCACCTGGCCCTAACAACCTTTGCTGTGGTCTTTGTCTCCTATTGTCCTTTATTAAACTTTTTACATTTTCACAGGAGAGTGAATGTGTTTTTCACACTCCCGTAACTCAGCCCTTTCAGGAGGATTTGGTCAGGCGGGCAAAGTTTTCCTGGGCTTTGGGGTCTGCCCTCCTCCGAGGGGGAGGTCGCTGGCAGCCCCCAGACACGGAGCCTGCCTGCATTGTCTGCCACAACCTCCTTTAAAGTGGGATGAGTTAGGGCTCCCAGCACGTGGACAACCCCTATTGTAGTTTTTCACCCCGTGTCAGAAAATGGATTTATAGCCTATGCTGAGGCATGACTAAAAATATAATTGGTTCCTCACAGTCACTGTGGGGACCCTGAGGGCTGAGATCTCAGGCTGTGCTGGCACTGGAGCGTTTCTGAGGGTCACCTTACCCAGGGTGTGATCACACAGGACATTGTCCTTGGCCCTGCCTCCCCACTGCCAGCTAAGCACCACTTACATGTCCCTTACTAGGCTTGCTGCTCCCTGCCTCCTCCAGCCCTGCTGCTGTGCAGCGGCTTTGTGGGGCAGTGAGGGGGCCAGGGAGCGGGGCTGGAAGAGCAGCGAGAAAGATTAGCAGCATCCCACCACTGCCCAAGCCTCTCAGTCCTGCCTGGATGTCTTTGAGACGAAGCAGCACTCCTGCCTTTGTCCCTCCTTGAAGTGGGAAGTAATTTGCTTTCCCATTTCTGCATGCCTGAATCCTCCAAGGGACGAGAGGAGCTGCTGGCCCTGCTGAGAGCAGAGGCTTCCCTTCCCCAGCGGCAGCAGAAGTTTTTTTTGTGGAGGCAGGCTCTTGCTGGCAGAGGGCAAAGCCTGTTAACAGCAGGGCTGTGCTCGCATCAGGCTGTGCTGGGGCTGCAGCCTTGTGAGCCCTGGGGAGGACACACGGTGCCCTTTTGGGTACAGGGAAGGTAGAAGGTGTGAGAAACAAAGGCCACTCCTCAGTTAAAATTAAAAAAAAACTTAATAAGAGACAATAGAGGACAAAGTCAATAAAGCAGAAGTAACAGCACTGGGTGCTTAGCTGCAGCCACAGGCACACCAGTCAACACAGCAACACCCCTTATATCCCTGGGGTATTGCATCAGCCTAATACATATTTACAAATGGTTAGATATATTCAAAAATTTTGACATAGTTTCCCCTCTGTACCACTTTTTTGGAGCATGTGCAGTTGTCCTAGTGGTGATCATTTGTTACTTTTCAACATATTCAACAGGTTTCCATTCCTTCACTATTAAGTGTTAAATTTAATATTATATACATATGTTATAAATTAATATATTTATATGTGTATGTTATATACTTTTTATATGTTATAAATTAATATATATTATAAATTTAATATTATATATATGTTATAATTTAACATTATATAAATGTTAAATGTTAATATTACAACAACTCTTCATCAACATTAGTATCACAACACAACATTTGCATTAAAAGAACTCTAAACTTTAGCAAAACTTCTTTTACAGAAGTCAACCTTATAAACCACATTGTATTTAACAGTTGTGAAAGCCAACACTGTAATATATTTATCACGAAGGTGATGTGGTCTGATGGTTTATTCCAGATGAGAGTCTGTCTCCTGAGCCTGTGTGTCCCCTGATCCCCCATCAAACACTGATGCATTCCCTCCCTCTTCTCCTGTCCCTGCAGGGCTTCATTGCACCTGGCGAGAAGCAAGAGCTGGAATTCTCTTACATGCCAGGAATACCAGGAGCTTTCATCAGGATTTACCAGCTTGAAGTGGATGATCTGGACCCAAAAAATATCACCCTGAAAGGAGAAGCGTGCTGTCCCATGATCAGCGTGAACCTGCCCTGGAACACCACAGGTGGGCACGGCCTGTCTGCCCCAGGAAGGGCCGCTCTGGTTTTGTTCCCGACCGTAAGCCCATGGGGCAGCTCATGCCAACCCCACCGAGCCTGGAGGTCTGCAGGACTCCCAGGCCAACTCAAGCCCCCCTGGTTGCTTCATGAGTCTTGAGCGGAGGATGCCATGTGGGCTTTGTCCCAGGAGCCATCCTGCAGATCCTGCCAGCACATCTGGCAGGGTCCTGAAGGATGGTGGCGAGAGTGAAGGGCTTGGGAAAGCTGTAGGAGAGGCTGGCAGGGCTTCTGGCAGGGTTGGATTTGTGTGACATTGCAGGGGATGAGATGCTCCTTGGTGGGGAGGGAGAGAACGTGAGGATTCAGCGAGGAGCAGCAGCATCCACTTCCCATAGAGGGCTTAAGGGATTTCTTTCTGGAAGAAACCAATGTTGGGAGGTGGGGACTTGCCAGCTGAAATGGGACTGGCACTTTGCTCACACTTCTCTTTGCGGATGTTTTCTTCCTTCAGAAAATGAAAAATATGAGAAGCTACTGAAAGAGACTGCAAAACACCTGCAACAGTACAGTGAGAGGAATAAATCAAAAGTTGTTCAGAAGACTCAGAGCCTGAAGTCTCAGACTCTGAAAACTCAGACTCCAAAGACTCAGACCTCGGAGACTCGGGATCTGAAGACTCAGGACCTGAAGCCCCGTTTGCTCGGCTCTGGCATGGTAGTAAGAACAGCTGCAGCCCCATTTGGCACATGCCACCTTCTCCGTGTCACCTGAGCCCCTTGCAGCCCACAGCAGCTCCCCAGTGCCCTGATGGCACCTGGGACCTCCCTGCCCACCTACAACCTTGTGTCATCTCAGCATTGCCCCTAGGGCTGACACTCTGCTCATGGTCTCTTCTGGGGCTGCATCAACTTCCTGGCTACCCCAGGGAGAGGTCCTGAAGGCCATGCTCCAGGGATGGAGTTGATGGTGCTTTGAAGGGGATGCAGGTCATTGCTGGGGAGTTTGTTGGTCCCAACCCAAGCCCTGCCAGAGTTACAGACCTGAACAGCAGCTGCCTGATTGTGCCCTGGGGCTGTGCTGGTGGTGCTCATCTCCAAGAGGCACCAGCTTGGTCCTGGTTCCCTTCCAAGACAGTTTTTGTCCAAGCTGCCTTGGTACTGGCTGGGGGAGGCAAGTGTCTGGAGCTCTGGAAGGTTCCTGGCTGGTCTGTCTGCCTGGCCAGAGCAGCTTTGCTGAGAATCTGGGTAGGCAAAGATGCTGGAGTTACTTCCCTGGAGATGAGGTCCTCGCTAAGAGAGCAGGAGGTGTCACAGACACTGAGCAGCCAGACAGGAGGACCCCACGCCCCCTCCCAACAAGAGCAGGGTGGGATCCTTTCTCAGGTGCAGGCTGGGCCTTGGGAAGGACCTTTGCTAACCAAGCACTTTTTCCCTTTCCTCAGCCAAACACTCAGCTGCAGATAGACACGATGAGGATGCTGATAAAGAAGGCTGCTCTGGAGCGGCAGAAAAGGCTCACATACCATCTCCCAAAGGGCAGGTTCCCTAACAAGCAGCTATGCCAGAGTCTTGTCAAGTGAGTAAGTAGGGACTCCCATCCCCATCTCCAGGTGCCCCATGGGGAACACCCAGCCATGTCCCCTTCTCCTGAGATCTCCTTGGGCCTGCAGAGCTGGGAATAGCCTGGAGTCCAGAAGGGGTCTGGTCCTGGTGGCTGTGACACACCACACGTGAGCAGTGGGGTGTCCTCCCTTCCCCAGCACCACGCTGAGCTTTGGACTGCTCAGTTCCCCACAGGTGTGGGGTTCTGTCCCTAGAGCTGAGGGGACCCAGTGCAGACCTTCCAGCCCTTCCAGGCAGGATAAATTCTGTCCCTGCTGACTAGCTCTGAAAGAGACAGCTCCCAGCTGATGTCGTGGTTCCAACTAACAGAGCATACTAAGCAAAAGGAGAAGGGAACCCTTTAAAACCCCAAATCAGATGGCTTGAATCCTGGTGGGGTGGCAGGGCTTGTCTAGGAAACTTGGTGGGTCCCTGTGACCATCATGATGCAGCACAAGCAGCAGAGGTTTCAATGCAGGAAGCAGATGCTCTGCAGAGCAGATCATGTGGTCTGGTTGCAGAGCAATGAAGATTTCCTGTGCAGGCAAATCATATTCTAGGCCCCAAAACAATTTCAGCCTCAGGCTGTACCCCAGGCTGGGCAGTTCCACTGAGACCAGTGGAGAACCAGTGGACTCACCTGTACTGGCTTTTCATGGCAGAGGAGCTGTGGCCAGTGTCCATTTTAAATAATTTTATTTGCAGGTACTGTTAGTAGCTGATACAACCTAAGACTTGTCAAGACTCCTCCTGACTTCCCAAACTCTTTGTCAGGTGGTCAGGCCATGGGTTTCATGGGCTTGAGCTGAGTTTTTACAGCAGTGAATAAAGAAATAGCCACTTTATTTATGGCTGTCCTCTTGGACATGCAGCCAGGCTGTGGTTTAAGGACTGTCCTTAATCCTCCTTGCAGAGTTAAGCTGCCCGAGTATATCCTGGACATGGGCCCTGTCCTTAAGGGTTTCACTGAGAAAAGCACTCTGGAGATCACCAACCCTGAGCAGATCCCAGTGTCCTTCCAGGCTGATCTGTCTGCCCTGCAGGATACAGGTAAGCAGTGCTGGAGACACTTCCTGTGGCCTTGAAGGAGGTGTCTCCGACAGATTAGCTTAAGCCACTGAACTTGGGGAGGTTTTTGAGCTTTTTTCTTCTCAGTGCCCCTGCTGGGAGCTTTAGAGGCAGAATTCTCCTGGCCATCCATGCCCAGGGACCTCTCCTGGCCTGCCTGTGCCTGCCCTAACGCTTCAGTGCAGAGGCCAGATGGGCTCATCACCCTGGTCACCTCTCAGCATCCTCTGCCCTTGGCTCCCACGAGCATCGAGTTTCTTTGGGCACTCTGTGGGCTTGTTTTGGCAACCAGGGGGGTCTGCTGTGTTTTGGAAATGCTTTGTTTGGAGTTCACACTGTCACAGCACCTGTATTCAGCCTTTATTGAAGAAACAGCCTGTGAGATCCTCTGGTGGATCAAAAGAGGCTTCCAAAAGAGGCCTCGAGGCAAGGCTGCACTTCCATCACAGTGGCTCACTGTGTCTGAGGGCTGTTCAGGTGCACTCTAAGTTTTTATCCAGGTCACAGAACAGCGTGGGGCTTTCCCCAGCCCTCTCAGCCAGGACACCTGTAAGGCTTTAAGTGCTTATGGCACTTTTCATGTTCCTCGTGTATCTCAGCTGCTTTGTGTTCATCTGTTCCAGGTTTCAGCATGGACCTAGGCCTGATAAAGAGCCTGCCCCCCAGCCACACCGTGGCATTTGAAGTGCACTTTGAAAGTGCCCACCAGCCACCGGGTGACGTGGATGTGCTGCTGCCCATAGAGGTACCACAGCTCTTGGGGCAGGCAGCAGGCTGGGCGCAGCAGCAGATGTCACCTGCACCCTCTGCTGAATTCTCTGTCCTTCTCCAGGTGACAAATGGCCCCACGTCTCACATCCGCCTCTGTGCCACTGTGCTGGAACCATCGCTTGAACTCTCCAAGAACACACTGCAGTTCTCTGACATCCCTGTTGGGCAGTGCCAGGTTGAGACCATCCGGCTCTGTGGGTCTCAGATTCAGTCAAAGAAAGAAACTGAGAATTTCTAGCCAGGCAGAAGCCGGGGAAAGAGCTGGAGAAGAATGTAAATAGTTCTTTATCTCTCTTGTTTTTCCATTGTTTATTGTTAAGTTTTATCACTGTGCATGAAGCACATTGCTCTAATGGGGTGGGTCATTTTCACTACAGAACCAATGGATTTGGTCCTCACGGAGCTCTGTATAAAAGAGCAGTGTATTTTGAATAAACCAGTTTTACTCTCGCAGCCTTGTGAGCAGTCTCTTCATTCCCGTCCTGCCTCGACACCAACATCTGGTGACCGCTGACGTGGAATTGCCCCTAACCCTGAGAAACAGGGTCTGGTGACCCTTCGTGAATCTATGGCCTGGGCTGGTGACCTGAACCTCAGCGTCTTGCAGGGGGGTCTCGGCGGCGCGGCACCGTGCCACCAGCCTGTGGCTGTGAACAGACACCTTTGCCTTCTTAAGAAAGGTAACGCTGGAACTCCACGCCTTCTGTAGAAGGCTTGGTCCTATTTGGACCGCGGTGCGGCTTTTAAAAGCCGGGACTGTGCGGGACAGGTTTTCCCTGGAGGAGCGGGCTGTCTTGTCTCTAAAAGTGGACGTTCACAAACAGGAGGTTTCATAGCAATGGGGAATCAGGCGTCTGCAGCTGATCGGATGGTCTTGTCCGCCTGGAAAGCCTCTATCCCGCAGATGGGAGCTCGGGTCTCTGATGAGGAACTGGTACTGTTCTTAATCTGGGCTCGGGACCATGGATTCTCCGCGGACATTGGGCAGGCCTTCGATCGAAAGCTCTGGCGCGATTTGGGGCGGTGCCTCATGAAGCAGATGCACAAGGGGGACGCGGAGGTGTCCGCACTTTTCGGTCTGGAGGCGCGTGTATGTGCCCCTGCGGGAGGGAGCCCCGGGGAGCAGGGATGCCGAGGGTGTTCTCTCCAGGAGTGACGCCGCCGCTTCTGTGTGCAGCCGTGTCTCGGGGAGCGGGGACAGGCAGACGGGCCGGGCGATGCCCAGTCCCTCCACGGCGCGGAGTGGGGTGTCGGGACATGATGGGACGCCCCGCAAGCCTCCCGTGTCACCGGGGACTCCTGCTGGTCCCAGCACTCCCCAACCCCATGGCTCTACTCAGCCTGGGAATTCTTTGCCGGACAATCAGCCGCAGGTTGCACAGCAGACTGTGCCCCGGCCGGCTGAGCAGGCTCAATCTGCCTTGGGCACGGTGCCAGTGGCAGCACCTGCTTTTCAGGCGGCGCTGGGAGTGCCATCATCGCAGCTCTCGGGCTCGGCCCACCCCCCTTTGCACGGCCTGTCGGGGGCTGTCCCGTCTTCGCCGCGACACCCCAGGGCCCGTCCGGCGGTTGACCAGGCGGCTCAGCTGGTTCAGCCCTTGTGGGGCCCCTCTCCAGTCTGCAGCTTCGTTATCAGCTATGGAGCCTGCACAGATGTATGGGCCTCGCTGGGGGCAGGGATGCAGCCTTTGGTCCACGCCCACCACACCCCCCGCCTCCCGCGGGGGCTCCGGTTCTACCTGCGGGGCCAGCGCAGCTGCTTCCCGGAACGTCCCGCTGCGCGACGTGTGCTGCGACTGACTTATTTCTTTCACGGTGCCGGTGTCGATGGTTCAGCAGCATGTTGTGGGGGGCACTTTGGTGTTGTTTTCGGCCCTCCCTGCTCCGGGACTGACACCAGCGCTGGGAGTGGTGCCTGCTTTCCACGCCACGCCTGCCGTGGCACAGGTGCTCCCAGCGATGGGGCCCGGCGCCCGCGGCTGGAGCGGTTCTGCCTTTTGCCATGCCCGCCGCTTCGGCGGCTCCAGCGGCGCCTCTGGCTCCTGCCCCCGCCCCGTTTCAGCGGCAGCACCTCTGCCTCTCGCCCCGCCTGCAGCTTCGGCGGCGGCGGTTCTGCCTCCTGCCCCGCCCGCTGTTGCTTCAGTGCCCGTGATGCCTGCTGCGCCCCAGCAGCCAGTGCCGTTCCTGCCTCCGATGACTGCAGCTTCAACGCACGTCACATCCACGGTGTTGCAATCTCCTGCTGATCCTTTCATACTGCCACCTGCGATGGAAGGATCCACCGAGCGGCCGGTGATGGTCCCAGTCTCCGCCCTGTCACCGGCGGCTGGCCCTTCTGGTTCGGGAGCTGTTGGCTCGGGGGCCGTGCCCAGTGCTTCGGCTTCGCGGTCGTAGCCGCTTCCCCAGCCGCGGTGTTGTTATAAATGAGAATTTATTCAGCCAGATTAAAAATAAAAATAATTTTATTTGCGGTCAAATTCTATCTAGTCAGCCACATGGAAAGGACAGAGCCGAGCCCGGGGTCGACCCTGGGTGTGCAACAAGGAGTCAGCCTCAGCAGAGGTTTTCTCCTATGCCCACACACCTCCATCCTGGCACAAGTGGTTTTTATAGGGAAAATTCCGCCTGAGGCCAAGATTTGAGCAGTTAGTCTTTTCTTCTATTCAGAGTTTATAGGTTAATAAGATTTTCTTTTTTTGGTGATGAGGAGAAATAATTCAATGTCCGGAGTAGTTGAATTCTTGATGAGAGTTTACGGGAAGGCTTGCATTCACACGGATCTGTCTGAGGATTTCCATGATATCCATCTTGGACGATCAGCACTGATGATCGTGATGATTAACACCTGGAGCCCAGATATGGCCCATCTCCTGGCCAAGCCACATCCTTTTACTTGTAAATCAGTTTCTTATACATCCAGTCTCACCTGTAAAGGGGGGGGAAACTAATATGACGGGCATGATTTAACAAATATCCAATATTACATATTTCATATGAGGAATGGTGCGAATTATATTTATTACACATAACAGTGTCTCTCGTCAGCCCACCCTCCCCCGTGGATGGCGGACTGTCCCCCACGCCCCTGTCACAGGAGGCAGGTAGCGACAGCGATGATTTGATCTGCTCGATTCCGTCACAGGGGCCTGACCGTCTGTCGGAACACCGACAAGGGCGACGAGCGTCCCAGAGAGATCTATGGACGCTGCCTCCCTGTAAGGTGTTTGTGTGACCAATAAATCCCCGTCGCCTTTGGGATGCGGTCAGGCAAAGCGCTTCGGAAGTGTGTGATTAGGATTTGTTAGAGCGGGTGGGAAAGCCTGGTGGTGCGGTTTTGAACCCGCCTTTCAAGGAGGCAGAGACCATACCTAGCGGCCAGTTGATTCCTGTCCTCCCCAGGGGGAGCACAAGTGAGGATGACGATGCTTCAGTTCAAGGTAAGCTTCAAGCCTTTCCTGTGTACAAGGCTGTCCCAAATTCGGGACAACAGGACAAGCACGATGTTATAGCTTGGAAGGTTGTACAGGATTTGCAGGACAAGGTGGCAAATTCACCCATTCCTCCTCCTTCTCTGAGGACAGTAGTTCCCCATCTGCCCGCCCTGTCTACAGGTTTTCCCTGCAGCTCTAGGCTATGGGGGCCGCTCTTGGTTTGGCTGTGGGTGCTCTCAGCACCGCATCAGTGTCTCAGAGCACTCAGGAAGTGAGGCTCTGTCCTCGCAGACTGAGGAGACCTCACACGGTTGGTTTCTGTGCCCAGAACAATCGGCACAAATACGTGACACCAGCCCTATGTCAGAAGCAGCAGGCGCCGGAGGATGGGCCCTGTCCCTTTGAAGTGATGCCCTCCCAAGGAACCCTTGATCCGCAACGGTGGCAGAACCTACAAATCTGGTTTACACCCAAGGAGGAGGTGAGATTGGCAGGTGTCAGCCCGGGAGGCCTGTCAGAGCTATCTGGAAATGAGGGCCTGGTGCAGAGAGTGTGGTATGAGCTCTGCCTTCGCAGGGAGCTTTCTGCAAAGCCTGTACTTGTGACAGCACAAGGAGAAATGTGCTGCCACACATACTCAGCGTGGCTCAGCTCACCCCAGAGAGCGCTCCTGTGAGATGTGCTTTGAAATGCCCACAGGGAGCTTGCACAGAGAGCACCAGGGCTGCCTCTCATGGGGGGATGTGCCCAACTCCCCTCAGCCTGCCCCTTGCCTGCCTGTATTTGCAGCTGCGACACTTGGCATCGCAGACACTCGCAGGGGATAATCCTGGAATGGCCAGTCTGGGCTCATCCTGCTGCAGGACTGACAGACAAATCAGCCACCAGACACCTTCCTGGACATGGCAGGAAGCATGTCGCATTCACCCCCGTCAACGGGGTTTTATTTGTGCCTCAGGATGTTCCGAAAACCTCAAGTTGTTACAACTTGTGGTGAAAAATGCTAAAAGGGAGCACAAACATCTGGGGGTGGTGTTTGTGGACATTGCCAAGGCTTTTGACACTGTATGTCATCAGCATATATTTGGGGGTTTGGTTCAGAGAGGGGTCGATCCACATATGATTCAGTTGGTAAGGGAAATGTACAGGAATATTAAAACGTACATTTTTCTTGGGAAGGAGAAAACGGACCCCATATATATTCACTTGGGTGTCAAGCAGGGCGACCCCATGTCACCTTTGCTGTTCAACCTCGCACTTGATCCCCTCCTATGTAAACTTGAAACAGAGGGTAAAGGGTTCCACCAGGGCAGGTTGAAAATAACAGCTATGGCCTTTGCTGATGATTTAGTGCTGATGAGTGATTCCTGGGAAGGCATGTGTGATAACATCAAAATTCTCGAGACCTTTTGTGAACTTACTGGTCTGCGAACACAGGGTGAAAAATGCCATGGATTTTATATTAGACCAACAAAGGACTCATATACCATCAATGATTGTCCTCCATAGAAGATTAATGGGTCCCCCCTGAACAAGATCGACCCAGGGAGCTCTGAGAAATATCTGGGCACATGGATAGATCCGTGGACTGGCTTTGCTGATTCAGGTTTGTCTGAGAAACTGGGAGATTGGCTCAATCGGATTGGGAATTCACCCCTTAAACCTCTTCAGAAAGTGGATATACTCAGAACTTATACCATCCAGAGGCTGGTACGTCTGGCTGACCATACCAAGGTCCATCTTGGGCTCCTGGAAACCCTTGACCAGCAGGTTCGAAAATTGGTCAAGGAGTGGCTGCATCTTCCCCCGAGTACATGTGATGCCATTTATATTCGAGCAATAAGGACGGTGGTTTAGGTATTATCAAGTTGGGGGCGCTAATTCCAAGTATACAGGCGCGGAGATTGCACAGATTGGTGCAATCTTCAGATGAGACGTTGGTTGAATTTTTAAAGGAAGAACATCTGGAGTTGTTATATGAGAAATTGTGGATACGAGCAGGAGGAGATAAAGAGTCCATCCCGTTAATTCTCTGTGCCCCTGTGCTGTGCCTGCGGTGGCTGCAGGCAGTGCCCCGGCCCTGCTGGGCTGGGAGAAGAGCTGCTCATCAAGAGAAATGGACCTTTGAAGCTCTTGTTGTTCAGGAGCTGCTTCTGTACCAGAAGCCCAGCCCAGCTCAGCAGCACAGACACAGCACAAGGACTTTAATGACGCTCTGGGGATTTGTGCTGAGGCCCTAGGCATCAGTCCCTGAGAGGGAGCTAAAGAAACCTCTCAAGAACTCACGTCAGAATCCATCTCCAAAGTTTATTTGATTTTTAATGAGTCTGAATGAGGGACAAAAATGAGAAAGTGTCTCTATGCCCCAGCCAGAGCAGAGAACTGGAGGCACTGATGAAAGGTGAGGACAAAGAGAAGCCAAGCCTTGGTGCCCTGGGGCACAGCAGCCTCTGTGCCACCAAGGGCTGTCAGGAGACACCTTGCGCTGAGGCACTGGGGCCTCCTGGCACAGCCCCAGCCAGGCTGGGCACTGTCACCCCCTGGTCCTGCCCTCAGCATCCCCCACAGCCACATCCCAGTGGCCCCAAGGATCTGCTGGAAGGAGTCCCTGGGGAGCCTTGCTACTAAAATTCTTTCCTTCATTCAACACATACGTGCATTGTCACAATGGCCTCTTGGTTATACAAGGTGCCCCTATGTCACAGTGGTCTTTGTTATTCACAAAGCCCCAGAGAGTAACACTGACCTCCTGGTTCAGTGCAGCATCACTTGGTCTTGTTAAACTTCCCCTTGCTGGATTTGGCCCCTGGATCCAGCCTGTCCAGCTCCCTGTGCAGAGCCCTCCTACCCTCCAGCAGATCCATACTCACACTCAGTTTGGTGTCATCTGCAAATTTGATGATGATGGACTCAGTGCACCCATCCATATCATCAGTGTACATATTGAAATCCACGCTGGCTGGCTCTGATCCCTCGGCCATCCTGCAGGTGCCCTGTGATGACACTCAAGGTGATCTCTTCCATAACCTTGCCAGGCACCAAGGTCAGCCTGACAGGCCTGGAGCTGCTCTCTCCTCCTTCCAGTCCTTTTTGGGGATGGGGTCACATTGGCACCTCCAGTCCTCTGGGACCTCCTCGGTGAGCCAGGACTGATGATAAATGATGGAGAGCAGCTTGGGGATCTCGTCTACCAGCTCCCTCATACCCGTAGGCTGGATGCCATCCCATACACCTGTGAGAATCTGTATGGCTCCGCTGGTCACCTACTGCTTCCTCCTGGATCACAGGGGTCTGTTCTGCTCCCTGTCCCCATCTACCAGCTCAGGAGAACACTTCTCCTGAGGACAACCTGTCTTCTTGTTGAAAATTGAGACAAACAAGATGTAAAGTCGCTTAGCCTTTTCCTTCTCTTTAGTTTCTTTATCTTTAGTTCCCTGTGTAGCTTGTGACCCCTTTATATTTAGTTATATTCTCCACTGCATCCAATAAAGAATATAGATTCTCCTGCTCCCTGCTTTTTCTACAAAATTTTCTATAAAACCTTTTTGGTTTTTTTTACAGAAGCCACCAGGTTAAGTTCTAATTGAGATTTCACCTCTCTAATTTTCTTTCTGCATAGCCTAACGATATCCTTAAACACTTCCTGTGTTGCCACTCCTTTTTTCCTCAGAGCTCCCAGGAAAACTGTATGGGCAGTCAGGACAGTAATTTTCCCCACTAGCTCATCTTTTGACAAGCTGGGACAGGCAGCTCCTTCCCCATTAAGTTGGCTTTCTTGAAATATGTTCATCCTTCCTAAACCCCTTCCTTTTTATGGGCTGCTTTCATTTAAAATAAAAGTACCTGATTCAGTACTCCCCCAAATCAGAACCCTAAAAAGGCCAAAGACTGCCCTTCCTAATTCCAGTGTGGAAGATTTCTTGCTGTCCTCTGCAGAGCTTCCTGCCCTCCAGCACAGCCACACTCCCACCAGCTTGGTGTCACCTGGGAACTGACTGAGGCTGCCCTCTATCCCCTTGTCCAGATCAGCAATAAAGAGATTTACATGACTGGGCCACAATCCTGAGCTCTGGGGACGCCCCTGGATGTGGCTCCATTCTTCAGCTGCTCTGAGTGCCAGGGCTTGGATGAGGGAAAAGGTGGGAGAAAGTGTTTTTTGATTGTCAGCTGTGAACACTGCTGACAATCAAAAAACTGACATGTTGATTTTCATATCTATTCAGACTGCATTAGAATGTGCTGGAGATCAATAGCAATTGGACATTGCTAATCTCAAACTATAAACAGGATAAGAAAATTTAACAGGACAAAACCATTATCTCAGCATTGGTTTCAATATAGTAGATTCACACTGAATACACTTCTGTAATCTGTCCAATTAACCACAGAAAAGTTGAAGACTTGAATTATTCCAATGGGCTTTTTTTGTTTGGGTGTTTCAAACAAATTCTCTGAATTCTTGACCTGAAGAGCTCCACAAAGACGGGGCCTGTGGAGTGGTAAAATTAATTAGCAGTCTTGGAGTGGTGGAGGATGCATCCCCATCAGAGCAGCAATGAACAGAAATGGGCACAGCTTAGTGTCTGCCCCAGCTCTGGGATGGGCCCTGGGCCTGGAGCAGGAGCAGCTCTGGAGGGCCCCAGGGCCGGGGCTCTTGTGCTGGCCTGGGCAGATGGGATGGCAGGAGGGGCTGCAGAGCTCTCAGCACCTCAGGCAGAGCAGGGCACCCAGGGAGCTCCTTTCCAAGGCATTGAAAACAGACAAGAGCCTGAGAGGGGAGGCTGCTCTGTGCCCTTGGGGGCATGGACAGAGCAGGGAGGGGCCCAGGACATTTGTCAGCGCCAGCCTCTGTCTGTGCCAGCCCTGGGCAGCCCTGGCTGCTGAGCCCAGCTCTGCCCTGGGCTGAGTTTGGCTGTGGCCCAGCTCCATCGCTCCTGTCCTGGGCTGGGCTGCACAGGGGCTGTGGCACCATGGCTGGGCCAGCACAGGGCCACAAAGGGGCCCCGCAGCCGCTGCCGGGGCTGGCAGCAAGGCCGGGCACAGACAAGTGTTGCTGTTCGCTACCGACTCCGGGCGGGCGCCGGCGGGACACAGCGGGAGGGGGAGAGAGGCGGCGCCGCTTTTTTCCCCTTCGGCTCTGCGAAGCTCGGTTCTAGCGCGGGAAAAGACGAAATGGCGACACGGGACTCGGGTGCAAACTCGTGTTTATTGTGGGAGCGTGTCCCCGAGACCCCGGGGCAGCCACCGGGGGTCGGTTATACCCCGTGCCGGGGGCGGGGGAACCTGAGCTGTGGCCAATGGGACGGGAGGGAGGGGAGAGGGGCAGGGAAACCCCGGGACAGCGATGGGAAAGGCGGGGGGGCAGGGACCGGACCGCGTGGAGAGGGGGAAGGACAAGGGAACGCAGGAATGGGACAAGGTACCGCGGGAGGGAGGGGGAATGCGCGGGAAGGGGCGAGGGGGAATGGGGGGAAGAAGGGAAAATTATAAACTCCCGCAGAAGTGGCCCAGAGCATTGCCCGGGCAAAGGGGCAGAGAAAATGTTTCGGCCGGGTGCAGCTGTGCTGTGCCCGGGGTGGCTGCGGGCAGTGCCCCAGCCCTGCTGGGCTGTGCACAGGAGCTGCTCCTGTCTAGAGTTGTCTCTCTGCAGCGCTGCCCTTGCCAGGACCTGCCTCTGTGCCAGGAGCCTGGTCCAGCTCAGCAGCACAGACACAGCACAAGGACTTTAGTGATCCTCTGGGGCTTTGTGCTCAGGCCCTGAACATCAGGCCCTGAACATCAGGCCCTGAGAGGAAGCTAAAGAAACCTCTCCAGAACTCCAAGTCAGAATCCAACTCCAAAGTTTCTCTGACTTATAATGGGCCCCACTGAGGGACACAACTGAAAAAGTGTCCCCAGGCAGGGCAGAGCAGAGAACTGGAGGCAGTGATGACAGGTGGGGACAAAGAGAAGCCAAGCCTTGGTGCCCTGGGGCACAGCAGGGTCTGTGCCACCAAGGGCTGTGAGGAGACACCTTGCGCTGAGGCACTGGGGCCTCCTGGCACAGCCCCAGCCAGGCTGGGCACTGTCACCCCCTGGTCCTGCCCTCAGCATCCCCCCCTAGCCCACATCCCAGTGGCCTCAAGGATCTGCTGGAAGGAGTCCCTGGGGAGCCTTGGTCGGGAATAGCCCTGGAGAGCTCCTTAATGCTCCCAGGGACTGCAGGTTTCTCAAAGGACTTTGGATTTGGCTTTTGCCTTGGAGACTCTGAGAGGTTTGTGCAATCATGGCCTCCAATTATCTGCTGTAATTAGTCCCTGAAGAGGCTTTGTCAGTAACAACAGAGAGTGGGCTCATTAATGCTTCAAGGTACTTCAGTTATTTTAAAGTACTTGCTGTTTCCCTTCTGATACAGACTCTGTGAGAGGTTTGTGCAATCATGGCCCCAGTTATCTTTATGACCCCAATTAGCTTTAATGAGTCCTTTGAGAGCTTTGTACTGACACTCATTGGGGCTCATTAATGCTTTGAGATACTCAAGGTCTTGAAGGTACTTTGGAATTTCCTTTCCACACTGAGTCTGTCAGAGCTTTTTGTGCCATCTTTGCCTCCAATTCTCTCCTACAAGGAGTCCATGAGAAGCCTGTATTGGGGATGGTCCTCAGTGGGACCCATTAATGCCTTGAGACACTCTGGGTTTTTCTGTGACTTTGACTCCTGGAAAGGTTTGTGGCATCTCCTCTCAGGCCCTGAGGTTCCAGGGCTCAGCTCCAAATGCACCACGGGGCTCATTAGGATCAAGCCAGTCCTGACAAACCATGGCTCTGCCTTGATTTCTCTCTGCTCTAGTATCATTCATTAAGAAGCTTTCCTGCAATATTTATGGAGTGATATTTAAAAGAGCTTCTAGGAAATATGTATTCCTGTTTTAAAGGGTGTCTTTTATTGCTGTTCTTATTACACAAGAGAAGATTACAGCATTCAGTGACTGATATTGATCCCGGGACTCTCCTGAGGAGGTCTGGCCTGTTCAGAAGAGCTGTGCCTGGAGGTCTGACCCAGCATGGATGTGAAAAATGCATATTATATGGCTCTATGCAGATATTTACTCTATGTGTTATATTATATTGATTAGTTGTGCTGTATTAACATTTTAATAGTATGGTAAATGTAGTTTTACAGTTAAAATTAAGCTTTAGTAGTTACAATAAAAATTATGTCAATGGGGTTTTTTTTAAGGAATGAGATACTTGCTTTGAAGTAACTGTCACCGAATACCTAAATCTTCCAGAGAAGAGGAATTTATGTTTTTTGTATCAGAAAAAGCTAATTTCTTCAGGCCTTGCTCAGATTCGAAGACACCATGGGGATTAAAAAAAGCAGTTGACACATAACAGGCAGAGGTTCTTGTTTTAAATAGAATGTATGCATAACCATGAAGTATATATGAATATGCAACAGTGTATTGTTTCAAGGGTGATTCCTTTGTTCACAATACATGCTTGTTGTGGTTTAAGTGCCTGAAAGCATCCAGAGTCCATAATTCTTTGGTTTTTATTGCCTTTCTATTGTCCTAATTTAAAATTTTATTACTCCCATTGTATTACAATTTTAATAATCATTTTATTATTATTCAACTTTTAAAAACTCTAAAAACAAGCGATTGGCATTTTTCACAATGGACAACCTTGCTCCACTGCAAGAGTTTGTAATTTTCCCTTCTTCCCGCCATTCCCCCTCCCCCGTTCCTGCACGTTCCCCCTCCCACCCGTGGTACCTTGTCCCATTCCTGCCTCCCCCCGCCTTCCCCCTCTCCATGCGGTCAGGTCCCTGCACCCCCCCGCCTCTCCCATCGCTGTCCTGGGGTTTCCCTGCCCCTCTCCCCTGCCTCCCGTCCCATTGGCCGCAGCTCAGGTTCCCCTCGCCCCCAGCACGGGGTATAACCGACCCACAGTGTGAAAAACTGCATTGACTTGTTTGTTCATCAAAAGTATGAAATTAGGATAAAAGGGTGGTGGGGGGGGTCGGGGCATGGAATTTGCAGGCTTGGGCAAGGCTGGTAACCGCAAACAAAGATTGTGAAAGATCTTGCAGGACTGGCTGGAACTGATAACCGCAGCGGAAGGAGACCCATCACCCCCACTTGTGAAACCAATTGTTGCTGGAACTGATAACCGCAGCAGAAGGAGACCCATCACCCCCACTTGTGCTGGATAAAAAGGGACTGAAGAGAAGGAAAGGTTGTCAGCTTTTGACGGAACTAAAATTGATCTTAAAAGGCTGAATCAAATTATTCGCCTCAATTTATAACATGCAGGGTCGGTGTCCCGGGGTCTTGGGGACACGCTCCCACAATAAACACGTGTCTGCACCCGAGTCCCGTGTCATCCTTTCGTCTGTTCCCGCCCTAGAACTGAGCCTCGCAGAGTCGAAGGGGAAAAAGCGGCGCCGCCTCTCTCCCCATCCCAATGTGTCCCACCGGCGCTTGCCTGGAGCCGGTCGCGAAAAGCAACACTCCACATTCCCCATCCCCATCCTGTCTCTCCTCACTCACCTGGGACCTGCTTTGCTTGGAGAATTGGCTGCACTCAGGCAAAGAGGGCTTTTCCTTCTTTACTTTTTGTAGCAAATGAAACTCCTGGGTTTCCCCATTGAAAACAGACACCCTCCTCAAGTGTGTGCCAAGCCCAAGGTGCCTCCAAGAGCACCGCAGACCTGCCCTGGGCCAGCGGTGAGGGTGGATCATCAGCCCAACCTGCACTGGGCCATTGCAAGGGACTCTTGCCATGGTCACTGCACTGACCCCACTGCTGGGTTTGGGTGCCATGGCAAGCCTCATCAGTTCAAGTTTCCTTGGAAACCAGCCCAGGACCCCTTTCTGCAGCCAGGTTCCATGGCCACTTGCCTGCAGAGCTGCTGCTGCCCTCGGCTGCCATGGCAGCCCTCAGGACAAAGCGGTGCTGGGGCTGTTCCAGGCACAATTGCAGTGCCACTCCTTGGTGCCACCAGGTGCCACAGCAACACCCACAGGGACCCATTCCTTAGTTTGGTGCCATGGCAACCAATGCCTGGAGGTGTTGTGATGGTTGGTTGCCATGGAAACCTGCCCTGGGCCGTTCCTCAGGGCTGCTGTCACAGCCCGGAGCCAGAGGGGATCCCTTGCTGGGCCCTTGTGCCATGGCCACCTGCCCTGTGCCACGCTGGCTGGTCAGGCACCGCGGAACCAGCAGCAAACGGCAGTGCCAGGGCCAAAGGCCAGGTCAGGCAGACAGAAAGGGGCAGTGCTGGGCACTGTGTCCATGGCAGCCCTCAGCGGGTGTGACACCTGGGCCACCTGTCCTGGCAGGTGCCATGGAAACCCCTTTTTGGGACTGATGGCACGGACACTGGCACTGAGACACTGCTGGGCTGGGTGCTGAGCACAGGGCTGAGCACACTGAGATGGTTTTGCTCTTGCTGAGCTCCCACCAAGCCAAGGCCTGTCCTGCCCCTCTGGGCCACGCTGGGGAGGGGCTGGGGCTGCGGGGAGGCTGGGAGGGGACACAGCCAGCACAGGTGACCCCAGCTGACCCTTTTTGTAACTGGCACATTTGTCTGCCTGAAGCCCCTCTCCATCTCTTCTCCATCCCGGGATGTGGCACTGTCAGTTCTCTATTCGGTGGTGACTCCAGCCCTGAAACCCCACATCTACAGCCTGAGGAACCAGGAGCTCAAGTCTGCAGTGTGGACACTGATAACTGGATGATTTCAGGAACATTAAAGTGCCAGCAAATAAATTCTAATAAACTGCAAATTACTTGGAATAAAAGTAATCTTTGATATTTCTTGTTGGTTGCATTGTGGTGGGTTTTCTTTCACTTTGTTTTAGTTTTCACATATTGTCCACAAAGAAAAGCCATTCCTTGTGCCATTTCTCATTTTGTTTCTGTCCACCTTCCCTGTGCTCACAGAATGTGTCAACGATGGCTGAGCTCTTGGTGGCTTTAAAGGAAATAAAGGATCTCCCAGCAAAGTTTTCTCCAGGGTTACCCTTTTTGTTGCCTTCTCTGGAGCTGCAGCAGCAATATCTGTGTGCAGAGCTGGGGCAGATCAGTGCTGGCATGTTAGAGGGAATGCCGCGGGAGACAAGACTCATGCTATCATGATCATCAAGTCTCAGTTTATTGTGACAGATTACACAGTTTATATATGTTCGTTAATTAGCTCATACATATTGCAAAAGCCAAGCTCATGATTGGTTGCTATGTGACTTGTACTATTATCTTAAAAGTATCTGTGTGATCGATACATGCCTGTCCAGCTGGCCTTGCACTTAGAACAGCTTAGTACCCCTTTGTTCTTCTCTATCTACTTCTACATACCAAGCAGTTTCAATATCCTGCTTTCTGCACACCATCTACTCTTCAGGGCCATGCGAACTTTGCAGCAGTCACGTAGCCCTCCCTATTTAGATTAATTTTACAGTATCATGTCCCTTGTCGTTCAACCATTCCTCTGTCAGGCTCTCTTCACTGGCACAGCAGCTGTGCCCAGGAGCAGCAGCACTTGGTGTTGCCAGTGCTGCTCCCGTGGCCCTGCCCCGCTGCCCTGGTGGCCCTGGTGTTGCTGCAGGGCCTGAGTGCTCTCGGGGCCGGGTGCCGCGCTCCTCAGCCCCAGATGCCCTTCGATCTTCTCTTCTCCAACCCCGGCTAGCTCTGCACCTGGGGTGAGAACGGGCAATAGAGGCACCTCCCGCTGCACCCTGACGGGGTTAAGGAGGTGTCCTCGTGGGTCCTGATTCGAGTCGCTGGCGAAGCCTCGGAGAGGAAAAGAAAAGCCGGATCCAGCCGGGGGTAAACTCTTCTTTATTAATGGGCCAACGTAGCCAAACACGGGGAAGAAACACCTGCCGACTGGAACCCCGAGTGGGGTTCGGCACAGACTTTTATAACATGTGGGAGGGGTGTGGGAGTGGTGAACTGTGAGGGGGGAACCAATGGGGAACGGGGAAGGGAGTGGCTCCAAGGTGGGGTGATTCCGCCTGGTCCAATGGGGAAGGGTCAGGGGAGTGGCCCCAGGCCCTCGTCCAATCACTCGGTGCCCTGAGTGGAAGCTTCTGGATAGAGGGGAAGGAACACCGAGTGACGGACAAGGCACCTGGGAGGGGACAGGGGAATGACACAGCAGTTTTGGGGATGACGGACAGGTGCCGGGAAGGCGGGAAGGAGGACCAGGCAGGAAAACGAAAACAAAAGAATGGACCAACTCAGCAATAGGGGGGAAACAGGGACAAACCATTGGGAAATACAAATATATAAAACCGTACATAAAATATATATAAAAAACGCACTACTACAGCCGGGCACAGTCTTGGGGGTGGCAGTGCTGGGGCTGCAGCAGGGACAGGCCATGGGCACTGCTGGGGCAGCGCTGATGCCTCAGGACAGGGCTCATCCTGCAGCTGCTCCAAGGGTGGTTTTATGAGAATAACACAATCAGCAAGGTTGGAAAAGACCTTGGATGTCATCAAATATAACCTGTGCCCTGACAACCCTGACACCACCGTGCTGCTCCCAAGCCTCCTCTTCTCTAGGATAAACAACCCCTCAGTCCCTCCTCACAGGAATTGTGTTCCACAGCCCTCACCAGCCTTGTTGCCCTTCTATGGACACGGCCCTCCATGTCCTTCCTAAATTGGGGGCCATAACTGGACACAGCACTCGAGGTGCTGCCCAACCAGTGCTTAACATACAGGGGAAGCATCACTGCCCTGCTCCTCCTGGCCACACCATTCCTGATCCAGCCCAGGAGCCATTGGCCTTCTTGGCCACTTGGACACACTGCTGGCTCACGTCCAGCCTGCTGTCCATCAGTCCCCCAGGTCCCTTTCTGCCTGGTCGCTGTCCAGCCCCTTTGTCCCCAGCCTGTAGTGCTGCAGGGGATGTTGTGTCCAAAGTGCAGGACCTGGCACTTGGACTTGTTAAACCTCGCACTGTTGGATTTGGGACCTCTGCAGAGCCCTCCTACCCTCCAGCAGATCAACATTCCTTCTCCACTTGGTGTCACTATGATTCCATGAAGCCCTAGAGTGTCCCAATTTTCTCCATGATTCTGTCAGGCATCCCAGTGTCACAATGTTACTTTGGTTCCATGGGACCCCTTGGTGTCACTAAGTCCCTTGGACCCTTAAGCCCTGCAGTGTCACAATGGCCCCTTGGTCTCCCAGGGCCCTGCAGTGTCACAGTGGATCCTTGGTTCCAGGAGGTCTCACTGTGCAGCAATGGCCTCCTTGGTTCCATGGTGTCACAATGGCCTCTTGGTCCCAAGGAGAACCCTGCTGCCAAAATTCTTCCTTTTCTTCAACAAGTACTTGCATTGTCACAATGGCCTCTTGGTTATACAAGGTGCCCCCATGTCACAGTGGTCTTTGTTGTTCCACGAGGCCCCAGAGAGTAACACTGACCTCCTGGTTCAGTGCAGCGTCACTTGGTCTTGTTAAACCTCCCCTTGCTGGATTTGGCCCCTGGATCCAGCCTGTCCAGCTCCCTGTGCAGAGCCCTCCTACCCTCCAGCAGATCCATACTCACACCCAGTTTGGTGTCATCTGCAAATTTGATGATGATGGACTCAGTGCCCTCATCCAGATCATCAGTGTAGATATTGGCATGGGACAACAGGTCTACCCCAGCTCATGGCCAGCTCCCTACAACAGGTCTACCCTGCTGCAGAGCCGCCGGGCTTGTGGGGGCACCCGAGCTGTGTGAGGTTGCGGGGTACCCAGCTTTGGGTCAGCCGTGGTGATCAGGTCTACTCTGCGCAGGGTCCGCTGGGCTTGTGGTGACTTCTGGGCAGCGTGCAGTGGTGATGGACAACAGGTCTACCCCGCCTTCAGTCTGGCCCGGGATTATCAGGTCTCTCCTGGTCCAGGGCCACCGAGCTCGGAGTGGCGCCATGTGGCACGCGTTGGTGAAGGCAACAGGTCTACTCCGGCTCATGGCCGGCTCCGTACAACACGTCTACCAGTCTCCGGGTCCACCAGGCTCTGGGCAGCGTCCATGATGTGTGCAGCAGCATGGGAACAACAGGTCTACCCTGGCTCCTGCCTAGCCCGGGACTATCAGGTCTACCCGGTTCCGGGGCTGCCGGCCCCGCATCGGTGCTTGGGCGTTGTGCGGTGGCGGGGGACAACAGCTCTACCCCGGCTCTGGGCCGGCCCGGGGCCATCAGGTCTATCCCCTCTCCCTGGGCACCGTGCCCGTGGTGGCCCCCAAGCTGCAGGCGCGATGGGACTCTGACAGGTTGCAGACTTAGGATTTATTATCTGTCTCTATCATACAAGCAAAAAGCAAGAGACACAGAGAAAATAACAACATCTATGCAAATCCAGATCAAAGACAAGATGGCAGCTTATGCAAAGCCTTTCTTTACATATTCTTTGATCCAATAGCATAAAAGAAAAGGTGGAAAGTCATTATAGTCTTACTGATAAGACAAGGACTCATGTGGCTTTAATATTAACAAAAGGACTTCTATGAACTTCAAACAATACACAATAATTCATTAAATAAGATTGAAACTTTTTCTATCTTTGCAAAGCATATAGCTAGAACTTTTCACATCTCGAACTATCAATAAGTTCTTGTTCTTTCTTGTTCCTTATGATAAATATAAATGTATTAAAAGCCAGGGAATCTCAGGAAAAGGGGATACTGGACAGGACAAATGGAAGTCTGAACCAATGTGGTTAATCAAATGTTCTCCCCTTATTCCAGATAAGATGGTAGTTTACATAAGCTCCTACATAGTTTACAAAAACAAAGGCACTCTGATTGGCAAGCTAATATTGTTTACCTTTTCCTTAAGGTGGCTAAACTTTTCTCACTGCAGCTCTACTCTAATTCATGCTCGGACAGCTGATTACTTTGTAGTTACCTTAACATAATTTCTGACTGCACCACAACTGAATTCTCACTGCATCAAAGGCTTTGAGGCCCCATCAAGGCCGCTTATCAGGCCTAGTCTGACTGGGTAGCTCAAACCTTATTCCAAACATAAATCATGACCTCTGTCTCTCAGAAATTCTGTAACATGTATTCACTTGGTTCTTACTTTCCTAGCTTCCCATTAGAAGGTTTTGAAATTTCTCAGCCTTTCTCAGCCTCATGTCAACTTTCTGGGTCCTTTTTCTACTTTCTAAATTTTTTTACCTTTTTATGTTCCTACACCACACAACAGGAACTCCATCCTTGGCGAGGGGACAGGGTTTCACTATGCCAGGTTGCACAAAGCTCCTGCTCTTGGATAAATCCTGGGATAGCACATCCACTTCTCTGAAAAAACAGTTGCAGTTTTGTTCCACTCTCGTCATTGTAAAATATTTCTTTCTTCTAACAAATGTAAATCCAGCCTGATTCAGTTGAGAGATATTGACCCTTTTTCTGCCACTGCAAGATTTGAGAGAGAATACCTTTGACCGCTATTTTTCCATTTTCACAGACCTTTGAGAGGACCCAAAAATCTCCCAAGATGGGTTGGAGGCCTCATCACATAACCAGCAGGTAGAGGCTGCGGGCTCTGGGCTCAGTGGTGTTAAGACTGAGGATAGAACAGGAGTAGTCTGGGAGAGACTGAAGGGTGGTTTCAGAGATGGTGGAGCTTTTCTCCATAGAGGATATAAGCATGAGAAAGAAATAATGGCACCAAGGACACCTGGGGAGCCCGAGACTAGATACCAGGAGAAAGAAATTTTTGAGCACACTCAGAAGGACTGATGAGTCAGATGCAAACAGCGCCAAAGCCCCCAGAGGATGACCAAAGTCCTTGTGCTGTGTCTGTGCTGCTGAGATGTGCCGGGCTCCTGGCCCAGAGGCAGCTCCTGGCAAGGGCAGAGCTGCAGAGAGACAGCTCTGGCCAGGAGCAGCTCCTGTGCACAGCCCAGCAGGGCTGGGGCACTGCCAGGGCATCCCAGGGACATGAGCAGGGCACAGACAGAACTCTCAGGGGCTCAGCAATGGCAGGGGCTGTGCGATGTCCCAGAGGGGGCTGTGTCACAGAGGCCCAGAGCAGCGATGAGGTCAAAAAGGGGCTGTGTGACAGCACAGAATGAGTTGTTTGGGGTCACAGATTGGGCTATGACATCACAGAGTTTGTTGTGTGAGGTCATTGAGCAACTACACCATCATAGAGGGGACTGTGTGACAACACAGAGCAGGCCGTGACATCATGGCACGGCTGTATGCCATCATAGAGCGGGCTATGAGGTCAAAGTGTGTGCTGTGACATTACAGAGTGACCATATGACAGCAAAGAGAGGATTTTGTGACATCTCAGAGGGGGTTGTGTTGTCACAGATATGGCTGTGATATCATGGAGTAGGGTGTAAGGCCATAGAGCCAACTCTACCACCATGGAGGGTGGCTGTGTGACACCAGAGTGGGTTGTGACATCACTGGGTGCCTGAGTAACATCACAGAGCAGGCCGTGACATCACAGAACAGACAGAGACATCACAGGCTGTAAGAGACAGTCCAAAGTTTCCCTCATCTGCCTCACGATCCTCACAAGTACTGAGACTAAGACCCTGAAGACCCTGGCAGGAGTTCTGGTCTGGTTGAGGTGGATGCTTGCCAAGTGATTGTTTGCAGGTGTGCGTGCTGTGCACACGGTGCACCGCTTTGAGCAGGGACTGGCAATTAGCAGCTTCTCTGTACACTTACACCAGCTTCACGATCCCCGCTCCCCATGAATTTGCCCACCTCTTGGCCAGATACCACTCGCTTTGGAGAACTTCCCCCCAGGGAAGATCCCTCATCTGCCTCACGACTGCCACCAAGGACAGAGATTGAAGCCCCCCCAAGGACTGAGATTGAGACCCCTAAGATTCTAACACAGAGGTGATGGCCTGACTGAAGCGGGATGTCTCACAAGTGTTACCTGCAGATGTGCTCGCTGCACCAAGACTGGTTTCCCAGGGAAAGCAGTCCTGAATCAATGGGTACTGCTCACAGCTGGGGCTGGTTTGTCCTGTTTGGAACACGGCTGTCTGTACTTGTTCTCAACTGACTTATTCTCAACTGTCCTGTACCTGCTCCCTCGACATATTAAAAAAAAGCTCTGAGTTAACTAAAGTCATTGAGATTCTCCTTGACATATCAAGAGGGAACTATTGGTTGGAACAGGACGATTTTGTCTCTCCCTTCATAGCTATTCCTCTCCACTCTTTTTCTCTCTCTCTTTCTACCCTTTATCTCCTTTCTAATCCTTCTATAGCATTTGCTGTGGGCACTCAATAAAAGGTGCATTTGCTTTGATTAATACTGAAAATCCCTTCTATGAGGTTTTTGCACTCTGAGATCAGGAAAACGAACCATCATGATTCCTGCTTGCACTAGAGGATTGTGACACGGGCTGACTTTGTGATGTCAGAGTCTTCTGTGCCATCACAGCGCAACTGTATGACATCCCAGAGTGATAGAGCAGCACTGGCTCTGTGACATCACAAGGGGGATTTGTGAGATCCCAGGGTGGGCTGTGACATCACAGGAGGCAGTGTGACATCTCAGGGGCTCTGTGACCTTACTGGGGAGGTCACTTCAAGCCAGCTCCCACTCACAGTTCCTCCCAGAGAAGTCCAAAGCTGCTGGTGCACAGTGGCATCCCGTGTCCCTCTGGGTCCCCCTGCCCCTGGTGCTGCAGCCTCCCCCTGAGGATGTTCTACGAGATCAAGCCCAGAGCCTGACACGGGGACAGGGGCTCAGGGCCATCAAAGTTGGAACAGGGAGACAGGGACCCCCTAGCAGCATCCCTGTGCCCCCAGGTCCAGAGCTTGGCCAGGGCTCCTTCACCCTCTTATGAAGGAGGGCTTGAGAGCACTTTAAAAATCCCCAGCAGGGGAGTAGCATAAAACAGCTTTAATATTAAGTGACAGCACCACAGAGTTCCTTGGCAAGAGTCACTCTGCTCCTGACTGGACACTTCAGGCACACCAAGGAAACAAAGCAACAACAAAACCAAACAAAATCCAGGCAATCAAACCAAAAATGGGTCAAGAACTGTCCCGGTGTCTGTGTGTCTCTGTGTGTTTGTGTGTGTGTGTGTGTGTGTTTGTGTGTGTGTGTGTGTGTGATGAAAGGACAGTGAGGGCAAGGATAAAAGGAATACAGCCTAAAAGCTAAACAGAGCTGTGGAATAACACTTAACAATATTCAACTTCGCTTATAACTTCTATTAAGCTTCACAAATTAGCAAAAGAACAACTCTTAGCAGCATTTAACTTTGCTTACAGCTTGTGACTTTGTCGCTATAGGACACGTGAAAGCACGACGCGAGCCACCTGCTATTTGCAAGGTAAAGAGAAAAGTTTATTCTTTGACTCCAACTTTTATACTTTCCCAAAGGTGACATTGGATTGGAGAGTGAATGGGCCACCTCTCCAAAGACATTGGACAAACCACTAGTACATCCAGTTTCTCCACCCCCATAAAAGAATGTAAACAATATGTTGTTGACAGAAATTGTGTGGGAAGGTTCTCCAACAGAATGTAAACTCAGAAGGCTTTAGAAAATCTTAAGAATCAGGGTAACATGATTTAACCTTACTTCCAGGCCTGACTGGCTCAGCTATCCAAGGCACTCAAAGCCCTCAGAGAGCAGCATTTCTGCCACATTTCCCTGAGCACAGGCACTCCTGTGTGCACACAGACACAAAGAGTCACTACAAGGCACCTGTGAGAAATTCCCCTGAGCAAAGGGAAATGCTCCCTGTGGAGGCTTTAGTATCTCCCCAGGGGATGAAGTGTTGAGCCTGGAGCAGACAGTGTCTGCGATGAGCTCCAGAGGAGCTGAGCCCAGGGGCTGCTGGCCAAGGCCCAGGCCCAGTGAGCATTTCTCAGCTGGCAGGGCGGCCTGAGAAGGGGAGAGGGGAATGCACCAGACCAGGAACCATGGAACCAAGGGACCATTGTTACACTTTGGGGCCATGTGAGTATAAGTGACCACTGTGACACTGTGGGGCCTCATGGAATCATTAGGACTGTTATATGTCTATAGGATAATTCGTGCAAATAAAATTGTCACCTATTTTATAGCTATGTGCTGTTAAATTATAGTCTTATAAGAAGTTTTTAAATCGCACAAGCCAGCAACAGCAATTGCAACACCACGTCAAAGCCACCTGGACAAGAGAGGGAGGACTTTATTTACAAGCGAATGATAGTGGCCAGCCCAGAGAGGGATAATGCATCAAGGTTGTCCGAGAAACACCCGGACGATAAATGCACGATAAATATCCGAGACTGAGATAGTCAGAGCCATCAGAGAGGTACATCTCAAATCCAAATTCCGGGACTGCAAACACAGGTGTTCGTCAATCTCCGGACATGTATTGTTCCAATTGCCACAGAGAAAAAAACTCCACATGAATACATGCACTCCAAAAAGGAAGAAAGGGACTCTGGCTCAGGCAAGGAAAATCGTTTAAAAATGGGTCAGACAGGACGGTCGGTGTGAAGCATAGAGGACCCTCTGCTGCAGCTGTCCAACCTGTGTCTCACCCGGTGGCAATCCCGGGCTCCACACTGACTTTTTTTTATAGTGGCTTTTTCTCATTTTTCTCAAAATTTTCATTTGGTACACTTAATAACTTTTATTAAAATAATAACTAATAACTTGGAGCCTTTCATTTCTAACATGTTTATCACATTCGCTTTCTCATGATAAGCCTATCTACTTCTGCTAATTCTGAGATGGGGAAAATGAACTGTCATGATTCCCGCTTGCACTAGAGGATTGTGACACGGGCTGACTTTGTGATGCCAGAGTCTTCTGTGCCATCACAACGCAACTGTATGACATCCCAGAGTGATAGAGCAGCACTGGCTCTGTGACATCACAAGGGGGATTTCTGAGATCCCAGGGTGGGCTGTGACATCACAGGAGGCAGTGTGACATCTCAGGGGCTCTGTGACCTTACTGGGGAGGTCACTTCAAGCCAGCTCCCACTCACAGTTCCTCCCAGAGGAGTTCAACGCTGCTGGTGCACAGTGGCATCCCGTGTCCCTCTGGGTCCCCCTGCCCCTGGTGCTGCAGCCTCCCCCTGAGGATGTTTGAGGAGATCAAGCCCAGAGCCTGACACGGGGACAGGGGCTCAGGGACTTCAGAGTTGGAACAGGGAGACAGGGACCCCCTAGCAGCATCTCTGTGCTCCCAAAGCTAGAGCTTGGCCAGGGCTCCTTCACCCTCTTATGAATGAGGGCTTGAGAGCACTTTAAAAATCCCCAGCAGGGGAGTAGCATAAAACAGCTTTAATATTAAGTGACAGCACCACAGAGTTCCTTGGCAAGAGTCACTCTGCTCCTGACTGGACACTTCAGGCACACCAAGGAAACAAAGCAACAACAAAACCAAATAAAATCCAGGCAATCAAACCAAAAATGGGTCAAGAACTGTCCCGGTGTCTGTGTGTCTCCGTGTGTTTGTGTGTGTGTGCGTGTGTGTGTGTGTGTGTGTTTGTGTGTGTGTGTGTGTGTGACAAAAGGACAGTGAGGGCAAGGAGAAAAGGAATACAGCCTAAAAGCTAAGCAGAGCTGTGGAATAACACTTAACAATATTCAACTTCGCTTATAACTTCTATTAAGCTTCACAAATTAGCAAAAGAACAACTCTTAGCAGCATTTAACTTTGCTTACAGCTTGTGACTTTGTCGCTATAAGACACGTGAAAGCACGACGCGAGCCACCTGCTATTTGCAAGGTAAAGAGAAAAGTTTATTCTCTGACTCCAACTTTTATACTTTCCCAAAGGTGACATTGGATTGGAGAGTGAATGGGCCACCTCTCCAAAGACATTGGACAAACCACTAGTACATCCAGTTTCTCCACCCCCATAAAAGAATGTAAACAATATGTTGTTGACAGAAATTGTGTGGGAAGGTTCTCCAACAGAATGTAAACTCAGAAGGCTTTAGAAAATCTTAAGAATCAGGGTGACATGACTTAACCTTACTTCCAGGCCTGACTGGCTCAGCTATCCAAGGCAATCAAAGCCCTCAGAGAGCAGCATTTCTGCCACATTTCCCTGAGCACAGGCACTCCTGTGTGCACACAGACACAAAGAGTCACTACAAGGCACCTGTGAGAAATTCCCCTGAGCAAAGGGAAATGCTCCCTGTGGAGGCTTTGGCATCTCCCCAGGAAATGAAGGGTTGAGCCTGGAGCAGACAGTGTCTGTGATGAGCTCCAGAGGAGCTGAGCCCAGGGGCTGCTGGCCAAGGCCCAGGCCCAGTGAGCATTTCTCAGCTGGCAGGGTGGCCTGAGAAGGGGAGAGGGGAATGCACCAGACCAGGAACCATGGAACCAAGGGACCATTGTTACACTGTGGGGCCATGTGAGACTAAGTGACCATTTGGACACTGTGGGATCATGTGAGATAAAGAGACCATTGGGACACTGTGAGTCCTCATGAATTCATGGACACCACTGTGACATTGCTGGGCCTCATGGAAGCAAGGGGACCCTAGTGACGCCGTGTGCCTCAGTGGAATGTAGGCATTATTGTGACACTGTGAGGCCCCATCCAACCAAGGCTCCATTGGGACACTGCGAGACCCCATGGAAACAAAGCTCCAGGGTAACACAGAGAGGCTGCCTGTAATCAGTGCTCCATTGTGACACTGTGGAGCCAAAGGAGAGCGTTGTGACACTGCAAAGCCCCATGGTCCATTGGTCCAAAGGTCCATTGTGACATTGCAGGACTCATGGAACAGAGGAGTCACATGACACTGTGGGGCCTGTGGAACCATGGAGACCATTGTGACACTGCAAGGCCTCATGGAATCATTAGGACTGTTATATGTCTGTAGGATAATTCGTGCAAATAAAATTGTTGTCTATTTTATAGTTATGTGCTGTTAAATTATACTCTTTTAAGGAGTTTTAAATCGCACAAGTCAGCAACAGCGATTGCAACACCATGTCAAAGCCACCTGGACAAGAGAGGGAGGACTTTATTTACAAGCGAACGAAAGTGGCCAGCCCGGAGAGGGATCATGCATCAAGGTTGTCCGAGAAACACCCGGACGATAAATACACGATAAATATCCGAGACCGAGATAGTCAGAGCCATCAGGGAGGTACATCTCAAATCCGAATTCCGGGACTGCAAACACAGGTGTTCATCACTCTCCGGACATGTATTGTTCCAATTGCCACAGAGAAAAGAACTCCACATGAATACATGCACTCCAAAAAGGAAGAAAAGGGACTCTGGCTCAGTCAAGGAAAATCGTTTAAAAATGGGTCAGACAGGACGGTCGGTGTGAAGCATAGAGGACCCTCTGCTGCAGCTGTCCAACCTGTGTCTCACCCGGTGGCAATCCCGGGCTCCACACTGACTTTTTTTTATAGTGGCTTTTTCTCATTTTTCTCAAAATTTTCATTTGGTACACTTAATAACTTTTATTAAATTAATAACTAATAACTTGGAGCCTTTCATTTCTAACATGTTTATCACATTCGGTTTCTCATGATAAGCACAGCTACCCAACATAAAGTTGACAAACAATGAGTTAATGGATCCGGCTACTGTTAACTATGAACAATGCTTATTTATCTACTTCTGGTAACACAGCAACATCTAATTTAACTATCATCTTAACTTTCCTAAAATTCTTAAGTCTTCAAATTATTGTCTCACAGAGGATCAGAAAGGGGCCATCACCCCATGATCCATGTGATCAAGTGAAGCCAAATTTCTTGTACGGAAATCTATATTTTTAATATCTTCTAATGTCCATGTCCCTCTAGGTAATACATGATTGACCAATCCTAACTGTCTACACATCAAAGACTAAATCCTAATTGGATCACCTGATTCTACACATGTATTCTGTGGTCGTCTGGCCCACCCTTAGTTCTGTTTTTTTCCTACTTTCTCAAACTTTGCTGACAGCTTGCTGATTCTCGCTGACTCTTCTGTCTTCAGGTATTCACTGTACTTAGTCCTTGAACTGACTACTTTGTTACCAGAAGCCTGGAGTGTGCATCTGCTGAACGTGTCCATTGTCCTGCAAAAAATCCTCAACATCCCCCGATTTGGCAGAAAGTGAAATGGCTTCTCTGGTGAACTTAGAGCTTGATAGATTGCAGTTATTAGTGAAGAACTTTGAATGTGTTCATTTTTCCACAAGCTAAGAGGGTTTGAGCAGGCTGCCCGAGCTGTATCAAGAGCTTGCACCATGGCCAAGCGTGGGAGTGAAGACCTGCCTTCTGAGGAACTGGGAAATGTTTGTGCTTGACAATGAGAAGAAAAACGGTGAGCGTGAAACTGAGAGCACAACACAAACATCACCTCCTGAGCCGGAGAAGGACACCTTACCAGAGACATCCCCAGCTTAGACAGAGAACTGCAGGCAACAGACACTGGCAGACATGGTTACCATGACTGTTCCTGACCAAAATCCACCTTATCCTTCCTGTGGTTCCTGGGTGAACTGTGTGTTGGGCTTGATTGAACATCTGAGGGTAGCCCACAGGAAAAGGAGGGTTTGTTTTCGGTGTGCTAAATGTGAGTAAGAGATGAGTAATTATCACAGCATTGTTTGTCACCTTCCTAAATGCAGGGAAACAGCAGAAATGGCTTCAGCCAGGGAGTGGATCTGTGAGGTATGTGGCAGGGACTTAAAGACAAAAATTGGTCTGAGACAACCCAAAAGATTAGCACACTCATGGGTTATAAATCAGGAAAGGGTCGCTGCTTCCCACCCAAAACAGACTTCCAAGCCAACAAAAGATGCTGGAGTAAAGTGGAGGAAGAACTACTCATAAAATTGGAGGCCCACTTTGAGGGGAACAAAACCATCAATAAACTCATTGTAGAACACACATCACAACCAAAATGGCTAAAGAAATCAGCACTATAAGGATATTTTTGCTCAAGAAACCAGCTGAGGATATAGATAAGGAACCTGGAATGAGTCATGGAACCAGAAGAGCCACTGTGTGCCTGAGAAGGGACTTGGACATTGATCTTGAGAGGAGTCAGATGCCTGGGAGACCAGTGACTGGAAGGAAAACAGATCCCAAGATCAGTCACCATTCTGATAAGGATAACAACAGCTGAGAAACACTAAGGGACAGAGGGAGGGGCAGCTGCAGGCCCATTATCTCAGAACCCTCAGTGAAATGCTATCAGCTGGGACAATTAACACCTTCCCAAGGGCCTTCAAGCACTTATTAGGTACCCACAGCAGCCTTGCGGCTCTGTGCCCCATGGCCTCCCTGCTGGGCAGCCTCTGCCAGCTCCTGCAGAGCCCGTGGCACCTGTGGGGCTGCACAGACAGCCCTGCCCGGGCTCTGCCGGCCTCTGGGCCAGCAGAGAGGCGGCCAGGGCTGGCCATGGCTGGGAACAGGCCCTGAGACCTGCAGGAGGATGGAGCTGGGCCACAGCAAAACTCAGCCCAGGGCAGAGCTGGGCTCAGGAGCCAGGGCTGCCCAGGGCTGGCACAGACAGAGGCTGGCGCTGACAAATGTCCTGGGCCCCCTCCCTGCTCTGTCCATGCCCCCAAGGGCACAGAGCAGCCTCCTCTCTTGGGCACTTGCCTGTTTTCAATCCCTTGCATAGGCAAAAGGATGCTCCCTGGATGCCTGGATTATGGACAAATTCAATTGGGGAGGCCAATTACAGATAAATCAATTAACAAGAATTTATTAAGCAAGCAGTATTAAGCAAAAAAGGCAGCTCTGGGTGGCTGGGGAGTCTCCTCTCCACCATGGCACGCACCCTCCCCCTCTGCTGTTTTTGTTTTTATAGTCCTTTTTTTCTTTTTATCTTTTTTTTTCTGGTAGACATATTTTTTCCTCAATGCACTCTGTGCCAGTGCAATTGGTTGCTAGGAGGTCTTTTTTTTTCTGCCCTTGGTGGTCATAGGAATGAAGGCTCCTCATCTGTGGGAACTCAAAATGTCTCTCAGACATTTTTAGAGGTTCCAGACCTTGGTCAGAGGCACTCTAGGCCCCAGCAGGCAGCTGGAAACAGCTGTGATTTTGAGTTTGAGCCATGGAATGAACTACCAACTTTGAAGGTGGAACAAACAGTCACAAAGGGTTAGATAGTATAGTAAAAGTAGTTACAAAGTAGAGGGGAAATTTTTTTAGTATTGTACAGGGGGGTTTTAGCATATATACAGGGGGGTTTTTACTTTGTACATGGGGGTCAGAAGTTCTAAGATGGAGGAAAGTGGGCTGTTCCTGTCCTTCCTCTTTCTTCTTCCTTACCTCCATGTTCTTGGTGATGTTGGCACTCACAGATTGGTTTAGAGTAGAATAGCACTTGGTAATAGGGGAATAATTGTAAACATGCTATGCGTAATATATCTTATAAAAGATAGCAGCAGCCCTGGGCGGGGAGAGAGAAGAAGAAGACACCGGACAGTCAGGGTGTCAGGAGTGTGTGCGTCTCTGCCTGGGCCGCTGGTCAAACAGCCGCAGCCCAAGAACATAATCTGTTAGATAACTAGCAATAAATCATCTTGAGACTGAACAACAAGAGACTGCGGAGTTTTTCTTTGGAAACACGGGTTGGAGGAGAGACTTCACCACCACACGAGACCCCAAACCAAACTCGGGTTCTCACATCTGGCGTTCCTGTGTGGGCATCAGCAAGAAGAACAAAAAGAAACATCAAATAACCTCCAACATTCATCAGCAGAGAAGAAAAACAAAAGAAGAGCAGAGCACACACACTCACAGCAAATTCCAAGAAGAGAGGGAGCAGACAGCTCGAGATAAGAACCTGACCTTCATTGAAACAACTCGTCTCGGGGACTTTCCAGGGAGGAGATGACACAGAAGCGCGCCTGGGATCTCTCACCTGTGACCTGCTGGACGGTGATCAGTGCCATCTCCGGACTGACCTCAGGTTGACTCAGCTTTTGGTGAGAAAGGTCAAAATTAAGAACATGGCGGGGGAATTCTCCCAAGAGGAAAAACAAATTGTATCTGCCTTCCAGGGCATCATCTCTGCCCATCCAGTGAGGATCGCTCAAAAAGAGCTGAAAGATTTATTATTGTGGGTGAGGTGTAATTTCCCACACTCAGACCCAGATTTATTTTTTGAGCCAAATTTTTGGCAGGAAATTAATAAGCAATTATATTATCAAGCTATAAGGAATAATAAGCTTGTCGCAAAACTTTTACCTTCAGCAAGAACAGTTTTAGAGTCACTCTCACAACACGGTAGCTCAAGCCAGGCAGCTAAGGCTCCTGGTGAAAAACAGGGTAGGGGACAGTCCAGCCAGCAGCTGGGACAGCCCCTCTCAACACAGGCATAGCAGAGGCAGTGGAAAATCAGGGAGATGATACCCAATCGCATCCCGTGTCCCCGGGTTCTCACTGTTCCTCAGTTTCCCAAGAGTCCCTAAGCTCCTCCGACACAGAAATTCCCCAGACGGAGGCAAGCGAGCCAGGCACAGCCGCGACCCTCAGTGGGAGGAAGGCATTGCCCAAGTCCAAACCCACAGTGAGGGGGTCAGTGGCGGCGGCAGGTCCGGTGGGTGAAGGTGCGAATGTGAGTGCAGAGCAGTGGGAGGAGGGAGAGGAAAGTGCTTTTGCATCTGCACAGGCTGGGAGTTCAAAACAGCCCGTGCAGAAGGCGAAGCCGGGGAGAGCGGCGGGGGCGGGATGGATCGGGGCGAAAGCGGGGGGTGCGAGTGCGACGGTGGTACGCTCGGAGCGCCCGGTGACACATTCAATGTCGAGAATCCATGAGGCCACAGAAGCGGCTGCCCAAAAGGCGCGGGAAGATAGCTCCCTGACCGTGGCAGCCAGGGCTGCTGAGAAAGCGGCAGAGGGACAGTGGGAGGCGTTCCTCGCTGCAGCTGAGATGGTGGGCACGTGCGTGAAGGTCGAGCAGAACCCGACAGCCACGGGTGGAGGGGATTTCTCGCATTTCGAATGCACGGTACGGACACAGGCGGGGCGGAGCCGGCGCGCATGGGCTGTGGGTGCTGGCACGGAGCCAGGAGACGGGCAAAGCGAGGTGGAGACATCGGGGCCGGAATGGGAACAGGAGAGTGGTTATTGTCAGTCTCGGGGGGTACGACAGTGGCTCTGAATCAGAGGCAGTGCGGGGCAGAGCGAGGCCGAAGCATAGCCGGGGTTGGAGCAGAAGCGTTCACTCCCCCGTGATGACACAGGCAGGGACGGGGAGTGGCCAGGATGTAAAAATTCCTCGGGGCACGGTTCCGTCATCGTTCCTATGGCAACAGACAGCCCAAGCCCATGGCCAATCCCTGTCAGCTTCAGACATGGCCAAATTAGAACAATTATTGCAACAAGAGTCAGTTTCTCCGATTGCAGGGATCGCAAACGTGAATCAGTTGTTAGGAGAAATGCTCAAAGGTTTATCAGGAATGTTGCGGGATTTGCAAATGTAAATCAATTGTCAGAAGAAATGCTCAAATGTTTATCGGAAGTGCAGATTGAAGAGCAGAGTGCGGTTCCCACCTCAGCTGGTCAGGCGGCAGCGCCATCTAGCGGCGGAACCACAACATTGCAACAGGCTTCGCAGAACTTGTCCGGTCAGGGCACTGCGCCACCCAGTGGTGGGACCGTGACATTGCAGGACTTTTTTCCAGTTTCTTATAAGAAAAACTCCAGGGTGAAAAAGGTCACATCTGCACGGCAGCAGGAACCTCCACTGACACCAGAACAGTGCGGGACTCAGGACACTTCTGCTGAGGCGCAGCAACGGGATGAATCGATACGCATCACTGCTTCGGAGAGTGTCCCAGCTTGGACAATTCCAAAATCAAGGTCTGCCAAAATTTCGGGGCAGGGAGAGTCAATTTTAATATCAAAGGGGGTTGTTGAATTTCTTTTACGATATTTAAGCACAGCCTTGGAGTCACAGCCAGAACTGTTGGTTCATCTTCCAAAAATTTTCCAAATAATGCAGGGCAGTCGTGTGTTCTCCTCCACAGCAGACGCTTCACTTTTCTCCAGAGACTCTCAGCCTTCATCTTCGCAGATGCTGCAGACGCCGTTGGTATCGGTGAGTGCTGCTGCACCAGAGGTGCAGCCACAACAGATGACTCCACTCTACAGGCAAGTACCCACTGAATTTACAGCTTTGCAAAAGTGGACTGGCAGGACATTCGAGCAGAGTTGGAGAAGGAGAAAGGTTTATTACAGGGCTTGGGAAACATAATGATGCCAGTGAACTATGACGCTCAGGGCCAAAACCCGAGATGGGAACACCTGGATTGTGGAGCAATCAAAGATTTAGCTAAGGCCATTTGGGACAATGGGTTGTCATCACCATATTTCAAGAAGATGTTAAAAAGTATTTTTGGCATGTATGACTTAACACCATATGATCTTAAATATCTTGCAACATCAGTTCTTACAGACACCCAAGCTCTCATGTGGCAGAAGGCGTGGAGGAGATCCGTGGAGGAGCTGAGAGCCAGATACCAGGGTGGGCCAAATGCAAACCTCACCATGGTGCAGCTTGCTGGTGATCCTCCTGAGGACGGTCTAACTCAACAGGCGGTGAGGCTCCCGCATCACGTGCTCAGCGACATCAAAGAGGCAGCACGGAGGGCAATTCTTCAGATTGCTCCAGCGGGGGTCCAGGACAACATCTACACCGAGATCAAACAGGGTCCTTCAGAGCCGTTTTCTTCATTTGTGGATCGTCTTTCTCAGGTGGTGGAGCGGCAGGTGAGCAAGGAGGGAGCGAAACCACACCTGGTCAAAAGCCTTGCGTTCTCCAATGCCAATCCGGAGTGCAGACGGATCATCAGCATGATGCCGCACCAGGCCACCTTAGCAGACATGATCGAGGCGTGCAGCAAGGTGGGGACACCACAACATGTTGATTCCATCATGGAGGAACACTTGGGGGATCGAATTGAAAAACGTGTTAGGGAAGTTCTTGCAAATTATACAAAGGGCAACTCCAGTGCAAAGAGACGGTGCTTTGGGTGTGGGACACAAGGACATATTAAAAGGAACTGCCCACAGCTTGCAAAGACCAACAAGCCACCAGACCTTTGCCATTGATTCAGGAGAGGGAAACATCTTGCAAGTGAGTGTCACTCACAAACAGATGTGGATGGGAAACTTCTTCCGATTCCGGGAAACAGGAAAAAGAGCGCGAATCAACGCCAGCGCGTTCAGGCAAAAATCCTGGCGGTGACACAGAACCAACAGGAACAATCCTCGGGGAGCAACAAACAGAACCCCTTGGCAGAGCAATCTCCAAAATCCCCAGCGACCCAGACTTGGTACCACCCGGATTCCAATGCGTCTTGGCAACCTCCAAATTGACGTGTCTTTTGGACAATAGCCATGCAGTGATACCTACAGGTGTCACAGGGGCTTCTTGGAAAAGGCAGGATTTTTTATAATGGCCAGGGACAGAAGAACTATCCTTGGACTTGTTGTTTATCCATCTTTGATTTCAGCAAACCATAATGAGGAGCTGATGGTCACGGCAAAAGCCTTGCGACCACCTCTGACAATTCCACAAAACACACCGATTGCTCGAGCTATGGCTCTGCCATCTCATCCAGAAAGGCAAGCCATGCCGGTGTTCAACAAACAGGACTCTTTTCCTGGTGATCAAGCAGATGTGCATGCATCTTGGGTGAAACATTTGAGCCGGGATTGACCCATCGTTACTTGTCAGTTGACTTGTAACGAAAAGACAACTGTTGTTGGAGGGATGCCGCAGGAGACAAGACTCATGCTATCATGATCATCAAGTCTCAGTTTATTGTGACAGATTACACAGTTTATATATGTTTGTTAATTAGCTCATACATATTGCAAAAGCCGAGCTCATGATTGGTTGCTATGTGACTTGTACTATTATCTTAAAAGTATCTTTGTGAATGATACTTGCCTGTCCAGCTGGCCTTGCAGTTAGAACAGCTTAGTACTCCTTTGTTCTTCTCTATCTACTTCTACATACCAAGCAGTTTCAATATCCTGATTTCTGCACACCATCTACTCTTCAGGGTCATGCGAACTTTGCAGCAGTCACGTAGCCCTCCCTATTTGGATTAATTTTACAGTATCATGTCCCCTGTTGTACAACCATTCCTCTGTCAAGCTCTCTTCATCTCCCCCGTTTTCCTTTTGTACAAGAAGGTGTGCATTCAGCATTTTATGCAAAAGCTGCTGCATCAAGCCTTGCAAGCAAGTAAACACACAGGGCAAAACAAGCAAAAGTATCGCAATTATGCTTAGAACTATTATGCCGTATTTGATAATGTCTCTTAACTATGGTCCGATCCCCAATCCTTTTAGCTATCTTTTTAAACCTAATCTATCCTCTACCTTTAACTGTTGAGTTAGCTCGGTCAATTTTCGTATTTGCTTATGGATAGATGTAGAGTGATCAGATAAGTTCATACAGCACATTCCTTCAAATTCTTCACAACTATGACCTTGGGCTAGAAGAAGTAAATTAGTGGTAGCTGCTCTGTTTTGCAGAACCGCATGACAGATACTACTTATATTTGTGGCAAGCTCACTTAACATTTTAGATGGAATACTAATTTACTTTTTTGTCCAGTAGGCTAGGATTTTCAATTGTGTGAGAGCTTGCACTGAAGCAACTCGTGGGGTGAAAAATGAGGCTATATTACAGAAGTGCACCCCACTTCATATTTCTCATGTTTTTGATTGTTCTGTTTAACATGAAAGGAACAAACTTAATTCTAAATACAAACTATATTTATGATAAACTTAATGTTATGCTTTTGATTATCTAATTGATTGTCCCTCTTTTTCTTTTGCCAGCCCCTGTTGCTATGGTCAGTCCCAGGGCAGCTCCATGGAGACCCCATGCCAGGGGTGGTTGCCATGGACACCAGCTCAGGCCTGGAGCCCGTTGCCATGGCAACCATTGGCACTCCCATCCCCAGGGTCATGGATCCAGAACCACAGAATTGGCTGAGCTGGGAGGGACCCATCAGGATCCTCGAGTCCAACTGCTGGCCCTGCACAGGACACCCCAACACTGCCAGCCTGGGCCTGGCAGCGCTGTCCAAATGCTGCTGGAGCTCAGAGAGCCCTGGAGCTGTGGCCCTTCCCTGGGGAGCCTGGGCAGTGCCCCAGCAGCCTCTGGGCAAAAACCTTTTCCTGAGATCCAACCTCAGCCTGCCCCGACTCAGCTGCAGCCGCTCCCTCCACTCCAGTCCCTGGGCACCAGAGTGAAGAGGTTCCCTCAGCACCATCCAGGGACCCGCTCCCAAGGCTGCTGCCATGGCCACCAGGGCTGGGACCAGCTGGGATGCTCGGTTTCCACAGGCCGGGGTTCAGGAATGGCATTTCTCAATTTCCTGCTCCCACTAAAACCCCGCTGGCACTCGTTGCCCTCCCACCTTCCATTGAGGGAAAAAAGGGAAAGATCCCTAGCTGGGATAAGAACAATTTACTGGGAACAGCAACAAGATAAGGAATAAACAGAAACAGAAAAAATATTGACAACAGAAGGGATAAGAAAAACTAGTTACAGGGAAAACTACATCACCATCAGTTGTATCTTCCTGGCCACGTGTTTCCTCCTGCATGGAAAGGAAACCCTTCTCCTCAGGGAAAGAGAGAGAGAGAGTCTCTTTGCTGTCCCTGGCAATGACCTGAGGTGGGAGTGAATGTAGTGACAGGGCCATGGCCAGACCCTCATGTTCTTCAATCCCATATCAGGCCATTGGTAGGGGCAGGAAAAGGGACAGGTGTCTTCCCAGCGTGGATCACAGGGAACATGGATCACCAGGGCTCTTCCCAACGTGGTCTTCCAATGGGGGATGAAGCTGGAGCAGTGCACAAAGCTCTTCCTGCAGCTGGGGAATTTTCAGGACTTCCCTTTACTGGTGGCTCCGTTTGTGTCTGGTCAAGTGAGAGCTCTGGGTGAAGCTCTTCCCACACTGGGGACACTCGTAGGGCCTCTCCACAGTGTGGATGCATTGGTGGATGATGAGGTCGGAGCTCCAGCTGAATAGCTTCCCACACTCTGCACACTTGTAGGGCCTCTCCCTAGTGTGGATGTGTAAGTGCCTGACAAGGTGGGAGTTGGAGATGAATCCCTTCCCACACTCCCCACACTTGTAGGGCCTCTCCCCAGTGTGGATGTGTAAGTGCCTGACAAGGTGGGAGTTGGAGATGAATCCCTTTCCACACTCCCCACACTTGTAGGGCCTCTCCCCAGTGTGGATGTGTAAGTGCCTGACAAGGTGGGATTTGCAGCTGAAGCCCTTCCCACACTCCCCACACTCATAGGCCCATTCCCCGGTGTGGATCATCAGGTGTCGTTTCAGACTGTTGCTCTCCCTGAAGCTATTCCCACACTCCAAGCACCTGTAGGGTTTCTCCACATCAGGAAGCTTCTCAGGGACCACCAGCTCCGAGCTCTGGCTGAAGCTCTGCCCACCTTCCTGGCCCAGGGTGGGTCTTTCCTCCTCAGAGCATCCTGGGCTGGGCTTGCAGACCTTCCTCCTGTGGGATCTCCAGGGATTTTCCTCCCTGTTGGATTCCTGCGCTGTGAAGTTGCTCAAAAAGGCTTCTTCCATGAGGTTCTGCTGCAGGGATTTGTCTTTCCTGGTCTCCATCTGCAGCTCCTGCTCTGGGGGAGGAAGGACAAGGAGAGGATGGGATTTGCCTCCGTGCCACAGGGAAGGGCAAGGAGATCCCCCCAGTGCATCGCCGGCAGGAGGGCACCAGCAGTGGGGCTGTCCTGCAGCCAGGGGCTGTGCTGGGCTGGGAGATGGAGCAGGAGAGAGGGAGAAAGGGGCACTGACTTCCTCCTCACCTGCCTCAGTGTCCCAGGGCATCTTCCTCTTCCTCATAGCCTTTTCCATCTGGCAAAGGGTTGGGGACGGGAAAATCTGTTTTGGGAGGAAAACAAGGGATAAGCACAGTGAGTTTTGTACTGGTTTCAAGGCAAACCAGGGAGAGTCTAAGCCAGAATGACAATTGAATAAGAAAATTAAGATCAAGGCAATGATAGAGAAACACTGGCTTAATCTGACAGAGTCAGGATATAACCTGACACCCCGATAGTCAGTGTGGTGGTAGCAGGCTGATGAAATGGTGGCTGCAGTCCAGCTGGAGTGATGAACGTGATTCTGTCAAAGCAGTGATCCTGTAGAAGGGTCTGGTCTTCCTCTGAAGGTCCAGTGGTGCTTATGGAGCTCTTGTCCTCTGGGAATCCAGTAGGAAAGGTGGTTGTGATGTTGCAAATGGTGAGATTATATCCAGGTAGGAATGCTTGGTTCCTCCCCCTGGGCGGAGCATCCCACAATGGGATGATGTAATTTTATCAGTGCTGCAGTGACACTCAATGGCCCATTAACAGAAGATGGCCCCTGCAGGGCGTTATCAGGGCTGAGCTATGGAAGAGATAAAGAACACTGCCCCACCTGTTGATAACAGTTTATGGAGATGGTGACTGAAAACACTTTTGGTTACATCTGACACTGTAACCTGAAACAGTGAGGCAATCCCTGCTCGGGGTGGGGGGTGAACACCACCCCCCTTACCCAAACTGGCTCCTGTGTAAAACCCCTGGGAAGGCCACGCACACAGGGGACAATGACACACTTGCCCTGTCCCAGGGGAGAGCTCTGTCCCTGTCACTCCCTGGCTGTCTCTCCCTTTTTCCCTTTCTTTCCATGTCTTTCTTAATTTTGTTAAAATCACTGGAAGAAAGGGAGCAAATTATACCAGCGAGACTGACAAGGATCATTCACCCCAAAGTGAGAAACACAAGGCTGCCAAAAGTCCTACAAGAAGCCCAGGTCAAGTAGCTAAATCCCAAATAACTCTCGAATTCACAGGCTTGGGGGGAGAAGCATTATTTTCTTGGTCCCTGTCACCTTTGTGACAGCTACACAGACATTTCCCTTCCTTTTAATAATCTGTATTGGGCCAAATTTCCACGTTTCTTTTTTTAGAACCACCAGCATCTGAGTTGGAGCTGTGCTGGAACTGATGAAATTTGGAATTGCCACAGAATTGCTTCTGTTGTTGGTTCATTAATGTTTAGGATTTATTTGCATTTCCATCAAAAGTGTCTTGTGGGAAGAGCAAATCTTCCTCAAGGCATTTTGTGTAGGGTTAAGTTTAATTTCTGCTGAGTTTGTTTTGTCTAGTGCCCCGGGGATGCTCAAGGGGTCTCTGGTTTTGGTTTGGCCCTAATTTTCTTCTGATTTCTCTTTTTCACTTAGAAACACATGAAAAATGACTAAAATTATTATTGACCAGAGATGTCAAAAGTCCCACCAATTAAGAGGTATTTGAGGTGGAATTTACAGTTTGGGAACATATTCTGGAGGATTTGTGGGTTCTTGGGGGATATATGGGAGTATTCTCCATATCTTTGCACTCCAAAATCCAAGGAGGGTTGCTCTTTCACCTCAAAATGACTCAATCCCCCAGGAAGCCCCACAGTCTTACCCCAAACTAACTACAACCCACCTCAAAATGGCTGGTTCCCACCTCAATCCAGTGCCAAAATAACTCAATTCCTCAGCCTCCAGGGTGAGATGGGGTTGGAAGGAGATCAGGAGAAGTGAGATCCAAATTTGAGGGTGTGGGATCAGGATTGTGTGGGGATGGCTGGGTGTGATTTATTTTTATAATAAATAAAACTTTCAGAATTACTGATTTCTGTCCCATTCATTTTCTGTCAGTTCTGGTTTGCTTTTCAGAGTGCTGCCTTCTCAGCTGAATTTGTTTGTGACCTCCTGTCCCAGACTGAAAAGCAAGATGTGTTCTATTTGCCATCTGTATGACAGTTGTCCTGTGTTAAGTGGGCAGTTTTTCCTTATCTCTTCCACAATCAATCCTCCCTCAGGGGAGACATCTGCTGATAAGGGGCTATTGAATGTCACTGTATGACTGATAAGAGCTATAACATTCATTGTGAGGTGTTCCACCCAGAGGGAGGAGCCAAGCATTCCTACCTGCATCTAGTCTTGAGATTCTGGCCCACCAACACAGCTTTTTCTGTGCTGGATTTCCCAGAGGAACAGCTGCCTCTTCCACTGCCTCTTCAGAAGAAGAATCCCTTTTCTACAGGATCACTTCTCCAACAGAAACACACCAGGAGGGCTGCAGCCACAATTCCAATTGGACTGCGGCCAACACCCTGTCCAACAGTGTGTCAGGTTGTATTCTGACTCTGAAAGAGTTGTTTTAGTTTACTGCAATGTTTAGTTTATCTTTTTATTTTCTTCCCTAATAAAAAACTGTTATTCCTGCTCCCATATTTTTACCTGAGAGCCCCCCTTAATTTCAAATGCATAACAATTCAGAAAAAAAGAGTCTACATTTTTCCATTTCAGGGGAGGCTCCTGCCTTTCTTAGCAGACAACTGTCTTTCCAAACCAAAATACCTCCTTTCTCTCCTGTCTTCTTTACCTGCTCTGTTTCTCTCTCAGTGTCTCCCTTGACCCAGGGCAGCTCTCATCAAAGACCCTGCCCTGATTTCATTCCAAATCCATGAGCTATCACAAGCAATGGTGAAGTTATGAAGGCTGGCAGTGAAATGTCACTCTAAGATCTTGCTCCGCTTGTCTTCTGGCCCTTCCATAAGAGCTTTGCCTTCAAGGGCAGGAACATCTTTTCCTGGCTGGGAACTGGAATTCCAGCCCCTGGGAGTGTGTGCCATGGATCCCAGAGGGGCATTCCCGAGGCTCCCAGGGTGCTGCTCCTGCCGTGCCTCCCAAGGAGCTGTGCAGGGCAGGGGACAAGGTGCAGCAGCTGTGTTGGTGCTGCAGTGCCACAACAGCCCCTGGTTCCATGAGTTTCCGCACTGCCAACAGCGGTTCCTGGGTTCCATGATGTCCTGCTGTGTCCCCATGGATATTTGGTGTTATGAAGTTCTTCAGTGTCACAATGTCCACCTCGCTCCATGAGCTTCCACAGTGTCCAAATGGCCTCCTTGGATGGGCAGTGTCACCATGGACCATTGGCTCCATGCAGCCCCACTGGGTCACCATGGACTCCTTGGTTCCATGAGGTTCTGGGGGTGTCTCCATGGTCTCCTTGGATCCACAGTGTCACAATGGACCACTGGATCCACGTGGCCCTGCTGTGTCACCATGGCCCCTTGGTTCCATGGGACTTTGGGGTCACAATTGACTCCTTGCTTCCATGTCACCCCCTCAGTGCCAAAATGGCCCCTTCATTCCATGTGGAACACAAAAGATTTATAGAAACATTGGGGAAATTCTGCTTAATGCACCTGGGAACATCTGTTTGCATTCCGAAGAGAGGTTAAAGTGAGGATGGCCCCAGCAGCTTCCATCTGCAACATGGATCCAGGGAAAGGACCAGGACAGAAAATTCAGCTGGGAGACTCAGAGAATTCTACTTCCAGAGATCATTTCTGGTTACACTGTCCCTTGCAGAAAGGTGACACCATTCCAGGCAGCCTGTACTGAGCAGGTGGTTCCTGAGTGGGGTTTGTTGTTCAGGAAACCTGCTCAGGCTTTTCCATTCTTTTCTTCCCAACAGGAAAACTTCTCCTGGGCCTGTGTGCAGGCAGAGCCCTGAGGAGAGCAGGTGGGACACGGTCCAATGGGCTGGGACATGGAGCTGCAGAGCTCAGGGACAAGGTTCTGCTGCAGGGCACAGGGATGTCAGTGCCAGGTGGGCAATGTCAGACATGGTGAGGCTGGGGGTGAGGAGCAGCTTGTCCAAACATGGTCAGCTCTCAAGGGGATCATTCTTCTACATGCCCAGACCAACTAAGGAGACTGTGAGCATCAAGATCACCTGGGGAATGCTTCTATCAGCTCTTCTCTGAACTGGAAACTAAGAATACTCACTTGATTAAAGAAAAAATGTCATGAGGTGCACTTTGAAATCCTCCTCCTTACAAGAACTCCAAACTGACTCCAATCAGCTGCACAAGCCCTGGAGATTTGCAGACCATTGAATGAAGACAAAGCTCCCCTGAGGGCTTTCTGTATTTTGATTATCCCCAACATGGATTTGGGATTCAGTCCAGGACCCTCAGGCACTAAGAGAAGGCTGAAGAAGCTGCTGAGAGAGTCAGAAGCAAAATTTCAAGTCCCTTGGAGCATCACTGGGCCCCACTGAGGGCAGGGACTGCCAAAGGCTCCCAGGGACTGAAGAGAGCAGATCCTTGAGGCCAGGATTGCAGGGAGCCCAAGGCTCAGAGCAGGGAACTGCAATGCTGAGCAAGGCCTGGGCTGGCTGGGGGAAGCAGAAAGGCCAAGCCCTGAGCCCAGCCTGGCACAGCAGGGCCTGTCCCTCACGGGTGGCTCGGGGCTGTTTGTGGGGCAGGGGGATGTGAGAGGCAGCAAGGACAAATGTCACAAATCTGTGTGACCCGGCAGATCATCATGGAACCAAGGGGCCAGTGTGACACTGTGGGAAGTTATGGAATCAAGGGGATCATTGTGGCACTGTTGGGCCCATGGAACCAAGGGGCCATTGTGACACTGTGGGGCCTCATGGAATCAAGGAGACCTTTGAGAACTCAGAGACCCCAAGGAACCAAGGGTCCATGGTGACCTTGTGCAGCCACAGTGTCACAGAGGAGCCGTCGTGACACAGCGAGGGCACACGGAGCCGAGGGGCCATTGTGGCACATCAGGGCTTTGTGGAACCACAAAGCCATTGTGACACTGCAAGGCCTCATGGAAGCACAGAGCCATTGTGACACTGCAGAAGCAAGGAGAACATTGTGACACTCCAGGGCCTCATGGAACCAAGGACACCATTGTGACACTGTGTGGTGCCAAGAAACCAAGGGAACATGGAACAGGTCTGGCTAGCTGGGCCTCCTGGGGACCACCTGACAGGTCTGGCTGACCTTGGCATGTCAAGGGCTGCTTCTCATCTGCCCTTGAAGCACTCGGGTGTAGGCCTGATTTTTTAAGATTTTCTAAAACCTTCTGAGTTTACATTCTTGTAGCAAAATTTCTCACACAACTTTCTGTAAATAACTTATTGCTTTGCATTCCTTCATAGAGGAGGAGAAATTTGATGGATGGTAGTTTTGTCCAGTGTCATTGGAGAGGTGGTACTTTCATCCTCCAATCCACTGTCACCTTTGGAAAACTATAAATGTTGGAGTCAGAAATAAACTTCCTTTATTTTACCATCACAAACGCAAAGGTGCCTGTCATGTTTTCTCATGTCCCATAGTGACATTGGGGCTCTGGGCTTTCCTTCCTATGGGAGAGAACTATTCTTCTCCTCCAGGGGTCTATAGCCAAAACTGGAATTCCTCCTCCAAACTTCCTTATCTTGCAAGGATTGTTTATAGATGAAATATGCCAGGAGAGACAGATCTGGCTGCCTTGGCTACCCACGGGCCACCTCTTATTTGCCTTTCAAACAGTGGGACCATGTGCTTTTCTTTCTTATGGGAAAAAAACATCCATCTCAACCAGGTACCCATGGCCAAAATTGGGCATCTGCCTCCAGAATTCCCTATATCCAAGGATAGCTCCCTGACAGAAGTTGCCAGGACTGACAAGTCTGTCTGGCCTTGACTTCCTGAGGGCTGGCACTCATGTGCCTCTGAAACACTGAGACTGTGCTTTCCTTCCTAATGAAAAGAATTCATCTTCCTGTCTAGGTGTCCACGGCTAAAACTGAGATTCCATCTCCAAAATGCCCTGTGTCCAAGGACAGCCCCTAGACGAAAGTTGTCAGGAGAGATAGGTCTGGCTGGCTTGGCCTAAGTGTGGCCACCTCGCATCTTCTTCTAGAACACTTGGATTTTGTGCTTTTCTTTCCTATAGGAAAAAAAAATCCATCCTGAGCAGGCGTCCATGGCCAAAACTGGGATTCCACCTCCAAAACTCTGTACATCCAACGATTGCTCCCAGTGAAGAAATCTTCCAGGACAGACAGATATGGCTGCCCTTGGCCTCTTGGGGATGCCTCTCACCTGCTTTCAAAACACTGGGGTCAGTGGTTTCCTTCCAATGAAAAAGAACCATCCTTCTTCTCAAGGTGTTCATGGTCAAAATTGAGATTCCTTCTCCCAAATTCCATATATCCAAGGATCTCTCACATGACAAAAACTGCCAGGACAAACAGGTCTGGCTGGCTTGGCCTCTCAAGAGCCACCTCTCTTCACTTCTTCCTTTGAAACACTGGGGCTCTGTCCTTTCCTTCCTATGGAAAAGAACTGTCCTTCTTATCTACACAGAAATGGCTGAAACTGGGGTTCCACTTCCCAAATTCACTATATCCAAGGGTTGCTTTCAGACAAAAGCTACCAGGACAGAGAAGTCGGGCTGCCATAGGCCTCTGATGGCCGCCATTTATCTGCCCCTCAGACACCGGTGTTCCGTGCTTTTCTTCCTATGGAAGAACCGTCCTTCTACTACAGGTGTCCATGTCTGAAATTGGGATGCCACCTCTAAAATTCCCTATATCCAAGGGTTGCTCCCAGACAAAATCTGCCAGTACCGTCAAGTCTGGCTGGCCTTGGCCTCTGGTGGCTGCCCCTGCCACACTGGGTCTCGGTTCTTTCCTTCCCATGGAGATCCCTGTGACACTGTGGGCACCTCATGGAACCAAGGGGATCATTGTGGCACCACTGGAGCCCATGGAACCGAGGGGCCATGGTGACATCGTGGGGCTTCATGGGCCCAGAGACCATTATGACTCTGTGGGGCCTGATGGAACCATGGAGACCATTCTGACTCTTCAGCGCCTGGTGTCACCAAGGGGGCATTGTGACACCTCAGAGCCTCCTGGAAGCAAGAGACCCCATGGAAGCGAGGGAACATGGAACAGGTCTGGCTGGCTTGGCCTCCCAGGGGCCACCTGACAGGTCTGGCTGATGTTGGAATGCCAAGGGCTGCTTCTCATCAGCTCCTGGAGCAAAGGGGCTATGTGCTTTCCTTGCTATAGAAAAGAACTGTCTGTGTTCAGATGCCCATTGCCAAAACTGATTCTCTCCCTAAACAATTTCCTGTATGCAAAGGTATGTCTTAGGAAAGAACAGCCAGCTCTGGCTGCCCTTTCACTGTGGTGGTCACCTTTCATCTGTCCCTGAAACACTGGGGCTCTGTTCATTCATTCCTGTGGAAAAGAAATGGTCTTCTTGTCCATGGTCCATGGCCAAAATTAGAATGTGGCCTCCTAAAGGCTGTATATCCAAGGATTGCTCCCAGACAAAAGTGGCCAGGACAGACAGGATGGGTTAGCCCCGTCCTCTGGTAATTTTCACAGACCATGAGCTTAATATTTTTATTAGAAAACAGCTTGGAGAGGGCCCAGAGATCTCCCAATGAGAGGTTTTGGGGGCTTGGGCACATGACCACTACATATGGACAAGTTAGAGATGAGAAAGCCTTGCTGGGTCTCTCTCCCTTCTGGCCCCACAGAGGTGCCAAGGCCGGCCCAGCCCCGTCTCGGCCGTGGGGCCGGGCGGCTCCTGCCGTGGGGCCGGGCCCCTTCCCAGGGAGCCGCCAGGCGCCATCGGCTGCCAGGCAGGGCAGGGGAGGCCGCGGGGCCGAGGCCGGGCCGTGGCTGCGGGTGCTGACATCTGGCCCTGCCGAGCCCTGCCCCGCCGCCAGCCCGGGCCCGGCCAGGATCCGCCGGGCCCCAGGAGCAGCCCCGGGCCGGGCCGGCTCGGCCAAGGCTCTGCCGCCCTTGGGCTTCGCCCGCAGCCGGCGGGCAGGGCAGGAGAAGCCATTGGACCCGGCCGTGCTGCTGCTGGGCTCTGGCCTGGCTGTTGAGATCCTGGCCCTGCCCCAGCGCGGCCCAGCCTGACACAGCCCCAGCGCAGCCGCTGCAGAAACCTCCATGGCAAAACAGCTCCGGCCGCAAGCACCGAGCCCGGCCGGGCTCTCGGAACCATCTGCAGCCCCGGGAGATATTGACTCTGCCAGTGCTGCCATCCTCCCTCCAGTGAGAGAAAAGGACACAGGGCAGGCACACAGAGGAGCAGCATGAACACACCGAGGGCAGGGAAGAGGAAGTTGAGTCCCAGATGGGAGGGATGAGGAGATGCCTTGATCTTGGGGCTGAAATCCTTTGGTAAAGCTATGGAGAAGGATGTCATTGATACATCAGACTCTCTTTTTCCCTGTAAGGCATTGAAAACATGGAGAGATGACTTGTTTCAGCAAAGGCCTCCATGCTAAAGTAAGCAAATGTTGAAGTAGCTGTGATCCCATGAGAGGTTTGAACACTGAAAGAGAGAAGTGTGATGAGACCCTGTGTCCTCAGGGAGAGAAGAAGACCTCTGTTCCCAGAGATGAAGATGATTTCAGAAAGAGATGAAGAGAACTGTTGCTCTTAAACAGCAAATCTCAAAACTAATACCCCATAACTTGGCATGGCCCATAAGCACAGCTGTGGGAAAAGATGGGAAAAGATGGGAGGGAGTTAACAATTGCAGATTTTTCTGAGCAGCTGCTATTAGTGGAAATAAAAAGCCATGAGATAACTGTTTTCTTGTGGAGAAGTCTCCATAACATTAACAAGAAGAACTTCTCTCCCTAAGTGAAGTGAAGAAAGACTATTTTAGAGGTGGTAAACTGATTGAAAATTTTAGGTTTTGTTTCTTTACATTGTCAGATTGTATGTAGAGAGGAAGTGTTCTGAAAGTTTTGTTCTAATTCTTATTACTCGTTCTTTAGTTATGGTTAATACAATTTTATTTATACCCTTTTAAAATTCTGTGACTACTTTGCCTTTCTCCTAATCCTATTTCACAGCAGGAAATGAGTAAGTATATTATAGTGAGTGCACTGATAATTAGCCAACACTGAACCCACCACACTCATTGAAGCATTGGCCGAGAAATCTCAAAATGGTGAACCAAAACCACTACAGAAACTTCCTGGAAAACTGCATGAGAGCAGAGAGAAATTGAGGCAGAGCCATGGTTTGTCAGGACTTGCTTGATCCTAATGAGCCCCGTGGTGCATTTGGAGCTGAGCCCTGGAACCTCAGGGCCTGAGAGGAGATAGCACAAACCTGTCCCGGAGTCAAAGTCAGAGGAAAACCCCAAAGTGGTTGGAGTCTAAAGTATTAATGGGAACCACAAAGGTCCATCTATACCACAGGCTCTTCATGGAGTCCTTGGAGGAGAGAACTGGAGGCCAGGATGGCACAAAAACCTCTCAGAGACTGAAAATGGCACAAAGAACTCTCAATGTGGAAAGGAAAACACAAAGTACCTTACAAAAGTTAAGAATCTCAAAGTATTTATGAGCCCCACTGAGTGTCAGTACAAAGATGCCAAGGGACCCATTAAAGCAGATAATTGGGGCCATGATTGCACAAACCTCTCACAAAGTGGATCAAAAGGCAAACACCAAGTACCTTAATAAAACTGAAGTACCTTGAAGCATTAATGGGCCCCACTGAGTGTTGTTCCTGACAAAGGCTCTCCAGGGACTAATTACAGCAGAATATTGGAGGCCATGATTGCACAAAGCTCTCAGAGACTGCAAGGTAAAAGGAAAAGCCAAAGTCTGTTGAAAAACCTGCAGTCCCTGGGAGCATGAAGGAGCCCCCAGGGCCATTCCTGACCAAGGCTCCCCAGGGACTCCTTCCAGCAGATCCTTGACCCCACTGGGATGTGGGCATGGGGGGGATACTGAGGGCAGGACCAGGGGGTGACAGTGCCCAGCCTGGCTGGGGCTGTGCCAGGAGGCCCCAGGGCCTCAGGACAAGGTGTCTCCTCACAGCCTTTGGTGGCACAGACCCTGCTGTGCCCCAGGGCACCAAGACTTGGCTTCTCTTTGTCCCCACCTGGCATCAGTGCCTCCAGTTCTCTGCTCTGCCTGGGGCCTGGGGACACTTTCTCAGTCATGTCTCTCAGTGGGACCCATTAAAAGTCCAAGAAACTTTGGAGTTGGATTCTGACTTGGAGCTCTGGAGAGGTTTCTGCAGCTCCCTCTCAGGGCCTGATGTTCAGGGCCTGAGCACAAAGCCCCAGAGGGTCATTAAAGTCCTTGTGCTGTGTCTGTGCTGCTGAGCTGGGCCGGGCTCCTGGCACAGAGGGTGATGCTGGTAACCAAGCAGAGCTTCAAAAGCACATTTCTCTTGCTGAGCAGCTCTTCTGCCAGCCCAGCAGGGCTGGGACACTGCCTGCAGCCAGCCCGGGCACAGCACAGAGGCACAGAGAGCTTCAATCAGTCAGGGCTGGGAAGGGGCTGAGAAGTGCCTGGGGCAGAATCACTGCCAGCCCTTGGCACAGGAACCTCTGGCTACAGGACAATGCAGCTGCAGCTCCTGGAGAGATCTCCTAAAGCTGGAACATGCCAATGCCCACAGACCCTGTGAGTGCATTCTCTGCTCATCTCCTGTGCAGAGCAGCCAGGGGTGCCCAGGGCTGTCCTGCAGAGCAGGGTCCTGCAGCCCAGGGCGCTGTGCTGGGCCAGGGACTCTGCTGCCTGCCAGGGACAGCTCTCAGCCGGCCCTGGAGCTGCTCCCAGCGCTGGCCAGGAGCTGTGGGGGGAAGGAGCCACCCTGAGCAGGGCAGGTGCTGCTGCTGAGAGGGGCTGGCTGGGGCAGGGCTGCTCCCAGCTCCAGACCAGCCTGGGCACAGCTCCGGAGGACATTTCCCAAAGAAGGTAAGCCTGAGATTGCTGTAAAGATCAGGAGTTTTCCTGAGAGTGTTTTGAATTTTCTGCTTGGAGCAGGGTGGGAAGTTTGGGGTGATGACAAAAAGGTTTTTGCTTTTTATATATTTATCATATATTCACAGTTCTGTAAATTACTATGATATAGTTATAAAATTATAATCCTACCAAACTCTATTAAACTCTTAACTATTTGAAACTACTATTATATAGTTAATATAGTTATAATCCTTAATTAACTCTAGTACTTATCCTTACCTTTCTCTTAGATTTTAGAACAATAAGCTGACTATCTAAATACATTCCTTTAATACTATATAGTCATATTATAAGGAAAAGGACCTACAAGAAGAACATTTTGGTTTTTGAATGTGAGCAGTGATAACAAAAAGCTGGGCAAAGAAGTCCTTGGACCCACTCCAATGGGTTAAGCCAGGGAACTGTAATTGGGACAAGTGAATGTCCTTTCAAATGTCCTTGTTAAATATCCTAATTAATCAATGAATTAATGAATTGTTGTAATCACGGGTTGGGTGTGCCTCATCCCCACTGGGACACCTGGGATCTTCCAATAAAAGTCTGGTTTTTATTTTACTCCTCTAACAGTGTTGCAAGGTTTTTTTTTTTTTTTCCTCTTTTGATTATAGACAACAGGGGGATAAGAGAAGCAGAACAGGAATTGTAATCCCAGAATGACAGAACATTCTGAGTTGAAAGGGAAACACAGGATCACCAATGAATGTTTGGACAGAGACTCCAGAACTGTGACTTTGGGTGGTCAGTCTCTCTGCTGGGAGCCTCCCAAAGGGCCTTCAGCCACTCCTCAGCCCTGGGCAGCAGCAGCATCACCTCTGCAGGGCCCAGCAGGGCTCTCCTGAGCTGCCCTTGCCCAGCTGCACACAGAGCCTGCCCCAGCCAGGGCCCTGCACACAGGCAGGTTTCTGTAGGGCCGGGCCGAGGGCACACAGGGTGGGATGGGCTCTGTGAGCGCTGGCAGGGACAAGGCACCTCTCAGGAGGGGATGTCCAGGCCCAGGGAGATGCTCAGGGAAGCAGAGGGGGCTGAGCAGAGCAGTGCTGGGGGAACAAGCCCATCCAGCCCCTCACCTTCCCTCAGCCACAGGAAATCCTTTGCCTCTCACATCTCTCAGTGGCAAACTCTGAGTGTAGCAGGAATGCTGGGGACTTCTGATCTCAGAGAGACAGGAAGGATGTGTGGGTAGGGAAAACGTTCTATACATGTATTCCCTGCTATCCATGTCCTCCAGACTTGGTAGTGCAGATGGTACCAAGCATTTCTGCACTGTAAGTGAGTCCCCTGACAAATCCTGAATATCCAGCACTGTCCCTCTGCCCCATAGCCACAAACCCAGGGCAGCAGGGCAGGGATGGCTCCTCCAGAGCCGCCATGCACAACCCTGGATGCTCCTGGCACACTCAGCCAGCACAACTGGAGCTCAGGCAGGGACCTGGGTGAAGGTTTTCCCAGAGCAGGAACAGGGGTGGGTGAGTCCCAGCAGGACAGGCTGCAGGGAATGGCCCAGGTTTGGCTCCAAGCAGCCTCTCCTGACTTGTCCCTGTCCTTTCTCCATGAACAGGTGCCCATGTGCAGCCACAGCAAATGTCCAACAGCAGCTCCATCAGCCACTTCCTCCTGCTGGCACTGGCAGACACGTGGCAGCTGCAGCTCCT